>NC_091392.1:177497669-180413919 GCF_032191515.1 Phaenicophaeus curvirostris | reverse complement strand
AAGTTTGGAAAAAGTTGGACTCCTTGGGCTCTCATGGACTGCTCTTCACCCAGAACACAAGAGAGTGAGGAGTGGAGATTTGGGGAATTTTCCTGGTCTGGACTGAAATTCCTGACAGAGATAAAGCTTGCTTTTTTTTTTTTTTAAACCAAAGGAATAGTCTCTGACCTGGTGGAAATCCCATGACTCATGAAAAATTTGTGAGACCCAGACATGCTTCACATTCCTGACCCATTTGAGCACTCCCATCAGAGCCATCATCACAGAGCCAGTCATCTAACTAGGGAAGGGAAACCATGCCACATGACTTATAGCTAGTGGCATTTTTCAAACTCTTTCGAGAGAAATCAGAACATGCTTGAAGAGTTTCCAGGGTGAAATATATCAACAAAATAATTCAGTGTAAATAATTCTCCCAGTACTATTTACTGTCACACATTAGGATCAAGAGGTAGAAAAAGCTGTGTGAGAGAGAGAGCAGGAGAGAAAGTAAAGGAAATACTCCTCCCACAAACTCAGAAGATGTATCGTTTCTGCATTGCTTCAGACTGAAAGGAACACAGTCATTGTGATTTCACATTTCTAAGGGAACTAAGCCCAGTCCCACAAAAATAGCCTCTTTTAGTAATATGCTGCTAGCCGCTCATCCTAACCCTGAACACACTATAGAGAACTGACCCAGCAGGCTACCAGCACTAGTTCTTGTTGTAGCTAGCTCTCATGTGTTTACTTTTCATTAACCCTGTATCACTCAGGTCTTGATTAAACCTGTTATTCTTTTTATCTTTTGGTATATGTCTTGAACAGTCAAAATCCAGACTGTTCTCACAAAATGGGAGAAGGTTCAGGGGCACCAGCAAAGGGTGTGATTTTTGTTAGATTATGAAAGGATGACATCTTAAAGATTTGTATTAGTGTAAACCTGAGCCTGCTATGGTTTAGCCAGGAACAATGCTGCTGAGTGGCCTTCCTTTGAGCAAGAATTTGCTCCTGGGATAGGTAGTTCAAGTACCTGAAACACAGGCAGATCTAAGCTCTATCCCCAGTCAGAAATTAACCAAGATTCAACCTGATTGACTAGTACCTTTCAAGAGTCGTGAGACGTTCCACTGGGAAGCACTTTGTGTGTACAGTGGTTTGAGTTAACAGAGCTCAGAAGTGCACAAAGCCAGAGCAAGCCTCAGGCTCACGTGACTGGAACTGGCTTTACAGAGGTTTGATCACTCCACCCTTTCAATGGACACAGAGAGATGTTTAACTCACAAGAAGGCATAGAGCTTTTAGTTCAGTGACCCTTCTATGCACAGGCTGTTGCAGCAAAACTGCTCTGGTAAGAAGACTTACTCCAAACCAAAGTTCACATAGCAATGAGAAATGTACCTGAAGACCAGGTCCTGAGCCCATACTTAAGTCAATGCAAGCCAGCAAGTCTACTGATATCAGGTGAATAACTCTCAAGAGTTGTTCTACTTGTATACCCAGGTTACTTGGCACCGGAGGTTTGAGTCCTGCAGCAGTAGAAATTCTGGCTTGTATATCTTTTTTTTATTTTTTTGAAGCAAGATATCACAAGATATCAGCCTTTCCAGTGTCTCCCTGAAAAAGAGATTCCTGTCTGACAGAACACAGCAACAAAAGGAAACACAGAGATTTTTATGACTTTTGTCACCTTTTAATATTATTTTTATGAACTGCGGTTATAATAGTTTCAGATTGTAACCATTGCTTGCTGCTTTGTTTCTGTTTATCAAACTCAAAGCCAAAACTAGAAGTAAAGCTAACATGTTTGACATACTTCATCCTGTGCAGAAGAACAGCCTATACTAGCAAGGAAGAAAACATTGAATTAAAAAAGTAAGGAAAGGAAAAACAGGAAAGCTCTTGCTTTTATAGAATTATTATTCGAAAGCCATGGTACACGGCTCTGAAGTTGAGTGGTGTAGCCGTACATTGCACAGACTAGTGTATACCTCTGACATGCTAAACACTGATATCTCCTTATAATGATGTGTTAATGTAAGGGGAGTGATTTTGCAAAATTTTATGCCTTATTAAGGAAATGATTCAAGCCCAGGAAATGTGCGGGTTAAGTACTTGCTTTCATAAACATGGGTTATGGTGGAAAAAAAAAGAGATTTTAGATATTATGTGGAAAAATGCAGTAAAAAGCGCTGAATTAGCCCATTCCATTACATTGAATTGTTCAGCAATTATGGTCATCCCCCAGCTTAGAAAATTAAAGTATATGATGAAAACCCAATCTAAAGATATCCACTGCTGTGCTACTGAAGACATAGCCTATCATGCTTAAAAAGCACTTACAGCTTCGGTGACCAAAAAAAAATTATCCGAGGTATAAGTTTAAACCAGCCACACTCCCAGCCCAGAGCTGCCCTCCTATCTTTCCTTTCACATCCCAAACCACTCATGCAAATAGGAATTGCAAGAGATTGTCAGGGGCTCAAAGGTGTTCTTTGTAAGTGGAAGTTCTCACATAGAACTCTGAATTGCAAAGCAAGAGAAGACCTCTGTGCTCTTCATCCCAGAACAGAAGGCAGGATCAGGCCACCAAGCAGCATGATGGGAATGGCCCATCTTGCTCAGGAAGGAAAATGTGCCATGATCTGAGCTGGGTGGAGTGAAAGAAATAATTTTCAAATATTTGTTTGAACTTCAAAGTCGTTTTGTATTTCATTGCCTTCCCTATGCCATTGTGTTCACTCACCACAACTGTTTCACTGCTGGATGGTATGTAAATGAACGCCTATGGCAAACATGCTTTTCATGCACATGCTTGAGCAGTGTCTGCAAGTCTCTTTCAGGCTGAATAGCTATCTGCAGCGTGCCTTTTGAACCACATAGATTGCCTCCATTCTATTTATGATCTAGTATTTATTAGAGATGTTCGTACCTATTGGTATTGGGTATTAGCTTAGCAGATCTTTCTTTTCCAGCTCCAAAAGCCACTTTTAGTTCCTTCTCTCTTGCTTTCTCTTGATTGCCTCTCCTCAATGTTTAAAAGGAACAATTTTAGACAGATTTCTTTTTCCTAAATCTAAAAATAATAATAATGTGGCTCCTCACTATAAAATGTCTGTCTCCTCCGCTCCCAGCCTCCTGGGGGTTGCCATGGGCATGGTCTGCAAATTAAGTGGAGGCATTCAGCCCTCAGTTCAGCTCTAGTCAAACATTAGCTGCAGTGTTTACCCTTGTGTAATCTTCAGTTTTGCATTAATTTAATACTGCTCAGCACTTTTTTAACATATTCAGCAAATCCATGGCGCACAGTGCTTTGTGTCTGTATCTCCCCCATTAAACCAAGACTTGATTTTTAACTAAACTCATCAAAGTAAACTCCTCGAAATACTTTTCTCCCTCTACTTTGATCTTTCCATAATAAAAAAAAAATATGTTGCTTTATGTGGTAATTCATCTATACTCTGAGGGTTTTTTCCCCTTTAACTTCAAAGAGGGCAGATAGGAAATTGTTTTCATTTTTCTTTCACGTTTCACAAACAGCATGTTCTAGTTGGTTTTGAGCAGCAAGGGGTAGTAAGCATCTCCCAATTAATAATTCCTAGGTAATATCATGGCCTCTTGTAAGCACAGATATCAAGAAATTCAGATCATAACACAAATAATATTCTCTTTGAAGGTCTGGCTAAGGGACAGTCAGAGACAGAGTGAGAGCACATCATCATTCTTAACCAGCCTTCTATCTTTGAACATTTTCATGAGCAAAATAAAACAGACAGAAATCTTGGAGTATTTAGTTAGAAAGACACTCACCTCCTGGCTTCAAAACTGCAAAATCCCACTGTGTTGGAAAGAGTAACAACTAATGGCACACAACCTAGAGATCTTGCCCCAGCCCTGTTATAGGTAATCCCACAATGAAGGGGGAAGAGATTTTGTTAAAGCAAGGAGTGAAGTAAAGTCAATACCAGACCTTGGGCTTTTTTGGCTGTCCAAATAAAGATCTAGCATTTCACGCCCACCACAGACACTTGTATAACTCCCACCACACAGCAGATCAGGCAATCAGGCTCTTACATCAGCATTTGCATTGCATGATCTTTTCTGGGCTGGTGAGGCACATGAGCACATCTCATCACACCTACACTGATATTAGTAACTCTGCAAAAATCAATAGCTGTGTGATGAGAAGATTTCAGGCTCTGCATGTTTTCATTGTGCGGGGGCTCAGGCATGGAGAGGAGCTGGTGGAGCCAGAGGCAACAGGGACCGTTTCCTTCTCACGTCGCAATGCCCTGGTGAGAAGAGCTGGCAACAGCAAGGGCGCTCAGGCTGCAGTTAGGTTATACAGAGGTGCAAAGTCCAAGAAAAAGAGCTGCTTGAGCTCCACTGCTTCCCCTTGCAGCTGATTTTTCATCAAATCCCCCTCACTGAGCTACTCCCACTCCGAGGACCCGACATGTCTGAACGTGGCCCTCAGGAAGGGGAACAGGGGGATGTGCTCAATCTCTGGCGTGCCAAACTTAGTACAAATAGCAAAAATCCCAGAGCAAACAAGGGAAAACACAGAGCTTGCTTTCCTTGTACAAAAGATAATTCCCTTTAGCTTATTGACATATGTTGCTTTGTTTCTTCTCCCATTTAAGAAAGTTTACAATTATGTGCATGTCTGGGAGCTGGAAGCACTGAGTTGGTTCTGCTAGATGGTCCCCTGCCGGCTGAGCGTTCCTCAGGGACCCTCTTGATTTCCTCATGCCTGACTGAGGCCCTGCTTGAGGCAAAGAGATTAAGGAAAATTTGGTGAGAATTTAGGCACGCCTGGCTCCAACAAGCCGTTTGCACCAATTCACAAAGGAAAACTTTGGAAGTGTTTCCAAAAATACAGGCCAGTCGTGTGAGTTAAGGCTGCAAGGCAGCCTAACACGCAGACTTTCCCCATAATCAGGGTTTACCTCAACTCTGTTTATTCTGTAAACTCTGGTTTCTCAACAGAAACAGTTCATCACGCTACACCCTGGCTCAACAGACATGCAGAAAACCTTTGTAAAGAGCTAGAAGTAGAACAACCCAGCTGTTTCTTTCATGCAACTGTTTGTTAGTAAACGATCTCATAATTTTCCGAGCATTTGGGAAAATGATAATAATAACAACAATAATAACAATAGTAATAATAATAATTGCATACAATGGGAAGCTGCCACATTGATGGCACTGAACAACAAGGGAGTATCTTAGGTCATGGACAATTACCAGCATAGACGGTAGTTGTGTAGCTGCCCCACAGCCTCTGGTTAGGGAGCAGAGAAGAGGAGCCCAGGCTTTATCCTGGGGACAAGTAAAATATTCAGAGTAAGCCATCTGCCAGAATGTCCTTTCCTCCTTTTTTTTTTTCTTCCTTTTGATTTCAGGAGTGAATTTCTGCAGAGCACTTGTGATTTCATAGATTTATTTCTCAGAATTGTTGAAAAATTCTTGGCCCATGGCCCTTCCAAAAGCGATTCATGTTGAGGTTGTACAGACCAAGCAGCATGAGGGAGGTCAGCTCTGAGTTCAAGTCAAGGCTGGAGGCCACCAAAAGTAAGGGAAAGAGCTCACACTGGACCACCGCCACCCCAGGGCTCAGCCAGAAGGCCGGAGCAATGCTACATGTTCCTTCACTGACAGAATAAGGCAAGACTTCTGTGGCAGAGCTCAGTGATTGTGCAATGCAAGTTGATTTTGTGTCGGATTTGCTCATGGAAACATGTTGGTCCATTTGTGCAGCAACACCAGATTGACCATGCTACAGCCCCACCACTGTTGGCAGAGGTTTAGACTGTACATGAAGATGTATGAGGAGCGGCTGAGAGATCTGGGGTTGTTTAGCCTGGAGAGAGGAGGCTGAGGGGAGACCTCATTGCTCTCTACAACTACCTGAAAGGAGGTTGTAGAGAGGAGGGTGCTGGCCTCTTCTACCAAGTGACAGGGGACAGGGATGAGAGGGAATGGCCTCAAGCTCTGCTAGGGGAGGTTCAGGCTTGACATTAGGAAAAAATTTTCATGGAAAGGGTCATTGTGCACTGGAACAGGCTGCCCGGGGAGGTGGTTGAGTCACGTTCCCTGGATGTATTTAAGGAACAGGTGGACGAGGTGCTGAGGGGCATGGTTTAGTGTTTGATAGGAATGCTTGGACTCAATAATCCAGTGGGTCTTTTCCAACCTAGTGATTCTATGATTCTATGTAGCCACCTGGCTTATTGCTGCTGAGCTGAGTTTCATGAGGGGCATAAAAAGCACCAGCGAGAATACACTTCTCAAAATAAATCAGTCAAATTTTTGTGAGAAAAGAAACGCACACTATTTTGTCTTGCTTAACGTTACTGCAGGGGAGACCCACCAAAACTGTATGGAGGGCAAACAGTGATTCTCCTGCACCAGGATGGTTAATAAATTGAGGGCAACACAAACTGGATCAAATTCAAACCACTGTAGATGCTTGCTTGTATTGCTGCCAAACCCTGAGCCACCCAGTCCTTCTGTTCCTCGCCCCCAGAAAATATGTTTCGATTCCAAACATAAAGCTTAATTGTTTATTAAGGAAGTGGTTATGACAGGTCAATGATGCTGCTGTGCTGGAAAGAGCAGGAGGGTTTTACAAGATGCAGTGGGATTTATTATCATCTCCTTCAGATCAAGTCCCTCACCCTTTTGTTCTTCCTTTGCTTTTGCTTTAATTCGTACTGAAATAGAAGTCACTTCTCTGACTGTGGATAGAAAGATATGCAAAACCCACACAGGATAACTGCCTTGTATTGATATAATGAAAAAAGATCAGCTTTCTTTGTATACATAGCCCTGTGAGACCTCTGATTAAACATATGGCCTTGTTTAACCCCTGCTTTGTTCTCCTAATGCAGCTGATGTAATTACAAACCAAACATATTTTACACTCTGTTGTAGTGTATTGATATATCTCCTGTGAAACAGAATAATTTCACGCATGGAAAATTGAGTTAATTTTTCCCTTTGAAGATATAACCGTGAGCTAGTATCTATCTGTTCTGTGTAAGAAAGTACCACAGAAATCCAAAGTCACATGTTTTGGCTGCTCAGATCTTAGCAGCGTGTTCGCAGGACCAAAAGTAATCTCTCCATCATGTCTTGTTGAGCTGTACCAAGGACAGACTCGCCCTAATGAACCACTAGTGGCAGAATTAGAAAATTCTTAACAATGGAGCAAGGCACAAAACAACCCTGGCTTGTTCCTAAATCTGCAGTGCTCACATCATGTATATCTTTATTCAGTGATGCAGGATGACTCACGAAAATGTTAGCTCAAGATATATTTTAAACTCCTGAGCTAGCACTGTCCTGAGAAGAAAAGTCTAATTTTGCTTCCTGTGGGCATACTTTAGAGAGCAGATTATAAATCTGAGTAGTGAAAATTGTACTCCCTGTTTTTTCCACACAGTTTTGGAAGATCAGGATTTTTCACTGTAAAAACAGCAAATTACCCACACAAAAAATTTACATGCACACCCAAAACCACACACCCCAAAACCCATGTTCCTGTTTTCCACCCTTGCAGAGTGTGTTGCTCTCTTTTCTTCTCTGGCTGATCTAAGCTTGTCTTTGTGAGGTTGCCCCTAACTTTGCAATAAGAAATCCAGGTCTTTCCGTCAAGGCAGGAAACGTTCACACTTTAAAACCAGCAGACCTTATTCCATTTCTGGCTGGGTGCAGTCAGGTCTGCATGTTCACTCTGTGTGTTTCAACTGGAAAGCTGTGCTCAGGCCATTTTGAATATCTAGCTTTGAATGTCAGGCATGAAACAAGTTTGGAGAGATCTGGTCCCATGATGCAGCACAAGGCAGCACTGAACAAGCTAGTGCTTCCAAAGGGAGTAGTGCAGCTGCCTTCCAACACTGCCCTGTCCAGGCTGCCTAACAAGCTTTACCTCTGTCAATGCAACTGCTCCTCTCCTGGGAACTCCTTTCCTCCTCTTAGACCCAGCTCAAGATGCCTCTCATATCACTTTGATCCCACTTTCATTCCAGGTCCCCATCTTCTGCTTATTCCGCTTATGCCTTGGTTTTCTCTTTAGGAGCAAACCAAGTACTTCTCTCAAAACATTAAATCCACTTCTGATTCTGGGATTGACTGTCTTGAAAGACTTCTCCTCATAGAGAGCACAGGCAAGATTAGAGCTTCTTTAGTTTCCTACAGTACTGTTCCATCATGTACCAGTAGGATTTCAGAATCACAGTATCACAGAAAGGCTGAGTTTGGAAGGGCCCTTGGGAGATCATGGTCCAACCCCTCTGCTCAAACAGGACTACCTAGAGCAGACTGTCTAGTACCATGTCCAGTTGGCTTTTGAATAACTTCAAGGGACTCTTCAACCTCCCTGGGCAGCCTCTGCCACTGCTTAGTCAACTTCATGGTGAAAAAAGTGTATCCTGATATTCAGGAGGAACCTCCTGTGTTTCACTTTCTGTCCATTGCCTCTGGTCCTGTCTCTGGGCAACAATGAGAAGTTCCTGACCTCATCTTCTTTGCACCTTACCTTCAGGTATTTACATATACTAATAAGATCCCCCTTAGCCTACTCTTCTCCTGGCTGAATAGTCTGAGTTCTCCCAGCCTTTCCTCGTAGGAGAAGTGCTTCAATCTTTTAACTGTCTTTATGGACATTCATTGGACTCTTTCCAGTATGTCCATGTCTCCCCTGTGCTGAGGAGCCCAGCACCAGACAAGCTTTCCAGCTTTTGCATCACCAGTGCTGAGAAGAGGGGAATGATCACCTACCTTGAGCCGCTGGCAACACTCTTTCTAAGTTAACTCATGACTCCATTTGCCGCCTTTGCCACAAGGGCACATTGTTGGCTAATGGTCAACTTGATGTCCACCAGGACCCCCAGGTGGCCTGTAGTGCATGCTGGCATCTGGGGTTTTTCCTCTCTAGGTGCAAACTCAGCACCTCACTAGTGGTTAGGCAAACTTACAGAGCACCTACAATTTAACCTTAAATCCAGTAGCATTTCAAGACAGACCTGCTGCAGTAGTTGGTCCAAAAGTTTGCCCCTGATTTGAGCAGTCTTCTGCAGTACACAATGTTATGATCCCATGCAGTACTTTCTGCATGAAAATGTGACCACCAAGTCACTTACCCTGATCTCTGTTGATGGGTGTTTTTTTCTTTTTAAATGGGTTTGGTAGACAGAGGAAAAGAATGCTCTGTTTTTTGTAGAGGATTTATGGTTTCCTTGCACCAAACTGCTGATGTTGTATGCAGCCGTCAGGCCAGTAAGAACTCGATTCTGGCATCGTCCTGGGAAGAGTAGGGTTAATTTGCCTGAGTCCAGCCACTGGGCTTAAAGTTAGAGGGGAAACTGTGATTTCGGAAGATGATTCCTACTTGTATAGGAGAAGCTGTCCAAAAGCACACTGTCCTTCTGACACTGAGCTTGAGGAGATTTCCATAGGTCAGAGGAAACAGGGCTGTACCCCAGCTCTGCCTCTCATCACTGGAAGTTTGTTATACATACAACGTTCTTTGCTCTTGAAATTTATTTCAAGGTCAGAGAAACTTACCTTCTGTGTATGTTGGGTTGAGGCATATTTTGTTAGCAAAATTTATAAGATGGCTTGTTTTAACAGTTGTTACAGTAGATTGATTGGTAATATTTACTTGTGCTATAATTATCTTATTTCGTAGCAGTGAATGGAAGAAGGCAGCTAGGAGTGCTGAAACCAGAATAACAAAAGTCAGGAGATTTGCAGCAGGAGGCAAGGTGTTGTACTGTATATACTGTTGCATGTTATTTATATCAAGCTAAACTTGTTTTTCCAGCTATTTGTGCAATTGACCAGCTACCCAATAAATTACATCATTTCCAGCACTGAACGGCACCATGACAGGTTAACTAGGAATTTAGGCACCAGAAAATAATCTTGACTGACTTAAAACTGCAGTTATAAAAGCCCAATGAAAGCTAATTTTCTGAGGCAGGAGAGGGAGGGGGAGAGGTAGGAAACAGGCAGGAGGAGGAAAGGAGGGAGCAGATCTGGGAGTCAAACAAAAAGAAAGCCTCGTGCACAACCAGATCCACAGATATACACAGTTTTAAAATTCTTATAAAAATATATCCCCTGGAAAAATTCATTTGTAGGTTGATTGGTCTCTCTTCCCTTGGCTGAGCCAATTCTGAGTCCTTCTCTTGTTTTCAGGTATAGATGAGCATCTACTTAGAGGTGAACTGCAAAGAGCTTATGCAAAATTAAATATGTACAACTATATGTGGCAAATGCCTCCAAATAGAGCAGAGATACATTCCTCACCCTTATCTTAAACTTTTTGCATATAGGAACAGGCCAAGGTGGAAAGAAACAAGAATTCAAGCATTATCTTATTTACTTTTTTTAAACTAGGCAGACACAAATTTCTTAAACCTTTCTTTTGAACAAACAATCTCACAAAGACACTATGGTCTGAGACAGTGAGACTAGGAAAGGTTGGCACCTGCCATGGACAGGCACTTGGGCAAGACTGAGCATACACCAGGCACCTTTGCTCCCCAGCTTGCACAGCCAAACAGCAGCTGGTGCATTTGGGGGCTCCCTGCAGGCCAGTCATCCTGGATTTCTTGGTCTAGGGAATCACCCTGATATAACTTAGGAAATGAAGAAGATCCTTGAGTCCCAAAGGACAAGCACAAGAGAGGGACCCTATTCTATTGTGGTGGTGTCCCCAAGGCAACAACCCAGGAAAGAAGCGGTCAGAAGGATTCCAGGGTGGAGGAGGGCTCTCTCCTCTCATCCCATCGCATCCCCAGGACCTTCTCCCACAGCCTGGTACCAGGGTTTGCTCCCCAAACCAAGGTTTCAGTTAATTTTAGCTTAGGAAATAAGAATCCTATAATTGTGCTGCCTGCTACCTGCTTTTTACCCTCTCTTTCCTCTCCGTGCACACCCTAATATATTTTGATTCCAGTTTCAACTAGCATTAAGTGAGGAAAGGGAAGATAGACCCGAATTTGTGACCCCAGTGAGGGAAGGGTATGCCAAATTCAGCTGTTATATTTGGCAGGGACCGCATGAGTAACCAGCACAGACTTTCTGGCTGGCAGGTGAACTCGCAGGAAGGTTACAAATGTATGCTTAGCTGTGTGGTGTCTCTTGGCTGGAGGGAAGCTGGGATAAGCCAGGGCTGTCACCATAGCATCAAGGCATTTGTAGTCAAAAGACGCAAGAAAGAAACCACTGCTGAAATAAAATCCCAAAGAGTATAAAATGGCATGACAGGAACGATTCACAGTAGTTCAGTCTCCTTTTTATTTTTTTCACATGACCACTTTCAAGAACAGAGAGGTGTCAACCTCCCTTCAGTCAAAAACCAAGGTATCAGCACAATAGCTCCCAGGGATTACTGAATGCCAGTCTTGTCTGGGAACAGAGTCAGCACCTTCTTCATGGATTGTGCAAGACAGCACCTTGACCTCAGTGTTCCCCAATTTCTCATCCAGGCATCTAATCAAAGAGCAACCAGAACTTCACAGCATGCTGAAATATGGGGATTCCAGGGAGAGCCTGCTGGTTCTGAGGATCAAAGCTCGAAGAAGTCACTTTCCTGAGAACCTTAGTATGTATATGCCTCTCATTGTCTTTCCTCTGAAATCCACACGTTCACATGCCATAACATCCTGACGTGAGTAGATTTATAAGCTTTGTCCCACCTTCTGTCTGTCAAATGGCAGAGTGCTTGGAGAAACCAGTGCCACACACACTTTCACATCAGGCCTGCCACTTACCACATATTCTGCCATCTCTGCAGGCAAGGACGGGGACTCACACTGTGCCAGCTTCTGCTCTCAGCTTCTTTTCCCCAAGGTCAGTAGATTTGCCGCTGTGTAAGTGAGAGTACAAAAGCTGGCCCTTTATCAATGGATTTTGGTCCTTTTTAATGGGATTAGCCAGTTCCACCCAGTGCTGGTTGCTACAAAGGCTTTTTCTCCTGTCTCAATGACGTGTTACATCTTAACGTGTGTGGTCATATCTGTAGTCGATTTGTGCAGCTCTTTGTTCTTTGCACATGTTTTTATTGCCTACGGGGCATGCAGCAACCATCCAGCAAGCTTTTGTGGTGCTCAGTTTACTCGGCTGTTTATACAGTTATTGCACTGCAGCCAAAATAAGAATCTGCAATATCAATTCATCGGAAGAAAAACTGTATTACAATTGCAGAGCACTTTCAGATTGGCAGGACATAAAGGATGCAACATTTCCAACAGTCCATGGTATAGCTGAAGTACATCTCATTTAACTCTAGCAACCTATTTGCTTGGCAATTAGATGTTTAGCCTCCTCTACGATAAAAATGAAAAGCAGCAACTTCACGGGGCAAGTCATCCCTTCCCCCTTAAATATCTACTGACATTGAGATGAAATACGCTGTAGAGGTCCCTCTGTTACTCTCCTTCCCCATGAAGGATGGAGGGAGCTCCACACAACTGTTTTTTCAGTGGCCAGCACCAGGGTATGTGCATAGTCCCAGGTGTCGTGTTGCATGGGACTGTTTAGGACTCAGAGATCTCAAAGTTCTTCTCAGATAAGCCCCCAAACCACTGTTGGAAGTTATGAATATTTGATCCATGATGACCTGAGGTGTCTGTGGACTTTTTGTTAGAGGAAGCATAGCAGTAAAACACTCTTTTGCCTACTAGCAATGAATATATGCTGTTCCCTAATCACAGACCATTTATCATAAGACCGTGAATCAACAAGCACCCTGATGGAAGTGCTGGTTACTTAACAGGGCTTGAAATGTCTCCCAACCCTGGCATGTAATATTATTTTAGTCTAAGAATCTTTAACGGAGAAACATTCCCAGGTAAGGGCCAGTTTTAGTTTGTGTGTCCAAATTTTGGGAAATATTCAGAGGGACATCATCAACAGAGCAAGGAGTTTGGAGCATTTGGAACACTCTATATGAGAATTGTCTGAAATAATGGAGTTTTCAAAATGGTCATGGACACTTACTAGGTGTAGAAATTTAAATTTTCTCTGAAATCCTGTCAATATCAATTGCCATAAAATTCAGGACGAAAATTTATGTCTTATCACTATTGTGAACTAAAAATTCCTTTACCTGAAAATAACAATTTGGTTTTTTGCTGGCAATCAGAAAAGTTAATTCTTTTATTTTAGTTTTGAATCCCTTTGTGTTCTGACCACTCTTTCTTCTACTTTCCTCTTCTTTTTATCTTCTCTCAAAGAAGTTGCAAGATTGTTTTCCTTCTTTCCTACTTTTGTTTAATCATGTCTAGGGAAAGAGAACCAAGTGTTTAAAGAATCATAAAATGTAATCTGTAAGTGTAATTGTACATATCAAGAACAAAAAATTCTTTTGGGGGTTTTGTAAGAGAAAACAATGCTTTGCCTGTGCTCACCCCATTCTGGGAAACCTGCACACTGTGCCCCATGTTTCTGTGGTGTCCCATCCACCCACAGACTTCCTCAGCAGCTCTGGTTGCAGAAGTCTGGTTGCTTGAAAGCAGCTCAGAACCTTTTTGTCACCCAAAAGCCCATGGCTGACTGGGTAAGGAGTGTTCTGGGTAGCTTCACACTGGACAGGGATGCATCTACCTCCCCTCTGCTGGATCTGCCCTGCTTTTGGCTGTCTTGACCATCCCCCATCACCATGACTAGAGCCCAGGAAACAGTATTTCCATCGAAACCTCTCTCACATGTGTTGCCCTGTAAGAGCAGCCATTCCGGAAAGCATCCCAACGGAAAGCATCCCAAACTGTACAGGTTAAGACATAATAATCAAATTGGAAACTTTTTGGCATAGTTTTCTACACGCTAAATCCTCGATAACAGATTAGCACACCAGAGCCTCTGAGAAACGTAATGACTCCTTCACTGTGCTCCCTCCCCTCAGCAAACCTATGGCTGGAAAACCAATAAATGTGCTATTTCAGCTGTTTTAAGCAGCTTATCATGATTTTCTGAAAGTCTGGCCTCAAGACTCTGGATCCCCTTCTTAATAACATTTAATGCTACCATTATGTAATTGAATCCATTTTGTCTGTGTGGTGGGAATATTATTAAACTGTAATTCATTTCACTGTCTTGATGCACTTGGACTTCTAGGTCCAAGTCTGAAATGTCAAAAGCTTTAATGGAATGGAGAGGAGAGGAGAGGAGAGGAGAGGAGAGGAGAGGAGAGGAGAGGAGAGGAGAGGAGAGGAGAGGAGAGGAGAGGAGAGGAGAGGAGAGGAGAGGAGAGGAGAGGAGAGGAGAGGAGAGGAGAGGAGAGGAGAGGAGAGGAGAGGAGAGGAGAGGAGAGGAGAGGAGAGGAGAGGAGAGGAGAGGAGAGGAGAGGAGAGGAGAGGAGAGGAGAGGAGAGGAGAGGAGAGGAGAGGAGAGGAGAGGAGAGGAGAGGAGAGGAGAGGAGAGGAGAGGAGAGGAGAGGAGAGGAGAGGAGAGGAGAGGAGAGGAGAGGAGAGGAGAGGAGAGGAGAGGAGAGGAGAGGAGAGGAGAGGAGAGGAGAGGAGAGGAGAGGAGAGGAGAGGAGAGGAGAGGAGAGGAGAGGAGAGGAGAGGAGAGGAGAGGAGAGGAGAGGAGAGGAGAGGAGAGGAGAGGAGAGGAGAGGAGAGGAGAGGAGAGGAGAGGAGAGGAGAGGAGAGGAGAGGAGAGGAGAGGAGAGGAGAGGAGAGGAGAGGAGAGGAGAGGAGAGGAGAGGAGAGGAGAGGAGAGGAGAGGAGAGGAACTTTGCCATCCAGCACCTTCCATTACCAGCCTCATTTTTTTCCACAAAGAAGAATTATCAGTTCCTTTATCACCCCTGTTCTTGTATTTCTTACTTTTTACCATATGTGCACAAAGCCCATAGGGCTCCTATTCATTTGTCAGAGCTTCATCTTTTCCTGATATGGGGAGATTCTTCATTATCCTGATGTGCTGAGTCTTAACTTTTTTGCCAGAGAATTTTTGGAAATGCAATCATGTCAGGGATGGTACTTTTTTACATCTGTTGCCCCCTCCATATTAAGTGCTTGGCTTTTGGCCAGTCGTCTTACAAGTAGCCATATTATTATTGAAACCACATGCTCATTAGTGAGGCTGGCACTGACTCAATAACCACTGTCCGAGGCTAACATTATATTCCATTATACCCCAGACAACAGGACAGTGTAGTGTACAGTTTGTTCAGAAGAACAGCCTCAGTTGACAAAATCTGAATCTTAAACTGTCAGAAATGCAATCCATTTTCTGTTTCTTTGTATGTGGACTCTAGTAGTTCAGAGAGAGAGATGTGTTTTGAAAGAAAATACTGCACAACTGGCTTATCTTCTTGATTTTTAATTTCAAGGTTTGCAGGGAGTTCCTGGGCCCTTCTCCAGTGGTTTAATCACTTTATCCCTTGGGAGGAATGCAAGAGTATTCCACTTAATATACAGGAATTACTCATGATCATTGCTTTCAATTAGGAATGTCCTTTGGGATTTCTGGGAATGGTGTTCTGTTGGTCAGGGGAGGAAAAAGAGAACAAGAGGGAGAAACACAGACGGAATCAGACCAGTTTAGACCAACTTTTCCACAAACTGCATTCAAAGTGGGTAAGCTCCCACTTTCTCTCATATATCCAAACAATTTGCCTTTCCCAACATAATTACCTACACTACTCTATAGGTATAGGTTTCTTAGCTTAAAACAAGGATTTATGTGAACGTCATTGTACACTGAAACTCTTGCTTGTTTATCTTTGATAAACATATGAAACAACACTCACTAAGGTCAGAAACATCATGGGCTGGAAAATGGACTGGGACATTTTCAATGTTTCTTTTCCTGCTGGAAATAGCTGCAGATGAAGGTCAGTTCCTGTTTCTCCTGCTGTAACAGGTATTACACCAATGTCTGTGTGCATAAAGTCTCAGTTGCAATATAATATTTCTCAAAGACTTTTGGACTGACTTAAGTTCAGAAGTTACAGCAGTAACCTTATTCCATTAAACTAATTTCATGCCGGTGATCAGGACTTGCAGAAATACACAAGGCTGAGTCCAACAGTTTTTAATGTCCATGCAAAAAATCAAGACCATCTCACTCCCATCTGAGACATAAGAGGAAAATACTTCGCTTGGTTTTAAGTGTACAAATTCTTCTGTGGAACAACTGTGTCTTGTTCCCTGAAACAGGGATAAACTTGCATTTATCATAACTCTGAAGAGAAATAAAAGCTTACACAAGAAAGGCCATTATAAATTCCTGCAATTCAGAGTTTTATAGAGCAAGACTCATTTGCAAATACAGACTACAAGAAGACAGAAAATAAGCTTCTTTTCTTTGAGGAAGGGAAGGGTTAACCCTGACAAATGACATGCTAAATTTAGAGTCATTTTTGCATGTGGTTGCATGTCTAGTTGGAACAAGTCTGCCAAAACTCATTTTACTTATGACCCTTTACAGCTAGCAGAGAAAGAGGTCCATTGTTTTCTTTGTATTAGTGAGATTAAAAACACAGTCCCCCCCAGCTGAAAAGGCAAGCACTGTAAGCACTGTCTCAGGCAAAAAATAAGCTTTTTTAATTCTTAATATACCACATAAAGACACACATCTATATGTGTGCATCCAACACATGCAAGCATGTGTATATCCTACGAGGCTGGATATCATTCTAGAAGCAGCTACATGCCACATGGGTGAAAACAAAATGAAAGGAAGAAGGACGGATCTCTCACTGGCCACCCTTACTTCAAAGGTTGCAGAAGAGTCTTTGCCTCATAGCCCTTGGGAGGTGCCTTGTACAGAGGGTCTGTTGCTGCATCTCAACCAGATGTGACCAGGGAGAGATGTAGATGTGCCACCACCCTTCTGGCACAAAAGCAAATGTGTTAGAGACAGCTACTCTCCCTTCCTGGAGCAGCAGCTAGTTGTATGGTATGACAGCAAATTCTCTGGGTCCAGCCAGCCTCAGCAAAGAAGCAAGCATCCACCCTCTTCATCTTCGGCAAATGCCTGCTGAGGATGGGATCAGTTGGATGTAGATGTGTACATCCGACCTAGTTACCACAGGACTCATCTGGCATAGGGATGGAAGAGAGAAACAGACACTTTTGGACATGCTTCATCTTGCTCTAATGTTGAATGTCTTAAATAGATCTCCATGGGCTCTTGGGGGAGCTAAATGACTAACACAGGTGTGGACATCTCTGCGCTTGACAGCAGCAGCTAGCCAGAATGAATCTCACCCTGGATATTTCACTGCTCTTCATATTTCTTTGCAACAGGTAGTCTTTGCCTCCTGCCTGCTTCTGATGAGGAGCTGGCCTTGGCCTTTCCAAATCTTGCTTTAGCTGGCAGAACTCCGGGAAGAGCTCCCCCAGATTACAACCAACTAGAGAAGGAGTCAGTCTCATGAAAAATAGCAGAACAGCTGCACAATTTTTCTGTGGGGATCACAGTGCCTGAGCAGCAGGACTGTAATAACTGTTTCTACCTACACAGCTCTTCAGTTCTCTGTCAATGGTAGAAAACTCATTCCTCTTTCCTCTCAGGGTCAGAATATTTATCTTCTGGCTGCAGTATGTACACATTCAGACAAAGTAGTCACTCTTCCTTTGAGCTGCTGCGAATGCTCAGTGACATTGAACATGTCTTTCCCAAAAATTTAATGCTCTTGTACACATAACACTCTCACGGAAACAAGGTAAAACTGATAAAAAGAAACAACATCTTGCATCATAACAGATGAAATGTTTAGGAAAAAAACAGATGAGGTACAGGAGCTGTTCATTGGTTCAGAAAAGGATGCAGCAAACTTAAGAACTAAACCTAGAATCTGAACAATTTCTCTGAATTTGGCTATGTTAATCAGCGAGATGATTTGAGAGAGAAGATGGTTTCTACTAGTTGTGTGAACAGTTATGCTACTGAGAAGAGAGGTCCCTTTGAGACAGACAGTCAAAGAGAAAGAGGTAATTATCACCAATATAACACCAAAGGGTTAGTTGGAAGAAACTGGAAAATTACAATGTGTACAAACCAACTTCTCAAGCAGTTTAGGCAGAATTTAGTCACCCATGTCCAAATATGTGATCCACAAAGGATTTGCTTAATCCTTTAGATGTCTGAGAGTCTGTAAGTGCTTGAATTTGGACAGCAAAGCTTAGTTTGGCGTCAACATTTCTGCTACAAAGCATGCCCAGTGGAACCATGATACTGGCTGAGCCAAATACTTTTTCTCCATCTCTGCCAAGGACTGTGAGATTCATGGCTTGTGCCTCAGTTCATGGAGGCTGGATCCAGTAAACATGTTCAAAGCACACCTAAAGTTCCCTGACAGTCATGGAAGCTTAGGTGCTTTCATTAACCATTAACCAAGTGGTAAGTCTTATACAAAACAGCTCAGCTTCTAGCTTGTGATTTCCTCAAAGAATAACAAAGTAAGATCCATCGTCTTAAGGTGCTCAGACTCCACATCACTCACTTCTATGAAGGTGTCCTAGCCACCCAACCATGGACTGCATCATTTGCTTGTTTCCCCAGGAGGAAGGTGGAGCAGCTGCCACACTTCCTAACGAAGATAAGCCTCTGTGCCAAAAGGAAAACGAGAATTCATGAGGCCAGGACTGGCTCTGCAGTTTTCTGCTCTGGGCACTTTCCCCAGAAATGGGGACTCCTGAATTCTTGAAGATTTCTTGAAAGATTTAGGTTCAGCTCAGCCAAACCAGCAGAACTTCTCAATGTACACAGCTGCAAAGCTGTAGGAACCTAAGAGCTTTTTTGGCTCTAATTTTGGCACCTGGTGACAGTCTAAATTGTACATTAAGCATCTATATCCTTCTTTGGATTTTGTCTTAAGGGTTCCATAGGTATGTATCCATGACAGTGGCATCTGTGAACCAGGAGATCTTGGGATATGTGGACATTCTTTTTGACAAGGATCTAGCACAGAGATAAGTCCCATCCCTGGTACCACATTACTCTTTCTTTCCCTTATACTACACTCAACAGCTGACCAAAGTCCAGCAGTTACCAATGGCTTAGAAAGGTGCTGACAACTGCACTCCTCAAAGCACTGGAATGGAGAAAAGGGCACCAGCACCTCCCCCTCTTCTACATCCTCTTGAGACACCTTTGTTTCACCTTACAGGGTTGCCAGTGCATGATCAGGGACAACAAATGATCTCCAGATGTATCAGAAACAGGTTTAGTAAACAAGAGGAAGGTTTTATGTGTTGCCCACCCAGTACAGAGTAGCTTCATTTTTTTTCTGTTTATTTATTCTTAGTTAAGATCCCACAGTTTTTTCCACTACACAGAAATTTCTGCACCTCTTTGATGCCCTCTGTCTTCCTGAACTCAATGATATCCCAAAATAATGACTTTCATAAGTTAAATATATGTTGTGCAATTGATTTTATCAATTTTTATTTGCTGTCTCACTTTCACTGAGTGTTCCCCTGGTCTGGGTTTGGTTTTTGGGTTGGGTTGTTTTTTTTGTGTGTGTGTGTAAAGAAAAATGGTAAGGAAGAGCATCTGATTTATCTTCCCAGTTCTATTAAATAGATTGAATCGCTCTAACATATACTTTTCTTTTTCATTTCCTTTCTAAATGATCCCAACCTTTTCAGTCTCTCTTCATATGGAAGTCATTCCACGCCTCCAATCTTTTTTTATTGTCCATCTCCCTATCTAGCTTTACTGTTTTCTCTCCAGGGCAGGGAGACCAGTGGTAAGCGTGTCATTCCAGGCAGCTGGGGGAGTACCATTTATGCCATGACACAGCGGGACACAACGGTCTCAAACCGTGAATTCCATTTTGCATTTGAACCTCCATTTTGCACGACATGCTGAATGTGTCTAACCCTGAGCCAGGACATGGAAGCACGCTCCAGTACAGCCCGCTGTCAAGGAAAGGTATTGGATGCTGCCCGAGAAAGTAATTTTGTAGCAGTCTGGACCCAACAACTAAAGTTGGCTTTGAACTGTTGGCTCAAACCCAAAGGAAAAATAGATTTTAAACAGAAGGTGCTGGCATGCCTGGTGGATCTGCAACTTCACAGTCTCCGCACATGGCAAGAGGAAAGACATTTTGCTTAGCCGGAGATATTGCTCTCAGCAGCATTAGTTACCCATTACCAGATGATGAACTACTAGTAGGAAAGAGAAACACCTCCTGTTCTGACTGATGGACAAATCTCAGATTCATCAAAAAGCTGAAGTTGTGTGGAGAGAAAGGTGTAATCTCCAGATGTTTGTCATGAGGCAAAGTTTGATGGTGATTGAGAAAAGAAAAAAACGTGAAAAGATCATATGTCGAGGAGGAGTCCCCAGACTAGCTAGAAATAGCAAGAAGGTTTAAGCACAGGTTTCATCTGGTATGGGACTGGTGGACACTGCATTGCATGGTGGATCCATTATATTTCACACTCTAGCTTTTATTCATACCAACTTTTTCTCTATTATATTGTTTTATAGTTGGGGGGGTTAATCATCGTTACACAGAAATCTGCCTTTGTAGTAACTAAGGCTCTCACATTCAGTCACAGCGTTATATCTTGCTTAGTCAACACAGTCCCTGTGGCAGGACATGGTCTGTCCCTGCTCACGAGACATTTCTAACCAGGCCCACACTGCCCCTTCTCAGAGTAGACACTGTTGGGAGAATAATGCCCCACCAGATGTGGCAGCATCCCACACCCAGAGAGGCTTGCCTGGTACTTGCAGCCTCCACTGCTTCCATCCCATCTACCCAGGGCTTTGAAGGCACCTGTCCAGCTTCACATGTGTAGAGCATGGCACAGACAGCTATGCTCCTCTCGCAGCAAATCAGCACAGTTTGGAAATGGGAAAGGGTTCTGTCTGCAGATAAAAGAGTCTGCCACCCACTTAAGGCCTTTTGAAGCTTTGGGTAGAAGCCTTGAAGCTCTGTGTGGAGTATCACACAGTGCTGAGGAAGGAGAAAGCATACAACAGCTGTCATTTGGACATCTAAGAACTGCCTCAGGTCCTTCATAATTCACCCCAGAAACCAGCAGATGAAGTTGCTAAGAGATTATCCATTATATTTGAGAAGTCATGGCAGTCCAGTGAAGTTCCCACTGGCTGGACAAGGGGAAACATAACCCCTGTTTTTTAAAAAAGGAGAAAATGAAGACCTGGGGAGTCAGTCAGTCTCATCTCTGTGCCTGGTAAGATCATGGAGAAGATCGTCCTGGAAACAACACTAAGGCATGTGGAAAACAAGGAGGCGATTGGTGACAACCAACATGGCTTCACTAAGAGAAAATCATGCCTGATAAATCTGATGGCCTTCTACAAAATGGTTAGTGTTGACAGATAAAGGAGAGTAACCAACATTGTCTACCTGGAACTACACAAAGCATATGACACTGTCCTGCATGTCATTCTTATCTCTAAATTGGATTTGATGGATGGACCACTCAATAGATATGGAATTGGTGGGATGGTCACATTGAGTTGTGGTCAAAGACTCGATGTCAAGACTAGTGATGAGTGGTGCTCCTCAGGTGTCAGTACTGGGATTGGCACTGTTTAACAACTTTGTTGTAGACATAGGCAGTGAGATTGAGTGCACCCTTGGCAAATTTTCCAACAGTACCGAGCTTTATGGTGGAGTTGACACATTGGAGGGAAGAAATGACATCCAGAGGGATCTGGACAGGCTTGAGAGGTGGGCCTGTGTGAACCTCATGAAGTTCAACATGGCCAAGTGCAACATCTTGCACCTGGATCAGGGCAATCCCAAGCACAAATATAGACTGGGTGGAGAATGGATTGAGAATTGCCTGGAGAGAAGGACTTGGGGGTCCTGGTAGGCTCAACATGGCTCAGCAATGTGCACTTGCAGCCCAGAAAGCCAACCATATCCTGGGCTGCATCAAAAGAAGCATGTTGAGGGAGGTGATTTTCCAACCTCTACTCCATTCTCTCGAGATCCCACCTGGTGTACTGCATTCTTCCCTGGGGTCCTCAACATTAAGAAAGACATGAACCTATTGGAGTGAGTCCAGAGAAGGGCTACAAAGACAATCAGAGGGCTGGAGCACTTCTATGAAGACAAGCTGAGACAGTTAAAGTTGTGTGCCCTTGACGTGAGAAGGTTCCAGGGACACCTTATAGCAGCCTTCAGGTACTTAAACGGAGCCTGCAAGAAAACTGGAGAGAGATGTGTAGTGATAGGACAAGGTGGGATGACTTTAAACTGAGAGTAGGTTTAGATCAGATATAAGGAAGAAATAAGGGTGATTAAACACTGGAACCAGAGAGGTCAGGAATGCTCTGTTCTGGAAATGTGAAAGAGCAGGTTGGATAAGACTTCAAGCAATGTGGTCTAATGGAAAGTGGACCTGCTCATGGCAGGTAGGTTGGAACTAGATGATCCTTAAGGTCTCTTCCAAACTATTCTGTGATTCCTTGAGTCTATGATTCTGTGAAAGCATCTTTGTGCCTTTCTAGATTCTTCTATAATTAATCCTGACCTTTTATTCATCTTGTTGCCCTTTCACATGATGAAGAAGGTCCTCTGAAGACTCTGTAATGTCCCAGATCTGAAAGACCCACCCTACCTCCACGTTTACCTTGTCCTACCACATCACCTGCAACCTCAATAGTCAACCAAATGCATGAAAAAAACAAAATTGTCAGCTATAAACTTATGGAAGAGGAAAGGAAGAGATGACCTCAAGGCTTCATAAAAGCTAAATCAAAAACAGAATTGAAAGAGCGAGTGGTCTGGACACTGAGAAAAGCAAAGGCTTTGAGGTTCAGAGAGAGGAACAGAAGTGAAAGAGGGAAATGTTTTCCAAATAGCAGAGGCAAAAGGGAAGAGCAGAGGGAATGGTAGTACATGCCTTATTCCCTGTAGTGGGAAACTGTCCTTGGTTCTTGACTGTAGGTTGTTAGATGCTTTGCACACATAGCAAATAAATATTTCTTTTTCTTTCAACACATTTTATTCCTCTTAGGAGAGGCTGGACAATTGTTTACAAAACACCAATGTTAGTGACCAACTTCAGTCAGTTTTTGTTTTTTATATTCTTTATGACTACGTTAACAAACTGAACAGTAAGTCCATTTCACACTAAGAACTGGAATGTCATTTCAAATCACTGGATTTACGTACTTAAAGCAAGTGACAATCAACAATATAAAACAGGGACAATGAACTACAATATGAACTTACTTAGACAATTTGGTGTCACACAGACTGAAACTAGCTTTTCTGCTGGCCTACCTTGTGCCAGGCATTGTAAAGGAGGGAGAGTCCTGAATCCTCTTGTATGGGTTACATTACAATATAGTCAGAAAAAAAAAAGTCCAGGAAAAAGGTTCCTATGTCTGAAGTAAATGCAATGACAGAAAAAGGTGATGCTTTTCTGGTCTTGCCATTAATGGTCTCATCTTCATGAATAGACAAAAATCACTGGTCTAGGGCCATGAAAACACTAGGGAAAGGAGAGGATGGTGAAACACATTGGTGAGTAACAGTCACCTCAGATGCTTCACTCCAAAATTCAGACCTGTAAAATCCCGTTGAGCTTCTGGATAGCTCTAGGGGCAGTTTAGAGCTGTGTTTTCTAGAAGAACCTGCTTCCCCAGGCATATTGGATAAAACCATCTCACCACAAATGTGAGTGGGAGAAGCAGCAATTGCAACTGTACTACTGCCTCCTCAATGGGAAGAACGTTTATCGCATTGCAATAATCAGGGTCTAGTGTCTTCTTCTGAGGGAGTTCAAGTCTTCTTGAAAGGGATTCAGACACTTGATGTGTGATCTGACCAGAAAGCAGTGAGGTCCTATTCCTTACAGCCCAACTAATATATCCTCACTACAAGGAGACGTGGGGATAGTGCAGGAAGCAAGCTGGTGGGTTTGCTTCTTGCATATGTCACATGCTTCAGGATAAGAGGTTGAACAGGGAACAGCACTCTCTTTTTCCACTTACTCCCTTCCTTTTTTTCTGGAGAAAAGATTTGAGGGCTAGTCCCAGACCAAGAACCCAAATATCAGTCTATCACACCATCACAAGAGAGGATGCAAGCATCTCTTCTCTATTTACAGTCTGATTTCCTAACCCAGAGGCTGCAGGACTCGTATCAGCAGGCTCATCTTGGCAGGAGAAATAAACCCTGTACTCTCAGCAGAACCACACAACCACCTGCACTGTGAGACTCAAATCTGCTTCATCAAAAATGGAGCTTGCACCAAGGTTCCTCACATCTCTAGTAACTAGAAAGCTAAGGGGAGTCTCTGCTTTCCCAGTGCTCCTCCAAGATCTCATCTGTGTTCCAAGATAGAAAGGCTGGAAAGGACCAACGTCTACCCTTAAAACTCTGTGAAGTAGTGGAAAGATCTCCTGCCTTGACTATTCTCCAGCTGATACAGGGGGACTGAATATTTCATAGAGCTAAAATCAATAGTGGCTGGCTCTCAGTTACATTAAAGTTACCTTATAAACCCTAGCAATGAAAAGAGGCTCAAAGTGTGATTTGTAATGTAGCTGAAGGTGTTTACTTACACTGACCTTAGTATAAATGGGAATCAGCCTGCTAGACTCTGTAGATCGTTAGGGCTTGTGTAACAAAACACACATACTTGATTTGAAGGAACTACTATTAGCTAAGAAATCACAAGCAATAATTCTCATTAGTAGAAATTAAATAGCTCATACTCATCAGACCAGACAATCCTCATCAGGGGTGCAAGGGCTGTAACCAGCAAGTCTATAGTAGAGGTTTCTAATGTGTGATTTCCACTTGCTGGTGAAAACTCATACAGACGTGCCAGATAACATTTATCAGTACACACAGTGGAATAAAAGATTAATTCTATGGAGAAAAAAAACAATTGATCCATATTTTCCTATCAAGCCTGATAAGGAGGATGAGGGGGAAGTATCTTTCTTCCCACTGCCCCTATCATACAAGGTAGTATAAACCTGTTTGGTACAGGAGCGCTTTTCTTCGACAGTTATCTAGTCACCTGGTAAAGACAATAAAAGGATTAAGTGTATTATTTGAGAGTTGAGATGAACAGGTTATTTTATATTTTGAAACCTAAGTAACATAGCGTTACCATGCACATAACAGACCAGAACTTGGCTGCAGTCAATGCATTGAGGAATAGACTCCTGGCAATCCTATTCAATAGTGTAAGAAACACCTAGCTGTCCTAACCAAGAAAGATTTTTCCATAAAGGTTTTGCAGAGGCTTTCTAAGCCCATCTTTACCCTGAAGAATCCTTCCACATTGCTCTGTTCACTGAAACATACAAATGAAGAAAAAAAAAAAGAAACAAATACGCACAAACCTGTATTGACTCAGTTAACAACAGTCAAACAGGATTTGGATGTTACTGTTTAACTAAAATGTTGCCTTAAGAAGCAGGCTCTACTGTTGTTTTAAGTTCTAGCAGATGCAAAAAACATATTTGGATCAAAACCATGTTGTCTTATCTCTGTGCCTTGCTGTGGACCAAATGCATTAGTGTTTTCATGATGTGTTTTACACATGAAGCAATGAAAACACATCCTTTCTGCATACACTGTAATGGGGCTGCAGATTAATATGTGCACAGAAACCAGACAAACCTCTATACTTTGCACTTAGAATCAACTTCTTGTTCTCTCACATCAACTGTGAAACTACAACAAAATTAATTCGGAGCAGAATTACGTCAAAACTTCAGCATAATCTTGTCACTTCTGCCTGAGGTCTCGAAAATATACACTCAAGTGTGGACAGAAATTTGACCTGCTCTGTGTTTGCAAATCCTCTTGCATTTACCTTTTGTGCGTACTTGAACCTGCTACTTCTGTAGCAGGGAATGTTCACCAAGAATCACGTAAAATGAATAGTGCAGAATATTTGTGCAAAGTCAAGTTGAGACTTGTAATGAAAAGAAATTGCCCTGGAAAAAAGTGATTCTGAATGTTAAATATACTAATTTAGGGAACACTCTTTGCATCCAGTCAAAAGATCTTGAATTTTAAGTATCAATATACTCATAACCAACTGATTGCAAACAAATTACAGACCAATTATTTTTCATAGAAATTATTTGATTAATCACTCCAAATACATTTCAGTAATGATTAAATGAAAGAAAATTGTGGTCAGGTGATGGAAACTTTGTGAGCAGAAAAGAGGAGGTGAAATTTATAGAGTTGCTTATTAGGAACCTCTTGTCAAGCTCTGCCTGATAGAATACAGTAATGGAAAAGTTGTAGAGAGCATCTGTGAAGCAGATGAAAAAGTAGGTGGAGAAGTCCTGGTCCAATTCTTCTGCCACAAAGCCCATTCAGTCAGGACAACTATGGTAAAACACAGAGCAATATAGACCATTGAAGGAAATGACGTCTTTTATCTAAATTTTTTCAATTTTGCCTATGGAAGGATACAAACCATTTTAAAAATTCACAGTTCTCTGAGCATCGCCTTTAAAAAATCTCTCTCAAGGTTGTTATTACAGAATAGTTCACCTGATTCATCAGAGTCATTACAGTTTTGAAGCAGCACAAGGAAGATCAAAATTCTGTCCTTGGTGGAATTTAAGCAATTTCTTTCCAAGCAACTGCTATCCAAGAAAAAAATTTAACCCTGTTCAAATGAGTACATTTAAAACGCAGTTACCTTATGATTGAGTGACTAACAGGGAAGATATATGCTCTCTCTGGAGCTCAGATCCAGTTCTTCAAAAGGCTTAGTTTTTCTCACGTTTACTTTCACTATATGGTACCTTTTTCCCTCATCTAATATTCTTGGCTCTGTACAAGGGTCTATGCATAAGGAAGAGAGATTGTATCGCTGCTGACAATAAAACTGCAATGCAAAAATACAGCAAGCACTTTGGTTTATGAGTGCAAATAAAACATTTCACTTCAACACACTGAGGACAGATTGCTTTCCACTTGCTTCTTCATGAAATGGCTCCCTATACCACTGCATGCATTTCCACACACATGCAGGCTTAGCAGAAAAGAAATCATGCTGGTTCTTGGTTGCCCCCAGAACTGCCAGAGAGTTAATGTATGGTCCAAGAAGAGTTTTCAAATGGAATTTTAACCTTTTCTTCCAAAAAAGATGCATGGATTTCATTCCTGTCATCACTGAGCCAACAAGAAAACTATTGTTTATTTCTGTGGGAAAAGGATCAGGTCCCTTATTTGCAATTTTGGCTTTTTTCAGGATCATGTATTTTTTTATTAAAGGGAAATAAATCCCTATCTGCATTTAATCACAAGACTAGCATGAAAATTAACTCAATGAATAAAAATGTCAGGAGTGGGAAACGATAGGGTTCTTTCTTAGCCAAGTTTTCTGTCTAAAATTAGCCTGCCTTTTTGGATTTACTGCTGTTATTAAGTGAGTGTCCTTTTGAAAATAAAGCAGTGCTTCTTGGATTTAGACAGTGTTGTGAAGAATATGATAAAGTGCTCTGTGATGTACGACTTTGATTGACTCAGGGGACCTTACTGTTTCGATGCTGTGGTCTGTTCTTTGTTCATTAGATGAAGATTTTCTGTTCATTTAATACTAAGTTCAGAACCAGAACTTGGAGAAAGATGTGTGTAAGAATGCAGAGTACCTTGTTTCTGCCATGCTAACATGATGAATTATAGTGTATTAAGGAAGTGTTGACACATGTGGGAATAGGCTTTTGACATGCTTGCCAGTAATTAAGGCACATTGTATGTAAAGACACTAAAAATGTTGGAGTTTCATTCTTTGTTATAGGGATGGATTTCCAAGTGGCGTTATTCATAGTCTTGATGGAAAATACTTGTGTCTTCAAAATTGTTGTGGCTCACATAATAATGAAGGCAACAGACACAGATGCATTAGTATGAAAATTTTTAAGGTTTCCAATAGCCAGATAGATAATAATTTTCCTGTCAGAGAGGAGAAAGTACACTGAGACCAGAGCTCCACTGATAAATCACCTGAGCACTACCAAAGCAGTCACATGGCTTCAAGAGCTGTTGCTCAAGCAGAAGAGACTGCATCCTCTACAAAAGTGCCCCAAGCTTTCCCCTGAAACCCACCTTTCATCTGCACCTCCTTGTACCCACAGCCAAGGCCATGAATTTCCTACACAAGCTCCCTCCCAGCAAACCAAGGGCAGCCTCTGTAGCCAGAGAAGGAAGCCAACGTGTGACTCACAGAGAGCTGCTGCCCCTGGTCTCCCCATGGACCACAGGGGCTCAGCCACAGTCTAGGAGTGCAACCCTCATGTTCGCTGCAGGATGTCCCCTCCGAGCCCCGGGACATTGCTTGTCCATCTCCATGGACCCTTGCACAGATTTGGGGCTCAAATTTCCTCCAGACTTTATACTGGCAAGAAAGACAAGCCTACTCGCTTGTTAGACACCTTGTGCAGGGCATGGATCAAACTACCCGCATAAAGCATTATGTTATCCTAGTACCCCATGTGTTCTGGAGAAGTTTGTTCTCTCTGTCCATGCTCCAACTAGATGAACCTCCCCCTTTCCTACCAACTCAGACTCCAGTGTTGCTGACATAAGGCTCACATGGCTCAAGTAAGATTTAAACCTCTCCTTGACTTTATTCCTGTCATCAATGAAAGGTATGCATCTCCCTATCCCTTTGAGGGATCCAGTAGGGAATTAGCATGGTACCAGCTTCCTTAACTTCCCCCAGGGAGTCTGCTGAGATCATTGTAATGCAGACCAGCCCTATCTTCCCTCTCTTGCTTTAGGATATTTTGTTTCCTTTCTTTCTGAATACTTTTCTTGAAGACTGAAAAGAAATCATGAGGTGTCCCAGCCAAATCCCTGCTAAATCCTAAGATATGCCCTATTTAGATAGTTTTTTAATGTGTAATGCATGCATTTAGCTGAAAGGTTTTACTCAGGGAGCTGGCAATTGATGTTTAGTAAATGCTTAAAATATTCGGGTTGCAGAGAGAATTTAGTACTTGATTCACAATTAAATTACACCATCAAAGAACAGATAGAGAGACAGAAGAGACCTGATAGACTGCCAGTTACTCAAGCATGAACAAATGTATATCTCTCAAGGTAAAATTTCTCAACAAGACTGTGTACAAGCATAACTACAGAACACATCTCACCATATTCGACAAGTCACATGGCACCAATATCAAATCCAAAAGGCTCATGGAAATACAGCATAGCATGTGTCACAGGTCTGTGCCCATGCAGACACAGGTCAACATCAAAGAAAATGTGACATTCTGTGGTTTAAAACCATTCTTGGAAGTTGGGGGTAACACCATTCATTTATAAAGCAACTGCAACTTTCACAGATAGCACAACTAAGCAACAAACCTCTCATAAGTCAATAGTAAACTGAAAATTATTTCAAAGAAGCTTTTTAGCCTCTTTCTTTCCTTTTCACCTTCTGGTACATGCTTCAGATCATTCCCCGAAAGGTTTCCCTTCAGTCCTGTGTTAGATGTGAATACCAACGCCTATCGATTTATCCGAAACATGTAGTTCAGTGAATTGTATTATTTACACTGCCAAGTTCCTTTATATCTTTCCACTGGCCCACATAACCTCCACAGAGCATACCGGCCAAATACATAAAATCTGCATATGTTTCTACTAGAGCAACTGGCCTTACAATTAAGTCCAATTAGTTTCTGTTCTCAAGAATTTAATCACATCTATCATAACACATTCAGTAAATCAGAGTTTTATTTATTCCCTTCCTTTTTCCTACCTCACTAGAGATTTACTTTGACATTCAACTCCTGGGACTATATGACCCTTCCAGCTCTTTAAGGAACTGATAAAGAGAAAAGGATAGAGAATAAAACAAAATCCCAGGTGGTGCAACAGAGGTCGGTAGGTAGGCAGGCAACAATACTGCTTTCTCACTGTACCAGACCCAGGGGGCACCCATTAAACCATGAGGCAACCAGGTCAAGGCAAATGAAGATGTAGTTTTTCATGCAATAGAGGCCAAGTCCCACAACTGATTGTAAAAGAGGTTTCTGGAAGGCAAAGGTATAAAAGTGGTCAAAAAGGGATTATCCAGATTAGTGGAGAATAGGCCATTAGTGGCTATAAAAATGATGGCTTAGCTGCAACCTGAGACACACTGTGGGAAGGGTAGAGGAGGGAAGAATCCCTCCAGCCTGCCCCACTCTCTGCTCTTTCCACTCAACCACTGCTTACTCCTTTTCAGAAAAACTATTAGGTTACAGTGACTTTTAGTCTGACCCAACCAGTCTGGTAGTCGTAACTTCACTGTATTTTCAGCATGAAGATGTTCTTTTCAGTGGCTCATCACACAAAGATGCTAAGGAAAAAAAAAAAAAAGGAAAAAAAAAAGAAATAAACATAATATAGACTGCTATGTTGTGGTAAGGCTGAAGATGTGCTCTCATCTACAGCTCTAGAGTCCTTTTTAATCCTGTTTAACAAGGCATAGAAGACATTTAAAAGGTTCCAAATGCTCCAATGAAAATGATTCAAAGAATTAATAGCATGGGAGGGAATTTCTACAGGAGATATAAGTAAAGGAAGAATAAACTGGACCATTTATTTTACAATGGACAAAGGAAAGCATATGTGAGAGAGAGAAAAAATACAGTGTGTGTAGAAGTCCAAGAGTATGTTTCTATCCACACTCTTTTAGAACTAAAAAAATGCACTCAAAATGAAAAAAATAATGCATCAAGTGAAAGACAACAGATTGGTTTCCAATTCCCAAATACCTTTTGAAGATTATTGCCACCACCATTTGAAATAATTAATTGCATAACAAACAGATTTAATTGTTCTTTTACGGAAGAGTTTGTTCTGTTCTGTCTGCTCTTAAAGAGTTTCAACCCTGTTTTCACTTGAAAAAACAAATCATCGCATTTGACATTTTTAGTTTTTCAAACTAAATTTTTACAACCATTTTTAAGTCATATTTCTTTAGCAGCCAGAATGACAGTTAAAGAAGAACTTTGTTTCCTCTCAGCTGGCATTGTATTTGGTACTCTTTTTGTTCAATATTGGGCTGTTTAATTTTTCATGGGAAAAAGATTTTTCTCAAAATGGGCTAGGCAGAAAAACATTGGCAATGATGCAATTTAACTTTCAAAAAATCATTTTGAATTTTATTTTCACAAAAGTGAAATGAAAAAAACAGAAAAGGGTGATACATGAGGGAATTCTTCACAACAGATAATTCCTCCTTTGGAAACGTCTATCAAAGTAAATGTTTTGAATTTACTTTAGTTCATAAGTTTCAAATAGAGATTGGAAACAGGAGGAACAGTAGTACCTTGCACACTGAGAACTGGTTACACAGTGAGGAAGAGTCATAAATAGGCAAGGTTCTGTTAATCGGCCATCTATTAATTATTGGTTGAATTCAAGACAATGAATAAGAACAGAGAACTGAGTTATGAGCAACCTCCAAAGAAGTGTTGTAGCTGCCATCAGTGAGACAGATATTAGTGTAGATGAGCTATTAATAAAATACAACTTAGCAGTTCCTACATTTCTAGTAGATATTTATGCCTCGTTTTGGGTTTGACCTTGTAATCCTTATTCAAGTGAATAAACAGTGTCCAACAAACAACGAAATGCTGGTGGATCATCTGCTGGTGTTCACGCTTGGACTTTTCAGGGTCAAAACTTTAACTGAAGGTAGCAATAGTTTTGCCTGAATAAAATCCAAGCAAGGACTTCCAGGTCTGTCTCAGAGGAACTGTTCTCAGGAGTAAGGGTTGAATTGTTATACCACAAAATACCAGCTGTAGTTACGTTAACTAGGATAAAGTTTCAAGAGGTATCCAATCCCAGTGCCTCAAAGTAAAGCTAATCACCAGCTGGACTACAGAACAAATTTCCCCTCTGGTATAATATCGCACAATTATATGCATTATGAGGGTTTAAAATCTGGCGTTTGCTGTGCTATTGTTGGAACTAGGATAACTACTCCAGTTCCAACAAGAGGCCATTGATCTGCACTAATTTGTAGGTTAGGGAAGGTTTTAAAATAGGAAGTCTTTTCTTATGCAAATAGAGACATGGTAAGAAACCAGGGGCCTGCAGGCAGTGATCTGAAGCATCACCAGATCACAGAGGTTGAGCGTCACCAGGCCCATGCACCAGGGATATCTTCATAACTAGGCTTTCATGACACTCTAGTGTTATAAAAACCTTAAGGCTGAGCTTCTACACGGGGATGAGTTTAGCTTAGATTTTGTATCCATCTTCTAAAGTATTCCTAACAACCCTCCAGTTCAAAGAATTGGGAATAAGGAATAAAAAACAGAGAAACTAATCCTAATAAATTATTCTCCTGAACAATTGTTTTTCCTTTCATTGCTTTCCCTGGATTCACACATGACTTTATTTGAAGTATTCAGCAAATTCACTTTGCAAACAAAGAGTCCTTTTGTTTTTGATCCATGACTCAGTTGTTTCAGAGATGCGCACTGGACATGTAAGCCCCATTTTTCTATGGGCTGTCCACCACAGCTGATTTTAGCCTAAGGCTACCCTGGAGAGAAAGAGGTTCCTCTCTGCCATACTGCTTAAAGCTCTATGTCTTCTTGAAAACAGAGAGTTTCTCTCTGTTGACCAGGAAGCTGGCTTCATCCACTCCTTTCAATTTAGAATTTTCAAGTGAAGAAATAATTCCCTTGTAGGAATCTTGCATATATTGTCTGCTGTATATGAGCTTTCTGCTCTCAATCATGTCACACAATCCTTTGAAGTCTCTGGGCATCCAGGGGTGACGACTTCCCTATATCATCAGTAGCGTTGGGGAACATCCTGCAAGATTGATATGAAGGAGCAGGGTGAGGAACCTAACCTCCTGTACTTCCAGCCTCAGTCTTAACATTCACGTGCTTTCTGTATGCACAACCAAGATAAAGATGGGTTTCCACAGTGGATAATGAGGTACGGATTTTCCATAGAGTCTTGAAAGGAAGTGAATGTAGATCCCAGACAAGCCACTACAAATGTAAGATACACAATACTTCGTGATCCCCTAGAATGACCCCGAAATATGCTTCCAGCAGACGTCTCCCATGCAGACTCCACATTGGGTGCCATCAGGCATAACCTCTGCTAATGAATAGCGACATGGAATACCTTGAACTCTGTTTTCTCTGTACCTGCTGCCTCAAAGTGGAGTTTGAACTGAAATTACCATGAAGTTTTCCAGCTGTGCTGCTCAGCTCATGGTCTCACATGCTATAAGCTGGCATTGCAAGCATGATCACTGCTACCACCTCTTGTTGGGGAAGCATGAGAGGAGCAGGGCCTACAGGAACCCAGGCAGAGACATTATGATCTGAAGCTTTTGGTTTCGTAAATGTTTCCTACCCTAACCATTGGAGAGGTGAAAGGAAAACCTCAGCTTCATGCCATTTGAGTGTAAACCATTAACACAGACATTATTTAATTTTAAATTTGTCAGCAGCCTAGACTTGCCATGGGAAATTCTGATATTCCATGGACATTAGTAGAAAGATGGTTTCAAACATCTTTGCAAGAAGAGGAGACTAATCTTCAGGCACAATTTCACATCCTCCCAGTGGCTGTGATTTGCAGGGGAGTATCACTCAGCGGGATTGCAACATACTAGTTACAATTCCAGTTCTGGCTATTTCTACTCTTAAAACTGGGAACTCTTTCTGTACCTGCTTTTTCTATCTACTTAAGAAAAGCAATCAACCTTCCAGAGTAAACTTTAAATGCAATGAAAAATGCTTTGATAGCTGCAAAGAATAATGTAATGCCTTTAGTAGCCAAGTATCAAAGCACCAAGTACATATTCCCAGCTTATATCACTAGTGTTACACGTCAGATGTTATTAACACAATTCCCATAAGTGTAAGGCAATAACCAGGGTAGACAAAAAAAGATAAGGTCTTTGGTAATGATGCAGAATACGGCTGTCCTGCAGTTGGGTAGAAAATAGTGTATTGATGATACATTGGATCATATTACAATTCGAATTCAATACTTTGTATCCCCAAAGTCATCAGGGTATTTTTAGACAGCAGCTACAAAGGTTAATGAGCTTACACAACTCTTCTGATGTAGTACACTCCTGCTAATGTTCAAGTTCAGCATGGCACAACATGCCAGAAAATAGATCTTCTAGAAAGATAGTGTAGCACATACTAAATATAACTAAAACTGAGGAGTCCCAAGAGTAACTCAATGGAGAGTGCCCTTATAGCGGGTGTATTTTACAGGAGGCCCATTTGGATTTACTTTCATTATTTAATACGTTCATCTGCGATCCCGTATGAAAAATCTGTGCTCATTCCTTGCAAAGTCTGCAGACGACACAAAAATCATGGAGTGGTAAATAATGAGAAAAGCAGATGTATTCAACAAGCAATCTGGTTTGTATGGTAACCTGAGCTCACAGGGAAAAAAAAAACCAATATATTTTATTGTACAGTTAAGTATGATTCTGAGTAGACCAAGTAGTTTGTACACTGAGGATATGGGCTATATTTTAGGAACAGAGACTTAGAAGAGGACTTAAAGGTCATGGCTGATAACCAGCTGAGATGCACAAGAGTTCACCATGCAATGCACTGACAAAGAGAGAAATTGTGATCTTAGTATGTGCAAGCAAGGGACTATAAAACACAAGGATGGAAAGGCAGATGCTCGCTGTTCCTTGAAATATTAATAGTAGGAAAGCAGGTCCAGCTCAGATGTCCATATTTTAAAAAATACTATCGACAAACTGGAAAGAGTTCAAGAAAGAATTACAAATATACTTGCAATTGGCAAAAGCTGCCAGTGAGATACTAAAAAAAGAAAAATCTAAATTCATTTAATTTATCCAACAGGAGAATAAATGGTGATTTATCTGCGGTTTATAACAGAGCTGGCTGGGTATTCTGTCTTAACAATAGAAAATTAAAATTCCACACAAATTTCTTTAAAGAAAAATAGTGTTAATTTTCCTTCAGGACAAGCAAAATTAAGTCTTTCACTGTAAGCCACTCCTCCTCCATTTGTTCGGTTCAAGGAAACTTTAAACTTCACCTTCTTGTGAACACATTTATCTGTGGTGTAGGTACCTGGTTTTCTCCTATAGGCCAGCCACAGGGTAATTTGTCACTTAATTCAGAGTTGTATATAACATTACTGGAGCAGTAGTCCAGCCAAGAAGCCTTTGCCTGAGTTGAATAAGGGTAGCATTTATTCAGGCCATAATTCCCAGGAGCAATGCAGCATTATGGGAAAATATTTGGGTTTAATATTGAACTAATACAAAAGAAAGCCCTGGTCAATCAATTCAGTAAATTCAAACAACAAGAATTCTACACTAAATAAAACGATAAATTTGTTTAGATTAGTTTGTTTCTTTGTCTGTATGTTTCCATCCTGGGTGTGTTAATAAGGCAGGTTTTTTGCATACTTTGGAGTGAAAACAAATGTTAACCAGTTGTATCTGCCCACTGTGTGAAAATTCCAAATTTTGTTCGGTCTTAGTTTGCAAGTAGCTGTATTATATTTCTGATACCAGGGGGATCTCTGAATTAGCAGACAGAGACACGACATCCAGTAGGTGGAATCCGATACTAGATTAATCCAAACTAGATAAATGCCAAGATTTTAATAAGGGAGGGAATTAAGCGCAGCAAGAATTTATCTAGGAATGGGATAGACTTTCTACTATGTGTGGTGTTTAAAGACAGGCAACCTCCCTATTTGTTCTAGCTGGCGATTCAATCCCACAGGCTGTGTTGTAACAGATAATAACAAAAATCCTTCCTGCCATAACATCTGAAAACCCAGAAGCAGCATTGCAGCAACAGAAACTGCTAGAAACCCTCTGTCTTCAGGGCCGGCAAATAGAGATGGTTACTTTATACCACTGAATACCTTCCCTTGTGCATCCACAATGCAACCTCAGTCTAATTAAACATTTCATAGAAAAAACCTGTAATTGTCCTGTGGTTTGAGGCCTGACTTAAATCTAGCCATCATAACTGGTGCTCTCCATTTCATGCTTGAGGAGCCTTTTTCTTGCTTCCTTACTTTTCAGATGCTCGGTTCACAAACACAAAAACAACCTCACAAATGGCCTATTCTGGATCCCAGTCTGAAGAAAGACATGTAACTCCTTTTGAGAATATTTTTTAATGATAGGGTTTTTTTAGCATAGAAGTATTAAATGAGAACATTGTACAACCATTTTAAGAATGAAATAAAAAAGAGAAGTAATGGAAGTGAAAATAATGCTGGCACCATCACTCACCTCCAACAAGCTCTAGTTAATCCACCCAGAGAAGAAGGAAATCTCTTTCAGTAACAAAATAGGCCTTCTTGAAGTCAGTAATCAGACTCCATCGACCGACAACAGCCTGCTGAACACAAAGGAAGTGTGACTTTTCCTTTTTCTTTGCTATAGCTCAATAGTTTTGTTTCAGCCTGCGAGTCAGTTTGTTTACAAGAAAAACCTCTTGTGCAAAGATTGTCTTTCCTTGTGCAACATATTGCAGCGTGCCAGCTGAAATGACTCTGCACTCGCTGTACTATCAGATAGCCTTTCATATGACAGAGTGTTGGAGCTACGTGTGCAGTGGTACAGCAGGGGCTAGTTAAGATTTCCAAAAATATGGCATTCAAACAGGGACCAGCCTCACTGTAGTTTTTCCCTCCACTATTGCCAAATGACAAAGCATTAAAAGCTCAGCAGCACACAGCACCATTAAACTGACTGATGGCAAGAAGGTGTCAGAAAGCGCGGCTCCGTAAATCTTTCCCTGCACGTATAAAAACAGGTCTCACATTTCCCTGCCCCCTCCATACACACACACATACACATGCATGTCATAATTTCCCAGACTAATTTGGAAGCCCAAACTAATTGCATTGCATTTGAAGCACTACCTCACAAAACAAAATCCTGAGCACCTAATTCAAATATTTGAGTAGTGTTTGTTATGAATGCTCACAACTAATTTCTCCCTTTTGTGAAACATGCTTGGAAAACAACAGTGTCCGACTTTAAAGATGTTGAAACAAAGAGGGGAAAAGAAGGCTGATGTCACCAAGGTTTTAGAGACAGAGCTTGTGGGAGATGCAGCTAGAGGCGAAGGCTCACATATCTGGGAAAAACTCTTCCAAATGTCCATGGGAGCTCTTCACCCACAGCTGAGGAAACAATGATAACTCAAAATTTCCCAGGTCTGGTCTCACTCTGTGCTCTGCCCAGACTGCTCTAAAATTAGACCTGCTTTACAGACTCGGCTCTAGTTGCTACAGGAAGAAAGGGCAGTGCATGCCAGTCTTGTGAGATTAATAATGGGGAGGCTCTACCAAGCTGGGGGCAGCCCCACATCCCAGTACATGCATGATGGTCAGTCCCCACAAGGACGCGCTCGCCATCTGCGATGACTGAATAGAGCAAGGGTGGAGCAGCACAAATGTTGTTATTATTAGCCCTCACAGGGGATTTTTTTCATACAAGCTGTCCATTGTTTTGTAAATCCAAAACGGCCAGTAGAAACATACTGCTGTCAATGATGCTCTTGTAGGAAAGACTTCCTCAGGCCCACCGTGGTATTACTAGGAGGAAAAGTCCCTCCTGGAGCCATTCTGGGTCGCACAGGAAGGTAGAAGATGAGGCCCATTTCTGTGCATGACCTAACCCCCAGTTTATCTTCAGGCAGAGTTGTGGTTAGCGCAAGCAGCGCTCAACTGAGCCTGCAGTCCTAACAACTCATAAGAAAGACATTTGGATATAAAGCTTTGGGTTATCCCCTGCTCATGCTCCTGTCCCGTTGTGGACATTGGCGTGACCCACTTAGGGGCTGGCTGGACTCTGCTTTTGATGCTACCTGTGCTGCCAGGACATCCCCTGTACTGCTCAGGTCTTAGACATACACTGCTAGGGTGCAAGGAAGAAGGAGGCAGGCATGTATCAGTGCTACACAGCACCCTCTTCTGCTCTCACATCTGAGATTTGGCCTCCTTTTCCGTCTTTTGCATTTCCTCCTGGTCCCTGTGGTGCCTGACTCATAAGAGGTGTCTCTGGTAGGAAGCTGGGGCCCAAAAGATCCCCACACCCCATGCTGTCAGAAGAAAACAGCAGAGCATTTTGCACTGCACTATGTGTGGAAGCTCCATGAAGTACAATATTTCTCCAAGGTACAGCCCTTATCACACACTTTCTCCCTTGATAATATGGTTTCACCTTGCTTTTTATGAGGGACTGTAGTAACAAAAACATATAGCACTTCCCCATGAAACAGATTGTCACCATACTAAGAAATTAACTTCTGCTGCAGTGCTATTAGGGACATATAATATCAATGGTATTGAGTGTGAAAATGGGAGCCTCTTTTCTGAGGCTCAGAAAAGAAGGACCAGTTTATCCTCTGGTCCTGAGAAGCAGCATGCAGAATCATCCAGTTCCTAGTCACTTGCTTTAGAAACATTGATTTAACTGCTAGCCGAGAGCCCAGGCACAGAATTTCAAAACAATCCCTCCAAGCATTCAATAAACAATGACAGTCCCCAAAATAGCTTTCTAGTTTTCTTGTAATGAACTTCCATGCATCAACTTATTTGACCTTGAACTGGTATCATTTCACACTTGGGAATTTTCCCTTAGTATTTGTTGCTGCTGCTCTTGAAGTATGAAGAATGAAGTGCTGGACTCTTACACTCCTTAGTTTCCTCCTCTCATTTATTTTGAGTTTGATGGGGAAAACATATGACTGGATATGCCATTACAGGCAGACAATCTGATAATCACTAGTTGATAGGACAGTGCCTGTAGCCAATTCATTCTCTTCTTGTAACATCATGAGTCAGCAGGGGTTGGGGTTAAAAACACTCCTTATTTTTTTTGTGTTCTTAACTTTCCAGAAATGCTATAGCCTATGTTCATCACATTTAAGACTTTTTAAATAGATATTCTGGAGCATGTCAAGTTCCTTTTTTGCTTATTTACAATCACTACTCAGAAACTCTTTTCAGATACCTACAGGGTAAGTTGTTTCTGTGGATTTGGAGCGTTCATTCTGATGGTCATTAAGGGTCTTAAACAGATGCTTGTTTTCATGAAGCAGTTACACATCTTCCCAGGATGCCAAGAGGGCATCCCAAAAGTTCCACTATTATTTCTGTTTCAGGAAAAGCAAGGTCAGCGATCAGCAACATCCTTGTTATGCAAGGGAGCCCTGCTGCTTGGCAGAGGAAATGCTCTATGGGCACTGAGTTGTGGGAGTGAATGGTCATGGAGGAGGTACAGGAGCTGATGTTCTCATGCATTTCCTTACCATCACCTCTTTCAAGGCCTTTTGTTGCTTTCCTAGTTCCTTTTTTTTGCTTTTCACAGGTGGGATCACCTTGGCTATTGGCTAGTTCATCTGAGGACAAGAGAGGGAAGAAAGGGCCTAAGAAAGCCACAGTCTTGTACTGGCAGAGGACAGAAACCCAAGAAGACAAGCAGTGTCTAAGCACTGAAGGGGCAAAGAGATGAAGCTCTACCAGATCAGCTTCACCTGCCTCCTGACTGGGCTTTCAGCATTCAGCAACAGTGCTCCAGAGAGGACAGACACGGGCTGCACAGCAGCTCCCTGATGAAAGCACCTGTGACTTCTATGAAAACCGACACTCGCTGCTTGTGGTATCTCTGGGACTCCAGATCCCAGAGCTCTGGTTTACTGCAGGAGCTGTGAAGGATGGCCTCAGGCTTCACAGCAGGAAAAAAATACGAGGGATCAAGTATACAGAGGCACCTCATAAAGTATCCCTTCAAACTAGATGTGGATTTACAGGAGGGAAGTGAGTGCCCCTTGGGGGGCTTTCACTTGCCTATTAGCACTGGCCAGTGTGGGGTGTATGCCCAGACCCTGGGATGCAACTGGCTACACAAACCTGTGACTTCTTCCAAGCACAGAGAGGCAGCAGCATGCACACCTCTGGGCTGCAGTGGGGCTGGGTGGGACACAGCCGCTCCACCAGGCTGGGCAACGTAACATCCTTCAGTTTCCTTTCCACCGAGTTCCTTAACATTTTTGTCCTCCACTGGGGATACATGAGATCAGTCTCGGAGAGATTTGGGATAGCATGCTGAGAAGTAGAGCTGTCCTCAGCTCTCATCTCTCCCAGGTTAATATGGGGCTGGAGAGCAGGTACATCCCCGTGAAGGAAAAAGAGCCTTAGATAAGCCTGGAAACAGGTAAAAGCAGAAGGCACAGAAAGAAGTAGAAATAAATAAGACAAGAAAAAGAGCAATTGTAGGGTGGAAGAAAAGGTGGATAGAAAAGTGCAGGGCTGAAGGGGGAAGCTCCATGCAGAGATACACCAGAAGAAGAAACGAAAGGGAAGGAGAAACATATAGCAAGAAGGAAAACAGGAGACAGGCAGAGGCAGAGGAGAAGAAGGGTTTTCACTAAGGGAGGAAAAAAATAACATTAGAGTAAAGAAATTCAAGGCAGGGGAGGAAAACTATGTGCTGGAGGAGCTGAGTAGAGGAGTAGAGCAGGAGGAAATAAGCATCCCAGTGAAGAGAGATAAAAACAGAATGGTCCCAGAGGAAATTAACTGGGCACTCTGAAATAGTGTCAGATGTAAATAAATCAGGCAGGAACATTTGGACACTTGGAAAAATGGGAGGAAAAATACAGTGTGATATACAATAGCAGGAAAAATTGGAGTGATGGCAAGGGAAAACAGGGAAAAACAACAAAGAGAAAAAGAGGGAGTGAGCCAGATAGTCCAAGCAGTCCCGACATATTTACATGCACACTTCGAGGTGTTTGCTCTAATGAGCAGTTAGAGTAGCAAAGAAAGTACAGAGTAATGCAATCACATCATTTATACAGACAAGTAGGGATTTTCCAAGCCAGAAGATATATGCACAGAATAATTGTGGGTGAAAGTTGGGGAGGCAATAATTACAGCAGTAAATCATAATCCTTTTAATATATTATCAGTTTGATTCCCAGGCAATAAATGCACTTGCATACGGGTTTTGTACTTAAGAAGTGGCAGGAAACTTGACTGCTAAAACAAAGGGAAAGGAGAAGCTCAGGTCTCTTTCTCTTTTAGAAGAGTAAGAGACCATAAAGAAATCCACTCCCTCTCTCTCTCTCTCCCTCCCTGGGATGGCTGTCATTATTAGAGTTGGCTAGGAGTTCCACAGCACCATTATTTGCTAACAGGAATGCACTTACTACAAAACTGAAATTTTCCACGGGAAGATTTTGATTTTGCTATAGAGGAAAATCCTATGAGAAAAATTTGAAGCAAGTGTTTCATTTTGGGTGACTTTAACTCAAGTCAGAATTTTAGAAATTTGATGTGAAACTTTTTATTACCTTACTGTTAGTGGAACATGATTATTTTCAATCGGGAACAAAACATCCTTGAGAGTTGGCAAACCAGTTTACTCTAAACTTTGTTACAGTCATTGTATCTCTACCTTTGTAGTGCAAAATACAGCTGTGTGTGTCCATGTGCATGCGTGTGCATATGCATTTCCCCATATGCAAACAAACAAGTGGATAAGATTGGGGGTAATAAGGAGAATAAAAAACATTCAGAGTTTATCCTAATTCTGAACTTGTTGCAAATGAAAGCCATTGTGCAAGCACTCTACCAGGCTATCTGTGTATCCTCTGGCAGGGAGGGAAAAGGGAAGGTAACCAGTAACTGAGAGCATGTCTTCAATAAGAAACACCAACCTATGTTCTGAAAATCTGCCATAACCTTTAGTAAGCAGTTCCAGGGATTAATTGTCTTCTTGTTTAAAAATACACTCCACCCAACACCTCCTACCACATGTGGGTGCAGGTCACCCACTCAGGTTTGATTTGTGGGGACTGGAATTTTGCTGGGAGAAAGCAGTTGGGAAATCACTCCCCAATGTACACCACGCACATCTCAGATGCTGCCACAGGTGTTAGGTTATGAATTAGCAACTGATGATGAGTCCGGGGGACCAACTAAATCAAATTTGAGATCAAACACTGCACTGCTCTGTTTGTACACTTACAGGCACCAGTGTGAGCTGCTTTAATCTGCTTCTCCGCTGCTATTTGGCCAAATCTTTTGCTAATGTAGACACGACAAGTGGTTCCCACAATCTTACTGAAATCCTGTTTTAAAAATACTCACTTTTGCTTGAATTCAGATTCTCAAGTAATCCAGGAGATTCTCTTTTCATGTGTGTATTAATCACTCTGCTTACTTTTCTTTCTCTTGCATGACTTTTTAGGAACCATTCTATGCAATCTCCAAGACAAAGCTCTTGACAGCAGAAGACTAGCTATCACTTGTTTGAGGACTCTATTCAAAACACCAAGTAAATAATAAATCTCCAGCAACTGCATTTTCAGACCAATCAGTTTGCCAGCATTTAATCCACTGTCAGTGTAACATGCTGATTTCCTATCTGTGAGATTAAAATTTATAATTAAGGAAACATTTGTTTTCTTAGTCAGTTTTTCATCATATGCCAAGCTAAATGCAATACAGAATTCAAAGTACCTTACATCAAATACTATTAGCTGTGTTGACCATAATGATAATATTGTTTTAAAAACATGTCAGGTTAGCTGCATAAATATTTATTAAAAGATTTTACTATGACAATCTCTTTCACAGAGTTATTAGCAGAGTCTGACACAACCTTTAATTTCTCTAAGACCAGAGAAAGTCAAATGGAAATGCACGTGATAGGATTCTCACACCATACACATCTTATGAATAAGACAGTATCTTCCCAGTCCTCTTAAACTTCTCTAGTGTTCAATACCTTCTGGAAAACCATTATTTATAGTCAAAGGAGTTTCTTGACTTGTTCTTTTTAAGCTTGTGGACAGAAGTTGTTCAAGCCTCTCATTTAACATACCTACTTTAGCAGCCGCTGTTTAAACATTTTCTTGAATTATTGTTGTAATGGAAAATACATCATCACTATTGTGGGATAATATATTTTCAGCTTTTTTTTTCCCAAGCAACACAGAAAGTTTTTCTTGTCGCTTCTGAGTTAGTATAACTAATTCTACCATTTCTAACCATTGAGAGAAACATCATTAATAGGTTTTCTTCCCTAACATTCATCAAAAACTTCTTCTTGTCCTGAACTTGTATGATCTTTAACTCTGTTGGGTAAATGCCTCTACTTACACTTCTCTTGCTTCCCTTGCGAATTTGTCACCATTCCTGTCTTCTGATTTAGATTAATTTTTGTTATTCTACCCTTTCTTCCAGTTGTTTCATGTGGGTTTTTGTATAAGAGAACAGCTTTCACTTAAGCTATGGTTTTTTTGTTTTATAACAAGTATGACTTTTTAGTAAAATGTTTTTAAATGGTTCACAATTATAAGTCACATTTTTCTGTTTAAATTCTCACAGTACTTTTGGCTTGTAATTGTTATCAGCTTTACAAAACTGGCCTTTTTAGAGAACCAAGAACCTACATTACTAGTGCATATTTTACTTTTTGTATACAAATATAATTAATACACAATATTTTGCACATAAGCAGACATTTGCTTCAGTTCTATAATCAATTTCTCTCCATCCATGGTAATTAAATCAAGGTTTTGCTGAATGTGGGTGCATTTCAAATGCTAACAGAAGAAATAAAAGCTCTGCTTAGTGGTTAGTGCAGGATGGACTCAAGGCTTTGCTCCACATTTGACAGAGAGGAAGTTTGGACCCTTGTAATCCTGAGTGAGCATCCTAACCCCTGAATACTGACCCTTTGAACCCACACTCTAAATAAAAATAACCTTTGTTATACAATTTTATTCTGCTTTAAAAAAATAGAGATTTAAATGCTGCTAAAATGTAGGTAATATTTGTGGCCAAAGTTGCATATTCATTTTCTTATTACTCTCACCTTGAATGAGAAGAATATTTAGGCTGCCTCAACAAGTTAAGTCACAAAGCAAAAAAAAAAATCCACTGTTCATATTCATCTAATTGTCACTGATCACTTAACGTTCTACTTGTGCAAATTATCTCGTCCAACTTTGATACTGTTCTATGAAATGTAAACCCAGTTACCCAACACTGACGGGTCAGAAATAACTGAACTTGTTGGCCTCATGTCCTTGGACAACTTTATTCTTTACTTGCTCAGGAGCTGGATTTTCTACTAAACAAACATATATTCTTCCTTTTTCTGATCCTCCTGGTTCTTCAAGCCAACCCCTCCATTAAGAAATTCTTTCGCTTTCCAGTGAGTAAAATATGTCCAAATCTGACCTCCTCCTCTTCTTAGAGAAGGTAGATAAACGTGCTCAGACCCATGCTTCTGTCTTCAAAGATGGACAGTTTGCACTACCAACCTTCTTGTCACTTCCTTGCCACTCTCTTCAGGTTGTCTCCCTCTGCTTTAGGGATCAAAATTAATTTCCTGAAAGGCCACCTAACAAATTCAGGGCTGTCATCACAATGCCTTTTCCTCTGTATCCAGATTAACGAAGCTTAACAAGACCAGTGGTTTAAAGACTTCCTCCACTTCTCTGAGTCCTTGAGGGTCTGTACTTGTTCCTGCTACCTGGTGCCATCCTCTGCTGAACCTCCAGCACACCATTCATACAGAGGCCCTCTTTCAGCTATGTTCTCCATTCTACTGGGCTATATATGCACTTAGCAGTGGTTCTCAGAGATTTTATTACGCATGCCTGCCTAAGTGTCCAAAGTTCTTATTTTCAGATGGATAACTTTCACTCATCATCTGTGGTTTTGTCATTTCTGGCTTGGTCCCACAGCACATCCTTCATATGGGGCTACATTGCAATTTAATTGGAAGCAGGTTGTGGTGCAGAAGGAAATCACACACCTGGTATGCGCATCTCTGCTCTGGGACCCAGGTCAGTTACTCTTGAGTGGCCTGACTGATTTGAATATGATGGTTTGGTCCTAGGAAGCCCAGAGTCTCCAGGGAAGACAATTCCTAAGATAAACACTCAATGATGCATCTCTCAGAGATGCAGACATTAGAAGCACTGATGACTGGATTATGTTCCCTTCGATATAATAGAGAAAGTATAACCAGAAAGATACTCCCCAATAGCTTCCTAGGCTTCATAAATCCCTTCCTGCAGTCTGACACCATCTGTATTTATCAACTTCTAGGACCTGCTGCAACACCCATGTGTTGGAATAGCTCTTTGAAGAGCCTTAAGAAGACTGGTTGATGAATGGGACTCCAATGTTTATTTACTTCAGTTTAGTAGAAGCAGTGAGTCAATTATATTGCATTTTGGTTTTGCAGTTGTAAGCTGGCAGAGTACTTAGAGTCTATGTAGGAACATATTTTATTTATTTTAAATATCTGAAAAAATTGAATAAATAAAATGATGCAGTTGGTGTAAGATTTATGATGCCTTGAATTTTCCATGATTTTAAGCAGTTGGGGTTGTACATGACGTGTTAGTCAAGTATGTAGTCCATTACCAGTCTTGTCTGGCTTTTGAAACAAAAGGTCTTTTGTTGTGTGAATCATAGAGAAAGATTTGCAGGTCCTATTTTTATGATGACACTTACAAGCAAGAATCCCCGCAAAGTCCCATCACCCTTTCTGGAGGGGGAGGGTTAGGATTCACATAGCACATACACTGCTATTTGTCAGTCCCAGAAAGACCAACACTGGGAAAAAAAAGTTGCTGAATAACTTTACAGTTTTTGCCATCATTTTCTGCTTAAGATATCCAATGCATCTTCATCATTCAACAACAAACAGACAGAAACATGAAGTCACTCATCACCATTCATACAGTTCTGTGCCCCATTAATTTTCCAATCAGATTAATTAACAACAAACTGATTGCCTCACAAGCCAAGCTGAAAACTGACAACTCCCTTTGTCATTATAATGTTGACAGTAGATTTATGAAAAATACTCTTATTTAATTAAATAAACCAAATGTGTGCTAGAACACATCATTTATAGTTGTTGTGCAGTCTTGTGAATGTTAACATCTTCAAAGCAGATACTCAGTTCAGCAAACCCCTTGCTTAAGCGCCCCATAAAAGTCACTGGGACCCTTTCCTCTGCCTTCAGTGGACACTGGAGTACCCTCTAAGAAGTTTTCAAGGCTAAACAGATGAGCTTTTAGAGGCTTTTCTGCCTGTTAGGACAAGCTTTCCTTAAAATAAATTTTGATGTCAGGAAGGCTTCCTAGCACATTACCAACAGGGCCATGAAATGTTTGGCTGATCACAAATCCTTCCACACCAAACAGAAACCTTCTAATACACTGGAAAACCACAGCTAGGTTTAGGAAATTCTTATGTAAAGCAATTTAAGGTAAATATGGAAATTAATAGATTATAAAAGAAATGTGTTGCGTGAGTTATTAACCAGGGTAATCCAGACCTTCTTACCCATGTGCCACCACATGCTCTACGTTCTTCCTTAAGCTTATCCTAATGTGTTTTCCTTAAGGCTCTTTTCCACTTCCTTAGTTCATGAAATAAAGTAACATTAACTTGACTCACTGTTAACAGATGTGGTGAAGAATCATTTTAAAGTCAGTTGTGTCCTGTATTTCTCCATATCTTTTAGCTTGATTGCAGCAAATTTTAGGAGTTTCTGTCCAGAAAAAAAAAAATAATCAACTCCATAGAGATTCATACCACACCCTCGCTATCGTTAAATAAACCCAGCATCAAGTTAAATCACTGCAGTTGAATATTTTTATACATTTTAGAAGTCCTCTCATATGCCCAATTCTCCATTGAGCTAGCAGAGATCTAGTTTGGGACACAGTTTTACACTTAAGTGTTCGAATCTTGTTTGGAAAATCAGAGAAGGGTGAAGTCTCAGGGCAGAAAGAGGTCATTGCAATCACCACTACCTTCTTTGCAGGCATAATAACAAATCTGAATTTTCAGGAACAGAGCAAGAGAGCCTAGCCAATGCTGATTAATGTTTGTTCCTGCTTTTCAGTGGTACCCCTGACCAAATACAGCCTTCCTAGAAGAGAAATTACAATCTTAGTCCAGCGGAGAAGAGAACGAACATGTAATGGAGAAGCTATATAAGTGCAATTCCAGTAAATTCAAGAGGACACTCAGACTTATTTCTATATGATAAAAGTGACACTAGTTGTGGCCTCAAAATTCAATGAAAGTGGAAGAAAAAAACCACATACTACAACAGGCTGCTATTTAGACTCTTGCTATTTCAGAAAGCAATGGAAGATTTTTTCGAGGAGCAATTTATTTGAAGATTTTATTGCCATTTTCTTTAAATCCTAGTGATGTAAATATAACCCATGCATCATGAAACTGTCAGTTTCTACAAGGAATATGAAGTGACCTGAGCAGCCAGTGTGTGACACATGCTTCATTAGGTTGGTCCAGGAGCAAGGGGCACAGCAACATTGCCACCAGGCTGCTAATGACAGGCTTCTCTGAGGTGGAAACCAGAGTGGGAAAGAATAGGTACTATTGTGAACACTGCAGTGCCCTGCGGCTCAGGCTGCAGTTCCAGGCATTGAGGATCATAGAATCATAGAATCATAGAATGACTACATTGGAAAGGACCCAATGGATCATCGAGTCCAACCATTCCCATCAGTCACTAAACCACACCCCTCAGCACCTCATCCGCCCATCTTTTAAACACCGCCAGGGAAGGTGAATCAACCACCCCCCTGGGAAGCCTGTTCCAGTGCCCAGTGACCCTTTCTGTGAAATATCTTTTCCTGATGTCAAGCCTGAACCTTCCCTGGCAGAGCTTGAGGCCATTCCCTCTTGTCCTGTCCCCCGTCACTTGGGAGAAGAGGCCAGCACCCTCCTCTCTACAACCTCCTTTCAGGTAGTTGTAGAGAGCAATGAGGTCTCCCTTCAGCCTCCTCTTCTCCAGGCTAAACAATCCCAGCTCTCTCAACCACTGCTCCTCAGAAGGCCTGTTCTCCAGCCCCTTCACCAGCTTTGTTGCTCTTCTCTGGACTCGCTCCAGAGCCTCAACATCCTTCTTGTGGTGAGGGGCCCAGAACTGAACACAGGATTCGAGGAGCGGTCTCACCAGTGCCGAGTACAGAGGGAGAATAACCTCCCTGGACCTGCTGGTCACACCGTTTCTGATACAAGCCAAGATGCCATTGGCCTTCTTGGTCACCTGGGCACCATCATGCACAGGTCCCTCTGTTTTGATGCAGCTTTTCTGCCTTAATGGCCTTGAGATAACAGAGCTGAGATTTTCTGTTTCCAAGACACATAGTTTTCAGTGCAAAGGTCTCAAATTCGGACTTTGTGGTCAAAAAGGGAAAACAAACACACTACATTTCTCACTTACAAAGTTACCTGTACTGTGTTAAATATGCAAAGGTATATGTAATTTTGTAATCACAGAAATGTTTAATGCAAAATTAGTTTGCTTAACTATTGTTATTTTTTTGCCTTCAGTCTGGGAGCAATTCCACGCAGTGGCTGGCACTCTCACATCTCATTATTTTCAGAAAAAGCTTACACTGAAATGGGACCTAGTACAGATCATACTTTCCTTTGATTTAGATTCCAATTTCTCTAACGTGAACATCAGGACTGAAGAAGATTCATGTCAGGGCAGAATTAGGCTCACTGATGTCAGCCATTCGAATACACATAAAATATGCTGTAAAACCAAGTATTTGTGAAGACTGGGCAGTGAATGTGCAGAGACAAGGCTGAATCATATTCTGATCATGAATGAGTGATGACACCCTTTTATCCAAACAAAAGAACTGATGTCTACTGGAAGGATAGCCTAGGGCCGTATTGCTTTAGGAGAACAAAGGCACTTGGTTTGTTGTAGCATATGTGGTAAGAGTGCGGACAGATCAAGAGAAAAACACAGCTTAGCTAAAGAAGGACATTTAGATCTGCTCTGTGAATAGGACCAGAGGTCTGGCATTTACAGATTACACAGTGGTTACTGAAATAGAAACTGATGACAAAAGTTTGATAACAATAGCATAAGGGGGAAAAAAATAGGTACATGAAATGCACAGTTCTCGCATGTGGTCGCTGATGCAGAAACATGGTTCATGCTTGACTTAAAGGCCCACAAGATAAGCAAGGAAGTATCTGTTCTGTTGGCTGAGTGGGGAAGAAGGAGGATTTAGTGCTGCAAGGCTTTACATTTTGTTTTACATAATGATGTCTTCAGCAACACTTCAGCTGAAGAAAGATACAGCATGAAGGAGCAGCCTTTGGGCAGTCTCTGGTTCTGAAGGAAATTACTCAAAAAAATAAAAAGTGATTTGTATAGCCAGGGTGTTTCCTGAGAAACTCTTTCCCTCAGATGAAATGCTGTGACCTACACCCCTCTGCTGCACTGCTGTTCCCCTATTCTCTCCTCTCACTCTGCTTCGTCCTCAGTAGCCCATGTGAGAGGACCAGCAAGAACACAGCAGACAGTTCTCCTGGGCAAGGGCTTCATCCCTCAAGCCATGAAGGACATCTTGTTTCTCTGGCTATTGAGGAGCACCAAAATATCATGTCACTCTGGGGATGTTTCAATGCCTACCTCCACATCCACATGGGAATGCCACCAGCTCTAGGGCATGAGTCCTGGCCTCAGGACCTCCCTCTGCCTTGCCAAGGAGAGTCTTCTGAAGATGCAGGCAAGAGCTGCACGCTTTTGGGTCAACACAGACCATTTCCTTGATGGAAAGTCATGTGGGGTCCTGCAAAATTGACCAGTCTGGCAGGTTGTTGGGCTTGCAAACTGCATTTAGCTATTTCATGTCTAGCCGCATGACTGCACCCTTGTTCCTCATGAACCCTTGTTTGTGGGATAAAGGGCCCCAAATACACATCCTGGGCTTGCAGCATTTGCATGATTTATGTGTGCATTTTATACCACGTATGGGATACATATATGTAATGTAGCCATGGACCTGCCCTCCGTGGATGACAACATCACAGCACAAACATCACAGCATCACTGATGCCAAAATACAAACATCATAAAACAATCATCACTCTACTGGGGCCATAAACATCACAACATCAACCCAGGCCCTAACAGGCTTAATTCATTCCTTTGGGCAGTGCTCCAGGAAAAATGACAAAAAAAAAAAAAAAGAGAGGAAAAAAAAGTAAGAGTGGGTGTGTGGCACGTGCAGGTGGAGAATGTGGGCACCTAAACATCCTCTTTCCCCTGAGGTCCCCAGGAGGTATCTGCACTTTATTAAAAAATGGCTTTTCTCATCCCAGATTCAGGCATCTCAAATCGGGATAAACTCCTGTAACTACATTAGTAAATCCAGACAGATTCATCTATTACTTAATGCATTACTCAGATTTCAGTAACAGAAGGTATGTGATCTAGAGTCAAGTCCTGTTATGCTTGGATGAAATAAAAACACTAAAAAAAGCTCTTGGTAACTGCACCTGTGAGACAAGATTCACTGATTTTGGGAATGATGGCTAAGTGTTTTCTAGCAAGTAATTAGAAAAATATGTCTCCATTTACATTAACAGCTTTATTCTGACAACTGTGTCGAAGACCTAATTGACTAGTAACAAGCTATCTCTGTCAAGCAAAAGCAAAGGGACTTTTTCTTCATCACTATTTCAACAACTAGGTTTGGTCTTGTGCAGTTATTCCTACAGTAGCAGGACAGCATAAAGAATCTGTGGCTGTTCATTGGGAAACCAAAAGGAGGGGGTGGGGGGAGGGAACAGATTAGCAAAGTTAAAACAAGGCTATCATGCCCACTATGCCATGGTCAAATTTGTTACAGGAAGGAAGGAAGGAAGGAAGGAAGGAAGGAAGGAAGGAAGGAAGGAAGGAAGGAAGGAAGGAAGGAAGGAAGGAAGGAAGGAAGGAAGGAAGGAAGGAAGGAAGGAAGGAAGGAAGGAAGGAAGGAAGGAAGGAAGGAAGGAAGGAAGGAAGGAAGGAAGGAAGGAAGGAAGGAAGGAAGGAAGGAAGGAAGGAAGGAAGATCTATAGCTGAGTGGCTTGATTTAATCTCAAACTTATCTAAGACTTGGTGTGGGCAGGAACCTCATTTGGGTTTTTTTGCCAAGAAACATCTCCCAAAGGTTGCAAGTGGTTTGGAAACAAAGAAAGCGCATTTTAAAAGGTAACAAAACTCCACCACTCCTCACCCACTTTTGGTTTAACACCCAGTTGGAGCATTAGTGGATCCCTTGAGTCATCATCTGTGGTTCTCAGCAGTGTGCTTACTGCCTGCTTCCAGTGGCCACTTTGGCTGGAGATAAGGAACTGTTTTGCTGCTTCGTTGTTGCTGCTAAGGAAGGCTCCCTGACCTCTCATGCATGTCACCAAGGATGGAGCTGAATTCATGATGACAAATTTTGGTTTTCCAGTGTTTCCATTCCAATTCCTGCCCCTGCCCTCCTACTTCCTTCTTCTTCTCTCCAACCCTAGAGAGCAGCAGCCCCGATATGCTCTGTGTAGGTGGAAGCAACATGATGTCTTTGTGGATCATGGTAAGAACCTCAGGTAGGAGTCATGCAGGGCAGGAGGAGCTTCCCAGGTCCTCAACACCTTGGCCCACTGGTGCAGTGATGCTCTCCTCTGGGAGGTGGCTCCGAGAGAATCTGATAAAAGTTAAATCAGAACTGAAGGTCCTCTGAGTCCCACCAATACTAAGATGCCTGGAGATCCCTTCATACTACTCTGCAGCAGCTCGGTACCTCCTCTGCTAGCCCTGCCTGATCTAGCCTGCTCTGGTCCATTAGAGGGGACTGAATGCTTTGCTTGCCCCAGGTTCAAGACCGCTCATGAGGCTGGTCCACATAATTGACAATCAGTATTTTTTAATTCAATTGCAAATCAAAGAGCACAGAGCGCACACAGATTAAATCAAAGATGATCAACACTGCTAGCAAGAAGTTAAGCTTATACTGAATAAACACCCACGCTATGACCTCCAAGCACAGCAAAAGTCAGGAGATCTGCTCGAGCTTCACTGATCACAGCTATCATCCTCTCTGCAGTATGTTTGCAGGCATCAGGCAGAGGAACACAGCATGACCAATCTCTGCAGTCCTAGCTGCTGACCTGCTCCCAGTACTGCCCATGAGCAGGGGACTTACTGTGTCTGCAGACCACTGAAATTTGCTATTGGAGTGACACATGCCACTAAGACCCAACAAAGGGAACTCTCCAAGGCTGACTGTAAAGGTCAGTGTAAACAGGAGAGTGTTTGGGAGGAAAGCCAGGAGGTGATTTTGTGGGACTTTCTATCTGCAGTCTTGTCGATGTGTGTGTTGAAATCTCCCAGGATGACAAGTCAGAGTATTTCATCACCATTGTCAACAAGGTATCAGTGAACTCCTTTATGAATCCTTTAGTCTGTGGAGGTCTGTAAATGAGCATAAAACTCTGTGTTAGCTTTGGCTCAGGTTTCTATTGTCAGATGAATGAATTCCAACCCTGCTCTCAAGCCTCCATTAGAGATGCCAAATCCCACCCAGAGGAACTATATGGGGCAGCAAGCTGCTTTACCAAACCTCTGTGCCCTTGCACTTAGATGAACTATTTGCCAAGTAGCATGGACAGTCTCCTTGGTTTGCAGAAAAGACTGCACGTCCAGAGAGGTTCACAAACACAGATGATGACAGGCAGACTCCCACCCTGGGGGACAGTATATTCACCCAATGAGGGCTATCAAACACTCCCTTGACTGTCATCACGCTGCATGGGTCAGGGTTTCAGGAGCAAATCAAATCTGCAGAAACCTGAAAGCATGGAATGTTTCCCCTAGTGTGCTTCAGCCTGCACATTTTCTGACTAGTTTGTTTCTTCCTTACCTTGCTCTGAAGTTGCACACAGCTGGAGATGCAGTGCTGTCTACCCAAGTAACCTTGGTTAGTGAAGGTGCTGAGATGGCATGGGAAATGGGTTTGGTATAGTTTTTTTTCTTTTTTTTGAGGTATGCATTTTTCGCACCTCCTGAGGTAGCAGAAGTCACTCCAGACCTAATTTTTAAAGCTCCATTGTCAGCTAGGAGAAACTACTTTTCCCTGTAGCTGTGACAGAAGTCCTCTCAGAAGGACTCAGACCATTTTGGAGCACTCTTCTGAGAGCCATTCAGCCTGTATTCCCATCTTCCCTAGGTTTGCCAAGGATGGCTTGGATCCTACCAAGATTAATATGTGAGCCTCTAGATAATGAAGCCAACAGTAAGAATGTGAGTGCCAGCAGTATCCACAGCTCCACAGATAGTAAGACAACCAGTGGCACCACTGGGTAAAGGAGCAAGACAGTGCCCATGCTTCTAAGCAAAGGAAAGAACCCTTTTTGCTTTCTCATAACACATGGGTTCTCTGTAAAAATAGCTGCTAGTCAGTAGCAGTGTGTTGCTCACATGTGTGGGCAATATGACAAGTTTATTTCCAAGTCCCCTTTCTTCTATTTGTCCCCTGCCTTTGATTTTATGTGGGTTATCCAAGGATGAAGGTTATCTGAGGACTTATTTTCAGCAACAGATATTTTTAAAGGACTGGAGGTTATCTGAGGTTTAGCTCAAAAATAACAGCACTTTGGAGAGTTTGCAGCCCCACCTACTATCGTTTAGTTGAAGATATGCCCACACGCACAACTAGTCAATTCACTCTGGTAATTTAACAGTGTTGTTGAATTCCTCACTGATGCAATGGTTTCACTTGCTAACTTTTTTAAATAGCACTTTCTGAAAATCTCTGTTTACCCAGGACATCCTGGCTAACAGAGTTTTGGCACAGGTTACTCATTCCTTCATCATTTTGTAGCAAGACCTCAGCAAAGTGATCCACACAGACACAAAGCTGTCAGCCTTCACAAAACTCCAGCTCAAAACACTGAAAAAAATCTTCCTCAACAGCTCTCATTATCAGACCGTATTAAATCCCTTCTTCACCTTCAATTCTGCGCTCCCAAAAGGTTCACAGTCTCAAGTTTTGTCTTCAAGGCACCCTGTGGTCACAGACTGTGACATCTAGAAGTTTACTTAAAGCTGTAGAAAGGAGGGTGGTTGACAAGTGCCCTCCTGTCTTATTGAAACTTCACACCACAGGGCAAAATCCCATCTAGGATCACAGGTTTCCTACAGACAGGTCTTCAAGTGTGCAACAAATTCCCCCAAAAAATAAGGGGCTTAATAAATCTCATTACCAGAAGCACTGTAAGCAAGTACACTCTTTCTTGGTTCTTTTTTGCTAGTAAAAACCCAAAGCAATATTGATGAAAGAAAATAGAAACTGGAAAAACTATGACCCCATCAGAGAGAATGTCACCATGCCTGCGGTTGTCCACATCTCCAAGGAGGGGGGAAGGGAGCCAAATAGGAAAGAGGTAGTCACCTCGTCCAACACCAACTGAACAGGGTTGGGACGCCTTGGTGATGAGACCGAGTTGTGCTCTGGGCAGGTTTTGCACCAGTGTGTGGTCATATGTCCCAGGCCATGGGGTGAGCTGAAAGGAACTTCTGCAATGCTTCAGGCAGAATCCAAAGTTATAAAAGCAGCCACAAACCAGGACCCCGTGTCCCATTACCTCCATGTAAGCAAACACCGGCAACTTGCCCTTTCTTCTGAAACCCATGTTTGCTTTTGTTTTAATTGAGCTGCTGAAGAACAGACACCAATGTGGCTAGAAACAGCATATTCAGAGGTCAAGAACTCATTCTGTTCCAGAGAGGCCTATTGCTGGTGCCCTTGGCAAGGCTCACACAGGGCTGCCATGAGCCAATCTCTAGGAAGCACTCTCCCTCTCAAAGCAAGAGTGGTGCAAGTGGCCAACATTCAGGCTTGGCTGCCGAACCAGAAAAAGGTTTTCAAAACTTCAGCTCGGATCAACCTAAATCACTTTCTCAAGGCACAAAAAGGTGGAGTGGAACAGAAAAAGTGTACTTCACTTCTGTTTCACATCTCACTGTTTCATTTTCAGTCACTGAAATGAAAAGTAGAAGGAACAAAAGACCAGGCAGGTCTTATCCTTCCCTTACCCCATATCCCAGAGATCATGGAGTCCACAATATGAGTAATCTGAATTAACCTATTTTTACCCTTCTTCTGAAGAAATTTGAATCCCCAGTTTCTCCATCCATTTCACAAGAGTGTATTGGTGACCTTCCTCAGCACACTCTGAGCATGACCCACTGGTTAAAGCCAGCTGGTCCCCAGGAGAGACCAATGTAGTACCTCTCCAGAATATGTGATGGTGAATTATATTATTGGGGCTGGAGATGGTGAATTATATTATTGGGGCTGGAGACATGGGTACAGAGCCACTCAGACACAACTGAAAATCATGTCTGGTTGTCTCACACTTTCGATGCATGCCCTATTAACTTCATTACTGTGTGAGGGTGTTATATCAACATATGTTTCAGGAGTGCTCCCTTGCACACACAACTTCAAGCCCATGGATTTATGATTCACTCAAGGATGACTGCAATCACATGAATGGAGCGTCTTGTTTCATCTTGCTTTTTTTAAAAGTTCAACTACAACTGAAGGGAGACAGTCCATCTCGAAGCCCCAGGCTTTGTCCCAGTGCTCCACATGCTTGAAATCTCATGACTCTGTTTGGTATAAGTCTGGCTTAAGTCTGGGAAGACTGCAAGGAGTTAAACCTCACTGTAACCCAGTGCCACAGGCTACTGAGGAGCATCATCTAATCATGAATAGGATTTTGGGGTTGTTGGGTATGATGCTGGAGTTGAGCAAACCCTTACATTACTGTCCAAAGCACTTGGAAGAAAAAGGTCTAACAAGCAGTCTTTCTAGAAGAAAGAGGAAAAAAAGCAACAAAGACAGCAAAGTGTCCATGTGAAGGTACCAGTATAGGAAAAGGCAATGTTGGCATCTTTCTGTAGCCCACAAAAAAGATGAGTGCAAGAGAAGGTTTTGATGTGTGCTGTGAGGGAAACGTTCAGCTTCAAGAGAAGGCAGAGAAACAGCCAGATTTCCCTTTGGAAAGGATGTCATGGAGCCAGGTTCAGTGTTCAACATCCCCACACTCTGGGCAGCAACAGAAGCCCTTAACCTTAAAGTTGGTAGAGGCACAGAAATGTCTTACCCAAGTCGTAAAAGCAATTCAGACTCCAGGGCATTCCCTGTCCCTCTGAGCAGTTTGTGCCCATCTGGGTTGCTACTGAGAGCAATCAGTATCTCATCCAAGAGAAAATAAGCAGTGTCTGCAAAGAAAAGGCAGAACAACAGCAGGCTTTGCCAAGCCAAAGAAAGCCCACCAACAAGCTGGTGGTTATTTTTCAATAAGGGCTTGTCATTACAAAAAAATGTTAAAAGGTGTGTCATTGAGAAGTGCCATACATGTATGTCACTTATAAACATTGGCATCCATGTGGTACATGACCTTTGTTCGTGTGGCAATTTAGTTCAAGAGAAAAACATGCATCACTAACTTGGTGTTTTCCTTAGAATGTAATGCTTATAGTAGCATAACAGTGTCTTACAGTATCACTATAACTAAGCTCGTGTCAGCATTTCCATTACATCTACACCTCTTCAGGATTGTTTGGATAAAGCAGGATGTGTAAAGGACTGTTTAGGGCCTAAGTTTCAGTCTTAATTTTGAAAGCATTTGGTTTTTTAAAATCAGAAGACGGCCAGGCTTCTTGGCCTCACATTTGATCAATCATGACTTAAACCCTATTCTGGGCAGTAGTGGGTTTTGCGGATGGGATTATAGCTATCTTTTCATAACCAAGAAAAGAATCCTGCCAAATAACATGATTTTAGCATGAGTTTTGCAGTATGCATTGCTATTCCTAAAGACACAAATCCTGGCATTTGTGAACTTCTGAGAAACTCCTATGTTGTTTTTGTTTGTTTGTTGCTTTGTTTAAAAAAAAAAAGCAATTTCTGAGAGAAGCCAGGCCACATGAACTTTAAAGATTCCCATACCCCAAGTCAAACATAATAACTGCCTTCATTTTAATTAATATTTTCATCCTATACTTTTTCATGGTTATAGGTTGAATATATCTACTTCCAGCTTATATATATAATAACATATATATATAAAAATATTGCATTATATACATATATTCAGGATTACACATAAACAAATATATTTAATATTGTTAGCCTTATAACCTTCAGAGTTTATAGCCCTGTGGCAAGATTTGTGACATTCAACAGAACAGTGTTAACAGCTGATATATCCCTCCCCTCCTTGAAGCTGATGAAGAAAGTTACTGTTTTGCTGAGCCACAGGGTGGAGAGGAGCGAGACAGAGTTCTGGTGGCCACTCCACATCATTGGCCACATCAAAATATGCATGCAGCAAGGATGAGTCAGAGAGAACAAGCTAGCCATTATGTCTCCACCACTCGTTTGCCTATCAGGATGACCAAACTGGCCCCTAGTCACCCCCTCCCTCATATCAACACAGGTATGCAGAGTTACACCTTAGCCACAGAACAAAGAATCGGAGGTGATCCTAAAAGCAGAAGTATTAATAAGATATATGAATTAATACCAATATACGTTGTACTTGTATGACTTATGGACTTGGAAACCGTGAGTTTTGTGTGTTGGAAATGCCTTGATGTATGACCCTGGAGTTGCACCAGTAGAGGGGCAAAGCAACCCACTGTGTCCCGTACCAGCGGCACCACTGGCCAAAGGTGAGGATGATAAGGAGCAGGGCTGAATGATATGCCAGATGTTACCACTACAGAAGGTACTATAAGGGAATGAGAGGAGCGGGTCATAAATGGAGCTCCCTCTCAGCTAGTCTAGTCCCCCACCGACATCAACATAACATCATGGATCCAATACTTCCGAGGATCAGAGCATCTGCAGAAACTCCACCTACAGCAACCTAGAGGAAACATCTAAAAAGGCTTTATCACTGAACTCCAGACAGGTTGTATAGTCCCTCACAAACCCTTATAGGATACTAATATTAGTCTAGACGTAAGCTTATATTCTTGACTTAGAATTGTAACATTATAGGCAATAAACTAAGTGTTTAAATGCAGTTCTGGGTCTTACTGTGTCTCTCTCCCTGTGTGACAACAGCATACTTAATAACCAGAAAGCACAGAAACCTCTCCAGTTCAATCCACGTAACAACTGTAATTTAATCAGGGATTCCAGCTTGCACTATGAATACAAGTTACAAGAAGGACAGACACTACATCCATATCAGCCCAAGGTTTTTTCTGATTTTGAGTACTATGCACATATTTAACAAAAAAGGCAGTCCAGTATTAGAGTGTTTATGGACAGATAGCTCAGAGAACTAGAAGTCCCAGGAGTATAAGAGGGCGATTTTGGTTATGTAGAGGAGTTGCATCTACGTGTCAGAAAATAGTTTTCCATATAAATCCATAAAATAAACAGTTCTGACTCAACCTGTCACAACTAGAGGGCTTTTGGAATATGGAGATTTTGCATAGCTTGCAGAATATTTTTTCAATTTAAAGCTGTAAATACGAAAAGAATGGGGAAAGTAGTAAAATTTACACGTAATCGCTACTGGTAACATTTGACGGGCCCAACTATTTCTCTTATACAGGATATTGCGCTAGTGAGGGCTAGATAGCTTATATGAAGAGCTGCTTTACTCTAATAAAGTATTCATTTGACATCAGAGAGGAATTAATGCATCTTTAATAGTATATCAAACAACGGCCTCAAATATCCTTTAAAACAGAGGAGAGAACATATTGGGAGATATCTATAGGTGTCATTTCCCCCCTCCTTGTTGATATTCCTCTGGGGAAGGAGATTAAATGAACTAGGTTTCATTTAGAAAGATAGGAGGAGAGAGAGGCATTATTTGTTAGTGAGTGGGAAAAAAAACCCTTTACTGCAATTATCAGACCTAGAGGAGCAGTCATAAAACCTACATTATATTCTTAACACTTGTCATGGGAAAGATACACAACCCTTCACATAGACCTGAAGAGGTTTGTTGAGCTGCAAAGTGAAATAAGGTCCCAGAGCAAAGAGCACATGGGTACAACCAGCCCTCAGCAAAAGCACCTGTCCCCTACCAGGGACCTGCAAAAAGGGGAGAAAGCAGGCTCTCCTTTCCCCTGGGGGCTTTCTCCTTCTCAGGCCAGGGTAATAGCACAAAAAGATTGTCAAGCTGTGCCCCATCATCTCTGGAGGAAAATTACCTGCTGTCTCCGTACTAGAAGGGTGTTCAGAAGTGTAGTGCTAGAGGTGTCAAACACACCACACAGATCCAGGTGCCAGAGCTCAGAGGTGGCTGGAAATGCTCAATAACACCCATTCGCTCCCTGTTTCCTCTTCCCTCTTTCCAACCACAGCACATCAGTCTTTCTGGACTGGTTTTGAGAGGTGCCTGTGGATTGAAGGTGCAGCCTAAGCACCTGACTTGAGCAGTCTGGATTGCCCAGCTGCGGTCACACAGCTTCCGAGCTATATGCCATAAAGACGTAAAAGTCTGGCTCTCACCCTGCTCCCTTGCAAGAGAAGGGAACAAGTGGCTTCAGACAGAGCTCCGGTGAGAACACGCTGCCACCTGAGTGTCAGGCCACAGGGTGTGCCCCACTCTTATGCTGGCGTCAGAGGGCAGTGGTGAACATGGCTGTGGGGGTGTGCCCAAGCAGAGGAGTCCCTCTGTCTAGTGATGGAGCTCCGGGAAGACATAAGTATGTTGAAAACAATCAGGTTGTGTGAGAATGAGATAGACTGTTGGAGCCGTATCTTACCTTCCCTGAGACAGGCCCAATCGTCAGACAAAGCTCGGGACACGGAGGGCTCTCTAGCCTCTCCTCATTTGGCTGAACATAACAAATGAGGTGACTTGGAGGATAGGGAACCATGACAACAACTATAGACCTGTAAATCTGACCTCAGTGCCAGGGAAGGTTATGGAGCAGATCATCTTGAGTGCCACCATGCAGCACATGCAGGACAACCAGGCAATCAGGCCCGGTCAGCATGGGTTCAGGAAAAGCAGGTCCTGCTTGACTACCCCGATTTACTTCTATGACCAGATGACCCATCTAGTGGATATGGGAAAGGCTGGGGACGTTGTCTGCCTGGACTGTCTCCCACAGTGCTTCTCCTAGAGAAGCTGGCAGCTCATGGCTTGGTTGGGCATACACTTCACTAGGTAAAAAACACTGTCTGAGTGGCCGGGCACAAAGGGTGGTGGTGAACAGAGTTAAATTTAGTTGAGAGCTGGACAAGAGGTGTTCCCCCTGGCTCAGTACTGAGGCCAGTTCTATTTAATATCTTTATCAGTTACATGGATGAGGGAATCAAGTGCACCCTCAGTAAGTTTGGTGGACTAGGAGGAATTTCTTTACTGAAAATGTTGTCAAGCACTGAAATATGGTGCGCAGGAAGGTGGTTGAGTCACCATCCCTGGAGGTGTTTAAAAGACAAGTAGATCTCGTACTTTGGGACATGGACTAGTGGTGGACTTCGCAGGGCTGGATTGATGGTTGGACTCAATGATCTTAAAGGTCTTTTCCAACAGAAAGCATTCTATGATTCTATGAAAATAAAGGGCTTGGGAAGCACAGACTGATTTTCAGCACTCAGTCATGTCTGCGACACTTTTGCAACTGGCTCTTTCCCCTTTAACAACATTTCTTGAAAATATCCATTCTTTTCCCTCTTTGGTTGATTTGTGGCTATGAATCTCCCTCTAAACTGAAAATAATGCACATCACAGTCATCTTGGTCACAGTGGCTTTGACATGTCAAGCGTTTTCATGTACATTAATGAAGCAAAAACTGAGACCTGGCATTGTTCTCTCTTAGTTTGGTTTGTGCTTTTAATACTTGTTCTGAAGATGCAAGCCTTACCGGCAGGGCTATTCTTTATTAGATGGAAAGAAGCTCTTCTATTCTTATAATGGGTTTCATTGAAAAGCAAAGCCACTTCTCTGCATTTATTTAAGTGCAGAGCTAGAATACAGAGCAGCATGATGAATTTTAAACAGAGTTCACATCTGGTCCAGAAACCACAATCAATTTATTGCTGTATCTGAAACATTTTCAGCATCTGTCATATAATATATTTTCACACATTTCTAACAAGACATTTTCTTGGACATAACATAGACAGGTATATCTGTCAGTTCAATTTCATGCAAACGAAACAGAAGAATTTTTGGCATGGTTTATTATACCGTCTTTGGAGCAGTGTAACTATCATGTGAAAAGGGTATTATTTAAGGATGCCAGAAGCTCAGCAATTTCTTCCAAAATGTGGAACTACTGACTACACAGCAGATTTTTTTTTTTTTTTAATGTATACCTTCCTTTTTTTCCATTTTGATAGAATCCATTACTCAATGTATTTGAGAGAGAGGTGCATACCTCAGTATTATAAAACCTATCTCAACCTATTCTGGGAACTCTCGCATTTTATGTTAAAGTGGAATCTTCCACTCATGATGGTCATTTAATCACAACTTTATTCAAAGTTTTATTAAAAATTAAATGGCAGTACAAATCATATTAAAATCCTTAAGAGCTTCATGTTTTCACCCAAACCTCTCATGGGCTTTCCCACACAGAACCACAGATGTATCAAATAGCTTGACAGCACTGCAGCCCTATAAATAGGCATGCCAACTTGCCCCCATATTGGCCCCAGTACAACCATTTACCACCTCATTTTTGGCTACATAAACTGCCTCTAAGCACTTTCTCATTTGAAAACCCTGGGGTTCCTGTAAGAGCACTGCATCAGCACACAAAATCCTGCACTCCTCACCCCTCCCCTTGTGCTCATATAATATCATGCACAGCCATTACTTCTCTGATGAGACAAATAAAAGGCAGTCAGGGTTCTGGGATGAGTATTGCATCCTGGTGATGGTTTACTTGGTTTGTTTACTCTTTTTTATCTCACTTAAATTGAGAGAAGATGAAGTTTGTCAGGGCATAGTGGGGTGCATCCGCAAGTGAGTAAGCCTATGCTTTTGCTGTAAGCACACTCAAGAAGTTGATAATCAGATGGTCTGCTGCATAATAGTCCCCTGCCATGGGAGGAAGACCCTGAGATGATTAAACAACTGTTCCTCTTAAATTAATATCTGACATAATTATGGGTGACATTTAGCTCTTTGAGCCAAGAAAAAGGACCAGACTTGACTATCAGGAGTAGCCAAAACAACATGGACCCTGCCTGGCAGAGCGATTTTGTCTGTTGAAATTTGCTTAGACACTTGCTGTAAAACTGAGCAAAATAACATGTGACTGCAGAAAATCTGCAGGTAAAATCGAAAGGAGGGGAATGTTTGCAAACATGTACTGTCCAAGGCTGCTTGTACTGCAGGGTGGGTTCCGCACAGGGACCATAGCACCACAGGACATCAAGGCACCGTGCAACAGGTCATAGTGAGCTGGATGGTCACATCTCAGTTTTGCAGCAGGTCTTGTCCATCACTGGGCAAAAGGAGAGTTTCATGAGGAGAGGAGTAGGAAGCAGCTTCATCCCCTGCACCTCCCTGCACCCTGTGGCTCAAGGTTGCACAGAATCTAGTTTTCCCATTTTAAAAATTTGGCTGGGGGGGAGGGTGATTTGAGCTAAATTACAGTTGGGTTTGTGACTAACTCAGTTGCTGTAAGTAACTTCATTCTCTGAAAGCTAACTGCATGTTTTTGAGACAGTGTTCTTCCCCCAATGTGATAATGCAGGGCATTGGTATGCAAAAAGGCCAATGCTTATTCTTATCCTTATAGTAACCAAGGCCATCCTCAAACTGGTGGAAAAGGGATGCACCTGTGAGGAGAGGTGAATAGGGCAGATGACCCTAAACTGACCAACAGAGTATTCCGTCCTATATATCACAGAATCACAGAATCACAGAATAACCAGGTTGGAAGAGACCCACCGGATCACCGAGTCCAACCGTTCCTACCAAACACTAAACCATATCCCTCAGCACCTCGTCCACCCGTGCCTTAAACACCTCCAGGGAAGGTGACTCAACCACCTCCCTGGGCAGCCTGTTCCAGTGCCCAATGACCCTTTCTGTAAAGAATTTTTTCCTAACGTCTAGCCTAAACCTCCCCTGTCGGAGCTTGAGGCCATTCCCTCTTGTCCTGTCCCCTGTCACTTGGGAGAAGAGGCCAGCACCCTCCTCTCCACAACGTCCTTTCAGGTAGTTGTAGAGAGCAATGAGGTCTCCCCTCAGCCTCCTCTTCTCCAGGCTAAACAACCCCAGCTCTCTCAGCCGCTCCTCATAAGGCCTGTTCTCCAGCCCTTTCACCAGCTTTGTTGCTCTTCTCTGGACTCTCTCCAGAGCCTCAACATCCTAATATATCATACTCGGTATGAAATTGAGAAACCACGAGGGTCTTGCTTTCTCCTGAGATGGCCAACCTCCAGCAAGGACCTCATCTGTCTGATTGTTCCTGACCCTGGACCCGTAAATTAGTGAATCCAGTTCCTGAGTCCAGCTCCCTCCTAGCTGTGGATCCATGCCATTGTGCCTACCCTGTAGTATTTATGGTAATGTATAATCATTAAGAGGTGGGGGGATTGGGGGCACAATCTCATATACTTGTATTCATTTTATTACTTTCTAATTATTCTTATATTATTATTATAATTATTATTATTTCATTAAAACTGTAGTTTTAGCTTCCAAACTGAAAGTCTTTATCCTCTCATTCCCCTCTCCTTTTTCCTTGGAGGTGGTGGGGGAAGGGAACTGGTAGCCCAACTGTATGATTTTAGCTGCTGTAATTTGCTGGGATGGGGCTAAACTGTGACAGGTGGTAAATGACAGTCCAGGGGCCAAGGCAGGGCAAGGTGGGTGCCTGTTTGCTGGGCTGTGGTGCTCTCAAGCACCTCTGTGCTTCACCCCTAGGAGTTGCAGAAGAGGCTTGAGTAAAAGATGGAGCTTAAAAAAAATGCCAGCCAGATTTCTATTGTATTTTAATTTGTAATAAATGTTTTACTGATACTCTGGATAAGTCTGTCACAGTTTTAAAGTTTTTATAAAAGCTTATGAAGCTGAGGTATTTAGCTAATGTAAAGACACAGCGCTCTATCAAACTTAGGAACCTAATTCTTACTATCACTCTGGTTTTATATTTATCCAGTATTAATCCAGGTTTTCACAAGCAGATTCTCTCAAGATATTTTATGTGGGCTTGGTTCCACAGTAAAAATAAATATATTTCCAATGAGTTTGCCGCATTAAACTTGCCATCTCCTTTGAATAATTTTAACCATTTGACTACTGAATAGTGTAGCTGGTATATAGAGCTGAGTGACTCCGTGTACCATACTCAACTAACATATGTTTCAAATTAAAGTGGTGATATCTTAGTGAGACTTTGCTATTCAAAGAAGCCCATATAAGTTACAATGGTACAAGACAGCAAAGGGGTTAAAGAAATATACCTCACACTGCAGCATGCACTAAATTAAGAAGAAAGAAAAGGAATTTCTTCATGGGAAAAATTAGTTGACATCTGACATTTACATAAAATCAAGATTTTCCAATATGTATTTCTAATTATTTTAGCCAGAAAAAGAGGGCATTCTACTTCACCTGTGTCTTTGAAGGACTCTAAGGTCCCCATGCCTTATCCTGGGTTGCATCAAAAGAGGCATGGCCAGCAGGTCAAGGGAGGTGATTCTGCCCCTCTATTCCACTCTTGTGAGACCCCACTTGGAGTATTGTGTCTAGCTCTGGAATCCCCAACATAAGAAGGACATGGAACTGTTGGAATGGGTCCAGAGGAGGGCTGGAGCACCTCTGCTATGAGAACAGGCTGAGGGAGTTGGAGTTCTTCAGCCTGGAGAAGAGAAGGCTCCAGGCAACCTTCCAGTACATGAAGGGGGCTTAAAAGAAAGCTGGGGAAGGAATTTTACAAGGGCACGTAGTGATAGGTCAAGGGGGAATGGCTTTAAATTGGAAGGGGGAAGATTTAGACTAGACATAAGGAAGAAATTTTTCATGGTGAGAGTGGTGAGGCACTGGCACAGGCTGCCCAGGGAAGCTGTGGCTGCCCCATCCCTGGAGGTGTTCAAGGCCAGGTTGGATGGGGCCTTGAGCAGCCTGGTCTGGTGGGAGGTGTCCCTGCCCGTGGCAGGGAGTTTGGAACTAGATGATCTTTAAGGTCCCTTCCAACCCAAACCATTCTATGATTCTATGATTTAATAGCAATGTTTTAAAATTACTCCATGTTGGCTTTTATACCATGTTATTCAATAAAGTGCAGAACTGACAGATTACAGAAAATCACCTGTGGAAAAAGCAGATTTTTATCTTTTTCAAAACACTGTGATATGTGTTGCCAAGATTTATAACTTCCCTAGAAGCTGGAAATCCAACTTTCTGCAAAGGCACAGAGAAGCCAATAACTGCTCTGCAGTGAGAAAGCCAAATCTGTAGAAGAAAACAGACCTTTGAGGAAGTGGAATACTTACATGTATTTACACATCTGCAGCCATTTGGGACAACTGACATTCAAAAAAAGAAAATTCTCACATCTTTCTTCCGCTTAAGCCATAAATAGCTAAGACAAGGTCCTCACCTGTCTTAAATTTTGCTAGCGTGCTGTAAAGAGGTCACGGGCAAACAGGAACTGACTTTGGAAGCAGGTGGAGACAGGGGCTGCTGATGGATGGTACAGGGTGGCAGGAGACAGGTGAAGGGGTTAGGACATCCCATGGACAAGCGTCAGCTGAGCAGGGCACCTAGCATGAAATCTTGGCACTCCAGTGACAAACATTTCTAACGATCAGGCTGTGATTTAAAAGACAAGTCTGAGCCTGCAGCATAAAGCATATAGGTGGTGCCAGGCTCTATCAGATTAGAAGCTGCACAGTCATGTTTCGGGTTACAAGTATTTCAAATCAAAATGCAATGATCAGTTTTCCCCTCTCTCCGTCTGTGCAGTTCTGCAAAATGTTTTTACTATCTCAGCTTTAAATATTGATGCTGAACATATGTATAGTATGACAATCCACAGGCATTTTTCGCTTTAATTCTGCAGGGATAACTCAGCTGTCTCCAATACCACGCATACTGCACTAGTTTTAGTTTAGTGTTAACAAACAAGGGACCCCTGTATTTCTTCAGCTTTTCTTCAAATCACCATTGAAACGCATTATGCTTGTTTCCTGTCACTGCAGGACACCTTGAAGTCATAGGAAATGCATGTGTGCACCAAATTTGTCCATGACGAGCCATGTTTGTGAGTTAAAGCAAGACCATTTAGGCACCTTTCCAAAGAAGAACATGGCCCAGTTGCCTCCAAGCTCAAAATGTGGCATTGTGTACCATACCAGAATAATGAATGAATATTAAATGCAAAAAAGTCATTGTATGGCCTGAGCCGTACAAAAAACTGCTTTCACTGTAATTTCTAACCATAAGGCAAATTAACCCCTACATCTGAATCATTCTCTTATCAACCTTGAGCTGATCTGCTCACTTTCACTGCTACTTTCTGAGGTTTGTTTTCACTGAAGTCAGGCTGGGACTGGTCCCAGCCGGTGTTGCCTGTTCATCCAACACACAACAGAGGATCTCCTGAAGCTGCCTCAGGCTGTAGACCTCAAAAGACTCAAAGGGAAGAATGTACTTTTTACTGCATGCAGCTCTGTCTGATTCCCCACAAATGTTCAACAAATACTCTTCCTTCTTAGGAGAAGTTTGGCTAAGTTGCCACTGAAGACACTTATGTCCTACTGAAACACAACGCAGAACATTTTTTTGCATGCTTGCAGCACCAGGACTCAAACTCATGACAAAAACTAAGCAAGTGATTGGTTTTCTTTTTCGTCTCACTGGCCAAAAAATTGTTTGGGATTGACCAAAACCAAATAATTTACAGTGTCCCCACCCAAAACAAAGCACTTTGAAACTTCAGTCTAACAAAAGGTTTATTTCAAACAAAAGTAAATACAAAGCTTTTTGTTTTCCTGGGGAGTGGAAAGAGGAAGGGGAAGTACTTTATTATTTTTTAATTAAGGCTAAGTGAACCTCTAAAAATAGAAATCTGAAAACAAAAAACAAATGAAATATTTTTTTTCAAATATTGAGTCAAAATGTTTTTATTGTTTTTCTCCTCTCCCTCTCAGAAAATTTTAATGACTTAAAAGTGCATTTTCAGCAGGAAAACACAATACAGAACTTCATCCAGATCAACTCCTGAACTGTTGCTTTCAAAAAAAAAGTCTTTTGCTCTGCTGTCACTCAATGTGCATCCCACACTTGATTGGGATCCACACCACAGTTGAGAGTAGTCTGCAAAACTATTGCAAAACAGTGTGCCTGCAAAGCAGAATAGTCACATTTTTCCATGCAGCCAGTAAGTTCACAAGTTTTTGCCAGGAGATATGGGTCAGCTGGTTCCCTGTTGCTGTCAGCTCCCATGAGGATCATCCTAAGGGTCCCCATTTCTTCTGATGAACCTGTTTATCACTCCTGCAGTAAAATTACAGGTTTTGGTAAAACAGCATCATATTGTGTGTCTAAATATTGAATATTTTATCTCTCTCTTCCTTATCCCCTTCCAACTGGTAAACACCAGCAGAACACAAGATGGCAGTAGGTTTTTCAGGTTTTCTTTTTCTTACTGAAGGGTGGGGTGGTTGCTAGACTGAAGGAGGTTGTTCTACTGCATTAACTCAGAATTAATTGTGTGAACATACCTGGCAATTATCCAGTAACAAGCAGAGAACAGAAATACAGAGAAGGTCTGTTTCTCCTCACTTACTCTGATCTGTGCATGGGCATAACGGTGCGTGTCACCCCGTGCATCTGGTAAATCTCATTGCTGTGTCTGGCAATATCTATATCCACCTCTGCTCTGCTCAGACATAGACAGCTGCAGTTAGAATAGATGAATCCCACCCATAGATACCTCTGATGGCTAATGCTAAAAACAAATACAGAAACCTTCACAGTGTGCTCCCCGTTTCCAAACAGTTCATACATTTTAACCAATAATCACATAATGCCAAAGGAGTAAGTCATTCCAGAGCCCTGAAACTCCAGCTGAGCGATCAAATCCCCAGGCTACAGGAAGAATCACCCTTCTTCTGTGACACAAAAGCTCTCACGCTACTTCCTATAGCCTGATCAGGGAAGACGGAGGACACTTGTTGACAGTCTCCTGCACCAACAGAGGTGGAGGTTTTGTGTGCAAAGTGGGAAGCTGTATGCACAGATCACTTCAGGGCTGGTGGAAATGAACTGTGCAGCCTCCCAGCACACTTATCAGAGACCACAGTCCTCTTAACATCCAAAGGAACACCTCTTGTTTTGAGTGGTGAAACAGGCACCACACTACCCAGCCCTGAGAAGAAGGGAATACTTCTAGGCAAACACAGCAGCACCCTGGGATGCACTGAAAATCCAGTGAAGTAATAGTAACAGCAATAGTACTTCCAATAGTAAAGAACAAGGTACAAGTTTTGAGGATCCTCATGTAGGATTTGGGCACCTAAATCCTACCATAATTTCTCTTTAAACAACTATACCCTCAGCTGCTCATTTGCATCTCTGAGCTTTTGACTTCAGCTGTAGTTGGCAGAGAGTGGTCTGCCAGCTGATCACAGAGGGGCAAGGATGCACACAAAAACTTCCAAGCTAAGACAACCCTTGCCCAGGGTGGATCCATACATAATTAAGTACATCCACTGACACAGATTGGAGCTGTACTTCAACCACCATGAGCTGCCTAGATAACAAGAGGCAGCTATAGTTGTTAATGTGATACATGGGCTTGCAGCTGTTGTGATACAAGTGTCTGGTCTGATTGCTTTCTGTAAAAGCTGTATAAAAGGGAGTGAAAAAACAGTTTTCCAAGGGACCTTAGTTAGCAGTCATGCACATCCCTCTACCCCTGCATCTCTGCATATCTCTCCAATGTACTCTCAGACATTTCATTCCCCAGCACAGTCCTACTGCACTGCACTTTGGGCAATATGAAGGAAAGAGATAAATAAATCTGACATAGGAAGCACCTCCTGAAAGCTGTTTGTGGAATGGCTACTTGAGTTGATTTTGTTCTGGGCAAATGATACTTCCCAAAGGACAGTTGTTTTCCAGTGGGGCATCAACTATCAGTAAAGAGCTGCTGGAATTAAAGCACAAGTCAGCAGTCTCAGAGAAGAGGCAGAAAATTGATAATTGATTTATCTTTTTTTTTTTTCTCCACAAACAGTCCTTTCCATATCAAACCTCAGACATGACAGCAACATAAAGAAAACTTCCAGATCTATAGCAATGTGTTACAACAGAGCAAGCTGCTTTGCAGAGCCAGAAATCTGGCTCTTTTAGCAAGCACTACCACTAAAAATCTTTTTTTAAGCCCATGGAAAAGCACACACTAGCCAACTTACCCCAAAATATGAAGTCAAGTAGACTGCATAGGTTCAGTATCACTAAGGCTGGTGAATAATCAGTGGAATGAAATGTCTGCCCAGAAAAATACCTTGTCTGTGGAGTAATGCTGTAGACACCCCTGAACAGATGGGACCCAGAAAGGTCCATGACATCTAGAGATGAAAATAGCCTTAAAAAAAAAAAAAACACCAAGATCTCAGGCCTGATTGTGATCTCACCTTGCTGTAAATCATAAGTCACTCCATTTAGAATGGAAGCTAAGTGAAATCAGTTTAGGACCTTCAATTTTTAGGGAAGGATAATTATTTTATTCCCTCCTTTCCAATTTGAAGCAGCCCATCAAGCATCCAGCTGGCTGCAGGCTGTAAAAGAGCATTTCTCTGGACCAAATCAACCCTTCTCCCTCCTTTAAATCCCCTGCCCTCTAGTAAAACACTTTAAAAACGTGTCAGAGCTATTTTTGTTGGGGTATGCCCAGTTGTCCCAGACATAATATAGACTGTCTCTCAGTCCAAGATCAACTCAAGTGGCCACTGTGAAGCTGTGAAGTCAGAGACATGCAGTATGGGAGCACCAAAAGTACCTTTTAAAACAAAAGGTAGGTCTTTCTCCTTTCCGTGTCAAATCACCTGCAGTGGGTAGAGATTCAGCTAGCAAGTAGCTGCCTAGCCTATTGGCCCCTGAAGACAACTGTCTCTGAAGGGCTTTCTCTCTTTAGGTAATATCTATTTTCAAAACAGCTCGATTTCTTGTTGGAAAATTTGAAAAAATTGCTCCAAGAGATATTTCTTCCCACATCTGTCAGGGTAATGTTACACATCCTGGTCTGTGTGAGAGATGAGCAGAGTCTCAGACGTGTCTTGATTTGGAGCCAAACAGAACCAATATTAAAACGTGTCAGCTTCTCTGTCCAACCCAACATCCAAACTGAACTTTAAAACAAAAGTGCACAAAACTCTCAAGAGAACCTGTGTGATTCCTACCACTCCGGACTATTCAATAGCATTAAACCCTCACCAGTTAGGGTTAATTCTTTTTCTTTTCATTAAAATGAAAATGTTCTCCTTTTCCTCTATGAGCTTGTACAGTCATGGGAACATATTCTGCTGCCTTCCTGACATAAATCAATGGATATATTGGAGGGACACGCCAAAAAATGTAAATATTTCTTGCCCTTCAGCTCTATTTCACCCATACGATTTTGCCCACATCCTGGAAAAGAAGAAATGTTTACTTTTGATTGAATTTCCGACTTCCATATTTCTATAGAAGTTGGCCATCACCACACAGTTGATATTAATGACTTGACCCAGAATCTGTTAAGAAGAGAAACTCTTTTATGAGAATGGCAATTATAATCCATCCAAAAAGACTACAAACAGAATAAAGTGAAAAACAAATTTTTTTCTTGAGAATACTGTCTAATACAAACTTCTTTCCAGTCTGGCTCTCCTTGAAACATAGCTTCATTTAACAGGTAACTGCCAATTTGATAATCCTACTCCTGTTCAGAATATGCATGAATTTTGCACTTTGAATATAACTAAAGACTAAAAAACTATGAAGAACCAGACATTTCTTGGCCAACAATGCTAAACTGTGGCAGTTTATATATACAGGCTACTGCAAAAATGCAAGTACATAGAAATATAGAATCACCAGGTTGGAGAAGACCTCTTCGATAATCAAGTCCAACCATTCCTATCTGCCACTAAATCATGTCCCTGAGCACCTCGTCTACCCATCTTTTAAATACTTCCAGGGATGATGACTCAACCACCTCCCTGGGCAGCTTGTTCCAGTGCCTGATGACCCTTTCTGTAAAAAATTACTTTCTGATATCTAGTATGAACCTCCCCTGGAGTAGCTTGAGGTCATTCCCTCTTGTCCTGTCCCCTGTCACTTGGGAGAAGGGGTCAGTTCCCTCCTCTCTACAACCTCTTTTCAGGTAGTTATAGAGAGCAATGAGGTCTCCCCTCAGCCTCCTCTTCTCAAGGCTAAACAACCCCAGCTCCCTCAGCCGCTCCTCGTAAGACCTGTTCTCCAGCCCCTTCACCGGCTTCGTCGCTCTTCTCTGGACACGCTCCAGAGCCTCAACATCCTTCTTGTGGTGAGGGGCCCAGAACTGAACACAGTATTCGAGGAGCAGTCTCACCAGTGCTGAGTACAGGAGCCGAATAACTTGCCTGGACCTTCTGTCCATGCCGTTTCTGATACAAACCAAGATGCCATTGGCCTTCTTGGCCACCTGGGCACACTGCTGGCTCATGTTCAGTCGCTGTCAACCAACACCCCCACGTCCCTCTCCTCCAGGCAGCTTTCCAGCCATACTTCTCCTAGTCTGTAGCACTGCATAGGGTTGTTGTGCCCCAAGTGCAGGACCCGGCATTTGGCCTTGTTAAACCTCATGGCATTTGACTCTGCCCAGCGGTCCAGCCTGTTCAGATCCCTTTGCAGAGCCTCCCTACCCTCCAGCAGATCAACACTTCCACCCAGCTTAGTGTCATCTGCAAACTTGCTCAGGGTGCACTCAATGCCTGCATCCAGGTCATTGATAAAGACATTGAACAGGACTGGACCCAGCACTGAGCCCTGGGGACACCACTTGTAACTGGCCTCCAGCTGGAGTTAACTCTATTTACTACAACTCTCTGGGCCCAGCCATTCAACCAGTTTTCCACACAGAAGAGTGTGTGCCCATCCAGGCCAGTGGCAGCCAGTTTCCTAAGCAGAATGCTGTGAGAGACTGTGTCAAAAGTCAAAGAAGACTACATCCACAGCCTTCCCCTCATCCAGTAAGCCAGTCACCTTGTCATAGAAGGAGATCAGGTTAGTTTGACAAGATCTGCGTATCACAAACCCGTGTTGACTGGGACTGATCACCCAGTTATCTTGCATGTGCTTCATGATTGCACTCAAGATCACCTGTTCCATGACTTTCCTCAGCACTGAGGTCAGACTGACAGGCCTGTAGTTTCCTAGATCCTCCCTGCTACCCTTCCTGTAAATGGGAGTAACACCAGTCAGCCTCCAGTCAAGTGGAACTTCCCCAGTCAGCCAGGATCGCTGGAAGATGATGGAAAGGGGTTTGGCAAGCACATCCACCAGCTCTGTCAGTACTCTTGGATGGATCCCATCCAGCCCCATGGACTTGTGAGTATCTAATTGGCCAAGCAGGTCTCTAACCACTTCCTCTTGGATCATGGGAGTTTTTATCTGCTCCTTTAGCTCCTGGGGATGTACACACAGGGAACAACTTTCATAGAGTCATAGAATCATAGAATAGTTTGGGTTGGAAGGGATCTTAAAGATCATCTAGTTCCAACCCCCCTGCCATGGGCAAGGGGTATCCCACTAGATCAGGTTACTCAAGGCCCCATCCAACCTGGCCTTAAATACCTCCAGGGTTTCCTTACTATTAAGAATGAGGCAAAGAAGGCATTAAGTTCATGGTCCGTTCTGAATTGCAATATAGAATTGTTACAAGCAATGTTAAAAGAAATAGTCAAGAAGGAGAGAAAATCAAAATATAAATTAATTGCATGTAACAAGCTGTAAGATACAGCTCACTCCTGTGGACCACTGTTTGGCTGGGGGCCTGTGCATACACAGCAGACCTCAGGGCATGTTTATTTTCCATATCTTTCATAATAATTATATCTCTCTAAAAAAAAACAGCCTTCTCCATTTTCTTTTTTTATCTTAAAATATCTTCTTGAGCAAAAACACTCAGTTTTTCAAGTGTACCCCTAAGTGTTCCGTAGCTTTGACGCATAATCTTTCTGCTGTCAAAGAAACTTATATGAGTTCAGCCCCATCAATATGAGAGTACAGCCTTTACTGAATTCACCATTGAAGTAACCCGCACAGGTTACTTGGGAAGGCCACCAAATGCACACCCCTCAAGGTAAAGAATGCTATCTTAAGGAAATCAGCAGCAGCACCCATCACAGTGCTTAGACACTAAGATACCTCCTGCTGGACAACTCTTCCCTACTGTCTCAATGGTCTGAAGGACCTTGCCACCAAAATGCCCCTGCCATTCCACCTGATGGCCTGAAGAACCCTTTCTGTGCCAAGACAACCCAACCAGCTCACCCTGGTAGTCTGAAAGACCCTCTGCACTGAAGAGCTCCTGGGCTTTGTAGACCAGTGTGGGTTCTACTCAGTCGGGGACCCTCCACTCTTAGTGTGTTAATCATAAATGCTTTGCTGAAGATGACTTTTAGGGAGTCTGCGATGGTGCAAAAACATTAGTCTGGACCCAGCATCAGCATCATGTCCCCACACATAAGACAATGGTGCTGTCTTCAGCCACAAACCACTACCATCTTAAGTGTTTTCTATTGTCCAACTGGCTTTGCTGCTCACCTTGCATATCCTCCAGTCTGCACGTGACTGGCATCTGCTACCACCTATTTTTGCTCAATTCATTCACGTTGCCCACCCTCTTGGAGTTCCTCTACTGCTTTCACAAATCAGCAAACATCCTGTCCAGACCTGTGCAACACTCACTAGCCTACTGTAAGATTTTTATTTCGTTAACGAGTAACACAAGGTTTAACTTTACCTCAGTAATTTGGCCTCAGTCTTCAACCACAGTCAACAGTTGCTCCAGCAAATGAAGGCTCTCCATACATATTCACTACATAATCCACTTCTCCATAAACATCTCTGTCTGAAAATTATTTTATAGGACACCCATTCCATATGTCCCACTTTCTTTGGGATTTCCTTTTAAGAGCCAGGTAATATTTCCTTCTGGCAAGATGTAGATTTGTTTCAGAAGAGCAAAAATGAATTTGGGTTGAATTTGGCTAATCCAGTTTCTGCTGGGAATAAAAGGCTTATAAGTGTTATAAGTGATGACTTTTTTCAGAACAGCATTCACTGTTTCAAATTTGACCAAATTTTTTTTAAAAAAAGCTCAACAAAAAAAAAACAAAAAAACCCAAAGCCTGTTAAATACAGAAGTGAATGATCTCCAATACAAAGATTACATTGTGCAGCCAACTATATTATTTGAGTTAAGCCCAAATACTTTTCCATTTTTTCTTTTTGCGGAAAATGTAACAATTCTTGTCCTGGGGTTGGAACTTTGGCTTTTTACCTCTTTTTTAGTTCTGACATTTCACAAAGACCCTAGCCCATTTATCCTGTTGGTCTTTGGCAGCACACCACAACTAGCACTGCTGTGCTCCTATTTTCCTTCTCCCTGTGTGGATCCACGAGCTGGTCGCCAGGGCTAGATTGACATTAACTATCTTCAGAAGTATGAACCATTGCTGAACAACCTCAACTCATTGTGAAGTAATGATTAGTTCTGGGGGTCATTCATGGAGCCTGTTTTCTATACAACGAGCTGAGAGCGATTTACACAACTGAGTGCATGATGAAAAGACATGCAAAAAAATTGCATCTTGAGGTCAGTTTTTAAAACTAATACTTTCATATTTGGACAACAATTTGTTAAAATGCTGAACATTACCATGGACTCAAGGGAGTTGTCATTCTTGAAAATAAAAGTTAATTATTAACTGTGATCAGTTGTAATCTCCTATATTATTTCTTAACTCATCTCACATGATTTTGATATCATCTTTAGTAAAATGAATGTAAATACTTCCACACTGTTGTTAGATAGTGTGTCACTGCAGTGATAACAACCACTCAGGGACATTTCTCTTTAAATAGAACATTTCCATGTAGTAAACAGGTTGTCTGAGCTATTTTATTTTATGTTTATTATTACGTATTACTGCTTTGATTTTTTTTATTATTATATAACTTGTTATTTTTTACTATTATTTACCTTGTTATTTTTTTACTATTCTCAGAGGTACACAGTGAAAAGATGACACTGTAGCAACACACTGCAAAATTTATTTGGATATCAAGGATTAAAGTTTCACCATGAAGTGGTCTGACATTGACACAGATTGCCCAGAGAGATTTTGGAGACATTCAGAATTCGACAGGATATGGCCCAGAGCAACCTGGTCTAACTGAGCTGGACTTCAAAACCAGCCCTACTTGACCAGAAGTCAGACCACACGACCTTCAGAGGTCCTGTCCATGCAAAATTATGCTGTGATTCTGTTCATTTCCATGTTGATGCCTCTAACAGCTGTAGTGCCCCCATGTAATATTGCAGGTTTTGACAGGTTTTCTGCAAGAGTCTTCTCTAGTTTCTGGGGTGCTTTGACACCTTGAGGAACCACAAGCCCATGAGAGCACACACCTGTTTTTCGCTACTGCAGTGTCCATCACTGGGCTGACACCAGACCCAGATGTCACTTCCAGGCAATGACCCAGCAGTTCTGGCCAGCAAGGCTTTGCTGGGCACCCTGATCCCTCGTCATCCTCCTAGGCCACAGGAGAAACTGAGCCTCCACCATCTGCCCACATCCTACGCATCCAACACATGTGAACAAGAGCCTAAAGCCACCAGTTTGGGGCTGCACTCCTCTGGTAAACCATCGAGCTGAAGCAGTTGCTCATCAGAAGTTTGAAGGTTGATTAATTAAGGTAAAAATGTCCCCACTAGACATATGTCAGTGTCCTGATCTGGTGAAACCTGAGGGATAGTTCAGGTGTAATGTGAGCTGAGAGCACAATCATACCCTAGCACACCTGGAGACCCGGACAGTACTAGAGAAATTACTTTCTTTTTCCTTAATAAAGCCAAATAATTTCTTTCCTGGCCTTTGCACATTTTATAAGCTGCTACGTGTAAATGGCTTTGTTTGTTTGTCCTGCAGTTTTATAGCTGGGCACTTTTGTAATTAAGGGTGTTTTAAACTGATATGTGTATAAAATGAAGTGGGCAAGTGGAAAAATTAAACAGAAGGAACGTTTTTAACAGAAGTTATTTGAATTGGCTGTGATGTCCTTCCCCACTAGCTAGTGAGGTTTTAATTAGCATTTAAAATCATAAGTAACTGGAGATGAAAGAGCCCTATTAGGTCACCCAGTCCACTTCCCTGCCAGTTCAGAATTCTGCCCAACAGTGCATTTCCCAGTGTTTTGTCAAGTCCGGCACTAAGCCTGTTCATTACATGAATAATATGCTCTTTTGAAGTAGCAGGAGGGGAACTGCTCACAATTCAGATCTGGGCACTTTTTACAGTTTATAACAAAAAAGAATGATAAGTGAAGATGCAAGTCAGTGTGGAAATTTGTATTCAGGACTCTGCATGGGGTATTTATTCTCATTATTCATATAGGGGAGCTCTCATATAGCCCAATAAATATGAAGGATGAACTAAATGTCATAGCAGAGATTGCAGGAAAAGTGTTTAACTGCTTCACTGAAATGATTCTGAAGGGGCCCAAAAGAGGGAGGGAGGAGGAGCTGCAAAGTTGTCTTCACTCAGCTCCTCCTGGCCTGGGTCAGCCCTCATCCCACAGGAATATCTTGAATAGCACATTCACATTTTCAGAAAATATCTGAGCAAGAGTTAAAAAATACAAACAAAACCAAACAAAAAACCCTCATGAGCATGTCTTGGGTGACAAATCCCGTAAAACAAGCAGCCAGCAATGAGTTGTCAGAAAGAGGTGAAGTTTTCTGAAGGACCACGGAGTCAAACTGCAGAACAGGACAGCTAGTATGAGGGCTCCAGTTTGGCAGATGGAGACAAGAAATCCCTCCACATCCAATAGCAAGGCATAAATAGGATTTCTTTAAAACATTACTCTAATAGGAATGTCTCGACAGAATACAACTCTGGTTTTATATGTTATTATAAGTAAACTGCAACTTTGATAAAAAGGAGATCAACATAGTCCAAAAATAGCTGGTTTCAAGCATTAGCCTATTTAAACACAGTTTTATAGAGACATAGCTAGGTATATAAAACTTATTCAATACTATGGATCTTTCCAAGCAAAAATGAAAATTAGAAGCAAAACTAACCAGAGATTCAAAACTAAGAAACAGCAATGTAAATAGTGAATGGAGTTTCTTAGATAGCCAAAGGCATGATGTCATAATCAAGAAAGATAATTACATCGATTACAAGGCCATCTTGGTGAAGGGAAAGATGAAGTTAGAAAGGTGAGGAACGAAGAGAGCAATTAATGTAAACTAAAAACTGAAGCATGGAAAACTGATAAAGAAGTCGAAAGACATCAGGATAGAATATCCCAAATAATAACAGCAAAAGTTACTTAGGAAACACATACACCCTTGCTATATTTAAAAATTAATTTTAGATTATATCTGAATTGCAGAAAAATTTGCAAGGTGGCAAAAGTGTTGGATATTTAGTTATGGCCTATATTTGGAAAGCACAGTGAAATGTGAATACTGTATTCATATCACCTGAATATGATAACTCCATCACAATGAGAAAGATGTTGAAGATATACTAAAGATAATAATTTTCATATGAGGCCCATAGAGTATATAATTTGATGTCCATATGGAAACTTGTGACAACTGGTGTTTAATATTTTCATTGATGATATAGACAGCAAGAGTCACTGCATCTTCAGCAAGTTTGCAGATGACACCAAGTTAAGTGGTGCAGTTATCACACCAGAAGGACTGGATGTCATCCAGAAGGAGCTGGACAAGCTGGAGAAGTGGGCCTCTAGGAACCTCATGAGATCCAACAAGGACAAGAGTAAGGTTCTACATCTGTTTAGGGACAATCCATAGTTCAGGGGATGATGTGATTGAGAGCTGCTCTGCAAAGAAGGACTTGGGAGTGCTGGTTGATGAGAAGCTTGACATGAGCCAGCAATGTGTGTTCGCAGTCCAGAAGGCCAACAGTGTCCTGGGCTGCCTCAAAAGAAGTGTGTCCAGCAGGTTGAGGGAGGTGATTCTGCCCTTTTATTCCACTCTTGTGAGACCTCATCTGAAGTATTGTGTCCAGTTCTGAAATCCTCAATATAAGAAGGATACGGACCTGTTGGAACAGGTCCAAAGGAGGGCCACAAAGATGATCAGAGGGCTGGGGCACTTCTGCTATGAGGACAGGCTGAGAGAGTTGGGCATCTTCAGCCTGGAGAAGAGAAGGCTCTGAGGAGACCTTATAGCGACCTTCCAGTACCTGAAGGGGGTTTAAAAGAAAGCTGGGGAGGGACTTTTACAAGGGCATGTAGTGATAGGACAAGGAGGGATGGCTTTAAATTGGAAGGGGGAAGATTTAGACATAAGGAAGAAATTTTTCACAGTGAGGTTGGTGAGGCCCTGGCACAGGTTGCCCAGAGAAGCTGTGGCTGCCCCAACCCTGGAGGTGTTCAAGGTCAGGTTGGATGGGGCCTTGGGCAGCCTGGGCTGGTGGAAGGTGTCCCTGCCCATGACAGGGGATTGGAACTAGATGATCTTTAAGGTCGCTTTCAACCCAAACCATTCTATGATTCTTTGTACACACAAAATTTCTTAGACTTCTGCTTAAGGCAGTAATTGGCCGACCTATATTCAATTTTGATGCATCTTTGAATGCTGGAGCTATGCCCCAGTATCAAAGTGTCAAAATACAGAAAGGGCAAACCATTTGGCACAGTTAGCCAAAATCTGGCTTGCTCTATGATAATCCTGGGCAACATTCACAGGTAGCTAATGGGCGATTCTATTACCAAAGGATGGGAACACAAAAATATAATACTGGTAATCAGTACAGTTTCACAGGGAAAGGTTTTGGCATCCAAAGAATGAAGTCAAACTAGTGTTTATTAGGTTGCTAAGTGTCCAGCTGAAGTGCACAACAAGTTCTAGAGTGTATTCAGCTCCCTAAAATTAGCATTATACACAGTTAGTAAGGGCTGCAGTAACTGAACCAAGTGCTGGCTAAATGACGTATCCAAAAGTAGTTATCGGTGGACAAAATTTCCAAAAGGATGCATCTAACCCAGAACTCTGCAATGATCAGAGCTACACTGTAAATGTTGAGCTTACTTTTCACCAGTGGCTTGGGAGCAATAAAGAATGTTTTAAGGTAGTCAAATGCAGATCAGCACACCTAACAAGGAATATGGAGCAATGGGGCAGCATAAAAGCTTTAAGGCTCTTTAGATTTTTCACTGTTTTTTCCCTCAATACATGGCTTTAACCCATAACTGTGAGATTATTAGGTCAAGCAGAAGAGTACCAAAAGTTGAGGAGAGCTTCAACTCTATAGCATGATGACAGTATTCAGCTTCTATATGATAGATACAGATGCAGATATATAGATATAGATATAGATATAGATATAGATATAGATATAGATATAGATATAGATATAGATATAGATATAGATATAGATATAGATATAGATATAGATATAGATATAGATATAGATATAGATATAGATATAGATAGTATACAGCTGCTGTAATCTCATGTTCAGATTGCATGTCTGATGACATAGCACTGTGACTCTAACATAAGAGGTGTAACAACAGCAAAATCCACTCAACAGTATTTTACTCAGGTTACAGAGATGAAGATTCAAGCCCTTGGCAGGGCCGGAGATGCTGAGGGGCTCCACCTTCTCGCTCTCCAGGAGAGGACCATAATTAGCTTTCTGACTGTGAGCTCTTTGCAGAACCAGAAACTATTTTAAACGTCTCACATACCAAGGTGAGAGCATACCAAGTAACAAAAAATTTTTGTCATGAGTTGATTCTGTATTCTTTACAGAAAGGGTCATTGGGCACTGGAACAGGCTGCCCAGGGAGGTGGTTGAGTCACCTTCCCTGGAGGTGTTTAAGGCACGGGTGGACGAGGTACTGAGGGATATGGTTTAGTGTTTGGTAGGAACGGTTGGACTCGGTGATCCGGTGGGTCTCTTCCAACCTGGTTATTCTGTGATTCTGTGGTTCTGTGAGTTCTATCACTCCATCTCCTTACAGATGAAAGATAAGACCAGAGAAAAGTGCATGTCTGGGCATTGCCCACAAGTGTATGGTGAGAGGATACTCACAGCAGGCCTGTTTCCAGGTCTAGGAAAGACTGAAAGAAGATTTTCTGTAATTCTGTCATCCATCTGCTTAAAAAGATAATCAAATACCTGAGAGGATTCTGAAAGATTTTGTAAAATGCTTTAAAAGGAAATATAAAGACCTCTTTTGGGAGAAAATCAAAATGCACTATCTGTTTACATTATTTTTTTAACAGCTGGGGGGAAAAAAAAGGGATGAGACTTGATTACAGACAGAAAGTAACATACAACACAGGGAGAAAATGCCATATACCAAAGCTCTGTGTTACCCAACAGAGAAAGGTGTAACAAGAACTGGAGACTGAATTCAACTTGCAGCCAAATTCAAATAGGAAATAAGGCACTATTTTTAACCACCGGAAGAAACTACCAAGAGAGTGTTAGAGTCTGTGTCCCTGGCTGTTTTCAAATCCAGGCTGGATATGTTGCTGCATTCTGTGATTTAGACAAGCTCAGATGCTGCTGAGCTTCGCAGGAGGCTGACCAGCTGAAATTTAATGGCTTGTAATGTACAGGGGTTCAGTCTGGCTGATCTAATGGTCCGCTCAGCCTTAAATTTTGTGAAACACTTCAGCTAACTAGCAAAGCAGGTGCAAATGATCCAGTGGTTGCAATATATTGCTACAAGTGCTGTTGACTAATTTAAAATAATTAGTTATAACCAAATTCTTTCTCAATCACGAACAGATCTAAAAAAAGGAAGAGAACAAGTTCATCCCTGAGAACAGTTCATTCAGCTTTAATACAGAGAAACCACATCAAACTCCCCTCAAAAAAAGTTGTGCAAGTCTTTTACAGAATCAAACCTAGATTTTACAAGAACAAAAATGGCTTACGTATTTAGAAGTCCATTTAATGCTTGGCATAGAGCTATTGCTTTCTACACTGAGTGCAAGCACACTTCAAGGGCACCAGGGATCTGATTACTGTCCTGCAAAGTGTAGGGGTTGGCTGAACTACCCCAGAGTAACTCAAATACCAGGGAACCTGGCCTATTCCCTGTCCATAAAATATACAGAAAATGATCCTACTCCCTGACATTTTTTCAGCTGAGACAGCTGCTATAACAACTCAGAGCTTTTCAATCTTTGTACAGAGCTCATATATAACCTCTTCAGGTTTTCAGCCTGGAATAATTATTCTTCCAAGCCCATTTTGCTGGAGCAACCAAAAGCACTCAGGGAAAAGCTGTTTGATAGCCTCAGAGAGTGGGAGGGCATTAAATCAATGAAGAATTTAAAAGGTGGGGAGAGGAACAGGGGCAGCAGAGTAAAGCAGAAAGATTTACAACAAAAAACAACATACAGCTTGAATCCAGTCCAAGAGGAGCCACAGGGGGCTGGTGCCAGTCATCACTGATTAAAGGGTTTGGATTTGTCAAGGAGAAAAATGCTGTGTAAAAAATGTGTTCAAAGCCCCAGTGAAATTGCATTAAGAGGCTGGACCCTACAAGTTTTGCCTGAGCAATGACTCCAGGTTTCTGCACTCTGGGACTCGTACCAATCCATCACACTCTGCTCCTCCTCAGCAGCCCTGTGGCTCCTACCAGGGCAGTGCTCTCTGTGAAGCCAACCCAGGCTGCAGGGAAATACTGGGTTTAGAAAATCAGCTGCCTCGACACTCGCTGCTGGGTTTAACTGTTTAGCAATGTTTTCCAGCCACGTGACTCCCTCAGTCACCCAGCCCAGATGGAGAACTCAGACTCTTTGGAGTGGTTCTTTCTGGTTTTTTGCTCAGTGGAACTTTGCTATAGCTATGATATGCCTCAAAACCCTTCCCATACGCCTGCTAGATGGGGTGGAGAGCCCCACAGTCCACTCCTGCCCAGGAGAGGGCTCAGCAAGCAGCTGCAAGAGCTGTTTTGCATCCTTCTCCTAAACTCAGCCAGCCTTTCAATGCCCCTGGCATACACTCCTATAGCATCAGGGGATGGGGGGCTAGTAATTTGTAGTACATTACTAGTAACTGTAATTTGCTTGATTTAAGGGGCCGATGGGACCCCATCTATTATTTGGCATGGGGATATTACCCTTGGCTGTATTCATACTCAAGGGCAGAAGTTTCCATCAGCCACTTAAAAGCCTTATAACGGAAACAAAAGAAGGCAGAGTCAATATAAAACCTTCACCAGTGAAATCTGAAGCATTCAGCAACTGAGTGCAAAGCACAAAACAGCAAACACTTTTGCAGCAATCCAGTCACAATTGGACCGATGCAGCTGGTCAGTATCCAGGGTCTTATTCTTCCCAGCAGGCTGGAGGAATTAACGATAGTGTCAGGTATGCAATATTTGATGCAATACTATTTAGTTTGAAAGACTGTAAACAGTCTTATTTCATTGAACAAACTGGGAAACAAGCAGCAGAAGATTTGTTTCTTTGCTGTACTGAAAATGCTTCAGAGCTTCTCCTCAGACAATGCAAGTTCTTCCTCACTGATTTCTTCTAAGTGCTGTTGCTCCCAGAGTGCTGAACAGCGACACTGCATTTGCCCAAACCCCTCAGGAAGTTCTGGCAGCCCCTCAGATCAGCTGCTTGGCAACTTCACACCTTCCTGGCCTGTTGGGTGGTGGCTCCTGCTCTTTCAGTTCTCTCAGTCCAAGCTACGTGTCTCTGTATTCATCCTCAACTAAGGAAGGCCAGATCACTTCTGTCAATGACAACCAGGGCAGCAACCTCAGACCACATGTCCTTGCTTTGTCTCCCCACTCGGCAGGCACTGAGCTACTCCCTGGCAAGTGCAGTGGCCTCTTGCCATCTGGGTTTTCACAGGGGTAAATAAACAGCCTGCTGTGAGCTCTGCTTCACTCCAGGACAGAGCAGAGCAGAGACTTTTTCATAGATGTTTGGGAGATGTGAAGATTTTTCACAAGCTGCTGTAACCCTGCAGTATCACTTCAGCTGCAAAAACTCACACACCATAGAAACATAGAACCATAGAATCACTAGGTTAGAAAAGACATATGAGATCATCAAGGCAACCGTACCTGTCCACTACTAAACCAGATCCCTGAGAGAACAGGCCTTATGAGGAACAGCTGAGAGAGCTGGGGTTGTTTAGCCTGGAGAAGAGGAGGCTGAGGGGAGACCTTATTGCTCTCTACAACTACCTGAAAGGACGTTGTGGAGAGGAGGGTGCTGGCCTCTTCTCCCAAGTGACAGGGGACAAGAGGGAATGGCCTCAAGCCCCGCCAGGGGAGGTTTAGGCTGAACATTAGGAAAAAAATTTTCTCAGAAAGGGTCATTGGGCAGCGGAACAGGCTGCCTGGGGAGGTGGTTGAGTCACTTTCCCTGGAGGTGTTTAAGGGACGGGTGGACGAGGCACTGAGGGACGTGGTTTAGTGTTTGATAGGAATGGTTGGACTCGATGATCCGGTGGGTCTTTTCCAACCTGGTGATTCTGTGATTCTATGATTCTATGATTCTCTCTTTTAAATACCTCCAAGGATGGTAACTCAACCACCTCCCTGGGCAGCCAAGCCTTTATCCACTTAATGGTCCATCTGTCGAATCCATATCTGTCCAAATTAGAGACAAGAATGTCATGCTGGACAGAGTCAAATGCTTTGCACATATCTAGTCAGGTTACATCAGTTGCTCTTCTTTTATTCACCAATGCTGTAAGACCTTTGTAGAAGACCATCAGATTTGCCAGGCATGGTTTGCCCTTAGTGAAGCCAAGTTGGCTGTCACCTATCACCCCCTTATTTTCCATGTGCCTTAGCATAGTTTCCAAGAGGATCTTCTCCATGATCTTGCAAGGCGCAAGGGTGAGACTGATCAGCCTGTAGTTCCCCAGAAAGAAAGTTCTTAGGGACATTCACATTAAGCCCAGTTCTACAAACCCAGCACAGATTTTGCACCACATCCAAAAGCAGAGTTTTATTGGGTTGTATACATGATGAGAATCAAGCTCCCTCTGGAAAAGAACCAGCCCTATTGGTGCTGCAAGACCATTAGCTGTCCCGTGCTGTGGCTTAGGCAATCTGCAACATGGCTCCAGCAATGTGAGAGAGAAATCTGGGCTTGAAGCAGGAGTGCGTTTCTTGCTGCTTTTTTTCTAGCTGACTTGCAGCGTCACCATTGGCATAAACAGCCCTGACTTCTCCATCAGCTATTTCCTTCTTCACTTCCTCCTGCACCAAGCGTGTGTTTTTCACATTTGCATAGTACTTGCAAGCTCAGAGAAGCTCATCTGTCTGTGACTGAAATTCTGGCACATATAGCTTGATTTTTTTTTCCTCTTTTACTGAACTAATTTTTGCGTGATATGCTGCCAAATTCACTTTTCCCCCCCTTCCTCTATGTAAACAATATTCCTCTTCCAGATATTTCTTACACATTTGATAAAATGTGTTGCATACATAAGATGACTTTGGCTCAATTTTATAAGGATTTGGCATAAGGCAATATACTAACTCAACTCTGATTTACTGAAAAACTATATGTCATTAAGAGCTATATATGCTTCTGATTTTAGTGTACAGTCATGATTGACTGTTCCAGTTGTAAATGATGAAGGTATGGCCAAATATAAATAAAAACTGTACACCACCTTTCAAATACATGCCTTTTATTTGTTTTATAGGAGCGGATTAGGTTCTAAAGTTTTCAGGAGGTGTTGCTTTACCAGTGGCAATTCTGCAAGTACAGCTGTGTTAACCTTGGTTTCTTGGCCAGATTCCAATGTGGTTAATTATATTCTGCACTCTGTGAAATTCCCACATAATTTTAATGAATTTTTTGCCACTTTTCCCACTCCTAGAAAATTGTTGGTAAGATCTGCTGCGTACAAAATGGCTGCTGTGCTAAATCCCAGCAGTGACGGTATGTTAGCCAACACTCTTCCTCAAAGACAGGTTGGATATGAAATAAGTTTAGTCTTTTATTCTATTCAAGATCAGCAGAAATACTTTGGTCTTGCACGTCACAGGCAAAAAAAAGAAGGACAGGCGCTGGGAATATATGAAGATATCTAAGCGTGTGCATGAACCTTACCTTGTTAGTACTATTTGGAGCTGATCTGCATCCAAACTTTAACTTGAATAGCAAATTGTTTCCATTAAAATCCACTTATTTGGTTTTGAACCCTAGAGAGGGTGACAGAAGGATTGCATCAGGCTTCTGAGGTCTCCCAAAGAAGAGGAAACATTCAAGTTAACATTCAGATCACCCTTTCAAGAACCTCCCCAGGCTGGGTGGCCTCTGGCAGTGAACTTCCCTAGTGAGCACATTGCTTGCTGTCCAAGATGTCCTCGGACGCAGCCAGAGTTGCTTTGTTCTAGTCTTGCTGCATGCATAGGGTCCCAGTAGACTCATATCCCAGGATGTTGTTGTTATTGGTGGTGGTGGTGAGGATTGGGGAAGGGCAATGGGAAGGACACATTGTCCATGTCAATAGCTCAAATTTCATGGCAGATACTCAACGCCATACCTCATTTAGCTGGTGAAGAACTATTTCCAACAAAATCAGGGCTACCATCCCACAGCCCTTTGTGACCTTGCAGTTTCAGAATTCATTGACAAGCCCAGGTCAAGCTCCATCCTGCTGTCAGACAGGATGCTGCCAGGATAACTAAGTACTTCAGCCTTCACAGACCACACCAAAAAGCTAAAAACCTTCCCAATTCAGTACTAGGAGAAGGGTGCATGCTGGAGGGCTCTTGGCCAAATCAAGGCTGACCTTGGCCACAGGACTCAACAAACATGTCTCCTGCAAGAACAGGGTTGTGTTTGAAGTCACATTCCAACATATATTCTCGTCAGTACCTGTCCAACATATTCTCGTCAGTACCTGTCTATAATGGCTTGTTCCTTTCCACCTCTGCCTTGCTTTAAGACTCTTGAGTCTTCATTTTTCCTTTCCAGTCCTCTCAAGTTTGACTCACTCTCTTACTATTAAATTTACAAACATTATACAACACTTCTCACAAGCTCTCCTTCCCCTCTTTTTCTTCATATTTCCTATACCCCTTGACACCACTACACACTGCGATGTTCAACATGTCTGCTATTTCCTTGTTCCTTCTTATCAGAATCACATCTTTTTGTGAAGGGAAAAGAGAAAAATCATTGCTCTTTCCTGTATTTTTTTCCAACCCTGACTGAAGATTCCTCTATACTGGAGGCAGTAGCTATTCCTTCTCTTTCCAACAACCTTAGGTGACACAGACATGGTACTCTGTATACTGGATAAGGTTATCCTGCTTAAGGATCTGTACCAAGTTTATGACACTCTTATCTATCCCCGTTGTACATACAAATATATGTGTACATGTTGAGTCTTCTGTATTGCAACACCATCTCAAAATTGTCATGCTGTCAGTGTCTCCCCTTGCAAGATGCCTTTTAGGCAAATCCGCTATCCATTCACTTTTGCCTGAAGGTCACACTTGAGCACTTCCCTCCAACCAGGTACACCCCAGACAAAGTCTTCTTGCGTCCCTACTACTGCACTCTCACACTTCAACTCTATTTCAAAATTACTCATTATTTCAAATTTTAAACAGGTAAACTCAATTCTCTTCATAAACCAGCTAACATAAACCATCGTCTTAGTGAGAGAAGAGCGTTGGAAGGGTCCAGCATGGGACTTTTTGAAACTGACCATCTCATTTATTAAAATATTCTCAGGAGTAGCTTATTCTATGCCTTTGTCAGCATAAGTAAGGTCTTCCAAGGCAATACATTATATTATGGATTGCTAAAATCAAGGCTGGTTATGCCAAAAAGTGCTTTTCCAAATACAGTCACTGTTTTGAAGGCCAAATTGTTCAATAATGGCCTACATCTGTCAAACAGGGGCACTTCCACTGACCAAGTGATAAATCTAATCCATGAGAGAGCTCAGAGCACATAAATTATATTGTTCCCCATCCAACTAAGCTAGAGAGTTGTTAAATCACTGTGAAGCCATTATTTCATAACATCAGAAAAAATGTTCACAATAACGATCCTGTGGTGGCTGTTTTAGAATTAGGTATAATATTGGAGTGCTTGTGTAGTGACCTCCTGGGAACAGCCCCTTGTAAACCATTCATAAACAACATGGAGAGGGGGAAGCTCTGTGTGTGGTCTTGACTTGATCTTGTAACTTTGGGAGCTGAACAGCTCAAGGTGGATCCATTTCATAATCGCCTTATTTGTTTTGAAATCTCTCAGCATCCTTCAGATGACCTTAACAGAATTATGAGGCAAGAACTTTAATTATTATTGTACATAAATCTAATGCTTATCACAGAGAGGCCCTCAGACTCTGCTGGAACCTCTATGCATTACTGCAATAAAAACAAAATAGTACTCCCACTAATTGCAAAACAAGTACTTAATCTCTCCATCAGTAAGTTTGATGTTGCCAGTATGGCTCACAGACCTAGCCCTGGTAACTGGCAGACAATAAATTCTATGAATGCTACGTGACAGGCGTCTATTTTGAAAATCCCTCTCAGCTCCTTGACTTCTCATGAGTTTCTCAAAATAACTTGGTAAACAACCTACTAAAGCTGATGGTGGGGATACTGCTAAAATTGGTCCCTACTTGTCCACACAAGCCCTGAGATTCCAGGACTTCAGCAGTCCTAACACTTTGTGGCCGTGCTGGGCATATGAAGTGACACATATCGCAATTTCTTGGCTACCCAAACTAATGATGGTGTTCAGACCCGACTTGTAATTTTGAAAAGGCCACCTCAAAGGCCACCGGTGCAGACACAGGAAGAGACAGTGTTCTTATTTTACACCACTATGTTGTAGAAAGTCTCAGCAACAGAAGGAAGTAACAGGCAGCTTTGAATCCAATATTTTTGAAGAGTTTGGTAGTAGAAGCAACTACAGGAACCCAACTTTGCAAATTATTCCCTTCTTCTAAATTCTAATTTATATCATAAAGAATAACATTTTTTTTATTAGAAGTCAGAATATTTTTAATAAGCTTTTTACAGCTCTGAAAAAGTCTGTCTGCTATTTCACAGAACAAACAGGAATGTGTTGCCCTTGCCAGAAGGAGGTAAAATCTTTTTTCAAAACTTGTTTAACAAAATGTTGTCAACAGAAAATGAACAGAGGGAGAAAGAAGAACGGGGATTACCCAGAGGAATAGTATGTTGGCCTCGTCACAGCAGGGTAGGATATCATTGTTTCTGCTAAAAAAATACAAATAAAATGTCTTCACAGAGGTGTAGGACTTCTTAAAGATCTTAATGAAAAAAGAAATAAGAATTATTTCATCAACAGACAATAAATGCAATCTAATCCTACCATGCTTATCTTTTTACTGCAAAATCAATAAAGCCAACCAGGAAAAAAGAGTCTGTGACAATTATGGCAATTGTTTCTTGTACAGCAAAGTTTGACATCAGCCAATGGGAGGTTAATTAATAGTTAACTTGGACACAACAATTACCTAATGAAACCACATTGTTAAACCTCTGGCTGTAACCAACTTGTAACTTCAGAAGAATTTGCTCAAATCTGTCTCTGGCCCATGTTGGAGACTGGGGACTTTAATGGTTACTGACTCTTGCAGGTATTTAGTTAATTTTTCTGGGTTGTTGCCTCATGAAAACAGATCCTCGTTTGCTCCTTGCATGCAGCCATCGGGAGTATCACCTGTATTTGTTCTGCTCTGGAGATAACAGTAATGACTGGCTGGCGTGAAGTATCTGGACGGCAGCAGCCTGCTCTGCTCCTGTCCAACATACACGGGTGCCAATGCAGCCACATGATGTAGAACCAGCAAGGAGAGCATAGACTTCTCCTGGCTGATATCTAAACATCAGTTATATAACCAGAGGATTAACTCAAAGGAAGATCAAATCAGTCTGTCCTGAACACAACAGGAGATGGTGGTCAGGTCATCATTACCTGCATTTTTCCACTTGGGTCTTTTCTAATTAGCTGATATGTTACCTTGTGGGTATACGATTTGGAAGATTTGTCCTCAGCCCAAGCCTACATTGCCTGGGCTTCTTAGTAAAGTTACACTTGTGACTATTGCCCTAAAGTGCAAAGATTATTGCTCTCAAGTGCATGAAATGCTTGCTGGGTGAGCTGCTGAAGTTGTATGTTCATCACACAAGGTTTGTGCCCCTTGTTTCTCACTCTTCGAGTCTCAGTTGATGTTTGCACTACATCTAACAGAAAAGTTGTTGATTTGCTTCTGAAAACTAACCAATAAGTTACTCCTCATAAATTCAACAGTTGAAGTCCACTTCGAAGACCCAGACAGTTAGTAGACCTACAAAAAAGCATACTCTCTATTCGTGTCTATACTACTAAGTTGAGCAGTGCCTAGAAAGATTCCTGACTCCAGGAAAGATGGATCGTCCCTATTGGTAAGCTGCTGGAGTGACCCAACTACAGCACAGTTCATGCCTGTGTCAGCTAGTGTGTCCTCCAGCAGTTCCCAGGCACAGTTTGGGAGCCAAGGGTGTCCAGGAGTGGGTCGTCAATGGTCAGGCACCCTGCTCCGGTCACCGAGGTCCTCTGCCCACCCAGTCACTGGCTGCTTGGCCTCAATGGGGTCAGACCCAAGCACATTTCATGTACTAGCATACATGCAGCCACAACTCCCAGAAGAAAAAGCTGGCTTAAAGCTGTCAGAAGATATAAAAAAGAGCAGATCTGCTTAGTACTTGATGATGGTAGAAAAAAAAAAGTTAAGCCATGCTTTCCAAAGCTAAAAAGAGAACTTCACTGAGGACAGAGAAGTCTCTTCATCAAAATGCTGCGCAATGATTTTTATACAGGAAAATGTAGAATTATTTTTATCTTGATTCTAAGAGGAATTTTATTTTCCTTTTTCTTCATTTTCAAGTTAAAGTGCCTTTTTACTTTCACTTTCTCTGTTTCTCTCTGCTCTGCCTTTTTCCACTGGAAAAAAGAAATAGGAAACTGGAGTGAAAAGAAGGAATGCTCTTTGGGGTTCTCCTCTCACTTGTTTTTCTTCTGTTCAGAAGACAGTAAAGAAGAACAAAACATTTCTCCTGCCCAAGAAGAAATCTACCTAGCTGCTCAAAAGAAGATGGGAAATGAGAAAGAGAATTGCTAGAGGAAAAAAATTATAATAGACAGAGGGCTTGGGCAGAGGGAGGTAAGTCATTGGAAGCAAGGTTGCATGTAACGGTTGACTGAAGATGAAATCCATCTGGAGTTGACCAGCTGCTTTGAGTGTTTGCTCAAGCTGTACCAACATGACTCGAACAATGAGTCTTCTGCTGGTCCAGATCCAACCTCAATTCTTCAGCTCAGTCTGCACACTCTGGATGTCTGCATGTTTAACAAAAAATAATCATCAATGTGAAAAGAAGGGTTTAATTGGGCATATGGCACCCTCAAATGGGAAGGACAGAGACAGAGCCCTCTTTCTGTTGCAAGGAATTTTGTTTAATTTCCTGCTTGGGGAAAAGAGACAAGTGCTATATAGCATAGTCAAAAGGGAACTACTGTGATACTGGTCAATAACACCATGAGAGAAGAAAATCCAGAAAGCCAAGAAAGGATGGACACTAGTGATTAATACTAATCAAATAAACAAAAATACATTGAATCTGTAAACGTCATGTTTGAGATTTTTTTCATTTGTAGACCAAATCCTGGCATTATTTAGTCTGTACAAGGACACCGTTGTAGGGAAATCAAAAATACTAAACACAAACTGGGGCCAGATCCTGTCTATTTGCTTTTCTTATGGGAGAAAATGGAATGCAACGTGTCAGCAGCAGAATCTGGTCCACTGATAGAACTCCAGCTCACATTTATCCTGATCATGCACTCATTTCATCCAATATCGCATTAATTTAACAAAATCAGAGGTAATTCAGTTTGAAGAAAATAATTTTTTTACATATAAATATAACTGTAAAGTTACCTGATGCTTCACAAAGACTAAAATAGAGTCCATTTCTCCCATTTCTAATTTGCAAGTCCATCTCTGTATTTAGTACAGCAGTACTACCATGCAAACACTTGTACAGTGGCATTAAAAGCCATCAGCCTGAAAAAAAAGCCACAGAGACAGCGCAAATCTGAGGCATTGCTAAGCATTTTGCCGTTTGTGGTTGGTTGTGCTTACATGATGATTACCCATGTCCTGTTCCAGTTGAATAATTGGAATTGCCAACAGAAACTGAAACCCTGGTCACTATGTGATCTGAGTCCTGAGAGAATAGAGGATTTCATACTACATTGCATTCTGTAAACAAAAATTTGTTGCACACAAAAAAACCATAAACATTACTTTTCTTGATGTAGATTTCAAAATGTCAAAGAGCCATGACTAATTCATGTTCAATAAGAGATTGAACAATTTTTTTCTGTTTTGTTATAGAGAAGAAAAGCAATGGCCATTCTGTCCTAATTTGTAAACACTTTATTTGGTGGTTGAGACTGGAAAGTTTGTTAGTGTTGTCTGTCCTGTCAAAGGCTTTGGAATGGCATGAAGTCTACAGAGCTACATCTGTTGCTATTCATTGTAGGGGAGTTTTGCCCAATTTCTAACAGTTTATAAAATGAAGAAAAATCTTAAACATTGCAATTAGAATTTAATAAGGAGACTTTTCCTCCCCAACAAAAATTAAGCCTTTCTTTGAACTTCCAAGAATATGTATCTTGTAACACTCAAACAAAATGTTCTTCAGTTTTCCATCTTGCTTACGGATGCAAATTCTCATGTATGCTCAGGTTCAGAAGTGGACTAACTGCCGGAGGGCTAAGCATGCCGACCACATTTCTGTTCTTTGCATGTTCCTGCACCACACAGGCACCCGAACATCTTCACAGGAGCACTCAACAGAGCAGTGAGCTGCTTCCCCCTCTGCTCCTCACACAACAGAACCCAAATCCAGCACCTGGCTTTGTTCTTGTGGCAGTTTTAAGCATAGAGCTGGAAAACCACTGTCTGCCCTTCACCCCACAGTCACCAGAAATCCACAACTGCTAATGTGGTTTTATTCTCACAACACCTTAGTGAGGAAGGAAAATTTCATACCTGTTGTTCTGGAAATTGAGCCAAGGGTTGTAACCGGGTTTGCTGAATACCATCTTAATACCCTGCCCTGTCTGCTATTTGTCAGCTTTGACGGCACAGCCGCTGCTGTGCCAAAACCCAGCCTGAAGAAAAGCCCTCTCTTTCTGTCTTCCTCCCCTGCAGGACAGACACAAAAAAGGGCAACCCACCATCTGTGCTTCTGAGCACGCCACGGAACTGGCATAAGGAGTGGGATTTTACCAAGCAGTTAAATAAGACATAGTCTTCTTGCAAAAAAAAAAAAAAAAAAAAAAAAAAGTTGGAAATTACTCCATTCCTAAGGGACAATCTAGAAAGAGGCAGAGACAGAGCACAAAGCAGGTAATGAAGAGACAGTCAAGGCTGGCACCAGTAGCAGAGCTAAGGTGTTGTAGGGTGGGGGTGGAGAGGAGCTTTACACCCAGTATTTAAAGAAAGCATATACTTGGAATAAAAGTGATGGTTTAACAGCCAGAGACATAGGCAAGGGATATATATTAAGGAATTATATGGAAGCAGCTTGTGAAGGGACTCAAGGATAAAGAAAATAGAAGTAGAGGGGCATCCCAAATCTTAGTCTTTTTCCAAATGGAAAAACTAGGCTATACAGGAAGGAGACTCAGCCTCGGAAACTGAGATACAAATTATGAAGACTGATCTCTTCAGTGTCTCTGCCTCAGCTTTCAAAGAAGATTTGGGGGAAAAATTCCTTTATGATATTGCAGCCTCATTGAAAACCATAGAGCTGTTCTTTCATCCTGTCTTTGTGACATTCTTTTAAAATTTAGAATAGTGCAGACAGATTTTAAAACATGCAACAGGAAAATTCATGCAGCTGACATTTTTTTTTGCTTTTAAAACCAGTAGGGATTCAGTCTCCTGGTCAAATCTAAAAGCTGGTATTTATAGCAATAACTTTGCACGTGCAGGTAGGAAAAGGAAATCCTCAGCTATGGTCCCTCATAAAGGATGCAGTTCTTCCTGCTATTTTTACCTTTGATAGATGCAGTTCACTATATAATGACAAAATATCTAAAGAGACTTGAGTACAGCTAACCAAAAGTAAAGCAGCAGTATTTGTACTTGAAATTATTTCAGTTTTGGTCAATGCATTTCAGCCTTCTAACAAAATAATAAATAGAAAGCACGCAGAATATTGATGTTTGCAAATGAATGATTTTACTAACAGTCTGGCAGTGGTTGCTGTTGTGAAATGTTCATAAGCAATAATTATTTTGATTTTAGCATTATTAGCAGCTGAAGATATATCGGAGGAACCCAGCCTAATGCTCTAATACACCACTTGAGCTGTCTGCAACAATGTCTTGTATGAATTATTATACTAATGGGCAATTTAGTCATTACAATATGAGAAATGAGTGCAATTCAATTTCCTTTCAATTTTGCTTTTCCTCATTTTAATTAATTTTTATAATTTTTATAGAAGTAGTGTTGCTTAGCACTGGCATTGATCACAGTTAAAAAAAACATTGTCCAGTTTTCCAGATTCTCAGCCCTTTCTCATATCTTTCACCATATTGATGGCATAAAAACTATAAATCTATTAAAAAAAACTATAAACAAGAGACACTACAAGCCATCCATCTTCTGTGCCATGTTCCTGATTTGAAGAATATTTGTAGGATACAGGAAGCAGGAGGGATGTGTCACAACAGCTAAATACAACTTACAACAACATAGTTGGCTGTTAGGGAATTAGAGTCCAGGAAAAGCAATAGGCGTCATGAAGCCATCCCTACTTCATCTCCCCACCTGGCACCTGTATTACTTTGTGTGCAGCCATAGCATCCTCTAGCCACACTGAAAACTCCTGAAATAGACTCTTAACAGACTCAGAAATGGGGTCTAGGACAACTCTTGACAGCCAAGCCTCTGTGGCCAGCTGTCCACGGGACAACTCTACACAGCCCACTCTCTGCTGTGACAAGTCTCTGCAGGGAGCCCAAAATCCTAACCTTAATTTTAACCATAAACCTTGCATAGAGCTGTCCCTGTGGAGAGGCAGCCACGTAGATTTGTACCATGGAGAGTAGTCCCATGGAGAGCTGGCTGCAGAGAGTTGGCCCTTCCCATCCTAAATGCTCTGCACTGTGAAAAGTCTCTTCTTGAAGAGGTCCTCGGCACGGCTCAAACAGCCCAGGAAACACAGGCTGGGGTGTGCCTATTTCTGCTGAAATCAGCAAGAAATATGTTATCCTTGATAAGCTTTTAGGAAACACCAGAAAATGCAACTTTCTGATTAACATTCCTTGAAAATAGTCCTTTATATTTAGATAGTTTTCCAGTCTTAAATTTGCCCAAACATACCCAAACCCTAACAACTTGCTAGAAATCAGGGCAGAATATCAACACATTTTATTACAGAAGGTAATGAGTGTTAGATAAAAACAGATTCTTTAAATATTTTGATCTTCAGTGTAATGAATACTTCAAAACAACCACATGGAAGTTAACAAAATCACCATAGAAAGCAGCATATACTTACACAGTAGGAACAACAGGATATACATTTGACATGCTTTATTAGTAAAATCAAAAAGCATTGAAATTCCAGCACGTTAGCGGACTTACAAACTCATTGAGTTCACAAGAATCAAATGACATATTAAAAATTCAGATCTTGCTGAAAGAGCTCCTTCTATAACTGTTTGTTTACTTTTTAGCTTTTAAAACTTTCATCTACATATGCATTGTCACAGCCTTGAAATCCATTTTTCTGATGAGTAATTCCACATTTGCTTCATTTCTACCTCACAGTGTTATCCTAGCCACAGACTTGCCAAGCCTTCCAATTTTAAGGGTCTCATAAAAAATCGACTATCCAGGAGACTTGCGACACAAACATCTCACCCGCTTTGCAATAGTTCAAATAATATTGTGTGCTACAGAATTAATGCACATAATTGTTCTTTTACAAGTAACCACAGACCACTCTCTCAAAATTTATCATTAAATGTTTGCCTCCAGATTGGGGCGCTTACTTCTATTATCCCAAATACTCCTATGCTTGTTATGGAAATTAAAAAATACTTTTGACAGGCATCTCAAAATCATCTTTCCACATTAATATTTCAATGTTAAATGTTATGATCTAACAGATACAGTCATATAATCCTCAAAGGTCATGGTCACACTGTGATTTAGAGCCTTTAAGTGAGACTAGATATAATTTTCAGGAAACATGTGGTGTGCTTTGTTTCAGTTTTATGGAAACACCCTCCAAGTTATATGTGCCGGTAGTGCTATGGCTGTGACAGCCTATTCCAGACCCATCTATCTAAGCCTTTCTCTCTTCTGGAGCCTGAGTATGTTCACGGCACTTGCAACTCTACATTAAAATAGCTGTGACAATGAAGTCTCATGTGTTAAGCTTCACCTGTACTTATCAGATACTTTCATATGCTTGGGATCACCAACTTTGAGGTCTGGAAAGGATTTTCCCTTGGGTAGGCTGTGATAAGTTTTCTGGCTCTGCTTCTCACAAGGCAATGTACCGACATTATCACCTCGATCTATACAATCACAGTGGCACAAGTCTCCCCATTCTTCACAAACAGTCAGGTTTTGACAAGACAAATATTCTTCCCCTGCACTGGGAACTGAGTAAAACATGACAGTGATGAGCAGACATGGCATAATATCTGCCAAATCTATGAAATGTGACTTGGGTCCAGAATCTAAGCAAATTTACTTGCTTTTCGGAGAGTTTGGTCACTGCCTTCTCAGTCACCAATAGCTAATACAATTAACAGGGAAATTGAATGAGACAATTGGCTAGTCCTGCACTTGTTCTTACATGACACTACTTGGAGAGGATTGTTTACACAAATTGCCAAAGGGACAGTTTGATCAGGAAATTTGGTTTGCTTTGTAAAAGGCAGGAGGCTGTAGGCTGAGGAAGTTAGAGGCTGCTATATGTCTTCCCTGATTTAAAATAATCTGAGTTGGTTTTTGCCATGTTTTTCATGCCTCATGTCATGGCATCATTCATTTGAATCTTTCATAGAAAATAAGTAGACGTTAAATGCTACTTCTTACCATATCTGTGGCATATGTCATAACATGGGGTGACATCCTCAGAGAGAGAAAGGCATGGCAGCAACGGTACCTCTGCAAAGAAACACTTCAGTTGTGGGATTTTGTAACCTTAACTTAGGTCCTACTTGGCTTTCTCTTTTCTCTTCTTTTCTAATTCAGCCTCATAATCAGTTGTAGTTCTATTCTCCCACTGGATTAATAAAGTTGCATTTTCAGTTTACCTGTTAGTCATAAATATTTCTAGTTCTAATATTCAAACATGACAACCTTGATGCCTCTCAAGATAGCTAAAGACAATGGCATGATTTTAACAAGCTTTGAGGACTCCAGTTAGAATCATAGAATCATAGAATCTCTAGGTTGGAAAAGACCCACTGGATCATCAAGTCCAACCATTCCTATCAACCAGTTCTCCAGTGATATCAATGACTTCTATGGGTATTTCACACCTCTAGGAAAGACTACGATGCCTGACGTGAGGCACTATGGCTCAATATTTTAGTAAATAAAAAATTCTTTACAGAAAGGGTCATTGGGCACTGGAACAGGCTGCCCAGGGAGGTGGTTGAGTCACCTTCCCTGGAGGTGTTTAAGGCACGGGTGGACGAGGTGCTGAGGGATATGGTTTAGTGTTTGGTAGGAACGGTTGGACTCGGTGATCCGGTGGGTCTCTTCCAACCTGGTTATTCTGTGATTCTGTGATTCTGTGAAATGTTTTCACAAGTAAGTGCACAAAGCAGTTATTCAGCAAGATACAAGATCAGGGTCATAAGAGTGTGACGTAGTGCTCTTTCCTTCCCTGCATTAGTTTTATAGTAATAATATGTAAGTTCTAAGTATGGAAAAGGTCTTAATGAGTTGAGTAAAACTTTGGAGATGGCATCCAATATGCCTGAAATATGTATAAATATATTCTGGTTTTTGTCATTTCACTGCTATGCATGGTGATGTGCTGAGCATAAGTTCAATGTTCATTGACGTTCAGCAATGAAAACCCATTAATCAAGTCTTACAAAGAATTTAGGAAAATGTAGCAGCCTTAAAAATGTCAAGCTTGACTTCTCCAAATTTATTTTCTTCCTCTGTATAAATCAAGAGTTCAGTTTACACTAATTGTTGTGGGCTGAATGTAAAAGGTATGGCTAAGCAGCCACTGAATGTTTGGACATATTTGGTAAGATTTTCAGACCCTGCTCCATCTCTGTCTCTTCTGCTCTGTGGGAAGGCTGTTTCTTAGCAGTTTGACAGCCTTCTCCAGATTTCCCCTACACTGGGTTGAAGTAGGTACAGGACACAGCTGGGGTTCTCAGCCAGCCTCACACTTTCAGGGCTCTAGTTAATCACCTTCCTTCCCTTTCCTCCTACGCAGATCACTCATAAATGACAGAGAAATGCCATTTAACATCTTACCTTCAGTCTTTATGAGAAGGAGATTGAGAGTCCTAGTGTCATTTCCAATAGAAGAAAGAAATCCACGCAATAAATCCTTTCCCATTACTAGGACTACTTTTTCTTTAAGCAGCAGACTGTTGTATTATCCATATAATCTCTAAGATGATCTCTGTACAATATTTCTTCAGTTCTTGCCGTAACAAAGATGAAGCTGACATAATGCAGAAATGAAGGAAGTTCCTACCAGCCAGCAAAATGTGTACATGGGAGAAACTTCAAGGATTTGATTTTTCAGGGCTATTGCAAAGGCAGCTTGTGAGGGACAAAAGATGGGGTTGCTAGGAAAGCAACAGCAGGACCATCTCACCCAGATAAAAACTATTGTCTGATCACAAGCAGATCAAACTCCAGCCCTCACACATAGGCAGGAGGGGAGAGCGTCTGGTCTTTGCACAGCAGACAGTGGCTATCTGAGCAAAATCTTGCATGGAAATCAGAAATGTTTCACTCTGGCTAGGCGTATCCCACAGTAAATGAATATGTTTAAACAGAGGTAGCTTGGGTAGGTAGGTAAGGCTCCTAAGCTATATGAGAGTATTCATTCATCTCTTCTGCTGGTTTCTCTCTTCTGCTGCTGCTTTTCTTCCTGCTTCGTCTCAGGCAGGGAATTAATATGAGTGAGCAAAAGGGAGAGCTCCTCATGGTTTTACCATTGTCCAAAGAATAGGTGGAAAGAAAGGAAAAGGGAGAACAGCTAAGTCTGTTAGAAACTCTCCATCGTTGTTACATTTTGATTCATAGGGTTGCCTACCCAAATGAACAAAGACAAACAAATAAAACTGGAGAGCATGTTCTGAATCTGCAGATTTGCTGTATGAATTTGTGTGATTTCTTAAAATCCTCTGAATCTGAGATATTCTGTTTGTAAAATGGAACTAAGATATGCTGTCCTTCAGAAAGCATTTTCAAAACCTTGTAAGAAAAATGTTTAGTTGTATGTCTCATTTTTACCAGTGCAGCTGTCCTGCTCAATTTATTTCTTCCTGCAGAAAGCTCTACAAAATAAGATAATGCATTTTCTTGGCTGTGTTCCTCTAGTATGTGAATACAGTCCCCAGCTCCACTTAACATTCTAGCAGACAGGCAGAAGACATTGTTTGCGAAGTATTTTTGTCTTAGAGAAGCAAAGGAAATTAATTGTTTTTCCATATAGTCCTTTAGTCAATAGTGAGCTCATGCCTAGTGTCGAAACCACACCTCTTCCAAAATGTACACATATAATATTTATCTATATTTTATCTGTTCTGTACTTCAGCAGCCTGCTCTAAACCCCTTCAAGAGTTTTGACCAGCTTTGAATTAGATCATAGATATCTTAGTTAGCACATAGCTACTCAACTGCATTAATATCCGTTATTACCTGGAAACAAGAACCTCACTTAAAAATGGAAAATCTCCACACGCTTTACTCTCTAGTTCTGTTCTCCAAACACACACATGTCTGCCCACCAACAGCAGCTGCTACATCTCACCCTCAACATGCAGCGTCCACCTAATCTTTTAAAACTCCAGCAAAATCTTGTTAAGAGTCAACATAAAAAGTAGACAAGGAGGGTTTTCTGCAGCCCGTAGTGAACTCTACCAGTTCTACAAAATCCAAAGACCATCTTATTCATTCTCAAGTACATACACCTGGTACCTTGATGTGTAGGTGCAGCAGCAGTGGGAGACAGTGGACAGAGGAATGAGCTGTTCCAAGGCACCACAGAAATAACCCAATAAGGGAAATACAGGGAACACAAGGAGACGGGGATTACGAATCTATCCCCTGCTCCCATAAGTGTGCTCTGACTAGCATGATTTTGATATGGAAGTCTCCTAGGCTACAACAAGCACAGCACTGAATTTTCCTAAGCCTTCCTTCTCATCATCATGTGATGAAAATAACAGATTCCCCTTGAAATCCCTTTTCAAATCATACATATGGCACCTTGTGGAAACACAAATATCTGCTTATGATTAATCAAGCTGCCACAGCTTCATGCACCTCAGTGGCTTTTTGCCTAAGCATGAAAAATTATCAGCTAAAATATTGAAAGCTGGTGCCCCAGTCTGACCTAAGAGGTCTTTTCCAAAAAAAAATCAAACTTTTGCAGAGCTCACCAATGTTGTTGGAATCTGATAGTGCGCAGGGTCATCAGCTTGGGACATAGGCTCCCATTGGTGACATTGAGATGGGTGGAAAGCATTCACAGAAAAGTAAGAATGCAATCCAAGAAGAAGTAGGCGCAAATTTAAAACCTAAAGGTTTAATTAAGTGCTTTTCTGACACTGGCAGTCCCAGGCTTGGGAATTTGTCTATCAAAAGTCCCTTAATGATGGTGCTACAGTTTCTAGACTACATTTATTCTGTAGTGGCTCTGGGCCCAGATATAAGGCAAGTATTTCCTGAGGATAGGTATGATCCTACACTTAATGAGGATGCTGTGGTGGAACAGTTATTGCTGCTGAAGAGATATATAAAGATGAATTACTTCTTTGTGCTTTTGGGGAGGGTTTCTGTTCCTTTTGAACATATCTTTGAATACTCAAGGTTCCTATATCAATGCAAAACCTCAGCATGGCCAGTAGAAAAAGGCTTAAATAGACCTAATACACAGTGGGGAAAGAAGGTGGATCTTGAAAGGCAAATTATTTTTGCCCAACTAGCAAAGACTGTAAGAACAAACCACAGCCTGCTGTGCAGAGCTGGTCTTTTGCATGTCAGCTTTGGGGGATTTTTTAGTGGAAACAATGGAGGTTCTTTCTCTAAGATGAAAACAGAGAACACAATCTGGTAGCCACATGGTAAACATAAAAGCGAAACACAGAGGATACTCTCTTCGAAATTGGTGGGCACTCTACACGGGCTGTGTCCTTTTACTCCCTTGCGTCTCATTAGGTCTCTGAAGCTGCTGGCAGAGAAGGCAGACTGGGTGTGGGATGCTTTCCCAGCTAGGAGGAGAGAAGGATTACCAGGATGCAGAAGCTGAGATGGGGTTTGAGTGGTTTAGCAGGAGTGGTGCATGGCTGTATGCCATGGGCCATGATCTCCTGCCATGTGAATGCAGTGGCTGCTCCACCAGAGAGAAGCCAGTGGGCTGCTGGAGGGCTATGCTGGTGGGACTTAAGTACCAGGCATTCTGGGACCAGATATCAAGACCTTGGCAGAGCAGGGAAGCTGCCATTTCCACTGAAGTTTTACACAAGAAAGACTTCTTCTGCTTCCACCTTTAGCTTTTCTGCTTTTTCTGCTTCATTGCATGCCCATGTGAAGCCACAATATCTACATTTTGAACAACGCTTGCTGATATGATTTTACCTGCCTATGCTTTCTTTTGAGTTAAGCAATACACAATTTATCTAGCCCTGATACGGGTTTCAGTCGCAGAAAGCAGTTTGGAGAGACACTTCTCTGTTTGTTTTTCTTGATTCCCTTCCCTCTGAAAGGGGACAAAAGTGCAGAGGAAAACGATGAAACACCGAACAACTTGAACTATACCTCAGGCAGATGCAGCCCCTCTCTTACAGCTTGTACACATGTAATTGGTAACAGTGCCTGGACCTTGGACTAGAACTATACAAATTTCCTCTTATTTAGCCAGTCCTTCCCCTCAGCTGCCCCCCCCAAGAAAAACCCTAATCTAAATCAGATCTGGATATTCAGGAAACATACAGGCCACCACAATGAGCAAAACATTCGCAAGTCATCCAGAGAGTCAATTTCCTTCCTAAAGGAATAGCACAACGGGGTTTATTTTGTAAGGAGAAAAGAATCCCTTTCTGGGTGCCTACAGTAGGTTTGCTTTCTCTTTGGCTGAGCCCCTCCAGAGCATCCAGGAGCTGAGGACAACTTGTTCAGTTTTTAATGATTTTTTATCACTACATTGTCCACTTCCAAATGTGGAAAAAAATTGAGCATCACACTGCTAACACCAAATAAAAACTTTAGTCATTTCCACCCTCTCAACAATAAAGAGAGGAAAGTGATGATAGTAGAATTTTATTGGCTTTATTTAAACAGGCGGCTTCTCCCCCAACAATACTGTGCTACTACTATAAAACTTTTCTGACATATTACTTTAAACATTAGCGCATAGACATGCCAGCTCTGCACTTCAGGAGCTACAGCTAATGCCAAGAGCTATTAGTCACATTAAGAAGTCTGTTCCCAACACAGTGGATAGAGAGGAGAGTGTCTGAATCCTGCCTCCAGTGCTGCTCTGTGCCCTGTCCCCTGCCCTGGCTGCAGCTGGACTCATACACAGGGCAGCTACGAGAGCCTTTCTACCAGCAGCTGGAAGTATGAGGAGTTTCAGAGAGGGTGAACTTCCTTTTCTGGTTTAAAGGTGGAAGCTGCTGCAGCACACCACAGGCACTGCTGCAGTCAGCTGAGGACAAGTGATGAGAGAGGGGAAGAACAATGAAGTTAAGCAAACAGAGGAATGTCTCGTCTAGGTCTGGGGAACTTCTAGTCTAAATACACTGCTATCCTCCTTCAATATACATATGTGTGCTGCTCTTCAGGACAAATGGGGCCTTTCTTTTCAGCCCTTTTGACTTCGACAAGGATTGCACAGCTGGGACGATGACTTGTCTCCTCTTATTAAAACCACTTCTTACAAGTGCCGACTGTGCCTACGTGTTCCTCTGAGTCACTTCTTCAGAGGAAAGAGAAAAAGAGAAAATACTTTAAAACGCACCCTATCATCTCTCTGCACTTATGACTATATTTAATCTGATTTGGGGTGAGAATAAAGTATTTTATATTAAAAATTGTGATTTGTTAAGGAACCATCCCAAGTGTTTATCTGTGTACATTTTTTCGCTCTGTAGGGGAAAAGGCAAGAGACTCTGAAATGACCAGAACACTCCTAAGCAAAGACACAGCATAGCCAAAGAAGAAGGAGTGTTACAACAGACAGAAAGGGAGGCAGCATCCAGAGGGAATCAGACAAACCATATATACCACTTCAGAGAATTCTTAACCATACATGTAAAAATAGTAAAATCAGTGGGTCATTTTGTGTTTCTTTCTTTTACTCTGCATTTCAAACAAGCACATTCTCCTGCTGATCTCAGGCAGTGCCAGTTTGCGACATAATATAAATGCTGAAATACAATACGGAAAATGTGTACACACACGGTATGAGAGAGACTACAATCTGCAAAAGTGAATGTTACATCCATATATCAATTGAAATGGCCTACAATTCAGAGAGTAATTGTTTTGAAACAATCTCACATGAATTCACCTTCACGAGATTAGAGGCTGATGTCACCACAAGGGTGAAGTCATCAGCAATGACTTAAGCTAATGGGATAATGCCAGAAGAACTCAATCGCCTTGTGCAGAACTTAACTCCTTCCAAGCAACAAGGAATGCTCAGAACTATTTACCTCTTTTGTTTGCAGCATTTCCTTAATGGGTTTTAGCACAGGAAAGCTCACAGTTGACTAATGGGGACAGGGAATGAAATCTCCTTCCTACAGCGCTGCTGGTGATCTCTGTTTGGAGATTTTAAAGCCATATGTCTGCATTCAAGTTGAACTTCACGACAGAGAAAGCTGGCAGTAAGCTTCAAGGATAATTTTATGAAGTATGACCAAGTTCCTGCAATCCTAACTCATGGGAGTAGTCCCTGCTCACTGAAGATCACCAGCACAGCGGGATACAGCAACAGCACTTGGGCCCAGCTTTATATTCACCAGAGACAAAGACGTACAAAAGGCTTGTGGCCTACAGTGATAATGGCAAGTTTTCCCCAGATATCATAAGCAAACCAAGGTACCCACAACTGCACATGGTATGGCTGATGCAAAGCCGTACCAGTTAGCAGTGCCAGCTCAACACGAGTTGGGTGTATTCCTGAGGTAATAGAAAAGAAGATGATTTAGAGTCAGTGGCATTAAAAATCATCAGAGTCATCCTGGAAAGTACAGATATTTTTGTGACACTATGTAATGCATGCTTCTGTGGGAGTGGTGTGAGCTTGTTCTATTTCCAGCCTGTGAGCGTCGAGGTGTGACAAGTCTGTTTCACTGCTCGTTCAGCAAGCGGTGCTGGCAGTGCCACTCCCTGGAGATGGTGAGGAGCTCAGACAAGGCAAAGTCTATCTGAAAGAGCAATAAACCTAAGAGATGGAGCTGAATCTGGGTGCTTCAGAGCTCATTGGCTCCTTGCACTTTGATTAGGCACCCAGAGCAGATCATGAAGGAAGGATTTGTTAGCATGGTCAAGTGACCTTTGCCAAGCCTGAGAGTCAACGTTGCAGCACACACTGCAGTGCACACTGCCCTCACTCCTAATATGGATATTCTTAATGCGCATGATTAATATGACACCTAAGGCAGCCCATCTGGCACTGACAGAATTTAAGAAAGTCCTCAGGCTACACATTAGCATGTTATAACTTCATACACAGCTGCAGAGTTCAGGTAGACTCCAACTCCACTGAAGCCAGCTCTTCTCTGCTCTGCTGGAAATAAGATTAGAGCTTGGCCCTCTGTGTCCTTAAATGTTTTTCATGTTTTAAAGCCAAATATGCTATTTAACCCCCTCTTACTCTGCAGAGCTGTTGCAACTCATTTACTTCATGAAGCTTGAAAAAAGAAAAGCAGGGCAGTCAATTTTGCATTCTCTCATAAACCAGGTCTACATTTTGGGTTGAAATGCTGAAAGTTAAATGCTGAATGCTCCTTTAACAGTATGTGCTGGTTGCATTATAAATATGGAGATGGACAAGTCCAGCCAATAAGGACATGTCTATCCTAAAAGACCTTAAGTTAAGACCTTTCCAATGTGGCCCAGCTGATAGCCTGCAGGCCACATGTTGCTAAGTGTCCATCGTCTTTTCCACAGAGGAGATAAAGGATGTCTATTTGGAAAACAAGCACACCCAAATGTCCCCTATGCCTGCCCAGCTTTCAGATCTGGCACTGCCATAGGGACACGGAACTGCTGCCTGCTCCTGACAGGCAGGAAAAGCAGCCCAAGCTGCCAGCCTCCCGGTCATGTCACTGAAGCTCACGAGGGGAAGGGGATCCCAGAAATAGATTGCAGGCCTTTTGGCCATCAAAATGAAATCACCTGAACTTAAAAGATCTCTGTTTTAATTTCAAATAGCCTCACATTTAACAGCATGTTCTCCTCAGGAGGAAGCATTTGTTGAAGACAAAATCTAAAGCTATAGGCAAAAGGACTTTACACTATTATAGGGCCAGCTTGTTCTGGCTTCACGGGACCCACACTCTATCAGACAGAGAAATATCAAGTGGTTAAGAAGTGTGCTGCAGACAAACATGTTGTCCTTCCTCCCTTTCTCTTCCACGGCACTCTCTATCCAGGCAGCTCAGTTTCAAAGCAATCTCTCCAGCCTGAAAATGGATTGACTAAATGTAAAATGACCACAGTTACACATGCTAGAATATAAGACATTTTCCACACAGATAACTCATGCATGTTGTGGAGAAATGAAGAGTCCACAAACTTGGGGTAGCTCAGTTTCTGTATTTCATAGAATCATTGAATGGTTTATGTTGGAAGGGACCTTAAAGACCATCTAGTTCCAACCCTCCTATCATGGGCAGGGAGAACTTCTATTAGACCAGGTTGTTCAAAGTCCTATCCAACCTGGTCTTGAGCACTTCTAGGGATGGAGCATCCATGACTTCTCTGGGCAACCTTTTCCAGTGCCTCACCAACCTCACAGGAAAAAATTTCTTCCTAATATCTCACCTAAATCTACTCTTTTTCAGTTTAAAGCCATTACCCTTTGTCCTATCACTACATGCCCTTGTGAAAAGTCCTTCTACAGGTTTCCTGTACACCCCTTTTAGGTACTGAAAGGTTAATATAAAGTCTCCCAGGAGTCTTCTCTTTTCCAGGCTGAACAATCCTAACTGTCTCAGCTTGTCTTCATAGAAGTGCTCCAGCCCTCCACTGACTGCAATTTTTTGAATATGACCATCCAGCCGAGTCCTTATGCACTGGGTTGTCTGTCCATCCATCAAATCCATGTCTCTCCAATTTAGAGACAAGAACGTCGTGCAGGAAAATGTCAAATGCTTTGCACAAATCGAGGCAGATTACATCAGTTGCTCTTCCCTTATCCACCAATGCTGTAACATCTTTGTATAAGGCCATCAGATTTTTCAGGCATGGTTTGCCCTTAGTGAAGCCATGTTGGCTGTCACCAGTCATCTCCTCATTTTCCATATGCCTCAGCAGAGTTTTCAGGACGACCTTCCCCATGATCTTGCCTAGCAGAGAGGTGAGGCTGACCACCCTGTAGTTAACCAGGTAACTTTTCCTTTTTAAAAATAGGAGTAACGTTTCCCCTTTTCCAGTCATTGGGAACTGGATTGCTATGACTTCTCAGATATGATGGATAGTGGCTTAGCAACTTCATTTTTCAGTTCCCTCAGGACCTGTGGATGTATCTCATCAGCTCTCATGGACTTATCCACCTTCAGGTTCCTTAGACAGTCTCACACCTGATCTTCTCCTACTGTGGGCGGTTCTTCATTCTCCCAGTCCCTGCCTTTGCCTTCTGCAACTTGGGCAGCGTGGCTTGAGCCCTTGCTGGTGAAGACTGAAATAAAGAAGACTTTGAATGCCTCAGCCTTTTCCATATCTTGGGTAACCAGATCTTCCATTTCTTTTTCATGCCTCATGTTCTGCCTTCTTACCCAGGCACAGGATCTGTCATTCCTACTGGCACTGAAAGGAACACAAAATGATCAGCATCTTCTGAAACACATACCCAAAAGACAACTTTTGAGCTGCATAAGATGCTTGCAATGAAATTACAGATCAGGCAGAGCTAAGAGTATTGCTGTGGTTTCCTAGGTTTGGGAACTGCCATGCTTTCGCTCATAACCCACCTTGACCTTCATTCAAAGCACAGTGGTCTTGTAAGACTTACTGAACTAGCACAGTTGGATGCTTCTACAAATCCCTGCTTAGGGTCCTCATGAAGTGTGGTACAGTTAAATGAAAAAAGAGCCTCTGAAATCTGCAGTGCCAGAGTTGGACAGAAGTGCAGGGACCTGAACTCCCTTTAAAGTTAGTGAAGGCTCCTCCAGGCCTCAATTTGGGTCACAGGAGGACTGCCTCGACCTCTGAAGGCACCAACCTCCTTCCACTGATTGTAGCAGGACCCAGGAGGACCAGATGCCTGATGGAGGTGCCATAGGTAAGCACTTAAGGCCTGCTGGAACATGACCAACATTTCATGTCCTGGGAAAGTAGTTGGCACACACTTTGCTCTGACAGATGTAGACACAGGTTGTGGTGCCCAGTTCCTTGGGAAATACTCTGATCTTTTCCCTTGATTAGAAGGAAAAGCTGAAGGTAAGAGAGGAGGTAACTCTATCCCTCTACCCTACTGTGCCTTATATAGGGCCATAAATTGGAAGCTTATAAAAAATATTGAGACCTTACGATATTCTGTAAACCAAGTCCTGAAAAGGGAAATTTCTACAATCTTAATTACAATTTGCTGTAGGAGGTCCAATCCCAGCCAGTTCTCCAAGGCTTGTGGCATCTGACTTATTATTCTAGCACGCTTGATGGAAATACAAAATTGCATATCCTTCTTTGTAAGTTGACTTCTTGCGCTCTGGCGCTCACTGCCTGTCAGTGGATTATATATTAGATTTTTCTGTCAGCATGTAATAAAAGGAAAGTTTTAAAAAAAATAAAGCAATACATGAAAATAATTCCATTCATATTAGGTTTTGTAAAACCCAGCAACTAGTTTTGGGCTGCCCATGTATGGATAACTGAATGAAAAGGAAGAGGTCTCCAGCCCCTTGCAGAGCTAGGCAAGGATTGGCCATTAATTTAATTTTTATGCTGCTAGGGAGAACTGGGGATTTCCTGCTACCAGCAGTGCTCACACACTGTAAAGGATCAACTCTAAACTTCACCCCCCTTATATACCCAGAGCTGGGGTAAATTGCCGGAGAGGCTTACCCTGTGTTTCCTCCCAAGGCATTCATCAGAAAGCTTTCCTCATGTTATCTGGCTGAGGTTAGCCAGAGAAGCAAGATGAAATTACCGTGAGGATACCTTCCCCTTCCTTATTCTTTTTCGTCTCTCCCTCAAACCACATGCAACAGAGTAGAACCATAAATGCCTATCCTAAGTGGCTTAGCAGTGTCCTCGGAGCTTGCTGTCCACTATGTCAAGCTATTCAACATATCAATGAGTTACACTATTTAGTCTTCTCCAAGCAAAACACCCCCACACCCGTTCAGATGGATCCAGTGGAATGCAGTGCACTTCATTGCATGTCATGCAGCATGAGCCACATCTTTGTTGACCACTGCGATCATGTCACCCCAAGACCTCACATCTTGCAGGAGCCAGCTTTCAAACAGCAAGCAAAGCTGATAACATGTCTGAGAAGGCAGCACTGAAATGGTTAAGAAAGTCTACAGAGCTACTTTGCTGGTAAGATTTTTGTGAACTGGAAATGATAGGAGAGTTAGTCCAGCCACATGTCTACTCTCTGATTCGGGAGAAAGATTTCAGTTGTTCTATTAAAACATTTCTGAATTAACAGCAATACTTAAAAAATATCCACAACTCATATTGTATCTAGATCTGTGTAGATAATCTGTTCTTCAGCTCCTTGGCAAGCAAACAACAAAAGAGAAAAAAATTTATTTTGGTTCAAACATGATTAATTTTAAAGCACAATTTAATTCCTGTATTTAAAGTTAGGTACACTTGTAAACAAAATATCATTTTGGAAACAAAAATAAAAAGCATTTTATTTAGAAAATAACCTTTAGTATTTTTAAAAAGAATCAGCTATTTTTCAGCCAAAATAATTTTATGAACTCAACACAAATTTTGCCAGCAGCTTCAGTAACCCAAATCTACGTTTTTTTCTGCATATAAACTGAAACACCAAAACATTTAACCCTCCTCTAATCGCAGCTTTTGTCCTAAAGATGTCCATGTTTCACTTCCCTGTGTCGGATGTGACATATTTTTCTTTACTTGCTCCTGTTATCTTCCATGATATCAGGGAATTTAAATAGTAAACACTGAAAAGAAAACCTTGCTTTTTGTTATCTGATCTTTAATCCCAGCTTTTTCCCTTGTACATTATGTCTAGGGAGCTATGTTTTTCAAAAACATAAGGGAAACTCATCTGCTAAACTGTCAACAGGCCATCCATCTGTAATGTCTGCTCTGCATTTGTTTTGCTATGTCACTATGCACCGAATGTTTGATGCAGATGTTTTGACATGAGTGGTAGAGCAAAATGAAATTTGTTGTTTCCTACCATCACCCCCCTCAGAAGATTTATTTAAACAATAAAATCTGCCTTGGTTTTTAAAAATAACTGTGTACTCAGTGACAGGGAGTGGCTTCTTGATACCTTTAATCAGGGTGTTGCCTTCCTGGTTTAAGGAAATCACACAAGCAAGCACTATTAACATTCCAAATATTTAATACCTTCTAGAAAAGATACAGAAGAGTGATTTGAGTTTGATTTTCATATTTATGTTGGAATCCAATGCTCACCTTCTGTTAAAGACATGAAAGACATAAAAAAAAAAAAACTTTACAAAAGACACCATCCAGACAAAAATTAGCCCAGACAGTCAAAGCCAAAACTGAAATGCTCCTGTCTGTCCTGTATATGGCACCAGTAATTGTGCCAGACATCTTACCACCTGAGGATGAATGCGAAGACATCTGCTTTCTTTCAGACAGCGCTTTACACCAAGCACTGGATTCCTCCTAACTCAGTCCTTTTCTTTAACTGCTTCCACTTCAGGAGAGGGGAAGAAAAAGCCCAAAACCTTCTTTCCAGCAAATATTACCTGGATAGCATGACTCATGTAGAGATGGTTGGTGGGACACCCAAAAACATCGTTTCAGGTACAGATTATATTCCAAACATGTTAAGAGATATTTCAATGCTATGTTTCTTGCAAAGGCATATGAAGCAACATTGCCTGGGTGTTTCTGTGTTGCTATATGGAAACCCAATAGCAGTTTTAAAATCATAGAATCATGGAACCATGGAACCATGGAATCATAGAATCATAGAATCATAGAATCATAGAATCATAGAATCATAGTATAGTTTGGGTTGGAAGGGACCTTAAAAATCATCTAGTTCCAATTCCCAGATCTGGCTGCCCAAAGTGCTTCATTCAAAACACCCCGCTGCATTGCTGTATCACTGGCAAGTGGACTGGAATGCGACAGGCATGTGAGCCCATGCAGTATGGAAGGTTTGGATGGTGCTTTTGCCTGACTTGAGACCCCAAGCCAGCCTGGCTTCCTCCTTTCCAGAGACCTCCCAGGGCAAAAGCCAGGATTGAGGTCTGTGCTCAGGAGTTTCCACTAACAGCAAGTCTGGCCGGTGGTTTTAGTCTTGAGAACAAACACAGGCCCACGCTTATGTGGTTACACAGCACATCATGAGAGTAGAAATTTGTCCCGTTGAACTGTATCCATAGGCAGCCTCAAGTCATTGGGACCACTGCTTCAATTTAGGGTCCTAGTTTAGTTCAAAGTGGATCACACCCTGGAGCAGCTCTTTCTCCACAGGCTCTCAAAAAGCCCTAACAACTGCTCTAGACTAGATTTCTAAATGTAGGTAAAAATTAGTTAAGCAATAGCGTCAGCACCAATACATTTTACACTTCTGTCTGTTTCTATCCCTCTTGACTGCAAATGGGATCCGTTTACAGTGGAGAGAAATATGTTGCAGCAACATTTCCAAGCCTAGTCAAGGTGTCCCCAGAAGCCATGCAGGGAAGGGCCTTCAGGCATGAGAAAATCCTCAACCTGTAGAGGCATAATATGAATTTGTGACTGTGAAGATGATGCCACCTGGACTACTTCCAGGGGCATTAAGACCATCATGAATTCTCATATGGCTGCCAGCCAACAGCTTGCAGCTGAGGCAGGTTTTCTGCTATCCAGCTGGGAGGATGAGAGGCAGTAGGAAAGGCAGATTGGGAGCAGGGGAAACAAGGAGAGAAAACAGGACAGAGAGCAAATGACTGCTGACTTCTAGCATGGAGTCTCTTTCTACAGCTGGGTTCAGTAGCTGGAAGACTGGGTAATATTTTTTTTACTTTATACCACCTCGTTCTCTGATCCAGACTGGTTCTTCAAATCATTGCATCTTCCTGCTTCTCTAAGCATGACCATGCTTCTCTCTTCCCATTTCTTCTTCTAACATCCACGTTTTCCTCAGTGACAAATTAACACTAAGCCAAAATGCAATTTGCTGGAACTACCATGTTCATTGGAGAGTTGCAGACAATGCAACTGCCTCTGTTTCCCTCTTCTGTAGTTAAGTGACTACAAGGATAAAGAAGCAATAAGTGTCTTGAGAGGAATCAGTTAAGAGGTTTGTACTGTAAAGAAATGTAATCTGAGACTCTGAAGGAAGAACTGCCAACATTCTAGCTGTATTACCCGTGTCAGCTGCTCTCCTGATTCCAGAGCAGATAAGGGCTGATAGTATCAAAGATGTCTATATTCATTATACTACTGTTATTATTGCTGCTTATCCAAGAAGCGTCCATTAGGTGGGGAAGGAACTGTGGTCACCTAAAATGAGGTAGCAAGAATAGCTTTTCTGTTCAGGGATTTTTAGTCATTCTCCCACCCCTAAACTTGCTCTTGTAGTTTTAGTGGGGTTGTCTGAATTTTCATTTCCCTGTCATACTGCACAGCCAGTTCAAGCTAACAAAACTGAAGAAGTGCTTGCTGTTTCAGAGCCTGAGAAAGGTTTGGTTTCAAATCAGAAAAATCACCACTGATCCATTAAGGAGAACCATCCCAATGAGTGCTAAATGACTCAAAGAGGAAATTAAGAACTAACAAGTAGCACAAGTTGTACATGGTTCCATAAGCACCAATTTGATCTGGCTGATGTTTCCCAAAATTAGCAAAGCCATCAATCATGTAAATCAAGATGAAGTTTTTCCTCACAAATCATCCCTTCCTGGATGTGATTTAAGTTTGGGCTCTTTGGAATTGCTTTGCATCTCCAGGCCTTGTCTGGGAATGAAAGTATTATGGATCAGGAAACAACCTCAGTATCCAACTGTGCTTTCACCAGAGTCAAGGGACAAGAGAGAATAGATGTGCAAAACATTGTGTCTTTTTATAGGCACATCTGTCAGTATTTCCTGTCCTCTTTGAAACCTGCATTTGAGATCATTTTTCAGTGGCTGCTTCCCTAAATTCATTCCATTTCTATATTCCCTCTCCATGTGTCAAAAGGCCATGATGGTATTTCTTCCATTTCCATGGAATGAAAGTTTTTCATTTTTCTGAGTCAATGTGTAGATCCATTTCAGGATTTGAATTTAGCTCAGGAGCATGCTTTGAAGCGAATCCCCAGGTTGTCACCACTTAACGTGCATTTGTTCGCATCACAGATCAGGCTCACAGCACACAAACTGGATTCCTTGCAAAAGAAGCTGTTGTAGAAGTTGTGCCTATGGAGCCAACCTGCTCCAGCAGCTCACGGATGGGCTGTGCGTGGGACAGACTAGACCCAATGAGAAGTAAACTCCCCTGAAACATGTATGGTATGGATGCCAGGACCTCAGCCACAACTGTTTTAATTTACAAACCATCTCATGCTGATCTGCATTGCCTGCTAATGCAGAGACTGCTATAAGAAGTCTAGGCTAAATTCTGAGTCTAAAATCTTTAAAATGGGTGTAAAAAGAACTTACTTAAAAATGGAAAAGATGTCTAGCTGTTGCTATAAAAATCTTATCTTCATGTGAATAGAGTTAACCCACAATACAAGTGTTCCCAGAAGCACAGATTATTTCTGGTGTAAGTAGAGTTTACATTTGGTCTTTTACTAGTATAAATATTTTAGTAAAACAGGCCAGATCACAACTGGCACAGTTCTCATGGTAAACTTTTAAGTCTAAACTGTTCGCAGCGTGAATGACATTCAGTCCTTGCTCCACAGCCTCAGTGACTGGCGTAAGAGCACTGCAAAACTGGTATCGTGGAGCCTGAGGAGGTTTGTGCTCCCATTAAAACAAAGATCAAGGCTGGGCAGAACATCAGAAGGATGGTCATCATGAGAGTCAAGTCTGCGACCTCTCCAGAGGACCTCTAAAACTATGGTTATTAGGGAACAGGTGATGTTGTATGCTAAATATTTAAAGGCAAACTTGCTTTCCCAACAGCTAGTGGAAGATTCAGCATGGGGAAAATCCCTACGTTACCTTTGGGGAAACCAGTAGGGCAAGTCTTTCACAAAATTGCTGTCTAATGAAATACTCACTTTTAAGACAGAAAAGATATGTTGTCATGTGCAACATGAGTTCGGGGGCTGGGCCTGGATACTTTTTCATTGGTTTTATGCTGATGCGAAGCTAGCTTACCATAGTACAGCTATTCCTGATTTACAACACTACAGGTGTTAAAGAGTCTGGCTTCTTGGGTGTATGGACATCTAACAAGGCACAAGGCTGATGGAAAAATGGAGTTACTCAAGGATAACACAGATCTCTTTGAAATACATTGTAGTATATCCCATTTCTATTATAAAATGAAAATTACAAAGAAAATAAAGGAAACAGCTCCATCTCCATTTACGGGAAAATATTTTTACAGGATGTGACACCACTGAGACCTGGCAACTCTCCCTGTTCAAATCCATAGATCTACCACCATTTCAAAATCTTTCCTTATACTATTACTATCACGCCTCCTATTCCAAGGAATCTAGGGCTCTGATCTAAGAACAAATTCCTTTTGAAGAAGGCAGTTATTAATGTGTAGGTTCAGATGCTGTTGATAAGCTTAAATGCTGTCCTAAACTGAGCCCTGGAACTGGTGGAATATGACATTAAAAGTCCAGTGCACTCTTTTCTAGAGGAGCTGTCTTTATTGCACACATTACCACAGCTATTTCCTCATTAGCAGTATTCACACAATGTATTCTTTCACCTCAGTGTTATTGTTTATGCTAGTATTTCCACCTGCCCCTTGCCAGTAACCTTGACCCTTTACAGCTTATTGTGTTTCAGCCCACTTAAAATTTTAATTTGCCAAATTGGAAACAGAAATAATAACTGGTGGTCATCTGCATCATACAAATAAAGAACATTAAAATGCCACGTAGAATAAAATGAACACTGCATGCACCAAAAGCTATACTCAAAATACTTGGCAGGTATTTGCTCTACTGAAAATTAAAGTGAGCAACACATTTGCAAGTAGATAGAGGGTTTCTGTTAACATAATTTGTTCATGGTAACCATTTAGCTGCTCTGCTAGGAATGAATTGCAGTGAATACTGCAAAAAATCTTTTGAATTTTGAAACATCTTTCATACAAAATTCAAGTCCACTCAGAATAACATCTTTATATAGTGGGTTTATACCTCTCCATATGACTATGGTTTTGTGTTATTCTTATTAATTATTTATACTTTGGTGATTTCTAAGAGCCCCAGGAATGGACTAGGACTCCATTACGTGAGCACTGTACAGACAAAGAAAGAGAACATACACAGAAATGTTAAAAGTAGTCTGCAAGTTGCGCTGTATCTCAATATTCTGTGGTATGGGAAAGACTTCGTAAGCATTTTTTCAAAGCATCTACCACTCAGATTGTGCACCAAAATACCTTTAGAAAGGCTCTGCATGGCAGCATGCATTGGTATTAGACATAATAAATATAAAACTCTCTTCCATATTATACAGTAGTATTAGGCCTTTTGAGTTCTATTAAAATGAAAATCTTTTAGGACTGTTATGCTTCTGCTAAGCAATTTTTAAAGGCTAAATGACAGAAGATGATGTAGAGAACTGTATACTCTTATAATTCAATTATATAGTTGTGTCATATTAAACTATGACCAGGATTCCTTAAAAAAAATCTCACTCTGAATAATTCTCCGTTTATGATTCACACAAACATGTTTTATCATTAGCACCCTGCAGATCAAAGAAAGAACATGTAGAAAAGCTGGGGAGTGTTTCTTTGCTCAGTGGAATGAGAGTTTTGTGAATATAAAGCACAAGACAAGCCCCTTTATTTAGATGCCTCTTTAGTAGCTGAGTCACGTACATATTGTTGGACATGAAGGAAAGTTTTTTAAAAGCCTGGCAAAACCTTACCTCCCAGGGGTATTATTTTTTAATTGAAAATATCACCAGTGTTTTCATTATCATAGTAAAGGACAGGCAGTGAGTTTTGTACTTTGGCTGGCATATGTCCATGATAATTTTGCAGAAATGCTTTAAGATAACAAGCAGAAAATAGGCAATCAGCTTGCTTTTTCAATTTTTTACACAAGTGTGTGCCGACAGTCATCCTTGCCAGCGTGCTGAGCCCCTCTCTGCCTCACATGGGTGTTTCCACTGAATGAGAGGCAGCAGTGTTACTGCCTCTTTCTCCACGACCGAGGTGGTGGGTGCAGCATGACAGCACAGGATGCCAAGAGCCAGACCAGGACCCAGAGTGAGGACAGTAATCTTCATCCCTTCCACCTTCTCCCCGCTCCCTACAGCTCCCATCCTCCCGGAGCAGGGTGGCGCTGGGAGAAACACCTGCCTCCCCTCCAATGGTTCCAGCATGGGAGAGGATAGGGCCACAGCAGCAGGCAGCTGGGCTGCTGGTAGCACTATCTCCAGCTCAGAATGGTGAGACCTCCAGGAGCACATGTCAGTGAGGCACGAGGGATGAGAGATCACTGTGAGGTGAGGGCAACCCAGACTGGAGGTACCTGCCAGGATGCTGAGCCCTCCACACTGTTTCTACCCACAACAGGTCACATCCAAAAAGTCCCTAACGTAACTGGGAGTGATGCTGCTTGTTTAATAAAAGGACATGGCAATTGTAACAATTTCTGCTTACATCTGTAGCACAAGAAGAGCTGTAAGGGCTCAGGCCAACCAGAGCAGGAACCCACTGTGATCCCAGCAAGGACAGACTGAGCTATCCCTTGCTATGCTCCCAACTTCTGCATGCCATGGGTTGGAGAAATCTGAGTCTGCAGCTTTCCTGGTCACATTTCTTTCACACTCGTGGGACTAGGTCTGCATCCACGACTCAAGATGTGGGAGCACTGAGGTGGACTATGACAGTTTCCCTTTTATTCTGTATTCCTTTAAATAACACCTAATGCTTGCTTTGTCTCTCTGATCACTAATAAGCAGGGAGCGAAAGTTAACTCTGAGAGGTAGAAGTTAGGTAGAGTCATTGTGTTGTATGTATGTACATGACTGGTCTCACTATTCCTCTTGTGTCTCACCTTGCATATTTTGACAGTGAACTCCTGGTTCCTGCATGTCTGCTCTTCTACAAGCATTGCCTCTTTTTCATGACTCAGTCACTCAGCAGTATAAGATCTTCATGCAACTCATCTCCGCTGCCTTTAGTTTCACTATCCTAAATAATTGTTAATTGCCTATAAATTTGCTCCTTTGGTACTGCCCTTTTTACTAGGTCATTTATGAAGATACTGACCTACACAGGGGCCTATGGTATCCCTTCTCCATTGTGTAAATTAATAACTTCTTCTTTGTCTTCTTTTCGCATCTTTTAATCAAACATTAATCTGAATCTCCACTCTGATTCCATAACAGCTGATTTTCTTTGAGAGTTTTAATTGATTTTTTAAAAAAATCCAACCCACTATTTTAACCTTTACCTGCTGCCTGCTTGTGGACAAGAATCCCTAACTTTTAGGTTAGGTTCTTGCCAGAGTCTTGAAAGAAACTGCACGTTTAAAGCAAATGTTTTCAAGTTTTCTGTCTTCATATAGCCCCTGAGGATATAATAACAATAAACAAGCAAAGCAAAGTTTTCACTCTGGCCTGAAGTATGACTTTTGACTTTACACATGCCAAGTTTTGTGAATTGTTTATTCTCCCAGTTATGTCAGCATGCAGCATAAATGTCTAGTTACCTGATTTGTGAGGATAATCAGGTACTCAAATGACCCAAACTGCGCAATTACTGGTGCTGGCAGATTACAGATGGAAAACTAAGACCAGGCCATAAAAATTTGATCCTTTGTGTCCATAGTCATAATAAAACAGTTATGGTTGGTGATTGATTATAGGAATATTAAAATGCAGAAAAAGAAAAAAAGCTGGTTTAAATTGCATTGTATTCTCGTGTCTAGGGAAAAAAATGATTGCCATTATCTTGACATGTTTATCACTTTGAGGCTGAGCCAGTCGTTATCATGTGAGTTCATTCTGTCCTGTAGCTGACAAATACTATCATGTACTATAAAAATCATTATGGCTCACTTTTGCAGCTGTAATAAAACAGGAAAGCACATACAGTAACCATTTATACTTAGGATTTTAGTCCTAGCAGACATCCAGTAAGATTGTGGCTTAATGTTTCAGACAGAAAACAAGCCAGATTCACAACCTGGTTGAGCAGGTTTTATTCCAGAATTGATCTCAATGAAAATCATTGTCATTTGCATAAGAAAAAAATAGAATAAGAGGCAATAAATTGACACCACATATTGTTGATTTTGTGTTTGCCAAGGACTGGTCTGTGGTTTTTAGCTTATCTGCTTCTTTCTCTTGGACTGAGCCTCAGAGGTCTCAAAGTGTCCCCTGGCTGCACCTCCTATCTGATTTTTCTTTCCATAGTGCATTTTGCAGCTACTCTTTCTGCAGAAGTGTTCTCCTGCAGGGCCACCTGCTCTGAACACTGTTCCATGGGTATGAGACACACTCTCAGCTTTATCCCCTAACCCTCATCCCCAAGTTATCCCCAAAACCTAACATTATGCACCACTGGATTGTGCTCAATCATGCACCAAACTGCTCCCTTACCAAAGAGATGCAGGGTGCAGCTGCCGGGGAAAGCTTATTCATAACCTTAGAGATATCCATTGATTGCATATTTTTCTCTGTAGATACAGGCATCAATTCATCAATATGGTCACATAAATACCTACCACAACTCCTATGCTTCTAGGAGTGATGTGTGATTGGTCATGTACCTCAGACATGCTCCTCAACCAGGATGATCATTTTGGTGTCAGTTTGCACCTTCCTTTCAGAGTCTGCTGCTGCTGTCCCACCCTGCAGACTGTGAGAGAGAAGTAGTCAAGCAGTCTCACATACCCCATATTTTGCCTTTTAACTCTTTCATCATGCTTGAAAATGCTTGAAATATCTCTTGCATTTGACAAAAGAAATCAAAACAGATCAAGTCCTCATTTAGCTTTCACAGCTGAAAACAGCCAGATTGAAACCATAACACATCCGCAAACACCTGCAGCATCAAAAGACCAGATGGCCTTTGCTTGCATTTATAAAAAGTTAGGTGTGCTCCAAGAAGTGTGAGCAATGTGTTTCATCTGACTTTCTCTTCTCAGGATGCTGGAATTTCCAAAATATAAAGCATGCCAAGTAAACAGAAAAGATAAATGCACAACATTGAACGGTAACAAGGGGCTCCAGGACCCATTTCAGCACTCCACATCAGTGTCTTCATGGACTCACATCCCATCAAGTGTATACCTGAGTGCTGGTTTGGTTGGATGACCAAATTCAGCACCTTTAAGATCATATGTGAGTCAGGATGCCTGGAAGACCTAACTTTATTTCCAATGGGCTGGAAGAATGTAAGAAAAACATCATATCTGGGGCACTTCTTCCATGGTTAAACATCCCGCAGATGATTCACCAGAGCCTGTATCAGTCTAACTCTCTCAAAGCTACCATTCACAGCTGATGTTATTCCCCATGCCTGATACTCTTCCAGAAACAAAGTAATGGCAAATAAGCACCTGTGAGCTAATGGCAGCCCGTATAGCATTCTATATAACTGTCTGTTGACCTGAGATGTTTTCTATATGCTTATATTTCTATGGTGTTTCACGGGCACTGTAAGCAAAAGCAAAGAGAATGGCTCAGGATGAAGAATCATACCTCCCTTTACTCATTTTGGATATGCGAAGAGTCAATGGTCACATTTTTTTCCTCTAGGTAGTCTTTATATTGCTTCTGGGAAGCCCCTAGAAGCAATGCTGAGAATCAGCATCAAAGACCAGCAATGGAAGACAGCCAAGCAATGGCTTTTAGGTGGCAGTGCAGGTAAAGCCAACTGAGACAGTCGGCCGCAAGAGCGTGCAAAGAGTTTATGTCTGCTTCCCCAATACCAAGAAAAGAAGCTCCTTTCAGCCTGATGGACGTGTTGACAGTCTGTTGTTTTAAAACTCTTTCATTTCAACTGTTTTCAAACTTTATTTTTGAAAAAGCAAAGACCCGGTGTTAAGCTATTTAATTGTCTATAAACATCACCAATCCAGGAGCCATAGTGAGAAGAACCATGGTTACCAAGCCCAGTTAGGCAGGGTAAATAAATACATTGCCACAAAGTACGGGCAGCTCATCTGTAAAGTGAAAAAGAATCCCACCTCAGGAGAAATAGAGATGTTTACAGTCTAATGCATCAAGCAGTGACAGAAAAGCTAGCAGGGATCAGCTCCTAGCAGCTGATCCAGTAACCATTTGTTCAGAACAGCATTTGACCAGAACAAAACAAAAATTACTCCTAAGCTCCTTTCCCTTTTTTTCCTGTGAGCCTCAGGAACATAACCACATTAAATGCTTCAGCACTGGTTGGCAAGTTTCTGTATTGATTGGCTACAGAGTCTGATTAGATAACAGAGAGCCAACTAATGAGAGCCACTAGAAAAATCTACTGGAGTATTATCTGCCGAGATAAACTCCTAGAACACCCAAGCCAGCCTACTTAGTAGATCTGTTATCTAAACATATCCTGATATTGCTGACAATATTGTGCACAAGCAAAGTGTGGGACACTAACAAAAAGACATTGTAAAAAGGTAACTACTGTCCTGGAGAGAAAAAGAAAGTAGATAGCCTAGACTTTAAATCCAGAAGTTAAAAGTGAAAGACTGGAGTTAACACCTGCCATTCCTTACCTGTAATTCAAACTCTGCTCTCACCCCCAAAACATTAAAAAGAAACTCTGTGATATTTTTGTTAGATGGCTCACATCCCATCAGACTAACATTAGCTGTTACCTCCTTCTTCAGAGGAGCAGCTGGATATTAGACACACTGTCTAGCAAAAATGCTTTTCTTAAGCTGTGTGCTTTGCTTGTCTTCCTTCTTTTTACTTTGCCGTGTTGGTTTTCAGCTATTGTACTGGATCAGCCTGAAACCTTCCCTTAGTTCTCACACAGCTCTTTTGGAAGTGAAAGATCTTGCTGACTCAGTAGGGGTTTTGGCTGATTAAAATCTAGGGGAGGCAGGGTAAAGTCCAGCATTTGTGCTTCAGCCTTTCCCTCTTCAGTCCTGCTGCCAGCCTCACTGTTCCAAATATCTGTATTTTTCATAGGCTGAAAATACCAGTTGTTGGAAGTGATTTGGGGGTATACAGGACATGAGGAGAATGTCCTGAGATACAATATCTGTTGGGATCTACAAGATGCACGGCACTCATTTAAGGCAGATGTCCAGGAAAGAATCCAGCCCAGCCCTGAGCTCATGCATCAACCTGAAGTAATTAATAAGTCCAAAGAGGAAAAAAAAGGAGTTTGAACAAACTGTGCACTCTGAATTTCCTCAGAGGAGTTTTCCTGGGAAAGGCAAGAAGCATTCCTCACTCTGCTCCAGCTCACACTGACAGGAGGTTAAGCCGCAGGGATGTTCCAGTGTACTGAACTAGGCAAGGGGTTTTCAGAGCTGTTATCTATTTTAAAATAAACATCCCAGTGTGTACTGTTATCATATTTTGTCTTTCTCTAGTCATTTAGAAAAAAAAAAATAAAGGCTTCTGAATATCACTTTCAGGGGGTAATTGCATAGCATCTGACTCACATACTATATGTGTGTGTGTGTGTGTATTTGTAAATATATATATGTAAATATATATGTATATATTTATAAAGTCTGTCCCTTCTGTTCAGGTTTTTATCTAAAGATTTTATTTCCCAAGAAGGGAACTATGCCTTGAGACTGCTGAAAATAATCCTGATTATTAGGCATACATGGCAAGGCAGACAGGAGCCACATTGAGGATTTTTCCTTTTAGGGCTGTCATCACACCAGTAAAGGACTCTCTAATATCTGAAGTGCATAAACTCCAGATCACCCAATAAAAATTTCAAATGGCTTCAGACAGCTTTTCCCTTTATTTATGGTACTGCTTGCCATAAAAACACAGTTTTCTTTGCACCCCACAATCTGGTCCCAGGCCTTATGGCCCTAGATCTGGAATGCTGATGCTCCCTGCAGAGCTCACATGGTACAGTCACAGTTTGGGTTTCTTATTGGGGTTAAGCAGTACAGGGATTCCTTAGATAACAAAGCAGCAGCAATGCTGAGATGCTGTGTGCATTCTACTGCCTCAAAAAGTAGTCGCAGTGAACAACCAGCCGGCTGTGTAAGAGCTTCCCACCCTTGGCCACCAGCAAGATCCAGGTAGCTCAGCAGACAGGCAGAGAGAGCTTTGTTTCCATTTGGTTCCTAACACAGCAGCAGTACACATTCAAAGCTGCTGTTATCTTAACAATCCTGTAATAAAAGTCAGGACTTCCATGCCAGTGCAAAGGTTATCAACTTATTTCTGAAACGCAAATTCACTATAAACCTCTGAGAGAGCTGGGACGACTGAGGTGGCCCCTACACAGGTGACAAGGGGAGAGGGCTGGTCTCTGGAATGCTAGATAGTTATTGAGGGGGATGAACTCCAGCCTCACATTCCCTCCAAAGGGGAAAATGTTGATTTGTGTGTGCCAGTTCACACAGGTTATCATGTTAAAAAGAGAAAAGGGATTTGTATCTCTGCTTGGAAATAGGATCACACATATACAAGCCACTAATATGAAACTTATCCTGGATTTTGTCTTCTCCTGCCTACAGGGCAGGCAGGTTTACAAGGGCTGACTGCCCAGGTAAGGGTAAAGAAAAGGAGTATCCAGGTGCTAAAAGAATCTTAGAAATTGACATGTGATTTGCCTGCTCAGTTTGGTGCTTTGGCAGGAGCTGGGCAATTCTGAAAACCTGTGATTGACTATCGGCTCTCAGTCCTTTAGAAAAAACTGGGCCCGTAATGTTGTGTAATTGTTGAATGGTTTATAATTACCCAGGGGTTTAAATTGTGAGTAACAAACAGAAAAAGACTAACAATTTCCTTGGCCGCTGAACTTTGAAAGCCATTGTAGTTTTTTCCAGTAACTTATTCATTCCTAAACTGCGAGGTTTAATTGTTTATTTATGTGATTTCTTAATGACAGTAAAAATCTCAGATGTGAACTTAAGCAAAAACCAAGAAGGAATAATATTGAAAGCAATTGGTAAAGCCCTCAAGGACTTCGCACCTTTGATACAGACGAGTCAATTCTAACACACTGCATTAGCAAAAAGTAGTTTCATCCACTAAAACCAAGTCACACATTACAAAAATGAAAAATAACCTATGTTCTGTGTCCAGGAGTGCTTTGTATCTGGAATTGGAGAGAACAAATGAAGACAAGAATCTGCAATCTTTACTCAAAAGAAACTGAGCTTAAGTTGAAATTGGCTCAGCAGATAGCAGCTAGTAGTAGGAGAATGGGAATTACAACAGGTCATATTTAAACCATGTATCCCAAGATGAATTTATTCATAGCCAACAGAAACAAGAATCTAACATTTTGTTCTCATATATGCTGTCTGTTTTAAGGGTGTCTAAAAATCCATTTGTTGAAGAAGCAAGGCACCACTGGACTTTGTTTTCCTTTCAGAGCCACATTCTTGCTTTAAAGCAATTGTATTCATTGACACTGTATTAATGAGTTACTTAATTTGGGCACACTGGAAAAAACAGAACACGTTTGCTATGAAGTGTGCCCTTTCCATGCGGAAAATCATTAAACATCAGAGACATCAGCTCTGATGGGAGATGTCTTTCACTAAGTTGAATCAAACCACACATATGAGGAATTGTTGACAGAATGTTGCTGAGTTGTAAATTATCTACAAATGTGAAATTATTCTGTGTTAACTATGGTGTTGCTTAAAATAATATTCACTGATGATTTATCTCCTGAAGTCACACAGGTAATGATTCCATTTCCTCATTTCTGCTTATTTACAATAAACTATATTACCTAAGAACTTATGTTGTGTTGGATCCTGGCTTTTCTTATTGTTATCTTGGTTTCTTTCTCTGCTCATTGATATACTTTGATTCTCATTGGTAATAGTTAAATTGACATTTGACTGTGAAGTTTTTCGGTAGCTAGTATAGATGCCTCATATGTGTAAAAGATGTGTGCAGTGGACAGTGCTTATTCACATTTGTATGTATCATATTTGCTGGATTCATGTGCAGAGATTAAAAGGGAATACCACTGTGAAATGTAGCTTTGTGAAAACCTCTCACGGTATTCCACCTTCGCTGTTATGCTGCTTGGAAGTAAACGTTGAGGTTTATATATTGTGGTCCTGAAAAGTACAGCAACATATGAAAAATTAATGTGGACTTTTCTCACCTGTACATCAGTATCTGTAGTATGGCCCAAATGAGGTACTTCGTATGTTAAGACAGAGTTGAGGCAAATAATTATTATGGTGATGAGGTTTTGATTGAGAACAACTTGTCTGATGTGCAGGAAGGAATTTATTTATTTTGCCTGGCCTGTTCCAGAATGGGTTTGCAAGGCAGGAATTAGCTTGAGTAAATCTGCTCAGCATGAGCAGGAGTCCACCTGGAGCTCCCTGGACCCTTTTTGCATTAGGAGCTGTCCGAAAGCACCCAAGGATCAAAGGAAGACGCAAAATTCACATCAGCCAATCTCTTATATTCAGATTGCTGAAGGCATGGAGTAGTTCCAAAGCTGTGTCTGAATCTTTAAGTCCTTCTTTAATTTTCACTGAGCTCTTAGTGGGGCAAATTCTGGTTGCACTAAGATGGAGTTCATGCTGTGAGTCATGTACCTCACACATATCTCACTTCTGCAGGGATGGGCTGTCTGTTAGCACTTGAAAATGCAACCCTGTCTTTGTGCATTTATTTCTGCATTTTATTAATAATGTTCTGTTCAAAATCAGAAACAAGTTGGAGTGCAGCTTTGATGTCTGCCCTAGTCTTTCTATGAAATTTGTGTTAAGCCCTTTGCAGCTTCTGGTGGCAGTAAGAAAAAAGATGGTCTCAATGCTCAGGCTGTTGAACGCTGCTTCAAAGAACTGGATCTACCCCTGCTGCTGCAACAGGTTTTCTGTGCAATATCACATTAATGAGACCAAACTTGTTACTCGAGTTCACTAATTACTTGAGTCTTTTTTCCCCACATTGCTCAGCTTGGTAATCAGAGGTCGAAAACATTAAGCATTCACAAATGCAAACGAAGCCAGTGGCAACATGCCTGAATATATCTCTGCTACATAAGGGGAAGCAAGGGAAGGCTTCATCTCATCCAAAACCCTTAACTACACTTTACCTATAACCAGTGAAGGAAAAGGTACAGCTTTCTGTTTGCTTCAGTAGGTGCAATCCCTCAGTGCACACAAGGCACCTGCAAGCAGAGGCTTAGTGCAGAATTTCAAGACAGGGAGCTTAGGGGGAAACAGCCCCAGTGATGGTTATATCTCTGCTGGTGAGCTGAGCCCTTCCACAGGAGGTTCAACAGTAGTGTGATAAATTGGTCCTGGTCTTAAATTTTTCATGTATCTGTTCCCTGTTTGTAGAATAGAGTACATCAGGAAGAGTTCAGCTTCTCCCTTGTGACAATTAGTAGGAAAAACACAGGGAAAAGACTGTCTTTAGACCAGACGGTAGATTGCAAAAGATGTAGCATTGCACCTCAACTAATGAGGACTAAAGCAACTGGCATGATAGCAGCTGTTCCTCAACGAAGGTAGCCAAAAGAGTGCATCATCTAACAGAGGAAGGTCAGCACATACAGTGACCAGTGTTTCCTAATGGGACAGACTGATTTTGCAAGAGCTGCAAAGACCTTTTAAATATACTGTGGCCTCTGTGTATTTGAGTCCATCAGCTAAATATTTCTCTCTCTTCAGCAAGAAGACCGCTGCAGAGGCTGTAGAAGTTCACAGATGTAGTTGCGCCTTGTTTTGTAAGGAAAATTCAGTCTCCTATATGACCCTTGCATTCATACACAGTATCAGCTATGTGAAAGTGAAAATACACTTAATAAAGACTGAGCTCCTTTTATCACATTACCTCCATCCTTCCCCTGATTTATGCAGCCATAGGAAAAGCAGCTCCATGTTGTGAGAAGGGACATTTGCATCCTACTTGTAATGGAGGGACTATTATTCATAACGGCCCATTATTTAATAAATACGGCAACACTCGTCTCCCAGCTGCAATAGCTTATGCTAGCATGGAAACATAGTAGTCAGATTCCCAAGGGATTTAAGCTTTGAGAGTGGTTTACACTGAAGCTCCAGGGCCTCCACAGCTCTCAGATCTTTACCAGTGCCTAATCAAGGCCTTTATCTTAAACAACAAAGCCACCAATGGATTAAAACCAAACAACATGACATGCTGAGACAACTCTGATCTACTTGGGCATGCAACAACAATGCCAAAACTTTTCTGCCATAACCAGAAGCAGGAAGAATTACATGAAAGCTCTGATTTAAAAAGAGTATTAACATAGATATGAAAAAATACACATTTGGACACCCAAAAAAGAGCAGCTCCTTGAAGTTCCACATCAGTGAGGGCTGGAGCTCCTTAGTCTGTGGAGACTGGGTCCCTCAAAGCAAAGTTGCCACTATTGAAATACCACAAGGACAGACAGAACAGAAGAAAAAGATGCACAGCTTATCTTTTTCTAGTGAGTCAAAATGATTGATAAAATCAAAAGATAGAAAAGTATAATTGCCCAGGATTCCCCAGCACAGTTTCTGTATTACAGTCAAAGCAGGAGCTTGTCTTCGCATTTAGGGAGGCACTAAAAATGATAGCCTTGGTATCTGCTCATGTTTCCCGGAGAACATCCAAAGGGGTAGCTCCTTGGCTGCACCTTGGTCAAGTAGCCAGTACTTAACATCACACTGAGAACCATCAGCTGCACGATTTGTCCCCCGGACTTTAATAAACTGCATAAATTAACAGTTCGTAATTGTAAATATGATCCAAGAACAGTCTAAAACGGATTCTTGCTGAGTCTGAAGTGGGGTTAGGATAATACATTTCCCCGCTTTCCTGGAAACAAGGGAGAATTTCAACCATTAATTTCCATGGCCAGGTTGTTCAAATCCAGCACTTAATCTTTTTCGTGCTGTTCCTTCAGATTTGGAAACCTTTATGCACTCCCAAATTCTTCTTTGCATTTCCCTCAGAAGAATGGCAGTTCAGCCTCTAGCAGTCCCTGAAAAACCAGTCCCTGCATAGGAAAGGTAAGATTAGGCCTTTAATGAGTACTTCATCCCAGGGACTGATTTCTGGTAACAGAAACTCTTTTGGTTATTTTTTTATTTCCTTCCCTTTGTTATTTCTGTATTTTTATCCTTTTTTTGTCCTGGCATGTTTTCCAGGCCCTGGATCCCATATTTAGTCCCTTGAACCTCTCCAATACTCGTTCTAGCTATCCTGGTTGTCTGCCATGAGTATCATTTTCCTTCCATCGAGTTGGGGGGGCAGGGAGAGAGGAAAACTGTTTTCAGGCCAAGCAGCAGTGCCATTCTGGAGATCATTTGGCAAGTCGTGCTGCCTGAGAATGAATCAATGTTTGCAGTGCCTACATCTTCCTCTGTTTCTCACTTTCTCTCTTCTAGGGAGGGAGGAAGAGGTGGTGCCAGCAGGTGCTACATTTAGTAATATGCAAAGTAGAAGTAAACAGTTAAGATTAAAATTAAATTGATTGCTATTCAAAAGACAGGCAAATGCTGTGACATAATGCTTTTTGATTACTGGAGCTCTCGGTTTTAGTAGAAACTATTTGGTTTTAATAGAAAATACTCTTTTTTAGTAGATTTTAAGTGAATCAAACTACCTAGCCTATGTAGCAGCTGTAGCCTGCTTCCCACAAGATGCCTTTAATTCTCTCCTACACCTCAGTATGACTAATGGGGATTGCTTACATTTTCTTTCTAGCCCATGTTTGCTCTAACTTGTTCATTTTCTGTCTGCAGTCACTACTTGATAACTTTCCCCAAGAAGCTGTCTTTTCTGAATTTGATGTAGTAACCTTTTCTTTCAGCTTGAAATCATGCTTGCAAGCACGTTAGTTTTCTTTCAGCTTGTGTTCTTAGTCTTGCTATAGACCCTTACATGAACACCTTAAATAAATGGAAATCATATGCAGCGCCTTAACGTTTCACCTGCCTTTACTCCTTCATAAAGTCCCCTTTTTCACTAATAAAGGTGTAATATTAGGAACACAATGGTGTTCTGCAGAGTCAACAGCAGAACCTGAACTTTAAGATCAAATGTGGCAAGTGGCTACAAGAAGTTTGTCTGAGATACCTCTGCTCTGATGGACTTTGTGCTTCCCAACACAGGCTCAGTCCCACCCCCATTGATTTTCATAGGATGAGGGTACAGTCTCAAAGGAAGCAAATATGTTTCACGCCTCATCTTTCAAGGGTCAGAGCTTAAACTCACAAATCCATCCTCTTTGACATTATAATCTCTGGTTGTAAAATGGATTTAGTGGTTCAACATTAAAATTTCAGGCACAATTAAGGAACGGATTGCAAAAGAGTTAATAAGCAAAATAGTTTAATAAACTTTGGCAGAAAAGAAGATTGAAAAGGTCATATGGTCTCCTGATGAAATTAGCTGAGCCCTGGCTTTGCCAGTCTTTCCATTAAAAACTCTCTTATTTTTGTTTGGTTTTTAATTTGATCATTTTTGCTACTCCTGAAACTTAGAGACTATCAGGCATGTGAGAAAGCCAGTAAAATTTCAGGTAATCGTTCTGCTAGCTTTTATCTTTTTGCTAGCTTTTACGTTTCTGCTGGCACATCTCAGACATGATGTGGGATACCCTTGCCACTTAATTTTTGGACCTCTGCTGAAGGGTTATTGGCAGTCATGACAAATGGTGTAGGTCTCTGTGGTAGACACAGACGCATTAAGAAGTATAAGAAAACTGCCAAATTCATTTTGCTGATGACCACACACACCCCACAAGTAAACTTTGTCCCCATGTGAGTTTGCATTCATATCCCCCTTGGTTTTCCAAGGTTTGTGTCTAGAACGTTTGACTGAAGCATATCTCTGGGCATGGTCACACAACACTCTGTAGGAAGCACAGGGATTCTTGAACTGGCTCCTCAGCAAGGGACTCCTCTGGTGATGATGCTAAACTGTAGTAAGCAAATGCTTCCCCACCATTAGCCCACTTCTGTCAGGTAATCCCTCATCCCTCCAAAAATACTGGAGTATAGGAGGAGAAGCAGGCAAGAGCCCTGACCGAGGCTCAGAAGCACATCCCCTCAAATGGAGACAACAGAAGTGAGAACGGAGCAACGCTAGCTAACTCAGTCAAAAAAATGAAAATGACTGAGGCTTCCATACTTGCTAAAAACATCAACTTCTCCATCTTCTGAAAGCAGAGTCAGCACTCTCCTGCATTGGCTCAAGTCCTCCACTCAGCCCTGCTTCCAGCCCAGCACCTGGAGACATCAAGCTATTTCAAAGAAAGCAACACAAGGTTTTATTTATCCCTTGTCACTCCATATTTTTGTTAAATATAACCAACAAGTCCATCGCACAAAAAATTTAACTAATTCATTGCTGTCTGTGCAGTGGACATCTGGCCACAATGTCTCCCCATTGCTCTGCTCTGCAGCGACTGCTGGAAAGGTCGTGCTTATTGTTCCACACCATTATAATGCACAACAGGACTACATTAAAGGAAACCACAATAAAAGGGATAATCTTATCCCACCAAACCCACTTCAAAGTGACTGGGCTTTTCACATAGAGCCAAGAGTACTTAGGTACATGAAGAATGTTAATGTATGACTTTCAGCAACAGTTACAGCAGATTAAGAAAACAACCAAAAAACTCCAAATTCTTGGAAAAGGTTGAAAACTTTAAAAAATTAAACTTATGAAAGTAAAATGTAGTAAAAGAGACATTGCAGGTCAAACACTGTACGCAAGGAGATTTTTTTGACCTGGACAAACAGAGCCAAGAAACAGATGTGCACCTTCTTTGTTAAGCAAGACACTAGGTGCACTGCTGCATCCGACATTCACTTCTTCGTTCGGAGAGGTGGAAGATCATTTTGCTCTTGCAAACATACACTCTCGATGTGTTCACCTTAATAGTCATTTTCAGGATTACAAGCAAGAGCACCAATCGATTCAGCTTGATTAACTCAGTGGTGACACGATGGCTACAGTTGACACCAGGTGACAAGTCACACAGAGCCAGCATGAGAGATTAATGTTACCAGGTGGGTACTCAGCTCACGCATGTTTTCTCCTGGGTGATTTCTCTCCCTTTATTTCATCCTGTTTCTATTAGCAAAATAAAATGAAAGAAAAGAAAAAAAAATAAGATGGGGGGGAAAAAAAGAAGAAAGAACGTAGTATGAGAAAGAAAAAAGATACAATGAAAGAAGATAGCATTATAGAAGCTAAGCCCAGGACACTGCAGCACAGGATGGGGTGATGCTTGAGACACCACAAGAAACCTTACAAGCCTCGGATGCTGGTTGTGATACCTCCAGGGAGTCCTGTTTTCCAGTTTTTCAGTCCCTTCTTTCCCAAGGTCACTGTTGAGAGTACTGGCCTCCTCCACTGGCACCAGTGCTCTGTAGTGCTGGGATAGTCCTCAGAGCCGCAGCAGGTATGTGTGGCCACTGCACTCCTACAGAGAGCTAAGGATGCTGCTGGTGCTACATGCCATGTCCTAATGCACCGGGAAGATGTGTAGCACTAACAGCACTGTCTTCCACAGGTCAGAAAGAAGGAATTTGAGGGATTTGAAAAGGATACCACTTAAAAGAAGTTGCATGTATATTTGTGTGTCTCTGGGTCTGTAAACCAGCATGAAAGAGACCACCAGGAGTCCAACAAAACATTACGCTTGCAAGAACAAGGAGTAGAAAGGGTTCCCCATTAGCCTAATGCGTTCCTCCATCTCTAGGGAGTAAACAGCCAAGACTTTCACTTTCTCTCCCAAAGGACTTAGGCCACAGGCAGCCCTTATCTATAGCAATAAATTCCCAAATATCACCATGCAGTGGGAAATAAAGCCACACGTTATCTCAGTTTATGCACAGGATACCTATTTCTGGGAGAAGCATAACATCCACCTTGCCTCTTTGTCATCGAGGGAGCAGCCACCACAAGCGTAAGGGTGACAAAAGCTGAATGAACAGTGAGAAGAGAAGACAAGAAAGAGTGAGCACACCAAGACCTTTCAACAAAATATTTGAGTCCAAGTTTAAGTTCTGAGGCATACCCTGTCGTATGTGGGTGCAAGATCAGTGTTTATCTGGCCTCTCATCTAAATGTAGCATGCTCTATTTTCTTTGTAAATTTATCTTGCATTATGGCATATCTGCTTACATTTTAAAACTACCTAAGGAGTAAATAACAGCCCTTCTTGACAGGCATACTGGGAGTTTCAGTCTGTTACCCATTTGCTTTAAATATCAGGCCGTAAAACTGTGCTTGGGTTTTTGGCTGAAATCACCGTTAATGATGCACTATGCCTATTCTCTGGTTATGGAGGAATTCTCACATTATTTCTGGGGCAAGATAATAGTGAATGTTACTTACAACAAATCTTAAGTTTGTGGTTGACTTGCTGCCAGCGTGCAAAATCATGTTACGACCATTATCTGAATCTATCTTCTCCCCCTCTGAAGCATGAAGTTTTAATATGAATTCCAATGCAATCTATATCTGAGAAAGAGGTGCATATTTGGTGAACAATAGACTGCACCAGGTCTCTTTAATACTGTCAATGTGACATTTGTACTGGAGGGAACTATCTTGATGATGAGGAACACCTCATCCTCCTAGATTTTTGAGGGCATCACCTTATTTCTTGTGTTCAGCTCCATGATCTTCTCTGCTTTGCAAAATTTCCTGCAGCGGTCCTCATCAAATGAACCTACCTTAAACAGTATCATTGAAATAGATTTAATTGCATTTTTTAGCCCGAGAACAGAGCCCTCAGGAACAACATACACATCGCATAGGTCATACCTGTCAAACTGCAAACACATCAGTAGAGCAAAGTAGAGCAGTTTGGTTTCAAATCTTCACTTACATATTTGTGTAAAAATAGACCCTTCAGGAACAACAAAATACATCTGGAATCAGAATGTTGCAATTAGGGCCTCATTCACACTAATCCTTGGGATAGCATTAAAAAACAACAGTCTAACTGACTGCCTTCAAGCTCTGTTAGGTGGTTGCATTCACATTTGGGATCCAACCCACCAGGGCCTTCAGAGCTCCATTTTTCTGTGATGTGGTTACCAAACAGTGGAACATTTCTAGTGTGAGCAAAACTTAGTCATGCCTCAGTAACTTAACTCAGATTCCACATCTTCAAGCCTGAAAGTAGTTTGAGGGGCACAATTTTATTCATGCCATCCATAAAATGGAGTTTAACTCTGTTTTCTGACCACCTTGGATGTTGTGATGCGCATCTATCACCAACCCTGCTTATGTGTCTAGTGCTGTCCAATAGGTCATAAATCCTATAGTTGCTGCCGTTCAGTTATGGTATATGAGAATTTTCCTTTAAAAAACCCTCTCTAGTGTTAGCATAGTGGAACTTGTCTTCTCCCCACTTGCAGAACCAAGGCTTCCAAAGAGCTACATAATACAAGTAACAGGGGCAAAACCACTATCTACTTTTATGATGGAACGTGATCAGTGTGTGAAAGTTCTGTATGATGTGGTGACGACAGCAGAAGGAGACGGGATTCAGTGACTCAAGCTTTCCTTCCAGGCCCCCATTACCCTGAGGGCTCCCAGGGGCTCTTCTCCTGCTATAAGATAGCGCAGTTCTTTCCACTGACGTGGAATTTTGTCCAGCTCTGTGAAAACTGAGCTCGTTCCTTGATGTCCTCCTCTCTGAACACCAGGTGAGTTATGGCAGAGGAAAAAAAGACATTTCCTTTCCACCTCAGCTCACTGCCTAAAAGCCAGTGACAAAATTCAAATCATGAAAGCAGCTCCTTGATGACTCACAGTGACAAGACCCCAAAAGAAACAGAAAAACTGTAAGAAAGCAGAATATCTGTCTGAATATGATCCAAAAATTTTGATTCCTGCCTACACTTTTCCCTTTCTCTAACCTAGGTCAGGAAACAGAGCAGGTCAAGAAGTAATAGACTAGAGTGGGATTCTTCTTAGCATCACAGCACCTTCTCAGCTAGCAGACCTTGTCTAAGACTGTCTTTGGAGCTTCTTCAAGTTACTACTGGAAGATGATTAGATTTTTAAAACCCTAGGCCTATACAGCTAAAGAAAATTAGAGGCTGAAGCAGATTCAAATGTACTGATGAAATTGCATTGCATTAGCATCTAAGGATCATGAGTTACAGGACTATCAGTGAGGTCACAGCCTGGAAGTTTTATAGTTCTGCCAGTGCATAGCCAGTTCATCTTACAATCATAGAAGTATTACGTTGGAAAAGACCTTTGAGATCATCAACTCCAACCATTCCTTTCTATTACTAAATCAAGTCTCCAGGCACCTCATCTACGCACCTTCCAAACACCCCCAGGGATGGTGACTCAACCACCTCTCTGGGCAGCCTGTTCCAATGCTTGATAAGCCCTTGAGTGAAGAAATTTTTCCTAATGTCCAACCTAAACTTCCCCTGTTGCAGCTTAAGGCCATTCCCTCTTGCCCTATCACTTGGAAGAAGTGACAAACACCCACCTACAATTATAGGATGAGTTTCATGGACCACTGGTTTTGAGAATTTGTCAGAGGTGCATTTGTACATTTGTCAGAGGTGAGGTGTGGAGAGGGATGAGTGTTTTTACAGCCAAGCACAACAGAAGATGTGATCCCACAATAGGTTGAGTATTGCAATTTTTACAGACAGAAAGTGTTGGAAGTATGAGCCACAAAAAGAATTTCGTAAGTTGCAATAAAACTCTCTCCAACATTAACTAGTTAAAGGCTAGTGACACAGAAGCTTTCCCTTTAATACATCAGATCTCTTCCACATCCAAAAGGAACAGACTTGAAGACAGGATATGTCCCTGACTGGTCAAAGTAATTTTAGCATTTAAATAAAAAAAATAAATAAAAATATCTGTGCACAGGAGAGGTACCATTAAAGTTCTAATCAGTCCCTCGAAGAGAATATTTTTCTGGAGCATAGTATGTCTTTGCGTGTGGTATGCCAGCACCCAACCCACATTTTTTTCCACAAAGTGGGTGTTGTCTGGGAGTATTCTTTCAGGATGTCTAGCACCATGGAGCCAGTCTGTACCAGAAATCCCCTCTATCTCAGCATCCTGATCCAGCTTCATGCCTCCCATCCTCCCTTACTGTGTTTCTCCAGCTCCTTGTGCTCTTGCGCCTTTATCTCATTAGCCAACTTGCTCTATCTGCCCACGGAATTCTCCACTTGATGAAAACCTCCTGCGCGTGGCTTTTCTTAGTCTCGGCACTTGTCTGTTCTCAGACATGTAGACATAATATGGTCTGAGAAGATCAATTCTTCTTTGAGGTCCAGCCTTATCTCCCAGACAGTGGTTTAAACAGTGGGTTCCCTGGGGAATTTTGCTCTTCACACATGGAGCCATTCCCTTGGTCAAAAGCTAATGAATGTGGCACATCTCCAGACAGCACCATGAAGACAGGCAGGAAGGATGCACACTGACCAGGCTTCTTGTGCACTCAGATATCTAGTCTGAAGCATGGAGAAAGGCTTAACTGCTGGTACAGCTCCCTTCCCAAATGGGTGAAGTATTCCAGTCTCTCAGCAAGGGCTTTATGCAGACAGTTTGGCTTTTTTCCCCCTTCTATTCAGTGTCTTCAAGATAGACTGGGGTGTTCTATAACTGAAGTCCAGCCTCTGTATTTCTCACCCATCAGCATCATCCTGCTATCACCAGACCCTCACCACTCTTCCTGTTGTGAGTGGTGTTAATGACCCATCGACTGCAGTACCAGAAACATCAGTGCTGAGTTCTCCAGTCTTGGGGGAGTGGAAGCAGGGAGGAGGTAAAGTGCTTTGGCTTAGCTCAGGGTGGCTTGCTCCATTCTTCAGAGATATCAGCCCTTTTATGCAAATTCCCTGTGCATTTTGGGAGCTCTGTGGCATCGCTTAGACTAAAGTTGCATCTGGCTCTTTGCACCACACTGTGGTCAGTACCTTATTCTGTAAGAAGCAGCACAAGCTGGAAAGTTCAGCCAGATATAGGCTTCTTCCAATTATGAAACATCCACATCTGGGATATGACTGCCATTTCCTGCTATTATGCACCCATGGCTTTGCTGATATGGGTTTTGAGATGAGCTGGCTGACCCACCAGCCCCCAAGGTGGCAGGGCAGCTCAGCAATGGTTTTATGTGTGAGTTCAGGGGCTGCCAGCATTGGATTGTCCTACCAAGGACTGGATAGAATAGGTGGAGCAATCAGCTGCCCCATCAAGGACCTTCAGGTCATATTATCCAAAGCCATCAGTTGCCAGCTGTATTAGTTTGCCTTGCCTATTTACACAAGCCCCGAGACCAATAACTGCTTTTCCTGCTGCACCCTCCTTTCACAACACCAGCTTCTCCTCCTTTCTTGATGCAGAGCTACATGGTGGCAGTTAAGTCCCTCCACAGGCAGGGTCAGCCGGCCCTCCCTCAGCAGACATATGACAGGCATGGCTCAGCCCTCCAACTACTAGAGCAATAACCTAATTCAGGGATTCTTCCTCCTGCTACCTGTCCCAGCAAGCCCCATAAACGACCCTCAAACCACAAACTCCCAGTGCTATCCCTGTTTCCAGCTAACATGACTGATTCCCAAAGAGTTCAGCTGCAGAGATAATCTTTTCCCAGTTTTCCTCTAGAGGGACCCTTACCTTGATTTTAGTTTTATTAACTCAGATTAAAACATATTTAACTATAAAGAAGCCTCACTAAAACCAAGCTGCTAACCCTGCAGAGACAGTGGCACAGTAATCGTTCCTACCACAGGCAATCTTAAAATCAAGGAGAGTCCCAAGCATGTGAGGAATCAAGAGGAATCAAGTTGCACTGTGCAACTACTGAGTTTTACTGAATCATACAAAGTAAATGTATTAGTGTGTTTAGTTTTAAATGTAATTAAATGTTTCAGTAGCAGATTAGATGAAGAAAACATATCTACCACATGTTTTCAGATGCTGGGCACATAAATATTAAATCATTATAAAACGCATATGAAGAGGAAAATGTAAACATTATGCAGATTTTAATTTCCTCAATTATTTCTAATTCCCCCTGAGCCCTACATTCATTTCCAGTGATTGCAGACAGACTAATCACTCAAAGCAGGACATCATTTAATAAGATGCAGCAGCTGAAACAAAGAGTTCGTCACTGGCCCTGTGTTGGCACTGTCAACACGGTGGCACTGTCGTCTCAATCAGGCTCCTCAGCCTTGGGGGACTGTGGTTTGCAGCTTGAGGTGTTTGCAGGTACATAGGTGACGTGCGTTTCAGACTGCTCTGCAGTTTGTCTGGGAAGATCAATCCATCAGCATCTGCCCTCAAAAGCCTACAGAGATCTATTTATGTAACTCCCTCTCTGGAGGAAAGGTGCTGGGAAAGTGGCCAACAATAAATGGAGTGGGTGTGGGAAAATGAAAAATAAGCAAGCAGAAATACTACATAAAAGAATGACCATATGGTTTAAGCCACAAGCTATATAAGTCACAGCTATCAAGTTGTGTCTCATAACAGATCCAGCAGAGTAGATGCGTAGGGCCAGAAGCTCCACAGAGAGGGTCCTGGTGGTGGGTCAGGTGTATAGAACGGATGCAGTCTCGGAGACCTCCACCAAGCCCAAACCAAGCCAGAGCTAGCCTGGAGGCAGCTCTGCCTTTTCCCAGCCAGCCATAGACCTGCTTTGCCCGTGCACAGACAACATCCTACAGCCAACACCTGTCATGGCATCTGTTCATCAGCCACAGTATGGAAAAAGAAAACAGATACTACTCAAACCATTACATTGCTCCACTTTGAGGACTGATATTGAGTCAACCAGCATGCTGATTCTGGATCAGCAGAACCATACACACTGTCCTGCTTTGTTCACAATCTTCTAAGACCACTCTAGAGATCTCCAAAACAACAATCCAAGCAGATAAAGTGAAAACCTAACATATAACTTCTCCTTAATAATCCTCTCTCATTCAGTCTTACATAGTGCACAGGATGGAACAGAATTTAATGGGCAACAACTGTATTTCAAAAACCAAATTAAGATCTTTGCTTTTCCAATTAATCTTTTGTGAAAAGGCTTCAAAGCATCTGGCTGTCTTGGCACACACCACTGGGAGACAAGTGTGGGAAGTGCTCCAGCTCACTGCCCGCACAGTCCCACTAAATACCTGATGTTCTGTACCCAGCATGAGCACTACCACACCCTTCAGAAGGTGGGAAACGCTCACAGAAACCGAAGCAAGAATTAAAGCAGACTGTAGCAGGAACATATGAAATAGGTGCAGTCAGTCACTTTGGAAAAGAGAAGTCAGTTGTTACTTCTTAGCCTGCCCCCAGAGGAAATAATGTGGATTGCCTCACTTCTAATCAGGTACCTTAATTAATTACTTCCATTTTGCCAGTCCTCCAGGTGAGAGGGACTTCAGGAGTGACAGTAGTCATTCACCAGTAGGGAGGGTTGGCTGCTTCAAAGGAGAAAGTACTTTTTTACTCAAGACAAGGAGCTGAGACACTATTAAAATCCCACCTTAGACAGCACTGCAGGATGAGAGGCACCAGCTTCCTTCCGCTGGCTGCAAAGGATGCTCAGATTTGGACTCTACACCTGATCAAGGTGAAGACCACATCTTCACAGCAGAGCATTGACTCAAAGAACTCATACTATGGCATGGAGGAGTTCCAGTTGCACAGGCCTGTGCCTCATATAGACATCTCTTTCTCATCTCACACCATGTTACACAATAGATCCCTAATGTTGCCTTATCCCTCAGCCCACAAAACTGAATCAGAACTGAAAAGGTTGCTCCAAAAATCCACCTCAACCTACCACTCAGCTTATATAGGCATCTCTGCAGAGGTTCTCCTCCAGCTCGGAAGTGGTGCTTGAGGTGAGAACAAGGAGGGCAGCTTTCATCTTATATCCTATCACATTTGGCAAGAAAGTGTGAAAAGGATAAAATGGGAAACATTTTTTTCGTGTTTGTTTTCAACACATGGAAACAGTGTGTATGAGCAAGTCACTTATCTTCCTCATGCTTCCTGTGGCAACTAGCAACCAGATAGTTTGGCAGATGAGAGCAAAATGAGCATGGGCCACATCATACTCAAGGGCACTGTTACACGTACAGCACAGTTCAGTGCTGTCTGTGGAGCAATACCATATTCAAAAGGAATGAAAAAGCTGAAGAAATAGCTCATCGAACTGAGAAAATGGGTGACAGACAAAATGACTGCCACTTTACAAGGGCCATTTCTTCTCTTGCCACCTCCACAAATGAGCTCTGAGACTGATGAAAGCAATAGCAGAAATTTCTAAAGCAGCGTTCCAAGATGGATCAGAGAAAGGAAGTCCAAGATTGATGCAACTGTTACATATGATCATCAAACTAATACTCCCCAGTGTATTTTGTGCAAGTCATTTTTTTTTTCATGATTCCTTTTTTTTGCCAGCAAAGAAGAGTTCTTATTTGCAGGATTAAGCACAAGTCTTGCCGGATACTTTTTGCAGCAGGAAATGGAAATTTAGTTGTGGTTGCTCAGTTCTATTTTTCCTCTAAAGGCGATTGTTTCCCAGACTAAATTTCAACTTTTCATTAAAAAAATAAAAAAACTTAAACTCAAAGCGTTTTAGTGGGTTTGGTCCAAATCCAGCTCAAATTCGGTGTATTTTTAATATTATCCTCTCTGAGTTGGACTGTCCTAGTTCAAGCTATCTCTTCCTCAGTGTAAGATAACGATCAGTGTAGGGAGACACTAAAGCACTCTTGGAGCATTGTCATGGCAGGTACGTCCAATCCCTAATGGGAAAGTGAGACACAATAGCCTCAGCAGTGTCACCGTAATTCCCAGGAGGCACCAATACATGTTGTTGCACACCAGAGTTGTCATTTGCTGCTGAAATTCGTCACATTTTGATTTTTTACACCTTGAGAGGTCCTCCAGAGGGAAATATGATTTAGGTGGAAGAAGGAAAAATAACCAACCCTCTACCAGCCACACAACAAAGATACATCTGCCTGGTGTAATGCGGTGCAATAGTTAAGTTCACAGAATCATAGAATCACAGAAACACTTGGTTGGAAAAGACCTCCAGGATCATCGAGTCAAACCATTCCTATCAAACACTAAACCATGCCCCTCAGCACCTCATCCACCGATGCCTTAAACACCTCCAGGGAAGGTGACTCAACCACCTCCCCGGGCAGCCTGTGCCAGTGCCCAATGACCCTTCCTGTGAAAAATTTTTTCCTAATGTTCAGCCTAAACTTCCCCTGGCAGAGCTTGAGGCCATTCCCTCTTGTCTTGTCCCCTGTCACTTGGGAGAAGAGGCCAGCTCCCTGCTCTCCACAACCTCCTTTCAGGTAGTTGTAGAGAACAATGAGGTCTCCCCTCAGCCTCCTCTTCTCCAGGCTAAACAACCCCAGCTCTCTCAGCCGCTCCTCATAAGGCCTGTTCGTCCCACTGGAGCCCCCAGTAGCACAGGCTTATCTAAGGCCACTTGTGGTGGGGCAGAGGAGGGGAACACATCTACTCACAAGCGAGACCATTCCAGATCACCTCCAGAGACTTGGAATGAGAGACAGGGCTGAAGTGAGTGCTTGTTTGGGGAAGGCTGCAATGGGATGCCTCACACAGCGAAGAAATGGTCAGCAGTGAGCCACTCCCAGATGAGCCATTAGCCTTCTCCCTGTTGCAGGGCTGCTTTTCCCGCCCTCTCCATATTCCTGCATGCATCCAGCTCACCCCAAAAAAACCCTGTCACCCAGTTTTTATTCCCATATAGACCACTGCTGAAATCCCATTGTGCAACTCAGCCCAAGGGCAAGAGGCTGTGCACCGCTCACTGCTCTCCTGAGGCTGCAAATGCGCTCTGCCAAGTCAAAAGGAAGAAAACCAGGACTGCTTCTGGCTTGAGGCCCTACACGTGGCAGCAGAGAGTTTCACCTTTCCACAACAAGATTTTGTTTCCTGTGCCAAGCCCATGTCAGACATCATGTCAAGGCTCTGAATTCTCCTTTTGGAGTTTTCCTTTAAAAAAAAAAAAAAAAAAAAAAAAAACCTGCCATTTCTAGGAGGCAGGAAGCTACAGATTGCTGTCTGGTTTGATGTGTGTGTATTTTTAAAAATGAATGAAAAATGTTCTGGATGGATACAGCGTAACAATATGTAAGCCTGAGGCATCAGATGGTTAGAAAGCTGTATTCAGTGTGTGCACAGATGTAATTCACTGTAAGGAATATGTGACACCACAAAACAGTTCAAAGTAGCAGGCTGGTACTAATTACTATGCTCTTAATGACTTCATCCATCAAACCATAACATGTCCTATAATTATACAGAGCAGCCATATGACAACCAAATGCCCAGCCACTATTTCATAGAAGACGGTTACACAGCAAAATTCTCTGTTGATTACAAGCAGAAAGCTTGAAAAAGAGCTGCATTTTAGGTCATATGAACCCCGTAAATTATTTTATTTTGCCCTTTTTGCAAGGAGAAAGGGTAAACCATTGAGGATTTGGGAGGAGGGAGCTTGCACACAGACAGGGCAGGAAGGCTCCGGTGGGATTCACCACTTTTCATACAGATTTGGGATGTTTACAGTCCATGGCTTGGACCCCTTCAGGACACCACACGGATATGACTTGGCCTAATAGAGTTGTGCTTCTCCATGGGAAAACTGCCTTGCAGGCAGGCAGCGGCCTCTGGAACTGCAGGAGTAGGGAATGATGAAGTTTATCTCTGACAGACCCTGAACTTCCTTGCAGCTGTGTCCGGTCCTTCCCAGGGTCTGGGCACTGTCACCACTCACATCACCTCAATCTGCACCAGCAAGGCCCATGTCTTGGCTCTTTCCCTCTCTGAGACGAACACACGCACCACATCTGCCATCAACAACTACCCTCCTCCCCACCAAAACAGCACACTCCAGCGCACACACTTCTCCCCCTGGGGAGAGGGCGTGAGATTAAACTCTGTGACACATGTTATTCACGCTACCACATGAACTGTAGAAAGATGTTCTGGTGCTAGAGAAGAGAAAGGCAGGGGTCTGATCTCCAGTTTTCTGCAGACTTTTCTTGATTCCCTCCTGAGATCCAGTTCCTTTATAGCTTCCACTCACACCGTGACACACTGCTCAGTGGCATAACACAGACGGAGGGAAGAATAGCTCATCCACTCATCATTCGTGCAATGCTGACTTCACCCGTTTCCCATACACATCAACAGACGTGAGTTTCCCACATTTTCATTTATTATTTCACCTCTGTTTTAATTCCAGGACCGCTATGGAGGGTGTTAAGCAGGAACCCAAACAATAAAACTAGAGATAATACAGAACATATCAGAATGGACTATATGGTCCCAACCTAATAAACTGTAAAGCTAACATTGTACAGACATTCTGTGACAGACACCTGCAAGCCCTAGATCTGACTGCTGGCTGGCTGAACAAGGCAGCAGTGGGTCTGGATGCACTGAGCTTAACCATCCTCAAACCCATCATAATGAAGCAGAGGCATCCCCACCTTACAAACCCAACTTGTGTACCAGAATCAGAGAGCTAATCTCCATAGAATTTCTCTATCGAGTTGAATGGCTAAAACACTGAATAGGTGAGTCAGCTACTTTTTCTAGGCATCTAATCCATTGACTTCATGTGTGAGCACTTGTTTGTACAATGCACTAGAACAGGGATGAAAAGCATCATGTTTATTAAACAGCGTGAAAAAAACACTGGTTTAGAAAAAAAGTGGTCAGAAGCAGACCAGAATGTATCAAATGGGTTCTTATATCCCAACTCAGCAGAAAATTACTGAACTTCAATGACCAGGTCTTGCCCCTAATTTAAGAGAGGTGCAACTTCTGGGAAGGGCGTGATACAGTCCCAGTCAGGCAAGCTGAACAGAGAATGTCTCCAGAAAGCATAAAAAAATGCTGCTATCTTCCAGAATAGCTTAGTGCTCAACACAATGTGTGCCACATATCATCAGAGTCCTCAGATGCAACGCCTATGGATTTTATTAACCAGTTTCCAGCTTTACCACTCTGTGGATTTTTAGACAGACACTGATGACATTTCAGCAACTTGATCCAGAAACCTGCATTCTTGGTTGAGAGGTGCAAGTTACTCATCACATGGAAACAATAAAATGGCTGTAACAGTTCAAAGTAGTGGATTATTCCAGGAAAAATAGGAAAAAATATTTTGTTTTAAAAGTGGACAAAATGTACAGTGCTTGTTCTTGTTAGAATTTCCTAAATCTTTAAAGTATTTCACAATTTAATTATTGGCACAAAGCTTGCTGTTCATAAGCATGAAAAAAATAATTTCTTTTACTCTATTGGTAGATAGTGGAAATATTTACCACTATGTGTTTCTTGAAAGTTTAATATAACTGGTAAGAAAGACCTACATAAAATAAAATTTACTACATAAATTTTCACGTTATTGTTGAGCACAAGGTCTAATAATCATCTCAGAGGCATTTCTGCAATGTGCTGTAACATAAAGTCTGCAGGGTGCTGTCATCAGGCTTTTTTTTCTTATCTCCATGCAGCTGTTAGTAGCATTACCTACAGAGCTTCTTGGAGCATCTTGACCACAGAGACCATATCATGCTTCGTACCAAGTTCTCCTCTTGTCCCCTGTCTGTCTGGAGTTTCATCAGGTGGGTTGCACCTTCCAGGGCCTCCTCTTCTCCTTGACACATATTTTCCATGGCCATGGGGCACACAAGTTGCTGAAGCTGGAGCTCAGTTACCAGAAATGCCTTGTACTGCTCAGGTTTGTTGACAGAGCCTAGGGCCACTGCTCAGTTCACTTATGGATCTTCTGGTTTAAACACATGGTTCAATATGACATGGGACAGCAGCAAAGAAATCTCCTGGAGCTCCTGAAGAGTTTTGATAATGAAATACCGTGTCAAAAATATTTCCTTCTTTTTCCCAGAGTGTTTATGCCCCCACCTCAAGCCATGTCCTACACAAAACGGGGCATTTCTCGAGCCCCATCATTTGCTGGGCTATCAAGTGGACATTTATTTCTACAGGTCAATGCCTGCCTCTAGCAACTTCTCACCCCTACACCTACAGAGCTTCCTTATGTGGGATATTGTCAGAAGTTCAAATGACAGAAGTCAGCATGTCTTGCCTCCTACACGCCGTCCTGTTGATGTCACAGAGAAGATCAATACATATAAGCTCAGGAAGAACTGTTTGCACCTAAAGGAGTAAGTATGGTTAACCACAGTGACCTGTTTCTGCACAGGAACAAAGAGTTTCTGTCTCACACCAGGACACGAGCTGCCATGGCAAGGTGACACACTCCCATCCCAGACAGTGCAGCCCAGACCGTGGCATCTCTGAAGGGAAAGAGAAATCTTATCCCTGCAGTATAGAGAGGGCCTGGGGACCTGAGGAGGCACTGCCAGCTGCCACCAGCTTGTTCTTTCATAACTTCAAGAGGAAAGTTTCTCAAAAGACTGCGTCAATCACTGCTCTCTGATGTGAGGAATGTCACATTTAAATTGGATTTTTCTTAGGCTTATTCTGCACCTCGCCCCTTTGCCTTCTGTCTCTGAACACTAGCAAGCAATGCATGGAAGGATTGCCTTAATGCTGGGGTCTCTGGTGCCTGTGTCACCTTGCTAAAGCCATGCATTAACTCTGCCGATTTGCATCGCTGTGAGGTTTTTAACATGAAAGGAGACAGTTAAGGTCAAGCTCTTCATAAGTCCGTAGTTTGTACTTTGTGTTGTGCCATGGGGTTGGGGTTTTCTGCCTTCAAGGCCTTTCATACTGTTGAAAACTATATTCGACTGCTGTCTCTTGAGCTGACCCTGGCAACAGGCTGTGCACACGAGTTGTATTCCACACCTCCACAAATCTAGCCTGTGTTCCTCAAAGCTAAGTCTTGCAGGCAGTTCATCTGCCCCAGGGTTTTTATGTTGTCTCTGCCATTTGGTCATCTTACCTCTTGCTTTTACCTCAACCAGCACTTGCTGAGCTAATTTACATCCACTTTTACTTTCTAACGAATATATAAACAGAAAGTGTTCATAGATGGTCCTCTAGCCAAACTTTCATTATTCCTGCCATTAAGAAAAATCCAGTTTACATCAGGAGTTTTTCACAGCTTGCTTTGCTGGGTTTTTTTGTACGCAAAATCATTAATCCAAGTTAGTCTGTCCCTCTGCACAAGTAAAGCAGCAGACAGTGCTCCTGACACTGCCAACCTCCACTGGGTTTTTCCATCTGAAAATGGGAGGGAAAAATGTTTCAGAGAGATTCCTGCTGGGAAAGAACCAAGGCAAAAAGAGGAGGACCAAAGGCAACTGGAAAGAATTACCTCAGCCTGTATCCTGCATGTATCATCCCTCTCCACCTCTCACTCCTTTTTGCAGACTCCACACCAACCTTTTCCTCCTGCTGCCAGCACCAGCGACTGCCTCAGCCATACCACAGGCATGCAATCCACCTGCACTTGAACTTTATTTTCCACCCTGCAACCACAAACAAGGCTTCTCACTAAAAGCCCACGAGGACACATGCTGTTAGGCACATTTCTCAGCTCCTAGTGCCTTCCCAAGGCAACTAAAAACACCAGCTGCCAGCTGCTCAGGTTCACGGAAGAGCCTAAAAATGATGGAGCAAGCTGGAACCCAATGAACTGGACCAGGGAGGTAAAAGATGACTCACTAGTCAAGCTGGATATTACTTTCCTTGCCTCAAAAAAAAAAAATACTAGTGGAAGTGCTGTCACACTGACAGCCAGTCTTGAAGAAGGGCAAACATGGCATTACATCAGCCATGAGATTATTTTGTTTTCAGTATCACCACCACAAGAAGAATTAAACACACACAATAAGACTGTCACAGGGAAATCATCCTCTATAAAAAAACCTGTTTCATAGTAGGTGACTGTGCATTATCCTTTCCGCTTTTGGGAGATGATGACAAGGGGCCCCATCACCAGCCACACTATCTCTGGCATGACAGGGCAACGTGCAGGTGATATTTTACTCCACTTATGAGTAAGCTTGGAAATTCATAATTCTATCTAACACAGGAGGATGTGAAAGCGCTTTGGAGAAAGTTCATGGGATGCTGGGCAAACCTAACATGGCCCCAAGGGAGGGGCACTTGAAAGACTAAAAAAACCAGTGTGCTGCACTTTAAGTAGGGTAAACTTCCAACATTGGATGAAGGACAACTACAATTGTGTGTGTGTGCATGTACATATGTATGTACACACACAGTCCTGATGGAACAAGTATGCGAATAGCTTAATATAGCTACCAAGAGCTGTAGCACCACATTTCTTCCAGCTTCCACTAAGATCATTTAAAGAAACAACAAACAAGCATATCATGAAAACCAGCAAGCTTTGCAGGAGCAGTTTAATACGTGGCTTCATTAAATCTTTACACATCAGGCTTTTGTGTCTGTACCAACAAGCAACATCCTGCCACCAAAAGGGGATGTCTGCATGAAACAACACAGCAGAGCACACCCAGTGTGTGGATCAGATGCTCAAGCAAGGCCAGGCCTGACCCATTGCCCATAAAAGCAGAAAATGAAAATCACAGGAAAGAAGACCAGTACCTGGATGTGTCCAAGCTGTGGTGGTCACACGTCTTGTCTGAGATGACAAGTAGTGACAGCAAACTCTTCTACTTACCTTCCCGAAGAAAGTACAACCCACATTAGAGATTAACAGTAACAGGCTCCTGCCAGAGCCCCTCTGTGTCTGCCAAATTAGCAGAAGGAAAAGCATTATTTCAAACCAAGAGCGGCGAGGAACAGGTTGTTTTGTAATAAGGCAGTTCTGCCTGCAAGGGAGGCTCCTCACACCTTCATCCTCCTTCTCTCTGGGTAGGCTTCTCCTCAAGGGGAGAGATAAAGGGTAAGAGTCTGCCCTTAGAAATTCACCGAAATTCTGAGGTTTCCACCCTGTGCAGTGGGTGCCCAGGAATTGATACATCGCTACAGGTTGATGTATCTGTTTGTCTTAGATGTGACTTTGGCAGTGAGATGAAAGCCAAAGCTTGAGCAGATGAACCCTGCCCAAGGCCCTGAGCACCAGAAGACAATCAGCAATCTTCCTTGCTTCCACAGCCTGGAAGTTCTTGTTCTTGATCCCCAGGGTGGTCCTTCTTTCTTTCTTTGCCTTCACAACAGTGGGGCATCTCATTTCTGCCCCGTCTCTTGAAGACACAAAGCTGCATCAGTTTGTGCAGGCCCATGGTTAGAAGGAAGCGTACGACTCATAACAACTATGCCCCATTTTCAAAGGTCCAAAGGACGTTTTAAGGAAGATAACAGTTATCCTACACATTAGGAAATGGTTCTTTCCAGTGTATTAGTCACAGGAAAGAGTGCCATCCAATGGAGATGAACCAGAGACTAAAAGGCATTGGACCTGAATTCCATAATAATTAGTTTACTAATTATCAACCATCTCAACTCTGCAGCCCAGTTTCTTTGTTTATATACTGTGAATTCTGACTTCAAGTGTTCAAAATGCTTTGAATACTGTTAATGAAAGGTGATGTAAGGGAAGTACTTGCTGTTCTTACATGTGAATCAATACGGGTTTTTTCCTCTGAACAGTTCTTTCAAATTAACAAATTTGCTGGACTTCATTCAGTAACTCTAGCGTGGGTTACTAGAGAACTCATCATGCAAACTTCAATGAGAAAAAGGCACAGAACCCACTGCAATAAAACACAGCAGGAAAAAGGGTGCGTTGTTTGGGGGATTTTTCTGACTCAGTTCCTTATGAAAGAGCATGGGGTGGGATGCGAGAGCTCTGAGGACAGAAAAAACCCATCATGAAACGGTAATACTCTTTCTGAATTGGAGTAGCACTATGGTACTTCACTTATTCAAAGTTGTGGGCAAACACACATTGCGAAGAAACAGGAACCACAGAGAGATGATTTGGCTTTGGAAATTGTAAAACTCTTGCTTGGAAATAGCTTTTTTTATTTATTTATTTGAGGTTTTTCTTTTTGGCATAAACTTGGTCTCATATTCAGTGCCACGATGGAATTAATTGGTGAAGGTTCTCAGTTCCAGCTCCCTAGGTTTTACATGCCTAACACTGAAGTGAGGCCCTGAGCACTGTGCCAAACACCTTGTGCATGCCAGCTGACTTAGAAAGAGTGACTTGGAATTTTTCAAGTTCAGTCTTTTATTCTTTTTACAGTTCTCTGTTCTCATCTCCTCCCCCTCAGCGTATTTCCTGTTTCCTCATCCTGTAATAGTTATGTACACTTAAACAGTGGATCAAACACCTTTTGACTTGTTGTTGTCAAGCTTTATTAACATTTCCCACATCGTTTCCTGTTTTCATACTGATACGCCAGCAAAGGTCTGCATGAGTGAGCAATGCAGCGGGTCAATATCTACCCTGAACTGCTGGCAGATAATTCTTTTCATAAAGCATCAACAATCCCAAAATATACTAAAATGATGTTTCTGCGGCCATAAAATTAGTAGACATTAAAGGAACCATTTCACTCACCAACAGAGTTCAGCCAGCCTTGAGGGAGGTGCAATAAACTTTCAATATAGCAAGGCTGGACAAGGACCTAGGTCAGGGAGTAGCAAAGGATGCTGCATGTGCCTGAAAATGCAGAGGAGGTGTAAGCTGGTAGAGTCTTTTCATAGCTTGGTGTAGACACAATGCCTCATTAAAAAACAGTGAAAACATGCCATCTTTTTCCGGCAAGCTGCAGCACATCAATACCAAGTCCTATTCCTGATGTTACACTTCCAACATTGCAAGCCTTCTGCAAAGTACTTGTTGGGCCTACTAACATAATTTTAAGCATGCAAAATGCCCTAGTCTATAAGTATGTAATGCCATAGGAAAACTTATTCACTAAGTCAGCTCCAAGCAGTGAATTTATGGAGGCTGCTACTTTGCTGCTGCATGCAATTTCCCTGCAAAACAGCAACATTTCTTTAAAGAAATACAAATTATGTGTGTCAGTAGGAGGGAACAAATGGAGTTCTTTGTGTTAGCCAGCAATATTAAAAGCAGCGGACACATCAAGGCACATTCAGAATATGTCAGACAGTGACTGAAAGCAGTAGGAAAAAAAGCCTACATTCTCCCACATCAAGCTTCAACAGAGTCTGAGGGAGAGGAGTGAAGCTTTAAATGGCTTGAGGCTTAAAAGAAGCCAAGTCACAAGAGAAAGCGATTTCAGATCCAGTATGTCTGTGTTTCTAACCAAAAGTCTGTGTAAAAAGCGAACAGAGAAGTGTGTTTTTCACAATTTTCTCTTGTGGTGTTTTGGTAAGGCTGTTACTTCACAGGATGTTCTATTGTCTTCCCTATCACGATGTGCAGAAATACTTTGCAAGCCACTGTGGGCTTTGATAAGGTGCCTTGCAAGGTTAAAGGTGTGTTTTTGCTTTCAAGACGAACAGACTGAAAATCAATACCCGAAATCTTTGCCACCCACCTCTGGCAGGCAATCTCCCTGGTTCAATGAGAAGAAGAAAACCCACTAAATCTGCTACATCCAAGTTGGTGTTTGGACTCCTGAAGTCCCCTTTTTTCAGATTTCAAGATGAATTTTGGGCAAAATTAGCCAGTGGAAACAAAAATTCAGCCCCAATAATTCTCCCTGGCTTTCTTCTCCTGTCTCAAAGATCTTGATTCTGCCTCCAGCTGCAGACCTTCTCTGACTTTGCTAGGCATGCAATTTGCCCTGAATTTAGAGTAATGCCATTCCCAGTCATCCAAAATCCAGAAATCGGTTCCCTAAATTTTAGGTTTTGGCTAAAGAAATCCCAAGATTCAACCATAATTGTGGTCTTTTTTTGTTCCCAAGGTCGAGGGGGGGATGGAAAGAGGACCAATGGAAGGAGGACCGCTGACTTTTCAAGCCAAGCTGTTTTTCAAAAAATATCTATAGCTAGGATTGCTGTGTAGTCGAGGGCTAAGACTACAAGAGAAAGCAGCAAAGCTTTTTTAGGAAAGTCATCAGCACAAACCTAGGACTCCACAAAGATCTGCAACAATCACATCTTTGCTCTGGTGGCCTGAAATGAAGATCTAGAATCAGAGAGCAGGAAGCCCGGACCTTGCACCAGAGGAAATAAGATCCCTTTATGCTCCTTAATCTGAGGGGGACCTAGATTTCCCTGTTCTCCAAGATGCAAGGTCCTGAAACTATACTGCAAGAGAAGGAACATACCTAGGGGTACACTTACCTCCAACAAGACCAATGGCCACCATCCCTCTGCATACCCATAGCGAGTAGCAGCTTAGGTCATAGTGGGAATTTCCACCTGGCCAACTTTGGACAGGTAAGAGCAGCAAGCCCTACTCATGCTGCTATCCTTGGCTGCACCTGGGCAACCCAGGAGGAAGTCCAGAGTCCCTCTGGGCTTCATGGAGACCTCCAGCACACAGATGACACAAGGTGAGTGGCTTCTGGGTATCCCTGGTCTGAGCTAGCTCAGACCTCTGCATTAGCAAGAGTGTCAGCACATCTCAGCTCCACTGTGGAGAGGAGCCAGCCCATTGGGAGGAGCAAATGCTGGAGAAGGTCATCCATCACTGTCTAGACTCATCCAACACCATTATCCAAAAGGCATTTCTACTGATGCAAATCTGTCCTGCAATGTGCTGCTCTCATGAGCATCCCCACCAGCCCGCTGATCTTTATTTCCGCATCTCTGAGTACTGGGTCTTTCTCAGCTCAAGCAGACCTTCTCTGCCAGGTATTTTCCTAGAAGCTCAGCAGATTCGTGCAGCCAAGGATCTGCCTCTCACAAGGGGCAGATCCCGTGGCAGAGCGTGGTTGGCAGAGGTCTCCCTCCCCAGCATTTGAAACTGGGGCAGGGTTTGCCTCAGCTCTCAAACATCTGCGATGTCAAGTGTTCTGCAGAGAACTAGCTGAGCTAGAGAACCAGATGAGCTGTCGAATTTGTGTGCTGACCCCTCTCACTGGTTGTGCTTAAGTGTGCTGCAGCCTGCTCCAGTTCAGAACACTAAAGGTACAACAAAACCCTCAAAGAGGGGCAAGACAAGACAAAATGCTAAAATAACACCTCAATGCGAGTGAACTGGCACTCAGTTTTAAGACAGCTGTGTTCTGCAAGGTGGGGGTTAAAGGTACGGCGGGAGAGGTTAGTCTGTGTTATAAAATGTCAGTGAGCTTTTTATACAACCACCAGAAAAAGCCTTTTTGGTTTTTTTTCACACCTACAGAATCTTATACGTTGTCTTTTGGACGCCCTAAAAATTCCCCTTAGTACTTTTATCATTCAACATCACTCCAGAGTTTAGTCAGCTAAACCATACCCTTTCCCAGTGTTAGATAAATTGCATCTTAAAAACAGCACAGACACTAATGTCACATCGTCCTAGAGCTGAGCCACATGTGAAAGCTCTATCCTGTTTTTCTACAGAGATGAGTAAGATTTTCCTGTGTAATTAATACATAATCTTGCTGTGTATTTGTGTAAATATATAGCGCAAAGATACCAACGTAAAGATAACAATTTGCCAAAGTGCTTTTTGCCTTCTTTCAAATGTGGTTGTTTTACTTGCAGTTTGCTGCATTTTAGTCGTGCTTTGACATTTGAAGAATTTTCACTGAAAATAGACCTTGTACTAATAACATATCCAGACATCAAACTCATAGTAATAAGGAGCAGTAATAAACAGCAGATTTACTATTTATCTCTCATTATCTATTAATGTAATCAAGTGTTTAAGCAAAATTGAAATAATTACAGAATTTATTTAATGAGGTTAAAAAACATAATTTAAGTTACTTGCACATATTTAACAGTAATTATCATTGCTATGTATTTTTTGATGGATTTTGTCACTTTCAGGCATCTCACCTTCTTAAAGACAACAGACCTGCTTCTATTAATATGTCCTATATACTGTAAGGAATGCTGCAACTTCTATAATAACACAGAGATTAAGAATAATTTACAAAGATGTAAAAAGACAAAGTTCTGATTGAAAGAAGCTTATATTGCTAAGTGTTTAGAGCCTATTTTCTATTGTCCACTAGACCATTGTTGCTGAGAACTGCAAAGAGCTGGGAATCCTGCCAGTCTTAGATTCAATCGTTATTTAATAATCCAACAATTAACTTAAAATCTTCAAGCAGACCTAAACATTTGACTTATTGAAAGGTTTTACAGAATAAGAGTTGCCTCGTGACAAACTTAGATGTAGCATCTTACGAGATAGCATGATCTTGATGAACAGCGGGATAAAATTGTCACTGATTTATGAGCAGCAAACAAGGGACATAGAAAGACCAGAATATGCACAAATATGGACAACCATATTGCTGATTTTTGACAGGAGGCACTTGTCCAAATGCATTCATTTATAGTAGGATGCTTTTTCATGTTACTTTTCTTTGGGCTTTCCTGGAAGCGTGGTACTTCTAATCTCTTGCAGTGATACCAACTTTTTAAAGCAACATCTGAAGCACGGCAGCAGGGAAGGTCATGAGGAGGCTGTTTGGCCATGCTCAGCCGGTGAGATGCTAACTCAGCTCCACTGCTTCGAGCATGCTTAGCATGGGCCTTCCTCCTCTTCCTTCCCCCTTTTAGCCAGCCCTTGTGTCTCCCAGCTTGAAGTCTTCATATTCAAAATAAGGCATTGCTGTTGCAGCTGCGGTCACCATGACACTGTTCCCAGCAGTGCCAGCCCTTTGCTTTCTGCCCTTTGGGTGGCTTTCTGCAAAGCCTCACAGACCACTTGTGCCCTTCAATTCCTATTGCCACCCCTTGCAATGGGACATGTTGAGATAGTTCCACTCATTAAGCACAGCTTTCTATTTTGTTTTAAAACCTGAGCAATGACAGCAAACAAAACACTTGAGAGATGCACTAACATCTTGGTTCTTACTTTCTTTTCTCACCTTTTTAGTATTCATTTAATTCTTCATTAACAGACACGGGCACGAAACAGTGTCCCATGGAACCCTCTGGCCTAGAGCACTCCACCAGGGGTAGATTCAGGTATGGAGCCAACTGGATCTGCTGGAAGAGTGTGATGTGGAAAGGAAAAAGGAAAGGGCATCTCCTGGGAAAGGTCTGGGAGTTTGAATTTTTGCAGCTTTTCTTCGAATAATTAGCACCATCGGTAGGGAGTTGTCCGGTTACACCCGCTGAGGTTTTCTCCACATCTGTCAAGCAGCATCCAAGATCACGACGCAAAATGCTACCTTTCCACTGATGGCACAGGGTTGCAGACCCTCCATGATTCCAGACCCTACCCAGGGCCAGGCAAAAGCACAGGACTCCTCAAGCAGGATGGAGAGCAGGGGCTGGCCAGGGCACGGCAGACACGCAGGGTACCCGCCATCCTCCTGCCACCCAAGCCTTGTTGTAGTGCATGGAACACTTTGCCTGTACAAAAAGGTCAGATCCTGAGGTGAAAGCCTGGCTATAAGCCAAAAAATAAAGACCGTTTATTTCAGGAAGGCAGATCTAAACTTTTTTTTTTCCCCTTCTGCCCCACCTCGGCACAGCCCCATCCTCAGAGCAAGGGTGAAGGGAGGGGTCTCACACAGTGGGACATGCTGCAAGAAGCACAGGCACAACACAAACGTCTTCTCAATGAACAGCATCTGCCCTACTTGCACTGCACCATCGCGCAGTCAGATGTGTCTGTGTCATATGGAAACTAGGTTAAATGAAATGGGTGTATTTCTGTGAACCTTCATTTCAGCATTGATTTCTACCTTCTGTGTCAAGACTTGAGAGTTTTGGTCAGTTCTGATCCAGACAGGAGTAGGTTCCATAGGAGAATTGTCTGAGTAAGAGCTAAGGTAGGAATATAGGATTCGGGCTGCTGTGAGGGAGAAAGACATCATCCCAGAAAATACAAATTATCAGTCTAAAAATGCTGCTCATATCGTAAGCTGGAAGCTCATGTTTTTAACTGCTACAGCAAAGCCAGCTTTCCCAAAGGATGTGTCAGAACCTTAAGCCATGAAAGCTGCTGATACCCCACCTTTCCAGCCATTCTGAGTCTCCTTTTCACAAAAGCAAGTATTTCAGAGCCCAAGCTAGTACATTGTGCTGGGGACAGATGATTCCCCCCAACAAGGGTGGGCGCAGTCTCCGTCCTTTGCCCCCCAGCAGTGGCAGGCTCTCGTATCCCCTTTCTGCCCAGTGCCAGGAGCTACTTTCCCAAAAGCCACAAGTAGTAAGTCCCAGGCATACGATGCACCCCATTGTTAAAAATACATCTGTGTTAAAACATGTGGGAGAGCCGTGAGCAACTTGAACGGCAGCTCCGGGCAGTTTATTCATGACTAACGCCTACACTGGCCAGATCTTACTCAGCAAACGTGGGGCTGGGGCCTAGGCTGCACTTTCACAAGCAGTTCAGCCCAGCAAGAGTGAGAAAGGGAGCTTTATTCCTCGTAACAATGAAACGGCAAGCAGCTTTCTCTGGTGATATCATACCCACTGTGGTTTCAGCAATCACCGTTTACACTGGGAGAGCAGGGAGAGGGGATTCGTGCAGCCCTGGGCTTGTCTTTAAAGGGAATATTGCCCTGCAAAAGGTGATCTAAAGTTTAACTAAACAGAATTTAATCTTAAAAAACCCTGCAGTATTCAAAGACAGTTTGTAATTACTAACAATCGTTATCAGGATTGGTTTTGCTCTTCAGACCATCAGGAGATACTCTACCAACGACTTTCAGGTGATGGCTATGAGCTGGGTAAGTTAGTTGTTTTTTACTGCCTGTAAACTCAGGTTTTATTGCAGGTGAGATATTTAAATGCTGCTTCCTCATACTGAATGCCAATGACATTACACTGCAGTATTTATTTTTCCATGTGTATCCACAGTGTGGCCATCAGCACTGATTTTGATTTTCACAGTCTGAGTTACAGCTCTGCTTTTCTTTCCTCCTCCAAACTGCAGTTACTGGTACTATCAGCTATTTAAAAACAAGGCCAGCAGCAGATTCTGGATATTCTCTCACCTCTGTACCCTTCTCTTCCTTCCCAAAAATCTGCTGCTAAAATGCTACTCTCAATACATCTGGAGAACAGGAGAAAATGAACTGTCCATTCACATTTGAAGCTAAATACCATCCAAAAAGATTCTGCAATATTAAAAATTATGTTTACAATGTGATAACACCATTTTCCCAGTGTGAATGGTACTAGTAATCATAAAAGCAAACACCTTAGGCCATCTCTATTGAGCACAGCTTACAGTACTGGTCCCAGGGGAGTGTGACTCCTCCAGCGCTCGGCGGAGGAGCTCTGGTATAACGTATCCACTGACCTGCACTTGAACCTACCACTTGCTGTTTTCCTCTTATAATCTAAATCTGGAAATGTGCTGTCTGGTCAGTAGCGTACTACCGAATCCTTTCAGTGAAATGCTCTAGATGCCATAAAAGCGTGCCTGTGCTTGCAGCGCCGTAGAAAATGAACTTGTAAAATATAGCCCGAGCATGGTTCACAGCCGCCGGTATCGCAGAGGCACCTCTGTCATGCAGCCAGGCAACAGCTGTGTGCATTGCAGACATTGTGGGTGGGTGGCTGTCTGTGTGCTCAGCAGCTGTCCCTGCCACGGAGACGAGCCAGCGCCCAGCCAGCCCGGAGAGCACCCTGGTTTTCCTCAGCCAGAGCACCCCAGGAGAGCAGCGCCGCTGCTCACACCCAACCTTCTCAGCAGGGTTTTGTGGGATGTGGATGCCACTGCTAGCCTGAGTCAGAGGGAGAGCATGGACAGCCTGGGGGCAGCGTTCGCCTCTGGGTAACTTGATCAGCTGCCACGGCTGGCTTTACGAAAAATGACTGCAGACACCAATAATTTTGTGGACATCCTTCTGTTAAAAAATGCCAGGCAGTAAACTGCAGCTTTGGAGTTTTGCCCTTTTTATTCTCCAGCCCTGAATTTAGTTGAATTCATCCACTCTGCTGTGCCCACATTTGCTGCCTTTTAACAAATCCTGTATGTTGACCTTGGTTGCACTGAAGTCATGCACATTTACAACTTTGTCATTTGTAGAGCCTGCCATAAACCTCCTTACCATATGCCATTGGCTAAGAAAAACAGCTTTTAGTTTTTGTTACAAAAAAAACAGTTCAAAAGCCTTCATTTCAAGGTCCATTTGGCCAGTCACCTATGGAGGGATGATTTGGGCCACATTTGTAAAAGCCCCCAGCTCACGATATGAGAGGGCTGGGGAGGCCAGTGTCTCAGAAACATGAGCCCACAGATGTGCATCTTCTCACTGCAATTCAGAAATTGCTGTAGAGGCCACCAAAGAGTTTGACAGCAGTGAACACTGAGGACACTGGCAGTCAGAGGGAGCAAAGTGCGTGACCTCACCTAAAACTGCCTGAAATCACTTTACGTCTTTCTATTGACTTCAGTGATCTTTGCCTCCTTCCCTAAATGAGTAACAAGGATCCCCACAGATTAGGCAAGTGAGATGCATGCGCAGACAGCTGTAACAGTTTTAAAAGGTGCCTACTTAAGTGCAGGTACTTTTAACTTTCTAGAAGAGGTTGACACTCCGCATGAGTTGTCATGGGTTTGCTTCTGGGGTGTTCTCCAATCTTACAGGAGAATCCTCATCTGTCATTTCAATCACATTTTTCAATGTGAAGTGTTTTTTTCAGGCTGTATATTGCATTGATTCTTGAATAACATTAAGCAAACTGTTGACCCTTTCTAAGCTGCTATGTGCTACTTAGAAAGCTTTTAGGCTGGACCATACAGTTTGCTCATTCTGATTAAAATACTGTTTTTTTTCAAAGCTGCACAGTATGCAGAAAAGCACCGACTGCACAAGTGAAACATTCTTTTTCCTTCCCCGGGTAACTGGATGAGCTCTACTGAATTTTCCGTTCTGGTGCTGTGGCCTGGCTGCAGAGGCAGAGCTGTGACTCTTTCGGGCACAGGGGGTGGCAGGGTTGAGCAGACAGAGATCTGAATCTTCAGCAGTATTTTGGAAGCATGAAAAACATGAATGGAGAGCCTGATTTTTAAAATAACTTCTTCTTTACAACCATTAACACCGAAACTCCAGCTCAAGACACGGGGGTTGCAATGAAGTGCAATGAAGTGAAGGTTAAGCAGCTCCAGGCAGGACTAGGAAAGTGTAGCTCTACATTATTCAGCAACATCTGGCTAAAAAGAGAAGAGGACTTCTTACAGGCTTAATGTCATGCTGAAGGAGATTTCTCTAGGCTTGGAAGAGCAAGGGAAAGTGGAAAAATGAACAGCATCTCTGAAAATCCTGGTTTGATGTTTGGGGTATTTTATCACTTCACCAGTGGGAATAAATCTGCCCTTTTTCTTTCCTTCCATCTGGCTAAGCAGTTTGCATCAGAAGCCCCAAAGAGAGACCAGCATGGGTTAGGTGTCAGGGTCAGTTGCTCAAGCCTTCCTTATCACCTGTCTGATGTCCTTTCTCAGCTATGAATACATTCCAGCTTATGCAGAAATGTCTTTCAAAAGCAAATTGAAAAGAAGGAAGGAAAACTAAGCTACATGAGAGATTTCTATCCCAACTGAGATGGACAAAAGAGAAAACCAGTCTCAGAGGAACATCTGCAGATGTTTTTCTGCTGTCTCAAAACCCCCTTGGTATTTCCTGGTGCACTGGAGCTATCTCAGAGCTCATCTCCACTGGCAGCACAAACACCATGTGTCTCAGCTAGGCTGACACCCATGCACAGCTCTGTGATATTGAAGTTGCTCCATTTAGATAACAGAGAACAAGCAGCAATAGTCCCCATGCTTCTCAGCAGGCTTTCAAGGTTTGGTATGGGGGACAAGGGATCTCTTTGGGAACTTCTTTCTCCTTTGAAGAAACCAAGTAAGAAGCCAAAGGTGATAGGTAGAGCTGCTGTTTCCAGTGAGTCTGTGGGGCCATACTAGAAGTAAATCTAAATGATAAATTACATACTGTATAAAATTATTAAATCCTACGCTGTATGAAGAAGTGCATGTGTGCGTGCACGTGTGTATGAAGAAGTGTCCAGAAGCTGTATTTTCATTACCCACTGAGGACCATCTATCTAGCAACTGATAGACTTTGGAAGTTGTTTCATCAGCACTTGCCAGACACCCACTTCTCTTATCAGACTTTTGCTCCTAGGGAGCGCAGGGCTGGGAGAGCCCTCCTATGCTCATGACTCCTTCTTGGATCACAATGAACTCTTTTATATTTACAAAATCTTTGCTAGTCTCTGGAGGCCCCAGATAAAGACAAAAGACCATAAAAACATCCATAGGAGGTCAGACCAAAGGTCCCTCTAACTCAATATCCCATCTCTAATGGTGGAAATGGCAGACGTCTAGGGAAGAGTACAAGACCAGGGCAAGTCTATAATAAAACTACCATGATATACTCTGTCAGCCTCCAGTGATTTGGAGGTCAGGGACCTCCTGACACAGATAAAGTATGTTTGCGTTTGAAGGCAGAGAAGGATTTGAATCTCTGTTCCAAGAATTTGAATGCTTAACCCAGCTGGTGAGAGAAATAAATATTCACTATAAATACAAAACTGGTGGAACCAGACCAAAAGTGCATTTCCAAGCCCAAAATATTACCTCCAAGAAACCACTCAGCTTTCTGAGGCCAAGAAGCATCTTTTAGCCTGAAAGGTTCCAGCTGCCTGGCATTCCCAGAGCAGCGCTCACTCACAGCCCTTCTTCTGCCCAGTTGATCCCCCAAGACAAAACATCCACCCAATGAAAAGCTCTCAACATTATGCAGGATCAGGGCACCCAGAGCTCTCCCACTCAATAATTCAAACAGAAGCTAAAGGTTCTTCTCAGAAGAAACAGCAGGTTGGGTAGGTGCTTCCTTCAGGCATCAGACCAAAACAGTATCTCATACTGGAATCATAGAATCATAGAATCACAGAATCATTAGGTTGGAAAAGACCTCCAGGATCATCGAGTCCAACTATTCCTATCAAACACTAAACCATGCCCCTCATCCACCCGTCCCTTAAACACCTCCAGGGAAGGTGAATCAACCACCTCCCTGGGCAGCCTCTGCCAGTGACCAATGACCCTTTCTGTGAAGAATTTTTTCCTAATGTCCAGCCTGAACCACCCCTGGCGGAGCTTGAGGCCATTCCCTCTTGTCCTGTGTCCTGTCACTTGGGAGAAGAGGTCATCTCCCTCCTCTCTACAACCTCCTTTCAGGTAGTTGTAGAGAGCAATAAGGTCTCCCCTCAGCTTCCTCTTCTCTAGGCTAAACAACCCCAACTGGGGTTGCCCAGTGGGCAAGTGAGTTATTCTCTGGCCAGAGCATAGCTAGCCCAGCTGTCGTAAATGCAACGAAGTAGTTCCAATGTTGAAGTCAAAGGGTTATCACAGTGGCTCGAATGCCAACCAGATCACTGGGCAATGCCCACACACTAGCAAGTATGTGCCAATAGTGCCCTGGGGCCACGGAGCCCCAGCAAAATGCTGCTTCACCCCAGATCACAAGGACAGCCACAAGAATAGGTCTTTGTAGTGGCAACACCAAAAACAAGCGCAGGTCCCTCTGCCACATGAAAAACTGTGCAAACATTCATTCCCCTGCAACATTTCTTCATGGCCCTCACATGAAAAAACAACTGCTCTTCAGCCCTACTCCAGTTTTCTCTGTCAGCCACCACATCCCCTATTGAAATCATTTCCTGTTTTATTTTTAAGATCGCTGCTGTCATAAACTGTCGCTGGCGTGGGGGGTGGGAATGGGAAGGTGGTGCCTGCCCAGCAAGAACAATAGCAAGCACAATAGGATGAGGGGTTGGCTTGGAGGCTGCTCCGTGAGATGGCTTGGTGGCAGAGAGAAAGCTGTAAGGAGCAAGGGAAGGGTGATGTTCATCGCTTAGTAGCACCCCTCCTGGAAAACAAAGGAAAACAGGCTTGATATGATACAAGGAAAGAGCCTCATCCAGTGTTTTGACTACAAACCTGATGTTTCAAATATTTGTGGTGCAAGAGAAAAAAAAAGCTAAGGGTACCTGTTTGAGGATGAGTCTCTAACCAGAACAGAGATACAAGACAAATCCAAATTCTAGCAGCAAGAGTCATAGCCAGCATAGCGATCTTCTCTCGTAACAGTAGGCATAGCAGGAAAAGGTCAAAAAAGTTAACTTCAAACTGATAAATGATACAGTTAAGCTACAACAGCTGCATTATTGCTAGTATCACCTTTGCCTCTGGGTGTCTAGTTCATGGTCACTTTACCTTGGGACAAGCCTGTTGGGCCATTATACCCTGTCATGGTTTCTTTTTTATTTGCCTTAAAAATATACAAAGCGAGTGTCATAGTTGGAGCGAGGTGAGGGTCAGATAGGAAGGCAGAACTGAAATTAGTAACAGCCCAGCTGCTGCAAACTATTTCACAGACTCTGGAACAAACTGCCCCGTTTCACTAGGGGCCACTGTGCAGCACAGGATCGTGCCTTTCCGCAGGGCTGGTGAGAAGGACCAGTGTCACATCATAGGCACAACTGGAGAGGAGGGAGGTATGTTTCGGTGCAAAAAAAAATGATTTGGGAAAAGCCAAGATTTATTGCTCAAAGGAACTTTTAAAAAATTCACCAGCAATCCCTTTCTGAAGCCAGAGTAGCTGCAAAATTCAGGTTTGGTTTTGTTTTTATTTTCTGCCAGAACTCATGTAATTTTCATGGCTGTGAATCAGGACATCTTCATTCTTGTGGCATGTTTTTCACTTTTATGAACACTAATTTCACTACATTTTCAGAGTGGTGACTTTAGCCACAGCGTGGCTGCTGCTAAGTTCCCACGGCTACCAGTAGGACTTTTATGTGGGAAATCTGTGGGCAGCAGGGAGCCTCCCTGTTTGTATCAATATGAACTTCCCAAGCACATCAGACTGACAGTTTCTCAGCCCAAGAGTCAGAGCACACATGCTCTCACTTAAAGCTCTCTTTTCCTAAGCTGAAGGACATGTGTGATCATTTTAGTTTCGACAGTTTTCTAGTAGGCCTTTTGCACACAGAGAAATCCTGGGCAAATGAGGTTTTTTTCTCTTCAGTCAGCAGAAGCCCAATCCTACAAACCGTTGAGTGCCATTTATAAGGCGCTAAGGGGCTCTAGCAAACACCAGGAGATGTACAGAGCATCCTTCCAGCTTGTGTGCTCTATGCATATCACAGACCCTCCGCAGAGAGGAACCCAGCTTCCCTCTCCATCATTAGGGCTTGGGCGGTTGGTGCTGGCAGGTCAGCATTGGCACAACCGTCCTGCGAGAGTTTCTCAGCCTTTCACTCCGTCACTACACATTCCAGAGATGACCAAACGCATAAAACACATCTCCTGTACTTTCATACTGCTGCACTTTCTGCAGCTGGCTAATACGTCAAAGAGCGTATTAAAAGCTTATATTTTCTCTCTCACTTGGGGAAAAAAAAGTGATTTTTCTGTTCTCGGAACACAAAAATGCAGGGGGAGGGAAATGGGTGAATTGTATGGCTTCAGCTTTACTAGAGGTAATATATTGCAGAGGGAAATCAGCTGTGGTGGGACACTGTGTTTAGTCAATACTTGAAGACCATACAACCCACAGACATGGCAGGACTATGCTTGGTGATCATATCTCATTATTGCTTCCTATTTGCAGAACTGCAACTGCAGTAATTGTGGAAATGTTTCACATCCACAGTCACTAGCAATCAACATCTGTACTCAGGAATACAAGGCACTGGCAAGCAGGGAAGCTAAAACTCTCAATCAGTTGTTTGTAACTTCAGTAAAAGAAGGATGATGTCTTTGCCAGTGAGTGATGCTCCAGCTTTGCATGAAGCTGAAGCTAAAAGAAATCTCCAAGCCCTTATCCTTCAAAACACTCACAGCTTCTCAGCTTCAATCCACTGTTCAACTCCTTTATAAACCCATCCTTTGACAGCTGCTCTAGCTTTGAATCCTCACACTTGGCTTCAGGTGAAGTTCACATTACAGTGCCCTGGGCATATTCCTCAACGTCGTGCCACGTATCCCACATGAAGACAGGAATATTGTGAGATATACTGCTCTTCAGCTAGCAGTGAGAATGTTAACATATAATTTAGAGGGCTTGAAATGGAAAAGAAAATAAAAAGCTGGAGGTACTTTTACTGTTGTTGCAGCCAGGATAGTCTAGGGCTGTAAGTGCAGTGAGGTTTGTGGGAAAAGGTAATATCAACAATAGATATATTTGGGGGAAAAATAAGATAACCCTCCTCTAGCTCAAAATTATCAATGCTAATCTTTAAAGTTCTCCAGGTCGGACAGCTAAAACCTGGAAACTGTTTCCCCAAGAAGGATGAGAGCACAGCAGCCTGACAGTTGGGTTCATCGCAGGCTTGCAGCAGAAATGGGAACATGTGCTCAGCTGCTGAGCAAAGCACAGGGCTGCACTTTTCCTTTGTGATCAGAGGGAGCCCTGGGCAGGTCAGACGACTGCAACCTGGGGCAGCAGTGGGGAGAAGTACAGCCTCCCCAGCCACTCACTAAATGGTGACTTCAGAGATGCTATTTGGCAGTGCTTTATTTAAAAGCCTCAGGCAAATAAGATTATTTATTTTTTTTTAGGAGCAGAAGCATTGGAGAGTGTACAGCAAAATTCAGGAGCTGTGAGGTGCACCAGGAAGATTTATGAGAGAGAGTTTGTTTATTTCTCTGACATCAGGATATTTTTTTAATATCCTTATTAAAAGATGCATTGATCCATTTGTAACCTCTCTTATTCTCATAATCTCAGATAACGAGACCAGCAGCACAGCCCAGGCCTGTTTCAGTCACCTTTCAGAGTAAATCAGAAAGAGAAACATATAGAGACATCATAGCTGGGACAAAATTCCCAGTGAAAATCGTCACAAATGGCTGGTGTAACCACTAGTTCCAGAATATCAGAAAGATTTCTCTGTTGTCTACAACTTACGCCTGTTTTGTAAGGCAGTTTCAGTGTCTGTGTGCGCACATCTCTGCCTTTCCCCTTGGAAAAGCAGATGAACTCTTTTTCCAAAGGAGCCAAATGCAAAAAGATCTCAGAGTTACTAGCATTTATAAAAGCCACATAAAAATAATTGGCCAAATAGAAGAGAGGGGACCCATACACAACCTCTACAAGCACTCAGACTGAAAGTGGAGCTGTGATTTGAATCTCTGTATTATTACGTCCCCTGACACCAACTTTAGGGGAAAGGAGCTGTAACACTTCAACAGGGATAATGGCTTTAACACCAGTTTCTGCTCACTCATCATACAAATCCACTGGGCTTCAGTAGTCACAGTGTTTGAGTGATTCCTTACTGACACTAAAAGCATGCTCATTTTCAGAGTACAGGGCTGGAGATGGAGTTTTGTTGGGGACCTCAGGGCATCGCCTCACTGAGTCAGCAGCCACCTAGCCCCTCCCTTCTGTCTCCCTAGCCTCAAATCACATCAACCCTACCAGGGATCTGCAGGCAGTAGGCATGTGTGGAGGTGACCCACATGTCAGCCTGATGAGAAGGCCAAAAAATGAGAAATGTGCAGAAGAAAAAGCAGGAAGAAAAATAAAACACCAGCAAAAACAGGGTAGAAGAGAAGATGGAGCTATGCAGGAGGTCAGTGCTTTGGTGCTTTGGTACTTTCGTCTCGCTCTGCTAGACAATTTGGTGTCAAGTCATATGACGGGGAAGTGGGTAGCGCTAGAGACTCAGTGAAAATGAGATTAACTCACCTACCAAATTCTCAGTCATCCTCCTTTTATAACCACTGCCAGGAAGTATGAATAACTAATCTAAATTTAAATAGAACGGAAAAGAAAATACTGTACAGTGTGACTAGTCCATGAAGAAACCATGAATTTGCTCTTTTAATAATTAAAACTGACCCAACAAGTTTTCCAGAGCAATCATCTCTTGTTCATGGAATGAAAGGCTATCTTCACTGCCCACGTATGCCGTGTGCTGCATTATCTGCACAGATAATTGCATTACTTTGCTCATTTGGATGAAATTACTTTTTGTGAGAGTGACAAAGTAATTCCTCAGGCGCCAGTTATTTTTCTCATTAAAGAATACCATGTAGAATTATTCCATTCATGGAAGAATCAAATGCTTTAATTACCTACTTGCTCATATTTTGTAAGTTATGGAAGAAAGAAAAGCTCATTGCCACTGCCAGCATGAGACGAATGTTTCACTGTATATGGGCAGGGCTGGCAAAATTTTCACCCCAAGCCCATTCGAGTTCAGCCTGGGACATGCCTCATAGACTTGTATTTTTACTTTTTGCTCTGCAGAACCAGTATACTGCCAGAGCTCAGCTACTGCTGCTCGTGCTTTGACCTTCAAAACCAGATTTCTAGATATCTTCACCCTTGAATATTTTTAAGGCATTTACTTCACTGACTATGAGAAATATTATTAATATCTGTGTCTTAAGAGTTCTCTGTCAGATAATGTCTGAAATGCAGCTCTCTAGGAGCTATTTAGGGAAAGACTTCACCACTTTTAATCCCTTGCAGCACTGCTTCTTCACGCAAGTCAGTGAGAGTAAATACTATGCAAAAGGAGTAAAAGAAGCAGGAGTGAGGCTGCAGGCAAAACCCTCCATGAGTCAAACTCTCCCCCAGCTACCACATTAAATGGTGCTGATAGAGGTGGGATGGCATGAATGCCATGAAGAGGGCTTTGGCTTATTAACATCTGAGAGAGTTTTTCTCAAACATGAGTGTGGTCCCAGATCTGAAGTCCATTAGAGCTTTTCAGTAGCTCTGGGTTTGGCTTTAAGAAAGAAGGGCAGTTTCTGATGGTTGAGTTAGACTGTGTGTATTGAAGCAGCCACCGTCGTTGAAATGTCGGCACGGCTGTGATGGAAATGAAGAAGGAAGCAGAGCTGGAGGGATTTCTGAGAAATATCTGTTGTGGTTTCTGGGATTCTGGGCTAAACTATGACAATGTCGCAAACCAGTTAATCACACAGGAATTGAACAAACTATCAAGTCATATGGAAAGAGGCTGGTTCCTACAGATATGCCATGTACAGCCATTTGGTTCGTGCAGCGTCTTTCAGTGCTCCAGTAATCACATCCATACATAAGGATTATGCTATCGGACAAGAAAAATATATCCTTTAAGTATGCCCATAATTTAAAGGCATAATTTAAATTTAAAAAACTGCACTTTTTTTTGTTGTTGCCATGCACAACAGCTGTTGTCTAAAAATGAATAATGTATTGCCTACTATGCCTATATACCGAAACTCAACAAGTCTAATTTCATGTTAAAATCACTGGCCTTTGCCTTTCATCAGATAGAGAAAAGCGAAATTAGCACTCTCTTTTTCATGTTTCAGAACAAAAGTATGAGCTTTGAAGTTTCATATTTGTGAAAGAAACCATCGTGGCTTGTTAAAACAAGCTTTTGGTACTGAAAAGGTTAACTAATTTGGTTTCCCCGATAAGTTTATCTATGATCAGAACTGAGTCATACAGAAAATACTCCTACAAGATTTGACCTTTTACTTGTATCCCACACTGAGATAATATTATACTTAAAATGGATATCAATAAGAACTTTGTTTTAAAAGTATATTTAAAATAAATTACTTTTAAATAACAGAAACTGTTTTCAATTAGCCCTGTTAAAGGAAATCAACTAGAAAGTTATGTATGCTTTTTTATTTTCTTTATATAAATTATACCCAGGAGTCCTATGATAGCAGCACTGTACAAACTATGCTCTACCTTTATATTTATTTCTTATCAAAATAAACTTAACAAATTAGATTTGTTTTTACAGCACTTTATATCCAATAATGACAATGTTGTATTGGTCCCAGGATAAAAACAATGAAAGTAGCAGCTGAACGGTATTTTTATTAAGAGTTAACAAAAATGTCTTGTGCAAACAGAGTATATAAAGAAAATTAATTCCATAATTCCTCATGATGAAGGCATCTTTCTCCTTTTTTTCTCACAATATCAATCTCATTTAGAAAGATCATTTTAAAGGGAAAAGCTTTAAGTTTTAGCATGACTTACTCAGCAAAATGCTATGGCTGAACTTAAACATTGCTGACTGCTAGGATTTAATATTAGGACCTGGCAAATGTTTTGATAACTTAATACTTTTTAAAAGAAAACTTGTTTGTTACTGAAGATTTTGGAAGCCCAGGAGAAATATAATCTAAAAAAATAACAGAGCTAAAGATCCAAAGAAATGTTTCTTCTTTTTTCCGTTTTTTTTCCATTTCCTCTACCTTGAACTGGTTCCTCCATGCTAGCATTTTAGAGGCCTTTTTATTGGTGACAGATTGAAATATCTCTGATATATTCACTGTACAACTCAGCAAGGGTCCACGTTTTCCTCCAGCAGTGGAAAAATGGCAGGGCTAAAAGTCTGGGGTCTGTTACTAAAAATGAGTCCTTATACAAAAAAAAAAAATTAAAACCTTGGTTAGAACATGTGGTTTGCTGCTGTTAAGTTAACAGTGGAAAATCTCATTACTTTTAAAGTTAATTTTATTTTGTGGTGGGATTGTTCTCTAGGCTGAAGCAGATTTTCTCTTAAGTAGAGCCTCTAACCCTACCTTACAGTCTTCTGTTCAGCAAGTCATTCTGCACAGTTTGGTGAGATGCATGTTTTAAGTCAAAGTGCTGAATCAGAAAAAAAAAATAAGAAAAAGAACTTTTTCCCACACGTGTCTCTAGGACTGCTAGCAGGCACTCGCGTGCCATCTTCACCAGCTCATGCTCTTTCTAGAGGAGTTTTCCAATAAAGATCTTGGGTTAAAGGTGCTCTTTGAGCAGTGCTGACAAAGTTTCTGCCTCTAATGAAAGATTAGATGCTGCTGAGTGCTCTGATGGAGCAAATTAGAGGTTGGAAAAATTCTGATGCTACCACGACGCAGGAAGCACCACGGAGAAGCAGAGGTGTAAGAAAGGTATAACATGGTTTGATGAACCAACAGTTCAAAGTGGACAAACAGAGAAGAAAATAGAAGACTGTAAAGGTTTCTAGTTCAGGTTTCTTTTCAAATTTTGGAACCATCTAATCTGGCTTCTGACTTTTCATTGAGGCTATAATGACTTACAATAACAGAGAACCAAATACGCAATTTAAAGGGAAAATAACCCCAAGGCAGAAGCCTTGCTTACAGCTTGTGTGCTACTTACGCATATATATCCTACTTATAAGTCACTATGACTCAGATCTGAAACTCTCATGATTTAAAATACCAAGTGAGATTCAGAGTCACATAATATTTGCATTTCACCAACAGCCTGATGGCTTTTTTTTCAGTAACATCTGCTCACACTATCTAAAACTCACTCTTGTGCAGAGGTGAGCCATTATATTGTAAATTCCACTCACAGTAATCCTTGTGCAACTCAGTCTGTGAGCTATAGTTCAAGATACCCTTGAATTTTCTAAGTCAGCCATTCCCCCTTGCACTCTGCACTTTCCTAGGTACTGGTTCACCACAATAATTTAACATGTGAATAAGCAAAATATATGCAGACAAGGTCACTGATTATCTGATTATCTGATTATTTTTTTCCCCAAACTTCTCTTCTCAACAAAGTTGTCAGAGTCTGAGATCTATACCTGGAAGCTGACTCACTTAGCCCCACTGCTGTTGAGGTCTTGGTTCTCTGTCAGTGATAATTTTGGTGTTTAGCTTCTCAATATTTTTGTGGAAAAAAACAGATCCCAGCAAAGAAAGGAGCCTCGACCAGTCTGACCTCATAGACACGTAGCAATGCTCTGCTAAAAGTATCTCTGTCTCAGTGATGTTCATCAGTTTGTTTCAATCCAGTTGCACCAAAATTTTACAAAGAGCAAAACAGTGCAGAGGAGTGTTTGTGATTTCACTGTAAATAAGGGTCCCTTGGGAGAAGGAGTCTAGTCGGCAGGAGCACCTGCAGCTCCCCTGCCAGCTGGGAAGACCAGCAGGTGCTCAGCATCTATAAAATACCAGGTTTTGAACTCAAAACAGATAAATCCTTAGATAACCTTCCCAAGGTGAAGTGAGTGAAGTGATAGTATAATATGTAACAATTTTAAGCTGAAAGAGGGTAGATTTAGATTAGATATTAGGAAGAAATCTTTTACTGTTAGGGTGGTGAGGCACTGGAACAGGTTGGCCAGAGAAATCATGGATGCCCCATCCCTGGAGGTGTTCAAGGCCAGGTTGGACAAGGCTATGGGCAGCCTGATCTAGTGGAAGGTGTCCCTGCCTAGGACAGGAACTAGATGATCTTTAAGGTCCCTTCCAATGCAAACCATTCTATGATTCTAAGTGCCTCCAGCCATTCTGGGACCAGGTGCCATTCAGAGCATTATCAGAGGTTTAGGAAATGAGTTCAGAGCTGGATACAACTATAAAAAAACCATACAGATTGGGATCTGTGTTTTACCCCAAATCCCTTGCTTTACAGATGAACAAAAGCTAAAGGTAACTAGCCTGGGACCGAGAAAATTTTGTCTCTTGGAAGGTGTTTCAAGTATCAGCTGAGACAGAAAGCAAGACCTGGCTCTGATGGAGGGTGCTGCTTTAGAGCTGTGGTGTTCATCTGTGCAACAGGGTAGTGAAACCAACTCATTTTTGACATCTCACAGATGTGCGACTGAAAAGTGAACTTGCAGAAAAGAGTGGAGCAAAACTGGCTTGTTCGCTTTGCAGAGTTTTTGTGTTAACTTTCTTATGTTTTGCTTCATACAGTTCTATACCCCAGGAGTTTTGCTTTGAGTTTTAGCTTCAAACATAGCAAAACTGATTGTAAACCACTGTATTTTGACTTTTCATGTTGAAACTGCATCGTGCCCAGAAAGTTTCAAAAGCCGAAGCGCAGAGTACTGGCAGCCTGGGGTTTAACTCAGCCTGTGTTCAAGCTGTCAGAGACAAGCATGCAGAGATTTTGAGACCTGGTTTTTCTGTGCATTCCCACGTCTGCATGAAACTACTCAAATCCACCCATTTTTACGTAATTTCTTCCAGGAAAAATAGGCGAAGCCATACCAGAGTTGTCAGATTAAACTAATATTAAGTAGTGGCAAATCAGTAATTGTTATTTTTAATAGATTTGTTTCTAGCTAGGTCCAATAAAATTATTATAAAGGTTTGCTTAAACAGAAATCCAGAAGTACAGATAGTACTATTTACTGCTAAATGAATGCTGCTTTCTTACCTTTATCTTAACAGACGTGATTTGACAAAAGGAGTATGGTAGTGTTCAGAAACACCTTCCTGAAGGAAGCTTTTAAGAAACACCTACTTAAACATATATTTGTCCTACATTTTATCCACTTGCCACATTTATTTTCTTAGTAGCCCTTCAGCCCAATGGTTAATATATTGGATTATCATTTTTAATGGCCACAGAAAATCATTTCTAATTTACAACAGCACTTATCATATTCTCATTGTCATAATTTAACTTTCCACTATATTAATAACCAAGACCGATTTTACCTAGCAAGCAACCTAAACCCTCTTGACAAGCTTGACAAAAATATTGCATGCTTATTTCTCTTTCTAACCATCAGAGAAGGTCATTATGATGATTCTGGGCATGAGCATTTTTCCTGTGTGATTCATTTACACAAAGCAAACCCTCTGGACCCGAATTCTTCCTTTTTTGAATTTCTGCTTAACCAATAAGATCCATAGGTCCCCTTCTCCGTGGGTGGTGATAATGTCAGTACACCAGTGCCCAAATAACCTTTCTCTATAGGGAAATGCTAACATTTAATTCTTTAAATTTAAACCACATGTATTTTGGTCTCATGACTGCATTCTGTATTAACTGCCTTTTGTTATTAATTTGTATCACTAAAAATCTTAATGAAACCAGCTATTTAAACTGGAAATGTTAAGTGCAGTAGACATCTAAAATTCATGTATGAACTATAATAAATCAAAATATTTAAATAGTAACTAAATATTTTACCTAACCACTGTAAACACATTTTCAGAATTAATAATGACACCGTTCCGCATATGTTCAGTGTAAAGCTGTGTCTCAGAAGATCTGGTCTTTTTAGCCTGTTTCAGGGAACATAGGCAATGGCTTTCTTATCCAGAAAGAAAAACTGTCGTTTAAGTGCTGTCTAGGTGAGACCTCCAACAAGAGAAGCAAATTATGTGTGGGTTGACCGCATCCAGTTTTCCTCCTGGTACTCTGGAAGAGGCACAGCCACTGTATACAATCTTCACACACACTGCCATGGGGTGACCACAAATATAGAGCTGCCACTGGGGTAAAAATACTGGTATTTGGGATAAATACTCAACAACTTCTTATTTAAACAACATGAACCACAGCTGGGAGAAAGTATAACAGTTCCCCCAAACTAAACTGTTACTCGGTAATATTTAACACAACTGCAAACATTAAAACATGAATAGACAGATTAGCTCTAAAACTACAATTATAATAGAAATGGGAGGCGGGGATGACTGCATAAAATTTTAAAGTGTTTTCTGTAGCCTCTAGAAATGAACCAGTTTATTTAATGTTTACACATATGATTTAGGTAATATTTACATATGTATTACTTTTAGTCATTATTTTCATTATACATTTCACATTTCATCATATAGATATGTTATTTAATATATATAAAACAGTAAACCTTTATGCTGCAGATAACAGAGTTTAGATACAAGCATATTATCTTTTAAACACCATTTTTTAAAACTCCCAGGTACAAATTCTTGCTGCCTTTTTTTTAAAATCTGAATTCTGTATCTAATTCCATAAACTAAATGTTTCACCACCCAGAATACACTTTAGTCCCCTGGACGAACATTAATGAAAGCAATGTCCTTTCCCAGTCTGGCTGGGGGAGCTTACTGGGGCTGGTAAATTATATCAAAAAAAACCCAGTCATTTGAGATGGTTCCAATAACTCAAGAGATATTCTGCGGGTTTGGTCGCAAATGTCAGGGTGCTTAGGTTGTAGCTCTCCAAGGCTTCTCGTAATGCGCATTCTTTCTCATTTCACAATCTTTCCATTAATTCCCAAGCCATAAATGTTTATCATGTGCACCAGTATTTGGTAGAAACATTAAAAATGCCATTATACCCTTCTGAAGTGAAAAGCCATTCCCCATTCTCTCTTGGAGTCTTCCTACACCTTCATTCAGGCTCACAGTCCCAGTGATCAGTGAAATGAATGACACCAAAAGGGTATCTATTTCTTGTTTCAAACAACCATCCCAGCCACGCCTTGGGGGTTCATCCTGAAAAACATTGATAAAGACTTTAAAACAGATGAGTACACAAAATCAGTTTATCATCTGCTTCATTTGCAAATTATAAAATTGAAATTGCACACTACTACATCAGATTTTATGATAGTTTTGAGTCAACCTACAGCATAGCTTTTTCTGTAACAATTTGACTTTTCAGACCACCACAGAAATAGTCCAAATTCCTATCGATCATAATGCTAGTGACTAATTAATAAATAAAGCTCATGGGAAAGTGTTCTCTGTCTATACAAACCTAATTAATGCCTACGGTGAATTTTATCCAGGACTTCCTATCTTCCAATAGCCTTAGTTTTCTTTTAAGATGAGTTATACATATACAGTATATAATTTTTGTATAGTATATACATGACAAATTGTTCTTGTTATAAAAGAACAATTCAGTAATATTGAACTCCACGCAGAACAGTTCAACATAACTGCATCAACTAATATATTCAAGCTTTTTAATTACACTCCTATTCAGCAGACCATCAAAAAATGGACCTGATTAACATAGGTTTCTAATTGCCTATGTAATTAATGCAAGTATTTCTTGAATTCCCCCTAGATGAGTGCCCTGGTACCTGAAATTACTGCTTTCTTCAGCAAAATTAGTTTGCTGCATCAGGCCCAAAACTGAGGCATTAAGCTTACTTTTGCCAGACTCCCAACAGTTTTGAACATCAAATCGCTACATTCCTGATGCGAAGCCCCAGACTTCTGGCCAGGGCCTTTCGCGGTGCATACCCTAAGCAACAGCAGCTCCCAACTCACGCTCAGGTTCAGCTCAGCCACCATAATTCAAAACAGACTCCTGATGGCATCCCCTTAAACACAATAACTCTGTACTTGTTAGATACAAAATTACTGTCCTGCCTCTATGTCTTGTTAAACTTAAATAAAACACCTTAGGTGGAATTACCTTCGCAGCTGTGCTATCTTTATTTTTAAAACAATTTAATTTTAAAAAGTTAAACATTTGTGGAGCCATATTATTTTTTGCAGCATTTAAGTAATGGAGAAATTCATATGCCTAAAAGAAGGTACTTAATGACTGCTGAAATCCAGGATATCTGTTCAGGGCGGGCAGATATGTAGGATCTACAGGAGAATCACACATTTGAACTGTCAATGAGAAGCAAGGTGGCATCCCCCAGGGGCTCTAAAATGACACAGGAGGTCCATGTTTAGGTATATCAATTTCTTCTAACAATAATAAAATGCAAAAATTAAAATAAATAGATAAAATTTTATCTTATTTCAATTAGCTAAAAAATGAAAAAAAAAAAAGTCAGAACTCCAAAGAAGTAGTTTTGTATAAATCTCATTATTTACTGTATAAAATTTTGTCTAAATCTCCAACTTTACCTTATAAAACCTGTTGGAGATCTTTACCGCTAGTTATCTAGGTCCTATGAAAACAAAGAGCATAATGAATTGGTCACATTCACAATTCTTTTATACTTTCTTGTATGTATTTCAAGAATACCACTACATTTTCGAAGTCGAGTACTGAAAAAGTCAGAAAACACTAGTACAGGCTTCATGCAAACTCAAGACTGCAGCTTTTAGCTATTTGACCATGAAGGTTTCAAATCTAGATTTTTCTTATTCAGCCATCAGCAACCAAGTGCTTTATATTCACAAGAAAAGCACTGCCACCTTTGAAGTTAAATACCTTGTTGAAAAAGACATGGCTGCCTACAGTACAATTATTTTACATCATTTTGTTGTAATTACAAATTCTAAAAAATCTGAAATTAATGCCCCCTTTGAGTTGCTTCTCACAGTCAAGCCTTGGAGCTTGTTCCTGTGTCTTTCCTCAAGCAAATTTCCCTTAGATTCCAGGAAGAGTTTGGGTGGAGCATCATATCACGGTAGCAAACAGTCCTTTGCAGAAGCACTTCTAGTGCTGAGGAGAAGATAAACCCAGTCAACTGGAAGACGACTGTGATGAAGACATGAGAAAGGCTGACACAGCACTAAGATATATCAGGTGAAACATTTTTAGTAGAGTGTGGAAGCTGTTACACTAATGTTGTATGCAAGGTAGTAATGAAGGATGCACACTCCTGCTTGCCTTTGTTTAAAAAAGATCAATTTAACTTAAAGTAACTTGAGGATAGAAAACTAAGCTTCTGAAAGAAAAGTGTAAATTTTATTAGCTTCATCTAAGATGCTTGGGCCCAAACTTCCCAGCTGATGGAAATGGTAGGGAAAGGGACCACATGGGCTCCTACAACACCCCACAGCCTGCTCCCATGGAAAGTAAACGTTGGGTGAAAGAAGCCATCATGCAAGGCTTTGCACAGCATATCTAGCACCTCTGGCTTACTAAAATCGAGCCTGAAAGGGAGTGTCATGGATTTTCCTAAACCACAGTAGAGGGGAAAAAAACTGTTTAATGTAAGGTGTTTAAGGCACGGGTGGATGAGGTGCTGAGGGATATGGTTTAGTGTTTGATGGGAACGGTTGGACTCGATGATCCGGTGGGTCTCTTCCAACCTGGTTATTCTGTGATTCTGTGATTCTGTAAAAGGACCACATAGACATAAAGGCTATGAATAAATTTACACTAAAAGATAGAGCTGTGATGGGTTAGAACAACCTTCCAGTAGGGTGGGAAAGACACCTTCTGCATGATAAGTTTGCTTTCATGATAAGTTTGTTATCAACAGCCAGCAGACTAGACTCAATAGACCAGAAGTCCTCAGCAATGAACGAGCAGGGTCGTGGTTCTTTATAACTCGGCTTTCTCACTGTGATTATGAGAAATCAAAAATAATCTCTTCATGTTAAAGGAGGCTGCAGCTAATAACCAAATGAACACTTAAAAGAAAATATAAATATTATAACAGACATTTAAATAAGTATGTGACTATTTTCTGCTTGAGGTTCACTTATAGAGTAGAAAGTGAAATACTACTTTTGGTTACTTCAGACTAAATCCCAAGCAATCTTCTGATTTCAGTCACTTCAATGAGATTACCTCAAGCTTTCATTGAAATAAGTGAGATCTGAATTAAACATCTTCATTCTGTGTGTTCTTTGGGGGAACCAAAACTCATCATAAAGATTCATGAATATCATTGATTTTATAGTCATGGGCGGTGAGTCAGCAGTGGTGAAGATACCACAAAGAAGAGTTAGAGGCAGAAAAGAGCTTTGACTGGACATTGGTTTGCCTTACCAATCCTCTGCCCTTTGTTGGTTGTATGGCAAGATTGTACGGTGCACAGAGATTATTAGAAAATATTCATAGGCTGTTTCATGCAGACCAGCCAACTGTGGCTTGCTTTTTAATCAGAATAAAGTATCCTTCAAAAGCTATATTTTAAGCAAACATCTTTTCTTCTTATTTGTCGCAGCCAAATTCTCTAGTTCAGGGATTTACAATATTTTCCTTTTTCCAGAATGACACCTGCTGGTGGGAGAAGCATGGATGAATTTCAGATACTTTATAGGTTGGATTGCAGCTAACCTGACACATTCTCTGAGCATGCTCACCACCTGTGTCCAAACAAACTGCTGAAAATCAAGATTTGGAAACTGTAAAGGTGCATAAGGAGAACATTGTCAAAAAAATACAGTTTTCCAATCAGATTTAATATTGCTCTTAATAAATCACCAAGCACCTACTACTAAGACAATGCTTCAATAGTGTTTCAGCATTGGACACTCGTGCTATTCTGGGAAGCCCACGGCATGGCTATGTCGAATTGAGGTGGAAGCCAAAAGGAAACCCTCCCTATCCTATGCAAAAAAAGCTGCTGCTCTGCTTCAAACATTCAAGCGCAAGTAAAACCAGCTGCTGGTGTAACTATTGGTGCTCGGTAAACCAAAAGTTTGACATCTTAAAGTGAAGTGTTGTGTACATGTCCCTACCTGGTATAGGAGGACATCGCTAGGGGAGGCAGAAAGCAAGTTGTACCTCCGCCAAAAGTGACAGATACTCCTCATTACACCAGGCAGCATTAGGCTCTGTAACAGGCTTCCATGTTCACAGCACCTGAGTTTGTTGGCATAGCCTCCTCTCCAGCTAAACTGGAGCCAGAGTTGAGCTTTTGGTGCTTCCAAGACATTCCGATCTTTATTTCCAGAAGTGATTCCCAATACTTAGAACATCCTCATTGAGAACACACAACTTTATTTCCTTTTCTCTGAGATGCCAACTCTCCACCATCCTCTATAAAGGCAAACTAAAGTGTAGGTACTCAGGACCCTGAAGTTGGATACAAAAATATCTAGAAATATGAATTATTGAAGATATTCTGGGATATTTTTGGACATTATCTTGTAGCAATTTTAATAAACCAGATTTTGAGAACCATTACATTTTAAACATGACTTACAAAGAAATCTTTGTGGAAAAAAATGTCCATTTGAAAAGAAAACAGTATTAGAATTTCAATTCAGAATTAGAATTCAAAGAAGTCTTGAATTATTTACAAAAGCATAGGTAAGCATACACATCCAAACGTGTTCTTCTTGAGTAAATTATTAATATATAGGTATGGCTATGACATACCTCATTATAACATCAGAAGACAAACTTTCTTGTTGATTATAGTACTAGACTGCATTGGGCAGCAACTTAGGAGACTTGGCTTCTGTTCCTGGATCTGTGACTGCTCTCCTTTATGGTTTTGAGCGGATAACTTCACATCTCTGTTCCTTCAGTTCTCCCATCTGTGAAAAGAAGGTAACATTGCTTTATTATGATAGTTAAATGAGTGATTTCCAAACGCTGATTTTGTTTTGGTAAATACAAACACGTGAAAAGGGGGTGCCTTGCTGTAAACTCACTGGTAAATGTAAGACACTTGAGATTGTTTCAACAGATAGTTTAGATCTGGGGAGGTTTTTTAAATGTATTTCTTACAAAGCTGATGAAAGCTATGGTCCTACTTACGCTTGTACATACTTCTTTTTATAGAGTTCTTGTTTGTCATACATATAATGTGACTATCGAGAGCTGGAACCTTATCATGACTTCGCTTTATCCTCCTTAACCTCCTTAACAAAGCAATGACTTCATGAAGAGCCTGGCTATGTCCACTGCCTTCAGAGTTGGACTTCAGCCCAGGGTATGCACTTTGCTGAGAATAGCAGCAGGCTGGAAGCAGAAAGACTGACATATTTCCCAAACCCATGACAGCCTGGCCATCCCCACAGCGTCTGAACTAGCTGCAAAACAGAGAGGAAATTGTAGAAAAGGTGCTTGTACAAATGTATCTCTACTTTTTACTGTCAGAGCCTGAGGAGATGTACTGAAACAGGTTTTCTGGCTGCTTCCACTTAGCTCAAGGAGTGTCTCTTGAGCGCATCATTATCAACAATTGACCGTGACCATCTCAGTTCTGTGCTGGAATCCAGTAAAAAGACACTTCTCATCCTGAGGAGACAGCAGATTTTCCTGTCAGATTAGAGTTCAGCTTGAGTTTTGAGCTCAGGTTACTGCTGACCCTTGAGCAGTCTTCCCAGTTTTTAATGCTACAGATGGAGAATGAAACAGCCTGGGATTCAAATAAGGCTCTGCACAAGGATGAGAGCTCTGAATTTGGCCAAATTAGAGTGTGAAGAGCTGTCCCTGAAGAATAGCCACAAACAGGTCAAATGCTTATGGGTGGCAATAAAAGACCTAGGCAACAAAAGGAACCTTGTGGTTGGTGTATACTACAGGCCACCTGATCAAGGGGAGCCTACAGATGAAGCTTTCTTCCTCCACCTACAGGAGGCTTCAAGCTCTCGTCCTACTGGGGGACTTCAACCACCCTGACATCTGCTGAAAAAGTAGCACGGCAAGCTGTAGGCAATCCAGGAGACTCCTAGAGTGCATCAAAGGCAATTTCTTAACCCAGGTAATAGACGTCTCTACCCAAGGGGATGCAATACTGGGTCTGATGGTCACCAATGCAAGTGAGCTCATCAGGGACATCAAGAACAGAGGCAGCCTAGGCTGGCAGTGATCATGGACTGGTGGAGTTCAAGGTCATGAGGGATATGGGACAGGCGAGGAGTATAGTCAGGACCCTAAATTTCAGGAAAGCAGACTTCCAGCTCACCAAAGAGTTAGTCAGTAGAACCTCCTGGGATACAGTCCTCAGAGGCAAGGGAGCAGAACAGAGCTGGCAAATATTTAAGGATGCTTTCTATAGAGTGCTCAGTCCCCAGATGCAGGAAATTGAGCAGGGAAGGAAAGAGACCAGTGTGGCTGAGTTGAGACCTGCTGGTCAAACTGAAGAGCAAGAGGGACCTGCACAGGCAGTGCAAGCAGGGACGGGGAACCTGGGAAGACTATAGGGGTACTGCCTGGTTGTGTGGATGGGGTCAGGAAGGCCAAGGGGCAGGTGGAGCTGAACTTGGCAAGGGAATCAAAGAATAACAAGAAGAATACGTCAGCCAGAAAAGGAAGGTTAAAGAAAGCGTACCCCAACTGATGGATCAAAATGGTGACCTCATATCAACAGATGAAGAGAAGGCTGAGGTACTCACCAGCCTTTTTTTGCCTCAGTCTTCACTGACAACTGCTTTCCTCATTGCTCCTGAGACAATGAACAACAAGATGGAAACTAGGGGGATATGGCCCTTCCCACTGTAGGGGAAGATCACATTTGTGACCACATGAAGAACCTGAACGTATATAAGTTTATGGGACCTGATGAGATGCATCCCAGAGTCCTGAGGGAACTGGCTGATGTGGTTGCCAAGCCACTCTCCATAATATTTGAAAAGTCATAGCAATCAGAAGTCCTTGGTGACTGGAAGAAGGGTAACGTGCCTATTTTTTAAAAGGGTAGAAAAGACGACCTTGGGAGCTACCGACCTGTCAGCCTCACCTCTGTGCCTTGGAAGATCATGGGACAGATACTCCTAGAAGCTATGCTAAAGCTCATGGAGGATGGGGAGGTGATTAACGGAAGCCAGCATGGCTTCACCAGGGGCAAGTCCTGTATGACCAATCTAGTGGCTTTCTATGATGGAGTAACCGCAGCAGTGGACATGGGAAAACCAAAGAATGTGATCTATCTGGACTTCCACAAAGCCTTTGACATGGTCCCCTATAATATCCTTCTCCCTAAATTGGAGAGTTATGGATCTGATGGGAGGACTGTTCAGTGGATAAGAAATTGGTTGGATGGTCACATTCAGAGAGTAGTGGTCAATGGCTCGATGTCCAGATGGAGATCCATGACAAGTGGTATCCCTCAGGGGTCCAAACTTGGAACAGAGCTGTTTAATATTTTCACTGATATCAACAGTGATATCAAGTAGACCCTCAGCAAGTTTGCAGATAACACCAAGCTGAGTGGTTCAGTTGTCACATCAGAAGGACAGGATATCATCCAGAAGGACCTGGACAAGCTTGAAAAGTGGGCCTGTATGAGCCTCATGAAGTTCAACAAGGCAAGGTGCAAGATCATACACCTGGGTCGGGGCAATCTGCGGTTTCAATACAAGATGGGGGATGACATGATTGAGAGCAGTCCAATGGAGAAGGGAGTGCTGATTGATGAGAAGCTCAACCTGAATCGGCAATGTGCACTGGCAGCCCAGAAGGCCAAACATATCCTGGGCTGCATCAAAAGAAGCGTGGCCAGCAGGGAAAGGGAGGTGATTCTCCCCCTCTGCTCCACTCTCATGAGACCCCACCTGGAGTATTGTGTCCAGGTGTGGAACACCCAACATAAGAAGGATATGGAGCTGTTGGAATGGGTCCTGAGGAGGGCCATGAAGATGATAAAAAGGGCTGGAGCACCTCCCAGACGAGGACAGGCCGAGAGGGTTGGGCTTGTTCAGCCTGGAGAAGAGAAGGCTCTGGGGAGAACTTATAGCAGCCTTACAGTACCTGAAAGGGGCTACAAGAAAGTGTGGGGGGAGGGCACCTTTTTACAAGGGCACGTAGTGATAAGACAAGGAGGAATGGCTTTAAATTGGAAGGGGAAAGATTTAGATTAGGCATTAGAAAGAAACTCTTCAAAATGAGGGTCATGAGGCACTTGTACAGGTTGCCCAGGGAAGTTATGGATGCCGCCTCTCTGCAAGTGTTCAAGGTCAGGTTGGATGGGGCCTTGGGCAGCCTGGTCTGGTGGGAGGTGTCCCTGCCCATGGGACAGGTGATCTTTAAGGTCCCTTCCAACCCAAATCATTCCATGATTCTATGATTCTAAGATCCTAAATTTTTCTGCTCTCTCAGCTCTACTTAATGAACTCACATTGGATGGAATAACCTTGGCATTGGGATTACTTTTACATCCCATTCTTTTTACTTCACTTAGGACTTTCTTAACTTCAGCCTTTTCAGGCTTGCTCACTGAATGATGAGATCTGCATGACTGCCATAAACCCAGCCCACTTCTCACTAGGCAGCTACTAGGAAACTGGTTTGGATCTCAGCATTGCAGCTACAATGTTTTTAAGCGCCCTCACCACTTCTAGTAATGCGTTAGCAGCACCATTTCCTGTAGAAGTCATCCCATCCCTTCCCCCACCAAACAGTATATGCCCTATGTTGAGTCCCAGCTCATCCAAAGTCCCTTAGCGGCTAAACCACAGTATGTCCAAAACACTCCTCCTCAAAGGCATTCTGGCTTCAGCTGATCTCCTCAGGGACAGCCACAGGCTCTGCAGAAACGATCTCCGATGTCAAAGTTAAGCATTACTTTAAAATTATCCACATAGAACAAGAAATAACAATACATCAAGCCATGGTTAAGTTTCTCACTAGTTTTGCGTGTGTAGCTTTTCCTCTGCATGATGAACATGCTTTTCTTCCTCCTCTAAGCAGCTTCCTCCAGCTTTGGTTGATTCTGTACTTCAAAGAATACTTTCTTCCCCCCAGAAGATATATCCCTGCCTTTCTCTCTTTTGTTTGAAGCTTTCTTTTTTTGTCTTGCCCACATAATTTCTGTATTTGTAAGGGACTTATATCAGCATGTGCCTTTCTGTTGCCTCTTTCAGAGAAATTCCTCTCCTTCCAACCACAGTCCTTTACAGCCAAGTCAGAGGGAACTCCTTATCTCTAGGGCACAGTAACTTCTTTGGGCTGCACAGACACCACGCAGCCACTTCTTACTGATCAAGTATTTGTCCCTCATGGATGAATATGAGATGACTTTGGCTGAGACCAGTGGGATGAGGTTTAACAAGGCCAAATGCTGGGTCCTGCACTTGGGGCACAACAACCCTATGCTACAGACTAGGAGAAGTCTGTCTAGAAAGCTGCCTGGAGGAGAGGGACCTGGGGGTGTTGGTTGACAGCGACTGAACATGAGCCAGCAGTGTGCCCAGGTGGCCAAGAAGGCCAATGGCATCTTGGCTTGTATCAGAAACGGCGTGACCAGCAGGTCCAGGGAGGTTATTCTCCCTCTGTACTCGGCACTGGTGAGACCGCTCCTTGAATGCTGTGTTCAGTTCTGGGCCCCTCACCACAAGAAGAATGTTGAGGCTCTGGAGCGAGTCCAGAGAAGAGCAAGGAAGCTGGTGAAGGGGCTGGAGAACAAGTCTTACGAGGAGCGGCTGAGAGAACTGGGGTTGTTTAGCCTTGAGAAGAGGAGGCTGAAAGGAGACCTCATTGTTCTCTACAACTACCTGAAAGGAGGTTGTGGAGAGCAGGGAGCTGTGGCCTCTTCTCCCAAGTGACAGGGGACAGGACAAGAGGGAATGGCCTCAAGCTCCGCCAGGGAAGGTTCAGGCTTGACATCAGGAAAAGATATTTCACAGAAAGGGTCATTGGGCACTGGAACAGGCTGCCCAGGGAGGTGGTTGAGTCACCTTCCCTGGAGGTGTTAAGACGGGTGGATGAGGTGCTGAGGGGCATGATTTAGTGATTGATGGGAATGGTTGGACTCGATGATCCAGTGGGTCTTTCCCAACCCAGTGATTCTATGATTCTATGACTTATATTTTCTGAATATCGTTTATCCTATGAGCCCAAAGATGTCTGGAAGGCCCAGGTTTATGACTAGGGAAATGTGCTTATTTCTTCAGAGCCTGAAGGGCTGATGAGCACTGGAAGTCCCCAGTGCACAAGGGGAGCACATGCAGGGCCAGCACTCAGAAGTGAAACACCGGGTAGGGAACCAGAGGTCCCAGAAACCTGAACCAACCCATCTCTTTGTACTTCTGCTTGTAGGACATGATCTGAACACAGCCACAACTACATGCTACCCTCACCACACTTGAGGAAATCTCACTGGGCTTCCCACACAGGCCACAGGGCAGCACAGGAGGTGTACAGGGCTCATTTTTTCCCTTTAGGAACGCGTACTGATGTAGGGGAGTTTCACCCTAAAATGAGATAGAGATCCAGAACCACAACAGTTCCCCTGCACGGAGGAAGTAACGAGGTTGCCGAGTGCTGCATATTTTTGCATTTCTACTTTTTGCATTGTCTTCTTTCCCTCCTACATTGTTTCCCTTTCTCAGAGTTGTTCGTCATTTTACAACCTTACCCTGAACACCAGAATAATAGTCATGGGTTTACATCTATTATAAAATAGTAATATAAAGTAATATATATATAAAATAGTAATATATATATATAGTAGTATATATAAAATAGTAATACATAGTTTCAGCCAAAATGTCGTATATTTTAAACTCTGGAGAGAGCAAAACAAGAGAGAAACCACACTGTGTGTGCCTTCCACATCTGCACAAGACTAAGAGTTGCAGACTGCACTGTTCTAATGCCAGCCCATGATGGAAAAAAAGTGTTGACTATCTTACCCAAAGTAGCAGGTAAACTTGATTAGAGAACTGCTACTTCACTCCTCTTCTCCTCAGATCCTCCCTACTACCCCAGTTGCCTGCTTCGCAGAGAAGAAGATTTCCTGGGGACATACCAAACACAGAGCTGTACCTTGGCAAATTCTTCACTGTGATCCAGAAAGGTTAGGTTTTACAAGATGTCACTTTTCCAGCAAATCAAAGTACCACATTTGCATACCACATTCAAGGAGGTTTTTTAAATTCGTTATTTTTTTCTATTTACTATATAGAAATTCCTTTCCTTCAAGATCTGTTTTAAAGCTTTTCATCCCTGAGATCAGATCAATAGGCCTGCTCTTGTCCACGTGACTCTATCTTCCCTTCTTACACAGATGAACTGTGTTCTTGTCACATGGTCCCTCTTCTCCTTATAAGATATTCACACATAGGGTTTCATACACCTGTTCTGCATGAATTCTGGAACAACAGTTATCCCACTCCCCTGACTGAAGCCCATTAGTTCTCCTAAGCTTTGTTCCCCCATTGGCTGGTTAATTGTCATTTCCATACCCTCAGTACACCTCCAGACTTTGCCCTGTTGCTAAATCATCATCAGTTTATCCAACACAGCTTATAGTTCGCCTTCAGCACAGGAGCCTTTCTCTCCCACATATTTTCTAGATGAAGAACATTTGCTGTTTCTCTCAAGCTCCTTTGGTTTGTTTTTGCTTTATTCCTATTTATTCTGCCTTCTGAGACACACCTTTCTTTGCTGGTCCTTCTTTTTCCTCTGCCCTTGCACTACCTACCGATGTCTTTTGTGTCATTATTACAATGCCTTTCCCAACTATTTTTTCTTTTGTTTGGGATACAAGCTCTAGGTGGGTTTCACATTTGAAACTTTAAAAACCCTACACCTCCTCCACATTTCAACACCTTAGCTTCTCAATCCAGATTTCTTCAGTCATTAATTCATGTAGCTTATCAAAATTTTCCTCTTCAATACCAGGAATCTTAACTACAGCCCTGCTTCTATTTATTCTTCTATTTAGTGTAAACACGGTAGCCTTGTGAGTACTTGTTTCAAAGTTTCTTTTATTTTTATTCTTCCACAGAAGCCATCGTGATCATCCAGACTAAATCTAAAATATGATAGGTTGAGAAGTCATTTGGTGAAGAAGTATTTCATCCACCATGTTTAGAGGTGCCCGAGAAATAGGTCCCTACTTCTGCACACCTTCCTCCAACCTACATCTAGGAAGTCTAAGTCTCCCATAAATACACAATTTCCAGTCATTTTTTATTTGTCTAATTATGCTACAGAGATCTCTGTTCTTGTATAGATGTTAAAGACAAACTAAAGGCTATAGCAGACATCTGGAATGATCTGTACAGGTTCTCTTAACTAACACTTCCCAAAGTAATTTTGACAAAGATCCATTTTGTATGAGACCAGCAATAAGTACTAATAATCACCTTTTTTACTGAAGGAGAATTTATGATACATTATTTTTTGAGAAAGGCAGTATACAATATTTCTAGCTCACTCCCAAAATAACTGCATCACTGGACAGCACAAACCCTAGGGCTGCTGGACTCCTGGCTGCCCTAACACTGGGATAGCTCAGAAGAGCAGCTGCCTGTGAATCAGGAAGCCTTGGGTCTGGGTAGCCTTAAGGGGCAGCAACCTGAGAACTCAGGAGACTTGGGGAGGGAGACCAGAAAGGTCTGTTCCTCCACCAGCCTGGCAAGAGGTGAGGGGAGGAAGCCAGAGAGCTGCTAGCCTACCACGAAGACAAGGTAGGAGCTGGCTCTGCTGGGGTAAGGGGAGAGCTAGGGGCAGGGCAAACCAGAATTTAGTCCTTTCTAATTTTGGTGGTGTTGCTTTTGTCCCCTTTAAGAAGTGGCTTTACCTACTTCGTTATTTACTGCCCTGCTGGTGGTCTGATCAGCCCAGTGGAGACCCGAGGGGTGGCTGGTGGGGGCAGCGGGGATGGAGCAGCCGTGCCCCTAGCTCAGCCACCTCTGGAGCTTCGGTGGAGCTGACACACTCCAGGGACAGCAACTTCATCCTTCAGCTGAGCACAGCCCCATCTGAAAACTTCTGCCGAACTCGTCTGCAGCGCGCTACCAGCTCTTGTTACCAACAAAATATTTAAATCTTTCACAAGCACTAAAAATGTGAAGCAAAACCAGCATTTCAGCCACCAAATGAGTAATACCTCTGAAGCAGACTCAACAAGAAGCTTGTGGGAATTTTTGTCTATCATTATTTACTACTACAAATTGCTTACCAGATCTCGCCTGCTCAGACTGCTGTGCTTGTTGCACTAACATTAAAAAAACCAAAAAGCTGAATTCTGTGAGGGTTTTTTAGTTGTGGTGTTCTCTCACTCACTTTCACTAACACAATGTAAAAATGATGCCTGGGATTACAATAGCATGATGGAAACTTTCTACTACACTTCAGAAAACCTTAAGGGAAAACATGTATATATGTGCTACAGACATTATGTGCATTTCCAGGAATGATCACATGAAAAAAAACAAGACAATTAGGAAGAAAACTGCACCATCAAGTTCTTCCATTACTCATACCATAGGGCAAATGCAAGATCAAAACCAAAAGCGTAATTTCAAAAACCTTTTGAAAATTTGGCTGGATTTCCTACCTTGTCACCTCTGTGAGCCACACAGAGAATGAGCAGTCTGTGATCTTTTGAGGAGCAAAACACTACCTAAAGTTGCAACGTAGTTCAGGATCAGTTCCAAACACTGAATTGTTTAACTCAAGAACAAACCACATTGTACTTTGCTTAGGCAGCTGCAAACAGAATAGGATATGATGAAACAGAAAACTTTCCTTGTGGTTTTGTGTATATCATCCTCGCCACTTTCATAATGAGAGGACATAGGCTACCATTAAAGTCAATTGCAAAGTTCCTTTTGACTTCAGTAGATGTAAACCAGGTATTAATATTATGCTTTTCAGTTTTCTTGAGGTTTAAACACCTCATAAAATAAATTTACAGATGAACTAGTAAATGTATACTTACAAAGAAACCTCCTAAGGAGCCCCCGAAGCCATATTTTTTAAATGCTGCTATTCATTCAGTTCGTATCAGACAGACTAAGGGACTGGCAAACAAGGGTGCACAGACCAAGAACAGCAATAAGAAATGCTGAAAAAATATTCCAGAAATATAATTCCAAAAGTATCATCTGGCATATTTGACAAAAGCAGACTTAGAAGAGGGTTTTATATTTTGTGACATATTTCACAAGCTCAGAAATCCCTATCTATTTATTTATCTGCCTGTCCATCTCAGTTATCTATAAATGAAAACATGTACAATATATGCAGCAAGGTTGTTTTTTTTTCCAGGAACCCTTTCAAAACCACTCACATAAAAATGCAAGCAAAGCTAATTGAGAAAGAGAGAAAAAGTGAAGGGGGAGAGGGAGTCTAACCAATGAGAAGTCAAAATACTACCATCCAGAACTGACGTTTTCTTCTATAGAGCTATGTGCCCATTGGGTATAATTTTTGATTTCACAGACTTTCCACATGTAAAATTCCAATTGACTTCAGCGCAAATGAATGAACTGCAGGATCTAATTAAGCCTGCTGAGGTTTGAAAAACAATCTCATATGCTGCCTGAACATTTCCACGAATTTTAGAGATTTTTGAGATAGTTTGCCTAATTCATTGCCAAATAATCATATATAAGTAATTATAACTACAGTGTGTAAATATAAATAGAAAGTGAACGTTAGATGATAAACAGATACAAGGAAACAATAATTACCCAACCTGACTTGATGAAGGCTTTATTAAATGGAACATCATACACAACATTACAAAAGAAAGAGTCATGATTGATAGATGACATTTGCACATTCATCTTGTTCCAGATATTGCTGGCACAGAATCACAGAATCACAGAATCACAGAATCACAGAATCACAGAATCACAGAATAACCAGGTTGGAAGAGACCCACCGGATCACCGAGTCCAACCGTTCCTACCAAACACTAAACCATATCCCTCAGCACCTCATCCACCCGTGCCTTAAACACCTCCAGGGAAGGTGACTCAACCACCTCCCTGGGCAGCCTGTTCCAGTGCCCAATGACCCTTTCTGTAAAGAATTTTTTCCTAACGTCTAGCCTAAACCTCCCCTGTCGGAGCTTGAGGCCATTCCCTCTTGTCCTGTCCCCTGTCACTTGGGAGAAGAGGCCAGCACCCTCCTCTCTACAACGTCCTTTCAGGTAGTTGTAGAGAGCAATGAGGTCACCCCTCAGCCTCCTCTTCTCCAGGCTAAACAACCCCAGCTCTCTCAGCCGCTCCTCATAAGGCCTGTTCTCCAGCCCTTTCACCAGCTTTGTTGCTCTTCTCTGTACTCTCTCCAGAGCCTCAACATCCTTCTTGTGGTGAGGGGCCCAGAACTGAACACAGCATTCGAGGAGCGGTCTCACCAGTGCCGAGTACAGAGGGAGGATAACCTCCCTGGACCTGCTGGTCACGCCGTTTCTGATACAAGCCAAGATGCCATTGGCCTTCTTGGCCACCTGGGCACACTGCTGGCTCATATTCAGTCGGCTGTCAACCAACACCCCCAGGTCCCTCTCCTCCAGGCAGCTTTCTAGACAGACTTCTCCCAGTCTGTAGCACTGCATAGGGTTGTTGTGCCCCAAGTGCAGGACCCGGCATTTGGCCTTGTTAAACCTCATGCCATTGGACTCTGCCCAGCGGTCCAGCCTGTTCAGATCCCTTTGCAGAGCCTCCCGACCCTCCAGCAGATCGACACTTCCACCCAGCTTAGTGTCATCCGCAAACTTGCTAAGGCACACGCAGAAAGGCACTTTTGGCAATTAATAACCACGTGAGAAATGTTTGCCCACTGCCACATAGGAGCACAATAGAAGAGGCAGGAATACTGTCCAGCTTTCCAGAGCAGAATTCAACTACTTTAACCTGGAGACCTTGTTTTCTTTCTCTACCATGACCTGCTTCATTCAGAAAATACCTTCCACCTTCTCAACAAGCAAGCTAGACTTCTGCAGTTACTAGCTACCAGTTCTCCTCAGCGCTGTATCATCTCCAGAGATTTGTGCTAGGTACAGGCATGAAGACATATGAGAAAAAACACGGTGCAATCACAACACTAGAGTGAACGTTCCAATGTAAATGTGTTAGAAGCATACTGAGACTGCAGAGATCATTCTGTTGTTCCTAATTGTATGATATTTGTCCATGCAGCCTGAATATTATTAATGGTTTCAAGCTGAAAGAAGATAGGTTTAGATTAGATATTAGGAAGAAATTTTTTACTGTTAGGGTGGTGAGGCACTGGCACAGGTTGCCCAGGTAAGTCATGGATGCCCCATCCCTGGAGGTGTTCAAGGCCAGGCTGGATGAGTCTTCCTGTGGAATGTGTCCCTGCCCACGGCAGGGGGGTTGGAACTACATGACCTTAAAGTCCCTTCCAACCCAAACCATTCTATGATTCTGTTAAGATTATCTTAAAGAGGTGTTTTTAAAAACAAACTAATAAAGACTGCTTCCACAAGATGCGTCATACTCACAGAGACCCATTACTAGGAAGGTGCCTTCAGACCCACATAGACATAAATCAGTATTATCAGACATTACATAAATCAGTAAAAAATCACAGAACCGTGGACTATGTTGGGTTGGGAAGGACTTCAGGAGGTCATGTGGTCTCACCCCCCACTCAAAGCAGGACTAATTTCAGCATTAGATGTCATTGCTCAGGGCTTTGTTGAAGTTGTCCAACTTTCTACGTGAATTCAGGCAAGTGGCAAAGACAAACTATGCTGGAGGTTTGCCAACAGCACATGAACAATAAAACTGGGGAGCCTTGAGTTGCACTCTAGTTCAGGAGGGTCATAGTCGCTGCTGTCAGTTCCACTCTGTAGCATTGCTGCAGCTCAAAGGAACGCCCAGGGACAACGCTACAGGGGTTGCCTCTGTTTTGGCCTTTGGTGCATCCAGCTAGAGACTGCTCAGTCATTCTGTGAGGACGGTGTATGGAAAGTCTGATCACGGGAAGGAGCTCTGCAAGGCGGAGAAGATGAAATCTCTGGAAATATTTGCTGTTAGGCTTTAGTAAATCTCTATGGAATATTTGGTAACTGTGTTTTTTTCCACATTTTGAAACAGTTGACCAGATTGGAAAGGCTTTGTGAAGATGGCAAAAGGCACATACCTGATTCAAAAGCAGGGAAAGGTCTGTCTTTGCTTCAAAGCCTTTTAAAATACAGGGATCAAATTTTTTTTTTACCTAAGCAGAAAAACATGTTTTTCACTAGCCACCTTCTTGCAAATACTTCAATCACTTTTCAACTCAAAAATTTCAGATAAAAAACAAACCTAGAGACTGACATTGGATAAAAATAAATTTAGCCTAAATACATTAAGTTCAGCAAACCTCCGAGAGAAAAAAAAAAAAAGAGAATCTTATAACAGGAAGCGTTAGGAAACCTTCATCATGGGCAGAGCTGCCTGTTCTGCTTGTAATATTGTTTGTTAAGCACTTTGGAATCCTTAGAAGTGAACAGAACCACATAACTAAAGCTGCTGGACTGCATTTCTCTGCTCCCCATCTCTGCTGCAGTATCTTACTGTTAATTATTGTTATAAACCACAGCTGGCTGGTGGAAGCACCCGTCAAGTATGTTTTCCACTGGAACCAAATTCCAGGAAAAGAAAAAATCCTGAATATGCATTGCATCAGGATTAAAGACAAATTTTGAAGTTTGCTTCCAGAGAAAATGCTGGTGCCTTCAAACCCTATTAATGTACAGGGGAGGGAGTGCCAAAGGACGAGAGCACTCCACAAATACAGCTGCAATTCCATGAAGTCAGAGCAAGCAGTTCCTTGCCCACAAGATGAGGTAAGTAAGGGACGTAGTGTAGCAGCCCACAAAACACAAACGGATCTTGCAGCTCTAACCATCTGGGCCATTAGATCTCAAAATGAACACTATTAAACATATTATATGCATAGCTTTTGTATTCAGGTTGGATTTTATTTGTGGATTCTATTTGACAGTTCTAAACCCTTATTTTTTTAAAAGTAATCTATCCACCATCAATACTACTAAAGGGTTGCTTTTTTCTGAGCTTCCAGTATGCAACATCCCCAGCTGGTAAGGGATCACTGATGAACTCTCCATCCTGTCATGCTCAGGAGAATGTTTGCTACCGATTTCAGAGAAGCAAGATTTCCACTCCACAGGAAATCAAGGTAAGTGGGAAATAATACTCATTTCATCCAATTAAATAGTAAAGCTCACATGTTTTCAGGATCTCAGTCCACAGACATTTCCTTTTTCTGTCAGAAAAATACAGTTGGGAGGATGTGTAACATAAAGTACAAAAAAGGTGCTGTAACGCAGAGTGAGACAAGGGGGCCAAAGCTGTAAATTCCTTCCATCGACATGGTAATCTGTATTTGTAAAAGGCCAATATTGAGCAGGCAGCGAAAACAGAAACGCATAACCACATCACATCATTCCACTGCCAGAAACATTCATACTAATTTCCACCATCAAACACATGGTGTGATTACTTAAAGGTTTTTTTAACCAATCCTACTTATAAAAACAAAATCCTCAAGATGGTATAACTTCACATTTTCATATTCTGTAACTTGAATATACATCAAATTGGCAACAATCTGTACCTTGTGTACAAGCCTCCTTCAGGGTCATTAACACAGAATCAACTCCTTGCAGTAAGTAAACACTTCTTTTTCTTGGTTTTTATGTTAAAAACAAAAATTAATCTTGCAAGTCATTTCAAACCAGCAAAACAGGGTTGACAAAGCAAGCACTGTAGTCTGATATCTTTTATTAGGCCAACTTAGAGTTCAAAAATATGCAAGCCTCCTTGACCACACACAAGTTCATGTATGCAGAACTCCAGGCAGGACCCATAAAATGTATTAAACTACTTGCTTTGTCACTACATATAAAGAGAGAGTATATATATATATAATGCATATGCATACACATTTAAAAGACTTAAGAATAAACTGTTCATTGATACAGGTTTAAAATAACAGCTCTGAAGGACTTCTGTGGGTTGGCATGTATCTTGCTATACATCACCGGGCTTAATAAAGAAAATTCAGCAGCACACAAAACAAATCCTGCTTCTGATTTCTAATGAGGTTGAATTCCTGCAAAAAACTCATGAGTCTTAGTAACAGTGTTAGCAACCATAGGCTCTTCGGTGCTAATAATAATAACAATGGGAATACACAGCAAAGATATAGCACTGTGTTTCACATCGAGTGTTTTACAAGGAATGACACAGAGGGTTATTCACCTTGCAATAGCTATGAAACTTGGAGATGCTCTATGAAAGTAAAAGCCACTCTAAATGGATATGTCTCTCCTGCATAAGAATTCAAGTGTTTGGAATGTTAATATGCGCCCACAACAAGGTGTGTGCATAACCTGCTCACCTGTGCTTTTCCTCCCACAAGCATGTGAACAGATCACCACCCAGCTCTTCAGCGGCTCTCAGTCCACATGACGAGCCTTCCACCAAGGGAGCAGAGGGGCTGGTTGTGGGAGCTACATACAAAGAACGTATCAAACAATTACAGTGATGAAGGCAATCACTTTCTTTCTTCAAGTTCTGGCATCCATGAAACTCCTTCTGGGTGTTTCACCAGGAGTGCAGTCATACCAGTAAATGCAAGCTATTCATTGGAAAAAAGACTGAAGAATCAGCGTCCTTCAGCCTGTGTACTACCAGCATGAGGGAGCTACTTCTTCATAGATGTCAGTATCAGTGATTGTGTGGTGTGTCTACAGCCCTCAGCTACTGGAATTCTGCCAGTACATGCTGTGGAGGTACCCTGTGCTCTGGTCATATATGCCTTGAGATGGGTTGGTGGATCTAATTTGATAACATCAAATGTGGCTCTGATAAAGTCTACTAACTCATTTTGAATGAGTTTAAAAGCTGATGCTACGTCTTTTTAGATTTGATCCTGAACAGCAAAGGCTGTTTGAGACCAAAGAGTATCACAGATTTGCAGAGCTAAGGCAGTTGTTCAAGAAGGATCAACATTTTGATCCTTCTACCGGTGAGGTAGGTCATGGGAAAAAATATTGGTAAGTGGATATACTGATTAATAAGAAATACGAAACCACCTTTAGAATAAATTTAAGATGTGGCCTCAGTGTTACCCTATCCACCTGAAAATAATATGGAGGATTAGACATAAAAGCTAGAACTTTATTTATCCCTGAGCTGAGGTAATGGCTACTAAAAATGTGGATTTCATTGACAGATGATTTAGTGAACATGATGACAGACACTCAAACATTGCTCCATTAAAGATAAAAGCAACATGCTTAAATCTCATGAGGAGGGATTTTTTCTTATTGGTAGAGAATGTATGTCAAGACCTTTAGAAACCTAGGAACCGCATAATGAGAAAATAACAAAGAATCAGCACTCACAACTGTCTGGCTGAAGTTCCCACTAGATGGGCTTTGATAGATCATTTTTTCCTGACAACAAAGACCCCGGAAGGACTGGCTGTATTGTAGCTCCTCATAGCAATCTGTGATGAAAAATATTTCCTGTAGCCAAATGGAAAGCCAAGGAGAGTATGTTCTCCCTAGAAATACAGGGAGTTTGCACTCCTAGAGTGAACCTAGTCCAGAGATATCATCTGAGAACATCAACGCCAACAGGGGCAGAAGGAGGAGATGTAGTATCAGATAAAAATACTGAGACACTACATTTCATGAAGATAACCATTTCTTCAGTGACCGGGAAGACATCGAAAACCTAAAACCTAAAATCAATTATGGTTTTTCTTCTGAGAGTTCAACCACCACTGCCTGTTACAGTGCCAGCTGCAATGCACTGGCTCAGTCAGCCTCAGTATTTTGCACCGTTTACTTTTTTGTATCAGTAAATGTGACTGAAAGGCTAGCTAAGAGCTGTCCTCTGTAACCGCTGGTTGCTGCAATAGCACTGGTCTTCTGGAAATGCTGGTCTTGGGTGCAGCTTACGACAGTGGGTAGCCTCAGCCCTCTCATTAACAGAACGCTAGCAGAGAGAAACAGACATTTCTAATGTGGTTCTTCTCATCACAAAGGAAATATCAAAAACCTACAGATGAATAATTCCCCAGAATCACCTACTCCTCTCCATTAACCATAACCATTACCTAGGGAGACATGCTTAGATACGAACATCCATATTGCAGACATCTACATGTAGATTAGAAGAGTCTTACCCTAGACATCTGTGTTTCAGGAGGAAAACACTGGTGCCTTATGACACAAATATACCTAGGAGGTCATAGAATCATCCCAGCCTTCCACACTACAAAGACCTAACACTTTTGACTCCCAAGCCTTCCCTGGGAATTCACAATGCACATTTTTCACAAACTGCACATTTTGAAGGGATCTGGCCTTTTCCTCAAGAGCAGAACATAGATTATGGCCACCATGTCACAGTTCTTTCATATTTGGCTTAAAGTCTGGGAATTTCATAAAGCTGACTATTAAAAGAAATTGCACATAAATTAACTACTGGGTTTTTATTTGTCAACAAGTGCACAGAAATACATACCGTAACAAAATATATAGCAACAATGAAGTAAAGTAGTAACAAACTATCCCTAATTAATACATTCAAGCAAACACTAGGGCTTATCTACTTCTTTGCTTAGGAACCAAAGGCAGAAATTTGCAGTTTGGTTCATCCTTGGATGGAGTCCTGTGCAGAGAAAGTATATGTTCAGTGATTTAACAGACTCATAGAAAAATAAGCTTTTTCTCATGCTTTGTAACAAGATTCCTCCATAATATTTTCATAATTAAAACCTAAGAGTAGGCAGGTGAGAGGCAGAACTGTTCCATGTGAACAAAGAGATGAGAAAGGAAGGCGTAATTGGGGCTCCTACTTTCAGTTCCTACTGCACAAGCTATAAAATTGCTGTAAGGCCTTTCTGAGAGAGCTTCATGATGTTATTTTCCTATTGTTTTCCAAGCAAGAACAGGCCTACAGACCTCTTCTGACATGTTTACACTGAATTCACAGTAACTAATGATGAAGGGTACGATGAATGATCTGTTGAGCTGACCAAATGTCTCCATAAGAGTGAGACCTTTAAGCTCCATCGATTGTACTCACTGGTTTCACTACAAAGGGCATTTAGACACCCAACCCACGTGTGGCCACCTATACTTACCTCAAAGGTAAGCATATAAAATCTCTCCCAGGCCTCACAACTCTCACTGACAGAGAGATGAATATTCCAGACTAGCATAGTAATAAACTAAATGATTTTAGCGAAATGGAGAAATAGTCTGAAAACAATAGGAGGCAATTCTACTGAGACAAGAATAAAGTTCAGCACTTAAACAGCACATAAAGGATGGGGGGTGATAGGCTAAGGAGCAGTTATGAGAAAAACATCCTAAGATTACAGCTGAATAAACTGACCCCCTTTAAATAGAGCTATGATGTTTCCTTTTTTCCCAGTCATAAGAGAGCTTTGCTGGATTGCCATGACTTTTTCAAATATGGTAGAGTGACTTGGCAAACACGTCAGCCAATATATGTTAAGGTTCCTCAGGTGGACTCAAACATGAAGTTGCAGATGCCCCATCCCTGGAGGTGCTCAAGGCCAGGTTGGATGGGGCTATGGGCAGCCTGATCTAGTAGGAGGTGCCCCTGCCCATGGCAGGGGGCTTGGAACTGGATGATCTTTAAGGTCCCTTCCAACACAAACCATTCCATGATTCTACAATCTTCATCATCCTATGATTCTATGATTCCATGATCTTCACTTACAATGAAAGGAGCTTCATCCCCTGAGTCCCTGCCTTAAAGTTCAGAGGCTTTAGAAATGGGGAAAGAGAGATTACTTTTGAAAACTGAGGAAGATATTGTTGAGTACCTCAGCCTTCTCCATGTCGGTTGTCACTAGTTCTCCTGTCTTATTTTTTGGAGGAGCAGGGGGAGTACCACTTGCAAATTTTAAAAAGTGCATAACATTATTGTTGAATCTGTAAATACAAACTGAGTAATTTCTTCATTTTAATGTATAAAAAGCAGTCTTGCATTTACAGCCATGCTAATTACTTAGTATAGTAAATATATGCGTATTAGGTAGCAAAGAGTAATACAAAACTGTGCATGCAATTTCGTGCAGTATTTTTGTATCTTTTTAAGTAGCTTGTGAATTTCCTGAAATAATGATACCAAAGAAAACTTGAAAGAACACAGTGGTATCATCTCTGTCATATGTGAAGATGACTTTCATTTTCTTCAGTGACTTCCCCACAGAATAATGTTAACACAGACCCAGAAGTATGATCTCATGCTTTGACATTTTCAAAACAGATGGTTTTGGGGCTCATCATGAAAACTGCATCTTTATAAATCTTCTAACGCGGTTCAGAAATTATGCCAATCATTTGCTCTGAATTGAGGCAATTTTTGGTATTGTATTTCAATGATCTTGTGCCCAGGGTCAAAAAAATACCTTGTAATTTGTTCTAGATGGCCCAAGCATACACCCACCACTTCCATGGGGTCCTATAGAGCCTTCCAGCAAAGCAATGTTCGGGAGGAGGTGAAATATAAACAAGGTAATTAACATTTTAAAGCCAAGTGTTCTTTTACATCTGCATGGGCTTCATCTGCCTACATGCCTTCCTTTCTGCAATGAATCGTCTTGTTACTGTTATCTGTTTCTCAAGAGTTTTTTCCAAGTTTTAGAATTCAATTGATTTCCCAATTCAGTTTCAAGACAGACAGTCTTATCTGCATCATAGAACTCAGGGGTGAAATCTACTGTCCAGGGAGCGTCTCATGCTCTTTATGTTGCTGTAGTTGGATACCTACAATGGCTTTTCTCGGTGACTCAGGAAAATTCCCTTGAAAACTGTTCAGCGCAGAAAAAAAGTCAGACATGCCACCAGACTTGAATATACATGACCTTACAGATTAACAAGGTCATCAGATCTATCATATTACAAAAAAATCCCCATGCTGTTTTTGGCTTCTGTAACTCCTCAAGTAGTAACATAGAAGCCAGTGGCTCCAGGTCAGGCACTGTCTTGAACTCCATCTGTGACACTTGCCACCTAGATCCACGGATATTGTAGCACAAACAGTTGACTTCTGTTATCAGGTCAAAGGAATGTCTACACAAGGCACTTCGAGAAAACTAATCTGGATCCACCAAGTGAATTAAACTATATTGGACTTAAACTTTGAATAAGTATCTTCACAGAGGCTTAATACTACATAATAAATCTGCATTAGAAATCTATTGAGATTAACTCCCATGTCTCACAGATAGGAGTTTTTGATGTCAACAACTCTGACAGTGGCAGTTTCTTAATAGGAACTCCCTAATGTAAGCCATAAAGTCTTCCTTCTTCTCACAACTGTTTCAGGGCTAGGAAATGCTCTGTCTAAACTTGCAGTCCTTAGCTAAGCAACAAAGGGAATGATGACAGTCATTAGAGAAGTGATATATCCAGCAGATAAAAACCTCATGATTATATATGGGGTTGTAATGGAGAGGCATTTGGATGCTTGTACATTTAAGTAGTGCCTTGCAGGTATCAAGCTTTCCTAAAATTCAAATCAACAAGGCATTCCCAGTGTGGAGATTTCGTGTCTCTTTTCATAACAGTTAATAGAGACCAGAAGTTATTCATTATGCACCTGTTACAAAAAAGCAAAAAGAAAATGCATAACTTAACATTAGACATTTAAAATACAGATATCTACCTTGGACCTGTCAGACCATGCTTTACACAAATGGTCTTTCTGGGTGCAACTCCTCTCTAAAACAGATTAGACTCCTGATATATTCTAAGTATCTAATTCTGGCTTCTGAATAAGAAGTGTGATCTGACGTGGTGTACACTGTACACCTCTAAAGATAAATTAACTGAATACGTGTCAAGTTTACAGTCAGCCTAACATTTGTTTCACCTTGGCATGCCCTACTAATGATCAAGCTCATGACAGCAGGTTTCAGATCTCTGGCTGCATGTTGCATTCCCTGTAAAGGACACCTTCTGTGCATTTTTATTACATGTCTGAACAGAAGTTGTATTTTAGTGGTTTCTTTTTCTCCAGAGATCCATCTGTTTTCTTTTTCTTTTGCTACAAACAACACCTGAGTGTCACTTGGCTCCAGGACCTGTGCCTCACACCACCGTATTCACTTGCAGAAAAGATGGATAGAAAAAGGCTCTAGGGCAGTGTCTCACATCGGGTTGCCCTAGCAGCCCCACTGCCCAGACTGCGACACCACATTAATTCTGCCAGATGTACTTCAGCTTGTGAGCCCAGCTTGTCCAGTTGACTTGATTTCAGTCAGGATGGTGCCACCCCTCACATGCAGTGTCTTCATCTGAGGCCATTGCTTGGGAACTGCTGCTCCAGGCCTTGTAAAGGCTTGAGTTATGTGTATATAGTCTTTTCTGAATAAGACTAGGTGGTGACACACTAATCTAGTTTCCTTCTGCAACACGGTAACAGATGGGAGAAGCAGGAGGTGTCATATCTTGACTGGTTTTGATACTGACATGTATTATTCTTCTACCAAAGACGGAGAAACACAGTTTAGAGAAAACTAGTATAGGATGAGTACAAACTGTCTGGGAAGTCATTCACTAGAAGCATTTATCAATGGTTAGTTAGTGAAATGGAAAGATGTATAAACTGAGATTCCCTAGGAATCTCTGTTAAATTTAGGGCTTCTCAGTATTTCCACTGACAACCTGAATAAGGGGAGATAAAATAAACTTATTTCTTATTTCAGATGATCCCACGCTAATAGAGGCTGCCAGCTCACTGGAAGATAAGACTGAAATTCAGATTAACTTGATAAATTGGACAAATAACGGTCTTAAAAATAGGAGGCAAATCAATAAGGACATATGCAAAATCCTCCACTTTCACACTGCACAAATACAGACGAGGCAAGAATTGCCAAGACAGCAGCCTGGTACAAAGGCACTAGGGGAGCAGAGTCAGAATATATTATATCATCATCTGCACTGCTGCAATAAAAAAATAATTTAAAAAAAAAAAACATAGTGGGATACAAAATAGTGTTAGGAGATTTGAGATGTCTGCCTCCTCAGCAGCGGCGAAGTCTTCTTAGCTGGAATACTGCAGCTAGTTTGAGACATGGTAAGAGAGAAATCTAACCAAGTTCAAAAAAAAGACATAAGAATTGTCAGAGGTCAAAAAAAAAATGAACCCTATGAAGAAAAAGCAAAGGAACTGCACAGTTTAGCCTACGGGTGACAAAATAAAACATGCCAAGGAAAGACTTCCAACATGAAGGATGGTTAAACATTGGCATAGACTGCACAGGAAAAGTCAAATATGCATCCCTGGATGTCTTAAGGAACAGGCTAGACAAACAGAAAAGACAGAGGGACAGTGGGTGATCATGGCAAAGGAAGAGGTTCAATGATCTCTGAGGTCCCTTCTCGCACTATTTTCTAGGACATAGTCATTCTGCATCTTCTAAACCTTTAGCTGTGAGTAGTTGTGTTTCAAGTAATTGTATAAAGACCAGCATTTCTCATTCAGCATCCTTGGAGCTGAATGAAACTGAGCTTTTTACTTGTTATAAATTCTGCAAGTCCACTAGTTCTCAGAGTTCACTGCACTAAAGCTAAGGCAGTTAGACAGCCTGCTTTTATAATGCTGTCATTGAATAAATTTGCAAAGCTGCTACCTAGAGTCTACATTATTGCTCAGCACCACTTTGTTAATTTGGAATCCAGATCTGGTGACTGATTTAGGAAAACAGTTCAGCTAATCCCTAGTGAATAGAAATCCTCAGCCTAAGATTGTATGGCTCACCAGATTCCCACATGTGCAAATGCAGCAGCTGCCTTGCAAATGGAAGTTAAAATATCAAGTCCAAACTTAAGGGGGTTTTCACATGACTTAATTCTTTTCCTTCCTCAGAGATCTAGGGCTCCAAAAGGAAGGAGTAGAGACAATCACAAACCTTTTGCAGGAAGGTGACAAGTGCACGTACGTATTATAGAAAGCTCTTTAAGGGCAGCAGTTCTGGCAGGAGAATGTTCAGAGCTGCTGTTAAAAAAATTATTTATTAATTGCTGTTCTGCAATCAACCTTGTCTCATTTGTTCAATCAGCCACTGAAATTAGCACGCATACCCATGTGATATCAATAACCTATCTATTTCAACTATTTCCACGTAATCACCTACTACTTGATTAAGCACATTTGGGCAGACTACTATGAATTACAATTCCTCAGCAAGAGTTCCTGGCAAGGCATTTGCCATCATGGGAAAAGCCCCTGTGCAATTTGCTTCTGGCCTGAGAGGTTGCCCTTGATCAACCCACAATCTGCTTAGCTTTGGGAGACCACATAAGGCCCATTTCTTCACTCAAACTTGGCATTAGGTGGTCAAGCAAATGATTTTCCTGAGATGCTGAGAAAGGCTAGTTGGTCAGATGCACGTTACATACTGTACCTGCTCCTGCAGTAGCCATCCAAATTCAAAAATAAATGAATAAATGTAACGAAAATAACTATTTTAGAAATGACAATGATGGAAAGTCAGTTCTTCTTCAAAATTATTATAAACAGGTGAAAGCTCTTCTCAGGTGTGTCCTTCTGAGAGGCGCTGCACCAGTGAATGGGTTTAGTGCCACTGAAACTAGAGTAGTTTATACTGAAAACAAGAACAAAACTTCTACCTACCCAGACACATGAGAATACCCCTCAGCTATAATTCTTTCTATTGACATATTTATTGACATATTTAATTATTCTATTGACACTGTGAGTTTTGAGAGCATGGTGTAAGTTGCCCAGTTATATATCCATTTATGTATGACCCTGGATATCTCGGACGCCTCTTCTCATTCTTGCTGTGCCCTCCCTCTCCAATTTCTTCCACTTTCCCCCTCTCATATGTTCTTCCACTGCTTCCAAGATTTCTTCTTTTTCCTTCCAAATGAAGTCATATGGGACTAACCTTGGAGGCTTTAAGTACCTTTTCAACAGACTGATGCTTCTCTCCTGTTCTCGGGAGCTAAGCATTACTTCTGCAATACTCTTACCTCCCATCAATTACAAAATTAGTTAGAGCTTGATTCTCTAACAGGGTGGTGCAGGGCAGTACACCAGAAGAGCTGAAACCCCTTCACAAGAAGCACGGTATTCTTGTCTAGAGTTGCTTCCTAGTAAATGCATATTTACAGGTACAATAAGAGGGTTCGATATCATGTCTAAGAAAAAATGAGGCTCAAAATCTAAAGCTACTCAGATACTTACCTCCTACTACCCAACAAGAAATATTTAAACAGGAGTCAGAGGTCCAAGCATCCCAGGTGACATTTCAGGAGCCAGACCTACGGTGCCATTTGAGCTACCAAAGCACCAAATAATTCAAGATGCTCTCAGATGGATGAGACCCCTATCTGGGAAAGTTTGCCAAAGTTTCTGAACTAAACATACTTCTAGGCAGAGAATTGGGTGTTGCTAGTCTGTTTCCCAAAACCTGAATCAGAGATAGCTGATGTGTACTAGAAACGGTTGCATGTAGCATAACGGAAAGCAAGGGTCTATACAAAGATGTTGATTGCGTTAACTTAGTTATAGTTTCTGTCACATCACACGTGGCTAAGCCACTCACTTGAGCTGTGAAAAAAGGCAAGCTACATTTACTGAAATAAGGTAATGATTTTGTGATGAGCAAATGCTTTCTGAATATCATTTTACACTGATGTGTTTTTAATAACTAAAAAGACTTCCTTTTCATAAAAAAAAATATAATTTTTATCTTATCTGTCTTGCTTATATCCTTAGGCCATTGTAGCTACAACATGATTATCACATCTTACAAACATCTTACAAGCATCTTACAACTCTCCAAGGTAATTTAAGTCAGTATATAGAATTGCTATAATGAGTTACACAGTTTCTGGACTTCCCAGAAATTATCTTACCCAAATAAGCCTATAAGCCAGTAGGTAACACACAAAAAAGAACAGGTCTAACAGCTAATTTAAAAAAAATCAACAAACAAACAAACAACAAAAAAATGAAGTTAAGAAATGCTAATCCGGAGGACACACTCTTCTTCAGATGTTTTCCACAACATCCTTTTGTTTCTTTGTGGGGAAGAATGACCACAGTCATTCTATGATAACTGGTACAGTATCTATGAGCCAGATGCGGCTCTATCCAGACTTCAGGATCTAGCCTCTAAGGTAGGATACAAAATCCCAAATCGAGTGCTGCAGTTTGCTATGAAATACTTGAGAAAATCTGGACTCTCAGAAGAGCAACAAATACATAGCTGTACACTGTCACGTAGAATTAGGTGATACAACAGGCCAGGTGTGTGAAGCTTCTGAAAACTCATTTATGCCTAGATTTTGCATACTTTGAAGCAACAACCCAAAACCAGTTTAAATTCTAGGCTGGAACCTAACAACGTCAAATGCAAGGTCCTGCACCTGGGTCAGGGTAATCCATGGTTTCAATACAGGATGGGGGATGATGTGATTGCGAGCGGCCCTGCAGAGAAGGACTTGGGGATGTTGATTGATGAGAAGCTCGACATGAGCCAGCAGTGCATGCTCGCAGCCCAGAAGGCCAACTGTATCCTGGACTCCATCAAAAGGAGCATGGCCAGCCGGTCGAGGGAAGTGATTCTGCCCCTCTATTCCTCTCTTGTGAGAGCACATCTGGAGTGTTGTGTCTAGTCCTGGAATCCTCAACATAAGAAGGATATGGAGCTGTTGGAACAGGTCCAGAGGAGGCTACAAAGATGATCAGAGGGATGGAGCATCTCCTATACGAGGACAGGCTGAGAGAGTTGGGATTGTTCAGCCTGGAGAAGAGAAGGCTCCAGGGGAGATCTTATAGAGACCTACCAGTACCTGAAAGGGGCTACAAGAAAGCTGGAGAGGCTTGTGGTAATAGGACGAGGGGCAACGGGTATAAACTGGAGAGGCACAGATTTAGACTAGACATAAGGAGGAATTTTTTCACTACGGTGAGGCCCTGGCACAGGTTGCCCAGGGAAGCTGTGTCTGCCCCATCCCTGGAGGTGTTCAAGGCCAGGTTGGATGGGGCCTTAGGCAGCCTGGTCTGGTGGGAGGTGTCCCTGCCCATGGCAGGGGGCTTGGAACTGGATGATCTTTAAGGTCCCTTCCCATTCTATGATCCTAGGATTGTCCTTAAGCACCGAGCGCTGCAGCAGACGCAGAACTATTGCATCTGCACGTTGCAAGTCTCCTCAGCCACAAACATACACATTTCATTACCCAAACTACTTTCATTTCTGTCTATGCAGACATACACCACAGATATTGAACAAAGTTTCTCCATACATGAGCCCCTTATACATTAATCATTTTGGTTACTTTTCACTGAATTCCCCCTAGAGCACTTACCAATTTATGACTGAGAAGTAATATTAATTAATCTATTAAAATGAGGACATATACATTCAGATGTATGCAGAAACACTTTTTTTCTCTATTTACTCTTAATTTATATCTTGATGAGTCAAATCCCCACCGTTACATTGCCAAGTGAAATTAAATTTCACCGGTGATTAAAGTCATCCTGCGGGACTGTACAAAGCACACATCTTTAACGAATTTGGTCCACTAAATGAACACAGCCAAGAAAGAATTGGTTTTGAGATCTCTAAGCAAAAGCAATGAAGAAAACAGCTTTCAGGGCCACGAGCATTTCAGAGTGCAAATAATTTTCTGTTTCAATAGACGAATATTGACTTTTTTGATACAACTCTATGTAATAAATCAAAATTATTCTCCTGGAGCCGCTGTCCCACACTCACAGACGTATCGGGAACTCCAGCAGCCGTCAGCTGGCTCGGGAGCTGTAAGAAGCCACGGCTGAGATGCAGACACAACTCTGCTTTTTAAGAATATGTTTTCCTTAAGTTCACGGCAGGATTTTTAACGATTATTTTTGCGTTTTGCCCCGCGGTTTCCAGCGGACGGGCCCGATGCTGCCGCCGAGGGAGGCTCGGGCAGAACGAGCTGTGCTCGCAGGAGCCTTTGGGGCGAGGGGAGAGCCGGGAGGAGCCGGCACGGAGCTCGGGAGGCGGCGGGGGGGGAGCCAGAAACCCCCGAGCCCGGGGCCGCGAGAGACCGGGGGACGAGAAAGGGGGGACGAGGAAGGGGACAGAGACTAGGAAGGGGGCGAGGAAAAGGATGAGAAAAGGGACAAGGAAAGGGACAGAGACGAGGAAGGGGCTGAGGAAAGGGATGAGGAAAGGGAAGAGGAAAGGGGACAGAATGACGAAAGGGACGAGGATGGGGGACGAGGAAAGGGACAGGGACGAGGAAAGGGACAGGGACGAGGAAGGGGGACGAGGAAAGGGGGATGAGGAAGGGGGGATGAGGAAGGGGGGACGAGGAAGGGGGGACGAGGAAGGGGGGATGAGGAAGGGGGATGAGGAAGGGGGGATGAGGAAGGGGGGATGAGGAAGGGGGATGAGGAAAGGGACAGGGACGAGGAAGGGGGACGAGGAAGGGGGGACGAGGAAGGGGGGACGAGGAAGGTGGATGAGGAAGGGGGGATGAGGAAGGGGGGATGAGGAAGGGGGGACGAGGAAGGAGGACGAGGAAGGAGGACGAGGAAAGGGGGCGAGACGAGGAAGGAAATGAGAAGGGAGGCGAGGAAAGGGGACAGAAGCGAGTAAAGGGACGAGGAAGGGGCAGGGAGTGAGGAAAGAGACGAGGAAGGGGATGAGGAAAGGGACGAGGAAAGGGGACAGAATGACGAAGGGGACGAGGGAAGGGGGACAATGAAAAGGGGGACGAGGAAAGGGGGACAATGAAAAGGGGGACGAGGAAAGGGGACAGAGACGACGAAGGGGATGAGGAAAGGTCAGGGGACGAGGAAGGGGACGATGAAAGAGCAGGGGCAGGGGACGAGGAAGGGGGTGTCCGGGGGATGCCGAGGGTCCCCCCACCCCTGCCCCCCCCCCGCCTCTCCCGGCGCTGCCCTCCCACCGCCCCGCCGTTCTCCGGCACTACCCGAACTGTCCCACGACAGTCACAAACTGTCCCAGCACTGTCCTCAACCGTCCCAGCACTATCCTAACTGCCTCGGGAGTCCCAGGCTGTTCCAGCGCGACCCTCACTGCCGGGCTGTTCCAGGGCTACCCCAGGCTGTGCGAGGGCAGCCTCAGCCTGTCCCGACACGGTCCTAGCACTGTCCTGGGATTTCCCAGCACTATCCTAACTGTTCAAGGACAGTCACAGGCTGTCCCAGCCCCGTCCCAGGCTTTCCCAGAGCAGTCCTAGCCTGTCCCAGCACCGCCACAGCTCCCCCACGGGTTGCCTTGGGGCAAGAAACGGAGGGACTCGGAGCGTTCCCCCCTCGGTGACAGTCCCAGGGCCAGGGGAAGGGTTAATCGTGCCCCGGGACACCTCACAGCCACTGCTACAGGAGGGAAAAGGAGCCAGGGGCTCTGCCGATAGGGACCCACAAGGTGCTTTGCAGCTCAGCGGTAGAGTCTGCGGAGCGATGGGGCACGGGGGAAACGCCAACAACGCTTCAGCTCTTGGAAAGTCCGAGCACGGCCAAATCCGCAGCTCGGGGTGTCAAGTTTGCAGAAAATTTCACGAATTTCTTTTGCATTTCCTTTGCGGAAAAAAAAAATAGAATAAAACCCAAAAGTAATAAGCTGAACCCGGGAGATAAATGACTGCGGTGGTAAATACTGACCAGCAGCAGCTGGAGACGACTCGCCACCCTGCCAGCATCTGAACCGCAGCGCTCAGAGGAGATGGGGGAGAGCAGCGAGATCTCCGGGCTCCCCGCTGCCTGCCCGCTGGCTTCACCGGCTCCAGGTCTGCGAGAGAAAGATAAGAGGCCGGTGCGAAGAAACAATTAAAAACCGCAAACAACAAAAAAGCGCTAATGACTTGAAAGCGGCTGCGAGCCCGTAGAAGCCGCCGTTCCCGGGGCGCGGGGCAGGTGCGCAGCGCCCGGGGTCCCGCGCCCCTCTGCCCGGCTCCGGGCGGCCACGGGGACCCGGGGGCAGCGGGGACAGAACGAATCCCGGGCGCTGGCAGCCCCTGCTGCCCCGCCGGGAAACCCGCGGGCGCTGGAGACCCCGGCCCGACGTGCCGAGCGGCCCCGGGCAGGCGGGGGTTAACGGGGGGCTCCCCCGCTCCCCCCGGGGCGATCGAAATGGGAAAGCTGAAATTCCCTAAACGCACGAGTGTGGGTTTCAGCGGAGCTGCTACCCGCTCCTCAAAGCTTTTCTCGCTTTCCAGGGAGCCAGGAGGAACTTTACGCGCAGCGGTGTCGTCACCGGTTCTGTCTTTACGTGTTTCCAACCCACCGGAAAGTTTCCACCGGAGCGATCTGAACGTTTTACACCGACTCCTCGCTCTCTCGGAAGCCAAAACCAGGCTGGGAAGCGGCTCTGCGGCGGCTGCCAGCGGCTCCGCACCCCGCCTGCCCGGGAGCTGAGCTCTGGGCACAACAAAGGACCGGAGAAGAAGCGGCTCTCTCGAGCCCAAAAAGCTGTTCACACTGGGGGAAAAAAAAAAAAAGAAATAAAGAAAAAAAAGAAATAAAGAAAAAAAAAGAAATAAAGGGGAAAAAAAAAAGAAAAAAAAAAAAACCAAACCAGTCGTTGCTGCTTTTTTACAGCTTTTTTTCCGACTCTCTGAACCTTCTCTTAATTGCACTGTTTGACCTTCTGGTAAAGGAGGGGATTCTTCGCTTCTTTCTATATGTTAAATAACTCCTTGCGCGCCGGGGGAAGTAAAAGTACCAGGAGACACCCCAGGTGCCGAGTGTCCTTTAGTGTTTTTAACGGCGAGATTTAAAACCGCTTAATTTAATTGCGCCAAAGAGGAAGATAACGTGGAGTTCAAACTACGTGAATTTACTACGCCAAGTTTGACAAGAGATGAAACTGGTGGCTCTGGTGCCACCGAGGCGGAAAAGCGACGGGGAACACGTCAAAATAGGGGTTTGGGAATAACTCCAAGGAAAAGGGGGTCCGAAAAGAGGACGCTCAGAGACCTGACATGGAGGGGATGAGCTGGCTGCTGAGCGAGCCGTCACGCAGAGATTTAGTTATTACCAGCCAAATATTTGGACTAAGGAACGAAAAGGGGAGAGAGATTTAACATCTGCGGCTGGAGAGAAGCAGGGGAGCCACGGAGGGGGTGTGTATTTCGGCCATGCCAGCCTCTGCCCTTAGCCACAGCTCTGGAATAATTAAAGTTAAAAAAAAAATTCAGAAAGAGCAAAAGCTGGGGGGGGACGGACCCCACGGGAAAAGACAAGTCTTCGCTGGGACACCGCTTTCCAAACCGAGGTCACCGCATTCCTTTCGCTCAGGGTTGTCTTTATTTGCTGTATATATCCTCCCGACAGCCTTTCGTGACGAGCACGTTTTAAAGCCTCCGCTTATTCACACAGAACAAAGACACTTTCCAGCTACGCTAGGAAAGAAAAAGAAGAAAAAAAAAAAAAAACCAACAACCAAACAACTAAACTCGGAAACTCGGCTCAATTAAAAACAACGATTTTGTTCTTGGAGAGCTACCAGTTCTTTGCTCTTACCGTCCTTAGGCTTTCATTTAACCTCGGGAACACCCTGAGAGACTACAATCATTTTGTGTACATCGCATCGTACCTTTTCAGCCCCGCAACACCGCGCGGTCCCGTGCTGCCCGCAGGCTGCTCGCAGAGCTACTCTGCTCGCTAAAAGCAACGTGATGAGGCGCACAGACTTAATTAAACTTTGCAAAGATCCTGCTGATATAAGCAAAAACCCATCCAGTCTTTAACAACCTGGTCGCGCACGCTGGATGGAGACAACGACGTCTGAAAAAATAATTACGAAATGACGCAGCTCTGGATAAACACACACGCACACACACACAAAAGTGTTCAGGCTGAAAAAAAAAATTAAAAAGTCAAAAATCTCGGTAGAAGTGATGGGTGTGAACTGCGGCTGCCGACCCTTCAACTTCGCGCAGATCACGTCCATCCCCTCCACAGGTTTCCCAAAATCTCTCTTTCCGAGCCCGTTCTGCGGGTCTGTCCGCACGGACAAAGCTCCGGGGGAACGGGGGGTGGGGACGGGGACCCCCGTTCTGCCCGAGCCGCTGCGGGCAGGGGCTAAACCCCTCCTCACTTCACCCCCTCTTCCTCCTCACTCGCTGTATCTGAGATTTCTTCGTTTTCCCCGAGCGCAGACGCCTTCTTCCTCCCCCGCCCCGCCTTTGACACTTGGGGCTTGGAGCAAGGAAGGTTCGAAGCGGCGGTGACACCTCGGGGGATTTTGGGGACTCTCTGAACAAACCCAGGCAGGAGGAGGCGATGATTTTATTCGGCGGCTCATCCCCACGGCTGCTAACCCATCCCGGAGCGGTGTCCCTTCCCCACCGAGACACAACCCTTCCCCGGCTCCCAGAGTAACGACTGGCTGCTCAGGGGCACGGGGAGCCGCTTTCGAGCCCTATTTCCAAATGTTGCTGCCGCCCTAGGGAAGGAGAGTGAGAATCCACCGCTGCAGGGAACGCACAGCAGCGAGGAGTTGTTAGGAAAGAGCATCAAATCAACTCCCCAGCGCTGCTGCGAAAGGTTCTTTAAAATAAAATAATAATAAAGGAAAAGGAATTGGATTGTTTTTTCTCTGTCCCGTTTCGGAATGGGGCGAGTTGCCGTATATAGCAAGTCAAATTCTAAAAGTTTGCGAAAAGATCTCGGGAATAATGATGCCAACACCGAAAGCGGCGCTCGGCGCGGCGGGCAAAGCCGGTAACCGCCTGCCCGGAAAAAACCCCGGCGTTTGGAGGTGAGTTTTGTCATTTCGGTTTCGTCCAGAAACGCGGAGCGAGAACCTGGGGGGACGGCGCGGGGAGAGGGGGAGGCGGCGGGCGCCCCTTCCCGAAAGGCGGAGCTCTCCTGAGGTCATTCCATCCCGGCTCTGTCGTCATTTCGAAGACAAGAGCAAGACGACCGGCTGACCCCCCCCAGCCCCGCGCCCCCCCGGGCTGAGGCGGTGACTCTGCGCGCAGGGGGCTCCGATCCAGAGCTTAAAACATTCTCGGTTCTTGCCCTGACCGCGCGCTTAATACAAGGTCGGTGGTGGAACCGTCCGATCTGCAAACTCGATTAAACGATGAGCCTCGAGAACGTGGACTTTTTGGAGCTTAATCGTTGCTACTTTTATATTTCATTACAGAAGGACTGTGGAAAGCTGTTGCTAAGCTTTTGATAGGACAGACAAGGGAACTGAAGTTCCTAAGTGCGCAACACGTAGTAACTTTTCCCTGTGAGGCATCTCCTGATGAAACAATCCTTATCCCTTCGGAAAACAAAGTACAGCTTTTAAAAACTTAAAAAAAAAAACCCAAACAAACTTGTCCTCCGCTTATATTATCTTTTTCCCAACCCAGCCAGCAACCCACCGCCGCAGCAGACACGCTGCTCTGTGCGCAAACCTGCAAAAAGAGAAAAAAAACAGCCGCAAAGGCGGAGTTATTCCTGACGGGAGAAGTGAAACCGCTTCGACCCAGGCGAGTTTATTTGTAAACTAGGGAAGCAGCGAAGCCCGGGGCGGGGGGGTTGGGACGGACGCTCCGGGGCTGCGGCTGCTGCCTCAGAAAAAAGCAATGTAGGTCATAACGAGTTCCCTTAAGTTACCTAAGTTCGAACAATTCAGCTTTTCTTTAGAGACTTCCAAAGCGCTGTTGCAACAGTTCTGGACGCCGGGGCTTGAGCTCGGAGCCCCGGGGCAGCCGCGCCGCCTTTGCCCTACACACACACACCCCTTTCCCCTCTCCCTTTTATCTTCCCTCGCCCATTTCCACCACAACGCTATATATTTTTATTTTTTGCATCAGAACCGTGTTGTTTAAAAAAAAGTAGATAGATAAATAAATAAATAAATTTGTGCCAACGCGTCACAATCCCATTTTTTTTCCCTACGTTTTCAAAGAAGCAGCAAGCGAATTGCCTACCTACCCTCTATCCAGTTCCCAACTCTTTCCAGGAAGGCTCCTTCACGGTTCATAGTTTGGGTCTATTCTTTATTAGCGCTATTTACTACTTCCAATTTTTACACCATCAGTTAAAGGGCTGTTACAAGATTTCACTTTTGCCAAGGGTTCTGTACGCAAAAGCCAATCCGTCACTTGCGCGACACTAAACACTGTTCGTCTTCAAAGCAGATAATTTTCGTTCTTTTTTTTTTATTATTTTTACCTTTTTTCTTATCATTTTTACCTTTTTTCTTATCATTTTTAAGTTTTTTAAACCATAGGAGAGCGGGAAAGAGCAGCCGCAGCCGCCGCCGAGGGCTCGGGGAGGGGGAGCGAGCGTCGCGTTCTGTCGCAAGGGCAGCGAAGTGGGACGGAGAAGCACGAAGCTGCAGAGGAGAAGAAGCCCGAGAGGAGGGCAAAGCCTCGAGAAAGGAACCGCAATAACGGATTTTATCGCATTCGCCAGGAGCTCTGCCCCGCGCCACCTGCGCTGGGGCGGGACGGTCCGCGGGGACTCGCACCCTCCCCTACAAACCCCTCATCGCCGAGGCATCCGCTGACACGAAGCGTAAACTAAGAGGGAGGAAACCACCCGCCCAAAGGCTCCGAGAAAAGCGAGGAGACGGGGGAAAACATCCCGACCTCTTCCCCTCGACGGCTCCGGCCCCGCCGGGCGCGGGGGCCCCGCAGCCCCCCAGCTCCCCCGGGACCCGCAGCCGCCCCCGCCGGCCTCGCTGCTACCGGGGGAGGGTTTCCCCGGCTAAACGGAGCGGGTTGTGCCGCCGGAGCGGGAGCCCCGGGAACGTTTCCAGCTCGGCGGAGCCCGGCAGGTCCGGGCAGGCCCGGTGCCGCCCGGCGGCTCTGCCCGGGGGAGGGAGGGCCGGGCCCCGGCTCTCCAAACGGGATAAAAAAAGCGAGTAGAAAGCAACAAAAAGACGCTTATTATATATTTTTTTGTTTCCTCCTGCGCGCCGAGGCCCGGCGCCCCGCTTTGTGCGCGGAGCCGCAGCTCCCCCCGTGCCGAGGGCGGCGGCCGCGGGGCTGGGGCCGGGGCAGGCCCCGCTCGGGCCGCTGCAGCCTCTTTGTTTACGTTCGGTTCGGGGACGCGGCCTCCCGGCCAGGGGAGCGGCGCGCCCCGTCCCGTGTCCTCCTCTCCCTGCCACCCATAACCCCCCCCCCCGCCCCATTCCTCCTCGGACGGCGGCGAAGAGGCTTCTCTAACTTTGAGGAGCCCTCAGGTTTTAATATTTTGGGTTTGGGTTGGTTTGCGCTTTTTTAACACGCACATTAACCCTTCGGGGGCCTCGGCCGGGCGGTGCGTGCACCTGCCCCGGGGGCGGCCGCAGGTCCCGGCGGGCGGCGCTGCGGCGGCGGGCGGGGAGCGGGGAGCGGCGCCGGCCCTTCCCCTCCCCTCCCTTCTCCTCCTTTCCCTTCCCCTCCCCTCCCGTCCCCTCCCCGCCCCGCTCCCCCCGCTCTCCGGGTCGCGCTGCGCTCGGGGCTGTGCGGGGAGCGCCCCCCCCGGCCCGGGATCCGTCCCCGCCACCCCCCCCGGCAGCCGCGGGAGCCGCCGCTCCGCCTTCTCCTCCTCGCAATGTTGACGCAATCTATAAATAGTGGAACAAAAGGACCAACTTCCTCGCAGCTTTGCTGAAACTGCACAAAAAAGGCAACCGGGGGGCGGCGGGGGGGGGTGGGGGGGGTGGTTATTTTTTTGTTATTTTCTTTTTTTTCTCCGGTTGAAAGGCGAAGCCTCCCACACGCGCACGTTACTGGAAGATTTTTTCTTTTTTTTTTTTTCTATTTTTTTTTCGTCGCTGTCTCGTACGCTGGCGCGGTCCTGCGAGTGGCTATTTTGCTTTTGCACCGAGAGAGAAAAGCCTCCGGCCCCCTCCTCTTCTGACAGTAAGTGCCATTGAGCTCTTTTCCAAGGTGGGGGGAGGTGGGGAATAGAGGGGGGCTGCCTGCTCGCAGCAGGGACAGGGGGGTTGGAAGGTGTTTGGAGGTGCGGGGTGGGGGGGGGACCCGTGGTGGCTATGGAGTTGGGAGAGATGGGGGGGACACGCACCCCTCGGTGAAATAAGATGATGGGGAGAGGGGAGGCTTGTCGCTGCCCGCCGAACAAAAGCTGACGCCGATGTTAAACAGGCTTTTGTTAGGGGGAAGTGCGTGTGTTTGCGGGACACACACAAACACACACACACACACACACAACCCCCCCCAGCACCAAGTTACCGTGCAGCGAGAGGCACTTGTTTACCCTACACACACCACACAGGCTCCCCCTTCCTCCTCCCTCTCCAACCCTTCCCTCCTCCTCTCCCCGCGGAGAGAGAGAAGCGGGTTTTAAAGAGGATGGAGGAGTTGGGGGGTGGGTGGGGGGGAGGGGGACGGGGACGGCGCTTGGGGCAAAAATCACGCTTAAAATACTCCCCCTCTCAGCTTTTGCCAGCCGGATCGGTGCAAGCGCAGGCAGTTACTGGCCGGAGGGAGAATTACATCATCCCCTGCTCCAGTGATGCTACCTTTGGAGCCGCTACCATACGCTGCAGGGATGCAGGAGGGGGCGAGCATCCTTCCCACCCTCCCCCGGCTCGGGCATAATCCCGAGCCGGGGGAGGGTGGGAAGGATGCTCGCCCCCGTATCCCTCATAAACACACACACACACGCCCGGCCGAGTGTTTACAGCGCTCACACAGGCGTATTGTGACGTCGCCTTGAGTGACAACCCGCCTCGCCAACGGGGGGGGTCCCTCCCTGGGACCGTTTTGGGGGAGGGGGGGACACGCCGAGCTTTTGCGACCCCCCCCCCGGGACGCAAAGAGGGTGTCCTGACAAGAAAAAGGCTCTAGCACAGGGACAATCAAAAGAATTTTGCGTTAAACAGGGCACAGATGTAAGCACCGAGGTCAAAAATCTCAATTGCGCTCTTGGTGTGCTTCCCACGTGCAGTGTGATAGGGCTGAAACTTGTTGCATGTTTGCAAAAAAAGGTCTCCCAGGCTCGGTTTTGCTCAGGTTTACTCAGTCTGTGAAAATATTGAAGCAGTACTTACCCACTGCAAAGCCAATAAATCCGTATCGCACTAAAACCAACCAGAAGTGTTTTACAAACTGATACTTGTCAGCTAGAATGCAGCAGTGTAAAATTATTACTAAAACACCAGCATTTACTTGCTACAAAACTCAAGTAACCGTGAAGCCCTGTTTAGCAGTACACGCAGTTTTTAATGTGTTAATGGTTTGGGTTTCTTCAAAGTGTTTTACTTTTTGAAGTCTGGGTGTTTCTGTGTGCGCAGAAAATAGACTGAGAGGCTTTGAGCTCCTACTGTTACAAAAGTTAAAAGGAAACAAAGTTGAGCTGCTAAGTCGGCAGTCTGGAATGAGTCAATAGTATCTCCTTTGTCCTGCTGGCTCTCGCTGCCCTGGTGTATCTTTGCTCTATTTCCTCTGCACAAGCAAATGAGCTTTTCTACCCTCAGTATGTTTAATAGTTAGACTTTATAAGTCTCCTGGCTTCTCAATATTCTAACCTACCAGTAAAATTCAAATGCATCAGCCTTTCCAGGATGTATACGACAGTCACGGTACCATCAATGGCAGTAGACTCGCTCCTTTAACCACGTAGACACTTACACATTTTCCATTATCTATAATTGATGGGGCAAATTATTCTTGCTTTGTTGCAGTAAGCCTTCATAAAGGAAGAAATCCACCTTTTTAATGTATTCCATCATCTCTTGTTTTTACAAAAAAACCCTCCAAATCGACAAAAGAAGATTGGGATGGAGACACCAAGGCGATGTAAATAACTCCTGCCTCATTTACTTGGGGATTCCCTGGGAGTCCCGGAGGGCAAGGAGGTAACATAGCTGGCTTTTAAAAAAGATCACAGGTCTTGACACAGGGTCACAGAGAATCTATGCTTGGCTACCCCTGTGCTCCAGTTTTGTTTAGCTGGTAGCTAGTCCCTGGAGGGATCAATGTCAACTTAAGCATGCTAACTCCGACAAGCTACAGCTGGCCGGTGACCGGGAGCTGCGACTGGCTCCTGGAGGACTCCCTGGTTTTGTTGCGCTCAGAGCCAGGCTGCCTCTGCCACTCTGGAACTTGGCACAGAAATAAATCAAAGAGGCAACCCCTTAAAGCAAACCCCAATGCTGGAAACAAAAGGTGGGGAGATGTTTTGGGTGGATTGGAAAAGCATCTTGGGCAGGGATGTGGCTTACAGACCGAGGCACAGGAACTGGAGCCAGCTCCCGCCACCGTGAGCTAAGTTTCTGTGTACTTCAAACCCACTGTGCTTTCAAATTATGGCCTTGGGACTGGTATTAATCCTTCTCCAGATCTGCCATGCTCCCAGAGATGATAAGCAAATGTTGATTCAGTCTCCCACATGTAAAGGTATTAGTGTTCGGCAAATAAAATAGAAACACACTTGGTGTGTATTACATATATGTCTTAAATTAACCCATTAAGGAAGGAGGTACATATATGCATATGGACACACACACATATCTGCTCACATTAATAGCCCCTTCTGGTTTTACTGTCAAAAAGGCTTGGAGACTAGAGTTGGGTTACCAGAGTACAAAGAAAAGTGAAACCGTATTAACTCACTTGGAGGCTAAACCCTGTATTTTAATATATACAGTATGTAATTTTTACTTGATTTTATGTTACAATATAAAGGTTTTTTAGGTCTAAAAGATAAAGGGTTTGTTGTTGTTGTTTCATATAATATAGCTCGTTTATTATTAATTTATTTAGGCCTTTCCTTTGATTACCTGAACTACATAAATGAGTAATTTAGCATCTGGTTATCTGAATGACCATTTCTTTCCCTTTTCCCCTCTTGAAAAAGATTAACAGTCAGCTTCTGCTTCAGTGTCGTGACCATTTTGACCGTACCGTTTGGTGTCTGATACTTTTTATTTTTGAAATATATTTTTCTACTCCTCTCTAGTTCTTTTAAAAAATGCAGCCTCGTGATTCCTAATGATAACAAGCAGTTTTCTCCGGTGACTATAAAGGCCTGTGCTATGAATTTCTACAGCTTTTTGTTTAAAACTTACAACACAGTTCTATCTTTTCAGTTGTAAAGGGTGTTACTAACTTTCATTTGGAAATGTGACTGATGCAGACAGCACAGCCTTCCTGGTTCTGCAAGCAGGCAGTTCCAGTGTTTCAGCTTTTGCACAGTAGCACTTTAACAAGCAGCAGCCATGCATAACTAACAAGACTGCAAGTCCAGTTACTGTTTTTTAGAAGCCTGTACCCAGCTCTTAAGTTATCCAAAATGTCCATTTCATATTGTTGCAGTCATATGGCAAAAGTATTAACAACAGGAAAGTGGACTAGGCGAATACGACGGGTAAGATTCAGGGGGAGAAAAAAGTTTTAAAAAACAGAGCCTGAGGCGCAGGAAGAAAGCAGCACAGCTCCAGCTATCTTTTTATAGTAACTGGTGTTTTACGGAAAGAGGGAAAGAAAACTCTCCCTTCCTTCCAGCAGCGAGGCAATGATGGCATGACCCTTCTAACTGAAGACTGATAGCACTCTTGGAGAAATCTTTACGCAAGTTTCATTTCTAGTATCTGAAAACGAGAAGTATTGCTTTCCCCGTTTCTTCTCTTGAACTTGCTTCAGGATTTTGAGTCGTATCCTCTAGCAACGTGTGTAATGGAACAGTTTTCAAGTTTGCAATTAATGCTTTATAAAAAGTAATATATTTTTTCAGAATTATTTTAAGTACTGTAGTAGTTTTCATTAATATTTTCTACATGTACAGTTAACATTCTCAACGCCACGCATGTATAGGTGATATCAGCTCAGGGCATTACTTTAAAATGTGTACACAATGTGTACACAAGTTATACTAAGCACAGACTAAAAAAGCGCTCTCAGCATAGATTAGAGCTACAAAAATCTTTTGTAATAGATTAATAGAAATTAGGAGATCAGTAGTAGTTCAAAAGATGAGAAATATGCCCTTTAGAGTGCATAGAGAAGTAAAAAAGAAATATGCCAAAAACTAGACAACACTAGCTGGCAAAACAGAATAGCAAAAGCACTTTTTGAGAACTCTCAGTATCCTTGTTTCTGGCTGAATGTGGCATGTGCATGAATCTCCTTTCTTATAAAATAATACATTTCACAAAGATTCCACTGTATGACAGTGTACTGATCGGCTGTCACAAATACTGACTAAATATTAATGCTGGTAGTCTTTCCAAGTTAAATCTATGAACTACTATATCTGGTTAACTTTTAAATCCCTGCTCACAAGTGAAACTCCAACAAACCGATTTCCTGACTTGCACATTGCCTATGCTTGTTTGTAAAGATTTGTTTAGTAAATTACTTCAGCTGTCAATTTTACTTTTACTAGCTGGTTACAGAAATATTAGAAGGTCTCTTTTGATTTGGAGTTTATTTCATTTTAGTTTTACAACACTAAACAGCGTGATAAACACTGCAGACTAACTAGAAGGAGCTCCACATTAATGCAATCACTTCAGTTTCGTAACTCCTACAGATTTTTATCCCTTGCAAGCAATGATTTACATACCAGTGAGGGAAAATGAAAATGAGGGGGAAGCTCATTATAAACCTGTAAGTGTACTTAGCTTCTCCTAACACGGACTAGATTAAACATGGCCTATGTCACAAGAACTGTGAAGGGGGAGAGCAGAGGGTCCTTTCTCATAATGGTCATGCACGATTAATGCTCTCTTGACTCGACAGAGAAAGTCGGACCCAAAATGGGAAGGAGGATCTGGGCTGCTATTCTTCCACCTTCGCTCCCCACCCCCACCCTTTGATCTGTAAAGAAAGGATCAGGTTGCACTATTTTAAAAGCTGGTGCAGTAGGCACACTTCCTTGGTATATTGGAGAGCACTGGGAGAAAATCTCTCCGAGAGCTCCCTGCAGGAAAGCACGCTGCTTCACAACATCCTTTATGCAGGACTGTGAGTTATCAACAGAGCTGAGCCTTCAGTTAAGGGATGAAAACTCCGCCTGTAAACATACAGCAATTTTAGGGACGTATACAAATACAAATATTTTTGAAACTAACTTACCTTTGACATGTGGTTTTGAAAGCTTCATGCTTGACCCAAGTCATAAAAACCAAACTATCACAACGGCTCAGCACTGCAGTAACCTGTAAATAAACAAAAAAAAAAGAAATTAAATTACTTGGCACAATTTCCTGAAGAGGCTTAAATAAGATGGACTGATTAACACATTAAAGAATGTAATTGCTATCTCTTTCATCCCACCACCTGAGCACAGATTACTAGTTACAGATCTTACAGACGTTTCAGGTTAAATCATCTGTACCAAGGTGGAAGATGGGTGGTGTTTTGGCCAAGGTTTGGAATTGGAGATCAAACAAGGGCCAATATCCTGACCCCAGCTCAGAAATTCACCACTGGATTTTTGATTTTAAGATGCAGATAATTAAACCCGTCCTACCTCTCACTGCATCTAAGAGAGAGAATGATGCTTATAGGACGTCCCAAGGCTACACATACCAAGGTGAAAAGTCTAAAATCACCTGAGATCTGAAACAATTGTTTAGCAACAGTTTGTTTACCTGTGTATTTATATTTTCAAAACAGAAAAATCATAGTTCCAGAGGCAAGGTGCCTAGTTAGCGGTGCCTACTCAATGTAGAAAGGGTCATCCAGCTTGGAAGATCTCCCTTTAAGGAGTTCTCATGCTGTATCATATCTCCACATGAAGAAACCAAAAATAATGGTCACTGAAATCCTCACCAGTCTTCCACTTTTCACATTAGATATGAAGACTTGACTGGGAAAGATCACTAAAAGCCTCCTATCTCACCCCAGGAAGGATCTTTCTGCAGGCGTTGTAGAAGGAAGCTGTAAGCCTCCTCCTACTGGAATCAGGGAATTTTAGGGTGCAGCAGGAGGGTCCGCACAAAGCTCTGCATAGATGCAGTGAGTCAGTGGCACTCAGAGGCTTAGAGGAGCTGTATCATCACATTAGCATCTGACAAGCAGCCCAACAGTGAGAAGGTATAAATGCCATTTAATCTTGCCTCAGCCACTTCTACCCAAGCTCTGTGAGTTTTAAAAGGAATAAAATCTTATACTGGGTTTAAAAAAAGGTTGAGATCTATAGATAAAAAGCTGTCTACTAGATCTAAGTATTGCCATCGTGCTTGTTTAAAATACGTGATTTCAACATACAGTCTGGCAGACATTTCATTTTAAAGCAAGAATTAAAACAATGACGGGTTGTGTCATATGACAACAAATTTAGCAGTAGTAGGAAAACTGTTGTTTTCTCATGCATGAGATCCATCATTCTAGAGGGACAGGCTGCTGGAAATAGGGAAGAGGCACATGGAAACAGAGAGAAAAGAACTTTAAAGGAAGGTGCTGAGTTAGATGACTGAAGTCTTCATCAAATAAGAAAGCAGTATCCTACGTACTTTCTGACACTGTGTAAATGAATCAAAGACCCCCCCCCATTCTGTTGCTAACCATGTCACAAGGATTCAACCTCTCTACACTCGAGGTCATGAGTGACCATGTACTGACCCCTGCCAGACTTCATCCGCCTTTTCTTCAATACAGCAAGCATACACCTCTCTAACCACATGAGTCCATGGCTGCCTCCCCTTCCTTTGTTCTTGTTTTAGCAAACTACAGCCCCCCAAAAAATTTATACCATCTTTTATGTCTCTCTACAGCCCTTCTTGCACTGAGAAGTTTCTCGATGCTTAAGCAGACACGCATAAGGTAAAAAGAAAAATGTAAAAAAATTATTTCAGGGAGAGACTTGCTAGCTTTTCAGAAAAAGGAATACTTTATTTCAAAGAAAATGAAATCTTTTTCAACTGGAAGAGGCTCATGTTTATATTATCACTAAAACTTTTGCCACAAGGGGAAGAAATAGTAACTATAGACTGTTCAAAAGGAAGTTCTGTTACAGTACAGACCAAAAAAATTATGATCCTACAGTGTATGAAATATGTAATCAATGCTAAACTTGTGCGTTTGCCTTAAATACCATGAGTGTGAGCCATGAGCGTGAACTGCTTTTTAATGTGTTCAACAGCCTTAATGCTGAAACCTATACAAGGAAATAATTAATACAGTAGCATTCACCAAGAACAAAATTGAGATATTCTTTCATTGAAACTTCTCCAGCTCTAAGAAAGATACCATTCAAAAAAAAAAAAAAAAGGCATTTCAAAGACCACTGTAGATGCTGGACATAGACTGATTCTTGAGTTAGACCAACATCTACTAGCCAAAAGCAGTCACTTGAACAAAGGAGAGACTTTTGAGTTTAAATCTTTCAAGTCTGAGACCTCTAGTTTGAACTTATCTCTGTTTTCACACATCAGTAGGTTCAATTGAGTTAAGAAATAGCCAGTATGCGTAATGAAAACAATCTCTATCAGTGGATACAGCATGAACACGATAACATATGTTTTCCAAGTCTAGAGCAATCATCAAGCAATTACTATTTGTCAAGGCAACACTCTTGATAGTCAGGGTCGTCTAACCCTAGGTCATCTCCTTCTACCTTACTCTTGGTAATTCAGCCACCCAGCTTTCTTTAATTTGCTCTGCAGGTAAGTTGCAGGAGCAGGTTTCTCTCACTACATGCAGGGCGAAAGCCGAGGGAGGCAGGGGCAGCGGCGAGGGGTGCAGCTCCTGCACTGTGATGGTTCATGTAAGCAGCAGCTGCCGGGGTTTTGTTCCAAGACGAAGGAGGGCCCACGCAGGTCAGAGGGGACTCCTGGACAACTGATTATTAACCAGGGCTTTCTAAAGCACTTGCAAGGCCCATATTGTGTTTGTTTAGGACCCAGAACTACAAGTGCATGTTATCAGCAGACTGGGTGGATTGGATTGTGTCTCCGAGTCGAATTATCAATTCTAACTACCTTTTAAAACAGAAAAGAGAAAGACTTTGTCTTATGCAGTCTGTTGGGGTATGATTTTACATTTGCTTTTTTTATTTTTTTCCTTTTAAAAGCTCTTATTCAATTAAATATACCCTCTTCACAGAATATGATCCTTCTTGCTATCCAGATTGTTATTCCATGCCTGTACAATTTTAATTTAATCATCCATACAGCTAACCTCTGATTCTTGATTCTTACATTTTATGATAGAAAATTTAATGGCTTTTCTTTACCACATGATTCAGTCTTCCATTTATAATTTGTAAACTGTAGATGGAATTCAATTAAAACGTAGCAAAAGAGCACTTAATTTTTAATCAGTTAAATAACTATAGATGCACATAATACGTAAGGAAAAAATTATCAGAACATATCATACTGAAAACTGATTTATTCAACAAGGACTAATTACTGTTAGCTGGTGAACTGAAGTGATTGTGGTCAGCATGACCTTCAAGACTTAGAACTAGTACATCTCATCCTTTTGCAGTTTTCATGCATTGATCTGATGACAAAAAGTGAAATTGCCTGTTTTTTCAACTCGCAGTGGATTTTTCAATTTTGAACATGCTAGTCAGTAGTGTAAAGTAGATGAATACATTATAAGGAAAAACGCTACCAGAAGCAGATTTAGCATTCTATAGGTTATAGTTCCAAGTGTTCTGCTAGTGACTTCTACCCCTTCGGTGGTTTGACTTTCTCTAAAAGTTTAGCATCAACAAGTATGTTGCATAGTATTTTTACTGTATTATTTTAAAATAACTATAGTAAACTTAACCTTACATTTAACCAGGCTGCCCTACTTCCATACTTCTTAAATCGGTCTTGTTAAAAAAGAAACATTTAATTTAAATAAAGCGTACATACAGAACTCATTAAACCTATATTAATAATTCCAAGAGGCCACACAAGCGACAGAAAATAGGGATTCCTTCCTTTCTGATTTATCAGCCACTTATGCTGATAGAATGGGTTCCTACTGTGCCTGCTGGTAAACATACAAAGTTAAAGAGACAGAGCCCTGGCACAGAGGTTTGCCTTCATTTGCTTAACACCTGAGGTGTTAAAAGCAAAAAGCCAAACAGGAGAATCTTTTTTTTTTTTTTAAAGTACTGGCTGTTCAAGTGCAGATTTACCAGCAGCAGGAGGCAGAGGGTCAAAGGATGCTATGAAGGGCTGTAGGTCCTTGCCTGTTCCTCCATCCCTTTCTATTTCCCTGCTCCTCCAGCTCTAGCTGTGTTTGCCTGTGCCCGTCTACTGAAGTGAAGGACTTTAAGCTAACCAGGAAACTGAACATTAGCATTGACCACCTTAATCTCTGCTAAATATAGACACTTCCCATTGAATTTCCTTCTCCTTGCTAAATGACTTGGGAGAATAAACCTACTATCAGGACAACTCCTCAAGCTTAAAATTAGGGAAGGAAAGTTACTTGTGAAAATACAACACAAAGGTTGTGGTCCCAGTTAGCTGAATTTTGGAACATGACTTACAGATCCAGCATTACAGATCTGTTGATTTGATTTATTCTCTTAACAAGAATTAGAATAAAATTGCTCCTCCCAGATTACTGTGATGGAAACAACACTATCCCATAGTTTTTCTATCATACTTTTCTTGCTCTCTCCTTTGGTGGGCTCAAAGATTTCTTCTCTGTAGCAGAGAGAATCACTAGCATAAGGAACAAGAAAAGTCACTACTCTAAATTACAACTGTAGCAACAAGTTTCTAAAGAGATAAAGAAAGTTTGGTTCATGTAAGGGCATGATTAAGTGAGGAAAAAAGAGATGAGGTAGAGGCGTTTCATTAACATATGTTGTACAATCTTTGAACTACCACAGGCTGCGTAGCTGACAGTGCAGTAACAGGGAAGAGAAGGACTGAATAGGGTTGGATCTAGCTGGTAAAATTTAAAGAGGGGAAAGTCCTGAAAGTATTTGTTTTGGTTTTGATAAGGCTGTGGCTATGCCAAGATTTATAAATAAATCATATTTTAAGAATACAGGGCAGGTCAGTCTGGTTCAGGCCAGGCATACATTTGCCCCATTTACCTATCTCCAACAGTAGATAAGCCAGTTCTTTCCCAAGTACCTCTCAGAGAATCGCAGGACCAGGACAAGCATATTTAATATTGCCTATGGGTTCCAGCACCCAACTTTGTTTTAGCTTGGGGGGGCAGGTCCTGGGCCTGATGTGGTTTGTCTAATCAGTGACCTTTACTATATCTCTCTTCCAAGGTCTTGTGCAGCCTCTCCTTAGATCTATGTGAACTTCTTTCATATTGTCTAGGCAAAGAGTGTCATGAGTAGATTACCCGCGGAAGTAGAAAACAATATAATTTATAGTATTATTTGCTTTGAACCTGCCTACTGCCAGGTTCATGGGATCCACCCCTCTTTGTTTACTGATAGAAAAGGTGAAAAGCTGATCCCTGTCCATCCTTTTCATGTGTGATTTTAAAACATTTGTTGCTGTTTTGAAGAAGTGTTAGAGGGGTGCTGTAATTAACGTCTCTGAAAAAGAGTCCTTTGCTCCTGGGCTGGAAATCTATTTCTTCTTAGCTCTGCCAATCAGCTACCAGTCTGCCTGCTATCTGTAGCTGGTGCTGACGCTGCTCTTGCAGAGAAGTCCCTCCAGGATCCCGGGGAACTGTGAGCTTAGATGAGCACATTCTGAGCGAGCCATTCTTTCCCACTGTTAGGGAAGAAGCATTAGAGGAAAAGATGCAGTCATGCATAGTGTGCTCTTAAAACCCTGCTGGTCTTCCGGCAAGCAGAATCTAGAAGAATACTAGGGAGTGGAAATGAAGAGGAAAAGAAATTGTCAATCTGCAGCAGCTAGTCCCATTCTAAGAAAATTACTTGCTAAGAATTATAGCTCAAGGAATCAATGCAAACTGTATCTGAAAACTGAAGCAGAAAACTGAAGATAAAGTATTTCAAGCTTCCTCTAAAGGAGGAGTACATTGTGTCTAGAGTTTGGTGGTAGACCTTAAGTGGGCACAGTTAACATAATAATTAAAACAGCAGAAGCTTGGGAGAGTCCCCTGTTATTTCCATAGGAGATTCATAACCCATGCAGTATTCTCAATACTTCTCAAGCAGGCAGGAAAGCCCAGTTCTATTAGTAAAAAAATTATATGAGTAGGTAAGACAAGTCTCCATTCTTGGGTAAAAAAATATAAACAAAGGCCTTTCAGAAATCTCACTACAAGGTAAGATATATTTTATCCCTGTACAGAAGATAAGCAGCTATTGCAGGAAAATGCACTCTTAGAGAAATTATGTAAAGTTCACTTAGTGTCAGAGCTACTAAACAGTCCTGTAGCACTGAAGCAGAGGGTGTTACGAGAAGCTGATGATGCTAGGATACTCAAACAGAAGGCCTTCTCATTTAGGTATGTGAGTAACTCTAGTTAAAGTGACTCTGACAAGACATTGTCTGTACTATTGCAAAACAGTTTCTGACAGCAGATTTTGCCAAGGCAACACCCAGTCTATCAGCGATAATCACACTGGGTTTGGCTGCAGGATCCAATTATCATTTTGGAAGAGAATGTTCGGCTAAGCAGGTAAAGAGATTGTACTGAAAGTTTCACAAGGCACAAAGACAGGTAAAAACAAAAAAGCATACAAACCCCATGTTATTAAACAGGTAAAGAAAAGCTTTTTCAGGGGCTGTCAGTATTTCTCTGGTTAGAACAGGACACCTACTTGTGTCTGTTATGACCAAGTGCATGTTCAAGAGTCCCCACTTTAAAAAGTTAACTCTGGAAGACAGGCCATTGCTTTTGACTCCCCGCTGCGATGGCTGGATACACCGAAGGTTAGAAAGGCTCAGAACCTTCAACATTACCAACTCGAACTCCAAATGCTGTCTGGTTCTGACTGGCTTAATTCAGAACCATATGTCACACAAAACTTCCTGAAAACAGTCTTGCCCCTCACTAGCTTGTTGACAGAATATTTAATTAATTTTCATGTTGATTATCAGCACTTGTTTGAGAAGTCCCTGAAATATAAAACCAAATGTACTTTTTGTTCAAGGCAGAGGGTCCTGACTCTGAGATATTTAGATGGAGATAAAGCATCCCCTGAGCATCAGAGATTTTGAATAAGAGCAAATCCCTATCTCTGAATAGACCTGACAGTCAGCCTGACCCCTGGTACATTAATGTATGAAGTTGACACTATACTGAGTTCTGTTTGTTCAAAGTTTAATGAGGAGAGGACTTCTTTGTGTACCATGGACATCTGATGCAGCGTGTACCAGGTACTTACAAGGCTGTGGTTTCAGTCCACTCTGTGCACAATGTAGATAAAGCACAGAATGTTTTGTGAGAAGCTATAAATGCTGAAATGTTTTCACTGATCTTATAAGATGGCTTAGAAGCTGGTTTAATTTACCTGTTACTGTTTAGGATCTCTCCTCTGGGAAGTAAAAAGCTCTTGATTATATGATGTATAACAGCAAAATTCTAACCAAGTGTTCCAAATCAATGCGCCTTTTTTTTGTAAGTCTAGGAACAATCGATCATGCAGCTTTAGACCTGTGTGAACTGAATTGATCACCTGTGTACTTCAGTTCTTTATCTTCTGAGACAAGATGTGATGACGGCTACTTTTTCTGGGAGGGAGCAGGGGGAACACAAAAGCAACAGAAAATTCCCGCTTGGTTCATGAGAAATACTGAAGGGTATAGCACTCTGTAATGCAATCCGGTGTTCCTATGAGGAATCTTCATGTCTTTTCTCTGCTGCATGGACCCCTGTGTATGTAAAAATAGACATCTTGCAGGCTAGCAGTTCAAAATCCCTGAGGATTAGTGATTGGTTAGGAGATTATGGATCCTACTCCAGGCTGAATTTGAAATAGCAAATGAAAGTGCTGAAGCACTGATAGCTGCCACTGAACTGCTAGCCCCCCTCAACCCTTTCTCCTGTAGATATAGAAGGCTCTGTCACTGGTTTGTAACGGTACATTTGCTTCTACAATCAGTCATAGAAAGGAATCTATTTCTGTGTTTATTGTTTCTAATAAGCCAGGTAGCTTGTTAGAGAATAGGAGAGAGAAAGCTGTGAGACCAACATGTCACTCTGCTCTGAAAATACATGGCACTTAAAATACAATCGCTACTATCACAGTTATAAATAAACGTGGTGCTCAACACAAAGACAGTCACTATCAAGGTGCCTGCAGGGAGCGTGAAAGTTATAAAATAGGTCTTTTCAGGTCCTGGACTTTAAAATACATGAATCAAAGACATGCCATATTGCTGATGAATCTTTCATCCCTTGCTATGTACATGGGCAGCAACTTGTACTGGGAATCATGCTCCTCTCACCTCCATCAGACTTCCCTGCCAATACAAGTGGACCCTGGTAATGGAGATTTTTCCAGAAGCTCAGAATCACAGCTTTTAGGACACTAAGAGACACTGTCTTAAATTGTAACTATATCTTTACTTGTGGAACTTATAAGTGAATTGATTTCTGTTCAAGGAAAGTCTTCTCCCTCTCTCCCTCTGTACGTTTTCTTTTGGAAAAAGGAAATGTTACTATGGAACATGTTGCCCTCTGAAGAATCACGCTAGGGAATGTCTTAAACCCCAGTATCTTACAACTCTGTTATCCACATAAGAAGAGATATATCTAGTATGTTAACTCAAACTGTATTTTGCTAATGGTCATAAGGACTTAATTTACTGCATGAAATTATGCTATTATGTATAAAGTTAAATTAATCACACAGCATATATACTGCATTATTTCCATCTTTATGGTATGATGGAAATAATGAAATCAAGAATGTTTGTGCTCATATCCCTATTTAATGTCCTAAGGACAGAGGACAGGGCGATGCTTCATGTAGAGTCTTCTGATCTAATCTAATAGACTCTGCTTGTCCAAAGAATTTGTCCTTGCACTCATAGGGCACAGACACACCAGCACTGAAGTCCATCTATACAACCACTCAAAGAAACAATCAAAAGCATCTCACATGTGTTATTCAAGTACTTTAAAAAATTGGGCAATTAACTCTCTGTGCTTTGGCCAGCTTAGGTGGAAAACTGGGCTATACAAAGTAACACCTGCAAACTACATTAACAAAGCAACCCTCTCTTTATACTGTTACTGTTCACCACAGTATTAGTCTTTAGAGCCCAAAACTACATACAAATATACTTTCTAGAACTCCAGAGAAAATATTTTCTTAATTCTTACATTTTCTTACTTATTTCTCAAAATTGGCCACAAAAGTTTTCACACTTTAAGTACTGACACTTATATTTTCCAACCTATATCCAACCATAGGGTTGTCTTTCTGAACTACATTTTCTACAACTTTGTCCAGTTCAGTTGCGGTTATGTTAAAAAGGCGATTACCACCACTTTAAAACATTATTAAGTCTGCTAAAATATAGTAACTCAAAACAACTGCACACCATGTTTTCCCAATTCTACCTCCCATTATACATTCTCCTGCCAACTTAAATAAATATTATATCACTTCAGTTTCCTTGCATATGGTTGTTTACCTCACTTAATCAAACTGCATATATGAGCAAGGAGCTTCTGGAAAAACTCAGATGGAAGGAGGAAATTTACAGAATGTGGAAAAAGAGACTGGCCACTTGGGATGTACATAGGAACTCTGTCAGATATGTAGGGATGCAACAAGGAAGGCTAAGGCTCACTTGGAATTAAATCTGGCAAGGGATGTCACAGACAACAAGAAGGGCTTCTTCAAGTACACCAATAGGAAAAGGAAGAGTAGGGAATATGTGGGCCCGCTGCTGAGGGAAGTGGATGCCCTGGTGACAGAGGCTACAGAGAAGGTGGAATTACCGAATGCCTTCTTTGCTTCGGACTTTACTGCTGAGGCCCTTCCTCAGGAATTCTGAACCCCAGAGGAAAGAGAAAGTCTGGAGAAAAATACTTTCCCTTGGTCTAGGAGTATCAGGTAAGAGATCATTTAGGTAAAATGAACATCCACAAATCCATGGGCCCTGATGGGATGCACCCACAAATGCTAAGAGAGCCGGCAAATGTTATTGTTGTGCCACTCTCCATTACCTTTGAAAGGTCATGGAGAACAGAAGAGGTGCCTGAGGAAAAGCCAGTGTCACTCCAGTCTTCAAAAAGGATAAGAAGGACCCAGGAAAACTAGAGTCCAGTCAGCCTCATCTCTGTCCCTGGAAAGGTGATGGAACAGCTCATTCTGGATGTCATCATTAAGTATATGGAGGAAAAGAAGGTTATTGGGACTGGCCAACATGGATTCACCAAGGGGAAATCATACTTGACCAACCTGATAGCCTGCTGTGATGGCATAACTGGCTGGGTTAGAGGAGCAGGGGAGAGCAGTGGATGTTGTCTACTTTGACTTCAGCAAGTCTTTTGACACTGTGTCCCATAGCATCCTCAGAGGTAAGGTTAGGAAGTGTGGGTTAGATGAGTGGACAGTGAGGTGGATTGAGAACTGGCTGGATGCAGAGCTCAGGGGCATATAATCAGAGGTGCAGTCTAGTTGGAAGCCTGTAGCCAGCAGTGTCCCCACAGGACAGTACTGGGTCCAGTCTTGTTCAACGTATTCATCAGTAACCTGGATGAGTGTATCCTCAGCGAGTTTGCTGATGATACTAAACTGGGAGGAGTGGCTGATACACCAGAAGGCTCCACTGCCATTCAGTGAGACCTGGACAGGCTGGAAAGCTGGGCAGAGAGGAACCTAATGAAGCTCCACAAAGGCAAGTGTAGGGCTCTGCACCTCAGGAGGAATAACCCCCTGCACCAGTACAGGTTAGGGGTCAACTGTCTGGAAAGCAGCTCTGTGGAGAAAGACCTGGGAATCCTAGTGGACAACAAGTTAACTGTAGGCCAGCATCGTGCCCTTGTGGCCAACAGCATCCTGGGCTGCACAGAGAAGAGTGTGGTGAACAGGTCAAGAGAGATTATCCTCTCCCTCTACTCTGCCCTAGTGAGGCCCCATCGGGAGTAGTGTGTCCAGTTCTAGGCTCTCCAGCTCAAGAAAGACAAGGAACCACTGGAGAAAGTCCACCAGAGGGGCCATGAACATGACAGGACTGAAGCATCTCTCTTATGAGGAGAGGCTGGGGGAGCTTGGTCTGTTTAGCCTGGAGAAGAGAAGACTGAGAGAGGATCTTATCAGTTGCTTATAAATATACAAAAGGCAGGTGTCAAGAGAATGAGGGCCAGACTCTTTTCAGTGATGCCCAGCAACAGGACAAGGGACAGCAACTACAAGCTGGAGGACAAGAAGTTCCATCTAAACATGAGGAAAAACTTCTTTACTGTGAGGGTGATGGAGCACTGGAACAGGCTGCCTGGAGAGGTTGTGGAGTCTCCTTCTCTGGAGATATTCAGAACCCACCCGGACGGGTTCCTGTGCACAGTACTCCAGGTGAGCCTGCTTTAGCAAGGGTTTGGACTGGATGATCTCCGCAGGGCCCTTCCAACACCAACCATTCTGTGATTCTGTGATTCTGTGATTCTTTTTCTTCCTAACGACCTTTTCTTACTATTTCTGACTGTCCTTATTTAATCTGCAAGTAATATTTTCAAAATTATTAAAGGATAAATTCATCAGCACCTTTGCAAATGGAGGTTAGATCCTTCTATATTATTAGCTTTGTATTTTTTGAGTATCACACTATCCAAAACAAGACACAGGAACCTTGCTGGGTGTTGATTTCTGTAGTAGCTGCACTGGGCCTCTGAAGATACTGCAAAAGAGCTAAATTTCTCATCATAATAACCCCCCTCTTGCTAAGTAAATATTTTCATTAGTCTACAAAAATAATATTTTTAAACTGTTCAATAAAATGTTAAATGGGAAAGTTAAAAACAGTTTTGCATTTTAAAAACCCCAAACTATAAATATAAATGTGAACGCTCAATTCCAAAAATTATTAAATTAATACTCATGTTGAAGAGCAAGTTCTGACAAGTAAAACCAGACACCCTTTGATTTCAATTGTAAGTTAAAGGAGCCTTAGTAGCTCATTTTTTTGTTTTTCTCAATTTGTTCAATTTGTTAAGCCATCTCACAATTTAGAATCATCATTCTCTCTTCATGAAACATTTTAGTCCATAAGCTACTTGTTTGACTTTCACGAGAAGTCGTCACTCAAATTTCAGAGGCCTTTCTGAAGCAGTATTTCACTTACATCCAGAAATTATATTTTCCCATCCTTGTAAAAATGTGTGCATTTAACATTCTAAAGTTATTTGCTAGACGTGTTCCTCCAAAAGCTTCTATGACCTTTACTGTTTTTCTTCTACATAAACTGTCCTAATATAAAGGTGTAGTGGTATGTGCTTCGTATTCTTATTCTGCAGTTCTGTAGGAATTTCAACATACAGCATACTTTGCCTGCAGCAAACAAAGTTGTAACGCAGGCAATTATTGTTGGCAAATAAGTCTCCCAAAATTAAACACTTCAAGTTGACAACAATCTTTCTCTGGGTTGGCTTGTATTATAAAGGTTTTAATACTTTGGTGGTCTCTTTTCAAGTTAATTCTCAACTAGCATAAGTAAATGTCTCCTACTTAAAAAACGAACGAACAAACAAACAAACTCCAAAATCCAACAATAAACCAAAGCCAGGTAAACCTGGATGATTCAAGTACAGTATTAATCAGAAAAGTTATACTGAAACCCCTTGGTTCTATGTCAAGATAACAAGACAGTGAGCTACAGAAGTGAAGGGATGCTACTTCTCTTACTTAGATCTTCCTCCCTAGGAGGTTCAGTGAGTGAAAGCCACTAGGTTCTCTGTACACTATTCACATTTTTAATACAGCTGCTTCTAATAACTGAAATGTTTCTGACACAATTTGAGGAAACAAGGTACACCTGCAAATGCTCACAGCCTTCCTGTCACAGACCCAGTACAAGAAAAAACACTGGAAGATAAATTCTTTAATGTGAAGACTTTAATTATTGTTTGATACGGACACAGAAAGTCCTTAAGCAGCTAACAGATTATCACAGTAATAAATATAAATAGTTTTCTCATAATCCTTCAAATTTAATTTCTTAGGAAGAACAGACATGCTAGCCAGTATTCTGAATAGACTGAATTCTGTCAGTATTCTGAATAGACAAATAACCTTCATTCCTTCAACATGCTTGCTCTCTTATGCTACATATTTTATGCTCTAACAAAAGCATACACAGAAATTATTCACATTATAGTGAAGGCCGTGAATGCTGGTAGCACAAACCATTCATATTCTTTAATGGGGTTTTGGAGTACAGGAAAATAAAATATCTTGAGGTTTGGAGCAGAATTACAAGTAATACCTTCTGATGTCACTATTTTCACTTTAGTATTCCATTATCATGGCACAGATACTACGTTTCATTTTTATTACAGGCTTGACTTATGAGAATAAAAATAGGCTGTTAACCACAGAAAGTAAAACTCATCATCAAGATTTTGTTTAGGAATCAGACTTTTTTGGATATTCTGTCAAATAATAAACTCTAGTTATCTATCTGTGACTTAAAAGAAACTAGATGTGTTTTGAATGCAGACTATTTACCCATAATATCTACAAAGCTATACATACCTGAAGAGCATGTGCTAGATAAGAGTTAGAAGGCAAGGAAGAAGGGTCTTGACAATGCTGAAACCAGCTTCCTGCCCAGAGGATCAAGTAGTGTGAGCAGAGTAACAGTACTGCTTGCATGAACGGGTAAAATGCTTTATCCTTATTGATGACCTGTAAATAGAAATAATATGTATATGAACTTTAAAATAAATGAAAATTAAAACATAGAAAGTAATAAAAGATACAAAAATACATGTATTGACCGAAAAATATGGTTGGACTCGATGATCCGGTGGGTCTTTTCCAACGTGGTGGTTCTATGATTTTATGAAAAATGATACCTGCATTTTTTATGATATATCATGTGTTCGCACTATCCAATTTCATCTCCACTATTTATTTTTTTTTTTTCAAGTTACTTCTTAATATTCCAGATTATTTACTGGGTAGAGCCAACAATTATGCAATTAGACAGATGTAAGAGGATTGTGATGACAGAAACTTTTTGTCTAACCTGTTCTAAATTGCCAGTGCGGAAGATGTTCCAGTATTTCCAGATAGCCTGGCTCCAGGATTTAACTGCCCTTGTACTTAGAAGGATTTTCCAAACATGTAGCCTGTTCTTCTTCACTGTAAATTAAGAAATACTTTTCTTGTCCTTTCACCACTTTCCATGAAAGACAATCAATGACTATCTTCTTCACAATAATCTTTAGATATCAGACTATTTTCCCCAGTCTTTTCTCCTCTAGACTAAACAAATACAACTCTTTGGAAATGCGCCTTATAAATCTTGCTTTTCACAACCCTTTTCACTCATGTGCTTTCCTGTGAATTCACCTTTACCTGGACATCGAAATAATTTTCCAGATTTTATTTTGACACAGAGATACGACAGTTTTATTCACTGACTTTTATTCTGGCCATTTTGCATGAGTATTCTTTGATTTTGCTTCATCTGCAAAACTAGGCAGTATCAATGTCCTTTGGAACGTGGCGTTGCTCTAGAGCAGCAGGCCCCGCAGACCCTTGAAACGAAATGCATCTGTCCATCTCTTCAGTAACTTTTTTGGAAATCAGTAATAACACACAATTTTCTTTGAATATAGAAAAATTCGATTGGTTTTTTTTTCCTTTTCTTCAAAGAACCAGATAAAGCAGGGATTTTGTATGCCTTCTACTCAGTAATACTGTAACTTTTATTTTTACATTTAACAGCTAAAACAAGAATTATAATATTCTTAATATATAAGCAGATAGGTAGAAAGGCAGGCATAAATCGTTTTCTTTGAGAATGAAGCATAATAGAAGGAATATTTGATTCAAAGGCTGTATCTTTCTGTTGTGTCAAAGTAGAGAATGTTTTCTGAGATGGAGGTAGGAAGGATGTTGTCAGTATACTATGGAGTCTCTTTCTGATAATTACACAACTGTTAGTTCATGTTAAAAGAATGTAATGTTCTGCATTGTTTTCAATGACTTTTGTCTAAATAAAGCAGAAATATCCTGCACCAAGAAAAGTAAAACAAAGGATGTAAGATAGTAACAGATCAAAGGAGCGCTCTAAATGCTGACTGTCTTCACAGTTGTTTGCAGACACCTGCCTCTAGAGAATTTTACTTTTTTTTAACTAGTGATAGTTTATCCAGGAATCTCCAAATTATTTAATTGGAAGGAATAAAATAAGTGAAAAACTGAGAAGCCCTTTATGACATCTAGCCCAGATCTTCTGCTTCTTTGCTCTACTTCACTTGTGCAGACTATGCAACCATACCACAGCCATATATGAAAGTTCTTCCAAGAAGTGGTTTCTATGGTTTGGTTTTGCTTTTTAATATTCATACAGTTTATTCATAGGGTGCTTTCGTAATGAATTCCTGAAATTTATTAGTTCGTCTTTGTAATCTAGTTAATCTATCCAACTGCAAAGCATCCAAATCCCATGATACCGAGGTGTGCTCTCAATACTCTAAATGAGTAAATAGGCTTAAGGGCTCCCTGCAGCCTTGCAGTCCTGCTCAGAGCCACCTATTCCCCATCTCTGGAAAAGCCATTTTACAATTCCTCTACCCTTCAGCCAAAATTCTGATGTAGTCATCTCCTCCTTGCCATGCTCCAACACAGCTTCCATCAGCTTCTAAAAACTACGTCCCCCCCTGCTTCAGGAAACATAAAGAGGCAAACCCCCACCAAGTGATTATTTAAGCAGGAGTGATGGGCACATAATGTATTTGCAGAGAAGAGAGAGCAGTTTGTGAACACTTCTCTAGCAGCCAGTCGTATCTGCCGTGACAACTTTCAGAATCTCTTTTCATAGAAGACTTAAAACAACTTTTTTTCCTCAAAACAGGAACCACCAGTTCTGGCAGTTCAGGCATTAGGCTTAGAATACACAACACATTCAGAGAGAAGTGGACAACTTGAAATATATTGCTTGGTTCTTCCATGTAATTTTCTAAAACTATGCTCCAGGGGATCATATCATTAGAATTTTATATAACGCAGTCCCATTTCAAAATTACAAGCTCATTCTAAGAAAGAACACTTATTTTCTTTTTTTTTCCCAGCTAGGTTTATATGTGACAGATTTGCCTTATTTTTTTCTCCATCTATGTGTATAAAATTCTACTTTCTCGTATTTTGCAGCGAAATTCTCTTGCTTTTTTAATGTAGTTTCTATTATTTGCAAGAGCATAATTCTGCTGAAGCCAAGGTGTGCCAAAGGTACAGAATCACACGTTCATTTTACAGGAGAGGTTTTTCCCAACATAGTTCCCCACTGTGTTGATGGCAGTACAGTAAAGCCAGAAAAGCCAGTTAGTTCCTCCAGGAATGCTGCCTGCGTTTCTGCGGGACTGCTTCTCGAAATAAATTATGCTACTTAATCTGTTCGTAAATTTATTGCGGAATAGTTGTTATGTTGGTCTATTTGCTTCCCAGTGTTCCATTAAGAATCATTTCCTATTAATTGTTTCCAAACACCCACTCCCCACCTTCCTTCTTAATTTCTGGCCTTTTTCCTTCAAACTATAGCATCCTAAAATTTTGCTCAATTCTTTAACTGATGTCCTTAGTATACAGACAAAATTTACATGTATACATTTTAATCACCCCCAAATTGCTTTGTTTGTGGATTACATACATTTAGTAAATTTAGCATGTTTTCATGAGAGTAGTTACCTTGGTTTGCATTTACCTGTTTTCTTTCATGCGACCTGTGACACTGTATCAAGTGCCTTGAGCATTACAGGTGTGGTTATAACAGCAATATATATAACAGACCTAGCAACTCCTTTATTTTACATACAGACAAAATAGTGACATTTTTCTTCACATAAAACCAATGGCATTGTGATACAATTCTTGAGTTTTTCATGCTTTAGACAGATATTTCAAGCATCGATTTTGCAAAGTAGGAAGTAGAGATCCTCAAGCACTCACCAGAGGAGCTGAGAATATGCATATGTTTTTTATATGAGCAGCTTATTTCCTCTTGTTACCTCTGAGTAACTTAAAAGACAGCATTAACCTGAATGCTAGCATATAATGTTCCAGCATTGTCTGACTTGCCACATTTTCCCTTCCCTTTTTATTTTCTGTCTTCACACTTAAGCAGTTAATCCTAGGTCACAATGTAGTCTATGGATGTAATTTTATTTGCCCTTTTTGTGCATCCTGCACATAGTTTTCTACAACAAGTAAAATTAGAAATTATCATGAAAATAACCATTGACTTCACTAGGTTAAAATATGACCTGCAACCTAATAGTAATTACATCACATACTGGAAAACTGTCCAAGTAATACAGAGATTATGTTAATCCCAAGATATTATTGCATATCCCTTTTTGAAATCTGTGTAAATATTCAGTAAAGCACTTATTCCATCATGTGCATGATGAGGTCATTATTTTATATTGAAGAGCACCTACTTCAGCATCAGGTCCTTCTCAAAAGTCTCAGAATAAAACACCAGAAGCAAATGCATTATTTCCTACAAAGAGGTCCATATAGATGGGGCCCAAACAATATTTTAATAATGAACTATTTCTGTTTACCCAAATGGTCATATACCGACTTCTTCATTGCTTACCTTGAAAAGAATATTCACTCATATAACTAGCTTCCCATTTTCCATTTTAAAATACCTCCACATCAGATAAGTACTCTTTTGCCTTTTATTGTCCTCCTCTGATTTTCTTAATTCCTCAGTTTTTCAGATTTTCTACGCTTTTGCTCCTTTTAAGTCATACCTTGCACCCACCTTTATACGATCATGGACATTTCTGTTCAAGAAACAGTAGTGTGAAAGATACATAAAGCTTATTAGTATTCACGCCGTTGCGATTTTATTTTAGAGCAGGCTAATACAGTTGTAATTATTGCCAACTGGATGTAGTTCACAAGATTACATCTGTTCTGCTGAGCTAAACGGGGCACATGATTGGGCTCTACTGTGTGATAATCCATGGCATTTAACCGTTAGCATGCTCTTTAGTATGCTTTTCGCCGAGACCAACAAGCACCCAGGTAAAACCCAGCAAGATTTGGGGACGAGCATGGATTAGAGACTGTTCTTAGTTGGCAGTAAGAAAAATGAATGTGAGCTGTAATTTGCCATCAGCTTTTGACTGGCCTTTGGTCCATTTTGTTTTCTAGTACAGATGTCATCTAAGAAATTAAATGTAGCTGAAAACTGGTAGAGAGTATACACACCTTCTTAGGCTCCGATACCCGACCCTGCGCGAAGGATGAAAGCTGTTGGCAAAGGAGAGGGATAGACTAGCGTTAGGTTGACAGTGACTTCCCTATGGCAGGCAAATTCTCAGCCTATGAGCAGGAATGGATCTTGGCTGACTTGTGCTACCTCCAGTGGGCAGAACAGGGGTGCAGAATCTGGTCCCCTTCATATATTCAGATACTTTTCTGTATTTTCAATTCCCATTTTTGTTTGCTGTCTCTTCAACTATATTTTCAAATAAATTATCTGATCTGTAGACAGTGGTCTCAGATTTCCTTTTATTCAGGTATTTATTTCTCTATTGGAAACAAAGAAAAAATTGAAAGTTGAAGAAATGTGAAAAAAATCTGCTTTTCAGTACTTCTTTAAAAGCTTCATGTGTTTTCAGATTACATTAGCAAAACTATACTAAGCAGGTAATTAGACTGTCTCTGATAGTATCACATGGTCAGTGCTTTCTTTCCATTTTGTCTTTCCATGATGACAAGCTTGAAGTTCCCATTTCCAGTTCCATTTTCTTTTCTCCTACTTTATACTTCACTGAACGTTTATTTACAACAGAATCTTTCTCTTATTTTATCACAATGTTTGTGCTGAACTAGCTTTTTGCTATTACTCTTCAAACTCTTTACATTTCTGTCAATGATTTCCACAATATGTTTACCCTTTTTCTGGTCTCTGTTAAATCAGAAATATTGTACATTCATAAGGTCTTCATTGTAGACCTAGTATATATTTTTTTCTGACCACTATCAGATCCAGGACTGAATTAACTCTCATTACTTCTTCCAGTTGTTTTAAGTACTATACCAAAAAATATCCTCCTGTAGCCTATTTTGAAACTTTTCTTGTATTGTAACTCGAATTCCTCTTGTACAGCTTTTTACACATTTATTTTCATATACATAGCAATACATATATATGTATAATAGACAGATATTATATATCATAATCACAGACATCCCATAATCCTAGAGAAAGTCAAATGGAACAAACCTCCAACACAACCTTCATGGATTTTGCACCTTCCATTTTCATTTGTGAAATTATATCTGTGTCTGCCAGCCATGTGAGTTGCAGGATGTGCAGACAGGGTGGTTGTTTTATAAATTGAGCTTCCCTCACCTTATCTTCCTTATATAGCAACAGGTAGTTATATTCTATTTAAGTCTTAGCTAGATTCGTTTGTAATATGATCAAATAACATTTCATGGAATTTGAGGCAGTACTGGAGTTCTCAAGACCACAGGTACCTACGCTGTGTTTAAAAACAGAAAGACCTATTTTTTTCATTATTATTTCCTGCAGGACTTGACAGATGAAGTATGTTTTCCTATCTCAATGTAGCAATATTCACTCAACTTTATTCTCCTTCCACAAATGTTTCCTTACAGTTACTCTTATTCATTTGATGAAAAATCTTTCCTGTTTTGCTAATATTTCCAGCTATGTTTTCATCACTGTTCTTCGTATATTAAAAAGACAAACATTTTAACTTCTTGTTTGAACTGAGACAAATTGCAAATGAAAAATAGCTAAAATTGAGTGTAAAAATAATTTTGTCTTCTAACTACAACTCTGAGGTTTAGATTAGTACTATTAAACAAGCAATAGTTTTGTAACTTAACACATGATATCAATACAGTACTCTCAAAACCAGTTATTTTCCAAAACTATGCTAATTCTGGTCAGTTTGATGTACTTCCTTCTAACAACAATACACCGTCGTTAGAATTATATTTTTTTCTCGTAATGAGTAAGATCTTATTCCGTAACTGCTCTGCCACGAAATGAACACAGTAAGTGACTATTTTAGGGTCTGTATTGCATTATACAGTTAACAGAAAGGACAAATCTTCAGTAAGCAATGGTGACTTAACTTTATGCATGCCAATTCATACCATTTGAGGATATGCCCTAGAAAATCCTAACAGGTTTTACATAGTTTTAACATTATTTCTTTTTGTATGGGTAAGTTTCACATGGTTCACTCTTACAAAATTATCTGCAGTTGATTCATGTTAACAAAGAACTTACTGCTACTAACTACTGTAACTACTGTACAATGCAAAAACTCATCCTCAGTGTAACTGTTCCAGATACCAAATTTCCTTTCAAATCCTTGTTTCTAATGTCATCCTTATGCTTAGGAAATGAATGCGGCAATTAAAGTGCTTTTTTAATGGGCAAAGTCCTGCTGATAACTATACTAGTTAAAAACTTCAATGCCCCATCAATGACATCCTCAGCCACACCTCCAACCATTTCCTTGTAAGTTGCTATTGTTACTGTTATTGTAAATTACTGTATTAGAAAAGGCTTCAGAATTATATTTTACACTCCTAAAGCAAAAAGTTCTGAACATCACTATTTATGTTTTCCCATGTACTTGGCATTCCTTTTACTGCAACCCAAGTAATTCAGATTATCTACAGAACATTTAGTATAGATAATAAAATACGTAGGCATCTACCCCTCAAAAATATTAACTTTTATTTAATATTTCTGCTATAACAAATATTATCTGAAAAAAAATCCTACTTTTATGGATGTACTTTTTTTTTAGTTTTGATGTCTTTTTTTTAACTTTGACTGGTTTTATTACAAAAAAAAGACAAAGCATTCTTTCCATGAGCATTTCTCTTTATCTGCATATGAAATCTGAAAGCTTCTGCCATACCATTTATGAATGCAGCATGTTTGATTTCATTCACGTGCTCTTTTTAAGTTAGCATTCCTACATTGAAAAAGTACCTGTATTTTTACAGAAATTTTTATCTCTGTCCATAATTATTATTCCATTGATGTAGGAACCAAGGTACTTTGATCCTATGAAAGCACGTGTCATGAAAAACTTAAAATGCAGTCACTAAATTGTTATGTTTCTTATCTGCTTTACTGGAAGTCCTGAAATAGCAGATTCATCCAGTGTTTAGAAGGAGAATTATTCTTGAATATTTATGATCATGCTCAAGACAATATTTTAGACAAATGGATGTATACATGAGAGAAAAATGGATCGGTATTGAACCAAAAGAGTTTGGAGAGTCCAGTGTAGAAAGGAACAGGAAACTTTTGTTAACAAAAGGAACAAAAAAGGGAGAAGACAGAGAACTCAAGAGAAAGGGAGATCTTTAATAGGTATAAATCAAGAAATTATTAGCATAGGAAGGAAGAAAATAATTTCACCTTATAAGACAGACTCTACCAGTACACAGCTTTTTAAATTTATCCCACTTTTTGCAAGTGAGCCATGTAGGACTCAATGTTTAAAATAAAGACTAATGCTATGTTTTGTTAAATTTAAATGTCTTTAATACAGATTTTATATTCTTCACATTTGATTTTACATTTCTACAAACATCTTTAAATTACAAGTACATTGGGAAATCAGCGTATTTTATGTCAAGGCAGAAGAACAATACTTCTTGACTATTCAAAGCCATAAAAAAAATAAATCCCAAAAGTGCCACATTCTTCTTTTTCTATGTCTTGACTACAGCACTATCTCTCACAGAAAACAGTGGTATCAGCAGCAAAGGAAGGGGTCAGCAATCTTCCACATCAAAAGTTAGGACAATGCGCTCAAGACAGAAGGTAGGATGGTGAGAGAGGTAGCAAGTGAAAAGCTTCAGAAGAGATGGTAGCTAAAGAGTCAGGGAAAAAAGAAAAAAAACAGAGAAAGATAAGATTGAAAAAGACAGGGAAAAAGAAAAAAAAACACAGGAAACAGCAACAGTAACAATCATGCTTGTTCACTTTAGAAACAGTAGAAGAACATTGACAGAAAAGGTGAGTAATACTGTTGCCATTTTTAAAAAGAAAGAATTCTACATAAAAGACCTGGTACAGTTTGAAATGCTGAGTTATTCCTATCTTATGGTGACAGGCCACTCACTTAACTTTTAGTCTGAGCTAGTCAGTTCAGTGAAGCCAGTAGATCAAAATGGGCACCTCCAGAGGACAATTCCTCCCATCCTACAGTCTGAATCTTAAGACTCTTGAAACTTAATTAATTTTGTGAAGCTTACTACGTAGCTGTGAATGTAGCAGCATATGTTTAAGCTGAATACTTACGGATAAAAACATTTGGATTAAAATAGTATGAGAAACAGCGTATTTTTCCACTTCCTTTACTCTGAACAAAGAAAATTCACTAACAACTTTCATCTGCAAGGAACATGTAATAGGTTTGTGCTCCATAATATTTTTTTATTGCTAAACATTACTCATGTTCACTATACTGAACACAAAAATGAAGTCTGACCCAAATAAAAGACAGTTTGCTTTCTTGTTAGGACTAATTATGTAGTACTGGGGCTTTAAGTTTATCTGCTGTAAGTAAAAATCAAAGCTTGACATCATTGGGATCCTATATTCCCAGCATGAAGACCCGATTCAGGAATATCACATTTAACTGATACTTAAAATGGCACTGCTGATATTTCAGTAATTTGTTACTAAATACAGTAAATACCTTTGGCGGGGGGGGGTGGTGGGGAAGATGCCAAAATCCTATGTTATGGTCATGGATACCTACATTATAGTGGTTAGTTTAAATGATCTATAATCAAATACAAGATTCATGGGTTTAGGGCTGGTTTTTGAAGTTGGTATATAGCTCATTCTCTGAGCAGGAAACTTCAAGGTGGAGTGGGGACCAACCTCTCTATTCCACTGTCAGCAGCTTTCCAGCCCAAATGCAGAAACAAGACTCTGCTCTTACAGAACTGCAGTACCAAAACTTAAATAAGCAGAGAAGAGGGTGGGAAAGGCAGCTTTCCCTCTTGGAACTGCTCTAGGGGCAGCAATGTACACCAACGAGACAGTTCACAGTCTGCGCTTCCTTGTTGGCACGGAAAGCCTGAGAGACAGAATCCTGGGACTGTGCAATTTGTACCTCACTGGAGACCTGTGTATACAATCGTCTTCTACGAGTGACTACTTTCAGATACAGTCATCCTGACACTGATTGTTTCATGAGGACAACGCAGAGTTGTTACTTACAATGAAATTAAAAAGGTATCTTTAAAATCTAAATAATGGTCCATCTGAAATGTGATTTTGCACTGAAATATTATCTAAACAATTCTAGAGTCCTGTAATGTAAATTAGAGTAACACTAATACAAAATAACATAAAAGTAAGGGCTAATTATAAAACACAGCATGAAAACTCTTATTTAGAACTTTTAAAAGTTGTATCTATATTTGATTTCATTTTCTTGTTAGAGTGAACACAAAGAGTACAACTCTGTCAGTTTTTCAGTATTCATGTCTTCACCGAGTGCCCTTAAAAACAGCTGCACAGGAAAGGGAACGCTATCACACGGTGATTTATAGCGTAATTCTTACACAGACCTATCTCTCTCTATCAGCAGAAATTAATACACTACATTCCAAAAAGTAGATGTTACCACTCCAAAATTATTGGTGAACTAGCACCACAATGGCTTTCCCTGCCCCCGCCCCCTATGGTTTTCACTCTTTCTGTCCCCAGTTAGCAATGGGGCAGTTTTAGAGGGAATGCTGCTCCTCTCTACCTCAGCTCAGGTCTCAGTTGTACTCAGTGTTGCTCAGGGGGACAGTTAAGGTGTTTTATGCACGCCACCAAGTCAACATGAGAAAATAGGAGGTCTCTGTATTTAAAAATAAACAAGTTTTTAGCATGGTAATTCATGAAGACCAGTTATAGTCACTATATAAATATTAATTAATTGCTCAGTTTAAAAAGTACATAATTTCCCTAAATGTTTACTCCACTATAATACCAAATATTCTCATGGGAATCGTGCAGTAACTAAGTACATAAATGAACAAATTACTGAATTAAACTTTTTTACCAGTTTCCTAATTAATTTTATTTTCTTACAGCTTTTGGATGAAATCTACGCACTGATTACTAACTTGTAATGAAAGCAAATGTAAGTAATCCATTGTTCTACAGCTATATATGGTTATCAATTAATTGACTTTACCTTGTCTGTTGAGTAATGATTAACTAGCAGTTTCAATTTTCAATTTCAGCATTATTACAATTAGGTTTTGCACACAAATTTTGCCACTCTTAAGTGTTATTGCCTGCTCATGCCTTGCCCCAGATGCTAATGACTGGAATTAACAACAGAAATATATGTATAAAACTGGCTTTGTTATTTTGATGTCTAATAGTATTTTTTTAAAAAGCTACCTTAGGAAGACAGAATATGGGGGCAGTCGTCATTTTCTAGTTTGTGATTCAGGATGGTGCTGAAAGTCAATTGAAAGCCTTCCTTAGAAGCAACCATGCTACAGTAAAAATGCACAGAGAGTAAAACACAGCTCAGCACAGCAGTTAGTCAGAAAGCTGAAGTGTAAATCTGTTTTCCATTCAAGCATAATGCATGACACATCTGAGCACTGAATACAAAATATTCGCATAAATACTTACCTGACACCTCCCTTTTCACCCTATTATTTCTCCTATGCTTATTCATTGTTTTTTTAATCTTTCCCTTCCTTCTGAAAGGGAAAATAATTTTCTCCTCTCCATTTCAGTTTCTTCCTTTCACATTTCCTTTTTCCTACTCACCTGCACAGTTCTGAAATTCCAAAATCTAAAAAGGTTATGGATTCAGTCCTGGGATGAAATACAAAGTTCTGAAAGCTTGTGGCAAAAGATCAATGATTCAAAATTCAAATGCTTCTGTTCTCTTGTTTCCAGCAAAGATAAAAGTTCATCAGCATATAGTTTAGCAATGAAAATCTATTTAGATAACTGTAATCTTGGAATGAGATCACCATTTTGTGAAGAGCTCTGCTCGTACAGCAAAACGTAACAACGATTTTACTGATTTGGAACTGCATTATTATCTCTGATATCTTATTTTTATGCTGAGCCGTTATGAGAAGTGCACATCCACTTCTCTCCTTTAGGAGCCATTTTAAATGACGTACTGAAAGGTTTAACAAATGAAATGATTCATGTCTTTACATACGTTATAACTAATGTATGATGAGATATTTAGAAGGAGATAAAAATAGCTGGAGTTACGACTAGCATACTATACACAAATGTAAATATTTCTTCTCCTGTAGCAATTCATAAACGACATTTATTACCAGTATCCATGACATATATTTTTAGATGCCAGCTCTTCTAAACACAAAATCCATCTTTACAAGATTTTTTTTCTAGTAACTTAATAGCTATTGTATCAAATGCTGTTTCACACATAGTATTAATGTTTGATGTTTCACTGACATAACAACAGAAAGTCAGCTCAGTGTAAGTTACTTTGTAAGGAACAGTGCCAAAACTTCAAGGTGTTACCTCTCAGTAAACATAAACTCCAGCAGTCTTTATAGATAAAATGACATACGATACACAGTAAGAGTAGAGCAAATTTTTAAGGATGGATGCTGACAGAACGAGAGAGTGACCTCTATAGCCACTATAAAAACTGCTCAAAAAATAAACATCAAAATAGTTTTCCATTAAAATGTACACTCTTACAAAAAAAAAAAAGAAAGAAAAGTATGCTTTATTTTATTATTGTTACAGTGATCTTGCTACCTAACTTGTTTGTATTGTCAGGTGCTGAAAGGCTTAGTAATTAATCCCTGAATTTTAAACTTTTGCAAAAATCATGCTTCTGGCCAGCTAAGTTTAGTCATAGACATAAGTATGTAATCATATATTAAGAAGGAAAACTGTTAAATGGGAGCTTAAGATTTATTAAAAGATCTGTGCCAAGAAAACCTTTGCATTTAAAAAAATCCTTTGCATTTAAAAAAATCCTTGCATTTAGGGGGATGTCCTAAGACATCGCTTTCAGTCTTTCTGCAGATTTTTTAGGCTTTGTGAACAACTTTTAAGGGACCTGCAAAATCATAACTAAGAAAATCAACAATCCTGTCAGTAAGCATCAACTTATCATCAGTTGGTGCAATCATCCACTGGATTAATTAATTTATTTTAGGAAGAAAAATGCAAGTCAAAGGGACTAGTACTTAGAAATTCATGATTTTTTTTCTAATGTTTAGTGAGACAAATATTATCTAAAATATCATAATTCATCATGTGGAAAAAACCCCAATCATCACTATCAAATAGTACTACAAGAAGACTGGAAAAAGAACAATCATGTATTATGAGTAGATTTCAAACAATGGGACATGTCCCATTCAGAGAAGGCTCAAATGTTACGTTGGAAAGGAAAGGCACCATTACTTTGCACCCAGCACTTCCACAGCATCTCACTGAAGTCCCTTTTTACTTGGCAGCGGTGAGGCCACACACTGAAAACTGTTCAGTTTGGGCCCCCCTCACTGAAGATATTGAGGTCCTGGATCATGTCCAGAGGAGAGCAACAAATCTGGTGAAGGGGCTAGAGTACAAGTCTTAGAAGGAGCAGCTGAGGAAACCGGAGTTGTTTAGTGTGGAGGAGGCTGAGGGGAGACCTTTTCACTCTCTACCAACTACCTGAAAGGAGGTTGTAATGAGGTGGGTGCTAGTCTCTCCGAGAAGTGACAGGACAAGAGGAGATGGCCTCAAGTTGCGCCAGGGGAGAGGTTTAGATTGGCTGTTAGACAAAAGATCTTCACTGAAAGGGTTGTCAAGCACTGGAACAGGCTGCCCAGGGAAGTGGTGGAGTCGCCATCCCTGGAGGTGTTTAAAGGACTTGTAGATGTGGCACTTGGGGACATGCTTTAGTGGTGGACTTGGCAGCATTAGGTCTATAGTTGGGCTCAATAATCTTAAGGGTCTTTTCCAACTTAAATGATTCTGTGATTCTATTCTATGGTTCATTTGTCTGTCTGCACCTGCAGTTAAGAACCCCATAGGCAGGAGGCAGAAAAAAGTATAGTGGGACAGAAGAGAAGCTTTAGATGCGAGGGATTAGTGGGACCATTTGTATCTTTGTGTGTAACTGTTCCTGGAGTAAGCAAGAAAGCAGGTTTTCCACTTTAAAGGGTCACGTGCAGGAAGTGGTGAAGAAGCTGGCACTCCAGAAGACACAGGGAAGGATGTAGGGAGGACAACTGCGGACTGAACTAGATTCAGATAGAGAGCTGTTCTTTGGTAAAGTGACTTACAAGTGACCCCAGTATATTTTCCAGCTGTGATCTCGCCAACTCCTGTAGAAACTCTGTTCTGATCCCTATTCCAAATTCTTTATTCAGATGCACTCATCCCCAGTCCTACCCATACGCACCATCACTGCCTGTGTACCTTGCCTGGACTTGTGAATCCCTCTCTCCTGTCACAGGTGACACCAAGAAACCTTTTTTCCACACTACAGAAGAAATCACTCTCTCCTCCCTTATGTGTTCCTTTCTGATACAAGGCACAGATTCCCCTCACTCTCTGAAGCTAGTAGCTTCAGTCTGAGCAAGGAAAAAACAACTTTACGTACTATGCCTGTTAGAAAACTGACAGATAACTTCAGAATCACATAAGTTCAAAACAGGTACTTAGCGACATCATAGAGAAATGTACACAAACGCCCTCATTCTCCATATACATATTAAAACATATGAGTAAGAAATATGGAACAAAAATGGATATACAGAGCGTGGTCAGCTGCCAACTTTCTTTAGTTCCTTTTAAAACATTTTTGTCAATAACATTTGTTTCCAGTATTTTGCTTAGATTTCATAAAATACGCTACAGTCATTCTAGATTACAAAACTTAATTCTTCACAATAACACATTTGTACCATTTGAATAAGGCTTACAATTGGCTTTTCTCAAATTCAACGCCACCATAACTCCAAACATAAAGATGTGCAGTATGTTGCAAAGACAAAATCTCTTCAAATTCCTAATGGATGTGCTTGTACGGTACTCAGGTCGTTGGGAAGTAATGTCAAGGGCAACTAGAAGCATTGATAATACACGTACATAGCGATTCTGGTAATTTTTCAGTCAGGGAAAAAAATAATAAGAGACCTGATATGAGGGCAGAGAAGATTTTTACAATGTTAAATTACCATGCAGGGAGCTGACATAAATTAAAAGAGCTGGGTTAAATAGAACTGGGATTTTTTCAAAAGTTATAAACAGATGCTGTAATAAGACATGCTGATACTTGCGAGGAAAGTTTACGTCTGCTAATAAGGACAGAATAGAAAAATATAAAATCTGTTTTTCTGGCAATGAGATTTCAGGTATTAATTCAGAGATGGATAAATATTTTAATCTAGCAGAGCTGACAAGTTTAATATTTTTCTGATGAGGACCCAAGACTTAAAAAGTTATATTCACTTCTCAGAAAATTAGATCTATTGTTTATGAATATTAATGGAAAGTAGAGGTAGTGAAGATTTTTGGTAGTATTCAAGGGCAACGCAATGATTTAGAACCCCACAATTCTGCTAGTAGGGAGGGCGCGGTGGCAACAGAAGGGTTAATGCTACTGGACTGCTCTTCCTAGCTCCTTTCTGGGAACCTCTAGCTGTTGCTTTCGGAGAAGAGGCATGCAACCTGTCTTAAAGCTGAAAATGCAGAGAGTGCGTTCTACGTTATCACACACTCCAGAACAGTGGTTCCCATATTTTTGGAACAAAGGGTCATTATCAGCCCTTAACATTTTTTTTAAAAAATGCCATGCACCCATCCGGTCAAAATTTTAATTGGAAGCACTATTTAAAACGCTGTTAACTACGGTTTGGCCAATCAGCCATTGAAATTACCATAGCCTTGTAGTTCACAAGGGGCTTGTGGACCACAGCTTGGAAACCATTCCAGCTGTTTCAGAGATGCAATGATGTCTTCTAATCCATCCCCCTCTCCAGACCTTCTGGCTGCTGTGTGAAACATTTCTGCTGCTTTATCTGATTTCTCCTGGGATTAATTTTAGGGCCTGCTACTGATTTAGGTTTCTGAAGCAGCAGCAAACTGGCATTCTCCATTGCCCACAAGGCGAACAGCTTTAAATTGGAGAGGGGAAGATTTAGACTAGACATTAGGAAGAAATTCTTCACTCAGAGGGTGGTGAGGCACTGGCACAGGTTGCCCAGGGAAGTTGTGGATCTCCCCTCCCTGCAAGTGTTCAAGGCCAGGGTGGTCTGGTGGGAGGTGTCCCTGCCCATGGTATGGTTTTTGGAACTGGATGATCCCTAAAGTCCCTTCCAACCCATACAGTTCTATGATTCCATGATTCTGTGATTTGTAAATGAGAGAAGCAAAACCGATCTGCCTATCTGCAACGTTGCTACTGCCAGATAAAGGAACAAATAGAAGCAGAAAATAAAAATATATCTGTATATTTAGGATATGGGACCATTTTGCATTTGACTTGTGTTTGAAAACTCATTATCAATCAGTAAGAACTACAAACTTGTTTTTACAGAAAACCTATAATTCTGCACAGGTTGGATTTTGGCCACAGCTGATTCAGGATGAGTGAAATTTTCAAGACCACCAAACAGCTGGGTTTTGTGCATTTGAAAAGATGCATTCACAAAACTACAGCAGATACAACTAGTGATAAGCTGCCTTTTGCTATCTTAAAGAGCAATGAAAAACAAATGGGTGATCAAAGGTCCCTCGTTCCTTCTGTTATGAGAAATAGGGAGCTATAGTCTCTTATTAAACACTTCCATGTATACATGGCTTTAGAGATCTTTCTCACATTACCTACTCCTCAGTCAATGTTCGTCCAAACTGAGGAATCTGGATCCATTTACTGGCCCTGTAGAGAGCTATGCTATGCCTCTTAGTCATCCTTTTCTACATCATATGTAGTTCTCACCACTGCTAAAAACTGACCAGCATGCCAGTGCCACTTCTCTGTTTCAAATAGGTCTTGGCACTTCTTGCCAGCATCAACTCCACCCAGAACGATTTTAGGAAATTTGCAGGAACTGCTAAAAATCCATGCAAATACCAGTAGGATGGCTTGAGAGCCCTGGCTTTTTACAGTAGCCAGATACTATCACTTTAACAGTGATATTCCACCCGTGTGACCAGTAGAAAATCCAGGCCCAAAACCTGTACTTGAAGCCCAATCAGTGCTGTGAATCCCTGAGAAATAGGGAAGAAAACTCTTTTCTTCAACTTGCAGCTCCTGCTGCAGTTAAAAAGATCATCTACAAGCCCTTGCCTTCTGAGCAGCAGGACCAGCCACAGCCTGCTGAGCTCACAGTTTACAGGGTGATGGCTGCTGTAATCCAACAGCCGCTGCCGCTCTCTGCTGATAGATCTAGCTCAACAGCGGGGTCAGCGATATCTGGCCTCTGTGACAGCCACGGCTCCTGGATCACCACAGGTCCTGCTGTGAAATCCTTCTGCATCTCTTCGGGGTCAGCACTAGGTCTGACTCCAACTGAATGTTTTCCTTTTACCATTTGCAGTCTTTATCACTGCACTTTTTCAGCCTATGTAGGAACAGGTGGACCAGCAAAGGTGCCAGTGCAAACCTTGGTGAGGTGGCATTGTTAGAACTGCCCATTAGCTGCTATACTGTTCCTTAGCTTGTAACACTTTATTAATCCACAAAGAATTTTAAGTAACTCAATATTTCATTCTGCTAAGAGTCTTTGGTTATGGAGCTTTTGGGTCACCCTTCCCTGTGGATCTGTTGACTCCTTAAATAACCACCAAGGCTCCAAGACAAAACTCCTTTGTACTAAAGCCATGATGATGGTTGCCTCTTACACCTACCCACGTTTCTATTAATTATATTCTTTATCGCATCCACTGGCATTTTATCTGTCACGGTAATCAGACTTATTGGTCCACAATCATCCCTAGGGCCCTTTTTAAAACTAGTGTCACATTTGTTACTTTCATTCCTCTGTAATCATGGCTGATTAAACTGATAGATTACACAACAGAGCTCATGGCCCACAGTTTAATTTCTGAATTTCTCCAGGACTACTGAATAAACAAAATGCTATCCGTCAATCTGTTAACATTTATTCAATCAATTTGTTCAAAATACTTAAAATCTGAAATATTCCCTATAAAGAACAACTCTTGCGTGAAGATGTCCCTAATCTCCCTTTAATAAACCTTGCCAAAGGAAAAAAATTAATTTGTTTCATTCTGCGATAGCTTTGTCTTTAAATATTCTCTTTATCCACAATTATCTATTGAGCTCACCTCCCTTCTAGCAAAATTTACAATTCAAATAAAAGTTTTTTGGCTTTTAGGATTTTAGCCTGTTGCATTTCAAAATCTTTTTGTTCTGCCTTATAATACTTCTACATTTAACTTGCCAGAATTGTGCTCTTTTCTGCTTTGCTTGTGCAGATTTCATTTTTTGAAAAACTTCTATTTATTCGTAGTAACTTCCTTTACTGTTGTGTTGGATAACTCTTACTTATTTGGGTTAGAATCAGAAAGCAAATTCTGTGTCGGTTTTAGTATTTATTCAGACTGTATCTTTATTTGTATGCAATTCTTTTTAAAACAACACTGGACTCTTTCTCACCTACAAGTATGAGAAACGCAAGTATGATACATTGCTACTGAATGGCTCTCCTATAGTCAGGTCTTGTGTGCTAATCTAGACTAGACCAAGGGCTCTCCAATGGATTCTTTAGCTGGTTTGCTCAAAACATAGTTCTTGATGATACCTAAAAATACAGCCTGTGCATGTTGGCCTAATGTTAACTTTATCCAGTCTACATATGGATAACTGAGAACTTGTTGTAATCAAGCTTTCCGGTTATATAGCCTGACCAGTCTTCCACAGTATATGACAGTCCCTGCCTCCATCCCATCAACTAGTCCAGAGCTCTTCCTAGACTTCTCCTACTCAGATGTAGAGACATTTGTAATTATGTTTTGTGGCTTATTCTGATGAAATTAACTTATTTGACTATATTTTCTTAGGTATATGCAGCGCCATTTGTCTGCATAGTCCAGTCTACCGTCTCTGTATCAGCTAGGTACTAAACCATCTATTATCTCTGTATAATCTCTACACTGACATTTCAGTGTCCCTTTGAAAGAAAAATACGTTCAGACCCACTTCCATAAAGAGGGTGATGACATACCTGGGGAATTCCTGATGGAATTCATGCTCACCACACTTGTGAAGAATCATTACCTTCAAGGCACAATGGAAACGGAGCACTAGGAGATGGCAACGTACCAAGATACAAAGTCAAAATTGGTGTAGGTTCCTTCTTAACAGAGATCTGATGGCATCTGAAAAAGGACTGACCAACACTATGGCTGCAAGAACTTCTTGTGGTTATGCAAGATTTCTGTCCAAGAGATGCTGTGTCACAAAGGGAATGCACTAAGGAGCAGAAAGATGCTATGGAAATATGAAAAGTCCTTTAACCTTTTGCACACATGGCAGAACTTTGTAATATTCGCATTTACTCCTTTCTGTGACAAGGGAGAGTCTGTTCTTACTGTTGTGGAGAAGAGAGGGATGCTTTCAGGATACAACGCCAAAAGCTATTGACTTGGGTTTGACAGCTGAGAGGGTCCCTAGGGCTAGCATGTTATCTATTGGCTGCAACTCACTTCTTTCCCTTTTGTGAGGCCTCTCGTCGGAGCACCTTCTTTCTGCATTAAATATGATGTGACATAAGGCACAGCAGAATCCAACAGCTACACTGCAGTATCCAGTGGATAGTCATTATTATTTATTGGTATTACCATAAATCTTGGCAGGCCTCACCTCGGATCACTTCTTGTTACACTGGGCCATGAATAAACATACAACAAAAAGTAAGATGTGCTTGAATTCTGCATAAAGAGACAACAGAGAAATTATAGCAGAGTATAGGTGCAATGACACAGTACTACTGTGATAAGCAGTGGCATTAATATACCTGCAATGTAACTGTTGTCTAGTTGGATTTTTTTAAGCTTCACAGTACATAAAACTTCTAAGAAGATATTTAAAGGAAGATAGTAAACAGTTCTGTTTATGAAGAAGTCAACCAATACATGACAGGCAGCTGAGGAGAAAATATCCAGTGTGGTCTGAAAATTTAACAGTCAAGTGATGGAAGCTGGCATGTGATGCATATGTTGATCAAAACAAGAGTCAACATCTTGATACTGAAGGAGAGGTATTGAGTAGAAGTAGTCTTGATGGGCCTTGAAAATAAAGACAGACAGCTTATCTTTATTGCTTTAAACTGAAGGAGGAAATTGAAAATACCGAAGGATTAAGTTTGAAAACTGATATTTGCAGTAGAGTAGCACTGTGACTAGATAACGAGCATGTCAAGACTGCATTTGTCAAGGCAAAAGAAAAAGATTTTCTAATAAAGACATGATCCATGGAAAACCCGGATGAAAAATATAATCATCTGACAAAGAAGAAAGACCATCCTTAAAGGGTTGGATAAATATTGCTGAAACTCAGATTTAGCTTAGATTTAGGGACTTAAAACAAACAACAGCATGGTGGTGTCATTCATAGAGGATGCACAGAGGTTTTTGAAGGCCTCGACTTAAATATGAAAAAACCCTACTAACAAAAGACCAATAGTTGTAACTAGAAAAAAAGAACTGAGGGCACTACTGAAGAAAATTTTCATGCATTAAATCTGTTTAAGAGTGGAAAAGAAGATGGAAGGAGGTAGATGAAACACATAAAACATTGTTTCTCCTATGAATACTGTGAAATGAGAAAATTCCTCCACGTCACGTTTATTACTAACTTATTGCAGCTACCTATGCCACCATGTTTTGACTTTCAAGGATTGAAGAAAAACAATGTTCGTGATGTTATAATATGATGGGTGCCTCATCTGACATAAAAAGAAACGTGCTACATCCAGCTTAAAGACAGGACAGTCACAATACAAGCCATGCGCAAAAAACAGCAGAGCAAAAGATCTCACAACTTAAACTTAAAGCAACTAACATGCTGAATGTTCAGGCGCATTTCTTCGCTCTTCCTTCTTAGTGCACAGAACTAGGATTACCACCTCCATTTGCCACTAAAGGAAAACTTACTCTCTGTTGCTGTAGTTTGGTATTCCAGCTCTTGAAGTATTCCCAAGCCCATATGACGTGTAACTGTGTAGCAAATGCCCACGCCCTACATTCCACAACATTCTCTTGGTATCTGCTTGCTTGCTGTTCTCCTTGTTTTGAACATTTACGGCATCACGGCACGACGATGCCAAAGAAACAACCAGATCAGGTGCTCAGCAATCGGGGTTAGCAGCAGTGCATAGTGGAGAGCTGGTTACAGCAGGAGACAATTCAGAGTTCCTTTTCTTCCAAATAATATTTGTAGCAGCACTACTGCAGGCAGAACAAAGCTGTGCCCTGACATTATCCCCCTCAAAGCGCTGAGAAGCTGCCATCATGGGAAAAAGTCATACCTAGGTGATATGCCTCTCAGTGGTCATGAGTGAAAAAGCTGGACACTTATGAAACATCCAGGGAATTCCTCATACCCCACCACTTACCAGCATGTCACTTTCCTCCCTTTTCTCCTCTGAAACTACATGTCCTCTGAGGCACTTCTTTTGATCTGCATTGGAGCAGGGCAGGCAGGCATAGCTAGAGGGCTGTGTTTGGGTTTTCTTATTGCAATCCCCTAATCTCCCCCCCTCCTTTTCTTTCTTTCTTTTACCCAACTTAGTTCAAGTAAGTATAAACACGGCCAATAGGATTAAAAGGTGAAAACAGTAAACCATTACTTCTAGCCATTTTTAAAATAAAATATGCTGATAAAATTTTTTAATGCAAAATGAAACATTTGGTGTTCTCAAATCTTGATTTAATTGAAAAATCTCTATTTCATTTTATACTGCAAATTCTCAAAAGAATGAGAGAACTTTGAAAACTCCTAACCTGTAACAAATATAATGTAATTGTGTTTTGAGCTCTGTTGAAGATGATACACTTCAAAATCATAAAGTTCTATGTTTGAAGAAGAAATTAAGGCTTCTGCCTAGCATTAATTGTAGCTTAGCAAATATAACCCACTGTCCTCTGTTCTTTAGTTGTGACTGTCATCTTAGATCCCCAATTTATATAGGTAATGCACAACACCTCACTGAGTCTTCTTTAAAGTCCATATACTCCAACAGAAAAAAAAATTATAGAAAAACACTTCTTGAGTAAGTTTTAAACTTAAATTCATCATGTGTTCAGTGCAATGAGACATATCACTAGCTATGTATTTAGTTCTCCTTTCAGGCATATTTTTGCCATGCCTTTTCTGGCTTTTGGTTTTGTTTGTTTTGTTTTTAAATTGGACTCTAGATTGCTTTTGATCCGAGTTTATGATTTCTTCTTTGGTCTCGTTCTCTCTTTAAATTACATTCATTTCACACTGCTCTTTTACCAAGTAAAAAAATTATCCTGTCCTCCTTAATCTTTACTCACCAATTATTATTTATGTCCTTGCTTCACAGGAAAGACATGGAGCGTTGTACTTACATGCAACTCCTCTAGGCCTTTACAGCCCCTTAATAACTATTAACAAATTCAATTGCACTTCCAGCTCTTCCATTTTCAGATACTAAGATGCCATTGAAAACATTCTTGTATTTGACTACCAGAAAGGAAATTCAGCATCATAAAAAAGGGCATGGAGTTTATAATACCCCTTTTGTTATACAAGGAAAACACCTACATGTAGGTTTTGCTCACTTGGATATAAAAATAGGAGTCACAGCAATGACTGTACCCATAGCTACAGAAAAAGAACTTCATCCTTAATCCAGGCATAGTTATTTATAGTTCTTTTGGGTGAATCCACTGACATATGATATGGGTAATTATTATTGACTAAGCACAAAGTACTTAGGCACAGTAAAATACATAGTTCCTGCCTGAGACTATTAACTAATCGTCATGATCAAATTCACTCATAATGCCAGCTCAGTTTAGTTTAATTTAACCAAGTTACACTGACACAAGTATAAGTGAATATTTATTAACATTTCAATGTTCAACTCAGCAAGACAAATATGTTAGTAAATCTCTTCACAGTATCTACACAAATATTGGTGTTATAAACAGTTTTTATAGATCTATAAATTGCAAAAAGTTTATGGGCAAAAATACAGAGCAAGACAGAGACATACTATTTTGAGAATAAAGAAAACAAATGCATTTAAAATCCCTACCTAATAGCAGTACAGAAGGACTCCAGGTTCACATGGTGAATTACCCAAAAATAATGAAATTCTTAATGGATATATTGTATATATTTTCTAAACAGAACTGAAGTCAATTGACATAAATATCTTGATTCACCTTTTTATCATTATTAGTCTGTCAATATCAGTAAAGACTAACTATCAAAAAATTCAATCATTGCAGTGTACTTACAGCTGAATTTTCTCATCATGTGACCAACTATCCACAAAGCCTCAGTGCCATTAAGAAGTTTTGAGGAATATATTATTTGGTACTGCCAAAAAAACATAATTAAAAGAATGCATGTAAATGATATTAATTTTCTAATTAGAAATGTTTTACGATTATTTCATGTCTAAAGTACATTTGGGGGGAAAACAGGACTTACATTATCCCAAAAGGCAGGTTCCAGCACAAGCAATGATACACTGACAGAATTCACAGTAAGGAGTCACAGTAGGGTCCTGATCTTGCAACTCAACTTTCACAAAAAGAACCCTGCACTATTGCAGAATCTCCTTAATTTCAATAGGGCCCCACCCACACATAATCAATTACAGAGTCCTCCTATGTGGGAGTAACAACAGCGAGAACAGGACCTGTTCCTCCACACACCTGCAAAAACATCAGGATAAAAAAAAAGAAAATTAGTAACATGCAGCAAAACCTACTGATAGCCTGTTTTATTACACCATTTAGCACATCATAAAGGAGTTCCATACGTCTTTAAGTTGTATATTATTTATAGGAATTTTTAGCTCCTTCTTTAAAGAATGTTGGCCTAAAATTGCTTATGGGTTTTACATGTAGTGACAGCACATGACGGGAGCTTTTATCAATACGCATTTGAAATATAAATGTTTATTATTTCCTAAAAAGTAATTATCCCAGTTTCTTTGCTCTGTGATGCAAGTCGCTTTTTAGTGCTTGAGCCTTCTTAAAATCTGTCCCACGACACCCATTCTGGGGACATAAAGTAAGTCTGTGAATTCACTGAGGTCTCCATAATCATGAAAGTATCTGACCGCATACAGCAGCATCCAAGACCAAGATCTTCAAAAATACACTATAGAAAGCAATTTAGAAATTTTTAGACCAAAAAGGTTCAGTTTTTTATATAAAATATCCTTATGAAAAATCAATAATAATTGATAATTTGCAAAGCATAAGCTCTTAGTGAAGTCCGTTTAAAACACAGGAAGCAGACAATACACTGTTAAACAAGAATATAGTATCACTTTGTTGTTCACAAAAAACTTAACATTCATGATGTGACTTTGCTGTTCTTACTAAAAACATACCTATGTTGACCTTTAAAAGGAAAATAGTGTAAGTTACAATGTTTTTATATATTATTAACCATTTAAAAATAGTTTAACCATAGGTTCCAGGAAATTATAGTTAACTTGTGACACTATGCAAGAGTACCATTGATAAAGGCTATAAGAACAACCATTAGATCCTAGAAATATGCAGAAGACATTTCTTCATTCTTGTAACACAGACAGCATTAGAGAAACTATTTTTCTAGAAAAAACAACAACAACAAAAAAAAGCTGGCACCAAATTAAAGTATTTGAGAACCTCACAGAGGAACCAAAAGTTCTATCTAAATGGAATGCAGTCTTTTCTTTTTATTTTAATGACTAGTTGTTCTCTTACTGGTTTTCATTTTTTGAAACAACAGATGTGAAAATAAGCAGAAAATGGAGAGGAGTATCACAGTTTTTCATTCCTTGCTGCCAGGTTGGCAATTTTCAATTGGGCAGGAGGACAAACAAAAAAAAATTAAAATACATATTGCAGACTTTATGACAAATTTCAAGAAAGTTGTCTTGCTATATTGAATTAAAACTGTTTCTTCTCACGTTGCTGCTTTTAAATTTTATGTTTCATATGCATGGCTTCTGTTATTCTAAGAAACAAACTGTTTCTAAAGCACAGTGCCACAGTGCTAAGTTCTGTTTAAAACGTGTTAGAAGATACTTTGACCCTTGTCTAACATTACGCAGAAAATTTAAAAATATCAGATATCTGCCAAGTTCCTGCTGCCTACCTTAGTCTGCAAAGTGAGTGAACCAGTGCCTCCGGCAAGTGTAACCTGCCCACTTCTCACTGACTCAGAAGAATGGACAGACCACAAGTTTCAGGACAATCATAATGCCCATAAGGATGCAGCAACAGATTTAGCATTTCCCGAGTTGCAAGGCAACATGCTAACATGATGCAGCCAGACCCCGATATTGTTTTCTATCCCTGTGCTTAGCTCCAGACTTTTGTTCACAAAGGAAGATAATTGGAATACAATGCATGTTTCCTGCACTGCCCCAAGAGTGTAGGATATAGGATGGGTCAAGGACACATACTTGCAGTCTGAATTACAGTCAGTTTCTGGGGAAAGCTGAAAACACAAGCTTACAATTTTGACAGCCTAAGGAATAGCTCGGAGCTGACATCCAAACAGTCAAAGAAATGGAATACTGAAGTTGTCTCAACGGTTCCCTTCTCTGACGTGGACAGGGAAAAACATGCATCTAACCCAGGTACAGAAACTACCATAAAACTGAATGATTCACAACTGGTCTGGGAGACTAGAAGGCCCAGACAAAACCAAGGCTTTTTCCATGTACTAACAGGAGTCATGAAGTCTTGTTTGCTATCACCGTGCTTGTACATGCCACCAACATACTTGTGCAGTAATCCCAGGCTGACACTATTCTGGCTGGTTTCCCATTCCCTTCTAAACAGATTTTCCTAAATTCCTACAGAAAACACCAGCTTCTGAATTCTAGGAGAACAACAGGCAGCTCACATTGTGGCTAGGTCTGAGCTACACATGCATTGTCTGGCAGACTGATCAAGCATGTTGACTGGCAAGTCAACAGGTTGAACAGAACAGAAAATTTCTGAGTCCGTGTTGCAGCTTTTTCTACCCCAGGGGCACTAATTTGAGTCCTTTCTCTACTCCCAGCTGCTAAGTTTCACTCAAATTATAGAAACTTGACTTTGTGACCTCTGTTTCTATTTCAAATGCAGCTGAAACCAAGTGGTGGATTCAAAAGTTATTAGGAGACAACACAATCCTATATATCTTGCTTTGTTCAGAAACTGGGCATGAAAACACTGTAGCATAATCACTATGAAAATAGCTAATGAATTTTATGTCGCTTATTGTTTTCATTCAGGAGTTACACCACAAACACAGCTATAACAAAACACAGATTTTTACGTGGTGATAGCATAAATGAATCCAGAGAATGCAGAAACTGTTGCAATAAAATTGGCTTGGTTTTGCGACTGTGAGCAGGGCCCTAAGTACACGTTGCTTCATAAAGGTGAAAATTTAACAGAAATAAAGTTTTATTTATATTTTTTGAACTTACCAAGACTGTAGTTGACTGCCCTTCACGGAGATCCCTGCTTCTCTTCCAATTCCATGCTGCCTCTCCTAAGGCTTAAGAGAAGTTCAGTGAAACACAGCTCAGTAAGAGAACGGTGACTCTAAGTCCAATGAATCCATTAGGTATAACTGAAGTTTTATTTTGTAGTGGTTTTGGGCTGTTCGGTTTTTTTTGTGGCTTTTGATTTTTAGAATAAGCACAGCAATTTTTAAAGAATCACCTTAAATCCTGATCTCACTGCCTGGATCCAGATCCTGATATCTCTATTTATGAAATAATTTTTAATAATATGCCAAGTCCCAGTCCCCTTTTTTATAAAGGGCACCCACACTGCTCTGCTTACCCTTCTTATTGATCTAGCACTAAATTTTCACTTCTGCGTTTCTCAACAAAAAAGGCATAGTTGAAATCAGAGGGGTTTATTTGTTGTTGGATTCTAGGAACTGATGAAAGAAGGAAAGAAACTGAAAAAGTATAATGACCTCTCCAAAATTCCAGTAAAAAGAAAAGAGACAAAGAATAGTCAGTGTGGAAAAGTTAATAGAAAGCTGGACATTAGAGGAAAGGTTAGCAGGAAACAATGGATAGAAGAAGAGTCAGGGAAGTAAAAGTGATTTAACCAAAAAGGGGATGGAATACAAGAAACAAAATTATCTTCTCAGCAAAGCACCAAGAATGAGCTTTTCAAAACTGTTTGACATTGACCTATCTCTTCTTCTACTGCAGTAAAAGAGCTACATAAATTCCAAAAGCGCTTTAGGAAAACCTTTAAGCCACTTCATTTGAACCATTTAACTTTAAGCATATGGAGCATCTAAACTCTGCTCAGCTAAACGTCTAAAGAAGCAGTGAAATTTGAAAATTAATTTAAATAATCTTGTAATCATTAAATATGTCTGTAGTATTGAGCACACATTCAAATCTGAGCCCCAACTCCTTGCCCTGCTAACATGGGAGCTCACACTTTGGCACTAGTCTGGATCCATCCATTGGTTATCAGACAAGCAAAATCAAGCACAAGATGCAAGAGCCTGATGTGGATTCAAACTCTTCTCTCAAAACCCGTACTCATGAAAGTATTGTGACTTGAGTACAAGATTAATTGTTTGATGAAGTAGAATGCAAATAATTAAGTGCTTAAAGTTAATTAAAGAATCAAGTCTCAAAAAGAAAACTAAAGAAAAAATGGCTGAGAAAGAAAAAATAACAGATTGTTGAATCTGTATTAACAATAAATGACCTCTGGGTTATATCTCGACACACTCTGCCTGAAAACTACTGCTTCTTTCTGGCTTAAGCATTAAATATTATTTTTAATACACGAAATGGTATATAACCCTAGCAACAGTGTTAACAGTGTTTAACAGTTTTAAAGTAATTCTTAACGCAGGGTGTAGTTCAGTTATTGGTATAAAGGGCTCACAATCTCTCCTGCCTATTTAAACACACTTGCATTTCCAAAGCCAATTTGGTAAACAGCTAGGAGAGGGTTAGTATCCAGTATTCCTACTTCTAACAACCACAGAGATCAGAGAAAATGCAGAAACCATAATCCACTAGTAGAGTTCTGTCCCTTTTACTTCTACAGTTACTAAAGGTAAACAGAAACTGAGCCACTTTTAGAGATCAGAAAGCGAACCAAGAAAGGTCCGGGGCATCTCTCAGCATCCTGTGAACTTCTGATTATTGAGGTCTGTCTCCTGAACCATGGATCATTCTGTGCACCATTATTTTAAGCTGTCTCCTATCTAAGTGACCAGGAAGACAATATCAACACTCGACAACTATATTCTTATATGCATACGCTCTCGCTACCAATATGCCTTCCCTTATCTATAGCGGTAGAAAAGGAAACTCCCTGTTTTTAAGAGGAATGCTTCATAAATGCATACATGTAAGAATCATTACTTAATGAAGGTAGGGTGCTAGAGTAAGCGTAAAGACCTGATTAAGGCAGTGAATTAGAGACAGAATTAGTTCCTCTATAGATTCAGTCACTTTTTCATAAAATGGTTAAATAGAAGAATGTTTTGTTCTTCTCAAGAGAATTATGAGCATTACTAAAATTCTATAAATGTTTTGAAGCTCGGATTTCAAAATTTCCCAGAAATTGAGAAACTAGAGAAGCAAATTAACAACTTACATCAAGCTGTCTTAGAAGAAATAAATTGAACAGCATAAAAGCAAACAAATTAGTACTAGCTAAAGCATTTCCAGATCCCACACTCCTGCACTCATTTCAGTAGCATTTCATTTCAGTGCAGGCATACATATCTACAAAGTTTAAGCTTCAGTCTTTCAAACAATTCCACATATCTGAACTTCACTCCTCTAAGTAGTGCTACTGATGAAACTACTCATGTGAACAGAGTTAAGCACATGCACAGGACTAAGGCTAAAGCAAGTAATAAATAAATTAGCTAATGAATTTAGGGTATCAATAACAATTACTTTTGAAAAGTCAAGGACAGCTAAGAAGATAGAAAAGCTTGAGAAATTAACAGCTGAAATACTGGGGGGAGGGGGACAAATTAGGTTACAGCAATTACCCTACAAAAATCTAACTTCAATACTTATTAAATAACAGAATCAATGCAAGTAATTAAAAAATAATACAGCATCCCCTCAATAACTTAACAATCACAACAACCACGCTATTTTCTCACCATTTGATGAGTTCTCTTCAGTACAAGGTGGAAGTTCGTGGGTGCTGTGGGGAGGACCACTTGGCAACTGGTTTGCTGTAATTAATCCATGAATAAAGAACAGGCTTCAGTTTTCACAGAAACCAAACCAGCGCTTTTTACAACCGTTAAATCTATCAAAATATTAAAATATATAGAAGTTACAGTTAGGCCATTTTAGGAAGATCTTACCACAGAACCCAAGTTCTTCTTGAATCCTCGGGGATATGTTCATTACTATGAGTCAGACCTATAGCTACTTCAGAGTCAATATTATAAGATCCGAATGAAATACAGTAAATCCAGCTTTTTGAGTACACCACTAGCCTCTGTGCTACACTGAGCATTTTAAAGGTTGAAAACAAATTAAACTGAAAGTTTTCTACTCAAAAATCAGGAAGTAGCCTACAGTAAAAAGAAAAACAAAACTTTTTTATTTTTTAATCTGGAATTTTATAGGAAATCTAATAAACCAAATGCAAGTGCTAAGCCAGCACATACTTCCTGCAGTGCCTACAGAAACATCCCTAGATCAGCTCTATACTGGCAAATTCAGAACTCTCTTTTCACTGTACAATGGTAAATGCTGTACACTTAAGTCCTTTTTAGATTACAACCTCTATCATTACTAACAGACTGAAACTGCAGAAGTGCTGAATTCCAAATCCCGTATTTGTCAGGGTAATTCAGAGACTGAGTGGCTGAAGGAAGTGTAAAACTCATACATGAAAGAGGATGTCCAACTGCTGTTACTAGGCTATTAAACTGAAACTTTAAACTTCAACTGATATAAAATTTACAGAAGAGGTCTGCAGTGAGGCTTAGGTCAATCTATTACAGAGACCTAGAAGGCTGGACAAGCATCAGGGGCGAGGTAGGGCTCAAATTAAAAAAATAAATACAGGAAAAAATTTAATTCCTACTGGCTGTACATCTGTATGCCACACAAGCACAGAATATCAAAATAATATGTACGTATGCAAATACTGAAAATATTATTATAATTACTACACATAGGTGTATCCTGGTGGCCCACAGTTGGTTTAACTTACCTAGGAACTGGATCAGATGTAGGTAATGGAGTAATATGCAAGTACCCAGGCAAGCCAAAGAATCTAACTAAAGAGTTAGACGGCAATGACACAACGCCAGTTTTCATTACAACAAATTCCTCTAATCCTCATGGTTGTAAAATAAATCTTAAAAACACATAGCAAGGTAATTTGTAAAGTAATGTTTGCCTGAGTCAGAAGACAGCCTCCAGCTTTCTAATCATCCCTGATGAGCTGTAAGCTTCTGTGCCATTTTGGCAGTAAGTAACTTGCTTTGGTGTTGCTACCTCTCAACCAGACCCAGGCAATCCAGTATCCCCAAGAACACAGCTTGCTGCATGTAGGAAACTCCCAAGTACGAGAAGCTGGGGGGATGTCAACTCAGCATTGTGGGTTATTACAAGCCCCTCTCTTCAACTCTATATTGATTCTCTCTAGCATTTTAAATTGCAAATTCAGGGTCTCAAGACCTTCCAGGGCCTAAATCCAGGATTCCTAAAGAAGCGCCTAACAGATCTCTGGACTGAACCCAGTTGTCAACAGTTTCCCTCTGCCGACATAAAAGAACTTGGGCAACTGGGAAGAGAAAGCTGTCGTTTCTAGGGACAGAACTTTCTCGAGGCTGGGGCAATTCGGTGGAATGACTGTGCCTAGGAGCTGAGGGCAATCAGAAACCTAACCGTGTTTTGCTTGATGAACAAAACACACTACTTTGACCTTGCCTCACTAACATAAATACGTAACACCTTTATGGAAGAAAAGACAGCTAAAATAAACTGTAAGCGTTCAACTGGACATGCTCCATCCGCTGGCAACAAGCACAGACAGTGTGACAAATGCTGGTCCTGCCACTTGTTACAGTATGAGGAGATTCTCTGACAATATGACGACACACTTGGAGGAGAAGAATCTATAACAGAGGACAGGCACTACCAGAAGGTGTTCAGGTAGCGCTGTAATGAGAACTGTCTGAGGACAGGAGTCTGTTGCAGAAACTGCCATTTAACCTGGTATTTGCTACCACAGCAGATAAGGCTTTCGCCATTTTGATCCGCCCAAGTTGTTTGGAAGGAAAATTCAATCTAAAGAATTGACATCACTTTTGGTGAAGCTCAAAATCCCTTTCCTCTCCCTTCTGCCCTCAGCTGTGTTCCTGCTGTGACTTTTTGGCTCCACTAGTCACTGAGGAAACAAACTGATGATCCTCTCCCAGATGCTGCAGCCAGAGAATGCAATACCCACCTCATATTACATGGATTTTTAGACTATAGCAATCTCCTTTCTCACTTCATCTGATACTCAGTTAAATATTTACCCATTCTGATCCTTACATTATTATAATTGCACCTTATTTAACTTAAGTCCCAGAGATACAAATGGGAGATGTAAATCAAGACTGTTACATTCGGTTTATGTTTTGGGCAGTCCTGAGTAATACTGAGAATAATGCTTGTGTAACATCACTATTAGCTCCTTAAGTCAGAAATACAAGAGCATAATAATGAAGAGAACTACTCAGTGCACCTACACATCATAATATACATTTTTGCCCGTAAAGGATTGGGGCCTGTGCACATTAAGCATGGAATCTGAAAGCAAGTATTAACTACGAGGGGATGTAAAAATTTCACTTTCGTTAAAAATCTTAATGAAACCTTAGGAATGACATTTGAAAGGACAGCAGTGTGATTCATTTAAGAGGACACCATGTCCTGTTAAACAGACTGACACAGTGTCTTCTGTATCTTATATCGTGGGTGAAAAGTGGGCGAAAAATAATAACTGGAATTATTTTAGGGCAGAACTATACATAATTTAAATACAGAGAAGTGGTATCTGCAACACCTTAACCGTGTATTTTTCTTTACTGTTTCCATTGCTATTTCCACTGCAAAGTTCTCTTTGCACAGGCACACAAACTTCAGAAAAAAAATTAGAAGGCGCTTCCTGTCATTCTCCCCAGCTGAAAGGCACACTTTTTGAAAATTTCACCCATGGTAATTTCAAAAAAATAAGAGCAAAAATATCAATATGCTGTGAATAATTCGCATTTTCTCCTTTTTAACAGAAAGGTGTTACGAACTGAAGTTTTTTCCATCTCGCTAATTTTCACTGAGAACTTTCTAAAAATATCCGGAAAAAATCCTAAAAAAAGTCCTTAAAAAGTACCCAAAAAAATCCTTTAAAAATTTTTTTAAAAATCCTTTAAAAAATCCCAAAAAAATCCTTTAAAAATTCCCCCCAAAAATCCTTTAAAAAATCCAAAAAAAATCCTTTAAAAAATCTCCAAAAAATCCTTTAAAAAATCCCAAAAAAATCCTTTAAAAATACCCCCAAAAATCCTTTAAAAATCCTAAAAAAATCCTTTAAAAAAATCCCAAAAATCTTTTTTAAAAATAAAACAAACACCTTTAAAAATTGCCAAAAAAATCCTGAAAAATTCCTAAAAAAATTACAAAAAAACCCTTTAAAAATCCTAAAAAAAAATCCTACAAAAAATTCCCCCATAATACGTTTAGAAAATCTTTTTAAAAAACCTAAAAAAGCCCCCAAAAAATCCTTAAAAAAAATCCTTTAAAAAATCCTGAAAGAATCCCCCAAAAAATCAAAACAATCCCCCCAAATTCCCAAAAAATCGTAAAAAAAATCCTAAAAAATCCTAAAAAAATCGTAAAAAATCGTAAAAAATCCTAAAAAAATCCTAAAAAATCCTGAAAAATCCTGAAAAACACTGAAAAATAAGGAATTAGTTTCTCTAGCGATACAGAACTTGAAATGCAAGGCAGAAGCAGCAACACAAACGAGCAGAGCGGGCTCTGTGCTTACTTACATGTCTCCCCGCAGCACTTTTTTCGCTAAGGAGCTCCAGGATTCCATATTTTCGGGGCAGCTTTGCAGTTCTCGTGGCCGGGACGGTCCGAGCTCCTCCAGCCCCAGCGCTCGCTGGTTTCCACCGCGCCAGTTGGTTAAAAAAAAAAAAAAAGAGAAAGGGAGAAAGAAGTTACCTCTCCGCTCCCCACTTGTCCCGCCGGGCGAGAGCGCCGCGCAGCTCCGGGCCCCGCGGAGCCCCGGGGCGGGTGCGGGGGCTCGCTGGGAACGGGGCTCCGGCGGGAGGTTCGGGGAGCGCGGCGGGACCTCGAAGCCGCGCGCCGCTGCCGGGTCCCCCGCGGCGGGGCGGGGACGGCAGCGCCGGCAGGTACCGCCGCGTCGGGATCGGTCCCTCAACCCGACGGGGCGTGAAAATGAAAGTTCCCGCTCTGCCCGCCCCCGGCCTCGCTCCCGGCGGGTCCCTCGCGCAAGATATTTATTTTCAAACGCCCGGCGTGCGGGGCGGCTGCGAGTTACCCCCGCGACGCGCCCGCACCGGGTGCGCGTCTTGAGGGGAGGGGGGGCTGGTGTCGGTGCCGCCGAGGAGCCGGTGCGCGCGGGAGGATGAGGCGCGCGGGGGGGGGGGGGCGCGCGCCGAGCCCGCGAATGGATGGATGGGTGGATGGATGGATGGATGGATGGATGAAGCGCGGGGGGGGGGGGGGAAGCGAGCGCGCGCCGAGCGCTCCGAATAGACTGGGGGGGAGGGAGGGGGGGCGCGCGCCGAGCGCTCCGAATGGATTGGGGGGGGGGGGGGGAGATGGCGCGCCCGCCGAGCGCCCCGAGACCGCGAATGAGGCGGGGGGCGACGGCAACCGAAGCGCTGCGGGAGCCGCGGGGTCCTCAGCAGCAGCGGCGGCGGGGACACATTGGGGTTGGGGAGGGGAGAAGGCGCTGTTCGTCCTTCGCTCAGGTCCCCATGGCGCGCATCACCACCCCCCACCCCCCGCCGCCGCTTCCTTACCTTCCCCAACCCCGCTGTGTGTGCGCGCCCCCCGCCCCTCACGCGTTGTCCCCAGGCGCCTTTACCTTGACAAGTCGGCGGAGGATCTGTGTCTGCGTCCCGCACCCATCCCTATCGCGCCACCTCTCCCCGCGGGGCCGGGTGACATTTCCCTTCCCCCCCCCCTCCCGCCCCCCCTTCTCCATTAGCGGCGGTTGGGTTGGGAGCGCGGGAGCGCGCGCGCTGGCGGGGGGGGCGGGGGAGCGCGCGCCGGGCGCGGGGTTGGGGGGGGAGCGGTTGGGGAGGGGCGCGCGGCATTGACAGCGAGCGCCGCCGCGTCCGTAAAGCGCTGCCCGAGCGGCGCTCCCGCGCGCGCGCCGCGCCCCCCCCCTCCCCTCCCCTCCCTCCCCTTCCCGGCATGCCCCAGGGTGGCGGGGCTGGCTCTAACGAATTTGAATGAAGAGCCCTGCTCTTTCGGCGCCATTTTCGACTGATGCCCGATCGCATCGCTGCCGCGGGGGAGCCGCGCCGCGCGGGGCCGCCGAAACTCGCCTCCCTCCCCCTCCCCGCCGCCCCGGCCCCGCGACGAGGAGCGGGAGCCGCCGCCGGCACGGGCGGTAAGAGCCCGGGATGGAGGGAGAACCGAGCGGGCGTTGTGGGGGTGGGGGGGTGGGGGGAGCAGCCCCCCGTCGGGGAGACGGGGACGAGCTGCGCCCCGCGGCCGCCGGGAGCGGCCGCCGCGGGACCCGGCGGGCGGGAGGCTCCCCGGGATCTGTCACTCGGTTCCCGCGGCCTCGGGGGGACGGGAGCGGCCGCCTCCCCCGCCGTAACCCCGGGGCGGGGGTCGCTGCCCGCTCCCCGAGCCGTGACAAGACGGGCTGCGCTCAGGCTCCCTCCCCGCTCCTTTGCGCCCCCCCCCCCCGCGCATCCCCCTCTCCCTCCCTCCCGTCCATCCCGCCCTCGCCGCGGGCATCCCGGGGCAGCGCTCGGGACGCGGCGGCTCCGCGGCAGCCGGGGGGATCTCCCCGCTCCCATCGCATCTCTCTTTCTCTTTCTCCCCCCCACCCCCCCGCCTCCTCCTTCTTCCTCTCTCCCCGTGTTTTCGTAACCCGGATTAATGCCCCCTCGCTCCTTCGCTTCCCCTCCCACCCCTCCTAAATAACAGGACAACATTCGCTTTTCTCCGCCGTTTCTTGCCTTTCCGCGTTAGCAGATTAACTTCTCCGTTTAAGCGCTTTCTCCCCCTCCCACCGATCTCCCGTGTCTCCGTACCGGAGCCGCCTTTAGCAGAAACCCGGGTGCCGGCTCCGCCGTTTCCCCATCCCTTCGGAATTAACCGCGGAGCCAGGCGCTGCTCACCGCCTATTGCACGGGGCTGTTCCCCCCCCACCGCCACCTTTTCGCGTTCGAACGCGAGTTTCCTTCCTGAACTAGAGGCGGGGGGCAGGCATCATCCGCGGCCGTTCGGATCGCGCCAGCTATTTGTAGGTGTTTTTCCTCTCCTCCCACGCACCCCAAAAACCGAGTAAATACCCTCCCCGCGGGCAGCGCGGGGCCGAACGCCGCGATCGGCGCTGGCCATTCACCTCCTCCTCTCCGCCTACGAAATTCTCCCTCTCTGTCACCCGGGTCGCTATTTGTCATTGGCTTAAGCTATTTTTTGGTGCCTGTTTCTATGTCGTTTGGCGGTGGCTCTCGGAGCGCGATCGGTGACACCGCGCCCGCCGCTCCGCCGCCGCGATTAACCCCCTCGCCGCCGGGCTCGCCTCCGCCACTCGCAGACACGCAGAACGCCGCATCATTTTTTTTTTTTTTTTCATTTATTTATTTTTTAATTATTTTTTTTTTTGTGGCTGTGGGATAACGCCCCGCGGCTCCGAAACAGCGCGGGAAGCGCTGGCAGCCGGCGGGCTCCTTCTCAGCTACCATTTCTACTTTTTATTCCGACTTCCCTCTCCGCTTTCGACCGCGCGGCTTTTTTTTTTTGTTGTTGTTTTTTCATTATTTATTAATATTATTTTATTTTTAATTATTACTATCGTGTTGGTTTTTTTTTTCCGGAGGCAGAGAGGCGTTATGGCTCTTTTCCCCGAGCGCGCAGGATGCGCAGCGGAGGCTCCGGGCCGGGCTGCTGCCCCCCCTGGCTGCCCGCGGGGCCGGAGCCGGGAGGTTGGCCCGGGTCACCGCCTCTCCCCGCTTCTCCCCCCCTTCCACCCCCCCCTCCGCCGCCTCCCGAGCCAGGACGGGCCGCCCTGCGCTCTGCACCCTCGCCACCGAGAATAACGAGTTAACCGGAGAACGTAGGAGGGACGTAGAGAAGAGTTGGGGTGCAGAAGTGCTGTACAAAAGATTTCTGTGTACGCGGCTCAGAGCGTGCAGCCTTAAAGTGAAATGCAAAACTTAGCGTTTCCAGCATGGCAACTGGATTGTGATTCGAGGGGTTTTCTGTGCGACGCAGAAATACAGTAGTTCAAGGAGGGTTTTCTGCCTCGAATCCTTAGTTTCCCTGGGTTCTTTCAACCCACTACACAAATTACGCTTTTTCAGCCCTTTCTTTTCCTGGGAATAGCTGCTCCGTTTGTCTCCGCAATTTATACCCTTATGCCCCGATAAGCTAGAGAATTCACCTTGATCTCTGAAACTGCAATGCTAGTAAGATTCTATGGAAATTTAGTGCTTATTTCTTTAGATTTGTGTCGATACTTTCAGAGTCTTTTCAGAAATGTTTCTAACAGTTAATATGGGAATGTGCACAAAGCTGTTTCATTGTAGCTGTGTGTGCTTCCAAATATCAGGATTTGAACAGATTTACACTATTCAGCAATGGAAGTGCACTCACAGACATCGACTTTCACTTTCAAGGAAATAACTGTCCTGACTCATAGCTAAGTTACAAAAAAACCCCTATAATTCAGTATTGTACAGGTGCGTGTGCATTTTTTTCCCACTATTCAATAGTCACGCTCAATAGCATGCAGTTTATACCTATTTTTCATTTTAATTCAAGTCTGTGTTTAGCACATATTTAACTGCATAAAACAACTGTTCTTTTCAGGTTTTCTTATTTCTCAGTTGCACCATTCCCATATTTTACAATTACATAAAGGTGGGTGTGGCCAAAACGAAAGCAGTAGGCAATCAAATATCAATGTATAGTGTATGTTAAGTAGGTTTTCCTTTCTTATATTTGTTGTACTCCTTATTTTGAGATATTTTAGGGGAAAAAAATCATGTAGCTTAAATAGACCCCTGTAGAACTGCTTGCATTTTTCTCCTTAGTTAAAATGTCAAACATTAACTGGGATTACTTGGCCCTGGAAAAGTTACATTTGGAGGAATTGTCAAATGAACTTAAAGAACTTAAAGATCTAAACATAAATATTTATATTATATTGATAAGTGGAAGTTAAAGTTCGGCGCTTAACAGAGTATTGCTCAGGGCTACCACGTAGCATCACATGTGTAATTTTTTTTTTATTTATTTTTTAATTTATTTCTCTTTAGTCTAATCCTTTATCTTGATTCTTAGGAAGAGCATCTAAATAAGCTTCAGCTAGCGCTTTTTCTTGTTTGTTTTTTAAGCTCACTCAGTTGTACTGGCAGTTTCCAAACGGTTTCCTTTCTTTTATTTTATTGATTAAAAATCTGCCGAAGCTTGGTGTGAATCTGGAGATTTTAGTTTTCTGAAATAACAGTAATTTGAAAGTGTGACTGTATATCTATGTGACTCCTTCATGTTCAGGACAGTGTTGTTCAGGAAGCTGATTGCAGTAACATTTCAAAGTCGGACTGTATATACGATAAGGTGTCGTGGGGTTCTGTTTGGTTGTTTGTGTTTTTTGCTTACTTCTGGAATTCTGAACTTCTTACTACTCCATCCAAAATGCAGTGCTATGGAAGGAATTTTGCTGCTAAATAGTAGTCTTTATTTCCTAAATCATCCCTATAAATCAGATTCTGGAGTGAAGTGCATCTGGACCCGCATGCACACTACCTGTTTGTGTCCACCCTGCCTGTGAGCACAGTAGGGAAGGTGAACATCTCATCCATCTTGAATGTCCAGAGCCATCCAAACAGGTGTAGCAGTGCTTTTCTGTAGCACTTTTATCTAGGTACCAGCATAAGGAATAGCCCAGTAACAGTTAGCTTTGCTTTTACAGGAACTTAATGGGTTTTCTTACTCGCATTAGAAAGCAATTAACTACTGAATATAAAAGGGACAACTGAGCATCTTATCACTGTATTCTGTGAATGTGATGCAGGTTATTCTGTTCTGCAGATGCAGTCATCCACCCACACTCAAAGGCCCAGTGCAAATCATTCCAGTAATTTACATTCATTACAAACTGTCAAAGGTGGAGCGCACCTCGGATGAGTTCTGACTGTCTGTAAAAGAAATAGGGAATGCAATTGTGGGCTGTTGTGTACAAACAGAAAAATATATTTTTATGATAAAGTTTCTAAAACTAAAAATAACTTAATATACACCAATAAGTGTGCACCACAGATTTTTTTTTTTTTTAATTTTTTTAGATTTTTTTTTTTTTTAACATATATATGTGCTGTTCTAAGCACCTAACATCTAACACTGGAACCTGATCCCAAAAATTGAGCTTTTCTGTTATCAGTAATACTTGGAAAATTTTGTTTGAACAGGCTGCCTAAATTACTGTTGTACATAGTCCTCTGTGACTTCTGACAGCCATCTATTTTTTTTAATAGAACTAGTCATGTATTTTAAAGATAGGGGAAAATTGATATGTCCCACAAATAAGAAGAGGACATCAGACAGAGTGGAAATGTGTAGCCACTGATTTCTAGGAACTCCTTTTACTCACTGAAAATATTCTTTTGCAATTTTATTTTTGTTTCTGCATTATTGCCAGGGGTTACGTAGAGATTTTGGTTACTGATGTGTTGAACTTACCCAACTTGTTATGTATTGATTTCAAAAGGAATCTCTTTATAGAAAAATACCTTAAGTTTGGGTACTGGACAATTTTAGAAATAGTTAGAATGAGCAAGGTATAGAAATTTATGCCCAAGTTTAATAGGGTGTAAGGCAACATCTGTACTGATTTTTTTTTTAACCCTTTATTGTAAGGTTTTATAACATTCCAGTTCTACTAAAGGAACTTGGGGCTGTGTCTGTTCACTGGGCAGTTGACAGTACCACAGTTGAGGAATAGTTCTGGTCTCAGCTTCGTATGTTGTTGTGTGAGAACTTCAGCAGGTTTGCCTGAAGATTAGGGGAAGGTGGCAGAACTTCAGCTCTAGTGCAGCTAATACTTGAAGTTTGACAGCTTTTTACTATGAAATTTGCATCTAGTAATATTTTAGTGTATCATCAAGAAAGAAAAAAAGTTTCTCTTTTCAGAGAATATGAAGTTTTATAACTTTATATGTAAATTCTAAAGACTTTCCTGTGTCTTGGTAATAAAGAGTTGCTGGTGTATAAGGATGACCTGACACACACACATTTGTTACCACATACATACAACAGTAGAAAATGTAAATTATGTACATTTAGCTTTCATTTTGTCGAATGTTTCCCCGACATGTCTCCTAAAACTCAAGACAATATTGTTATGTTGCTCAAAACTGGAAAATAGCAGTGACTTTTAGTGATCGTTATTAATGTCTAAAGGAAACCACTGTTAGAAATAGTCACGGGGGGGGGGAATCCTATTTATTTTGTTTTCAGGCGCTGCAATGAGTGTATCCACAGTAAATAGAGTATTAATAAACTTTTCAACATTGAATCTAGTGGCAACTAACTAATTTCTTTAGCAAGAACTAAAATTCACTTGAAGATTTGGTCTGAGAAAAAGATAATTACACATCGACAAGAGCTTAAGCTTGTATTTTCATTTTAAATGGTTTTATGTTAGTCCAGTTCCAATATTATCTTTTAAGTATGCTAAATCTTCTGAAAATCTTCCCTCCCTTACTTATATTGAGAAATTTTGTCTTTCTCATTTAAGAAAAGGAACGTTTTTGGAAAAGGTGAAATGAAAGATGTGTGGAATACATGAAAATAAAGACAAATTCCTTTTTCTTGTTAAAGTGAGGTGCTTATTATGGTTCCAGAGCTGTGGGGAGATTTTAGTGTTTTCTAGGTTACAGTTAAAGAATAAAGAATGAAATTATGGAAATATTTGAAAGCAGGTGACCTGATGTAGGCATCTGCTGCTCATTTATTAGGCATAGGGTGTGTTTTGTCATGGTATCTACAGTGAAAAAGTCAAAATAAAGTCAAAATAAATTTAAGAATTTGGCTGTGTGAATGCATTGCTTCCTCCAGTAGATATTTGGCTGTAGTTACTACCTCTCTCAAGTTATACTTTGTTCTTACCTGATCGTGGCCCATTACTCTTGTGGCTGGTTTTGTTTGTTTGGGAGTTTTTTTTAAGTTTTAAAATTTTATTACATCTGTGTGTTGTATGACTATAACATTTCCGTTACATGTTTTAAAGTAGCTAATATTTTTTCGTCTACATTTTAATAAAGGCAATAGTGGTACTTCCTTGAAGAGCCAAAAAAAAAAAAAAAAAAAGCTCCTTAAAGAAAAACGCTAGAAGTTAAATACTTAAACAGTCAATAGCATGGAAATGTAACAGTAGTAATCTGACATCCATTGAGTGGTTTATACTTACCTGCTTGTTTGATGGTAGAGGGAGAGATTGGGAGGGGGAGAACACCTCCCCCGCTCCCCCACCCTCCCCCCCCCCCCTGTTTTTTTTTTTCTTACTTTCATCTTAAAATGCTGTGGGAAGAATGAAAGCAGAAACATGCTAATCTGATTTGTTTCAGGAGGCTTCTGATAATAAAGAGGCATATCACAGGTGTTCCTAATCAAGTCAGTTTGGTTAAAAAAAGAAGTATTTTTAAAATTAGGATTTCCTGTAACATAGACAATGCGAGGGTCAAGCCAATGACCTACATCTATGTTTGGGGATCAACCATGAAACTGTGGGTGTTGGAAATATGTTATAATACATGACATTTTTATTGCAGGTTTCAACCTTTCAATAGAGAGCTGATTTTGGAGAACGGCTTACTCCTGTGATTGAAAAACTCTCTCTGGAAGGTTGATGGAGCATAACCATGGTATATATATATTAACATTTCCCTTATTACTTATGTTCTTTATGTTTAAAAATGTATACAGTAGTACAACTTATTCAGGTTATTCAAAACAGGCCAGTTCTGCTGGGTTTGTTCAAGGTTTTTCTCTTTGTTAAAATAATTCTTCTTTACACTCCTTCTGTAAAATTATAAAAAAATAAGTAAAAGTATTTACACGAGCTGTGCTCAGAAGGAAATTAAGTGACCAGAAACATGTATAAAAAGCTAAGTTTGCAACAGCCTGGATCGTTTGAGTTATATAAATTCTTCAAGTAGTATTGATCTCATAGTCTTATCTTGGGAATTACTCCAGCTAAAATGTTGCTAATTCAGAAACAAAGTATAGATTATATACTTCTTATTTTTAAATAACACTTTTTTTGTTGTTGTTGTTGGGAGGTTTTGTTAAAGAATAGAATAGAGAGCTCGCTGAGTGCATTTCAATGCGCTGTGCAAAATTTGGTTTTAAAGGCATTAATAAACTACTAATAAAGCTATCTGATAAGCAAAGAAGCAGAAAACAGGGGGAAAGTGGCCTTCAGAGCCCTCCACCTGTACCAGAATAGTCAGATGTTACTTATTTTACCTGTTTGTTGGCACATGGGTACTATATATAGTAAAACAGTGAATATTGAAGAGTAGTTAATATAGACTATGCTACACTCATATTGCAAGTCCTGCTTTGCACTAGAAGTGCTAATTTGGCTGAAACTGAGAAATCCATTCAGAGTAATTGTAACCTATCTGCTTGTATACGAATAATCTTAACTAACCATTTACATAAGCAATTGAAATGAAAATAGTAACTGTTCTTGGACTGAGTAAATTTGTTAAAATACTAAATGGGGTAGTAAAAACTGTAAGACTTTATCTTCAGCAGAATATATTACAGTACAACAAATTTTATGAACATGTCGTGACTTTAGCAATTCCAGCTTTCAGCTGGAATCCAGTTTTTATCCTTAATCAAATCTGTCTGTCTCAAGAGCACTTTTTTTGATAGGAAGTAATTGTACCATAAAATAAGAGAAGTTTTAGAAAACAAAATTTTAGATTATCCCAGTAACTGCTAGTTTATACCAAGCAAATACAGTGAGGTGTAAATTTCATATTTCCTCATTGTTGTAACTGGTGGTTAGTGAGACTGAAGAATTGCTGGCTTTTACCAGTAATACAGCTCCTGTTGTAGAAGTATTTGAGGCAGACATGTTCTGAATATGTTTTTTCGTATGATACTATGATTTTAGCATAGATAAGACCTCCTATGGAAAATTATCAGTTGAGAAACAGAACTTGGAATACAGAAAGGATAGGAAGTGAAACACAACTTCGTATAAGCTTTGCAGTTTGATTAGTGACTAGGTAATTCTTTACTTTCTAATCTTTTCTTTCTTTCTGTGATTAAAAATCACAGTGAAAGTATTTTTATTCATGCTGTAACAGTGTTTGGGTAACATGCCTATTATGCTCCCAAATAAATAAATATTTCACAGTCTGTCCAGAAACTCTGCTCTAAATGTGTACTGCATTTCTGTTTGGTTTTGTTTTCTGTTTTTTTTTTCTTTTTTTTATTCTACTTCTCTTAGAAGTACCAGCATTTCACAGAACACTTCTTTGAATTTGTCCATTCTTTTTCCTTTTTTTCTGTACAAAAGCAATTATGTTCTTGTTAATGAAAATCAGGATCATATTGCAAGGACAAGGTATCTAAGCCTCCCTTGTGACATATTTAAGAGGTGAAAGTTTGATGGACTGTTCCTTGGTCTGAGACAAGTTCAGAGTATTTCTCATAGATTCTTATTCAGCAAAAAAATATTGTTTCTGGTTCGCAACTGTAAATCAAAGAGATTTCAAATTTTAGGGCCTAATCCTGCAAACTTTTGAGTACACAAGTAGTCCTAGTGACTCACTTCCATGGCTCAGGATTTGCAGTATCATGTTATCATTAGGTGCAAACTTTACTTCCTTTAAAGAATAAAAGATATTGAAATATTTTGAATTTTAAGACAAATCTAAATAACCTCTATGAAGTCCAAAGAGAAGACTTTTGCAGTAAATGAGCCTTACATTTAGAAGCTCAAATATCTTTCAGGAGTGCTGCAATTGTCAGTTATCATTAGAATCCACTTTTTAGGTGGAGATTAGCTCTAGACCATTTTTATGCTTAATTTTGGCCCATATTAATTTTTATTTTCTAGAGCTGTTTTGTATTTGTTAGTCAGCATGGCTGTTTCATCACCCAAATTGTAGGTGAAACTTTCAAAAGAGATACAGGGTGTGTTTGTTTTATTTTCTCACTCCTGGCCTCTGCTACTGCAGTTCTTATTAGCAAAACTAGCATTTATTTTGTTGGAAGTTGAGCCTGAAATAAGGGCTGCAGTGCTGGCCCCTTAAAAATTGTTGGTGTGGCTATTGCAAAGTGTGTGCTTGACTTTGTAAATTGTTTTGCAATATCTAATTGTAATGAGGCTGAAAAGATAAAAATGTACAGGCTGTTTTGCTGAAGTGCTCCCCGTGTGTAACTTTTTGTGGCCACTTCTGCTGTTCGTGCTATGGGTCTGTACTTGAGGCTCTACAGACCCGGTTGACTGGATCATAATTTGAAAGCTGACAGTGCATGCTTACTGCTCATCCAAAACAACTGCTGCAGATTACTTTGTCAACTCCTCTGTACTTTCTTTAAGGGCTTCTCTTGCTTTTCAAAGACAACTTAAATAATATTCCTAAAGAAGAGGTGTAGCTATAAATGCAGCTCATGCCTCATTATTACAACACATGTAAAATCAGCCATTGCTTGAAACCCTGTCATACCTTAGGCATGGCTGGTTTAAGTTTTGAAATCTGAAACAACTGAATTTTCTGGATTTTGTTAGTTTAAACTAAAACCAGCCGTAACATTATTTTAAAATGGAGCTTTATATACTGAGCTTTTATAGATTTAAATAGACATTAATTTTTATTATTAGGTTAGACATGAAACATGTACATAGGAGAGGTTTAAGATTGATATACTTGCACTTCGTTTTTCCTTCTCTGTTGATAAAATGTTCTTGCAAGGCAATAGGCAAAATATGATTACATGCACTTTTTTTTTTTAGGAAAAAAAACATGGTAGATGGGATAGTTGAATACTTATTTTTCTCACTTAGATGCACATATATGACAGTAAGATATTGCCCATTTTTTATTATTTTTAAATTTGTGTTTGTTTATTTCAACAAAAATCTAAATAGACTAGACGTTTTTGTAAACCCATACATTTAAGCTGGGGAGGAGATGAAAAATGTAGTCAGGAGTTCTTAAATGTTCACCAACTGTATTGATGGCTTGTTAATTCCCCTTGGTTTAGGCTGCTGTTTGCACACTAGCATGAAAAAGGACACGCATGAAGATGCAACTGCTAATAGAGTAGTTTGAATAAACCACTGTTTCAAGCTTTAATTTTTAATTTAAATACATGGGTATTCACAGGAAATTTTTTTTGTAAATTTGTTTGGGGCAGGACTTTTTTCAGGGAAAAAGTTTTCTGTTACATTATTCTAATTTTTTCAAGAAAATTAGTGTTTTTTAGCAAATAACACTACAAAAACAATCTGTTCAAAACAAGAAATCAGCAATATCTATTAATTTGTGAGTACTTAAATATCTTAGCCATGTGCATGTGTCTGTAAAGTATTTACACCTCTCCATTAACCCACTAAATTTTAAGAGTTTGCTTTTTACTTCTTGTGAGTATCCTGTGGGGGGTTTTGTTTTGTGGGTTTTGTTAGGTTTTTTTAAGCCTTCTGGCCAAAAATTCTCGTTACTTTATCCATCGATATCTTAGTTGATATGAAGAGTGGGTTTTTTTAATTGGTTTTTTCTTTTAACATTCCCTCTCTTCCCCCACAGAAGGATATAAATTTAAGTATTAATATGAAAGTTAACATAAACATTTTGAAAATATTGTAATATGAAATGTGTATAAACTTGCCAAGTATAACTGATAATTTCCTACTTCAGAAAATATATAGAATAATATAAGTAATGTTTAGATTTAGACGGGACTTCCAGTGAATCCGATAAAAGATTTGCTTTAGAATTTCTGTATACTTGTGGAGCAAAACCTTCTTTTGGTGTTACGGGTAGATTCTGCAATCTAAGTGTGTTTTAACTTCAGTAATTCTGAAAACACTTTGCTTCCTCCTGTTACAAGCTAGTCCATATTTTAGTCAAGAACAAGAAATAGGAGGATGCTCCATCTGTTGTGAAACATTGTAATGGCCCTTCTGAGAAAGGGTATCTCTGAATCAAAATATATATTCAAAAGTCTGTTGCAGTACAGAGCTCTCTAGTATTGTCTCCCTTCTGTCAGTAGCTTGCACAGGCAAAAAACTCCTTATCAAAAGAAATAGCTATGTACTGGTTACTCTGTCCTTGCACTCCCCACAACCAAAAGACTTTTTTCCTGGTTCTCAGGAGAAGGGAGGATGATGCTTTTAATGCCAAGCACAGCAGCAGTCAAATATGCATTTTTCTTTATCTGTTTTATCACCCAACAATGTGTTTCAGCTCTCAGCAGAGTGAGTATTAGGGACAGTAGTTCTATATGACCAGAGTTTTGTTTTAAACAGATGGTCATGTGCTCATCTTTAATGCTATATATGTGGAAATCCATAGCCTTTGTGATATGTGAATGTTACTTATTTGTTCTCTATACTTCTTTTAAGTCCTAAATTTGTGGCCTCTGTAATGAATTCTAGAGTAGATAAAATGTGGTTTGAATGAACTCACAGAAAAATACTTCCACTTTTCTCTCTGGAATTACCAGGTTTAAAATCTAGATCTTCATTTGCATGGTGCCTGTTTTGCATCCAGGTTTAGAGTATAACTAGGAGATTCTTGAATTATCAGTGAGAGAATAATTCCTTCCAGGGAATTAGTACTACTAGACTCTGTTCTGTTTTTACACCAGCAGTTCTTCAATTTTCATTAAGGTTTTGATCCCAGCTATGTCACTGTAATTACAGTGGATTTGTGAATACACTTGTTTTTGTTGTTTGTTTCAGGAACTGATATTTTTGTGAAACTGCATAAGAAAGTAATGGAAATGTAAATACACGAGTGTTTTAAGTTATCTCTTAAACTTATTGTCCTTTTTTTGCTGTTTAGATATACAGATTTCTTCTTGTGGTTTTGGTGTGCGATACTTAGTTTGTCAACCTCACTGTCTTTTGACCTGAAGATGATTGTTCAAAATGCTGTTCATTTTTTTGTTTGTTTTATTTTTAGATTAATATAACTTATGTTGCTGACCCACTTTCCATTATGTAAAAATCTGAACAGAATTTGTCATTGAGGTAGGAATTCATGAAGGCTGACACTAGAGGGCAATTCAGAGCAGCAGCTCGCCCCAGAGCAGTTACGGGTGCCTCTGGCCCCTTGTCCAGAAAGGAGCCTACGGAGGCTCTCCCAGGGTCTCCCCCACGCAAAAGCTAGATCTCCTCCTAAATCATTTTTGTTGAGTGCTCCACTGAACACTCCACTGAACCACTTCTTATGCTTTGCTGAAGTCAGTCAAAAAACATCTTCCATGATACCTTGCCTCACACACTCTTGCTGCTGTCAAAAAGGGGTAACTTACTCAGTGGTAGGTTTCCTTTTCTTCTAATTTGTCCTGATGTGCTACACTGAACCCTTTGAAAGTTGCTGGGGTTTGGGAGGTAAGGTAACATTGTACTGAAACTTAAATGTCTCTTGTTAAGTATCAAGGAAAATGGAACTCATGGTGAGTAAAATATATTGTTACAAACGTCTCATGAAGTACTGCAAAATTAGGCAAATTAATAAGTTTATGTAAATAATAATTTCGATTTTAAAAAAACACCCACCAGGAGCAGGGTGAGATCAGATAGATGCTTTGTGTCCACAATTTTATTGAGAAAAATATTTATAGAATAAAAAAAAATAATTGAAATGAAATGAGCATTCAGGTGTTATATTTAACTGAGGAGGGGAGATCATCTGTGTACATTAGGCACAATTTAAACAATCTATATAGAAGTGCATTACATAACAAATTACAGTTTTCACAGTTAGAATGTTCATTATAGATTTACAGAACATTCTGAATGCTTGTAAGTAATAACCTGTAATGCAAATGACAGTGTCATGGTTCTTGAAAAGCACTCAAGAATTCTGATTTTAGCAATGCAAATTGTCTCATTATATTGAAATGTATGCATCCAGCCATGTAAATGCTTGTGCCACAGTACAAATCTCAACGCAAGGGCATTTTATGTCTGTGTTTCTACCTATCTCTCAATGTAATTTTATATCTGTATATGTATTTTAGGTGTACTTATCTATAAAAATGGCAGTCAAAGGTTAAAATGTCATGATCGTTCCAACACTCTGTACCAGTTTTTCAAGTAGTGTTATATTTGCATTCTTTTGCACAACTTGCTATGAAAGTCAAACTTATCCTTGTTTTAACTGCTCTCAAATATTCTTTTTTTTAAAGAATACTTACAGTCACTCTGGCAGTGCCACAAATCAGTAGAAATACTATAATGTATTGTTATAGTAAACATTTATACCTGTTTCCTGCAGGTCTCATCAACTACTCCAATGTAATTGGAATATATGTATCTGCTGGCAGTGATGTGCCCAACCTTAATCAGTGCTGGAACCTTTGGGAGAAGGCTTATGTTATCACACAGTGTATAGCCCAGCAATGATTGACCTTGATGCATCTGTGAACAAAGAAAATAAGTTTTCTCACTTCTTAATTTGCAAAATGCACAAAATTAAAAAACAAACCTGAAATATGTGGAATTTAACCCATTGTTAGATTCTCTGGGGCTTGGGGTCTGTTGGAGAGGGAAGGGTGTTGAAGAATTGGTTGATATACATGTACAGTGATAAAGAGGTCTTAATGACATACATGAACTCTGGATTTTGAGAATGTGAATATTTATACCGAATCTTAAGAACAAGCATTTTCATGCCAGCATGATTCCTCTTTTTTTTTTTTTTTCCCCTTTTACCAGCTTGATTTGTGGCCCTAAAGCAAAGAGTTCTGTCCTTAAGTTAAGATTAAGAATTTTGCTTATTTGATCAAAGCAAGAACAAATGTGTAAATATCAGCAATGTGCAGACCAATATCGCAATATCGGTCTGTTCTTTCTTTAAGCAGGTGGTTTCATGTGGCAGGCTGGAAGAGACTTTCTTTTTTTTTTTTTTTTCTTCTTCCCAGCTTTTGACAAAAAGATGACGCATATGACTCAGAATTAGAAGGGGAAATCTGCCAGTTTGCATCAGTTCCTTAACTTGTGGGCTGCTATTCACCACAAGGAAGATCAGTACGCTCGCACCAGTGCTTCTTGAGAGATGAGGAGTAATCATTTCCTTCAAAAAGTGTAGGATGATTGGAGTAGGCCTTTCAGATGTTACACTAGGCTTTTCCTCTCATAAGAATTTTTTTACTATTAATTTTTTAGGAAGAAAAAAACAAGTAACATTCTTAAATACTGCATTTAATATTTGAAATGGGAATCAGACTTATTATGACTTAATGCAAAGTAAAAGCAAAGGTATCTGTTTCCTTTTAAAAACATAAAACTTCTGTTTTGCTGGCACTGAAACTCAAAAATCATTGTAGATCTCCACAGTTGAAAGGTAAGTTTTCTATATTTTTTTTTGACCTAATTCCACATACCTGAATCTCCAGTTCCAGCTTTTAAGTTAGGACCGGAAAAAAAAATTAAATACAGTAACTTTGAGGGCAGAAACTGTCTGTTTTGAAGGGGTAAATAATTACTTGAAGGAAGATGTGATTTGCAGAATGTCCTGCTTTAGACCTGCTAAAAAAGATAATGCACAACTTAGTGATAATTCCTGTTCTTTCATATAGGTTTGAATTATGATGGAGACAATTCTTGCAGTACTGATAATTGCTTAAAGAACATACTGTCAGCTAGCTTTTTATTTAAGTCAAATGCTACCTGTTCAGAGAGCTATGTCTTCTCTTTGGTTTGTGGATATTTACTAGACAGTTTCATAGGGCTGAGTACGATTTTGATATTTTTTTCTACTATTGTGCTTTAGGTATTGGATTATTAATCTTTTTCTTACTATATTAACTTTTAGTTAATCACCATGCTTTTACTTTAAGCTTGTTAGTGAAATATTGAAAATCTAGCTTAATATAAAGCCATAAAAGGCACCCAGCATCCTTATCTGTTTGGTTTTGGGTTTTTTTTTCTCCCCAGTGGATAGATTTCATTTCATTTGGCAAAATTATTGTTGTTTTGAAAAGGCATATCCTAAGTGAAGTTTGTTTTCTAGCTTGAAAAATGAATTTTACTGCTTGGCAATCTGTGTCAGCTTTAGAAAGCACAATTTTATTTTGTGTTAGCTCAGTTCTGTGAGTTGTGGGTCTCACTGATAGGGAAGTGTGGAGCCAGCCTGTAGACGTTTTTCAAAGGGAGTATGCACATCTGTGTTAGATGAGATCTCTCTTCCAGGAGTATTTCACAGAGGGCTGGGGAGAAGGTTAAAACAGCCTTCCGAGTTGCTGCTCCTGCGCATTTCATCATCTACCATTGAATAAACAGTAATCTAAGTAGATAATGAGTAGGACCCCAAATGTTTTAAGAACACTTAAAACTTTTGCTGAAGTGACTAGCTGTATTTCTAAAACTTCATTATTTAACTAAAGATTGGAGAGGTTACAGCAATTCCTAGGAGGTGTTCCTCTGCTGTTAACTGGTGGATTCCCTTCACACTTGAGTAGATTTCTTCTAACAGTTCAGTCTCACCTTTCACAAATCACACTGTTGTTTGGCATTTTACAGAAGTCATGTAGGGATGATGTCAAGAAAAAGATAAATGTACTGTCTAAGCCAGAAGGCAGGCTCACAAAAAGCACCTTCTTTCAGGACACGAAAAGCTCTTTGTTCTGTGGCCTTGGTTTTTTTGTGCTTTGACCCTTATTTTATAGCATTGTCACTCTGACCCTAACTGTTTGGAAGCAGACGTGAAGCAAATTTAGCCCTTTACAAGTGGGGTTGTATTCTGAGTTATGGGCCTGTTTTTTGTCTTTAGGTATCATAGTTCTATATAATACTGAGATGCAATAAAATTTAAGATTTGTGGGTTTTTGTGGTGCAGGTGGTATTATTTACATATCAAGCCAGTTTTTATATGTATATATTATTATATATATATTGCTGTCATGATTTATTGTTATTTACCAATTTCAGATAAGATAGAAAGTAGGAAGGCATTCTGGTTAACACTGACTAATGTGTTTTTCCACTTCCCCAGCAGTGCTTTGGAAACTGATCCTGTGCACAGACCACCAGGGTTCCTGCAAGATGCTACTTGAGTATTAAGTATTCTGTTAAGGAGAAGAAATGCTTTGCTGAATGTTATAGAGTTAGAAGATTTAAACAGCAATACCTGTGTGACTTTTTCATAAAAAAACAGATGCCAGCTTAGGAGAGTGAAAAGAATAGAAAATGAATAGCTGATGTTTTGGGTTTGGGTTTTTTTGTTTTGTTTTGTTTTTTTTTAAGAATCTAGTGTATTTGAGAGGAGAATCTGTTTCCCTATCTTAGTACCTTTCTATTCTATGCCTGATTTGTGTCGTATGGGTATTGTGATTTAGAGAAGCATTGTTCTGTTACCAGAAAGAGTTCTATATACTTCAGGTTTTGTAAACTTGAACTGTAATCATAGGATAATCTGTTCTGAAGTAGAATAGTGGAATAATCTAAGGATATGTTTGCTGGAGAACTTGGGGGGAAAAATTATCTTGATTTTTGTTGTTGTTATCTGAAAAGGAGTTACGATTTTTTTTTAAAATACTAATATAGAAACTTAAGTTGTTTTAAGACAGACCTGGCTTTCTTTTTGGTAGATCCACTAGACTAAGTATTACTGGTTTTTTATAATAAAATCGTGGAGAAAGGAACATTTTAATGACTGCTATAATGAAATATGCAACTTACTTTGTAGAACTTAATAGCTTCTTCATTTTTCTTAATTTTGTCTGTGTCCTTTCAAGCAGAAAGAATGCTGGTACAGATTGTAAGCGTTCACACAGATTTCTTCCTGTGTGCATGCCAAAGGTGCAGGGATGACATTTTTAAATGTGTGCAAGCTATACCAGTGCAATCAAGAGGGATCTGAAAGCTTTTCTGAAATACAACTTCCACAAACTGTTAGAACCCAGAGCCTGTTACACTTTACAAGATCCCTGTAAAGTATTTCATATAGCAGTCTAGTTAATGCATCAGCATCTGACAAAACACTCCTTAGAAGCTGGGAAAAGAGGTGGGAGGAGTTAGTCTTATTTGATTTTATTTTTAAGCTAGAGTTGATACTAAAATACACTGGTGATATAGTAAAATATACATTGATAATATTTGTGTGCTGTCAGCTTCCCTTAGTTAAGCTCTTTTTAGCTAGCAAGTTATAAAAACTGCCATCCTGTACATCCTTGAGTCAAAACTGACTGCCTTTGCTTGCCTTTGACATAAATCCACTGCATTTTGGTTGCTGTTCATCACTCCAATAGAATCATTAGTGTTGTGGTACCAAGTAATTGTCTTCATTTTGGTTTGTTTTCGTGACTGCAATGGAAAAACAACAAAAACTAAAAAAAAAACCCAAACCAAAAAAAACTCCTAAAAAACTCCTAAAAGTGCACATCATACAAACAGAGTCAAAGTGATTTAAGCAGTGATTGGGATGCTGAGATGAAGTTAAAAGGATGTAAAACTGAATTTTATGCTAATAGACCAAAAATGCACTTCCAAATTTCCAGCTATTTTTATATTCCTGAATTTCTTAATGTTTTACTTCCTGGTTTTTATTTTTAGCTGGCTTTGTAATTTTATGTTTATCTTATGCAGCGGTTCTCCAGCTAGTCTAAATATGTTTGTTCATGATCCTTGGAGAGATGGCTGGACACATGATATACATTCTCCAGATTTAGTAACAGTAGATTTTGGTAATCAGTTATCTGCTTAGCTTTCATTATTAATATTTTACATTGCAGACAGCTTCTGTAGTTCCCCCAGTCCTTTGCCATGCTTATATGGGGACAATGGTTGACATGATCAGCAAATAGTTAACAGACAGTCCCTTTTTTGTCAAAGTTTGTGTGCTTGACCTTACTCATGGTTTACAACCTAAACTCTAGATCAGTGCAAGTTATATCTGTTCAATATTCATCTTTGCATTCAGAAAATTATCCAAAACATTCATTGTGACTTTTTAATACAAATTGATAGTAGAAATATGCAACTGCTTGCTAGAAGGTATGGAAAGATCTGTTAAATATGGAGAGTGTTTTTAAGCCTCGTCTTGAATGACTGCTGCTTTCTGAGGCAAAGTGGGACCAATTTATTACTGGGTGATAGTAATTTAACTAAAAAAAAAAAAAAAAAAAAAGACAAACCCACAACAACCCTAGCGCAGAATTGGTAGGTGAGAGATAGATTTTTTTTTTTTTTTAAATTTTTTTTTTTTAAACTGCTGTCTTAAATGTGAGTTCAAAATCTTACTGTTACTTCAGGAGAATAGCAGTTAAAGCACACATAGTTTATTCTCTTATTCTTTTTCCTCTATGACCACAAAGTAGCCTCAATTAAGTTGAGTGAATTAACTGAGTATCATAGGTTATACCTGAAAAAAATAATAACAATGCGTTAGTAGCCAAGAGCACACTGATACCTCTAAAATAGTTTGAAATGTTTCAATTTACTATTTTCTTCTTTTTTTTTTTTTTTTAGTATATGCCTATCACTCTAAAGGCTGCTGATATTAAGAATTGGGGGTAAAAAGGGGGGTCCTTAACAAAAGCAATCAGAAGGCAGGAGTGAAAGAATATTAAACTTGCATTTACTTCTAAATATTAAAGTTTTAAGAATGAGCAAGGGTTATAAATTCCAGTGTGTTTGCAGTATAAATATTAGTGTTGAGTAAGCATATGACAAAAATAAAGTGAAACTACTATTGTTTAAACTGGTGGGGGCAGGGGAGGAAGTAGACAGTATTTTATCAACGCACAGCTACATAGGCTTTTAGATCTTACAGTTTTGATGCTTGAGAATAGAAGTGTTTAGGTTTCTTAAGTGAAATGAGATTCTATCTTTGCCCAGATGAATTTTGTGTGTGTGTGTGTGTGTATAATGTATACATATACACACACACATGTATGAAGCAAGAGTTGAACTGTCAGTGTGTTTATTAATATTGAATGGTATATGAGTGTCACAACTGTGAGCTCTGAGAGAAGAGCTTTGCAAACTCACCAGTAGTTGTCAAAAAAAACTATCACTGCAAAATGTCCTGTCTGCCATACGAGTAAGTGACTACTGTTTTCATGGAACACAGAACAAGACACTCTTGTCAGAACTGCCCCCTTTCATTCTGACTGCAAATCCTGTCTCATTTCTAGTTTAACCTAAGAAACTGAACTGGGATAAAGTGGGATACAGATGTGCTTCATGATGCCTGTGCTGTGAGAGTAGCTGTGGTGGGCAAATAACTTAATGCTTTGATGTGGAACACTAAGAGTCAGAGTATTTCACCTTCAGGTTTCTAATTTTAAACTGAAATAAGATTGGGCAAGGGTTGCAGAGAACTATGAAGCAGTAGGCTTGCTTTCATAGCGGATCTGTGTTCTTTGCATTAATGAGTAAATAACACAAGCAGTGGAGTATGATCGTGTGCAAGTGGCCTATAACACTCAGTGGGAATGTTCTTTTGGACAAGAAATATCAAGATAGTTCTTTTGCTGTAAAAGCAAAAGACATAAGGTAGATGTTTAATCTCATGTTGTGTTGTTGGGCATCTGAGACTATACAGTATTTAATAGAAAGGCCTCGGTTTCTTTTACTCCAAATCACAGAACTGCTGGATTGCTGACTAGTGGCTTTGTGGATGTTGCTTAGAATTTAAGGAGCTTATTAGTAGTTACAGTAGTAGTTGTTTTTCATGGGCTCAGAAAGAGATTGAAATGGGCTTGGTGTTGTCATAAACTCAACCATAAAGCTATAAAAATTCAACATAATATTTTATATTAGGCTTGGGTTTTGATAAATCAGTTAAGAAATACTAAAATCAAGGAAAGGCTCCTTACTTGTTTGGGAGCAACCCAGTCACACAAACACACACACACCCTTCTTTTTGTTTGTTTTTGGGGTTTTTTGTTTAACTGTTTAATTGCTTCTTCTAACAGCTTTCCTGACTTCTGTGTGCCTGTAGAGTGCCTAGTTCTATGGAACTTCAGTTCTGTGCATTCAGAATCCTTCCATCTTCCCTATCATAGCCCTTGCTTTCAGGGGTTTGGGGTAGATCTAGTGGAGTTGCCTGCATACGTGATTCCCAGCTTTTATCAAGATCTCTCCTGTCTATCTCCCTTCCACAAACCATCATATTAAGACAGCAGGATAGAGGTAGGAGAAGCACTTTTTATAGCATAACCACATTAGCTTTATGACCAAACCATAGAGGTACAGAGCTTTGTGCAGATGCTCCTGAATTTCAGTAGATTTCTGGCTCAGCTATCAATACACTTTTTATCTTACTCTTCCTACTTCAATCCTTTTCCTGTTTTTCAAACCCTACTCTTGCATGGTCTTCAGTTCTATGTGAAAACTTGCTCCTTATCCTTACAGAGAAAATATGTTTGAATAACAATGTAGAAAAGACACAGTCATGCTGTTCAATTGTTTTTATTAGTTTTATTTGTTTGTTTGATTTGGTGTGGGGCATTTTTGGTAGTACAGGTAAAAAAAAAGAAACAACAAAACAAAAAAAACCCACCAAATGAAACAAAAATCCACCACCACCACAATGCTGTAATACATGGGAGGTTTTGGGTGGGTAGGGGGAATTACCTGCAAGTTCTCTTACTAATGTAATCGCTGCAGAAAATAGCATAATAGTTCTGCCAAGTATTCGTTTCATCTGTGTGTAGTTTAATTTTAGAGGGATTTACGCATGCAACAGAAAAAAACTCCATCCTTGAGCTAGAAGCTCAAATCAACTCAGCAATCGAAACAACAGTATCGAGTTAAACACACATAGTTTACAAATGAAGAGTTTGGCTGGAACATCCAAATGAGAAATGTACTTCCAAAGGTAGTAAATGCTGCAGCTGTCTTATTTAAATAATTTCCTTTCAATCTTTTAAGGTAAATCTATATCTGAGTGGCACTATGTTCTCTTTCTGGAGAACCTCTTTCATATTCTCTTCCTAGAAAAGTTTTAAGTAAATCTTTTGCTGCTGGCTAGTATTTTTGTTTGCAACTTTATCTTTGCTTCCACATTATGTGTTTTTCTTTTCCTCTCTCGGATTATGCCTAGCACAGTTCCTTCAGTGGGGAGACCAACTGTCACACCATACCTTTACAGTTAGGTTTATTTTGACTTTGCATTCAGGTTTTACTTCGCTGAGGCAGTGGGCAGGTTGTGCCTAGGTTATCCAGCTTGCCTATTTTAGCTGTCTGATTTCAAAAAAACCCAAACAAATATAGGGGGAGTGGGGGGTTAGTGTAAATACTGTTATGCATGTATAAAATATACTGGTAGTGGCTCTTTTTAAACATTTCCTAAAGTAGCATTTGTGCCTACCTAGATAGCTATATAAAAACCTCAGTGTTGCTGCAGCTATCTATAAGTTTAGACTGGCAAATCTCACTGTAATTAACCCTTCTAGCAGAGATCACCCTGCTGTATTATTGTAGGAGCAAAAATAGGAAGGGAGAAAAGCAAAACTCACCAAGCTTTCCCCCTTTGTGGCCTACTAAATGCTTGTGCTTACAGATAGTCTTGTTAATTTACAGAAATGTTTTTATCATGAACTGACCAGAAGGTTTATTACAATGGAATGAAGTGCTCGAGTCCAGCCTGTGTAAGGAGCATTTGTCTTAATAATTTGGTATAAAAATATTAAAGAAAGCATAATCCATGTTACCTAGGGAACTATTAAAATTATTGTACACACTTAAAATGTTGACATGCTTTAGTACAAGAAAAGGATACTTGGCAGGGTTGGGAACTCTTCAAGTAAAGTAGCATGTCCATTCTAGGCTGGGGGCAGATGAACTCCTGCTCCCAACAGCAGAAAAGTTACTGTTCTTGCTAACAATATGTTGGGGGATTTTTTTGGTGGAGCTTTTTGATACATTTCTTTTTTTTCCCTGAAACAGACTAAGAAGGACTTGTAAACCCATCTGCCCCAAAACTGTGGCAAAGGATAACCTCTAGAGGTAACAAATGGCTTGAGGATTGATAAAAGTACTTGAAAGAATCTTGCTTTGAAATCAGCTCTTACTCTCTTAAATATGAAACTTGCTTTTTTCACATCAGAAGTTTCCAGATGACTAAAAGTTATATCAGAAAATAACCCAGACTTTTCTGTTTTGTTTAGAAATAAACATCTGCATAATCCTTAGTTCCTCTAATCAGACACACAATTGTCAAGTTCCTCGTTGTGTCCCATCAAGGTATTATGCACAGTTGACAAAGTAGTATAGAGCTTCACTGTAAATAAACAGTCAGCTTGGCAATGGACAAATGTTTTATAAACACTTCGTAGTTTATTAATACAACTGATGCCAATGCGTGAAAAGTAATGTTTAACAAGAAAATCCTGCATTCAGCTTTCAGCAAATGTTTCTCCTGAAGTATGGTAGACACCTTGGCATAACGTAGCAGCACATAATGGTTTGTGGGTTTTAAAAAGGTGCAGGCCATATTGTGCTGCCTCAAAAATACAAGGATTTCATCATCCTGAAGAGAAATGTCACAAATTAGGCAATCCTGCGATGCTGATGTCTGTCATACTTTAGCAGCACGTAAATATTGGTGTTAAGACTGTAAATATCTCCAGTATTAACTGTGCTGCTGAAGTAAGGCTAGCCACTTCTGCATGTGAGTCATGGAAAACAACATTTCATGTGTTTCCTGATGCCTTGTTGTTGTTATAATTTATGGGTTGGTTATTTATGACCATTTCCTTGGGTCTTGTTTGTATTTTCGTCTATTGGAGAACAATTTTAGGGCTTCATAATATCAGATAGTAAATATAGAATAGACTTGTATGTAACTTGGAATGCTTCAGTTTACATGAAAGCTGATTCTATTAGAGGAGCCATCTCAAGCTGCACCTGTCTAACTATCCTTTGGTAAGTGTATTTGGTTCTTTATATAATATAAAATTACAAAAAAATGGTGTTACTTTTAGTGTCTTTATTTCTTTATTAAAACTTGTAAAACTGCACGTTCATTTTTACAACATTTTCTTAATGAATAGAACCAGGAAACGTTCTGTCATGTTTTTAGCAAAGTGTGCACATAAAGCAAAATGTGTCTTGTAAAACATTTAGCAAAACTTTTTAAACACTTAATTTCTGAAATCACTATGTCTATAGACAGGTATCAATTTTATGCTTTGAAGTTTAAACTGTATCTGACTCTGAATTCACTAATTTTTTTTTCTCATCTTCTACAAAGATGTTTTTCTTACAGGAGGATCTTTCACTGAGATGATTGAAATCACTGCAGTGAGAATGAAAATTCCTTGGGCTCCTTTCCTTTTAAAAGCTGCATGCAAGAACTGTTTGGTGAGTCAAATGTAGACTAATGGTTATGTAAATGTCACTAATTTTAGATACAGTCAAGATCTGAAAGTGTTTCCTTTTAAGATTTTTTTCTTCACTATCATGACTCAGTATCACTTGCTAATCTCATTTTATTAGCCCTGTTATTTTACCGTTAAAATACATGTGCCTTCTTCAAATAAGTGCTCACAGCTTCAAGTTTATACATCATATAGATGTTTTAAAAGGATAAGGAAGCTTATGTGCACTGAGGATTTGTTTTGAGTTCATGCTTTGCAGGCCTGCTGCTGGTGTAGTTGCACAGGTACAAACATGACATAGATGAATATGAACGTAAGTTGTTATAATTCATAAATCTGCATAATTTTACCATATAGAATTTCGGCCTGGTGTATGTGCTAGTAAAAATTACAGTTCTCCTGTCTGTCGCTGCTGTAGATTTGAACTGGTGAGGTTATTGATGGCTAAAATTTCCAATTTAGTTCAGACTTGAGTGGTTCTCAGTAGTAAAGCTCTCCAGTATTAGCCTACAGCCTTTTGTAAAGGGAACACTTCTGTGTGTACATTTACCTACTACACGTCGCTTGAGATGTGTGGCAAAGTGAGGTTGACTACTTGGAAAAAGATATACTATCTGACTCAAAGTTTGATAGCTTTCTCACTGAGGCTTCTTTAAGTAGTACTGTCTTGTATTTGCTTATCTGTTACTGCTTAATACTAAAGACATGCGCATACATTTCAGCCATTTGAAAACTTAGAAATGCTTGACCAGACTGTGTGCGTTATAAAAGAAAAAGATGTTATTCTTCCACTATTCCCCTCCTTTTAAAGGTCACTGCGTTTTGCTAGCAGACTGCAGGCTGTGGTGTTTACAGGTGGCTATCCATCCTGTTACTCTTGCGGATCTCTTTATATCTAGGCTTGTTCTTCGGGACTTCTCTGAGTAGCTGTGAATCTAAAGTGCCAGTAAGAAAGATTTGAGAGCATGTAACAAGTCAGTCAGTTTGCATGACTTTGACAAAGTCCAGCGGCCAAACCATTTCTTTCTGCCTACCTCATTGTGGCAGTGACGGTTTTCGTGTGAATGGTGGAACAGGCTGTTTCCTCCTGGTTCACCTTGTAGCTGGTACAAGGCGGGATATGGCAGGGAATGAGAGAAGCCTTGTTTGGCAGCCCTAGCAGCTTATAACAGTTTGAAGTGATGAAAATACCGTTTGAGCACTTGCAGAACTTGAGCTCAAGTGAGGAACTAAAGTCCCTGTCTGGATTAAGAAAATTACTTCAAGTGCTTATGAGGGCTGACTCACAGTATTCAGGTCCTAAACAATTCAAAAGAATGTCTTATTTCTCGTGTGGTTCACAGTTGCCTTAAATAATATTAGCAATTGTATTTTCCAGAGTTTTACCTCCGGGGTGGGGAGGGGTGCCATAGCCCATGGCTGAATGGAATTCCCTCTGCACTGTGGCTCCAGGGTCCTAAGGATTGTGCCTAATGTAAGAAAGGATGGCTTTCTGTTTTCAGTTCAGATGCTTATTTTCTGCTACTCTTGGGAACTGTATGGGGAAAAGATGCTTAGTTCATATAGAAGGGAAAGAAAAAATAGGCCTGCTTGAAAATAAACTGTAGCTGTATAGGAGTGAAGACAATTAGTGAGGAACATGTCTAAAAATCTGGTGCTGATGGGAAAGACAGGTCTGATGAACTGGAAAATTGGAAAGATTGGGACTGCATAAGCAAAGATGGGGGGTGGGGGGTTGTCTTGAAATTTGAGGAAGGAGCAACTGGACAGAAAGGATCTGGCCTGAGGCAAAGAGAACATGAGTTGGGCTTGTGGAAAGGGGTTTGCACACCTCAGATCATTCCTAACATTCAGTAGAGTGCTCTACACTTGAGATTTGGAAGGGAATGCAGACTGTTAAGTAGCAGCTTTTGCTGTAATCTCTGAAATTGCTGTCAATTTCACCTCCCTCAGTGTGTTCCACATAGAAGAGGGCAACCTTATCAGTGCTCTCAGCTACTGTGGAGATTTTGGTCCTGAGAATGAATCACAAAATAATAAAGTAGTTGAGGTTGGAAGGGACCTCTGGAGATCACAGAATCTCCAGGTTAGAAAAGACCTCTTGGATCATCGAGTCCAACCATTCCTATCTGCCCCTAAACAATGTCCCTGAGCACCTCATCTGCCTGTCTTTTAAACACCTCCAGGGATGGTGACTCAACCACTTCCCTGGGCAGCCTGTTCCAGTGCCCAGTGAGGCTTTCTGTGAAAAATAATCTAGTCCAAGCAGGAGTAGCTTTTATAGGGCTGTGTCCAGTTGGGTTTTGGGCATCTTCAAGGATGGAGACTCTGCAACCTGTCCTGTCACTGGATGCAACTTGGAACACCCCAGCTATGTCATTTTTACTCTCCCTTACCCCATCAGAAGCACACTTTTCTTCTCCAGGCTGGAGTCCCAGCTCCCTCAGCCTTTCTTCATGCGAAAGGTGCTTTGGTTCTCTCATTGTCTTTGAGGCCCTTTATGAAGGTAAATAAAATGTTTCAACAAATATGAGAATTGAAACTCGGAGGGAAATGCTTCTTTTGGGGGTGGAAAAAAAAATCCCAAAACACAACCTAATAGCTTAACTGTAAAAACTATAAGAAGAACATAAATATCCCAAAATGAAAAACTGAGAAGTTAGATAACTCCTGCTTTAAGATTCTGCAATTCATTTGCCCCCTTGTGTTAGTGTGCTATGAAGTACACTTCATGATCATACAGAGTATTTAATCTGATGATTGGATTGGCATGAGCTCATGCTGAGCCAAGGAAGGTGTTTGTGGGCTGTGTAAAGAAGAAACTTGATGCTGCTATAGGTGCTGCAGAAATTGGTAGAAAATTCTGTAGGCAATGGAGCAAAAGACTGCAAGTAGTGGAAACTGCCTCTTTGTGGTTACGTCAAATGAGAATTCCTAGGAACTGGACATGATGTTTTTCTGCCTTTATTTTTATATGATGCTAAACAAATTACCAGGCCATTGTTTTTGTATTCCGCACTTCAGAGGTGTCTGACTTAAGAGGCGTTCGCTGTTCATATTTGCTGCTTAGCTTCTTAGGAGTTGGAATTTAAATACTATGTAATGTTATGTTGATTTGACAGCCTCCTATCTTCTTAAGCAGGATACCTCGGACTGTTGCGTACTACTATGGTTTCTACACCTCTGTGTCACATTTGAAATAGGGATAATAGGCACTTACCTTGAAGGGCTTTGGGGGTTTTGTTTGTTTAAAAAAATACCACTTTAGTATCTGTACTACAATAATGCATTTCCTTGTGGAATTTTCTGTGGCATTTATTAATCCTGATCTTGGAGGAAGAGGTGAGTATGGTGCATCTTTTAAGGACCAGATCTGCAATCAACTTTACTTCTTACAAGCTCAAGCTGAGAAACTGAGAGTTTCCATGTTGTTGATTCATGATCTATGTGTCCAGTCCTGTGAACTCCAAAATACTCTTGATTTGTGTGCTATCTTCTTGATGATTACATTTGCACATATAGCCATTACAATTAAATGCTTGTTTGTTCCATTTTTGGAATATGGTTTCATGAGTAACATCTTCTGTATTTTGCAAAACTTTAAATACCAAAGGTAACATTCATGTTTGAACTTCAGCATCTTTTACATTAAATTTACATATTAAGACCTGTGTTGCAGAAAGAATGAACCTAGTTAAATTGTAACACTTAATTTCTTATGGACAGTGGTAAACAGTGATCTTATAAATGTGAAGTGACTTGCATCTGTGTATTTAGGACTTCTACAAACCATTGTTCTTCAAAATTCAAAAGCAGTTTTCTTGGTACTGCATATGACACTTTTAAAGTGGTTCTGAACTTGATATTCTGATATAGAGATCTGAACATATTTTGGCTTTTCCCATAATCATGGAATCTTGTTAAGTATTCAGCAAGGTCTCTCCTAATCAATTGGCAATGCTAGCAGTAGTAATTTATATTGAAATGTTTGGACTCCCTTTATTTCTTCATTGCCACCTCTTGTCATAGAAATCACAAAAAATGATTGGCAGAAATATCTGAAGTGATTTTACCACAGTTTAGCTTGAGGCAAAGCAGCAATTCTTCATTTAAAATAAACAAGAAGCTTAAAATGTATTTGAAGGAAAAGTTTTATGTCTGGCATATATATGTAAGTCTGACTTTTAACATGGCAGTTGTGTATCAGAAGATGATGTTTAACTATAAGAAGAAATAAGAAAAAAATATGGAGAAAATGCAGTGGCACAAGTGACATTGTTCATCTTCTGTGAGAGGACTAAAAGGACACCAGTGAATTACTTTCTCATTCTAAATTAAACAGTTTATTTCTGTTTGAAGTTATTTAATGTCTCTCAGGTGGAACTTCTCAGTATTTTTTCCAAATTTGATTCGCTTATAATAACTCTATGTTAATAAATCTAATTAAATTTATCTAATATTGCTTCTGCCTCTTAATGTAAAATTTCAACCCTATGTTCAAAAGTTCTGAAATTAACAAATGAATTATAGCAGCGTTTATCCAGTTTGACTCCTAAGTATACAGTGCTGAGTAGCTAGAGGCTGGCTTACTTAGCATCTGTTGAGATACGGGGCTAATGTGTCCGTAATGTTTTCTTCTGCTACTTATAGCCATAGGAAACGATCGTGGATAGAAAGTTTCACATTTCCCTGTGTTTTTTTGCAGTGCAAGCATGTGGCTTTATTACCTATAAAGGAACCTTCTGTCAGCAGCTTTTACACTTTTAAGTGGTTTTAAAAGTAAAACATTTTGGAATCTCTCATAAAATACTGAGAAGAACCCTTAATTTGAACTCTATAAGGCATAAATTATAGAATGTAAAGTCTCAAATGTATATATTTTCAATGTTTTATTGAAATAAAGGCAGAAGAAAAGCTTACAGGATTATATGATTGGATGGGCTAGAATAGTCAACAGTAATGTATGACTGATTCTGCAGTCCTGTGATTCTCAAGACAGACAAGTTTGAGACTGATAAAGTTTTCCTGTAGCTTCAATATTAGCCTGGCTCAAATATTTCCATTTTGGTTTCACTGAAGGACTTTGGGTTTGTTTTTTTATAACCTCAGCCTGTTGAATGTGCTAGCACACACAGTGCCCTCTGCTCTTGAGAATGGCAGTCCAGTATTAACGTTCATTTCCATTGCTTAAACCAATGTAAGGAATATTCAGGGCCTTATTCTTCCTTTATCTTTACTCCTACAGACAGACTTCACCTGCCTGCTCTTTAAATCAGTGTCACAGGGGGCAACATCTTTGTCTACATCTTCCTTTCTACGGAAGTTTGGTATCTACATATGAAACTAACACAAAAATGTTCACATAGATACAGCTTCTTAGTACATGGGAACAGCTGTGATGCACCCTTCCTGTCATCAGAACAACAGGAAAGTCTCCCAGGTGTCCAATAGGCAGTATCTGTTACTTTCACACGCACACATATATATAAACATCTTATCCATCTATGTGTAATGAAACTTCAGGCACTAAAATAAGACATTTCCAGTAGCATTGGGCAAAGATAAAGATCTGTATTGTTTTGGAGGTACAAAATCTGTTAAATTACCTGTGCAACAACCAGTTGCAGGAAGCTGTGTGGCTGGTAAGTTGTACAGTCGGGAAAAGGATTTTTCTGCAGCTTCGATAATATCGTGTAGCCAGACAGCCCCCTGTTGGTTGTATTGTTGTGGAGCCTCGAGAAGTGAAGTGTCCTTGAATTCAGCAATGCATTGCACTCAACAAGCTTTTTTTTTTTCATTCCCATATGAAAAATATAAAAATTACCTCTGAGTCAAGTTTAATACTTGTGTATAATATAAATGTGAAAGCTTGATTAAATAGATTACCTGCACTCAGCTTCTTCATATCCTTACAGAAGCTTATTTTTAAAGAGCCACAGTAAAAATGTAGAACAGTGCTTTGCCTTGAGACCAAAAGTTAAGATTGTATTCTTTAATATCATATTTACAGCCTGGCTAATTCAAACTATTTAAATAAACTGAGGAGAATACAGGTAATAGATTTTAAAGCATAAGTTTACAAGTTAGTGAACTAGCCAGACATAGGCTCCAGCCTTATTTAATGACTGGGACACACTTTCAGGCACATCTATGAAAGCTGCTGCTATTTGACAAGGTACAGTTTTACCAAGAGGCTTGGGGGGGGTGGTTATTCATATTTGCTTTGTTTTAATCTCTTCTTTTGTATGTGGCTAAAGTTGCTACCAGTGCAGCTAGCTGCTTACTTCCAGTTTGTGTTCTCCCATGTGTTAAGAAAACCTTTGTTCTTCAAAAGGTGTCTAAAAATATTGGAAATTTGAAGGACACGTATTGGGTATTTTGACTTGTTTTTTAAAGCGTTTGACAAGGGAGCATAAAATCTGCATTGTAATGGTCATTGTATCCATGTGGTGATGAGAGGTGCTCTACATACTAATTTTCTAGAATTTGGTGATGTATTTATGCTTTAAAGGCACTATTTGTGAGAGAAATAGGTGACCCAAGGAAACTTTACAGGAGGTACTCTTATCTCAGGGGTATAGGATCTTCTGCTGTGAGGTGATCTCTTTCTGCATTGGGTACAGACTAGGTTATAAAACTGCATCCTTATTTGAAGAATTTGATTTGTGGCTAAAAATCCATAGCTATAACAGTAATAGAGAAACTGATGTGAGAACCAGCCTTCTACTACAGCACAGAACAGAAGACTGGCATTGTACTGAGAAACCCAAAGTGCTTAAGACCTCTTTTTTTTCTTTTTCCTCTTCCCCTTTGGTGCATTATAATATTGATTGTAATCAGATACCACAGTCTGCAAAAACAACAGAAGGTAAGGATACTGTGATTGAAGAGGAGGTAATGGCAACGGCAGAGACAGACCAAAGAGCTGCTTAAAAATTGTCACAACTTGCTAAAATCCATCAGAAGAGCATAAGAAACTGGCTGAAGTAATCTCCAAGTGAGGGAACTCTCCCAGGAAACAGAAAAGCTGAGTTTCAGAAGCCTGAGGGAATTCAAATTCACATCTGCTTTCAAAGAAGTGCCCTGTGGAAGTTGCCCACAGATGTTCCCCATCTTTCTTGTTAAATCAAGAATATGTTTCATAAAGAAGAGAAGTCACTAAATGGTTTTGTTCAAAGGTTGGTGGCAGATGAAAGAAAGCTGCAGGTAGGATTTCAAAGCAGAGTGGAATTTGCGTTTATTGGACTAACTGCAGTTCCTTGCAAGTTCCGTGTTCTTCTCCTAAGATGTTTCCTGAACTAGCAGTAAAACAAGCATACAATGAAGATAAATACCCATTAAAGCTCACTGAAGGTGTACTTTATATTTCCGGTAGATGAACACTGAGATAACTGAATATTTGCAAATGGGATTGTGGAGCTCTGTTATGCCAAAGCTCTGGTTTCTATGCTGACGAGAGCACTGGAGAAGGTGGCTTTAAACTGCTTTGTGCTCCTGCTTTCTCTATAGCTGCTGAAGAGAGAAAGCTGTGAGCAGCTAGCAGAGTAACAGCTTCATGGCTGTTCAACAAGCAGCAAGGGGATTGATTTGCCTCTTCCAGTCTATGCGCAAACTGGTTTCTAATTTTTTTTTTTAACAATCTGCCTCTCAAATCAACAAATAGCTTTGGTTGAAAAAGACCTTTAAGATCATCAAGTCCAACCATTGATCTAGCCTTGCTAAGTCCACCACTAGACCATGTCCCCAAGTATGACATCTGCTTGTCTTTTAAAAACACCTCCAGAGATGTTGACACAACCACCTCCCTGGACAGCCAGTTCCAGTGCTTGACAACCCTTTCAGTAAAGAAATCTAGCATTGATAGGGGCCTGTTCTGAGTTGAAGATTCAAATACCTTGCCCTGATCAGAAAAATTACAACTTTTTTCAGCCTCAGAGGAGTGGTTACTTACTTTGTTTCCAGATTGGAATTTAACTTGGACTTCCTTGTGATTCTTGGAGTCTCTGTAATTTTTATTCTGTTCAAGCAATTCTAGTAGCTTAGAATGCACAGATTGCTTGCGGCACTGTGGTCCCATTATTTTATGCTTATTCAGGCATTATATAGGTAGCCTGAGAAAGGCACTACCTTACACCATGAAAGTATCTTCAGTCACTTTCCTCTAAAACTGCCCTTTTTTCTGTTTAGCTGTGAGCAGTTATCCAGGCCAGTGGAAGTTTTTAGTGGTAATTGACAAGTTCTTAACTGTACTGCTAGTTTTTTACATTTAGTTCAGAGTTCTTGTAAAAATAGTACCTGGTCCCGGTGATTTAAAGTGTTTAAGGTTCTCAGGCTGCCAATGGGCTCTTTCTTTGAGATGTCTAGGCGAGGTGAAGCTACTCTGATTCCCCATAAAGCACATCCTTGGGATACGAATTTCTATGTCACCCTCTATATTAAAACCCAATAATTCATATTGAGCTTCTTTACCTTTGCCAGTTTCTTTCACCATCCTCTTGATATGACATAGACAAAACCAGAAAAACCTGGATTCAAATATCTTGGAAAGTATTTGGAATTCTTCTCCATATGTATTTGTGTTTGTAGGTAGGCACTGCATGCAGCCACTGTGCATCTGATACTCTTCTGTGGGAGAAGGTTCTTCAGTGGCACCTGTGAAAGCAATAACTGTGCAAAATCAGCATTAATCTTGCCATCCCCTCATTCTTCAGACTGCCGATGGCTATGAACGGAGATTTTCGTTAGCCAATGACATACCAGGTAGTTTTTCATTATTCACTTATTTACACTTACATTAATACTTAAATTGCTGATAAGATTTGGTTTAGGTTTAGACCTTGTAGCATTGCTATTATTTTTTGGTGAGAAGCTGCTCTACTGAATGAGCAAGTCCTCCCTTAGCTTAATGTGTTCCACAGCAGTGTAACTAAAGGCTATTTGCATAAGAGACATTTTACTTGTCTTGGTGAGCACCGCAGGAATCTCCTACAAAGGCTGAGCAAGCAAAACATCTTGCTTCACGATGTCGCAATTGATTATAGGTACCTGGCTTCTGGTTCTAGTTTGTCTGAGCAGAAACTGAGAAGGACCAGAACTGTTTTGCTGTTCCCATGCCTTGCCCTGGCCTGTCAGCAAGTGATCAGAGGGTGACAAAGAACTGAACATTTGCAAAACAGATCCTCATTTTCTCCTACATAAATTCTTCTGAAGTTAAGCATAGCTCAGACCTGGGAACAGTAGGCTGTCCAGTGATGCAGAGTTGGAATTACATTGAATATTTCACGGTACATGATCTGCAGTCCCAAGATCCCTCATCATCCATGATAGAGGAGAATTTAGTGATGATACCAAAATTAATTTTGACAAGGCTATATTGCCTTTGGATCCTTCAGCTGAAAGCAGACAGCAGTCCAGCACTCCACTCTCGCATCAGGCTCAGACTTCCTGCCTTATAAACTTCCATTGATATCGAGCCTTTGGTATGATTTAACCGTGCTCTACTCTGCTGGTACTGAGAATGTTTTCTAGAAGTTTCCATCAAGTTTAATAGAAAATGTTCCTGTGCGCAGTCAGAACCAGACAAGGACTGAAAGGTTCTTCTGTAAGCTTCTCTTCAGCTGGTCATCCTACACGAGGTAGAGAGGTCAAGTATGCTTCACACTAGGATAGTTTACAGAGACCTGAATGTCCTGCATCTTTTGGCATCTCTATATTCTCATAAGCATTTCTTGAATTACAAGGGTCCTCCAGGTGTCATGCAGGCCTTCCACTTAAGTATTCAAAGAAACCCTCTGTTGCTGTGTCATCAGTTGACATAATACAGTCATTCTTTCTCATCAATAGGCAGCTCCTGACTAATTACCTGCATCCAGTGAGTACAAAGCGTTTGCAGATCCGGTTGTCAGAGCAGTTTTATGAAATGCCAAATCACAGAATCATAGGTAGCATCTGGAAGGACATCTGGAGATCATACAATCCAACCCCCCTGCTAAAGCAGGCTCACCTGGAGCAGGTTGCACAGAAGCCCAGCCAGGCTGGTCTGGAATACCTCCAGAAAAGGAGATTCTACAACCTCTCTGGGCAGCCTGTTCCAGTGCTTCATTACCCTCACAGTAAAAAAGTTTTTCCTCATGTTTAGATTGAACTTCCTGTACTCCAGCTTGTACTCGTTGCCCCTTGTCTTGTTGCTGAACATCACTGAAGTGTTTGGCCCCATCTTCCTGACCCCCACCCTCTAAACCATTGCTAAATGCCATCAGAGTAGAACATTATCTCAGGACAGCCTTCTCGGGAAGGTAAGCTGTCTCAAATAGCAGCAAAAATTGACATTTAGAGTAAAATTATGTTTTCTCTCTGCTGCAGAAAGTGCTACATTCAAAAAATTGAGGTCACAGACTATGAAACCCTACAACCTAAATGGAGTATTGTTAATTAAGATTTGCAAATAATAATTTATAATAGTAAGAATTGCCACAGTTATCTAGGAGGGAATTTAGATAATAATGCAGTAGAGACTATGTATAGCAATAACAACTTTCCCGGGAATGGATATCTTTATAAAGACTTCTTGATGGGTTTTCTGACGTACCAGCAGCTATTTAATGCTTTGCAATCTGTTTGTGTACATGAGGTTGTACACACCATTCTTAAGACCCTGAGAGAGCGCGCACAGGCTTTCCAGCTGTACAGTCCTAGGTGCCCTCCAGCAAAGTAGCACAAGACTTGGAGAGAAAAAAAATTAACTTTCTCATGTGTAACAGTCCACCTGCTTCTTCCATCAACGTTTGATCTGGAACATTCAGGATGTTTTAAAGTTCTACCTTTTTCTCTCAGCCACTGAAGTGGTTTTATAACAGGTTAGTGCCTACCAGCTGTCACAGAGACAGTCTTGCATGTTCTATTTCAGTCACTCATTGACTCTGTTCTGTCCCAGGGCACTTTAATGCGAGCGTGTTAGATCATTAGTAACATCATTTCTTTTCCTATGGAAAAGAGCCCTCTTTATCTTTTTAAAAGGGAGGGGGGAAGGTGGTAGCGACTCGATTCCAGCACAGCATTCACTTTGGCTGTCCCAGTTCTCAAGAGATGTGAATGTATACATCTCACAGATCTGATATGGAGTAACCTTTTGAACTAGGATTTTTTCATTACTGTGTTAAAATGTCCTGCTCTGATTTATCAAAACAGTTATTTTCACATTATCTACTCAGCCTGATGGAGCTGTGTGCTCTTTGTAGCAGGAGTCATTGTCCTTAGGAGAAGATCTACGTGCTTGTCACTATTTGTTTCAGAAGAACAGAAATGCATGTCTTTGTATCCTGAACGTTTCAGATGTGAACTCCTCAGAACTGTCATTTGATCCTCCACTCATGGCCGTATCTTGGTGCTGGAAGTAGAGAAGTTGTCAGTATAGAACCCTCCACAGAATATAGATGATCAAAATGATAGCAGACTGATGTTCCTGTTAGCTTTATACAATCTCACGGATGTGCAGCTTTTCTGTTCAGTCTCAGAGCCGCCTCAGAAGTTCAGTGAGGGCGTGGGTCAGGCTTTCAATACTGAAGCACAACAGCCTGCCAGAGTGTAGATGATAGGGAAAGATGCAGCCAGTGGACACGCTGGTGTCCCCATTCCCATTAGTGTATTACCCAGCCAAGGTTCTGCAGAGAATCTCTGAAATGAAAGAGGAGTCTGGCAAAAAGATGATTTTTTGCCCATCCTTTTCCATATGAACCTACAGAGGTTTGGGGGGACTGCATATGAACAGCAGTGAGCTCTGGATTGTGCTATCATGCTTCAATTATCAAAGAAAACGCTTTTTGAATAACAGCAGGAAACATAAGATGGGAGAAGGATCTCAGTTACTTCAGAGGCTAAGCAGATAATTTTTTTCATTTATACTCTTGATATGGCCATATTAGTCATTAAGGCATTAACGTGTTGCAGGGATCTACAGTTTACTGAGCCATCTCTAGAAGACAATGTTTTCAACAATCATAGGTAGCAAAGGAAAATTATATGGCTTAAGGATTGATTTGCAGATGGAGAAAACACAATGTAAACTAGTCTGTTCCAGAAGAAGATCCATTTCCAGTTTATGGAAGATTAGGAACTTACTAACAGGGGTTGCTGATCACCGTGCTGCAAGTGGAACTGAAACAAAGGCCACCAGCAGGATGTATCCAGTAATTATCCAGGAGGCTTATAACCCCAGTGCTGCCAAAGCACTGCTGGTGTTATGGTCTTCAGAATTTGTCTCTTTGGCCACCGAAAGCTTAGCTTCTGTTTCCAGATGTGGGGTATCAGCATGATTAACCCTTCTTATGTCTGGATCCTGCAATGTTTTGTTTCATACCACAGAAGGAGAAATTGCCTCCAAGAGAAAAATTTTGTTCTTCAGGTATGCAGACAACTGATGTAAGATCTGCAGATCCACTTGCCTAACGTATTAGGGGGAAAAAACCTGTCCCTACAGTCTCATGAACAAATAAGTCTCCATAATGCCCAAAGGCATTTTGTGCCTTCTCCACATTCCCTTAGCAGGTATCACCCACCCATTCATTCACCCCTATAAGATCTTATAGAATCATGGAATGCCAGATTGGAAGGGACCTCAAAGATCATCTCATCCAATCTTTTTAGGTGATAGTTTAAATTAGATGGCCTGGCACCCTGCCAAACTGAGCCTTAGCAGTGTCCACTGTAGAGGAATTATCACTTCTCTGGGGAGGTTATTCCAATGTTTAGCTGTTCTCGTAGCGAAAAATTTTCTGGAATCCAGTTGGAATCTCCCCAGGAAGAACTTGCACCCATTACCCCATGCCTTTTCCACATGACTCCTTGTGAAAAGGGAGTCTCCATCCTCTTGGTAGGCACCCTTTATGTACTGGTACGTGGTAATAAGACTCTCCCCTAAGTCTCCTCTTCTCAAGACTGAACAAACTCAGTTCTCTCAGCCATACTTCATTTCTTAGGTTTCCTAGTCCTCTGATCATCTTAGTGGTCCTTCTCTGCACGCTCTGCAGCCTATCCGCATCTTTTTTGCATAGCAGGAACCAAAATTGAATGCAGTACTCCAGGTGCGGCCTGGAGTGGGATAATGACTTCTATATCTGCTGGTGATGCCCTTCCTGATGCACCTGAGCATCTTCTGTTGTTCATTGTCTGGTGGTGTTGAAATTCCTGACAGCTCTGTTAACTGTCCTCCCTTCAATACAAGAAGTTGTGTGTCTGGTTCCACAAAGGCAGTGACTCTTTCCAAATGAATTTTATCCCTTAACTCTCTCTCTGTAATGGGAAAGAAGCGAGTTTGTGTTCTTCCATGGCTCTCTGCCTGCCCTTATCATGTAGCCTTTTCCTTCACCAGCGACCAGGCTGAGGAGCAGGCTGATGAATTAGTAAAGAGACACAAAGGTTAAAGGAGAGAAGGATCAGCATGCATTTTATTTATTGCTGCATACAGCATTGTAAATAAAACGGTATGTCAGCAATTATTTTATTACTCAGTTTAGTTATCACTGGGGAACAAAAACAAAAACCAAAGACGAGTGTTTTCAGAAGGCCCTCAATGAAATCTGCAAACAGCCTTTGAAATTCAAAGAAAATTGAGTTCCTGTCTCCAAAGCACTAGTAACACCCCAGACTTGATGTTTTCAATCTATTGCCTTTTTTTTTTTTTTTCCAATGGAGACTTTGGATGGAACAATGTTGCAATGTTTTATTCTTCACAGTTTCAGCAAGTATTTAGCCGTCTGGTGTAGCAGAAACTTGCTTGGAAAGCAAAGTCCTAAATTCATTCTCTTCAGCAGACTTTTACACATTACTGTTTCCAACCTTCAGGGCTACATTCATCATCCTTCTGACCAGAAAAAAAACCACCAATTATTGAACCACTGCATTGAACTAGAAACTGAGTAGAACTGGAGGAAGGATTTTTTGATTAAATTGACACATCAGATCCCACTTCAGGGGGTTGTTTCAGCAGAAACTGCGCGATGGTCCAGAAAACTGGCGTTCCCCCTTTTTTTATAGTAGAATTCAGATTTATTTGTATTTTATACGATGACTAGTGATTTACATCCCACCCACCCATTTGAGACTATTCAGGCCCCCAGGCAGATCTCTGGCTGGTTCCAGGCTATTCAAGTCATTGTTGGTCCCTCCATTTACAAGTCACAACAAGGCCTTCTGTGAGTAATTACGGCCTGACTGCAGCAGGAGAGGCAGCTTCAAAGCATGGGAATCTTCAGACACGCTAGCAGTTCCCCTGGTTCCCAAATGCTTTATTTATGTGGATTACATTGAGTTGACAGATTTAACTGGGCTGTTGAAGATATGGTCAAAGAAGCAGAGTCACTTCCTTCCCTTTTATTGTTTTTTGAAGACATAACAGTCATACGCATCTGTCACTAAAGAGAGGAAGTCCTCCATCACTGCGCTTGGTTTCGGCTTTTATACGCTGTTTCAGTAGCATCTGGGAATAGATCAATATAATATTTGGTAGGGAGCTGCATTTCCTTGTGATGCGCTGTAAATCTTTTATTGTAGATACTCCCACTGTTTATTGTTGAAAATCAATAAAAATAAACCCTGTAAAGTTAAAGCCTGGCAATGGTCCAGCACAAATTGGAGGGAAAGGGGTAAGAGGCAATAATTCTTTCTCCCCTCTTGGATAGCTCCCAGCTCGTTTCCCAGTGAATATTCAATAACACTTTCCAGCGATCTGGGATCAAATATTTTTTAAAATATTGAAAATTATGAACACTTTGTTGTGCTCTCAAGCAGGACTTCTGATCCGCTTTGGCGGCTTTCTGGTTCTGGATTCAGCTGAGGATCAAAATGGAATCTGTCCAGACTGTGTGTTGGATGTACCTTAGACTTGTCTCCTCCAGAGACAGACAAAAGCACATCAGCCTTGCTCAGCTCAGATTAAAGGAGTTATTTTTGAGCATTGGAAAACTGGAAACCAACCAAAATAGGTGAAAAGTGGGAACAGCCATGGTGGAGAGGAGTTTCTCCAAAGTCAGAATAGAAGTCACTACCCCTGTTGCAAGCCTGTAGAAGCAGAGCAGGATGTGATTATTCTGGCATCCTTCTTTTGCCCTATGGCTATTAATTCCACATATAGGACATCTTAGGGTGGAGTCTTCTATTTCCATGAGATCCAGTTATGCAGGGAAAGGAAAATCGGTTTGAAATTATTTAGTAAAGGGGAAACTTCATAGTACTATGGCCAGCACCGAGACATCAGCCTTTTTTAGTCTATGGTATCGATGTCAATAGCTTTATATAAACTTCCATTCTTAATCAGTTACACAATCTTATTAGCACTGATTGCAGAACCTGCAAGAACACAGTGACTCCATTTCCTAAAAGGACAAAAACCCTCATGAATTGTTGTATTGAAATCAATACCTAAAGAACAGGAAGGAATTTCACGTCAGGCTCTCTCCTTCCTGCAATCGGCACATTACTGAACCATCTGGGTGGTAAATAAATGACACATCCCCACAAGAGATAAGGAGGACCTGAAAGAATTTCCCATTGTGCGAAGAAGCAGACAAAATGTAACTTAAAATCACAAAAACGTGATCAATCGCTAAGGAAGGCAGTCAACATGGTGCAAGAACAGGGGGATGGAAAAGTGTGGTGTCTCTATCCTGTTGGATATCCAACAGGCACAAGCCTCTATTGGTAAAGCCCTGGACAGTCTTGAATACAAGATGAAATCCAACTATAAAGGAGAGAAAAGTGATTAAAGTAGGAAATATAAGACAAATTACGTGGTGTCTTTAAACCATCTGCCTTTTGCATGTCCAGCAAGTCTATCTAGGACAAATTGAGTGGCTTCACTGTTCTGGCCGTCTGCTTGTGTGTTAAAAAGCGGGAGAGCTCACTGCTCGCCCTAAGTGAGCAAGAGGGCTGCCCCCCAGCAGTCGCTTTCCAGCATCTCAGGCAGTGGAACAGTTTACACATTTTTGCTGAATCCAAGGAAGAATAAAAAGGCAAACACAGCATTAAGTTTACTGAAATCAGCAGATTTTGCACCTTCCCATGAAAAAAGGAATTCTCTTGAGAAAGCTGGCAATGACTTGAAGTGGATCATGTCAGGGATCACAAGTTCCAACTTCACTGGAAAAAAATATCTTCAGTGTTTCAAAATCCCATTCGTATTTAATAAAAAATAGTTAGATGTGAGCCATCAGAGCTCCTGGTTCTGTTGTATGTAAAAGCATGACCACGCCACCTACAATGCGCTCCCAGTCCAGCAGAGATCGTGTTGCGAGATACTAGAGCTGACTGCCTGCCAAGATCTGGGTGAAAGTACTCAGTTTAACACACAATCTGGTTTTGACCAGAAGGCTTCTAAAATCACTCAGACTTATAGCTAATCTGGGCTCCCATCAGCCGAGTTCACTTTGCTGGCACAGCCAATACCTTTTAGCAGCAACGCAGCAGTGTGAACTGCTCTGCTGCTGCTGACATACCACGCAAGCTGCTCTGCTGCACCCCTGCCTCTTTGGGACCTCAGAAGGGAAATTATTTGCCACTGCTTCTTAATAACTGCCTCAGCGCCTGCAGGATACGCTGCACATGGCTCCAAAGAGGGCGCAGAAAAATGACGACCCTGGTTTGACAACACTTTACAGTAACATAAATAACCTTGCAAGGTGGGGGGCAGCAGCTACCCAGGCCAGCTGAAGAGCCTCCTAGTTCAATTGATGCTGTTTTTATATTCATCTGCAAACAAATGTACTTTTACCCCTTCCTCTGTGATTCCTGCCCTTCAGTTGTAGCTTGAAGCTCTGCCATCACTGCTTTTGAGTTTTGTATAATGAAATCTGTCAACGTGCTATTCTTTGAGGAATCAGCTTAATACAAAATCATCTTCAATAAAAAGTCTTGGTTATCTTACTGATTATTTTTTGCAGGACGGAACACTCAGACCCTTTCACCAAATTTCTGTTGCGTTATTGACACACACACACTCCCAAACTTGTCAAAGCAACTATCAGTTCAAAAAAACCCACCCCCAAAGCCCTGTACTAGAGTCTTGTCATGTTCCCTGCTTGTGCACAAGCAATGGAATGTGACACACCTTGTCTCAGTGCAGTGCTGAGTGAGAACAAAGCCTAGAAGATTCTCAGGGGATTCTCAGAGCCATGCAAGGTCAAGGTAGAGCATGTGTGGTTAGTTACAGGACAGGAACTTGCACTGCTGTATTTTCCCAGCACCAAAATATTAGGTTCATAGAATGATATTGGTGCTAAATAAAAATTAGCCCATGAAGGGGACCAGAAGGTGTTCATCAGTAGCCCATCATCGGTCATTACTGAAATGGTCCTACAGAACATTTATTTTGCCAAAGCCAGGCAGCATGAGTGGTGAAGCAGGGTAATGCTGGTGATGAGAGGGTTGAGCATCTATGGGTAAAAATCAGTGGAACATCCAATAAGGCAGATATGGTGGTGGGAGTCTGCTGGGAGAAGTCCCACCATCGCTGGCCCTTGTTCTTGTGGAGGAATTCAACTTGCCAAGTGTCTGCTGGAAGTACAATACAGCAGAAAGGAAACAGTCTAGGAGGTTCCTGGAGTGCGTGGAAGACAACTTCCTGACACAACTGGTGAGTGAACCGACTAGGGAAGGTGCCCCGCTGGACCTGCTCTTCGTGAACAGAGAAGGCCTTGTGGGGGATGTGATGGTGAGAGGATGCCTGGGGCAAAGCGATCATGAGGTGGTAGAATTCCCAGTTTGAGGAGAAGTAAGGAGCAAAATGGCCACCATGGACTTCCAGAGGGCAGACTTTGGACTGTTCAGAAGGCTGGTTGATAAAGTTCCATGGGAGACGTTCCTTAAGAGCAAGGAAGCCCAAGAGGGTTGGATGCTCTCCAAGAAGGAAATCCTGGTGGTGCAAGAGCAGGGGATCCCCATGAGCCAAAAAATGAGCCAATGGGGAAGAAAACCAGCTTGGCTGAGCAGAGATCTGTAGGTGGATCTCAGAAAAAAGAGGAAAGTCTGTGAGATTTGGAAGAAGGGGCAGGCACCTCAGGAGGACTACAAGGATGAAGTGAGATCATGCAGATGGAAAATCAGAAGGGTTAAAGCTCAACTAGAACTTAAATTGTCCAGTTCTGTGAAAGATGATTAAAAGTGTTTCTACAAATGTATCAACAACATAAGGAGGGCCAAGGAGAACCTCCATTCTTTACTGGATGCAGGGGGGACATTACTGACAAAGAATGAGGATAACGCTGACGTACTCAATTCCTTCTTTGCCTCATTCTTTAACAGTAGGATAAGATGTTCTCCGGGTACTCAGCCTGCTGAGCCGGAAGACAGGGATGAAGAGCAGAACAAAGCTCCAATGATCCAAGAGGAAATGGTTGAAGACCTGCTCAGGCAATTAGAGATTCACAAGTCTATGGGGCCAGAGGGGATCCACCCAAGAGTATTGAGGGAGCTGGGGGAAGGGCTCACCAAATCCCTTTCCATCATCTACCAGCAGTCCTGGCTGAATGGAGGCTGGCTGATGTTATGCCCATTTACAAGAAGGGTTGGAGGGAGCATCTGGGAAACTACAGGACTGTCAGTCTGACCTCAGCACCGGGGAAGATCATGGAGAGGTCTTGAGTGCTATCACACAGCACACAGGATGACCGGGTGATCAGGCCCAGTCAGCAGGGGTTTATGAAAGGCAGGTCCTGCCAAACTAGCCTGATCACCTTCTATGATGAGGCGACCCACTTAATGGGAAAGGCTGTGGATATGCTGTACCTGGACTTCAGTAAAGCCTTTGACATAGTTTCTCACAGCATTCTGCTTGAGAAACTGGCTTCCACTGGCCTGGACAGGCGCACACTCTCCTGGGTAAAAAACTGTCTGGATGGCTGGGTCCAAAGCATCGTGTTAAATGGAGTTAAATCTAGTTAGAGGCTGGTCACAAATGGTGTCCCCCAGGGCTCAGTGCTGGCTCCAGTCCTGTTCAATATCTTTGTCAATGACCTAGATGAGGGAATTGAGTGCACCCTTAGCAAGTGTGTGCATGACACAAAGCTGAGTGGAAGTGTCAATCTGCTTGAGAATAGGGAGGCTCCACAGGGGGATCTGAACAGGCTGGATCGATGGGCTGAGGCTAGCGGGATGAGGGGCAACAAGGCCAAGTGCAGAGTTCTGCGCTTGGGACACAACAGCCCTGTGCAGTGCTACAGGCTTGGAGAAGAGTGGCTAGAAAGCTGCTCAGAAGAGAAGGACCTGGGAGTGTTGGTTGACAGTGGCTGAATATGAGCCAGCAGTGTGCCCAGGTGGCCGAGAAGGCCAATGGCATCTGCCTGAAAGGAGGTTGCAGACGTAGGTGTTGGTCTCTTCTCCCAAGTAACAGGTGATGGGACAAGAGGGAATGGCATACAGCTGCATCAGGGGAAGTTTAGATTGGACATTGGGAAAAATTTCTTCACAGAAAGGGTTATCAAGCACTTTCACAGGCTGCCCAGGGAGGTGGTTGAGTCACCATCCCTGGAGGTGTTTAAAAGGCTGGTAGATGAGGTGCCTGGGGACATGATTTAGTAGGAATGGTTGGACTCAATGATCTCAAAGGTCTTTTCCAAACAAACGATTCTATGATTCTTTGAACTCCAGGGCTTTTAAAATATGAAAATATTTCATATTTTCTTTCACTTTGAAAAAAAAAGAAATCCAAACTTCAGTGTTCAGAGTGGCTGCTACAGCAATGAAAATAAACTAACTTCTGTGGTAAAAGAGCCTGGTTTTGTTACTAGAAGGGGTCCAGAAACTCAACTCACTTCATTTACACTTCTGTTATCAGCAGTCATTTCAATATGCCTCCTATTTTCTCCTTTCCCTCTAACAAGTTGTCATTTTCACCTTGTGTTTCTTCCTGTCGTTGGGAATTCTCTTCATGAATAATATTCCCAGTCACTGACTCACTCAACACCTCTCACGGGTTTCAGCTTTATCCCTTGTTGAGGTGTGGGAATTTTTTGGAAAGTCAGTACACGTCCCTCAAAATAAACTTGGAAAACAAGGAGCGGTGTCTTTGTAGCAGAGCAGCTGGTTGGGAGAGCCGTCCCACATGTCACCCCAACGCCGCCATCCACAGCCTGGCCTCCAAGTCCACCAGACATGCCTTCTGGCACAGGAGGGCTTCAGAGAACCATCCAACAGCCCAGGCTGGGAAGGACCTTGAAAGATCATCTGGTCCAACCTTTCTTGGGAGCCCAGGTGAGATTATCTTGCACTCTGTCCAACTGGATCATCGCCAGCCATGGGGGAGATTAGTCCCACCATCACATTATTCTCAACCCAGAAGGCTCCAAGAGGAACTCATTGTTGCTGCTGAACTTCTGAATTTGTATCAAGCTAAAACCCACTACAGTAGGAACAAAAGACTGGAGCTGATTCTTTCAGAGCTGGTTGGGCTGTCTTGGCCTGGGGAAAGGCTGTGGAGGAAGCTCTTTGTCCCTGCTCACTGCAGGGGGGTTGGTCTAGATGACCTTCATGATCCCTTCCAACCCAAACCATTTTATGAAAAGAAAACAGATGTCCAATAGCGTCATCAGCAGCTTGGGAAGATCCATTTCATGGAAACTCCTAAGGGCAAGAAGCAGACCAGTGATTCCCACCACCGGTCCTCACTTTTAACTGCTGCAAATAAAGCAATAAATTACCATTTTAAAGCTAATGAGAAGCTAGATGCAATTAGTCAGCCAAGGAAGCCCCCGTGAGTTCTACTTGGCTCTTTGTAATGTTGGAACGATGGTGTTTTATCAACAACCAAAGTCAGAATCAAATAACGAGTTCTTGAAGTTATTGCTATCTTCTTTCCCTGTCTTGAAGGGAGGGCAAAAGATTCTTAATTTATAAGGCCTTGTTAATTTACCTCTCCACGTACCTGAGCTAAATTTGGTATTTTCACAAGGCATTGTACAGAGTTAACAGTCCCAAGGCTTTAAATGCCACTTCTGGCAAGCCTTCCTCCTAAATACATTTTGCAATTAACAAGCATTAAAAAACCCTTCGTACTGTTTTGTTTACACTGGTGCTCACTCTTCCCTCCAAAGGAGCATTTATCACATTTTCATTCTTTTTGTGGTCAGAGCTCTAAAAATTAACTGACCCTTTGTTCACAAAGACCTTTGTCATTTATTTCTCAGCACTGAAGAGCAGCTTAAGGCCTTCGGAGTGGGAAGAGAGGACAGAGTACTCTGCAAGAGATGATAACACATTATTTATTGGACACTAGTGGTGGCTTCCCAAAGCTTCTCATGTCTGGAGCCACAGAGCAATAGGATTTGGGGTGTCCCTTATGTCACTTCCAGCTCACGCAAGGAGTATTAGCATTAAATGTATCTTTTGAAAGTAGAAGCAATTACTCGAGTTCCTCCTCCAGCCAACTTCTCCAAACTGTGCGGATGACATTTGTGTCAAGCTGCTATTTCTTCATCTATTCTCACATATTTAAAATCTACTTACAGATCAGCACAGAAAATCTAGAAAGATTTTCTAGAAGGAATGGCTGATTTTTTGCAAGTTCTGACAGTGGACAGGAACGGTTGGACTCAATGATCTTTTCCAACCAAGTGATTCTATGATCCTATAAACTTTAGTTACAGAGAAAAAAAACAAAAATAACCTTTGAATATGCTGGGATCTGGTCCACAAAACCCATACTGACTCTGTGGCTCTCCTTTTAGAGTTGAAGAGGGTGGAGTGGTAAAAGGCAGGAAAGGGATTTTTTTCTAAATACTTAAAAACAAAAAAAAATATTGTTTGTTTGTAACTTCCCTCAATAGTTTCAAACAAAAAAAAAGGCCACTAGTGCTGACACACCCTCCTTCCACCTTCAAAAGACGAAAGGAAAAGGCTTTATTTCCCTTTCTGTGCTTGGGTTCTCGTTGCCCCCGAGGCCCCGGACTTCCCTGGGGTTTGGTGCACGTCGAGGGCCAGGCCTGCGGGGCTCTTCGTCCTTTCAAAAGTGTAACATTCCACCTTTTCCTCACTGGAGACTGTCCTGGTGCTTATGAGGCGAAATCCATCTTTGAGTAACGTGTCGAGCAAGAGGCCTAGCACATTGGTACCGTTAATCAGCTTTCTGTTATCAGGCTTTATGGAAACATACCTAAAACCAGAAAAAAAACCCTAGTTACAATGCATTCTAATTACTTATTGAAGGATGGAATCAATATTTTTTAAAACAATTTAAAGGTTCTGAATATTCTTTTCCTCCTTTGAGGACAGTTTAAGTCTTTCCCTCGTTATAAGAACAGCAATTCTCAGCCTGTCTAGTCCCATGGTGGAGACAATGCACTTCTCTCTCATCCCGACACCAAGACTTGATTTCTTAAGGAACAGCTACGACAACCTCCATCTCATTTCATTCCACAAAGGAGAGGAGAATGCACGCTCCAAAGAGCGCTGCAACAGCTTTCCAGGTTAAGAGGAGATGATGGAAAGGACAGAGAAGCCACGTTCACCCCCACAGCAACACTCCATTACACACGAACTCTCTTAGAAACAGTGACATTTATTGCAAAGTTACCTTGTACAGCAAGTTTTGTGGAACAAGTACACAAATCATTTTCACATCGCCTCAAATGATTTTACTTGATATAAAGTACAGTTTAAGAGGAAAAGAAGTCAGGTAAAAATACTATTACAAAACACCGATGTTGACAGGGGTGAAACTGTTCCATAGGCTGCAGAAAGTACACCAAAGGGTCATGGGAAGCACAAAAAAAGGCAAAAGAGTCCATGGCACCACAAGGACCAAGTCAACAGAAATTCAGCAGGCAACATAATCAAATTCGACTTATGTCACTACTCAAGGTAAGCTTTCCTATTGATCTGCAAAGGAAAATTTTTACCGAGTCTGAAGAAATAAAGGACAGAATCAGGAATATTTTTCCCATTATTTAAGTTGCCATAATCTACTCAACCAATTGTTAGTCCATTAAAATTAGTGATACGTTATAAAACGAGGGGTTGGTGTATAAATGTAGGCTGCTTTGCAAATGCAAGGTAGTTTTTCTTCTACTTGCTCAGCTAAAGAAAGTTAGAAGATAAACATTTTGTTTAATAACCAAAGGACTGCTGTGTTGATTCACAGATTTAGATAGAGAAAAATCCTCTTGGAAATACTTAAATGAAATTTCCATCGAATTCCAGATGTTCCAACAGCCACAGAGAACAAATTAGGTTGCATTTTCTTATGCAGTAAGAATGTGTCTCCATACAATAGAGGTATCTAGCAAGAGCTTCTTTAAAAAATGTGAGTTGTCATTAGAATACGATACTGCTATCACAAAAATCACCAATATACAGTAATCTTAATAAAAACAGAACCTGGCTCTGAATTCAAAGAAAAGCCACTCTGTAACACATAGTAAATAATCTACCCCTTCTCCCTCCCCTCCCACTAAAAGGCTCTACAAAGGGTTTCCTGTCCCTGAATTACAATCTCAGCTCCACTGGTGCTCAGCCAACTCTGTTTAGCTATTCTTTTCACCCTCTTTTCAACATGAAAGTCTTTTGGACCATGAACTAGTGGAGATTTTAGATTTCTCCAGGACCTTACTACTTATTTATTTTGCTTCCTTTGCTTCATTTTACCTTCTGTTTTTCCAGCTTTCTAGAAGGTCACCAATGTCATGAAATGAAAGCTTGCGGAGCAAGCAAGGAGAAAAGGACAGAAAAAGAGAAAGACCCACAGAATTCAAAACCAAACATAGAGAACAGTATTTTAGAAAGCTGAAGAACAGGCAAATCCATGTCACAAAAATTACAGGTGTCCCTGCCCATGGCAGGGGTGTAGGGAGGAACTAGATGGTCTTTAAGGTCCCTTCCAACCCAAACTATTCTATGATTCTAAATTAAACTGGAAATTTCGCAAATGGAAAAAGATAACACTAAACTAGCAGAAAGAAGGGAACAAATTGCTTCTCTTTCAGACAGCTCTCCAACAACTTCTTTACAAGGAGCTCTGCTATCACGTAGCGTGTCCTTCATGAACTAGAAATCACACAGACATTTCCATAATGAGAATTAACACTAGGGAGAGTACCTGGTCACAAACTGGTCACCAGCATAGTCAGAACCACAGCGAAGAACCATGTCATGATGAGAAGGCCTTTCCAAAGGATGTGGAACGAGTGGCTTCTGAGAAAGAAAAGGGCTGTTCCAGCTCTGTCCTGACTGCTGCCCTGTAAACACAGTGATCTGTTCAGCTAGCGTCTCAACAGTGGTACTGCAGGAACCAAAGATCCGGAAAAAGGCCTGCATCTCTTGGAGAGAAAAACGCACTTCCAAGATCTCCATCCTTGGTTTCAGCAAGTGTTCCTGGCTCAGGAGGTCAGCCAGAGGGTAAAGCCCGTAGAATTCTGCTTCTCTCTGCAGCCTCTGATAGTCTGAGAAATCAGTAGGTAAGGAGACCTGGAGAGTCCTTAAGAAGTCCATGACGTAACTAAATAAAGTTCCATCTCTGTCCACAAAAACCTCTCCTTTCACCAGCTTGAATTCTCTGTCATCATCATTCAACATCCGTGCTAGCCTGGACTCAGGGAACTGCTGCAAGGTAGAAGCCCGGGTTACAAACCTCATGCCTCCTACGTTGAGAACAACAACCTCTTGGCTACTCATTGCTATCTCAGCCACTTAAGGACTGTAACTCTCTGATTTACGTGTTTGTGACTTGATCTTTCCTAAACTGCGAGTCATCTGCCGCTGCGAGGACCACTCAGTGCTTTTAGCAAGTGTTTGGAGTGAAGTGTGGAGCGGCAACAGGCTTCCCGGGCAACGAAGATGTAAATATCATGTACAATAGTTTTGTTTGCAGGGTTTGGTTGCCTGGAAACTTTGATTCTTGGAATTTAATGTTTGATTTTTGAAATGAACAGCTTGCAAGGACTACTGGAAGACAGTGAACTGACCGTCACAACTTATTAAATCTTGAGAGAGGCCAACAAACATCCCTGAAGTACAGCAAGCCTTACGTTTGTTTCCCAGAAATGTCAACTAAATGCTTCCATTCTATATATTGCTGTTCACTGGACCACTGCAAAAAAGAGGTTAGATGTGCTTCAAGCAATATATTTCAGTTTCGTATGCTCTTAAAGAAGGGAACTTCAGAGTACTCAAGCTTACAGTTCACTTTAAATCACTGTTATCCGATAGCCAAGTCAATGCACTCAGAAAACCCAACTAATCCCTGAAACCAGTTACATGAAAATATGGTAACAGGAGAGCTTATGTATGTCCCAGTGCCAAAGCACTTCTGAACACCAACGACATCCATGCTCTTATCGCATTAGGCACTCTGTTCCAAGGAATCATCCTATCACTTCTCCTGGCTTTTGGAATTACTGTCTGGAGGGACAGAGAGAGCAGAGAGAAACAGCTCTACCTGCCACCTTTGTAGGGCCAGAGCAAAGCTGCCTCGCCATGGCTGGCCTGTGCATGCCCTTCGCCGCACTGAACTGTTTACATTAAGGCCCCTTTTTAGGAACGTGTGGCTTCAGAGAAACGTGTATCTAACAAGACAGCTCAGATACTCCAACAATTTGATGCTGGAAAAGCAAACTGCAAAGTACGTGCAACCTGCACAGTATGTACCATCTTGCAGCTCGTTCTTCTCTTGCCAACTTCAGCTGATTTCTTTTTACCCCTAGAATTTATGCTTGCCCTGAAGATATATTTCTGTATAGAGAGTGTAAACAATAACCAGTATCTACAGTAATCTGAATGCACAGCATAATTACAACATTTGGTTATCCAAAAAGTACATCCTCAAATAGAAGATGGTTCCAGAAGGTGAACGATGCACTCTGCACTTTGCAGTCCTCAACAAGCCTCTCGCTACAGCGCTCTCTTCAGTCACAACTATTCCTCGTGTTTACAGGCCCCTTCCCAATTAGGAAAAAAGCTTTTTTAACTATAACCTTTCAGAAAGTGACACTTATCTTATTCAACAATTACATTAACATTAATTAAATACACAGTTTGACTCTATATTCTGTAGGAAAAGTGATTGACAGTGAGTAATATTCCCATAAACACCACTGAAAGAAGAATCCAGAAACACTGTGTTTTTCAAAGCCCCACTTTATCTCCCAGTTTCTTTTGGAAACGCTTTGAATCTTCAAGCGTTTTCACTGGATGTCTTAAAAGAACAATTAATTTTACGAAGTTCTATGTTTTCTTCACCAGCTCCCTCCTAGTTCCTACATTTCAGCAGGGCCTTCACAACAGTTTGTATTTGCACACAAACTGTGCGACATTATCCAGTACGACTAACGTATAGTTTTTACACTTTTCTCTTAGAAGTGAGGCTCCATCTGTCATTTGTTCCCAGTAGAAGACTGCGTGATCTGCTATCTCTACCGTATCTGCCAAATAGGACAAGCCAATTGTAAAGAACTGAGATTTCCAACACTGGAGATTGTCAACGACTGACTCCACAAAGGACATTCTGGTGACGGCAAGAATAAGCAAACAAATAAGAGAGGTCATTATAAATCTGCGCGAAAAGACTGAGGGAATCTTGAATTTAAGGGTGTTGTTTTCCTGAGGCAAGGAAAGTTTGTCCACATCAACTAGTCTTATTCCATTCCACTGGCTGGTATCAAAGTTCTTCATTGTAGGGCTGATGTCCACAGTGGAACAAGGTAAAGGGGTTTCTTTGAGCACCTTGATTTTTTCCCTGAACTCCTGCATCTGTTGCAGAAATATAATGGGTTCAGACACATCTTTGAAGGCCTCTGCGATGTTAAAAGCCATCCGTTGCTCTTGCAGAATCGTGTTCAGTTTATTGATTTCCGGATCGTAGGCCTGCATCACTGCAAGCTTCATGGTCTCAAAGTCAGAGAGGATCTCATTCCGTTTCTGCTCCAGTGTGTGCTGCAGCTTCTCAAAGAACTCCTTCACTTTGTCCGAATCTTTGGTCAGCATCTGCAGGGCTTTCCTCTTACTGGTTTCTAAGGTATCCAGCCGAGAGAGGGCATCTCCACAACGCCAAGTTTCAAAGCCCTGAAACAGGGTTTCAAAAGCCCGCTTCTCCTGGGAATAAGCTTCTTCGATAGAACAGAACACGTGCTTTGTGTGGTCACCTCGCGTGGCACAAACCCCACAGATGAGCTGCATGTCTGTCCGGCAAAAAATGTTAAGGGGTTGCCCGCTGTGCACTTTGCACACGGGCATTTTCGGAGCTACTTTGATTTTGTTGTACTTCTCCACGATACCTTTCAGGGAGTAGTTGACTTGCAAGCTGTTGACTCCAGTAACGGGAGTTTCCTTCCTGCACGTGGGGCATTTGAAAGGGGATGGCCTCCAAAGCACATTCCGCACATTTCCTTCAAGAATTCCTTCCAGACACTTCCTGCAGAAATTGTGTGAACAGGGCAGGACTCGAGGATCGTCAAACAGGCTACAGCAAATGGGACAGGTGAGATCTTCCTCAAGGAGCTCCATCATATCCTAGGAAAGAGAAGAAAGATGGTAACAGAACTTCTAGAATTTATTTCTCCTCCAAGGAAACCATGCAAAAACTGATCTCCATCCCAGGCAGCTCAGGAAGAAAAGGATCTACTTTTTTCTCAAGTATCCTTAAGACGCAGCCACCGCTGCAATCTTGCGACCAGCTCATTTTGCTGTGGTATTTGGCCACCAGATGGCAGGCGCAAGAATGACTGGGTGTCCAGGCAGAACCAAGTTTGGATTCTTGGTTAGAATGCAGGTAAAGAAGGTTTGCCAAGCCCAGAAAGGACTTTGAACAAAAATAAATCATGTACTCATAGTAACAGTTCAAGACTTACACCCTTCTTGTCTGTGCAATACCCAGACAGTGATTTTTCACAAAAGATTACCCAGCTAGTAAGCCCTGCTAAGATGAATTACTCTGCTTGCTCAACTCATCCAAATCTTACAGTTTCAAAACCCACACACCACTACTGTAAGAAGGCAATATTAAAGGTGACCAAAAAAACCCAGCTTCACAACTTCAGCTACAGGTGTGGGTCTTCGCTCCACCTGACAAAACAAAGGGGAGTCACCACCCACTTAAAAAGCTCGCTTTTCTCTTACTCCTGAAATATTTGTAAATAACCAAGTGAATGTGCTACCCCTGAGCTACTCAACACAAAGAATATTTCAAAGAACAACTCCCCATAATCCTCAATAATTCATCATGAAACAAAACTGTTAACCATTTTCACTCATCTGCAATCTCTATTTCCAATTCCGTTCTCACAGCATTCACGCCTCAGCAATTTCTTTTTGTGGACAGGACCTAAGGGAAGAGGATTTATTACGTGCTCCTTTGCACTGGAAAGTCTCAGAAGGGACCCAGCACACCACCCTCCCAGTGCCTCTAACACAAGCCAAGTTCTCAGATGCAGACACCTTGTGATTTACAGCACACCGTAAGAAAACAAACAGCAAATAAAGACCAAAACGGGTGACGGTTTGTATTAGCCAAACCTCTCCAACACTTTAGTTTGGAGCTATAATTAGAAAGGTGCTTCCCTTGCAAAAATGCCTTCCCGATTATACAACACGTATTCATACAGGTATGTAACAAAATTCCTTTTACAAATTAAAAGATAGATCACACAAAAGAGCATCAAAGTAGTCCTGTAACAGTAAGACATACGAATGAGCTCTTTTAATTAGTTTTGACGTTATTACTAAGGTTCCTGTCCCCTCAAAGGAATAAAAAGGGGCAAACAGAGGAGCCACAGCGAAAGTTGCAAGATCCATGCTGTACAGGATAAGAAGAGCAGTAAAATCAACACCAAAGCAAAGACAACTGCAGGGAAGAAAGGCAAAGTCAGTTCTCAGGTTCTTTAACAAGAGGACACATAAAGTGCCAGCAAGGCTTCACAGTAAAAGAGCCATTCTTGAGAGGAATAAGCAAACCGCCCATGCTTCACGAGTGCTGAAGAGGAGGGGTATTTCCCCAAGCTTGTTTGCATAAGGAGAGTTTGAAAAAGTTGCCAGCTTTTCCTCTCATCCTCAGGACTAAGGTCACTAGGCAGAAGAAGGCACCATTACAGCTACGGACAAAGCCCCAGAGAAAATGTCTAATGACTCCATTCGCCACCTAAGGTTTCCTGTAAGACCACAGACCCCATTCGGAAACTTCCCTTTCTGTGACAAGTAATTTTGAAGGACCTCTCAGTGCCAGACCAGTCAAGGTTTCTCTTCCATCCTCTTCCTACTGCTAAAACTACTGCTAAAAAGAAACGGATGACAGGAATAGGATGCTTTTGTGCTGCCCATAGTCTTGAGTCTTCCTCTTTATGAATCATCCCCTCTTTCCAACTTGTACTCATAGCTTTCAGCCATAACAGTAGCACAAAGATCAGTTCTGTTCGTGTGTTAAGAGGATAATAATTATGAAACTAAAATGACAGTTCTCCATCTTTCAGTAAATGGAAATTCACAGTCCAGAAAAAAATTTACTCTGGTCCATCTCCCTTACTAGGGAGGATTTTACTTCTTAGTCAGGGATCTCTGCACGCCTGACAGTGAGGATGGGAAAGCGCTGCACAAAGTGCTTACTACAACACACTCCATCAAAATTGCAGGACAAACATTGAAGGCTTTCAAGCCCCTAAAAATACAAACATACATACACAAAATGGCTTCATGATCCAAATTAAACTGTCCTGGTGCACACAATCCCACTTAGCCAATTGAATAATTACGCTCTATAAATATAAGTGAATTTTAAAACCATTACTTGACAACATTAAAACTCCAGGATTTTAAAAGAAGAAATGGGCAAGCCTAAGAGCTTTTACCCTCCACTCTTGCCACACCAGCAACACCAAACCAAAAATACTGACAGCCTTTATGCCTATTTGGGACAGGGGAATTTCTGCCTCCTTCAGGATATTAATTTGCCTGTGGCTTGAAACATCCCTTTGTATTAGCAACATTTCTATTTCTCCATTGGGAATTTCTCTGTGTAAGTTCTGATCCAGGTCTGGATGGCCCTAGAATTCAAAGGCCCAAGAGGAACAGTGGTTTCTTCTTTCACCTGAGCTCCATAAACTCTCTGGGTACAAACCCAGCAGATGTCACCCATCAGAAAAAGCAGCTTGCACAGTTCTGTCATTAGGAAGAAGAATGGCAAAACAAATTAAACCATAAATGCAAAGACCAACCACAGTAGCTTTTTCCCACGCTCCAGAGAGAAATCCGTTGAGCATGCTTTTCAGCACAGAAGTTGAGTTTATCAGCCAGCAGCAAGCTGAAAGCAAACCCAAAATTCCACTAAGCTTCAAACAAAACAAAAAGACAACTCTTGAGTTACAAGTTTCCATGAGTGGCGCGTAAGCACTCTAAATAAAGCCTGACCCAGTCAAGTTGCGTTTCCACAAGCAGCTGAGCGAGTCAGGAGAGGTCTCCATCTTACTTCTTTTGCAAGGGCCCCAGTCCTTATCAAGACCCCTGTGAGCACTGCCATCAGCCTTCTGCCAGGCTGGCGTGTTGAACCAGCCCAAGAAAGGGTGCAGCACAGATAAGGCAGGAGGGAGGGAGACAGGAGCTCCTCCTTCCAGCAGCAACGGATTTTCACTCACCCTGTCCAGGAAATGCAACCTAAGGGTGAGTGTAGACATTTTAACAAGGAAGGATTCCTGACTGATGAGAAGCTCAACATGAGCTGGCAATGTGTGCTCGCAGCCCAAAAGGCTGACCATATCTGGGCTGCATCAAAAGAAGCGTGGCTGGCAGGTTGAGGGAGGTGATTCTGCCCCTCTATTCCTCTCCTGGAGTATTGTGTCCAGGTCTGGAATCCTCAATGTAAGAAGGATATGGAGCTGTTGGAACGGGTCCAGAAGAGGGCTACAAAGATGGTCAGAGGGCTGAAGCATCTCCCATACGAGGACAGGCTGAGTTGGGCTTGTTCAGCCTGGAGAAGAGATGGCTCCAAGGAGATCTTATAGCGACCTCCCAGTACCTGAAGGGGCTACAAGAAAGCTGGGGAGAGACTGTTCACAAAGGCTTGTAGTGACAGGATCAGGGGCAATGGGTATAAACTGGAGAGGGGCAGATTTAGACTAGACATAAGGAAAAATTTCTACACTATGAGAGTGGTGAGGCACTGGCACAGGTTGCCCAGGGAAGCTGTGGCACAGCCAGGCCTGGTAGGGGCCAGCTGCCTCTGCTGCCCAGGGTCTCTCCACATGTCTCCATTGCATTTGCTCTCTATGGGCTGCCCTTGCTCCTCATCTAGAGGTGTGCAGGGCCAGGTTGGATGAGGCTTTGAGCAACCTGATCTAGTGGGAGGTGTCCCTGCCCATGCCAGGGTGGGTGGAATTGGGTGATCTTTCAACCCAAACCATCCCCCCACTATTGGGGAGGGACTGTTTACAAAAGCTTGTAGTCATAGGACTAGGGGCAATGACTATAAACTGGAGAGGGGCAGATTTAGACTAGACATAAGGAAGAATTTCTACACTATGAGAGTGGTGAGGCACTGGCACAGGTTGCCCAGGGAAACTGTGGCTGCCCCATCCCTGGAGGTGTTCAAGGCCAGGTTGGATGGGGCCTTGGGCAGCCTGGGCTGGTGGGAGGTGTCCCTGCCCATGGCAGGGGGGTTGGAACTGCATGATCTTTAAGGTCCCTTCCAGCCCAAACCATACTATGCTTCTATGACTGACCTCCAGGTGCCGCAGGTCTTCAGGCAACCAAAAAAACCTAAGGAGAGCGACACCACCCCCCCACCCCCCGCCCAGGGGCCGCTCTGCCTCCACTGCTGGTGCCCCCGGGGAGACCCGGACACCCCCAAACACCAGGCTGCCGTCCTCCCTGGAACCAAACACGCGGCTCCTGCCCCCCCTCCGGCACCAGGCTGCCCCCCAACACGAAGCTCCTGCCCCCCACCCGGTCCCGGCCCCCGCGGCCCCTCTCCCCTCACCGCTGGCGGCCCCGGCCCCTCCTCCCGGCCGCGGCGCAGGCTCATCCCGCCCCGCGATCGCCGGCCCCGGGGCCAAGGGGCAGCGGGCGGTGCTTGGCCGCTCGGGCGCCGCCTCCCGAGGGCGTCGGCTGCAAAACCAGCGCCGGCTCGGCCGCACCGGGGAGCGGGGTCGGGTGGGTGTTCGGCGGAGGCTCCTTCTCCGGCTCTGCCTTCTCTCCCCAGGGAGGCCCGGGCACGGCTTCGGGCACGGCTCATCCCGAGGAGGACACTCAAGAGCACTACGAACAAGGCTCCGCATGGCTTAGCTCCTTCCGTATCTTCACTGCTGTGACTGTGACCCGCCAGGCCCTGCCCCACCCCAGCCGGGCACCATCCCACCCACACACCCGCTCAGGCCGCTCAGGCCGAGGCGCAGCCCCACATGCCCATCCTGCTGAGGAGCTTCAACCGAATCTCATAGAATCGCTTGCCCAGAAAAGACCCTTGAGATCATCAAGCCCGACCGTACCTGTCCGCTACTAAACCAGATCCTTGAACACTTCATCTACCTGTCTTTTCAACACCTCCAGGGATGGTGACTCCACCACTTCCCTGGGCAGCTTGGTCCAGTGCCTACAAACCCCTTCAGTGAAGAACTTTTTCCTGATGTCTAATCCGAACCTTCCCTGGAGCAGCTTGAGGCCATTTCTTCTTGTTCTATCATCTAACACTTGGGAGAAGAGACCAACACCCACCTCTCTACAACCACCTTTCAGATAATTGTAGATAGTGATAAGGTCTCTCCCCAGCCTCCTTTCCTCCAGGATAAACAACCCTGGATCCCCCAGTTGCCTCTCATAAGGCTTCTTCTCCAGACCCTTCACCACCTTTGTTGCTCTTCTCTGGATGTGGTTGGAAAAGACCTCTAAGGTCATTCAGTCCAACCATCTCCCCAACACCACCGTGACTACTAAATCATGTCCCACAGTGCCGTGCCTATGTGCTTTTTGAACACCTCTAGGGATGGGAACTGCACCACTTCCCAGGGCAGCCCGGTCCAATGCTTCACTGCTCTTTCAGTAAGATTTTTTTTCTAATCTCCAACCTAAACCTCCCCTGGTGCAACCTGAGGCCGTTCCCTCTCTTCCTGTCACTTGTTACTTGGTAGATGAGACCAGCATCCACCTCACTACAACGTCTTTTCAGGTAGTTGTAGACAGTGATAAGGTCTCCCCTCAGCCTCCTTTTCTCCAGGATAAACAACCCCAGTTCCCTCAGTTGCCTCTTGTAAGAGTTATCCTTCCAAAAGAATGGAGACACATTCCTGTTTGCTTTAGTGCTGTTTCTTTCTGGTGAGTCTGTTGGAGCATAGTGCAGGCTGGCAGCCCTATGCAGGACTCCTACAATAACAGCAAGTAGTTCTGGGGCAAGAGGGATCCTGCCCGGAGAATCCCCCGCTACCTGGGAGGACCCTCCAGTTGCGGGACGGTAAAACTGCACCTGGAAATGCAGAGAATCTTTGGGATGGTTATCTTTCCTTGCAGCCCTTCTCTTAGTTCTCAGGGAACATAACAGGTGGCACATCAAAGCCAAACTGAACTTGCTTTGGAGTTAGACTATGTGAAACACATCAAAAGCTGTTCCAAAACGCATGTACTCGAGTGTCCTGTACCCCTGTCCCTTCCTGCCGTTCCCTCAGGTCCTGTCATTGGTCACCTGAGAGAAGAGATCAGTTTCCTCTCCTCCCCTTGTGACGAAACAGTAAACTGCTATGAGGTCCTCCCTCAGTTTCCTCCAGACTGAAAAGACCAAGTGACTTCAGCCGCTCCTCATATGACTTCCCCTCTAGACCCTTCACCAACTTTGTGTTCCTCCTCTGGACACTCTCTGGTAGCTTGATATCCCTTTTTTTAAAAGGATTTTTGTTTTTAACATCGCAGGTTAGATCATGTTTCTATCAAATGAAGCTCCCTGGTGCACCTAACATCTTTCTTCCAGTTGTTTAGGAATCTGCATTTAAAAAGCCATTCAATATCACACTGAAGCAGTAGTTCTCCAATTTACTGCATTCAGAAGAGGAGAAGCACTCTTCTTCCTTACCTTCCCTCCTTCTGCCTCCATTCAAGCGGGGCTGCCCTCTCAGCTAGACTCAATGGGAATAGTTTCCAAGTCATTTATCTTTTCCAAGTGTAGCCCCCTTGTCTACATTTTCTCAACAGACATTTCATAGAATCATAGAATCACCAGGTTGGAAGAGACCCACTGGATCATCGAGTCCAACCATTCCTATCAAACACTAAACCATGCCCCTCAGCACCTTGTCCATCCATCCCTTAAACACCTCCAGGGAAGGTGACTTAACCACCTCCCTGGGCAGCCTCTGCCAGTGCCCAATGACCCTTTCTGTGAAATTTTTTTCCCTAATGTTCAGCCTAAACCTCTCCTGGGGGAGCTTGAGGCCATTTCCTCTTGTCCTGTCCCCTGTCACTTGGGAGAAGAGGCCAGCACCTCTTTATTCTAATAATCTTCTCTTTCATTTTATTGTTAAAGGTATTATCAACATGGCATTTTAGATTCCTTAGTCATTATGGTTCATATATGTCTCATATAATGTTTTTCCTGATACATTTTTGGAGTATATTTTACTCTCCATTAATTCTTCGGGCTAGCGTAAGCTTATTTGTCTCCTTATAAATTAAGAAGGAGCTGTATAGGCATCAGAGTGGTGACCTGCCCACCCGGGACATCTCCTCTTCATTAGGACCATCTCAAAATGATTTTGTCTCTCCCTACCTGGTCTTTCTTCTGCCAAAGATAAAAGCTTGAACTTCTGGGCAAATGCAGCATGGGATTTCAGTGCTTGGAGCATAGAGACCATGCCGAGGCAGCGTACTGTGGCTGTCCTGAGCACGAGCAAATACAGTGTGGGCGTTCTCGCTGTTTGATATTGTTGCACGCAACTGTTTTACACACATTAAGTTCATCTTTCTATACTATCTATCTGTATAAATGGCCTCGAGTTGCTCCAGGGGAGGTTTAGATTGGATAATAGGAAAAATTACTCCATCAAAAGGGTTATCAAGTTCTGAAACAAGGTGCCCAGGGGAGTGGTTGAGTCACCATCCTTGCAGGTATTTAGAAGAAGTGTAGATGTGGCATTTTGGGACATGGTTTAGTGGAGGACTTGGCAGTGTTATGTTTATAATTAGACTCAATGATCTTAAGGACCTTCTCCAACCTAAATGATTCTGTGGTTCTATCATTCAATGATTCTACAAGCATTTTGTAAATGCCTTTTTATTTAAATAGGTTTTTCAATAGCAGTTTGCTTATGAGCTTGCATTGCTGCATCTGAAAGCACAAAATGTCTTCTCGAAGCAGCATCAGAGGCCATTTGTTGATGCTTCAGAGAAAAGTTCTGACTGATGGAAAAGAGCATCAGTAGATCTGTGACAATATTTCCCTGTCTAATAAGGAAACAAACTCTAGGGAAACTGGGGCTCAAAGAAACAGCCCAGCTTGAAGGGAGGTGTAAGGATAAATGTTGCTTATCCATGGGAGGGTTGAAAATACAGGGGTAGGAGTTTGGAAGGAATTATAAAATAGTGACAACTTCCAGCTTTACAAGGCAAACACCGTGTTTGTTGTAAGATAATGGCACCTACTGTCATCTTTAAACTACAGAGAGGACCCAGATCCTGGCTCTTCATTATGACAGGAGACTTCTGAGACCGAAGCTGCACACTGTGGTTCAGTCAGTGACCTCAGAGCTGACTGCTACTGCTACACCTGGACCAGCTCTACCACCCTCAGCAGAGGCTTTACTGAGCTGATTCAACCCACTAAGCCAGCAGAACGCTATTCTCTTTTCTTTGCCTGGGTTAGTTTTCTGCTGATTCAATAAGCTAAACTAGTTCAGTGCAAAATCAGATAATCATCACGTCTAACATCAGAAGAGCGAGGAAAAGAGGACCAAGATTTTTCCTGTTCTGTGGAACCGAGCCATTAGTGTGACTCAAGCTGTAACCCTGAGGGGTAGATTCAGTGCTGGCGGGGAGGGGTGTAAGCCATGCTGAGACTGTGCTGCTGGCAAAAGAGATAATTCCATCCCTCTCCCTTCCCTTAGTCATGGTTTCCTGATGCCTCCTCTCCACTGGCTCTAACATTCATGCAGCCACATGTTAGGCTAGTTCCTCTTGCCAACAGAGCTGAAAGCCAACCCAGTTTAAAAAAAAAAAAAAGTAAAAAAGTTTTCACCAGGATCAGTTTTGGCAGCCAGTTGATCCAACAGCCGAAGAAATACCGATGCCAGGATGAGCCAGCAAGAGGGCTCATTTTGGTGGCAGCCTGGACTAACGTCAGCATAAACCCTACAGGATGTAGCTTCACAAATGCTTCCAGCCAGCTATTGCCAGTGCTGTTGCCAAAAGTAACACAGCCTTGCCCTTCACCCACACCGGCTGCTCATTCCAGGCATCTCCTGTGCTGGAGAAGATGTGTGACACAAAACTGATCGATAAAGGTGGCTGGAGTTAAAAGTATCTTCCTCCTGATCCCCCTTCCCCCCAGGTTTGTATTCCCCATCAGTAAGGCTTCTCTGAAGCCACGCTACCAAAGACCTGTCAGAGTGTAACTGTCTCCTAGGGTGAAACACCAAGGAAAGAGGTGAGTTGAGGGCATTTTCCAGTCTTATCCTTGGCTGCAAGCCTGCCTTTCACTTCCCACTGAAGGAGGTTAAGGCTTTCCATCCTGTGGCAGAGGTGTCAGAGTATATACAAAGTACACTCCGTTGTTGGGACAGTGACTTCTTGAAGCACGCTGCTTTATTCAGCTGTGCTGCGTGAGCATAGCCTCAAATGGACAGAGACGATCTAAGATGTGCTATGCAGTTGCTGTGGGGACCTAAATATGGAAATAAATCTGCAAGAGCTTTGATGCTGATAGCAGCTCAGTAAGAAGATGCTGTAAGACAACACAAATAAACTATTCAAAGCAGCTCCATGTATCAAACACCATTTTTGTGTATAGAAGTTTTATGACTATATCGTATCTGACTACATTTCTTTTCAATAGATACATCTGGACTCTATTAAACACTCCAAATGAGGGATCAGAGAAAGCAATTTCTTGTTATTGTTCCATAAAAGTTCCTTTTAATATGCATTGTAGAAATACCAGGCATTAATGATCCACGAAGGATTGTCAGCGACTGAAATGATCAACTGCCGTTTTGAGGACTGAATTTCAGACAGTGCCTTGATATCTGCAGGGTCTCCGATGACTGTTTTACCAGTACTGAAAAGCTCTGTAGTTTTACAAACAGAACTTTGACCCATATAGTAGTTAACACTTTGCCTGATTTTCCTGCGGGTTGGAGGGAGGGGGAAGGGAATTGATGATGAATTCAGTTCTCTCCTTAGCATAATCCCATTTATTTACAAAAAAATGTACAGCCACAGCCCATTTCCTTGTATGCAGAGGAAGCACATGGGAGGGAGTGCTATGCAGCAGTCCAAGTTTGCTGCTCTAGCCAGGATGCTTGCCCAGAAGAAGCTGTCCCTTGGCTTTTTCTCAGGGCCATGCACCACTGCTTCTCCCACTGTCTGCTGGCTCTCGTGTGGTGTTTCTGGTCCCAGACATGCACATAGGCAAACACAGCTGCGACCAATCTGTGCTCTTACTGCCGCATTCACAAGCAATCCCTGGAGAAATCTCTCTGACTTTCCCCAAATTAGTGCTTGCTCATACAAGTGAGCTCATCGTAGTGCTTGGCCATGTAGCCCTGTGCCATGGGCAGCGGTTTCTAGTTTTTAGCTACCTGATGCCATAAAAGAACTTAATTGTTCCTTCCTGAACGAAGCATGGCCAGCGTGCCTGTCAGTTTTAATGAGGTTTGTGATTGCCTATAGATCAAAGCTCTGCTCTGGTGGGTTTTGCTTATATTGCGTAAAGAGGAAAGAAGTGACCTCCAAAGTAAATAGAGCAACGAGGAACAAAATTAATTCTCATACACAATTTCTTCTATGATTTGGCAAGTGTCAGATTAACTGTATAAAACAGAAGACTTACTACAGAATGTTAATCCTCACAAGAACACGTTATAATGAAGATTTCAAAAGTACAGGCACAACCTGTTTTTCATCTGAGACCTTGCCTGTATCATCTTCCAAACCACAGGCCTGACCCTGGGAGTGGAAGGACTGCTTTCAATAAACAGACCTTGATTTTCCAGTCCTGCACCATCATTTACTCCTGTGCAAGTTGCCTGGAGACATTACTAAAGCCACTCCAGCATATTTAATAACTATTTTTTTTCATTAGCTTTTCACAGGTGTAAATGTTTCCACAAAGCTCGTGGCAATGGGGAAGCAAGTCCCAGCGATTTTCTCTAGCAGGGTGAAGAGGAATTATTTTTTCCGAGAACCGATTAGTCACATCATATTACGTGCTGTAACAATGGGAGAGAATTTGGCGATAGCAGGGAACCTTTCTGAAACATCCTTGTCTGCAGCCAATAGATCTACTTTGCAGGGCTAATGAGAGACAGTTGCATTTTGTGAATGAAGCTCTGAGCCAGAGAACAGAACAAGCCAATAACCGTTGCCATCTTTCAGCAGACCCAAGTCCACCTGCATTTGCGAAACCGATGGGACTCGTTCTTCTAACATGGCTCCCAGACAAAATATCTCAGTTGCTACTGTTCAAGGAAAAAAGTTAAGACCCTGTAAGCAACAAACATGTTTAGGCATGCTGAGCATAATTTTGTTTCCAGTGTGGGAGGGTCTGAAGTACTTGGCCTCTCCAGTGAAAGAAATGCACATTCAAGAAAGGCAGAAGCTGAATTAACCCTTCATTACCAAGCACAATTATACCTCTGAAGATCAGAGCCCAGATCTTAATTTCCTTGGGGCAGTTCTTTGTGCAATGTTCAAATATGCGCTAAGCAGGCTGACAAGCACATTTACAAATATAGCACTACCCTGCTGGAATTGCTCTCCTCAGCCTCCAAGAAGGGCATATGAACTAGCCATGTTTCTTACCAGCTGCCCGGCTGACTTCTGCCTTACTTCTACTGGACCAACGTTATCTGCTTGATTTTGTCCGCTGCTGGAGCCTTCGCTCAGGGCACGTGCACATCTTTGCTGCTGTTTCTGCATGACCCATGGTGGCATCGAGCTGTCGCCAGCAGTGGTCAGAGCATTCCGCAGACGGGCTCCGCACCTGGTAGGAGACAGAGTGGGCACACGGATGAAAGCTGCACTGACCTTAGTCCCCCGAGGCTTCCTGCCTACTGAGCACATCGGCACTGGCATCGGTCTGCTCCAAAGCAACTTCTCCAAGCTGTGGCATGCACTCTACCCGACAAGTGCTGCTATCTGCCAGCCTGGAAAACCAGCTTGTCAAGTTGAGAAAGTAGTGGAGCAGAAAGCTGGCAGCAAGGCAGGGCCAACCACCGCTCCCCAAAGCCCCATCCCCTTCAGTCCAGTTCATTTGGCAATGCTGACTTCGTGTGGCGAGATGTGTTTGTATTCCCATTGCTCATTTGGGGGAAAAAAGGACTTACTGGAGGGAAAGGACTTCCCCAGAGGGAAAAATGGGGTGGAGAGTCATTTGGAGGTCGAGCCTCTTTCCAAGGTTTTTGTGTATTTCTTTAACTATATCAACATCTGTCATTTAACATTTACTGTAAACAAACCCACAGTGTGTGATGGACAATAAAAATCCCACAGTAACTTAAATGGGACTATATATATGAACAATAAACTACCAATGAGAATGGTGATGCCCTCCACACAAAATAAATAACCACCAGTTTCCACCTGATATTTACTTCTTACAAGTTCAAGACTAATCCCATTTGGCATGCTTTAAGGAAGTGAGCTCTTGACCTCAAATGTTTATGGGCTGTAACAGTAAGTCCAATAAAAGAAAGGAAACATATCTTAAAGCTGCTCTTAAAATCAGATTGGTTCTAGGCAAAATTTTGAGACAGATAGCGTTGCACCTCATGTTTCCAGTAAAGGAGCAAGTGTGAATGACACAGCCCATCCTGACCAGTACGATATTTCTTGCTATGAAGATTTCTTTCAACAAGGGGCTTTGAATATCCACATAACCCTCCACCCACCTCCTCCAAGACAGGTGACATTGTACCACATGGGTTACATTGGTTTCATCATATTATATACTGTAATAAAATGTTAAGGCAGTTTTCTAGGTGAAATGCCACAAAACAAGACCCCAGCTGAAAATTACAACAAACAATTTAATTCCCAATTGGTTTGGAGATAAATAAGCCTTAAAATATAAGTATTTAAATTATCTGCTGCCTGTAAAACATTCTAGATCAGCAGTTAATGGTGCAACTTTATTGGTTATTTTAATGTAGATAAATAAAAATGTGAAGTAGGCACAGGTGGGGTTCTATATCCATGTTATCACTGTTTACTATATCTGTTAGAGCCTAGTTTATGGCCCCTGTTCTGGATGGTTTGAGGTGCAGGGGTAGCTCTAGGGATTTTGCTAAAGAAACACTTGTGTAACCCAAAGGCCACAAGTCAAGCTACAGCTTTTTAAATTATGTGCCATTCTGCCTCTGTGGAAGAGACACAAAGCTGGTCCCAAAGTGTTCTTTGCAAAAAAATACTAAGTGCAATGATAACGTGGTCGCTTTTCACTGTAGCAGCCTTTACAGTTGAGTTCAACTGGTCCTGAGAAAATCAGAGAAAATGCTGTGCCAAAACACAGAATCACAGAATGGTTGGAGTTGGAAGGGACCTCTGGAGATTTTCCAGTCCAAACTCTCTGCTGAAGCACCTTCAACTGAAAACTTTTGAACAGATGAGAAAGTTCTCTAGAAGCACATGGGACCCAAAAAGTTCAGAGTTAAGACTCAGTAGCAGGACAGGTCTAGAACATCATAGAAACATAGAATGGTTTGGGTTGGAAGGGAGCTTAAAGATCATCCAGTTCCAACCCCCTGACATGGGCAGGGACACCTCCCACCAGCCCAGGCTGCCCAAGGCCCCATCCAGCCTGGCCTTGAACACCTCCAGGGATGGGGCAGCCACATCTTCCCTGGGCAACCTGTGCCAGTGCCCCATCACTCTCATAGTGTAGAAATTCCTCCTTATGTCTAGTCTAAATCTGCCCCTCTCCAGTTTGTAGCCATTGCCCCTAGTCCTATGACTACAAGCTTTTGTAAACAGTCCCTCCCCAATAGTGGGGGAATGGTTTGGGTTGGAAGATCATCCAATTCCACCCACCCCGCCATGGGCAGGGACACCTCCCACCAGATCAGGTTGCTCAAAGCCTCATCCAACCTGGCCCTGCACACCTCTAGATGAGGAGCAAGGGCAGCCCATAGAGAGCAAATGCAATGGAGACATGTGGAGAGACCCTGGGCAGCAGAGGCAGCTGGCCCCTACCAGGCCTGGCTGTGCAAATCTTTGACTTCAAGAAGTCCTGTCTTTTTTGACTTTTCCAAGAAAGAATTAAAAAGAAAAAGAAAAAAAACACAAAACACTGGAATAACTGACCAGTAATTTTCCACAGAAGAGTCCCTGCCCAAATGGCCCAGCACAGTGAAGTTCATTGAAGTGATACCAACCATCTGCTCATCATCATCACTGTCCTTTTTTTTTTTTTTAAATAGAATCATAGAGTCATTAAGGTTGGAAAACATCATTCAGTCCAACCATTACCCCAACACCACCACATCTACTAAACCATATCCCATAGTGCCACATTCACACATTTTTTTAACACCTCCAGCAATGGTGACTCCACCACTTCCCTGGGCAGCTTGGTCCAGTGCTTCATCACTCTTTCAGTAAAGAAACTTCTCCCAATATCCAATCTAAACCTCCCATGGCACAACTGGAGGCCATTTACTCTCATCCTATCACTTGTTACTTGAGAGGAGAGAACACCTACCTCTCTACAACCTCCTTTCAGATAGTTGTAAAGAATAATGTCTCCCCTCAGCCTCCTTTCCTCCAGGATAAACAACCATGGTGCCCTCAGTTGCCTCTCATAAGGCTTCTTCTCCAGACCCTTCACCAGCTTTGTTGCTCTTCTCTGGATGTAGTTGGAAAAGACCTCTAAGGTCATTCAGTCCAACCATCACCCCAACACCACCGTGACTACTAAATCACGTCCCACAGTGCTGTGCCTACATGCCTTTTGAACACCTCCAGGGATGGAGACTGCACCACTTCCCAGGGCAGCCTGGTCCAATGCTTCACTGCTCTTTCAGTAAGATTTTTTTTCTAATCTCCAACCTAAACCTCCCCTGGTGCAACCTGAGGCCATTCCCTCTCTTCCTGTCACTTGTTACTTGGTAGATGAGACCAGCATCCACCTCACTACAACGTCCTTTCAGGTAGTTATAGAGAGTGATAAGGTCTCCCCTCAGCCTCCTCTTCTCAAGGCTAAACAACCCTCAGCTGCTCCTCATAAGGCCTGTTCTCCAGACCCTTCACCAGTTTTGTTGCTCTTCTCTGGACTCGCTCCAGAGCCTCAACATCCTTCTTGTGGTAAGGAGCCCAAGGCTGAACACAGTATTTGAGAAGCGGTCTCACCAGTGCCGAGTACAGAGGGAGAATAACCATTTCTGATACAAGCCAAGATGCCGTTGGCCTTCTTGGCCACCTGGGCACACTGCTGGCCCATGTTCAGTCGCTGTTGACCAACACCCCCAGGTCCCTCTCCTCCAGGCAGCTTTCCAGGCAAGCCCGGATGGCTCCACGGGGCTGTTGCATCCCAAGCGCTGCACTCTGCGCGTGGCCTGGCTGAACCTCATCCTGTTGGTCCCAGCCTTTCGATGCCCGGGCGCGAGGCAGGCGGATGGGAGTTGTCCTTCGTGCACATACAGGCACGTCTACACTGTCCGGGCACTGCCACATCCACACATGGTCCCTCCGGTGCGGAGGAGAAGAAGCAGATTCCCGCCTGCTCCCGCTCTGATTTAACTCCTCCCTTTGGCTGGAACGACGGGCTTCGAACCGGGGGGGCCACGAGGGGGCCGGGGCCGCCCGCCCTGCAGAGCCAGCTCCGACCGGCAGGGGGCGCCGCTTCCCCCGCCCCCGCCCTGCAGCGCTAGCTCCGACCCACAGGGGCGCCGCTCCCCATTCCCGCCCCGCAGAGCCTCCTCCTGCCCGACAGGGGGCGCCGCTCCCCCTTCCAGCCCGGCAGCGCCTCCTCCCGGCCGGCAGGGGGCGGCGGCGGCGCGTGCGCGGGGCGGCGATGGCGTCGCGGTGCTGCTGGTGCTGCGGGGATGGCGAGGAGGGCGCCGTCCCGCTGGAGGAGATGCCGGCCGTGCAGCTCGACACGCAGCGCATGGGTAGGCGGGGGCGCCGCTCCCCTCCCCCCGCAGCCAGGCCGCCCCTCACGGGGGGCGGGGGGAGCCAGGGGGTCCCCGAGACCCAGGGGCGCCCCGGGGTCCTCAGGCCGGTGGCGCCGCCCGGGGGTCCCTGTGCCCGGGGGTCCCACCCTGGGGGTGCTGATGGCCTCGTGCCACCAGGGGTGCCCGGGTGTCCTCATGCTGATCTTGCTCCCAGGTGTCCTCGAGCCAATGTTGTTGCTTCCCAGGTGTCCCCCTGCCAGCAGGGATACCCAGGTGTCCTCATGCCGGTGTTGCTGCCCAGGTGTCCCCCTGCCAGTGTGGAAACCTGTGTGTCCTCATGCCCGTGGCAATACCCGCGTGTTCTTACGCTGGTGGCACTGCCTGGCTGTCCTCGTGCCTAGGTGTCCGCATACCGGTGTTGTTGCTGTCCAGGTGTCCTCATGCCGGCAGGGATGCTTGGGTGTCCTTGTGCTGGTCTTGCTGCCCAGGTGTCCTCATGCTCAGGTGTCCCCCTGACAGCGGGGATCCCCAGGTGTCCTCGTGCCTGTGACAACATCCGGGTGTCCTTATGCTGGTGGCACTGCCCGGGTGTCCTTGTGCCCGGGTGTCCTTGTGCCCAGGTGTCCACATACCAGTGTTGTTGCTGCCCAGAGTGCCAGTGTTGCTGCCGGGGTGTCGTCGAGCCAGTGGGGATGCCCAGGTGTCCTCGTGCCCGTGACACCGCTTGGGTGTCCTCGTGCCAGTGTTGTTGCTGCCTGGGTGTCCTCGTGCTGGCGGGGATGCCTGGGTGTCTTTGTGCGGGTGGCACCACTGGGACGTCCTCATGCCGGTGGCACCGGTGCGTGTGCCCGCTTTGGTAGTCTGTCCTCTCTCCCCTTGGGGAATCAGGCTGAGGAAGTCGTGTTTCATTAGAAAGGGTGTTTCTTTAGAAGGATTAGGAAGTTTTCAAGGGAAAACCAGTCTCCCTTTTGTTTAAATCAGAGCGTGTCCAGAGGAGGGCAGTGAAGCTGGGGAACAGTCTGGAGAACAAGTCTTATGAGGAGCAGCTGAGGGAACTGGGGTTGTTTAGGAAGCTGAGGGGAGACCTTATCGCTCTCTACAACTACCTGAAAGGAGGTTGTAGCGAGGTGGGTGCTGGTCTCCTCTACCAAGTAACAAGTGACAGGAAGAGAGAGAATGGCTTCAAGTTGCAGCAGGGGAGGTTTAGGTTGGAGATTAGAAAAACATTCTTACTGAAAGAGTGGAGAGGCATTGGACCAGGCTGCCCAGGGAAGTGGTGCAGTCTCCATCCCTGGAGGTGTTCAAAAGGCATGTAGACACGGTAGTGTGGGACGTGATTTAGTAGTCACGGTGGTGTTGGGGTGATGGTTGGACTGAATGACCTTAGAGGTCTTTTCCAACCACATCCAGAGAAGAGCAACAAAGCTGGTGAAGGGTCTGGAGAAGAAGCCTTATGAGAGGCAACTGGGGGATCCAGGGTTGTTTAGCCTGGAGGAAAGGAGGCTGAGGGGGGACTTTATCACTGCCTACAATTATCTGAAAGGTGGTTGTAGAGAGGTGGGTGTTGGTCCCTTCTCCCAAGTGTTAGATGATAGAACAAGAAGAAATGGCCTCAAGCTGCTCCAGGGAAGGTTCGGATTAGACATCAGGAAAAACTTCTTCACTGAAGGGATTTGTAGGCACTGAACCAAGCTGCCCAGGGAAGTGGTGGAGTCACCATCCCTGGAGGTGTTGAAAAGACAGGTAGACGAGGTGCTCAGGGATCTGGTTTAGTAGTGGACAGGTACGGTCGGGCTTGATGATCTCGAGGGTCTTTTCTGGGCGAGCAATTCTATGAAATTCGGTTGAAGCTCCTCAGCAGGATGGGCATGTGGGGCTGCGCCTCAGCCTGAGCGGCCTGAGCGTGTGTGTGGGTGGGATGGTGCCCGGCTGGGGTGGGGCAGGGCCTGTCGGGTCACAGTCACAGCAGTGAAGATACAGAAGGAGCTAAGCCATGCGGAGCCTTGCTCGTAGTGCTCTTGAGTGTCCTCCTCGGGATGAGCTGTGCCCGAAGCCGTGCCCGGGCCTCCCTGGGGAGAGAAGCAATCGAGGCAGCCACATCAGAGCCAGGGAAGGAGCAGCTGGAGAGCAACCGTGTGACCCAGACAGGGTCCAGTGCTCAAACACAATTATTAGCCTGCTTTTATTCAGTTGTGTCAAGATCATGTGACCCATGATCTTGACCTCAGCAACACTGCCTAAAAATGAAGTCTTCCACTGGAAAAGGAAAGCTTAGCAGAGGTGTATTTGGCTCTTGTTTTGGCAGACATGTTTCTAATAAAAGGATTTTTTTCAGAGAATAATTAAACACCTTGTGATTCCATCAAACATTTCTACCCGATGTGCCTTTCCTTCTCTTTGCAGACTTTTTTCCTCCGGTGTATAGAGACAGGGTACAGGACTTTGGTCTCACAGTGAACCCTTTCTGACTAAATTGTAAGTTATGCTTCTGATGTGGCTGAGCAAAGGTTGTGATCAGCATGGTGCTGTAGAGATCAAGTGGTGAAATTAGAGCAGTGTATAGATTTTAAAGAAATAAACCGTAGCTGAAAGATGACTTAGCCTGTAAACAGCCTTCCTTTTCTTACTTCAAAGCATGGCCCATCATCATCATTCTCGCAGACTAATGAAGCTTTTACTTGGGGCAGAAAGAACAAAACCTGGTCTCAATGTTTAGGGCTTTTAAGGGCTGATTCCAAAGTTTTAAAAATGTTTTGAAGTTTTGTGGCTTTTTTCTCCTTGCAGGAACAGACGTGGTAATTGTTAAGAATGGCAGAAGAATATGTGGCACAGGAGGCTGCTTAGCCAATGCACCTTTACATCAAACCAAGAGCTATTTCGAGTTTAAAATCCAGTCCACAGGTTAGTCAGCAAAAATGTACAACTTTAAGTTTGGAAGCGTCGTCACATTGCCTGCTGGTGGCCATTTCTCAAAATACCAAGCACATGTGTCTTTCTAATTGCGTCCTTGAACTTGTGAACATTAGAGAGTTTTGTAAGTCACCGTTGTGTAAAAGGACATTGCTTTTTTTAATTATGATACAGAAATATTAAAAAGAATGGTAAGTATATTATAAAGGAGAGCAAATGCTAAAATACCGTAATGTTTTGTATGCCGCTATATGCATGTTTTTCAGTTAGCGTATTTTATAACTGTTTCTTGGTAAATAAATACTTATGACCACACAAAACGCTGTACCTATGAAGTATTTCTTTTAAAGTACTGCAATTTAAACATGCTCTGTGTTTGCTCAAGCAAGGGGAACACTCCTTGAGCTACAGTCGCTCCTCAAATTGAATATGGAATATTCTGACACTGCTTTATCAAGAGGAGCCTTTCTACACTTTGTTTCTTTATTTGTTTCGCACAGATCTAATGCGAGGCAACTGAAAGTGAATGAAATCTGGAAGCGTATGCTTTTACTCATATGGTCAGATTCACTAGTACAGAGCACACTCCAGGCTTGCCTATATTCTAACACTGAAAGTTGGCCTGTATTTTTTTAAAAAACCCCAGATACTGTGAAAATTAAGCTGTTCTTTCCCTAAGCATTCTGAGGGAAGGAAGAAGAAGGGAAGGGTTAGTCCAGAGACAGGTCTTATGATACCAGCTGGAGCTTGAACCTGTCACCTTTTGCATAAGAGTTGTTGGCATTCAGTTTGATTGGAGTGCAGACAGTGTGAACACAAGTCTGTCCAAAACACCTCGCAGTCAAACCAGTTGTTTAGTTTTAAACTACATGTCTTAATTTGGCAATTTTAGTATCCTTTATGTTGGGGGAAGAATCCGCTGTAGCTGTGATTCATGTATGGTCATTATTCACACAGTGTCTGTGTTCCTATTCTTAATTTAAGAAACAAGGGAAATAAACTCCTGATCCCTATAAGCTGTCTCTCATGTATTCCTGTGCTTCAAGGCAGGAGAATTCTAGATCCTTTAGCGTAAATCCTTGATTCCCAGAAGTGTCCCTGCACAGGCTGTTTGGGGTCATCTGTGGGGTCACCCTGACTGTTGTAAAGTTTTCTGAAATCCAATCTCAGTGTTATTCACACTTTTGTCCTTTTAATTCTGGGCATTTAAGTATTAGAATAAATTGTTCTGCAATTTTGTCTTTTGAAACTAATTTTCTTATATTTTTTGCCTCATTTTAGTCTTAAACAGTCCCGAATTTTTTTCATTGTCTCCTTAGAGATGATATTTTTACACTTCCGATGAGTTTTGTTGTTTCTTCTAGAATATCTCTAATTGACTGAACTTGTCTTCAGGCATTCCAATGGATGTTCTGTTCCAGCTGCAGCAGCAGTAGATGTCCTGCATGTGCTGTGTCTATGATACAACTGCTTTATACATGCCATACATCCAGAAATTTTTCACAACAGTAGGGCACAAACTCGCATTCAGCAGACAGTCTGAGATAACCCCCAAATTATATTCTATGAACTGGTTGCCAAGCCTCTGTTGTATTTGTCACTTAGTGTTCCTACTTACCTGCTGTTCTTCATAATTCAGAAGGAGCAAATGCATTCTCCTTATTTCAGACCTCTTAACCAATTTGTCAGGATCATTTAAAACTTGAAAGGCTTCTGAAGAGCTTGCAGACCTGTCAGGTTGGTATTGGCAGCATGTTTAATAAACGCATTGTCACATTATCCAAGTCACTGATGTGAATACAGAGCAGTATCTGACCTGGGGCGTTCAATACAAAACCTCAGGCTCCACTGGAGTCATCTTTTTTTTTGATTTGACAGGGTGCTACCAATGTATAGTCCTGGAATACAGTTTTTTTAACTGGTTATGCATTCACATGGCTGCAACTGTCTAGAGCATGTTTTCATAATTTGACTATTGCAATGTTGTATGAGGTTCAAAAACATTACTGAATCAAGATTTGTCATATTTACAATTTCTTCTTTTTTTTTCCTAAGACTGAAAAGACTCTGACAAAGAAAACTGTAGTGTTCACAGATCCATGCTAGTTGGTTTTATTTTTTACATCCTCCTACAGTCTTAGAGTTTGTTTTCAGTATTTTTCTGGGAATTAAAGTTGAGCTAAGTGGTTACAATTCTCTGGATCCTTCTTTTTCAGGATTAATGCTGTTTATCTTCAGTCTTGTGACTGCTTGTACTGGATCTGGCCAGGATGGAGTTAATTTTTCTTTTAGCAGCCCCTGTACTGCTGTGTTTTGGATTTGTGACCAAAGTAATATTGATAATGCTACTAGGAGAAGTGTTTGCACAGCATCAAGGCCTTCTGTGTTTCTCACTCTGCCCCTCAGTAGATAAGATCATGGTGAGGGGGTATGTGAGAGGCTGGGAGGGGACACAACCAGGTGGATGACCTGAAGTAACCAAACTGATATTTCATGCCACATAGTGTCATGCTCAGCAATGAGGGGAGAGGACTTAAGGAGGTTAGCCGTCTTTTGCTTGGGAATTGGCTGGGCATCGGTCTACCCATGGGAGGTAGTGAGTCATTGCTTTTGCATAGTTTTTCTTGTATTGTTTTCTTTCTTTCTTCCACTTCTTCTTTGCTTATTAAACAATTTGTATCTTTACCCACAGTTTTTCTTGGTTTTACTTTTCCTTTCCTATTCCTCCTTCCCACTGGGAGCTGGGGGGGATGTGAGTGAGTGGCTGGGTGTTGCTTAGCTGCCTGCCAGGGCTAACCCACAGCAGTCCTGGTATTTCCAAGAGATATTTGCTGGTAGTACCACCATGGCACTAGTTAAAACCACATTCTTTATGCTGTCCTGCTTCAATCATATAGTCTTCAAAAGAATGGCTTTTTTTTTTTACCATGTTAATTTCAAATTTTAGGTATTTGGGGTATTGGAGTCGCAACTGAGAAAGCAAACTTGAATCAAGTTCCTCTTGGTCAAGATGTCCATAGCCTGGTGTTGAGGAATGATGGAACTCTGTACTATAACAAGGAGGAGAAAAATAGACTACCAGTAAACAGCCTTCCTCAGGAGGGCGATGTTGTGGTGAGTTTCCTAAGGCTTCTTTATCTTCCCCAGATATTCCCAGATTCTTCTTTTTTACAGCTCTCTGGTTAGACACACTGACTAACTCAGTGAAATTGTTCAGCTTGCATCTCCCAGTTTGGAAAGTGCTGCTCCAAACTCCCATGGTACTTAAATGGATCAGCCTGGATACCAGTGGTCTTCATTTTCAGCACTGATATGTTTCTGAACGAGGGACAGACTTTACCCATGTTTGAAAAGTAGCCTCTAATACTCTGTTGCAGTCTGGTTGTGGGATCTACCTGATGGGTAACTCCCTCCACAAGGATCCTGTGTTGTTTGAGATGGGAGCTTCCTGAACAAATAATGTGCTGGAATGTGTTGCATTGCTATGTACCGTGCCCAGCTGAACTCAAGGTCCCGTAGCTGACTGGTTAATGATTAGAAGGACAGAGCTGAGCAGAGAGAGGTCCTGGGTGATAGATGAATTGTATACTTAACCAGAGTTTTGTAGGGAAGGAGAGAGATTAAGTGGGGTGGGGGTAATGCTCGCTGGGAAGATGATTAAGGATGAAAGAAATGAAAAACCTTGGGATTTTTTTGTACCTTGCCATTCCATTCCAGATTTCTCAAAACATCCTTAATGGACTTTGTTCAAAGGGTTATGTTTCGTTGCTGTCATTTTCTCCATGTCCTGTTAAGAGATTTATTTTCAAAAATTTATGGGAGTAATGCAATGAAATTTAGTTCATTTATTGCCACTACTTTTTCTTGCTGGGTAACTTTACCTCTATATAGGAATGGTAAGAAATTCCATCTTTAGAAGCCCCACACAGCTAAAGTTGGCTCCTTTACCCTCATATACTATACTGTTCTTTTAACAGCCTTCTGAAACTGTTTTTTTTGAGAGTTGCAGACTCTTTCAGGGTTTGGTCGAACTACGTAGTCTGAGCAGCTTTGACTAATTACAGAAAAGTAGCTGGTGTGTGACTGGTAACTCCCCAGTTTTCATAAACTTAAATTATTTTGTTCTGTCATGAAAATAGATTTCTGACGTAGTGTATGACAGCACCGATTGTCACACTCAGCTGTACCAAAAGTGTAAAAAAACCCCATTTAGCTAACAAATAAGTAATTTATTACCTTGTCAGTGTTTGCTTTCTGCTCTGTCATCGGCATGTCTATAATGTTGTGTATGAAACCATGGCCTCTTGCTGCTGGCAGACAAAATGAATTGAGAGAGGTTTCCACATGGAAGTATGGACAGATAAACCTAGTTCATAGCATCACTGTTTCTTAAAGTGATTTCCTTGAGGAGATATGAACAAGACTGCAAACTGCTTAATATTCAAAATCCTTGAAAATTTTATGTTTCTTTAACATGGTCAAGAGGAGTCTGGAAATTTGTTTAGTAAACTGCCTTAGGTAAGATGCCGTGTGCAGTGCAGTGCTGCAACCAAATTGAGTAAGTGTTAAGGAATCCTGAGTATTTGAAAATACAAATGTTACTGCTCATTTATTAACTTCTAGTCCTTCACAGGAATATTTCAAGTGAGGTTTTCTGGGATGCTGTGGTTTGCATAGTGGTGTTAAAATTTGCCTATGGCTAAGAAAACTAAATTAAGTAGCAATCTTATATGTATAAACTTGTTGATGCTTTTTAATTAATTTTCTGTACTTTGTAGGGCATTACATATGACCATGTAGAATTAAATGTATATTTAAATGGGAGGAACATGCATTGTCCAGCCTCAGGAATCCGAGGGACTGTCTATCCAGTGGTCTATGGTAAATCAGAGATTTTCAAACTGTTTCACAGTATAGACAATATTTTTGTACCGAGCCTGTCTTCTGAGCTATGTATTCTCTCACTTAGATGGAACACACATCAATCATTTATTTTTGGCAACTACAACAATAAATTGCGTGAAAATACAAAACTGGGAAAATACAAAAGTATATTTTCACCTTCTTGGTAGTTAGAAAACAAAGCACCACTTACTGACTACTAACAGTGTCCACATCCAACAAGCTGGGGAGTTACTGCACTAGCCTAAAAATTGCCAGGCAAAACCCTGTGAATCAGATAGAGAAATGAAAAACAGAAAATTTGAAGTAATATAGACTTATTAGTGAATGATAATCTAGTTTATCTCTGAACCTCCATATTTATGCCTATTTATTTCACTTACTTCATAAATGCATACAGGGTTAAATACAAATAGATACTGAGTTGCTGTTTGTATTTTCTTAGGGAAGTAGTAACTCTAATGTAGCGGCAGTACTAGTGGTACAGCTCTTTGCTGCTATGCCTTGTTGATGCCTGGTTTTGAGATGCAGCAATTGGTGAGCAAATTGTGGTAGACGTTTTGCCAGCAGCCATCAATTCAACACAGTCGTTTAGAACAAGAACCAAATATCATGTCCAAACGATCCCTACATAGGCAGTTTAAGAAAGAGTTCATGAATTCTAGAAGCTGGAATTTGGCCAAGACACATTTGAGCAATTTACTCTTCCAGAACTTGACTACAGAAGTAGATCTCAAGTAGTCAGAATTCTGTTTAACGTCTCATCTGAAAGGCAGCACTTCCACAAGCTCAGTGCGTAATCAACGTTACCCTCTGGGCTGGCTTGTAACTCACAGTAAGCGATAAATGCTTATTGCCCCCCCTGCATTACACCTACAGCTGTGTCCAGTTTATTTTTATTCCTGTGTGAGCTTCATCTAAGTATTAGCCTCTTCCAAAGTAATTTTGCTCTTGTGATGCCACTAACTATGTTACATGGATAGGGTTTTTTTCGTTTCTTGGTTGGTTCCTAGTGAATTGTTGGCATGTTTCTGTTTATATATCTTGATACATTCATAATAGTGAATTTATGAACAGGAAGAAAATGCCCTAGGTGGTTTGTAGAGATTTTGAAGTCTACAAACGTAGCTGACAAATGATATCTCACCAAGCTATTGGAGTGGCGATTGTTTTTTTGTGGTCGTTCCGTGATGTATTGCTAAGCCACATGATGGCGCTGCTAAAATGCCTTGGCAGGCAGCAGCTGCTCTGTGGGATCTCCTCCTGCAGGCACCTTGAGCAGCGGGAAGAGAGCTGCTGGATGAGAACTGATGGGTGCATCTTCCCCGTATTTTGGAAATGATGTTACATAGCATGGAGAAGGCAGGTTGCTTTCAGAAAACATTTGGTGGCATGGTAGCCTACTGTAAATATCTTTTTCTCTGACTAAAGAAGTTCCGTGCCTGAGGAATGCAGTGACCTTTTATTTCAGGCTCTTATCTTCCACAAGTGGGCATAATTTCATCATAATTATCATGTCTCCTACATGTAGCTGTAACAATTGCAGCCTGAAATTTGCTTTTGCATGGTACTTACTTGGTATAAACTTTAACTGTAACTGTCCTTGATTTAATGTGAACTTCTTGTAGTCACGTGAAAGGATTTGACCGTTGAGAAGTGAGTTTGTTAAGCATTAATATATCCATAATTCAAACTAGAACTACAGTTATTGAGAAGACAAAGTGCTCAGGGACATGGTTTAGTGGCAGATAGGAATGGTTGGACTCGATGATCCAAGAGGTCTTTTTCAACCTGGTGATTCTGTGATTCTATGATAGAGCAGGCAAGCACGGGGTCAAGTCACAGAAAAGTGGACTTAAAGGCTGTTCCCTTCAGCAGTTACCTCAGGCACTCTTGCAGAAGAGAGATGCAAACACTGCCTAAGAACTACGAAACTGTACACCTATAGTAATAGCAGTTTTAACTGAGCCTGGAAGGGGGGAATTCCTACCTTTTCTCCAAGATACCTAAATTCCAACCCAGAATTTGGAGATGAAGCTTTTCTATTTTGATCTGGTGTTGCTAGCATACCAGGTTTGTCTTAGAAGAAGTTGTCTTTGAAAGATATCCTGCTTTTCTGACTGGTTGGGTATGTCAATTTGAAAGTTTTGCTCTGAAAATCCTCAGCAGTTTCTTTTTTGTGCTCTACGCTGAGGGTAGTAACACTTGTGTCCCAGATTTTGCAGGGGTCCAAAACTGAGAGAGGTGTTGTAAAAACTGGTTAACTTCCAACTTAAAGAAGCAGTCAAAGAAGCTCTCTTTAGATCACATGCTAAAACAGATGGTCTGACACCAACCACTGCAGATACATGAAATCTTGTAAACCTCCAGAAAAATGATTGTAGACAGCTGACACTCCAGCAAATTTAGGAAACGGACAGAAAAATGTGCAGCTGAGGAGGCATCAGCCCTGAAATATAGAATGATAGAATAGTTTGGGTTGGAAAGGACCTTAAAGATCACCTAGTTCCAATCCCCTGCCATGGGCAGGGACACCTCCCACCAGCCCAGGCTGCCCAAGGCCCCATCCAACCTAGCCTTGAACACCTCCAGGGATGGGGCAGCCACAGCTTCCCTGGGCAACCTGTGCCAGTGCCTCGCCACTCTCATAGTGAAGAAATTCTTTCTTATGTTTAATCTAAATCTGCCCCTCTTCAATTTAAAGCCATTGCCCCAAGTCCTATCACTACAAGCCTTTGTAAACAGTGCCTCCCCAGCTTTCTTGTAGCCTCTTCAGGTACTGGGAGGGTAGATGTCTGGTAGCGTCCTTAATCGGTAGATTTCTGGAGCAATGGAATAGAAAATTCGTAGGGAATTACCTGAAGCCCTGCTAGCACTCCTAGTGAAATCACAGGTAGCATTCTCTGTGACTTCACCTAGGACCGTTACCCACTAGAATAAACAGCAGAAAAGGAAGGCAACTTGCTTTCCTTGGGTATGTGTGTAGGGTTTTAACAAATCTGTTGAAGAGATATCTTTTCATTGTATTGTATAGATGTAATGGATGTACTGGAGAATATTCTCCATGTTTTAGGCATAGTATATAATCTAGTAAGATGATATAATAGGGGATCAAACTGTGTTTCTTCTCTAATTCCTTCTGTTTATTTTTTTTCTACAGTTGACGACAGTGCTATTCTGGATTGTCAGTTCAGTGATTTTTTTCATCCACCTCCACCAGGGTTTGAAAAGATCCTGTTTGAGCAGCAAATCTTCTGAGTGTCTTCATACTGAACGTTTGGACTCTGCACTGCTACTAAAGTTTTGTCATCTTAAATAAAGCTTCACGTCACTTTTAGGAAACATATCTGTATTTTTAGTAAGTACTTGTGACTGTTGTCAGCAGAATTAATATATTAACTGCAACACCAGGTAACTGTGTTGCAAATGCAAGATTTTTGACAATGCTTTGTGATTTGTTTGTGGTTTGGAGCAGGGTTTTTCTCTGAATCGCACTTGATGTGTAAGGAGTCTAAGGGTTATTATAGATACCAGTATTACATTCAGTATTTTGAATAAACTGGAGGTTTGTAAAGCCAGTAGTTCTCATCCATACTATGGAGATCCAGCTTTTTTTGAAGTCTGCTGTATTTAAGAATATTTAATGGTGAAAGCTGCTACCTTGAGCTTGATGTAGAGTTGCTTTAAAATACAGAGAAGACTTTCTTCTTCAGCCCTGGCATTTGAAATAGAAAACATTTTGGTAAATATAAAATATTCAAAATAGCTGCTAAATTCACGAAAAATATGATAAGAGAGTAAAATGCATTTGTAAACCACATAATGTAACTACATCTCTTGTGATAAAAATAAGAAAACTTTTGTTCTATAACTGCTGACACAGGGAAACTGTGCAAAATAAGGGAGGGTGAAAAAAGGATTATTACATGTATTTATCAAAATTGAAAGAGAGCAGAGTTTTCCCTTGAAGGTAACTTTTATGGTGATAGTTCATCAGAGAAGCAAGGGTACAGTTAACTCCCTTGCACAGGTAAGAAGATGGGCCCCAAAAACAGAATGTGAATTTACCTGTGTCTCAGCATGTCATTTCAGCATCTGGTGATAAATCCAGATCTTTTCCCAGATGTGCTCCCACTCCTAGCTTTGCCCAGAGAAGTGAGGTGCAATACCTGTTTCTAAAAGTTGCACTAGAAAGAAATTCTAGGTTCGGGTTTAGCAATAGATTTACAAGTAGCAAATTCATTTTAATTAAAGTGAATCATGCTTCCCAGCGAAATGATTATGGTATTGCCGTTAATTATTTCTACTCAAACATTTTCTTAATCTCTGAATGCTACAATTTGGACACCCTATCTCTTTGCATGTAAAACTTTGTGTTGACTAATCCTGTATGTTTTCTGAGTCTTTTGAGATTATACCATGGCAGCAAGTCTGAAGCTGCCAGACATTAAGTCTGAACCAGACTTTATTTGTGCATCCACAAACCAATAGAACTAACAGGGCACATGATATGAGTTGTAGGTAGTTAATGCGTTGAGTTGTTACTTTTATAATATTGGAGCCGTTTATGGTGCTTCAGGGATAGGTGAAGTCAGGCAGTAGTATTCCAAGGAGCTTAAAGTCCTAACTAGGTACTATAAAACTAGAAATATCTGTCAAGAGTTGTCCGAAAAGGTCCTCTTCCATAAAAAAAATCATACCAGGGTACAGTAACATGGATGCTCTGCAAAGAGAAATTTTGTGATGTGCATTGTGTCCCTTAAATGCCACTGAGAGCAGTTCTTCCAGGCCTACAAAGAACATTCAGAGGTGGCAGGACGTGTTATTGTCGTGGTTTAACCTCAGCTGGCACCTCAACACCACACAGCCGCTCACTCGCTTCCCTATCCCACCCTGCCCTGGTGGGATGGAGGAAAGAATTGGAAAGGTTGAGATAAGGATTGTTCAGTAATTTAAATATAATAACAATAATATTAAATAGTAATGGAAAGGAAGATAACGAAAAGAGAGAGAAATAAAACCCAAGAAAGACAAGTGATACAAATGAAAAACAATTGCTTATCATCAAATGACAAATGTACAGCTAGTGCCTGAGCAGCCGTCTCCCAGCCAGCTTTCTCCCTAGTTTATATGCTGAGCATGAAGTCATCTGCTTTGGAACATCCCTTTGGCCAGTTGGGGTCAGCTGTCCCAGCTGTGTCCCCTCCCAGCTTGTTGTGCACCCCCAGCCTCCTCGCTGGTGGGGCACGTGAGAAACAGAAAAGGCCTTGACTCTAAGTAAGCACTGCTGAGCGAAAACTAAAATGTCCCTGTATTACCAACACTGTTTTCAGCACAAACCCAAAACAGCCCCATCCTAGATACTATGAAGAAAATTAACCCTACCCCAGCCAAAACCAGCACAGATATTCAAGTGCAAATGTTCATGAGAATATAGACTTGCATGAGTATTCATGCTGTTTTTATTTTGTACAGACTTTCTTGGGAATGCACTGCTGTGCATACAGCTGTGTGCAAAAAAAAACCCCAAAAGGAACATGGCTCTAGTAATTGATGTGATTTTCTTGGCATTATCTGAGTGAGTTCTTAGATTATTTTTGCGGTACTTCACATAGAATCATTTTTTGTGAGGCTCTTTCTTTGTTGGTTCAGGTGGTTCCTGATGTAGTACTTCATCAAATGACTCAAATAAAGGATTATTTTCCCCGAGGCTAAATCTCCTTGAGGCACACACCTGCTTTCCTCATCTTTCTGCATCATCTCTGTTATCAATTTGTGTTCATGTTGCTTTGTATACTGACAACTGATCAAGTTTGTGGCCAAGATAAGATTTCACAGAGGTCCGTAAGCAAATTGGCAAAAGATAGATTCTTACATGTCTCTCCAAATCCAGGCTTTAAGGCCCAAGGATTTAGCTTTCCCCAGCATCCTGCGTATGTTCAGAGCCAATGTTGGTTTTGGATATGATGGTAACTGTTACCTCTTGCTGTAAGGACGGAACCTGGTTCATAAATATGTCTAAAACTATGGTGCTAAGGTATTTGCAAGAAGCCTGTGACAGAAGGTTTGAAACAAAGCTAAGTGCCGAAGGATTCTCTTCACTGTTCCTTCCCTTACCTAGTTCCCCAGTAAAGTACTTTTCAGCTTATTGACATCTTGGATGTGGATTTCTAGACAAAAGCTCAAGGGGTCGGGGAGAGCTCTCAGATGTACAGGGGCAGACTTTTTCTTGAGTTCTTCATGTAAGCTCTCTCTTGGGGCAAATCTTGATGGCTTGAATGCATAATTTTTGCAGGTTGAATATTTGCAAGAACAAACAGTTGGTAGGACCAATTCCTTTCTGGCTTTTTTGAGGGCCTGGTTCGTTGTTTATTTTTTTTCCCCATCCACACATTTTAGGTTTTAGCTTTTCATAGCCCCTTTTCTAGCTTTGTGCTGGGCATAAGGGAGCCCACCTGATCTGGGCCGAGGTGAGTCATCAGAAGAGCTCTTTGTCTCCCCACATGGTTCAAAGGTCTGACACTTGCAGAGAAAAGGAGTAGTTGCTTAGACACAGGAATTTCCTTTGCTGCCGTCAAGAGAGGTGGGCTGGGGATTAAATGAGATCGAAAGAACATTCTTGCGGGGAGCCATCTGCTAAAATGCCAGAAATTCAGTGTGAAGAGAAACGCATAAATAAAACTAATGTCAGTTTTCCCTAATTCCAGAATATGTCAAGAAAAAAAATTATATTTTTGTGTATATGTATTTAGGTTGCATTGTGCCAGCAGTGTAATTCAAGATAATACAAGAACAAAAATAGAAGCCAAGTCGTATCCATGGAAAACTCTGGCACGTTTAGCAGACAAGACAGTTCCTAGTTTCAAGACACATGAAGACTTGAGTCATATTTCTTGGATGTGCTCATTTTATTGGTGAGAGGCACATGTTAAATCCCCATTGCTGAGAAATCTGAATTCCCTTTTGTCTCAACATATCTGTAGTCAATATAAGATGGCTTATGACCTTTTAATAAGTGAAAAAGTATTACACTGAATAATGATTTCAGTACTTCGGTGAGGATTTTCTGTGGAAAAAGTGCAGCTCTTGGCCAAAGTAAACTCTGGCAAAATCAAGATAAGCAGGTGAAAGCGACTTGTTCCGTATACGTTGACAGCATGATCCAGTCACAGTCATCTTTTCCTGTACGTAGGATGGAAATAGTGCTTCCTGCTTTGGGGGGCGTCAGGAGAACACATCCAGGGAGTATGAGGCAGCTGGGGCCATGTTCAGACTGCTGGCACCCTAAAGCCTGTCACAACTCCATCTCCCCATTGTCTGAAGAATCAAGTCTGAGCAGTCTGAATCACTCATGACTAATCTGAATGTAGTAGTTATAATCCTAAATTAAGCTCCCCAAGTAGGGGGTGTGAACACACCTTCAGATGTTACAGTGAAGGGAGGGCCATCTAATTATCTCAAGAGTCTGTGTTTTGCCAGAGATGTCTTTTGGAGAGGATTGGGTTGCTTGTAGTCCCGTTTCCTCACTTCTCATTTAATTTATCATCTTTTTCTTCATCTGCTCTTAAGGCCCTTTTTCCCACTAGTATTAAAACAAGTGATGCACCAGCCATTTCTTTGTTGCAGACTGACAGTTCCTAAATTCTGGGAAACTGTCCCTATTTAAAAAGCCATGGTCAACATAATCCTATTGGCTAAACCCCCTGCGGGAGGTGCTTGTCATGCAGCAAAAGAGCTCTGCTGATGCTGCTTGAATAATTTCCTCAAATGGTGTGAGCAGTAGTGACAGATGGGCTTTTTTTTCAGTGTAACTTCATATATTGCTGAGGCTTTTCCTTACAGAGCCATCCTGGTTGGGATAAGGAACAAACCCAAACTATCTGGAGGCTTCTGAGCAGCACTGGCACGTTGAAAGTTGGGGCTCCAGAGAGAGGAGCCAGAGCTGGACCAAACCACGAGGGCAAAATCAAAATCCTCTGCATGTGCTGCCTTTGCTGCTGTCCCACTGGGGTGGGAAGGGAAGAGCTAGTGATGGCAGCTGGTGTGAAAGCAAACCTCTCCCACTCCAGCAGGGCTCTGGTAGAGTTCTACCCTAAATATTTTGTCCTGGATCACACAGAAAGTCTGAATCAGGGGAACGAAGCCAGCTCTGTCAGCAAGGAGAGGGAAGGGCTATCCCCAGCTAACACAGCTGTACATGTGGGGAGCAGCTTCTTGGCTAGGGAGCGTTAAACTGTTAAAAATGTTGCCTGTAGCTGCATCACTGCTTGCTGCATTTGGGAAGGTGTTAGTCTGCTAAAAAAAATCCAGTTTTACTGAAATAGCTCTCTAGCGTGTCCTCACTAGACACGCTTTGCAGGATAGCAAAGCTATTCTGGTACTGATAAAGCCATCCTGTTATGTAGATACCCTTAACACTGATGCTATTAACTCTCCTCTGTAGAATGGGAGTTATAATATTTTTGTTCCCTCGGCCTTTGTCTTCATCCTAAGAGCAAGGATGTCAGATCCATCCTGGGGAAACAGCCAGATTCCCCAGGTTCGGCTGTCAATTCGGCTCTGCATCCGTCGCTCCACAATGAGCCTCCCACTGAGGGCAGTTGTGGGGGAAGGTAAACTGTGACCTTGTGTAGCAACAAACAGCTTAGCTGTGCTTTATTGTTTAGTACCTTATTGTTGCTTTCAGGATTGCTCTGTAAGAAAGTAAGTTCCCTTTTAGGGCCATCTCTGTTTCTGCCCTTTGTTTCTCTTCCTTCCTTATTTTCCTGTCTGTGAATGTAGCGACGCGCATGATTTATACCAATGCAAACCCTATTGCACTGATGTAGAAGGATCTGCAGCTGCTGGTGTTAGCCTGGCTGCTGAATTGCTCAGTGACTTGAACTCCTAGAGCCTGGAGTCATTTTGCACTCAGGGAAAGTAAAGCTGCGGTGGTCACTCTTGGTCTGCAGGATCTTGTCTTCATGCAGATTTGTGCTGACCTGCCACCACGTTCCACTTCTGTGTGTCCATGTGCTCCAGAAAATATATCTAACTCATTCTCCTAGTTATCTTGATGCCCTGCCTGGTCACAGTGCTTTCCTGGTCCTGGGTTCCTTATCCTCGAGAGAGGAATAAGTGCAAGTCCCAGTTTCTCAACAAAACCGCTTTGATCATGTACTAAGGTGCTACCATTTCAGCTACTGAGCAGAGCTGCAAGTGAGATGGCACCTAAAGCAGAACAAGCAGGAGGAGCCGAAGCTGGCATGCATGAAGGCTGAAAACAAAATCCTGCTCCAGGCACAGCTGGTCTCCCGGGGGGATTCTGTTCCCCATGCCATACACATGCTCCCGGTCACATCAGGTTAAAATAAGGACAGCTTGCTCTAGAAATATGGTTGCGCAAATCCAGGCATGCCATGTCTACATTACGAAGCACATGACGTGTTTTGATCCCATGAAGCATGCATTTAGACAATAGTGTAAATCAGTCATCAATAAAAATTCTAGACACAGTTTCTGTTCAGTATGTCTCATCAAGGTCTTTTGTTGTTGTTTTAATCAGGATAACTTCAGCAAAGCTTTTTATTTTCAGTGTGTATGAGTTTGAAAAAGGTGCCTTTTATCAGCAGCCTTTATCTGTGCTCTTTCCCAATCTGCAATCTGTTACCCAAACTCATATTGCAGCAATATACAAAGTCCTCAAAGCAGAGCCTTGCACAGCGCAGTGTTCAGACACTGAAAATTAACTTGAAAAATGGCCTAAAATGCATTGCAAGCCAGCATTAATTGCACAGTAAGCCTTGATGGTGCCATGAGGCAATGGCTGGTTGATGCCAGCAAGAATCAGTAGCAAACAACTCACAGCAAGACTGCCTTTTTCCCCTTTCCCAAGGTGGAAAACTTCAGAAAGGCACCCGTCAAGGGGTGCTGCTTGGCTGACTAGGAGTAATCTGTGTTTGTTGAGTTGCTCTTAGCCAGCAGTGTTGAATGGACTGCAAAGGATTAATCACACTTTTTTTGCCTACTTACATTGATGGCAGCATGTCAATCTTGGAAAACTCTTCTACAAGGCTGTCAGTAGGGCAGGAATCAACATACACTTGTACACCTTTGCCCCAGAGCACTGGTGGTTCTCGCTGAGGACATAGAATCATAGAATCATAGAATCATAGAATCATAGAATGGTTTTGGTTGGAAGGGACCTCAAAGATCACCTAGTTCCAACGCCCCCGCCATGGGCAGGGACACCTCCCACCAGACCAGGCTGCCCAAGGCTCCATCCAACCTGGCCTTGAACACCTCCAGGGATGGGGCAGACACAGCTTCCCTGGGAAACCTGTGCCAGTGTCTCATCACTCTCACAGTGAATAAATTTTTCCTTATGTGTAGTCTAAATCTGCCCCTCTCCAATTTATACCCATTGCCCCTCATCCTATCACTACAAGCATTTGTAAAAAGTCCCTCCCCAGCTTTCTTGTAGCCCCTTTCAGGTACTGGAAGGTCACTGTAAGGTCTCCTCAGAGCCTTCTCTTCTCCAGGCTGAACAACCTCAACTCTCTCAGCCTGTCCTCATATGGGAGGTGCTCCAGCCCTCTGATCATCTTTGTAGCCCTCCTCTGGACCCATTCCAACAGCTCCACATCCTTCTTACATTGAAGATTCCAGAACTAGACACAATACACCAGATGAGGTCTCACAAGAGAGGAATAGAGGGGCAGAATCACTTCTCTTGACCTGCTGGCCACTCTTCTTTTGATGCGGCCCAGGATATGGTTGGCCTTCTTGGCTGTGAGCACACACTGCCAGCTTGTGTCAACCTCATCGACCAGCACCCCCAAGTCCTTCTCTGCAGGGCAGCTCTCAATCACATCATCCCCAATCCTGTATTGCAATCAGGGATTGCCCTGACTCAGGTGTAGGACCTTAAACCTGGCCTGGTTGAACCTCATGAGGTTCTCACAGGCCCACTTCTCCAGCCTGTCCAGATGCCTCTGGATTAAATCCCATCCTTATGGTGTAAGGAAGGTGGCTGAAGGTGGCTCAGGGCATCTTGAATTGCTTCGGCTCTCCTTTTAGCCACCAGTAGCTGCCCCATGTTCTTTTAAATGTCCTAAAGAAGACTTCTTTAAAAAAATAAAATGTATATATTGGGTGAAGCCAAAAGTCTGCTCAGCCCAGCCTGCAGCCTCCAACAAACTGTCCAACAGAAGCCATAAACACAGTGGCCAAAAGTGGATTTGTAGGGAAGACCGCAGCAGATGGCAGGCGTGTGATGATGCTTTCCCGCATACCCTGTGATTATCCAACACTTGTTTAGCCCAAACCACAAAACAATCCTCAGCACAAAACTTGAGCCACAAAGTGACCGGAGAAGGAGCCTCGTGGTTAATGGATTGTCCTGGAGGTAGGTGGTTTGAAACTTGGCAAGGTGAGAAAGAGCCTGATTACCCACGTCCTGGCTGAAAACTGAGTGCAGAGACAAATTATAAATAAAGAAATAGGATAAGCAACATGGAAGAGGCATCATTGCAGCATTTCTGACCCAAAGCAGTAGCGGTCAGCAGTACGTCCAGCAGTTACATTGACTCTGAGAGGACCAAGGAAAGAAAAAAAAGGTATTTTTTTTCTAGACAGAGCCTCAAGTCCAGCCTGCACGCTGTTTTTTTGTTATTCAAGAAAAAGGCTGCAGGGTCTGGAAGAAGGGTGAAATTTCCCTCCGAAACCCTTACAGAGGTGTCATTCAGGGTGGCGTGATAATATATTTTTCTCTTTTTGATGTATATAGTTTGGTTGCACTGCTAATAGTTTCAGGCTGTAATAACTGCCTCCGCACTTGGTGATGAGAGAAAGAGGCATAGGGATTCTACAGTACTAGAAGAATGAAAATGAAACAGCTTTTGTGTTGGGATAAGGCCTGAGTGTCCGTCAGGAGCACCAATACAATCTGCTAAGGTTCACAGAGCCACATGTTTCAGTCTAATTCTAGGCTGTCAGTCCGTGGCAGAAACAGCTTTTGTTATTCTTGGAAATTCCTTTTATAATGCGTTTTGATGGAGCAAGGTCCTACATCTGAAAGGCATTTTGCTTTTCAGACTATTGGGAAAATAAAACGTCCTTAATTACAGTTTCAAGAAATGTAGTTGTATAGCCACATCTTTCATCTCAAAAGGGAGCAGGGGCAAGCTGCCCACCTTGCAGATTTGCAGAGCGACTGTGGTAGGACACGTAATGCATCCATCTGTCTCGTAAGCCATGTAAAACCATCTCTCCTTCACTGACAAGTACCTGTTTTTTCAGCGCGTAAGTAAAAACAAACCAAAAACCCTGCAAAAAAAACCCCAAAGGGACTGAAATGCAGGTGCAATTGCATCCTTTCAAAGACATTCGTTAGTCGTAGCTAAAAGCTTGTTAAAGCAGGTCCAGGGAGGAGGCTGAGGAGAGACCTTATTGCTCTCTACAACTCCCTAAAGGAGGTTGAAGAAAGGAGAGTGCTGGGCTCTTCTCCCAAGTGACAGGGGACAGGACAAGAGGGAATGGCCTCAAGCTCCGCCAGGGGAGGTTCAGGCTTGACATCAGGAAGAAATTTTTCATGGAAAGGGTCATTGGGCACTGGAACAGGCTGCCCAGGTTGAGTCACCTTCCCTGGAGGTGTTTAAGGGATGGGTGGACGAGGTGCTGAGGGGCATGGTTTAGTGTTTGATAGGAATGGTTGGACTCAGTGATCCAGTGGGTCGTTTCCAACCTAGTGATTCTGTGAAACCTCAGAATCAAAAGCGTTTATAGTTTTCTGAACACCTGGGCTGTGGAAGATAAGGGAGCTCTGTGGAGCACCTTCAATCCTGTAGCTAGGAAGGAGCTGATCTTAGTAACGAGTTTCTGGACCCAACACAGAGAATGGTCCTCCTCCCCTCCTCAGGAATCACTTGGATGGTGGCACCAAGCCTTTCTCCTGTGGTGCAGGCTTGGGAGTCAGCTGAGTCCTCCTGCCAGCTTCACAAGGGGATGGCAAGGGGACCTGCTCCATCTCCAGTGTTTTGCCACTACATGAGGCTGGAGTGGCCAAAGGTCCTCAGAGGCCACAGGAGAGGCCTCAGGTCCATTCATTCCCCAAGAACTGCTCCTCCTGTGCACATCTCCCTCTGCATCATCGCCTCGTAGGACCACAGCAACGTCTCCTACCATGCATAAAGGCATTAGTCTACGTAATGTTTAATAGTCACAACTAGTATTGCATATAGATCCATGGTGGTGTTTGAATATGTAGCTGTTGAAATCTGATTTCTAATGATGTTAATGATGTTAATGAAGAAGAAAACCTATTTTTTTAATTGCAGGAAAACAAGCAATCCCATCTGCTTTCCACTAGGCAACAGGAATTAGGGAGATAGCGACTAGCACCACTATTTGAATTTGCAAGAAGCATTCCTGTTTTTTTCCAGTATATTCTAATGAATTGTTCTAATGATGGTAACCCCTCTGTAAATATCCCACAGTGCAGTGGTGGCATTTTAATCAGCAGGCTTTGGTGGAAATTGGAATATCCAAATTAAGTGATAAGCTTGAGTATCAAGTGTTGTGGGGAACAGGCTGTTTAGGACAGGGTAACCCTCGCAAACGCTTTTTGAGATAAGCCCATAAAAACCTTTTTAAAAACCTCTGCAAATGAAATGAGCTAATGTAGCATCTGCAGGAGAGGACAGGCTGACAGGCAGATGAGAACAAAGGCCACATGAGAGGAAATACAACCTAGCTGATGCTAATTCGCACCTATAAACTACTGTGAGCCAAAGCTGCTGCACTGAATCCCCCATTCCTTTTCGACAAAAAAAGAACCCTTGCAGCAATATCGGTTTAATGACCCTTAGAGAAAAGCTCTCGGGGGGAAATGAAGCGGGACAGGGAGAGAAGATGAGCCCCCAGATTTAAGCCTAGAAGCAGTAGCAGCACCACCACCACCACCACCAAGAAGCCTGGCTATGGATGTCCAGAAAGGTGCTCCTGCCTCTAGTCTGCTCCCACTGACGCTATGGTAGTGTGGTTGCGTGGCAGAGCACGTTTCTGCTTCAGCAGTGAAATGGCAACAGTGAGGAGTCTTGCTAAAACCTTGGTCTACTATTATTGTTGTTATTTATTATTTTTGTGGTCATTCTCCAATAAACCTATTGTAATCATGCCAACCTCTCCAGTGTGCATGCCCAGTGAGCACACTCGATGTTAATCTGAAGTGATACATTCCTGGGTGTGCTTCGAGTCTTCACACCAGTTTTTTATGTGAAAAGGAGTGGGACACTTGAGAGGGTAAAGCTGCAGCCTGCCCCGACCCTTCACAAAGTTCGGAGGACCTGCAGTACCAGGGTTCTTACCTCTGATGTGTACACTGGCTCACCAGCTCCTCTTCCCTCCTGAAATCTGGCTCATCTTGGGCAGCAATCGGTCCTTTCCACTTTTCCCTGCGAAATTCCCTGTAATGGCTTCAGAGATTGGATGCAAACACCTTTGTTGGAAATGCAAAATGACAGCAGCAGATGCCTTGATAGACAGTAAAAACCTTGAAGAAGGGCAGAGTAAATAAACAGCAAAAAATTAAATACACGATATTGCCACACAGAGAGGAGCTTTCTCCTCAAAATGTGGCGATTAACATGTACAGACGTGTTCTGCTGGGCTGGGAGGAAGCAGGAGGCACGCTATTTAAACAAATTGCCATGTAGCCCGTGATTATAATTAGGATTCATTCAAATCTAGGCATTCAGTAAAGCTTCTGCTCTGCGGCTGGTTCGGGGCTGCCTCTCTATCAGCACCTATTGTCTCATAATCTTGCTATACTCGACGCTTTTTTTATCCCAACCAAGTCTGCCTTGTTTATTGCCCTCCCCAGTGACTAAGCCAAAGTGTGATAACAATGCATGGTTTCATTCGACTCTTTCTCGTGTTAGCTGAAAGAGAGATATCTTCTCCCCTAATTGCAGAGGATCTCTTCAGTTTTGCAATTTCTGTATTGAAAGCTTGTTTAGGGGAAGGCGTGGGGATATACATAAATCTGAGATCTCACTGTTAGGGGAGATAATTGCTCTCTACCTCCAAGCATGGCAGAGCCTTCCCAAACTGCTCGGAACAGGCAAGTTCCCACACAACAGACGGGAACCTCAGACTCTCTTCCTCCACCTCTGCATCAAAAGAAGAGTGGCCAGCAGGTCAAGGGAGGGGACTCCGCCCCTCTGTTCCTCTCTTGTGAGACCTCGTCTGCAGTACTGTGTCCAGTTCCGGCAACCTCAATATAAGAAGGATATGGAGCTGTTGGAACGGGTCCAGAGGAGGGCTACAAAGGTGATCAGAGGGCTGGAGCACCTCTGCTATAAGGGCAGGCTGAGACAGTTGTGGTTGTTCAGCCTGGAGAAGAGAAGGCTCCGAGGAACCGTACAGCGACCTCACAGTACCTGAAGGGGCTACAAAAAAGCTGGGGAGGGACTGTTTACAAAATCTGACTATTTCTGTGGGAAATCCCACTTGGCATCTGCAGTTGAGAGGGACAGGAATGTGCTGCTGAGGGCAGAGCCTGCCCCTTACCTGGCCACTACCACTGCATGATTCCCCCAGGGAAGGAATCACTTTTGGGTGATGCCGTGTCTTCCTTTCAAGACGTGGCTTGTCACAAGTATTTCCAGGTTTTTAATTTTTTTTTCTCCCTGTGTTTTGATTCCGGTCAAAAACAATGTCTTTTTGTTGCTTTGGGAGCATTGACCTGACCAAAGGGGAATCTACCTTCCCAAATGTCAGGGGAGCAACCTGGTCATCTTCAAGCAATCCCAAAACCTTGCATGGCCACCTTCCCTGTGGCACATCTGTGATGCATGTGGGTTGCCCAAGCCACACCACGTCATCCAATGTCTTCCTTCACCCTTTCTCCTCCTTTCTTACCCTCAATTTGAGCCTTGAGAGCACAGCCAGCTGTGCTGACCCAGCCTTATTGTCCTAAGGCTGCTGGAGTTAATAGAGGGAGATGAAACCCCTAAATAGAGAGTGAGAGAGGGAAATGTAGGAAGAGAAATAGCAGCATTTTGCAATTCCGGTTTTCTGAAGCATGTAGACATACTAACAAGGATGCCTTTCCAGAAGGGGAAAACCTCAATAAAATACTACCAAAGGTGTCTTATCTTAACTGAGTGTTGATTTGCCTACTCCTCATTTTCTCATCTTTATCCCTTGTGAATGTTAATGTTCATTTCTGTATTTTCTGACATTTCTATGCATCATCTGTCGCTGAACTTTGTAGCAGCTAACTCCCCAGGGCAAAGAAGTTGTGTAGGGGATGCCCAAAAAATAGGCTTAGAGCATTCCTGAAGATGGACATTGAACAGCTAATCATGAATCGTTATACGCACGATAATAAGGATGATGATGGCTATGTGAACAGTAGCACACTGCAAAGGATGGTGTAAATATTCTTCACTCAGCCTTTTTGCTTTTTGTCTTGTTACTCACTTGTTTTGCTTCTTGGGACGTCAATTTTGAGAAGGAATTAACTAACACTGAGTTACAAGTGCATCAGTGGAAAAAATATTGTGTTCCTGCAATTAGGATGTAAAAAAAAGCTACGAATAAATACCTAGCTAGTTATTTTAAAATATTTTTTAAAAAAAGTAAATAAGCATTGAATCAAGCACTCCAGTGCTGATGGATAGATGTTAGCTTATCCAGGCTCAAAGAGATTTTCTTGCTCAGGTGAATGAGTGCCGTGATGTGGCATTGCCGATGCAGGGGCTGACTGCAGTGTCTGATGCCCCCGCCGAGTTCAGCTTCCAGCTTCTCAAATTTCTTGCACAATCCCAGCTCCTGTAAGGGATTAACGTGACACTCCACACCGCAACATCAAGAAATCCAGAGCCCTGCACACCGTGGCAATGTTCCTTGTACCTGCATGGATCCATTGGAACTCACCTGACCTGGCATCCTGCAACCTGCTGTGACCCAGCACATCAGCCCAGGTTATCCGTGTTTTTGCCTGCTCTTTGGGCTCTGGCCATCACCTCCCTTTAGAATAGAATAGTTTGGGTTGAAAGGGACCTTAAAGATCATCCGGTTCCAACCCCTCTGCCATGGGCAGGGACACCTCTGGCTAGATCAGGCTGCCCGAGGCCCCATCCAACCTGGCCTTGAACACGTCCAGGGATGGGGCAGCCACATCTTCCCTGGGCGACCTGTGCCAGTGCCTCAGCACTCTCATGGTGAAGAAATTATTCCTTACATCTCGTCTAAATCTGCTCCTCTCCGGTTTATAGCCACTGCCCCTCATCCTATCATAGAATCATAGAGCCTTCTCTTCTCCAGGCTGAACAACCACAACTCTCTCAGCCTGTCCTCATATGGGAGGTGCTCCAGCCCTCTGATCATCTTTATAGCTCTGGACCTGTTCCAACAGCTCCATATCCTTCTTACACTGAGGATTCCAGAACTGGACACAATGAGGTGAGGTCTCACAAGAGAGGAACAGAGGCACAGAATCCCCTCCCTTTGCAGCAGGCCCCAGCAGGGCCCTTCGGGACAGGCACATGTCACCTCACAGCCAGCACGACACATCCCAGGCCGCTATGCTGTCCCCAAACTGACCACCCCAAGGCTTGGCCCCCACCTCCAGCACACTGGAGAGGACAGACAGGACTGAAAATCCTGGAGGTGCCCAGCTCCCTGGCAATGCTCTACTGCATCTAAATAACTGTGAGTGAGAGAGGAAGGGGAACACTGGTCACAGGAACCATTGAGGGGCAGCGCAGGGTGGTAGCTGCCACCCCATCAAGCCCTGGAAAAGACCTGCGAGCATCAGCTGGGCAGGATTTGCTCCAGGCCCCCTGTGCAGCAGAGGTTATGGAGACCCTCCTCCAGGTTAAACCAGATTCACTTTCTTCAGCACAAGCCAAATGGGGATGTAAGCAGTTAAGGTTCCTGTGACTTCCTCAGAGTGTGATCTAGCACAGCCCTGCCCTCTCCTCCTCTTTTCTACCCCACAGCCTTAGATTGTACAGTTTTATTTCATTTCAACATGGGTTTATTCAAAAGAAAAACACTCTCTAACCAGTTTAAACAATTGTCAAATAACCTGCCATGCTCAGGCAGAGAGAAAATGTGGCGGGGGAGAAATACCCTGTCCCCCCTTTGCCAGGTCACCTCCCAAAAGCAATATCTGCTCCTCCAGCTGATTACAAGTGTCAGCTTGCCTCAAGTTCCCTTTGTGGTTTTATAAGATTATCCATCAAGGAAACACATTACACAACTTTGAGCTCATAGGTTTACCTGGGTGGCTGCCAGTTATGTGCATGCAGAGATACAGCCCAGGCCATGGGCCAACTCCTCCCATGGTGGTGACTTTGCTGGAGACCTGGGATGGGATTCATGGTCCACATCCTACCTGGAGACTTGCATGGCAGGAGTTTCTGCTCAGGAAGAATGCCTGGCCTTCACAGGGATAAAACCTTGGAGGTCACTTCAGAGGAGGAGGTGATGACTTTTAGGGCAGTGTCTGGGGAAAGATGTTAATCCACAGCAACATGGAAGTTCTGGAGGAACCTGCAGAATTTCTCAGCATATAAGAGCAAACAATTATCAAATTTTGTTCTTTTGGAAGGGGACAAAAAACTTGAGTTGTGATAAAACCATGTGGTTTTTTGATAATTTAATTTTTTGTCACTAGAAGAGGCACAAAAATGCAGTGTTTTTTCCCCAGAGTCACTGATGTTGCCCATACCTTGTGCTTGAGTGTCTTCCTTGTAAGCTCACCTGAAAATCCAATGTTGTCAGCAGTTTGCATCCATCACCAGGAGACACTCAATACCACTGAAACAGTCACACTGTTGTGAAATCGCTTTGGCATACGATTCAACAAGTGTGGCTGCTCATTTAACTTTTCATCCTGCATTGCACCAAGAACTATGAATGCTTTTAAGAGAGCGACTCGCATCCCTCAGCAATTTCCAAGGACACTGTCTTGTCTTTAAAATAATGAATATGTGATTCATGGCCAATAATTTAATCGTTTATATGTGCTTCTCTGCTGTGGCAAGGATATTTTAAAAGTCTTGGATCCAGATTATGTGCATCTGTATTAAGAGGCTGAAGGTGTTGGGCACAGCCTGTACCACCCACGCTCATTGCTCAGACAGGCTGATGTGCAGTGGCTAAATGAGACAACTTAATCTTTAATCTTCCTACTTTCTCCCCAGTTTAAATCAATACCAGAAGCAGAGGGGACACTTTTGTAATTTGGCTTAAATCCAATTCTTGCCTGGGAAAGCTGAGTCGAGATCAGGCACTTTTATGCCATAGCATGTGGTTTCTTACATATAACCCTGTCATTTCAAAGCCAGGTTGGAGAAAGGAAGGGAAAGCGAGAGAAAAGCAACAGACCTGCAGCAACAAAGCCATTCCTGTGTTTCCTGGGGAAACCTGCTATTGCGGCTTATCAGAGTGGTCTAAAAAAAAGTACATGAGCCAAACTTGCCATGAAGAAGCCCAAGTGCAGTAAACCCAGCCATTAGTTCTCTTTACAGGACTAGTGCCTGCTAAATCTGAAGATGAAAGATGATGCTTGGAAAACAAATTATTTAAGCTTTAATTGGGTTCTTTGCTGTCCCCTGTGTTGGCTCTCTGCCACTCAAGAAGATATTTGTAGGATCAGGGCATGAGCTTTCCTGAATGCCACAAGAAAAATTCCACAAGTGAGAACGATGAGTGTGCAGGTGACAAGGGAAGGTTTTCTGGTGACAATGAGTGCAGGGCAGATCATGGAGCAGAGCAGGCCTTGCCTTGGGAGCCAAACTGTAGCTAAAACTCAAGGGGAAGCATTCAGAAAGGGACCAACTCAGCATTATCCATTATTTTGAAGGGTATGTAGGAGAAGAAAAGTGTCATCCAATCCAGGTCTGAAGCAATCTGACTTGTGGTTCCGGCTTCGTTAGCAGTAGGCATCTGTTCTGGGTCCCTTCCCCAGTTTTTGGCTTCTCACAGCTGAGTTAAAAATATGGTTCATTGAACCACAGACGGGGCTGGCACCTTGGGAAGTCACTGCTGTGATAGACGGATTTGGATCTATGCTTGGGACAGTTACCCGGGTTGCTGCTGGTGTTTCACGTGCCCATCACCGTGGTGTCCTTCACTGCTGTGAATGGCCTTTGCAGGGGCCTCCTGCCAGTCTGCCAGAAAGGCAACCTGGGCAGCAATTAAAGAAAGCTGATGAAAGGCATCTGCCCTCTAATTCATTGTTTCATTTCTTGGCATCCTTTCAGAGAATAAATTGAAACATAGATTTCAATAATACTCACCATGAGGGATTTATTGCTGTTTTAATACTACAAGTAACTTCCAAAAGCTACAGCTCCAAACAACATGTATATTCATCAAATATATCCAAAATGTGAAGTTTTTAATAGCTGCATTCACCTTCTTGAATTTCGCTTATACTAAATTTACAAAATGCATTCGTATTTCACTTTCTCCCTACCAATATGGGTTTCTAATGAACTGCACAGAATTCTCACCATTTCTGCCCTTACTGCTAAATGTAAAAGTTAAATGTAAAACGAAGGTGGTGAGTGGCCTTCTTCCCTCCTTATAATCCGCAAAGATTTCCCCTCCAGCTTCAGGACCTCCACATATATTCTCGACATTTCAATCACTCAAAAATCTGTCTGTAATTATAAGCAAATCACCACCAGTACCTAGTGAGAGTCTGAACAAAACCCCAAGCAGCACAAGTATTTACCTCCAACTGCATCTGAGCCTTTTGAGGCTCTGTAGTAAGCAGAGGTGTTTATTCTGGCACTTTCCCCATAGCAACCTACGAGGTTTCAGATATAACAACCATCAGTCAATGCAGGTTGAGCATATCTGGAGCAGAGGGACCCCCTGCACTGCTGTCATGGCTGTAAGCTTAAATTAAAAAGCACAGTTATCTTTTGTAGCCTGAAGCACGCTTATCTCTTCAAATACAAGAAGCCCTATTCCTTTTCCACTGATGGAGCAATGCCAGGGATTCACCAAGTATACTCTACACAACCTATTTTTAAAAATATTAAAATCTATGGCACTGATGTAATTATCTGAACTCTCGTTTCTTAGCTGGAATGACAGAAATCTGGTGGGAATTTTGGCAAAGCCGGCACCAGTTTTGTGCCAGAGAAGGAATTCCCCATAGCCAGGAGGGCGGCTTTCAGTTTCTCTTCCACTTGGCCTCCTTCTTGTTTTAATACTGGCTTGCCGAGTGCTAACAAGGGACATGGTGATGTGCGGAGCTGAGAGGGGTAACAGCAGCTCAGCATTTCATAAAGCAAGCAGCACTCCCTCCGAGGGGCAGGAGGGAGGGTGTGGGTCTGCCCAGGGGCTCTCTGAAGGAGACCCAACCATAAATCATTCCAAACAGGGGCCTCTGTTGCTATCGTTTTTTAAAGAGGATGAAAAAGTCTCACAAGGTTCGGGGATCTACCGCTGTTGTCTTTCCTCCCTACTTGTATTTACCTTGGCAGCTGGAGAAATACTGAGTTGTGTTGCTGCAGGTTTGCTGGAGGACTTCTGGGATGTGCCAGTAGTCTCTTGCTTAGTAGCTGGCCAAGGACAGGAAAAACAGCTTGGGAAAATTAAAAAAAAAAAAATAAAAGCAACTCCCTTTTGCTCTTCCCTCCAGATCAGTTCTGTGACCTGGCTCACCACCAGCCTGCTAACCACCCATATTTGCTTGTGGTGGAGGCTCTCAGGGAGCAGAACTGGCCTTTGTGGCTGGGCTGGCGAGGGGAACACTGCCCCAAAAGGGACACCCCCCCCCCCCCGAATAAAGTGGTATAAAATATCAATTTCAGCTAAATTTTAGTAGCCCCACTGGGCTGGCTGACACTCAGTTCAGCTCTGCCAGATTTTACATCAACTGTGTTGAATCATCATAAAACTATCTGCAAACAAAGGCTTACAAAAAGCTCCCTCCCCTCTCAGTTACTCCACACTCACATTTTTTATTTGTGTTTTATTGTGTTGTCATCATCATGCTTTGGCTCAGACAGAACATTGCCAACACTCATGCTGTTTGAGGTCGCACTTTAAATCCACTGCAGCTTGAGACAAGCAGTGAAGTAGGAATTACAGTGCTCCTTATTAGTTTCCTTTTGCCCTTCTTTCCCTTCTTTCCGTTCCTTTCTCTCCTCTCTTTTCTCTCTCTCCTCTACTGCCTTGCCTTTTTTCCTGCCTTTGGCTACTTTTTTTTCTTTCTTCCTTGCTTTGACTCACCTTGCTTTCTTTACCTTACCTTGCCTTTTTCTTGCCTTCCCTTACCCTTCTTTCCTCTGCCTTGCCTTTTTCTTGCCTTCCTTTGTCTTGCCCCTTGCCTTGTGCTTTTCCTTTGCACTGATGGAGAAAAGATGAAAAATCCCCTCCAGGCTTTCCCTGAAGATAAAGCCAAACCCAGGATTGGCTTAGTTCAAAGTCTGCTGCTGAAAAACAGCAGCTGCCGAGTCCATTTCACAAGTGGTTCAGATGTCCCTGCCCTGGGATGAACATCTACCAGTGGTTGCCAGTCCCCTTGGCTGAGCCCCGCAGGGATGCACCGGGGTGCACTTGTGCCAGGCAGCCCGTGAGAGCAAGGCAAGGAGCTGAAAACACTCACATCTAAGCAAGCTTGCTTGCAGCTGGTGAGATGCCATTGTAGCAAGTGGTAGTCGTCTCTTGCTCTGCTCGTTGCAAGAATCAAAAGAGACAACTTAGAGCTTTACAGCTCTGACTGGGAGCTTTTCCCAGCTCCTGGCTCTGTGTGTTCTTCTCAGCCATTCCTGGCTTCACTCTGTGTTGTGCAGAGCCTGAAGTGCCTCAGTGTATGCGGCACTGAGGGTTCTGTTCTATAGCATTTTACTCCATGCTCCCTGTTTCCTCCATGCTTCCAGGTTCTCTCAAGCCCCTGAGCAGTGGGTTTCCTTCGTCAAACCATGTTGTTCTTGTCTGATTCACATGGCCCTGCATATGCAAACCCTGATAGCGCTGTTAGGATGGACTCCTATGAGAAGTGATGTCCAGTAGCATGGGAATCACCTTCCTTTCCCACCACTCCCTCTCTTCCTGGGCTGCCATTCTCAGTTTACAGCAAGGGGCCTGACAAAATGCACACACAAAGCTTCACAATCAGCCAGCATGCTCCATCAGCCTGTGCTCCCATCAGCACTAACAGCTTCATAAGTGGGAACAACCAACAAGGAGTTTGAAGTGGTCAAAAAAAAAACCCAACAACAAAACAACAACCATATAGTTACCATGGGAAATTTGTTTGCAGAGAGGACACCCACGCCACCAGAGATGATGCCCGGGAGGTCCTCTGCGGACCTCCTGTTCCATCCCCTCCCAGCTGGCCAAGGGAACGAGTTTTCTTTCCCATCTGCTTCTGTCCTTTTATTTCTTTGTCTTTCCAAAAAGCAGCTTTTGCCTTTAGTGTCAATGCATGACACCAGCTACAGACTCCATGAACATAACTTTGTGCAGGTCCAGCCGTCTCAATATCCTCCATACAACAACCCTGGGGAGGCTGCAGGTAGCTGAGCACCATCCTGCCAGTGAGCACTGACAGCAAACGGTGCTCATCTTCCTGTGAGAACCAGTGCCCGCCAGCCCCTGGCAATCCTGTGTTGGGATCACAAAGAGACGCAGGCTCCAGGAGTGATGCAGAGCTGGACGACCAGAAAGAAGGTGTCCATCCAGGCACAGAGCTGCTGGAGTGCCCTCAAAGGACCAAATCAAGGTCTGTCAGGAAGGTAGAGAGCTATGAACAAAAAAATTGCCTGTAGAGTTGATTCTTCCTTTACAGTGCATTATATTCCAACACTTAAAGTAGCATCAAAAATGAAAAAAAAATCCTGTTCTTAACCAAACAACTCACAACTCTTCCCATTTTGATTAACAGCTCCAGTCCAAACAGCGCACACATGAATATACAAACCAAGTCTAGGATCGTTTTTCCTGCCTCCCCTTTTCTATGGCACCACTTCAGCAGTATTTTGCTGGGAAGAGTGATGCCTAATGGGTTCCTGGTGCATGGAAACAACATCAGGTGTCATTAGAGAGACATTCAAAAGGATAAATGCAAGCCTGCTTTAAAAGATGACAACATAAAAACAGCACTCCCTTACTTGACACATCTGACCAAGCAGAGCAGATCTCTACATGAGTCTGGAAAACATCTATTTACTTTCATGAACAAAAGGAAACTCTCTCCCTGCAAGCACGCACCCATATGCTTAGCCTTACGCTTGTATGGTGTCTAGTTTATTCAGTCAAAATAGCTGCGCACATTGTTATTTTCAGGAATTGAGAAGCTATTGCCATGGGGACTGAAGATCCGAATAGATCCTGAGATCACATCACAGGGGGGTTTAAAATAAAATTGTCATTTCTGCCAATAATCACGTGAAACAAGCTTTGGTATGTAAGCATAGGGACTTGCTGCTTTGGTGACTTCTTACATATTGAAGTTACTGAACCAAGAGGAATATTATATGTTGTTTATAATAGCCTGGCACCAAACAGATACTGTTTGCAGGTTTTAAATATCATAGATTCATAGAATAGTTTGGGTTGGAAGGGACCTTAAAGATCATCCAGTTCCAGTCTCCTGCCATGGGCAGGGACACCTCCCACCAGACCAGGCTGCCCAAGGCCCCATCCAACCTGGCCTTGAACACCTCCAGGGATGGGGCAGCCACATCTTCCCTGGGCAACCTGTGCCAGTGCCTCATTACTCTCATAGTGAAGAAAATTTTCCTTATGTGTAGTCTAAACCTGCCCCTCTCCAGTTTATACCCATTGCCCTTCATCCTATCACTACAAACCTTTGTAAAAAGTCTCTCCCCAGCTTTTTTGTAGCCCCTTCAGGTACTGGGCAGTTGCTGTAAGGTCTCCTCAGAGCCTTCTCTTCTCCAGGCTGAACAACCACAACTCTCTCAGGCTGTCCTCATACGGGAGGCACTCCAGACCTCTCATCATCTTTGTAGCCCTCCTCTGGACCTGTTCCAACAGCTCCATAACCTTCTGATGTTGAGGATTCCAGAACTGGACACAATACTCCAGGTGAGGTCTCACAAGAGAGGAATAGAGGGGCGGAATCGCCTCTCTCGACCAGCTGGCCATGCTTCTTTTGATGCAGCCCAGGACATGGTTGGCCTTTTGGGCTGCAAGCACACACTGCTGGCTCATGTCGAGCTTCTCATCAATCAGCAATATGTAGAACATCTCCTCAACTGAGCACAGGATGGTGGCAATAACCAGCTGTAATGGGTCTGTGTTGGTACCAGCAGCGTAATTACACTTGAATTTTCTTCCATCAAGGCACACAAAGGGAAATTCTCTTGTTCCTGCCTCACACAGCACCACATCTATGACTTCCTTATCTCTGCAGAAAGACAGTCTATTATACAGACATATATATATATATTAAACAAACAAACAAACAATACACATATAAACTTATACCAGATCAGAAAATAAAACTTGTTTTGCAGAACAGAAGCTGTTGCAATCTGCTTCCACTTCTGTGTAATCTCTGCAGCATACTGATCTCAGGCCATGCTATCAGCTCTTGCAAATGAAGTGATGTGATGGCAGGTTAATACTTGGATATCAGAATACAAAAGAAAATCTGCCTTTCTAAGGATGCTGTAGTGAGAGCTGCATTAACCAGGGATGGAGACAACCTGCTCTGGATGGGTGCAGGGAGGTATCAGTTGCACAACATGCACACAGCAGGGAAATGCATGTTGCGTTGCTGGGACTGAAGGAAGATGGGTGAACCAAAAGCCCCCTAGATCCACTTAACTAAATATTCACCTTGTCTAACATGATTATTTGCATTAAATTGTCTTTGCTTATAAGAAAAGTTCTTAATCTGGGTTAGTGAAATCAGACCAAACCCAAGTGAAGGCTCCTGATAACCTTTAACACTAAAGATACTTCAGTGTCACTGCAATTCCATTTTGAGACACTTCTGCTTAAAAGAATGCCTATTTTCTGCAGTGTAGGTGTAAGATCTGCAGCTCTCCGCGCCTGTATTTAGAAGAAAAAGTGTATTGCTAACACATGGCAAAACCTGAAAAGGGGCATCACGCTTTGTGATTGTGATGTACTGGCTATTCACATCTGTGCTAGCCAAAAACATCTGGCTGTGGTGGCTCAAACCATTTCCCCATCTATCCATGGACATTAACATGTGGCACTTGATGCAGATCACTCAGTACCTGTTCAAAAGAGCAGTGTCACGGCAACGTGGTGTTTAGGAAGCTGGCAGTACACACGGCTTGCAGCGTGGCTTTGCATTGTAATTTGGAAGTGGTGAAGCTCACTTAAACCGCAGAGCTCTAAACCTGGAGTTTGGCTACTTCAGAAGTGATCCTCCAGTGCCACCAAACTGGAGGCTGCAAGGGAAAATCCATCTTCTTCCCATGTGCTGCTGAAATATCATAGAATCATAGAATCACGAGGTTGGAAAAGACCCACCAGATCATTGAGTCCAACCATTCCCATCAAACACTAGACCATGCCCCTCGGCACCTCGTCCACTCATCCCTTAAACACCTCCAGGGAAGGTGACTCAACCACCTCCCTGGGCAGCCTGTTCCAGCGAAAATTTTTTTCCTAATATTCAGCCTAAACCTCCCCTGGCAGAGCTTGAGGCCGTTCTCTCTCGTCCTGTCCCCTGTCACTTGGGAGAAGAGGCCAGCACCCTCCTCTCCACAACTTATATAAAGACTTCTCTGATGTGCATCAAAACTCTCATTCCTTGGGGCTGTCAGCACAAGGGAGTTTGCAAGTTAAGGCCTGACTCAGCAGACTACCGGTGCTCCAGAGACATTTTAAGTGTTCCCTACAGTGAAGTTGTCCTGTCTGCATTGCCTCTGTGAGACCAACCAGAGCCAACCAGTCTCTCGCATCTTTCGTAGTCAAATTGTAGCCCTGAGGTGGGTTTACCGGCTAGTTTGCAGAGGCTTCAGTACCTCTGTGGGGTACAGCCACGGACACGTGTCCTGCCAGCTGGCAGGAGTAGGCTGTGACCACAGAGCTGCCCATCCACTGCTGAACATCACTGGCACCAGGCCTGGTTAGCACACCAAGCTTCACATTGTCCATCTCATGCACACACTGTGATCACACTGAAACGTGCAGCATCGTCACCTTGCTGAAAATGATGCTGAGGATGTCTGACCACAGTGGATTTCCCCAAGCTCACACAGAGTCTTCAAGGTCAGCGAGGCCAGATGGTTCATAGCAGGTGGATCCTCCTCATGCTAGAGCTTGAAGGCTGAAATGTGCATTGTGGCTGATGGCAGCTGTCCTCATGGGCCCAATGACCATCCTCACAGATGGAGACAAGCAACCTTCAGCTGGGCCCATGACTCTTGCAGGATGGAGTACTGGGGCCTTTAAGCAGCTGACCCTGAGTTCCAGAATTTCAAAGACAGGCTTTCCTTTGCCCAGTGTGACACTCTCTATCTTGCTGTGGGCTTCACAGCTCACACGAGGGCTTCAAGGACTCTTTTCACGTAGCGGATGGACCAAGACAGGGTTCCCCCGCTGGTGTTGGCACAGCTTGGCACTGCTGCAACTGATGCGCCTCGTTCCCTGTCCAGGAGGGAAGCTATGTATGATCATGCAGTTGGGACAGGGCTACCTGCACCATGCTCCCAGGGTCATAACACCTGCTCTTACACCATTAAGGATATCACCAAGGAGCATTAACTCTCCCCTTCTCTTTGCCATGACATACAAATAATCCTCTCCTGCTGCATAAGGTGAAGAATGTAGCACCTCATACTTTGTGATTAATATGTTTAAGGCAGATCTTTACTACTTCCATAGTTTCCCAAATAGCATGGCATTATTTACCTGGTTGCAGACCACATCTGCAGTTATCTCCCTCCTAGACATGCTTCCCTCTCACTGTCTCTACTACCATATTCTGTGCTTGCATAATGAAGAGAAGAAAGAAAACTCCCAATTATGCCAATTAAATTATCCGCTTTGAAACACAAATTAAAAGAGCCATCCTGCAGACAGCCATTCCCAGATCCTCAGGGACCTTTCCTGTAAACTGCATCGCTTTACTGTCTCCTTCAGGCACAGCGTGGGCTGTGTCAGGGATTTACTAGCCCTTTTTGTCTCTAGAGCTGGTGCGTGTCTGGGTTGCCTGTGCCGAAGGCTCTGGGACATGGAGCAGACTGCCTGGAGCTGTTCCTATCAGGAAAACCAGAAAGCCCATCAAGTTTTGTTGTTCGTGGGCCAAAGCCTAGGACACAGAGGGACCTGGACAGGCTGGAGAAGTGAGACTGTGAGAACCTCATTGAGAGCAGCCCTGCAGAGAAGTACTTGAGGGTGCTGGTCATTGAGAAGCTCGACATGAGCTGGTGACGTGCGCTCGCAGCCCAGAAGGCCAACTGTATGCTGGGCTGCATCAAAAGAAGCGTGGCCAGCAGGTCAAGGGAAGTGATTCTGCCCCTCTATTCCTCTCTTGTGAGACCTCATCTGGAGTATTGTGTCCAGTTCTGGAATCCTCAACATCAGAAGGATATGGAGCTGTTGGAATGGGTCCAGAGGAGGGCTACAAAGATGATCCAAGGGCTGGAGCACCTGCCAGGCAAGGACAGGCTGAGAGAGTTGAGGTTGTTCAGCCTGGAGAAGAGAAGGCTCCGAGGAGACCTTATAGCGACCTTCCAGTACCTGAAAGGGGCCGACAAAAAAGCTGGGGAGGGACTATTCACAAAGGCTTGTAGTGACAGGATGAGGGGCAATGGGTATAAACTGGAGAGAGGTAGATTTAGACTAGACATAAGTAAGAATTCCTTCATGATGAGGGTGGTGACGTGCTGGCACAGGTTGCCCAGGGAAGTTGTGCCTGCCCCATCCCTGGAGGTGTTCAAGACCAGGTTGGATGGAGCCTTGGGCAGCCTGATCTAGGGGGATGTCCCTGCCCATGGCGTGGGGATTGGAATTAGATGATCTTTAAGGTCCCTTCCAACCCAAACTATTCTATGATTCTATATTTCTATGATTCTATGACACCGGTGCACCCATTGCTCTGCAAACAGTATCTCAGGATCTTTGCTTAGATTGAAGCTCTGGGCAGGATTGCGTTCTGGCTCCTGGTCACCATTTGCCTTAAATTTAGGAAATCTGTCCAGGCCCTGATGTAAGTCCCTGTGACTCCTCTGGTTCTGCGGCAGCCTGGAGTTCAGACATCAGGAGAAAGGGATGTCTTCAGCTCCAGGTGGGTGTCTGGGCTCTGAGCACACCCCCCTCCTCCTGGGGCTTGGGCTGCCTGGGCCCCAGGCCAGCTTTGACAGTGCAGCTGCCTGGCCTTGAATCAAAGAGCTGTTTGAGAACAAGCTGTGAGGAGCCTCAGCGGGGACTCACTCCCATTATCTCGGGAACTGCTTTTAAGTAGGGTCTTGCCCTTGGTCTCTACCCGAGTTACATTGCAGCTGTCCCCATACCTGGCTTTGTAACACAGTGGTCTGGATGCTGACACAACTTGGGACCTGCCCCATTGCTATGGTCTTGTCCGGTGACTGGGCTTTTGACTCACCTCAGCTACTGCCACCCAACTAAACTCTTCCTGCTTGGCTACCCTGGCAGCAAGTCCTACTCCACAAAGGTCCTACCCCACGCGTACCTTGTCGTCACCCTCCATCCCAGCCCACCTTCTTGTGTGGAGCTTCTTGACAGTGAGAAACAGCAGATGAGGAACCAGCGTGCACTTATTCTGGGGTTTCTTGTGAGAACAGTGGAGAAGGAAAGTGATGTTCTGTCCCAGAAGGAGCTTCCTCTAATTCTCCTCCCAGTCAAAGATGCTGAGACAGCAACTTGGCTCAGACTGAACACAGAGGCCCTCTGAATAACCAGAGGTTTTACAGTTCCTCCTTCACTAACATACTAGCAGACCAGCCAGCTGCTCCCTCAATGCTTCTGTTCCACAGACAATGAGGCATTTATAAATCCTGACCCTGAGCTGTTCATTGGTTCTTCCAAAGCAAGCCTCATGTCAGCTCCTTCACCAGCTCTTTGCTTTGCGTCCAGAAGGGACTTCTTCCAGCAGCAAGGGCAGACCTCTGGGACTAGTCCTGACACAGATGTACTGAGGAGGTGTCACAGTTTAGCCTCAGCCCAGCCCAATTTGGCAGCTAAAATGCAAGCAGTTGGGCTCCTGATTCTCCTCCCCCCCATCCAGGGAAAGAGACATGAAAGGAAAAACACTTATGGGTTAGATACTAAAACTAAAACAGATTTAATAATAATAATAATTATAATTATAATAAAAGATATATACAAACATGAAAATGCACCCCCTTGATCGCCACGTCAGCACAAATGATGCAGAGCAGGCACAGGGTAAAGGTCTTGGGCTAGGAGGGAGCTGGACTCAGGAACTGGATTCAGGAATGCATGCATCCAGGATCAGGGGTAAAGTGACGGATGAGGTCCTCACTGGATGTTGGCCATGGAAGAAGAGAGAGTGACCCTCGTGATCCCTCAGTTTTATACTGAGTTTGCCATATATGGGATGGAATACTCTGTTGGTCAGTTTTGGGACACCTGTCCTGTCTGCCCCTCCCTGCAGGTGTGACCCTTCTTCACCCCTTTCACTAGCAGCATTCCATCAGCTCAAGGATGGCCTTGGTGTCTACAGGAATAAATGTAAGCCTTGGCCTTTCTGCATCTTAGTGTTCCCTATGTTATCCCTTCTAGAGAGGGTCCTCATTTCTCTGAGCCCGGTCCACACACCATCTCACAGCCTAGCAAAGCCACCCATTTTTGGAAAATGCTATTTACTCTGCTGTCTATGGGTAGCAGGATATGGTGTGCTGCTGCAGATAGGTATTAAAGACTGCCCGGTCCATTAAGACAGTGTTGAAGGAGTGGGAATGCACACTGGAGAGCCAAATTTGATGACGTACATATCCCCATTGTAGTCAGGGCAGGGGAATGTTTGCACTATCCTAGCTGGTGGCTAGAGTTCTCTGCCAAAAACCCACCCATGGGGGTTTCACCCCAGACCAGAGTCTGGCACAAGATAAGCTGCTGCCAATGGGGGTGAATGGAGAACGTGGACCTTGGCCTGAAAGGGGCAAAGTAGTAATGGGACAGCATGGTGATACCCATATCCATAAGCTTTGAAAAGGAAGGACCATGCTGTACCCTGAGAGTATTCAGGTGCCAGATCCGTAGTGGTACAGTTCATTGAGCACTAACTTGCTGGTGTAAATATAAGAATTATTCTAGGTCAGACCAAAAGCTTGTCTTATTCAGTGTTGCATCTCCAACAGTAACCAGCAAATAGATATCTTAAGAAAAGCATAGGCACAGGAAAAAATGTGATGCTTCCCACAACGCTTTTTTACTTCTTTACTCTTTTACTTCTACAAATTTTTACTTCAGCAATGGAGAGAACTGCAAACACGCTTTAATAGTCTCGTGAAAACGAGTGTCAAAGGCATTGTTTGTAAGGGACTTAGTGTACTTTATGTGTTACTCATCCTTTTTCTTTGTCAGAGAGCAACACCCAATGAGATGCTGCTCAGCTGGTTTCTGGAGAGCTGTATGTATGGTGGGGACATCTTCAGATGATGCAGGCAGAGACCCCAGCCACAAGTTTGTCTGAGCCTGTGCCAGCCATGCTGCCTCTAACACGTATGAGAAAGCGAGGCATGAAAGTTAATGTCTGCTGGGAGTTACAGAGCACATGAACAGTGGAGTATTTTGTAAGGAAAAGCTTTCTCTCACTCAGCCATGCCAATGGTAACACACAGTTACAGCTGTCATGCAACCTAAATCAAAGATGCTTGGGTGTCCCATTTTGAGATGGACAAGCAAAACACGAGACTCATGAATGGTTTAGGTTGACTTAAGGGCTTAAGTAACAGTCCTTTTACATTTCTGTGATTACAAATTGCATGATTTTACAGACTGTTCTTGGTATGTGGTCTGTAGCCAAGTCAGCAGCCATGGTTTAAGATTATACCACCTCAAGAGCTGACTCGGTCCTCTACTAGGGTGGCATTGACACCCCCTTCACCCCACAGGTCTTCGCTTCAGCTGCTCGTGGCTGTGAACAGGGAGACTGAGGAGCTGACAAATGCGTTTTTGCATCTCCTGCCTTGCCTTCTAATACCCACTAACAGGGTGGGACTGGCAATAGGTGGCGTCTTAAAACACTGCGCCTATGTCCCTCCAATCCTTTTTGGTGGGACTGCCAGCAAAAGCATGACTCAGGTACTCAGGTTCTTTAGCTTTCTTTCACGTGCTGTTTTTCTTGCAGCTGTATTGACTGGTGGATATAGACAAAACCACTGACTGCAAAAGAGCAAGTGACTGGCTACTGTGGGGAGAGTGGCCTCTGACTCTGGAGCTGCAGGTGGGTTCCTGAGCTGATCGCACGCACTTCCCAAAATATGGAAATGGCACCAGACAGGTTCATTTTGTTTTGCTGAAGCCAGCAGGTCATCCCAGAAACAAGCACAGCTCAATTCTGTTCAGTAATGGGACACCCAAATAATTGTTATTGTCCCACATCTTTAAATTATGAAAGATCTTTCCTCCCCAAAGTTCTTTAAGCTACGAAGTTTATGATGTCAGGGCACTTAAGGCATGCATAGACGTCACTGGCCCTAAATAGCCTTTCTTCCTCCCCTTCACCCCTTCCGATCACCCAGGAGCCCCATTTCAGCCTGGCCAGGACATTAGCCTATGTATCCAAGCTGGGGCTGCAGTGGAGCTGGAGACCAGCACCCCAGCAGCATTGCTGGGGCAGGGGCTGACATGGAGCACAGGGAGGCTGCTCAAGGCCAGCAAATCCTAGCAGTGTGCTCAGGGTGATGATTTATATCTTATAGGCTTTGGTGACAAGAAAACATCCATATGGTGAAGGAGAATGGGCCACCCTGAGCTCTATGGTTCATTCGGTTTTCAAAGCAGCATAGTACTCTTTATTCTAGTGGTGCTTGGTAATTACAGTGCCAAAAAGTAGTATTTGCTTAACTACATCAAAATGTTTTCTCTCTGAGTACATGCAAGTTTAATTATCTAGTAAAGAGCTCCACCAAGAAGCTTTATTCAGGCAATAAAACTAATCAAACTTCCATGTAGCTCTATCTAAGACACATTCAATTCCTGAGTGTTTACTAGACTAATGAAATGTGCTATAGAAACTCTGTAAGGGTTACACCATGGATAGGAATAAATGGGAAATAAAAGACATTGCCACTGCTGTATCTATGAATCATATTTAGTGGAATAGGTATAGATTTATGGATTGGTAAATTGAATTGTCCCAGTCTGGAGACACTCCACTTCTTATTTGCAAGTTCTCCTTTTACCTCACAGATTACACTGGGTGAAGCTGAACAAAGCTCTTTTGTTCACGGTAATGGTGAGCAGCTCCTCCAGAGGATAACTGTAACACCCCTGCCTGGTAGGGATTGGATCGACACTACTGTGATGCCCTACCAGGCTTGAGTAAGCCACAGCTGGCAGCTACGGCCACCTTCCCTGGTGGGTAAAACAAAGCTCTCAGCTACTGAGTCTACTTTAGCAGCTCTCTTGGAGACAGATGGAGAGCTGGATCCAATTCTTCTTCAAAAGAGCAAGTGTCAGGGCCCAGAAGCCATCTCTGACACTAGTGATCTTGACAAACACTGTCATATCGGTCATGCCATTTGGGCTTCGCCTGCCTCTGGCTAGCAACAATGGCACAGCACAGCCAGACAAAGCCGCTGGGAAAAGGCACAGAGCAATGCACGTAGGGAGGAGAAACTACTTGGATACGAGAGGGATGGAAATGCTACAGTGATCCCTCAGATAAGAACACTTGGCACGCAGCTGAATGACAGTGAAGAAGAGCGCCAGTGTTCCAGATTTTTATTCATCTCCATCAGGCTGCAAGCCTTATTTTGCCAGAACTGTAAGTTGCAAGTTAGAATCATCTGAACACAAGAAAAAAGGGCTGAGGGAAAGCAATTAAAAAGCCAAGCTGTGAATTAGACTGAGAGACTCTTCAAGAGAAAGGGATTTGTGAAAATCTTATATACAGCTATAAAGGTCTTTTGCAGAACCTGATACGGCATAAGATAAGCTAGATATGAACGCTACACGTCTTTGTTATTTTTGATTTTTATTTTCTTGGATGCTTTTCTTTCAAATAAATACTGTGTGTTAGATCACTGCTTACCATTGCCTGCAATTACCTTACATCACCTCCATACATACACCTTCCTAACCTGGAATTACAAAGTGCAACTTCAGGGCATTGTATTTGACCCAGCCTGCTGTGCCCAGGCCACTATGGACCTGGAGGTCCTACATCTGTTTGCAACGTATGCAATGACCACCCCCGCTGCATTAATGACTTGGCGAGGGCATTACGGTAATTTTGACACTTTGGGAACAACTTTTGGATCAGCAGAGACCATTTGTGCTCTGCATTATGACAGACGTAACACCCCTGGGTGCAGGCAGCACCATGTGCACCTGTGGTATAGAATCATAGAATAGTATGGGCTGGAAAGGACCTTAAAGATCATCCAGTTCCAACCCCCCTGCCATGGGCAGGGACACCTCCCACCAGACCAGGCTGCCCAAGGCCCCATCCAGCCTAGCCTTGAACACCTCCAGGGATGGGGCAGCCACAGCTTCCCTGGGCAACCTGTGCCAGTGCCTCATCACCCTCAGTGTGAAGAAATTCCTCCTTATATCTAGTCTAAATTTGCCCCTCTCCAATTTATAGCCATTCTCCTAGTCCTGTCACTACAAGCCTTTGTAAACAGTCCCTCCTCAGCTTTCTTGCAGCCCCTTCACGCACTGGAAGGTCGCTATAAGGTCTCCTCAGAGCCTTCTCTTCTCCAGGCTGAACCACCCCAACTCTCCCAGGCCGTCCTGGTGTGGGAGGTGCTCCAGCCCTCTGATCCGTGTGAAGGGCAAGTTCGCAAAGCGCTGGGATTGCTTTCCAGGCAGGGCTCGCCCGCGTGGCTCTGGAGCTGAAGGAGTCCCCCCCGCAGCACCCGCCATCGACCCGCACTCCCTCCCCTCATCGCTCGCGGGGGTCTCCCTGCAGCGCGCGCTCCCGCCCGCCCCACGTGCGGGGCCGCCGCCCAGCCGGGACTACAGCCCCCAGAATGCATCACGCGAGGGGGGCGGAGCAAACAGGCCGCTCGCCGCGCTCCCATTGGCTGATCCCGCCCTCCCGCCGCGCTCCCATTGGCCGGTGCCGCCCCCCCGCGCCGCCGTTGGCTGGGCCCGCCCCGCAGCCGCGCTCCCGTTGGTCGAGCCCGCCGCGCGGCGTCACGTGCGGCCGCAGCCGCTCCCGCAGTCACTCAGCAACGGCGCTCGCGCTCGTCACGGGGCGGCCCCCGCCGCGCCCCGCCCCTCCCCCGCCCCCCCCCCCCCCGAAACCGCCGGAGCCGCCGCCGCGCAGGAGCCGGAGCCGCCGCCATGGCCGAGAACGCCGCCGCCGCCGCCGGCCTGGAGAACCACCGCATCAAGAGCTTCAAGAACAAGGGCCGCGACGTGGAGGTGGGCGCGGGGCCGGCGGGGAGGGAGCCCGGCGGCGGCGGGAGGGGCCGGGGCCTGGGCGCGATCGCGGCGCCGCCGGCGGGAAGGAGGCGGGGAGCGGCGGGAGGGCGCCCGCAGGGGGGATTTTTCTCCTCCGTCATTGCGGGCGCGGCCGGGCTGGGGGCGGTGCGGGGCCCCGGCGGGAGCCTCCCCGGGATGCGCCCCCCCATACCATTCCCTGGATACGCCCCCCGCCCCCCCCCCGCCTCCCTCCTTTTTCCCGGGATTCACACCTCCCCCCCCCGCCTCCTATCCGGGGTGCTCACTCTCTCTCCCCCCACGGGATGCTTCTCCCCCTCCTCCTCCTTCCTGGGATGCTACCCCCCCTCCCCCCGCCCTTCCCGGGATGCTACACCCCCCCACTCTCCCCCCTTCCCGGGATGCTACACCCCCCCACTCTCCCCCCTTCCCGGGATGCTACACCCCCGCTCTCCCCCCTTCCCAGGATGCTACACCCCCCACTCTCCCCCATTCCCGGGATGTGACCCGCCCCCCCCGACCTCCCCCCCCCCCCCAATTCACCCCTCTTCCTGAGATTCTCACCACCCCCCAGCCCCCCCGCTTCCCGGGATGCTCACACACACACCCCCCCCCTCCCCACACACACCCTTCCCGGGATGCGCCCCCTCCCCGGCTGCCTCCGCCTCTCCCGGGCCGGCGGGGCGGACAATGGTGCCGCCGCCTTTGTGCGGGGCGGGCAGAGCCCTTCCCGGGGCAGGGGGCTGCCTGCCCGGCGCCAGCGGCCGCTCCCACGCTCCGATGGGCCTTCCTGCAGGATTCGCTGCTGGCCGGTTTTGCCCCCTGCACTGCCTTAAATCAACATTTTAATTTTTTTTTTTTTTTTTTTTAAAAATCTTCTTTTTTTCCAATGCCGGTGGGCACATAAGTAATCGTCTAGTGGGCGTCTCCATCTAAATCAGGAAGGAGTGCCGTGCTTACCAAGGATAATGGAATAGCAGTTTACTCCTCGAATCTGAGAGACCTGGGTGATTAGAAGCTTATTCCCTGGAGTATTCGGAAGGTCTTCTGAATCGTGTGTCGTTACCCAGGACGTCTTCTGTTCCAGTCGCAGCTGTAAAGGGAGGAAATCCCAAATCTCATGTTTAAGTTTCTGTAATAGGAAAAGAAGGGGGAGGGAGTTGTTCTGAAATCAGATTAGGATTGAAATCGGATTAGGATTCGCTGGAGTGCAAACCTCAGTATGTGTCATCTTACTTTGACTTCACCCGAGGGTGCTTTCCTTGCTTCTCTTGATTTTTATCACTTAAATTTCAGCTCTAATGATTACAGAAGTGAATTTTAGCCTTTTAAAAGCACGTTTTTTATTCTTAGCAGAATTCACACCCCTGCTGCTATTGTTTGGGTGGAGACAATTTTATGCAGGTCAGGCTTAGCAGCAGCAGCGTCTTTAAGATGACATTCGCAGTATAAACTAATCTTTATCTGAACTGTTGTTTAACTTGGTGACGGTGAGTCTTTTTCGCAGAAAATATTGTATGTAAAAAGTATGTAACTACAAGGCTTCTAACATTAGTAAATGTTAGAAAGTAGCTAAAAATTGCCCATCCTTCTGTTTAGCAGTTGCTTTTCAAGGTAAGGAGGAGGCGTGGTGGGTTTCTTTTTTCCCCTTCTCATCCAGGGAGACTCTTCCTGCTGCTCCTCATTCATTTTGTCCTTGTCTCATCTCCCCTTATTGGTTACTGGCTTTGTTGCTGCTCTCTCAGCCACTGGCTTGACTCCATCAGAGCTCTAAACAGGGAAAGGCTAGGTATGTTTGTGCCTAGTGTGAACTGATCTGTCATCCATGCTCGCTTATATTATAGCGTCTCTGAGACTAGGGGAATTGCATATCTGCCTCCATGGGGGGAAGAAGGGAATTGACTGTCCAAGCTTTACTGAAATCAGTTATACCAGATCAGCTAAGGTAGCTTAGCTCTCATTTCCTTCTGAAGGGGAATAATTATTTTGGAATAAGGTGTTTGCTCTTACAGAGAAATCTGTCCTCCAGGGTTGTCTTCGAGTGTGCTGACTGACTTTCTTTTGTGACTGAGCCTAAGACTGTTTGCTAGATAGGTCCAACAATGTTAATGTGGTTAAAGCTTTCATCTGTGCTTTTGAAAAGTTTTAAAATCTAATAAGCGTCTTTCTTTTGGGGGCAAGAAACATATGGAACGCAGAAGCGTGTACAAGTTGGATGGTGATGTGCCAAAGTGAAAAGTAGATCCTTTTAAAGGACTGTCAAAGATTAGAAATGCACTAGCATCTTTCAGATTAATTTGGTTTGTATTAAATGTCTGAAATTTTCTACTACACCTCATTTTTGACTCTTTTCTGATCATGGTACTTATGTAAAAGTTCATGTTAAAAGAACCCCTCTACATAAACTTTATCTAACTTAAGTCTCTAAAAGTAAACCGATGTAAGTTAAGTTTATAGTGGAGAATGAAAGAGCACAGCAGTGCTCTGTACTTGCCACTACTTAGCTTTTCTTGAGATACCAGTAATCACACTAACCTGCTGTTTGGACAGTTTGTCTGTATTTAGTGAATGTTATCAGTTCTCCTCAAAAAAGTGTTTCTGTTCCAAATGAAATATTATATGTAATTCCCAACTGTCAGCAATTAAATACACTTGTTTTGGTCCCTGTGCTGCCAGAAGGAGCTTTACCTAGAGATCCCACCTCCATTTTTTTGTGCTTAACTTTGGAAACAAGGAGGGTTCAGTGCTCTTGTTGGCATTGGTCTGCATCTATGCAGTTTGTCGAATTCCACCAAAGAGAAAATAAGTTGTTAGGATAATGGAGTGATAAATCATGGTCTTATATCTAGATTATGTCCTTTGGAAAATCTGAGATAGTTAAAGCTGTACACTCTCAAGTTCAGTTTGAAAACATTGGCATTTGAGTCACCTTCTGCCTGGAGACAGTTGCAGCCTTTGAAATCATCGAACTCAAATACATTCTTTAGTAATCTTCCTTTGGCTTCTAATAAACACTGGTGAGTTATTATTGATCCCCTCTGGATACAGACTCTTCTGGCAGACCAAAATGCTTACTACTTTTATTTGTAGTTAGCTCATATTTTATTACTGGGTTTGCTAGGCCATATAATTGTTTGTGCTTTTTGTTAATGCAACTTTGAGGGAAACAAAGATGAGTAAGTACTTTTGTTTTATCTTAAGACAGACCTCAGTCCCCCATGTAACTTCTTACCGTGCTCCTTTTATAAGAGCAAAGAAATTAATCTGTTGAGAAGTCAAAGCTTCTGAACCCTTGACTTTCAGAAGTTCACTCTACTTTTCCTTGTTTCAGGTTTAGTTGAAAGTTTCTTACCTTTTTGTTAGCTTCCTCTGTTAAGAAGGTAGAGTTGTGTATATAGAACCAGAATTCTGATTTTCAGGTTTCAATACTTCCAGAAAGTATTTAGTCCCCAAAAGGATAATAGAAAAATCAAATGGCAGAAAGGGAAGTATTAATCACTTAATATGAGTTTGTGTTCTTGCTTTTATTAGTGAGACTCTTCTATTTTTGTAGGTAGTGACATGTGATTAGCAGCAGACAGAGCTAACCTGAACCTGCAGAGCTGAGTGATAAGGAGCCAACACACCAGTGGCTTCATGTGGGTGAACAACTGCCGAACAGTTTCTGCTTGCAGCTTTCTTGATTTTATATTCTAGAGATGTGAAAGGGCTTTTAAATCCTCCTATATATGAAGAGAAAGCTTTCCTGTGTTGGTCACAGGCATGTAGTCTTAAGTCTCAGTGGCTTTCTTCTAAATGTATGGCACTGATTATTGCAATACAACTGAGCCTTTACAGGACAAGACTAAACAGTTGCGATCACTTAATTTGTGATAACCCACATAATTTATTTATTTACATTGACATCTAAGCTAGATGAAAATCTAGAAAATCTAGTTTGAACCTTGTGATATTTTTATTTGCAGTTCTTCAGCTTCATTCTTTGCCTAGTGACATCCTTCTTAGACTTTTTTTCCTCTCCCAGCTTCTTAGACTAGAAGTATTACTTATTCTTTATTACAGTAGCAAGCACCAGTATGCTGGCTCACTGTTCTGATGCTTAAGGTGACAGATCAAACAATTCAGCCCATTTCTTTTTGTCAGGATTAGTCAGCATCCTTGACTAAAACTGAGGAAAAATTCTTGATGAACAGAGATGTTACAATTTGTAGAACTGTCCGTATGACTTACTGTTATTTTTGTGTGTGATGCAATGAGACTAGGTGGTCATTTAATTAGCAAAATGTGTACTGGATCAAAAGTAAAGTTTCATGAGCACTCATTCCTAAACAAACAACCCTAACTGGTGGGGAGTTTGTTGCATTATAACTTTCTATAAAAACACCTCAATGACTGAGATTAAAGTTTCCTTTTTGTATCCTTGTCATACACTTAATTATAAGTCAAAAGAATGCAAGTCTGTGAACTCTTTTTGCTTAAGCCATTAGGATTAACCTCCTAAAATTTCATGAAAGCTGTTTTCCAAAAGGAGACATGTCTGCTCTGTTGTCTTTTACCTACCCTTGCTCTGTTTGATTTTAAGATTCAGAGGTCCTGTCTGCTGATGCCTTTCCCACAGTTAACAGTTCATTTTGAGAGCAGGTGTATCACCTTTTGCTCTCTATCATCTTTGGGTTCAGGGACTTTGACAAAGCCATCTTTATTCTCTGCTTCAGTGGCCTGACCCCAGGTAGGGCAGAGGAAGAAGCTGGGCTTAGCCCAGGTCTCCATCATGAGTTTTGGCAGCTTAAGTGTACTTGCTGTTGCTGCTTTGCTAACAATGTGGATCTAGTTCTCGAGGGTGCTTGAATTTTTTCACATTTTTCTGTCATGCTGCCATGAAGTTTTTTGCAAGCAGAGGAACATCATTCTGGGGGATACAGATCTGTACGTTCTCTAGCCATCTGAGAAACATGTGGGTTGACTTAAAGCAGTGTTCTCATCAAGTGTCAAAGGCTCGTTGCAGTGGAGGTGCCATAGCTGTGCAGTGTTAACAAATGAGCAGACGTGCAGTTACCGGCTCATCTCTTGATGCTGTTCTGTGCACTGACTAGTGTTTTTGCTGTCTCCCTGTACTCCTCTCAAATATTACATGAAACAGATAAGACTTGCGGCTATCCCGGAAAGCCTGTTACCCCCAGCAACTCCACAATGATCCTGTTTCTTTCAGGAGCTCACTTTTACAGGTTGATCAGCTTTTTACTTTTTGCTTTGCTGGCACAGGAATGGTTATTGGCAAAAGAAGGGCTGGGAGGGAGTAGGGCTGTAACAGCTGATCTAGATTGGTTTAAGGTACTGTGGGCCTGCTGCCTCAACTGCCTCTCTGGCTGTCAGTAGTTTAAGTGAAAACACGGGTGTCAGGGAGCTTCCTATAGGGAATAGGATTTAATACAAAATCCGATACCATCATGCAGAGTGTCTAAGCTCTGGACTCCTGCAGCCTCTTTGTTACCCTTTCAGGCCAGTATATGTACTTTTGGGAGGACACAGGTGTACGTTTTTACCTTGGAAAGAATTACAGGGATAGGAAGCAAGAGGTAGATGTGGGAAGCCTTCTCAATGGTTATGGCTGCAGAATTCTCCAATCTTTAGTTAGTCTACAAGGATGCGGTACAGTGGTGTGAAACATTTGTTGGTTTTGGCAGAAAACTTAGATATACTGTTTTATATTTTCCCCTGAGGTTCAAAATCAATTGAATGCATTGCATTTTAATATGTTTAAAGACACAAATGCCTTAGGAAGTTATTGTTTATTTCAGAAATACCTGTGGAGAAAACAATTTGGAGATGGCATCTCATGATGAACATAATCTTCCTAAGCTGATTGGGATCTGTGCTAGCTGTATTGAGGCTCAGTTATTGCTGTTTGTCGTTGTGATATACCAAGCCCTCCTTAATCTTCCTGTAATTACAGAATTTGTTTTTCTTCTTTCTCGTGTATTTCTAACACGATACTGGTATCTCTAACGCTTCCATTATGAAAGGATTGAGTTTTAGCTTGTGAATTGTCAAAATCTGGTCAAAGTTGGTAGCAGTGTTAACTACTGTTAAGAGCTCCCTAACTATTTTTAAGTACGTTTTTTGTGTCTTCCATAGTCTTTGTGCAGTTCCAGGACAAATCCAGGCAGGACGTTTTGTCCTCTAAAACTGTGTTATCTGAAAGGACAGCAATTAGTATGATGTACCAGCTATCAGTGAGTGATCAGATTTGTACTTATTGTGGGATTGGAAGTAGAATGAGGCATCTAATTTATAAGATTAGGCTTGAAGAGGCAGTGAACTGTTTGAAGCTGATGGGGTGTGTCATCAAGAAGTAAAGACAGATTGCCAAGTGAAGTGACTTGACATTATAAAGAAATGTAAAACCTATATATTTTCCGAAAACAGAGTCTGTCAGTTGTTTCCAAAATACCCAGCACTGTGAAACTCTGATTGTGCGTTGCTATTCCTGATTACTTCTCTAACAGCAGAAGCTGGGGGCTTTGCATTCCATTTGACAGAATTTGACATGGGCAATCAAAAGAGCTGATTTCTTACAAAAAAGTTAGCCTTGCATCATGACTGTGCCTTAGAGTGAACTAGTAGCGAAGTTCTTCATGTTTCTTTAATTTTCTACTCCTATAACATTGTGAGCCAGCCCCTCACGTCTGGAGAATACCAGGGCTGGCTTAGAGGTCAGTGTGAAGGGGAGGACATATACCTTGGCTAGTGATATTTAACTGTTGGATTGTTATCCCTTCATAGTCAGATTGACACCGTTAAATCTGCTGGGGAAGCTCCGTGTTGTTTCTCTTGGGTCAGCTGACACTTGACTCCTTTCTCAGGTTAAGCAAATGTTACAGTCAGTTTAAAACTTGATTTTGTATGTGTGTGTTTAATAAATACAGCAAATAGAAAATAGGAATATATACTTTACAAGTGGTTACAGAACAGGAGGCAAAATTAATATCTTCCCCATTCAAATGCCTGTTACTGAATTACTTATTTCCCCCAGACTTTGTCACATCTGACCAGCTGAGGATCTCTCCTTGTGTGTTCTTTGCCTAGGCTGTTGTCAGATTTAGTAACAGGTGGACTATATAGGTAGTGATGGAACAGGTGATTTGCAAAATCAGCTTGGAGAAATGGCTTCCTCATAATTTGTCTTATTAGCCTTGATGGAGATGTATTTTAATGAGTGCTCAAGCCCCGTTGCAAACTTGCGGGTGTGAAACACAGTGAAAGCTTGTTTGTGTGAGGAGATGGTGTTTAGAAGGTGGTCAGACAGGGTACGTGGGCAACATGCAGCTGGGTTTTCAGAGTTGCAGCTGGGGTTTCCTGACCAGGTGCAGTGTGAGATTTTGGAATGTCCTAGTCCTCCCTTTTCCTTGGGCAACTACAGTGTCACTCAAAGTTGATGGAATTAGGCAGAAACATTGTAGCCCTCTCCCATGTAAGGTAAGGTCACCCGAACAACAGGTACTGTCTTTGCATGCAGTTGTTTGGCATCAGGGTCTCTTACTACTTTTCATGCACAGAAATGTTAGATGCAAAATCAGTGGTAGTGATTTCTTTGTGCAAAAAATCTGATTTGCAGCCAGATATAGAAGGTTTACCGTATCAACAGAGATTCTTGAAATGAGAGCCCTGCTAGGATCCTGTTTGATGATACCAAGCTGAGTGGTGCAGTTGCCAGAGTGGAAGGATGGGGTGACATCCAGAGGGACCTGGACAGGCTGCAGAAGTGGACCTGTGACGAGCTCATGAGGTTCAATAGGGCCAAATACAATGTCCTACACCTGGGTCAGGACAATCCTCATTTTCAGTACATGATGGGGGATGATGTGATTGAGAGCTCCCCGGCAGAGAAGGACTCGGGGGTGCGGGTTGATGAGAAGCTCGACATGAGCCGGCAACGTGCACTTGCAGCCTGGAAGGCCAACTGTATCCTGGGCCACATCAAAAGAGGCGTGGCCAGCAGGTTAAGGAAGGTGATTCTGTCCCTCTGTTCCTCTCTTGTGAGACCTCATCTGGAGTACTGTATCCAGTTCTGGAATCCTCAAGGTAAGAAGGAGATGGAGCTGTTGGAATGGGTCCAGAGGAGGGCTACAAAGATGATCAGAGGTCTGGAGTGCCTCCCATATGAGGACAGGCTGAGAGAGTTGTAGTTGTTCAGCCTGGAGAAGAGAAGGCTCTGAGGAGACCTTACAGTAACCACCCAGTACCTGAAGGGGCTACAAAAAAGCTGGGGAGGGACTTTTTACAAAGGCTTGTAGTGACAGGATGAGGGGCAATGGATATAAACTGGAGAGGGGCAGATTTAGACTAGACATAAGGAAGAATTTCTACACTATGAGAGTAGTGAGGCACTGGGACAGGTTGCCCAGGAAAGCTGTGGCTGCCCCATCCCTGGAGGTGTTCAAGGCCAGGTTGGATGGGGCTTTGGGCAGCCTGGTCTGGTGGGAGGTGTCCCTGCCCATGTCAGGGGGTTGGAACTGGATGATCTTAAAGTCCCTTCCAACCCAAACTATTCTATGATTTGATGTTAACCACCGTTTGTCAGAAAGGATAGTAATGGGTAGTGTTCACAACACCAAACAAACAGCAGTGAAGAGAACCTTCCAGACAAGAAGAGACATTTAAAGAGTTCTGACACAAGGGCATCAATGTGATGGTGCCTTTGAGCATCGTGAGCTGGCAGCGATAGGTCAGAATCTGGCGGTGCCCTCCTCCCATGCCCACTGCTGGCAGGGGCACAGCCCACTGTACCTCTGTGCTCGGTGTAACCTGTGTTTGGGTGTGCCCTGTCAATGGGGATCCGTCAAAACCAGACTGCTACTGGCAGTCTAAGCTACTTGTTAGGGCTAGCCAATATAATGTTTGTGTGGAAGGATGTATAAATTGGAATTTTGAGAAACTGAAGGTACCCTCAAGGAGAGATGATACCCAAAATGTTCAAATGGCAGAAACATGGAAGCCGAACTTAAGTCATGTTAAAAAGTTTGGTAGGAGTGTCTAGAATTCACGATACTGAAATGACTAAGGGTTGCTGACTGGGTTCATAAAATATTGTAGGATGTTGCTGGAGTGTATTTTCTAATTCCTAATGCACCATCTTCTTACTGAGTTGTCAGCTGGGTTTATTGTTTTCTCTTGTATCTTGAGCAGAACGATCTCTTCATAGGTTTAATTAGGCAGCTAGCACGTTTAATCTTTTTATCTGCTTTTTGATTGTCTCTTCCAAAAAACAGAAAAAAAATTATTTAATTTGAGCCATGTGTAACACCAAAAACGTTTGCTGTGGTTGAATATAGACTAACCCTCTAGGGATTCAATTTGTTGTTTTTTTCATGGCATCCTGTGAATGTACGCAAATTGCAATTATTGTTTCCCATTTTATAGATGGAATAATAGGTTCCTCACTTCACAGGGAAGTGCTTATAAATACATTATAGAATTTTAGAATGATCGTCTAAGGTACTTTGATACTACAATTGAAGACTGTTTAAGTATCTGGAAAGGAAGTGTATCTGTTCAAATATAGATTACACAAGAAGGTATCTGGCTTGAGTTTAGCCTAGTAGGTTTTCTTTTGTCTTTTTCCTTTTTTCCCCTTCTTTTTTTCCCTTTTTTCTTCCTAGGGGAAATGAGTATAGATATTTGGCAAGCTTAAGAATGTCTGGTCTTCTGTGGCATTTGCCCTAGAAGTCTGTGAGGCCTTTCTGACCAAACAGTTTTGTAATTAAATTCTTGAAAGTGGTTATCTACGATTTTATAGAAGCTTTTAGATTTAAAAGAATTTATTTCAGTCTTTATGCTGATCTAAAGGTTTTAGTCTGATATCTGCATCTAGTTACCATAAACAGTTATTTTTAATCTTGTTCTGCTGTTTGCTGTTTTCTGTTTTCATGTCCTGAACATGAGTGAAGACAGTGTTTTGGCTGTGAAGTGTGACCTTAGAAGTGGTTGATTTGGTTTCTAGTAACATCTGTTAGAAAACACTGAACCTACACCTCTAAATTGGGGTCTTCTAGAGTAGAGAAGAGGAAAGGAACTCCTGCTCTTTTGCAGTGGCCATCAGCTGTCGGTGTACTCTCCCTCCTTAGTAACGGAATGGGAGGGATGCTTGCTTAGAAATTCTAGGAGAGAACAGAGGTGTTGTCATACCTTGGGGGAGACCAAGGAGCGGTTTAGGTGCTTTGCTTGTTCTCCTTCAAGGGCAGGACAAGTTTCTAGGAGAGTCTAAAGCATCTGCTATGCTGTTTGTGCAATACAAGAAAATAACAATGTCTTCTTACTGTTAACACATCTGAATAGAAATTTGTATACTGGCCAGAGCAGATTCCTGTAACATTACTGTTCCACATTTCAGATCCTTGTACATATTTAGAGTGTGTAGAGTAGCCTTAATATTCTAATTTTTTTTTTAAGTGTGAATGGTAATCACTGGTAATTTGGCTGTCTTGGTTCTCCAGTGTCCTTGCAACTTATGTGGCACATCACAGTATTCAGATAAGGCAGATCTGACATCATTACAAAATTCAGGATGCCCTTCTGTTTCCAGAAAGTACAGGAAAAGAAGGATACCTGTATCCTTCAGACCAGTCACTTCTTTTAAGCTGAAGCATAAGTGACCAAACTCCACAGTTAAGTTCTTCAAGGTGGGCTCTTGTCAAAGTGGAGGTATTTTTGGCTGTATTGTCACCATAACTTGGAGCACTACATGGGCAAGTTCCCTGCCTTGTTAGGACCACAGGACAAAATGAGTACTTTGAATTAGTTGATCCTTCCTGCCTGCCTGTTGATCTGCACAGACCAACCATTGGCACAGTGATGAGCTAGCTTGGGATGCCGTGGGATTAACTAGCGACTTCAGTTTGACTTCAGGTGGAGCCTTTACAGTTCTGTTGTGGTCTTTGGTGTCAGTAAAAGTGTGATTAACAATGTGGGATCTGCATCTGAATGGAAACGCTGTAAAAGTTTTGAGTAGTTATGATGTCCTTGATTCACACAACAGCAGTAACTGGAAATCTACCAGTAAGCAGTAACTGGAAATCTACCAGATCCCGTCTTCCTTCTTTCGGTTGAATTTAGATGTTCAATAGAGAATCCCAGCTCTTTTATGCTATATTAAAACAGCAGATAATGTGTAGATTGTGTTCTGGACTGCTTTGTGTCCTTCAGTATTGGTGCAATTTGTGTTGAATGCAGCCAACTAAATTACTTCAGATCCAGTTTCCTGAGGATTGTTTGATAGGACTGTACTTGTAACCTGGGTGATTGGTATATGGAAATTAAAACACGAGTGCTCATATCTCACTTCTTTGCTGGTAGCAGTTCAGTGTGCAGGTTAAACAAATGCAGAGAGAATATCAGGGCCTCAAAGGATATGCTTAGTAAAGACCTGGTAAGAAATAAATTTAGTAATTGTTTTTCTTGAAGTACTTCTGGAGCAATAGAAGTAGATAATGTGGATGGGCAGCATTGTCCGCTTCTGTAGGGCTTCCAGGTGAGTCAGCACTATGAGCAGCTGTAATTTGAGGCTTGTGGCTTTCCACATTGGCACGCGTGTCTGACTTCAGTGAGTCACTACCCATCACTAAGAGAGTCACAATGCTTATCTTATGCATCCAGCTTATTGAGGCTAGCCAGGTTCAGATGCTTGAATTATCTTGCCACAGACTGGCTAACGAAAAGCAGCTGGAATTAATTTTAGGGGCCCCAAACTGGTTTTGGCGTTTTTTTTAAAAGCAGCTCCAGCTGTGAAATAACTAGTTTTCCTTCAGTGTCTTTCTTCAATCCTGAGGAACACGAGTCCCAGACACATTATGGCATAAATACAGTAGCATAAATACTGCACTCTGCTTCTAGCGTACCCGGTACTGTGTTAAAAATTATAAGCCGTTAGAAGGTTTTACAGGGGAACTTCATAATATTAAGACTCTGCAGTACACAGAGAATCTTAACCGACTTCTAATATTTTCTGCAGCATAATATAATGTTGCCCTAAATGAGGAGCTAATACCTTTTTGGGTCAAACAGTAATCAAATGAAATAAAACTCTCTTTGAGTCTCAGGTCAGGATATGGACACGTTTTAAGTGTATTTGGCTGCTTTGGTTCTGTTGGTTGCACTGTGGAATCCATGCCCCCTGCCTGCATTTTAACTGGGTCAGCATAATTTAATATGGAACTATGATAACAAAGCCAAAGGTGAAGTTCTTCTAACTTTATACTCTATGTGACTGAAAACAATAGTTACTGCTTTTCTTAGACAATTTGGAGCTTTATGGGTATACTTGATAATTACATAAATGTCAAAATTAGGTGTGGGGAAGAAGAATCTGCCCAAAACATACACCAGAGGGAAGAAAAAAAGCTGGTTAATAATCCATGATGTTTGTAACTAAAGGAATAAACATAGCAGGAAGGGTCAATTTTGACTAAACATTTAGTTTAGTTTGGCTAGGTGTCAAATCTTTTTGCATGCTGAAAAAAAAGAGGGTATCAGTGTGTAAAGCATCATTGATTTTAGTTCTTTGAGTTGTGATTAAGTAGTGGCATTGAGACCATTGGAATGCTGTCCCAGAATTTTGATTTAGTAGTCCCAAAACTTTTCCTTTTTATATTGTTATTCACTTGCAATTCTTGGAGTGTGCTGTATGCACTTTGAAAGGTGAACTGGTAGAGCAGCAGCATCACCTTCTGTCAGTGACCCTTTCTGTCTCTGTTTTTGGCCAAAGTCGGCTGTACCGGAACAGGTAGAACAATAACTTCAGTCTATGCCTCAACTTTACACATACTAATAAACTATATTCTGTGCATATATAGAATGTTAACTTCTAATGCAAACCAAAGATAGGCAGCTGACAACCGTACTCATCTCAACTATTGTATACAAACAAGCACTGGAATTTTTTTCTGCCCCAAACCAGCCCAACTGAGGCTTTTGCGTTTTCACATGCATTGCAGTATTTCATGCTCATTAAAAGGTGTCAGAAGGAATAAGGAAAAAAAGGCTTGTAAAGTGATTTGTAAAGAACAACAGTGTTTACTCCATCAATGCAAACACCTTCTCCTTCCACTATATTGCACCCGCACCTATGTTGTAAAGTATTTGAAGAATACTGTAGGGTATGGTTATATGCAAGAGGTGGGGTATTAGTTAAATCCAGTCCAGCTGTTGGAACTGGCACAGTTTTTTTCTTTCAGTTAGGCAGTTGGAATTAGTCTGGAATTGACTTGCAAATGCTGAGCTCTGGGTACACTCTGTTTAATCATGCTACTTTAGTATCCCAGCTAAGTATTTGGCGTAGCTCTTTCCTATGGACATTAGGAAAAAATTCTTCACAGAAAGGGTCATTGGGCACTGGAACAGGCTGCCCAGGGAGGTGGCTGAGTCACCTTCCCTGGAGGTGTTTAAGGCACGGGTGAACAAGGTGCTAAGGGGCATGGTTTAGTGTTTGATAGGAATGGTTGGACTCGATGATCCGGTGGGTCTCTTCCAACCTGATTATTCTATGATTCTATAAGCATGTATCTTCTGGTTTCCTGAGGTTCCTGTAATGTTTAGAGGCAAGAGCGGAAATGAAGAATTAAAATGACCAGTTATCTTCTTCTGAAGTTTGTAGATGCAGAGAAATAAGTCATGGAATCATAGAATGGTTTGAGTTGGAAGGGATCTTAAAGATCATCTAATTCCAACCCCACTGCGCTGGGCAGAGATACCTCCCGCTAGATCAGGCTGCCCAAGGCCCCATCCAAGCTGGCCTTGAACGCTTCCAGGGATGTGAATTTGTTTTCCACTTAATAGCTGAACTTTCAAAAATGCAACCAAATGCACATCCTACCAAAGTTCCTGAAAACATATCTTTTGTTTCCTTAGAATAGCTAAAACTGACATTGATATGCGTTATCTGTCTTGTCAGGGTGAGCCTGGCTTTCCCACTTCCATCGGGTGGCTGGAGGCTGATGCCTGCTGGTTGGCCTGCAGGAGAGCAGGGGTAGCCAGTGAACAGCTTGTGGGGTAGCTGACAGGCCAGCTGCCCTGGCAGTATTGATATGTTGGCTGGCATAAAAACATCTATTCCCTGCCTCCCATCTCTGTTTTTTGGACTTGCTCCTCTGGCAATGGAAGTGATACAAATGTGTTGATTAAAAGATTACACTCCTCAGGTATCCCACTTAAAGAGGTAGTTGGCCTGGGTGAGCTCCACACTGAGCTCCAGATCTCATCATTACAGTGGTAGGTAGATTTTTAGTCATTAAATGATTGTTATGCTTCAGATTTCTTTCTGACACAATTGGCGTAGCTAAAAATGGATAAAACATTTAAAATTCATACCATTTACTGTTGCAGCATTTGATTTTTTCATGTATGAAGAATGTACGTTATTAAACACCTTGTACATGAAACTTCCTTTTTAATTTCATTTAAGAAATCTTTATACCAGCATAACAAAGGGCATGTAATGACTTGAGCTTCTCAATAGTTGTATCAGTTACATGTTGAAATACTTCAGTTTTCTGATTTGTACTGTAACTGGGGATGAAGTAATCTTATCAAGTATTGAGAATTACTTGTCTCTGAAAGTGATATACTTAAGGGACTTTAAAGTGCTTATAATCAATTAAGATTGATTTTTTTTTTCCTTTTTTAAGACCTGAAGTAGAAATTTCAAATTAACAGAAGGCCAAAGACTAGTTTAAGTACTTCATTGTGTCTGAGATGTAACTTGCATAAAGTAGTACCAATATTTTAAATCCTTCTTTCATAAATAGAAGGACTATTCTGACTGCTTTCTCAGATATGATTTTTGTCCTTTTGAATTAACCTGGATTTTCTTCCTGTGGTCTTACATAACTTTAGCAGAGTTTAGGTTTGTGGATTTTTTTTTCCTCGCAAAAACCACACCACTGTATTATGTATTTGCTGCAGAGAGTTTTGGAAAATATTATCTTGTTCTGCTGTGCGTTAGATTAGTATAGCTGACTGGTTTGTAATGTATTATGTAGTTAAATGATTTTTATTTTGAACAAAGGCTCAAGAAGCCAGAGAAGCTTGCTAGACTTAATTATCTTCTTAGAATCTCAATGCTATTCAAAACTTCAGAGTTATCTTTTCTTTGTTGGCCAGGGAGGTGTATATAGGCTGTCTTAAGACACGTGGAGTGGTAGTATTACAGCAGTGATGCTTGCTTTTTAATGGTTGTGAGCATCTTGTGCACCTTTGTACAGGGTTTCACACGTGTTCCTGGTGAAGTATGCGTGGCTGAGCCAGAGGGCCCCAGGTATTTAGTCACGTAAAAATAATTCTTTGAATGTGCTGGCAGTTAGGGTTACTGTCTTGCTGATAATTCAGAATTTCACAGGGTTATCTTTAGCCATTGCTTTTTGATATTAAGAGTTTTATGTACAGTCTTGTGTTCTGTCATAAACAAAGTATCAACTGAAAAATCTGAAAGACGTTTTCCTCCTCCACAGGTGGCCCTGAAACTAGGCTTTGAGTTTCTTGTCAGCTTCTTCTTGGAAGAAAGACACCAGAGCTGAAACACTGATCTGATGTGGATGGCTGTATTCTGTCTCGCTTGTGCTTTTTGAGTGTGTCAAAAGCAGTTTTACAGGGATGGTAGCATTCTCTGAAGCCTGACTTGGGGCATTGACTTGAGGCTTGCTTTATTGTCAAGGTCTAGTGTCTCTTAAATCTCATCTTTTGTCAGCTTAGCAGTTTTGTGTCATCATGAAACACTGTTCCCTTGGCAGCTCTTAACACAACAGCCCTAATGTGTGTTGTGATTTTCTTTATTGGCACATACCATTAATTTTAGTTTTGATTCTTTGAGGGAACTATGGATAATTTCTCTTTCAAGCGGAAGGTGTTAGGGAGAGTTTTTTGGGATGAAGCACTCTGTATTTTGCTTTGGAAGAGTATTCAGAAATTCAGGGTAGAAGTGAGAACACAGATTCATCTAACAGCATCCAGTAGGTGTTTTGGGGTTTTTCTTCTGGTTTATTTTTTAAAATAATATGCTGAGGAAATTGAAATTGGAAATACTGCTGAATATGTACTTTCAACTTGTAATTGGGCTTATGGTGCTTGGTGCATTGCTGTGGTTACATTAGAGACCAAACAGACTGGTAAGTAGGTGTTCTTCAGGTGGTGAACTTGGGAGGGGAAAAGTCTTGTTACAGAAGCTTTATGAACTTCAGTCTGACTTGAGTCTTGTAAGGGTTGAGATGTAATGTTGTAGCACAACTTGGTAAGTGTTGTATATTTTTGTTTCTTAATAGTACATGCTGACTGGTAGTTACTAAGTTTTACTTCCTTTACCTTGCACCTGGTGTATTAATGCCCTTGTGTTCAGGAGCAGCCTCACAGTTCAGACGCTGCAGGAAGAAACTGGCAGAATTTTTGTGATTTGCAAGATTTTGCCTATGCAGAGTTCTCAGTTTCTGAGATTTGGAGTCTGATTTCTTTATTTTTTAAATCAGAAGGCCAACCGTATCCTGGGCCACATTAAAAGAAGCATGGCCAACAGGTCAAGGGAGGTGATTCTGCCTCTCTATTCCTCTCTTGTGAGACCTCACCCGAAGTATTGTGTCCAGTTCTGGAATCCTCAACGTGACAAGGATGTGGAGCTGTTGGAATGGGTCCAGAGGAGGCTACGAAGATGATGAGAGGTCTGGAGTGCCTCCCATATGAGGACAGCCTGAGAGAGTTGGGGTCGTTCAGCCTGGAGAAAAGAAGGCTCTGAGGAGAACTTATAGTGACCGTCCAGTACCTGAGAGGGGCTACAAGAAAGCTGGGGGGGGACTTTGTAAAAAGTCTTGTAGTGATAGGACGAGGGGCAATGGCTATAAACTGTAGAGAGGCAGACTTAGGCTTGACATAAGGAAAAATTTCTTCGCTATGAGGGTGGTGAGGCACTGGCACATGTTACCCAGGGAAGTTGTGGCTGCCCCATCCCTGGAGGTGTTCAAGGCCAGGTTGGATGGGGCCTTGGGCAGCCTGATCTAGTGGGACCACATTGCAGGGGGGTTGGAATTAGATGATCTTTAAGGACCTTTTCAACCCAAACTAATCTATGATTCTCTGATCTTGCTAGGCTTCAGCTAGCATTGCAGATACAGATTTTAGCAGATGGTTGTCTTTCCAGCCTGAAAGCTGGTAACGAATCCATGGGATTAAATTGCAGAATGGTTTTCTATTCTCTCTGTTTTAGCTGACCTATGTTAGCTGGGGAAAATGTTTTACTCTTCTACTACTACTTAAATCTTTTGTAAATGCCTGTTGATTTCCTACATGCTGGGGCTTACAGGTAGTATAAAAGTGAGTTTTTCGTATATAGTCTATAATTGCAATGACTGACATGTATGAAGTGGAGTCTGTGGTCTTAAATATATCGATATGCAATATGAAGAGGAACACTAGTGTCATCGAGTTAGAAATCATGTCAGCGTGCCTCTAGCTGATCTGACCATAGTAAACAAGTTTAACTGCCAGAATGCACAGTAGGCTCTTAGGGAATCTCAGTCCTGTGTATTTGTAGGAAGATTCTAGCCCTACCACTGTACTACCGCTTCTTGTGTGATCCTAGTGACCCTGACACGACCCTGATTTTTAAAGGTGCTGTGCAAGCATCTGACTCTGCAAGACTGAGAGCCCTTAGTTCAGTGTAGGTCAGATAACACTCATCAGTTTTGTGAGGTTGAGGCTAAATGATAATCTGCAATTATCAATTTGCTTGCTCTGTTAAGTGGATAAACAGCTCTGGACTTAGTGGTGAGTACTGCCTAGCCTGACTTTAGAAGGAGAAAGGAAAAAAAAAAATGTACCAGAGCTGCTTTGAAAGAGGAAGGAGATATTATAATAAGTTTAAAAGGAAATACAAAAGAATGGATTAAAGGATAAAACCCAAGTAGTATGGAGATGGCCTTAAGATGTGTATTAAGACTCAGAAAACGTGTGCTACGTATCAGCAAAAAGTTCATGTAGTTTGAAGAGGAATTCTTTTTGAAGAATCTTTCTGAAGAGTGGTAGCTTTCTGCATGAGGAAGAGATTCTTGCATGTTAAATGTAAAACCATAATGGAGTAGTCAAATGTTTGATAAAAGGGGAAAAATTAGTAAAAAAAATATTGAGACATAATTGCGGTAGGGTAGGATCAGTGGGGCTGAAATAATGTAAGTATAAAACAAAGATAAAACCCTAATTGAAAAGCTGAGTGAATTGTTTGCCTTTAGAAGGCAGCTTATACTCTTCCCAGTAGAGCCTTTATGGATGGATGACTCTGAGGAACTGTCTTTAGTCAAAGCATTGTTACAGGAGGTTTGAAAGTAAATTGATGAAATGAATAGTAATACCTTGCCTGGAACTGCAGTGTATTTGGGGTTTTTTTCTAAACCAAAAATATTAAGCTGCTGAACTGTTGAACACAGTGCACAGTCTTTCTTAAATCTGCCTTGCTTCCAGAAGAATGGTAGGTGGCAAACGTTATGGCTGTCCCCTAAAGAGCTTCAGATTTGGTCTGAGTTTTTTTGATGGATAGAAAATGTTCTAGATCGTTATCACATAGATAAATGAAAAAATGTAGGAGTAAATTCTAACTTATGCACAAATTTAAAAATAAATTATGCCTTGCATCTATTAAATCACTGATATTTCAAATTTGGCCTGTGCAATACTGGATTTTGAGGAGAAAATGCTAACAGACACTCAAGTTCACTAGTCTGTCATGTGATGGGGTATCCCTTAAAATTTAAAATAAAGAGGAATAAAAGATTAGATTTTAGAGTGCGGGAGGGGAGGGTGGGGTTGTGTATTACTGGTGAGAAGTTCCATAAAGGACTTTGGTGTCTAGCACGTTTGGAAAGATCAAGAAAAGGAGCTTTTATAGCAGAAATCTAAACCAGCCTTGCCTAACTATGTTTTTTCCATTGAAATACAGAGTTAGTATAGGGAAGAAGTATTGAAAAACATTTTAAAGCTATTCAGTGCCCTTAAATTTGCAGTTTATAATTAAAATATAAAATTCTATTAGCAAGAAACTTGAATGACTGGTCTTGCTAGTTGCATGCTATGACTTTTCAGGTTCTTCATTTGTCCATTCCCTACCTACCCAGTGCCCTCCCATTCCCCATCAATCCAGTCCTGTCATACGTAGCTATTGCAGCAGGCTTGGTTGGTCACAAGAGTCAAATGGTTTAGCCAGGTTATGAGGGCTGGGGGCAGAAAAGCGTGGTTCTGGTGGATGCTGTAGTGTAAGTGTCCTCTTACAGCAACGAGGGCGTGCTTTGTTTAGAGTAGTATAGTTCACACTTGTAGATTTAAAAGAATTGTGTCGGTTTACTTGAGTGAGTTGGTTAATTGAACAGTGAAGAGGCAGACAAGCCTTCCTTACTCTCAAATTAGCCTAAGATCATTAAATGAATATTGCTGTGCAAGCTGGTTGAGAACAGTGACATTAAGATAATGTTCTAAGCTGTGAAACTACGTCCTGTAGACCCATGGTGTGTACTCTGCTCATTTCATTTACAGTGTTTCCCTAGATGGCTGGTGGGAAGTGCTGGTGTTTTCTGTGCACTGCTGGTCTTCACCGATACTTCGTAGGTTATGGAAGTTATTTGCCCTAACTCAAAAGGAATGCAACTGTGGCAGTGAAGGTCAGTAGCAAGGATAAGATAGGAAGTGTTCTAAAAGGCTAATTTTAGTTAGTATGGGTGATCTTTCTAGGCTGCCAGCAGTCATCCAGACCCAATTTTCTCTGAATTGCCTTCTGATGGTACATGTCTTTTCCACTGATTGTAAAATGAACCTAGGGCGATTGCCTTTCTAGGCTAAAATTGTTCTTCCTCAGTCCTGTGATCTCTTTTAGCTGAGAAGAACAGCAGCATTGCAGGGAATGTGTCCTAAGTGCCTACTATCTTTAAGGAACTTAATGAGTTTGTAGGCTGGTTTTTCCTTACCATATTAAGGCTATAGGTGCTAAGTAGAGTGCAGTGCCACTGTGCGACTTTGTTTCCTTTTCCCACAGGTCTCATCCTCTTGTTTGCATGGTGCTCAATTATCTTCTGTCATTCACTGTTGATTTTGTCCAGATAACTGGCATAGGTCATGCGATTAGGTTGTGGATGTGATCGTGTGCGAGTGTGAGATTGTCTAATCTGTATTTACTGCTTCTTCTGGTGTGCACATGCAAATACCTGGAGAGTCATTCCAGTGAAACTCCATGAGGAATTCAATGTTTTCTACCTTTGGGATACTTATTGTGGTTTATAACAGTGCTTTTCTGTAAAGTGTGTAATGTTTAAAGCTACCCCCAACACAAAAATCCGAAAACAAAAACAAAAAAAAACCTCCTGCATCTTGCTAGGAAAGCCCGGGTTATAAATTACCCACACTCTTTTCCTAATCTTTTTGATGAATAAGTGCACTTTTAACCTAGAAATAACTGACTCCAAAGCAAAACACTTTTTTCTTTACCTATACATTTTATTTTTTTTTTTTTATTTACAGACTATGAGAAGACACAGAAATGAAGTTACTATTGAGTTGCGGAAGGTAAGTCTGCTTTTGTGTATCAGCTGTGTTACTTTGCTAATAAGGCTCTGGTGTCTTAGCTGAGTATTTTGCTGTAAGCTTTGCTTTATGGCCCCAAACCTATATGGTAAAGTTGTATGTCTGTACATTACCAACTGCAGATTCTACTGGTAGTTTTACACTCCAACTCCTTATAGTCAGTACAGCAGAACAGTACTGCTTTATTCCATTGTATCGCTGGGAAATAATCCATATTCAGTTTCTTTACCAGTTCTCATATTATTACAGTAAAGTAATTGAGGTTTAAATGAGACAGTGAAAAACAATTCTTAACATAATATTCCTATTTATATTGAGTATGTAGGTGACTTCTGAGTCTGTTGTATCCTTTGGACGCATGCTACTACAGAATGCAAGGGTAATTGTTTACATTCTCTATTTGCATAGTTATCTGTTAATTTTAAACAGGATTGCTTCATGTCTTTTGAATTGCATCTACTTTTTCCAGACTTTAACTTGAATTCCCATTCTGTACTTCAGTATGCTTCAAGGCATCCTCACCTTGGTACCACCCATGTTTTCTAATATTTTCATTAATGACTTAATGGAAGTGTGTACTTTTCAATATCCCTGATGTAGGCCAAGCTCCTTTGACTCTCCCATTTGATGCATATCTTCAGTTTGGTGGCTCAGTCATTGACAATCTGAGTGACACCTATTTAATCTTACTTAATCTAATGGTTTTTATTTCTTTATTTGCAAACCAAGAGAGAAGACAAAAGCTTTGCTAGAATCAAGGTGAAGGGTTTCTATAGTGAAGTTATGTTGATAGAAATTAGCTTGACTTGTTTTTGAGAAATGTGTTGTGTGCTTATCACCTGGTTGTGTAGGAGCTACCACAGATCTTGTGCTAATATTTTGCTGGGATCCTTCTCCTTTTCCAAAAAAGAGACTTTTTTTTTTCTTTCTTTTCCTTTTTTCAGGTTTTCTATAAAAACTTCTGTATCTTATTACAATATAAAAAATTTTTGTAGGAGTCATCCTGAGACTATAAGAATTAGTTGAAGAAATCTAATTAGACCCAGTTGACTGGAATGAGAAAAATATTAATATTTACATGAGCATCATGTGTCATCTAAAAATTGTTTAATGCTTTCTTATTTCCCTAATCAAAGAAACTAGCTGAAGATGGCTATAAACTGGAGAGGGGCAGATTTCTTCACTATGAGGGTGGTGAGGTGCTGGCATATGTTTCCCAGGGAAGCTGTGGCTGCCCCATCACTGGAGGTGTTCAAGGTCAGGTTGGATAGGCCTTGGGCAGCCTGGGCTGGAGGGAGGTGTCCCTGCCCATGGCAGGGGGTTGGAACTGGATGACCCAAGCTATTCTGTGATTGTGAAGATGTCTGAATATTTTGTGTAGCTTAAACTGCCGATGGCCTCATCAGTGCTGGCAGATGACTGAGGCACGGAGAAAGCAACTTTTACGTACAGTGGCACATACAAAGTCAAAAATGAAATTAGCCAGTTTTTGCTTAAAATGGGATTCAGGTAATGAATTTTGATATCTGAATTATCAACAGTTGAAGTTTATGCTGACGTGTTATAGGCCCTCTCTGTTCAGAACTAGCATGTTGATTCAGTGTAAAACTGGCTGTATAACTGCGAAATCTGTATTGGGAAGAGTCATTCATAGCACTTGGGCAGTTTGTGCCTGCTGGCAGAGCAGTGCTCTGAAAGACACCTTAGCTAATGCAGCGTGTCCTCATACATCTCATTCGGTTGAGACTGCATGCGAGCATCCTGCTGCAGTCATTGGAGAGGGCTTTGCAGTGAAAAGTGAGAATTTTATTTTTAATTTAATTCACATAATTGTTTTTTGTAACAGGTCACAATTTCAAGGCCATTTTTATTACAGAAGCACGGTGAGGAGCAAGTCATACACTTAAGGCAATGGATTGTTTTGTGTGAAAGGAATCTTGTATGTGCCAGTAACATGTGAGTGAAAATGAGGAAGAGGAAGCCTTTGACTTTTCACTGAAACGGCACATGCAAAGATCAGTTACCCAGTTAGCAAAGCCCAAGTGCTGTATGTAGGTCAGGCTGTAAATCAGAGTGAACGGCAGCTGCACAACTTAAGACTCAGGCAGTTATGCCCTTCTGGAGCATTTGGTGAACATCTTCCACTACAAAGACTGGAAGAAACCTGCTTTAATAAGAGATCTATCATGTTTTTGAGTTGTTTATGTGCAACAAGTGAACTGATGCTGGTGCACAAGTGGTTTGCTAGGGGAACTCTGTGGCAGAAGTGAGACCGTTGATTCTGGTACAGAATTGGGGCTGAAATGTAAATGGATTTATTTTAGTAAGCTCCAGCAGCGGCAGGGATCAGCTGTAGTATCGTTGCTTCTGTCTTCATCTTTATGGCTAACATTGCTACCCTAGCATGAATATGCCAAATTCCAGAAATGTTTGTGTTGTCATGACCTTAGTAATCCACCAGTGCCCCTTGGAAAAAAAAGGGAGTGTCTTCCCTTTATCCCAGCTGTCCAGATGCTGAGTGTACGCCTGGATTTTGAAGATAACGGGCAAATGGAGCATATTCTTGATGTGTACAGTTGAATCGCTGCACAGTCATGGGTTTGTTTAATATGCTTTTGTATAAATTTTAAATGAATGGGTCTGATGAGGTTGCTTAGATCTCTGATGTGTCAGATTGTTCAATGCTGTGATTCTTTTATTTATTCAGTTTCCGCGTGCATTAGCGAGGTGTTCATTCTTTTGCAATTACAGGCATCAAGATGCATTTGCAATACATTCTGTATTTCAAGTATATATTGTTTCTATTCAATGTCTTTATACTGCACCACAACTGTTATTCAGATAGAAACTTTATTATTATTTTACCAATAACTTATTTGGTTAGGAATTGAGCTAACAAAGCTATCTCTGATCTAAACCAGTAGCAGTCATCTCGCAGAATCCTGGCCAAGGCAGGGGTTGGCACTGTGAGCTAGTCAAATGATACTCCTGCTGCTCAGGTACCCTTTCCTGATTGGACCTAGCACATTTCTGGAAAGATGCTCCCTGGCTCTGTTGTTAGTGCAACGATATGCTTAAGAGCTTAAAAGTAGCAAATTCTCTTTCCAGACATGCAATGTAAGGATGTCAATATTGTTGATGGAAGCTGTCCTAGGGTTTAAAATGTAAACATCTCGGTGTAGCATCTTGGTGAAGTCTGATTTAGAATCTTTATCATGTAATTTCAGAACCACAGAAACCTGAAGGCCACTCTGTTAGCAACAGAGACCTTTGAATTAATTGGCTAACCTAGCTGATCAGTCTTACTGTACAAGGGGAGTAATCATTAGGATTCAGTTTAAGGTTCCATACTTAAATGAAATCTCTAACACTATTGCTGTGAGAAATCCTCGTGTTCTACATGCTTGGGTTTCTGCGAGGAGGAAGCTTGACTTGGGCTGCTTGTGTGCCTAGTAGGTCGTCCATAGCCAGGTCAATGCTACGGTTATTGAGTTAGATGCCACCCTTCAAAGAAAGCCTTGGCACTCCTACCCTCAGCAGAAACAGAGGATCTTGCCCTCCTTTAAGGCCTGCTAACTGGAGTCCTGAGAACTTCCAGAATCTCTCACAAAGTTTTTTGGTTTTTTTTTACTTTCTTGGCAGACTAAGTGGCCTCTCAGTGCTCATAGATGTGAGCTCATGAAAGCTCTAATTGCCAATTAACTTTGATGCAAGGCAAAGCAATTATTTGCTAAACAAGCGGTGGATTAAGGAGCCATGGGCATAGGTCTTTTTACCTGTTTGTCTGGCATACTGTACTTATCCTTGCTTTGATCTTTCTTAAATAAGATTACTTATGTTCGCACTAACTCCTAAATAGTGAACCTTGAAGAAAGAAGTTTATCTTCATCTTACTGGTAGAACTAGGATGAGGAAGATGTTTTTCTGATTCTCATGAAGTCTAAGAATAGAAAAGAAAATATACATTTTTTGGATTCAGGATACTAAAACTTGGTTTGGTTACACATCTTTTCCAGTTCAGTGTGAATGTATAGCTCTTCATTCACTGTAACGTACATTTTTTCTTAGGCGTAAGTCTACCAACTTCAAAGAAACATCTACAGTCGCAGGGAGACTGAAGCACTATTAGTATGTTCTTCCCTTTCCAGTGTTAGTAGCATAATTTCTTGGGACAGAACTTGCATTTACCCTGCCTTGACTGATTCCTTAAAAAAAAAAAAAAAGACCTTAAGAGAAAAATTATATTCTCAGTGTTCTTGTGGAGACTATGTTGAAGAAAGCTGTAAAGAAATTCCTTGGAGGCTTGTTTGAATCCATGTTAGTAAGAGCATGCTTTCACCTAATGTAACTGGCCTCAATCTTGGTATTGTGTGCTTGGGGCTGTTGGGCCACACACTGGCGTACACGTGTGTGACTCCTTGATTTTAGTCAGCCTGCTCATCTTCTAGCCAAACAGGAACGTTGTGACTACTGTCTCTTGTCACAAAGGTGAGTTAGAAAGCTCAAATGCAGAAAAGTTCCCTCTGTCTTCTAACCACATATCTTTAGCTATGCTCTGTATCTGAAGAATAGTCTTGGAATCTGTTTGACTGCCTTTGGATGCAAGGGACCTAATTCACTAAGCAGGTAGGATGTGATTTTGATATCCATGTGCTGCAGGATCACCAGATGGACCTGTTCAGCCTGCTTACAGTTTTACAGAATCTCTCTAGGTGTAAATGGGTTCTAAGACAGTGAGTAGAACCGATTAATGGTCCTTTCCCAGCCATTAAAGAAATTGAATCTTTCCCTGGCTTCATATCCAAGTCCCGTTACTAGATATTCACTCAGGCTGGATAGCCCAACTAAGAACACTTTCATTATGGGGATATTCAGTAGAGGTTTCCAGAGCCATCTGTTCATTGCAATGAGTTTGGTGCGGTAGGCACTTTCTTCATTATAGACCATGGCACATGCTCTCCCGCGCCTTCAGACCAAATTGGAGATTTACATGTAAGTGAAATCTAGAAGTTCAGCTTAGTCTGTTGCAACAGTAGCAGCTTAAAAGGCACATCTAGACAACCTGAATCCAACCAACCTCTATCACTGACCTCATCCTTTAGTCTTTCCTACGATGTGAGAGCGGGAGTTGTCATCTGTGATAGCTTGTTGCCATCTGTGATAGCTAATGCTGGCTAGCACTCTAGTTTCTAATGTTGAAGTATTCTTGACGTTCTGCTCTTTGCCCACAGAGAACTCAAACATCTTAACCCTCATGGCAAAAGAGCTTCTTCCTACTAGCCTCTGGGTTCCTAAAACTTTCCCTGACCTGAAGAAGCATTTTATAATGGTGTTTGTTGCCTGTGGGCAAAGGTTTTTTTATTTCTCTTACCTTTTTTTGATCTTGAAGCTTTCCAACAGAGTTGGAAGTTGCTGAAAAACACATGTAATATTTAACCTTTCACTGCTTCTTCAGAGTATCCAGCTGGCCATGACCTATTAGTACCAAGTGGAATGCAGTGCATAGCTTGATAGACATCATATTTTCCCACAAGGATTCTTCTCTTGTTAATCGTGTTGTTTTTGAAACTTGTTTGCATTAATAAGTTTTTTTTAAATCCTATGGCCATCTCCCAAGAAGTATTGGGATGTGCAGGATTTGCATATTTACTGTTCGTGCAGGCTGACCTTCCCACTGTCAGTAAAGCAAACAAGATGGGAGTCTGCAATCAAAAATTCTTAACAGGTCATCACACTGGACAAGAAAGTGTGTTCATGGTATCATCGCTGTTCTTTCTAACCATTTGGCATTTTTGCCTGGCATGTATGTCCACAAACCTTTTGTTTGTGTGGAAACCTTTGTACGCTGCTGTAGAGTGATCTCTACTGGCATGTTGACAAGCTCATAACCAGCTGTCAGCTGCTGTTTCTAAACTTTCAGGCTTTATTGCATGTAGCCCATGTGGTTCAGGCAGTGGTTGAGCATCTTCCCTTTTGAAGGAAAGTTGCTTGGTTTTGTTGGTGGCATCATCATCAGGGATTGCAGCCTGATGCCCCTCTCTGTGAAAAGTCTCTCACCAGCGTTTGAGTAGAGCAGCTGTGTCCAGATCTGCTCGCTTGTCTTCAGCTTCACCATAGGAGCCTATGGAAGAAGCTGGTGCTGTGATTTAGGCAAAAACTTCTGACTTTGTCACAGTACGACAAAATGCAAGCATTTTAAAGTCATGCCAAGGTGCAAATCATGTTCTTTTGCCTTATGCAAGGGAGTGGTCTGTTACCATTACTGTCTATAGTGATTTAGCTGTCTGGGAATTGGACACCTTTGCAAATGGACGTGTCTGTTTCAAATAGCCTTAGAGCCAATTGTTGGGACTGAAAGTTTCTGTGAACACTTCGATGTCATAAGAAATGCTAATAAGAATAGCTCTTCTTAAAGAAATTTTTAATGCTTCTCAATAAGTACTAGCCTCTCTTCTTCAGGCTGCTCTGGAAGCTCTTCTGTACACGTCCTTGACATGTTTTTCAGCCCACCCATCTGCAAAGAGTGAGTAGCTACAGGGAATGTTCTTGCTTGCTCTTACTTTGCCTGGCCAAGGCAAATTTTTTTCTAGAGCTCTTTGCGCCACTGTATGACTAATAGACTGAAGGTGTCTCCTACACTCACAGATATTTCGGCATCATCCTGTAGTCAGTTATGTCCTGTGAAGTACAACTTTCTCTCCTGAGGAGGGTAGAGTATTTGGCATTAGAATATAAAAGCTTACTCACGCTTATCTGGCTTGAAGTTAACATCAGGAACCAATCTCTTAGGCATACTTGTGTTTCCAAAGGGGTTGGATAGTTGTGTATGCAAGTATAAAAGGTTCTCTAAGGAACTGTTAACTTGCTTGCTCTTGTTCACTCAGTTGTGGTGTATCTTATGGCCATCTTTAACATGGAAGGCTTTTCAGTGTTGCTGTTTCTTACCATACTAAGTTTTCTAATTAATCCAATGCAATCCACTGTTTTCCCCTTGCCGAGAGACTCTGCCCCATAGTGGGATTTAAACCTAGATTATGTATATTTGCTGGGCCAGAGTTTGAAACGTTGTTCCTTTGTTATCATCTTTACTCTTAGCAGCCTTCCAGTGGAATGTCTGCATTCCAGATAGCTGCAGAACTGTTAGCTGGAGCTCCGTTTTCTCTCACCTCTCGGCCTCCTGCCATCAGTAGGAGAACAGTCCTTCAGTGTCTGTTCATCTAGGGATTCACTGGACTCTTCTGCAGGAAATAGAGTTTTTTGTGAATAGTACTATATGCTGTTTGGAGATGCTCACTGTATCGATTTACTCATGGACAATTGCTTGAAGGAGAGAGACAAGCTACTTATCTGTTCTTCTTCTATAACTATGTGTTCATTCACAACCTGACCTTCTTTCCTCTGTCCAAGTCTCTAAGAGATTTCTAAGGAATTGGAAGAACTTAGAAAGAAACACATTCATCACTGGTTTTATGTCCACAAGCAGAGGGAATTTGTGCATGCCTCTAAATAATATTTTAGGAAATCATTTTACCTAACGGTACTTGTATAGAAGTACACACACTGAATAAAAATGAAGTGTGCATTGAGTAATGGTTACAGGCAGGTATTCTTTCTGAGGTTCTTTGGGTGAAATGGCATGGAATAATCCAGTGCTGTGTCCACTGGCTTGCTTTAGGCTTACTGCCTGGTGTTTGTGGAAGGTGATTTTCCAACTGTTTGGCTGCTGAAGGCCATGCAGCTCTTTCCTGCCATTCTGTGAGGATGCTGTTCAGTCACCTGCAGTATCTTTGCTTTGTTCCACCTTTATTCTCTGTATTCTAGCTGCCACCCTCCTGGTATTTCCAGCTATTTAAGAGAGGATTTCAAGATAAATCTTCATTCTTGCTTTCTGGAGTAACTGGATACCATAGCCCTTAATTTACACTCTAACAGAGGCACAACTCTGACAAACACGGAATCAGAACGATGTAATTGTATATGTTGAAGAGACACATCTGTACAGGGATATGCATTCATATTCAGTACCATGGTTGTTATACTGTGACTTTGCTTTTTGCATTCAAAAACTCCTGGATCTTTCAAGCTAAAAGATGCATGGTGTGGTTTCAACTTTTTCTGATTGGTTTTTGGGGAGAAAAAATACTGAGGGTGCATGATAGATGCAGCCCACATGTATGTGGATATCTAATGTTCTTATCAGTCTTAGTAATGTGATCTTTGTTCCAAGTGGATGCCATCTATTTAATGTCAACACAATTGAGAAGGCTTTGACCTTATTTAAGTTTCCACTTACAATAGCAGTGAAGTAACATGGTTTTAAGTAGCTCGTGCATACCCTTTGTGTTTTGGAGGGATTTCAGTCACAGCTCTAAAAGATGTGCATTCTGTGCTAGTGTAGATGCTTTTGTGGAGAGCAACACAGAACAGTGGTGTACCAGTTTCTCACCTTGAATGTGGGGAGAGCTCCTTAAGGTCAGAGGAATCGGTGATGGGGAAATATGCTAATTCATTCCTAAATAGGAGAATCTACTCTTTGAGCTCTTGAGAAGTTTTGTCTTTTTTTTAATGGAGAAGAAATGTAAAAAATAACAAATAAAATAATGTGACATCTCCTAACTAGAATTTTCTTTTCAGTAAGTTCAGTAAAAATAGTTTGTTTGCTAAGTTCTTGACTATTCTAGATATTTTGTCATCTTTTCAATCAAAGAATCTGCGAGATATCTGCATCTAAAAGGCTTTTTACAGAAATTTAAGGGTAAACATCACCTGTCTTACTTGCAGGATCTTGCAAAACACATACTTGATACTGAATCATTTGTTTGAAAACCAAGTATATGTATTACTAACTGAATCTGTGAATAACAATTGTTACAGCAAGTGAGTTTTCCAAAAAACCCACAAAGCTCTTTCCCTGAATTTTATGAGTGTGAGATGTAGAAAATCCCACCAAATACTTTAGGCAGAACAGAATCAGAAAGCTACCTTGTATGCCAGTAGTTTACTGCTAATGAAAGAAACTTATCCTTCCCAGTAAATGATATAATATCAACCATTTAACTTGCTCCACCAGGTAGCTGGCAATGGTTCTGCACTAAGACCCCTGTTCCTTCATGCTGTGCTTTTTCAGTAGACAGAGTGTCTGCTGGGCCAGTATGCACCATCCTCATAATTAAATATATCTCCCTGTACATTCATGTACTTGTTGATTTGCTCACCACCATGAACTGTGATGATGCCTCTGAGTGGGAAGAGAAGGGCAGTAGAACTGGAGACATTGGGATGTTCCTTCGGCTTCGGTTCCATCTCCCAGAATTGGCTTATTTTACTGTAGCAGCACAGCTGATCCTGTAGGAGTCATCCATCCAAGGCAGAAAGGAAGCCCTTCCTCCGTGGTGAGATGTCTGTAGTAGCGTCCTGATTTTGGCTGGGATAGTTGGTTTTCTTTCTGGTAGCTGTATAGCACTGTGTTTGGGATTTGGAATGAAAATAATGCTGATAACACACTGATGTTTTTAGTAGTTGCTAAGCAGTCAAGGACTTTCCAGCTTCTCATTCTGGCCTGCCAGCAAGAAGGCAGGGGATGCACGGGAAGCTGGGAGGGGACGCGGCCAGGACAGCTGAACCACGCTGGCCAAAGTGGGGATATTCCCTGCCATACAATATTATGCTCAGTATTTAAACTGGAGGACGAGGCCAATGATTGCTGCTCGGGACAGGCTGGACATTGGTCATTGGTTGGTGAGCAGCTGTATTGTGCATCATTTCTTTTGTTGTTGTTTATTATTATTTCCCTTCTGCTGTCCTATCAAATGGTTCTTAGAGGAGCTTAGGCTGGAGGGTGCTTTGTTTTAAGTCAGGAGTTAGGCTAACAGTGTGAATGGGAAATACTCCAAGTCTCAATGTACATGAAGCGCAATACTTTACACACAAGATGAAAATATTTGTAACCAGGGAACTTTGAAGTAGGTTTAGCTGAAAAGTAATCTTACACTGAAAAATAATTTGTTGTATGTGACTAAATGTTAATGTCATGCAGATCTATGTGTATTGTAAATATCTGTTAGAAAATTCATCCCCAAACTGTAAGCTTTAATTCATTCAAGTGTCACGGATTGACATAGTTCTATCTGTGATTAGCAAGCTGTTAGATTCTTACAGCTGAAATACTGCAAATTCTATTTGCTGGTACAAACACCTTTAAAAAACCCACAGTCTTAGCTAAACAGTTATTTTGAAAGAGGCCATTATAATGTCACCCTGTACTAATAAATATTGTCTTTCTTCACAGAACAAGAGAGATGAACATCTTTTGAAAAAAAGAAATGTTCCACAAGAAGAAAGTTTAGAAGATTCTGATGTTGATGCTGACTTCAAAGCAGTAAGTTCCTTGAATCTGGAATTACTTCTAAAACTTCGCTGGTGTCTCAAAACACTTGGTTTTATTTTAAGACTAAGTCTTACAGTTATTTGAAAGCAAAATTATGAACTGATATGCTGTAATTAGTTTGTATTAAATGTTTAAAAATAATGTAATTTAGCAACAAAATTACTAAATAATTTTTTTTCTTTTCAAGCAAAACGTAACACTAGAAGCTATACTGCAGGTATGTTACATTTAACTTTTTTCCTTTTTTTTTTAAATTTCAAGTTCATGCTCAATGAATTTTTATTATTTACTGTTGGTTTTTGGTTTGCTTTCTTTTTCAGAACGCCACAAGTGACAACCCAGTGATCCAACTGAGTGCTGTCCAGGCTGCAAGGTAAAAATAAATAAAGGCACAAAAGGGAGCCTACAGGAAGGCTGGGGAGGGACTGTTTACAAAGGCTTGCAGTGACAGGACGAGGGGCAATGGGTATAAACTGTAGAGGGGCAGATTTAGACTAGGCATAAGGAGGAATTTCTTCACAATGAGGGTGGTGAGGCACTGGCACAGGTTGCCCAGGGAACCTGTGGCTGCCCCATCCCTGGAGGTGTTCAAGGCCAGGTTGGATGGGGCCTTGGGCAGCCTGATCTAGTGGGAGGTGTCCCTGCCCATGGCAGGGGTGTGGAACTGGATGATCTCTAACATCCCGTTTAACCCAAACTATTCTATGATTCTATATTTCCAATATATTTTTTTATGATGAAAGTTGCTTATTTGAATTTTACATTTAATTTCACAGAAAACTCTTATCCAGTGACAGAAACCCACCTATTGATGACTTAATAAAATCAGGAATTTTACCAATTCTGGTAAAATGCCTAGAACGGGATGATAAGTAAGTATACTATAAAAATGTTCACATTTACTGAAAGTCTGCATCCAAAAAAAAAAAATTCTCACTATTTCAGGTGAAACTGGGGATTCATAGCACCATACAATCTAACAACAGTGGTTCACATTCCATGACAGCAAACTATAAGTTCTCTAGGAGTGTTCATTCTGCCACTGAAACGTCATTTTATTTTTTTTAAACCTTGCATGGGTGTATCCAGCTGAAAGAGGAAACGTTACTGAATTTCTCATTGCTTTTGAATATTCCAGATGGTTTTTGTTACCTGTTTTAAAGAAACCCATCTCAGACATATTGTGTGTCTTTATGTAAAAGCAGAGAACATGCCTGGTTGTGAACAGGGCTCTTCTCTTGGCCACAATACGTATTCCACAACCCATGTGCCCTTATTCAGATAGATGGGGATTGACACATTTGAGGTAAATGTTTTAGCCTGTCTTTGGTCTGAGGCAGCCATAAATGTATTTACAGTATTTCCATTTTCAGTGTTATTTCTGGAGCCACGAGAGCTAGAAACTTACAAAATGCAAATTGGCATTTTGGATATAATTTGGTGGTTGCAAAAACATGAAGCATGAATAGCTTTGTTTGTAGCTTGTTTAACAAAACAGTTGCTTAGAAGGCAGTTGGCAATAATGTTCACATCAGGAGAGCATTTTAAAATGGGTCATGAATGCCTGTCTGCTCTAGAAGTGGATGGTTCAGTGCTGAGAAAATTTTTTTTGATAAGCCTTTTGAAATTGAACTCGCCATTTTCTTAAGCAGTCCTTTTAATTACGATTGCTGTACGTGGTAGAGGTAAATTCTGCAAAGACTTTGTATAACACATTGTTAAAGCTGTTGTTCATTATAACTGAAAGCTTATCACAAGAGGAAGAAAAGGAGGACTGACCTAGAACTAGAATTGTAATACATTTTCTCCTAGAATGTATGGGTTTATAAATAGCTGCTGGCAGGTACTATTTGTTTTTACAAATCCTTATTTACGCCTCTGTGGCCCTACTGTCAAATTCTTCTCTGATCCCATCCCCACTTAAAATGCTTTGGGAACTAATGTGCAAAAAGCTTAAAGGAAGCAAGTGCTATGTGTATATATTTCTATAAAAAACATAATTGATAAAGACCCCAAAGAGCAAGGACATGAAAAAGTCACCTAACAGTAAATAGTCTTTGCTCCTGACAAAGCCAGACACCTTATTGTTACGCCAACCACCATAAGCTATAAACTTTGACAGCTTTTTGAACTCCTAACCTTTAGAATTTCCTTGATCAACAGTTTCATGCAAACTGTTTTACTAAACTGCTGTTGGCATAGACAACAGTTAACAGGCATCTTGGAAGAGATGTTCCCCCAGCTTTCATAATGTTTGTAACTAATTTTATCTGCATTTAACATATCAGTTTAAATACAGGTCTGTTGCTGTCTTTTCATACTGATGCTAGGTGTTGCATCCTGATGAAGCAGAAAAATGTTGTTATCCCAGTATACCAGCTTACATTTGGTCTGGGATGTAATGTTAGAAGGGCCAAGCTTTTATTAGTTATGGTCAGACATGGGCAGCCTGATCTAGTGGGATGTCCCTGCCAAAGGCAAGGGGTTTGGAACTTGATAATCTTGAAGGTCCCTTCCAACCCAAACTATTCAATGATTCTATGGTTAATTTATTGAGAGCTACTCATGGCAGCAAGACAGTTTCACTTTCTTCACTAAATATGAATGGTGTTTGTATCAGCTGGATATGAACAGCTCTTTGTTCCTCTTTAGGGAGGTATAATTAAATTTTGTGATGAGGGATGCTAGAAATCTTTTATACAGGAGATAACTAGCTGTCTAGAGTAGCAGTCAGCTTCGCTGTTTGGGAAGTGCTTCAACAAGCATTACTGCTTTTTTTTTTTAATTAATATTACTAATATGAAGTCAGGATGATGGGCTGTTTACAGTAGGTCATGGTGTATAAAATCTGATTTTTTTCTTACAGGTGTTTCTCTGAAACATCCAGGCTTAGAGTCTGGGGTTTTTTTTGAAGAAACTTTTAGCCCAGTGGCACTGCTTACACATAGAGTATCTCAGGGTGGATACAGCTAGTAATGTTGAAATGAACCATAAAATAATCTGCAGATGATGTTTCAACCTACTACTATACAATTATTTCATTACAGTCCTTCATTACAATTTGAAGCTGCATGGGCATTGACTAACATAGCATCAGGCACTTCTGTACAGACTCAAGCTGTCGTGCAGTCTAGTAAGTATCACCCTTTGGGTTTGGGGGGGTGGTAGATGTTGTGGGTAAAAGGTAAAAGGGAAAATGCCATTTGTTATCAAAGCCATTAAAATAATAAATGCACATCTATCCTTTCTCAAAAAAATTTCTACATTTGCTCTTAAACGTTAAACTGCTTGTGACTGATGATTAATAGTGATGATCTCAGACCTGGTTTTCCCATAAAGAAGATAAAGAATGACAGATGATGTAATGATTATGACAAAAAATATTAGTCCTTTCTAGTTCTTGGGTTGATTTCTGAAATCATGTACCATTAATTCCCCTATGGCTAAAACTTATGTTGCTAAGTAATTCTTTCTACCTCAAAGGTATGTTCATAAATCTTATTAAAGTTGTTAAATACATATAGTTATGTAAGGTCACCCATTATAATGCAGAGGTAAGAAACTTACCATCCTTTCTTTTGCCATATAATTAGCATCTCCTATACACACCATGTTGTTTGTGCTACGTAGTTTCTTGCTTAACCAGCCTATAAGACTTCAGTTATGAAAAGAGATTGAAGATAAATTATTAACAATGATTTTTGAGGACTACGTATCTATAGGTTTTATGTATCAGTCACCTTTATGCAAAATACAACGCTTTGTCATTAGACAGGATACTATAGATAAATAATTTTATAATAAATTGTCTTGACTTACTCATATTGAGTGTTTTTATGTGGGAAAATGATGACTTATTTATTTGATTTCCTATTTTCAGTGTATATGAACCTGCATTTCATATCAAATGCTGTTCTGTACATTTTAATAGCTACTAAGATATCTTACTACACAAAGAAGGTACTGGATCAGTAGAATAAGAATGCTTATCAAAATGAGTTTGGGATAAAAATATAAATCCTTTATAAAAAAAATAAACATCTCTAATTTGTTTCAAAAAACCCTAATGGGATTTGAGCACCTCTGTTCTTGGGTTGCTAATCTTTAAAAATCAATTCCCAAGTTTATTCGTCCTTCCCAACTTGTTCATTGGTTAGTCGTTACTTTCTTCCTTTTTCAAGTCCCACAGTGTTATCACATTTGAAGAAATTAATCTAATGAAAAGGCTGTTTATAGTATTAGCTTTGCAGAAAAAAAAATCTGGGAAAAGTCTTGAAATAAAAATTAAAATTAGAATGAAAATATGTGCAGCACATCCAACGCATTGCTGTTACCTGAACAGTTACCAGAAGTTCAGGCTGGAATATCTCTCCCCCAAAATCTGTTTAGCTAATGCTTGAAAAGAAGAAAATGTGAAAAAAAAATACTTCAGAGAAGCAAAAAGCATTTTCCAAGCTGTTCTCCTGAAGAAAAGATGTAAAACTTTTAGTCTAAAAGTCTTGCTGCTTTGGCTGGGAGATGACTAAAGGAAAACAGCATCCAATTCTACTCCCTTTAGAGAAGGGATGGTGTGAGGAAACAAAGTAATAGGCTCTTGCAGCTGTAGAAGAAACTGATTCAGCCTAAATACATAAGAAAGTGGCCTTCTGCAATCAGGAGGGACAGACGGCGGTCAGAAGGCCCAGCAAAAGAGAAGCACTGTAAGCGCAGAACAGATCTTGTCAGGAGCCAGTGTGGAGCAGAAGTAATTAATTTTTTGAGAGCCGTAGATCAGAAAACCTGCAACACATGCTTTCATAGACTGTGCTCCTGCCAGAATGCTGATAGGAAATAATTTCATTCCTGCTTTTGATAGCATACCAGGATTGTAGTCTAATATAAACTACATACTTGACCGTCCTCTCTGAAATATGTTGAATACATGTATGGCTGAAGTGGTAGTCTCAGTGATCATTGAAAAGGAAGCTGGAATATTCCACTTGAGCTAATGGAAGTGGGGTGATTGTTACAAGAACTGCCGGAGTGTTCTTAAGCAATGGTGTGTTGCTGTCCCTCCTCACTTGTCAGTTTTAGGCAACTGCTGAATTATTCATCTGTGGTGGGGAAGGAATTCTAGGTTGTCTTTATTCTTCATCACTCTGTATTTTTCAGGAAGCTGCATCAGGGGATTTTGGCTCATTATCACATGCTAAATTATCAACAGAATATTGATTCATAGTTGCTCACAAATTGTGTTGCAATTTTCTGATGCTAGTTTGACCAGAAGAAATAGTTCTTTTAACAGCATATACATAATTAAGTCTTAATTAATTAATACATATAGATGTAAAGAATTGCTGGAAGAATTACTACCTTTCAAACAGTATGGGTTGTCCAAAGGAAAGTAGTTGCATGGAAATAGTAGATGGGTGGTTTTTTACCTGTACTAAATATATTTGATTCAGCAGAGACTGATTAAAATCAGTACCACTTCCTTAATCTGGTATTTTGCCTGCGTTATATATGAGCAAATTAAAACGTGTTAGTATTGGCAGATGGACGTAAATCTTCACTGCGTGTGGAAGCTAACTATAGCCACCTCTTGGGAGGAAGCTATTTTCTTTTAAGTCGAGATGTGAAGGACATTTGCATGAGTAGGCATATCATTCTGCTAGGTATGCGTTGTGAATTACCAGGACATGAAACCTCACACCTACATCCCTGAGGCTCTTGCATATCACTTTGAGAAATGTGGGGAAATATTTGCATGTGGGGAGCATTGTTGTTCGAGAATTCCTTGTTCTCAAGTCTGGTTTTTCTTTTTCTTTCTCTAGATATATGTAGAAATGTTTAACAGAGATTTTTTTAATGCTCTTCGTCATAGAAACATTTATCTCAGTACAAGGAATGGTAGTGAAAGTGTTTTGTATTAATTTATCGAAGTATTGCACATATATCATGTTCCAGTAAAAACAAACCTGATCTTTGCATTCCATAGATGCAGTACCCCTCTTCTTGAGACTACTTCATTCACCACACCAGAATGTTTGTGAGCAAGCTGTCTGGGCTCTTGGAAATATTATAGGTAACTCCTGTTGTTGTTGTTACAATGATTTGAATTCAGGGAGCGTTTAATTTTAGAATTTGACTTTTTGAACATTGGCATTATCATATGAGACTATGTTTCCTCTAAATTCTATGGCTTATTGTAATTTTTCATGCGGCCAGAATTACAGATGTGCAGCCTAATTTTTTTTTTTTTTTTGTAAGAACAGTATCGCTTGCTGCACAAAATTTTAACAGCATAAATTTATGATTTATGTCTCGTAAAATATACATACGTACCTGTATGTATGTATATTTAATTGAGCACAAACCATTGGTAATAGACTATTGGTGAGGAAACATAGAATTTCAGTATCCCAACATGTCATTGCATACATTTCAGGATTTTCCATTTGTAATGTAATTCCTTTTACAACAATTTTCATTTCTGTAGGTGATGGTCCTCAGTGTAGAGATTATGTCATATCACTGGGAGTTGTCAAACCTCTTCTGTCCTTCATCAATCCCTCCATTCCCATCACCTTCCTTCGGAACGTCACATGGGTCATTGTAAATCTCTGCAGGAATAAGGACCCTCCACCGCCTATGGAGACAGTTCAGGAGGTAAATAAAAAATTACGAGACAGATAATTTTTTTTTTATATACTCTTGACTAGAGGCCGTGTGGTTTACGTTGTCATACTATGACTTTATGCATGATTTTGCCACTGTCTTCTGCCATTTACCAGTTGTTAAATGAGGTAATGTGACCAATTTGATGCTTCTGACTAAGGCTGTAATAAAGGTATTTGTAACATCTGAAACCGAGTAAAACTGAAGGCTGATGAGCCATATATTAAAATGGACACAACAAAAAATTAACATGCTAGGAAGTGTTAATGTACTCGGCACTTCATCATTTTATCAAAAAGGGCTGCAAATGTGATTCTATGTATAGAGCTATTCAAATGTAATTATTTTCAGTAAGAGGAAATGTAAGTAAATTAGGAATGTAGTGCAGTTTGTGTTTCGACTAGCTGTGAATGTACAGTCAGTGTCAAGTCACCGCTTGAGAAGAGAAGCATCTCAAAATCCTTTTAAAGTGGTGAACATAGCAAATGCGATGTTTATAGAGTCAACACAGCTGGTACTGTTTGGCTGGACCTGTAGTTGTATGTAAAGTTCTTAATTTTAAGATAAATTCCAAAGTGTAGATACAGATTTTGAATCCATGTGAAGTATAATATTGTTAGCAACTAATCTTTAATGAAGTTTTAAAAACAAAGCAGAGAAAGGGGAACCTTTTACAGGAAATACTTTACCAAGCAAAAATACCCTGTTCCTAAACAGTCTTATCATATCTCAGTTTTACATTTTCTCCATATGTGAATACAAAAATATAGTTTTACTTTAATCTAACAAAGTTTTATATATTGATATTAGGCTAATGATTTTTGTTGTATTGTGTGGTAACAATGCTTTCAAAATAGCAGGGGTTTGTCTTAGCTGTGGTGTTTGCTTGTCTTTCCTCAATACATAATCTTCTGTGTGTGTGTCTTTGAAATACATACATTATGTTTAAAATTTGTAAAAATACAAGACAGTACTGTATCTTTTACATACTTTGAGGGAATGACCAGCTACTGGGAAGTGTGTGAATGCAATATGTTAATGCAGTCTCAAGCTAAGCTTGGATTCATGATTGTACAGCCAATTTTATTCTGCTGTAATGACTGATGAACTTCTTTTCAGATTTTACCCGCGTTGTGTGTTCTCATTTACCATACAGATATAAACGTAAGTAATTTCTAAAGTTTTAGATATTTAGATTCTTTGCTTTCTCTAGAGAGAATATGCTGCAAGGTTGTGTTTAAGTGGCAAACTTGATTTGGTGTGTTAATTTATGTATAAGTAGTAAATGCAGAAATTAATATGAAGACACCATTTTCAAAATATCTTTTTCTAAAAAAAATTTTTCATCCTTTACCTTAGAAACTATATTTTAAAAAATCCTGTCTTGCAGAACTGAGCACTAGAAATTTAAAGTGCCAGCTTTACCATCACTTCACTTTGATTCTACCCCAATTTATCATTTTGCATAGATGTTATATAAAGCACGTGTAGAAAAAAATACATGTAATTCTAAATACTTGTCCAATTGAATACTGTGATCATATGGGTGAATCTGACTTTTGTAACCTGTTGGGTGCCTGACTGTTGCCTGTTTAATTAAAATAGCGTCCAAAAATATATACTTAAGTACACAGCAACAGTTTATTGTTGTCATTGTTATGTGGCTTCTTTAACGATTTTTCTTCAGGTTTTTAAAACTAAATCTTAAGTATTTCCTGTATTGCTGATACACGAGTTCATTTTCTGAGTAAAGTCCTAGAGGGGTGGACTTCCTCCAGAAGTCTTATAGTTGGGATTTCAGGATTGAAGAGCTGTGTAACCTAAGGGATACTGAGCTGTTCTCCTCCTCCTGTCAGGACTTTGTAATGTCTTTGATTCTTGCTCCCTATAGTCATGCTTTTTCCATTCAGGGAAGCAGGAATTGAAGCCTTGTGGTGGCTCTGGGGATTGAGCATAAGATTGGTAGAATTGTCTTCTGTTACTTCCATGCTGTGGTGTTGATGTTTCTGTGGAGCCTTTAGTGGTGAAATGGTCTTGGCTCCACGAAATACATATTTGCAAACAACTTTATTTGGGGTTTTGCCAGGATTTTCCCAGTGTAATGTGAGTGGGAGATAGCACACGGTGACTTCCCAGTTCTTAATTTGGACAAACCTGAATGGAAATTCATAGCAAAACCAAACATACTTCTAACCTATAGGCTTCTTTTTCCCCTGCCAAATTTGAAAGCTTTTGCAAGCAATGATTGTGCAAGAGCTTCTTGAAGTAAATGTGAGACTGTGATGCCCAGTTTTGACAGATCTCAATTAGGGTGCCCATCTTTTTGATCCTGAGAGTCAGGTGCTAGTTTGGAGGTGCAAGTCTGGTCCCAGCCTCTCTGTACTGGAGCAGCAAACCTATCTTTGGAGATGAGTCAGTGATGCAGGTAGGTCAGTCAACAGTCCTATGAGCACTTCTGGTGGCTGTTGCTCTCATCACCTATAGGGCTGTGGGGCAACAAACTGGTGAGGCACCATCTCTCACTGCTTCTGCTGCGTTACTGGCTCCACTGCAGCATGTCTGCTGTCCCTGTGGTGTTAGCAGGTGAGGTCAGCAGCAGGCGTTGTCAAGAAAGCATTAGGTCTGTGCTGTCTGGTCACAGAGCTGGATGGAAGCAGCCTGTGGGTCAGGACTTTAAAGTCCTTCATACGTTTCGGTGCTGTGGTATTTAGCTATTTAATAGCTGGAACTTTTAAAAGGGTATTTGTTTTGCAAGTGGAGTAGATCTAGATACCTTGACAGATGTTGTGCTTAGTGGGGTCCAGAGTTCTCTTCCTGCAGTTCCTAACATCATCTCTTAAGTGATGGGATAGCCCTCTTCCTGCTGGCTTTGTTTCTGCTTTGGGTACTTTTCCGCAACTGTAACTTCTGTACCTTTATTTTTTTGAAGACTTTCAAATCATGTTTATCCAGTCATCTGTGACTTAATATTTATTTTCCTTAAGGTGCTAGGGCATGATAGTTGGCAATTTCACTTCAGAACTGCCCTGTGGATCAGAAATGCTGAGGAGTATGTAAATGGATTAGGGACTAAGGAGTCTTAGGTATTCTGTAATCAAAGATAGCACAGCCAACAAGTTATAGCAGTGCTAGGGGGCTGGGTCAGTATTCTCTTTAGAAAGTTTCTGGCACAACCACTTATCTATCTGAGCTGGTTGTCCATCTTTGAGATGCAAATCAAGCCTAACTGTTTACCTTTGTGAGATGCTGTGTGCTGCCACTTCATGCACCAAAATGTGGTGTTTAATTAAAATTCTTGAGAGAAGACATAGAAATTATTATTATAGAACAAGTGGCTCCAGTTTTTGTAGCTGTATGTAATAATGTACCATTTTACTAATTGGGTCCTGTTGTAATGTTTGGGGGTTTTCTGTAACTAAATTGCATGCTCTTCCCCGTTGGACATATGGAATGTTGACTGCTAAATTAAGACTCCATTATATGGATTTTACTGTTCAATGTGTAAACCATGTTCTTTCCAATTTGTAGATCCTTGTGGATACTGTTTGGGCCTTGTCCTACTTAACAGATGGTGGAAATGAACAGATACAAATGGTGATTGATTCAGGAGTTGTACCTTTTCTAGTTCCACTTCTGAGTCATCAAGAGGTTAAAGTTCAAGTAAGTCCGGTTCAGTTGCTGTTGAATAATCCAGTGTAAGCAGTTTTCTAAAACATGTGCCTTAGCATATTTATTAGTGGAATACTGAGATGAGCACCTATAGCTACATTTGTTGCAGGTAAAACTGAACATAAATGTTGCCTAAACTGGGGTAAAAAAAGATTATTATAGTGAAAGATAATTGAAACAAAACAGTTCTAAGTAAAGTGACAGGTTAAACATTTACTTCTGTTATGTGATTACCATTTGTGTACCTTCCTTTTGTAGTCTTAAAATATTTAATCACACCAGGTTCTACGTTTTTCAGATTTCAAGTTAATATGCACGTTTTTTCTGTTGCTGCTTACGTGGTTGTGCATATTCTGTCTGAATAGCTTATGGAAATAAATTCATATTTTGGGACCTTTAGAATGTTAAAATATTTACGGATGCTAAGACCTTTTAGTAAAGTAAATCTCTAATTAGCTACAGAAACTGAGCTTGTTTGGTTAGTTTCAAAGGCAAAGGGAAACTAAAAGTTAATTAATGTGTGCTTGGTTTTTGTAAACCAACCATTGTAATTGGGAACTTTTTATGTATCTGCGCATTTGTCGTGTTTGCTCAGTTTGTACTTAGGGTGAGACTTGGCTGTGTTGAGATTTGCCAGACCAGTTCACCTGGTGAAAAGGAATCTCTGCAGTGTTCTTTCACATGTAAAGCCTTTGCTAACCAATACATAAAGATCCATTTCTGAAAGTCGATCAGAAGAAAAGTTGTTGGTTTGGTTTGGGGTTTTTTTTTTAATTCTGAGTGTAGAGCTGAATGGGGAAGTGAGCAACCTTAGCAGACACAGTCAAAGCCTAGAAACATTTAGTGTAACTTAAGTCAGATACGCATTGAATCAACTCTTCTATTGTTTTAATATTCTTCTAATTTCTAACCTTTACACTTTGAGTTGAGCTGCAATGCATCTATTCACTAAAATGCTATACTATGAGTTTCTGTTTTGATGAAACAGTACTCGTTTTTAGGATGTAGCTCTAAGGATGAAGTGCTAAACTGTATTTTGCTAAGTGGCTTTATAAAGAGACGTCTTAAAGTGATCTTTGTTTTAGCATAAGTGACAGTAATGTCTTTAATATGCAATTTTTTTTCCCCCTTTTCACTTCGGATGTTCAGACAGCAGCGCTAAGAGCAGTAGGCAACATAGTAACTGGTACAGACGAACAGACACAAGTTGTTCTCAATTGTGATGTTTTGTCTTACTTCCCAAATCTCCTGACGCATCCAAAAGAGAAGATAAATAAGGTATGATTTGTTTCTTCCTAACTTAATGTTTTTGTTTAAGAAGTAAACAGTGGCCTGTAGCATATTACAGAAGAGTTTCTTATGGCTATTCCCAGTGTGTGAACAATTTTCTATAAAGGTGCAGCTTTTGAGGCTGCTGAGGACAGGGCTAAAGCTGAACAGGTATAGTGAGGATCCATGTTGGTGTTGGTGCCCAGTGCTTTTGGGGAGGACTGATGGGTTTTGCTTTAGAGTGTGATACTTTTTTCTTTCATTTGCAAAGTGAATAACTGGGTATCTTGCATTATAGTTTTTTATAAATGAAGAGCATTGGTTTTGCTTGAATTCAGTGAGTTGAGTAAGAGTGATTCAGTTTTTCCACTACACCTTTTCATAGTGGAGTTTCTCTTGCTCATCTTCACCTTCAGGGGCATAGAGAGTATCGCTGTCCTTTTCTGAAGACTCTCCCTGCACTTCCTGTCCTTCCTTTTGGCAGAGGTAATTTCAGTGCTGCAAGGACTGGATGGAATGAAGGGAATTAGATGAAAGTGATCAGTGCCTTCTTTTCCAGAGCTGTGTTTCACGTTATCTGCATTTTTGGTTAATCATTTTGCCATCTTCCATTGCAAAGATGGAGCTGGCTGAGAAGGCAGCTTTTTTTGTTCAGCTTATGTGACTCCCCCACTTAAATTTCCCCTCAACGGTACGGTATGTGCAAGGAATCTGTTTCTTCAGGCCCTGTCAACCGTCAAGAGTTCTGAAGAAGATACCGATGACAGTTCAAACTGCTGTGATTCTGCCTGCCCTTCTAGCTCTCACAAAAGAATGATGAAGAGCTGGTTTTGAATGCCAAGAAGGGAATTATTTTTGTATAAGGGGAGTCTAGAAATGCTTTAAGTGTGTTGTGAGGGACAAATACAAATAAAAGCATCCCTGAAAAATTGAGCCCATTACGTTTGTTTTTTCCTGTAGTACTTAATAACTGGCTGCTCTCCACATCTGTTTGTCTTTTACTTAAGATTGGAGCTTTTTTAAGATGTTCGGGATTGCCTTGACAAGTTGTCCCTTTGTAACCAGGGATTTGTAACTGCCATTAAATCGCTCTTTGCCAAGCGAAGCCTCAGGGCTGAGAGTCCTGTCTGATACTTGGATGAACTTTGTAAGCTCTGCTTCACATTTGGGAGCTGGAATTGAGCTGTCAGCAGTAGCACTATGGGATAAGTCTTTTTTTTTAATAGGAGGTTTTACCAGTTTTCCTATTTCCTTTGCAAAACTGAGTGAAAGTTTAAAACATGGCTGTGGTTCCAGCAGTGCGAAGTGGATATAAGGTTTACATCAGGATTGCTCCTGATGTATGGAGACATCTCTTGTGTAAATAATAATCTGGCTCCGTGAGTTAATCATACTAATTTTACACTGATCCCTTCCCTGTTTGGCTTTCACAGGGCAATAAAAAAGTTTGTGTGCTGGAAGTGCTGTGGGGAAGAAACCTGGAGGTTGTGTTTAGTGATTGGTCATGGTGCGATTTCAGGTTCTGAAGTTGTTTTTAGTTTGGTGGTTTATGGGTGTTTTTTCTTTATCTGTTAACTATTTTTTAAAAGTGTTTGCTTTTTTGTTTTGTCCAACTGTAGGAAGCAGTTTGGTTCCTTTCCAATATCACAGCAGGAAACCAGCAACAAGTTCAGGCTGTAATAGATGCTGGGCTAATCCCTATGATCATACACCAGCTGGCTAAGGTCAGTCAAACTATCAGCTATGCAAGTTGTCATTCTCTTTTTATAAATCTGACACGAGGAGTCGGTGATTTTGAGTAATAAGCTTGACAGATGTTTCCGTGCTGATTTTAATGAGCTATTAATTTTATTTCTTCAGGGGGACTTTGGAACACAAAAGGAAGCTGCTTGGGCAATTAGCAATTTGACAATAAGTGGGAGAAAAGATCAGGTATGTATAGTGGAATTTCACATTGTCACTGAAACGTCGCACATGCAGCCATTTGTAAGAAGCCCAATGTTGAAAGCACTTCTTGTTTTCATTATTTAGGTTGAATACCTTGTACAGCAAAATGTAATCCCACCGTTCTGCAATCTACTCTCAGTAAAGGATTCTCAAGTGGTACAGGTGGTGCTGGATGGTCTGAAAAACATCCTGATAATGGCTGGTGATGAGGCTAGCACAATAGCTGAAATTATAGAAGAGTGTGGAGGTGAGTGCTTATTAGGCTTCTAAAAAACTTTATTTGCTGGATATTATTCTATTTTCCCCTTGCAGATGTTGGTATTTATTACAGCATTTTTTTATCATGGGCTATTTAAATAAGCAAGTGAGATGTTTGTAATGAGAGAAATTACTTTTTTTTTTCCTGTTTGGTTTAGGGAGCGTCACATTAGAGAAAATCATTGAAGGAGCTTCTTTAGTGTTCTAGATTTAAACGAGAATTGTACTTCTCTTCATTTGATTATTGCATGTACTTCATTATGTAGAATACACAGTTCTTGCTTTACTTTATTGCCTTGGCAGCAGTTAGGATAATAATTTCATTACAGACCAAAGCAGGATGAGGAGTCAGGCTCTTGGATATTGGAACCCAAGTTTTAACATATGCTAATTAATGTGTTATAGTAAGCTAGTGGTAAAGGGATGCTTAAACTTCCCAGTGAAGTAAGTTCTTTTTTCCCTTGTATTATGCCATTCCCAATTTGAAAATGAAAATAGGGTTTTAATCTATTCATTCGTGTGAGATTTGTCACCTTGTTTTAAACCTGTATGCAACTCACAAATGAAGCCACTTCCTTTTGCTGATTTACAGAAACACAATGACTGGAACAACAACTATGTAGTAGCTTATGTACGTAGTACATGCTGCGTATGTAGTCTTACCAAAAAAGAGAGAAGCTTCCATTATTCCTTCTTCATAAAATGTGATATTCCATCACATGCAGAGGTTCACAAATTGTGTTAGACAGTATTTGCAAACTGAGCTGCATCTTTCCTAGCGTTTTTCAACAGTAATGTTTTGTTCTATTCCTTAGTTGTTTTCAAAATAGTAATTCAGTTTAAACTTACAAAACTCTTCTCCATTTTATTTCATGCAGGGTTAGAGAAAATTGAAGCCTTGCAACAACATGAGAATGAAGACATTTATAAACTAGCATTTGAAATCATAGATCAGTATTTCTCTGGTGATGATGTAAGTATGCTAAAGATGGAAGAGTGTGTGCGCTGTGCTGGTAGCTTAGTAAGTACATTGTCATTGTTCCTCAGTTCCAAATGTCATGAACACAGTTTATCTGGGAAGTCAGATTTCCCGCTCCTTTTTCAATACAGCTTCCCTTAATTGAAAGCCTTGGAAGAGTTTCTCAATGTCAAGAATTTTCTTCAGCAACATCAAGATGACTGCTCTGGTTTTGTCTCACTGACATGTGAATTGACATGTGATTACTTGTGATGAGGATCTAAACAGTTCTCTGGTTCTCCTTTTTACTTTCTACTGTGTCACTCTGGAGGGGCGCGTGGATCCTTACTTTCAGATAGATCGGCTCTGTATTCGCTCAGTCCGGACTCTGCATTGAAAGAGTCATCAAAACTGTAACACTTTCTGCAACTGATTTGATTTAGACCATCTGATACTTTCTTGCATCCTGATTAGGTATTTTGACCCTCTGAATTCTAGCTCTTTCTGTTACTGGCTGCTCATGAGTGCCTCGATAGCATAACAGCAAGCAATTTGAAGACAAATGATAGTTAACCTTGTCTAGGCCATCCAAGGTGTCTGTAGTTCTGCAGCCTAGCATGCTATCTCCAGATGCCGGCTCTAACTTCAAAACTCGTCAATTTTCAATTCATGGGTCCTTCATGTGGTTGCAAAGTTGGTCACCAGAAGCTTAGATACGTGGAAAGTTCCTTATGCTTGTAATGATTCTGTGTGCAGTGTCTAATAGAGTCCAGAATGACTCTGAGATTTCTATAACTAACTAAAGAGCACAACCTAGTTGATGCAGGTGGAAAAATGCCTATTTGAGGTTAGCACTCCCCTCAGTGTGTTTACTTTTTATGTAACCTAATGCAATTTAATCTATCTGTGATTTGCTGAATTTACTTCCTTTAATCAGGAGAAGACTTTACTGCAGATTAGTTTTTATACTGTTACCACCTTTTCTGAGGCTTCTGAAACTCAAAATTGTAGAAATTCCATTATTGGGAGTTAGGAGTTAAAACATAAACCAGATTTTTTTTTTTTTATGCAGGAACTATAAGTAGGAAATAACTTTTGTTGTTTGAGGACTGATGTGTAGAAAAAAAAAAAAAAAGACAAGAGGAGACAAGGCTGTTTGTTAGAATGCTTGGCAGCGTTAAAGCTGCCCAGGAGTATTCCTGCGTTCTGTCACTTCAGGATCTACTGTATTCTCATGAGATGGTGCTGGCTACTAGGTATCCCTTCACTGTTAAGTCTCATCTACTCCTTTGCTGAGTCCTGTAAAGTGCAGGAGCACATACTTTAGGACCAGCACGAATGGCTTCCTGACTTCAGTCGTTCAGTGAAAGGCGTGGGAACCTAGCTAATGTCACTTTGTAGTACCTTGGCAGAAGGCAGAAGTGCTGGTGATCAACTCACAAACATTTTACAAAGCATTCTGAAACCAAATTCGATTTTCATTTGGGTGTGATGTGCTCCATTCTTCCTCTGGAGGATTGTTGCTGTCACCGAATGCCTTAATCTCTCCTTCCAATTTACGTATTGTCACCCAAAGTAAAAAGAAACAAAGATTTTTAGGTGAATCAGTTCAGATGTCCACACTACTCCGAGGCTGGATCTCAGAAAGCTATTTCAATTCCACACTCAAGGGCTCTTACCTGCTTCAGAATAACACACGGTTTGAAACAAAAACACACGGTTTGCAACAAAGCTGGTGAAAGGGCTGGAGAACAGGCCTTATGAGGAGCGGCTGAGAGAGCTGGGGTTGTTTAGCCTGGAGAAGAGGAGGCTGAGGGGTGACCTCATTGCTCTCTACAACTACTTGAAAGGACGTTGTAGAGAGGAGGGTGCTGGCCTCTTCTCCCAAGTGACAGGGGACAGGACAAGAGGGAATGGCTTCAAGCTCCGCCAGGGGAGGTTTAGGCTAGACGTTAGGAAAAAATTCTTTACAGAAAGGGTCATTGGGCACTGGAACAGGCTGCCCAGGGAGGTGGTTGAGTCACCTTCCCTGGAGGTGTTTAAGGCACGGGTGGACGAGGTGCTGAGGGATATGGTTTAGTGTTTGGTAGGAACGGTTGGACTCGGTGATCCGGTGGGTCTCTTCCAACCTGGTTATTCTGTGATTCTGTGATTCTGTGAAATGAGGTGTATGGTTCCTGCTGCCGTATTTGTAGAGGCGATGTGTTCAGATGCAGCTGATGATCTAGAGGAGGATGGGTAGGGTTTGAAGTTGTGCATATTGATGCTACTGGCCATACTATTTGCTGTTCCAGAGGCAGTAAATACCTAAATTATAACAGCTGTGGGTGAAGCTGGATACTGATGCCTTTCATTCCATATCCATAGAGTAATGAAGTGCTTCTGGTTAAAAAAAAAAAAAAAAATTCAGATTACACTTATTCAGAGCAGTTTTATATAGCTCTCATAAGTAGTTCTAAATCCTTCAGATTCTGATAGGAGATACCGAGTACTCTTTTAAGCTTTATATAAGTATTTCTATCAGCTGCCACTAAAAATTATTTTCATATTGGAAGAAAATGGGAGAAAGTGCAAAACTAATTTTAGAATTCACAGCTAGGGATTAGCCAACTCCAGAAGTACTAAAAATTGGCATTGAAATTAAAGTCGTACAGCTAAAATAGCAGCTGCTTTGGCCAAACAGCAACCCAGTCTCTAACCATTTCAGTTTTCTGTTTCCTTAATGGCATTAGAACAGAGTTGATGTGTTGTTCTTTTTAAACATATTGGGGGAATTGAATTGCAAAAACTGATCTAATTTTGTTGCAACAATATTTTGAAAAAAGAAGAAAAGATCAACTTTTTGTGAATCTCTTCTATGTGTACCGAATGGTGCGGAGAATTGGCCTCTCATGTATTTTTCTTGTTGTATTTTATAGATTGATGAAGATCCCAGTCTCCTTCCTGAAGCCACTCAAGGAGGTACTTACAACTTTGACCCAACAGCCAACCTTCAAACGAAAGAATTTAATTTTTAAGTTCAAAAAAGTGCAGCTTCTCTGTCCCACACCAGTATGAAGCACCACCAGATGGCTACCAAGTGAAGAAACAAAAGGCTCCAAGACACACATGCCTCTTCGTTTTGATGCTTCTAAAGCAAGCCATGTATCGGTCACTTTGCAGTTGCCAAACGTCACTATCACATGGACTATAAATGCATATGCATGATCTCTTAAACTGTTTCAGAATTCTTTTTAACAGTCCCAACTACCTTTTTTTTGCCTTTTCCCTGGTGCCACACGCTGACAACCGCAATCTGCAGTTTTGTTAAGAATATTCCATAGTGGTGGCACATTGGCTTTCCACGGAAAAGTAGCTTCTTTGGAAAATGGTGCGCTGTGGATCAAGACACTTTGGTATGATGCATACATTTGGGAAGACTTTACAGGGGCCCAGTTTGCTCTGAGCCTCCATCATCGTCCTCCACAAACATATTTTCATATACTTTATGTGGAAGAATAGATTCAAAAATGCAAGCCAAATGAATTTCATTGGTGAAACTGAAATAAAAGTAACTTTAAAAAAACAAAACACTTGGCAATTGATTAAACACTTAAGTTTAAAACAAAAAAACTACTTCAGCTATCAGTAATTGATGTGTGTTCATTAACTGCCTCAGAAACCAGGGTTGGAGAATGAACTGTAGATTTGGACTGGTAAAGCTTTTGCCATTATACCTAATTTTTGAGAACAGCGAGCCCTATTTGACCACTCACTTCAGCCTGTGTGTTCCTGCTGTTTTGAAGTAATCAAATGCTGTGCATGGTATTTTACCTGAGCTACAACCTGTTATGGACTTGAACTTCTGTTTAAGCTGAAAGCAAGAGTCCCAGACTGCAGGAAAAAAAAAATCTGTCCAAAAACATATTTGTTAAAAAGAATCTTGCTTTCAACTTTCAGTAGTCAATATATTTTGTTTTAAATTGATAATTGGATATGGTTGATTTATATTGGGTTTAAACTGTGGAGCTTTCATGTTTACTGTAATTTAGTCTTAAACTATTTTTTACTTAGTAACCAGTGCTTATGATGATGTGGTTGGCAACAAACCAGCAACTACTTAGAAGCGTCATAAAAGCTTCATTCTTGGAGTATTGGAAGAGTAATTCAGAAATTAGTCTCAAATCTTATTCACATGATTAAAAAAGATGCAAACTGGTTGATGTGTGAGGCTGTATGGAAGCTGCCATTACTCAGCGTAAACCTGATGTGCAGCGCACATTAAATAACTTTACATAAGGTATGTGAGGTCATTGCTTTTGGAAAATCGTCTGACCCAGTCATTTTCAAAGGGGTTTTGGTGTTGCTGGGGTGAAGATCGATAATTCTGAAACTCTGTAAGCTGTCACACAAACTGGTTTTGTTGCTGTTGTTTACTGGGTGTAATTTCCCAATGCATTGATGTGAAGGGATAGAAAAATCTAAACTAATTTAGTTATTGGATGTGGGTTGTATTTACTGTGATGAAGATAAGGACAGATGCCATCAGAGCTTTGTGGATCAGCTGTTTTTCCACTGATGAACAACGCATAGCAGGTGTGCATTCATTAAATATATATCTGCCAAGGTGGAGCCACTTTAAAGAGTGAGTTGTCTTGTATCTCAGCTGGATACAAGCGTATGTTTAAACTGCAAGATTTTTACTTGCTAGATAATCTGTTTTAATATAGTGGTTTGGCCTCTGATTATTTATAGGTTTTATAAATTTTAGAATCAATTTCTCTTTAAGGTGGCTCAGATTTTTCAACTCTTGTGCACATAAAATTGAGTTGAAGTTCATTGTGCCTTTTTTCTTTTCCCAAAAGTTGAGTTGAAGCTTCATATGGTAACTGCATCCTATTCACACACTATAGTCTAAAATCTTGAAACTGTGTGGTGTTCGCTAAGAAAACTAAACAATAAAACGTCAAAGTTAGGTAAGGTCACAAAGTTTTTTGTGAAATTAGGGTTCCAGAAGATGTTATTGTGAACAAATATTTCCCCCTTTCTAATGCAATTTAGTCTCCCTCTGTGCCGTATAGACTGACGGATACCCTGTTCAGCCTGCAATCGCTGTTGTCCTGGAGATTACGTACAAAATCGATACTGAAACAACAGTTTTCCACTACTGTGAAGATTTGATCCTTTTCTTGCACTCAATGCATTACATTAAAAGTGAACATTGGAGAACTGGGTAAGGCAGGACAAAGCGTTTGCTCAGTTCTTTCTGTTGTGACCTTATCAGCTTTTGATTGGGATTGCACCATTTCATAGTTAATAAAGGAAACAAAGTATATTGCTGCACTTTTACGTTTTCAGAACAGTGTTTAAAATTGCATTGTTTTTATTATTTTTTTAAACTATCAGTTAAAATAGACTAAAACGTTCTTTCAAAGAGGCATCTAAATGTGTTCCTAATTTTGTATATGGGCTTAGGTTTTGTAACCAATAAAAAGCTGCTATCAAATACTATAAAAAAAAATTCAAGAACTTATTTTGAAGATTATGAAACTGCTTAGTCTTCACAGACTGACTTAGGGGTTTTTGTCTTTGACTAGATGTTAGTTAGCAGAACTCCGCATCAAAGTTTGAAGTATGTTACAAGAATGAATAAAGTAACCTAATGCAGTTGTCTCTGAAACTTTGGATGGTGTTCCAGTACGGAGTTTTGTACTTTTGAAGGAGGTGTTTCCCAGACGTGTACAGGAGGCCACGGTAAGTGAGCTGCAGCTGATCTATGGAACTGTATGAAATTGTGACTTAAGTGTCATAGAATCACAGTTTGGGTTGGAAGGGACCTTAAAGATCATCCAGTTCCAACCCCCCTGCCATGGGCAGGGACACCTCCCACCAGACCAGGTGGCCCAAGGCTCCATCCAACCTGGCCTTGAACACTCCCAGGGATGGGGCAGCCACAGCTTCCCTGGGCAACCTGTGCCAGGGCCTCACTGCCCTCATCATGAAGGAATTCTTCCTTATGTCTAGCCTAAGTCTGCCCCTCTTTCAGTTTATAGCCATTCCCCCTCATCCTATCACTACAAGCCTTTGTGTCAAGGGTTGGAGGTGCACTGTAGCTTAAAGAAGCTTTCACAGGCTTCTTATGCCTCCAGAAACATTCTTTCCAGGCTCCCCATGCTCGGCTCCCATGGCTGAGTTAGCACTAATCTTGAGCTCGGGATGCTGTACCAGGAGTCCCTACTCCTGCTTGGTGTGTGTTGAGAGGACTCGTGCACTGGTGTTGGCTTTAGGCAGCAGTGTGGCCTTCCATGTCTCTGTAGATGGGAGGGACAGCCCGTGTCCCTTGCTTCAGGCATGAGTGACCCCATTGGGGTGCCGTTTAGGGATAGATTGGAGGCTGCCCTTGTCCAGCAGCCCCCTAATAGGTACAGTCCTGCTTTAATTATGTGGCAGTGCTAGTGCAAAAAAACCTCTTCGGAAGTGCTTGCAACTTGGCAGCTACGGCTTTGCCGTCCTTGCCCCCCATCGGTTGGGTGAGTCACCTGGAGAAGACTCTCCATGAGCAGGTTGATGATGGAGATGAGCTTCCAGTGCCTTATTTTAAGCTTTGTGAATGCTCTTCCATGGGGATATAAAGGATAAAGATCTCAAAATAACCCAGCCCCCATTTGCAAAAGCAGTTAAATCTCTGGTTCCTTCAGCTTTCAGTTGACAAAATGAAACTGTTGAATCATGTGGGTGTTTTGGAACCTGTTAATCATCCAGCAGGTCCTACTTGGGTGACTTGAAAGACACTACATTGGAATAAAGAACATATAATTTTAGGAGACATCTTATTTAGAAAGATTAATACCTAGAGAATATCTTGATGCTCCCCATATTTCTAAAAATGGGAACACTAATTTTGTTTTGATCTGCTAAACAAAGAAGCGTGTAAGGTGATCCACCAACAGGCGTATTTTTAAAGAAAAAAGTCTCAGTGGACTGGATGATCGTTCAGCCCCATTTTGTTATTCTAACCAGAACTATGATGTCCTTTGGATTCTGAGTGTGTTTCAAACTGCAAGCAGCCTAGTTTACATTATATTCCTTCTATTTCAATGCATAAATAATACTCCCTTTGTGGCACAGTTACACTTCAATCATTTTTAGGACAACAACTGATACTAAACCATTAGGAAACGCTTTTCAAGAAGAAAAATAAAAACCAGTAGAAAACTGCGGGCTCCACTAGGCGAGGCCTTGGAAGATTTTGCTCCAGGGATTTGTCATGATTGCCACCATCAACTCCACGGCAGCGAGAACTGGAAGTGCTCAGGTCTGCTTCAGGGTGGTACGTTGCTTCAGACTGCTTGGGAAAACTGCCCTGTGTTAGGATGCAGACTTACAAACTAGAGCAGCTTTGCGGTTTCCTGGTTGTGGTTTGTGTCCCCCTCATCCTGCAGCAGAAGCAGTAAAAGGCAGGGCTGATCTGTGCTGCTGGCTGACACCCAGAGATCTCCGGCTGCCGCCATTGGAGCCGCTTTGTTTCCAAAGGCATTTATGATAAAGCTTTCTTGAGCAGCACACAGGTTTATGAAAGAACATAGGAGTGGGTTTTTCCCAACCTCAGTTTTAAAGAGGCATGTTGGGGACATTGCAGCCTTGTGTATTACACCTAAGGCTATTAAAACCATGCTTCTTGTGTTTTAAAATGAAGGCTGAAGTCTTTACTGCTCTCAGCCTTCACCCAGCAGCAGTAAAATAGGGTGAATGTCACTGTGCGACCTTGGAGGAAAAATTCCATGAAGATGCCCTGTGAAGGCTCTTCCCTGAGCGCACTGAGGGAACTATAGGAGTTTGTAGTTTTCTCAATGAACATTAAGTAGGACCCAGGGACAGGTGAAGGTGCAAAAGGTGGACTAATCCTCCTCATTACCGAGTGGGGTCCTGCAGAAGACTCTGGCGGTTGAATCTTTCTACTGTGCTGAAACGAAACACAAGGGAGCTCATGCCTGCATCCTCATTATTTTCAAACTGATCACCTTTAGTGGCTTTTCTGGTTTATTTTCATCCCTACTTCATGAAGTCAGGTGACCCCCAACCAAATCGTCTGTGCATGAAAAGGGAGAATGAAGTTGAAATATTTTTCCAGTGGCTTCGGGAAGTTCATTTCTTGGTTTGCCCAGGTTGATGCTCAGGGAAGCTGCACCTCTTGCCCTGGAATTAGACCTGTCACTGTTTCTTTCTGTTCAGTGTAGTTTACAGCTGGTTTCCTCTGCATTTTGTCCTTCTACATCCTAGTGGGGTTCCCTCTAAACTACACACTGCCTGAGTTTTATAATGTGAAAAATAAGGGATAAAATCCTTCTGTTCTCCTTGCTGTGGTGACCTGAGCTTACAGGAGAAACAACCGCAGTGTCATCTGGCCCTGAAACTGTGAAGAAGAATATTTGACATCAGTTCCTTAGGAACAGTTTGTGAGATGTTGGTTTTTGTTCTTTAGAGCACAACAGTGCATAAGAAATCTCGGAATTAAGTGTGTGTAAAGGGAGTCTTTGGACTTGTCCAGTTCTCACAGTTGAAACAAAGACATCCACAGTCTTCCAAAAATGTGTGGCTTCCTCAAAAAAAATGTAGTCTTCTAGCTTTTGCATATCTTGATCCTTTGAATTTTCCACGTCTCTGAGCTATTTGCTTTACTGGTTTAGAAAAAATAGTAAAAATAAAAAGGGTGGACGGAAAAAGAAACTTTAAAAATCTACATTTTTTTCCGAATAGTAAAGCAATATTTCTGTGCCTTTTTTTCTCCTCATAAAACACGTGCTAATGCCTGCATCTCACATGGAAAAAAACCTGTTCAAAGGGCTCATTTGTTAACTGAAGGAGCTGGATGTGCTGACACCAATTTGGAAACTCAGTGGTAATGCTCACTTCAGCTCTGCCTGTAATCTCAGCATTCCTGGGCTCTGCTGAAGTATTTGACCCTTTGCTGAGACAGGAGTGCAGTCCACTGGGAAGATTTAGCAAGGTGGCATCTTGCTTCTGCAGCAGGAGTGTGTTCCTGCTCTCCCTGCTATCAAACTGCTGGGGTTTTAGACCCAACCTCTCTGTCAGCAGCATGGAGCCAAGCGTATGCACTGAGCTTTGAACAGTTACCGATATCCAGGGATGTGTTTTTCGAGGAGCTCAACCTGAGGTCTTTGCTTGTAATATTAAAAACCTGATGGAAATGGAAGAAGTCACTGCTTGTAGTGGCCACCATTTTCTCTGTATTTGGTGTTTTAGCAAATGTCTGAGCTCTTGAAATCCTCCAGGAGTTTTAGTGACTAGCATAAATTAAAAAGAAAAAAAATAGCCCTTAAAGATGGGAGAGAAAATTTGAAAATGGGAATCATACAGGCTTAGAAACAGAAGCTTATTACGTTTCATGATTCTTCTTCTCGTCATTGGGCTCTGGAACAGGCTGCCCAGGGAGGTGGTTGAGTCACCTTCCCTGGGAGTGTTTAAAAGATGGGTGGATGAGGTGCTGAGGGGCATGGTTTAGTGATTGATAGGAATGGTTGGACTTGATGATCCGATGGGTCTTTTCCAGCCTGGTGATTCTATGATTCTTGATGGAACCTGGGGACTGCTTCTCATGCTTCCAGTTGCAGGAGTACTGCTGCAAGTCTTCCTTGCAACCTTTAAGTCCACCAGTTTATTGCTCTTGCACCAACCCCAATCGCCCACTCAAGAGAAATGCTGCAAGCATTGAAGTGTTAGCGCTGAGGACTTGGGGACTCTTTTCTTCTCCCCTCTCCCTTAGAAATCAGGAAAAGCACGGGTTGCTAAACTGCATCAATGTTCCTTCCAAGCTAAGTTTGTGTGAGAGCTAGAAGTGATGGAAGAGAGGCAAAAGGTCCTTGCTAGGCAGATTTTGCTGCAGGCTCCCTGGCGGGGGCTGACCTCCCAAGCCAAGTTATTCCCCTCTGTTGCCTCTGAGAAACTCAGCGTGTGCATAACTTGCTCCTGATTTACTTGGTGTGTGTAGTTGCTTGGAGTTGCCAAGCAGACAGCAGCATGGAGGGGAGCTCACTGCTTGTCCCTGGGGCCCAAGCATCTGACTTGAGGTGATTTGCTGCTTCAGAGGCTTTTGGTGGCAGTTTGCACCATAGAGAAGGTGACTGTGCTAATTCAGAAGATGCTCCAAACTGCCCCTTTGCAGCATCCACTGTGAGCACATCGCTGCTTTAGGAACATAAGTCACTGTCACCAGATTCAGCCTGGTGATAAAAGCCGAGTTGGGAGTTTAGCTGGTCTCAGCTCCTGCAAGACTGCCACAGCCAGAGCCCCTGGGTGCACTTCAGCTTCATTTCACAGATGAAAAACTGCCTGAGAGAAGTAGCTTCATGACCAGCTGTGTGCAGTGGTGACAGGAGCACAGGCTGGCAGCTGCCTTCCTACTCAGTGTGACCCAGCTCCTTGATTTCTGCTCAAAAACAAGGAATAAGCTTTCCCCTTTGCCAGGGTAAAAGGTGACCACTTGGCAGCAATGAACCGTAAATTAAAATCTGGCTTCCCTTTGCGCAACCTGCTGTCTGCTAATGAGGAATTGGAGCAGGGCACCTCACCTCCGGGCGTCTTGGAAATCACAGTCTCCATGCAGCAGCCTGAGCAGACGGGGAAAACCCCACTCATCAACGTACTTATTTGAGTACATTTGCGTTTGCTTCTCATGCACCGAGCAGAATGGAGGTGGAGAAAGCATTTTGGGAAGCTTTGTGCAGGCAGGCTTTGGGTTTGAAGGTTACAGGTGATTTTTGGTTCTTTCCCTGAGACTCTTCACCAGGGGAAGCCTCCTGGTGGCATCTACATACACATTTGAGACTGTAGGGCACACTGGATGGAGAGGTCCCCTTTTGTGGCCCCTGCATTTCATATCTTTCTTGCAAAAATAGCTTGAATTTTTCCCCTCTTGCAGCAGGTGCTTTGCGGTGCTGCTCCTCTCCTGCAGGCTCCCAAAAATCACGCTCAGGGGATGGCCAGTGTGAGCAGCAGCACAGCAAGATAGACAGAGGGGGATCTGTGTCCACATGTTATAGCAGGAAAGGTTTGTCGACCACAGCAGCAGCCACCTGCAACCCTCCCTGCCGCCTGTGGTGGGACCAGCAGTCAGAACCCCCCTGCGCTGCCCACTGGCTTTTTTTTTTCTTTTGTTCCTTTAATCTGACACCTTTTGCTGGGCTTTATGAGATCTCCATTAGCTCTGCTGCAGGTAAAATACATTTCAGCCTGAGCAGCAGCTGTTGTCGGGCATGGTGTTTCAGTTATGGCTGTATCCGATGCACTAACTGTTCCTGTTTCTGTTCCTGGCAAGATCATAGAATCATAGAATAGTTTGGGTTGGAAGGGACCGTAAGATCATCCAGTTCCAGTCCCCTGCCATGGGCAGGGACACCTCCCACCAGCCCAGGCTGCCCAAGGCCCCATCCAAACTGACCTTGAACACCTCCAGGGATGGGGCAGCCACAGCTTCCCTGGGCAACCTGTGCCAGCGCCTCACCACCCTCATGGTGAAGAAATTCCTCCTTAAGAAGAGGGAAACCATGTGATCGCAGGGTTGCAGGATGAGTACATGAACTATTTAAAGAAGAAACAGGAGCCACAGAACTGGTGAAAGGGAGCTGTGACTGACTGTGCTGGGAGAAGAGCATTAGGGCAGTAGTCAGAGACCTTGGAAATACCTGGGGGAAGAAAACTGATTAAGAATTTTTCAAAAGCTAGGAAGAGCTTTCTTTTCAAATACAAAGTCCTAGTCCTATCACCACAAGCCTTTGTAAACAGTCCCTCCCCAGCTTTCTTACAGCCCCTTCAGGTACTGGAAGGTCACTATAAGGTCTCCTTGGAGCCTCCTCTTCTCCAGGCTGAACAAGCCCAACTCTCTCAGCCTGTCCTCATATGGAAGGTGCTCCAGCCCTCTGATCACAGAATCATAGAATCATAGAATCATAGAATAACCAGGTTGGGAAAGACACACGGGATCATCGAGTCCAACCATTCCTATCAAACACTAAACCATGCCCCTCAGCACCTCGTCCACCCGTGCCTTAAACACTTCCAGGGAAGGTGACTCAACCACCTCCCTGGGCAGCCCTTTGTAGCCCTCCTCTGGACCTGTTCCAACAGCTCCATATCCTTCTTATCTTGAGGATGCCAAAACTGGACACAACAATCCAGATGAGGTCTCACAAGAGAAGATCTTTGTCCTGAAGCTACAGTGCGAAGCACGTACTGCTGCGTTGGCTGTGGTTCACTCCCTTGGACTGACTGTGCTGGGTTCAGTCACTGAATACAGTGTAGTGCTGCGAATACACAATGCTGTGGCCCAAACAAAGTAGAAATAAACCAAAATCCATGACAAAACCAAACAGTCTGACCCCAACTCCTTAATTTTCTTGGCTCTGTAGCTGATGGCTTTAATGAGGCAGCTTGGTTTGGGTGTAGCTTTTGTTTTGCCACTGAAACGTTCTGCATTATCCCTGGGTTTTAAAGTTTGGGAGTTTGTTTGTTTGATTTTTGGTTTGGTTTTGTGGTTTGTTTTTTTTTTAGTCCAGTACTCACATTAGCATCATGGGTATAACGTGCGCTCTTGAAATTCACAGCAGCCGTTAGGTGTATTAAAGCGATAATTAAGACATTCCAATGCATTGTACAGACTGTTGCTTGAAAAAAGAGGGGTTTGCACTCTTTTTTTTACATGTTGTATTTGAAAAGAAAGCTCTTCCTAGCTTTTAAAAAAATTCTTAATCAGTTTTCTTCCCCCAGGTATTTCCAAGGTCTCTGACTACTGCCCTAACGCTCTTCTCCCAGCACAGCCAGTCACAGCTCCCTCTCACCAGTTCTGTGGCTCCTGTTTCTTCTTTAAATAGTTCATGTACTCATCCTGCAACCCTGCGATCACATGGTTCCCCTCTTCTTACGGAGGAATTTCTTCACCATGAGGATGATGAGGCACTGGCACAGGTTGCCCAGGGAAGCTGTGTCTGCCCCATCCCTGGAGGTGTTCAAGGCCAGGTTGGATGGGACCTTGAGCAGCTGATCTAGTGGGAGGTGTCCCTGCCCAAGGGAACTGGATGATCTTTAAGGCCCCTTCCAACCCCAACCATTCTATGATTCTATGATCTTCCCAGACCCTTCAGCAGGACTATGGTGAAACCCATCAGAGAAGCCCCGTCAGTAACTAAGAGGCAAATGTCATGTAGATCCATCCGAAACCAAAGAAACAAGAGCAGAAATCTGCTAACATTCACTTATCATTGATTGGCTGAAATATGAAAGTTTTGAAGAGACCAGGGAAAAGATGAATTGTCCTTCCTGTGCTAGTGAAGAGAATAGGAAAAGGTGTGCTGTTCCTGTCCTGGTTTTAACATTGGCTGTTGTTTTTCCAGCTCACTGCTTTCCTTCTCTCTGGGGGCGGATGGAAAACTCCCTGTCAGAAATTAAAAGATAAATCTGCACTGGTTTCCTTGCCACAAAAAATGGTTTGTTGAAGCTGCTTTAAAAATTAGTCCCACAGAAAGGTTAGTAAATCGGTGAGTAATTAGCTGTGTAATTAGCTGTTCATATGCAGTGTGAAAGATGACCAAAGTGCCCTCAGAAGAGGCAGCTCCTGCTGCAGTGATCCCTGCAAAGCAGAAAAGGGACAGGATGTCCCAGCGGTGGAGAAGTTGGTGGCCCTGGCACGGAGGCTGCCTTGCTGCTCCAAGGAAGGACAGATGCTTATCAGAATGGCTTTTCTTGGTGGAGTGGTGACTAATGCCCAGTTATGGTTTTCGGTTAAGTGACAGTAAAGCTTAACACATACCAGAAAGCCTCTGGAGGTGTCAAGTTGTTGAACATCCATCTATAGAGACATTGAAAACCGCTGCTCAGGATCTTGAATGACCCAATTTAAGCAGGGTTTTGGACGAGGTGTCCCTTCCAAACCTCTCTCCTATGAGTCAGACACTTTTGCCAATACATTTAACTCACAGAAGACCACATTAACAACTAAATACTGACCAGGTCAGTGAAAGAGAGCTGATGAAGCTGTCGGAAGCTACTAGCAGTGTCTGGAGGCAAGATACAGGTTATAACAAGAGTAGCGGAGGGAAAAAAAATAGCAGTGAAGCTATTGCCAAGCGACACTTTTCCTTTATAAAGAGAACCAAATAAGTACCTGTTGCTAAAAAAAAAAGGCAAAAAGGAAATAAAAGAGAAACAACCTGCTGTTTCAAAGTTCTCCTTTTCACTTTGAGACAGCCAACATCAGGGACAGCGAGCAGCTTAGCATCCAGAAAAGCTGCTAATAAGGGATCTTGAGCAACCGCAGTGGACTCTGGGGCCAATAACCCAAAGGATAATTCAGATTTGTGAGGAATATGAAACAGAAGTGTCCTGAGGACCTTTCCTTTGCCTGTTACTGAGAGAGAAGCTGTGCTAGAAATCAGTGCAGAGGCTTTGACACCAATCACACCCAGAGGAAGACAGAAACTGTAAGTTCGAGGGTGCCCTCCTGGCTGGAATCCATAAGCACAGATGGTCAAGGGATTAATATCACTCTGTGTGGCACAGGCTGTCCTGCAGAACTACCAAGAGAAAGAGGCAATAAACTTCCCTCCCTTGAGCTGGCTTCTTCCTGCAAACCTCCACGCTGCTCCCTTTGAACTGGGCAGGAGCTTTGACACTGAAGCATTTAAGTGCTGTTGGGTGAGCGTCCTGCGAGCATTTCATTAGAGCAACGCAGGGCTCATTAGATTCTGCTTTAACACACTTTCCAATGCCAGAGAAAGGGAAAATAATAAGGAGTAAATTCTCTGTTGCTGTTTCAAACATTATGACCCTGCATCTTCTTGACAGTCTCTTAACAATGGCATAAATGAGCTGAGCAATGCGACCATGCATCTAGAAAAGCCTTATTCCAGAAAACAAGGATGGTAAATCACATGATGACCCATGAGATGGGTTATTTTGCCAAATTACTGCTTCAGGGGAAGTGAGAACATTTTTGGTAACCAGGATGTTGCTTCATCAGTTTCAGGCATTCAGAGTTCCCACTGCTAAGAAAAACCCCTTCTTCCCCACCTCCTACCTCACTGTTTTAACTTTAATTGGTGATAACTGCCAAAGGCTGGTGGCTACCTCCATTTACTGCCAGAGGAGCCTATTTTTATCTTTAAAGGGATTAAAAAACACTCATGGAGGAATGGGAAGGTTTCAGTGCCTTTTTTAACCATCAGAGTCAAATGCACACATCAAGACCCAATTAAGAGTAAAATATCATCAGGACAACCCTTAAGTCCATGTTGAGTTTTAAATATTGCTGATCCCCCAGCCTAATGTACAATACTTTGCTTTGTACCACGTGAGATGCAAGGCTGAAACAACAGTGAGCTCAATAAGCAGATTTTTTTGTGTGTGGCAAAGCAGCACAGAGCCTTTTTCCTTGTGCCTCTAGGACCAATGTTCAATACAGCCAGATGGGCTTCTGAGAAGATGTGGCTTTCTCCATGTACTGGCAACCTGGTTGCATAGATGACCTAAGTTTCTTCAACTGTGTCTAGATGTTAGCACTTGTGTTGTCTCACAAAAACCGCTCGGTCCAGCTCCAAATGTCAAATACCCGACACGTGCATTGGAGACGTGTGTTAGAAGCAAACGATGACCACCTAACACAGCCCAACCTGCTTACGTTAACTGCAAAGGTCTAAAGACATTATTTTGTCCTCTTTATCATGCACACACCTTTGTCATATTATTAATTATATGTTTAAGTATACTCATAACCATGATCACTTAGTCCAGATCAACACTGGAGCAGTATTTTATAGCATATAATAGTTCTTTTACACTAACACTGTAAAAAAATATGACTTTTTCCATTGGGAAAGATTTATTTTATCGAGATCTTCTTATACATATCAGATTCTGTTTCTTTGTGACCATTCAAACTCTCTGTTCCAGCTGCTGCCTTCTATGAAATGAGGCTAATAACAGCACCAATAACAGCTGGATGATTAATTCCTGAACAACTGTAAAACACTCTGGTATGAACAGAAGAGGATTTTGTCACATATTTCTCCTTGGTGTTTCAAGACTGAATAAGTTCTTCTTGAAAGCAGCTGTCTTTTGCTGCCTCAAAATGTTGTGTCCTTTCTCTCCTGTCCCTACCACTTTCATTCATTTAATAATGAGGTAGGGGCTACTATGAAATTTCTTAGCTTTAACCCTGAATAATGGAATTTTGGGTACATGGAGCTCTCAGGCACACAGTTTACAAGTCTTTCCAGTGGTTCAGCAGGATGAGGTGAAGACCATCGCTGCAACAAGGGACTCAACCCTGTCATTAGCTGTGAGGGGCGTTTTGGCTGCTCTGAACACAGTTGCGTGGCAAGCCCTTTGGTTACTAACCAGCTTGGTCTCATCCAGTTTCAGGAAGACTGAGAGACAGGTCTTTGTCCCGGCTGTTCAGGCCATCATGACTGGCCACGCAGACGTGTTTCCAAGCACCTAGAAGTCAGGTTTGATTTCTTGGTTTTTAAATATAATCCAAGGAGAATGAGGTAATATTTTCATTAAATCAGTATTTGATAAAAATAACAAATGGAAGACACAAACCAAGAAATGTAGATGTTAATATAAAATTAATATATACACATCCTTGATGTGCATTATGCCATAGAATCGTGACTTGCTTCCATGGCCTGAAGACTATATCATAGATGCTACATGAAAACCAATTAGCTTTCAGCCGTTTGAAGTCCTGCTGATTTTCCAGCTGATGAACATGTGATCCAAGCTAAGCAAGAATTGGTGCAGGGCACATTCAAGTATCCTCCTGTGAGGATCACTCCATCAGGACAGCTGCATCAGGGCTGGGAGCTGCAGAAAGAAGAAAACCCCTTCTTTGCTTTGTGCACATCTCTGTTATAATTCATGTCGCCCTGGTAAAAACCACCCCTGACGAAGCACTGGACATGCATGTGATGGATGATCAGAGCCTGGTGACTGCAAGACAAGCTGTGGCCAGTGATGACAGCCCAAGAGATGGAGCCAAAAATGCTCCACGGTGGGAATTTTGCTCAGTGGTCTTCCTGGTGGGCTTTGGTGGAAAGCAGCTGGGTGCTTAGAATCATAGAATCACCAGGTTGGAAAATACCCACTGGATCATCGAATCCAACCATTCCTATCAATCACTAAACCATGCCCCTCAGCACCTCATCCACCCATCCCTTAAACACCTCCGGGGAAAGTGAATCAACCACCTCCCTGGGCAGCCTGTTCCAGTGCCCAATGACCCTTTCCATGAAAAAAATTTTCCTAATGTCCAGCCTAAATCTCCCCTGGCAAAGCTTGAGGCCATTCCCTCTTGTCCTGTCCCCTGTCACTTGGGAGAAGAGGTCAGCACCCTCCTCTCCACATCTTCCTTCTAGGTAGTTGCAGAGAGCAATGAGGTCTCCCCTCAGCCTTCTCTTCTTGGTGAGGCATGTGCCAACTGCAGATCTGCTCATTCTATCATAGAATCATAGAATCATTACGTTGGAAAAGACCTAATAGAGAGGTCCTTAGAGGGTACCTGGAGGCTGGGATCCTCTGCGGCAAACCTGCAGGCAGCGAGGGTCCTCCCGAGGTTCAGATTTGCTCTGGAGCTTGCCTCCTCCCCACTGGCCCTGTGAGGGGCTGCTCTTGGGACGGGGACCTCTGCTCAAGGCCCCGCAGCAGCTCCCCCAGGACAGCCAGGGCTTCCTGCAGGCCCTCTCCGGTGTGGGCACTGCAACCTCGGAGCACCCAGTGGTGCCCCGCCAGCCGTCCCTGTTGCAGCCTCTCCTCCAGCTCGGTGGGAGCCAGTGCTCCCGGCACCTCCTGCTTGTTGGCCAGGAGGAGGACAGGGATTCCAGTCATGCTGGGGTGGCTCAGCACTTCCTCCAGCGCCGCCACTGCCTCGGGCAGCCGGGCCGTGTCCGTGCTGTCGAACACAAAGATGAGGGCGTTGATGTCCTCCAAGTAGTCAGGCCAGCTCGCCCGCAGGCTGCCTTGTCCACCGACATCCCAGAGGGTGAAGGATACGTGACAAGGCGTTTGCAGAGACTCCACATTGAAGCCCACCGTTGGGCAGGTCTCCACTGCCTGGCCGCTCTTCAGTTTGTACAGAAGGGTGGATTTGCCAGAGAAGTTGAGCCCCAGCATGACAACTCGTGCATCTGTTTTGCGCCGGCCTTTGGAGATCAGCTTCCCCATCAAGACGCTGTTGCGACAGTGGCAGAAAAATTGCAGCCAAAAAACAAGGGAAGCGTATTTCCTCGATAATGTCAGTTAATAACAGAGTGCTCAGTCCTGCCTCTCTGAGAGAGCATTCTAGGTTTGCTGAAGAAGGACACAGGCAACTCACTTTTGCGTTTCTTTGTAGCTAAAATGAGGTGAGAGTTATTATTTATGAGATGTAGAGCACAGCCAGGGAGTGCCGTTGCAATTTCTATATCCCAGCTCCGCGGCCGCTCACTTCCATTTTCATTCACAACCTGAAATGATCATTGCAAAAGTGAGCCAAGGTTTTGCAGGAAGAGGTGGGCAGATGGTGGAGCAAGTTTCCTTTTCACTGAGTACAGAAATAAATGAGCTTTTGTTCATTGGCTTCTCTAGAGGAAATCCACCCCCAATAGGACAGGACAAGAAGGAACTCCAGACTGGAGTTACTCTGGGAATTTGCTGAATCACAGCTCAAGTGTGTGGATTTAAACATGAGCAAGAAGACAATTTTTCTGCTAGTCTTACAGTAAAAAGTACAAACCAAATCTTCATAGCATCAGCTTTTACTACCTGTTGTGCAGATGGTAATGGCAGCAATTTTAAAAAATGCACATAAGCATGTATTTTTCATGTCATATTGAAATGTGACCAGCCAAAGCCACCTTCCCTGGGATGAAAATCTACGAAATTCTTTACATTAAGATATTTACTTCCATTTTAACTTTCATAAGTGAAGCAAAGACAGTCCTCTGCAGCTGAGGAGGTAAAGAAATCCCTTAGTATAAAGGGAGAATGTTTAACAAGGCAGCACCACTTGAACTTTACATGCTAGAGGCAAAAACATGCTGCTGAGACAGCTCGCAGAGTCGCTTGTACAAGAGCAGCTGATGACAGCCAGGCAGAGCCCCAGCAAACCTGGTATTTACCTTCCTTACTGGCTGGTTTTGTTCCAAAAGAAAGGTGCTTAAAGACATGCAGAACTGAAAGCGGCTCTGAATCTCATATTGTGGCACTAACGCAGAACTGCTCTCCAGTCACCTTTGTTAGACAATGAAGAAGGAAACGTGATTCATCTGTGCTTCCCTGGGGACTTCCATGTGTCTAGTGAAGATGCAGTTTCCCCAATGATGATCTCTGCATGACAGTTCTATGTTGCAAGCCACTCTTGCAGGGGATGAAGTCCATTGCAACACATGGAAGGGACTGTCTGGTCAGCGACCAGGTCACTAGTAGCCAAACAGAGACATATTTCTTACCCTGGGGGCAAGATGTGTCAGTTTTCCATCTTTCAAGAAGGTTAATGAGAAACAAAACATGAGTCCAGCCCAGACAGGCTGCACAGAATCACAAGGGCACTGCAGACCACATTTTGCAAGATATTCCTATGATACGTGTCTCTCTCATAGTTAACCTGCGAAGCCGGTTGGCACCAAGGGCCTCCATGAGCTTTGGACAGTTTGTGGATATGTCAGATATGTTCCTGCTGTCAGGCTTTAGGTTAATTCAAATGCTAATGCTTATTTACTGCGGTTGTCACAGAATGAATCTAACAGTATAAATGTACCACCACGCAGGTGATAAATCATGCAGTGTATGTTCGTCTGTGATCTCTTCTGAAACTGGTCTATAAATGGAAAAATGGCAGGAAGCTCTCTAGATCGGAACTGGGGAGGTGGTTCTGCCTCTCTTGTGAGACCTCACCTAGAGTATTGTGTCCAGTTCTGGAATCCCCAACATAAGAAGGATATGGAGCTGTTGGAACAGGTCCAGAGGAGGTAACAAAGATGATCAAAGGGCTGGAGCACCTTCCATACAAGGACAGGCTGAGAGAGTTTGGGTTGTTCAGCCTGGAGAAGAGAAGGCTCCAAAGAGATCTTATAGTGACCTTCCAGTACCTGAAGGGGCTACAAGAAAGCTGGGGAGGGACTTTTTAGAATGACATGGAGTGATAGGACAAGGGACAATGGGTTTAAATTGGAAGGGGGTAAATACAAATTAGACATTAGGAAGAATTTCTTCACCATGAGAGTGGTGAGGCACTGGCACAGGTTGCCCAGGGAAGCTGCGGCTGCCCCATCCCTGGAGGTGTTCAAGGCCAGGTTGGATGGGGCCTTGGGCTGGTGGGAGGTGTCTCTGCCCATGGCAGAGGGGTTGGAACTGGATGATCTTTAAGGTCTCTTCCAACCCTAACTATTCTATGATTCTATGAATTAAAAAGGAGAACTAAGAGGTGCAGCAGATACTGATCTTTCAGGGAACTGTGCCCATTTTGCAGGGCAAGCTGCTCCTGGGATTACCCATTTGTCCGAGTTCTTCATTTCTAAAAATAAGTTAAATTATTATCTGCCTCTTTAATCTGCTTGTTCTCCTTTTTTTTTTCCACTTTTCTCCTGCCTTTTCTACTGCTTGTTTTCTCTGAGGCTTGACAAGAGGCTGTGGTATGCACACACGTTTCATCTGACCAGACATTCATAGTCCTGAAATTTCTTTCGAGTAAACTAAAATATAGATGCAGGAAGCAAAGGTGGAGATTCTAACCATATGACAAAAAACTGAGCATTTGAAATGTGATTTGATGGAGTCTTTATTGCCTCACACTGACATGCTGCAGAACGAGGCTGCTGCTATCAAAAAAAAAAAAAAAGAAAAAGAAAAATAAGAAATAAAGCCAGGGAAATGAATGCAGCTTAAGGTACAGTTTTATTGAAGATTGCTATCAGGTTTTCTTTGGTGCAGAATACAGTAGTTCATGGGCAAATAGGGGGGAACTCTATATTGGTTTTCTTACGTTCTCATACCCTATGTGTTGAACTGCAGTCTGTTTTCTTTCTTCTTGCCAATTATTCCAAACAGGGGGTGACAACTGTGCCTGCAGAGGCTGTTCCACCCACGGCTGTGTTATAAAAGCATAGTATTTCAAATAAATAATAGATAGAAGCAATTGCAAGTCTGTTTAAGAAAGAAAGAAAGGAAACAAAGTAAAAGCAGATGAGATGAGCTCTGAGGGAGCCTATTGCCGGAGCAAAAAGGCTGTATGCTAAATAATTCAGAAATTGTGTTCAAAGACAAGCACAGCCTCTACCCCAGCTACATGGGCCAAACAAATGTTCTTGCCTTGTGTTTTATTTCTCTGAATTCATGGAGACAAAGCCAGTGCTCACTAATTCCATTTATAATTTAATAGAATTTCAGCCTATTTAGTTGTTTGCTGTTTGTTAGGCATGCATTCCCTTGTTTCCTAGCTGTTCTTCACAAAGGACAATAATCAGGACTAGTACTACAGGAGAGAATCCTCACTCCTCCCCATGTCCTTAAATCTTCCAGTAACTAGAATTTTGCTCCAATCACTACATTCACTCTAAAGGTAATTTGCCCTTAGTCCATGGGGTGCAGACAGGAGGAAGAAAGAGTCTTTAAACTGAAAGAGGGTAGATTTAGATTACATATTATGAAGAAATTGTACCCTCTAATGATGATGAGACACAGGAACAAGTTGCCCAGAGAAGTCCTGGATGCCCCATCCCTGGAGATGTTCAAGACCAGGTTGGATGAGGCTGTGAGCAACCTAATCTAGCTGTAGGTGTCCCTGCCCATGGCAGCGGGGGGTTGGAACTAGATGATCTTCAAAGGTGCCTTCCAACTCAAACCATTCTATGATTCCATGATCTGCAGTGGGACACAAGTCACAGGCTTCAGAGAACAAGCCAATAGTTGATGGTTCCCTAGGGAGACCAAGTCATTTCAGAATTGATGCTCTTAGCATGGCTGTCAAGATTCTCTTCATGGGTGTGATGCCATACACCAAAACAGAGTGAGCTCTGAAGCAGGTAGGTCGAATTATAACTAATTCACTGGAAATCAGTGTTAATCATATAGCAAAGGTGTGGCTGAGTCCATCAGAAATGCTTCTCAAGAAGGCAGTGGCTCCTATTTATTACACATTACCAAATGTTAAGGGAAATGAGAAAATATGATAAACACACCCATGTCGGCCTTTGATATTATTGATAGTTGATTGTGATAAATAGAATATTGTATTAAGAATATAAGAACAGGTGTTGGAAATTAATCTTTATGTCAACTACAAGAATACTAATTTTTTTTACCACATCCTCTCCATTATCCTAGTATTTGCCCATTCATCTGTTGGATGTAAAGGCTACAAAGCAAAGACTTCTTTTTACACTATTCCTTTAGTTGCTATCAAGAGGAAGCCCTACAGAAACTACCTATTAATGCTTAACGATACTGCCTACCTGCACTATATATAATAAAGTTAATATAGGTAATACCTATATTTCTGTGGGAAGGAAAAGTTACAGCTTAGAAGATATTCGGATGAAGTTCAGCTCTCCTGGTTAGTCCAAGGAAATTCTGCTTTGCAATATGCAGATCCAGCTCCCCTTGAGGGGAGCTTCCCTTGTTCCAGTTCCACAGGATTGTGAGAATTAATTGATAAGTTTTGCTGCAGCTGTTTTGTACGTTTAATTATGTTGTCATATAAATCTGTCTTGTATCAAGAGATAATATGCAGACTATTTTTAGACATGATGTTTAGTTGTCTAGCAAGATGTAGTTGTCTTAGGTCAAATGATAACCTGAAGGGAGTCTCCAGACATGGTCAAATACTCCAAAAATATAATGAGCAATTCTGGAGAGATTTATATGGTTCTTTGTCTAAAACTAGTATATATACACCCACTACTTTTGTAAGATGGCATGCCTTTTTTAGAAAGGCATCGAATTCAGCACTGAATTGTAAAATAAAAATATTATTGCCTTTGCTTCGAAGATTTTGTCCTTTTCAATATTTTACCAGTGAATGAGTGTTTCTCACAGGAAGAAATGTGATTAAAATGACAATGTAAGCATGGACCTGAAAATATGCTTCGCACAGTTTGCCATGTTCCAGAACAACAGTGGAGTCTCACTCTCAACGTTCCTTAGGTTCAGGGGTTCTGTATGCAAGGTTTTGTTTGTTCATTTGTTTTTAATTTTTGTCTTAGCTTACATGCTCAGGACATTTTATAATAATAAAGGAAATGTATTGAAAAGATACTGGAAATAAGCAACAAGAATGAAAGCTACGAACCAAACTTCGCTACCTTTCTGTTTGGTTAAATCGATGAAAGCAAAGAAACGTGAAAATTCAGAAACTGCATTTTAGCTGGCTGGCCACAGAGTGTCACTGTCATCCCACACACTTCTCAAAGGAGAGCCTGTCGGGCAGAATTCGCTCCTGCCAAACCACACATGTCAGAGCTCCTGCTCTGATTAGGGGGAGACGAAGAGCCCTCGGCCTTTGTCGCCCTGGTGCAGCAAAATCCCTTTGAAACGGGTGTTTCTGAACAGCTGGACGCCTGTTTTGTGTATCTGCTCTTGCACATCCATAGAAAGCTGATGGTGGGGACTGTGGAAGAGAGTTAGAATAAGATGACAGCTCTGTGCAGGTGACGTTTAGCTCCAGATTGTTGTTATATCAGATTTCGCTGGCATTGTATGCTAGGGCTCTGCAGTTTGAATTAAAGCAGTTACTGATGGAGAAAATAATGCTGAGTGAGGAGGATAGAAATGCTTTGAAGAACTTTCTTTCTTTAACAGGTCACTGACAGCTGCCATCTCTTCACTGTTTGTGGTCACTTACGCAGCTGCAGATACAGAACAAACTTTTTAATCTACAACTGACAGGATTATAAATTAAGCTGAGCAACGAAGCTGGTGAAGGGGCTGGAGAACAGGCCTTATGAGGAGCGGCTGAGAGAGCTGGGGTTGTTTAGCCTGGAGAAGAGGAGGCTGAGGGGAGACCTCATTGCTCTCTACAACTACCTGAAAGGAGGTTGTAGAGAGGAGGGTGCTGGCCTCTTCTCCCAAGTGGCAGGGGACAGGACAAGAGGGAATGGCCTCAAGCACCACCAGGGGAGATTTAGGCTGGACATTAGGAAAAACTTTTTCACAGAAAGGGTCATTGGGCACTGGAAGAGGCTGCCCAGGGAGGTGGTTGTGTCACCTTCCCTGGAGGTGTTTTAGGCATGGGTGGATGAGGTGCTGAGGGGCATGGTTTAGTGTTTGATAGGAATGGTTGGACTCGGTGATCCGGTGGGTCTCTTCCAACCTGGTTATTCTATGATTCTATCCATGACTCCACACGCCTTTGTGATCTCCAGTTTTGACAATGTATACTTTGGAATGAAACTGCCAATTCAGTTTGCATTAGGGTCCAGGGCGTAATTTCATGCCACACTATTGTCCATTTTGAACCTCCCAGTTTGGTCACTTGAGGAAATTACTTCATAATCACCTGCTATGTTTATCAAACGAGATGTAAGCTGAGACTGTCAGTGTAAGAGAGAGGGACCAGCATCTGAGCCAACCCACCAAAGTCAGCAATGAGTTACTCACATTATCTCTGTACAGCCTTAAGCAAGAATTCCTTTCACTCTGCAAGACTTATCTCTGAAGATCCTTGCTTTGTCTGGTTGGCCTTTTTAACACTTTCATAACATTTCCAGCCTGTCATAACTTTTCCAAGATGGATGTAAGGTTTCATATCCCTTTTATGTCTAGAAAAAAATGATGAGGGAAAGTTGCTTTTTGCTATTGTTAGCTTTTACAAACGGAAAGAAAAAGAACTGCAAGTAGTTATTTGTGAGATTATAAAATTACTTTTTCTCCAAACACAGCACTTTTTTAGCTGTTTCAGCCAATTGTAAAGCTCAAACACAGTATAAACTGCCTGAAACTACTTTTTAAGGACTTATTGCATGCAGTGAAATCTAATTATTGATAATTAATAACAAGAAACTTAAAGCCACACGAACAGAATACCTGACTAGGGGATTGTTTTCCAGTACTTGTTAGAGCAACTGGGTTTCTGTATATTGTAACTAAGCAGTTGGTCTGTTCTACGGTACAAAATGGGACCAAAGTTATGTTTACACAGCTCCACCTTCACACCATTTCCTAGCAATGTCAGGAAAGGCTGTTGTTCTTGACAGTTCCTCTGCAGAGCCACAAACATGAGCAGAAAATAACTGTTGTGCATGCTCCATTTCTAGCTGTTTTCGGGCTTCCCATGGAGGCTCTGATGACACTTCTCCCACTTATCTTTTTATTTATCCCTTCTCTTTTTGTTGTGCCTATTGAGCAGTGCCTTCCTGATGCCAGTCACTCAACAACACAGTAAGCAGGAACTTGGCAGAGAAAACCTCTTTTTACCCTGGACCTACTGCTGTGCTTTCCTCGCCTCATATTCCAGGGAAGGATTTCTTCAGCATCACTGATTCCCTTTCAGAGCAACCCATCCACGCTCAGTTCCTTAGATATTGAAATGGATTTTTATTTTGTTTTCCCCCTTTTTATTTTTAATTATAATTTATTCTTTAAACAGCTTTCTCCTAAACTGACCACCCCAAAAGACAGATTGATTCTTCTAGTGGGTTCTACCCCACTGCTTTATGTTTCAGGTTGTTCAGCCTCCTCCACAACTGACCGCAAATCCCAGCTGCCTTCTGACCTTGTGCACAGTTAGGAAAGTAAGTAAATTATAAGAAAAGCAGAAGCCATTTCCTGGTAACAACTTTGTGTAACAAAAGAGCTCTCATGGGAAGTCTGGTCTCCAATCTTCCCTTTCCCGGATTTCCCCCCACCCCAGCTGTCTCCTAGTCGATCTGCAAGTACAGACACAGACAGAACTGTAAAGAGACAAGTTTATGTTAATGGTAAGTTTTAATCAGTTCTTAAAAACTGGCTAAAAACCTTTGAAGAGAGAGAATTCTTTACATGACTGTGCCAGAAGACCATTAACACCGTGTCTAGCAAACAGCTGGTTTCAGACATAACAGCCGCTAGCCTGAAATATAACCAGGATGGATGCTGCCACAGCCCCTTGGAGAGTAATAGGATGTGTGTAAGATTTCTAGGATAATTTATACATGTGCATATAAGTGGGAAATATATTCTGTAACTGGGTTTTGTCTACCTGCACACAATGGATGGAGATCACTGCCTCGTGTTGCCCAGCCCTGATAAAGGGCGCTTGCTTTCTAAAACTCCAAAACGAGTTTTAGAGAGTTTATTTGCTGGCATTTTCATATCAGCTTGATAACAACCGGGGTGGGCAGCCTGGGCTGGCTGCAACCCCACCTTGTTTCCCCTCAGCCACACACCATGGAATCATAGGAGGGTTTCAGCTGAAAAAAACCTTTAAAAACATCTAGTCCAACCACCAATCCAGCCCTGCTAAATCTGCCACTGGCCCATGTCCCCAGGTATGACATCTACTCGTCTTCTAAATGCCTCCAGGGACAGTGACTCAACCACCTCCCTGGGCTGCCTGTTCCAATGGACATTAGGAAAAATATCTTCACGTAAGGGTTATTGAGCACTGAACAGTCCCCATCTGAAGGCGTTTAGAAGACTGGTGGATGAAGAGTTCAGGGATATGGTTTAGTAGCGGACATGTAGAGGCTGGGCTTGATCGCTAAGGCATTTTCTAACCAAGCGATTCTATGAATGCTTGACAATCCTTTCAGTAAAGAAATTCATCCCAATATCCAACCTAAATCTCGAAGGAAGGAATAAATCATTAAGAATAATAAGAATAAAATGTTGGCCAGCTTGTTTACTAGTTGAAGCAAGGGCAGTCCCCCAGCAGGAACACAGGACAGACCTGAGCTCACCAGAGAAGAGCAAAGAAGCTGGTGAGCTGGTGAGGGGGCTGGAGAACAGGCCTTATGAGCAGCGGCTGAGAGAGCTGGGGTTGTTTAGCCTGGAGAAGAGGAGACTGAGGGGAGACCTCATTGCTCTCTACAACTACCTGAAAAGAGGTTGTGGAGAGAAGGGCGCTGGCCTCTTCTCCCAAGTGACAGGGGACAGGACAAGAGGGAATGGCCTCAAGCTCCACCACAGATTTAGGCTGGACATTAGGAAGAAATTTTTCATGGAAAGGGTCATTGGGCACTGGAACAGGCTGCCCAGGGAGGTGGTTGAGTCACCTTCCCTGGGGGTGTTTTAGGCACGGGTGGACGAGGCGCTGAGGGGCATTGTTTAGTGTTTGATAGGAATGGTTGGACCTGATGATCCAGTGGGTCTTTTCCAGCTGGGTGATTCTATGATTCTATGAAGAGGGCACAGTGAGGAAGGAGATAAGATAAAGAGCATCAGCGGATTCTCAAGACAGAAAGGAACTGTAGTGTATATTCAAGAGTGGGTGACGAGATATAATGATGAGTTCTATGTATGTTTAACCAATATTTCCCAACTACGACACCAGTGTTTCTCAGCACCTATATGATTATGTATGTTTAACCAGCATAAAAGCCTGGTAACCAGCCTCAATGGACACACATATTAGTTGAAACGATTCCCTGTATGTCTGGTGTCATCTTATGTATTAAAGCAACCCCTGCTTAACATTCAAATTGGCACCAATTATTGAGTTTGGCTTTCTTCACAATGTCAGCGTCCCCCTCTCCTCCCACTGGCTACCAGCGAGGATGAGGGGGCAGGAGGGCCCTGCGGGGACCCCCCCGGACCCACACCGGCCCGGGGCGGTGTCAAGGCAGGAGCTGCAGCCGGGGGTGTGTGGGGCAGCCCCGCCACGGGGCTTTCAGACCCCCTCCTCCGCCTCCAACTACAGCGAGCACCGTGATGGCTGCGCCACGCCGGGAGCAGGGTCATGTAACTGCGCTAGGCGCCTTCAATCGTCGGGAAAGGTGGATGCGCCTCATGTGACCGCGTATCATAGAATCATAGAATAACCAGGTTGGAAGAGACCCACCAGAGCATCGAGTCCAACCATTCCTATCAAACAATAAACCATGCCCCTCAGCACCTTGTCCACCCATGCCTTAAACACCTCCAGGGAAGGTGAATCAACCACCTCCCCGAGCAGCCTGTTCCAGTGCCCAATGACCCTTTCTGTGAAGAATTTTTTCCTAATGTCCAGCCTAAATCTCCCCTGGCAGTGCTTGAGGCCATTCCCTCTTGTCCTGTCCCCTGTCACTTGGGAGAAGAGGCCAGCAACCTCCTCTCCACAACCTCTTTTCAGGTAGTTGTAGAGAGCAATGAGGTCTCCCCTCAGCCTCCTCTTCTCCAGGCCAAACAACCCCAGCTCTCTCAGCCGTTCCTCATAAGGCCTGTTCTCCCGCCTCTTCACCAGCTTTGTTGCTCTTCTCTGGACTCGCTCCAGAGCCTCAACATCCTTCTTGTGGTGAGGGGCCTAGAACTGAACACAGGATTCCAGGAGTGGTCTCACCAGTGCTGAGTACAGAGGGAGAATAACCTCCCTGGACCTGCTGCTCACACCGTTTCTGATACAAGCCAAGATGCCATTGGCCTTCTTGGCCACCTGGGCACACTGCTGGCTCATGTTCAGTCACCTGTCAAGCAACACCCCCCCACTCCCCCTCATTGTATCACCTGAGAGAAGAGACCAGCACCCACCCTGCTCCAACCTCCTTTCAGGCAGTTGCAGACAGTGATAAGGTCTCCCCTTAGCCTCCTACAGGCTCAACAACCCCAGTTCCCTCAGCTGCTCCTCGTAAGGCTTGTTCTCCAGCCCCTTCACCAGCTTTGTTGCTCTACTCTGGACTCGCTCCACAGCCTCAACATCCTTCTTGCGGTGAGGGGCCCAGAAATGAACACAGGGTTCGAGGAGCGGTCTCAGGACCCCGTAGAAGCGATCAACGGGCGGGAAAAAGAGGGTGCGCGTCACGTGACCTCGCCTGAGCGGTCAGTGGGCGGGGAAAAAGGAGGGTGTATCACGTGACCGCGCCGCAGCGGTCAATGGGCGGGGAAAAGGGTGGAGTGTCACGTGGCGGCGCGCGCGAACGGTGAGGCGGGAGGAGGGGGGCGTGTCACGTGACGGCGCCCCCCCCCACCCCCGGCAGCCGCGACCCGGGCGCGACGGCACCGGCGGCGACCCCAGCCCCGAACCCGACCCTGGCCCTGACCCTGACCCTGCCGGGGCACGTCGCCGGGGCCGGGTGAGCCGCTGTCACCACCCCCCCCAGGCTGGGCGTCCCCGGTGCGGGCTCCTTCTTTCCCTTCGGGCTGCGGGTTCCTCCCCCTCAGCCCCCTGGAGCCTCTCTTCCCTCACAGTGTGTTCTTCCAAGGGCTTTTGTGGTTTGCTGTTTCGTTTCACCCTTCCCCTCGATGCCTGCTTCCCGAGCGCTAGGCTCCAGCTTGCTGCAAAAGGGGGGCTCCCAGCAATTTTTGTTCCTCGCTGGTCTCTATACGAGTTATCAGTGTTTCTTCAGGTTTTAATGCGCTTGTTCTAAACTAAACGTTAAAGGAATTTTTTTTTTTTTTAAAGGAACTTTCAGAGTTCTGTTTTCAGCGGTTTAAGTGACCCCTTTCGGAAAGCATGTTGTCATCGACTGGTGAAAGGTAATATGAACTTTAATTGTTTAAAATGGGGGTGGGGTTATGGGGGGAAGATGCTAAGCATCATCTAGGGGAAGGGGTGTGGAGCACTAAGCTTTTTAGGAGTAAACGGTGTTTGAAAGATGAAGTAATTCCTTAGAGCCTTAAGGTGAATGCTTATCTCTATGTATATCAGACTTAAATACAGTGTTGCTTTAGAAGATGTGTTGTCCTGAGTGCTCGGCTTAAAAAGCAAAAGAAGACGTACTATGATTGGTTGGGGTTGGAACTGAATGATCTTTAAGGTCCCTTCCAACCCAGACTAGTCTATGATTGTAATTCAGGTTTTGTGATGGTGGGTGAATTACTGTCATCCAGCCGTGTTTTTTTTCCTATAGCTAAAATAGTCTTACGTTCAATAGCGTTCGCGTACGTGGTGATTTTTGCTTGCTTATATCTCTTTCAACTGGTTACTCAAAGCTAATGGGAGGTCCGATTGTCAGTTCTTAGATCAGAAGTTTTTTTCTTTCCCTGGATTGTTCATAAAAGGCATCCAAAAATAAATTGTGCAGAGGTTGGAGCACACAGATTTTCTCAGGGAAATATTGCGTTATATAAGGTCTATGGAAAGTAAGTTAAGGCACGTGATCTCGGGGAGTGCAGTGTGTTTTTGTTGGCAGGGAGAGATATGGAATAAAATCACTTGATTCATGTGTCTGATTAATGTCAATAGTATACATTGTTTCCCTGTTCTTTCGCAATACTGAAACATGTGATAAGAAAAAGAAACATAAACTGGAGACAACATGATGAGAAGTAGTGTTACATGTAGGATTTGACCCTTTCTTGGTTGAAGTGTAGTTAAAATTTAAAAAGGATCAAATGTGACAGTCATTTCTTGAATATACCAGCAGATATACCAGCTTTTGTATTCTCAATGCTGTTTATAATTCCTGTAGACAATTGGGAGAAGTGGAGGCCTGAGCCTGCAGTTTCTTTCTGTGCAGGAGTAAGTCTGTCCAGCTAGAATAAACTGCAGCATTGGAGCCTTTGGAAAGACTGAAACTAACAAACGTGGGACTGTGTTCCAATAGCCTTTACCAATAAGGGGAAAATCTTTGAGGAGTTAACTATGTTTTTTTGTTGGGATGACAATGGGTACTATTTTCCTGGTAGGATGTTGTGTTAGGCTATTGTTCTCTCCAGCATGGATTTGTTTAGCTGAACTATAAACTGTAGAACTTTTATCTGAAATCATTTCACAAAACATCTTGTAAACACTATTTTTTTTTTTTCTTTTAAGGCAGGGATTCATGTCTGCTTACACGCATCACTGAGAATCAGCCTGCATGCTTTTTCTTTAGAAAGCAAACTAGTGAGAAATTAAATGCATAGGCAGCAGTTTAGCACAGAATCTTTGAAAGGCTTATGTCTCTGAAAGCCTGTGGCTTTTTTTAATTGTGAACAGATTTAGATCCTTTTTTTTTCTCTAATGTTGGTGACTACTCAGAGTTCAATTTCTTTTTATCACAACATGTGGCCAGTTAAGTTTCCTTCTTTACAAGTCCTCCTTTCTTGCTTATTTTTAGCCTCATTGAAATTCAAACAATCATCTTTGTTTCTGTTCTCGTTTATATATAGATTTTGTTGGATAATTTCTGAAATGTCAAAGCAGTTAGAGGAGGGATTGTTGATATAAGCTCCCTCTGCTGCTTAGTTCTGCGGTAGAAATTAATCTATATAGTGTATAGTTATATATCAGTGAATCACGCAGCAGAAATTAAAAGGCAGTTAAAAGCAGTGACATACAGTATTTCTAAAAGCAACTGTCTAACGGAGCACCGAGTTTAAGCTCATGACCTTCATACTTCTAAGGTTTTTAATTGCAATTAACATAAAATCTGGATGATGATACGTGGCAGATCCTCCTTAGAACTGCTGCTGTCATGTTGCATGCAGAGTGTAAACAATGGCTTGAGAACTAATACATTGAGACAACTATTTGTGTGCAGATTAGAATAAACTTCATTACTTTGGACTCCATCTGGCACATTTGCTACCACACTGCACTTTCGGACTTTCAGTTAAGGTCAGTCATTGCACAGTATGTAATGTAGCGGGGGTCTAGGCCTCTACGTGATCATCACGAGAAGTAAACAATAACCCTAACTCTGTTATTGATGAAGGACAGGAAGGTGAGTGAAGGACGCTGTTTCTTTGTGCCACTGGCTGCAATGACAGGACTGAAGAATCCTGTATCAGCCTTTCAACATCATCTAAGGACAGTAGTTAATATTTGTAAAGGATGGGGAAAGGTGGTGTGTTTGGAGATAAACAATACATATATAAAAGGCAGGAGGTATTTTCTGTATGTTTTGGTTTGTGAGTCTTTATTTGTAGCTAAACCTGGAGGGGCTTCAGGATTTATTAGAGAAACTAAGCTACCAGTGGCAGATGACATGTTATTAAAAACCTTTTAGCGAAGACCCTCAAAATAACTCTGAAAGATTTAAGTAACAGTTGAAATTGGAAATATGCAGCTTTGTTTTAGATAAAGCAGCGTTACACGTGTGTCAAAAAAGGTAAGATTCTTCATCTGTAAATGGAGTTAATTGCTCATGCCTTCAATGTGGAAAGTCTTGTGTTCTTGAAAGCTTTTCTCCACTGATATTAGTTCCTCTGACAAGATATCCAGTTGAGCTTTGAGGTATGGGAAATGCAGTGTAACTTGCATGGATTTTATCAAAGAGGAGTGGTTAACAGCGTCATATGGTAGAGGAAAAGAAGCCAAGCAGATTAAAGACCTAGTGCAAAGATCGGAAAGGGAAAGATAAAGTATCACATTTTGAACTGGTTATCTTTACAGTAGAAAAGATTCTGAGGGTGCTGTAAAACCAGTGAATTTACTGGGACATTCTACATCAAAATAACATTTGACTTCATGTCTTAAATTGACAAGATGTGTTGAAAAGAACTTCAGTGAAGAAAATATTTTTCTTAATGCCCAGTTTGACATGTTTGTGTCTTGCCAATTGTATGTTATCCGGAACAAATGAAATAGGTAGTCAGAAGGGATAATTACTTAGCCTGCTCAAAAGAGCAGGTCATCACTGTCTCTTCCTAATTGATTGGCAGTGTCATACGTTAAAAGATTTGCTAACGGGAGGTAACAGATCGTAGCAGCTAACTAGCCTGAGTTTGTAACTGGAGTAGAAATTAAGGAGGCTTAAATGCATTCAAATCTGTTTAGCTGTGTAGAATATGCTATGGCTTGGCATCAGGTACTCTTTCAAAAGCTGGTCTATTATGAATGTGCCATCTGGAGACATGGGGGGGTTTCAAGACCTGCTTCAAATATGAAATGTAGTGAGGTCAGGCTCTTGGTGAGAGAGATGCCTGAGAGCAGAGCTGGATTTTTTGGAACAAGGTTATCAAATACGATAAGGAGACAAACCTGTGTGTTTTGTTGCGTTTTCTGTGTGCCGACTTCCCTAGTGACCTCGGAGTTTCTCAAACTTTTTTAAAAATAGTAATAAAAATAATGCCCCTCCTTCCAAAAAATGACTGCACTGAACAACCTGCAATTTAGGATTGACTGCTGGTCCTGGATACATTTCTGAAGCCATAGCTTGGTTGTCAGCACTTTTAATAACCAAGCATCAGAAGAAGAGGAAAGGATCTTCTGTGTACTCACAGTCATCCATATCTGAAACCCAGGCATTATCAAGAAACCGCATGACTTGAAAGCAGCAAAGCAAAGAATAGGAGAATGGGGTCGGACTGCAGCAAATGACAAGGAAAGAATTAAATGTTGATAAGCACGTGACTTCTGGATAGAGACTGCATTTCTTACCTGTTATGAATGATTCCTTAGCCACTTTTTTTTTTAATTTGTTTTATTGCGATTTGTATTGTGTCGCTGATGTTCTGTGGAATTCTCCACCTATTGCTTTTCAGATCTCACAAAAATTGCTGATGTCCCTGAGTATAGATCATAGATTGTCAGTGGCAGAATCCCTTCAGGCTGTGAGCATTGTCAGAATATTCATGTGCAGGACTGAAGATGTAGATAAGCTCTGTATGTTTTAGATGACTGTCAGCTTTGTTCTTGAGCTGCTGCAATTGCCCCGAGGAAACTGGGAAGAAGCAGCTTTGTGGAAGGATGGATTTTATATATCTCTGTTCATTGACGGTTGTTGTCTATACCAGTCATGTTTCAAGCTTTTAATGTGGTCTAGCTTGTTTCTAGGTAACAGATTATGACAATTTCACTTAATCACTTTTCTCTGATGTGTTTCACTGCTTAATTGTATGGACTTATGATTTTATCTCATGCTTTTGTGCTCTGACAAATAGTTTTTGGCCATAATAAGAGCTTTTGATTGTGTGAGAGATGGCAGATTTGGGTCATATGCTCAACAGCCCCAGCTTTATTTACAGGTTTCACATAAACATCAGCAGCTTTCTTGCATGGCATATACGTGTTGTAAGGCTACAAAAAACTTCACAAATGGAAATTTTATAAATGAGAATTCCCTCTGAAAATTCCCTCAGAAATCCACTCTTTGACCAGTGGATATTTGCTAGATCACAAGGTTTTAGTAAGTTTGCTTGTAAAACAATGGATGTTCAGTTGTACTGAATACAGTTTACTTAAATATTCTGTTAAGAAAAGATCTGTTCTTCCAGTGTCCTAGCAGTCACTTGCCATTTGTTCACCTTAATACATGGAAATATAATTACATATTTTATGTAGAATGGAATGTTATACTTTGAGGAAGAACACACCTTTTGTCTCATATAAAGGAAATAATCTTGCTGCCTTTTGATGAAAGTGCAAAATACACCTTTTAATAAGCTTTTGTCTTTGTTGCAGCAATGTCATCTTACTTGTAGAAACGTCATGACACACAGCAGCATCATGGTGGATGTAGGCAAGTGGCCAATATTTACCTTACTGTCACCTCAAGAAATAGCGTCTATTCGGAAAGCGTGTGTGTTTGGTACGTCAGCCAATGAAGCGATATACATAACGCACAATGATGAGGTAAGGCTGTAAATAAATGGAACATATCCTCCACATTTGTGTTCAGAGTCCACTGAAAACTTGCAAGTTAAGTTTTGTTTGTCAAAAGCGTTGTGTGAAATTTGTATATTTTGAAACATAGCAGATGTAACTTGTAATTTTTTTTTTTTTAGTCTTGTATGGAGACAATGAAGTATTTAGAAAACTTATAAGTGACAAAGGCCATGATGGATTCTATGCACTTTTGAAGGCGATTGAGAGAAGTTGAAATTAAGTGAAAGCATTCCAGATATGGAGAGATAAAACATGTTTATGGCTTGCTAAGTAACAGTTTGACAGAAATTATCTGTGGATTTTAATGATTCAGAAACTCGGTGTGAGTCAGCATAGTGTTGCTGAAAGAAACCCAGCCAGCTGTTCTGAGATGTATTAATGGGAGGGTTTCTTGTGAGGCTGGGTAGAGTAAGATTTCTTTGCCCCCACCCCCAAGTCCCTTCAAAGCTGCCTCAAAGCTCCCTGCTGTGGGAGGATGAGCCTCCCGCAGAACAGCCATGACTGGTCTTTACAAACTGCTGCTAAAAGAAGGCGGTGTCCTCCACTTCCATGGTTTAGTACTTCTCATAGCACAGTTCCTGCGAATGAGGAGACTACCTTCCAGGTAGCCTACCTTCCTGCACAGATCTGAAGAATAACACTCATCAGTTAACTTCCAAAGTGCCCGTGCTGACTCTTGAGCTCATTAACTTCCGTGAGGGAAATCTCTGGCCCTCAAGAGTCCACGGGAAAACTGTCCTGGCTGTATGAAGACCTGGATATTGCCATATCTGTGCGTACCTGAGTATAAATCACTTGAAATGAGTGAAATGAGTATTCGTCTGTTTTTCAGGTATTTGTTTTTGGACTGAATTGCAGTAATTGTTTAGGAACTGGAGATAATCAGAGCACAATAGTACCAAAGAAATTAGAAGCCTTATGTGGAAAGAAGATTTCCAGTCTCAGTTATGGAAGCGGACCCCATGTTGTACTTTGCACTGAAGGTAGAAATTTAACATTTAGTATAGAAGCATAAGTTACAGACTCTAAGGTCCGCTTACACTTAATAAGAATGGATTAAGGTGTAATTGTATTAACTTGTTAACTGGGTACTGTAAGCTGAGGGGTCCTCGGTCTTAAGTGAAGCTACATGTGTTCCTTAATAGGTAAAGTAAGTTTGTTACATTTCCATTATGTTGCAACTGCAGAATTTTACTCTATCATTTTTTACATACTTGGTCTTACCTATGCACTTCCATACGTTTCTACAGTAAACCCAGCAGTTACGCTGTGGTGTATGTATATAAAATATTGTGTAGCAAGTACATACTTTTTTAGCTAATAGATGTTTGTTTGATAGTTCCAGTATCTCTTAATGTCCTTTCACTTCCATGTTGGTGTTTTCTAATTTCTTAGAATTCTGTTGATCTTAACTTCCCTGGATTTTTCGAGGTTGTTATCACAAACCCAAATATTTTTGCAGATGGTGAAGTGTATGCTTGGGGACATAATGGTTACAGCCAGCTCGGGAATGGCACAACCAATCAGGGCATTACTCCCATTCAAGTTTGCACAAATCTGTTAATAAAGAAAGTGGTGGAAGTAGCTTGTGGCTCTCATCATTCCATGGCGCTGTCGTTTGATGGGGATGTAAGTTGAAACCTATTCAAATCTCTTAATCTTCTCTGTGAAGTGAATAGTGCAGATGACCTTGCAGTCTGAAGTTCTCTTTTTCTGCAATGTAGTTATGGCATAACCTTTTCTCCTGCTGACTCAGACTAGGTTCTCCCTTTTCTCAGGGCAGACTTGAAAACAACTCAAAAACCAGACAAAAAAAAATAAAAAAACCCACCAAGTGAACCACAAAACCAAGGGAATAAAAGGCTAGTAAGCTTGTCTTTCATTTGTTGTGTGTGTTACAGGGATGAGACCAGACAGCTGTGACACTTAGGGGTGAAAGAATGGTTTGTAAGGTGCCAAAAGTCACTTTATTCGCTTACAATTCTGATATTTAAGGGGTGTATTTAGTCTGTTTCTTGTAGTCTTAATGATTTCTGCACTGGCATTGTGAAAGAATGTTACTCTGCACACCTCTGAACACCTTTGTGTGTAGCGAATGAAAGAACACTTGATTTATGTGCCAAGTCTCTTTTATCCTGTTTGTTTATGTTGCTTAAGGCTATGTGTCATGGGAAACATACAGTTAGTTTCCAGTTAGTCAGATCAGACCAGGGTGTGTGTGTATCATTTGAGTTGCACATTATTGCATGGAGGGAAGTCTGATTTCAGCTCTGCTTTAACAAAAGACAAGTTATAATTTTAAAACCTTCCTAGCAATGAAAATGGAAATTACAATGTTTTCCATCCTGGTAATCTGATCATGTCTGTGTTATGGTTCACTGTGGAGTCGTAGTGCAACTGTAATAGAGTAAGAAATTGGTATTGAGGGTAGGAAAAAGGCACTGCGGTAATTGAAATTGTCGATGTTGTGTCTCTGAAAGGAGAACCTATGCTTAGGGAAGATCTTTGTGTTGTCATGTTTGACTTGGTTAAACTATAAAATTTGGTGTGCATGCAGGGGGGAGGAGGCGTCCATGTTTAAACTGGTGGTGCCAGCTACCTGCAGTGGCCGTGCTGTCTCTTGTAATAAATGTAATGCGCTTGAAATCTCAATGGAAGTGGGGAAAGTTCTTTGTATTTACCATGGAGCTGATATTTCCAGCTCACTCGCCCTTGTGGCTAGTTAATATATCCCTGGTGTGACTGGGCTATAAATCCACCCCTAGTGTGGCTTGCAGTAGCTTAGTCTGTTTGTGCTGTGAGGTTTTATCTCTACCAGAACTGATTCTGTGAAAGCAGTGAAAATATGTTGAGTGGAGTTTTGTTTACAGAAAGATTTGGCTGCAAAAACCCTTATGACTTGATACCTGGAATTTCAGAGAGGCATTGTGGAAGTATTTCTGGAAATACTTGGCATAATTGATTTGCAAAGTTGGTCCAGTGCAATTTTAATGCAGTGCAAATGAGAAAAAAATAAGAAAGTATCTTGATAGACTTACAGGACTGTAAATATTTGTGCCTCTGAGAGAGGAAGATGATTAGCTCCTTGGCATTTTGAGCTGCCTTCTGAGTTTTTCTACCTCAGTTTTTTCCCTGTAACTGAAATTAAGGTATTTTTTGAAGATGCTCTATAATATTCAGTAGAATCAAAGATCCAGCAAATACAAGTAACAAAAAGCAAAGGAGTAATGCTTTCTTTTGTTCCTATTAGACATGGTAAATGAGTTGTGTGGGTGGGAGGTTTTTTGGTTTTGTCTTTGGGGGTGCTTTTGGCTGGTCTGTTTTTTTGGGGGCTTGGTTTGTTATTTTTCGTGGGGGAGGTGTTTGTTTCTAACGACTGTTGATTTGGTGTCACAGTAAATAGGCAGTTTTTGACACCAAAGCATGTGCAGACTTCACATTAGGGTATCTGTCGCTGTACTTTCACCGTCTTGCGTGTCTGGGTGCTAGTGACTGGGCCTTTCCCAGAGAACAAGCTTTTTAACTGGTTGATGCACCACAGACTGAATCATCAGAAGCAGTTTTATGCAAAGCATCATGTGCATATTTATGCACACAGTAACAATTGAAGGAACTGAAAATACGAAACTATTTATTTTTATATAGCAAGCTACTTCCCTGTCTTGTTGACTCCTAGATGAAAGGAACCTGTATTTTTATTAGTAGTAGTTTGCTACTGGTGGAACTGTCAGAGATGGTGCTTTTTGTTAATGGTATTGTGTAAGAGTGTTGTTACTATGAAACATGAGCTGACAAAAGCATCTCCTTTCACCTCTCTTGAAAGATACAGAAGAGTTATGAGGAAGGTCCGGTTATAACCTGGTTTAGAGTTCTACGAAGAAGCCTAAATAGAGCAGTTCAGCTTGTTTGGGAAACAGATGACATCCTGGCTTGCATTCCTTTTTTCCAACACCTTGAAAGTATAAAGGCACTCCGTTTGCTACGCTGTTTGTCTTGCAGTCTGACTTAGGTTTAATATGGAAATATATTCCTTTTATAGTCAGTCTGCTTCTGTAGCAAGAAGCTGAAAAAAGTGGTATGTTCATATTTGCCAGGTCAGCTAGTCATACTACTGCTCATAACCTTCAGCTGTTGGAAACAACTTTTAAGCATTTTAGCTTTTTAAATAGTATAGTTTACCCAATATGAAGCTGACTACAGTAGGATTATAATTTATTACTCTAATTGCCATTATAAAGATTTAAACCGCAGTTTCTGTTTGTTCGTATGGACAGCTGTACGCTTGGGGCTATAATAACTGTGGTCAAGTTGGATCTGGATCTACAGCAAACCAGCCAACTCCTCGTCGCGTTTCGAACTGTTTACAGGGTAAAATGGTTGTTGGCATTGCTTGTGGTCAGACCTCCTCCATGGCCGTCATAAACAACGGTGAGGTAAGCACTGCCACATTCTCATATTCCTTCTTTGTTACCCAAACTAACAAGGTTAACCTCTGAACATGGAGAAGTGCTGACATGGAGTGCTCAGGTTAGAGAGTTGTATTGATGAAGTTTTGTAGAGTAATATTGATAACTTTGGTGAGACCAGTTTAAGGAAAACTGAAATTAACTGGAGATGCTGTCTTTAAACATTTCTTCTTACGGTAAAGACTGCATTACTGAGTCTGCAATTGCAAGAATTAGGCATGCTTAATGTAACTGTTCAGCCTTCCTTATTTCAGTAGATTGTTTAACATGTGTCTCGTCTTTTAGCAACAATACACTGACTGATCCTGTTTCTTAAACACATTGCTTAATTGCCAGCAGCAAAACCAAACCAAGCTTTTGAAGGTTGCCCTAGTATTGTGCAACTGTTTCATTCCACATAAGCTTATGGTGCTCTCTTGCTTCTAGGTATGAACTGTAGCTGCAGTTTCACTACATTTCGCCAAACTATGTTTCTTTGTGTCCCTGAGGTTGATGAGCTTTCATTGTACATACTCGTCTTGATGTCTCCACCATAAAAAAAAAAACAAATGAAAAATTAGAGCTAAACTTGGAACTGCAGTTTAATCCAATAGCTAACTGGCTGATCAGAAAAACTAATTTCTTGTTTTCTTTTAAAAATGAAAAAGGAAGAAGGGAGGTGCAAGAGTCAACTCAAATGTTGATGATCTGGGAGAGATTTTGGCGTATTGCAAACTTATTGCAAAATTTCTAGTACTTCAAAGGCAAATCTATATTAGAAAGCGTCTTGGAAAGGTGAATGCAGGATTGAAAAGCTGAATACAGTCAGTCATTGCAGTACATTTAACATCTCCCAGCCTTCACTGCATTGCTCTTGACATACTGTATAGTTTTTTATTAAGTGCTTGATACCGAATCTTAAATGTTCTGTACTTCTGCAGTGGAGTGGCTTAATTTTGTTTTCCTTTTGCAACCAGGTTTATGGCTGGGGTTACAATGGTAACGGTCAGCTTGGTCTTGGAAACAACGGCAATCAGCTAACGCCCTGCAGAGTGGCAGCGTTACATGGTGTGTGTATACTCCAGGTATGTCTAATGTGGAAAGGGAAATGCTTTCATTTCTAGCATCTGCTAAAACCGTATCTTTGGAACCTTTTACCTGCTTCTAGATTTCACAGTTCAAATACTCATTTATTTTTTTTATCTCCTTTATATTATATTGGACTTAGAAAAACTGCAAGTGAACTGTAGAATACTTGCTTCTGTAAGTGTTCTGAAGGACCTAAGGTTAGATAGTGTTACTGTAAGTAAATTATGCAATGGATACAAACTGTATCTTTGTATCAAAGCTGAATAAATGAAATGCACCAGGCAAAGACAAGAAGTTAAGGGGAACAAGATGTTAAAATTAGATCCTGCATTAATATTCTAATTAGCCCTTCAGAAGCGAGGGGAGAAGAGATAACAAGTCATGGGTGTGGTTGTTTGATGGTTGGGTTTTGTTTGGGTTATTTTCCAGCTGAAGAATAAAACTAAAAGTTGGGATTTCTTGGGTTTTCAGTAAGATTCTGTGGAGTTTCATGTGATAACTTGTGTTGAACAGTTGTTGACCGTTGAACTGCAGCTCTCATAGTTTGTATAGTGTTCAGAGTATTTCAGAATTGCACAGGGCAGTGAGGTTTGCTGTTCCTCACATGAAGAGATTGAAACTGAAAGCGAGTAAAGGCTGGGGAAACTTTGCAGGGGTGCAGTAAATTATTTAAGAGTAATCAATGAGCACTAGATGAATGGAATTGAGGCTTTTTCAGTACCTGAAGTTTTATGTATTTTATGTTAGATTTAAGTACTGAGAAATACCACATTGTAGCGCTACCTGAAGAATGCCAGAGATATTTAACATCAGCTAGACTAAGGTAATGAGTGTGATAATTGTGTTTTTCTTCTCTGTTTTGTTTAGTAGTAATGCTTATACGTTTACTTACAGATTGCCTGTGGCTATGCGCACACACTAGCACTAACAGATGAGGGTTTGCTCTATGCCTGGGGAGCTAACACTTATGGGCAGCTGGGAACTGGCAATAAAAGTAATCAGCTAAGCCCCGTGCAGATCATGATGGAAAAAGAAAGGTAATCTTGCTGAAGCTGTTTGTGAACTGATAAGTTGGAGCATGTGTTTACGAAATCTCTAGCACTGGAAGCATGCACATGCAGGGCTTGGTGGATTGGTTTTTTATTGCTAATGTTAAAAGCATAGGAAAGGATGATAACGTACTGTTTAGTACAGACAGAATGCTTTTTGGTATCTGTGATAATTATTGAAAGTAAACATATTTTGTATTTACCCAATACTGAAAGAAAACAACTGTTATGCTATTTTGAATGTGGTTCTTTTTATTTAAAAGTTTCCTGCTATGAAACTGATAAGGCAAGCTTTTAAGCTGTATTGTGGCCTGCATTTTAAAAAGAAAAAGTGGCACCACCTTTGTATGAAGTGACGTGTGAGGAGAAGACAATTTTATGAAAGGCTGAAAACAGCCAACCACAAAACCAGAACTCTGTTTGCAAGGTAGTCACTAGAGCTAAGGGCAGATAACACTTGTATCTGTTGTATGAGTTAGTAGTTTGAAGTTTTTTAGTTTCGTAAGCTCATAAAAGAATAGCCCTAACTCTTGTCCACTTTCTTTCAGCACCTTTGTCATCCTCATTTTTGGGATGGCTCTTCTGCTGTTTGCCTACAAACTTGGACCTCAGTCCCATTTCCTGGGCCCATACCTATATTTTAATTTACCTCAGTTTGGGAAGCTCTTAGTCTACAAGTCACTTAACCTGTAAAGGTCTTGATTCCTTTAGGAATAAGTATAAGCCATGACCTTTCTGCATCCCAGTCCTCTGTGTTATTCATGCAGTTAACCATCTGCAAATAAAGTTACTTAGATGAGACGTGGCTGAAAACTTAGAAAACTGATTCTACTCTAGGTCAAAGAGGAATTTTGCCTGAAAAGCTAACTCTTTATTGATACTGTTCTGTAAAGGAACAAACATTTTCATATGTGTATTCTTAGACTGCTTTGAAAGACATTTATTTGTTCCAGTTGATCTGTTTCTGGCACAAAACCGTGAAATCCTCTAAGGCATTTTTAGCACAGAAAAAACCCAGGGAAGTGTAGCTTTTATTTTGAACTAATGCTGGAACTTCCTTTGATTTTTATTTTTTTTAATTATAATGAACAGAGACGCTGGAAATATCCTTGTGGCCCTTTTAACGGGAGTATGATTCTTCTCTGTTCTTATAATGTTTCAGATACCAAGATAGGGATTGCATGAGCAGGCAGAATGAGTAAGTGTGCTTCAGCAGCTCTAGTATAAGGAAGTATGTGAGGTGGGTGAGGTGGGTGAATATACTATAGAGACTCTAGTTAAGAAAACAACTGTAGCTCTTCAACAGTGTGGAGTTAAGTACATGTATTCACCTGTCCTCAAATGAGGTGCTGTCCATGTTCCATGCTGCATCCCACTGCTGAGGAAAGGAAACTAACAGCAAAATAAGAAGTCAGAAATTCAGACATTAGGTTAGATCTGTTGTGCATACAAAAAACATGTTAAAGGCAGAGAAGAAGGGTTTCTTAATAAAGAATTTATTGAAAAATGCATGGGATCTAAATTGCAAAATGAGAGAATTTTGACTGCATCACTTTGAAAGAAGTTCTGCAAAATGCTGTGCAAAATTCTCAGTAGTATAAATTTCCTGCCTGTTCCTAACTGCAAATTTCACAAGCTCCATGGCCATTTCTTCTTAAGAGTAAGTGTCGATATGTATTGATTTTAAAGGGGAAAACCAAAACTTTGTTTTGCTTCATCCTTTCCCCATGTTCATGGAAACAGAGGAGGAATGTCAGCTGCTGAGAATGACACAATTAAAGCAATATCCGATTACGATAATAATGATTTAAATATTGATCCATTCAAACAGTATCACATTCACGCAGGACAAAGAAAGAAGCACAAGAGTGTAGATGCATAGTTTGGTTGGCTGTTGTTTTGATGAGGCATTTGGAATGTCACTTGATTCTGTGCTTGTAAGTATCTTACAAAGTTTCTTCTCCTTGCAGGGTTGTGGAGATTGCGGCCTGCCACTCTGCCCACACGTCAGCTGCCAAGACCCAGAGTGGCCAGGTGTACATGTGGGGCCAATGCCGTGGGCAGTCCGTGATCTTTCCCCACCTCACTCACTTTGCCTGCACTGATGATGTGTTCGCTTGCTTTGCTACCCCTGCTGTTATGTGGCGTCTTCTGTCAGTAGGTGAGAACGAGCTCCTATGTGGTTGTCAGTGCTATAAACTCTGTGTACATTTGTAGTAATTATTACAGGATACGTCCTCCATGGCAGGACAGTTCCTGCTTTAAGGAGAGGCAGCGATTCAAACTAGCTCCTCTAGCTAGGTTTTCTTTCTTCTGAAGAAAACAGTCTTCAGCAGCTAAGGTTAACAAGATTGATTGTTTGCCAGTACACATCTGAAGAGAACTGTGTTTTACCGTTGCACTGTGAATATTGTATATTTCCTACATCTGTGGTGTTTGAGCTCCAGCTCAGGACTGGGAAGGACTCCTGAATCATTAAACATAACTTTTTTCTATTAAAGCTGTTCTTACTCAGAAAACTGTTTGTGATGCTTGATACTCTGGTATTTAACAACTTCCCCTCCTTAGTATGTATCCTTCCAACATGAATTTGAAGGAGCAAATCTCTCTGCTATATTTTGTGTTAGTGAAGTAAAGTAATAGAATTCCAAGTTTTCATTTTGTGAGATGATTTCTCTTGACTTGATTTAGTTTGACTTGTAAATAATCCCTGTATAACAAGACCCTGACGTGATTGTTTTCTCTGTTGGAACTCTCTTCTTGTACTGCCTTGGATTACTTGTACTGCTCTGGGATGCAATCTCTGGGACCAACAAATACGCGCAAGACTTTCTTCTTGATTATCTTTGATTCACGTGCTGCTAATTCTTACTTGACCCCAAATATGCTATAAAGTGCTTAGCTTGAACTTCCTTTAAAACATGAAGGTGTTTTCGTGTTCAAAACAAGGTGATGTGTTTATCCGTTCTCAACATCATTTAGGAGACCTGATCTGTTTTCATATTGACAACAGATCCTGATTTTTTTTTTTGTCCCTAAGCAACCTTTCTCCAGGCTCAGACATTGTGTTTGCATGTGGCTTGTCCTGACCTAGCTTCTCCACCTTAACTTTTCATTCAGCATGTTATCCCATTTATAGAGGTTCAGATAACAGCGTCTTATCTGTAGAGGAAAACTGGATAGTTTTACTAAGGAGAGAGAAGATTATCTTGGAGTGATCTGCTTCAGGGTAAATCCAAATCTCGTTTTATCCCACTTCTCACTTTCTCCATTCTCTAATCCTCTGTGATATGTTAGCCCTGCCCTCTATAGAGTTTTGATGGTTGTCCAGGTCTGTTGCCTCTCGCTAATGTTGAAGGGTGTTTGAATGACATCTCCTCAGTTTCAGAACCTTTCAAGTTCCTGATTTTTGTCAAGTATCCCAGACTGATTACAAAAATGCATTTGAAGTTTGTTCCTATATTTTAATTCCTCTTAGCCTTTGGAGTTTCTTCCCCTCTTATTCTGATAATCCTGCTTACTGAATGTTTAAATCAAATGCATTCATTCTCGGGGCATTTTCAATCTCCATTTTCCATATACATCTTTTCCTTCCCCCGGCTTTTTTATCCATATAGGTTTACACTCATCCCTCTTTTTATGTTTTTTGGGGTTTTTTTTCCTCAGTGAGAGCTAACTCTGCGTAAAGGTTTTTATTCTGCTTCCAGTTAAGATGGCTCTGCAAAAAAAAAAAAAAATCAGTCACTCAGGATTGGCTGTGGTGAAGTACAAATCTGCAGCCATTTTTGAGGAATGAACTTAAGGTATTTGGAGTGAAAGCTGATCTACTGCATAGCTTAAGCTAAGCTGATGACCTAGAAAAAAATTACATGAGCAGAAGGAGGGGGATTGGAGCATGGTTTAGTTAACGCCGGTGAGATGCAGGTTCTGTGGGTGATATATGTGAATTGGAGGAGTGTATGGTCCTTGGTTGTACCAAGAACACAGTATCTACTATCTGTCTTCAACAGGACTACTTTTGAATTTTGTGTTGTCATAAGGGCTGGAGCACCTCTTCTATGAAGAGACAGTTGGGGTGATTGAGCATGGAGGAGGCCCTGAGGAGACAGTTGCCTTCCAGTACCTAAATAGGGTTTACAAGAAAGCTGGAGAGGGACTTTTCACAAGGGCATGTAGTGATAGGACAAGGGGGAATGGTTTTAAATTGAAAGAGGGTAGATTGAGATTAGATACAACAAAGAAATTCTCCACTGTGAGGGTGGTGAGGCACTGGGACGGGTTTCACAGAGAAGCTGTGCGTGTCCTGTCCCTGGAGGTGTTCAAGGCCAAGTTGGATGAGGCTTTTACAACCTGGTCTAGAAGATGGTGTTCCTGCCCATGTCAGGGGAGGGTGGAACTAGATGATATTTAAAGGTCTCTTCCAGGCCAAATCATTCTATGATTCTCTGATGACTAACTAGTAAATGGAGTATAATGTCACAGATAGTTGTTGTCAGTGAGCCCAGGCAAAGGCCTCAACAGACATCCTGCAGGCTATATCCAGTCTGCCAGCACAAAAAAAAAGTAGTCAAATGGTGACATGATTTCTTGCTGTTTAGGCGTAGAGCACACTGTGTCGGTGCAGCTGAAGTACTTAGGCTGTGTCCGAAGTGAGTTGCAGCTGTGCTGTAGACTCCCATTACCAGCAGTTTGCAGGCTGTAGAGTTGAGCTGACCTGACACTAGTACTGGGCTGCCAGGAGGCTGCTACTGCCTGCAGCTGTTGCAGAATAGTCCTTGCTAGCAATAAATGATATTGGATTCATTCTTTCTTCCCATTCCACCCCTTAAGCCAATGGAACCCTGATGCCGACCCATTTTCCTTGATGTGCTCTTAGTTTTATTGCTACCTTTAGTCAGTGATGTCTGTATTGCATTTAAGATGCTTGACGTGGAGTTTTTTTGTTTGTTTTAAAATTGTTTCTGTAGAGCATGAAGACTTTTTAACAGTAGCAGAATCCCTGAAGAAAGAGTTTGACAGCCCGGAAACCTCAGACCTGAAGTTCCGTGTGGATGGAAAATATATCCATGTCCACAAAGCTGTTCTGAAAATCAGGTAGTGGTCACGTTTCACAGCTGCTGTTTGTACAGACTCAGGAGGGTGGGTGGGAAGTAAGGGGTAGGGAGGGACCTCTAAACCTGTACTATATAGCATCTATGTGTCTGTAATCACTTCCAATGAAGCAATTGTAAGAAGAGTTGAATAAAAACTCTGTCTTAAAATGGTCCAGGTTAAATTTTCACTAAGCCTGTTTGTTGTTTCCAGGGTAATAAATGCAGTCAGACCAACTGAACGGAAATGTATACGCAGACTTTTCTGTAGCGTTGATCAAATAAGTGTTTTATCTTGATGCACAAGTGTAGCAATATCTGCGGTATTAGGAACCGGGATGTGGACTGCTAGCTGCTTCGGGGTATGGTAAAATATTTGTGAACATTGCAGAATGCACCAAATATTTATTCCAGGGGGACTGTAATGTAATGTCCATGTGTTCCTATGATAGTGTTGCAGATAATATCTTTGTTTCTTAGGTGCGAACACTTCAGAACCATGTTCCAGTCATACTGGAATGAGGATATGAAGGAAGTAATCGAAATAGACCAATTTTCTTACCCTGTGTATCGTGCCTTTCTTGAGTACTTGTATACAGACAGTGTTGACCTTCCGCCTGAAGATGCAATAGGTATTGCTTATGGTCCAATTACGTTAGAAAGGAGCATCCAGAAAAACTGAGACAGGGGAAGCAGAATAAAAGTGTTAGTACAGGCTTCTAGTTTAGCCTATAATGCGTTTTAATGTTGATTAATTAAGCTGTCTTTAGTACTGTCGTAGCAAACACTACAGCAGAAGTGGTGCATATTTAGAAATAAACTATGAGTAGTTGTCTCAATGTTGGGAGATAAACTGGTTTTCTAGGTTAAAATACTTGCATATTTTACTAAATGGAGTCCATAATTGCTTAGAATCATAGAATCACCAGGTTGGAAAAGACCCATCGGATCATCAAGTCCAACCGTTCCTATCAAATACTAAACTATGCCCCTTAAACACCTCCAGGGAAGGTGACTCAACCACCTCCCTGGGCAGCCTGTTCCAGTGCCCAATGACCATTTCCATGAAAAATTTTTGCTAATGTTCAGCCTGAACCTCCCCTGCTGGAGTTTGAGGCCATTCCCTCTCATCCTGTCCCCTGTTTAGGATAATATGGAAGAAACTCAGTAGATATAATGGGGGAAACCTGGACAGCAGAGCAAAGAGCAAGCTGTAATTCAAACACAGATTTTTATAGTGGTAGCTTTTTGCTCATTTTGTAGTGCCTGTTCTGTGACAGTTCCACTCTCAAGCAGTGGAACAGCTTTGGTATTTACAGAGATTAACAGGATCATGGCTTAAGGTAATAAAAGGCCTTTTTTCCTTTATTATGCTAAATTACATTTTTCTGAATAGTGACCTACTTGTAAAAATCATGTTATAGACATACAGAACGTTGCATGCAGAACAGGGATGGAACTTGTACCCCAGGAGCATAAACTGATCAAAGAGCAGATGGAGGTCATTACAACTGACTAATACGATGGTATTTTAATTGCAGGACTTCTGGATTTGGCTACTTCATACTGTGAAAATAGACTGAAAAAACTGTGTCAACACATTATCAAGAGAGGGATTACTGTGGAAAATGCATTTTCATTGCTCTCTGCTGCTGTCAGATATGATGCAGAGGTAAACTTCTAAATTTCAATCTCTAAAGGTGGCTGCTTTCTGACTTAAACTGTGGAGAAAAGCAGCCAGTTATATATTCATGTAAACTCTCCCTTACTGTCAGATAATACTGTTTGCTATTTTCAGAGTTTGAGAGAACTGGACTTAGAAAACCTATATTTCCCATAAGATGAGTTGTTTTTTTTTTTTCTATAAGCCAGTACTGGGAAGGTAGTCTAGTACAGAGAGATTCAAAGATTACTTAAATCCAGGGCTGAGACTCAGAGTGTATCTGTAAATGCTTGCATTGCTCAGTTTCATGGTAAAAGGTTATGATGCTGTGCCAGTTACTATTTCTGTAGTGAAAAAAAAGAACAACAAACCTGTAAGAAAAAATTTTCCATGGATGAAAACACTAACTCTGAAACAAGGGAAGGGTTTAAATACAAAGCAAGAACCCATAACATTCTGAAAAGCACTATTTTAAGCCTCAAGTTGCTTATTTTGTAAGATTGTGGGTTGTGTGTGATATCGTGTGGTGGTAGGTTTGGAGGGACTGAGTACATTGGGTGGGTTTTTTTGGTTGGCAGGGTGTTTTTTGGTGGCTACTTTTTGAGTTTGTTTAGCTACAGTCAAATACACTTTCAGTCTTCACATTATGCTAACAAAATGACAGAATAAGGACTGCATTATGGGCCTAATAATACATTTTGAGAATAGAGAAACAGTGTGTGAAAAGGGAGGAAGACTAGTGATACTTCTCTACTGCATAATGTCTGATTTCACTACTAGGTCACTAACGTGCTGCTTTGAACTAATGAGGAACTATCCCTGGGCTTGTGTTGTGGTTTAATCCCAGCTGGCAACTAAGCACCACACAGCTGCTCACCCATTGCCCCTCCAGTGGGATGAGGGGGTAGAATTGAAATGGTGAAAGTGAGAAAGCTTGTGGATTGAGATAAAGACAGTTTAATATGTCAAGCAAAAGCCACACAAGCAAGCAAACAAAGAATTCATTCACTGCTTCCCATCAGCAGGCAGGTGTTCAGCCATCTCCAGGAAAGCAGAGCTTCGTCACACGTAGTGGTTACTTGAGAAGACAAACACCATCACTCTGAATACCCACCCCGACCTTTGTCCTTCTTCCCACAGCTTTATGTGCTGAGCATGATTTTGTAGGGTTTGGAATATCCCTTTGGTCAGTTGGGGTCAGCTGTCCCAGCTGTGTCCCCTGCCAGCTTGTTGTGCAACCCCAGCCTCCGCACTGGTGGGGCATGTGAGAAGCTTAAAAGGCCTTGACTGTGTGTAAACACTGCTCAGCAGTAAGAAAAACATCCCTGAACTATCAACACTGTTTTCAGCACAAAACCTAAACCTAGCCCCATCCTAGCTACTATGCAGAAAATTAACTCTACCCCAGCCAGAAAGAGCGCAGCTTGCTTTGGCTGTTTGTGTTCAGCGTAGTGTCTGTGCGTCGTGTTTGTAACTTTAGGGTTAGTTAGTTTTTAACTTGCTGCTTAAGCCTATAGAGCACTTTTGGTACTCGGTAAATCAACTCATTGCTTTTTCTTGTACTTAATATCCAGCAGTTGGCGTGTGGATGTCCTAACTTATTTCAGAGCCTTGTAGCGTGTTGCTTGTTTGAGCTGTCTTACCTGAAGGGCTGGGCTGGTTTGGTTTCTGCACTATGGTTTTAGCTTTACCGTGAATAATAATTTATTTGGTGGGAGTTCATGGAAAATAGATAGACTTTCATATTTTAGCCTTAATTTTTTTTGCAGGATGGGTCTTCAGTATGTGATTGATTCTGCTTGTAAAGAGTACTATGCCTTTGCTTTACCTCACTAACTAAATAAAGCTAGAACTCTAATCTTGAGTGCTACATCAAGGAGAGAATGGGTGATATAGCAGGGTTGAAATTCAGTAAAAAGTGATTTTCACATGCAGTAATGCTAGGTGGGGGCTTGCTTGGGTGATGTAGTTCATTCGAGGGACTGTGCATCTGGAGGACAGCAGCTAAAAGAAGCTGCTTCACTAATTTAAAACGCCACCGTGACAAGAAACTCTCCTGTCCTTTCTTTCTTTTCGCGATTGACTGAATTGAAGTGGCTTGAATTAGATCAGGCCTGACTTTTTATTGTAGCTTTTAAAATAATCATTGGATGTACCTTGTGCCTTTATTCACTTAAGACTATTTTAAGTACAGTTTGCTGGGAGTGCATCCATCTGCAAATGAAATCCAGCCTTTCTTTATACAGAACTTTCCAAAGTTACCAATATTACAGTATATTTCTTGTATGCTTCTGTTGCATTTACTTGGAATACGATTTTTTTTTTTTAATAAAGCAGTGCAAACTATTGTTATGTGTATGATGTAGTTTTGTTTAAAATGCTAGTTCATTCTGTTACTTAAAACAAGAAAACCCTCAGTGTTCAGTTCTAATAAGCTTGTCTTTTTTTGTTGCACAGATGCCACACAAGTCAAGACCTGCAGCTTCAGAATCCCTGGTTTTAGGCCAGGATGGTTTTTTTATATCTATTGTTGTGTCAAGAACTCTCCCTGGCACACAGTTGCCTTAGTTTTCAGTATTGACCTTAAGTGAAAACATGAATATTAATCAGTCTTTCATACCTCATGTGGCTTAAAGAGCTTTGCAAATGTTGTGCCTTACTGCAGCGCCCAGTCTGCTGAGCAGCTGAGGAAGGCTGTGTTCTCACAAATGAAGCACTAGTTCTACAAACTTATAAAGAAATAAAGAACAAGGTGGGGAGCTGCTGTTTTGTGAGATCTGCAGCATCTTCCTTGGAGCAGCTGAGATCTGCAGCCCTCACAAAGAGTAGATTTCCTCCTCAAAAGATGAATTGGAAATAAATAACCTGAGTGGGAAGCATTCTGTGGTCAACATTATATTGACAATTCTCTCTTGTTTCTTTTAGAGATCCTTTCTCTCTGACATCATGCGGGTGCAATGATGGTTGTCTTTGAGGCTTTTCTAACCCTTAAATGGAAGGTGCTTCCAAGTAGACTCAAATATCCCAAGCAAGAATTGCTATGCCGTGTTGTGCCACAGTACTTGTTTTGAATCGTTTTTGGGACATCTGTGAAACGCTTTGCAACAACACGAGTCTGTTCCTAAAGCACAGAAAGGCCTTTGGCCTAAACTGTGTTTTAGAGCTCTCCAGTCAGCGTACGCTTGCGTTGAGCTTAGAGACATGCGACTTCAAGGCTTGAGTTAAGCCCTTAGCTAAGCAGGAAGTCAAACAACCTTACGTATAGGTTTGTGTTTGCATATCGAGCAAAAGAGCTGAGTTTTCTTAATCCACAGGCTTGTTTGTGCCATTATCCCAAGATCTCCTGTCTGTATTGGGGTTTAATAACTGTCGGTGCATGCAAATTAAACACTTCAAGTGGGAAAGCTTTTGAAATAGATATTACTCAGAACGGCTGACTTTTGTGACTGTAGCTGTGTAGTGAGAACCAAATTCTAGTTACTTTTCCCCACATAACCACAATATATGGGTAGAATTACTGTTCTCTGCTGCATTTCCATAGTGACTGTGTGGGGAAAAACATTGAGAGCCACTGGGTTAACCCGTTTGTCTAATTCTCTGCAAAAATAAAGCATATACAGGCACTTGTGCCTCAATGCAATTTTCTGTGATGGAAGCAAAACCAATAAGATTTTCTCTTCTCTTCTCTTTTTTTGTTTTTTTTTCTGTTTAGGACTTAGAAGAATTCTGCTTTAAGTTTTGTGTCAATCACTTGACAGAAGTGACACAAACTACAGCATTTTGGCAAATGGATGGTCCCCTGCTAAAGGAATTCATTGCTAAAGCCAGTAAATGTGGAGCCTTCAAGAACTGAAATGAGGCTGTAAGTTCCGGGTGTTCGCAGGGGTTTTTGCAGTTACAACAGGACGTCGTAACCCTATGGGTAAAATCAAGTGTTACCGGGTCTCTTGTATCAGAAGATGAGAAAGGCCACAGTGAAAACTGTGCTCAAGAGTGAACTGTTGTGAGAATCTCAGGCAAGATACTCACTTGCATTTAGCAAACCTGGATGGTGGGACCAGCTCCAGGTTTCAGACAGAGAGAGGAAACGCTGCAGCACGCAGAGGGTACCAGCTGGTGTTATGGACTTTTTAGCCTAGGAGATCCCAGTTCTAACATCACTTGTTAATATTTTCAATGTACTTCTTGGGGTTGGACAGCCGTCTGACCTGAGCCACTGAATTAATTCTTGCTTAAATCGTTAACTCCCTGGAGTTATGGAGAAGCAAATGGCATGGATATCTCTTACTGCATTTGCATGATTGTGAATGAATTTGCCGTTTGCGGTGTGTAATTAACCAAGTGTATCGTCCTGGTTTTGGCTGGGATAGAGTTAATTTTCTTCCCAGTAGCTGCTGCATTTTATTTAGTGTCAGAATGTTTATAACATTGTTTTAGTTGTTACCAGGTAATGATTATGCTTGGCTGTGTTAGAATTAATTTTCTTTCCAGCAGCTGCTGGTTTTTAGATTTTGTATGTGAAGAATGTTGAAAAACACACTCATTTTTGGGTTTTTAGCTGTCGCGAAGAAATCAAGCACTCCTTTCAATTTCCCAGGTTTTGCAAGTGTCCAGGTGCAGAGCCAGGACAGCTGATCCAAACCAGCTGTAATGTTGTGCTCAGTATAGAAATGGGAATGTGGCCAGGGGTAGCAACCCAGGTTCTGCACTCAGTGTTCCGCTCGCTGCTGTCACTGCGCTCGCTGGAATCGCTGCTTGGAACAGGCTAATCATCGGGTGATGAGCCGTTGTTTTAATATTCTTTTATATATGTATAATTATCATGATTCTTCTTTATTGTTCTATTAAAACCATCTTCATCTCAACCCCCAAGTTTTCCTTTTCTTTTCCAATTCTCCCCATCCAGCCTGGGGACAAGGGGTGAGAGAGCAGCTGCGTGCTGTGTGGCTGCAGCTGAGGGAGGGCTAAACTAACTGGAATTAAATCTATATTCGGGGTATACCTTAAAATAAGTTGTACTTTGTACTTTGTGTAATCAATTCAAGCAATATTTATAATAGTTAATGGAAAAATAATCCCTCTCCTGTCACTTGAGATTAAATTGGTTCTGTTGTAGGAGAAGAGACGCTCTTGTGGAAGCATGTGGGGGTCACATTTAACTGTTGTATAAATTTAAACTACATGGAATAAAATGTTCTGTTTTGTACCTGTTCACTAGTGACCTTCACTAGTGACCTTATCACTGTCTCGAGGTGCCTGAGAGGAGGTTGTGGAGAGGTGGGTGTTGGTCTCTTTGCCTGCATGAGAGGAGAAGAGGGGGTGGCCTCAAGGTGCACCAGGGGAGCCTGAGATCCGACATTAGGAAAAACTCCTTCTCCAGAAGGGTCATCGGGCACTGGCACAGGCTGCCCAGGGAGGTGGTGGAGTCACCATCCCTGAGGGTATTTAAAAGATGGGTAGATGATGTGCTTAGAGATGTGATTTAGTGGTGGTTAGGTGTGGTTGGACTTGATAATCTCGGGGGTCTTTTCCAACCTGGGGATTCTGATTCATGGTTCCAATATACTCTGGACTTTGCCCTCGTTTCAGTTGGTAGAGTTAATTTTCTTCATAGAAGGTGTGTAGTGCTGTGTTTTGGATTTAGGATGAGAGTTATGTCAGTAACACTGATCTTGTAGGTGCTGCTGAGCAGTGCTCACCCCAAGTTAAGGGGTTTCTAGCTTCTGACTCGAGGCTGTATCCCCTCCCAGCTGACCACAGGCGTGTTCTGTACCACATGAAGTCATTTTAACAATAAAACAGGGGGGAGTTGGCTGGGTGGCAGCAGCTGCTGCTCAGGAACTGGATGGGCACTGGTCAGCAAGTGGTGAGCAATTGCCTGGTGCATTGCTGGGTTTGGATGTTCTATTATTATTATTTTCGCTCAGTTTTCTGCTCTATTAAACTGTCTTTATCTCAACCTGTGAGTTTTACCTTTTCTCTGAGTCTCTTCCCCCACCCCAGTGGGTGGACAGGTGGCTGTGAGCAAGCGCCTGGTGGCGTTTGGCTGCCTGATGTGTCAAACCACACCAGGCTTGGAGGAACATTGCAAACATTCAGCGTATAATTTGCTTAATTTAAAATACCACTCTCCCCACGCCAAACCCCACTGACCACCTGAATTGTACCAATTTCCCTATGCTTGACAAATCCCCCCAGTCTCTCTGTCTGAAAACAGCTGATTTATTTGTAGGCACTAATTTAGATCTCAGTGATTATAATCAGGATCTGATAATTTTTGTTATTAAGCCTCCATGCGACTGTAGTCTTAGAGGTGTATACGGGGCCTCGCACCTCCTTGCGTGTGCTTTTAAGATATTACAGGGTAGAGTGGAAAACTGGGAACTTCAGCTTTGAAGTTCAGGTGAACTACAGGTCTGATTTTGTGGTTATGACTCAAGATTTTGCACTGGGAGAGAGGCCGGGGAGGGGGAATTCAGGTTAAGGTGGTCTTGACAAAATGCTTCCAACTGTGTCCTAGGTGTTTATTAGAAACAACGTGTTTTGGATTGCAGGCTCTAGACTAAAGGTCCAGCGTGGTGGGGTGTAGAGCAGAAGAGCACAGACTTCTCACCTAAGGTCATCAGTAATTCAGGTTGCTGCTCGAGGGGAAAAAGAGCACAAGGATTTATGTTGTTCCTGGGACAGTGGGTTTGCATCTTTGTTCCCTAGTAACAGATAAGTCCATGCTCCACATCTAATATAGTTCTGTTTTAGGTGGGAGTTTTCCAGGCAGAATTACTGTGAGTGGAGCTTGAGCCCTTGGCTCAGGCAGTAAACGGTTTGTGGTTCCCGTCCTGGGCTTTCTGCAGGCCTGAATCTATAAGCAAGTGATAGGATGAGGGGCAATGGGTATAAACTGGAGAGGGACAGATTTAGACTAGATATAAGGAGGAACTTCTTCACAATGAGATTGGTGAAGCGCTGGCACAGGTTGCCCAGGGAAGTTGTGGCTGCCCCATCCCTGGAGGTGTTCAAGGCCAGGTTGGATGGGGCTGGTACTAAGTGATCTTTAAGGTCCCTTCCAACCCCCAACTATTCTAGGATTCAGAGTGAAAATACTCATGTTTCAGTCTATCAGGCACAGCCAGTGGTTCTACTCAGGGAGCTGAGGCTTGGGAAGCTGTTAGTCTGTGCTTCCCGATTCCCACCTTCACATGGAACAAGCTCCACTTGCACATTCTTACCAGTCCCAGAGAGCTCAGGATGTACTGCAGCCCCTGGGCCAGCTGGTGGTGGACGTGATCAGAGGGACCCTGGATCCCGCAGCTCCAGCTCTGGAGTAAAACGGTGGTGCGGCCACCTCCCAGCCCCTCGGGGGGCTGGTGAGCACAACTAAATCCACAGCCTTCTTAGAAATGTTTTATTTAGTCAACTTACCCTTTGGCAGTATACAAGGACTTTCTGTATTCAAACTTTTTTTTTTTAAGATAAAACACATGGAAACCGTATCCTTTCTTAATAGAGAGAGGAAGATACAGTCCCTCGATCCCTTTGAAACTGTACATGTTTAGAGCATGGTGTCCCCCAACCGTTTCTGGGCTGCCAGCAACCAGGGTTTCACCTCACTGTTTGCTGTTACAGCAGGACTGATTATACGCTAAGCAGTCAATCAAGAAACATTTAATTTAAAAAAAAAAAAACCACACCAACTCCTCTTTGTAATCAGAAGGCTTCATTGAGCACAAGTTCTGCTAATTTATCTTCTTTGGAAAGCCAAACCACTGCCCTGATGCAGGCAGCAAAACAGCTTTTGCCCCGTCAGAAGAGGGCGGCTGCAGGTAAAGTGGCTTTAGCAAGGGCTCTGCAGCAGCTGGTTCTCCTTTCAATTTGAGGAAAAAAGTCTTCCCTGGAGGATGCTGTTGAGCTTTAGGAATGGCTAAACTTGGTGTGTAACACTCTGATCCATGGCAAAATGTAAAGAAAGAGACAACATACAGTTATTGCAACAGTGAGGTATAAAAATAAGAACACGCGGTTCCCTCCTTGTGTCCCTGTCTTGGGGTCGGGGGGGAGCAGGGGAATTACTTAAACACTGACCAGACGTGCTCTACAGTTTCTACCCTTAGAAAATCCTAAACATCGACATCCTTACAGACAGACTCAGGGGGTTATTCGGATGCTGTACTGGATGTACTAGCCGTGTTCTCTGGGGTAGGAATGACAACTTCTTTTAACTCCTGCAGTAGCTCAATCTTGTTATCCAGTCTTTTCCTGCTTTCCAGAAGTTCCTGGATTTTTTCCTCTGTTCCTGTCATGAAAAAGAAAGGGATAAAAGCTTTTATTCATAGGTAAGTATTATTAAACAGCATATATGCATATATTATATATGCATTAGCAGGGCAGAGGCTACCACTGCTCAGTTTAACCAGCTCCTTCACCCTGATGGCAAAGCCTCTGTTTCTGCTTCTCTCACCTGCTTCCATTTTCCTAATGTTAAAGCCTACTGAAATCAGCAAGAGCTTGGCCTCAGGCCCTACTGGAATTCAGAAACATTATTATAACTTTACCTTGTTATTAATCCTTGTTTTAAATTAAGTTGTTCTGTAACAAAACACACAGAGGTGTCTGTGAGAGCAGCACAGTTACTCTGTGAACAACAGAACTTTTCTTCACAGCAAGAATGCCAGAGTTAAGATTTCTTAAGAACCAAAAGGTGTTTGTACAAAAGCAAATATATTTTTCCTTTCTGCCTTCCCCCTTCTTCCTCCTCTTTGTTCAGAGAGCCCAGCACTGGGACTATCTGCGTGCAGGGAAGGTCACGCATACATACACTCTTATATTTTTAAATGCAGTAGCCAGAGGCTGAGTGTGGATGCTGACAAGGGGCAGCCAGAACCCACCCCTGGCGGAAGCTGGGCAGTGATCCACTGAAGAGGGACTTGGGCAGCCTGATGGGGATGTCCCTGCCCCTGGCAGGGGGTCGGAACTAGATGATCTTTAAGGTCCCTTCCAATCCAAACTATTCTAGGATTCTATGATTCCCCCTAGCTCTCACTAGAAAAAAACAGGTGACCCCTCTCCTCTCTGCTTCTCTCTGCAGTCGGGTGTCCCTTACACCTGACAAGACTGCAATGGAAACCATCATCTTCATTGCTTGCCACGACCAGCCGTGATAGCGTTCCTGTTTGGGACCAGGCCTAGGTGGTTAAAAGAATGAGCAGGCACACACTTGAATGAAAAAATGGATATATCCAAGGGGAGGTGAAAAAAAAAACTTAAGAGAATATTTGGACACGAATTAATAAACCATCAGAAGTAAACAAACAAAGAGCAAACACGGTAATTGTGTTTCTGTACTTGGCATCTGGGCGACCTGCAGCTGGCAGACATCTGCTCCGTTCCTCCTCTTTCAAAAGGATGTGACAGAAATAGAAACAGCCTCAAGAAAGATGTCAAAAGATGTCAGTGACAAGAATGACAAGCCTATGGGAGTGATTCCATAGGAAGGCAGATAAAGGATTGAGAACCTTCCAACTCATAGAGATGACCTAGAGGGAAAGAGTAAGTATTTCTATAAAATCAGGAATGGTCTGAAGAATGACTGCACTTGCTTTTCTGCAAGACAAGCGCTGAGGAGCTCTCAGTGAAGGTACCGCACAGCAGTTTGAAATCAAAGTCTCACCTCCCTTGTCTGCACAACTGACTTGCAGAATTCGCTGCCACAGATCCCCTGAAAACAAACGCTACTAAAGAGCTCAAAAGCTCCTGGACAGACTGCTGACCAGCCAAAAAGAGGAGATTAAATTAATGGTGACCAAAGCATTGCCCCAAGCAGGACACACAACAACAGAACAGAAAGCAAAACTGAAGGAAGTCACTTTTCCTCGAAGAAAACAAGAATCTCCAACCTAGAATTCTGTAATTGCCAATGAGGCAATAGCAAGTCCCAGGTGCAAAGTCTGAAATGCAGTCCAGTACGCAGTAAAGCTGCAGGCTGCAAAAGAACCGTTTATCCCTATATATGGAAGGGATTTTAAAAAGCGGTACCTGCAATTACAGTTGGGAGTAACCTTACTGTGCTGGTTCAGAACAGGTTTTACGTGATGATTCAAGAAGTCAAAAATCATCAAGTGAAACAATGGATTGAAGGTAAAGCATGTCAGATGACTCAAAATCATCAGTTCCAGGAAAAAGATCAAAGAAAAACACAGCGCTTGTAGGAGTCCTTCACACAGAATGAGGGAGATTCAGTAGCTGGAGCTTGGAAGATGGACACAAAAAAGGTCCATCCCTACAGTTCCATTTCTAACTAACGTGGTTATCCTTCCTTTCTCACTCGGTCATTTTAAGAGCTCCTTTTTGGCTCAATTTTGAAACCAACCTTGATGTGCGCTTCCATTATTGACCTTGAAATTAAAAGTTGGCTGATGATATCGGGAAAGAAGTTTGTGCAGTCCAGGAGGAACTGGGCTGCTCAAGTAGTGTGGAATTAATTGGAGAGGAGACAACTTTTACACATGAGAAACACATGGTTGTGTGTGTGGTGGGGGGGGTGCCGATATCAAGAATCTCTCCTGTAAGCCACAAAGTGGATGAAATAATTGCTGCAGCTGTGAAAGGAACAAGTGTGATCCAAGGTTGTGTCACACCAGGAATTATGAGCGGAGATGTTTTCATGCCCTCAGATGAGGCACTGGCAGAACCCTGTGTCGGTAATTCTGTAACATCAGTCACTCCCATTTCTGGAAGAAGAATTTAAATGCAAGAACATGGGACTAAAGAGAGGGCCCGACTTTTTCATTTGAGTGAGGGGGAAACAGCAAACATGAGCAAACATCACATTCCTGCACTGAACCTCATTGGCTAATTAAAATGTCCCTTTTCACAGGGATGAATTAAAGCAGAAATTAGAACGACACTGCTAACCGTTGTGGGGAAAGCAGAGCAAGAGACTTGCCTATATGAACAACAGTTTTAACCTTGCTGCTTACAACAGCCGAGACTGGAGCCCAAGCCCCAGAGCTTCCTTCCACACCAGTGATCCCTAGCAACCGCTCCTGCCCTCGCTTCCATTTCACTCTGAGTACTCTCAGCTTGTTTTTCAAAGCACGTTACAACTGCCATCAGGCCCAGGCAAGTTCTGCTCAGTGTTTAATGCTCTCAGCTGAAACACAGCCACCAGTTCACCAGAAAAGAGCAGAGATATAACGCAGATGAGCTGCGGAAAGGAGGCTGCAGAGGAGGAAGGGAAGTAGCCTGGCAGAAACAAGACACAAATGCAGCCTGCAGGAGAGGGAAGCTCCTCTGGGACAGAGACCTTTGGAACTGCGACTTGCCTCCCCTTTTACGTCAGCTAGATCTGACACACCATATTTCTACAGTTTCAGGCAGCAATGGTGTTTATCCAATTATTTATATAACGCTGAGGAAAAAAGTTCCTTGGAATCTTCATTTTAAATGGTCATTTTATCAAAATGCTGAGAAGAATTAACATCAAGCTGAAACCCATGCCAACCACTACTGCCCCGTCAGCTTTTTTTCACATACCTGAATGAATATTTGTCAGTATATTTTCAAACAGTCCACAGTCAAAGAGTGATATCACTGTCTCTTCATATTCTGGGGAAAGAGATCATTTGATTTCATGTTACTGAGAAAAGGTTTACAGAACCCTTGTGCTAATGCAGAGCCCTTCTTTAGAAGTAATTATTTCTTGTATATCATACTGATTGCTTGATGTTTTGTCTTCCCTCTCATAGAATCAGTATTGAGGGAGGTGGATGGATTTGTCAATTCTACTTTTTTTGGTTTTTTCGTTTCAAGCAGAAAAAAGAAAAGGGGACCTCCCTGTAATTCCGTTTTTGGGTCTGCAGCACGTGAACAGACCATTTAAGAACAAGCAATCTACTTAAGTCGTATTTCATTCCACCATATCAGGATTGCACATGCAACAGCAGGGCTGGCCACACCAATTCCTCTCAACAGACCCTGTGACATGTGGGACAGGGCTATCGCTGTTCCATGTTAAAAACCAGCCCAGAATCATGCCTCAATTTCATAACTGAGGCTTCCATTCAAACAAAATACCTACAGAATTCACGTGGCCATAAAGAGGTTTGCTTAATGGTGAAGCCCTTGGAGCCCCTAATTGCCCTGGACTTCATTACTGCTTCATCAGCTGCTGTCACGTTACACACAAGCTGCTGGTGAGGAAGATTTAGCAAGGTGAGACATTTCTGGAATCGTCAACATAACAAGGATATAGAGCTGTTGGAACAGGTCTAGAGGCGGCTACAAAGATGATCAGAGGGCTGGAGCACCTCCCACATGAAGACAGGCTGAGAGCGCTAGGGTTGTTCAGCTTGGAGAAGAGAAAGCTCCAAGGAGAACTTATAGTGACCTTCCAGTAGCTGAAAGGGGCTACAAGAAAGCTGGGGAGGGACTGTTTACAAAGGCTTGTAGTGATAGGACAAGGGGGAATGGGTATAAACTGTGGAGGGGCAGATTTAGACTAGACATAAGAAGGAATTTCTTCACTACGAGAGTGGTGAGGCACTGGCACAGGTTGCCCAGAGAGGGTGTGAAGTCTCATCTCTGGAGATATTCAAAACCCACCTGGACATGTTCCTGCTCCAGGTGAACATGCTCTAGCAGGAGGGTGGACTAGATGATCTCAGAGCTCTTCCAACCTGTACCATTCTTTGACTCTGTGACCCCAAAACACACACCAACAGTTGACACTAAAGCTCTAACTAATCATCCAATGATTTAGAATGTACACAGTCAGGGATTTTTCCCTGAAAAGACAGAGCTGTTATTAACAGACAGCTGGGTCCTCTGCAAAGCTGAAAGAGCAACACAGGCTTATGACTGAAATAAAACCTTCAAGTTCCCCTCAGGACCTCTCTCTCCTTCAGTGCCCAGGAAAAGAAGTCTGGCTGAACCTACCTATGCTTATGCCAACAGCTAAAAGGTGGCTTCAAAAATTCAAAGTGAGGTGACTTTACTAGACTGTGCTGAGTTGGCAGCTCTTCCCCTCTACTGACACAGTCATACCAAAAAAAACCACTCACTCTCCACCTGCTGTGCAGCTGCAGAAATAAGACAGGACCCGGTTATGTAGCACTGAAGCACCTCAGGAAGGTGACCCCGTGCCTAGCATTCACATGAGCATTTCTGCTCTGAGAGCGGAGCCCCCCACGGGTGTCCATACCTGATTCTGAAGTGTTGTCATCCATCAGTTTTTCCTGTGCCAGGTGAAGCGTGTCCAGCATTTCTTCAAATATGTCATCCAGAAGCCCGGCTTGCTTGCATTTCCTAAGAAAGTCTATTCGGACTGTTAAAACACAAAACCACACAGTCTTACACAGAAGTGATCCTGACCACTGCCGCACGGGCTTCACTCACTTCAGAAACTAAAACTTCAGCCAAAGTTCCCCTTCCAGACAAAAATAGTTAGATAAATCTCTGGCTCCAGCTCCCACTTGGCCCTTTCCAGGGGAAAACTAAACACGGCCAGGCAAATCTAGTACTGTGCTGGGTATAAAATCACCTAAACTCGATTTGGCTTCACTCATAAAAAGCAAATATCTTCACAACTCTAAATGCTGCATTCCTAAAGCCTCCCGATACCTACAGTGTAGGAAAGCAGGTGATTTCTGTTGTTTTTTTTTTCTTCTAATCCTCAGGACCACATCGTGGACTAAGCAGGCTAAGGGATGGAAAGTAGTGTGAGAAGTGAAGTGCTACTGGATTTGATAAAGAATTAAGGCTACTTTTACTGCAAGTGATACAGGCACTAAACTATTAGAGCCTATTTTATACGCCTGCTTTGTTAGATTTGGATTGCTAGGGAAATAACTACTTATCTTTCCTTCATCTCAGAGCAGCAGGCAACAGGTTTCAGTAAGATCAATTCAACGGGCTGTTCAAAAGGAAGGAGCTATCAGACAGACAGCCTGACAGACAGAAGTCTGCCAGTCTCTAGTAAAACCAACCACTTTTTACTGAAGAAATCTGCGAGAAAAGAAACCTCATTTCACTTTCATTAGATGCCCCACAAGCATTCCAGGATTCTTTACGGGAACTAAAAATTCAGGGAAAACGTTAGGCAGCCACCTACTGTGACAATACCATGCCCATACGTTAACCATAAGCAAGGGAAGGTGAATAATCACCACTAACACCTTCTAATTACCAAGTGACAGCATGTGGCAACGGCAGCAGCAATTGCAGTAGCATTTAGTGCACCCCATTGCCACCCAGGGAGCCAGAGCTCCTGCTCAAGGTGTGCCAACTCCTCTCTCACTGCTGGGTTACTACTCAACCCCCCTCCATGCCAACCCCTTCCAGTGCACAACTCTTTTCCTTCAAGAAGGGCTCAGCACAAGGAGACCAAGGTGAAGGAAGACCAGTTCCCGGAACGTTAAGTTTAACTGTACTGATGTGGAGAAGCAGGGCTGGAGTTTGCTGGAGACACCACTGAACACAGCAGCCAGCCAGGAGAGGGGCGCTATAAAAATCCCAGCTCACATCACATAGCACATCTTGACCAAAACAGAGAGATTTGTTTGCTGCAGTTATTAAAACCCACACAGTCATCCTGCAAACCAGACTTCTGCTCCCTTGTCAGTGCTTGGAGAGTCACTCATCTTAGAAGATTAATAAAGATACATTTGCAGCTCCACTGCTATTAACCATCTCCAAGCTCTGAGAACTTCAGCATAACAGATCACAGCCTCTCCTAGTTGTTCTAAAGCGAGTCACACCTTTATGCCTGTTGTTTTTTCTTTTTAGTATTCGTAAACTGTTTTCTTCTGCTGTCTCTTCTGCGCTCTGCAAGAAAATCAAAACAACCTATTTTTACATCATACTGACATTCACTGCTGTTTTTCTTACCTCTATGTTAGCAGAAAGGTAAAAAGGAGCGTATGTTTCTGTGAATAGTCTGCTTCTCTGCACAGCTAACAATATTCCTCTCTACAGATCATTTTATAAAAGCAAGCGAAGACTGCCTCAAAGCAAAAACTCTTCTAAAAAAAAAAAAAAAAAAAAGAGTCCAACACCTGCCACAACCCCTCTGAATTATTATTGCATGTGCAAATAGCACAGACGTTAAACACCCACTGGTAACTCCTAGGGCAAATGATGCTCAATTCCTTAGACCTGAGGTAACAGTAGAAAGGACTTGAGAGGACAGGGGGAATATTTTTCTTTTTCCTTTGGACAGGTGCCTGCCCATGGCAGGGGGGTTGGGATTATATGATCTTTAAGGTCCCTTCCAACCCAAACTATTCTAAGATTCTATGACACAGTAATTCTCTGTTTTTCCACATCACACCACAATACAACTAATTCTCTACCACAAAAATGTGTTGCCTACACAATGGCAAGCAATTTGTCCTGCAGTGATAAATCCCAGAGCCTCTCAGCTTCCTACTTACAATGTTTGTATCGATTTCCAAGATCGGTAGCACTGGAGAGAAGTGTGCACTGTCACAGGTAACAGGTCACATTAATCTCAGCTATCAGTGAATACAATAATATGAACACATTGTGTTCACACAATAACATGAACACAAGTAGATTTACAGCTGGGAAATTCTTGGAGACAAATAGAATCATACAACCATAGAACAGTTTGGGTTGGAAGAGACCTTGAAGGTCCAACCCCCCTGTCATGGGCAGGGACACCATCCACCAGCCCAGGCTGCCCAAGGCCCCATCCAGCCTGGCCTTGAACACCTCCAGGGATGGGGCAGCCACAGCTTCCCTGGGCAACCTGTGCCAGGGCCTCACCACCCTCAGCGTGAAGAAATTCCTCCTTATGTCTAGTCTAAATCTGCCCCTCTACAATTTATACCTATTCCCCCTTGTCCTATTACTCCATGTCATTCTAAAAAGTCCCTCCCCAGCTTTCTTGTAGCCCCCTTTTGGTCCTGGAAGCTTGCTGTAAAGTTCTCCTCAGAGTCTTCTCTTCTCCAGGCTGAACAACCCGAACTCTCTCAGCCTGTCCTCAAATGGGAGGTGCTCCAGCCCTCTGATCATCTTTGTAGCCCTCCTCTGGACCTGTTCCAACAGCTCCATATCCTTCTTATGTTGAGGATTCCAGAACTAGACAATACTCCAGGTGAGGTCTCACAAGAGAGGAACAGAGGGGCAGAATCACCTCCCTCGACCTGCCCTTATCACAATACACAGAAGCTGCAAAGTTCGCTTGTGTCCCCTCACAAAACCTTCCTTCACTTTAAAGAACTGGAAAAGGCAGAAGGTTTTCCCCAAGGACAGCTGGATGCTACGTCCTCTGGAAAGGAGAAATCCAAACACCCACAAGAGCTGATGGGAGTTCCCTTGCATACTTACATGGAGCCAAGAGAATCACCTCAAAACTTAAAATAAGCTGTATTTACCGGCTTTGTAACAACAGCCCCCTAAAACAACTCTCCCTGCTTGACAGCTCCCAAGCCCCGGGGAAGGCCATCTTCACCAAAAGAGCTGAGAACTTCTTGATCTGCAATGAAGATCTGCCACATTTACTATGAGCACAGGCTCACAAATAACCAACTGCTGGTTCAGAAGGCCAAGTGACTCAATAAAAGCAGTTTTTCATGGAAACTATGTCAAGCCCTAAGCAAATCTGAGGGCTGTAATATGTCCAAGAAAATGCTCACTCAAAGGGAAGCTTTTTCTGGTCATGTCAAGATCACAGCCACTGAATCAGCCTAGTTTGGAGGTTCCTATCACATTTGTGCCATGTTACCTGAGGGCAGCCCTGGCTCTGCCTGAAGCAGCTCCACATGCAAATAGCTTTGTGGTTTTTGTTTTGTTTGTTTTTTTTTTTTTTTGACAGAATGACAGGACCAAAAGAAGGCAGCTGTAAAGGAAAAATCAGTGCTTCAGTGAAATCTCTTTACTGTCAAAACACCCCACCAAAGAAGTCCTTTACTGTAGCAGATGTGGATCCCTGCTTTCGAACTACTTAAGAGTCAGAATCACCATTTGTTCTGTGATGGCGGAAGATCTCAGTGCATGTCTTCTCCTTTTATTAGCTGCACCTAGGAATCAAGAAACAACAAAGTAACAAATATGTCAACCTCAGACTGACAATTTGACATTAAATTCTCTCTCTTCCCAAAAAGGTACAAAATTGAGGCACTTTGGGTGGCAACGGTATGTTCAGCTTCCCCAAATACCTGAAATTCCAATGGAATTCACAATATTTTTGTGTAAGAAAAATTGCAAACATGAACCAGTAGGAAGGCAAATCACTGTAGCATTAAGATATTACTTTGCCTTTTAAATTCAGTATAAAGCAAACCCCAGTTTTTATCATAAGATTTTTGATTGTGGTGCAGTGAACTGATTCTTTTTGGCAGCAGCACTACCTCTGGATGGTAAAAACATCAGGCAAATTTATAAAAGCTGACTGTTGGTTTTCAGACAATCCCTGTTTAAGTGAATACACCTGCAAAACTAAGACTACATAAAGAATTATTTTAGGTGCCCCAAAGACATACAAATGGCATTAACTTTTTTCATGGACATAATGATGTCCTAGAAAGCCCCTAGAAGCAATGTGTCTTGTAAGTGAATATTATTTATGCTACAAAGTGGTTTTAGTGATGTGGTATGAGATCTCTGCAAAGCCATCTGCTTTCATTCTGTCCTTTCTACTAGCATTCACCAGCTACTCTCCAACATCACAGAATAACTCTGGCAAGGAAGACACAGCATGAGCAGAGAAAGCTAGAGTTCAACCACCCACCAACACCTGAGGGGCTGGAGTGCAGTGGCATTACAGGCCCCTTCCTCTTTAACTCTACACCCTTTGGACAGTGCTTTGAAATCATCCTATTAAGAGGAATAAGGAGTTACAGTGGGTACAGGCAGGTTATTGGAACGGGTCTGGGGTTTAGGTACACTTCACTGAGCATGGTGCTGTACATTTGCATTTTCCATAGCCTGAAAGGAAATCAGAGCCTCTCACTTCATCCAAAATAAAGCTGGGTGGCCTAATTTGAAGCAGTCTAGGAGACATTAGGCACAAAGTGTTCCTTGCTGTCTAGCAGAACATCTTTAATCTGTGGCAGGTTTTTCTCAGCTCCTCCTGATGTCTGCTTTAGGGATGCCTTATAAAACAAGAGGAACACAGTCCAAAGAGCAGCCCAACCCTTCCTTCTAAGTTTGTCAGCCTTAATTTTAGGTACATCCAACACTACAAATTAAGCAGAGCCTATTTGCAAGTCCAAACTGCTATCCCATCCCTGCTGTACACAGCTGCAAGGAGACTTCTTGGCTCCTAAGGCACACTATCCCCTTCCACTAACACAGCAGAGTCCTGACATTTCAGCACAGAAATATTGTCCTGACTGAAAACAAGGGGATGTTCCTTGTCCCAATTTTCTCCAACCTACTGGAGAAAACATTCCTGGAGAGGCAGCCCTTTTATAGCAGCTCCTGCTCCCACACAGCCCAGTTCTGGTTCAGCTTGCCCCAAAGGAATGGCTGAGCTACTTCACCTGAGCTGGATCCTAAAAGTAAAAAATCTACTGTGGAGCCGCTGCACTTCCATCCCAGCACATCTTGCTCTGCACCCTGCGAACACACCCAGGACTGGTGTCCTCTGCCTGCCCAGATGGGCCAGGAGCAGAGCAGAGCACCCGCCCCTTCAACCAGCACATGCCCCTGGCTATTCTGACTGCCCTGCACACATCTGAGAGCTGCTCAGAGGAGATGCTGGGCTTGGGGAATCAAGCACCATTTTCCCCAACTCTCACAGCTACTCTCTGAGAGGTGAGAAACACATTTGGGAGGCAGGGCAGACACTGCCAGCAGATCCATTTACCCCCCATAAACAGAGGGTCTCCACATTAAGTGCACCTGGAAGATCTTCTCTAGGAGAAGACCCTCTTTTCAGGGAACAGGCTGTACGTTGTATATGCAGTGCTTGAAGACACTAAGATCTTCAACCTCATAAGGTTTAAGCGTTCCCGATGAAGGAGGTGATAGACAGGTCTGGGCTTAATGCCTTCATGTTCTCTCATAAGGGCAACAAAGCAATCCTGGCCTTGTCTAGGTCTACCTGGGACTCTGGACAGACCCAAGAGACAGACAACCATTAGAATGCAGAAATCAAATTAAGAAGGGAGGGAATGTCAGGCCTCAAAACTACAGGTAAGTAAAAAGCAAAACTAATTGAAATAAAATGCTACACTTGGTTGGTGAACCATAGCAATATTAGGTGGTAAACAAACTGTATGCCAGGCTAAGAAGCTCCAGACCCTACGACTAAAGGTTTAAATGATAAACATCTCTCCTGCTGCTTGAGTGGCATCGGGGCGGAGTCAAACTTTGTCAAGACAATTAACCAAAGCTCATTAGACATCCGTGAAATGCGCCATTGTTAGCATTAGGGCTCACAATCCAACTGAGCTCAACTTCAAAGTGATGGTCAGTCCAGGACCCATTCCGTTTTGAGCAAGATTGTATGCATTACATCATTAAAGTCACAACTTTGGTTAATTCAGTGAGATTCCTGAATGCCTCTGAATGGGCAAGGACCAGGACAGCCCAGTTAAGCTGCATTTCTGTAGCAAAGGCAGCAGTCCCTAAACAGGGGCTGTATAACCCTTTTGTTACACTTAAAAAGCTCTTTGGGATCCTTCAGAATGAAAGGCCCTAATTAAACTACTGCAGTGAATTTGGAAGATGCAAAAGCAGGCTTTTTAACATAGACACAGAAACCTCCCGAGGTCCTCTAACAGCCCTCTTTTTGCTAACCAAGCACAAGCTTGTGCATCACTCAAACATGGCTCTCATCTCTCACGTGGATTTTACAAGCCTACCGGCCTGCACAGTCAGAATAATTCAATGAAGGATCAGGTCCACAGTGTTTTAAATCACTTCTGAGAGAAATTTGGGGGAAGATCAAATATAAACATTTCCCACTTCAAAAAAAAAAAACATTCTCAATTTTTGTGCATATGCATGGATCTCAACCAAACCACTCATGCAAGATTAGAAATCCACCACTCGCTATAAAAGTGGAGTAATTTATTTAGCTCAAAGTCATTATTGACTTGTACAGGATACAAAATTTTAAAACAAATTAAAAATTTAAAACAAATTAAATCAATGAAGCCATCAAAGAAACTCACCATAGCGATTGGTCCTACTGCTTGGGTCATGTTTTGGGCAGAACACTCTAAAATTTAAGTTCAATTTTAAAAAAAAGAGAAAACGTTATTAAAATATTAATAAATACATAAACAAAGTTATGCTGACCGATTTTAACAGATATTTTCCCCCTTTTTTTCATAAACTGAAAGACACTTAAAAGAATTACCAGGATTTTTGTTCAGCATTTCCCACCTAGGAAGGCACCTGCTGGAAAGTCACATGCACAAGCTTGTATTTGTACTTCTAGAGCCTCAATGGACTCTGAACACAGAATTATCAGTTCTATTACCCGACTCTGTTTGGACTTGGCTCACTCTGCAAATCCTGAGCTTGATACATTTCCTGGCGTGGCGATCACTGTGGCAGAGATATTCATAGAATCACCAGGTTGGAAAAGACCCATCGGGTCATCGAGTCCAACCATTCCTATCAAATACTCGCATTCAAACATCTTATTAAAGCAAGATTAATGTTGTCAAGATGAAATACCACATGAAGGACTAATAGCGCTTGATCGTAGCTACTGCAGCTCTGCCCCCTTGCCCTGTACCACTCAGGCCAAGTTCAGAACCTCTCTAGATTATCGCTTACCAGTCAGCTTGAATTTGTAAGCCCTGCACGATGTGCAGGCATAGCCACACAGCACTGCACTCCCAGGCATGGCACCAGTTACCTGCCTGGAGACCTCTGTGCTCCTTCCTTTCCGCTGCCCAGTGCTGATGAGGTGGTCCCCAAATCCTGAGGAAGTAGGGCACCCTGTTTGAGATCCAGTAGCTCAAAGCTCCTCAATCCATTTATTCCTTAAAGACTTAAAGACTTCTGGTTCTAAGAGAGCAATGTCAAATCCTTGGAAGAGGCAAAATACAACAAGTATAGCTGGAAATACTCCACATCTTCTGGATACAATAACACAGAGAACATGAACCAGCTTCTACAACATGCCTTTCTTACAGAAGGATCCCAAACCACTTTTTAAGCAAAACTGCCTTGTCAAGAGTGCGGTTCAGCTGATCTCTTCATTACAAACCCATTAACGCTCAAGTGTTTGAAAGGCATTTTTAAAGGCAACTGCATTTACTAGGCCATTTTCTAATCATTGCCGTTCTTTTATTTTAAAAAAATAGAAGCACTGACCTTAGAAATACAGTCTGTTTCCTTGACGAGCCAGCTTTTTTGCATGAAATTCATTTTGATGCACAAACTCCAGATTTATGCACGCCTAACAACTCAATCAGAAATCTAAGTACTGGAGGCACCTTATTTACATCCCTGAATTTCTAATATTGCCCTTTGGAGGTTATTTTTTCTCCCCTCCATTTAATTCTATTCTTTCCCAGTTAAGAAAAAAATCAACCTTCCTAAGTATAAGATCATCTTAAAAAGAACAGATGATAGCTTTTACTATTCAGATCACTTTATTTGGAAGCACTTCCCTACTATCATTTTTGCAAGATGGGAGTACAAATTACACTTATTTTCCACCTCTACTACTCCTAGCCACTTCCATAGCACTGTGTGCCCTCACTTTTTTGTTCTGCTTCATTTGTTTTGAGGATCACTTCATCATCGCAATGATGGCAACTCAGAATTTAAAACCACTAGCTCATTCCCTCTGGAAGAAATTCTCCCTTCTGATAACCTTTCAATGCAGTATATTTCACTATGAAAAAGTGCAGGGAGCTGTAAATCCATGCCCACTCTTTTTCAAGTCTTGTTCTTCTTCTCTCCGATAATTTCAGGTTACCTACAAATTCTGATTTTTATTTATGCCACTGACACTGTGCAAAAGTCATTTGGGTTCACAGCCCTGAGAACTGCCACACCACCTTTCTGTAATCCAGTCCTCCTTCATCTCTTCAATACAGACTGCTATATCCTAGTTTCCTATACATACAGGACAAACAACTAGTCTCACACAATGACTTAATAGGAGGCATTTTTAAGGGACCGTCTTCAAATCCTCCAAGTTCACCAGCTCAGAAAACGTCCAAAACAAACTATACTCAACCATTCTTTTACCAGTTTGTATCTAGACTGTTATCAGTCCCATTCATTTTTCAGCATCTTGAAGTTCAGTCTTCTTCAGCCTGAGGTATCCTTTCCAAACCTATCAGATGAGTGCCATTTACTCTGTGGGCATGGAAAGTTTCTATCTTCCCAGCTACACTCTTTCAAGAGCTTTGCAGAATCCCAAAGACTTTATAAGCACAAACTAAACATTTTCCCTACACAGCTGGGTTTACAGCCTTACAGGACATATTTATTTTGGACCGAGAACCTTAGCGAAGCAGCCTGGAGTGCAAGTGTTTTGACACAAAAGGACCCATCCTCCACTACTACTAAGGATCGCACTAGTCCACCTTTTCCTGAAACAAGTAGTGATTAGATGGTCTGTCTGACAGATCCAAGACTAACGTGGCCTGTGATATCCCTGGCCTTGCACAGAAATGGATGTTGTGGGGCTCGTGCACCTCAATCTTCAACATAAGCACTCCTCTAAAAGGTCCCTTAAGCCCCAATTTCTCAATTACTTCATCAGCATCCTCCAAACAAGCCCTTCCATCTACTGACAGCCCTGCAGTCAGCCTGGGGCAGCAGAAACCAGGACTAGCATGATCAGGACAGAAAATTTACTTGAAGTCTGTTTAATTGAGTTAGTGCTAGCAATGTACTTGAAATATAAGAAGCTGTTGGGTGGGAATACAAAGTTCTCTGCTAGCATAAGGAGGGAAAATTATCAGAATTCACCTGATGTGAACAGACCTAGAAGCATTTTAGCCTGCTGTATGCTCAGACCACATTTACTGAAACTTCTGAACCAACAGAAACCGAGAATATGAGCAACATTAATGAAAATCTTGGTCCTTGAGCACTAGCTAGATAGCCAGTAAGGACTGACTGCCTCAGTCTCATCCTAGCGATCTTTCAGGTGTGTTGCAGGCTCAAACACTGAATAGATTCCTTCCCACTGCTGTGATGTTTTCCTGCAGAAGGGAAACACTTTCCCTATTGTTTGTGAATATAGGTCAAGCATCACTTTAGGATAGAACATCTTTCCTTTTAAAAAAACTATAAAAAGCACACAATTTTTAAGCCTCTCTTCCTCACACCGCTGCCAAAGCCTTGACAATAATCAGTTAGAAAATAGTTAATTAAATACCGGTAGACTCCATTTACTTCATCTGTTTCTATTGCTGCATCATCGCAGAGTGCACAGAAATAGTGGTAACTCCTGCGACAGGCTCTCTCCTCGCATCCCACAGTGGCTCCTTTCTTGCGACAGAAGTTGCACACCTGGAGTAGCACAGGGTTTAGCACGTAAGCATTACAGGCAACTACTGAAAATCTTACCACACAAGGCAAATACACTCCTCAAATCTTTAATTGCACATTGCCTCTCACTCCTGCAAACTGGTCATTATTTCAGCTACAATTTTGTTATTTTACCTCTATTTCACACTGATGAATTTGTAAAATGATGCAAAGAGCCACATGAAAGCACTGGGCAACTTCTATCCCTCCCCTAAATCTTGCCCAAATTATTTCAATACCTTTTGGTATTAGTGCTTATATTTATGCTTTCTAGGCTAATGTAGTGAAAGGAATTCCACCCAGGGTGTAAGGGAGGAGGGCAGCTGAGGACAAAGCCAATAAAAAAACCCTCATAGAAATAACCTCCCTTCTGCTAAAACAGAAGGTGTTCCCCTTTACACTTATGGATTGCATAATTTTGTTTCAGGCACTGGCTTAGTCCTGTACTAGTCCTGTTTCTTAGGAAACCTGGACTAAGGACTTAGTCTCTAAAGGGGAAAAAAGCGGCCAGAAAAAACCAACACATTTTGATACAAAATGAGCTCAATTTCACCAAATATAACATCAAATCAATGTTTCTAACTCTAGATCTGCAAATTCCCTGATCCTAGTAGACATAAGGAAGAATTTCTTCATGTTTAGAGTGATGAGGCACTGGCACAGGCTGCCCAGGGACGCTGTGGCTGCCCCATCCCTGGAGGTGTTCAAGGCCAGGTTGGATGGGGCCTTGGGCAGCCTAGGCTGGTGGGAGGTGTCCCTGCCACGGGCAGGGGGGTTGGAACTGGATGATCTTTAAGGTCCGTTCCAACCCAAACTATTCTGCGATTCTATAAGACTCAAAGAAACTCCTTACCAGCCGCTTTCCTCTCCTGAGTTCTTTCAACACTGATGTCACATCGAACCTTAGATCCAAATTTTCTGGGTTATACTCTTCAGACTCCACAAATCCCGAGGAAAACAACTAAAGACAAAAGAGACAATATTCAGAATTACGGGAGGGACTCCGTCATTGGTGCCTTCTTCTTGCACTTGCACTACCTAAGAAAGGGTGATTTTTCTGTGTTTTTAAGAGGTTTCACCTACATTGAACAAAGGAACTGTGCTTAAACTTTTTCTTCAGTCAAAAGGCGTTCCTCTGTCTATACAGGAGATTTCCCATATCCTGAAGGTGAACTAAGAAAAGATAACAAGGTGAGACGGTGAACTTAGAAGCATGAATGAAGAAAGTCAGGAATGCTATGCTGCCTCGATTAAGAGAGAAGCTCTTTGGCTAACAGACCACACCTTGAATATCTTGTTGTCTGCCCAGTCGCTCAGGCTTACAGCTGGATGCAACACTTCTCTGTAATAAAATTTCTATACAGTCTGATGCTATCAACAGCTCAGCATACAAGAAACACAGGAATATTGTATAAAGCCTGGGAGAAACCCACAAAAAACACATACATGTACACTTGGGCCACGTTAGCTCCCACAGAAATGTTGAGCCATTGACAATCAGCGAGAGAAGGGAAGTTCTTAGCGAACTTTTTTCGTAAGAAACATTTTCAACATTGGAGCAACCTTTCAGCCATAACAAAACCTGTTTCAAACAAAACGCACTAGTAGCACTAGTAACACTGTAAAAAACATACCAGATGTTTCTGAAACATTCTTTTTAAAAAAAAAGGTAGTAGAAAAATAAAGATATAAACACAAAACCTGCGAGAATAAGGCAGCTGGAACAGCAAAAGCCAGAAAGCTGTTCCAGTAGCAGATGCATCTTCTGCACCAAGTGAGTCTCATTGAAGGGAGAATATGGCATCTCTATTTGATTCTGCAGATCAAGAACGAGCTCTGCTAAGATCCAGAACAAAGTGGAGCTTTTTGACAGCAAGAAGAATAAATACATTCTAGGATTACAGCACACTTAAGAGCTTGAGAGATATTTTTACATAGCCAAAATATATTCATTAGCTTTAGCGCTTTGGATATTTTATTTCTTATTTTATAAAAGGCACAGACTAGGAAGATTTTTACCTTTATATTGCAGGAAAATATTGACATCACCTGATAAGGTTTAAGTAAGTACACAACTTCCCATGGTCTGAGAAGTCTCATTCAATTTAGTGTCCCAAGAAGACCTATTTCTACCTCTAGACTGCACATGTGTCCAGGAATTGTTTATTGGGAACAGGCATGCATGAAAACACTACAAAGCAACGTACCCAGGTGTGCAGCTGTGTACTCCCCCTCTCCAAAATTCTGGCCAAGCCCTGTGGCTTTTCATAGCTTTTTGATTTAATATAGGCTTGGGTAGCCTATACGAAGTAGGTTTGGGTAGCCAGCCTTTGAATTCAGACAGCATTGTAGAGTCAAAAATAAAGGAGCAGCGAGCAGCAGAAACTTCCCCTTTAGCCCTTCATCTCCAATCACCTTAAGTACCAATCAACTAAAAGCTACTCACCAGACAATCTTGATGAGCTGCAACATTTCGGTCTTTGGCAATATACATAACAGAACCAGCTTCCCCTTCTGAACAAAAGGCACACGTTCTTCTCACCATCTTCGCCATCATCAGGAAAACACCTAAAGCAAGAAAACTGGGACAAAACACAAAGCAATTGATGCAACTATCACATGCCAAGCAGGATTTAGAGATGAAAGCAGGGCCTGCTGGCACTTGCCCTGTGGCTGCTCCCGTACTTCCACCCCCTGAACCCTTGTGCTTTGCTCCTCCAGCAACTCCTGATACAACAGTCAAAGCCTGCTCTTGGGGCAGCAGTGGAATGGAAACCAGCTCCCAGGAGCTCCAACAGTTCAAGAAGGAGGAAAAACGGTTCATTTCCTCTTGGAAAGCCACTAACAAGTCATGGGGGCCAATGCAAGAGCTTTCAAGCTTCCTTGGCAATATCTGCTCCACAACAGGCCCAAGAGCGGGCCAGCAAGTAATGCCCCAGATCTGAAACCCCTTTTGTTTGGAGGAGGTCAATCATTCAGAGCAGTGCTTCTCTCAAGCTAATTCTGTCACATGTGGGTCTACAAATCAACCAAGGAAAGAAAAATAGCTGTCTCCAAACTTCTCCAGAGACTTCTGGGAGTTCACAGAAAACAAGGAAGGAACAGTAATTCCCTACAGTAAAAAGGAAGCAGCAAAGAAGCATGGAGAGTCTTGCAAATTAAAAAGGGCAGAAGACAGAAAGGAGAGATTTGAACATTCTTTCTCAACGAGGTGGAGCATTAACATCAGCACCATAACTTTCTACTTTGCATTTTGCCCCATGGACATCTGTTCTCTTTTTCTGTCCACATCCACTAAGTCTTAATTGCTTTTCTTCACATAGTCCCCTCTTTCCCTCTCCCACACCTGCAAAATTTTAAAGCCAGCTACTTATTTCACAAAGCAGTCTAAATGCTTCTGGATAAACCTTTACCTGCATTCCCCACCAGCAGTTTAGAGCACCACACCATGTGTTAGTAGCAGAAGTTTTACCTTGTCTGTGGTTACTGTGCAAGTCCACTGCAGAAATCTTCAACAATTTCCCACTCCTACTAGGTGAGATACTCCAAAGTGCCCTTTGCTGGAGACACTACCTCTGACAGCACAAACTCCTGTAGGGTAAGAAAAGTCTGCTTTTACTCTCAAGAAATAAGAAGATTTGGAGATAAACTATTCTAATGAGAGAGAGTAAAGTCTAAGGACAAAGCAGGCAGGAGATCTCACAGTCCAGCAAATCTCACACACCCTTCTGTGACTTTCAAAAACCAAGTACTGTTTTCAGTAGTTCCCATCTCCTTTCCATAAAGGGAAGGGGGTAGACTCAAGTGAGAAGAACATCAGAGGAGAAGGAGATGTACTTCTTTTCCTGTAGCTCTGTCACTTAGAATTTACTTAATCACAGCAAGTCACTTCACCTCTACACATGTATGCCTTTTTTTCTCCTCCATCCTTTATCTCTGGTAAGCAAGGTAGGGACTGACTTCCAATATCCATCTATACAATGACCACCATGTCAGTCTCAGAATTTAAGCATTAAATCACTATGATAGAAACAAACAGAAATTTACAGAAATAGAAATATTAGATATAAAATAGAAAACAAAGATGGAAAGAAATTAAAAAGCACAACAAGCTGTAGAGTTGGAATGGTTTATAACTCAGCAAGAGTTCCCTGCAGCAAGCTAATACCTGGAATTGATGCAGATACATAGGCCCTACTCAGGCCCAGTCCGAGGATCCAGCTCCACAGACACCAGGAATTTTGTAAGGAAGCACCTGGTGTTCTTATAGGCTCAGGAGATATGTGTTGCTGCAGAAGAAGAGAGGACACTCAGTCAAGGTCAGCCTTGGGGATATGTCAGTGCCTTTGCAGGAACCCAGCAGCAGTGGAAGAGCAGCTCTTGGCCATCCCTCACTGCAGAAGCGGCCAGCCTGCACCCCCTGGCCTGTTTAGCTCAGTATCCTGTCCCCCACCGGAGCATTGCTTCGGCCCTGTGCTCTTCCCTAGCCTTCTGGTACAGATGATTGCCAGGGAGAGGATACTGAGCTAAACTAGGCCATGGAACCAGCTGGTTGCTTTCAAGCGAGAAGGGAGAGGCTAAAGGTGTGGTTCCAGTTCCATAGTTCAACTACAATTCACCTAAATCCCTCGCTTTTGCAGGCCTCAAGCCTGCCAATCATGGATTCCATTTGACACCCCAGCATCCATCTGAAAAGGCAAGAAATCATTGCTCCTTACTCAGCTCCTCCAGTCACACTTGTGACTGATCTGTTATTCTCTCCTATTTGCCTCTTTTTCAAGCTGAAGAATCTAAAACTACTTAGTTGTTCCCTGTAAGAAGCTGCTCCACATCTTTGATCAGCCCTATCACTTCTCAATCTCTTCTCTGCTCCTGCTGCATTCCAAGAGGAGCAGAAGACCTTCAGAAGGGTAGGCTACCATTTACAATACAAAGCCACAACGGCACTCTGTATTTTTCTCTTTTTTTCTTTATAATTCCTAATATTTCAATATTTCTTTTGTAGACTGCTTCTAGGCACAGAGATGACACTTTCACAGCGCTACATATTACAGTCCACCTAAATTTGTTTCCTTAAGGGGTATCAGACAGCACAGAGAAGATCAGCGTTAGGATTGTTGCTCTGACACACACATCATTTTCCCCTTATCGATGATGGATTTTCACCTGCTATTTTATAGTCAAATCACTCTCACAGTCTTCCTGCAACCCTGCATAGCCAGCTTTCGCTTTCATCACCATAGAAACCGACTGAGGGAACCTAAGGTAACCATTTCAGCTACAAAAACTGGAGATTCTTCTGCTCCCCTCTGCTAACGACACAGCAAATGAAGCTGCAAAACAGAAGACAGAGAAGAAGCAGCTGAAGGAAAAAAAACAGTGACAGGCCTCTGGCTGCTGCTCTGCTACCTGTGTCATTTCCTACAAGCAGGTTTAAGTTCTTTTTCACCACAGCAGCAAAATGGCAGAGAACGGGAAACGAAACAGAAAGTAAAAAGCTGGCAAACGCACAGGGACTGTGTCACTTCCAAATACGGCCTGCTGAAACATTACCAGTTTGTCTAAGTATCTCTTTTCCAGAACCAATTTTGCAAGCATCCTTGCACACAATCACACACATTTTACAGAGGAGGGAACTACAGCATAGAAAGTCCCTCGGCCTCTATGTAAGGAACTAAGGAAAACATCCTAAGCCCCCAGCTTCCAGCATGCTGCTGAAACCCACTGCCCTAGCTCCTGCTCTGTTCTTGCCTACATCCCAGCACAGCAAAGGATTTTATCTACTGAAGTAGGAGAAAAGCAGCACTGTGGTCACATATTAGCTGGACATGACCTACACAAGTCCCCAATCCTCCCCCAGGTCAACAACAGCACAAACACGCCCAGACTTTGTGAAGCTTTCAAAACAAAACCACAAAAAATCTCTTTCTGATCACCTTTTACTTGCTATAGAGAAAGTATTCAAAAATAAAAAAATCTCTTTTTTTTTGTTGTATGTTAAAATAACCGATCTAGAGTGACTAGAGGGTTCCTCATTAGATCTAAACTTTTACCTGTTCACAAGAACACAGGATCACAGAATGGTTTGGGTTGCAAGGGACCTTAAAAGATGATCAGATTCCAACCATCCTTCCATGTGCACAGACATCGTTCACCAGATCAAGTAGCTCCAAGCCCCACCCAACCCGGCTTTGAACACATCCAGGGATGGGGCACCCACGATTTCTCCAGGAAACCCATGCCAGTGCCTCACCATTCTCAACATAAGAAATGCTTTTCTTACATCAAACCTAAACTCCACCCTCTTTCAGTTTAAAACCGGCACCCCTTGTCCTGTCACCACAGGGCCTGAGAAAGGGTCTCCGTCTTTCATATAAGCCCCCTTTATATATTAAAAGGCCACAATAACGCCTCCCCAGAGTCTTCTCTTCTGCAAGCTGACCAACCTCAACTCTCTCAGCCTTTCACCACAGGAGGGGTGTGCCACCCATCTGATCATTTCCACATCCCTCCTCTGGGCCTGCTCCAACAGATCCCAGTCTTTCCAGCTCCACAGCTGGACTTCATAGTGCAGGTGGCAGATGCTTGGACCCCTATGGTTAAGGCATTCTCAATCATTCCAGAGAAAGGCCCTTCGCAGAATAACCCCCCACACCCCGCTTCCAGGGTTTTAAACACAGCAGTGCCGTGTTTAAGAGGCTAACGGTTCCCAGGGTGCTGAGAGAAGGCTAGGCTGGGCCTGCCTCGGCCCTGAGCCTCTCGGGGCGGCGTGCCGCCCCGAGAGGCTCAGGGCCGAGGCAGGCCCAGCTTCGGTGGGGCCTCTAGCCGAGCCCACTCGAGGCACCGGGGGAAGGCAGCGAGGGAGGGGGGTCCGTACACGGAGTGGCGCCGGTTCCCTCACGGATCCCTTCCTGGAAGCGACACTCACCGCGGGTCATGGAAAAACGAACCAGCTCCGCTCAGCTCCGCCAGACGGTCACTCACCTCCCCCACCCTTTACGCCGCCACTTCCGCTTCCGCTTCCGCGCGGAAATGGGCGTGTCCGGCCGCCACACGGCGCATGCGCAGTAGGCCTGCCCGGCGGGGCAATAGGCATGTTGGGGAGCAGCGAATGCGCGCTGAGCAGTGAGCCGGGGGTCGTGGGTTCGATACCCGCGGTGGGCACCCAGTTTTTTGTTTCCTTTTATGGATTTGTTTGGATTGGAAAAGACCTTTGAGATCATCAAGTCCAGCTGTACCTGTCCACTACTAAACCATAACCCTAAGTACCTCACCTGTCTGTCTTTTAAATACCCACCCCTCATAAGATCATAGAATCACCAGGTTGGAAAAGACCCACTGGATCACCGAGTCCAACCATTCCTATCAAACACTAAACCATGCCCCTCAGCACCTCATCCACGTGGCGTGAGCCACCCCATGATCAAAGAAGCCGAAGCCCCTCTCCTCACACCAGGCTTGGAGCCAGGCATTAATCGAATTCTTCCTGACTTCCCGCTCCTCTCTATTTAGCCTTGGGATGGAGCAGAATACTATTTGTGCCCCAGAGCTCTCCATCATTTTCCCAATGGCCCTGAAGCCTTTTTGATGGCTTTGGTCTTTCTGTTTATTAGATCATCATTACCAGTTGGGACTACTATCAGAGGATAGTAGTCTGTCTCGTGGACCAGGGAAGGAAGTTTTCTAGCTACCTCCTTCCCTGATGCCCCTGGTAAGCAGCAGACCTCTCTGTGGAGTGGGTCTGCTAGGAAAGTTACACTTAAAATAGGATAAACACTGATCATCGACTAATCAGGAACTAAGACTGAATGTAAAATTTCATGATTCTGTTGATTCTTAATGTATCCTAGCAACAGACCCGAGGTACTTGCTCAAAGGACCTCATGTAACAAATAGGATCCAGGTGTGCTTAGGAAAAGTACGTACTAGCTACCCTACCCAAGTAGAACATACACCTGCAACACCAAAGACCATCATAAATCTTGTGAAGGACAGAAGAATAGGTTTCAGGAGGCAAGAAAGATATACCTGAGCGGTCAAGTGGAGATAAGTGCGGGTCCAGCCAAGAAAACCGACGAGTTTGCCAAAAGAACAAGAAGTAATAAAGACAATGCGAGGAAGACTGCTTACTTCATCTGAGGAAGACTACTTACTTCATCAGGACGACCACCAGAGGGGGGCTACGCAGGTGCAATAGAGACTGATGTCGCAATAAGGTGACGAAGTAACCTACCTATGCATATGTATTAGATAATGAAGTAACCTGTTGAATATACAATAGATTGCGAAACTTTTAGAGAATAAAAAGCGGACGCGATGTGACGGTCTTTGGAACCAGATCTGGGTGCGTACCCCTGGTTCCCGGGGCCTCGAAATAAAGCACCACATATAACCTCCTAGTGTGGTTATGTGTTTGTCATTCTGCTAACAGTTTTTGGTGACCCAGGTGGGACCTCGCGGGCATTGCTGAGGCGGCTTGCGCATCAATCCTGCTCCAGCCGGCACCGAGTGATTCTCGGGGAGCCATCGACTGCGACCGACCTCTGCTGCTCCCGACGGACCAGGGATATTGGTAAGACACGGTGCTTTATCTGGAATGGTACCATTTGGGGTCTGGTAAAGCCTGCCTGTCAGACGCAGTGAAAGCTGCGCTTGGTTGGGCTCAGGGGTCTGGTAAAGCCTGCCTGTCAGACGCGGCGAAAGCTGCGCTTGGTTGGGCTCAGGGGTCTGGTAAAGCCTGCCTGTCAGACGCGGCAAAAGCGGCGCTTGGTTGGGCTCAGGGGTCTGGTAAAGCCTGCCTGTCAGACACGGCGAAAGCTGCGCTTGGTTGGGCTCAGGAGCTCCGACGGGAAGCCTAGGCGCCGTCCGTAAGACAGTGGCGAAAGCTCTGCAGGTTCGGCATCAGTGGTCTGGTCTGGTAATTCCGGAATTCTGGTATTTCTGGTATTTTGTGGTTTTGTTCTGCTCTCAGTAATTTATACTTTCCTGTCTAGTTAATCCATTTTAAGCTGTTTGTGGTAAAAAAAAAAAAAAAAAAAAAGAGAAAAAGGAAGAAAAACTAACAAAAAAACAAACAAACAAAAAAAAAAACAACAAAAAACTCAACCACAACGTCAATACCTAAGTCATCTCCATTAGGATGTATTTTGAGTCAGTGGAAGGAGGGAGGATTTGGGCAGGATATGCAAAAAGGAAAGTTGATTGAATATTGTAATGTCTGGTGGACACAATATGAATTAGAAGACCAGGTTCATTGGCCAGAAAATGGGACTCTAGATTATAATACGATTTTTCAGTTAATGTTGTTTTGTAGACGAGAGGGAAAATGGGATGAAGTACCATATGTAGAACTGTTTTTTATTTTAAGGCGGAATGATGAATGGAAAAGAGCATGCGGACTAATTGTTGTCAGTGTAAAATCAAATGGGCAATGTGATGGTTGTGTGGCTGAGAAAAAGTGCATAAAATGTTTAGCAGTAGAAAATGCTTCACGACATCAGCAAGATGATGATTTTGATTTATTGATAACCCCCTCAGCCCCAGACCCCAGGGAGGGGGGATCGGGTAATGAGGGGAGGGACAGAAAGGAGGGGGAATAGAAAATGCGAATATGAGGAGGAACAGGTTTATCCAGGTACTCCGATCTCTCATCGATCTCTCATCGAAGGCGGCAAAGAGAAATCCAGGGGAGGGAGGCTGGACGTCAGCCATCTAAGGCATTACTAGCACCACTGCGTCAGGGGGTCGGAGCGGAGGGTCCGGTATATGTTAAAGTGCCTTTTACGCCAGGAGATTTGATGCTTTGGAAACAGTCTGCTGGAGTTTATCGAGAAAACCCAGACAAGGTAGCAAGGGTAGTAAAAATGATTCTAAAGACTCAGAATCCTGATTGGGATGATATTCAGGTGTTATTGGACACTTTGATGGATTCTACAGAAAAGGAGATGGTGTTGAGAACTGCCCGTGAGCAGGTCAGGGAAGATATTAGACAGGGTGTTGTCACTGGGACGGTTGATCAGAACTTTCCTCTTGAAGATCCCATGTGGGATTATAATATTATGGGAGGAATGAGGAATTTGAGAAGGTACCAGGAATGGGTAGTTGTTGGAATACAGAATGCTATGCCCAAAACAATTAATTGGTCAAAGCTGTATAGTGTTAAACAGGAGAAGACGGAGTCTCCCTCTGCATTTTTAGAGCGGTTGAAAGAAGTGGCTAGGAAATTCACTGATTTGGACGTGGAGACAGAACAGGCTAAAGCCCAGTTAGCTTTGATTTTCTTAGGACAGTTGCAAGATGATATTAGAAAGAAACTGCAAAAATTAGAGGGTGCGGAGTTGCGAGACTTAGATAGATTGCTGGAAGTTGCCTGGAAGGTGTACAACAATCGTGAAAAAGATAGTGCACAAAGGCAGCAACGGCACCTATTGGCGGTGATGCAAAGTAGAGGTCAGAATGAATTCGGGAACCGAGGTAGGGGAAGAGGAATGGTGCGCGGACGGGGAAGAGGATTTGGGCTCAATTATCCAGCCAGATTAGGGCTCAACCAGTGCGCATACTGCAAGCAGGAAGGACACTGGAAAAATGAATGTCCACAAAGAATAAGACAGACAGGGAGTTCATTTGGAAATGCAGAGGCAGCAAAAATGATGGTTCTGGGAAATTATGGAAACCAAAGCTGACTAGATTTAGAAAGCAGTGAACCCCTAGTGAAAATAAAATTAGGAGGGGAAGAGGTGCAATTTTTGGTGGATACTGGCGCAACATATTCAGTTTTAAATGATTTGTATGGAAAAATAGGAAACAAAACTACTACAATAGTGGGGGCCACAGGGAAAGAGGAAATACGGCCATTCATGCGACCCTTAGAGTTACGATTTGGGGGAAAGGAATTAACACATGAATTCTTATATGTACCCGACTGCCCGGTTCCTCTTCTGGGACGGGACTTGTTATCTAAACTAAATGCAAAAATCAGCTTTGAAAATGGAGAATTGATTATGCAAGTCCCAGAATCGAACGTAGGAAAGATTTTAGTAGTAAAGGAAAATCCCAAACCTCAGATACCCAAGAAGGTAGAAGAGGCAGTAATCCCTACAGTTTGGGAAACAAGTATACCAGGAAAATCAAAAACTGCTCAACCGGTAATAGTGGAGTTAAAAGAGGGAGCAAGGCCAGTACGAATAAAACAGTATCCCATAAAAATGGAAGCCCGATACGGAATAGTAGAAATCACTGAAAAATTTTTAAAATTTGGAATATTGGAGGAATGTGAGTCAGAATATAATACTCCGATCTTTCCAGTAAAGAAACCAAATGGGGAGTATAGGTTAGTACAAGATCTGAGGGCCATCAACAATATTACGAAAGATATACATCCAGTCGTAGCTAACCCATATACATTGTTGACATCTGTGAAGGAAAAATATAAATGGTTTACAGTAATTGATTTAAAAGATGCCTTCTTCTGCATTCCCCTTGACAAAGATAGTAGGAAACTTTTTGCTTTTGAGTGGGAAAACCCATATAATGGACGAAAAACGCAACTCACGTGGACGAGGCTCCCACAAGGATTCAAGAATAGCCCAACTCTTTTTGGAAACCAACTGGTGAAAGAATTGGAGATCTGGACTACACAAGGAAAAATTCAGGTACCAAGAACACAGTATCTTTTGTTACAATATGTAGATGACATATTCCTTGCAACAGAGCAAGAATCATTATGCATACAAGTGACTATTGAGATTTTAAACCAACTGGGCCTAAATGGATACAAGGTTTCAAGAGAAAAAGCTCAAATTGCATGCACAACTGTATTGTATCTTGGATGTGAGATAACACAGGGACAACGAAGGTTAGGAACGGATCGTGTTAGAGCAATTTGTGCGATTCCAGAACCCCGGAACTTGCATGAACTGAGGACATTCCTGGGAATGGCAGGGTGGTGTAGGCTGTGGATAATGGACTATGGACTTATAGCAAAACCTCTGTATGAGGCACAAAAATTGCCTAATCTCATTTGGGAGGGACCTCAAAAGGAGGCCTTTAGGAAACTAAAAGAGGCCTTGACTAAGGCACCAGCATTGGGCTTACCGGATTTAACAAAGACTTTCCAGTTGTTCGTTCACGAAAGACAACGATTAGCACTGGGTGTCTTAACACAGAAATTAGGAAGCTGGAAACGACCAGTGGGATACTTCTCTAAACAGTTGGACCCCGTTAGTGCAGGTTGGCCATCCTGTCTGAGAGCCGTAGCAGCAACTGTAATTCTGATACAAGAAGCCAGAAAATTAACTCTAGGAAAAAAACATTGAAGTTTATATACCTCACATGGTGTTAACAGTCTTAGAACAAAAAGGGGGGCATTGGCTTTCCCCTAGCCGAATGATGAAGTTCCAAGCCATACTCACTGAACAGGATGATGTAAGTTTGAAAACAACTAACCTGTTAAACCCAGCAGCCTTTTTAGGTGCAGCAACAGAAGATGGTCCTTTGGAACATGATTGCATAGAAGTCATAGAACACACATATGCAACGAGAGCAGACTTGAAAGATACTCCAATCGAACAGCCTGATCAAGAGCTCTTCACAGACGGGAGTAGCTTCGTGGAGAATGGGACGCGGTATGCAGGATATGCCGTGACCACACAGAGCATGGTAATAGAAGCACAGGCCCTACCGGTGGGGACCTCAGCACAATGGGCAGAAATAATAGCCCTCACAAAGGCATTAGAATTAAGCAAAGATAAACGAGTAAACATATGGACAGATTCAAAATATGCCTTTGGAGTAGTTCATGTACATAGAGCTTTATGGAAAGAACGAGGATTATTATCCTCGCAGGGAACCAATATAAAATACCAAAAAGAAATTTTAAACTTGATATCTCCTGTGCAATTACCGGAGCAGGTAGCGATCATGCATTGCAAGGCACATCAAGGAGGAGACTCTAAGGTGGCCGAAGGAAACGCATTGGCAGATCGAACGGCTCGGCGGATAGCACGACAGGTACAGACGATGATGGCCTTGATACCTACCAAGGTAAGCCCTTTACAAGATTACCTGACACAGAAACCGAAATACTCGGAAGAGGACAAGAAATTGGCCAATTTAATGAAGGCAAACCTAAATTCTGAAGGATGGTACGTAACTACAACTGGACAAATAATTGTACCTCCTGTCATTATGCGGGCAATTCTACAGGCAGAACATCAAAAGTGCTATTGGGGAGCAGGAAGTAATGTAGACTATGGAGAAAGAACACTGATAATAAATCCCCTTCAAGACCATGGAATAAAAGCAGGGCATACACATTATCCGGCTCCTCTGGGTAGTGAGGCACTTATTTACTGCCTCCTAGAGGACCCCCAGCCTGAGGAATTTGGATGGATAAAGGAAGGAAAAGCAGTTCTAAGTGATAAAAGACACTCAATAGAATTGAGACTGGGAGGAATGTTAGTCCAGATTATTAAAGGGATAAAAAGATCCGACTTGGGAACTTACAGATGCCAGTATCAAAATGCTACTACCTTTGGATATAGCGAAATCAATATTACTGAAGCCAGAGTGAAACGAGCCATAGAACTGACCCAGGCACCCCAGGAGATTTATGTTCAAAAGAAAGATGCTGAAGAAAATTTGATGATTGGGTTAATCAAGGATTTTGCTAGAATGCAAAATACAAGTAAGATTACAGCATGCTTGCCTTTACCAAAAACGGCTGGAGAACCGATAAGCTGGGGAATATTGACTTTCCCACTCCCAGAGGTAAAAGAAAATAAAACCGAATGTAAACAAATAATAACACCCATACAGGAAAAACAGAAAATAAGTATAAGAAGGGAGTGGAGAACTGCAGGAAGTCGAAGCGATTGTGAAAAATTACCAAATTATAAGTTCACACGTATCGGACGATTTAAAGATGTAGGATGGTGTTCATATGATGAAATAAAGGAAATAGTGAGGGAAAGAAATACAATAGAATGGGTGTGCCAGAAAAGAAATGATACAGAACAAAATTGGGACACAGTTTGGTCAACAAGTATTTTACAAAAATTCCAATACGGAGGAGAAACATCTTGGTGTTTTAAATGGACAGGAAAACAAAGTAGTGACAAATTACCAGTAAATGGCCGGATCAGTACAGATCCTATTGATAGCGTTCCATGGTGGAATTGTTCTAAAATTTTAGATTGTGACCTAGACCCTGAAGAGATCACCATACCTCCAGTTAAAATGGCTCTAATAGTAGGGTGTGCCTGTCGGGGATTTAAGGTCGGGGGAAAGGTAATACAAGTACCAGTTAATGGAATAGACTGTAAATATTCGACAGTACGCAGTATGGGTAATTTTGTTTGGGCATCTAATGATGGAACTTGGACTACACATTTATCAATGGAAGGTCCAGTTAAAGAAATAACTCTGGGGTTGCCTACCCTGTGCCCAATTCGGAAGCGATCCCCCTTCAGAGGTAAATTGGAAACTTTACAAATTCGTGCTAAAAGAGACATAGAAAATGCTATTAAAGACATAGATGACACTTGGCAGGAGCCTGAGACAGGAGTTAAAGTGGGATGGGCATTAGAATCCCTTTTTGCCCAAATAGCGACGTATCGTAATAGAGAAATGATTTACAAACTAATTGGACAAACTGAAAGATTGGCAAAAATAACAAAGAAGGGATTTCGAGATTTAAACTTGCAACTACAGGCGACAACGAAAATGACTTTGCAGAACAGAATGGCATTAGACATGCTCTTGTTAAAAGAACATGGTGTCTGTGGATATCTCAAAGATCGAACTGATCACTGCTGTGTGCATATACCTAATGTCACAGCCGATGTGGAATATGATATCTCGCAATTGGGAAAAATAGAAGAAGAAGCTGAAAAAGAGAAAGAAGAAATTGGTCAAAATTGGGTTGGGGCATTATTTGATAGATTAGGCATCCATCTTACTGGCTGGATACACTCTCTCATTCAAACGTTATTCACACTTTTGCTTATATTCCTTACAATCTATCTGGTGTATTTGTGTATCCGGAGAGAAATTACTCGCAAACAAAACTGAACACACAAAATTATTGGAGCAGTGACACGAGAATATCCACAGCACCCAATACCCCCATCAACTTACCAAGAAACAGTTACATAAAATGAAAATACTTGCTAAGGTGAAGTATTTTCAAAGGGGGGAAATGCTAGGAAAGTTACACTTAAAATAGGATAAATACTGATCATCGACTAATCAGGAACTAAGACTGAATGTAAAATTTCATGATTCTGTTGATTCTTAATGTATCCTAGCAACAGACCCGAGGTACTTGCTCAAAGGACCTCATGTAACAAATAGGATCCAGGTGTGCTTAGGAAAAGTACGTACTAGCTACCCTACCCAAGTAGAACATACACCTGCAACACCAAAGACCATCATAAATCTTGTGAAGGACAGAAGAATAGGTTTCAGGAGGCAAGAAAGATATACCTGAGCGGTCAAGTGGAGATAAGTGCGGGTCCAGCCAAGAAAACCGACGAGTTTGCCAAAAGAACAAGAAGTGATAAAGACAATGCGAGGAAGACTACTTACTTCATCTGAGGAAGACTACTTACTTCATCAGGACGACCACCAGAGGGGGGCTACGCAGGCACAATAGAGACTGATGTCGCAATAAGGTGACGAAGTAACCTACCTATGCATATGTATTAGATAATGAAGTAACCTGTTGAATATACAATAGATTGCGAAACTTTTAGAGAATAAAAAGCGGACGCGATGTGACGGTCTTTGGAACCAGATCTGGGTGCGTACCCCTGGTTCCCGGGGCCTCGAAATAAAGCACCACATATAACCTCCTAGTGTGGTTATGTGTTTGTCATTCTGCTAACAGGTCCAGTCTGCAAATGGGTCCCTCCGTTCCTTTTAGGAGGGAGTCCCCTACAACAATCACTCTTCTTCCTAATGGAGGATGTTTTTATCTTTTTCTGAGGATGGTGTGACCTAGGGAAGGATTCTAGGCTGTGGGAGCCATCATCCTCATCCTCAGGATTGGATTCCACCTGGAGCACCTGGTACTTGTTCACCAGGGGGATCTGGGGTTTTGCTGTCTAGGTGAGGGGAGCAGGTTTCCTTCATCTGGCAGGAACTTGCTGCCATTCCCCATCTCTTGTAACCCCAACCTCGCAGTTTGCAGGTGGATGGTGTTTGGGACACACCAGCTCCAGCAAGCTGCTGAGTTAGTGAGAGGGCACTACTCCACTGGTCTATCTCCCTCTCACACTCCCTGATGGTCCTCAGCCTCTTTACCTCCTCCCTTAGCTCATCCACCGTGTGAAGGAGTTCCCCGACTCGAGCACAGCTTTCACAAGTGGAGCCAGTAACAGAGGCAGGAGCTGGTGTGGGAGGGGGGCACTGCCTGCAGCCCAGGGTCTGGGTAGCTGCATGCACCCACTGTGGCTCTGGCTGGGTGGCAGCATCCATCCTGCCTGCTGCAGCACACGGAGCAGCTTTAATCTTCTGCCAGGTGGCCACCATGGTCTTCGGTGTCTTCTGTCTAGTCTCTAGGTCCTCTCTGCACCCTGCCCGCTCGAACTGCCGCTCGAACAGCCACGCTCCTCTTTGCCTGCTTCAATTATTAAGCAGGTATTCTGTATTATGCAGCACCGGGCACACAGAGGAAAGCTTCACCTACTGTGCGTGCAACCAATGAAGCTGGTTACATGACTTTTATACTGGCTAAATATACATAGAATCATGGAATAGTTTGGGTTGGAAGGAACCTTAAAGATCATCCAGTTCCAACCCCTCTGCCATGGGCAGGGACACCTCCCACCAGACCAGGCTGCCCAAAGCCCCATCCAACCTGGCCTTGAACACCTCCAGGGATGTGCCAGTCCCTCACCACCCTCATTGAGAAGAAATTCTTCCTAATGCCTAGTCTAAATCTGACCCTCTCCAGTTTATAGCCATTCTCCCTAGTCCTATCACCACAAGCCTTTGTAAACAGTCCCTCCCCAGCTTTCTTGTAGCCCCTTTCAGGTACTGGAAGGTCGCTATAAGATCTCCTCAGAGCCTTCTCTTCTGCAGGCTGAACAACCCTAACTCTCTCAGCCTGTCCTTGAATAGGAGGTGCTCCAGCCCTCGGATCATCTTTGTAGCCCCCTCTGGACCCATTCTAACAGCTCAGTATCCTTATGTTGCAGATTCCATACACATTCATACAGATTCCAGGAAACACGTTACATTTTCATTATTTTTCTTGGAGTAGATGTGTCTATTATAATCAGTTCTCAGAATTTATTTACATAAGGTTCCTGCCCTTGGTGCATGTGCTCTGCCCTAGGCGGGTCTCCTTCGGGGGTCTCTGGATGAAGGCCACAGGTCTTCCTCACCACTGAACTTTTCAACTCCCCTTGCTCTTAGACTGCTTGGGCCCCTTCCAAGCAATCATGGTGCTCATCCAACATACTGAGCACTGGGCTGTCCCAGTGTTGCTGATCAGGCTTCTCCTTGTTCAGGAGGTCAAAGAGAAGCTTGCTGAACCTCTGCAGCTGCCTGTGTAAACAGATGATGAGTGCACACCAGTTAATCATAAAGCATAAGCAATATTGGGAGAAGCACGTTGTTCTGCACGTCTTGACACACCACACCACTGAGATTTCCTCTTCCTGCCTCACGTGCAGTGCTTCTGCAAGCCATCGGAACATCAACCACTCAAGGTTGAAGGCAAAATCGTGCCCGTGAGACTAAGGTTCAGGCCTACGTGAAGTTCCTCCGCACTGAGTGGGATGTAAGTAAACAAATCCTACATTTTGAAATGGTGGTTTGTAAATGGTGGGATGGAACATCAACTGTAATGTGTTAGAAACAAGATTAACAACTAAGATAACTATAACGACCCTTATCTTCTTGTCCCCAGAGTCCTTGAGATTGACCACTCAGATATGGCCACACTTTAATGACTCTGAGCTGATCTAATTGCATTCCCCCTGGCTATGCAATGAGGTTCCCGGAATAAAGTACAGTTGTCATTTGGGGGAAAAATATGAATTTGTAAACAATTCTGTGTATAATTTTTCTGCGAAATCACTGCTTGGCAGAAGCACTCTGAGGACAAATCCCGAGTCTTCTCCAGCGCTGAATGAAGTGTACCTGCCTTAATGGTTAAATTAAACTGTTAAGCATAAGTTTCTTTGTTTCAATTTCCACCTCCATACAGCTCATCAGCCACAATATATATGGCACATTCTGGCCCATCGGGAGCCACACCGAACTCGACATGGAACTGTTTAGGATCATCTTATTCATCCAAGGGTATTGAAGGAGCTGGCGGATGTGCTGGCCAAACCCCTTTCCATCATCTTCCAACAGTCCTGGAAGACTGGGGAAGTCCCACTGGACTGGAGGCTGGCTGATGTTGTGCCCATCTACAAGAAGGGTTGGAGGGAGGACCCAGGGAACTACAGGTCTGTCAGTCCGACCTCAGTGCCAGGGAAAGTCATGGAGCAGGTGATCTTGAGTGCTATCATGAAGCACATGCAAGAGAACCAGGTGATCAGGCCCAGTCAACATGGGTTCACAAAAGGCAGGTCTTGCCAAACTAACCTGATCGCCTTCTATGACAAAGTGACTCGGCTACTGGATGAGGGAAAGGCTGTGGATGTGGTCTTCCTGGACTTCAGTAAAGCCTTTGACACAGTTTCTCACAGCATTCTGCTTGGGAAACTGTCAGCCTCTGGCCTGGACAGGCGCACACTCTCCTGGGTGGAAAACTGGTTGGATGGCCGGGCCCAGAGAGTGGTGGGAAATGGTGTGAAATCCAGCTGGAGGCCAGTGACAAGTGGGGTTCCCCAGGGCTCAGTGCTGGGTCCAGCCCTGTTCAATGTCTTTATCAATGACCTGGATGAAGGCATCGAGTGCACCCTTAGCAAGTTTGCAGATGACACTAAGCTGGATGGAAGTGTTGATCTGCTGGAGGGTCGGGAGGCTCAGCAAAGGGATCTGGACAGGCTGGACCGCTGGGCAGAGTCCAACGGCATGAGGTTTAACAAGGCCAAATGCCGGGTCCTGCACTTGGGGCACAACAACCCTATGCAGTGCTACAGACTAGGAGAAGTCTGGCTGGAAAGCTGCCTGGAGGAGAGGGACCTGGGGGTGTTGGTTGACAGCGACTGAACATGAGCCAGCAGTGTGCCCAGGTGGCCAAGAAGGCCAATGGCATCTTGGGTTGTATCAGAAACGTCCTGACCAGCAGGTCCAGAGAGGTTATTCTCCCTCTGTACTCAGCACTGGTGAGACCGCTCCTCAAATCCTGTGTTCAGTTCTGGGCCCCTCACCACAAGAAGGATGTTGAGGCTCTGGAGCGAGTCCAGAGAAGAGCAACAAAGCTGGTGAGGGGGCTGGAGAACAAGTCTTATGAGAAGTGGCTAAGGGAACTGGGGTAGGTTATTCTGGAGAAGAGGAGGCTGAGGGGAGACCTCATTGCTCTCTACAACTACCTGAAAGGAGGTTGTAGAGAGGAGGGTGCTGGCCTCTTCTCCCAAGTGACAGGGGACAGGACAAGAGGGAATGGCCTCAAGCTCCGCCAGGGGAGGTTCTGGCTGGACATTAGGAAAAAATTCTTCACAGAAAGGGTCATTGGGCACTGGAACAGGCTGCCCAGGGAGGTGGTTGAGTCACCTTCCCTGGAGGTGTTTAAGGCACGGGTGGACGAGGTGCTAAGGAGAATGGTTTAGTGTTTGATAGGAATGGTTGGACTCGATGATCCGGTGGGTCTCTTCCAACCTGGTTATTCTATGATTCTATGATCTCTCTTTACTGGCTGGAACAGCTTTGGCTTTTCAGCACTGCTGGCATTACTCCAGCTGGTTTCCCTAAACCCTTTGAGCAGATGCAGCAATTCAGAGCAAAGGTCAGCCCCTGTGTCCAGGCTTGTAATTAGACTGCACCTATTAGCCAGATGCTGCTACGCAACATCAATTCCCAAATTTATTAACCAGATGGTTCTCAAATCACTCAACTGGATTCAAGCACTCTCACAAGTGCATTAGAGACTTAAGCTAGGAAAACTTTCCTAGAACAAGTCTGTTCTTCAACACAGAAAAAGACAACAAGTATGAGGAGGAAAACCCACTGCAAATGCCTTGCGATCCTTTCCTCCAAACCCTTGCTCTAAAGAGCCCTATAGCTCTGTTAAAATAAGTGCAGCTGGTAATCAGTGCTCTTAGTATTTTTTTTTGGCACACAAAAATAAATCTGTGTAATGTACTCCAGTTTCTTTCACACCAGTGCAACAGGTGATCTTCAGCTGTCTTTGCATGTGTGCTCACTGTGGGCATTGTATTTATTTCCCTGTAGGTCATGGAGCTGTTCTATGTCCTCACATCCCTACTCCCCCTCCTCTGGGACAGTCTTGCTCATTGTCCTGTTCCCCCTAAGGCGGCGATTTCCACACTGCATGGCTGAACCACACCATTTCACAGGAACAAGGTACCACCCTGAAAAAGGCTAAATTTGTTTCAGAATTCCCCTCTGCTTGTCCTCCATCATTGTTGCAAAACCTATGCTCCCCTGGAGGAAAACAGAGATTCTGATTTCAGGACATCTCCCAAACTCTGCTTCATGTCTCAATTCTCACCAGGCACTCTCCTCTTCTTTTGATATCCCCAACGGGCTGACAAGAAGTTCCCAATGTGTCATTCCACAGGCACTTTAGAGTGCTTCACACTTAACATTTCCACCTATTCTTCTGTCAATGCTTGTGCTGGGTGCATTTACATGGCACAAGGGCTGTGTTCACAATGCCTGAGCTGCCCAAGGGCAAGCAGAGGAACTGAGCAGACAGCAAGTTCAGACTCTTGCAAGGTCTGTTGAACTGACACGGCCCCCATCTGCAGAGGATACTTGCCAGCCACCTTCAGCAGAAACTATTTCAATAGAATTACAAGAACAGGCAGAAAACCTACCTTGTAAGGTACGTTTGCAAGAGGATAGGTTATGGTCAGATATGTTGGATTCCCAAGCAGTGAAAGCATTGAACTGTGAGGGGACTAGAAGCTGGGCTGCAACCACTGTACCCATGCAGAGAAGAGTAAAGAAGCACCAGCCTGAAGAAAGACCTGATAAACACAGCCAGCCAAAAAGCCCCATCCCATACACATACCTACTGTAAAGCCCACACTGGTAGCAGACCACACAGTGCTTTAGCTTTTGAAACATCACGTCTGTTTTCTGTAGCAAATGGCTGAATAAATACCAACAAACAATTCTTCATGATCCACCATGCACGGCCTCACACAAATTCAGGAAATGAAGGTAAGGTGAACTGCAGGGCCAGCTTTAAATCCATATGTGATGGATGCATTTGACTCCTTGACCACACTCGTGAAAGTTTGGTTCAGTCTCTAAAAAGGAAGCAAAGGCGTAGGCCATAATTGGCCAAAAACTTCTCTAGACCCAACTTTCTCTGAAAACTGTCACATGAACAGTTTGACATGGTGAGTGTCAATGTGGAAACTGAAACACTGACCATGCAATCAACACATGAATAGAAGTAGTTCTTCCACAGACTCATTGATCAAGGAACAAAGTTGTGTGTACCAGGAGTCTCACACTTGCCTCTTCCATCACGTATCATTTGACTATGAGCCAACCACTTTATCCCATAGATATGACAGCCTGAGTGAGCCTTCTTTGAACTCTCCGTGTTAAGCAGCTGGCTGCGTGGCAGTGATCTCCCCTTGAGCTGGGATGCCTCTCAAGGTTATTCCTTAAGGCTGACAGACCTTTTACCAACAGCAAATCTTTGGCAAGTGACTGAAACTGCACACAAACCTGTTCTACAGTACACTAAAATTTTGTGTTGGTTAAGTTTGATTTTGCATTGGTAACTTTGAATCATTGTTATATACTCTGCAGTAAGTAACAGTGAAACTTGCCATGGAAATTTGTTAAGTCCCATTTTTACATCTGATTTCAATAAAACCACTTTTGCCCATATCTTTGGCAGTAGCTCAAGTGGCCTAAATTGCTTGTCTGTGATGCCACCTTCTTGGCACCAGGCTCCAACACATTCAAAAGCTACACACCTGCACACCCATCCCTCGCTCCACGTCAGTCACCTCCTACATCTACAGTCAGCGTCACCTAATGCCGCTTGTTTCTTTATTAACCAACTATCCACATGGCAAGGACTTTCTGTGGCCCACCTGTCCCACAGTACAAAACAGGACACTGAAATGAGGCACGCTGGATTTCTCAAGGATATGTGTGAGCCACAACATAGAGGGATGCAATCCAACAAACCCCAGTCATTTCTCTCATGCAGCAGGAGGACTTGCCCAGCTCACTTTGTAGCACGTACGCAGCTCTGCACAGTGTTCTCATTAATCTCATCACTATTCAAGGCAATCAATTCCACTGGATCCATCAGGCTTAAGTGTATTTTAATAATTCTTAGTACTCAAATTGGCAGACTTGCATTCATAGGAGTTTCAGAAAACCAAGTTTTTCTAACTCGGCATTGCTATGCATCAGTCACGTCTCTGCCACAGGTGGCATAGAAGCCAAAGTTCTTCCAGTGCACTGTGAACTTTGCCTGTGAATGGGAAGAGCTGGGGAGGGAAGACTGGGAGCACAGAAATTATGTAGAAAAAGTTTGATGCCAGTTCTCATGACAAACAGTTCTAATTCTGTAAACTACAAAAATGACATTTAAATGTAAACTTAAAACATAATCAGGTGAAAGGCATTTGAGTTGAATGTAATTAGCACCACAGTCTTAAGTATACTGTGTGATGTATAGTAGTCCCTTCTTGCAGCATATAAATCTCCAGTTATATGATGTGTTGACAGTAGGAAAGCTTTGACTATAAGATTTTTTTCCTGCACTTCTGAACTCCACACTGACAGGAAATCTCTGTCTCTGGCATGCTTCCAGCTTCATAACCATAATCCCACGTGAGTTCGGTTCCAGCTTTCACATGCCTAAGAAACAGAACACTCGGTCAATTTATTTGAACTCAGTGAAACAGTACTGTGCTTACAATTTGTCACCAATGACATACATCCAAATCTCAAAATCATGGCGGGTACGGAGCATCACACAAGCAGCTTGTTGGGAGAAAACCAAGAGATATAAGGAGTCTCTGGCACCTGCTTTGCCTGCAAGAGCTACGGAGTGTGCAAATACATGCATCTAGGAGAAAAAAAAAATATCAAGCAGTGCAATAGGATCAGAGACTAAACAGCCTCTGCAACTTCCAGGCAAATTTTGTGATGTAAAAATCAAACAAAAAAAAAAAAAAAAGGAAAAACACGTAAGTGAATACATCCAAACAAGAACACAGTGTTATTATTTTTACTATGGACAATGCAACACTGAAGTTTCAACAGATCTCTAGATACACAAGTAATAAAGGCTATCATCTTTGGTCTGACAAGGTAGGTTTTAATGCAATTGCACTATAATATGTGCAAAGCTCAAGAATCAGAATTAAACACATGCTCCTTGTGAACCAGTTGCTCTGACAGTCCATGCAAGAGAAGAAATTTCTAAGGCAGGAAATTAATTGTCCAAAATGAATGCAAATTAAATACCGAGGGACAATTGAGGAAAAATACAATAAAACGTATTACAAAGAAGAGAATAATTCTCTGATGTTTCTCACTGGATATGATATAAAGGACATCCAGTGAATTACCAGGCAGCAGGCTGAGAACAAACAAAGTGAGGGTTTTTCAAAGAGCAGATAATTGCAACCCGGAGCTTGCTGCCTTAGGATGTTCTGGAGGCCAGAAATGTAAAACAAATAAAACAAAACAGTGACTGGGCAAAGTCATGGAAGATACACAATCTAGTCCAAGTTCTTGCCTAGTACTCCTGCAGTCATGTGTATCACCTGGTTTTGTTCACAGAACTTATTTTTACCTCCTGGGTTTAGCTGTCATCTTCTCATTGGCACCAGCTCTCTGTACCTCCCTTTCTGCCATCCCCTAAGGAAGACCCACATCTTTGGATTTCAGTGGAAGCTTTCATCTCTGGGCATCCTTGTGCCACCTCCCCAGGACATGCTGGGCCACACAAAATCCTACTTCTCTTGGTAGCTACATGGAGAAGGCCTGGAGCCAACTTGTTTGGCCCACAAAGTGTTCCCTGAAGGGTCCAATCCTGCCTCATGGGACCCAGATTTGCTGGCTATTCCTTGAGACACAACATTGGAATCAGTGAATCTTGGCTGAGTTAAACCTATTTTTCCGCTGAAGACGATTATCACCAAAATAGATGCATCAAAATTAAGCTTCGCCACTTTACATTTCAGTGCAAAACTGAAGAACAACTCACTAGTGAAAATCAACAGCTGCATTTCCTCAGCCTTTAGTGCACAGTAAGTCACTGGTAAGAGAGCAGTTTTATAGTTTCATGATCTGAGCATCTGCCTCTGCCTAGTATAATTATTTCCTAATAAGTAAGCATTGCTTTTTTCCCTTTGTGCTTTGAACGAACAATGTGAAACTGCCAAAAATTCACCTGTTTGTGAAGAACGCCACCCATGGGAAACTTCTGTTGTGAGTCTCTACAAACACGCTCTGTGCAAAGAGATTTGGGCAGCAGCTGTGCTGTAGAACAGAATATTTGAATTAGAAACAGTGAACCATCTCGTCATCAGCTGAAGAACCTATTTTGTGTCAGGTATCTGTCACTAATCAAGGTAGTTTCTTCCCTCCCTTCTCCAGCCCACACAAAATCTCTATTACTCAATTTTTTGTCAGTTATTTTTGCAGTAACTATGTCTCTCTGAAGTATTTTGTCAGTTATTTTTGCAGTAACTATGTCTCTCTGAAGTATTATTTCCATCTTATTATTAAAGTACTTTTGTCTAGGAAAACCAAGGTTTTTTTATCAAGCTGTCCTCTAGAAATTTATGGTGAGAATTCATCTTTGATTCAGGATGCACTACAAATAATCAGACTGTGACAGACATAGATGCAGAAGAAAAGTTTCAGTGAGATGTACTACTAATCCTAACCTCTAATACTGCCTCTGCAATGGAGAGCAGCTTAAACATATGCAAGGATTTTGCTGTAAGACACATTCACGTCAACAAAGAGAAATCAGTTATTTGCAGAGTACATGCAGATACGTCTATGAAGCATCATCTTAGCTGAGGTACTTGGTAATTCATTACTATTTCTTGGCAATTCAAAATTGAGAGACTTATTTAGCAGATAGGTTCACGAAGTGGTCTGTCCTACCCTGTACCTATGATTGAGCAGTAGAGACATTACCTAGAGTATCACAACACTTACTCTAAATTAGCAAAAGGTAGAATTTACAATGGTTAGGGAACAAAAAAATGAGTCTGGGAGAAGGCTTGTGGTTCAACTAAATGTGCCATTTGCTCTTCCCACCCCCCCCTAAAAAAAGCTGTTCAAAAATTCAAGACAGAGATGTCACTCATTACTGGGGAATATTTCACTCGGGAACCTAGTTGCGCCAAAAACTACAGCTAGTACATAGCATGGATCATCTTATAGGGGCACTAACAGCCAGTGTGACCCACCTGCTTTTCTGTCACTTCAGAGTGCAGGGAGCACCATGTACCTGCCTTGCCATGCACCTACCACAAGTATGCTTTATGCATGAAAGCTTTCTAGTTTATGCAAATATATAATTAATTTATTTAAGCTAAGACAATCAAGAAAACACAAGCAACTTTACTTACGTTGAGAAAACGACCCACATTTCCTTCTTTTGTGGCATCCAGTACATAAATATTGACTTCATCATCATTCTTCAGAAGTGGCCTGTCACTGTTGGCCTCCTCACAGTCTTGTTTTGACTGACTGTGGTTTTCCTCTTTGCAGTCAGCTTTTACTGGTACATTTTTGGATGCCCTCAAAACACACGTGTCATCCATCACCCCTGGCTTGCCACAATCAACACCCTGAAGAGACAAGCTCTTTCTTTTGCTTTCTGCACTGTCCTCATCAGCAGCCTCTGTCTGTCCAATTTCCATCAGATGTTCTTCCTCCTGCTGCTGCGTGGATTCTGTCAATGGACACATTATTTTTCAATGCCAGTTGAAAGCCAAAGCCTTTCTCTTGTTTTGCCCAGATCTCTTATCCACCCACCCTTGTTTGTTCTCCAAAATGTATGCAGCTTCCTTGCTATTTGCAAGTGTGTAACACAACTGCCCTTTTCCACGCCTCTCATCAATCCTCCTGCAAATGTCTGTGTTTCAGGTTGCGGTGCCTAGAGCACTTGCTCAACTGATCTAGTCTCTCCCTTCTCTGGAAGCACACTCCAAATTGAATTCTTGCACATAGCATTTTATCATGATTCTCCATCTTAAATCCTGAGAGAATCACAAACTGTAATTCAGACAAACAAGATGCAGGTGCAAATAGCGTCAGTTTCACACCGCCTCTCCAGTCTGAGGCCCCCTCACTCCCATATTATATCCCGTTCAATTTCTGTTGACTAGAACACGTATTGGGTATGACAGAAAAGGATTTGCAAGACTGACCTCACAATTGCACTGTATTAGAGAAGCTGCTGTCAGCACTGTTCAACATGTCCCAGGATCAACTTCGCAGACAAAACATTGCACTGTACCACTTAAAACACTGCAATATGCAAGGCACCAATGATTTCTGTACCACTGAGCTCTCTTAGGACAACTCAAGCATTATGTGGACAACATCAACTCTGAGAACACGGCCCGCCCGATTCCAAAGACCACCTTCTACATTTTAAGTCTATCACCTGACGGGGTACAAGTGTACTAAGAGTGTGGTATTTACAGCTCTGCAAACCTACTTTCTTTTCCTTTCTTTGTTCCACTGGTTAGTTTTGTTTTGCTTGACCGATGAATCTGAGAACTATCATCTTCATCTGAGGTGGCACTGAGCACCAGTGTATCAATTTCCTTTAAACAGAATAAAAGATAATGAAACAGCTGTGATACATTGTTTCTGTATGCAACTCTGGGTAAATACAGGATAGCAACTGGGTTTTAGGACTCTGGGGTTGAAGTTTCAAACCTACTGTAATACATAACTATAGCCGAATTTCAAAAGTCCATACATTTATTGCAATGCAACATTCATCTTAATTTCAAACTATCCTTCAAAATAACCTGGAAGGAGTTCCCCACTCAATAAAACATTTAAATTACTGCTTTCATCCCCACGATTTCACCAGAATTTAAACATGTTTGCATAAGTTGCTGAACCAAACCCAAACATGCTTTTTACATAGCTTCAGTAAAATGAACAGAGGTGGCAAAACTTATCCCCTCCCACCACAGAAAGGTGATTAGCATGGGAGTTTTGACACAGGCAGCACTGCCAAATGTTAGCATGAAAATCCCACGTGCATTTCTTTAGTGCAATGAAACCAATGAAACCTACAGAGTAAGTTTACCCCAGCTTCCCCTCTTTGCAGAATACACTTCACACCCAGGTAAGATCAAATTCTCCCAATTGTGGCACGGCATGAGAACGCTGTGTCTGACTCCTGAGATTTTCTTCTCACCCCATATTCTTTGGGGAGACATCACAAAAGTATTACCGCTCCGACCCCCTAACCCTGCAGTTAGTTACAACAGGGGGTGGAGGGGAGAATGATTTCTTATAACTCTTAAGGCTGGAATGTAAGTGAAGGGTGGAGAAGCGAAGGCTGTGAAAGTGCTGGTCTCATGGAACATTTTGAAGGACAGATGATGGAGAAGGGATGGGATATGGCTTCCAGCATGCCAGCTTAGCTCACGGTGTGACACAATCTCATGAAGAAAGATTGTTAGAACTATATAAATGTATAAGATGAAAAGGTCAAAACTGACATACATATTCAGCACAGTGAAAAATGAATCTATCTTATTATTATAACTACCTTTTTTTGGTGGTGATTATGAAAAGTAGCTGTTCTAGTTCCAGGCCTTCTCATAGTTGCAATACTTAAATTCCTTGGATGAACCCTGTACAGAAAGGTCAAAAGGAAATTATAAAAGACAAAAAGACCTATAAGCTAACTCTCACAACACACGCTCCTCTAAGATTCTCTGGTTCATATAACGGGAGTGTAGCTATGGTGGGGTACAAACTCTTCAGGCGGGATAGGAAGGGTAGGAGAGGAGGCGGGGTAGCCCTCTTTGTAAGGGAGGACTTGGACACCATTGAGATGGATTGTGGCAATGAGGAGATTGAGTGCCTGTGGGTTAAAATCAGAGGAGCCCACCAGAAGGTAGATTTTGTGATGGGAGTCTGTTACAGACCACCCAGCCAAGGAGAAGCAGCTGATGAGCTCTTCTATAAACAGCTGGGGTTAATCTCTAGATCAATGCCTCTTGTTCTTGTGGGAGACTTCAATCCGCCTGATATCTGCTGGAAGTACAATACAGCAGAAAGGAAGCAGTCTAGGAGGTTCCAGCAGTGCGTGGAAGACAACTTCCTTGCACAGCTGGTGAATGAGCCAACAAGGGAAGGTGCCCTCCTGGACCTGCTGTTTGTGAACAGAGAAGGCCTTGTGGGGGGTGTGGCAGTAGGTGGACGCCTAGGACAAAGTGATCATGAGATGATAGGGTTTTCTGTTCTAGGTGAAGTGAAGAGGGTGGTTAGTAGGACAGTAGCATTACATTTCCAGAGGGCAGACTTTGAACTCTTCAGAAGGCTGGTTGGCGAAGTCTCATGGGAGACAGTACTAAAGGGCAAGGGAGCCCATGAGGGCTGGGAGCTCTTAAAAAAGGAAATCCTAGCAGTTCAGGAGAAAGCCATCCCCATGTTCCAGAAGAAAAGCCAGCAGGGGAAAAAACAGCTTGGTTGAACAGAGAGATCTTGAGTGATATCAAGAAGAAGAGAAATGTTTATGGGCTGTGGAAGAGGGGACAGGCCTCTTGGGTGGACTACAGGAGGGAAGTGAGATTGTGTAGAGAAAAAATCAGAAGGGCTAAGGCTCAACTAGAAATCAGATTGGCAAAATCTGTGAAAGATAACAAAAAAATCTTTCTATAAATATATAAATAATAAAAGGAGGACTAGGGAGACCATACAGTCCCTATTGGACACAGAAGGAACAACAGTGACAGGGGATGAGAAAAAGCTGAGGTACTTAATGCCTTCTTTGCTTCAGTCTTTAATTATAAAGAAAGTTGTTCCATCTGTGTACAAATCCAGGAGCTAGAGGAGCAAAATGAGGCTCCCATGATCCAAGAGGAGGTGGTCAGAGCCTTGCTTGCCCAACTAGACACCCACAAGTCTATGGGGCCAAGGGTATTGAAGGAGCTGGCGGATGTGCTGGCCAAACCCCTTTCCATCATCTTCCAACAGTCCTGGAAGACTGGGGAAGTCCCACTGGACTGGAGGCTGGCTGATGTTGTGCCCATCTACAAGAAGGGTTGGAGGGAGGACCCAGGGAACTACAGGCCTGTCAGTCTGACCTCAGTGCCAGGGAAAGTCATGGAGCAGGTGATCTTGAGTGCTATCATGAAGCACATGCAAGAGAACCGGGTGATCAGGCCCAGTCAACATGGGTTCACAAAAGGCAGGTCTTGCCAAACTAACCTGATCGCCTTCTATGACAAAGTGACTCAGCTGCTGGATGAGGGGAAGGCTGTGGATGTGGTCTTCCTGGACTTCAGTAAAGCCTTTGACACAGTTTCTCACAGCATTCTGCTTGGGAAACTGTCAGCCTCTGGTCTGGACAGGCGCACACTCTCCTGGGTGGAAAACTGGTTGGATGGCCGGGCCCAGAGAGTGGTGGGAAATGGTGTGAAATCCAGCTGGAGGCCAGTGACAAGTGGGGTTCCCCAGGGCTCAGTGCTGGGTCCAGCCCTGTTCAATGTCTTTATCAATGATCTGGATGAAGGCATCGAGTGCACCCTTAGCAAGTTTGTGGACGACACTAAGCTGAGTGGAAGTGTTGATCTGCTGGAGGGTCGGGAGGCTCTGCAAAGGGATCTGAACAGGCTGGACCGCTGGGCAGAGTCCAATGGCATGAGGTTTAACAGGGCCAAATGCCGGGTCCTGCACTTGGGGCACAACAACCCTGTGCAGTGCTACAGACTAGGAGAAGTCTGGCTGGAAAGCTGCCTGGAGGAGAGGGACCTGGGGGTGTTGGTTGACAGTGACTGAACATGAGCCAGCAGTGTGCCCAGGTGGCCAAGAAGGCCAATGGCATCTTGGCTTGTATCAGAAACGGCGTGACCAGCAGGTCCAGGGAGGTTATTCTCCCTCTGTACTTGGCACTGGTGAGACCGCTCCTCGAATCCTGTGTTCATTTCTGGGCCCCTCACCACAAGAAGGATGTTGAGGCTCTGGAGAGAGTCCAGAGAAGAGCAACAAAGCTGGTGAAGGGGCTGGAGAACAGGCCTTATGAGGAACGGCTGAGAGAGCTGGGGTTGTTTAGCCTGGAGAAGAGGAGGCTGAGGGGAGACCTCATTGCTCTCTATAACTACCTAAAAGGAGGTTGTAGAGAGGAGGGTGCTGGCCTCTTCTCCCAAGTGACGGGACAGGACAAGAGGAAATGGCCTCAAGCTCTGCCAGGGGAGGTTTAGGTTGGACATTAGGAAAAAATTCTTCACAGAAAGGGTCATTGGGCACTGGAACAGGCTGCCCAGGGAGGTGGTTGAGTCACCTTCCCTGGAGTTGTTTAAGGCACGGGTGGACGAGGTGCTAAGGGGCATGGTTTAGTGTTTGATAGGAATGGTTGGACTCGATGATCTGGTGGGTCTCTTCCAACCTGGTTATTCTACGATTCTATGATTCATAAAGGCAAGATTACACCAGAGCATGCAGTCTGACAAGTCTGACAAATTCTGTGACAATTTTGCTATTAAGAACTGAGGACCTAAGCTAGGTTCACAGTAGTATTTGTAAAAATACTACTGTTCATACTTTTTTGAGAGATCAGCAGCTGCTTTTACATCCTTTCCCAGTTCTTCTGCCAAGAACCAATTTCTCTCTTGTTTTACTATTATTATATCAGATCATCTCAAAACAGAGCATTTACTGACAAAGTTTGCCTTTTTCCTGTACCACTTTTCACAGTTATGACAGTGAAAGCAGCTTTCAAACAGGGAAGTAAAGACGTTACCAGGACAAAGGATAGGGAGCGAGACAGAGGAGGAAACAGTTAATATATGGCAGATAATAAAAAACACTCTCCCAGAAACGAAACTCAGCCCTTCACATCAGGAGCAGGTTGGGGGAAGACAGGAAGCAGTATCTGGCATATACATTTAAAACATCTAAAAATCACATTAATCTGGATTACATTCAGCCTGCAGTTAAAAACACCACTTTTAAAACTAATCTTAGTATCTGTGCAATGTCTAGCAGTAAGTAACAGGTCTAATTCAAGAAAACTTTCAGTGTAAAACATTTATATGTATTTTATTGCCACAAAACCCCATTGTATTTCTTTGGGCTACTGATAATGGCAACAAATGCTACTATTGAAACCTTTCTTAAGATTTAAAAATCTTTGTAAATTCAAAAGGTGCAGTAGGCACAAGAAAAAATTGTGACAGAATAACAAGACTTTATCACTGGGCCAAGGTTATGTTTCATGTGTGGGCCATGTAGAACATTTTTATTCTCAGTAAAATAGATTTATGAGATAGAAGGTAGCAGTGCAGTAAATGCCATTTTAAAGCTTTCCTTCCCCACAGTTTTTAGTTATATAGCACTTAGCAGAAATAAAATCTAGCAGATTGCTTATAATTATGTAATTTACAAAATGATGAATTTATTAGGGATCCAAGATACTGAAATGCAAGTGAGAATATACTGTTTTAAAAAGTTCCCATTTGCAATTTCATGGTGCTTCTCAAAGATCCACAATGATCTTCTCCTATGAAATGAGCAAGAATTTGCAATAATTCAGAAGCAATGCAAAGAAGATATTTACAAAGCAGTGTGGCAAAGTAAGGAATACAGTTCAAGAAAACAAGCTCCCAACTCCCTTCTGATAAAATTGCAGAATGCTATGGACAAAGCCACATGGTTATTTTGCAGTATTTTGATTTTAGGAATCCCAATAGGCTATGAGATCCTAACTGTAAAATGAAAACAGGACCACAACTTTTGCATAGTAAACTGCAAAAGCAAGGTGTTGTCAGGCTCCCAGTGGGAAAGGTTAAGACTTCTAGCAGGAAAGGTTACGTTATGAAAAACAAGAAGTTTAGAGACTGGGAGCAAAAGACAGGAGAGTTATTGGCAAATTTGTTATCGAACCTCTCAGTGTCATCAAATATCTTTAAATCATTTACCTCAAGTATCTTTCATTAATTCTTTCAAATTAGCATAACGATTAATGCCTTGAAAAGACCAAGGAAACCCAGGAGATGAATTGGATTTCTAGAAAATGCCAAATGGTGCAGTAAGTAAGTAAAATTAACATAGAGGAGAAATTCTGTCCCACTAGAAGAAATTATCAGGAATTTACAAAAAAAAGTTAAGAAAGAAAATAAAACACATTCAGCTGAGGACATTCAGGTCTACTCTGAGTTTTACGAAGGACTTTATAGAATAGCAGAATATTAGTTTTGTTATGCTTAAACTTGCTTTGGTAAACTTACAGGATTGATTTATTTTCATCGTCCTGATTCTCAATAACATCATTTTTGCCAGTCTGCATGAGTTCAATCACATTGTCTGAACAATTACTGTCATGTTTTCTTTTTTTAGAAAAAAAGCCACAGCCTCTGTCATTCACTGCACCCTTCTCTTTCAGCCCTTGATCAGCATTTCCCAATGCTTGAGCTTCAGCTCTGCTCATTAATCTGCCTGGAAGAAAAAGATAAGATTATTTTACTTAAATTCTTCGTTTGCTAAAATGGGTCACACTTGCTATTGCAGGTCAAACTTATATTAAATAATTACAAGAACATTATTGGGTAAAGTAAAACATGAACACATTTATACTGAAGGAAAACTAGCCCTGGCACAGGATGCATGGGGCCAAAATGGAAAAATCAACAGTCTGAGATAGGTTTTATTCCAGAATGTTTTGATTGTTTGTCTGGCACCATCACATTGAAAAGTTCTTCAAGGTTCTTCTGTCAATTTGGTTATCTTGCAAGTTATGATTATATTGACTCACTTCTTTTCCAACCTTGCATTTTCCTGTTTGGTTCTCAAAAAAATTCCAGGGCAGAGGCCACAGGAGAGAGAGAATTATGCTATAAGTCTTCCACAGGTTACCTTCTGTTACCTGAGTAAGTGCAAACAAATGTCCCCTTGTCGATATCATCGAGGCAGCGGATGCCCCAGCCTTTCTTCTCCGTGTTGAACACTTGCAACCTGACTTGAATGCCATGCTGTACAACTCTGTTCTGACACATCATCTTGTCACACCTGCACAACACACTACACTCATAAACTCTGTCAAAAGGAAGCAAAACAAAACACAATATAAACGAATGCATTATTAAAACAAAGTTGCTATTATTAATTTTTCTCCTGAGCATTAGTAAGGCAGTTGACTGAAAAGATAAAGACTCTGGCTAAAACTGATTGTGCAGCACTGCTCTGAAGTTCGTTACTTTATTAATTTCTGATACATCAATTTTAAGAATCTGATAGCCAGATATGTAGACAAGAAAAACAAATGCTAGCTTTTTATTTTATAGGAGTAAATCACAAAGAAGCAGAAATCCCTATGAAGCACCTAACTATTACGTTACTCTTCATACTCTTCCCGAGTCTTGAACTAAGCTGTGGAAATTGTTATACCTGCAGGATAAAAGTGGTTTTCCCTCTCCTACTACTCAAGTCACACCAGTTATTTTTATCATCCTGATCTGCCAGTAAAGCTAAAACATAAATGGAAGGTTTTAGTAATCCAGAAACAGCACTTACACTTACAGGAGTAAAATAAAAGCAGGCAAAATAAAAGCAGGCAAAATAAAATAACAGTTAATAGTTCGGTCTTTCTTACCCACTAGGAACAGGTCCCTCCAGCCTTTTGTAACTATATCCATGAGACGTTTTACTATTTGGAGACAGAGAAATTTTACTACAGCCTCTTGCAGTTAGCTGTAGGCATGCACATTTTGACCTAAAAATTAACAATAAATAATTTCAAAATTTATTTTGGGCAGTGTAAATAAAGCATAAATCAGACAATTTAAAATGTATTTGATTATACAAACGCAGTCTAGTATATACCTATATTTTTAATCCCCTCATTTTTACTCTACAAGGCCATGTCAGGCACCCTACCCCTTCTCACTGCCTCTCGCCTGGTTATGTGTGCTTCACAATAATCGTGTTCTCTCCACCCTAATCCCATTCTTCTGGCAAGTTCTGTAGAAGGCACATGCAAACAGCTCAAGTATGGCTGAAATTTATTATAAAGAGGACACCGTCAAATGGATTGAATGAATGAATGAAAATCAGCTGTTCTGACATAGCATCCCAGTCTGTTAGCCCCTACTTCATCACTTTCCTCCTGCCCTGGCCCCCAGGAGGTGCAGACTTTCACACTGCAGACTGGAGAACTCAACCAATAATGCTGGTCTTCACCATCTTGTGTCATGACAACTCCAAAGACCTACAGCATTTATGCAAACAGCAACAGACCAAATTATGGGTATAAACTGGAGAGGGGCAGATTTAGACTACACATAAGGAACGATGGATGATCTTTAAGGTCCCTTCCAACTCAAACTATTCTATAATTCTATGACTCCATGATTCTATGAAATCGTGAACCCCAAAACCACACATCAAAAGCATCTCAACTCTTAAGTTCAGTGCAAAGCAGCAGCACGCTATGCGCTTGCTGCCTCCCACTGCTCAGCTCAAACTAAATAACTTTAATCATTGAAGCCCCATTATACCAGGCTGTGATTTCAAGCTTTTGTTGGGTCATGGGCAATTACAATGAGCACCAGCATGTGCACATGCTCTAGATATCAATAATACAAAATGGATTCAAGACCAAGTAACACCTACAGGGAGAAATCAGGTCAAAGACAAACAGCCTTTAAGAAAGCGGATAATATTATCATGAAACTCGCAGATGTTAACTGCAGCAGGTTCTCACAGAGGGATAGGTAGCTGAAAGTTACTCAGATTTTGAAAAAGACAGCAGTGAGCAACACCATTTGAGCTGCTCAGAACATAAATGCATCATGACCACAGGGTTTCATAGTTTCTGTTTATTGAATGGGAAGGACGGGACGCAGAGGCTGTGAACGGGGAGGTTTCTTATTCCACTCTCAGTAACCTTCTAGGTCTCAAAATGATCTCATCTCTCCAGGCTGCCCATGCCATCTCCATGATACCATTCCACAGCAGGAGCTACAGCAGAAAATGTCATGCAGGATGCTTCCCTGCCTGCCAGGGAAATGTTCCTTCCTCTGCTGGCAGAAGACTCTCCCCTCCCTGTTCCTTTCCCAATGGTAAGGAATTTGTTTGCCAGCTCCACTTGGAGAAGCACCACAAGTTTAGGAAGAAAGGGAAAGGAACACAATAATCCACCTGTTGATCGCTTCCTTCCCTACAACAGAGGCTAGACATGGGTAGGAGCACCCAAAGTTCTAGAGAAGACAAAGATACAAAGATACAAAAAAGATACAAAGTGGAGTCAGTCAACATAGAGCATGGCACAGAACGACTACCACAGATACTCTTGCAGCACTGGACTTTCATCATCGGGCACTGTTTGGTACCACGTGCCTTCACACTTACACCACCACCACCCCTCTATTGAGGCATCACACATTACTTGTCTGGGATTGGATTCTTCTACCTACCTATCAATGCATCCATCCGTGCAGTCACAAGAGTCAACAAACACACTGGAGAAATTGTTAAGATAATATCCACGTGGCCACGATGACCTCCGGTATTTGAAATAAGGTAATCTTGCACGGTCAAGATCATTACAGAAGGAAATGGGAACAGACTCAGCTCCATGGCTAATATCAAAATCAAACACGAGCGGTTTGGGATTTACAGTGTTCCTGCCCAACAGTACATACGTGTTGAAGGAGAAGTAATCAACAAATAAGAAATTACACTCTGTTTCAAACAAATAGTTTTGTACATCTTGAAAGTTTCTCAGACTTCGGCCGCAAGGAGCTTTATAATTCACATCCAGTGATTTTGAAAGGCAGTTTGCTTTTGCATGGCGTCTTTGGAAGTGAAACAGGATTGGTATCTTGAGAGGATTTTCACCCTTGTAGGAGTTCATTGGTCTGTTGGCAAGACATGCACTAGAGCACTTGTGGTTCTGATACTGCAGGCTTAAATGTAGATCTTGAATTTTACTAGATGCTTCTTTACTCCCAGAACCTGTTTGTTCCATTTCCTTCTCTTTGCTACTTGGAATGAAAAATAAAAAAACCAAAAAACAACCAACAAATCAAACGGAGCAGCATCTCAGACAACTAGTATAATGCTCACTTTTTTAGTGGTTCAGTACTATTAGCACAGGAAAGAAACAGCCCATTGCTAAAACGCCAAGGGTTTCACTGAATCACTGTGTGCACCGTGTTACTGTCTTAACATCATATGAAGACATGTTCAATAGCATCACAAAAAAAAAAAAGGGCAGGGAGCAGCTTCCTCCCAGAAAGAACTTGCATGCTAAAACACAGAAAACACTAAAGCAAAATAAAGGGAACAATATCTTTACTTGCATCTTCAAAGTTAGTACCTGAGGTTAAATACAGGGAGACTAAATCATGTACCTGACAATCTGCACAGTCTGTGAAAGCCTGAGAACTGAACTAAAAAAACCGTTAAGTCCTAACCCTGATAATCCTGGCAATACTCATGGATTTTTATTCACAATCAAATGCCCTGCATTATTCTGCAACGGTTCTCACACGGTAAATGAGACGAGTCTACTCAAAACCTCATGTTTTCCTATATTAAAAATACTTGCACTTTGAAAACTGTCAGGATTCAAATCTGCGTTTAAAACTTTGAATTTAGAAATTCAAGAGAAATGCAGTAAAGACTATGTCAAATAAGGAACTGGAACTAAATATGAAATACACTGACCTGTGAGAATCTTCTATAGAGTTTGCAGTATTGTCATCTGTAAGAACATGTTGCAATTTGGGCTCCGTTTCCTCTAAATCATCTCTGTCAAGCACATCGCTCACTGAAAAAAAATTGAATGTAAGCAAAAACTTCAGCAATCGATATTTCAATTTATAATCAAACTTACTTCAGCTATGAAACAGATAATTGCCAAAATACATTAAAATCAATGCATCCTATGAACTGCAGCTAACAAAGAGTAAGCTAGCAAGTGCCCTGTTAAAAAAACAAGCTGCTTTTTATAGCTTACACAAAAGTGAAGTGTTTACATATAGGTGTGCAAGTGAGCCACCAGCTGACACACAGCATTCTCCAACTTTCTCTCCTGCTTCTCTTCTCCCTCCCTCTCTCTCCTTTCTGTTCCTCAAAGGGGAAAAACTTAGGTGGGCATTGACAAACTTTGGGCAAAAATGCATCATGAATATTTAGCCTTTTTCACAGATCACCAGGTGATCTGCACATTAAATTCTTCCATGTATCTTTCCGAGTGCAAAGAGACAACATGCAAACAAAACACATATACATATTTCTCTTCATTATTTGTGGTAAAAGTATGCCAGGGTGTTATGGCTCGTGGAGCCACACACAAGATGACTCGGGTTCACCAGGGCGTACAACTTCAAACTCTCTTCACTTGGTTCGAGCCATATACACACACAAACCACAGAAGTACAAACTCAGGTGCAATTCCACAGTTCAGTACCTAAGGAAACTAATAATTGTGGTTTTCCCCTTGTAAGGCTAACAGGTGTCTCTGATCTATTTTACTGATTTCAATTGAGGGAAATAAGCTCCTCGTGAGTAAAACAAAATCCACATACTAAATAAATACAATCAAGACACACGTACCATTTGTCAGAGTTAAGAGATCACCGAGATTAGCTTCATTCACCATTGTCCAAGCCTGACAGCATTCTATGCAACCCCCAAAATAAAACAGATACGAAGTGTAATTTAAATAACCATAACAGGGACAATAATACTGACTATTAAAAAGGAAAACAAGGTGTAAGCCCTCAGAGATGCTTTTTACCTCATTATGCATTGCAAGACTGATATTATTAGAAACCTTTTGACCACAGTCCTTAATGGACACATCTACGAATTACAGCAAAGTTACAACTTGTATCTGTAGATGTGAATCAGCATTCTCTGGCTTTTGGAAAGCCGCTGCAATGTTTCCTATTGCACATAAACCTGTACCCTCCAGTGGCAGTAACATACGTGAACACAATTTAATGTAAGTTTCTCTCTTTGCTTTGACATCAGGCTAGTCATCTTCTGGCTAAGAAGGGCTGAATCATGGTAGGCCAAATTAATGCTACTCCTGAACTGGTGGAAATGACCTTCAGATAGCAAGAATATAAAGAAGAGAACAGTTCTGTCTCAGCCTCTTACCCCATGCAATAAATATTACAAGGTGGCAGACAAATGTTAATATTTTAGTTTGAAATCTTTACAGAGCAAAGAAGAATTCAAATTTAACTATGTCACAGATTCATTGCATCATTTTGGGATTAAAGTTCAACTTTCCTCTATACACTGCTGTAATAGTTGGTCACAAAAATCAAGATGTGGGTCCTCAGGTACACAAAAAATTGTGCTACTGATTTAAAACAAGCAGTGCAATGCAACTTAAATTACCGTACTTCTTCTGCATAAAAAGCAATAAGATCCATAGATTACATTTATATAGCTGAACTAAAACAAAAAAAAAAAGTTAATTTTCTGAATTAAATAAACCAGTAAAAAGAAACCTGTATTGCTCCAGGCTTATTGGACTTCAGATTTTGATGCAGATAAAGGAAACTTATTTCCTTGGAAATCAGAAACAATCTTAAATGCGCTCCTGTCACATTTTTCTACTGTTTCACATTATATTGGTGCCTCTGATGTGAAATAACACTTACATGATCATAATCCCATCCCAAAACCATTCAGTTCACTGAGATCACCTTGAAAGCCTAAAACTTCTGACAAAAAAACCCAAACCACAAGGCACTGCTGATATTTCATTAGTTCTCAAGAATAAATATTTCAGTTCCATGTGCTTAAGAGCTACACATTGTTTGAAAAAGTACACAGGTAAACTGAGAAAATGGCAAAATGCACCTGCAATGATTAGTCTTTTCTTAAAAAGGAGATATATTTTTAGAAGTGCCTAGAAACACCAGCTCCTAAGTAATTTAAAACCAAGCAGACATCACACAGCCCTAAATAAAGCAGGCCACAGCTCCCTTGAAGTCCTGCTAAACAGTTACAATGATTTCAAACCTTGGTTTGTGGCAGTTCCATTCTTTATCTTTTGCTTTAGCAACAGCAGCACATTTTGCAACTGCTCGAATATGTTGTCTACTCTTCTGCCTTCTAGTTGTGTCCAAAACGTCTTCAAATCACCTGAAATGCAAATTTCCACTTATAAGTTTGCACAGCTCCCAGGAAGTCTAAAAACACAAGTAGCTCCCAGCGGACTTCTCGAAAGACGCCCACTGATTCCATTGGGAGGCACTTCTGAAAAACCAGCAGGAAAGTTGTCTTCTTTCGCAGGCTTTCACCTTCAGAAGTCTACTCTTAAACCTAATTGTGAAAGTGAAATGGCAGTCAAGTGATGACCTGGAGTGGCTTCTGATGGTCTGTGATGCTCCCTTCAAGTATCTTTTCAAGTGTATCTATAAAGGGTGCTGTGGAAGCCTTTCTCCAAACCCTAACAAATTAGTAATGCTATAAATTAGTCACCACTGAAACTCACAGAAGTGACACAGGAGGATATTTAAACAGAGTGAACTGAACATATTACTACACAAAAGACATTTAGAATTTTGTTTATAGCTATAAACTTTCTTAGCTATATAAGCTGACTATCCTATCCTATCAGTATTTCTGGTACGTTTTCAAAGGGAAAAGTGTTCAACATATTTGTGGATAAAAGCAGTTTGATAAACTTTGTTCACCAAGTCATATCAGTTGCAATAATTAATATACTCCTCATACCATGCCTCCTCCCTCCACTAGATTTATAAAGAACATTTGTTTTAAAGAAATATTTTTAAACTACTGATCACAATCTGGTTCATAGCACCTCTTCTTTTCCAAGTGATGTACTTTTGAGGTGCTAAGCCAATTCATGAAAGCTCTTGTTAAAACATTAGCAGTGCCATCCTTGGCAAGGACTCTGAAAAATGAATATGGTTCAGCGTGTCAAAAGATCATGCTGGAAAACAGAACAGGCTCTCTCTCATGGTTAACAATTTCCTCCTTCAATGATCAAGCACAAAAGAATAAGTAAATCTGTTTTCCTATTCCATTTCTAGAGCTAGAGTCTAGTATCACCACACTAGGCTTACATCCCACTTTCAGACAGCAAATCTCTGTTAGCAGATGTGCTATAGTGACATGTCCCCAACACTCACGAAACACTGTGTTCTTGTAAGGCTAGTAAAGAAGTATTTCCTTATTTTTTCTTCCTCAGCAGAGAATGATTTGTGCTGCCCAAGGTACCAGAAGCTCAGTAATGCTGTGGCAGTACAGGGTCTATAGTTACTCTCAAAAGCGTCATGACAGCTGTGGAGAAAGTAACCACTTTCTGTCACCACAATCCCAGCTGCTTGTGTCACCAGCAGCTAAGAATGTAATATTCAATACCAACAGGCAACGCTAAAAGTACTTTATCTTTTAAAATTGCACTTTCAACACCACTTCATGAGTTTTAAAAAATGCGTAAAGATCAAAGTCCAGGCATAAAAAATGCCCACAACACTTTTTGGAATCCTACACTACTGCTCCAAACAACATCATCTGCCCTGGGCCACTAGTATCCTTCTGCTGTGTGTGACAGTATCATAAATCAAACATAATAAGAAATAAGTGTATTTAATATCTGTGCTTAAAAATACACATTTGGAATTCTAGTTAGAAGTTCCACCACTGCAAATTAAAACTGCTGTCTGTATTTCTTACTGGTTTACAGATACATGCTGAGTCTTGATTGCACTAGTGGATACAACACTTCAGAGGATGGGTGACAGAACACAGTTTTTAATTTCTGGGTCATCGGTTATCATCTTGCATAGGTCAAAAGGCACTAAATACACACTGCTAGTGTAGTGCTCAAACCACTCACTCACCTTAGAACTGTTTTGCTAGTTCTCATGCTCGAATGCCCTGAAACTCCAGTAGCAAAAAATTTGGTTTCACAGGGAGAAGCAAAGGTTGCATACAAAGGTCGCAGTATAATTTTCATTTCAAAAAAAGAGAGATGCCCACATCACCAATCTCTTCTCCATTGTTGATGCTGCTATTGTCAACTCCACCCAGGGGGTCAGTGAATGAACAACCAGAGGACACATCTACCCCGTTAATGTTCAAAACAATCCCACCAGATGATGACTCAGGGTATGAATAGGCATCTGGTGGCAATAGTTCTAAACCAGGCCGAGGCTGTTACCTCTGGATGGATTTCCCCTTTATAGGATCCTTGGGGCCATATCTTACACTAACAATTATCTTGCTTACAAAGGCTTGCAGTGATACAACTAGGGGTAGTGGGTATAAACTAGAGAGGGGCAAATTTAAACTAGATGTAAGGAACAATTTCTTCACCATAAGAGTGGTGAGATACTGGCACAGGTTGCCCAGGGAAGCTGTGGCTGCCCCATCCCTGGAGGTGTTCAAGGCCAGGTTGGATGGGGCCTTGGGCAGCCTGGTCCAGTGGGAGGTGTCCCTGCCCATGGCAGGGTGGTTGGAACTGGATCATCTTTAAGGTCCCTTCCAACCCAAACTATTCTATGATTCTATGATACATCTCTTTTTTTCAGCATTGTGCAGGGGAGTGAGGCTATAGCAAGAAACAAGTAGCCTAGGCCAGGGCTACCTACGCCAGCTACCAGAAAAAATACTTATGCGAGTGTTTCCCATGAAGGATCTGTAGTGCTGCTGACAAACATCTTGCACGTACACTATAAAAGGCAAAACTATTGTCTTCTGATTATCATTTCCACACCAGAAGTGCTGTAAAATACACACTATACTACCTTTAATCCTCTCCTCCCTAGAACTGGTAAGGTTCTCTGCTTCAAAGCAGTCACGTAGCACTACAAGAGGTGCAGAATGGCCTAGTGAGTAAGAGATCAAGTGAGAAATTAACAGTTATAGCTTAGTTTTTCAAATTTTATACAAGTAAATACTACAGTGGGTATCAGTGGGAGCACTGTGTGCAAAAGCGTTGTGGTGAAATAGTCATCCCACATCTTGTCAAAACCTAGCAGAAGAACACTCAAAACAAGCTCTGTGAGGAAATTTTTTTTAACGTAGGTAACTTCTTATTATCAATCAAGCATGAAGCTATCTCAAGATGACCAGCATATTTAGTGGAGCCTACATAATCTCCATGTACTATTAGCTCACATTTCTCTCTCCTTTTAAAAAAAATTAATGCTATCAGTACAGCAGCACTGCAACTAAGCTAATTTATTTAGGAAAAGAATTACTGAATCTGTTCCTCAACAGATGCAAGATATCTTCACTGGATTAAAACTAAGGAGAAGCAAAGCACATCCTTCAACCACACTGAAGATACCAAATTTTTGACTAGCACCACTCATGACACAGAGCGCATAAAATGCACCTTGCTTATAAGTTAGCTACATAATCTTTCCTATGCTGAAAAAAACACTTTCATTCAATCTGACACAGAAATTTCATTCGATTGAGTGAGGAAAGAGGTTAAGTGAAGACTGTTGATTCCTAGAAAAGTTTCTCACTAGATTTGACTAATGACTGCTCAACACATTTTTGGTTTTAAGGCTTACATGTTTTCTCGTCCATCTTCTGGGGCGGCTACATGGAGAGCTGTTACACTCGTTGGGGTATCGCCATCACCAGGCCCAGGTCAGCTAGGAGAGCAGTGTGTTGATCTTGCCATCCTCCAACACTACTGCGGGGACCAGGGTGAAAGGCCTGCAGACAGGAGCCAGGCTGCCCATCAGGCTGGGAGCGCTGCACCAACGCTTGCCAATGGCTGACATGGGGCAAGCCTGAAGTGGTGCTGAACCTGTGGGGAGGGTGAACCTGTGGTGGAAATAAACCTGTGAAGAGCGTGAGCCTGTGTGGAGGGCAAGCCTGTGGTGGGGGATAAACCCATGGGGAGGGCAAACCTGTGGCAGAGACAAAACCATGGGGAGGGCGAACCTCTGGCAGGGACAAAACCCGTGGGAGCAGTGAACCCATGGGGAGGGTGAACCTATGATGCGGGTGAATCTGTGGGAATGTAAACCTGTGACAAGGACAAACCCGCAGGTAGAGCAAACCCGTGGGGAGGGCGAACCTGTGGCAGGGACAAACCCATGGCAGCGGTGAACCCAGGTGGAGGGTGAACCTGTGGTGTGGGTGAATCTGTGGGGAAAGTGAACCAGTGACAGGGATAAACCCGCAGGGAGAGCAAACCTGGGCTGGAGATGAACCTATCGGGAGGGCAAGCCTGGAGTAGGGATGAACCTGTGGCAGGGATGAACCCGTGTCGAGGGTGAACCCGTGGTGTGGGTGAATCTGCAGGGAAGGTGGAACCTGTGACAGAGAGAGGAAACCTGGGGTGGGGATGAACCTGTGGGCAGGGAGAACCTGGGGTGGGGACTAACCTGTGGCAGGGATGAACCCGTGTCGAGGGTGAACCCGTGGTGGAGATAAACCTATGGGTAGGGCGTGCCTAGATCTGTGGCAGGGATGAACCCGTGGCAGGGATGAACCTGTGGGGAGAGCGAGCCTCTGGCCGGACTAAATTTGTGGGGAAGGTGAGCCTCGGGTGGGATTAAACGCGTGGGCTGGGTGAACCCGTGGCGAGGGGGGGACCCGTGGGGGAGGGGACGGGCCCGTGGCTGGGGGAGGGACACCCGTGTGGGAGCGAGGCCTTGGCCAGGGGCCGCCTAGCGCCACTCGTCTGGGCTCGGGGCCTCGCCCCGCACCTCCCGCCCCCCTAGGCCGGGGTCTCTCGGCTCGGCTGGGCGTTAAGGCGAGGCCAGGGCCCCGGGGCGAGGCCCCGGTTCCCTCAGACAGGGGCTGCCGGCGCTTGCCCCTTTCCCCCCCTCCCCGGTACCTACGGGGCCGAGCCGCGCTCCCCCGTCTCGCGCCGCCGCCGCCCGCCAGGGGGCGCGCGCGCTCCCTCGTAGCCGCGCGGCCGGGCCGGCGTGAGGGCGCACGCGCGCAGCCCGCGGCCGCACCCCACCCCCCCCCGCCCTCGGCTGGCGGGGTCAGGGAAAACCCTCGTGGATTGGACGCCGGACCTTCCGGGTGATCGGCCGCGCCGGCACTGCGCATGCGTAAGGGCGCGTGCGTCCGGCTCCGTCGCGGTTGGCTGCGGCGGTGGGTGGGGCGGTGCCCGCGGCGCTGGCCAGTGGCGCGGCTGGGGGGGAGGCGGGGCCTCAGCCGCCTTGTGGGCGGGGCCTCCGCCGTCTTGTGGGCGGGGGGGGGCTCAGCCAATCGTGTGCGGGGCCAGCAGGGGGCGGGGCCGTAATCACTTGTGGGCGGGGAGACGGGGCGGGACCGTAACTGGTAGTGGGCGGGGCCACGGGGGCCACACTGGGAATGGGCGGGGCCATAGCCGTTATGGGCGTGGCCACGGGGAGCGGCTGAGAGCGCTGGGGTTGTTTAACCTGGAGAAGAGGAGGCTGAGGGGAGACCTCATTGCCCTCTACAACTACCTGAAAGGAGGTTGAGGAGAGGAGCGTGCTGGCCTCTTCTCCCAAGTGGCAGGGGACAGGACAAGAGGGAATGGCCTCAAGCTCCGCCAGGGGAGATTTAGGCTGGACATTAGGAAAAAATTCTTCACTTAAAGGGTCATTGGGCACTGGCAGAGGCTGCCCAGGGAGGTGGTTGAGTCACCTTCCCTGGAGGTGTTTAAGGCAGGAGTGGACGAGGTGCTAAGGGGCATGGTTTAGTGTTTGATAGGAACGGTTGGACTCGATGATCCGGTGGGTCTCTTCCAACCTGGTGATTCTATGATTCTGTGACCACAACCTCTTGTGGGCGGGGCGAGCCCGGATGGGGCGGGGTCATTGTCACTGGTGGGCGTGGTCCGGGAAGGGGGCGTGGCCATCAGGGTGTGGGGTTGCCCCATTTAGCCTGAAGTGCTTGGGGGGGTGAGATGCTGATACAAGTAGTTCCTACTAATAAAATAATAGCATGATTTAAGCTAAGGTAGAGTGAAGTTCATCCAAGTACCTGTATTTTTTTGAGAGTTGGACAGAATGTCCCTCTGATAGCATGTTTCTTATTGCGTGCGTTTTCAAATCATGCTTTTCCAGACACTATTATATGTTGCGTGCAGTGTGATCTGTTCAGAACAGATGTGTCTTCTGCAATCACCTCTGCAGCCTCTCCCTGTCTCCAGCGCAAGGTCAAGCAGAGAGCTGGAGCCAGCTCCAAATTAGCAAGAAATTTGACTGTTGTGAAGATCATAGTAGCGTTAAAATTAGTCCTTGGAAAGTAATAGAATATGCGTAAGATTTCTGGGGGAATTTATATATGTGCATGGAAGTGGGAAACATTCTGTCCCCAGCTCTTGTCTCGCTGCACATGAGTGATGGAGATCGCTCCCTCATGTTGCCAGGCCTGATAAAAGACGCTTGCTTTCTAAAACTCCAAAATGAGTCTTAGAGAGTTTATTTGCCAGCGTTTTTGATATCGGTGCCTCTGTCTGCATGTGGTGTGGGCTCGATGTGGGGTGAGGCAGCCTGCTGTGCACTCCCCCCAACCTGTGGGGCTTCCCACAGCTGGTGTGGAGTCCTGGCAATCGCTAAGCTCCCTGTGGGAAGTTGTCTTGGCCAAAGGGATCCTGGAAGTTGGCTGAGCTCGGTCGGGCTGCAGGCACATGAGTGGGAAACAGGGGAGGGTAAAAGCAAGTTACTGAAGGGTGGTTGGGCCTTTGAATCATAGAATTGTAGAATGGTTTGGGTTGGAAAAGACCTTAAAGATGATCCAGTTCCAACCCCCCTGCCATAGGCAGGGACATCTCCCAGCAGACGATCTTTAAGGTCCCTTCCAACCCGAACTATTTTATGGTTCTATGATTCTGTGATTACTGTACAGGTGTTTGTGTTGTGGCTCTGTAAAGAGAGTTTTCAGAGGGGCGAAAAATCCCCCAACCCTTAGAAAGGTGGGGAGGGTGGTTTGTCATCAGTTTCTTACTACCACTTGAAACTACAGATAAACACAACACACTCGAAGAACTGTCAAAAGCATTTTCAGTCTTATGGGTATTATTAAATGTATTTATTTAGTTGTGAGGAGATAGAAATTTAGTTTGTCTGGGGAGGAATGCTATGTTTGTGTGACTTGGAGCTCTGGTCAGATCCAGGATCCTCTAGAAGATTTTTACGTCCTGCATCTGCTTTCTACTTTTATAAAACCTCTTAAATGTCTACACAGACACGCTTACATCTGTGTCTGTGTTTGAAGTTGACTGATGAGCCCACAAGTACTGCCTGACTCTACAGAAGGAAATCAGACAACTAACTATAACATCATTTAGAACAGGGTGGCTCAGCATCACTGATGTGCTGACAAATGTCCCAATAAAAATAGTAGTTCATGTTTTAAAAATATATTTCCGTCATGTAATTAATTATTTTAAAATTAATACAAGTTTTTCTTGCTCTTGCAATATACTGCGTTATGAGGTGATGGTTGCAGATTAAGTAATTTCATTTTACTGAATTACTAATTTATGTGCACATGTAAGTGAATATTGAGTGTTATGAAACACTTGTGGTGTTACAAATTATATATGAGGAATATACAAGATACAGAGAAGATGGAGCCAAGCATCCTAATGATTGTGTTATTTAGAAGTTATTTGAAAAGATTATTTCCTTCTAAAATTTTCCTCCCTTGAATGCCTCCTGAATGACCTCCTATGTTTGCCTGCATGCTTTGAAACCATGCGGTAAACATTAATCAGTGATATCGAGATGGTATAGCAATCTCATAAACAAGGAGCTGTTAAATAATCATATTTATGGCTGGATAACATGATTGCATATTTCTAGTTGCCTGATATGTTTAGGAAATGACTGGGCTTTTGTGATAATAAAGTTGCCATACACTTTATGGTTGCGAGCAGCAAATGTGTACCAGCCTCTTTCCAGCAATAAGTCATTGAAATGGAAGTACGAGGAATCTGCCCACGGTGACAGTTTTATTTGGAAGTGGCATTCTCCTGCAGCACTGAGGAGAGCAGCCCCTTTGCTCTGAGCAAGCTGCCAGAGCTTATTCCATCTGCCGTAGTGTGGTTTTTGCCTGGCACTTGGCAGTGAATACGATCCGTGGTGGGCATTCACGGTGAGACCTAGCTCCAGAAAAGAGAGCAGGGAAGTGCTGAAGCTGTCCCTGGAGATTAACACAAGGACCAATTTAAGACCAATTGCAGTCAGAGTTTTGCATTATTCATGCGTATATAAATGTATTTTATATCAATGTGATTGCAAATGCAGTTTTTCATGTTTTAGAAAGTGACTGCAGAGGACGTTTAGTGAGGAGGTGATGCTGGTGTAATCTGCACCATTACCTGTGAAGTGTTGGTAGCACTCAAAAGCTTTTATTAGTAACCAGGAGTGATGGAAGAAGCTGGAAGCATGTAACTGCATGCCTCTCATGCGGAACAGAAATTAGTAATTTAGTTTGCAAAAAGAATGGGAAATGCATTTTTCTTAAAACAAAGATGAATGACACTGAGTCAGTTTTGAAACCTACCCGAGTTTCTTTGGTTTTGCTTTTATCTGGAACTGTAAGAGAGAGTTTCTGCAACATAACAGCAAATTCTGCCAGTGAGCCAGTGAGCTCAGTTCTTCCCAAACTTGTTAGGTGGCAGGAGCTCATAAGCGATGCTTGTCTGACATCCCAGCAACCTGCCTGCAGCAGTATAAGCTTCTTGGGGCTCTCCCATCAGCTTGTGCAGCATAGACCTGGATTGACTAACTGCATCGAAAGGTGAGAACAGCCCGTTCTACATGCTTACACGTTTGCTAGCACCTTCATTTGGGTGACAATGAAAGGGCTGACTGTCCTGGTGAATGCTGCTGTTGATCAAGCTGCTGAATTACGCTTTTGTGTTACATGTTCTGGTCTTTTAATTTAGAGACTTCAGATGAATGATTGCATAGACAGGCAGACCGCAAATGGCTCCTTTGAGTGGGAGGAGATAAATCTGGTCTAAAAGGAACTGTCTCACCCAGTTCTCTTATCCGGGAATGGTTTTATCATCTTGAATGCGGCGGGGATTTGGGTGTATCGTCGTATGGCCAGATAGGCTTGGGTGAGGCACAGAGGCATTGGTCAGACTCCATAAAATAGCAAAGCAGTCAAAGCTGTGGAACTTGGAAAGCTGTGCACATTCAGAAAATGTTTTGCAGCTCTGATTTGCCTTCTTGTCCCTTTTCTGACTGGATTGGCTCTTTGTTTTATTGACTCTTTTCTTCTTAAAGTATCTTTGTCTTCTTAAAATTTTATTGCATTAGTTAGTTAAAGTATAGTTTATAACTAATCCCTTGTTTTTCACCCATCTCGTCGGTCTTAACTAAGATAAATCAGAGAACAGGCAGTTTTAAACAGGACATTGCTTCTTTACAAAACTTGTCCAGTGGGACACCTTTTGGCTTATAAAAGTTTTGCTGTAACCCATCCTTATCTATCAAGGTACATACTAATGTTTATTGCCTGTAGGTACATTGCTTACTAATTGGGCTTGTCACGTACTATTTAATGTTTATTGCCTGTAGATACATTGCTTACTAATTGGGCTTGTCACGTACTCTTTACAGGCCCCGAGTGCTATGTGTTGCAATTGTGTTGCTATTGAAGTTATGTTAGGTTTTAGGTATTGTTAGGCTATTTGGATACTAATTTTTATTAAATCAAAGAAAGGGGACATTTGGGATCTCTGAGAAGCCACTCAGCCCATAAAATGGTTTTGTTCTACCTGTGATGTAAGCATGTTTGCATTCCTGGCAACTAAAAGTCAAACAAATTGTCTGTTTGAGAAGTGGAGCTTCTAAAGTCATACACTGTTATGGTCCTAAGGGAATCTTAAAACACAGGCAGAGTTTGGCAATGAAAAGGAGAGGAAAAATTTGTGTCACTGTCTAAACAATAGACTTCTTTCATGTGGAGGACCTAGATGTCTGTTAATTACCAACTGGCTTGAGGGTTTTGGAGTCTGGCCCAATATGCTGAAACAGTTAACCATCCACTAGCTGGCATATTCTTCAAGGATTGCATTTGGAGACTGGTAATGTAATGGATTTCATCTTTATAGACTGGTTTTGTAGTAGAAACCTTTTCATTTTTTTAGCTGTATTTCTGTCTTACAGCCTAAGTATTCATCGCCAACATAGATTCCAGACAGTTGCATGAACAGAAAGGAAGGACTGGTTTAAATGTCAGATAATGCTGGACTAGGTCGAGCAGCATGTGTTGCCTTTCCTGTGCCTCAGCCCCACCACAATACACCGATGACGACCTAAAACGGCGTCCTCTAATTTTGAGTGACTCAGATGCATTAACAAGATCTGAAAGCCTGTGATTACAGTTGCACTGGAAAGGGCCTGAGATCTCTGGAAACCAGGCAGTAGATGTATGTGATGAAAGGAACTAAATATAAATGGATGCCTAAAAACCTTTTTATCTTCACTTCTCCATGTGAATAGAACCATACATCTACCTGAAATAAATTTTCACTGGTATTTTCTGCAGTAAAGTTCGTGGTTGGAAAGTATTCGGACTCTTTTGATGGGCTGTTTGTGGGTTTGCATGCAGATTAAAGTATGTGCGTGAAGTATTTTCATTAAATGAAGATGTAGCAGAAAAAAAATTCTAAGCAGCCTTCAAGATTTAGTGAATTTGGGTGTTCTCACACTTAAAGATGTTCTGTGGAGTGCTCCGTGACTTCTTTTGGTTTGTTTTTTATTTATTAAAGTGTAGAGGAAGCTGTCCTTGTGATGCGAGCTGATGCAAGGCTGATCCATTACTGCTGGTCTTGGTGGCAGCTGTACACAGGGAAGTGCCTGGCATAGGATTGGACCTGACCATCAAAAGGAGGCATATGGCAAAACCTTGAAGTCATTATTGTGTGTAGGTGGAACAACCACTTTCAAATAAAACCAAAACCTCTCAGGTTTAAAATGTATGAAAAGGAATTTGGCTACAACCATTGAAAAAAGGGTAAATACATGTTGCGGTGTAGAGGCTCAACAATAGGGTTCTTAAAAAGAGTATTCTGGACTAAATAGTCGCAGCCTCCTGTGGAAAAACTAATTTAGATGGAGAAACCCCTGTTTTTTTTATGTTATTAATTTTTCCTGATCCAGTTCACTGTTCTGCATCAGCAGCTGGTTTGGCCTAGCTTTGTAAAGGTGTGAAGAATAGGGGGAAGAAGGGTGGGAAGCAATGTTGTCCTATTAATATTTATTGTATTTGGTTTTGTTAATTAGTGTTATGAAGGATCAAGGAAGCCACAGTCCCCTGGGCATTTTCAGACACTGGCAAAGGAACAGTTCTATCCTCCCTGTGCTTCTCAGCCCTTCCTTATTCATTTGTGTCATTGCTTAAGGAACTGGATGAGGATTTATTTTGGAAAAAAAAAAGTAACTTACTTGGCTCATCTAATTTTATCTGAATAACTTTCCCCATCTAATTTGCTGTGCAGCCACTTGGTATTTTTGCTTCTCTCAAGGAACTGGGGGTGGCCTGGGGTCAAAATAAGCATCTGGAGATTAGATGAATTGCTTTCTAATTTTATAGTTGTTGTCATTTATCCCATTGTAAAGGGTTAAGCTGACTGCTTTAGTCTGAGCAAAGTGCTGGTACGGGTAGGACACTTAGTGTGTCCATAGAATCATAAGGTTGGAAGAGACCTTAGAGATCATCAACTCCAACCGTACCTGTCTACTACTAAATCATGTCCCCAAGCCCTATCTGCCCACCTTTTTAACTACATTATTGTGGGTGGTTTTCATCGCACAGCAGAGCTGTGCTAAGCCTGGAGCTTTCTGTGATCTCGGTTGCTCTAGACAAAAAACCCCTCCTGATTTTTACAGGCAGTGGAGATGAATGGATTTCTCTGGGAGCGACTGTGTTTAACTTTATTATTATTTTTTCTGTAAAATTCTTGAATGACTGGAACCAAAGAAGCTCTGTAGACAATGTGTGAGACATTCTTCCAGCAGCACTGGATAAGTGAATGGGCCCAAACCTTTGTAACCCTTTTTCATAAGAAATGTTGCTTAAGTGACTCTTATTTTTTACACAGTCATATCTAAACCTGTGTAGATGGCAGGCAGGCTGGCGTAATGCTTCAGTAAGATGGAGTGATGCTAAACAAGTATATTTCATGTGGATCTACCAAAAAAAGTGCCCACCCAATAGTGCTAGTTATCGGAGCCCAGTGTGTAGGTAGGGTTTCTAACAAATTTGTGATGAACCAGTTAAGTGTGGTGGGGGTTGGTAGCATGGTTTTTAATGAAGGATTATTTTTGAGATGAATTGATTTTGCTAATGAATTCATAGCAAGGTGCTACAACCCCTGCATTAGCAGATTGACATGTATAATTGAAGCCTGGCTAAAGAAATGAGGAAGAAGAGACAGGATCGTTTCTGTTTTTTCTCAACTGTTTTTGGCGCCACTTATTGTAGAAATATTTTAAAATTATGTCCCCACTCCTCAAAAGAAGTTTTCATGGGTGATTGTATTTTTCTGTTGTTTCTTTTTTAGTACTGCAGCCTTGATTGGCGATTTTAGAATGGACTGATAAAGGCAGTTCAAAAAATGTCACAGAAGTTACATTTAGTAAGTCTCTCCACAGTTCCTCTTGCTTCTCCAAAACCTACATTTTTAAGGGAAATAAGAGGGGTTTGGCTTTTCCATCTGTTAAATTTTCAGGGTGCCTGGCAGGCTGATGGGTCTTTCTCTGCAGGGATGCTGTTCCTAAAACTGGTGCAAGGGAGGTGATGGCAGGGGAGGCACCACTTCGCTTTTGGACAGCAATGTAATCTTAGAGCCACTTAATCAATTCTGAAAGAATATCTTTAATTTACTTTACAGCAAGAGTAAAAAAAAAACCCTTCTGCTATCTCATGAATGTTTTTGCATTGGGTTTCTTGTTGCAAGAGATGATAATTAAGATGGAAGAAAGTACTGCTGTATAACTGGGTTTTGAAATGTGGGGACAGTTGAGTGACAGCTGTTGGATTGGGTGACCTTTGTCAAAGAACCCACATCAGTCTAGCACAAAGGCACTTGTACAAGTTGATGCATACAAATTTATTGCAGCAAAGTGTACAGTTCACTTGCTCTTAAGTGTTGGAAGGAAGTTGCGTGAGGCTGAATACCGAGATATTAAAACAACGTAGGAAGAGAGTTCATGTCCAGTATCAGTAGTGATCCTAGTGACATGTAAGATTCAGCTCTCTGTTACACCTTTTTTTCGTATGCTAGCAGGGAGGCATGGCTGTATCAACTTTCCCTCCTCAGGTTTACCTTCTAATTGTGTACCCTTACTTGCAGTTCACTGGTGGTCAAGCAGCCATCTTTTACTTCTGCAAATAAGCAAAAGGCTGCTGGTTCACAGCGGTCATTCACTGCCTGTTGCCTTTGGATACAGAAGAGGCTGTCTGCAATATATGATTTATTTGTTGGTACAAATAAGGCACCAAATTGAAATTTATAGGGTGAGGGCAGGATTGCAGTGTGGTTGTAGTCATCTGTTAAGGCAAATATCTGATAAATCACGTAATTGATCTCTGGGAAAAGTTTGTGAGTTTGTTTTTTTTTTTCTCTTTTGTTCATTTTTGTCTGGTTTGGTTTTTATTTGGTTTTGGCTGGTTGTGGGTTTTTTTTGGTTTTTTTTTGACATATTGGTGAATGGGTCTTAGTAAATGAGCTAAGTAAGGCTGAACCTTCTGAACACAAGCTTATATAGAAATCTGTTGACCTTTGGTCCTGCTTCTCCTCACCTGCAGGCCAGTACTTGATCGTCTCCTTTACATTACAATCCATGTTTAGTTCTGTAACTTGACTGTGACACCTGTGCACACAGCCTTGGGCAACATATGAAAGTAAAGGATGAAGTGCTTTTCGTCAAAAGCAGTTTGAATAAAGGCATGTGAGAATGAACTCTGAGGTCAAATTGGCTTGGTAGACTTTAGGTTGTATGCTGTTTGGAAAAGGTTTTTCCCTTCAAAAAGCTAATGCTAATTTAAGAAGATACACGCCTCTACAATTCATCTGTGTTCTTCCCTTTTGTCAGGGAAAGGAAAATGTTGCCACAGGATTTCCCAGGATATCCTCATGCTAGTCTAATTTCTTGAGCAGCAGTTAAACAGCAAGAAAACATACACAGAGATGTTACCCATTGGTTTTCTTGTCTCTCTGAACTCTCTCAACCCCGTAAACTGCGTATCTCCTCATCATGGTTCATAAGGTCTCACTGCAGTTCTTGAGGTCATGGGAGAAGATGGCTGCAAAACTACATGACATTCCCATCTTTGAGGGTGAAAAACACGAGGGACTAAGGAAATTTCCTGTTCTGTGTGATGTTGCACGCTATTACATCACTAAAATACTTTTAACATTGCTTACAAGAGTGTCTCTTAAAGCTGAGGGGGCAGGAATACAAGGACATGTGGCTATCTAGAATGTGCAGATCTAAATAAAAAAGATAATGTAGAGGAAGAGTCCCACCTTGATTTACAAATGGTTCAAGGGCAGCAGACAATATATAGGAATAAGTTAAGTGATTTTTTTATAAAGATGATTTAAGAAAACTCTCCAGATTTTCTTTAGGATCTAGCGATGATAAGGAGACATTCTAAAAATACCAGGAACAAAAAGAACTGTGGCATATGTCTGATGGCTCTGCTAAAGTTGTCAACAATGATGCTGGATAGACAGAACTGTTATGTACATCTGTAGTGAGAGTGAAGCTGACTGTTGCAAATAATCATACAGCTATGAAGAAATCCGTCATTTTACAGCAGTAAATAAAGACTGAAAGAACACTTTTGAGAATTTGTGTTACAAATTTATGGAGACTGAGGAATTTTTCTTTTTTAAATGGCTAAGGTAAAACTGTCCGAAATAGAAAACAGATATTGTAAAATGTCTACTGTATCAGCTAGAGTAAAGGTTTGATATAGTCTGTCTAAGCAACTGTTATGCTTAATGAAGAATCATTGAATTAAGACATGATTTGGTCATGTTCTGTCACTGGATGTTTTTTTTTAAAATAAACCATCCCTAAATGAACACATAGTTGGGAAAAAAGGCAAAAATCCTCCTGGCAGTTTTATCTAGGCCACATAAAGAAGAAAAATGACAAATGGTGGCATAGCCTCATGTATTTGATTGAACTCAAGACCACACTAGTGGAGTCTTTTAAAAGATGAACTCAAAGCTTTGTGAAGTTAATCACCATGAAAAAAGGTGGGATGCACCTTCAGGATGAGGAACGGTATCTGAAAAAAACAGTACTGCAAGGTGTCAAAGTTCATAGGCAGCAGGCAGTGGACACTCCCTCTAGATAAGTGGCAGCCGAGAGCTGGTAGTAGTTGAATACACTGAATGCAGAATGGGAGATTTCCTGTGCAATATTATTAACATCACTTCTGGAATATAATAAGGTTTGAAGGATTCAGTTCAAGACGTATTTTTTAAATTGAGTCAGCACTAGTTTTAGGTGTTGGAAAAATGTATCTGTACCTTTAGATGGTAGCGATGAAGACCTAAATTCTGAGTTTGTTGAATTGCGTTGGTCATATACATATGCATGGCCAAAATGGAGAGTCTTCAAAGAGCGTACATTTGCAAATAAAGATTCTCCAACACTTGAAATTAATGTCAAGGTCTAAGATCTTTTAAAAAGTTGCTCTTGCTCAAGAAGCTGTTAAGCTATATCAGACAATAAATCCTGCATTATTAGAGTCAGAGCAGGTCTTTGCAGTTTGTAAATTCCTTTGTTGGCTGTAACAACATTCATTTCTTGTTTTGAGAAGAGGGAAAATGCTGTTTCAAACTTTTTTCTCCAAGAAGGTCTTACTTCATGAGTTTATACGAAGCATATAGAATCTGTCTGCAATCTTGAAAAAAAGGCAGATCTCTGTAAAGTGTCACAGATTCTTAATACTTTTTACTTTTAAACTTCCGAACCACATCATCTATATTCTCTTTACATGGAAAAAAAGTAAAAATAAGTATTGTGGTTGTTGAGTTACATGAGGTATTAAATAGCTTATGTTTACATCTTTAGTTACTTGACTGACATGCAGTTGTTTGGATACAGGTCTTTGTGTGCTGAAAACTTTCAATGGAACTTCTTATGCTTGTGAAAGTAATTTCATCCCATGATGACAGCTAGTTAGAGACTTCCTTGCTGTGGTCATGGAAAGTTAAACTGGTATGACTCTCACTAGGTGACCTTCTTACAGGAATTTGCCTGCTCTTGGAAAATAAGCCATTGCTTTTCAGTGGTACTTGGGTGGAAACTCCAAAATTGGCAACAATGCCAGACATAATTTTATGTCCTTACAAGCACTGCTGTTTTGAAAGAAATTGTTTTGTGACTTTTCTTTCTCAATTCCTCTATGAGGCCTACAGCTCTGACTCCTTGTGTTTGGGAAACTCTGCTTGATTTAGTAGATTTGAAATGTTGTTGCCTTGTAGTGTTAGGCTTGAACATAACATTGAGGAATTTAATATGAGAGAGAAAATTGAGGTCTTGAATGCATATGTGATGTTAGAAAATGTGTTCTGCAGGTGTTTAGTCTTGGTTAGACTTGGCCAGGCCCAGAGGGTTGTGGTCAATGGAATTAAGTCCAGTTTGTGGCTGGTCACAAGTGGTGTTCTCCAGGGCTCAGAGTTTGGGATGGTTCTGTTTCATATCTTTTTTAATGATCTGGATAAGGGGATTGAGTGTACCCTCAGTAAGTTTGCAGATGACACTAAGTTGTGCAGGAGTGTTGATCTGCTCAAGTGAAAGAAGCCTCTGCAGAGGGATCTGGACAGGCTGGATCTATGGGCTGAGGCCAAATGTATGGGTTTCAGCAAGGTTTAATGTCAGATCCTGCGCTTGGAACACAACTACCCCATGCAGCACTACAGGATTTGGGAGGAATGGCTGGAAAGCTGCCTGATGGGAAAAGACCTGGGGGTGCTGGTTGACGGCCGGCTGAACATGAGCCAGTAGTGTGCCCAGGTGGCCAAGAAGGCCAGTGACATTTTGGCTTTTATCAGAAATGTTGTGGCCAGCAGGAACAGGGAACTGATTGTCCCCCTGTACTGACTACTGGTGAGGCCACACGTCAAATACTGTGTTTGCTTTTGGGCCCCTCATGAGAAAGACACTGAGGTACTGAAGCGTGTGCAGAGAAGGGCAGTGGAGCTGGGGAAGGGTCTGGAGCACAAGTCTTATGAGGAATGGCTGAGGGAACTGGGGTTGTTTAGTCTGCAGACGAGAAGGCTGAGGGGAGACCTTATCACTTTCTACAGCTGCCTGAAAGGAGGTTGTAGTGAGGCAGATGTCTGTCCCTTTTTCCAAGTAGCAACTGATAGAAGGAGAGGAAATGTCCTCGAGTTGCCCCATAGGAGGTTTAGAATGGATATTAAGAAACTACTTCACCAAAAGGTTTGTCAGGCTCTGGAACAGGCTGCCCAGGGAAGTGTTTGAGTCACCATCCCTGGAGGTATTTAAAAAACATGTAGATGTGGGGCTTAGCTTCAGTGGTGGACTGGGCAGTGTTAAGTTTACAGTTGGACTCTATGATCTTCATGGTCTTTTCCAACCTAAATGACTCCATGATTTTATGACTATGATATAAGTAGTATATTTTTTTTGCAAAGATGCTAGATAACTTCTCATATCTGGGCAGACACAGCCTGAGACTCCTTTTTCATTTGTGAGGGCTACACCTTACTCACTGTTAGTGTTAATCATGACCTTTTTTTTTTTTTCATATTGGACAGCAGTCTTTTACCCTTCAGAAGGGTAGATTTTTATAGCAGATCAAGTTATTTCATGAATGCACACTACCAAAGGACATACGGGAGAAAAATGATCCATTGCTTCTGTAGGAAGAGAGCAGATCTGTAAATTGCCATTATCATGAGAAAACAGTCACTCCTTGAACTATTTCCAGAGGGTGTGGTAATGCCTGAAAGCATGGATCTGTGTGCTGTGTAATAAAGGAGCTGTTGGGTTTCATTGGGAGATGTGTAGATGAGTGGTGTTTGCCAAGTCGATTTCCATCAATGTATTTGACCTGATACAACCTGTACACCTAGAGCTTGCCATTTATGTCGTGTGATGAGTTATTTTCTTCCAAGTATCCAGAGCTTGTAAAGGATCTTCGCTGTTGAGACTACCTGGGAGGAGAGTTGAATGAAAGTCTGATCTTGAATGTTGGTTCATATCTACTGGCACTCTTTAACAGTACATTTTAGAGTGCACATCCTTGGATGTTTGCTTGGTGCCACCTCAGTAAAATGGATATTATAGTGAGTGCCTCACAGGAGTGTTTAACTTGTGTTCCAAATTAAGTTTAATTTTTTGTTTTTGCAAGTTGTCTTGAGAGTATTTGATGAAAAATGCTTTAGGCTTCTATGCTAGTGGTCAATAAAGGAAAAGTCTTAAACCCAAACTGCTTTACAGCTTGTCAGAAATGGAGCCTCACGTTGTGCATAGCAAAATTATTTGCATCAAAAGGTTGTTGATCTGCCTGATATTTTCACTGCACTCAACCATTAGTGAGATCAATGTGCATTAATACAGCTTTCAGCTTCAGGCACTATTACGAAGTTGAAAATTCTGTTCAGGGATGCTAATTTTCTTTCACCACCAAGGAAGTTGAAGGGAACATATATAGATTTTTTGCATAGGTGAACATGTTGGAAGGGGTTGTCTTAACGTGCAGTACTCCCTGCTGTCTTACTGACTTGTGCCTGACATCAAAAAAGTTCCTTGCCGAAGTTATGTGGAATCCAGTAGCTGAATTCAGTATTTGCAAGAAGACTAAACAGTATTAACATTGTTTGACTATTTCAGGAATGGGAGATGGCAGATAGGTGCTGTTATACACTTGAAAGAATTTTGCAGTGTAATGAAGAGAATTGCCAGCAGTGATGCAAGGATGTCTGCCAGTATACTGGACAGCAAGAGGTTCTTTGGCCATGTAAAAGTTTTGTTTGTTGCTGCTGTAAATACCACCATTTTTAGCATGCTGCAGTATAAACTTTGAAATTGGACCTCTCATGGTACGCATGTGATGAGAGGTTAAATTTTAGATCTTCAGCACAGCTCTCTTTCTTGTTCCTTCTGAAACAAGCTTTTCTTTTCACATTTAATTCTGTGAATGGACCTTAAACAAACAAAGATGACCACTGAAGTCGTTGACTCTATAGAGTTGGGACTGAAGGAGTTTGCAAAGGTGAAGGCTTTAATTGTACAAAGAATACCTGCTCAGCTCTTCAGGGAGATACTGATTTTGGAGATCTACTTTCTGATGGCATAGAGCCACAGGTAAAAAGCATGACGCTGTCATGAGTTCGCTGTTTCTCCACTCGTAAGGCATGTAGTGATAGGACTAGGGGCAATGTGTATAAACTGGAGAGGGGCAGATTGAGACTAAATGTAAGGAAGAATTTCTTCACTATGAGAGGTGAGGGACTGACACAGGTTGCCCAGGGAAGCTGTGGCTGCCCCATCCCTGGAGGTGTTCAAGGCCAGGTTGGATGGGGCCTTGGGCAGCCTGGTCTGGTGGGAGGTGTCCATACCTATCACAGGAGGTTTGGAATTAGATGATCTTTAAGGTCCCTTCCAACTCAAACTATTCTATGATTCTAAGATTCTATTCTGTAAAAGTGGGAGTGCAGGTATTTCTTAATGCATTTGGGGATGCAGTAGATAGGGGATGGGATTCACATTTTATAAGTGGCCCTTTGTTTAATTTGTTTTATTTTCAGCTGTTGAGTTTTAGTAAACTCCTGTTTAGATGTAATTCCTCTTTCGGGTGGGAATATGCAGGGAAAGGGACTCATTTTAGCTGACTTTCTGTAAGGATGAAGCTGATGGATGCCTTTAAAATATGTAAAATATTAAATATGCTGGCCCATAGGTAAAGTGTGAAGGTTTCAAGTAGTTCATGTGTGACTGCTGGAATGATATACATGTGAACAATATGTTCAGGAAAAACTCCTGAACAGTTTATAAGAGTTAGTGCAGCCCTATTAAAAAAAAAATGTTAACAGCTGTTTATATTTGCATTAAATAAAACAGGGAGGAAAATGCAGTATGTGCTTATTAGCACTAGAGGGAGCCAGGAGGAAGAGAAGGGGAAAACCATTGAAGGCGTGTTTGCATTTTTGGGAGCAGCTTATACAAAGCATCCATTTAAATCCTCCCGCTTACTCCAGCTAAAATGCAGCTACAGGTCAGGCGTTGCCTCTGGCTGCTCTGCTCCCCGCGCTTTGCTGAAGAAAATTCAACTTTCTAGACCTCAGGGAGCCCAGAAGCTTTTAAAATGGCCATAAGGAAAACTACCTGCCCCTCCACAGACCGAAACCCCCTTTTTATTTGGCCTTGTTTTGTATCTGGATGAGCTGCCAAAGGTTAATTTGCCTCTTAGTGGCTTTTTCTGGGGGTGATTGATGTGTAATCTCAGTGCTGAGCTTGTCTCCTTCTGAGATTATATGGGGGAGAAAGAACATTAGGGTGTTAGTGTATCTCTGTATTGGGGATCAATTAGATGAAGAAAAGTTTTAACGGCATTAATTCGGAGTGGCCACGTTGCTCTTGCAGCGGATCTACGGAAAATGTGTATGTGAACTTGTAAAATAACATACAAACATGAAATTACTGTAAAGTCCTTGTATTTTTTTAGGTTTTCAGCATGTTGTTGGGCACACTTTTTGTATTGCTTTGTCACAGAGCTAAAAGCCTTGAGTTAAAGTGTAACAGCTTTACGATGTGGATGATATAAGCAATTTGGGTTTTGTTCCCCCCCCCGCCCCAATAAATTGCTATCATGTTGATCTCTAGGATGAAATCTCACTGGGGGGGTGAGTCTTTAGTTTTCAAGGTTCGAAGGGTGGGGGAATCTTTTTAGTATCCTAAAGTTTCTCTTCTTGATATTCCAGTTTTACACAACTTGACCTGTCACTGTGGAGAATTGAATTTTGATGGCCTGGGGCTGTGGCCTTAAGCAGTTTCGAGGGAAAAGAAAGAAATCTTTTGTTGTTATTATCTGAGGCTGCCTGGGGCTTTGGAATGCTGGAAATCATTTCAGAGGAGGTAGACAGACTGGAAGTGGGTGATTAAATGAGCAGATAATATATATGTGCTGTGTGTTTATCATCCGCCTCTGTAATTTATTGCTACCACACTCATTGTTCAAGCTCCTTAATTTCTCTTTTCCACTTTAGAAAATAAATGGAAAGGGCAGGAATAATGGACTGGGGTTTTCTTCCTTTGGTCGTTATTAGATGGCATGATTTTAAGTTATGAAAACAAGGACAAACATTTCTTAAAAGTACTTTGACCGTGCTTTAGCCTGAGGTCTCAGCTCACTGTAAAGGAAACGAATGTAATGGAATTTAAATATGTGGAGGCTGGAGTCCTTTAGCAGTGCACAGAGACTTTTTTTTTCAGTGTACTTTCAGACTATAAACAATTGTTGACTGTTCATAATTACATAATTCCAGATTTGAGATGGCCACAAATTGTGAATTGAAGCAAACATTTCTTTTGAAATATTTAATAACCTCTCAGCAACAAGAAGAAAACCAACCCAGGTAAAAGCACTAAGTAATTATGGCTTAATTCCTGTTGGATTATTCAGGGTATTTTCTTGTCATCTGAGAATTCACTGCACTGAAGATGAAACAGAGTATTGGAAAAACAGAGATTTTTTTTCCCCTGTAGCTATTCTGCTTTGCACTGGTTCTCCTGCTGCAGTGCAGGGATGGAGGCAGGCAGGTTTCTCGCTCTTGTGGCATGTAGAAGGTTCCTATTAAAGGCCAAAAGTATTGCCTCAGGTATAAGACTGGCAGAGTTGAACTGTAAGTTGAGTGCATATTCAATTTACACCTCAGAATCAACAAAACAGAAGTATTTAGTCTGAAAGAAAGGATGATATTTCCTAGATAATGTTCTTATGCTTCTAGAGTGCTGCTTACTCAGAACGGCCTGTGAATACTTCAAGGAACTCAGTGATACATAGATTATCCAGTGGAGCTCGATAACGTGCAACTAAACCAGCTTTTTTTTTGTTGGTTATTCAATCTTTTTTTTGTAATTATTCATCTGCAGGGTAGTTTTGAATTCTACAGGGCACCACAGCGGTGTCTTTTTACCTGTTGAAGCAGTGGTAGATGCACTAAAGAAAGGCTGTAATTTCCTTTGGGTGAGGGGAAAAAAGAGAAACTATTCTCTTAGAAATACGTAGTAGAAATTGATGTAAGGTGCTTGCATTTGTGTGTTGCCTTAGGAAAAGCCAATACCTTCAGTAGCAGCCCAAGGTCAGAGTCTTTATCGTTTGACTTCTGTTATGATGTTTACTCAACAGCTGCAGTATCCAATAAAAAAGAAATGGCCAACCCCGCAATGGGTGTAAGATGCCAAGGTGCTGCAGGTGCCCCTTCTCTCTCCCTGCTGAGCTGTGGGAGAGCAAAGGCACCCATGAAATAGGGCCCACAGCTGGATTTTACCCCCAGGTCCTTCATATTGTGAAACGTTGGCCTGTGCTGGTTGTCCACATGCCTGCTAAGCTTCATGAAGAAGCCACATCACGGAGTGGCTCATCCTGCTCTAAGCTTTCTCTGGTGGCGGCCTGGAGAGGAAATCTGGCCAAGGTGCCTAATGTGAAGCATTTAGTTCTGTGCTGGAGGAATGTCTTCCTACAGATTTGGAACAGAAATTACCAGTTGATGTCACTTGTGTCAGTGCTTTTGGGTGCAGCAGGAGCAACGCGAGTGCCTGTTCCCAGTACTGTTCAGGGCAGTCTGAAAACATGGGGCTGAGGTATCTGGGTGATCTGTTAGGTAAAGTGTAAGCACAATTAGCGTCATGCTTTGCAGATAAGTTGAGAGCACAGATCTCCTGATCAGAGGTTGCCTTGGCGCTTCCTGTGCAAATGCAGGAACAAAACCAGGGAGGTTAAGGGAGTGGGGACAACTTCTGATGCTGGGTGCACTGCTGATTCTTGGCTCTTCAAACTGAGGATTTGGGATTTTCCTGCTTGCCTTGGTTAGGAGCTGGGATCACTATCAAAGGATGTTAGCCCTTTAAAAGGTGGCTGTTTCATCTCTGCTCCTCAGAAATGAGGTTTCTTATGCTTTTCTTGGTTACCTCTAATGTAGAGCTGTGGACAACTACTGCAGGTGAGCACTAAATTAAGATCTGGTGGGACTGTAGTGCTGGTATGCGGCAGGGGCTGAGATAAACTCCCCAAGCAAACATTATAATGTACAGTATTATTTTTAATAATGTAGGACTTTGGCTGGGCTTTGCCCTGAGGAAGAGGGGATGGGAAATCTCCCACTGAGCTGGTAAGCTCAGCATAAATACATGCTGGGCTCTCATCCTTGCCAGGGCTTGGCTGAGATCCGGGAGAGGATGGGATTTAAATCCCATCCTGCAGTGCCCGCGGTGGCTGGTAAAGCATCCTTCTTTCCAATGCCTTAGGCAGCTGGGGAAGAGGGCTGGGGTGAGGCACTCAGTTCCCTGTGGGAATATGTGGCGCTTGCTGAGCAATAGCTGCTGAGAGTGAAGAGGCAAGCATTAAAAATTCCTTTAGCTGCATTTTGTTGTATTTGTGTGCTTGATAGCTGGTAGCACTTATTTCAGGATGTTTTAATGCTATGATTATTTTTCCTCCGCCTTTGAAAAAATAGTTTAGGCTAATACATTTCTTCAGTGCAATTTAAATTTTGCTCGGAGCATCCTGCACTGATTCCCCTGCCTCCCCTCAGCATTATTGTGGAAGAGTGTTATCATCTTTACATTATAATGTATCGTCAGGCAGGAGGTGGCTTAACTTCAGCTTCTCCGGACAGGGTTTTGCTGAATGACGTTGATTTTATTATTGTCTTGTTAAAACAACCCACTGTTGGGCTCCTCATTTGCATTCTCAGCAGGATGGCAAGGTGAATAATTTAATTCCAGCAGCCTCTGCCATGTGATGGTGCGAGGACCCGTCAGCGATGCCTCCCCTGCACTGACAGACTTCGGAGGGGAATGGAAACTTACTGAAGTGATGCGAAATCGTTGCATCTCCTCCCTTAACCCTAGAGAAACCTCTTGGCGGAGCAATCACTTCTTCCTTTCCTTTTCCATGCGCTCCTCTGACGTGGAGTTTGAGGGAGGGGTTGAGCCTGCGAGCGAGATGAGCTGAGGGATTGGGAAGCGGGTAGGGCAGTGGGGAAAAATGCACACCCAGGCATGGAGCTAGTTGGAGCAGGAACGACAAGAAGGAGTCCGACAGCGGGGAGTGGAAATTTACAGCTGCTTGTGAGCGCCTGTGCATGTTCAAGCAATCCTTTCTGCTAACGCTTTTCCAGAGGCTGACGGTTGCTCGGCAGACGAAGAGCGGGAGGCTGAGTCGCAGAATCCCTTGTCTCTGCCACGTGTCGATAATTGGCAAAAGGCAGAATTAAATGGAAGGTAACTGAAGGCGACTGCCGGCGGTTGGGCTGTGGGAAGGCGGCAGAGCTGTCTTCAGCACCTGGCCATGGGGCTGCCCAGGGCTGCCTAGGAGCCCTCACTTTTCCACGCAGTAAGTGTCAGCTGGGGCGATGTCCTCTCAGTGACAGAAAGTTAAAGGATTTAATAAAACTTTCATTTTTTTCCAGGTAGCACCAGCCTTGTAATAAACCATTTGTCTGCTTCTGCTCGATAGTTACGCTGTTAGCTTTTTATGGCTTTGTAAACTGTGTTACCAGGAGTGGCTTTTTAAAGCAGGCAACCCTAAACAATACTCCTTCTGTTACATAAGGCGCTGGCTCCACGACCAAGCGATCTGTGTCCATGGAATATCTCTGGAAATGGCTTTATTTACAGTGCAGTTTCCAAAAATAAAATATCTGCAATATATCATTTCTCTTGCTCCTCTTCACTGACTGCCTGCAGCTGCGGACTGGCTCTTGAGATGCAGAGGAATGAGAGTGGGAAATGGTTAGAGATGAAGGGAAGATGAGCACACGAGTGAACTGTCACGGGAAACAGCGTATGTAAATTAACTGTCTCGTTATCGGCAGTCAATAGGTCTTGTCAGCATGAAATGCTAATTCTGTGAAACGGGCTGTTCCTGAATTCATTCTCAGGGAGAACTTTCATTGAGCTTAAGGGAAGCTTTTCTTCTGAGCAAAGTCTCTTTCTTGGGCTAATATTAGTAGTAAAGTGAAATTACTGCTATAGCAAATTATTTTAATGCATACTGAAGCTATTGAAAGTTACATATCGGGCTTGCTAGAGGCATGGTCAAGTGAATACTGTGTGGAGAGCTAACTTTCAGTAATACTGAACAGAACCCAAAAATAGTATTAATGATCTTTGCTAGTGGCTCTGCCTATATTATTTAAATTATATTGCCATTTTCTGTAATTTCTGCAGATATTATTACCACTTGAAATGGAAATTGCTACTACAGGAAATTTAACTTAGTTTCCCTTTTACTTAAGTAAGTGAAAAGCAGTTAAGAGCTGTAACCTTAGAATTGTGTGTACTTCAGAGACGTTAATTAAGAGACCTCTTTCTGCATGACTGAGCTTGTGGGAGCTCTGCTGTGGACTACAGTTAATCATAGAACTGATTTCTTAATTCTTCTAGGTTCGAAAGGCCTCCATGGGGACAAATGGAAATAGGCATCCCAAATATTCCTGACTCATTGATCCTGCATATTTTGTAGCTGTAAAATCTGCTGGATTCTTATCTTTCTAGTTTTATTCAACTACTTCTAGTTTGTTAGCATGAGTGGGAGCATCTCTGTATCTGCTGGTATGAGTATGGTGCTACAGGAAGCCATTTCTTCATGGATTTAGAATCTGAATGGTATCCGCTGTTGCAGTGTACAAATATTATTTTACAATAAATATTTTTAACAGTAATAGATGTGGTAGCACAGGACTTGCAGCAATAAAAGGGCACTAGGCAGTGGAGTCAAACGTTCAATAAGTTTTTAGCTTGAATTCTGGCATTCATTGGTACAAATGTCGTCTGCGCTCTTTACCCCACTCGGGATACTTATATTCACAAGCTCTGGGTTTGGCTGCTGAACACCTGAGCTGTAGCAGCGGCTCCAGCAGCCTTGTCTCTCTACTGTCCTTCCATCCCCTTCTTCCCCTCTTGTGCTGGTACCACTTTTTGTAAGACAAACCAGTGTGACCTTTTCTTTCCCCACCAGGCTATTTTTTATTAACCTGGGTCTGTTCCCTGACCTGGTTCACCACGTGTCTGGCTCACCATGTGTCCCTGCAAACAGCTGTTGCCCTCCAACAGAGGCTGTAGGGGTATGAACAGATGCAGAGCAGGGTGGCAGCATTGTGGAACAAAATGTTTATCCAACCCTGGCCTCCGTGACCAGATAGCTATTCTGTGTTTCATTTTATCCCCCATGTTTGCTGAGAGACTATATAGGCTTTTTGGATTCTACTGAATGGGCATTCAGACAATTAAAAATAGAATTATTAATTTATTTGAGTGCTGCCATAGAGCTACACCACAGGACTTGAGGGGAGCATGACAATGAATGCCTTTATTTTTCACTGAAAGGGTCATGGGGCACTGGAACAGGCTGCCCATGGAGGTGGTTGAGCCTCCATCCCTAGAGGTATTTAAAAAATGGGTAGATGAGGTAGTTAAGGATGTGGTTTAGTGGCAGATAGGTATGGTTGGACTGGATGATCTCAGAGGTCTTTTCCAACCTGGTGATTCTATGATCCTATGATTATTATTCTCGTTCTGTAGAGGTGGTCAGATTAAGGGCAGATCTGCCTCGTTATTTTCCATGTCTGATCTTCAGGGTGCTTGCATCTGTTAAAAACAGGTGTTTGTGGCGATGGTTGGCATTACTGCAATGTTTTGTGTGTTCAGGCGAAGTTTCAATCATGCAACAAGTAGCCAACAACAGGTTGTACTATGAGTAAATTCTTGAGGTTTTGGAGTAGTTGCCAAGCAGTGGCAGCATTCATTTACCGTAACCATAAAACTGTCCTCTGCTATTAATCTTTTGTCTCATTTGCAGTGTACTTTCCAAAATCTGCAATTCTTTGAAGTTTTGCAGAGAAGTTGCTTATTGTCTAGCCTGGATTCCTTCTGCGTACCGAATGAAACATGGTTTGTGTGAGGGGGGTGCAGATTTTGATTTCGATATCTCCAGGTGGTCAGGTGGCTTTCATCCTCTTGTTTGAGTATGTGACTCTGTAATTGCAGTAATTTACCCAAATATTGCAGGAGGAAGAAATGAGGGAATAAGTAATCTCTTTTATTATGAAGAAAATGTGCTCATACAGATCTAAAACATATGAGTCTTGGGCACACTGGGGTGAATGGAATAATGAAGGTCTTTTTTTCCATTAAAAAAGCTCTCACGCAAGATGAGTTAGATGAGTTACTGAAATGTTTTGATTCTGATCAATAAGTTGATGAAGGTTAGGAACTAAGACAGGACAGAAGGAAATTTTTCACCCATTCATTTTTGAAGAGCAAATGGCTTGTCTGCAGGAAAGTCTGTGAAGGGTGCATGGATGGACCCACATGCTCTCTCCCATTCTTGCCTTTGTGGGCAGGAGGAAGCATTTGTTACCAAGCTGCTTAACTGACTCACTTCATAGTGGGATGGGCTGGTGACTAGAGTGATGTTGCCATCTGCATTTTCCCATCTTCATGCTTACAAGCTCAGCTGCGCTGTAATCTTTTCAGAAAGTATATTTTTAAGAGCAAAGAAATTGTGGAGGATGGCTATAATCAGAGCTAGATCTCTTATTCCACTTTATAGTTCATTAAACAGCTCAAACGGCACTAATATTTTTTAGCTCATTGCCTTCATGATCAGATAAACTGGCAGAAGAGGTATTTTGAAGACAGATAAATTACAAGCTTTGGTGTCAAATGATCTAGGTTTCATTCCAGACAGTCACTGATTTTTTTGGTGTGGCCTTGGGTAAGTCTTCTCATCATCTGTGCTTCAGCTTCTCCCTTTGCAGAGGGGGCAAAGTAACAGCAGGTATATAGGGTTCTTTGGAAGTGTGTTTTCCATCTTGGTTAAATGTTTGCAGAGCTGGAGAGTGTTATGTTACCATTGACATGCTTCTGAAAACCTTAATACTCACATCTTGGATGTCTCATCCACCCCTGGATTCATTTCATTGCTTTAGTCTGTGTGATTTTTTTTCTTCTGACTTGAACAGAAATAGCCAAACATTTAGAAAATGGTGCTTTAAAATTGCCTTTCGGTGTTTCTCTCACCTCCCTAAAATAAAATCAGTGCCATTTTTTTCTCCCAAACAATCAAATATGTTCCTTGAAAGAATTTTTTGTAAAAGTAGAGCTCATAAAATGTGCTGGACTCTCCAGCTCTGGCAGCTGAAATGTCCTTTTCATACAGGTGACAACTGCAGGTGTTGGGAATCACTGTTCCTCCTACAGCACTGCTGGGATGTTCCCCTGGTGACCAGGAGAGACAATCTCCAAGGCCGGGAGAGTCAGTCTGGTGAAATACAACTGTTTCTTGCCTCAGTCTCATAAGCTCCTCACAAAAGCACCAGTGAAATAACATCACAACTAAATGTTTGCAAAGTTGGCCGTTCCCGCATTACAAACTCAGGAGTGTCCACAGTACATTTCTGATGTTCTAAAAACATAACCATTACATGGAAAAAGTTTTCCTAGAAAGTAGCAAAGAAAGGGGCTTATTCATCCCTGTCCCTTGCTGCCAGACACCGGTGTCAAAAATTATGAACAAGTGCTCTGTAATGTGCAGGGTATAGCAGGTCATTTCAAAATCTCAAAGCTCCAATGTTTGGAAACCTTTACATGTTCAGCTTAAGTTTATTCATCATCAGGATATAGCCATTTGCTACTGAATAAATAAAGTGTTGTTATTTGAGCTGAAATAACTTCTTGCGCTTCCCTGTATTTGTCTTCTAACCTTACCAAGGGGAACACTCCTAGTCACCTAAGGATGCTGATCTTCCCATTTTTCTGGCCAGACTAGGATCGATCTCTGCATCTGGTCTAATTTCTATTACTCTTACTTGATTGCGGGTGTTCAGGATTGTGTACAATGCTCTGTATGAAGTTCTGTTGAGACTTTGTACGAAGATAAGCATATGTTTATATTTCCACTTGGTTACTTTCTTAATTCATCCCAGATTTGTGTCTGTCTTTCTCCTGTATCTAAAATACCCATGTAGTTACTGGGTATCTGTCCTTGTCATTTCTCATGGTTAGTCTTCAGCTTGATGCAAACATTTGTATAATCGTAGAATGGTTTGGGTTGGAACAGACCTTTAAAGGTATAGAGTCCAACCCCCCTGTAGTGAGCAGGGACATCTGCAACCAGATCAGGTTTCTCAGAGCCCCATCCCACCTGACTTTGAATGTTTCCAGGGTGAGGCATCTACAGCCTTTCTGTCTCTTCTCCTGTTCAGCATTGTCCAAGTGAAAGGTCTTACACCTTGCTTGGGGCAATCTGCGGTTTCAATACAGGATGGAAGATGATGTGATTGAGAGCAGCACTGAGGAGAAGGACTCAGGGTTGCTGATTGATGAGAAGCTCGATGTGAGCCAGCAATGTGTGCTCACAGCCCAAAAGGCCACCCATATCCTAGGCTGCATCAAAAGAAGCGTGGCCAGCAGGTCGAGGGAGGTGATTCTGCCCCTCTATTCCTCTCTTGTGAGAACTCACCTGGAGTATTGTGTCCAGTTCTGGAATCCTCAGCATAAGAAGGATATGAAGCTGTTGGAATGGGTCCAGAGGAGGACTACAAGGATGCTTCAAGGGCTGGAGCACCTCCCATACGAGGACAGGCTGAGATAGTTGTGTTTGTTCAGCCTGGAGAAGAGAAGGCTCTGAGGAGACCTTATAGTGACCTCCCAGTACCTGAAGGGGCTACGAGAAAGCTGGGGAGGGGCTGTTTACAAAGGCTTGTAGTGATAGGGGCAATGGATGAGGGGCAATGGGTATAAACTGGGGAGGGGCAGATTTAGACTAGCCATAAGGAGGAAGTTCTTCATGATGAGGGTAATGAAGCACTGGCACAGGTTGCCCAGGGAAGCTGTGGCTGCCCCATCCCTGGAGGTGTTCAAGGCCAGGTTGGATGGACCTTGGGCAGCCTGGGCTGGTGGGAGGTGTCCCTGACCATGGCAGCGGGGTTGGAACCAGATGATCTTTAAGGTGGTTTCCAACCCAAACTATTCTATGATTCTATGAAACTTGCCACTCTTAAATTTTATCTCCTTTTTATTATCTCAGTCCTTAAGGCCATTTGTTTTCTCAGGTAATGATATCCCAGTCCTCTTCTGTCTTGATAATGTCTTCCTTCTTTTGAGTCAATGCAATTTTGGAGTAGGCTCTTAATTCCCATGCCTCTCTAAATAAAACTCTGTCTCCAAATTGCTCTTACATTCTCAGGTGATCAGTCTCCCTTTACATGGTAATTTTTCTTCAACTGATATATTTTCTATTATATTCAGTTGAGTGTATTTCCATTTCAGATGCATGTGTTTTACAGTGTTTTCTCTGTCTGAAAATATATGAAGAAGGGATTGTGGTAAGAGCTACCTTTGGTAAGTCTATGTTACATTCTTTTCAATTGTCACTTATCTTTATATTTCAGTTATTTTTAGACTCGTTTCTTGATGAAATGAAGCTTATGTGGTCGTAATATCCATCTCTCATCCTAATTCTCCTCATATGGTAACTTCTGAACTTACTGGCTGATTTCAAGTGAACTTGACAGAGGGCTAGAAGCCTGGAAAATACCAGGTTCCAAAGAACTAACTGAAAATAGGTGATGAAAGGAATAGGGAATTTAAACCAAAATTAGTGCCTGTACTGAAGAGAAGATCTTCCAAGTAAAACTTAGGAAGCAGAGAGCTTATAGAAGAAGGAGAACAGGGCAGAAATGCATCAGCTGTGTTAAAAGATTTAGCAAGAGCTTATGCTTTCTTTGATGCTAGAGAATCCAATCATGAAGAGCACAGCTGGAGGAGAGGAGTCCTTGCTTTGCCGTGTGCCTTATAGAATAGCTGGCCATAAGACTCAGGAGTACAACTGCCCAATCTCAGGAAAGTGACTTCTCATCCGTTTTATTCTACTTGTAATTGTGAATAGCATGTGCTCCCTAGGAGAAGCAAAAGGACGCATAACCTGCCGCTACCAGGGTGTGTTTTCTGAAGTGATGGATCATCTTTGTCCAGATGTTGATGGGTTAAAAACTGTTTCCTGGAAGGGAATGAAACCAAAAGTTTTCTTCAGTGCACATCTGAGGCTCTTGCCCTTTTTCTCTGTCTTCCTCTGTTTGCATATAGCAGATGCTTTGCTTTGTATGTAAGACTAATAAATGAAGTGAAGCAGAGACTTGGCTCTGTTCGGTGGAGGGATGAACTGAATGGTCTCTTGAGTCCCTTCCTGCCCCATTATCAGTGATTTTGCTATTTTGCTGTTGCGATTAGTACGCTGGTCTTTATATGAAGTGAAGAGAAATGGTATTTTATCACTGAGTAGCACTGTGGTGGCTGATGGTGAGACTGGAACTGTAACATGGAAAAGTGCTAGCTTGGCTATTGGAGTTTTATGACAAAATTAGTGATTGCTTAAATACAGGCACCATACTTTATACAGGTCTCTAAGTTACTTTTGGGGAGGAGAATGTATTTGTAATTCATAGTTAACATTTCAGTTAGAGGTGTGGACTTCATTTTTTTAAAGTCTCGGAACCTCCAGCTCATGAGTACTGCAACTTAAAAATCAAATTATCTCCTTTGCTTTTCCTTGTGTGAAGGCTTCTGAAAGGGGAAGATGAAGGGATACCTTCAGCAGTCTGAATAAACCTACCCCACCTTGCATGAAACTACTTCTCTGAAATGCAACATGCCTATTAAGCTCCTGCTCTCAGACTCTCTGTTTTGCATCTTCACAGCCTCTTGCATTGTCTTCCTGGATAATGAAAACATACAGAATCAGGTCCTTCTTGAAGTGTGTGGTGACTTACTAGTCTTCTAATTGCAGCATGTGCAGGACAGGGTGCTTCTCACTTGCTGTCAGCATTTAAACAAATTTATTGTATGATACTGGCATCCCAGTCTTTTGCAGTGCTTGTATGTAGCTGAATGTGCCCAAACGAGGTAGTCATTAGCATATTCAGTCTTCAGTCTTGCATGTTGGCAAGTTGAGGTGTGAATCTGCTCTGTTGGTGCTTGGATGGTGCTGCCAAAGCCTGCAGTTGTGATCTTAATGAGAATAGGACTCTGCAGCTGAGAGCTCAGCCAAGGAGTGGAGGTTATGTACCCAAAATGCAGAAATAAAAATAAGCTTAAACTGAACTGCAAGGAGATTGCAAATGGAAATCTAAAAGGAGGAAGCTTTCAGACGCTGAACATGAAAATATTCCAGTAAAACTGACCTAGCAACAAATGAGAAGCTATATACAAATTCACCTACTCTGGACATTGTAAAGGAAATTTTGGTTTAATTAAGACTTTTAAAAGTATTTCCTGTGTGTCATAGAAACTGTTCTTGTAAAGATAATCTGCAAAAATGTTTTAAAATGTTTTTAATAAGATGTCAGAACAGAGCCTGTATTTAATTCTTTTATTTATTATTATTTTTAAAGCACTTCTCAATGGTTTGAGTCTTTGTACTTGACTGTTTTTTATGTTGCTGTTTATAGTTGTTATAGAATTTATATCTAATCCTGGTATTAATTCCATAGGATGTCTGGGGATTCGTAACACATGGATGTATGACACAAATGGGGTCACACTTCCTGATGGATTGTGCAGCATGTCAGTAGTGACAACAAAGCATGTGGGATGGGGGAGCCTTTGGACAAATGGGAAAATGTTACACCATTCTGTTTTCTTCTTTATACTGTGTGTGTTGTGCTTATTTGATTCTCTCCTTTAAACCTCTTGTATAAAGATTTTCTTAAATTTTAAAAGTTGAAGAAGAATAAGGAGATTGAAATAGTTTGTGTATATATAACAACTAATCTTAACACTGTCTGTGGAGAGGGGTGGTGATTGTTGTCTTTGGTTGTGGAAAGAGATGAAAGTTTGAGATTATTTTTGCTTTTGTTTTTCTTTACCTCTTCTTCATTACTTTATAAATTGGAATGCAGCCCAAAGCAGTGCTGTGCTCTCCCTGGGAAGTGGTATTGCCTTAACTAGAATATATTCCCATCTATAGTCTGTCTATTGTCTTCAGTAGATCTTTGTATTGGACCCTCAGCAAAACCTGTGGGAATTTGTAACTTAATGTTATGTAGGATCAGAAACTAAGCTGCTTGGTTTCTTTCATATGTGAATACAGTGATGTGGTATTTGCCTTTCTAACCATGCAGAGGAAGAATGTTTTAAATTAAACAAACAAAACCCTTTTTGTTAAAATGCTCAGTCTTTCATTTAAAGGTCATGAAAACATTTGTGTCCGTATTTGGGCCTGATCCTCTGTTCCTTATTTAATCCAGACAGTGTTCTACAAAAGTGAGGTCTGACCCACAGATTCCTGAAGTTTGTTGGGCTTAGGGGACAGCTTAAACTGCTTCCTCTCAAGAAGCTTTAGGCTGAAAAAGAAAGGCAGCTGAAGAAGAAGGAGTGATGGTGGAGAAGCTGGGACCTTCTCTTGCGATGGATGCGCTAAACAAGGGATGATTTTTATACGCTGGTGTCTACTGTTAACCTGCATTGTGATGAAACCAGTGAAGTTGGGCAGAAGTCTCTATCAGAGATCTAGTGGAGCCTGCCAGATATGTGGGGTCCAAAAGATGTTGGTCGCGGGCACAGACTCTCTAGAGTGCTGACCTGTAGCTGAGGGGCTTTAGGAAACATCCAGCTGCTGTGCAGGTGCTGAATGGTTGCTTTCCGTGTCCTAATGGTGGCTTGTGAATCCTGGATGACCTTGTAGTAACTGAATGTGAGAACTTTCACTGCTCTGCTGGGTAGCTGAAGCAAGATACGGTGCCTGAAGCACCACCTTTTCTTGTTTATAATGTCTGTGTGTTTTTATTGCATTTTCCTATAAACCTTAAAAGCTATTTTTGTTTCTTGTTTGATTTAAGGCAGTCCTCTTCTATCCTGAAGGAAGAAATCCAAGTGAAGAAAAACCATGCCTTTGTTTAGTAAATCACACAAAAATCCTGCTGAGATTGTGAAAGTTCTGAAGGAAAACATGACCATATTGGAAAAACAAGAAAAAAAGACAGACAAGGTATGAGGCCGTGTTGTAGAAGACCAATAAGGTTTTTATGCTGGGGAAACACTAGAATAAAGGGAATTGTTCAAGTGTTTGTGCATGTAGAAGCTTTGTGCTTGAATGGTCCTGCTGAAATCGGGGAGCTTTTGCATAAATAAAGTACAGCAGATTTGGGGGGTCAAAAAGAAAATGTTGAGATCCAGGAACCTCAGCCAAAACAAAGGGTGATCTTGAAGAAGTAATGGATCTAACAAAACAGCTTGGAAGCCTAGTTGAAAACTGTTATACCATTGTTCTAGCAGGATGACAAATGAGACTGCCTGTTAATGTGTAGGTACTCACAGAGCAAAACTTACTTCTGATGAACATTGTTCACATGAAGCAGCAAACTGTATGTATCCAGATGTGTGTAAAAGAGATCTCACTCTTATCAATCCTGCCCAGTCTTCTGGGGCTAGGGCTTCCTAGATGAGCTGTGCTACTCATCTTCTAATTATAATGCTTGCTTTTTGTTAATACTATTACTCTCCTCTAACTCTGTGACACAGACCCGAGTTATTTTTGCCACTCTTCTGATGACCAGTTGAAAAGATACACCCCAGCATATAAAATGCTCCCAGTTAGGAATTTGTGCTTATATAAAACCAAATAATTTTTTTTTTTTTTTTGCATCTGAGACTTGGGACCTCTGTATTAATACTGGAGTAAGAGTATATGATTTTAATTAACAACAAACTAATTTTAGGTTAAAACTGAGTGTCCATGGAAACAGAAATAGCTGATAAGGGACATTAACCCTATGCAGCTGATGTTTCTGTGTGTATGTTGTGCTTTCCTTACCTTGTGCAGAAACCTACATGAAAAGAAACAAAAGGTAAGCCCAGAGCCCTTCACACCCTTAGTGAAATCCCCTTGAAACTTTTTGGTTCAAAGCAAGTAACTCAGAGTGTGTTAATTATGCAAGATCAGTCACACGGATTTCAGGGAGGCCTCTGGTATTTGATGTCTCATGCTGAAATACCTTCAGTTAACTGAAAAGCACTGACAATATTTGACTCTGAACTGAAACCTAAAATAAGTAACTAAATAAACCAACAGAGTCTGCCCTCGCCTGCTGCATTTATCCTTTGGAGCCTGATTAAAGAAGACATTCAAAGCAGAAGCTCTGAACTTGGGTTTCATTTCAATTTGCTTTGCAGCATGACTCCTCTGGGTTGCGGTTTTGAGGATTTCTGGTTTTGAGTTGGTTTGTTTATTTGAGTGTCAGTGACAAAGGAAGAGAAATGCAGACTTCTTAGAAAATCAAGAACTCAATGTAAATTTTTCATAGAAGTCAGAACAGCTGGTGTGTGTTTTTCCCACAAAGAAAAAGAAACAGGAGCATTCCCGCAGCATATTAGGATGGCAGCTTGCAGATGTAGTGACGATGCTTATTGTACAGGAGGAGGTTGGACTTTTTGTTTTTCTGCTGTACCTTATTGCTATGAGGTGGAGGCTTTTCCTGGGATGAACGTGGGTGATTGGAGGAGAGAGGGAGAGGGGACAAGGCAGTCGCTTCAGCAGCGAGTGAAGAAAGCAGCCTTTTTTGTGGCAGTATTTACACATACGCTTTACAGGGCTTATTGACTCAGGATTTTGTGCAGCATATGGGGCCTTTCTCCCTTCAGAAGGGAAGATGTGAGACTCCTCAGTAACACTACTTTTCATCTGAAGTGTTGAACTGAGCTGTCCTGAAATAAATACCCATTTGAGAAACCCGCCAGGTTCAAGGCACTGAGTTTAGGGAAGTAAATCAAAGGGAATATCTTTAGTATTGTGACAACAATAAACTTTAAAAAATGGCAGGAAAATTAACTCTTGCAAAACTAATCACCCCATCACATCTCGTATGATCTGTACAGGCTTATGGGCTTGGTAAAACAGTTTTTAAGTTGTTGTTTGCAGTTTGAATTAGTGAAGAAAAGGTGATGGGGAGACTTCCAATGGCACACAGGTTTTCAAAATGTACTCACTTAATAATACTAATGAATAACATTTTGTCTTTTCATGAGAATGCTTAGAGAAATTGAACTGAAAACAGAAGTAAAGAAAAACAAGCCACAGTGCTGAACTCTGTGCTTTTCAAAACCTGACAAGGTTTTTAAATTTATCTTTAATTTGATTGCCAAAGGGAGTTGAAATGTTGGCTCCTGCAAGAGCCAAAGACACTTGATATCCCAAAGCTGGTTTTGAACCCTCTGGGCCTATGAGCTGGAAGTCTGGGAATCAAGACTCTCTGATTTTTCAAATATTTCTGGCTCCTTGTCATCTTCCATGTGAACTGGAGAGGTGCCGTTTTGCTTCACCATAAAACTGAGGTTCCCAGAACTTCTGAGGTACGACTCACAGCATTCCTGATTTTACTCGCATACAGAATAGCTTCCAAGTAGAACTTGCCTCAGATGCTTACACAAAAAGGTTTATCCTGTGACAACTGAACTGTTATTGTAGTACAGCCAGTGTGGCATGTGGGCTGAGACAGCTGAAAGCTGCTAATACAGCCAGAATTGGCAGGGAAGTGTGGCAAAGCCTAAACTAACTGTCAGGCTAGCAGAGAACCTCCTTGTTTCCTTTCCCAGCTGAGAAATCATAAGTACAAGGTGAAGGTGCACTGGGCAGCTGGGGAGACGCAAGGTCAGGCAGGGAGAGGCTTGATGTTTTTAATACAATTTCGTGCAACTTTCTGCAGGAACCATCCGTGCCTCAGAGGGGCTGTTTTTTGGTAATGCAGAAATGATCTTTCCAACCAAACTATGGCAGTAGGCAGTTAGAGGGAGCTTTACAGCAGGTCAGCTAAGACTTTCTGAGTGATGAGAAGAAGGGGGAGGACACAACTTGGTAGATAGGTTGCAGAGAAGCCACTTGTAAGTATAAAAGCAGTTATACATCTTTTCCAAGACACATTTCCATGAGCGTACATAATATAGAGAAATTTTCACTCTTTCTTAATCATGCTTTTTGTTATTTGTAGAATAGGACCCAGTCAGAATTTGAACTCTATTTAGACTGTACTAGCATCTGTCTTCTTAGATAAGGATTGAATTTGACCCAGTTCTTCTATGTGTCTTTTTTTTTTTTTAAACCTATTAATGTGTATAGTGTTGCCATAATGCTTTTTAAACACTCTTAACTGAAAAATAGGCCAAGTCTGAATGTTTGGTTCTTATTTCTGTTTTATGGGTGGATTTTTATGTTTCTTTGTTTAGTTGCATGGATGTATGTGTGCTAAAAGCTTTGCCATTTTCTCAGCTACCTTCTGATGCTGATAGACCACAGGCTGAGAAGTGCCACTACATGGCTATTCTTCCTCTGAAGTTCTCTTTCTGTTACCTTTAAATTATTTTTAAAATAACATCTACTTTCAAGAAGGTATTGCAGCACTGGCAAATCAAATGTAACAATGGGAGGATTAAGTAGGGTAACACAGAGCTGGAAAAGCAGTCTGAAGCCTTCTTTATCAAGCATCCTTCTCTCTCCCAACATCTGAAATAAATAAGGTGTTCTTGTGACACGTACAATTGCTGACATCCTATTCAGGCTTTGATGACAGCGAAGAACAATTAATTACATTTATTATAGAATTCTATAAATGCTATAAAAAGCTAATCTCGGTCACGTAGAACCAAACTGTGCTTGGATTTAAAGAGAAATACTCATTCTGGAATTAACTAGAAAAGCAGGGAAGTATTTAAATAACTAGTAAATGAAGTCTTCAGAGTTTAAGCTGTCTTACTCCTATCTAGCACAAACTCTTGCAGCATTCAGAGGATACAATTAAATAGGGAGCAAGAGGGGAGAAACCCTGATACCAAGTGGACAGACCTGTTGAACCTCAGGAAGAGTGGACAGCATGTGACGTGCTGGTCATACTGCATCATTTATTACTGATATGCTTCCATGTCTTTTGTTGGTGGATGTTGTAAAAGAACATTAATAGAAAGGTTACCTGACCTATCTCACAAAAAAGAGGGGGAGACAGCCCAACTTTTTGAAGACTTGTATTCAGCCACTGAGCCTGCTCAGCACAAAGCAGTGCAGGTGGCATCTGGAATGTTACTGAAGGATGCCCTTGAACGCATCACCCGCTCGCTGCTAACCAAACACCTCTGGGTGCGGCATCCGTGACTCAGTGCCATCTGCGGTACCTACAGGTTCGGTAACATTTTCTGAACCCGCCCTGCAGCGAAAGCCTTCAAAGTGTGCCATGGTTTTACTATAGAATAGCAAACAGATCTAGGGTTGGTTGAAATTTTAGCTAATCTTTGTGCTTGGCTTAGATGGGCTGAAATATTTGCAGTTTCTAGCACAGCTGATCAAAGACTTGGGTTTGTTGTGGAAGCTGAACCCAAGTGAGTTAGAGCTAGTTCAGGGTGCTGCACTGGTTATTTTCTTGGCAGGCAGAACCAGAGGCTGCAGTGCCCTTAGCCAGTGTTCAGAAACATTGTGAAGTTAGATGTAAAATAAGCTGAAGTGTCTAGTGTCTGCTCGTTTCACTTAAATATATCTAAGGAAACTGCTTTTTTGGGCAGGTCACTGCAAGGTGTCCTCTGATTTATCTCTGTGTACTGTTCAGAATGGTCAGGAGGGCTCCCTTTAAATACAGCTGCAGTTAAAAGACCTTACGATTTCCAGAACAAATATTTGTCAACAAATCCTACTTTTCTACATACTACAAATTAAGCCACTTTCAGCTCGTGTTCCCCTTACTTGCTCCTGTGCTGATCAGGTGACTGGGGACTGGTGTGTGAGATGAGGTGTGTGCTGAGGACATGATGTGCATTTACATGGAAGAACGGTTGCGTGACTGCTATGAATGTGAATACCCACGGATGTGATTCTGCAGCTGCCAGTCAGCTGCAAAATTGCCTTTGACTTCACTGCTGCACACTGAAACCAAGGGAATGAGATAAGAAGGGCTTGGCACCCCTTCCTTCTAGCTCTGCGTGTCTGAGAGTTTTCTGGAGCGTTTCATGTTTCAGCTTCCTCATTCTCCTAAGACCTGTTACTGCTCTAGGCGTGGGAGAAACTCCAGATACTATCAGGTGCTGGTGCCAAGAGTTTAAAACGTGTCTCTTCTGGGGCAAACTTGTCTCTTCCATTTAATCATACAGACTTTTAAAAGGTGTTTCTCTATTGTGTCTGCTTGGTCAAATTGTCTTTGCCAATTTCCTTGAGTACTACTCCAAAATATTTTGTTGAACAACAGTTCATGATCCCCAGAAGGCCAACAATATCCTGGGCTGTATCAAAAAAAGTGTGGCCAGCAGGTCAAGGGAAGTGATTCTGCCCCTCTGTTCCTCTCTTCTGAGACCTCACGTGGAATATTGTGTACAGTTCTGGAATCCTCAGCATAAGAAGGATATGGAGCTGTTGGAACTGGTACAGAGGAGGGCTACAAAGAAGGCTGGAGCACCTTCCTTAATAGGACAGGCTGAGAGAGCTGGGATTGTTCAGCCTGGAGAAGAGAAGGCTCCAAAAAGACTTTATAATGACCTTTTAGCACCTGAAGGGGCTACGAGAAAGCTGGGGAGGGGCTGTTTACAAAGGTTTTTGGTGACAGGATGAAGGGCAATGGGTATAAACTGGGGAGGGGCAGATCGAGACTAAATGTCTTCACTGTGAGTAAGGTGAGGCACTGACACAGGTTGCCCAGGGAAGCTGTGGCTGCTCCATCCCTGAAGATGTTCAAGGCCAGGTTGGATGGGGCCTTGGTCAGCCTGGTCTGGTGGGAGGTGTCCCTGCCCATGTCAGGGGGCTTGGAACTGGATGATCTTTAAGGTCCCTTCCAACCCAAACTGTTCTATGATTCTATGATTCTGTGATCCAAAATGTCCACAGTGTGTTCCTATATATCTGTTTAGCATGAAATTTTACCAAGAGTAAGTCAGTTGGGATGAATCTGAAGCTGCATAGATGTTTGATTCAGATTCGGGTAATCACTGTTCCTGGGAGTCCTTACAGTTGCATGTACAGGGAATTGCGTTGGCGCTTTTCCTTAGGAAAAGAAATCGGTTTGAATCACACAATGCAAATATTTTTAAGCAAGACTGTAAGCTAAAATAAGATAAAGCCAAACCAAAGAGCCTTATGGTTTTGGTTGTACCATATAGCGTGGAGTATTGGCAGTTCACTGAATCACACATTGGAGCATTTAGCATCTCACTGGCAGGCTTCTGTGTGTGTTACTGTCTGCTGCTGTGCAAGATAGAAGCGGTTTAGAAAGATACTTTTGCCCTGGAAATATGCTAGGTACACAAACAGAAGCTGTATTATCCTGTTTGTCATATTCTTCTGAACAATTGAGGATTTCCTGATCTATGCTATGCAGAACCCAGGTATCCTGTAATTTTTGCATATTTGCTATCTGACTTTGGGAAGTTGGAAAAAGTTCATGCAGTCTGCTTTTTCTTCATTGTTATAGTTGGTCATATGTTAAGTCTCCAGATAAATAAAAATAAGAGTAAACCCTTCTGGCCTGTAGTGGAACAGAGGTAGAATAGAGACGACCCATTGAAAGCTTGGAAAAGTTGCAGTTCAGGTGTAGGACTGCTCAGACTGTTGAATAGTCTGATGCTTTTCCCCTTATGGGTTTTGTAATCTTCCTTGGCCAGGAGTGAAAGGTGCAGTGAATCTACATTGCATAATAGGAGATCCATCTCTCTGTCCCTCTGGCAAGCACAATAGGTCTGGATTGCAAGCACTTAATATTGTCACTTTTGAGATAAAAGTGAAATAGCCGTAAGTATCTAAGGAGAGGGGAAGGACGAGGTTTGCAAGTAGAGGTACCTTTATTAAGCCAGTTGAAATAGGTAGAAATTTAAGTTGCTGAAGTTGGGGACTCTTGATCTTTGTGGTGTGCTAATAGGGTTTTTTAAAAACTGCCTTTAAGAAGTTTTGATTTCTGAAGCAAGCAGTGTTGGAGATAAACCCACTTGGCCTTGGAGTATGGCAAGTCCCAACTCATGCAATTATGGAAATAAAAATTCAGCTTTCTGTGTGAATAACAGCTAAGACCATTCTTTCATCTTTCCATGCTGCTCTTTAAAATCCCTCTGGAAGATTTTAGAAGACCAGAAAAAATTTAAGACTTAGAGGATTTATTTGTAATCCCTTAATGAAAGAAAAAAATAGGAAACTCTCTATTGAACTGTCCTGTATAATTGTGGAATATAGGAAAAAAAAATAGATGTTTTGAAGCATTCCTTAATATTGCTAAATTACTGCTCTAAGAATATTGTCATGCTCTTTGGCTTTCCTGTGGAGATCAGTAAAATTAAAAATGCATAAAACTCAATCGTCTTCTAGACCTGGAAAAGCAAGTTACACTGAAGAACTCATTATTAGCTCTGTGAGGAAGGAAGAGCAACACTGGAGCATGGATATATTTCATTACAGGCATAGTGCTGTTACCCATTCTTTAATTAAGACTGGATCTTTGCTTGTGTTCACATATGCATTATGCTGTGGAGAGGAGTGTCCTGAGATCTTTCAAGAAGGCTTTCTTTTCTTTCATATAGATTTTCAGGGAATAATGTCTTCATTATCTCCTTTCTTTGTTTTGTGATTCCCAACAATGAGCAGACTTTGATCAATGAGGAAAACAAGCTTGAGACTAAGTATCTCCAATTCATAAAGTTTCCAGCTTTTGCTATTGAAGCTGATGGTAGGTTTGGAGAGACGCTTTAATGTTGTTGAACTCCCAGCTTTGTAAACAGGGGTGAGTGAGCGCACATTTACAGTTTAACTTAGAGAAATTCTATAAGCTTATCTGTGCTGTCACTTCTCAAGGTATAAGCTTATTGTACATAATAGAATCATAGAATCGTTTGGGTTGCAAGGGAACATTAAGGTCATCTAGTCCAACCCCCTGCAGTGAACAGGGACATCTTCCACTAGATCATGTTGCTCAGAGCCCTGTCCAACCTGACCTTGAATGTTTCCAAGGATGGGGAATGTACCACCTCTCTGGGCAATCTGTTCCAGTGTTTCATCACCCTCAGTGTAAAAAAAATTCTTCTTCATATCTAGTCTAAACCTCTCCTCTTTTAGTTTAAAACCGTTACCCCTTGTCCTATTGCTACAGGCCCTGCTAAAAAGTTTTTCCACATCTTCCTTATAAGCCCCATTAAATACTGAAAGGCTGCAGTAAGGTCTTCTTGGAGTCTTCTCCTAGCTGAACAACTCCAACTCTCCCAGTCTCTCCTCATAGGGTAGGTGTTCCAGGCCTTTGATCATTTCTGTGGCCCTCCTCTGGACCTACTCCAACAGGTCCATGTCCTTCCTGTGCTGAGGGCTCCAGAGCTGGACACAGTATCCCAGGTGTAGTCTCACCAGAGCTGAATCACCTCCCTCAGCCTGCTGACCACACTTCTTTTGATGCAGCCCAGGATACGGTTGGTCTTCTGGGTTGCAGACATGTGTTGCTGGTTCAATGTCCAGCTTCTCACTAGCTTCTCACCCATCAGGACCTCCAGGTCCTTCTCTGCAGCTGCTGCTCTCAATCTCTTCATCCTCCAGCCTGTGTCGATACTGAGTGTTGCCCCAACTCAGGTGCAGGACTTTGTACTTCACCTTCTTGAACCTCATGAGGTTTTCACAAGCCCGCTTCTCCAGCTTGCCAAGGTCCCTCTGGATGGCATCCCGTCCCTTAGGAGTATCATCCTCACCACTTAGCTTGTTGTCATCTGTAGACTTGCTGAGGGTGTACTCAATCCCATCATCTATGTCATTGATGAAGACATTAAGCAACACTGGTCCCAGAACAGACCCCTGAGGGACACTGCTCATCACTGATCTCCATCTGGACATTGAGCTGCTGACCACTACCCTCTGAGTGTGACCATCCAACTAATTTCTTATCCACCGAATTGTCCATCTATCAAATGTGTATCTCTCCAATTTAGAGAGAAGGATGGCACCATGCCAAAGGCCTTAGAGAAGTCCAGATAGATGTCATCCTTGGTTCTTCCCTTGCCCACTGATATAGTCACTCTCCCATAGAAGGCCACTAGGTTGGTCAGGCAGGACTTGCTCTTGGTGAATCCGTGCTGACTGTCTCAAATCACTTTCCTGTTCTCCATGTGCCTTAGCATAGCTTCCAGGAGGATCTGTCATCTAGTCCAGTAGGGATAGCAAAGTAATCCAAGAATGATTGCACTTCAGCATTTACACAAAATGTTATATTTCGAAACGGACCCAGAAACCTCTTGTGGGCTGCTGATCACTATAAACTATAATCTGTGGATAAAGAGTTATTTCTTGCTGGAAATAAGTTGTTAGTCCCGTGTTGGCCCACAGTAGAGAAAAAATGGTCAGCACTGAAAAAGTTGCCTTCACTACACAGATCGGTATGAGTTGTGGTCTTCTTCACTCTCCTTACACAGCTATTGCCAATCAATCTTGTAACTCATTTATGACTTACCCAAGTACTCACCCTGAATTTTAGTGTTATATGGTGGAATCAGATCCTCCTAAGTTTGGATGTTGTGAATTGAAATGCCTTTAGACTAGAAACCTGTGAGTTGCTTTAGGAGGTCAAGACCTGACGTCTGTGCAATGGCAGCAGCACAAATGTTAAACCGATGCGTGTGCTAGGAGTCAGCTTCCATTTCATCCTGTGCTTTGTTGTCCCTATATGCAACTTCAATTGTCCAAAGTTCAACATGTCCCACTTCTGACATTTGCATGTAATATATGTAAGCTGTTTAGAATTTTGTGTTCGGTCATACCCACTCCTTTTTTCCCTCTGCTCACACCAGCTTCTCTAAATATAATGGCATAAATTCAGTCATGATATGCAGGACTCATAGCTAGAGGATAGAAGGAAAATCTTCTGGAAAGAAGATCGTTTAATTGCAAGAAGGAGGCAAGTGGCCCAAAGTGCTTAGGTGTTTCAAGAAACCTTTTCTTTTGCTGCTTAACTTCTGCTGAAGTGAGAGTTGCAGCACTTTGCTGTTGTTGCTGTTGCCACTGATGGAGAATAAATAATACAGAAGTCAGAATAGACTTCAGAGTTTCTATCAGATCTCTGTGGTTTTTGTCACCAAAAGTTTCTCTGTGGCATCATTGGGGAAGGGTGTCTTGCTGAAGATTTTGTTGGCTTTTGCAAGTATTCCTAAAGGCTGTCAGGATCAGTCTGAGTTCTTACAACAAGCTGTTCTGCAGCTAAGTTTTTGTCATCTCATATTTTCCATGTATTCAAGTGAACGTATTTGCTTTGTTGTTTGTTTTGGACAGGACCTTGGGTCTTTGGATCTTGGAATATCTTACATTCCCTTGCCCCCCCCCCCCCCAAGTCTTGTGCAAGTTTCCATCCCAGAAACAGTGCTTATGTACTTAGGGTATTATTCTTAGGGTGAGATTAAGTGGAAATGTCAAAGTGGAGCCTAGAAGTGGCAGTTAATTTAAGAGTCTCCATTTGAGATGATGTTTTTCCTCCAGAGAAAAGACACCCTCAGATTTGACGAAGAATATCTTTTGATGTCAGGTTGAGTGTCAAACCACAAGACTACCCAGAGGATATGAAGGGGGAGGAAGTTAAACACAAAATGTAAATTGCATGTAGAAAAGCCAGGAAGACGAGTGGATGGGATGGCAGATGAGAGAAATGCAGCTGCAGCGTCCAGTTGTCCATCAACACTGTGGTGTTCTGTGGTTTCTTTTTCTTTCCTGCAGCGCTTTACTTTTTGGCCTCCTTTTTGAGAATTAACCTTAAGCTATGTCTTGCAGACATTTTTGTGCATATCAGAAGAATTACTTATACTTGAAAGGAAGGTTGTTTGTTTGGTTTTTTTTAACCATAGAATGCCAGACATATTCACACCATGCCCAGCAGAATGGCTGAAAGGCCAAAAATGTATGAGTTTTTCCTTTTATTTGGAAGTATTTACACAGCTCTCCTAAAGATTTAGAGCTTTAGTTTCCAAGATAGCACCCCTGTTGTTAATCCCATCTATACTCTGTGGGATATCTCTAGTGACATACCACTAACATTTGAGGTAAAAATAGGCTCTTTTGCTGAGTGACGGTGAGGAACAAGACTTCTGCTGTGGTTAGAGTTATCACATAGTCATATTCATTTACACACTGCTCTTGCTGACCTACATCAACTAGCAGAAAACTGAGAGTAGGTACAAAGAGACTGGGGGAGAACAGTTCTTTATGCTGTGTGAAATCAGTGCTTGAATCTTCCAGGTAGATGCAACGTGAAAGTGGCTTTTTATTGATTTTTTTTTTTTTTAGGATTTCTAGGCCTTTCCTAGGATTTTTAATGTGAATGAAATCTGTGATTTAAATCAGTATTAATGTGTTGGAAGATCAGAAGCAGTTATGAGATGACTTTCCAGAGCACCATGGTGTTATTTTGTGCAGATTGATCATTTCGTATTTGAATGCATGACATTTTTCCTTTCAGTTGATGTGAATCATAGAATCATAGAATGACCAGGTTGGAAGAGAGCCACCGGATCATCGAGTCCAACCATTCCTATCAAACACTAAACCATGCCCCTTAGCACCTCGTCCACCCATGCCTTAATGAGATGTGTGAGATGTGAGAGATGTGTTAAAATTATTGATCTGGCTTTGAAGATCCATTAACATCCAATTAGCTTTTACAAATAACTCTTGGGTTTTCTATGTGTATCTTGATTATTTTTTTCCCCCTGCTAAGCTAATTAAACGCTCATTTCAAAAAAATGTTTTGCAATATAGATGTGAAATGCTGTCCTATCTTCAGCATCTTTAACCATCTTGCCTGACGCTTTCCTGTTGTTCTCAGCTTTGCTTTCAAACCTCTCTCTTACTTTCTTCCTACTCCCTGCTGAAAAATCCAACCAGCCTTGCTGCAGGTAACACGTGTATTAAATACACACCGGCCCAGAAGGAGGCATTGCTTCCATAGCCCCATGGCTGGAGCAGGTGGGATTTAAACCACACGCACACGTGTGAAAAAAATAACACTTTTGCTCTACAGAGTCCTTATTTACATGAAGTGGAGCAAACCTGAGAGGAGAGCATGAGCCAGAGCTGCTGCGCTGCGGCCAGCAGTCATTTCCCTTGGGAAGCAAGACATTGTCATTTAAACTTACTGCCTGCCACGCACGCCAAGCTATTACCTATTCATATGCCTTTCTCTTTCATTTTCCCGTTGTAAGCTTTCTGGTGAAGATGTTTTGTTAGACAATTCCTAATTTGTCCTCTCTATTATATACCTGAAACATTGCACAGAATTAGTCTACACTAGGTGGGAGCAAAAGATGATGGACTTACTTTAGTTTGCTTGGTGGCAGCTGTGGAGCATTACTAAAGCAAATTGTTTAATTTAATTAATTTCTCAACCTGAGACTGAAGTGCCTGTGTGTGCAGCAGGCAAATCCCCAGCGGAAGATGCTGGCTCCAACCATACATGATGAGGGGAAATAGATGGTGACAATGCAAAGCTGGCAGGCATACAAGGATTTATTTGAGTTACTAGCAGAGGAGCTGGACAGTTCATCAGCACACAGTTAATGGGGAAGCAGTGCAGCAGACACCATGCTGGCAGGAGAAGCCGGCCAGTTTGGTACCTCTTTTGGTGGATCCCACTGAGGAAGATGGGGGAGTGATTGTGAAAGTGCTGCTGCTTTTGAGGGGCAGCGCCTGTCTCCAGACCTATAAAGGATCTTGCTCATACCAGCTGGTAATGACACTCCTGCTTCTATTTTATCCTGGTAGTCTGTAAGTGATGGCATGCTGTATTACAGAATCATATTGAAAAAATCCATGTGCAGGACCTGCAGGATCTAGGGTGGATGCTCCAGCCTTGGTGATTACATAAAATTATTAAATCTTTTTTTCAATAGGTAACGATCATTGCAAGCATATTCAGAGGTTTTTGGTTTGAACTGCCTGCCTTTTAAAATAAAACACTTCTTGTTTTTTTCTTTTATTTAAACAAAACCCATATCTGCTGATGAACAGGCATCGGAGGAAGTGTCAAAATCTCTGCAAGCAATGAAGGAAATTCTGTGTGGGACCACAGACAAGGAGCCACCTACAGAAATCGTGGCTCAGCTGGCACAAGAGCTGTACAACAGTGGCCTTCTAGTGACGCTTATTGCCAACCTGCAACTGATAGATTTTGAGGTAGGTCAGCATACATAAACATTTTCATCTCCTTGGTCTCAATGTTGTTAGTGAGTAGAGCTGTATTTTTCCAAAATCTAAATAAATTTTATTGCATTCAAAACTGTTCTTCACATCCGGAAGAAAGGAGTTCCTGTAATTGGTCAGTATCCTGACAGATATGCTTGTATATTGGAATTAAATGCAATGCATCTGATTTAACTCTTTTGATGCCAAATGCATTGCTGAATTACTGTTATTACAAACAGTTCTAATAAATTCTACTGCAAAATAGATTTTTCCATGATAAAACCTCTTTAGTTGTTTAGCAAAACTGTTATACATACTGCTTTTGGCAAAACATTAGATATGAAATGTCATTGAACAAGATGATAAAGGAGCATTTGCTGCTTTGTCTTTCTGTTCCCATTGACTTTTTCAGTTCATCAACTTTTCTGCTTCCATTTTGTTATATTGGTGTCCACAGCTGGCATTTAGGTTTTTTTGTTGGACAAGCAATTTCATCACTTCATAACATGCAAATAATTTTTGGATCAGTATGTAATGGTAGAAAGCAAAATCATAAATTACTTCAAAATCTAATTTCTGAAGGGAATATAGGTTACAAAATTTTGTTCTGACTCCCTGTCTCCTCCTCACCAACTCTACTGCCCACTTTAATCCCAGTTTTGCACTGCTGTACTTAACATTTAAAGATGTGTTTTCGAAGACTTTGTAAAACTTGGTTGCTGTTCAGAAGAGCTGGACAAGAGTTAATGCCCCCACCAAGAAAGAGGCAGAATCATAGAATGATAAAATACTTTGGGTTGGAAGGGACCTTAAAGATCATCCAGTTCCAATCCCCCGACATAGGCAGGGACACATCTCACCATCCCAGGCTGCCCAAGGCCCCATCCAACCTGGCCTTGAACACCTCCAGGGATGGGGCAGCCACAGCTTCCCTGGGCAGCCTGTGCCAGTGCCTCACCACTCTCATCGTGAAGAAATTCCTCCTTATATCTAGTCTAAATCTGCCCCTCTACAGTTCATACCCATTGCCCCTAGTCCTATCACTACCTGCCTTTGTAAACAGTCCCTCCCCAGCTTTCTTGTAGCCCCTTTCAGGTACTGGAAGGTCACTATAAGGTCTCCTTGGAGCCTTCTCTTCTCCAGGCTGAACAAGCACAACTCTCTCAGCCTGTCCTCAAATGGGAGGTGCTCCAGCCCTCTAACCATCTTTGTAGCCCTCCTCTGGACCTGTTCTAACAGCTCCATCTCCTTCTTCTGTTGAGGATTCCAGAAGTGGACACAATACTCCAGATGAGGTCTCACAAGAGAGGAAAAGAGGGGCAGAATCACCCCCCTCAACCTTCAGAAGCAGAGACTTGAGTTGTCTTTTATTTGTTTCATCTGCCAGGACACTTAACAGCACATGTGTCTGGGGGTGTGCGTATGTGTAGGGGAGGCTATCATGCCCATGCATATGTCCATCACACATCTGTAGAAAACACAGGTTTATTGCTTCTGCCACTCAAACAAGACGTAATTTGCTAGTGATACTGTTATAAGACATGAAAGTTGGCTTTGAGCAGGAGCTCTGAATCAATATCAGACTAAATTTTTGGAAATTTAAAATGTGAAATTTGTTGTTGTACTTTGAAGAACTGAGGAAGGTGTGCATACAGAAAAAGTCAATTAAAAAGAAAATATTACTAACTGTGTGTAAGCCTGAAAGTTCAGAAGCTGTAAAGCCACTAAAAGAGAGTAAATAGCCACAAGCCCAGGACTGCTGATGTTAGAAGCTTTCCCTTACTTTGTCTTGAAACAGGAGCTAAATTATGGTATATATGTAATCAAATTTCTTATTCAAATGATGGCATCCATTTTGGTTTGTCTTGTCTTCTCTCCATGCTGCCTTATCCTGTGCTTTAGTGGCCATATGTATTTCATTATACGACAAACTTGAGTCACAGATCCAAGTGAGAAGCATTGCAAAAGTATTCCTACAATTTTTATAGATGTCTGGGGTGAGGGAAGTCTGCCTTGGTTCCTTGCTATCAGCCTCCATTCTCTCCAGGAGAACCCAGAGGGACCAATTTCTTCAGATTTCACTGTCACTGGTCTCTAGAAGATTTGATATAATGGGATCTATATAGCTCCTTTCTGCTATTATAATTATCTGTCTGTCTGTCTGTCTGTCTGTCTGTCTGTCTATCTATCTATCTATCTATCTCTTTCCTCTCTGATACTGGATATAATGCTGCAGTACACCTGATATTAAGTAACTAATATAAAATTCAGCCTGGCAGAGGGGATTACTTAATTTTTGGCCATTTTCACTGCTCCCTTTCACCAGCGCTTGTCTGTCTGGATTGTTTTTGTCTTGGAGCAACGGCTGAAGCCACTGGAGATCATAAGATTCCAGACATACATTAAGGGTGTTGTAAAGATAGAGGAGAATGGAATGTCTTTCTAAAGAATTCACTTAATTAAGAGAATGTCCAAGGGTCAGAAGTGTTGCAGAGAAAGGCAGATGGACTGGCCTGGTCTGATTTGGTTGTCCTGTTTAATTCCCTGAGTGTCCAATCCAGCTGGGTTGGAATGAGTAGGAAAGCAGAATATTTTGTGTTTCTCAGCAGTGATTTATTTGTAGAGGTGAAACCAGGGAATTTCCCTCTGTGTGAAACTATCTGCTCTTTGGCTTCAAACGTTCAATAAGTTCTCCGCCAAGGAATGTTTGTCCTCTCCAGACAGATCAATAAGCATGTACAGATTATAAGTGACCTTTTGCTTTAGCTAACCCTGTGCATAGTGACCTGCTGTTGACTCAGTGCCTTGGTTACTGGTCATTAGTGCAGAGTTCTCCCCTCTCCCTTAATTTCACACATTAATTTGTCTCCTGTGGCCAGGGGAGAAAGCAGCAGGGGAGGAAGAGGACTTCTAATGCAAGATGTATTGGCAAATCCTGTGGCTGAATAGAACATAATTTGGAAAGACCTTCTGAAAAGCTGTTTGCATGGGGAAGCATTCAAAGACAAAACGTGATTGTGCAGATACGTGTATGCAGGAGAAAAGTAGGACAAAGTGAAGGCTCTTAGTCGTGACTAAAGTGGAGACATCTGTGTGATACAGACATTTTGTCAGTAGTGATCATTTTGTTCTTCATGGTGAAATAATGGGCACAGTTTTAAATTTAACTCTGATTTTCAAAAACGTAATCACACTTGGTCTTGATTGCATTTGAATAATGAAAACTTTTAGCTTTGTAAGTCTGAGCTGTGGGAAGGTATGCTTGATACTAGCTTGACGACTTATATTTGCAGCCTGTGAGAGCAATAGTGCATGCGGCAAAGCATCTCTGGCACAGGGAAATAGCTTGCTTTTTTTTGGCACTTTAATGTTGCTGTTTAAGATAGCCAGGGACTTGCTTGACAGAATAAGGGGGATGCACATCTTCATTTAGAAAAAGCAAGGTATGAGTATAAAGGATCACTCTTCAGAGCCGCCCAACAGAGGAAGTCTTGTGGTGTTGAAGAAACAGCAAGTATGAGGTGGTGGGACTGTGGAGTGCCCCCAAAGGAGACCAACTGTTTTGTTTTCAGTTTAATCTCCACTTTAAACAGAAATTGTAGTAAGTGGTCATTTGTTCATGTTTTTTTTTCCAGTTGAAGATATATTTTTCTTCTTTAACAGGGCAAAAAGGATGTTTCCCAGATATTTAACAACATCTTGAGAAGACAGATTGGCACACGCAGCCCTACTGTGGAATACATTAGTGCCCATCCACATATCCTCTTCATGCTTCTAAAAGGGTGGGTGCTTTTATTTGATTTTTATTAAAGAGCATTGCCTGAAATATGCTGGCATTGCAGTTAATCTACTTTCTCACTTTTAGTTTAAAAAAATATTCAGATTTTGTTCCAGATTTCTTATTTTGTTCCTTTTATATTGACTTTCTTTCTGTTTAACTATACTTTTTAATTATTTTATTTGGCCATGATTTCTTCACCAAACTTCTTGTTGGAATAATTATGTGCTGATTGCCTTTGACTGCTGCACAGTTCCTGCCCTCAACTCTTGAGTGGCTTCGTTGATGACTGCTGAGTTTCATTTGGACTTGCTTGCATTAAAGGAGTGACGTTCAGTGGTGTCTGTAAATAACTGGAGTCAAATGCTGGACCATGATGTGGTAGAACAGAAAGAAGGAAAAATGCATAGAAAGGATAGTTTTGTCTGTTGGCCAGACTTCTCTAATGCTTGTAGCCGTGTATAAAAAACTTTAATTAATTCAGTAATTAACTCCACATCTTTCAGCATTAATTTTTTTTTTTTTTAACACTTGAGGGAGTCAGTGCTCAGCCATAACCTTGTGGTTCCTAAGGTAAGTTGGCCAGGGGGTAGACTGTTGTGTGCAGAGGACATCAGCTGTAGTTGCATCCAGGAGTGCACAAGCGTTGGCCTAAAACTCTTGAAGTTTCTGTTCCCTTCACATTTGGGAAAAGCACCTTCTCATTCAGTGAGAAGCTTTGCTTTTCCAGCTCTTGAAATCTACTGTTTTCTGTTCAGTTTCCTGCAGTTTTCTAAACCACAGAAGCCAGAGAATCCAAAGCTTTATGATTTTGTTTATTTTTCCTTAAGGAAAAGAGAATATATGTGATTAGGACTAAAGAACTGATGTAGAAATGAAGTGTTTATTGGCTGATCCATATAAAAAACATGGACTGTCATAGTAGTTGTATAGTCACACTACTGTCAGACGTTCAAAAACATGAGAGGCCTTTTAAACCAATGGGACTTAAGAAAACTAATTTCTTAAAATGTCTTTTTTTTTCTCTTGAAGCTTAAGATTTGTATTTTTACCACTTGCTCCACACCCACGGTTAGGAAGATACTGAAGCACCATTTGTGCTGGTCAAGGCTGCAGTCCCAAGGGTAAAATTCCTTTTAATCTCCTTCCTCTCCCAGGGGCAGACCCAAGCCAGGAGAGGGGTAGGCGTGAGAGTCCTCTAAAATACTTATTTATTTCCTTCAAAATTGACCACATTACAGCACAGCTGAATAGGGAAAAAAAGCAGCCAATAGAACTACTAGGGATTTCAAGAGCTGTGGGCTTGTGATTGAACACAGCAGCAAAGCTTTTGGTTGCTGCGACAGGAGGAGGTGTGGACCCGCTGCCTTCCTCACAGGTGGGTTGGTGGGAAGCCCAGGTGGGTGGCCAGGCTGACCTAAGCCTTGATCTTACAACTAAAGTGATTTGTCATGATTCAGCTTTCATTTTGAAAATCTTGACTTGTTTCATTTTACTAAACACCAGCTTCCTCAGAAAGGAAACCAGTAAAATAGTTAAGTGGATTTTGGTTTCATTTGTTTATTAAAATTCACTATTTGTATAAACCTCAGAGTAGTTGTTTCAGGGCAGCGATGATAATTCTCTCAGTTGTCATTAAGTTGTACAACTGTTTTCAATTTCCCATATAGATACAAACATCTTCTTCCCTCTTCTCTGTCTTTGCTTTTGTGGTCTTCTCCATGCTTTTTCACTCATTTTGGTTTTGCACGTCACACATGTATCACTACCATATGTATGGGCTTTGTGTAAAGTTAAAAAATATTTTTGGATCATGTCCCAGATATTCTTTGGCATCTGTAATAACCAAGAATATTAAGATGATAGTAAAGATTTTATGTTAGGCATATGTTCTGCCGACAGAGATTCTAGTGTAGGTAACCTGACCCAGTGGATGCATTTAAGTGGCATCACTGAGGTGCTGTTTGGAGACTGCTGCTGTGTGCAGCAGTGCATCTATGTCAGTTTAGTCCTCAGGCTCCTTGCTCGTGGTTTCTTGGCTATCTCTTCTCAGCACTGCACTGTATCAGAAGTGCCATTTCTGGAGTTTCTTATTAGACAGCAGTGTTGAATTCATCAGCAATAGTCCAGAAGACAGTCCTATCCAGCCCAAATCATATCCAAGCAGCTGCTGCAAAACAGCTTAATGATGTCTAATGTGATATTGCCTTACCTGCCTGTGTCCTGCTGCCAGGAGTGTCTAGAAACAATACTTAAGGTATATGCCTAAAGCAAGGGCAGGGCCCTGAACAGGCAGCTTGCAGCACACAAGGGAAGCAGGCACTTCATGTTAGGCACCGCCGCTTGAAAACGTGACTTGAGGACATGTTTTCTTGTTTATTTAATGCTAAATGAAATATATTAAGTCAAAATCTGCTTAAAGGAATGGAAAGTGGTTTTGTCCGGCTTGTACCATTCAGTGTTTGTTATATGACATTATTTGGAGGAAAAAAAAAGAAAAATTTAACCAAGACAATAAAAGAAATGGCCTGGGACTATTGTGAAGACTTGTCATTGTTTTGCTTGTATTGGACGCAAAATTTCCTCTGCCCCCTGACAGTCAGTTCCCAACAGCATCAACAAAAGCTTGCTTTTTCGTTGCATAATGTGAGCTCTGTTGAGTGGGAAGGATCCTGAATCAGAGCTCCCACCCAGTGTTTCCTGCCTAATACTCCAGTGGCACTGACAGCTTGAGATAACTGTTCTTACCTTTTAGGCTTCATTTTGCTTGTTGCCTACTTCCTTCCAGCACCTCAGCTTCAGAAAAACACACAGCGCATAGTTCCCTACTTTTTTTTTTTAAGGTCAATGTGGACCTTTCTGTTGCATGAAGATTTGCATTAAAATGATATCTTATATTCTGTGCGTGCAGGCTTTGTGTATGAATAGGATTTCAGATGAATAAAGTGTTTAGTATATAGAGTACCAGATATAATTGGGGCAGATTTTTCTCAGCATATTGCATTATCCCAGAAATAACTTTGTTCCTTTGTAACTTAAAATATTTTTCCTCTAGTACAGTGACTGCAGAGGTCTTGAAGCTTCTGGCAATTGCATTGTTTCTTACAAATGACAAATCTATAAGCTCCTTTGTGGACATACATCATGCCATGCGCTATATTATACTCAGTCACTGCCCCAATGTTTTTGTGATGATTTTAAAAAGCTTTTTTTAAAGGTTTAATGGTGAATTGGCTGAAGTTGCAGAATTCCCCTTGAGTTTATTCAAGGAAAAACTCCCTATCCAAGGAGAAACACAAGCTATAGAAGTTAGTGTAAAATCAGGTCAGAATATAGCTGTTGGTCAAGATCTTGTCTCTCACAGGATGATGCCTTCCTAATCTCCTGTCTATGCTCCTTACCTTGCACTAGCCATGCAAGTGTAATTCCCTTTGGGCCAAGATGTGTCTTGACTCTCAGTTGTGCCTCTTTCAGCTTCCACAATCAGTGTTTTGAAATATTTCAAGTCCATTATTTCCTTTTCTGGTTGCCCCCAGTAGTCAATATGTAGGCCTTTCTTTAGGTTGCAAATTCATCCAAACAGAGAAGAACTCTCTACCTTTTTTTTTTTTTTTTCCCTGCTGCTCTATGTACATCAGCATAGAGCACTAATTGCTCATTAGAAGTGATTTTGAAACACATCTCTCTCATTCCTGCCTGGTGTCTTTGCATGTAAGTGTGGGTGTAAAGAACATGCCAGTTACGACTGGGCAGCCTGGAAACTTCTTCCAGGCATATTCCAGGAGCCAAACCCAACTTCCCTCGCTTATGTGAATAGCCAAAGGTCCATAACCCACTTCCAGATAATGGAACATTTGACGAAGAATGATTCTGTTGATACTTACGTTTTAAAAAGTTATTGTGCTGGAAACAATGTAATTTGCTTTTATTCCAACCAAAATATTCCTTAGCCAGCTATTAAATATTTTCCTGGCTGTGCTCCTAGGAGCAACTCCACCTCTTTTTGCTTGGAAATTAGTGTACCTGTTAATGGAGTCGAGGAGAGGCGTGCCTCAGTGGAAAACACCGGCAAATCTCCACTCTCTAAAGTGTTACATTTTCACATTTGCAAATGTCTTTCAAAATGAAAAAAAAAAAAAAGAGGGGCTTGATCGCCTGCATTTCCTTGAGGGTAGGAAGTTCTGTTTGCCTGTTTGGAATACTAGTTCATTTTTCATTAAGCCAACTATTGTTGACATCAGGTTGGAGCATGCAGCTCTGGTATGCTCACAAAACACTACCATTCTTTTAAATTGCAAGCTGGTGGTAAATTTGAGAGCCCACTCACTCACAGCACAGATGGCGTTTTGTGTTTTTATTTATTTATTTTTTTTTTGATCTAGTGATAGGAATTAATTGTGCAAAGGAAAAATGATGCTGATAAGCTCTGTGTGATAATACACAGTTCTGATATAGTATAACCATCTTATTAAAACAGAGCATGCTTTCTGTCCCCTTGGACTGACTTCATCACTTTCACATGACTGAAGTTTACTGGAAGAAGTTAATTTTAAGTCCTTCCTAACTGTTGGATTTTAACCTTTTTGATTTTTTTTAAATTGTATTTCTAACAGTTTTGTTTCAAGATTAATTTCAGCTTTAAAGAAATCAAGACTTTGTAGAAATAGATGATGGTCTGAATTGCCTCTCCCCTCCCTCCCTTTCTGAGACCAAGAAGCGTGCTGGCTCCTGACTATTGGAGTGCTTGTGCTGTAACAGGATTCTAACTTGAAGAGCAAATACTTGTCTCCTGAACAAAGTTTTAGCCTCTACAGAGGAGGGATTGAGCAGAATTCCTTCTAAACCACAAAAAACAAAGATCTTCACAGCTACAGAATGCTTAATCCTCTGTAGACGGCGTGGATAGGCTCTTCCTACCTTCCTCGGTAGACATTAATATTCTAGAGCGATGTTCTGTAGGACACTGGAGAGGTGATGGATGGTCATGAAGCATTATGTTTTTCTTGGATAAACTGAAGAGCTCAGAATTAAATGTGAAAAGGGAGGTTGTTATATTGTCTGGGTTTTGCTTTCTCATCAATCCTAAAGGGTAAAATGTTACGTTTTCCCTCCAGTCTTTCCACAGAAAGGAGATGTAATGCACATTTACACCGAAAGGCATTTTGGCTTGGGAAGGCAGAGGTTTGTGATGGGAAGTGCTGGCAGCCTTATCTCTGTGTCTCCTCCTTAGCTTTGGGCTGAGGTCCTGAAGCTGGGTACAGTGCTCTGGCTGGGAGCTGCTGCTCCTGTGTTGTGTCCCCTCTGGCACATGCATTCCCTGTGCTACCAAGTTTCCCATTGCTGGAAAAGCACCTATTTATCTTTGTTCTTCTAGGTTTCAATTTGTTTTGTTTCTTTTCATTCTTCAGATATGAATCCCCAAGTGTTGCCTTACGCTGTGGGATAATGCTGAGAGAGTGTATCCGGCACGAACCCTTGGCCAAGATCATACTTTTTTCCGAACAGTTCAGAGACTTTTTTAAATATGTGGAAATGTCAACATTTGATATAGCTTCTGATGCCTTTGCTACATTCAAGGTAAATTATCCAGTACCTGCATCATAGTGTTGTGTCAATAATGGCAGCCATCACTGAGTGTTGTGTTGCCTTTTTTATTGTTCAGTAAAGGACACAGTTAATCCTTTGTCTGTTTGTAAGAGGGCTTGCAACAGCGATCAAGTCTGCAAAGAATCTTTAATTCAATGCAGATTTATATTTTGCTAGTGTTCTTAATCATACAACCATATAATCATAGAAAACCAGGTTGGAAGGGACCTCAAAGATCATGTGGTCCAACCTTTCTTGGCAAAAGCACAGTCTAGACAAGGTTGTGCCAGTTGGAAAAGGAGTTATTTACCACCTCCCTCTGGGGGTGGCTGTCAGCCAGCTCCCCACCCACCGCATAAGCCCTTGTCTACACCTTAATGCATCAGCTCCTCTGAGAGGAGGCTGTGGGAAATCATACCAAGAGTCTTGGAGAAAACTAATATTCACCGCTCACCCCACACCAACCAAGCATGTTACACCCTTACAATTCTGTCAGGTTTGTCAAGTATGATTTGCCCTTGGTGATTCTGTGCCGACTTTTCCCAATCCGACTTGTAATAGCCCCCAGGAGGATTCATTCCCTAACTTTCCCAGGGACTGAAGACTGATTCACTTAAATTTCCTGGATCCTCCTTTAAGAACTTCTTGTAGATGGGGGTGACGTTATCTGCCTTGCACTCTTCTGGGACATTCCTCAACTTCCATGATTTCTCATACATATGGAGAGTGGCCTCACAACACACGCCAACTCTCTTAAAACCCTTGGACGGATATTGTTGGGGACAACCAATTTGTAGGGGTCAGGCTCCTGTGACAGCTCACAAACCAACTCTTCTTTCACTGACAGTGGGTCTGTGTTTGCATCAGCCCGAGTTTTTGTTCCCAAGGCCTGGCACCCAACAGCGCTAGGAAGGACAGAGGTGAAGAAGGTGTTGAGAACCTCTGCCTTTTCAGTGGTGTTGGTGTCTAATTCACCTCTTCTGTTTAACTGTGGGCCAGTATTTTACTTCAATGAGTATTCATCCACTTTTCCATCTCTGGCACGCTTCTCTTTTGGTTTTGAGCAGACTCAGACACTCATAGTTAAGCCAAGGGGGTCTCTTGCTGTGCCTGCTTCCCTTACCTTTAAAGGGGATGAACTGTTTCTGTGGTTGATAAATGGTTTCATAAAAGACCTGCGGTTAAAACTCAAATTAATCGTGTATTATGTACAGTTCTTGTAAAATGCATAACCATCTTCTCTCCCTATCTTCCCCTGGAGACAAAACCACTACCCATCATGACCACAACAAGTAAATAGAAGCAATTATTTAAAATTAATTTTTGAAATCCTTATAATTTTTGCTGACCCTTCTGCATTTGACTTTCAAGGTTAATTAATTCTGTGCCTGCTGATTGTTTTATAATGTATTCATCTGCTTACATTTGTGACACATGGTTCAGTGTAAGGAACTACTGCTACAATCTGAGTAGGTGAAAGGACAGCGTAGACTCTGTATAGAGTCTATATTGTATTAAAAGTGAAGTTGGGTGAAACTTGCCAAATTTCTTAGAGTTAATATAGAATCATAGAATTATTTGGGTTGGAAGAGACCTTAAAGATCACCTACCATGGGCAGGGACACCTCCCACCAGCCCAGGCTGCCCAAGGCCCCATCCAACCTGGCCTTGAACATCTCCAGGGATGGGGCAGCCACAGTTTCCCTGGGCAACCTGTGCCAGTGCCTCATCACCCTCATTATGAAGAAGTTCCTCCTTATGTCTAGTCTAAATCTCACTCTCTCCAGTTTATAGCCATTCTCCCTAGCCCTGTCACTACAAGCCTTTGTAGAAAGTCCCACCATCTTTCCTGCAAGGTGCTAGTATAGGCTTTGAGCAAAATTTGGTGCTTATGATCTTAATGTACAGGGAAGATTAATTTATTTCTGAAAAATAATTCAAGAAAGCTAGAGAAAATTCTTTTCAGGTAAAGACTGCTAAATATAGATGTAACTTCTTTTTTTCTTCTATCATTGGGTTCCTTGCTGTCGTAGAAACACATTGTTCATTCTTTCCTCCCAAAGCTAATTAGGACCACATTTTGATAGACCTTACTAATAACTGTGAGGAATGTTCAGCTCAGTGATTCAGTACATACTGAAACCTGGCCTTGGTTTTCCCTAACCTACTGAATGGGGTAACGATTTGCATAATGGCAATAATGTTGCATTCTTCAGTAATGAGTTGAGCAGAATTACCAATTCAAATCACCCGTTAATGAATAGCAGCATAGAATCATAGAATCATAGAATAGTTTGGGCTGGAAGGGACCTTAAAGATCATCCAGTTCCACCCCCCTGCCATGGGCAGGGACACCTCCCACCAGCCCAGGCTGCCCAAGGCCCCATCCAGCCTGGCCTTGAACACCTCCAGGGATGGGGCAGCCACAGCTTCCCTAGGCAACCTGTGCCAGTGCCTCACCACTCTCATGGTGATGAAATTCTTCCTAATGCCTAGTCTAAATCTGCCCCTCTCCAGTTTATACGCCTTCCCTCTCATCCTATCACTACAAGCCTTTGTGACATTGGGCAGATATCACCTTTTAAAATGCTCAGGGAAAATATATAAACTGCCTTTTAAAAAAAAATATTTTTTCCCTCTTATTTTAAATTGTCTGACTTGATACCTGGTCAGTTCTGGAAGCAAAACAAGTGTTCATCTCGTCTCCTATTTGTCTGTTACTCTGAATAGCTGCAACAGCAAGAAGTGATGTGGAAGTGACCGAATCATGAAATGTGGAGCTACTTAATGTCTGATACCATAAAAATAAGAGCTATGATTGCTTGCTGGCTGGATTACTCAACTCCTGTGTTTGGTTCAGTTCCCCCCCGGCTGGGTTTGTAGTGTTGCCACTGAGATGACTGGTTCAGAGCTGAAAGCCTTACATAGTCTATGCTCCAGGGGAAGGCTTAATTAAATGGCATCAAAGTCTGAGGATATTTATAGTAGAGGGACGTATTGGGATTTCTTATGATCTGGAGATGTTCTTCTTAATTAAATTCAGCCAGGTGCACCACAGAGAGGAAACGGAGCTGCTAAAATGCAGAGGAAAACGGCTTGTGTTTAGAGATACAGTCAGCTGTGGAGGGTAACAGCAGTGGCTGGAAAGAGTGCTGATGGAATACTGCCGCTGCATGCTCTCTTGTGATTTTCTGTGAAAACCTCATTTTGCATTATATTCCATTTGTGCCTCCCATTGAAAAATGTTGTACTTGCCTCCTAAGTGTGCTGCATAACAGCTTGTGAATCACTTTTGTTGCACTCAGCCTTTTAGACTGCTGTCATTGCAGTCCTGCTAAATAAAGGAATGTATTAAAAAATGTACTGGGTTTTATAGCACTCTGCTTTCCTCTTGTAATTGATGGTAAAAATAAATTAAAGGATTAGTATGTAAAGGATTTATTTTATTTGTGATGCTGCAGAGGATGTGTCTGTGCATCTGCTTCAGCTGCTCATCAGCTTCAGTCTTTGACTAGGTAGGGAAACCAAGGAAAACGTTATGAAAATCAAAGCAGAAACTAATTCACTGAAAAAATATCAACTTGAATGGACTTCATCAGGCATTTATTGTGATCAATGTTATGTTTTAAAAGAGGCAATAAGATAAAAATTAAACTTAAATGCCTCAAACTGGCCACTTCATTTCATAGCTATTTTTCCAGTAAAGAGACTTGATTTCTTCTGGAACTGAACATTTGCATCTGTCGCTGAGCACCAGCATTCCCATCCTGTGACAGAGGTTGCTTTCATTTAAATTTGAATTAGTTGGCCTTTTAGCATGGCAGGCATCCCATCCAGATATCTGCTGCTGCTTGTGTCAGTGAGCCCACCTGCAGAAAAAGAGCTGCAGCAGGGATTCATCCCACCTACCTGAGACTCCTTTCTGGGGATGGAGTAGCTGTAGAGGGAGTGTGGCTGGCTGGCTTAGATTGGTGCCTAACTTTTAGGCTTTAAATAAACAAATGTATATATATGGTGGATTAATTTGAGTCTTCCTTGCTGTATTCATTGGAGATGAGCAATAGCAATTGATCAAACTTAGCATCATTTCCAGCTGTGGAGAGGGCACGTAGATCACTTTTGGCTTTGGGCCCATGGCTGATCCTTCCATAAAGGGTTGATTTACTTTTCTCCTTTCTCCCACCCCAGTTTATTTTAAGTACTCTGCACTGGTGAGGCTGCACCTCGAATACTGTGTTCAGTTTTGGGCCCCACACTACAAGAAATTGAGGTCCTGGAGCTTGTCCAGAGAAGAGCAACGAAGATGGTGAAGGGGCTGGAGAACAAGTCCTACGAGAAGCAGCTGAAAGAACTGGGGTTGTTTAGCTGCAAGGAGGCTGAGGGGAGACCAAATTGCTCTCTACAACTACCTAAAAGGAGGTTGTGGAGAGGTGGATGTTAGTCTCTTCTCCCAAGCGATAGATGATAGGACAAGAGGGAATGGTGTCAAGCTGCGTCAGGGAAGTTTAGATAGGACATTAGGAAAAATTTCTTTACAGAAAGGGTTATTAAGCACTGGCAGAGGCTGCCCAGGGAGGTGGTTGAGTCACTATCCCTGGAGGTGTTTAAAAGGCAGGTGGATGAGATGCCTGGGGATATGGTTTAGTAGTGGACAGGAGTTGATGACCTCAGAAGTCTTTTCCAACCTAATGATTCTGTGATGGTGGGAGTGAAAAGGAGTAAAAAGTGTGAATGTTGGAATAGTTTTATATTGAATCAATGAGTATTCACTGAATTCTCCCTAAAATCCTAATGAACGCACAGTGCAGTTTTGTTTTTAAATGTTCTCTGTCTATGGAAATGATGTTGTAAATACCTTCTAAAAGATGACCTGGTAAAAAAGCTAAAATACATTTGAGAACAATCTAATCGGCACACTATAACCTTTCTCTGTTCTTCCCCAGGACCTATTAACGCGACACAAATTGTTGGTAGCAGAATTTCTGGAACAAAATTACGATGTGGTAAGTGGAAATGATGGAACAATTTTTTTGAAATCTGTCTGTGCTTAGCTAGAAAAAGTGCGCTTTCATAGCAGAGGGCTTCATGCTCCACATCAAATCGTCATGTAGGACTGCAAACTGTTGCTTTCACTAAAGGAGAATTCCTGTGTGGCGTTGGAAATGCAGGTACCCCTCTGCATGCGCACAGACACATGCCAAGGTTTCAGGAGAACTGGCAATTTAAAAATAAGTTTTATTCCTCTTTGCATGCATTGTGTCTTCTCACGCGTGAATGGAACTGTCAACTTTGTATGTAAATACATTGTGGGGAAAAATGCGTGCACATTTTTCATAGAACCATAGGATCAGAATAGTTTGAGTTGGAAGGGACCTTAAAGATCATCCAGTTACAACCACCCTGCCGTGGGCAGGGACACCTCCCACCAGCCCAGGCTGCCCAAAGCCCCATCCAACCTGGCCTTGAGCACCTCCAGGTATGGGGCAGCCACAGCTTCCCTGGGCAACCTGTGCCAGTGTCTCACCACTCTCATGGTGATGAAATTCTTCCTAATGCCTAGTCTAAATCTGACCCTCTCCAGTTTGTAGCCGTTCCCCTTAGTCCTATCACCACAAGCCTTTGTAAACAGTCCCTCCCCAGCTTTCTTGTAGCCCCTTCAGATACTGGAAGGGCCCCCTTCAGGTACTGTGATCAGTTTTGGGCTCCTCACTACAAGAACGACCACTTTGTGATATTCCAGCAGCAATAGGGCCATACTGGTGTCAGAGATACTTTGGACAGAAGAGAAAAACTAGTGGAAGAAGTTTTAGCATTATTGGAAATCATGTGTATCTAACAGGGAGACTGAGGTTTTAGTATTCCTCTTGCCATCCTAAGGCAATTAGTCCCTTGATTTCCTGCCATTTTTCACTTTGATTTTTTGGCTTGGTTTTGAACCAAATGTGGGTCAGAAAAAATCCATTTAAACCAATTAAAATTGGACAAATATGCATCATGGAATTAGAGTACAGGTTATATTCTCATGTTACCTGAGGCATTCTTTATTTCATTGCCAAACTAAAAAGGCCAAAGACTTCTGTGATTCCATTTCTTGAATTCTAGAGTTACCAAGAAGGTTAAATAAAGATCAGGCTTATTATTGCTGAGTCACAAATGCAGCTTAATTGGAGCAAAATTAGTGTCTCTGCAAGCCTGTTCTCATAGTACTGAAGCACTAGCATTGGAACAGTCCTTGTTCTACCTTTATTTTCACATTTAAACTTTTAAGTATAAATTGTGGAAGTGAACTTTTTGTTTCAGATGATTCCTGGACAGCAATGTTGAGGTTTTTGCTTGTTTGGTAGGTGGTTTGAACATACCCAAGCCCTCTCAGTCTGCTTGACCACAAGATTCCTTTGGCCCAATCTTGCAAAAGCCAGGACACGCTCTACTCCTACTGACCCTTGTTGGGCTTTAACGAGTGAGGGTGCTCAGGGCAGGTGGCAGGGGGTTTTGGCATGAGCCATGTGATGCTACCACCAGTTTGGGATGTTCTGTTAAATCACAAAGCACGTTGTTACCACAATATGAGTGTGTGGACATTACGTGCTGGACCCACGTGTCCTGGCAGCAGGTTTATTGTCTTGTAAGAGAAGGCTGCACAGGCACTGTCTCACTTCTGTCCTAGTTGGCTTGCACTAGCTCCTGTTATGTGCAGTCCATATGTGGTATCCATCTCTGCAGTATTTGGAAGAAGAGTGTTCCTGGGCATTAATTCACTGTGTGATAACCAGCCAAGAAAAAAGGCTGTGAGAGCTGGGCCTGGCATTGCAGTGAAGTGTTCAAGGGTAGCATTGCTGCAAACTGCTGCTCCTCGGGGTGTGAGAAGGACCGGGAGGAGGAAGGATGGACTTGACTTGAATTAATTTGTGTTTTCTTGTTATTCTAGATCTTTGAGGATTATGAAAAACTCCTTCATTCTGAAAATTATGTAACGAAGAGACAATCTTTGAAGGTAAAATTTCCCAGCATTTTCCTTCTAAATTTGAGCTCCATGTTCTGCAGAATATGAAGATGCATGTAGGGCAATGGAGCAGCTGTATATTTTCTAATAAAAAAGAAATAAGTGCTTGGGGGTGCTGCCCTTACAATGCACAAGAGCTCACTGTGAATTTTCTTTCCTGAATCTCTAAAGAAGCATTGGGCTGTTTCTATGGAACAAGCATTGTCATTTTTCCTCTGACCTCAAATCTGTACTTTGGTTCATAATTGAGGTTAAAATGAGTTGGAGAATAACAGGAATGTTTCTGTCTGGTGCTGTTTGCTGCTGCAGCACCAAGTCTGACATAACACGGAGGTGAGACCAGATAGGGATGTTAATGTAACATCCAAACGAAATGAAGGTGCCTCTGTGGGACAGCTGCACTGGGCTTGCTTCTGTCCAAGCTGGTTCACAGCAGCTCTTATTACACCCAGCCCATGTGTGGGATCCCTCTCTGTAGTATTTAGAAGATGAGTACTACTGGGAATTAAGCAACTCACTACATGACAACAGATGTAGGGTTTTTTTGTTTTTTATTTTTTTAAGGTGATGATACTTAAACTTCTTAGACAAGCATTAAAATATGTTGCTGCTTTCTTTGCATTCAAAAATAATGTGGTAAACTGAAAAACCTGTAATTGCCTCTATAGCTGCTGGGTGAATTGATTCTGGATCGACACAACTTTGCCATCATGACAAAATACATCAGCAAACCAGAAAATCTGAAGCTAATGATGAACTTGCTGCGGGATAAAAGCCCCAACATTCAGTTTGAAGCATTCCATGTGTTCAAGGTGAGCTAGTGTGAGCTGTAGGGACTTTATCTTCTCCCCATAGAAGTGTTTTTCAGGGTGGGCAAGAGAAAGTCCAAAAAAATAAGGCTAAAGGCTCGGGTTTACAGTCACTTCCAGTGTTTAAGAATGTCTTAATTGAAAACCTTTCTATCACTCAGCCTCTGATTTCTGTTAACCTTCCTTCAGGTGAGATCTAAAGCAGCAGCATTTTGGTTTGGGCTAAGGGTAGTTACTCAAGTAGCAATGAGGTGGATGCTACAAGTAATAAAATACACAGCTTCTAGGCAGTATCCAGAGTACCTTCCCCCAACTATTAGGCCATTCTGCCACATGATTCTAGGTGAAGATTAAAAACCTAAAGTCTTAAAAGTCTATATTAAGACTAAAAGTAGATGGTGCTAGTGCTGTGTGTCAGTGTGAAAACAATTTGCTTTTAAAAAAAAGATTTGGTAAGTCTAAGCTTGAAATGAGTTTAATCCTTCCATCCCTTTGCAGTGATCATTAATGCAGTCTTAGTCAATTACCAGACCCAGCCAGTGTCCCTTTTTTCATGATGATCAATACTAACAAGTGAAAAAATTACTGGTTTTCTACCAAAAAAAGTTCTCTGCTCTGGAACAGGTAGTGAGTTGTATTATTATGCAAAAGTACCTTTAATTTGGAATTAAAACATTCATTTCCAACTATGCAAATAGAGTTGTTAACCATTTTCAGAAGAGGAATTTTGAGCCTGAGAGGATATCATTCCCCAGGATGGTTAAGAAAGGCACCAGCCCTTACCAAAAGTCACGCTGTTGCAGGAAGGTTACATTGCCTTCCACAAATTCAGGTTGACTTGTTGCTTTTTGCACTTCTGCCATTTCTGATTTGGAAGCAAGCTTTCAGATCTGCACTGTGGAGGCTTAGAGGATATGCAGCATCTCCAAAGAGCTTTTTGTTTCCAAAATAAAAGGCTTCAAGTAGCATTAAAAAAAAAAAAAATCCCTCCGTGAAATAAGCAGCTTGGTAAGCTGTTCCCTTGCTGACTTCCTCCACAGTCAGCTGAACCACTGTGAGTAACTTTACTCCTCCTCCTTATCAGGAGGTATGTGGCTCCAAGATAAGAAAGCAGTCAGGTTCCAAACACTTGCAGCCTTTGAGATGCCTATGGAGGGAGGGGATCAGAGGATTGGGCTCTCTTAGCTGCTCTGCGAGTAAACGACAGATTGTTATATACAAGACACATGAGTTGCTGTTCCTGAAATAATGATATGCATGGCCTAGGCCTTGGGAACAGCTAATTTTGCTTATTTTAAGAAGCATTTGAAAGGATTTGGAATAACTTGAAAGGATTCCAGTGTGCAACCATGTCATACGTTGCTGTTTCTCCCATTCTGCTTTCCCATTCCTCCCTTCCTTTCCTTTTCCAGTGTGTTGCATCCCATTTCCAGTTAGAGTGGAGATATTGTAGGCTCAGCCTTGCTTGACCACTTGTGATTGCTGCCACATGGGCATAACCCTGAGGCCTTCAGCTGCCCAGTAGAACAGTGTGTGGTGGTAATGTTGTGTCTCTTCTGCTTGGAGGGCCAAACTCTGTCCTCAGGTAGTAACCATCAAGGGATGCTGTTGTTTTTCTTCAACAGTTCCCATCAGCAGCATTTAAATGGTGCCATGGTGTGCCTCACGCTATTTCACATGCGTAGTGCTTGCTATAGGGAAATTGCAGAACCTGATCAGCTGGAAATTGCTTATTTATGACCACCAGCAGCACACTAGCATAACTCTAGAGGTGCAGCGGAGCTGCCCTTTCAGATCCTTACTGGAGATCTGGGCTAGCTGGATGTAGAAGTACTCAGTTTTTCCCTGGTGGGCATGGTAGTTATAGGATATGTTATAGAGAATAGCAGTGTTCATTTGTGGAGTGGGACAGGGAAGAGCATTTTCCTCTGATTTTATTTCTTAAATTGAATTCTAGTTTCTTGAGAATTACTGAAGGAAGTCCTTAAATATTTAAGAGAATGGGGGAAAACACTACTGGCTGGTTGTGACCTGTTCTGCAGCATCCCTGCCTCCTGTTTCTGGGTTAGTGTCCCTCAGCTTGATTCTCTTGTCATAGAATTATAGAATGGTTTGAATTGTAAGGGACCTTAAAGATCTAGTTCCAACCCTCCTGCCATGGGCAGGGACACGTCCCACTAGATCAGGCTGCCCAAGGCCCCATCCAACCTGGCCTTGAACACCTCCAGGGATGGGGAATCCACAGCTTTCTGGGAAACCTGTACCAGTGCCTCACCACTCTCATGGTGATGAAATTCTTCCTAATGCCTAGTCTAAATCTGCCCCTCTCCAGTTTATAGCCATTCCCCTAGTCCTGTCACTACAAGCCTTACTAAAAAGTCCCTCCCCAGCTTTCTTGTAGCCCCCTTCATGTAATGAAGGTCACTATAAGGTCTCCTTGGAGCCTTCTCTTCTCAGTCTTAATAATTTTGTAGTGATGTAACTGGGAGAGGAATCTTGTCCTCGTCTTTTAATCTCATAAATTTTAAACAGTGCCTGCATTTTTAAATTATGCTTGAAAAATACCTGTGCAGTCCTGGTTGAAATTACAGTAGCCTAACCACAGTGATTTGAAATCAAAGATCTGCTGAGAAGTGGATACTTGCTGCTCTGTCTGAACTGCCAAAAGATTTGGGTTTAAATTACCTGATTTAGATGTTTCACCAGTTAGGCACAGTTGAAATGAAAAAGTGCTTGTTTTGTAAGCTTCCAGGTTCCAACACTCCCATGCCTCAGCTGACTCCAAAAAAGGCATAGGACTCTTACCTCCCTGAGGCAATTTCTAATTGTTGAAGAATAAAACTGTAAGATAGAGATGGAAATGATGAGCACCTTGAGTGCAAAAATATTCTGCAGGAACACTTCATGGCTGAAAATGCCAGTGCCCCTTCAAGCTCTGAGAACATTTCACTCATCCAAGATGCTTTGGGTGGGAAAAGGAAAACTAACAGAGTGCCCACTTGCAGTGCCTTCTTCATTCTCCATTGAGGAGCTGCTTGATCTCCATCCCAGCTCCAACTCCTTCTCTTCCTTTTGCCTGAGCAAAATGGACCTTCTGCCTTGCAGCACCATCCTAAGGGCCTGCAGTTGCTTTGCAAAGCTGGAAGTCCCAGACAATGGAGATTAGCCAGTATTTAATCATTAGGAAAGGCTAATGAACCTCACTCCCTTCTTCCTCCTTCATAAACAATCCAATGGAATCTCCATCATTGTAGGTTTTGAGAGTCACCAGTTCTTCTCTGCATTGATTTCAGTGGAGTGGTCTCAGTCTTGAGCGTCTGCTCTTTAAGAATCAAGCATTGGGAAGGAGTCCCCTGCTCCTGTGATGGATTTGTGAAAGTTATTAGTGGAGGCTGCTTTAAGTTTGCCTGTAGAGGAGACCAAAGCTTTCAGACATACATGAACGTGGAGCAGGTGCTCCTTTAAGCCTGTACATAAAAGCTAATAAAAAGCTCTCTTGACTTTCACATAAACAATTAGATTATTTTGAGGAAAACACCCTGTAGCGGTGAATTGGGATTATGCAACTTTCTTGCTTTTAAGCAGACATTTAGCAAAATATATTTTACTCTTTAAATCTAAAAATAGAATGGGTACACTGTGTTTCGTGACCTTAGTTTCATTTTTCCATTCTCTTTTGTGTATGTCACACAGCTACCTCCTGCAGCTGGCTCTGCAAATGGCCTCACATAATTTGACTGCACTGACAGTTTCTTCTTGGTACAAAACTTAAGCCACACGTGTGGGGATGTGTCCTTTCTGTTTCTTAGTTAGAGGGTTTAAAGGGCAAAAAGGGTTATGTGAAGCGTTGTGCTATAAGCAACATGAACCATAGGGCACCACTGTGCGGTTTCCTGACACAGTAAGATTGTGCGTGACCCCAGGGTAAGTCTTAAAATACTCAATCCAGGGTATCCAAGAACTGTAATCGCTTTTGCTGTGCTGTAGTCCCAGAGGGTGGTGGCGCCTTGTTATTAATTGTAAGGAAACAAGGTCAGATTCTCTAATCAAGTGATCTTGGTATTTGTTTGAAGAAATACAGTGCATGACTTTTAGTGGAGAAGAGAGGAAACTTCTGAAGCTTCAGAGTTGATTTTCATTCCAGGCCTTTTGCAAATATTCACAAAATGAAAGTGTGCTGAAGCATCTATTTTTAGATTTGGAATTTTAATAAGAGTGCTTTCTTTATTTTGGGTCTCTGTCTCTCTCATCTATCTGAATTAAGTGCTCTAGAACATGCAACCTTTCATAATAAAACTATGGGTGAAACAAAGTTCTCTGTGAAGTGTTTTAGCTTCGTTAAACTTAACTTTAGCAGAAATGGTTTTAGCTTCAGCTAAACTTCATTTTAGTAGAAATGTTACAGATATCATTAATAAAGATTTCTGTTTTCAGGGATTTATTTCCTCCTCTATGACAATACAGAGCTCTCAATGAAGGGGCCTCTTTTAAAGTAAAGTCTCGTGGTGGTCCTAATCCTGGGCTTTGTGGAGCTGATTAGTTGATACTGGCAGAATTGATTTTGTTTGCTTAGCCAGAGTATTGAATAACATTTCAGGAATTTTCTGGTCCTTTAGCGTTCTCTCTTTGCAAGTCCCTGTTGACACGGAGCAAGACTGGCAGTCAAGATGATCTTTGTTTGAATGTTCAGTTTGACAGTTTTGCAAGGGGAAGATTAAAATCTATAAATAATAGAACAGGAAGATAAACAGGATATGATATTTTCTATTCAACTAGGTTTTTTAATTCTTCGCTATGGTAATGCCAGTTGTGAGACCAATATGAAATACTGGTATTTACAAGGTTTGCCACTAAAACCTTCCAATTCTGTTTGCAGACCAGGTAGCTTTTACAAGAAGAATGATTTAGATTTCTTCATGTTGAGAGTGAGCCTTCAGCTATCGTTATAAGGTGGCCTTATATACATTGAAGGAAGATGTTCAGCACTTCAAGGTCAGGTCTTCTTCAATGGATCCCATGTGCATCGTAATCAGATTAATTCTGAGAATATGGGTCCTGCCAGTGTACATGGTGATTTTCTCCTTCTTGTCACAAAGGCGGAACTGAACTCTAAAACTAAAAAATTTTAATGAAGATTGGTAATGGTTACTTTCCTGATCCCTGCCCATAGGGTTATGTACTGCTTTTCTCAAAGGAAGCTTGTCCAGACAACTCAGGGATTATTATAGCCCAGATCCTGGAAGTATCCAGCCTCCATCAGCATGGTGTAGGTCAGCACGTGGGGAGCTGCATCATGGGGCTGCTTGAGCTGAGCTCGCGAACTGATGCATTCTCAGCCAGAGCCAAGCATTCATACCCATGAGATTTCAAGATTCATGTCCCCTAGATAGGACACAGACTAGAAAGCTGTGAAGTACACTCAGTTGTGATTTACATCCCCAAGCCTTTTATTTCCCAGTCTAAGGGCAACCAATGCATTGAGAGCAGCATATCAAAGTTATTTGCAAAGGAGGGGATGTTGCTTTCAGATGTTGCGGGCAGCGACGAAACATTCAGCTATGGACAGTCTGTCAAGCGTTGTGAGCGCTGTGAACTGTCTCTTTGTCCCACCAATAGATGTGTCCCTTGTAAGATGTTGCACTTTGAGTGCTTGGAGCATTGTGCAGGAAAGCTGTTGTTTTAGAGTGGCTACTCTAAAGGTATCTCTGAGAGTTGGGGCTGTTGGTGCTACTCTTGAGATGTTTTAGGTGGCAAGTAGGCATAAAACTAAATTGTTTGAATTATAGCTCAGTGTAATCAGAGAAAGGTGATGTGGAGGCCTATGCACAGACGATGTGAATAATGGTAGGTACTATATCATCACAGGGACTATGGCCTAGCCACAAGGTCAAGGAAGACTTTGTGAAAGACTTGGGGCATGGGAGTGTTCCCCCAGCATGGCAGAGGTTGCAGCTCTTTCCCCAGAACAGAGGGAAAAGTACCTTCATGCAGGAACTCCTAGGAGTGACCTGAGGAGGAAGGATCTAGAGGAGACAAAAGCATAGGCAGGAATTATAGCCAGGATGCCAGGGTTTAAGAGTACATGCTTTGCCTTACATTTATAGAATAAAAAAAAAGTAGTCTTACCTCCCTGCTTGGGCAGAGGTATTTAGTGTGGCACTGTTGATGTGTACTGAGCCCAGTTCCTTCCCCCTATCCCCCATGTGTAGCATTTTCCACCCCACTTCTATAACTGCTCCCCTAACTGAGGAGTACAAAGCCTCATGGTGGGTCCAGTAGGAATCCTGCCCCAGGCTTTATGAGGCGGTGTTTCTGGGGGCAAGAGGCTGCACCACAGCTTCCTAGGATGGCGTGTGCATGTTCTTCGTTGTGTAACACAGCACCTCCCTGTGCAGCTGGATGTGGCTCAGATTTTCATGCGGGCACCATCTCAGTGGAGATAAATGAACCTGCAGGAGAGCCTCAGGTCTGGAGCCAGCAGCCCGGAGGCTGAGCGAGTGGTAGTGCCGCCTGCGCTTGGCCGGACAACATGCCACTCTGTACTGTCAGCAGATGTTTGTTTTCATTCTGGTTTGAACAGGCTTGGAGGGAAACTGGACATTTTCCAGTCTTGTCCATCCTTAATTTCTTCTCATCGGGTAGAGAATAACTTGAGTTATTTATGTTGTTGCACAAGCATTCGGGCGGTGTTTGTTGACCAGCCATGGTAACCTCAGCGCAAGCCAGATACAGGAGCTACTCCCAGGGTGGCTGGGGGTGTGCTGTGCATGTCTTCCCACCCCTTCCAGCCCCTGGGATTGACGTCTACACAGCCTGCATCTCTGCGGCATCCTGAGGTCCCTGGGAAGAGTTTGTCACCACTGGCCTTTACAACCAGCCTTAAGTGTCAGTCAGCACATACCACACAGAACATGTTAAAGAAACAGGGTTGTGGTGTAGGGGTTCCTCTGCAGCTTTAGGCTTTGCAGGAGGAAAAGTCAGAGCATGGCTAGAATTATTCTTAAAAATTACTCTTTGAGAAGCCTAGTAAGGCACAGCACTGCTGGCTCTGCCAGGTGAGTACTGATGTGTCACATCTCCTCCCTGTGTTGCCCCCCTGCTCGGCTCAGTGAGGGCAGGGATGGCACCGGGCACACCACAGAGCTTCTCCTGCTGGAAATTTCCACGCTCCCCTAAATTGATTAGGCGAGGGGAAGTGGAGCTTCTGACGTTTTTCCAAACCAAAATAAAGCTGGCAAGTCTAATTTTAGGCTTTGCTTAGTATGGAAATGATATCACTACCGACACAAAGGTTTTCCAATCTCCTGATAATTAATTTCTCTGTACTGAAGTCTTGCATGTGGAAGAGGCTCAGAACTGATAGCTCGTTCTTGACAGCAGGTTTACAATCAAACGCTTTATCAACAAAGAGAAAAATTAAAGGGAAGCGCTACCACACACAGACATAGCTTTGCTTCAGTTTGCTGTTGAACCAACGTGTTTTTAAGTCCTCTCTCTGTGTCTTGGGATAAGGAGTGTAGCAGCAGAGTATCTGCCTGCCAGCCTCAGCTGACTTGTTAGAAGATAACTTACAGTGATATTGTGACTGATGTTCCTCTCTCTCTCTGTCTCTCTCTCTGTATCTCTCTGTGCCTGGATTTGCTTGCATGTTAGGTTTTTGTGGCCAGTCCAAACAAAACGCAGCCTATTGTGGAGATCCTGTTGAAAAACCAACCCAAGCTAATTGAGTTTCTGAGCAACTTCCAGAAAGAGAGGACAGATGACGAACAATTCACTGATGAGAAGAACTACCTGATTAAGCAAATCCGAGACTTGAAAAAGCCAACGGCGTGAAGAACTCTTCTCGTTTTCCACTGTAGGCATTACTCTCATTTGTTAAGTTCCTCTGTGTCCCATAAACACCACAATAGTACTTGAGAAGGCACAGCAAGTACCTGGTTTTTATTTCATCTTTTGTTCCTAGATGTCAAGAGTAGAGGGGTTTTACATGAAAACTAAAAAAACAAAAATCTAGAATAATATATTATTTTTAATCAAATCTATAATTATTTATGTCAGTTTAGACTGTCTCTGTAATAGAAGCTGGTTTGACAGATTTACGCTCAAGAAGAATGAACCTCTGCTTAACTTTGTCAGCCAACTTGAGCTGCTGGTGAATGGACAGAGTAGGTCTTCTGAGGACTGTTGACGTTGTTCCTTTGCACCTGTAGTTGTGAGTTTTCTTTAGTGCTGCACACACACAAGACTATGAAAGAGTACCTTCATCTCTGGAGTTAGCTGCACATATAGATCGGGTTCTTTAGTCAAAACAGTAGGAGATAAAAAAGCATTGAAGATCACGTTTTTGCTTTATTTTTGTGTTCTTTCATCTTTAAGTTTCTTTTCCCCTAGATGAGAGGTTTCCTTTTCAGTGCTAGGGAATGGATGAAGACATCAGCCAGAAGAGCTATTTCTGCCTGCCTCCTATTTTCCTGTGTGTGATTTTCCCTGCGCTAGAGCACAGGCCATTCCCACCAGCTCTCAAGCAGACCAATGAGGAACAGCCCCAGGTGCATGGTGCCCATGTAACCCCCGATGGGAAGAGGGCAAGATCGATGCCCCTCTGACAAAGCCCGTACCAACTAAAATCAGCAAGAAGCCTGTCCCCAGTTCCAGTGGGAATAATACTGGGTGGTGGCCAGAGTGACTGAGGTGGCTGAGCCCCAACACCAGTGCGAGAGGAAGGTCCTCAGGTCCATCTGGATTCAAATCCCAGTTGTGCGAGGCGAGGCTGAGCAAAGTTCAACAGGAGCATGCTGAAATGGCCTCAGCCTGAACCGCTGAGTGGCCTGGGGTCCATGAGTCATTTGGGAGCTGCAGGTGCTCTCAAAGCTGAGAGTCTTTATTGGATACCGAAACCAAGTGCAGAAGAATATTTAGCAGGTCTAGGTGCCAAAGGCTACTTCTCGTCTGGCATTTTCCATCCTTGTTCATCCCCATCTGCACTGAAATTGTAGAAGGGGAAATGGTCACAGTGTTAATGTTTTAATTTTAATAAGCTCTGTGGTCTAAAGAATGTTTGCCAGGTGTGTTTGAAGAGTTTTGGGATCTTTTGTTTTCTAGTGGGAAATGAAAATGTTACTCTGATGCTTTATTAGGAAGTGGAGTGTGAGAGCAGGGAGTGGAAATTTCTTGAATTTTTCTGGACAGCCTAAGTTCTGAGTTTTCCTACTTGCTGTAAGACAGCTGTCTAGCTAAAATAGCTAATGATCCAGATAGAAGGGCGACATTGAACTGTAAAAACAGAACAAGACTTTTTCCTTTATAAAACTGTTGTATATTGGGGTGACACTTTAATTTATGTGCTTTAGAAAAGGGATGAAATGGAACAGATTGTGAACTCATGTTTTTTTCAGATGTCAGATATACACAATAACTGTACATCTTAGTTGCCTGGAATTTTAAAAAAAAATATTTACAAGCTATTAAAGGCATGATTACTGATCACCCATTATTTCTATCTCTGGTTTTTTTTCCTCTTGCCTTTCTGGGTAGCCAGACTTCATGCAGTGCTAAATTCTTCTTTCCTTTGCCAGCCAGTTTCAGCAGATGGGGAGAGCAAGAGACAAGTACTTTCTCCAGAACTAACGCCCTCTACAAGTATCATATCCGTAGCTCTGGCTGGCAGGGGACGTGGCAACCCAGGCCATGGTCCGGCTTAGCCTGATTGTCATCTTCACTCCCAGCCCTGTGGGCAGCGCTCGCTCTTGGTGGTAGCTTGTGGGTCAATAAAGAACCATCTCCAGAATCGCAGGCCTCAGAGCTAGTCATGTAAGTCTGATCCTCTGAGATCTGGAGCCTAAAACCAAAGGGCGCTTGGCTTTGCTCAAAGCTCCTGGGGTGGGGCTGTCTCCAGGGATGGATTAACACGGAGACACGTGTCCATTGCCTCAGCCTCTGGAGTCATATGAGAATGTCGGGCTTCCAGCCTGCACTCAGAAAATAGTGTTCTGGTGTGTTGCTAGGGAATGCCTGTCCTTGACAGTGAGTGTGACCCATGCAGAGGTGCCCTGTGCATCTCTTATTTATAAACATGGATGGTTATAAATATCTAAAGGGTGGGTGTCAGGAAGATGGGGTCAAACTCTTTTTAGTGCCCAGCAACAGGACAAGGGGCAACAGGCACAAACTGGAATGCACAAGTTCCATCTCAACGTGAGGAAATACTCTGAGGGTGACGGAGCACTGGAACAGGCTGCCTGTGGAGGGTATGGAGTCTCCTTCTCTGGCACTATTCAAAATCTGCCTGGACACATTCCTGTGCATCCTGCTCCAGGTAAGCCTGGTTTAGCAGGGGAGTTGGACTGGCTGATCTCCACAGGGCCCTTCCAACCCCAACCATTCTGTGATTTCATGTTCTGTGGAGATGAAGAGGGTGATCAGTGCTGCGAGCGGCTCATCTGCACAGTCTGGACACACAAAAGCAGTTGAAGACATCAAAACCTGGCTGTAATATGAGTCAAGAGGTTACACCCACACCCCATGTTTGCATAGGCAGGAGCCTGCAAAGCCATCAAGGAAAAGATTGGCCCTGTCTCTGCAAGGGCAGCCTTTTCCAGTACCAGCAGCCAGCAGACCACAGGGTGAGTGGGAAGGAGGGCTGGTGAATAAGGGGTGTGCGTCCATGTCTGTCTACAAGAGAGGAAAAAAGGGAGCGGTCTTACAGTAAAATGACATGTGCCAGGCCCTTTGCAACTTACCACAGCAGAAGCCAATCCTGAAGTTAGTATTGCCAAGACACCCTAAAGTAATAGGAGTCTTCACTAAGCTCAACCTGCTTAGCTCTTTGAAAGAAGAAAAGGCAAAAGAAATGGTGAAGAAGAAATAAAGCACCATAACAATAATTCACAGCAGGCAGGGACACATCCCTAATTAAATGAAAATAAGGTCTCTTCTACTGCAACTTTGAAATAATGATAGAACTTCTGATTTTTTTTGGTGCATTCAGTCAAGGTAGTTCCTCTGATTAAGTGACTGCTCCCACCAGGAACAGACAATCCCTCTGAAATTAATATCTGCAGGAGCTGTGTGGTTGCAGGACAAAGGTCATCAGAATGAGGGCAGGGTAGAAGATTGTAGTGCAGAGAGAGAAAAAAGCTGGAGGATGCTTGGGCTGCAGCCTCTCCATTCCAATCCCCACCTAGAATTCAGAGGGGGCTGGATCGTAGAAATGAATCTCTGCCAAGACGCGATGTACAATCCTGCACATGAAACCATATTTGATACAGCAGAGTGCCAGGAATCTTTGAACCATAAGCTTCTGTCCTGGGATCTGGGCGGCTTGTGCAGCCAAGGGAACTCTAATGAGAAGTGGCAACAGCCTCCCCTGTCTGTGATGGCACAAGCATCAGCAGGTGTGGACTCAGGGGACTCCAGCCTTTGGAAAACATGGGTATTAAGACCAACTGAGCCTTTTAATCTGCGTGTTCCAGGGACAAGATCAGATGGGAAGGAAAGAATGACCTGGACCTTATGATCTAATGATGAAAGCACTCACATGAGGGAGAGGAGATCTGGATCCCATTTGTTCTCTAGTGCGTGCTTTGCTGTTGCCCGTGAAATAGGAACAGGACTAAGAGAACCCAGGCCTCTCTCCAAAGGGTGCAGCAATGTTTGATCAGTAGAGAAGCTTTTTCTCTGGGCCAACAAATGCTTAATCTTCTGTCTGAAGTAGAAACACTCCAGTGGTTCGGTTCCAAGCATCTTCCTGCAGAACATCTTATGCCTGGTGGTGCAGGCCATTATCAGGCAGAAGGGATCTGGCTTTTGGTCTCTGTGACACGAAAAGGAATTGTAAATTGCTCTCTCCCTTCTTGACTAAGCACTTGCGCATAGAAATACAGGCTTCCATTGCCTTCCACCGGTTTTGGACATGAATTTGGCACCTGCCACTTTCCCTGTGTGGAGCTCACACTGCATTTGCCTTGGGCATCACCCGCTGGACTTGTACACACTGTCTGCAGCTGAACAACACCAAGCAGCTGAGGACTATACAGACCACAAGAATTCATTGCTTTTACTACCAAGCAGTGATCTGAAAGCCCATTTTATCTCTCATTTATGAATGCAGGCTCCTAAGGGCCTTCATGGCTGGAGCCTAAGTCCTGGAGCTTAACAGAGAGCTCAGCAAGACTTTCTACCCATCAAGAGAAAATCCAGGGCTCCTCTCCCACTGAGAGAGCTATGGATTTACTCAGGCCTTTGTACATTTATTCCATACTCACACACCCCAAGTGGTACAACACAAGCACTTAAGACTGGGTGTGAGGTGTTCCAGAGCCTCTAGGGACAGGACCAACCCCACAGCGAGAAAATCGTAGAATCATTTAGGTTGGAAAAGACATTTAAGATCATCGAGTCCAATCCTTAACCTAACACTGCCAAGTCCTCCACTAAACCACAACCCTAAACGCCACGTCTACTCCTCTTTCAGACACCTCCAGGGATGGTGACTCAACCACTTCCCTGGGCAGCCTGTTCTAACGCTTGACAACCCTTTCAATGAAGTAATATTTCCTAATATTCAGATTAAACCTCCCCTGGTGCAACTTGAGGCCTCTCTTCCTATTGCTTGTTTGGAAAATTTACTTGGGAGAAGAGACCAACACCCACCTCCCTACAACTGCTCCTTTCAGATAGTTGTAGAAAGCAATATGGTCTCCTTTCAGCCTCTTTTCCTCCTGGCTAAACAACCCCAGCTCCTCTTCAGAAGACTCGTGCTCCAAACGGTTCCGCAGCGAGGGGCTCAAAACTGAACATGGGATTCAAATCCCCCTGGTGATAGCTGCTGTGGCCTGGGCAAGAGAAGGAGCTGAAGTCCTTGCCACCCCAGCCCACGCTGAAGAGGAGCCTTGCCTCCCACAAGGGCTGGAATCCCTCAGCATGTGGTGTACGAGGCCACAGGGTAGCAGCATTCCCAGCCAGGGACTGAGCAGGGTGCTGGGCAAGCAAGATCGGACAAGGCCAAGGGAGAACCCAGGACAAGTTTAGCACTTTCGGCCATGTGGTTCAGCTGTAAAGCCAGCATCCCGCAGGGCTGTGACTTGGCCTGGCTCCCCAAGGAGCCCCGGGGAGAGGCAGGCGGTGAGCCCAGCCCTCCTGACTCACGGTCTTGCTCCACAGTGCCTGCCTTGAGCTGGCTCCTCTTTCCAGGAATGGGAAAGGAGGAAAAACAATCAACCAGCCACTTTCCTATGGCATCGGTTGTGAGTGGCTTTGCAAAGCCACAAGAAAAAGAGCCTTTTCCACCTCAGGCTGTGTTGCAGTGAGTGGCAGCAAGAGGAGAGCCTGCGCCTAGGGTGCAGCACCAGCTCAGCTCCAGCCAAACCATGGCCATGGCCAGCTGTGCCACAGTGAGGAGGTAGCTCCCCAACTCCCAAACACCCACACCCAGCTCAGTATTGACTGATGTACTGGGTACGGGGACACGGGGTGTCCCAGCACATCTGTGAAACAGTGGTCTGCCTTGCATTGCACAGCCCAACACTTTATTCCCCATTGCTACAGGATCCCTGTGGCTGGTTTCCAACACTGCACGGCACTGGCAACAGCTGGGACGGCTTTGCTACTGAGCCTTTGCCCTGGGAAAGCATAGAATCATAGAATCATAGAATCACCAGGTTGGAAAAGACCCACCGGATCACCGAGTCCAGCCATTCCTATCAAACACTAACCCATGACCCTCAGTGCCTCGTCCACCTGTCTTTTAAACACCTCCAGGGAAGGTGACTCAACCACCTCCCTGGGCAGCCTCTTCCAGGGCCCAATGACCCTTTCCATTAAAAATATTTTCCTAATGTCAAGCCTGAATCTCCCCTGGTGGAGCTTGAGGCCATTCCCTCTCATCCTGTCCCCCGTCACTTGGGAGAAGAGGCCAGCTCCCTCCTCTCCACAACCTCCTTTCAGGTAGTTGTAGAGAGCAATGAGGTCTCCCCTCAGCCTCCTCTTCTCCAGGCTAAACAACCCCAGCTCTCTCAGCTGCTCCTCATAAGGCCTGTTCTCCAGCCCTTTCACCAGCTTTGTTGCTCTTCTCTGGACTCACTCCAGAGCCTCAACATCCTTCTTGTGGTGAGGGGCCCAGAACTGAACACAATATTCGAGGAGCGGTCTCACCAGTGCCAAGTGCAGGAGCAGAATAACCTCCCTGGACCTGCTGGCCACGCCGTTTCTGATCCAAGCCAAGATGCCATTGGCCTTCTTGGCCACCTGGGCACACTGCTGGCTCATGTTCAGTCGCTGCCAACCAACACCCCCAGGTCCCTCTCCTCCAGGCAGCTTTCTAGCCACTCTTCTCCTAGTCTGTAGCACTGCATAGGGTTGTTGTGCCCCAAGTGCAGGACCCGGCATTTGGCCTTGTTAAACCTCATTCTATTGGTCTCAGCCCAGAGGTCCAGCCTGTTCAGATCCCTTTGCAGAGCCTCCCTACCCTCCAGCACATCCACACTTCCACCCAGCTTAGAGTCATCTGCATCACACTGCCCTGGTGAGACTTCCGATACCTACTGGGGTGCAGGACACGAGTTATGGCTCAGCATGTCCCCACAGCCTCCAGCCTTCCCTGGCGTGCCTCTTGTGTTCCTGGCGAGCTACGCTCACAGGGGCTGTGGGGCAGCGTTGGCTTTACTTCAGATCCTCACCCCCATGTCTGGACCTGGTGTTGAAGCCTCGTTGCCCCATGGCCAAACATGTAACCTGCTTCATTTAACCATGCCGCTGTGCCAGCAGAGGCACCTCCAGCATGCTGAGGTCTTTTACCCGTAGCTGGTCAGAACAAGCACCTGGTCGCTAAGGGGAACAGGCACAAGCAAAGTCCTTTCCTGACAGGCACCAGTTGTGATACCATCGACCAGCTCCTCATAGCTAGAGAAATGAAAACCAGCCAGCTCCCCGACACAGCTCTCTCGGGGAGAGCTACCAGCCTGCTGATGAATGGAGTATTTCTTCTGAGGACACGTAGAAGGCAGGAACATGACTTTGAGGCCACAAAAGTGCCTTGGTCAACTCTTATGAATAGAGACTCTTTATTTCCAAATTGCCGGGTGCATTACCTCCACTAAGGCTCGGCTTTGGCAATGCCCTTCAGCTCGCCTGCAGAACAGCTGGCTTGACAAGAGTTTGGAGCGGATTTAAAAAATACCTCTGTCGAGGCAGGGCCCGCTGCATCTGTTCAGAGCTCTGTGCAAACACACGGTCGGGGTCAGCCAGCGTCACACCCGGGCACAGCCCTGCCCCAGACACATCAGCAAGCAAACCAACCCATCGTTTGCTCAGGGAGATGGTCAGATGCCCGATGGGTTCTGTGTGCGTAGCAGGACAAGCCAGAGCCATGACCTCCTGGGGTGGGGGGAAGAGGAGAAAGGCACCTCCTCCTATTTTAAAGCTGGGTGTGGGGGTAAAAAAACGTTATATTCACAGATGGACTTGCCTTGTGCCCCAAGGAGTGTCAAGGGCAGAGCCACAATTAGCTCATGGGATGGAGCGGGCTCTCGCTGTGGGCTGACGGCAATGGCTCACGCTTTCGGGTGGATGAGGTGCTGAGGGATATGGTTTAGTGTTTGATAGGAACGGTTGGACTTGATGATCCAGTGGGTCTCTTCCAACCTGGTTATTCTGTGATTCTGTGATTCTGTGAAAGCAGCTCTGGGGGCAGGCGTGCTGGCAGACACAGGAGCAGGACGCCCTGGGAATGGCAGGCATGGCAGCAGAAGGAGACACATATGCTCATTCCAACAAAAGACCCAGCTCTCCTGCTAATGAATACTACTTCTGGCCATACAGCTGAGCTTCTCTGCTTCTACTGGTTTTTGTTTACTCTAGCTGATAATCTGTCTTGCCCCACAATGGTAATGAAAAGCCAGGAGCAGGTAAATGCACTGGTGGTCATAGTATCCTGCATGAATCCTTCAAGTATTAGAATCATAGAATCACCAGGTTGGAAAAGACCCACCAGATCATCGAGTCCAACCATTCCTATCAATCACTAAACCATGACCCTCAGCACCTCGTCCACCCGTCCCTTAAACACCTCCAGAGAAGGTGACTCAACCACCTCCCTGGGCAGCCTCTGCCAGTGTCCAATGACCCTTTCCGTGAAAATTTTTCCTAATGTCCAGCCTGAACCTCCCCTGGTGGAGCTTGAGGCCATTCCCTCTTGTCCTGTCCCCTGTCACTTGGGAGAAGAGGCCAGCACCCTCCTCTCCACAACTTTCTTTTAGGTAGTTGTAGAGAGCAATGAGGCCTCCTCCTCAGCCTCCTCCAGGCTAAACAACCCCAGCTCTGTCAGCTGCTCCTCATAAAGCTTGTTCTCCAGCCCTTTCACCAGCTTCGTTGCTCTTCTCTGGACTCTGCAAGGACATTGTGGAGCAGGGAAGGCATCTGTGCTGGCATTTGTACGACCCGTCCCTAAGGCCTGGCTCTTGCTGAAGTTGATGTTCAAATGCTCCATGGTTTCCTCAGACTTCTTCAACCCCTTATTTTGCCTCCAAGTTAGAAATCTAGCTGCCCCGGGGTGGGGGGGTGTGTGCGGAAATTTACTGACAAAGCAGTGAGTTGACCTCACCAGAGCCAAAGTAAAGATAGTTGGGCAGTGAAGGCGAAGGAGGAGAAAAAAAGCAGTGGGCAGACTGCAAAGGCTTCATTGTTAATACTCCTCTCTAGTGCCAGGGATTAACACGTTGTAGAAGTACATTAAAGCTAGATCAGACCCCATCCCTTCAGGAGTGGTGGCAACGCATGGTGGTCCTGTAGCTTCAGAAAGCCCACCTAGAAAAACAAAGTGGAAAATTTCAGGTACAAAGAGATGATGCTTGGAGGGCAGGAGAACAGGGCTTATGAGGAGCGGCTGAAAGAGCTGGGGTTGTTTAGCCTGGAGAAGAGGAGGCTGAGGGGAGACCTCATTGCTCTCTACAACTACCTGAAAGGAGGTTGTAGAGACGAGGGAGCTGGCCTCTTCTCCCACGTGACAGGGGACAGGACAAGAGGGAATGGCCTCAAGCTCCACCAGGGGAGGTTTAGGTTGGACATTAGGAAAAAATTTTCACAGAAAGGGTCATTGGGCACTGGAACAGGCTGCCCAGGGAGGTGGTTGATTCACCTTCCCTGGAGGTGTTTAAGGCACGGGTGGACGAGGTCCTGAGGGGCATGGTTTAGTGTTTGATAGGAATGGTTGGACTCAACGATCCGGTGGGTCTTTTCCAACCTGGTGATTCTATGATTCTATGATAAAAGCCACGCTGCAAAACACCGTGGGGCAAAGCTGTGCTCGGTGCTCTCCGCTGCACATCCCCGGCCCAAACACCTGTGGAGCTCAGCAATGCCCTTTACCTACACCACAGTCACGCCAGCTTCAGGTTTTGGCTCTTTTTACTGTGAGTTTTGAGCTCTCTTGTGATTGTTGAGCTCTCTTGTGAGTTTGGAGGCCTTTCAAGCGTTCTGGCATTTCTGAGCATCCGCACAGCCTTGTCTTTTGCCGGGTGCCCTGGGTGCTGGTGCAGTACCTGCTCGAACACCCACCCCTGCCCTGGCAGACCGCCCCCAGCCTCTTTCCAGGGGCAGAGAAGCCGGGAGGGCCATTTCCCTGCCGGCAGTGCCCTCTCACGGCCGCGCCGCAGCCCTGCAGCCCCGGCCTGTTAATTACCGCCGCTAATGAGCAGGGGCTCCTTTTGCAGGAGCATTTTTTGCAGGGGCTGAGGCAAAGCAGCCCCATTTTCGAGGCAGGGAAGCGAAGCGAGGAGCCCTGTGGGACTCGGGCTCCTTAAAGCAGCCGCGGAACGAGCTCTTTGCCTCTCCCCTCCCTGCTCCCAAGACTTTGCGGCGCTGCCCTTGGGCTGTAGGGTCAGCCTGACCGCGGCCGCCGCGCACACACAGCGCCATGAGATCCAAGGGAGGGTTTTAGCGTAACGACCCCTCTCTTGGCCCCACCAGTGCCCATCACGTTGTCAGAAGGAGGGGGGTCCAGTGGAAGGTGCCTTGTAACAGCAGCCCCGCTCCCATCCAAGAGAGGGGACAAACCCATCAAACACTGAGCAGGACGTTCTGCCCCTTTTCTGAAAATCAGCGAATCGTAGAATGGTTTGGAAGGGACCTTAAAGATCATCCAGTTCCAACACCCCTGCCGTGGGCAGGCTGCCCAAGGCCCCATCCAACCTGGCCTTGAACACCTCCAGGGATGGGGCAGCCACAGCTTCCCTGGGCAACCTGTGCCAGTGCCTCACCACCCTCATGGTGAAGAAATTCTTCCTTATGTCTAGTCTAAATCTGCCCCTCGCCAGTTTATACCTGTTCCCTCGCATCCTATCACCACAAGCCTTTGTAAACAGTCCCTCCCCAGCTTTCTTGTAGCCCCTTCAGGTACTAGGAGGTCATTATAAGTTCTCCTCAGAACCTTCTCTTCTCCAGGCTGAACAACCTCAGCTCTCTCAGCCTGTCCTCATAGGGGAGGTTCTCCAGCTTAAGAGCAGATGTCACCTGTGTTTGTGTGTGCAACAGACAAACCAAGGAAGATCAGCAAGTGTTTGACAATTCCCTGCAAATGCCTTTCTGTGCAGACAGGAGTTCTGCCCCACACATGGAGCACCTTCATGAGTGATATGGGAACCCAGAGCTATTAGAAAGACGTTTATAGCGAGGCCGGTGTTGGTACCTTCTCCCAAGTAACAAGCGACAGGATGATAGGAAATGGTCTCGAGTTGTGCCTGGGGACGTTTAGAAAAAAAACCCTCTTCACTGAAAGGGCTGTCAAGCACCAAGCAGGCTGCCAAGGGAAGTGGTTGAGTCCCCATCCCTGGAGGTATTGAAAAGACAAGACGTAGATGTAGTGCTTAGGGACATGGCTTAGTGGTAGACTTGGCAGCACTGGGTTAAGTGTTGGACTTGATGATCTTAAAGCTCTTTTCCAACCTAAAGGATTCTGTGATTCTGTGAAACTGGAATCATCATCTGCTGCTTTTGTAGTCTTGAAGCAATGTCACCTGATGGATCTAACAAAGCCAAACAGGTATTTGAAGTCTGGTTCACAGGCGGAATGGCTGAAACAAACGGATCCATTTAGAGGACTGCAAAGCTTTTCAGAGTAGTCCTCGCACTAAACATGGCTCTGGGAAGCCTGTCCCATTGCCAGCCCAGCTGAACGTGTCCCACCGACTGCTCACTGTGTGTCTACAATGACATTTCACTTCAAGAGCACTTCTGAAATCAATCTCCCATCTGTCCCCACTTAGTGCCTGTGGCTCTGTGACACGAGCTGGTCTTAGAGTGCATTGAATGGGATCCTTTCAGATGAAGTTAAACAGGATAACGAGCTGCAGGAATAGCTGTAATGCACTCGGCTGGTCTGGCCACACGCCTGGGCTGGAGCTCAGTGGGTTTAAAACCCCTGATGGGTCAGTCAGGCCTTCAGCATCACCTGCTTCATGCTACAGCCCTGCTCCTCTTCAGCTGCACCATGACCAGCACAGCCCTCGGTCTGATCCCTGCAGCGACCTCCCTCTGCTGTGACTAGGGATCAAAGACACCACCATTCCAGGGCAGCAAGGCAGAAGGTGCAGCAGGGACCAGTTTTCCTTCCAAAATGGTAAAAGCTTCACCCCCTTCTATTGCTGCCAATCAAGAAACAGGCTTACTCTCCCAAGAATGAGGGAATTAATGCTCATAAATGCTCGCAAGGCTAAGGGAGGGGATCCCTGCCCTCATCCGGGGCTGGCAGCAGGCATCGTCTCATGCTGCGACAAATTCTTCAGGCAGAGCAGAGGGAAGTGATGCAGCTCAGCAAACAGCTGGGACAACAGGAGAAAGGAGAGCAGTGGTATGACCATTTCAAAGCATTCTGTAATGTTTCTAATAACCCAAGCACTTAAAAATACACTTCAGTACTCATTGTTGGATTAATTTATTAGCAGAAAACATGTTTTGCTGTAAGGCAGACAATTAACAGGGAATTTCTGTAATTCTCAGTCAAGAGGCCATTAACTGATAGTTAATACCGGCAATTAAAGCAACTGCTCTGAAATGAATGGAAGAGATGCAAAATGCATATGGAAATTTCATATAATATATAAAATATAGAACTCTCACATTCCATAATTTTGAATACATTGTTCCTTTTATGTAAGAAACAAACATCTGCAAAATAAGCACTGCAGGAGATGTCCAATCGTCCGTGGCTCTCCCAGAAAGCAGATGTACATACGCAGCAGCACCTACACCGTCCATGGGTTGAGAGAGAAACCCCATTCACATTGTTCCTATTGGCCAGGATAAAGACCTTGCTTTGTAACTCTAGTGAGAATTAAAGAAGTTGTGTTATACTGGTGGTCAGAACCTACAGAACATTGTGAGCCTTTGAAGGAATCTGTAGAAATCCAGGAAGACAGAAATAAAGCCAGATTTCCAAGCCCTTAGCCCTACAAGCAATTCCAGCAATTTCATGGAAAGTTTTGTATAAAAATCCTCTTTAAAACCCAATAAAAAGTAAAGGTAAAATTTTAACTCCTCATGAAGTACAGGTTTCCAGCAGCATTCACTGCAGTGTAGTTATTTAATGTGTGTGATATTGACTTGTATCTTGATTTACCTCTCCAGGTGCCCAAGCCACCTCTGATGTTTCAGGGACTTTTCAATTTCAGCTGCTCCAATTTAGATAGAAGCCGGTTCTGATACCAGCTAACTCATCAGTATAAAACTTGAAGAAGCTTTAAACCTGACCCTGTTTTTTCCCCCCTGCTTCTCGTAGAAGAGTGTTGCCAATGGATTATGGAAACAGGAAGGTTTAAGTGGGTGGGGCAGACTTTTTACTCTAATCTGGACAGTTTTTTTCTGATCTGTAGAAAAAGCCCAGAGTAATTATTCAAACACAAGATACTTACAAGAAGTGGTGGTGGGGTCATATGCCAAAGTAAAATATTTAAGATTTAAAACCAGATTATAAACTTGCTTATGAAACACCAACATTTGACTTTAACCTCACACAGAAGTTACAAACAATGAAACTACACAATCCTTGAGAGGAAGAAAACGTCCTTCTGAGGCTTGCACAGCATCCAGACCAATAACTTAATTCCCAGGCCCCGGAGTCTGAATCTGACAGGTAAGGCACAGAACTCTTGCAGCTGGATCTGCTGGTCCCAAATTCAGGATGGAGGTTCTTCCACACTAGATTATAAAACCTGGTGAAGTGGCAGTTCAGCTACTTCCTCCTAAGCTACTATGAAAAGCTCTTTTGTGGTGTGATGCAAAAATGCATTTCACCATCCTTCCCTTAACTGACAAACAGTGTCAGATTTTCTCCTTCATTCTCCTTCATTCCTGGTCCTGGGAGATGAAGGTGTCTGCTCCCTGCCTAGCAAAGCAGCAGTGGTGCAGGTCAGTCAGCTGTCTGATGAGATTTCTGCTGCCAATACCACACATAAAACACTCAACCAGCAGCCCTAGAGTAGCCCTCGGTCTAACCAGGCTCAGAAAAACAGCAGCTTCTCCAGTTCCAGTAAGTTCTCATGATAGTAAAAGGACATAAGCGTTCCTCAGTTTTGAAGTCCAGTTACTGGCTCATACTGAGTATGAGCCATGGGGAATCAATAGCTCCTTGCTACAGCCCCAACCTAAGTTGTACCTTACGTTACAAGGCCAGTAGACAAACTGCGTGAGAAAAGACTGCACAAAATTAATGCCACATTAAGGATGCTTTGCACACAACCCAGTCACAGCTTTGCTATCTAGTTCCAACCTTTTCCAAAGTCTAAATCAAACAAACAGAACCTAGAGCAGCATCTTAAGACACGATTCCCTTTCCAGGACTTTAAGGAGGCCAGCAAAGACAAGATGCATGAAAGAACTGGGTAAAGGCTGTTTATATATCCTACCAGCAGCAGCAGCAAAAGGTTTAAGGTGTTTGCACTCGAGAGCTGAGCAGAAGAATGAACAGTGGGGTCTGGGAACATCTACTAAAAACAGCTAGAGGTCATATTCAAAGCAGTAAACAAATGGGAGTAAGAAGAATGGCCTCGCAAAAGATGCAGGGTAAAACACTCTGTTCTAGTTACCCATTACCTACCCAGCACCCCCTCAAAACTATCAACAACATCAGGCTGCACTTTCACTGGATTTTTTAAAGTCCCGCTTGCTCCACATGGAGTTATCCAGGAGATTAGCACCTGAAAAGATTTGGGCTGTTCCACTGGTTCCACCCCATCTAAGAAAGCTGTGGCTGCCCCATCCCTGGAGGTGTTCAAGGCCAGGTTGGATGGGGCCTTGGACAGCCTGGTCTGGTGGGAGGTGCCCTTGCTCATGTCAGGGGGGTTGGAACTGGATGATCTTTAAGGCCCCTTCCAGTCCAAACAATTCTATGATTCTATGATCTGGCAACTTATTATGTTCTTCAGTCCTAGCAGGCTGTTAATACAGATTAACAAAACCTGAACACTAGCAACACTAGTTTGTAAGGGACAGTGAGACACACACAGCCAAGTTCTTTTAGGCCTGCTGCATACAGAGCTGAGAGAAAAAGCAAAGCTAATCTTTGTCTCCATTAATTCAGATGGGCTGCACTTGAGGAAGCACACAGAGCAGCAATGCGAGTACCACAAAACTAAACAGCTCTGCTGCTATGGTAATTGGAAGAGGGTATGTACGAGAGACAAGCTGGATCTCCACATCACCTACCTAGCGACGACTGCTATCCCAGTGGCTTTGCCTCCTTTATACAAAACAGACCAAGAAGCAAAAGCCACTTTCAGGAACAGGAATAATTGCTAGTAATTATATCTATCTGCCATTTCCTAGAAGACTGCCTTGATGATTATACTTGAAGAACTGCATTCTACTAGCCCAGAACCCAGAAATCCATTCCCTTGATCCAAACACTAAGCAAAGAAGATACCATTTTATTATTACTCTGATTGATCAGAAACAGACTTTCAGTGGATTTTTTTAATGTGTTAAAAATGATTAGCCACCCTTTCACAGAAAATACAAGCGACATTTTTTTTTGCCAGGAACTTCTAAATTAAAAAGACCTTCAGGTGATTCAGTAAAACATTTAAGACATCATAAATAAACTTATTCTAAAAATCACTTTCCAAACAATAAATAAAACTTGTCCTTATTTGAAAGTGCAAACAAGCAGCATTATAAAAAGTACAGAGTGAGACTGCAAAAGTGCTTAATTATTCAATAGTGACCAAGACACAGTTTCTTGTTTTGGTGCTGCTGGTCATCTAGTGATTTTGTTTTCTGGACCCCATCTAAAGAAAAAAATGTGTGAAACATTAATGTAATAGTAAGCATTGTCTAAATACTCAACATATACAGGTACAGCAGAATAACAGTGGGTGAGGGGTTGGGATGGGGGTGTTTCTCTTCTTCCCCATACAGTGGAACATGCATTAATCATAGTAAAAGAAACATATTAAGGAAAAACCCCAGCAACTTAAAAGAGTTCAGTGTTGAAAATGCAAGAGTACCATCTTGAAGAAAACACTGTTAGAAAAACGAGCCCTGTTAAAGGTTGTCAAACAAAGTACCCAGGATGAATCTTTCTGCAGCTGGGTCTAAAAAATGTTAGCAGAGAGAGGGACAAACAAGCTCTAACATTTTGCAGCGATTATTAATGCCATAAACACTACCTTGAGTCCTGCCCTCCTCCCTTTCCCCTCAGTTCATAAGGAAATAGCTAACAAAGAGACTTCTCCGCTTATGTAGCTCACTACATGTTAGGAATTAGCTTGTAGTAGGAGGCTATTCATGCGCTACAAAAAACACCTTCAGTCTTTTTTATGCTCCTAGCATGGTGCTCAGTGCTTTCAGTAACTGCCACCTCCCTATCATTACGTTCCACATCTTCATGCTTGAGGCACAAAAAATATTTAGGTTCTTTTTCCACATTAATTTCACCTCTGGATGAGAAACATTTTAAGCACTGGAAGCTGACAGTAGATGCCAATGGCGGGTCCCTCTTTTGGCACAAAAAGGCTTCAACATAACACCTATTTAAACACTGTTTTCAGGTGCAGGTCTACAAGGATTTTGTGGCCTTTGTGTATACACACAAAAATAAATGTTGATTAAAAAGCACTGGCATAGATTCTACTTCATAAAAGAAGCACTGAGATTTCTGCAGAACATATTTAAATGCCTTGGAGGAGTCCAATTTCTCTTGAAAAAGAATGGCATTCCTTATAGAGCATGATCTAAAAAGTCTTTATAGAACAAAATTTACAACATGATAAAGTAGTCTGAAATGATCTATGTGCAAAACATAGCACTGACAATAGCACTGGTAGATTTTGTAACATGTCTACTAATGCCAAGCATTTGTTTAAACAAGTTTATGTGTTTCATTTACAATTAGATCATCTACTCCGATAAGTTTTTATAACAAAATTTAAACAATCAAAATCAAGATTAATTAAGACCAATCAAACCAAGAGGGATTCAGGTTTGTTTAAAACTTGACCTCATTATTGACTTCAGTCATAAAATGAATTAATGAAAAAAATACTTACTTTCCCTGGCTGTGGAGTCACGGAAGTCAAGGGCATTGGTGTGCAATGGATTTAGTTGCCACTGGCAAAAGAAGGAGGAAAATTTACTTGTTACAGAAGACAGAAGAGCAAAAGCAGAAAGAAAAAATAAGCTACAGTCCTTCACTAAAGGCATGACTAGGCGTGAGGCAGGAAATAAAGGGCTCCCCCTCCAACAAACACTTGCTTTGAGGGCGAAAAACTATTAAGGGATTTGTGGCCATTTACTCCCTCAAGAAGGGGAAATGAGCCTGCTCAAAGTGACAGTACTGCAGTTTGTCACGCTGAGCACCTGGAGCACAGGTGCGCTGGGCCACCTTCAAAACCCACCACAGCTCTTTCAGAAGCTGCTGGGGTGTTCTACAAAATCACACAGTGGTTGCCCCCATCAGCTGCTGTGCTGTGACAGGGAGGCTTGGAAAGGACTCCAGAGTGTGAAGAGACCACCTCCAACAACAGCAAGGAGTTAAGAGGGAAATGGACAAGGAGTTTACAGAAAAGTGACAGACTTGGCCCCACCACCTGCCATATTGCACAGCACTTCTCTCCAGTGTTGTGAGAGTAACCTCTCAGTTCCACTCACTCGACTAAACAGCACAAGAAATCACTCCTCTGTGCTGGCCGTAGAGGACTGCTCATTCCAATCTTCCTCCCACTGCTGCCCAGAGTTTTTAGAATATAGTACATTTAGACACTTACTGTAAATTTGCTTACACCCTCAAGTTCACCGAACTTCATATAGGATATGTCTGCTTTCTTTTTTCCAGCGTCAACATCTCCTGCATAGATCTGCTTGATACCAGCCCCTTTAATCAAAGGGACACATTCATCACATGGACATTTTGTCACAAATATCATGCTTCTCTCGTCTGGCTTTATTTCTCGACACCTACAAGCAGTCAGAAAACAATATTCCAGATTTTATATCCTGATAGTTTTGAATGGTAAAAAACAATAACTCACAATAGCAAGCAAAGGAGCGTTGCACTATCCACTCCAGCAGCCATGCATTGGAGAGCCTTTAAAAACCGAGTTCATTTAAGAAGTCTAAAGAAACTCCAGAAGCTGATGGTGCCCCTGCACATCCAAGTTCTGCATCATAGGTATAAACAAAACCACTGCAATCCACACTTCAACAAAGTGACATCATGCATTTGTCATGGAATTATTTCTGAACCCTCATTCTTGCCTGTGGTAAAAACAAACCCATTACCTGAATGTCAAGGCGTTCTGCTCCGCGTGTATAATGTATCTGAACTTTCTGATTTCCCGATCCTTCTGTTTATCATCCATGTGTGGAAAATCAGCATATTCAGATCCAGCAGGAAAAGCATTGTAACCACAGCCTACAAAATACATTGCTCCTGTTCCATCACAGCTTCTCTGCAACAGTAAGCAAAGCAACAAATCTGGAGATATTTAAACTAAGTACCAAGTCAAAGTGTTGCGCAGTGTTTACTTTCACATTATCAGTTCATGTCAAGTTACAGCAGTTAAGAGAGAAAAAGAGAACTCGACTTTCGCTAACTGCTCCATGTCTCTAAGGAGCTTTTCCATTAAGTTCCAGAGGTGAGATGGGGCAAACTGTGACACCGCAGACAACACACTGTACCAGGCTTTAGAGGCTTTCCTTCAACAAGTAATACCGATAGCAGGAACAAAAAGTCTGAAGGATATAGTCCTTAAGATTTTCTGCAACATACAGAATTAAAGACGGCTGGAGTTAGACCCAGATTCATGGATAGTGTTTCACCCGTCTCTCAACAAACCCACTGGCCAAAGGGCTGGCAAAGTAGCAACTGGCACTTGCCATCAGAACAAGAATCAAAACAGAAACAAGCAGCTGATGACTGCAGTGCTAAAAAAAAAATAATTAAGAGTATATTGCAGCTACCTGAAGAATGAGGCTTCCTAGGATTGGTAACATACATAATTAGAGACATAAAGGAATAAAAATTTTATATTTTGATGGGAAAAAGCACAGTAACAATATTTGTAGAAAAATATAACTTTCATCCATCATGGACCCACAAGAAAGCTGGGGAGGGACTGTTCACAAAGACTTGTAGTCATAGGATGAGGGGGAATGGGTATAAACTGAAGAGGGGCAGATTTAGACCAGACTTAAGGAAGAATTTCTTCACAGTGAGGGTGGTGAGGCCCTGGCACAGGTTGCCCAGGGAAGCTGTGGCTGCCCCATCCCTGGAGGTGTTAAATGCCAGGTTGGATGGGGCCTTGGGCAGCCTGGGCTGGTGGGAGGTGTCCTTGCCCATGGCAGGGGGGTTGGAACTGGATGACCTTTAAGGTCCCTTCCAACTCAAACTATTCTACGACTCTGTGATCCAAAAAGACCTGTGCTGCAGCTAGTAAAGCACTTCAGTTACAACAGAAGTCCTCAAGAGATTGTCGGGCTATGATTGCACTGAGGCCTCTTCAAGAGAGCTGCAAAGAGGGACCACGGAGGGCAGGCAGAGCTGTGCTGAAAACTGTATAGCCAGGGCACCTGGAACAACTTTCAATGACTAGGAAAGTAAGGGCACTGAAAGGCCAGAGACATTTTGATTGTTACTAAACTTATTTATACTTTCCTTTCATCTCAACAGCCCAACAATGAACCAGTCATTAACTTAGTTACTAAAGAACAAGAAGTACAAGCTTTTGATAGCGTTGTGCGTGCAGGTGAAAAATGCATGTGTATAAACTTAGAGCAAAATAGCAAACTCAAAGCAGATACAAGTGCATGAATTGTGAGTGCAAGAAAAGTAATTTTTTCAATACTTACTGATTTTTCCTCTGCCCAAATAATAGCTCCAACTCCCGTTTTATGATCCTCTAAAACACATAACATTTTAGCAGTAAATAGCAGATAAAGTACTTCTAAGTTACCTATACGTTAACATATGACATCCTAGAGTAAGGAAAACATTCATTGTTGCTGCATGGACAGGACAAAAGAAATACAGAAGGATTAAGAGGTTTGAAGTTATATGAGTCTACCGCAAAACTTGCATTTGCTTTAACTGCAAGGCCACCCATTCTAAGACTTTGCTATGTATGTTTGTTCACAAACACTAAGAAGCAACAATACATTTATCAGATAAAACCTGTGCTAAGAGTATATATGGACAGGTTTGCTGATGTGAGATGGCAAACTGATAAAAACCTTCTCATTATTTACTACTTAATTTAATTATTTAATTTCTCACATTCCTTAACTTTATGGTTCTGTGGTCTGAATTCCTATCAGAATTAGTTATATTTTATACCTAATTCAGAGACAAACTGTTAACAATCAGATTTTGGGGGTGTTTCCTATCACAGGAAAACTGGAACAGAACTTTCATTATGTAGCTTGGAAGATTTTGATGGAAATCAGCAACCTTCCCCAGTAGCTATTCATGAGAGTTTTGACCAGTTAAAACAGAGCATACGAAGAAGAAAAAATGGTTTTGGCTTCCAGCGATAATACCGTAGATAAAACTTTTCAATCCACCATTTCTATCATCCTTAGTACGACTACCACACGCAGTCACTCAAAGAGGGTCTTTCCTGACAAAGACATATTTTATGAAAGCTGATAACTTTATTTATATTCTACATATTAGTCACTGATGTATATTAAGCCAGCATAGAAAATATCTGATCTTGCCCCCCTTGTATCCACCTGTAAGACAATGTAAATCATCTAAATTTGTGTGTATGATGTTATGCATTTTAATTTCATAGAGAACTAGGACTTCATTACAGAGCTACAGCGGAGAAAGAGTTTGTTCAAAACCCCGACCCAAGTCTAGGCTGAACAGCACAGATAAAACTGAATTTTGCTGCCCTAAGAATGAGTACTGAAGCTTGGTCATTCTATCTTGCACTGCTCTATACAACAGCAGTTGTAAAAACACTCAGAACTGGTTCCATGCAACTTCTGAATTACTTAGAAAAACTCAATCTCCTCTGCAGCCTTTGGTGACCAAATTCATGGAGGGTACCCAAAAAAGGGAAAGGTTCTATAATATGAAGGCTAAAGTTTGAATGAGTTGCAAGGCACATTCGACACCTAACTCGATAGATTGTTTCTGTTTGCATGTGTTGAGGAATTAGTTTTGTTTTAAGCTTTAAATATGAACTATTTATTTGTATATGAGGGTTAAAAAATAGCGACCATCCTATTTAGCTGAAAAAAAACCCCAAACATCATTAAGGATGACCAACAAGTTGTAAGTCATTATATTCTGTACTCTCTGGAAGAATCTATCAGTTTGCTGCATTTGGTAGCATCCCTACCCAGAAAAATAAAGTAGCTAATGGAAGTTATCTGTATCAAATGACAGTCCACAGCTGCCCCTGAATACCTGTTCATCAGTACTCCAGCATCTTTGCAGAGAAAACCCCCATTAGATATATAATCACTTTCACTAATAACGTTGGACCTTGGAAACTTAATATAACCGTACTTAGTGCCCTGATGGAAGGAATTAATTCACTGGTCTTTTCTGACCAAGGGTACATGTGCTTAAAATATTGACACTTACTTGATAACAGAAAAATATTGTGAAACCTCTGTAAAAAAGAGCTTCAGAGCAGCATGAAGAATTTAAATGTCACTGTATCCTATTTTCTAATAGATGTTGGATGTGTTGGCAGGGAAGACTTTGCTAGCATTGTATATGAAATACCTGCCCAGGTTGTCTCTTGGAAAGCTCAGTGCTTTCACACACACCATGTACCCCTGTGGAGTTTTCAGCACTACTGCTGCTCCTGTTTCACAGGTGTAGGAATGAAATTCAGCAGCTTCACAGTCATATTTGGAAGAAGAAAGACTTCAGGAACTTGCTCTACTCAAGAGACCCATTCTTCCTCCAGTACCATAACAACTCACCTGTCCTGTAGGCGAGGAGTCTGGCTTGGATCATACAGTGCCTTGCGATTTCTTGGGGCAATCCCTGATGGTCTGTTTCATTTGTTTGCTGTGATTCACTGTTGTAAAATCCAAAGCATCCAAAGACAGGGACACTGGCAGCCACTGTCGCCAAGACCAGGACAAGATCTTTCATGTTTTGCCTAAGGTTGCTGAAATAGGGGTTTTCACAGAGGTTCTCCAGTCCCATTGTCATCAATATTTGCTTGTGCATTTCCTCATTTGAGATTAGGAATAAACTTTCATATTCTTTTATTCTCTCTTGTCTACATGCAGTATAAAAGTCAGTGTTAGAGTCAGGCTGAGATTTTGCTATTTTTTGAATAAAGTCAAATTTGGTGGAAGTTTCTTCAACAAATTGCATCATATAGCACACCAAAGGCTGAAGCAACACACACACACGAGCACGACTATTTGACTTCAGTCTTTCTACTGCTTTGGCATCTAGCTTTGCATCATCAGTAGTCACCGGATTGGACGCCTCATTCTGCAGGCTGATTTCAGGATCCGCAGGCCAGTAAGAAATCCTGTTCACACCAGCTGGAAGAGAAGATAATGCAGCAAAAGGAACCACGCAAGTATGGCAGAACATAAACTTCATACTCAACACACTATTCCTTAACCCTGGTTTTATTCTTTTAAGGCACTAAATGCTGCTTAAGGGCACCTGGACAACAAGAACACTAGCAGATTCTGAGTGCCAAGAAGCTACTTGGCTTAATAATCAGCCTGTAGACAAAAACTGGAGTTCCCAAGTTCTATGATCTTTGTGACAGACAGATTTTGCATCTTGCCTACAACAGATACATTACACAAAAAACCTTAACCCTAATAGAAGCTGCTGCTGAGATTAAAACCCAGAACTTGCAGAAGGGCTGAACCAGCAGATCCCATTTCAGGAAGTGAATAATCTGACCTATGTTCATCTCACTTGAGAAAAGGAAATCCTAAAGTACTCCCTGTGATTTCTGCTTTAGAAACTACCCTTCCTCTGCTGCCTCTGACAAGCAATGGGAGGGCAAGGAAAAATGTAGCAATCTAGGCCCTGTCATCAGGCTCAGGGCTGCTCTGCCAAAGTACAATGGGAATGTCAGAATCTCAGCAGCACATCTCACATAGGAGAGAAGCACCACCAATAATAACAACTGCACAGAGAAATAGGGTCTCAGTAGAAAACCCTATTTTCTTGATCATGAGCTCCAGGAAAAGCACATTCAATGCTGTTTTCAGCCTTGTACAAAATATCAGTGCAAGCTACACAAGTTAGGGATTGGCATTCACAACTGGGACAGTCCAAAGCGAAAACAGGCTTTCTGATACCACCAATCTCAAGCATAGCACTTACTCCTACTCAACAAGTTGTTGCTTACCATTTACAATCATTTTTAAACATGTTGAACATGGTTTTCTGGAAAAATAAAGATCACAGTTTTTAAGTCTTGATCCGTGTTTAATGAGTGCAATCTGGCCAGCGTGCAAGTCTGTACTGGAACAATGAAGACCAACAATCTTCATGTTTTTCACCACAACTAGACCACTCTTCTTGACCTATGGAAAAATCCATTACTATTATTATTTTACTTTTTTACAACATCAAGTCCATAGAGGTGTGACAGCTCTTCCTTGGGTAACAGTTACCAGCCAGGATCAGAGCATACAGCTCTTCAGTACAAACGGTGATACGAATCATTAAACAATCTTTGTTGTATTGCCCCCAAGCAGTATTTTTTGGTGGGTGCTACGTGTGCCTGTTAATATCGGAGTGCTGTGACCCTGACAAACTTCAAATGGGGACTTGTCGCAAATTCCCGATTTTTCTGGTCATTGCTTTGCCCATAACAAAACTCAGAAGCAACACTGAAAATTCTGTCAATTATAGCTGAAAAACCCTCTGAATCAACCAGCATCTGGAAATGCTAATGAATTCAATTTCTGTCTTAATCTTGACCATCCTGGAAGCCAGGAGCTTCTCTAGCTTTATTTCTGTCTCTTCATTCATAGAAATGAATCCTGGTTCTAAAGAATCTTCCACGTAAAATATCTGCATACCAGAGACAAAAGATCTTACATTTGGATTTCTATGTATTACAAGGAAACAGGATACAAGAGAGTTTGATGAAGCTGGTGAAACAGATCTCACTACGCAATCCAGCTGCTACCACAACACTGTTGCCTTAGATCTGCAAATTATTCAGTTTCTTTGCAGTTACAGAAATCAGGCCGTAGTAAAGCTCTACATGTAACTGTAGTGCCATTCCTAACTGAATTACTAAATTTGAAACTGCTTTTGAAGGCTACATGGTGCTCATCTACTCCTGTTTCAGATCTGGTCTGGGACATACCAAGCTCTGAAAATTAGGCCTAATTGTCACTCAAATAATCTTCCTCTCTTTCCTTGTCCTAGTTGATACATGTGCTATAGATGTTAGCAGATGGGCATGCTCTGCACAAAGAATTGTGATCACAAAAGAAACTCTGAAAAATGCCCCTCTATTTTGATATGTAACTGGCAGCTATTTACAAGACCCATTCTCAAGGCCAGTTTCTTTTCATTGTCACCTAGGTAGTTATCTACAAGTTCTCGATAAGCAAACATTTCAGGTAGCTCTGTGCACCTCCACTGTAAAAAAGAACTCTTCTACAATCACGAACATCGATATTTTAGAGAGTATCTCTACATCATCAACCACATTGATTTTAAAGTTAGAGTTAGTATATACTAAGAGGTGCACTGTACACACACCTCCTTTGTCACGCTCTTCAAAATACCCACCAGCATTTTGTATAGTTCCTTCATCTGTATATGGGGGTATACTTTGCCTTTCAAAGTTTTTCAGAAATAGCATGCTATTTTTTTATTTAAAAAGCATGCTATTTTTCTCCCACCACTAGATTTTTTTCTATGTCTAAGCAATATTTGAAAAATGTTTATTATCTTTTTTCCCCCCCTCTGAACTGTCTGCTATGTAAAGAGCAGGTAGATTAAATTCACTGCAGGACAGTTCAGAAAGACCGATTAACAGTAAATGTAGACACTTTACCTGTGATTTTTTCTGCTGCTCAGCCGAGGGAAAGAGCTCCATCCATAGACTGAGCAAAGTAAAAAGATTGACCTTAGAAAGTCTTGGCATTTGACCTGTCATCAGAAGGAAGACAAAAAAAGAAATATTTCTTAAAAAGTATTTATAAAGAAACTCCAGATTGTTGAACAATATTATCCAAGTTTTGTACACCACAGACACACCACATCAACCACTTGTGGTATTACAGCAGCTAAATCCACATGGTCCTCTCCAGAGCAGTAACTGTCAACTCAGAATGTGCGCATCTGGATGCAGAGATCAGATTTGTGCAACAAGAGACAGTAGTGAAACATTCACTGAAATTCAGCGAGTTAGTTCTACTCAGAGGTGAAGAGCAGAAATCGTAGATCAGATCCCACATAATTTAATGTGCTCAAACGATTCACAGATGCTTATAGAAATTTGAGATATAGCTTGTGACTCAGCTTCAGGCTCACCACAGAAGAGAGCAGAAATATTTAGATATGCATCATGATCTTACAGTGAAACCCACAGTAAGAGTGGATCAGCCGTTGTGAAACCTTCCAGTCACATCAGTTCCGCAGAAACCTGCTTCTGGATTCTACAGCGTGCTTAAATTTTGGTTAGGTTTTTACAAAAATTTAAACCTATTGCCCAGACTGTCACTTCTGACTAAATAACCAGAGAGGTAGCAAAGAATCCCTTCTCAGACTACTACCTCATGCTGTGTTGTGCTTCTGCTCAAAATCTGGACATTGTCCTCTGAAGGCCAGCACTCAGCATCACTGAATGTCCCACAAATCATAGAATCATAGAATAGCTTGGGTTGGAAGGGATCTTAAAGATCATCCAGTTCCAGCCCCCCTGACATGGGCAGGGACATCGCACCGGCCCAGACTGCCCAAGGCCCCTTCCAATCTGGCCTTGAACATCTCCAGGGATGGGGCAGCCACAGCTTCCCTGGGCAACCTGTGCCAGTGCCTCACCACCCCCAAGGTGAATAAATTCTTCCTAATGTCTAGTCTCAATCTGCCCTCCCGCAGTTTATACCTGTTCCCTCAAATCACCACAAGCCTTTGTGAATAGTCCCTCTCCAGCTCTCTTGTAACCCCTTTCTGGTACTGGAAGGTTGCTCCAAGATCTCCTTTGAGCCTTCTCTTCTCCAGGCTGAACATCCACAACTCTCTCAGCCTGTCCTCAAATTGGAGGTGCTCCAGCCCTTGGATCATCTTTGTAGTCCTCCTCTGGACCCATTCCAACAGTTCCATATCCTTCTTATGTTGAGGATTCCAGAAGTGGACACAATACTCCAGGTGAGGTCTCACAAGAGAGGAACAGAGGAGCAGAATCACTTCCCTCGACCTGCTGGCCACGCTCATGGCCACACTTTTTCATTGAAATGAAAAAGAAGGAAGTACTACATCGCTCACTAAAGCTTGCACCATTCCAGATGTAAAGCTGTCTTGCCAGAAGTTAATTAAGTCTTCAAAAAAATCTCCAGTCCCTATTTCAGAGAACTGTAATGAACACATATTCTGCTGCAGGTCTCACATATGCTGTCTGACAATTGTATTTATTTCTGGTTTTATCTCTTACTGCAAACATTCAGGTTTTTGCAAAGGAGGAAAAGGCAGAGGCAAGAATAGAATAGATGAAAACATTTCTTTAAATAGTTCAGCATTTTAGAAGGGGTATAATCATATACTAAGATTGCTTCGGTGGGGGAGAGGGTTAGTTTAATGACTTGCCTGTGAACCCAAACAATTAGATCAGCAGGTGAACACATGCACTCCACAACTGGAATACCACTTGAGATCAGTATTTTAGCAGCATTTTTCACACAGAAGTGTGATTTTTGGAAAGCAGCTGTAGAACACTCAGCAGCTGCACTCGATGCCACACTGCCCCCTGCTCCTCTGGCTGCCCAGCTGTGTTATCCCACTGTGCACAAGCACTGCAAGGGGCACCTAGGTAGCACAATCAGATATGCGTGCTAGAAATGTGTGCGGCAAGCAGCACGCACAGAGATTTATTATGGATGTAAAAGTACGTCTACAAGCCACTTCTAAATGAGTAGAATTTATTTTCTTAAATGAGCATTTAGTTCACTCTCATTACAGCCCCAATCACTCCTGTTGTAGCACAGTCCCCAAATGGGAAGCTAAACAGCGCAATTTATACCAACTCGCGCGTATACCATCACGCTTCCTGAAATGCATTACAATTTGGCATGCGGAGTAGATTTGAAACAGAATACGCCAGAAACGAGTTTGAATTACTGTTTGGTTCCTGCACCTAATCTGAATGTGACTGTCAAACACAAACTAAAGAACGTACTGGTTTCACAACACTGCTGTGAATTGGCATGAACTTACAACAGGCAGCAGGAAAACATTATGGTGAAAAAGGAAGGAGTGGGGTGTGAGGGGCAGCAGGGCTGTGATCTGTGGTCACATTAATCATCTGTATGTATCCGCATCTTTTATTCACTTAGGTGGTTAAATGTTCCCTTAAGCTCAACAGAGTGAAGAGAATTCTGATACAAGTGGCCTGAAAAAAAAAGGCAGCAGACATCTTGCAGAATTTAAAGCAGCTATAGAATATTGGGGAAGAAACATAAACCGGCTCTTTGTATTAGCAGGCAAAAAGCAGCCGGGCACTGCCCATCTGGACATGGGTCAGATACAGGATTATGCCATGGTTGCAACATAGGAGTCCCTGGTCTAAACTCTGAAAGGCTTGTAAGAAGTCATCTTACAAGAATGAAATGAAAACTGTGCATGACACCATCAAGGGGAAGGGAATCAATGACATCACTCTCCTGTCTGGGAAAACGAAACTAGAAACTGTTTTAATTTTCGCAGCTCATCCTCTTGGCTCGCTTCGAAGCAGGGTTTTCATAAAAGCAGGATGAAACAAAACTCATCAAGGAGACCTGGCAGCTCTGTTGTGGTCCTTAGTTTGACAGCTGACTATAAGGCCCGCGGGTGATCTGTATGTACACACCACTCCCCTGGGACTGCAGTGATGGGATATATGAAATCTATATTCTCTTCACTCGGGCATCCCCTCTAGCTCCGAGAGAAAATTGCTCGCTACTAAATTCACACATGGGCCCTGCTATAGGGGTCAGAAGAATGACTCTGAGGAGGTAAGCAGTTCTGTGCACATTACATTCCACACATATTAACGTGTAATGGGGATAATGTGATTGAGAGCAGCCCTGTGGAGAAGGAATTAGGGTGCTGGTTGATGAGAAGCTCAACATGAGCCAGCAATGCTCACTTGCAGCCCAGGAGGCCAACCGTATCCTGGAGTGCACTAAAAGAAGCGTGGCCAGCAGGTCGAGGCAGGTGATTCTGCCCCTCTGTTCCTCTTTTGTGAGACCTCACCTGGCGTACTGTGTCCACTTCTGGAATCATCAATGTAAGAAGGATACGGAGCTGTTGGAATGGGTCCAGAGGAGGGCTACAAAGATGATCAGGGGGCTGGAGCACCTCCCATTTGAGGACAGGCTGAGAGAGTTGTGGATGTTCAGCCTGGAGAAGGCTCAGAGACCTTATAGTGATCTTCCAGCACCTGAAAGGGCTACAAGAAAGCTGGGGAGGGACTTTTTACAAGGACGTGGAGTGATAGGACGAGAGGCAATGGCTATAAACTGCAGAGGGGCAGATTTAGACTAGACTTAAGGAGGAATTTCTTCACGCTGAGCGTGCTGAGACACTGGCACAGGTTGCCCAGGGAAGCTGTGGCTGCCCCATCCCTGGAGGTGTTCAAGGCCAGGTTGGATGGGGCCGTGGGCACCTGGGCTGGTGGGAGGTGTCCCTGCCCATGTCAGGAGGGTCGGAACTGGATGATCTCTAAGGTCCCGTCCGCTCCAAGACCCCCGTCCCCAGAGCCCTTCCCTCGGGGCTCCCGTCGCTGCGCTGCCCGCAGAGTCCGGGCGGGGCCGTTAACCCCGGGAGCGCCGCCCCCCGCCCGCCTCCCCGCGGGGCTCACCGGCCATGCTGTCGGTCTGCGTGCTCGCCGCGCTCACCCGCGGCCTCCCCATCGCCGCCTCCTCCTCCGCGCCGTGCATCGGTGCCGGTGCCGCGGAGACCCCCCGGCCCGGCCCGCCCCCATGGCGGCCCCGCTCCGCCCCCGGGGAGCTGACGGGCGGGCGCCTCGGCCAATAGGAAGCGGGAGAGAAGGGGTGGGCGGAGCTTGGCTGGACGCTTCAGCCAATGGAGAGCTGGAGTTGGGGGTGGGCGGGGCTTCGCGGGATCTTCAGCTAATGGAGAGCGGGAGTGGAGAGGTGGGCGGGGCTCAATGAGGCGCTCCTGGCAATGGGAAGCGGGAGGTGGGGGGTAGGCGGGGATTACTGGGGCGCTTCAGCCAATAGGGAGCGGGAGTGGAGGAGGTAGGCGTGGCTTAGGGGCCAGGGCGTTGGCCAATAGGGAGAGGGCTGGTGGTGGGCGTGGCTTAGCGGAGCGCGTCAACCAACGGGAAGTGGGAGTGAGGGGTGGGCGGGGCTTAGGTGGGCGCTTCAGCCAATGGGAAACAGGAGTGGAGGATTGGGCGGGGACTAGTTGGGCACCTAAGCCAATAGGAAAAGGGAGTGGGGGGTGGGAAGGGCTTAGTGTGGCTCTTTAGCCAATGGGAAGCGAGAGTGGAGGGCTGGGCGGGGCGTAGTGGGGCTCTTCAGCCAATGGGAAGCGGGTATGGAGGGGTAGGCGGGTTTTGGGGCGAGCGTGTCGGCTAATAGAGTGGGAGTGGGGAGTGGGCGGGGCTTAGTGGGGCGCTTCAGCCAATGGGAAAGGGGGAGTGATGGGGTGGGCGGTGGTGTGTGACGCTGTCCTGGGGCCTTATGCACATTCTATTGCTTTATTATGAACTTCACAGCTGATTTGGAGCTTTGGACCCAGCTCTGTCTGGCCTTGCATTTGGGATGGGGAAAGGCTGCCCAGGGATGATTAGGGAAGGAGACGCATCTGTCCAGCATGGATCACGCTGCGCACACGGTGTTAGCACCCCTGGAGAAGGAACCGTGCCTGGAAAAACACTGCTGGAAAGAAAACCTGCTACCAGAGGGACTTCCTGCCTAATTTTAAAACAATACAGTTACTTGGATGAAACTTAAACTCTACTTTACCTTAAATAAAAAAATACTCCGCTTTTTGCAATGTTAACTGCTTCTTGTATCAGTCTCATGATCTCCCTAGCACGTTGCTAAGGGTTTTGCCAGTTTCATAGAATCACAGAATCATAGAACCACCAGGTTGGAAGAGACCCACCGGATCATCAAGTCCAACCATTCCTATCAAACACTAAACCATGCCCCTCAGCGCCTCGTCCACCCGTGCCTTAAACACCTCCAGGGAAGGTGACTCAATCACCTCCCTGGGCAGCCTTGGTTAGGTGAGAAACACTTATTTACTGGTAAAATATTGAAAAGGACGAAGTCTTTGAAGCAAAGACAATAATATTTTTATTTTACAATTCAGCGCTGAATCGGATGCCCTTCTATAAGAGGCATTGCCCGTCTTGTAAAAGTGGTAGGTATATAGACTAGTTTTAGACAAAGAACCATGTACATCCTCTACGAGTGATTATTTTTTAGGTTATCCAACCCTATCTGCAGGCTGCCTTCAAGTTATCTCTTGACCTAAGACAACTACATCTTATAAGACAATTAAGCATATCTATAAATTCTTGCAACTCTAGAAGAGTGTTTATCCTTTCAGGTTATTCATCCATGTCTGGAGATCGTCTGCATATTATCTTGATAAGTGGCAATTTTTAAGTTAGTATGTCTCATAGTGGTATGTGTCTTCAAAAATGTTTTCTTTCTTAGACAGCAAGGGGGTTTGGAAACTCTGTCCTTTGAATCAATATCTTGAAACAAGACAGATTTATATTACGATAATTAAACATACAAAACAGCTGCAGCAAAACTTATCAATTAATTCTCACAGGTCTGTGAGAAACAGTATTACTTTCTGTCACTGCTGCAGTACAAGGAAGATCTTACACCAGCAAAACCCCAACCTTCATCCCTGCTGCTTGCTTCCTCATGTACTGCCTTTTAAACACCTCCAGGGATGGCAACTCAACCACCTCCCTGGGCAGCCTCTGTTAGTGCTTCATAACCTTTTCTGTGAAGAAATTTTTCCTAATGTCCAACCTAAACTTCCCCTGCCACAGCTTGAGGCCGTTCCCTCTTGTCCTGTCACCTGTCACTTGGGAGAAGAGACCAACACCCACCTCTCCACAACCTCCTTTTAGGTCGTTGTAGAGAGCAATTTGATCTCCCCTCATCCTCCTCTTCTCGAGGCTAAACAACCGCAGTTCCTTCAACCACTCCTCATAAGACTTCTTCTCTAGTCCCTTCACCAGCTTCGTTGCTCTTCTCTGGACATGCTCCAGCACCTCAATGTCTTTCCTATAGTGAGGGGCCCAAAGCTGAGCACAGTATTCAAGGTGTGGTCTCACCAGTGCAGAGTACGGGGGAGAGTGATTTCCCTGATCCTGCTGGTCACGCCGTTTCTGATACAAGCCAAGATGCCATTGGCCTTCTTGGCCACCTGGGCACACTGCTGGCTCATGTTCACTCAGCTGTTGACAAACACCCCCAGGTCCTTCTCTTCCAGACAGCTTTTCAGCCACTCTTCCCCAAGCCTGGAGCACTTGTGTCCCAAGTTCAGGACTCTGCACTTGGCCTTGTTAAACCTTATTCCACTGGCCTCATTCCATCGATCCAGCCTGTTCAGATCCCTCTGCAGAGCCTCCCTGCCCTCCAGCAGATCGACACTTCCTCTCAGCAAACTTGGTAAGGGGGCGTTTGATCCCCTCATCCAGATCATTGATAAAGATATTGAACAGGATTGGACCCAGCGCTGAGCTGACTGTTCAAGGAAAGATCTGCAAATACAGCTGAAGTTGTCCTTGTGATGTTTCCAGGAATGTTAAGCTCAGATGCAGTTGATGGAGCACCTGAAGTAGCTGGGCCTTGGCAGGGAGGCAGTATCACCCTGTCTTGGCAGTGCCAGCCACAAAGTTTGGGGCCTTTGCTAGGGAAACAGTGCAGAAAAAATATGCTCGTGAAAGTTATCTCCTGAAAGTTATGATTGGGGGTGTTTATGCAAGTGCCATGTTTAATATATTTTAATTTCTTTGTACTTAACTCAGATGTGGTTTAATTGTATGTGGTATTTTACCCTCTGTGGAGAATTAAATATTTATGCATTGCTATGGAAGTGTGAGAGAAGCAGGAAGAAACCCAAGACCCACACACCGCTTCACGCTACGCAACTTTAACAGTTTGTCTGCTACTAGGAACCGCTGCAAAACTGCGATGTTTGGGTCGTGTTGGCTCTCTGAACAACTGTGGTTAACCGGGAAACAGTTTTGGCTGTCTCATGTACTGGCCAAGAACATAGTTTCGGAGTTCAGTGGTTTTTACCTTTGCAGGAGATTGCAGCTACCTGCCTGGATGTGTCAGCCAGACTGGAAGGGAGACCCAGAAAGTTATTTTTGGCAACTAGTGGCAAGTGAAAATGATGCAGCTGGAGCAAGAAGCACAGCCTCTGCTAGTCTCCTTTTCTTTCTGGTGTTATGAGGGATTTGGGGTGCTTTGGCAGTTTATTCAGCTTTCATCAGAGGCGTCTAGAGGGATCAGAGTGCGCTAATAAGCTCAGCTGGGCTATGGTCTTTATAAACCAAGGCATCAACCTATGACCTATGGGTGTTTTGGCCAGAGCATCTGTAGTGGAGTGTTTAATGTCTCTACCAATTTTTCTTACTATCAAAGTATCTAAAAATTTCTCTGTGGGTAAATTTTTGGAGATAAATCCATAAACAGCTGTCATGTATAAAACCCCAAAATGATTCTTCAGAGCCAGAGACTATAAAATCCCATCTGCAAGAGTTTCAGAAGTGACTCCTAGATCATCTGGACCAAACAGACTAAAAATGGCTAAAAGGATTCCTTAGGATATGACCTAATGCAATACAGAATCTTTTACGAGTCTCAAATAAAGTCAATATAAGCCTAGAAACTGGATAAGAGCATTAATTAGGTTATGAATTGTTTCTCTTTGAGGATTCTTTGGTTTCCTGTATGGCCTACAATGGATTCCTTTGCTGTGCAAGTTGCCACTTACTCCATGACTACTTCAGATGAACTTTTTCCCATTGGGAAAAATTCCTTTCTACACTCCACCTTTGTGAAGGACTACAAAATGACGTGCATTTTCACTTACCAATCTCCCAAATGTGTCTGGACCATTGCTGAAAGCAGAGGAGAGACGTTTTGTGTTAAAATAACCTTTCAGCAAGCTGGAGGGTAACACCATTCAGTATGATCTTCCCTTGGTATCTTGAAACTAAACCAACACTTGCTAGAAGTCCCCTTGCTCTGCTAAATTTTCCACTATGTTGGAGCATTGGCTTCTCTCACCAGAGGCTTGGTGATTCAGACCACAGTATTTTACTTGTGTGCCCTAGTGATTCCCTTCATAGCAGGGCTTGGAAGTGGGATCTTCAGGGATCAGCAAGCTATAAGTAGTTGGAAATCAAGTTCACAGCAACAGTCGCCTCTTAAGTTGCAGCTGCCTCATTGTGCAGGAGCCATCGTCATAACAAGGCGATGCAGCACGATTTATAGATTATGTCCTGTCCTGTGCTGGTTTATCGGCTAATTCTGATCTTGAACTTGAAAGTTTTTGGTGGACTAAAGGATTTGCTGCTCCTGTTTGCTTCCCACTAAAAGCTGCAGCTAAGGGCTAGAGGACAACTGATGGTGACAGCATCTCTGTGGAGTGTGAGGAGAGCGCTTATTTATTCCAGGACCAGGAGGGACCATGGCATTCCTGAACATCTGTCAAAAGGAGAATGAGACAAGCCAAATCATGGAATGTTTGGGTTGGAAGGACCTTAAAGATCATCCAGTTCCAACCCCCCTGACATGGGCAGGGACTTCCCACTTGATCAGGTTACCCAAGGCCCCATCCAACCTGGCCTTGAACACCTCCAGGGATGGGGCAGCCACAGCTTCCCTGAGCAACCTGCACCAGTGCCTCACCACCCTCATCGTGAAGAGTTTCTTCCTAATGTCTAATCTAAATCTTGCCCCTTCCAATTTAATTTAGTGCAGAAACCATCCTTGCTCAGGGTCTAAGTGTACTTCTTTTGGCTGGATGACAGTGGAGAGGAGGATGGTAGAGGAGCACAGTAAGGGAAAAGGGTCATTAGCCTCACTGTCCCTTTTATATACAATTGAAGGCAATTCAACCTTTCCAGTTAACCTGGCTGTTGCTGTCTGGGCTGCTGTTGTGAGTATGTCACTTCGCAGGTTGGCCAGAATTTCTGAATGCACCTTTTCTGCTTGAATCAAACCTGCTGGAAAAAACTACTGCTTCTCTCAATAGCTGCAGTTTCTTCCTATCTATGTCTTAAAAACCTGGTTAATTTAAGTGATTGATTGCTTAACACCTCTCTCCTCATACCTTCTTCTTTACTTAGCAGACCCACTTGCTAGGATTTCTCATTTAAGTACCTCATAAAGCTCTCTTTGTTCTGATGTAGTACATGAGATGAAGCCCATTCCTAAAGCTCCCTTTGCCAGAATGTCCTTTGGAAGTTGTCTTGTCAAATTGTCACTGCGGTTTGTGTTCTTAGACCTCTGACATGTTTGTGAAAGTACTCCATACCATCAGTGCTACAAAGCTGTGTTATTGTCTCAGCTGATGAACTTAAGTATTTTATTCTCTTGAATAATTTAACAGCTATTCCACATGACAGTGCTTGCAGTGTTTGCTCAGAATTTACTGAGCTGCTTTTCTGGGCTTTTCTGGTCCTTCTTGTATCACAGTCGTTCCATTTTTCCACCCTCATCCTTATGGTATCTGTGAACTGGGAGTCTCTTTCCTCATCACCACCTGCTTACATGTCTTCTGGGGTTGATTTGCTGAGAAAACTTACTCCTGTGTTGCAGTTACCTGCTTTGCAGTGTCTTTCTGCATCTGTGCGCTACAGGATGTAGATCCTGGAACGTGGTTTCCTGCACTGCCGTTCCCTGTCTTAACGCAGATGACATTGCGCCTGCCTCAAAGTCTTAGCTGGAGTGTGACGATACGCAGTGAAGCTGATCATCTGTTTCAAAGCTAGTAAGAACTGCTCACTGTGCTTATTTCTTGGGATTTTGAGTCCTTATTCACCTCTAGTAGTTCCACTCCGACCCTTGGTTTGCTTTCTGGATTAAAAAACCCCACAAACTTCCTCTTAGGAAGTTTTATCAGTGAACTATTAAACACCACAGCGACAACTAGGCCCATCAGCTCATACAGGAGACGTTTGCTATTTGTTTGCACTGTGCAAAATACAAGCTACTCTTCCTATCTCTGCAAACTGCGTTTAAGGAGTTTGTGCTGGTGATAGTTTTTTTTGATAACTCATTAGAAGAAAGCTTTTGTGCTACTGTCAGGCAAAATTGGATACATCCTTCAGCCTCATCAGTCTGTTAAGTATGAAAAAATATCTGGTATTGTAATAGATGAAATGACATCAAGCAAGCAAACAACCATTAAGGCAATTAAGAGAAGAAAATAAATCCGTTTATAAGCAAGATGACAATTCCTTCTCTCCAGTGCATTGCATTAGGAAGGGGTTACGTGTGCCTGTTGGGGGATAGACTCTCACCTAGTGACAGAGGCTTCTGCTGCCCATCAGCCTGGTGATTTGAATGGATTTATACCTGGGAGGATGTGTACCCGCTCCAGATTATGAATTGGATTTGTTGGTGCTCTGTTCTCTGCAGCTGCCACATTTCACCTCTGTGATGGATGCACTTGACTCCTTGACCAACCTCATCATAGTTTGATTCAGTCTCCAAAGGAAGCAAAGACTCTGGAACCAGGAACCACAGGAACAGGGTGACATGGTGAGCGTCAGTGCGAGTGGGCTTGGAAACTGGAATACTGGTGTGGTAGAATAGATTCATTAGGCTCTGTGAATGGCAAAATAAGCTTGATTTTTGCAAAAGAGAGAGGTTGGCAAACAGAGCGGCTGGCAACAGACAATGCATCTGGTACAACTGATGGATTGAGTGGTGAATTGACATTTGTATCAACCAAGGGGCACCTGAGGTGAGTCAAAGGCCTCAGAGCCTGGTGTTATTTCAGATAAAAACAGAGACATCCCCAAAAGCAGGCACTGAGCTCCCTGGTACAAAGAGGGGTGAACAGCCAAGTCCGTGCTTCTGGTGACACAAGCAGTCTTGCCTAGGGCCAATTAACAGTCACTGATTGACTCAGTCCCTGCTGTGCCAGGAGGCACCAAAACGTTTTCAAAAGGTACAAAATTGATACCTGAAAACCCTTTGTTTGGGGAATAAAAATAAAAATGACCAACTTAAATGATGGATGGTTCAACTAGCCTGGACCTGTCTTCCTCCACCAAGAAGAAATGACTTGGTAAGAATTGCATGCCTCTGACTCTGTCAGATGTTTCCCTGGAAAAATAACTACTAACCCAAGTCTTTACTGTTACTTGCTTTATATCTAATTGTTAACCAGTTCTGAGTGTTATAGCACTAAATGCAGCAGCGTATTTATCATAGTAATCCTGTATTTGTTTTTATCTGTCACTCTAATTAAATTACTTACCACCTTAGCATTGTGAAATTGTCTCTCTCTCTGACAGGCTTTACTGCAAGTGGCTGCTCTTCGGGCTGCAAGCTGTACTTATTAACCCTGGGAGTACCAGTCTTTAAGGAGACCCTCACAGATTCTGACTTGTGGCAAAAACATGTTTAAGCACTCACACATAATTCTGTAGACATAAACCACCGATCAAGTCTGGGACTAGAGATTGGTCGAGCTGCATCTACATCTCCTCTCTCCGGGGCATTTAGAAAGAAAGGGGGTCATTCTTGAACCTCACGACGCGGCTGGAGGGCCTCCCTATCCAGCTGACAGAATCTCACCTGTTTAATGTGACAAACTGGACTTGGAATTAATGTGTGGATAGCAGATAGTTCTTCCAGGACTCATTGATCAGAGCACAAAGAGGGTAAAAGGGGTCTCATGCTTTCCTCCTCCATCACATGTCATTTGACTATGAGTCAACCACTTTATTCCATAAATATGACAGCCTGATTGAGCCTTCTTTGAGCTCTCCCACCCAAGCAGCTGGCTGCGTGGCAGTGATCTCCCCTTGAGCTGGGATGCCTCTCAAGGTTATTCCTCTATGCTAAGAGACCTTTTACCAACAGCAAATCTTTGGTAAGTGACCAGTATAGCACATAATCTTGCACTACAGTGCACTAAAAATTTGTGTTAGTAAGTTTGATATTGTATTTTTAACTTTGAATCGTTATTATATAGTCTGCAATAAGGGACAAAGTGACCCTTGCCATCAAAATTTATTAAGTCTCTTCAAGAGGTCTAAATCTTCGCCACGACAACCTCACCATGACAACCTGCTTTCCCATGAAGCCGTCCCTCTGCCTGGCTTGTATCTTTGTTGGAATCAGTAGAGGGTAGGTGCTGTTACATAGTGAGGGTGTCTTTATTTAGACACAGTGAAGACACGGTGCTGCTCTGGTATCAGAAAGGCAATCGTTTTTGGGTCATGCCAAGGTTATGAAAGACTGTGGACCTAGAGGCTAATCCTGTGTCCATGCTTATGCATTGTTCATCTGTTTTAGCTGCTGATTTAGAAGTCCAGAATGAATATATTCAGCAGCTGATGAATGAACCATCGTTCCACCGAGCCATATTAACCATCTGCATTTTATACCCATATTGCACATTTCATCCGCTAAGCTTCCTTCAGATACTTGCAAGTGCAAATGTACATCTTCGCAGATATGAAGGGAACATAAGAATTTATTGAGGCATTGCTACTATGCTTTGAATCTGTGATGTTAAAACAAATTAACTTTTTAATTACCAGCAAACACTCAGTGGTATCCTAGACATCAAAATGTCAAGACAGGATTTTATGTTACAAGCTGTGGCTCAGAAAAAGGTAAAAATAAGCCTTTCAGAAGTGGCTGGGAAAAATGCCAAACATTTTCCACATGTTTAAATTCTTTTAAGAAACTGTTTGTATAACTGTGATGCAGATAACAGCCCAGATATCACACAAGCAGAACCTGTATAAATGAACTTGGAACAGATGGCAAAGTGCTTGCTTTATAAAGCAGCGAACTGAAGTATGTGCAGTGTAAAGGGAAATATTCAGAGCACGTGGTGGCAGGAGCGTGATTTATGACAGCTGAGATGCTGTGCAGGGAAACCTGCCCCGAGCAGGAGCCCCTCCGAGAGCCCTGATCTGGGGACGTTACCATGGGAAGGTGATGGGGTTTCATCTGACCTCATAGGGCACAAGCCAGGGCACATTGGCTATGCCTAGATTGCAGTGTAAGAGCCATTTTCAGGTGGCTGCAAGAAGAGTGTGTCGCTGTTTCCTCGGTTTTCATCTCTGTAGCTGCTACATGGTCTTTGCAGATGGCCACGGTGAGCGTGGCATAGTGATCATTGCTGGACACATGGGATCCCAGGTCCTGTGCAGGCTTTTAATATGCAGTCTGCTGTTGAGCCTGGCTGGCTGTAACATGGCAAAGAGCTTGGATGTCTTCCTGCCTGCTCTCCCAGGTCGCCCAGCCTGGTCTCCGAGCTTTTGCCCTGCTGCAAGTGGAGACCGAGGGTGGTAGCACTGAGGTGAGAAGTCCAGACCCAGAGGTTTAGCTCCTGGGGGTACATTTTGCCTCATGGTATTTTAGTTTCTGAAATGCTTGCTTCACCGGGAGATGAGGCACTTGCTGAGCAAGCTGCAGGGAGGGTAAAAAGAAGGTAGATGAATGAGTGACCTCTTCCAAAAGCCTGGGCTTTAAGCCTCTGTGTCAGATTATCATTAGCAATCGCTACCTGTTTCGTTGCTTTGAAAAGGAGCAAGATTAGGAACTGTGCAAAAGTCACTGACAACAATGAGGCAGCATCTGTCGGCTCCACAAAATGGGGCCAGTAAAAACAGCTGCGCAAACCCTCCACTCCTCCCCTGCTGCAGAAATTATACGTCCTAGTCCTTCCCTTCTGAGGGGGAGTTCAGTGTCCTGCCTTGCTATTGGCACAAGAGCTCTTCCAGTGCTCGTCACTGAAAGCAGTTGGTGATGCCTCCTTTGTCCTCTTAACAGGGCCAGGCTCCTGCTGACAACCTGGAAGCAGTCAGTTTTGCGGTTACCTACAGATAGTTGGAGTCCAATGCTTGCCTGGTTATGCTTTCTAGTAGACAACAACCCCTAAGAAACAGTGGGGTGCTGAGCAAGGCACAGTGAGGTGGGGAGCATCCCTTACCTGCACTAGAGTTCTTCCCGAATGGCACTGAGCGCTATCAGGGTCTTCTGGATGCTCAGCAATCGCTCTGAGTTTGCTCCACTGGCTTCCAGATGAGTGCTAAGGTCCTGGGTACTCCACACAATCCTGCCCTGTGGCTCTGTCACCCAAATTCATTCACAGTCCAACACCCCTGATCTTGTCCCAGGGATTTTGTTCCCTGTGTGAAGCTTGCGATTCCTTTGTGCAAATTTCCCAAAGAGTGCCCAGCACAAAACCAGCACCCCATCTGCTCTTCCAGTCTGCAAGCAAAGAGAGACAATTTCCTCTAAGGTTGTCTTTTTGGACATCGGTTGTAATGCAGTGATGTGTGCAAAGAGTCTGACTTGGATTTTTCTGCCATTCCATAACAGAGATTACACGTCAATTTTTCTTATTGTTATGTGTTTCCTTTGACAATTCTGCCCCATGTTTCAGTGACAAGGAGGCAAGAATTCAATTTTGTTTTCCTGTTTAGAAAGAAATGTAGTATTCCTAAAGCCCAGACGAAAATGAAATATATTTGACATTTCCACATGGCAAGATGTCTTGGAGACAAATTGATCCGCGCACACACATGCACTTAACAAAGCAAAAAGTGTCTGAAAAGAAGAAAGCATATTGAAAATGAAGGCTCTGTCTATTACAAGCTCCTAACAAGAGCTGTTGTTTCTTGCCAACAGCTGCAAAATGGACTCTGGAGACCAAATCGGTTCATGAAGAGAAAATACGTAAGGAGGGAATAAAGCATATGGGGATGAAATCATAGAATCATAGAATCACCAGGTTGGAAAAGACCCACTGGATCATCGAGTCCAGCCATTCCTATCAAACACTAAACCATGCCCCTTAGCACCTCGTCCACCCGTCCTTGTCTCCATGTCTGCCAGGGTCATTAGACTTCTTGGTTTTAAGCTTGTTCTCTGCACTTTAGGGGGGCTCAGCTCTTGCCCACTTAACTGAGGTGGGTTTATTCCTTTTTGACTCCCTGACAGTCATATAAATGACCTATTGCATTTAAACACATCTGAGAAATGGGCCGGGAACTCCTTACATTTTTGCTGTGCTTAGGATACATTTAATCACTCTCAGAGGATTCTCTAGAGGGCTCATCAAGTCTAAGAGCATCTTCCCTAAAACTATGTTCTGCCGTGTTATTTCTCGGTATATCTCAACGTATGGCATTGATGAAGCGCCTTCCCCCTGGGAATATGCCACCCCCCCTGGGTATTTATCACTGGGCTTCTGCTCTCCAAGGAGTCCTGGGAATCCCCCGTGACATTTGGAGTCACCAGAGGGTTCCCGCAGTAAGGATGCTTAACAGAAGACAGCGTTGGTTTTGCGCTGAGTGGTTTGGGGCTCATCACAGTTCCATCTGTGACATCTGGGCAGTCTTCAGAGATCCTTGATCACTTGATATTTACCCCGTTATTGCAAACCTGTGCCTACTTAGCTCACATCAGCAATAAATAATATACAACAGCAGGACTTGAGCCTGCGGCGTAGCAGAAATGCTGTTCTTTGCCCCATTAGAAAATGTTTTAAGATCTACTGGTACCAAGTGCCCCAGAGGTTTAATTTCATGCCTGCCCCATCAGTTCCTCAAATGCAAACCCTGCTCCCAGCCATGGAGTTTTTCCCCTGGTTTTCTTCTGAGCTCCAGGAAACCTCCACCGAAGCTTAGGTGCAGTGTCACAGGTGTCCAGAAGCACATAGTAACTGTAAACCAGTTTGAGAATAGTCCAATAAAGCAGTGGAAATTCACCTCTGGATACTAATTTTAATATATAAGTAGCTTATTTTAGTGAAAGTAAGGCTGTTCCTAAATCAAATGGGTGGTGGTGCCCCAAAGATGCCAGGGCTTGTTCCCATCAGGCTCGACTGATCCATGGCCAGGGCGATGTTGAGCTGGTTTAGCTAATTCAGAGTAGTTTTGGTTGCACCTGCATCACTTTATACCTGGTTCTTTTTCCGCTTACTTTGTGTAATCTCTTTGTTTGAATTGCAGAGGCGTGTTTCCTGTGGGGGTGATGCAGCACGGTACCAAGTGAAGAAATGCAGATACTCCACAAGGACGAGAGGACCCATTTGTTTCCAATCCAGAAAAAGTTTAGTTAAAACTGAGTGCATCATATCAATACGTGTAGTTTGCTGAATTGGGAAATAAGCAATGAATCTTGAAGTACCGGCTTCCAGGAGTGAAAGGTGCTTTGACTCCCTTACTAGACTCAGCACCTGAAGATCAGAGTATTTGATTAAAAACAGAGAGAAATATTGGCTCCTATAGCAAGAAACAACTAGTTTTTCACATTTATTTTAGAACAGAAGTTGCAGTTTTAGAACAGATATCAAATAGCTGCTGTCTAATTTAGATGGTCAAATACACATTTAATTTATTCATGTTAAGTGACATAGTGTTATTTGCAAATGCAAATGAAGTTATGTCAAAGCCAGGACTTATCATACTCCAGGTTTATTTTGGGATTATAAACACCATGTACAGCTGTTTAATGAATGTGGAAATTAGACAGAAAATAAGAAGAGCATTGCAGAGTGATTTTCTGACACTTGCCCCAGCATTGCCCATTGCAGTGAGTGCAATTCCCTGTTTCTAATACACCGGATTCATAAGTATGAGAAAACTCAACCATTGTTAGGATGAATCTGTGTCTTGCCAGCAGGAATACTTACTAGAAGCTCACAGAATATGCAAACATTTTTTCCCAATAACTTCAGCAGGTTAGTTTCTGCCTGGCTAAGGAGACAGCCTAACAGATGTGTCAAACTACTGTCTTAAAAGCAGGTATCCAGCAACTTCCTAAGCAGTCACAGCGGCTTTCAGAGCAGGCTTACAGGGGGCTCGACATGCAAGCAGCCACAGGGAGATCTCGTACTAGACCTGTTCATTGGAGACCATCACTCTGCTTTCTCTGTCACAACTGTTCAGAGACTGTAAAGTTTTCACAAGCTTCACGTCTGCACCAAACTTGTAAGATTTCGCATATGTAGCCTCCCTCCCAGAAATGGATTTCCATGGATTTTTTTGTGTCTTTTCCCAATTTTTCTTTGAGCTACCTGCTCCTTCCTTCCTTCTTTCCTTCCTCCCTCCCTCCCTCTCTCTCTTTTTAAAATTATCATCATCATCGTTTCTTTCTCTCTGCCTGGCAAAGCTGCTCTGCTCCATTTTCCCTTAGATTTTATAGGCTGGATGGAAACTACTTCTGAAATACTTCTTTTAAAGATAGCCTGTAGCCTGGCTGCCCTTAACAAAAGAGTTCCTAGGAATAAATAAGACAGAGCTATTTTTTATTTACAATATCCCTCTTTACACCATCCAGCACTGACTGCCAGAGGCAGCAGCCTGGTTAGTTCTGAGGGAGTTCCCCAAACTCCATCTATTTCCTAAGTGTTTGTTCTGGTGGCAACAGAGCATTAACAAAAAGGTACTGCAAGCTCACAAATGCTGTTTGCCACCTGTGTTATTCTACTAATCATGCAAAAGGGATATTTATAACAGGGACACAAATAGCTTCCCCAGAAAACCTATGCAATTGCTTTTATGGAATTGTCTGCCAGGGAAATGTTTGCTTCCCAGTGCAGTTTAGAAGCTGATGATAAAAGAAAGGCCTTTACTAGCAGACCACAGGCATGCAGGAGAGGCTCCAAGGCCACATAGAGGTGTGACAAACCTTTTTCTTTTCACAGAATCACAGAATCACCCAGTTGGAAAAGACCCACCATCCAGTCCAACCATTCCCATCAATCACTAAACCATGCCCCTCAGCGCCTCGTCCACCCATCCCTTAAACACCTCCAGGGATGGTGACTCCACCACCTCCCTGGGCAGCCTGTTCCAGTGCCCAATGACCCTTTCCATGAAAAATCTTTTGCTAATGTCCAGCCTAAACCTCCCTTGGTGGAGCTTGAGGTCATTCCCTCTTGTCCTGTCCCCTGTCACTTGGGAGAAGAGGTCAGCACCCTCCTCTCTACAACCTCCTTTCAGGTAGTTGTAGAGAGCAATGAGGTCTCCCCTCAGCCTCCTCTTCTCCAGGCTAAACAACCCCTGAGGCTACATACATTTACAAAGTTTACTGTTAAAACCAACTTGTCCAAACAAACAGAAAATACCATCTGTTCTTTTATTATAATACATTTTAATGACACCTCCCACCTCCAGCAGAAGCAACACAAACCAAGCCCTGCAGACAATTGCTCTCCTCAAGTACAAAGCAGACAGAAGAAGAAAGTTTAATGTATGTGCTGTGAGTTAGGGTTTCCCCCTCCTCCCCTGTTTAGATTTTCTTTTATTCAGTGACTTAGAGTTACAGATTATTAGATGGAGAATTGATCACGGTTTTAAACCCAGAAGAAGGCTTGGATTCATCTCAACTGTCTTGAGATCTCTGAGCTGGATGGTGAATTCTGCCTTTGCATGGCAGCAAACACCGGCACACAGTATGCACCACTGTTACTTTTTTTTAATCACAGACATGTTAATTAACAAGGATTAATAGATAATCAAGAGTCTGTGGACACATCACCATTGATGCTCCTGTAAGCACATTCCCACTTCACCATTTCTGGCTCAGCTTTATATCTCTGGAGCCAGGAAAGTAACAGGTGAAATGCATAGGTGCGATGGAGAAAACTCCTTCCAGCTCTTCCACACAACAAGCCTCCTTCCTAAATCATAGAATAGTTTGGGTTGGAAGGGACCTGAAAGATCATCCAATTCCATGGGCAGGGACACCTCCCACCAGCCCAGGCTGCCCAAGGCCCCATCCAACCTGGCCTTGAACACCTCCAGGGGTGGGGCAGCCACAGCTTCCCTGGGCAACCTGTGCCAGGGCCTCACCACTATCACAGTGAAGTTCCTCCTTATGTCTAGTATAAATCATTTAGCTTAAGTTTGTATTTAAAATATCTGGAGTGAAAAAAGCAAGTTGGCTACTGACTTGCAGAGCAGTGTGACAGAGCAGTAAGTCCTGCGTGCAGCCCACCTTGTTTGGTGACCCATCTTGTTCGTGGCGAGACAGGCTAAGTCAATGTGTCATTTCACACAGGCAGCAGGGACGTACTGCTAACATTTACCAGGCATTGCGGATCTGTGACTAGGAAGCAATCAGGAATATCTAAGTTCTTGCAGATACAGAGGATTGGTTGCTAGTGCATAAATAAGAGACCTTATTTGATTGCACGGGCCGGACCTAAAGGGTTAAGCCTGGAGGCTGCTGCACAGGCAAGATGCCTTCCCAAGCGAAGAGTCAGTCAACTGGTCAGCAAACTCCCCTTCGTGATTACAAGAGCAAATACTAAAACTATAATGACCTCTTCTTCCAAGGATGCTCGGGGTGTCGGGCTTTCCTGCTGTGTCCACCTCCTGGCAAGACTGCATTTTGAAAAATCTTGTTTATGAGAAAAACCTTTTAAAATGGCAAAGGCTGTCTGGGAATTTAACCCGTGAGTGAACCCAAGCAGAGCCGCTGCCTCAAACTCCCTCCTCCTTCACGGTCCTTGATGTTATGATTTTCAGAAAGTACTAGGAGTTGCACAGAACGCATGCAATGAACAACACAGAATAAACCGAAACCACAGGTTTACTGGCAATTTACTCCAGTTTTTCCTATTAAGCTATCACCTTCCACGAGTTGCATGTCATTCTCGTTACTTTCTGGTCCCTGTTTGCTCTGTTAAGTGTTTTCAAAATACCAACAGTTACAAAATACCACATGTCCCAAGAAATTTTTTGCAACTCTCCTATGAAAAGGAAGTTCCCTTCCTTTGCACAGAAAGCTTGGAAAAGTGCAGACTGCAGTCTCAGAAGCTGGTGGCTCACTCGTTTCTTGTGCTGGCACTGGTCTCCGTGTAGCCACCAGCGTCTTTTGTCACCGTGAAAGCCCTTTCTGCTGCTCTGTGTGGCAACAGCAGCTTGTAGGCTGCTGCCCTGTACTTCTTCGAAATGAGGTTGTAGAGGATGGGGTTGATGGATGCGCTCAGGTAGAAAAGCTGCAGAGCAAATATATTAAAGTACTGGGAGAACAGCATCATCCTGGTGTCCTGGGTGTTTATAAATACGATCCTGCCGATGTGGAAAGGCAACCAGCAGATTATGAAGGCCAGGACAACCACAACTACAAGACAAAATAAAAGATGTAGTAGTTAAGGAGTGAGTTAACCTTTCAATCATCCAGTAAACTAAATTTTACGTGGCTGATTTTGCAGTTACTTCTAACCGGTACAAAAGATATATAGGAATAATGGCATTAAAAGTTTGGAAATCCATGAAAATAGGAATGGAATCATAGAATCATAGAATCATAGAATCATAGAATCATAGAATCATAGAATCATAGAATAGTTTGGGTTGGAAGGGACCTTAAAGATCATCCAGTTCCAACACCCCCACCATGGGCAGGGACACATCACGCAAGACCAGGCTGCCCAAGGCCCCATCCAACCTGGCCTTGAACACCTCCAGGGATGGGGCAGCCACAGCTTCCCTGGGCAACCTGTGCCAGTGCCTCACCAACCTCATCATGAAAAATTCCTCCTTCTGTCTAGTCTAAATCTGCCCCTCTCCAGTTTATACCCATTCCCCCTCATCCTGTCACCACAAGCCTTTGTGAACAGTCCCTCCCCAGCTTTCTTGTAGCCCCTTCAGGTACTGGAAGGTTGCTCCAAGATCTCCTTTGAGCCTTCTCTTCTCCAGGCCGAACAACCCCAGCTCTCAGCCAGTTCTAATACAGAAGGTGCTCCAGCCCTCTGAAAATCTTTGTAGCCTCCTCTGGACCCGTTCCAACAGCTCCATATCCTTCTTATGCTGAGGATTCCAAACCTGGACACAATACTCCAGATGAGGTCTCACAGGAGAGGAACAGAGGGGCAGAATCACTTCTCTGCCCTGCTCCCACGCTTCTTTTAGTGCAGCCCAGGATGCAGTTGGCCTTCTGGGCCGTGAGCGCACACTGCCGGCTCATGTTGAGCTTCTCATCCTTCAAATAGCATTGAGTCTGATTGTTAAATATTTGAATTAAAAGGTAACTGGCAAAATCTTCATCAAAACCACGAGCTGAGTTAGCTGAGAAAAATGTAAACAACCAACACCGGTGTAACATCGATATAATACCAGGCACAACAAAGATTCCCCTTGGCAACGGCTGTAATGCCGTGTGTAGGACATGATAAGAGAAGTCAGAATAAGAATAGGAGTCAGAATAAGCTTGCTACGCAGCGGTTCTTTAATGGATCTATATTTCTGAGAAAGACAGTAGTGTGCAGGCTGAATCTCACCCAACCAAGCTCCCCCTGAGGTTGCACTGTTGTAACGGGACATTTGCTAACGTGAAGACCTATGGTTTAGTTAGTGTATTGATTTTTTTTTTACTGTGGAAGCTCCTACAGCTATCCCCAGGCCATTACTGCTGTAGACAGATGAGATGGATCTCTAGCCTGGGTCACTCCAGCTCTTCTAATGTGCATTTCAGCACAAACACAAACAAATACAGCTTCAAGCACTTTTGCAGTGGCAACACAGCAGAAGCAGATGAGGAACAACTGAACAAGCGCATTACTGTACCCGTATTTTAAAGTATTTTGGGTTATAAAAGCACATAATTAACCAAATAATCATTTATTTCTCAGAGCTTAAAAAAAAGGCATACGGCCAAAGCAAGTTCACGCCCAAAACAGAGCATATGACACATGTGGTGTTACTGGCTCTTTGAGATAGGGGAATTGGTCTGGTTCAGTGGGTTCTGAGGAGGTGGAGATGGGAGTTTCTGTTGGAAAAATCTAGTGCCTACTCCAATACCTTCTTCAAATAAGTTAGCAAAATGTACTCTCAGGCTCATTGGTTTCTTTTCTTTGTGCTACGCTATTTCCATCAAGCTCATTACATCCTCAGCAGAAGCCGCCCATGTAGCGTGTAAAACCTTTGTTAAGGGTAGGAAAAGAAAATAAGGGCATTTAATTTGAGGTTTATTAAGCAATAGTTGGACTTCTTTTTCCTTTCCTTTATTTTCCCTCCACTATTTACAAACTTCAAAGCCCCATGAGCAGCCTGCAATCTCTCTCCTTCCAGAGCCTGATGCTAGGTTAATGAACATATGACTAAAAACAATGAACTAAAAATTAACAGCGTCCTACATCAGCGGGCAGCATTTTGCTTTTAGATGACTTGTCTGCAAATGGCTCGCAAGGGTTAAGCTTCTGTTTTTCAGCCTGCTTGGGCAACCGATGGATTTACTCATAGCAGAGCTACAAAAGACCGCTAAGAAAATCATACTTATTTTTTAGAAGCAGAAATTTACTGCCCAGAGGTGTTGCTGCCTGCTGGAAGAGACTATTGATGTTACTATAGTTTTTCTCAAGTTATGGGCTGTCTTGTACTCGGCTCTGCCTGGCAGAATTCGGAGAACAGTAGTTTCTACAACAGGCAGCCAATGCTGCTGGAGGCACAGGGCTACACCAGATGAAGCCTCAGCTGGGAGGGAATGAAATCCCAGCCACTGCAGCCCCCAGGAGCACGGGAAGGCTCGGCACAGTGGCTATGACGTTGCACTGCACCAGCCCTGCCTTGTGCAGGAGCTGTGGGGGATTCAGCCTCAGTCTTAACCTCCTCAGGCATAATCCCCAGCCCCAGTCCTAGCCCTGGCCACAGCCACCAGGTACAGCCCTCGCCCTGGTCAACTTTCTGAGTCGTAGCCCTGGTCATGTTCCCCAGACAAAGTCCTAGCCCTGGCCATTGCTCCCCAGTCCTACCCCGGCTATGGCTTCGAGCCCCACTCCTAGCCCTAGTCATGTTCCTCAGCCCCAGTTCTACCCCTGGTCATATTCCCCAGTCCTAACCCTGGTCATGCCTCTCCAGCCCTAGTCCTAGACCTGGTCATGATCCCCAGTCTTAGACCTACCTCTGATCGTGGCTCCCAGCCCCAGTCCTAGCCCTGGCCATCGCTCCCAGTCCTGGCCCTGGTCTTCGCTCCCAGTCCTGGCCCTGGTCATGTTCCCCAGCCCCAGTCCTAGATCTGGTTATGGCCACCAGCTACAGCTCTAGCCCTGATAATCTTCCTGAATCCTAGCCCTAGTCATGCTCCCCAGTCCAAGTCACAGCCCTGGTCATGTTTCCCAGTCCTAGTCCTGGTTCTGTTACCCATCCCAAGTCCTATCCCTGGCCATGGCCGCCAGGTACAGCCCTAGCCTTGATCATGTTCTCCAGTCCTAGCCCTGGTCATGACCCCCAGCCTTAAACCTACCTCTGATCATGGCTCCCAGTCCCAGTCCTAGTCCTGGCCATCATTCCAAGTCTCAATCTTAGCCCTGGTTATGTTCCCCAGTCTGGGTCCTAGCCCTAGTCATGTCTCTCTGGCCTTAGTCCTACCTCTGGTCATGGATTTGTTCCCCAGTCCTAGCCCTGGTCATGTTCCCCATCCCCAGTCCTAACCGTGACCATGGCCACCAGGTACAGCCCTAGCCCTGGTCATCTTCCCAAGTCCTAGCCTTGGTCGTGTTCTCCAGTCCTAGCCCTGGTCATGATCCCCAGCCTTAGACCTACCTCTGATCATGGCTCCCAGCCCCAGTCCTAGCACTGGCCATTGCTCAAAGTCCCAATCCTAGCCCTGGTCATGTTCGCTATCCTAATCCTGGCCATGTCTCCCCAGCCTCAGTCCTGCCTCAGGACATGGGTCACCATCCCCAGTCCTAGCCCTGGTCATGTTAGCCAGTCTTCCCCCTGGCCATGGCCACCAGCCCTGGCCCCAGCCTCCCCCATAGCCCGAGGGACACGGAGAAGGACTCACCCAAGATCCTGGCTGTCTGGCGGTGCCCCTTCTCCTGCAGGACTCCGCTGGGGCCCCGCCGGCGGGCGTCGCTCCGACACAGCTCCCGTCCAATTAAGCCGTAGAGGACATTGAGGCAGATGACGGGCAGGATGAAGTAGGAGGTGGTGACCCAGAACATTGTGGCCAGGAGCCCAGACTCCACGGCCCGTGGGGTGGGCTTGCACTCGCGACTGGAGTCGGTGTGGTTGTCGGGCTGCTGCACACCCACCAGGAAAAACACGGGGCTGGCGGAGAAGAAGGCGAAAGCCCAGAGGACGCCGATGACGACCTTCACCCTGCGCTTGGTGACGACCACCTTGGCTTTGAGGGGGAAGCAGATGGCGAGGTAGCGCTCGACGGTGAGCGCGGTGATGTGCAGGATGGTGCAGTAGGTGCAGCCCTCGCTCAGGTAGTGGGAGAGGCGGCACAGGAGCTGCCCGAAGATCCATGGCCGGGAGCGCCACAGGCGATAGAGGTCGAAGGGCAGCCCCAGGAGGATGAGCAAGTCCGAGACGGCCATGCTGCCCAGGTAGAGGTTGGTGGTGCTCCTCATGTCGCGGCACCCGCGGATCACCAGCACCGTCAGGACGTTGCCCACCACTCCGACCACAAACAGCCCCACGCACACCGCGGTGACGGGGACGAGCGCTCGCAACGGCAAAGCCAAGCAGAGCCTCTCGTCGCAGGGCGGCCATGGCCAAGCGTCGTCCCGGCTGCCGTTCCCCGCGACAACCCCCATCCCTCCGCTGCTCCGTGTCCCGCTCAGCACCCGCCGCACCGCCCCGAGCAGCGCCCGCCCCGCACAGCACCCACCGCACCGCCCCGAGCACCGCCCGCCGGCACCCAGCGCCACAACAGACAACGAGACTTTTTGTTTTCCACGGATTTTTTTTTTTTTAAAGAGGCTTTGCTACATCGTTGTGTGTAAGTTCTCTCAGCCTGTACAGGTTCATCTTCACGGAGCCTGACGTTGTGCAGCTGCGAAGTGATATGTTTGGTAGTGTTATCTAGAGCGGCTTAAAAAGTTTAGAGTTCTCTTTCTCTTTAATTATTATTTATTTTTTTGGAATGTACAGTATATGAGGTAAAATTAAGATTACATTAAAAACTGTCTCCAATGCAGTAATACGCACCGAGGCTCGAATGGCAAGTACACTATTAAATGACTATCAAAAATAGGAGCTCATTTGAATTTTTACTATGAAAAACATAAGTCGCCGCAGATTCGCTGCGGTGACAAATCTGACCGTGTTAAGACATTCAACCATAGGAAATCTCTGGGCTGTTACACGCAAACTCATTTGCACTGCCAAACATGGCACTTTTAAGAAGGTTCTACAAAACATCAGTTATCGCGGTGTCCTGCGGGAAGGTATCAGCCTATACGTACAAATGACAAATTTGAAATAAAATGTAAACATACAGTACGTTTTAAAGACAGATCGTTCTCGTCACATGGAGGCCAAGCTCTATGCCATTTCTTCTTTTTTTTTAAAAAAAAAACAAACTCAGCAACATTTTGTACAGCACAGATCATTGGACGTAGAAACAGTTACAATACATGCCCGTTCTAATATAAGAGAAATTCTTCAGAGATCTTCAAAGCACAAGACAGAGGTTCCTTTTTTTTATTATTATTAAGACCGACAGAAGTGTTTAATACCATTAAAAATGCTAAACTGAACACAACTAGAAGTCATTAATGATCCACTATCGTGTAACTCAAATAAATTAAAAGTAGCTAATTACAAAGTGTATAACAAATAACGTAAGTGTGATGATGTGACAAGAATTTTTTTTTTGTTTGTTTTTTTTTAAAGATAGTTTCACTACAAGCTTTGTGTCACTGGCAATCATTGACATCCAGCAAGATGTTCAATGGGATACTTGATAAAATTCAGTCTGGTCATTCAAGAACTCACAAATGCAAGCTCACAAAACATTGATGAGTTATGCAATTGCAAAGTGCTCTAATGCAACATTAACTACATGCAATCAACAATTTGGTACAGTATCCAAAGAGACATTACATTAAACATTAGGATCTCAAGAAAAAAGCAGCTTTAAGTTTTCTGGTGCAAATTACTACACTTCGTCTTCCGATTTGGTGCCCCAAAGAAAGGAAGGAAGAAAGAATGAAAAAAAGGCAGAGCTGGATTCTGGTGGATATGGCAAGTGAATGTTGGGGGAACAGCAAAAATTCAAGGATGAATTTTATCTCAAAAATCTATTAACTTGCCAAATCAGAGGGCACAGACATCTGTATAAACTGCATCTGATCAAAGGTCGACTTCGGAAATGTGTTTTTCAATTTAAACAGTAAGTCTAAGAAGTTCTCTCCCACTCTCCCTTACATATTTGTAAGACATAAAAGAGGCATTTTTGTAAGTAAACATCAAATCCTGGGGGTAAGATAAACCACTTGTGCCTTCCCCTTGTAGTCTTTCCAAAACATCTACTTGCAGTGAAGAACTCCACATTTATCACATAAGAAGCTTCCTTCATGCATACTCTTCCATCCAGTTTATAATTTGCTGCCTGAGAAAAGCCCCTTCTGTTTTTCAGCACAAATCCTGCTTTCCAAATAATTAAGACAAATGAGGAGGTAGAAATACAGCGCTAAATTGCTTTCACAGCATCAGATTAATATTGTATACAGCACAAGTTTGTTAGTGTAAGTTTTAAACGCAATCTACACATTCTTCCCTGTTACAGGAACAACCCTTACAAGCGCAGGCCAGGAAACCCATTTTTACACTCGTGTGTACTGGTCAAACCCTTTCCATTAAACACTGCTTGCCTGCCCCACACAGAGTTTGTACTGCAAGAAGGCATATTAAAGAAAAGATTGTATTTCTGTGGCTTGCGGTCTAGTAACATGTGTGAGCCTATACCTACCAGTAAGCATTTTAAAGTCGCTGAAAAGGTTTGCATCAGTCCCAATGCCGGTGCTAAATGCCTGGTTTTGTAAAAGCAAGAGAACAGAATTACTTTTAGATTATGAGAAAGTAAAATGTAATGGGCAGCTTTTTAAAATAAAACTCTTTTCTTCACTTTATTACAAAGTACTGAATGATAACAGCAATCAGAATGGAAAAGATAGCAAAAAGTGCAAGGATGACAGCAGCACACACTTGGTCGCTCTGTGACCATTGTGTCCTTGTGGTCTGCACAGTGTCCTTGTTGGTGCTTGCCGGCGGTTCAGTCCTCTGAGAGATGAAAAGCACTGGTGTGCTGTAGGGGCCTACCAGGTCCTGATGACCCACTGTCTCTTGGCACTGTCGAATGGCACATGCGCGGAAGCGGTATTCACAGTTCTGCTGGAGGCCTGTGTATCGGAATGACCAGTCCGGACCCTTGTAGATCTGGCAATAGAGGGAATAAAGAGATACATCAAGTAGAGACACCTTTCATATGCATATATATATATATCTCAGTCCGGTTTTGCTGATGGTGAAGATAACTGGATGACTCCTCACCACTGACTTCATCCATGCAAAGAAAAATGGATGGAAAGCTCACAAACACAATTTAAGCGCTGGATAAAGTCTCCAGTCCTTTCAGTGAAACAGAGCAGAAGAACTACAAATGCGTTTACAGCATGATGAGTAGATGCCAAATAAACCCTGTCAGAAGCCCAAACATCAAGGTGTTTTAGTGACCACTCACAATGTAAACACACACCATGGGATGTAAAAAATTTTTTACGGAAAGGGTCATTGGGCACTGGAACAGGCTGCCCAGGGAGCTGGTTGAAACACCTTCCATGGAGGTGTTTAAAGGATGGGTGGATGAGGTGCTGAGGGGCATGGGTTAGCAATTGATGGGAATGGTTGGACTCGATGATCCTGTGGGTCTTTTCCAACCTAGTGATTCTGTGATTCTGTAATACACAGCATCGTGTCACAGGACTGTTGGTAATTACATCCCTATCAAGGTACTTCAATCTAATCTAATCCAACATGTTTTTGTTGTAGTTCAGATACCATGTGCTTAAAATGTTATAATTTATCCCAATAAACATTGTACCAGGAAGGCTGAAAGGAGTTGTCTTTGTGATTCTTAATTCCATTAGATTCCAAGATACATATATTAGAGTGTTCTCTGTGGGGGTCTCAGCTGGCTGGTTAACACGAGTTTACAACTCTCCAGCAATAGGTACTGACCTATTTCGTGGGTGGCATAGTACAATTTGATTTCTCTCTTCAAATCCCTAGCCCTCACTCTCCATTTTCTGGACTTGCTTTATTTAATTAGTAGCAGGATACAGAAATATCACATCACGTGGATGTTTTCACTACAGCTCCCATACTGTTAGGCAGTATTTTACAAATGCAAACTACCAACCATTCAATGAAAGAAGCAGGATATGTCTTCTGATTCTGTAGTTGAAGAGCTGTTGCTGTGCCCGTGGCTACTCATGGACTCAGAATGTCTTCTGACAGCCAGGCAGCTGATCTTAGCGGAATCTACTATCTGGAGACTTTTCTTTCTCTCAAGAAATCGTTCCTACACTGTGACAGGGCAGGTCATAAGAAGTGCAGCTTCCTGAACATTTTCTACTAATTTCTGTGATGCATTTGGTAGCGAGCAAACAGGCCACAGATAAACATCCTACTCCAGTTCCAGATCCGCCAGCTGGCATGGGCTGCTGTTCTCAGTTGCTCATCCCCAGTGCCTTGCCAGAAGTTGTCTTCCCCTCAAGTTTGTTTGCTGGGGTATTTGTTTGCTGGTTGCTTCCTAACCTCTTTAGGAGCTGACTGATGAATACAGCTCAAACCATACGATACTACCTTATTTTGTCTGAAACATGTAGTGAGCAATGACATGAGCAACTTGGCTGACAGATCAGGGAGATGGAAGAAAATCAAGTTTTGGCAGGGAAATGATAGTAAATAGTTTGGAGTGGACTTTGAGGCAGTTTATTTTTTGTCCATTTCAAAGAAAACTATCGCTATCCTGTCTCAGTATCTTAGAGGCTGTTTCCACAATGTTTACTTCTTGACAGTTCCAATTTTAATTTTTGCAAACTAGTCTTCTCATTTTATTTGAATCTACTGTGCTACTATTCTAGAGAGGGAAAAGAAATCATGCACCTTAGTCTACTTTGTTATTTCTAGACTTAAAGTGTAACTTTTCTTTTCTTGTCCAGCTCATTTGGCAATGCACATTGCTAATCAAAGCGTGATTTGACTCCATGTCCAGAAGCGACACTGACCATATTTTGCTAAAATACTTAATGTTGCTTTTACAATTTTAAAGTTACAATAAAGAATATTCACAAGGTAAAGTAATAAACATCTTCAGTTATGGTTCATCTTTTAACTGAAAAATTTAACAAACGGACATAATGAACATAGCACTATACTAAAAGTTATGAATTATGAAAACATTAAAGCCTATAATCTACCAAAGCACAGGCAAAACTTATTTAATACTGACCTATAATGAAATTACAATATATGAAGATTAATTGTGTTTCCTTGCTGGAAGGAAACTTGTTTGCTTAACAGTGTGAAATAAAGTTTCCAAGCCTAATTTCATGTCAATTATGAGGCAGTTCACAGGGAAGCAAAATTAGCACTGCACATCCTCTTTTAAATACGAACTCATTTGTGGCCTGGCATTTCGATCAGCATGTTTGGATAACCAAACCTTAAATAAAAACAGTCTCAGCTGCTTAAGCTTTGTAGTAGCAGTATGCCTTACTACTGAAATGGTCCTATGGTAAAAAACTGATCACTGAATTACATGAAAAGTTTTCCTACAACTCAATGACTACATTGCATTCGCAGGGGGTCCCTCCTATCTGCATTTCTCTGACAACATCCAAACTTTTATAATACTTTTTACTGCCACAAAAACAGCTCTTAGTGCAGAGAACTTTTTTTTCTTTTCCTCAGTTCTGTATCACTCACTGGATGGATGTTTTCTCTTCGTCAGTTCTTCCCATTAGTGGACAATTTACTCACCACTTGAGGCATCAAGTTGTATTTAGTAAACATCAGGGTAACCCAGAGAGGCTGAAACTTACTGCAGTATTTATGTTACTTAAATCTCTTTTCTCTCCCACAATTGTTTTAGGAGATACTACCGTACATTATTCAGTAACAAAAGGTTAGCGTGGTGACTAAAACCATACTGGAACACAATACTCTTCAATCTGAACTAGTTATCACAAATAGTAATTGAAGAAAAATACAAGAACTTGAACACATCGTACCTGTTTGAATTCTGAGTCTTTTCCCACCATGACCTGAAGACAATAGATAACTGGGTCGCCCTTCATGGGCTGCAGAGCCTCCCATGTGATCTCACAAGTGTGGTCGTTTATTCTCTCTATCCTGGGTGCTGAAGGAAGAAAACACAAAAGTGACAAATGTTTGAATATAATGCCTTGTAAAATTCTATTTCCTAGCTGCTATTTTGTCTCAGAGAAACAAAAAATTCAGATTCAAATGTATTCTTTCTACTATGTTTTCTGGAACAACTAACAAGTCACGTAGGTTTCTCTTGCTGGTTCAAGTATTGTCCAAGAGAAAGCAAGTAAAATTTGGTGAACATGAAAAAAAAGATAGCTGCTATGCTTAAAATTATTATAAACATGCTAGGAAGTATTTTCACTTCCAATTACTTTAACAGCCTGGTCACTTTCTCCTGGGAAACAAGCATTTGAAGTACAAATCATTTTATACCAAAGAATGGAAAATGCCAAGTCTCTCATTTTGGGAGTGAATATTTTAGGCTTTAGGCAATTACACGAAAGGAACACTCCCTCACTATCCCTACCTGCACGTGGAAAAGAGCTTAGCATTTTAGAAACTCCAAATAAAACACAATACCACAACCAACTCGCCACACCATCACTCGCCAAATGAAAAACGAAGCCTCTTATTACCTTTCAAGGCAGCTGGAACAGATTTGGGAGTAGTGAAAACATATTCTTGAGAAAGGGGACCTTCACCAGCTTCATTACATGCCTGAATACAAAATTTGTATGATGTTGACTCACTGAGTCTTTGTACTTTGTATGTATGACATGGTCCTCTGTATAAGGATACAAACCTGAAAATGGAAAGCATATTTCAAACACAGAAAAGGACTTCCAAAATGGCTACAGTATTGCCTTGAATTCTATTCCCATAATTTCCCAGAATCTAATGAGAGAAATATTTATTTCTGAGTTAAACAGTGTTCTAGCATTACTATAAAACAATAAGCTCGTTTTCCAGGGCCAATATTGTATTTCTCATCTTTGAAATAAAATCTCTTTTACTCAGAGTACTACAACAGTTTCTTGGCAAAAATGTTCCTAAGCTTTTTCAGAAACCCTTCTGCACCTGAAACAATGGGAAAAGATTGCAGTTCTCTCTCTGAGCTGTGTACATGCTTATTTTTGGCCATCTACTTCCCCAACATCTTCAGCTTTTCAAAATCAGGTAACTACAGTTTAACTTTTTGCACCTTTGCAATTCTCCCTTACTATATCTAAGAAGAGGTCTGGATCCAACTCGTCTTATACATCGTTGTCAGAGATGGGTGACTAATGAGGCAGGCTCAGATCTGCACAGGAGGCCAGATTTGCACTTGCAGCTCACATCAGGTTCCATTCTGAGAGCTCTGTAGTCTGTTCACTCTCCATCATGTTCCAATTCTTACACAGAGTTGTCTTGGCAGCTCTCATTTGATTTTCAATCATGGTATCCCCAGGACACTGCCCAAGTTTATCTCTTTCTGGAGGGGTTACCATAGAGTTAGACTTTTAAATTTATAACAGATGGTACCTGCATGTGACCTAGTCTTTGGTAATGGCAATGAATTTCTTTCCAGTTAAGAGCCCAATTTCTTTTCCTCCTCACAGCAGAGTAATTTTGACTAGCAGATCTATTTTGTCTCACTGTCAAGCTAAAGCTGCTCAGAGATTCAGACACGGTACGCAGAGCAGCAGCACTGCTCATTTTACCATCTAGTTGAGGGTACTTGCTGTACCACTTCAGCTTGCATTCAGATTTAACATGAGAGAGGCGATCCCTTAAAATAATAATTTGTACTATACAAGTTTATTTTCCACTAAAAATGACTGCATATAAATAAAACAGAGAGTAAAGAATTCACCCTTTCCTAATCAAATGTATAAAATTCACAGGACTGATCAGACTTGATACTTTGACAAAATGCTTAACCAAATGTGAAAGAAAGAAAAGTGTGTTGATATGAAATACTTCATTAACCTCTTCATATTGAACTGCAAATAAAATACTGGGAAGTTTTGAATCCTGTACTTCCCAGGATGGAATACTAGAGACCTTCTTGCCTTGCCAGACAAGATGACCTCCTATGTCTGTGGTAAATTCAGCAAAGCGTATGGAATTTTGCCCTTTGCTGCCATCTCCCAAGCATCAGACCACAGCGATACAGGGCAGATTAAAGCGATGCCAAGACCAACCTTCCATTCTTATCCTCCATTTGAAGGTGGTACTGAATGGAGTCAGTTAATGCTTTTGCAGTTCCCTCTCCCCACTTCAGCTTGAGAGTCTGAGAACTGTATGCAGCACATTCCAGGCGAGGTGGATCCGGAGGGAGAGGCTTTGTTTTCAGTTTTATGGTGTGGCTGAAAGGACCTGCTCCAAGACTGTTTAGGGCTTGAATTCGTACTCTAGTATTTCAAAAAAAAGAGAGAATAAATTAATTTGAAATTAGATTCTAAAAAATAACAGGTCATTTCCACCACTGACATTCAAGAGAGAATACTGGTACAACTAAATGGTACTTTCTACAACAAAGACTTGTATCAATATTATGTTTTGGTAGATCGTCATGAATATGCAGGGGTGTCACTTTCTTTGCCACATTTTAAGGAGCTAGACTGACTCAAAATAAAAATATGTTAGCATATTTGCATGATTGACATTAGTGAAAAGATGTCAAAGCTCCATCAATGACTTCAAGAGTGGTCCATCTTCCTGACACTGCAGGTCTTGTACCAACATTTCTGACGGCCACATGGGAGAAATGAGGGAGGGTAAAAATTCCCCACACCCAGAAGAGGTGAATCCATATCTTTGGCTGTTACATTGGGAGAGTTCAAGAGTAACTACAAGAGTTTTATGGGCTTTTTAGAATAGATTGGATTCATGTGAAAATAAAGTGACAGTGCCCAGCCACCCCTCCTGCTGTTTTCACTGGAAGCGTATCTCTGGGTGCCTGCAAACACAAGTCATCTTGGGTATGCTTGGAAAGGGAGAGGCGGAAACCTTTAAATTGTCAAAGGACACGTAGCTGAGCAGTCTGTACAACTTGAAATTCAGGGATAATTTGTTTTTTCTTTTTTGATACTCCATGGAAAACAATGCTGGCATTAGGTTTACAAGAATTTATAAGAATTTATAAGAATTACAAGAACTTGACAAGAAATGTATTTCTAAAAAGGAAAAAGCAGAAAACAGAGAAATCTGAGGCTCTTTACATATCTCACAGGAAGCCATAGCAAGCAAAGTGTGTCTAATCTCATTTTGCAGACAAACATTTGCCTGTCTAAAATAGTACCTAGGTAAACTGGGAAAAAAGTAATCACAATAAGTAAATTCAGAAACAATCAACCACAGAATTTCAAAATATGGAAACACAAATGAGTGTGCAGGCTTATGAATAAATATTTCTCCTTCACTACAATAATATTTAACACTATGCTAACTTATTATAGCACAGCACTAAGGTTAATATATGCAAATTTTTATTTGCACAGAGTTGACAGTGTATTCTATAAAAGCACTTTTGTGGGTTGAAATACAGAAATATCTCTGCAATAGAAGCAGAGTTTTTTTCAGTTTGTTGATGCAGAGGGCAATGGCTCTTCAAATTGCCAGCATTACTGTTAAATACTTCAAAGGCACAGAGAAACACTGCAGTCTTATGTACAGGATTAAATAAGTAAACCCAAGTCTTTAAGGATTCAGAAAACCGCACGGCCAGGTGATATCCTAACTATACTGAAACCAGTGTGGGCTTAAAATTCTGACTCCAGTGAGACTGACCTTCTCCTTTAACACTGAGAACATGTTTTTGTAGCAGGAATGCAGAATGACTTCAGACAGAATTACGGATCTTATTCACATATTCAGTAACATAAGGGATGATTTTAGTAACTAAGATTCCTCAAAAGACATTAAAATTGATTGACAGATTTCCAAATTAATATTCTACATGCTGACTGCCACCCAAACCCTCACTATTTCTGCAGAAAAGGCACTATAAGTTGCAATGAGCTGTCATTAGATCAGACAATTCAGTCAGTAAAGACTGGTCGTGTTCTCTCCTTGGATGGATTTCATCTTGTCATATAGGTTAGAGGCCGTCTATCTATGGCGTGGATAGTCAACAGAATAGTTACAAATCTGGATCTGTAATCTGAATCCGGTTAAACTGACATATCAACCAGGCAGATACAACAATACCACTGCAAAAATTCTAACAGAAATTTTTCTTGAAAGAAAACAAAACCAGCACAGTTCAGCTATTTACCATGATCACCACTAAAAGCTCCCATTTGCTCCACGACTTCTCTGAGAGTAATGCTTCTCTGAGAGTAATGCAGAGAATAAAAAAAAATACAAGGAAACAAACAAACGAAGAATCTGCTCTTGTGGAATAAACAGTAGGCTGTCAAGTAGCTGTGCACGGCATACCTGTAGGTAGTATCTGGCTGTAAGCCATCTATAAAATAGGTCAGAACCTTCCCAACAGTTATTGGCTGCTTATCTCCAAAGTCTATGCTGTAGCCAAGGATTTCAGATCCATGGTCACAAGGCTTTTCCCAGCCTATAGCAAGGCATGTGGAAGGAGAATAGTGTGGACTTTCAACTTCATCTTCATTTAGTCCCCGAAGAGAAGTCACAACTGCAGGTACAGAGGCTGGAGTCATACAGGCCACTACTTCACTGAAAGGGCCTGCACCTGCCACATTCACTGCCTGCAAATGCAAAGTACACCATGTTTTTATGGCAGAGGCGATTGCCATTTCCAGATTTCACTAACAATGGTTTCAAGGCTTTACCTGAACCCTGCAATAGTATATAGTGGCAGGCGAAAGTCCTTTCATTTCACAGGTGAGCCCAGGCCCACAGTAGGAGATCTGCATGCATCCTTCCACACCGCCCCACTCCAGCCGGTACTCTGTGATGTCAGCTCCGTTACTCACTGGAACCTTTAGAATGGATACAAATAGTTTGAAATTAAATTCACTGACTAAAAAAATTCAACCAAACTCACCGCATCTACATTGTTTTTTTTTCATAGGAATGTTAACCTTCCATTTCTGTTCTGACTTTTAATGTAGCACAGTACAAAAAAATCAGTGCATTACTGGCCTCGGGTCACCTATACTTTCAAAGAACTACCTCCTGTTACAGACAACGGCATACAAAGTAAGTAAGTGTGATTTCAGTTGCTTAAATACAGAGATCACTTAGCATGCAGCATTTAGCTTAGTAAGGGGAGATTTTACTGCTGCCCTCAATTACTTACTGAGAGGGCACAAAGAAGATGGTGTCAGATCATTCTTGGTGGCGGGCACAGTGACAAGACAAGAGAAAAGATGCAACTTGCAGTAAAAGATATTTGACAGGACATAAAGGAAAAAAATTCTACAGCATGATTGAGTTTGCCCAGAGACAGCTTTACCGGCCTGCAGAATCTCAACCTTGGAGTGAAGTAAAACTTGATTGGACAAGACCCTGAGAAATCTGGCCTAAATTTTAAGTTAGGTCTGCTTTGAACATAAGGTTGAACTAAATGACATCTACAGGTCCACTCCTACCTTAATAACACTACAATTATAGGCTGGATTGATTGGCTGGGGCCAGTGGGATGAGGTTCAACAAGGCCATGTGCAGAGTCCTGCATTTGGGACACAACCCTGTGCAGTGCTACAGGCTTGGGAAAGACTGGCTGGAAAACTCCCTGGAGGAGAAGGACCTGGGGGTGTTTGTCAATAGCTGAGTGAACATGAGCCAGCAGTGTGCCCAGGCGGTCAAGAACTCCAAGAGCATCCTGGCTGGTATCAAAAATGGTGTGGACAGCAGGAGCAGGGAAAGTGATTCTCCCCCTGTACTCAGCACTGGTGAGGCCGCACGTTGAATACTGTGTTCAGTTCTGGGCCCTTCGCTATAGGAAAGACACTGAGGTGCTCGAGCACGTCCTGAGAAGAGCAACAAAGCTGGTGAGGGGGCTGGAGAACAAGTCTTATGAGGAGTGGCTGAGGGCACTGGGGTTGTTTAGCTGCGAGAAGAGGAGGCTGAGGGGAGACTAAATTGCTCTCTACAACTACCTAAAAGGAGGTTGTGGAGAGGGGGTTGTTGGTCTCTTCTCCCAGGTGATAGGTGATACAACAAGAGGGAATAGCATCCAGCTGCATCAGGAAAAGTTTAAATTGGACATTAGAAAAAATTTCTTCACAGAATGGGTTATCAAGCACTGGCAGAGGCTGTCCAGGGAGGTAGTTGAGTCATTGTCTCTGGAGGTGTTTAAAAGGCTGGTAGATGAGGTGCCTGGGGACATGATTTAGTAGTAGACAGGTATTGTTGGAGTTGATGATCTCTAAGGTATTTTCCAAACTAATGATTCTATGATTCTATAAAGCAGACATCTAACGTTGGTCAAATTAATCCTACCTGAACATTGTAAACGATTTCTTCAAAAAGCTTTGCCTTGCAGACAAATAAAGAGAGCTCCTCTGACGCATCCAGAAGGAAGCAGGAACTCTACCGTTCAGGTAAAATAGTTTCATCTTTTGTTTCCATAGAGTTCTATAACTCAGATACTTCACTCCATCTCAAGCCACTGAAAAGCTGTGACAGTAGTTCCCAGATACAATCTTCCTTTTTACAAGTTTAGTTTCCAACTACTGCATTTTTTAATCAGATATCTAAATACTATGGGTTTATGGGAAGTCTGTGAGGCTTTTGGTACATTATTACTGATGTAATTACATAAAATTAAATTAGCTTATAAAAGCAAATGTACAATAATCTATTGTGTTACGTGGATATATTTGCCCTGGGCAAAGATAACTACATAAAAGAAAATTTTTACTAAGAGCCTGCATCACTCAGAAATGCGGTGCAGTAGTTGTGGCAAAACTCTTAAACAAAGGAAGTGAGTAAGATCTTAGATACCTGCAAGCTGCAAACTTATAGCTGTCATATAATGGAATGATGAATGACTTTAGGGTTTTACCTCCTGAGTATTGGATAATCAGTAAGTACATTTAAAAATGTGATTAAAATACAGTCTTACGCGTTTAAAGTTAAACTTAGAAATGTGGAAGACAATCATGTTAAGATAGGTGTAACGTGGCACTCTTACCTCCCAGGACACCTGAGCACATGCAGCAGATCTGCATGCCACCTGCGGGGGCTTGCACTGATCTGGTGGTCCAGGTGCTGTAGTTACTTCACATTTTTCTGAATAAGGTCCAAACTATTGAAAAGGGAGTTAATACAACTAATTTGTAAGAATAAAATTACTTCTTTTTAAATAACAGTTTACCATAGTAGAAACATACAATAATGGCCTGAAATGTTGTATTACTTGCTTATAAAATAAAACCTTGCGGACTGTGGATTCAGGATTTATTTCAGCATCTGACTGTTCTCCAGAATAGCTGCAAGACTCTTCTTCTCTACAGCAAATGCAATCATAATAAATTTAACACTTGAAACTCTCAGGCAAACCAGGAAAGTGCTATTCAAATCCTTTTAAAGTTACATGATTTCTGCACTGTAACAGAATATCATTTGTAATGTCTATTTATATCCATCTAAAATAAATAAAGGATTCAAAAGATGCTTGAGTTATAAAACACTCTTTGCGGGGTTGGGAGTGCAGTGGTGAGCGGAGGTGAGGACAAAATGTTAGGTAAGGGCTTTAAAGCTTTAAGTTGCAGACCTCTCCACAAGCAGCGTCAACTGGTCATAATAGTTTTCATGAAGAAAATGTTATTGAACCAATGCAAGCAGCCTTGCCTCTCTGTCTTTAAATGAGGACTTTGGATACATCTTTAAACTAAGCCTGTTCTACAGCAGCAATTGATTTAAACATGTTTAATACCCCAAATGGAGAAAATACTACATCTGATAAAACAGGTACTCAGAAATTAAACTAAATAAAAAAAAAAAAGTCAGGAAATGCTAATTATTATGTTCTATAACACCAACAGTTGTAAAAATAAAGGGAAATCAGTTTACAAAGCTCTATACGAAAATAATTTACTATGTCACTTCAAATAAGAACATTAAAATTGCAGCAATGCTTTGACAAAGTACTTGGCATTTCCTAGCCATTTCCAAATGCTGTTATTCATGTATAAGATGTAATGAGTTATTTTGTCTTCCCTTTATCTAAGACCTCCTTTATTATAAATTGATGTTTAACTGCTCCCACACAACAATAAGCTGTGTGAACCAAGTGACTCTGCATTAGAAAATCCTCATTTTTTAAATTACTGTTAGATGCTTCTTTTAAAAGAGAATACCCTTAAATTAGTTGCATTCTCTGCAACTAATTGCAACTAATTTCATTTCAGACTGTCTCCTTACCCCTGTCTTGTTAGCTGCTCGCAGTCTGAAGTTGTATATCCTCCCTGGAAGAAGACTGCCTACTGTGCATTCAACATCAGGGCCTTGATAAACCTCTCTGTGTTCATCCGTTTCTGTCTGAAACATTTCCAGACCGTAACATGTAATAGGTGAACCCCCATCTGCCTGAGGTGGTCCTGAAAATAAGAAAGAAAGAGAAGCTTATTTAATTTTAACACATAACACAGTTGGATCCCTTACACACACTAATAGCTGCAACAGAATTACCCCAGCGCAGCTGAACTTCTCTTGCTCTTGGTCTACCCTGTAGCCTTGGAGGTTGGCATGGTCCAGGAACCACTGCCGGTGTCTGCACCAGTAAAGAATCAGATGCCTACAAAGAAAGAGAGATTAATGAAGTCAGCTAGGCCAAAAAAAGCACTATTGATTATGCTACAAGTAAAGGCAAATACTTAAGAAACATTTCTTCCATTTTTTGAACTACATCCTCAAATACATGAAGATTCTTAGGTGACCTGGTATGTATTTCTCACAATGCCTATATAAAACATGCTACAGTAATCACGCAATATGCAAAATTAACCTTTGTTTATGTGTTTTGGTACACATGAAAGGAGTAGAACTAGAAATGGTAGCTAAGTAGCAGTACAAACCCAATATAAATGCTTAAAATAGGACCTGCTTAATGTAACCTCATTCCCTTTTCCGTCAAACTGCAGTTTAGTGATTTCTAAAACCTTAATCTAAGGGTTGCACACTTATTTCTGTGTAAAAAACTTCCCGATAAAGCAAAAAGTGGGCAGAAATGTCAAGCAGAAGAGATTAAAAAAAAATGATACTTCAACTTTTTGATAGCTTAGCAGTACTTAAAAGTGTAACAAACTTCAACCTCTGACCTGAAGTGCATGCAAAAATACATGGCATAACAACACACAGCAGATGGTACTGACTATTCTGGATGCAGACAGAAATGAGGCAGAGACAAAGCAGGGTTATTAGCTTCAGTGCGATACAGAACAAATGTGAAGTTTGTAAGCCTTTTAATTGACTAGAGAGACACATCTTAAGAGTCTCATTTCACAACTTTTTTCTACATATGTTCCAGAAAGAATAGATTGGTAGCTCTGCTGCTTTTCAGTTCCTTTGAAATGTGTTATCACACTGAACAGAACAACAGATGCTACTTAAAAAGCAGAACATTTTGCAAGAGGCATATGTCTATGACAAGCTACAGAAAAGTTTCACTACATCTTTCTTTACTATTCCATTGATTTCTGACACCTCCAGAAAACAGACTTTCTGAAAGTTATCTTCTCTTTGGTACTCAAATAATGCTTATTCTAAACTAAGGGGGTTGGCTTGTGGGAAAGGAAGTTGGCAGAGCAAAAGTCTGCAAAGACATACATGGAATTTTGTTGAGGTAACTGGGAAGGATGCTGCATTTCCCTTTCCCCTGTACAGCAGTAAGCTGAGCTGGGGCCAGAGGGAAAGCGCTACAGCTGAGCCAGCACTGATGGAATCCAGATTCATTCTGAAGACCAGGCGGCTGTGAGCAAGGCGGTTTTTTCTACATGGAAGAACACATGAAGTTCTTATAGCAAAGGGAGGCTGGGGAAGAAATGGCAAACACCAAGAACGCAAGGTTTTTAGTCTTCCAGGAGACAAACTTGACAGTGAAGCCCCATTGGAAGTCTGTAGAGAACCAGGACTGGCTTTGTTACAGTTGCTGATGGGAAGAAGGGAAAATACATCATGACACTTGGACACTGGAGGCTGAACAGAGAAGAGAGAGTCCAAGTACACGTGCATGTTTTATGTGTATATGAGGGAGTGCAGTACAGCACACCAAATTGTTTGGTTACACTGAATGTGAACATTTTGATTGTGATTGAGACAGTCCGGGAAGAGACTACAGCACATAACCCCGTAAAGCCTGAGAAAACACTATGTCATCCCCTGCCTGCTGGGCCGACTTGGCTGCTCAGACAGGGTACTCCACTGACCACACAGAAAACACTGAATTTACATTGCTGTCTTGGAATATGCCCTAGGAAATGACATTGAATCAATGTATCACACAGGAAAAGATGTAGTTATCTATTTCTATAAATAAGAAAAAGCACTTTAAACAAAATATAGCATCAGAAAAGAATATTCACATTTATTTCTTAAAGAAATGGGCTGAAACCTGAAACACTGCACCAGTACTGGAAACTTTTTGAGGTACTAATTACAGCTATTTTGTTATGTGCTTTTGCTCATTTACTACAGTATCAGGTTTTCTTAAACAGAGAGAAATTTTATTTAGTAAAAATATTAGCTCATATTACCGTGCTTTGTCCTCCTTCCCCAACGCAATATACACGTAAGCGATAGGAACAACCGGGATTTAGTCGGTCACACACATGTTCTCTAGCAGCTCCACTGTATATCATGTCCCATTTGTTTCCTGAAAGTTAAGAATACGTGAGGCATGAACCAAGAGGGAATTTGCCACACTGTAGTACCAGCCTCAGCAGGCATCCCAGCTCTACTACATAAGCATGTACTTGACGTGTATATCAAAAAATAAAGGTTTGCTTTGAGTTTCCTGGAAAAATCCAATCATTTAATAAAGACTGTTTGCCAGGTAAATTTGTGTAGATCAGCTAAAGTGAAATACCTTTCGTATTTGGCATCCACATGAACTAGGAGAGAATTTACTTTTTAATGAAGTAGTTATTACTGGGCCAGCAAACACATCCATACATCATAACCATGTAAATACGGAAGATACAAAAGCAAAAATTTCCATGGAAAAAACTTATAATTATAACATTCATTTTGCAGACTGTAACTACAGTTTACAATTGATAAAGCTCATTCCTGTATTCCTGAATGACCCAGCATGATCTGAAATACTGATTTCATTCCCTGCTGTTCAGACAGATTCTAAAATCAGAAACTCTTTAGCACTCTCTCTCTCTTTTTAAAAGATTAAGCAGGAAACCTGGGGACTTCTAATTAAATCTCTAACAACTAAATACATCACAGAATTTAGAGAATTGGCAATGAAACGTAATGCGCATCTCACTAAATCTCCATGTAAGGCTCAGGTAAGTCATTCCAGAAGTGAATTAAGGTGGACATGCAATGAAGTAAGGAAAGCGATAGGCTAAGTATCAAAAGAACCGCAGCTGAGACCCCCAACACGGCTACCGTTACAATCTGGGGACAGTGCACTGTGTTAATTCAACAGAGCATTGGAGACATATAACCTTTCATTCTCAATGTGATTGTGTTTCTGAATTTAATAAGGTTAATTAAGAGTTCTAGATTTTTAAATAGCTGCATAGCTTTATGGTCATATCACAAATATTGTTAATTTTCCTTCTGTATGAAAGAACAGAAAAATAAATAGCAGAAGAAGTTATCTCAACTCCGTCACTACTGTACTTCAGTAGCGATAAATGGAGCACTAGTTTTCCTTTCATCTGTCACACATCCAGCAAAGCTACGTGGCCCTGCCTTCTTGACCTAAAGCACCTGAAATGTAACATTTCATTTCCAAAACAGAATACACCCAAGTGATAGGTTGAACACAGAACATCTGTTTTGACACAGACTTCTGTGACATCTTCTAAGCCAGCAAAAAAGAAACTCTTGTACACAAGCATCAATAGCCCTATTTTTTTAGTGGCAGTTCTTTGCGATAACTTCCCTTACCAGAATACATTCTACTCTTCCCAGAGGCACATGCACAAAACCCCAAACACAGCAGAATGCCACCACATGCTCCTAATACTCACCATTTAAGCCTTCAGACATTTCCACAACATAGGTATTTATTGCTGCTCCTCCATTGTCTTTCGGTGGATCTATAAAAATTAGCAGTATTCCAACTAAGTGAGGTAAATTAAATGTTTTTGTAGCTTTTGAGGAGAATTCGCAAAAGGAAAAATCAAAAGGTAGCTGGGAAGGGGTGTGCATTTTGACAGAGAGCCATAGCTTCCTACTGTAGGACAGCAGCAAAGGATTTCCTGCCCAGGGAAGTGATCGAGTCTCCTTCCCTGGAGGGGTTCACAAAGTGTGCTGGGACATGGTTTAGTAGGCACGGTGATATTGTGCTGACAGTTGGACTGGATGATCTTAGAGATCTTTTCCAGCCTTTATGATTCTATTTAATCCTCCACCAGGCAAAGCTGATGGATCACAACCCTTCTACAATGTGATAAGTGAATGGGCAGCTGGAAGATGCCATAGCAAACATTATAGTTAGTCTGAAGTGCCATGGAAAGCTGCCTGGTTATGGTTTCAGGGACGTAGATTCTAATGGTCCTGTAATTTGGACTGCAGACAGGAAATGATTATCACATTAGCCTTTTGCAAATAAGAGTATTTAAAAATTCCTTAAGGCTAGCATTTCAAAACCTTAAGCATTTTGGGAGAGAACAGAAGTCAGGAGTTTTATACTGAAAACTTAATCACTTGAATTTTTAACTCACTGCTAGAAATTCAATGCACTATCCTTCCTGGTACAACATTCATTTAAAAAATATGAACTTACAGACCTACTTTTGACATGTAATTCTCCTGCTCTCTCAGAGCTGACTTATGAGAGTAGCAGAAATAAAATAATGTGGAAAACTGACATTTTTGATGAATATAAAGACAGCACGATACTTCAATACAGAAGGGTATTGCTGCCATAACATTATTACATCATGTATGTGCTGGATGAAATGGTGTTGGCTTTCAAGGAAGGGTTACATATCCTATCATGCTTCACAAATACAATGAGACTTACTATCTGACACGCAGCACTTTTTTGGTTTGAAGGTAACATACTACTCCAAATACAACATAGAATTATCACGTTAATTACCACTCATTAAAAAAACAGACAGCACTACTGTTCAAAATAATGTCTATTAAAATTTTTATATACAGACATTGTAGATCGTTTTCAATTTACAAATTATGTATTCCTAATAACTGCAAATATTACTTATCATCCATAAAAGATCAAGTATCAGGCCCTGATGTAGCGAAGTACTCTGGAAAGATGTAAGGCTGGACTTGCTGAGTACTACTTACACTCTACAAGCAGCTTTCTTATTACTAATGCAAAATAATTAAGCACACTATTAAGCAGAAACAGGTAATAAGTTTAATTACCTGTGACATTAAATAAAACCTTTAGCTGTTATGTTTTCTGCTAACAATACTGTTACCTCTGTTTCACAGCATAAGGGTAAAAAAATCTGAGCCTAAAGAAAAGTTTTTTAAGATCCTAAGAAAATAAAAACATTTATCTATAAAAATAAAACAATTCAAAGAGACAGGATGCACTTGGATCTTGTCTTTTGATATAAAAACAGAATTTCATGGCTTCTTTTCGTGCCAAAGAAACAGTTCTTAGTAGATAAATTAATACTACTATTTTTTAAATTATTGTAGTGCCCTGCAATAACAGTGCCTATTACAACTTGTATATTACTCTTCCTGCATAACTACACTATTATATTGCCACTCAAAGTATTTTGAATTAATAATTTTCTCCTAGTTCCACGAAAGTGGATCATAACGGCTCAGTTGAATGAAGTGTTACTGAGGTAAAATCTGGCCTTCTATGTACAAATTTATATACATATATATATATAAACATTTATATATATAAAAAATACAGAGAGCATAGTCTAAACAGAGTTGGACAACAATCTTACCCCAGGTTATTTTAAAACTCTGTGCATGAATTTTTCCTTTCACTGTGGGTTTTGAAGGTGCTCCAGGCTTGTCTGGACAAGTAATGTATTCTACTGTCTCACTTGGACTGCTTTTGCCTTCTGAGTTATAGGCAATGACCTGTGAATATATTAAAAATATTATAAACAGAACAAACATGCTGGCTAGTGGTATGTTATTCACTGTTAATAGTAATGTCAAATTCATTTATGTGTATAGGTAGCTACATAAGAAAATATCACAAGAATTAAAGTTCCAATATACCTTCATTTTACATTTAGTCCCATAGTTAGACAATCACTATACTGCAATTAAAAATTCCTGCAAATTGCCAGGAAAAAAGTCTACACTTAAAAAACCCCTAGTAAACATGATGCTGAAAAAAATAAATAAATTCAAAACTCACACCTCAAGTAACTTTCCATATCCCCCAAATTACAAACATTGGTGCATAAAGTTCAGCTTCTATTTAGGACACTTAAGAGCTACCTGACTGTAAAAGGTGATCAGGACATGCAAATCTCTGTGACATTAATAGAATCTACAGGTGCTCAATACAACACAAGCCACTTCATTTGAAGTCAAGGATCTGAAAACTTGCTTTTTTAAAATCATCTAAGATACTCAGAAATTAGATCTAAGAACTACTGTTTTTCATAGCAGTTGCACAATTTATTGATAAAAATCTACGCATGAGATAAAAACTTCATAAAAAACCGGAAACAAAAGATGATGAAAAAGACAGCGAAGAGGCCACTTTGAAACTTTCATTGAAGGAACTTAGAAGTATTATAATTAAGTATTATAATTTTAATTGCAATTCTTTTCCTACTGAGGTCAGAATATTTTTGTGCTTCTTTACTAACTGCTGAAAAATTGGAATAATTTGGATCAATTAAGTAGTGCTCTTATGTTACTATGGTATCTTCTTTTAAGGAAATACATTCAGAGATAAAAGTGTTTATATGGGTAAGTCGTATTAAAAACCGCAAAGGCGATATAAACTCTTCAGTCCCAAGAGAAACTAAGGCAAGGGCTGTCATGGAAGTTATTTATATACACATGAAGGGCAAGAGGGTGACTATATTTATCAAGGACAACTCATGCTCAACCAACCTGAGCGCCTTCTATGATGAAACAACTTGCTTAATAGGTGAGGGGAGATCTGTGGACATCATTCACCTCGATTTTAATTTGACATCCATGTAGACAAGCTGGTAACATATAGACAGGACAGATGGACCACAAGATGTGGAAAACCTGGTAGAATGCCAGGCTAAAAGGATGGTAGCTAACGCTTCAAAGGCAAATTGGCAGCTGCTCAGGATTCAATTGCCTCAGCAGTCAATACAACATCAGATACTAGTCAATATCTTCAGAAGTGATCTTGATGACAAGAATGAATGTACAATCCCCAGGTTTGCACATGACACTAAACCAGGAGTAGAGAGAGATATGCTGGAAGGAGGAGCCACCACATAGACAGACTTAGACAGGCTGGGGGACTGCATCAAGAACTGCATGAGTTTTGACAACGGCAAATGTAAAGTCTTGCACCTGGGATGGAATAATCCCAGTAGCGGTACAGTCTGGGGGCTGACTGGCTACCCAGCTTCTCTTTTTTCAGCTCTGTTGAGAAGCACCTTGGGATCCTGATGGAGAGCAAGCCAAACGAATCAGCAAAGCACCCTGGAGTAGCAAAGGCAAATTGTTTCAGAGGCTGCATTAGCCAGAAGTTAGCCAGCAGAGCAAGGGATGTGATTACGCCACTTCACCCAGTACTTTTTAGGCTGGAATACTGTACCTAGTTTTGGTCTTCCCAATTCAAGACAGTCACTGAGAAGAAGAGGGCAAGGATGATTAGAGGGTTGTAGAACCTGACACAGAAAGAAAGATTCAAGAACTCAGGTCTACCCTGCCTAGAAAAAGAAGTTTCATTTCGGGGGAAATCTAATCACAGTCTTCCAGTACCCAAAAGGTAGTTACAACACAGATGAAGATACTCTCTTCACAAGGATCTGTGATGACAGGACAAAAGACAATGTGGAATTAGGGAAAGTGCATTAGGGAAAATTCTAGTGGGATATAAGAAATTAATCACCATGAAAACAGGCTGCTCAGAGAAGTGGTGGAATCTCTCTTGCTGGAAATACTGAAGTTTGAGCTTGACAGGGCTAGGACAGAGTTGAGTTGCCTAACCTAAGGCCCTGCTTTCCACACAAGTTTGACCCAGGTGATCCCCAAAAGTCCCTTCCAACCTAGACTTTTCTGTGATTCTAGGAAAACAAACTGCTTTTATTCTTTACTTTCTGGCTGCACCTGCAGTTAGTTTACTACTTAATCCCAGTTGTTCCTAGCAAAAAATTAAAGAACCTAAAAAACCCGTTTTTTGACTTTTCTATTTGTTTTAAAAATTAACATAATCAAATGACAGGTGTAATGTAAAAGCACAGACTGAGAAAAGGAAATGTGAGCTAACGTCTCCCAGACACTAAGTCTCTCGACACAGTTTACAAGATTAACAATCATCTGGTTGTCTTTGTGCCCTTATAAATGAAGTTAAGCAGGCACAGTTAGCATTTACATATTATAATAAGATTTCCAATGGTTACAAAGCTTCTTTCAAAAGCCTTAAGGAATATTACCACTAATTAAGTCTTTCCCCTGTATAATGAAAATTAAAGACCTGATTAACACATTTGTTTCTCCTTTATTCCCTGTGAATGAGTGAACAGAGACTTCTGTTCACTGTTTTGTTAAGAAAAATAGGTATAAACATAAGATTATTTTTTTAAAATTAGTAACAAACATAGGATGTTTCTCTTGACTACATACTTACGAGTAACATGCATGATTAACATGTAGGATTACTTTCAAAGGAAAACTACAATCAAATCCTGCAAAAGCTAGTTCCGGGGTAATAAGCTGTTCTTCAGTTTAAGTTCATTGTGTGGCCATAACCGGTCTAGCTTGGTACAGTTCTTGGAACACATTGTGTATTTTCAATTATTTAAATATTAAGTTATGTAAAAAAATCCAAGTGCTGTAAGATTAATCTCTATCGTAACCTTCTCTGCTTAAGAAAGTAAGCATATTCAAAAGTGCAAAATACAGCTATCATTTGAAAAGGGCTACTTATACGTTTTAGTGTTAATCAAAACAAACCAACCAGCCCCTAAACTGATACCTTCCATATTGCACAGAAATGCTTTTCTTCAGCAGTTCCCAATTCTTCCTTCTGAAACAGTATTTTAGGTGTATGCAAGGTAGCAGCTATCAACGTTTTTACCCTGTAGGCAGAGATGAGATCATTCTGACTCAGCTACATGCTGTGGGACATGCCTTTAGTTTTGCTCCAAAACCCCTGCCAACTGTTCAAGAACAACTTAGAACAGCCCAGGCTGGAAGAGACCCGAAAGAGTGTCTGGTCCAACCTTTCAGGAAAAAGGGAGCTTATTTGAGATTACCTAGCACCCTGTTCAGTTGTGTTTTGGAAGCATCCAGTGACATGGAGTCCCAATGTGTTTCTGAGGAGGTCGTTCCAATGATGGATTGTGCTTATTGTAAAGAATTTATTTATTCTCTTCGATGAAACTTTTCCCAGTGCAACTTGTACCCATTGCACATGTCTCCTCCATGTGGCTCCTTGCAACGTTAAGAGCCTCATTCTTCTTTGTAGCTACTCTTTAAGTACCAGAAAACTGGTCCCCCTTAAGCCTTTTCCAAGGAGAAGTCCTAACTTCTTTCCCTACAGGGCAGGTTCTCCAGCCCTTTGATCATCTTTGTGGCCCTCCTTTGAAATTTCTCTAGTTCATCTGTGTCTTTTTTTGAATTGTGGGGACTAACACTGTACTCCAGGTGTGGCCTGGCAAGCACCGAGTAGAGTGGGATGATCACATCTCTTATCTCTGCTAGCAATGCACCCACAGATGCAGCCCAGCATCAGATTTGTCTTGGTTGCTGCAGTGGTGCCCTGTAGACTCACATTGAACTTGTTTTTCCCTGGGACTTCCAGGTCCCTCTCAGCAGGGCTGCTCCCCAGCCACACAGATCCTAGCCTTTACTGGGCCCTTAGTTATTCTGAGCCAGGTGCAGGACTTCACATTTGCCTTGTTAAATGTCATATTGTTCTTGCTAGCTCAGTCTTTTAGCCTGTCCAAGTGTCTCCGTAAGATGCCTCTCCCTTCTGATGCATCCACCTCTCCACTGAGCAAACCTGGTGAGGATACTTTCAGTCCCATAGTCTAGATCATTATGAAGATGAACAACTTGGGGCCTTGTATCAGTCTGAAGGGGATCCTACTTGTGACAAGTTGCCAGCATGAGTAGAAACCACTGATCACCACCCTCCAAGTGTGGCCTGTTGACCAGTTTTCTATTCATTTTGTAGACCACCCATCCAGTCTGCATCTTGCCAGCTTGTCCAGAAGGCTATAGGAAACAGCATGGAATGCTTTTCTGAAGACCAAGTAAACAACATCCAATGTTCTCCCCAGGCCAACTGAAAGTGTTACTTCGTTGTAGAAGGTGATCAGGATAGTCAGGCACCACCTGCCTTTGGTAAATCTGTGTTGGCTTTTTCAAACTACCTGCTTCACTTGGCTTGTAACAGTTTCTGGAAGAACTTGTTCCATTACCTTCTTGGGGACTGAAATAAGACTAATAAGCCTGTAGTTTCCTGGGTCCTATCTGGGGCCTTTCTTGTAGACAGGCATGAGATATGCCTTCTTCCAGTCGTCAGGATATCCTCTGATCTTTGTCACTTTTCAAATATTATAGATATTGGCCTTGCAACGTCAGCCACTTCTCTTAACATCCTGGAGTGGATCCTTCCTTGGCCCATAGATTGATGTGGGTTACAGAATCACAGAATCACAGAATAACCAGGTTGGAAGAGACCCACCGGATCACCGAGTCCAACCGTTCCTACCAAACACTAAACCATATCCCTCAGCACCTTGTCCACCCGTGCCTTAAACACCTCCAGGGAAGGTGACTCAACCACCTCCCTGGGCAGCCTGTTCCAGTGCCCAATGACCCTTTCTGTAAAGAATTTTTTCCTAACATCTAGCCTAAACCTCCCCTGTCGGAGCTTGAGGCCATTCCCTCTTGTCCTGTCCCCTGTCACTTGGGAGAAGAGGCCAGCACCCTCCTCTCTACAACGTCCTTTCAGGTAGTTGTAGAGAGCAATGAGGTCACCCCTCAGCCTCCTCTTCTCCAGGCTAAACAACCCCAGCTCTCTCAGCCGCTCCTCATAAGGCCTGTTCTCCAGCCCTTTCACCAGTTTAGTTGCTCTTCTCTGTACTCTCTCCAGAGCCTCAACACCCTTCTTGTGGTGAGGGGCCCAGAACTGAACACAGTATTCGAGGAGCGGTCTCACCAGTGCCGAGTACAGAGGGAGGATAACCTCCCTGGACCTGCTGGTCACGCCGTTTCTGATACAAGCCAAGATGCCATTGGCCTTCTTGGCCACCTGGGCACACTGCTGGCTCATATTCAGTCGGCTGTCAACCAACACCCCCAGGTCCCTCTCCTCCAGGCAGCTTTCTAGACAGACTTCTCCCAGTCTGTAGCACTGCACAGGGTTGTTGTGCCCCAAGTGAAGGACCCGGCATTTGGCCTTGTTAAACCTCATGCCATTGGACTCTGCCCAGCGGTCCAGCCTGTTCAGATCCCTTTGCAGAGCCTCCCGACCCTCCAGCAGATCGACACTTCCACCCAGCTTAGTGTCGTCCGCAAACTTGCTAAGGGTGCATTCGATGCCTTCATCCAGGTCATTGATGAAGACATTGAACACGGCTGGACCCAGCACTGAGCCCTGGGGAACCCCACTTGTCACTGGCAAGTCCTTGTCACTGGGTTGAGTCCTTGCAAGAGGTCACAGCCCAGCCTTTCCTTTGCCACTACTGAGTTGACACATGCCTTGTCACAGCTACTTGATCCTGTGATCTGGGATCCAGTTATGCCAGTAAAGACAGAGGCAAAGAAGGTATTGAGAATCTCTGCCTTATTGGCATTATTAATATCTTGCCTCCCTGCACTGTTTAGCAACAGGCCTATGTATGCCTTCCCTGCGCTTCTGTATCTGAAGAACCCTTTCTTGTTGTTTTTGACATCTTTGGCTAATTTCAGTTTTACCTGATCCTCAGACTTTCTGACTGCAACTCTCCATGTCCTAGGAAGGTTCTTGTAGTCCTTGATAGCTATTTGGCTGCCAAGAAATATATGTTGCATATACTCAAGTAATATTACTTAGGGTAGCTGTGGGGTTCTTTGAGAGACTTTAAACACGTCAGAAAGAGTTGAGGTAAGGAGTAACTTGGATCAAAAAACATTTGTCAGTGCTGGCATAGCACTAAGCCTACGTTGCTAAACCATTCATATTACCATGGTGCTGAGTCCATTCTAGTAAGCCTTGAGGGCTGAACTCGTTAGCTCAGAACGAGGTCTAACTTAATAATGGCTTAGCAATGAGCTTTTGGCTATAGTTAAATGCAGAAAGAAGAAGCATACCTGATTATGCAACACCAAACCAAAACAAAGACCCCAATGGTTAAGAATATTGACTTATGATGCGGATACCTGCAACTGTGCTATGTTCTTGCAGAGGGAGGTACTTATTCCTTCTGCACAGATAATGAGTGAAGCAAGTGTTCAGCTGATAGTTTTAAGAGACTGAAATTTTAAGAAACTGGCATAAAATTTAATTTTCCTCAAAAAAAGTTATCGCTCCCCCACCCCACGTCAACTCGAGCTACTCTGGTGCAAAAAATCCCACACACATGAAAAAATCTTACCCTAAATTTATATTTTGTACTACGCCTCAAATTCTTCACCGTGTAGGTAAGGTCATCACCATCATATTTTGGCTTGAAACCATATCCCTGCGGAATTAAACAGCATTACTTGAAACACAGAATAGACTATGTAACATACTTTATACACATAAAATACTATTTCACACCATAATAGTTATTTTCCTCTGACAAAGGAATAAGTGTAACTTCATTGTGTAAACGTGGTTTTTTTTGCAGAAGAGAAAACTTGATTAACCATTCTCCCATCAGAAGAAAAGAAAAGAAAAATATAAACAGTGACAACAGAAATTATATCTAACACTTTCAAAGGGTACAATGGGACTAATTTTTAAACAAAGGTGGTTAGGTTGAAATAACATCTAGAGAGACCACATTTCATCATGCAACAACATTGATGTAGCTCTTATACGGATTAAATTTCACGCATAAATTCACAAAGTTAAGAGTAATTCAAAAGTCTTTGCAGGATTGAGCCTTAATAATATTAATAACAATAGCTGTAACAATAAAAATGACAAAATTACATTGCTTAGTTATAGCAATGTTACTTTCAGAAAACTCAGTTCCTTGTAGAAAATTGTATCAAAAATAACCAGTTACACTTAATACAATTATGTATTAAACACACACATTACAGTCTCTTTTCTAATTGAGAGTAAGTATTCTAAACTTACTGAGTTCTCGTCCTCCATCTCTAATATATACGAGATTCCTTCATCCGATGGTGTTCCTGAGGGTTTTGTCCACTGTAGGGATAACCAAGTAACTCCAGCATTAATCAGCAAAGGACTTGCTGGTGTGGTTGGGGCAGTGCCTGAGGTATGATACAGGACTTCTTCACTAAAACCACTGTTTAAAACAGACAGTATGTAAACTAACTAGACACAGTAATGAATATCTAGAAAAGCATAATTCTTACTAAATACAGCTATGACAGATTCTTGGACATGTGTGAAACTAGAAATTGCAAGCTGGTACACGCAGGCAACTTCACTTGCCCATGAGTCTGCCAGTAACAAAACATTTGAACAAGGTCAAAATATTTTTTTGTATAATTGCAACATTTTGCTAACCAATATGTTTTGCTTTTCCATATTAAATCATTATTCTAAACCAATACAGCTCTGTACAAAGTAATGTACTAATACCACAGTGTCCTTCATATTCAAAATGAAAAATGAAGACGTAAAAGCATATGTGTAAAGACCTCCAAAATATTTTGCTTCCCAGGCAGCAATTCCAGTATACTGTGAAGTATTAGTTTCTCTAGTGATTCAGAAAAATGATAGAATAACCTCATTCAACGTTAAGTTACTTTAAGAGTTGCTAATATGAAAGTCATATAACAAACCAAATGAAGTAGTGTCCACCAGTGAGTCCCCTAACACCACTGTTAACCTTATCTGATGGTGCTTAGATATATCTTGAAATAAAGACACAAATAAGTTACACAAAAAGACCTACTGTGAAACAGAGGGGTGCAAAAGTCAGTAAACTGGTACTACACTTGCATAGGTGGTCTGACACGTATCAGCTAGACTCTAAAAATCACCCATTGGTTCTCAGCTGGCATTTATATAGAGATTTGCCGCTTGCGCATCAGATCTGAAGAAACACAGGCTTAAGAGCTAGTCTAGTTGTTTTTTTTCTAACTGTATGAAACTAACATCAAAGATGTAATCTTAATCTAAAAAGCTAGGCATTACCTAAGTGAGCATCAGGAAGCCCTGAAAACAGAATTCTCTGTATGGCTTAAATAACAGTACCAGTTAAATTTTATCTCATGTGTCAGAACCTGACTTTCCTGAAAAATGTCAATACAGAAATACCTCAACTTCACCTTCTCCCTTACCCAACACAAATTATAGTACCGCACAAACTAAAAATTTTGGTCTGCTCTGAGGTCTTTCTGGCATCAAAAAAAAAAAAAAATTAAAAAAACCTTATAGCCAACACCTTATCAAAGGGGTTGACAGCACCCAAAGGAGACAGACAGTCTGTGTGGACACGCAGACTATGAAATAGATTTTGAAGGAAGATACTAAAAAGTGAAAAACAAGTGAAAGCTTCTTAAATTTGGAGGGAATGTAAATTCTTTTCTTGCAAAAAGTCACAAGTAAGAAAATCTCTGAAATGAAGACGATGTGATACATAGATTACACCTACTAAAAAAATTTCAGTGTAATATATAGCTAGGCTAGAGAAAGCCTAAAAAGAAGCTAGACAAATACTACGCCTACTTCCATTCACAATGAACTATTGAAGGAGTCACCTTACAAGCAGACATAAGGTAAAAAAACATGTATTGTAAAAACATTTGACTCTCTTTACTTGATCGAACCACTCCAAAACACATCGAAATCAAGTAAAAGATTCCACCAATATCCACATTTCAGTGACTCTTAAACCATTCACTTAGACGTACAATAATGTTTCAGTTTTCTTTTGCCACTGTTTCATGTATGCTTAGAATTAGGTTTAAAAACACGAGTAACTAAAACATAAAGTATCTGTTCTTGTTGTTAAAATCATTTAGATAAAATCCTGCCTCCAGACGCCTAAGGCTCTCAATGTTCTTCATGAGGAAGAATGTACCCTAATAAATATTATTTCATGAGACTTAATTAAATAATACCATAAAGACAATAAAGTGCATCTTTACAATGCTATGAAACATCGATTTAAAAATCTATTTGGCGTGATTAGTTTAAAAAGGGTACTTAACTGTTCAGTGTCTTCTACCAGCTTACACTGCAGGCATTTGTAATATGTGCAGGTTATTCCTCGAGGGCCCGTTTACAGTCAGGCATAAAATGGGAATAGAAGAGAGCCTAAGCACTGGACCCTGCTTAACTGTCACCTCATTCCCTGTCTATTTTTTTGAACAGTTGCAACTAAATCTCATCAAGACAAAGTCCAGGAGCAACTCTGAGAATAATTCATTCCAGAAACATCATCCAGAAGGCGGCAAGAAAGACTGTCAGAGCATACCAGAAGTCATTTTAGCTCACTACACTGTCCTCTGACAGTGTCCCAAAGCAGGTGCCTAAGGAAAGACATAGGAACAGGCACTATATGCAATGTATTCCCTGAGTACTCTCCAAAGCCTCCCAACACATGCCTCAGATCTCCTGAGCTAGTTGTAGTTTTCACATACTTCATAGAATCATAGAATCATAGAATAACCAGGTTGGAAGAGACCCACCGGATCATCGAGTCCAACCATTCCTATCAAACACTAAACCATTCCCCTTAGCACCTCGTCCACCCGTGCCTTAAACACCTCCAGGGAAGGTGACTCAACCACCTCCCTGGGCAGCCTGTTCCAGTGACCAATGACCCTTTCTGTGAAGAATTTTTTCCTAATGTCCAGCCTAAACCTCCCCTGGCGGAGCTTGAGGCCATTCCCTCTTGTCCTGTCCCCTGTCACTTGGGAGAAGAGGCCAGCTCCCTCCTCTCCACAACCTCCTTTCAGGTAGTTGTAGAGAGCAATGAGGTCTCCCCTCAGCCTCCTCTTCTCCAGGCTAAACAACCCCAGCTCTCTCAGCTGCTCCTCGTCTGCAGAAGATTTCTTCTGTCCAGCACGAATTACAGTCCCCAGTCTGGCTTCCTATTCTTTACACTGTCCAAGCGGGCATTGTTCCCTCAAGCACCATCTTGTGCTAGCTGAGGGACCGTCCAGCCAGCATAGCAGCACAAGCACTGCAGTATTTAAACTATTCAGCTCTGTCCTTTTGGCTGAATCCCTTCTCTTTTAGCATGATCCTCAGAATTTTAGTAGAGGTACTTATTACATCAGACACAAAAGCCACAATTGCACTATGTGCAGTGTGGTGCATACCCAAAAATTCTATTACAAGTACATGTAGTAGGAAACATATTCAAAGTAGCAACTCTGGTGGTCAGTGCAGACCTGCAAAGACTGAAACTAAAAATCAGCGCAGCCTGAGCTAATTTCATGTGAGAGTAGCTGGGCTGTCTGTACCATGCTCGTGCTCCCCATTCTAGGGGCATTGTGTAGAGACGTCTGAGCAGGCTGTTCAGGACATGAGGTTAAGGCCGGCAGAAGAGCTGTACTATCTGCTGAGATTTGTAGCATTTATTTGGTAAGTATGCCCACAACACAGTGATTCTAGTATGTAGCTATACCACACCTGGATAAAATACACTATGCTGGGAATCACAGAACAGCTGAGGTTGGAAAGGATCTCTGAAGGTCACCTTGTTCAACCTCCCCTGCTCAGGCAGGGTCAAGCGGTTCACAGAACACAGATACTCTGCAGAAAAACATTCCACTCATATAACTGACAATTAACTATGCAGTTAGACTAGATGATCACTGTGGATCCCTTTCAACTGAACTATTCCGTATTCTACATTCTGTTTCATTCCAGCTGGACAAAAGACTTGTTTCTTTAAATGTCATCATATGTCTTTCCTGAGCAAGCACACACACGCATGCATATGTATTCCATATTCATGTATGTAGTAGCAATATTTACCTCATTCCCATGTCATTTTTGGCTGCTAGCCTAAAGGTGTACCCCATTGCTGGTGATAGTTTAGTAATCCTATACTGCTTCTGTTGGCCATAATAACATTGGCAGAACTCTCCATTTCCTTTTCCCTAAAAAGGAATAGGTTAATCACATTATCCACCCTATTATACATGCATACATCAATTAAAGTAACACACAAATGTGAAATAAACTCATTTTTTGAAATGAAACATAACTCAAGAATCTCCCATATAGTGAGGTATATGAAACTTCATATATATATTGAATTAGAGGCTTTTTTCCTTCCTTTCAGTTTCCCAGTTTCCCAGGGTTGGAAGAGGAAAGCCATGAAGCTTCTGCAGCTCTGCAATCTTGGGATAGCTGTCCAGGTAGTGACTGGAAGATGCTTGCTGGGGCACAGTAGATTCATCCCCATTGTACAAAAGCAAGACTCTTACAGGAAACTGATCCTTCAGTGTCAGGTCTTGACAGAAGTATTGGACTACAAGTGAAAAAGCCTCTATTAAGAGTGGGAGAATCATAAAAAGGTTTGCATTGGAAGAGATCTTTAAGATCATCCAGTTCCAACATGGAAAAAGACATCTTCAGTCTGTTTTCTTTAGATCAAGCACTACTGTATGGCGACCTGTGCTGAGGCAGCTGCTTTTAACAACCAGATTGTGTGTTTCTGCTGGTCTGTCTGTCTTTCACCCACTCCAGACTCAATGCTATTACTTGCCCACTTCAAGAATGGCATTTTACTGCTAGCAAATATCACAAAATAAGGAGGCAACAAACTAAAATCGTTGTTTGCTTTAACTCACTTGCTGATGCTGCCATTATGGAAAATAACATTTAGAACAGGGTCAGTAAAACCAGCAGCTTTTCTGGTCTCAGGGTGGTAAAGCAGGACAGGCTTTGCAGGAAAATTTAAAATAGCCACCCTAAGAGGAATTTCCTTGCAAGGTTAACAGAGAATTCGTGTCTGTTCAAATACAATAAATTCCTGCCCCTCAAAAAAAGCCTTTGCATTCCCATCTACACATGGGATAGTTACAAGAGAACTTATGTAACTAAGATCCTATTATTTTATATTCCCCAAGAAAAAAATGGTGCAATAATCATATATTCATAATTGTTTCAGAATTACATATTTGTCACATGCCTCTAGACTGAAGCTACATTTTCACACAACCTGATGTGCACAGCAGCATACAACTACTTTTTAAAAAACTATAAAATTCAAAATAGAATAACTTGCTTACTTCATCCCATTCCAGAAGGTAACTGTGGATTTTAGAACCATTATCACAAGATGCCTGAAACAGGAAAAGAAGAAAATTAGAGCTCTAACTGGATATAAGACCACTTAAGGAAAAAAAATGCTTATATAGGTCAAATCATGTTCTCAAGACCAGCACAGGGCAAATGACACTCCCCTTATGTGAATGTTTCACTTGCTAAGACAGTCCTATACTTCAGTCTCCATCCAATGAATGCCTGTATCTTACTTATGGTTTTGTTCTTTTTTCCAATTTAGACTTTGAAAAAGTATTCTGGCAGCAGTGTAAAACACTACAGTGTTTTTCTGAGCAACTAGGTAAGTCGGTCTGCTCAAATCTCAGTCTTTCCAGACCATTTCATTTGCTTTGCACAAACAAGCCTATATTCAATAACTGAGAAAGGAACTGGTTCCACAGTACAAGAGGGGATTGGAACTCAAACCACTGTCCCTCATTCAAACTCAGTAACTTTACCTACAAAGGCTCCTTGCTTTTCTGGGAATCCTCTCTTTACCCAAGTCCACTCCTAACCCAGTACATGTATTTTCAGTCATGAACTGTGGAAATAGTATATTCGACAAAAAATTTTCATTTCAATGAACTGTCATTTGATTGACAAATCCAAAACAATTCTGAGGAGTTGAAACTATTTATTTTGAAGGTTTTTACACTATTCTTACCTTCCATTGCAAAGTAAGAGAATTTTTGGTCCGATTAGTTATCCTGGGCAGATTTGGAGCATCAGGTTCACAACTTGTGGTAGTAAAACTCTCTGCTTCTGAAGGGCTCCCCTTCACACAATTGCATTCAACTTGGACTCTGAAGTGGAAAAGAGCCAACAATGTTTTGCTTCAAAATCTATGTATACAGTTTCCAAAGAAAACTGAGTATTCAGAATTAAGTCACTGTGTTGCTATCTCACTATTATAATATCACTGTTACTTAACTAGTGGAGCACCTTGGTTAACAGAAGTAATGCAAAAGAAGAGTGTCCTTCACTTTGGATGTGTATCATTACAGTCCATCAGCGTTAGTCTTACTATTACATTTGAAATCTGCTTGTTACTTGCTGTACTTTGGTTGGGAAATAATGGTAACATCTTGCAGGCTCATTATCTGTTGCAGACATTAATTTATATGATGAATAATTCTTCTTCTGCATGTGCTTTTGTCAGATGAGCATAATGAAGCTATTGATACATTTTCAGAGTACCTTCTGCATGCCTTCAAGACCTTGCTGAGTCTGTTCACCCTGTCCTTTCCTTTGGAAGGTTATGAATTAACTCTCCATGTACTTCAGAGGAGTGAATTCTTGCTTCTGTCTCAAAGAAAAATGATTTCTCTAACAGCTTTTCCCCAAAATGAAGTACAGGATTAATATCTGGCATCCTCCTGTGCTCTCCCTGCAGCCTTGGCTGCGTAGCTATGCTTTGTCTCCTCCTTGGGTCAACCCACACATTACTTTCTTATGGTTCACCTGTTCCTTTGATATTAAAAAAACACTTCCCCTCCGAAATATTCCCCCCTCCATTTCCTCAGATCACTGATATAAGGCTTGTGAGGACTTCCTTCTATGCTGTCATTGCACGAGCAGCAAGTCACAGGAAATTTGGCTTTGTAGATATCATGAACAGGGAGAGACATTCAAACAGTGACTACTGTTGTGCACAAACTTGTTTGTGCTTGCATACAATCATAAACACGTAATTCAGTAGTTATCTTCATAGTTCAGTCCTCCTGGTATTCACTGGCTTTAGGCAGTGTTCACGCTGGCAGAATTCTGTTAAACACCCAGTTCAGGAAGAGCTTAGATGGCTAAGTCATCTATTCCCATGCATTCCCTAAAACTACCAGAATTGAGCAAGAAAGAAGCTGAATGTAGCCTGATAAAAAGGGACTTATCGTGAGAAAAAAATAAATCATGGGCTCTGACCCTTACACTTCATGCATTTTGAACTTTAACATCATTGGACAAACTGCATAAACACTACTAAAACTGGGAACAAAGTCCCAGGGAAAACACTTGCATATGAACAGTTATGAGTCAATTCATCATTTGTCCTCCTGAACCTGTGCTGCAGGCCATATAATGGCCCAAATTAAATGAGATTTGTGATGAAGAACAGACCAACCTCCTTTTGCTTTTGGTTTGGCAACCAAGATAATATGCTGGAAAACAGCACTAGAAGGTACAGATGCCCTCACAATGAGGACCAGGAATGTAGCTCTCCCATTTGAACAAATGCTAATCAAAAGATTTACATAACAGAAATCCTCCTCCTTCCTACTGCTGATGTTGTAAAGCTCATGTGGCAAGAGGCACAACATTTCTGGCTTGGATCCTTACTCACACACTTCTGTTCCCTGTGCTTCCTACCAACAGCCTCTGAATTGGTTCCCTGGCCAATACACAGCTGTCTTGGGGTTCTCCACAGTCAAGAGAGGCAAATCCCTCACATGCTGCACATTCAGTCACTTCCAAAGTTACATTCTCCATCTGCAATTATTTCTTGAAAAGGCAGTACTTTTAAAGTGGCCTTCACTTCTGCCTTCACAACGTGAATATAAACTGCTGTATTCATACTGTTTTTTTGTTTGTTTGTTTTTTAAACTAAGAAATAATCTTCCAAAAAGCAGGGAGAAGTAACACCTAACTACACCTTTCCAGGCTCATGCTACTTCTTCAGCAGGACACACTAAAGCAGCAAATTCTGCTAGAAGGGCAGAATCACACTGAGTGAGGGGTCAGACTCACTGGTCTGCTGGGGCAAAGTCAAAGCAGCATAACCTGACTTTCAGGTAGCCAGTAGCGAGCATGTTCCTGTGCAAGGTACCTCCCCCTGCTGCTTCTGGGAAACAGAGAAAGCAAGCAGCATCTGTGCTTGGCTCACAGGACAGAAAAACACTACTCTTCTGGTATGCCATGAAAAGTAAAGAGCACGGATGCTGGATGAGGAAGGATTAATGCTGTTTTCCAAAATGGACTAAGTGGTCAGCTAAGCCAAAAATGTTGACTTATGACTCAAAGGAGGATGAGATGGGGTAAAGAATCTCTGAAGATTTATTTATGCAAATACACAGATCCAATGAAACTTTTAAAACATTTCCACTGAATTTAATGAATAAAGAAGGAGATACTCACTTTGCATGGTAATCAGTTGCTGGCCTGAGATCATTTACAGTAACTTTGTTTTCTTCTCCGCTGGAAAGAGAAATTATTTGGTTTAAGACTGCTTCAGCACCCCATACATTTATAAAAAGATACACACCATCTAACTCATCTGACTAACACTGCTTCCAAGAAATACATTTGCTAATGGTTTGTTTCTGTTGCTCAATATAGTAAAACGAAAATTCATTTATCTTTGAATTTTAGAAGCTTCTCATATTTGATCCCTATTGGTTTTGGATTTTTATTGCTGTTCTGTTTGTTTGGGGTTTTTTTAAGAATAAATATTTTCCTCTTTACTCACTAACATCAGCTGCATGTGCACACGTGTACTTTATTACACAAAACCCATCAAAGTACTGAGGCCTTTAGAAGCTTAGTTTATCCTAAAAAACCAAGTATCTGAAACTGTAAATGACTGCACATATCTGCTTGTTAGAGCCCCGTAAACAGAAAAGGTACCTTAGTGACAACTATAGTATTAGTTTGCTTCTACTGACATCTGCTTATGTTAGCAAAGCTCATTTCTTTCCCTCTAAGCTTCTAGGACAGGGATATCCACCTTATGATTAATGTTGGATAATGAGAATTTTTCTAGGAAAAGTGAGTAAGACACACTACCTAAATATAAAGATATGTAGAGCTCTACACCCTTAATGGTAAATTTTCTGTTGTATTTCTGCAAGTCGCAAAAACCCAATTAAAACCCATTGTATTAGGAAAGAAACAATTTAAGAGTTTTTTTATTTTGTTTTGCTGCTGCTGGAGTTGCGTTCTGTGTGAATCCACTTACTTTACGCCATATCTTAAGACCATCTCTTACCAGTAGCATTTTCAGGGAAGAAAGGGATAACCTTACTAGTATCAGAAGCACATGCTGAAGTAAATAACTACAATTATTTGTAATTCTCACTATTTATATATATAACTAATTGAGAACTCATAGTCTCTAATGCGGCTGGTTGAAATACAAATAAGTGATATTAAAACATGCTTCCAACATCCAAGAACAAAGTCTTTTAATTCTAATTCATGGTAGAGACTTCATTAATAAACCAGAACAGATTCTACTGAAAAAGGTAGTTTGTTTCAAAGGAGAAGTTGCACAAAACTGCTAATTACTTAAATCTCTGAACAGCAAGCAGATTTTTAATGAGGTTTTAAGACCTATAATTCAATGCAACAGGAAACAAATAAAAATAATGAACACCTACATGTATACAGTTTTGTACTTTCCATCTTTTCCAGTATTTGAAATCATTACTTCGTAAGTATAAACATCTGGTACATCATTCTTGTCAGCATTTTCTCCGGTATCACTGGATGGAGGTGACCAGGTAAGCAGTGCTGTTCTTGCCTGAATGTCTGATACCTGTAGAAACACAACTTTGAGACCTCTGCCTTTTTAAATGCTATTGTACATAAATGTTCCTTTGCCATGCAGGACAAAATAAAAGAGAAGAAAACCAGACAGCATTGTCATATCAGAGTATTATACTCATCTCATAGCTACTAATTAGTTTTTACAAATGAAATCTAACTGGAAATCTAAGAAATGTCATGAGAAAACTGCAATTTTAAGGTCCAAGGCTAAGTACAAATAAATCTCTAAGTAACAAATGCCACCTAGTGGGCTACATAAAAATGACTGTATCATTTACGACGCACAAGAGATGGCAAAAATATCAGGAATCAATCATTTCATTAAAGGACATTTCAGACTTATTTTTTTAAATGTGACTGATACTGTGATTTTTTTCACACCTTCTGGCTGAGTTGATTTTCATATGAAATATATAGAGGCTCAGAAATTTCTCAAAAAATGACTGGCATTACTGTAGCAGGAACATAAAGAAACTCTGCTTTGGCCATTGAATTATGACTGTGACAAGTGGACTCTCCCATTAGATTAGAATCTATTTGGTTAGCTGCCCCAGCAAACTTTTTGGTCAGGATATTAACAGAGATACAACTACCTGACGTTCTAATCTAGTACTCTGCTAGCAAACAGAGTATTACAATATAAAACGTACTTTCAGCTCAGTCACTTACGATGCAGGCCTGCTCACCAAGTCCATGTACGTGTACATATACCTATATATAGGCAATATCCTAAAGAATTCCTATGGCGATGCTTGCCTGCACAGCCCAACCTTTGCATGAAGGCCTGGCCAACAACAGCGGGTGTGATAGAAATGTGAGCATAAACAGTGTGTGAATGCAACACCTCCAGCTGTCTGAGAAGTGTTTGCCCCAGCAGACTCCTTGTACCAGGGAACTGCAAAGAGACTTCTGAGAGGAAGAAGGAATTGGCTTCAGAAGTATAAAAGTAGCACAAAAACTCACACCAGGGACAAAACATGAACAATGATCAACACCAGGCCTGACAGGGTAAGAAATTGCCCTGGCAGCATTGCAACCTCCACCCAGGCCTGACAGATCCCATGAACAGTTGCGCTCTAGCTGCTGCAACAGCAGTTTGGGGTGCAGAAGGCAGGGACCCACAGCTTGGGTGGGCGTGTGTGACCTGGTGGAGAGCTTTCTCAATGGCTGATGGATTAGCAGATTGTAGGGAACAATGGAGTTTAAAGAATAACACAGTTACATTCAAAGCTAAAGGGCCCATGTATCCCAAAGGAGCTGTGCAAGTCAGGGGCACCCACACTCCCAGAAGAGTGGGTGCTGCCTGAAACCCATATGTGCTGCAAGGGGATGCTCCTATTTCTGTAGGTGAGTGCATTGGTGCACGCATGTGATTATGACTTTTTAGGACCCATTACAGAAGGAAATCTAGAAATTTGTGGGTGTTCATTAATATTGCACATCTGCTATTGTGGTTTATATGTTCCACCTGCCTACTAGTTCCGATTTCATAAGAGAATAGAAAACACAGTCATATGAAATGACTAGATTTACAATACGACTGTAATACCTATCTATTTTGGGAATAATTGCTTTTGGAAATCTGTTATCAGAGTACCAGGATCAAAATGCAATCTTCACAACTGGTGGTCCTAAACTGCTTTAATATCCCAAACAAAAACCTGAATGAGTCAACTTCAAGAACAAAGCAGAGGAAATAATTTATTGATGACAGACAAATGGAAAGTAAGAAAATCAAATACAACAAACCTCAATGTCTTGGAAATAATGTCACCCCAGTACAAACCTAGCATTTCTGGAAGTCTTTGGAGTTGTGGGAAGCCTCTGGGGTGGTTAAATCTCTCTCTCAAGACAGTCTTAAGCCCTCCCTCCTGGGCTGCAAAAGGCAGCAGGGGTTACTGAAGGGAAGTGCAGGTTCCTGGAGGACCTACTATGCTCCAGGACTAGTAGGTCCATTGTAAGTTGATCTATTCCTATGTTTAGCAACCTTAAAAACTGATTTTTTTTCACTAATGTCCAGGTAGTATCTCTCTTACTATCAGTTAAGCCCTCTGTCCTAGTCACCATGGAGTTGAACATGAGACCTTCCTTTCTGCAGTTTTTTTAGGTATTTGAAGATTGCTAGCATTTGTGTCTTCCCTCACTTATCTAAATCTCCGATCATTTTCACTGTTCTCTTTATCTTCTACTGTTTCATTATCTTTAGTGCTTTTACCAGAACTGCCTTAAACACTGACAGATTACATTTCACCTCATGCATCTTAGTCTGTCTATCTTCTTTTATACCAGAGAAGTAATGGGGTTGGTGTGAGTGAAAGGTGGCATTACATCTTACTGGAACATTAAAAGATTAGAGGTTTCAACTGTTCAGTACAGAGAGAGCAAGAAGAGTGGGATGGAGATCAAAGACAACATTACAGACTACAGAGTAACAGACAACTCACACGAGTGACTAGGAAAATTAAACCCAGACTGTTAGTGGAAATCATTATATATCAACAAGCATCAACAGAGAACAGGGTGAAATGCTCTTTAAGTCTCTGACTAGATGAAAAATTGTTATCCTGAGTTACTCCTCAAGGGCAATGTAAACATTCCCTAAGACTTCTAAAATAATAGAGCAGTAACTACAACACAATGAAGCATTATTATGCACCAAGCTAAAAATCAGTGACTGTGTAGGTTGTTCTGGTTGTTTTACTTTGTGTAAACAGAGTATGTGACTACAGAACATTATGAAAAACTGAAGCTTTGCTATGGCCCATTTGCTAAAGTTTAAAAGCAACAGTCAGTGAAATTGAACATGATCAGAAATGCAAAGTGAAAAGTATTCACAGAAGCTGGGAATTAAGGACATCCTAATGGTGCATAAAAAGCTGCAACGTAAAAAATCATATAAATACTCTATACATACAAATCCACACATACTTTGTATTTGGTTTGTGTGGCAATGTTTTGGTAGCAGGGGAGCTATAGAGGTGGCTTCTGTGAGAAGCTGCTACAAGCCTCCCCCATATCCAACAGAGCCTATGCCAGCTGGCTCCAAGATGAACTTGCTGCTGGCCAAGGATGAGCCAATCAGTGATGGTAGTAGCACCTCTGCGATAACAGATATAGGAATGGGGAAAAAACCCTACTGTGCAACAGCAGTAGAGAGGAGGAGTGAGAATATGTGCAAGAAACAGCTCTGCAGACACCAAGGTCAGTGAAGAAGAGGGAGGAGGTGTCTCAGGTGCCAGAACAGATTCCCTTGCAGCTCGAGGTGAAGACCACATTCATAGAATCATAGATTCATAGAATCATAGAAGCATAGAATAGTTAGGGTTGGAAGGGACCTTAAAGATCACCTAGTTCTAACCCTCTTCTGACATGGTCAGGGACACCTCCCACTAGGTTACCCACTAGGTTACCCAAGGCCCCATCCAACCTGACCTTAAACACCTCCAGGAATGGGGCAGCCACATCGTCCCTTAGCAACCTGTGCCAGTGTCTCACCACTCTCATGGTGAAGAAATTTCTCCTCAAGCCTAGTCCAAATCTGCCCCTCTCCAGTTTACATCTGTTTCCCCTTGCCCTATCACCACAAGCCTTTATGAATAGTCCCTCTACAGCTTTCTTGTAGGCTCCTTTCAGGTACTGGAAGGTTGCTATAAGATCTCATCTGAGCCTTCTCTTCTCCAGGCTGAACAACTCCAACTCTCTCAGCCTGTCCTCGTAGGGAAGGTGCTCCAACCCTCAGATCATCTTTGTAGCCCTCCTCTGGACCCATTCCAACAGTTCCATACCCTTATTTTGAGGATTCCAGAACTGGACACAATACTCCAGGTGAGGTCTCACAAGAGAGGAACAGAGGGGCAGAATCACTTTCCTCGACCTGCTGGCCACACTTCTTTTGATGCAGCCCAGGACACAGCTGGCCTTCTGGGCTGCAAGTGCACATTGCCAACTCATGTAGAGCTTCTCATCGACCAGCACCCCCAAGTCCTTCTCTGCAGGGGAGCTCTCAACCATGTCATCCCCCATTATGTACTGAAAATGGGGATTGCCCTGACCCAGGTGTAGGACAACACAAACAAAATCACAGCTGGAAGCACTGACAAGGGAGAATCAGAAAACAAAACTAAAGTCCTTCTCAATTCATTATAAAACATTTGGTATTGCTTTCCAGATTCAACTTCCAGCTAAGAGAACGATTCTTAAACATAAGTCTAGGTTCAGCTGTTTTACTCCTCATAAGAAAATTAATAAGGGACAAAAGCAAAGTATTGAAAGATTTCCTATAAATTTTTTTTCTCTATTATGTATATGCACTATGGCTAGATTACATCAGCATATACTATTTTAACAAAAAACTAGCTTCACATGACGCAAGGATATGACAGCAATTACTAAGCCCTTCACTAAGCAGCCACTATTCAATATTGTCCTTTATACTCGCTGTTCAATAATAGCCCAGTACTTGACTTTTTGAACATTAGCCAGAGCTCCATTGTGGAAAAGAATCACTAGAGTTTCAGAAATTCCAATCAGTTCTCAAGCACAAAACACTAACATATTTTTGACAAATCCTTGCAATATAAGGAGTAAAAAGTATTTCTGAAGAACAAAGACAAAGATCAGAAGAAACCACTATTCTTAGGTGCTCTGAGACACTCACGAGTGGCTTTTTCAGAAAACCTGGCATTACTTATTACTTTGTATGCTTATTCCAGCAGCTGCAATTGAGCACTGAGCTCTGAGCACCGTGCACATCTGCAACACACAGTGCAATGCTTGAGTCAGGTCCTAGCATGGAGGAAACTAAAAGGTGGATGTGTCTGTATTAGCAGTCCAGCTTGCAAAAGTGAATTGCCTCATTATCCCCATTAGGGTCAAACAAAAGACCACTTTTAGCATATGAACACTGGATTGCATTCATAGTGACACAAGGTACTTAATTGGTGCGTAAGGCACACCAGATTCTAAAAGCCCATAAGTGTACTCAGAAATGCATGAACCACAAAACATAATCCCTTTCCAAGAGATTTGTATCTTATACAAACAGTCAAACTCTGAGTTCCTATTTCTTCTCCTTTATTAAACACTCAGCCTCCTGCTCCATTCTTCATTTTGCTTTTGCCTTTTCAGGTCCCCTTCTCTTCTCTTCTGCTTGCTTTTTTATTGGGTTAATAGACATGACAGCCGGTAGGGATTCTGCTCAAATGCTGAGGACTCCGTATGGTGCAATCTGCAGAACCACTCCAACCTACACCCGTCTAGGGAAAGTTCAAGACCTCCCTAAGCAGAAGGGTCAGCAGGTGGCAGTACCACATTACCAACTTGATTTAACACTGCTAAATATGAAAGGATGTGGGATCCATATGGAAAAAGTTTAAGAAAATGAGAACATGTTCCTTTGCCCCTCACCACAAGAAGGATGTTGAGGCTCTGGAGCAAGTCCAGAGAAGAGCAACAAAGCTGGTGAAAGGGCTGGAGAACAGGCCTTATGAGGAACGGCTGAGAGAGCTGGGGTTGTTTAGCCTGGAGAAGAGGAGGCTGAGGGGAGACCCCATTGCTCTCTACAACTACCTGAAAGGAAGTTGTGGAGAGGAGGGAGCTGGCCTCTTCTCCCAAATGACAGGGGACAGGACAAGAGGGAATGGCCTCAAGCTCCACCAGGGGAGGTTCAGGCTGGACATCAGGAAAAAAATTTTCATGGAAAGGGTCATCGGGCACTGGAAGAGGCTGCCCAGGGAGGTGGTTGAGTCACCTTCCCTGGAGGTGTTTAAGGAACGGGTGGATGAGGTGCTGAGGGTCATGGTTTAGTGATTGATAGGAATGGTTGGACTCGATGATCCGGTGGGTCTTTTCCAACCTGGTGATTTCTATGATTCTATGAAAATCACCTAATGGGAGTCTGGACACAGCAAAGCTGATGTGCTCCATACTGCACAGAACGGAAAGAGACGTGTGAATGAAAGCACACCATGGAGTCAACCATCTGATTTAGATGCACATGCCCAGGACTTGGACATTAAGGTATGGGACAGCCCAGGGCAGGTCACAGCCTTCAGCCCTACTCTGGGTTTTCTGGAGCTACCTCAAGGATACAGTACAACTGACACTGTACTGGACAGCACCCATACGATCATCTGATCGTATGACAACTACTGCCTGTGCCAGCACTGAAGTTCAATCAGGAAATTCATTCTGATGATCCATCAAGAGCAGCACCATGGTACAATCCCCACAGTGAGTGCTTCAGGCAAAAAATTAATCAAAAACTTGCAGGAATATTTCTGATGAGAACTACAAACAGAAGGCATGAGAAAACACAATCTCCTGGTTCACTTGTGGGAGGGTGAGGAATATGTTTCCTTGGAGAAACTGTGGGAGGGTTGCTACCGATCCTGCAAGGCCTAAGTAGGTAACATAGCCTCCCTTTCTCTTATCATACCACGCTCCCCCAAGCTGCAACATCAGCAAGTCTTCCACCCACCCACAGCCCTGACAGTCCCTTGCCTTTGCAAAGCATAATGCTCTCCAAGCACTAGAAGTTTGGCTTTTTGCCTTGTGTACACTGACTAGTGGCAAACTGCTACTGCCTAAGCCTGCGATGTCTTCCTAGGTCTGAAGAGATCACTCGCAGGCACACAGCTATGTGCAATGACATTGAAGTAAGGACATGGTGGAGGGGAAATGCCGTGCTTGCCCAAAAGGCATGGATGGTTGAGGGTTAAGGGTGGAAGGAAGTGAATGAAAACAAGACAGTACTGGCACTCCATTGTTTTTTCATACATCATTAACAACAGGGCAGAAGATGCCACCAGATCATACTCTCAGTCTTCACTCTAACCTCGCTAGGAAGCTCAGAGTTGTCATTCCCCTTGGAAATTCAGTCACAGATGACACTCTAGACTTGGATGGCATCCTGCATACCCTGACCACTAGTAGAGGACTGTGCATACATTTGGAGAACTGACCCCCCTACTTCTAGTTAGGATAGAAAAGACCATCCACATTCTCATGAAATTAAGAAGGGGACAGCAGACATTCCTAACTTGAGGGATGTTGAGAATGCTGGTGTCCAGCATGACCCAGTGACAGCACTATCTTGCAGTAAGCTAACCTGGCAGCAAAATTTGTTCCTGTATCCATGCCGATGCAGTATGTGGCTAAAGTAGGCCTGTGCTCCCTTGCTGGGAGAGACTCTCATGACTCAGAGTCAAATGAGGTCAAAGACAACCAGTGCCTTTAGCTACACAGCCCTGACCTGTTCCCAAAGCATATTATGTTTTGTACAGTGAATGGTACGGACCACACAGAAAGAACAGCATGATGCTGTATTTAAAATACAAACAAACAAACCAATCCAAAAGGCTATTGTAATCTTCAACACAATGCACCAACATTAGTACCAAATCTTTCCTCCTTCACTTTGAGAACAGACTAGAATTCTGTTCGATATTTTGACTCGTTTTCCTAGAATGTGTGTGTACACATAATTTATATTTTCAATTTTTTTTATCATAGTGGCAAATGACTCCTTAAATTCTTTCTGGCATCATCCTACAGCAAGCCAAGAGCCTTTAGATCCACTGCACAAGTTTCTACTGCCTGATCTAATGGAGTGACAGCAATAGGTGTTCACTAACATCTGTGGAGATGAGATACATAGCTAGGCAGTGAAACGATAGGCAGCGAAAGGAAGCTTCTGCTGGTAGGAATTTGCAGGTACTTGCTGTCAGAAGAAAGATACGATGTGGGAAAGCTGAATTATGTTCCAGCTCTTGGATAAAGATCAGTGCTATTAGATGTAGACTTACATTCCTTTCTTACAGCCATAACCCCTTATGACCCTTTTTCTCCAGCTCCTTGAAGCCTGGTCCTAATCAACAGTTCTTCATTCCAGCCTGTACTCCTTGTTTACTCCACACCGGACTTTAGCCCTTTAGTCTCTCAATAAAGTTCTGCTATTCTTGTCTTGCCAAGCTTCATCTATCTCAGGCAGTTTCAGTCTCATGTTATTACTGTCCACTATCCCCCCCTCTCTCAGTCTTACTAACAAGACATTCAGGTACCTACCACCCTTTTGTTATCAGTCTGCTTGTAAAAAAAACAAACAGAAAAGCTAATTGTTCACCCTCCCATTCTTCCAATAGTTCACATGTACTATGCTGCTTGTTCCTGGTCTCATCCTCTCATCTTAGACTCCTCATCTATTTTAAGATCCCTCAAGTCTTAATCACCTTTTGGACTTGAGCTGCCAGTTGGAGCAGTCTCTTACTCTCTCACTTCCTTTCTCTCCCATAACTTAATCTCACAAGGCTTTCTCTCCACTCCCTGTTTCTTCTCAAAAAGTTCTTCTTATCACCTTTCCACTAGCTCCAATTGCCAAGGTCATCCTGTTAAGTGCTACTGAACTTGACTCTCTTGGATACTTACTCACACCACAGCAAAAGCCAGGATCAGCTAACTCCTCCATTTCTTCATCTCAGCTCTCTGAAGCCTTTCTTATAGGATTTGATTCAGACAGCTTCCACCTCCATGCTGCTTAAAGCCACCAAAGACCCAGTGGTCCTAAAGACACGTTAACCCATTCTGATGCTTGGTCACATCAGGATGCCTCTCTAATAACAATCCCCACTCAGTCCTTGGAACACCACAGAATCACAGAATAGCTGGTTGGAAGGGACCAGTGGAGGTCATCTGGTCCAACACTCTTGCTCAAGCAGGGTCACTTAAAGCCAGATGCCCAAAACCACATCCAGACAGCTTTTCCGTATCTTCAAAGAGGGAGTACACACAAACTCTCTGGGTAAGCTGTGCTAGTGCTCAGTCATGCTCACAGTAAAAGTGTTTACTGCTGTTCAGAGGAAATCTCCTGTGTTTCAGTTTGTGCCTCCACTTGCCCTGTACATATCTATATACATTGATAAGATCACCCTGAGTCTTTTCTTCTCCAGGCTAAATAGCCTCAGCTCTCACACTTCATCTCACCAGACTGTAAATCAACATATGAAAGAGGAATCAAGACTGGGATACTAAAACCGGAGCAAGGCTGTCTGGGAGGTGAAGGGCAGAGCTGGAAGTCTGATGATGACCATTCATTCCATCTGACCCCTTTTCCTTCTTTTATCTTCTTTTCTCTGCATGTCTTTCCTTCCATAAAAGTTTTATCTTCTTTATTAGTTACTTTTTGAAATTTACAATAGGTAGTGCAGACTACTTTTACACAGGCAAGTTGGTGGACTGAGGATTGAGGAACAGATTTTTGGAAAAACTACATGAACCCTCACAGTAAGATTAGGACCAGGGAAGGTCTGAATGATCATAGACTCATAGAATAGTTTGGGTTGGAAAGGAAGATCATCTAGTTCCAACTTCCCTGGCACACACAAGGACACCTCCCATCAGACCAGACTGCTCAAGGCCCTGTCCAAGCTGACCTTGAACGCCTCCAGGGATGGGGCATTGACAGCTTCCCTGGGCAACCAGTGCCAGTGCCTCACCACCTTATTGTGAAGAAATTCCTCCTTACGTCTATGTTGATGAAAGAAAAGAACACAGGTCTATTCTAAAACACAATAAACTGATGAAGTTGGCAACAGTTCTTTAAAGAATCTCTACACAGAGGTTACAAAACACAGTTTTTACAAACTGAAAAGATATCAGTAGGTTAAGTCAGGTTAAGTGAGAAGCCCACTGCTGACAGTCACATTCCTTGTAAATTTTATGTCTCTCCTACCTGGAGATTCTCAAAGAGAAATCTGCCATAGCTTTTCTTTACTTTTCAAATAAGATTTTCCAAAACATCACCAGGTATCTCGTATGCCTAGAGATACCTGGTGCGTACAACTGTTTCCTGAAGAGTTAAAACTAAACAGTGGTACAAGAAATTGAGAACAGATTTTGCAGTAAGAGAGACTGTTAAGCAACATCTTACGTTAAGCATTATCACTATGTTACTGGCAATGTTATAAGCTATTACTACATATAGTTTTTATAATGCCGTTAATACTGAGATTTCACAGAGTGGTCAACAAGAATAATTCCACATAATAAGTATCAAGACAACTGTAGCTTCATAAGTGCTAATATACTAAAAATTACTTTAGTCATCTACATTTCAGTGACTACAACTTAAGCAAGTTTTCTTTAGTGTGGGAAGTCAAAGATCCTATAAACTTGGAGAAAGAAAAGGAGATGTATAAACTAGCAACAGATACATTCTGATTTTATCAAAAGCTTTATTTACTTACCACTGGCTTGGCTATACTAGAAAGAAGTACTTCAAGTGCTTTTGTTTCTTCATCCTTTTCTTAAAAAACAAAATAAAAGCAAACAAAAAGTACCTGTGAATATTTTTGACTGACTTTACAGTAAAATAGGTCTCCAAATTCAACAACGCACATAGACTAAAACATGTATAAAATAGAACACATTGCCAGCTTCATTTAGAGCAACATAAAACCAAAAAAGCTTCCAAAGATGTTGTTCATACTGAACTATTTCTAAATCTGTTCTGTGATTTAATGGAATACAGAAAGCCAGGTTATCTTTTATGAATGTATAACTTTAAACAAATCACTGCTCTAGAGAACTTAAGTTCTTGACTGAGATATTTCCTATAGATATCTCTTAGGATGAAGATGTAGTCAAGTTACAGTACTTATTTAATATATTACTGCACATCATGTGGAGAACTGATGGCAATACTGTTGGCCTCCGTCAACCGCAAGGGCAAAACCTTAGGCTTCAGTTACATCTCAGGGAAAGAATCTAAGGTGGTTTGTTTCAGCTGAAGGTATAGCGGAGCTTTATAGAGGACTTGGTAAGTTTATAGTAAGTGCTTTATGTACTTTCTCTCACACAATATTATAATTTTATTATCTCAATTGTGTAAGTGAAGAGGCTACTCAGTTTTGAAGGCGTGTCTAGGTATTTTTAATTCACTTACTCTGTCTTTAACTAAAAAGAAAACAAACCTGATAAAATTCTTTAAAAACACATCAAATCTGTTTCCAACTTAATATTTCTAAGTTTGTAACTAACTACATGCATTTCTGACTTCAGTTTATTATCACGAGTCTAAGTCATAGTGCATAATTCTCTTGGTACAAAGCTTTCGCAGGGTACCATCTACACTTAGTCAGACATACTTTCTTCACACTCCTTTTGGTCTACAGCAATCTCATACATATTGGCACAAAATCACGGCCTCAAAGCAAACTTCAATGAGTTGAGAAAATCATGGTTTCCCTCGGTATCACTAGTTACAGCTGCCTATTCTGAGAAAATTGTACTCGGCTGATGACAAGTCTTTGACATTGTGTTCTCAATCTGAAGTGCCACGCTAATGACCTGAAAGTTGCATTGTGACACATTATCAGATTCGACAATGACTGTGAGACCAATATTGAGTGAATTCAGTCCATTTCTAAGATTCACAAGCTCCCTCATGAAATAAAGGTATTATGAATAAACACACCCCCAGTGGTAGCGTTTTAGAACACACATACTCATGGGGACTAGTGTGAGGACCAGTCTTTCTCTACAAAGCCCTTTGACTAGCAAGTTGGTAGGGACAGGCATTATGTGAAGTTCATATAACAACAGTATCTCTTTTACAAAATACTCCTCTTTAACAAGTTGAACACAGGTTTCCTGTACCAGACAGCTGGTTCTTTCCATGCTTTCTACAATATCAAGCAAGCCATCAATACACAGTGATTCCTCAAAATGTAAGCACCAGTAACTCTGAACAAAGCATAGATTTTTCTTTAAACAGTGCTATGAAGTATGAGTAAGAAGATTTGCTCAAATCTACATGTAGACTTGCATGTCAGTAGTTATGTTCTCTTAAGCCCATTGTTCCAATGTCAGGAGCAGGCTGACTGCCCTTAACTCAGTTCTGTGTAAGTCAAGGCAGTTAAGGGCTACAACTCAACTTCAAGACTGTCAAGGTGTGGTGTTTTATTCCCAGTCAGACACTGGAGTTGCATTACACACACACACACGCACACAAACACAATTTTTCTTAACACTTACCTTCTACTTCTGTGTCTGTCTGAGAACAGCTTTTTCCTTTACCCATAGACTTGCTCTTGGTAGAACCTGTGCTTATACCAGCTGCATCCTGTCCTTTTGTAAGTCCATTGTGTTCATTTGTAGGAGAAGGACATTTCTGAGGAGATGATGGAGGACTGTTTAACTTATCCTTCTGAGTTCCATGTCGATCTTTTAATTTTTTTTGCAACCTTTCATATGTTTTACTAGACCTTTCATCTCTGAAGTTGGATCTTCCATGAGCAGGCAGAGTATCTAAATGAAAGTAAAGAAAAAAATTAAAAATAATCACTAAGAACTTATTGTAATTAAACATCTACTTAAAAATGCAATATGCAATATACATATGGAAAACTGAAGTGCCCAGTGGATAAACTAAAACACACTAACTGGATGTTAACAACGGGTAAGAAAGTGTAATCGTTCCTTCCCACATTTTTTTTTCTACTTAAAAACTAGTCTTAAAATGTTTCTATAACCTTCCTTAAGCTGCAAGGTACAGGACAAAGTATACACAGAAAAAAACTTGCTACTTTACTACCTGGGAGGAGGGTTGCTCTAATGCTGAGTAAAAATTACTTAAGTTTTAACTGAAGATTGTATGACTAGGTCTTGTAAGTACTCAGTCCTATATCTGAGTCAGAACATGGCTGTGGAACAAACTCCGTACTGGACTAATGCAGAAAAATAAACTGCAGATTGGTGAACTTTTCTGTCCAATTCTAACACTTTTATCCATTTCATCTTTATGCTTAGAAACAGCTTAATGACTCAGAACATTAAAACAGTGCAGAACACAGCAACAACTCTTTCCTCAGTGTAACTGTATCTCTGATGAATGATGAAAGCTTTCAAAAAACAACATCCTTCAAAACAGGCAAAGAATTTGTACATTTTCAGCTGGATCACGTGGCCTTGAAGAATGAAATCCATTAGCTTTTACTCCTTATGTGCTAGGAAGTACAGAAAAAAAAATCAAGTAAACATCTTCCTTGCAAGAAGAGCAAAATTAAAAAACTAGAGAACTTGGAGAAGTTTCTGGTTTGTTTACTGCTGCTTAATTCTCAGAAAATTTGACAGAGGACGACTAGATAAGCTATGACTACTTAGAAAGGCAAGTCCTGCCAAACTAACCTGATTGCCTTCTATGACAAGGTGACCCACTTACTGGATGAGGGAAAGGCTGTGGATGCGGTCTTCTTGGACTTCAGTAAAGACTTTGATAGTCTCTCACAGCATTCTGCTTAGGAAACTGTCAGCCTCTGGCCTGGACAGGCGCACACTCTCCTGGGTGAAAAACTGGTTGGATGGCCCAGCCAGAGAGTGGTGGGAAATGGTGTGAAATCCAGCTGGAGGCCAGTGACAAGTGGGGTTCCCCAGGGCTCAGTGCTGGGTCCAGCCCTGTTCAATGTCTTTATCAATGACCTGGATGAAGGCATCGAGTGCACCCTTAGCAAGTTTGCGGACGACACTAAGCTGGGTGGAAGTGTCAATCTGCTAGCGGGTAGGGAGGCTCCAAAGGGATCTGAACAGGCTGGACCGCTGGGCTGAGTCCAATGACATGAGGTTCAACAAGGTAGGTTATTTTCCCTCTGTACTTAGCACTGGTGAGACCGCTCCTCGAATACTGCGTTCAATTCTGGGCTCCTCACCACAAGAAGGACGTTGAGGCTCTGGAGCGAGTCCAGAGAAGAGCAATGAAGCTGGTGAAGGGGCTGGAGAACAGGCCTTACAAGGAACGGCTGAGAGAGCTGGGGTTGTTTAGCCTGGAGAAGAGGAGGCTGACGGGAGACCTTACTGCTCTCTACAACTACCTGAAAGGAGGTTGTAGAGAGGAGGGAGCTGGCCCCTTCTCCCCAGTGTCAGGGGACAGGACAACGGGCAATGGCCTCAAGGTGTGTCAGGGAAGGTTCAGACTGGATATCAGAAAAAAATTTTCACAGAAAGGGTCATTGGGCACTGGAACAGGCTGCCCAGGGAGGTGGTTAAGTCCCCATCCCTGGAGGTATTTAAAATATGGGTAGATAAGGTGCTCAGGGACATGGTTTAGTGGCAGATAGGAAGGGTTGGACTCGATGATCCGAAAGGTCTTTTCCAACCTGGTGATTTTGATTCTATGAAATTTGATTTTCACTATCATTACAGACTTAGGTGTTCTTGTTAGAAAACAACCACACTGGAAGCACTTTTGGGTTTCTCCCCATCCCCTTAAATTTACCCGTGTTCAATTTTGGGCCCCTCATTACAAGGACACTGAGGTGCTGAGTGTGTGCAAAGAACAGCAACAAAGCTGGTGAAGGGGCTGAAGAATGAGTTTTATGAAGAGCAACTTAGAGAACAAGGCTGTTTAGCCTGGAGAAAAGGAGGCTGAGAGGAGACCTTATCACTGCCTACACTTATTACTACCTTATCACTACCTGAAAGAAGGTTGTAGAGAGGTGGGTGCTGGTCTCTTCTCCCAGTTAATAAGTAATAGGAAGAGAAGAAATGCTCTCAAGTTGCACCAGTGGAGGTTTAGACTGGATATTAGGAAATATTACTTCAGTGAAATGGTTGTCAAGTACTGGAACAAGCTGCCCAGAGGAGCGTTTGATTCATTATTCCTGGAGGTATTTGGACAATGTGTAGATGTGGTGCTTAGGGACATGGTTTAGAATTTGACAGTGTTAGGTTTACGGTTTAAAGGTTTTTTCCAACCTAAATGATTCTCTGAATTCTCTGAAATTCAGACTGGTCATATATGAGCCTAACTGTGAGCTTTGACTTTTGAAAGTCATGGTGAAAGTCAGTGGCACATAACTGAATATGAACTCTGCAGCAAATATGGAACCAATTAAAGCATCCCTACTCCTCTAATTCCTTAAATCCAAAGGCATCTTACCTGTATATTTAAAACAGCAAAATAAAAGAATCCCACTGTATCATTTTTTTATGTTAGCAGTTTAGAAAATTATCACTGTTCATATTTAAAGGGATATAATCTAACAGCAGAAATCTAAAACATACTGGTGTATTAGGAAGTATCTTTTCTCTTTTACTCCTTTAATTATCACGCTCCAATCTCTTAACTTAGCAAACTAAAAGCAAACAACTGCCATCTACAGGAAACCAAGAAATTAATAAAACTATAAATAAGCACCCAAAGAGCATCTAATAATGTACTGTTATCAAAGCAGTGCAAAGAAGAAATAAAGTACAACTTAAGAATAAAGAAACACTAAGAATTCCATGAAGACCAAGACACTGGTATATTTTCATCTGACGGCTTTGAACATCATGACTATTTAAGCACAGTGACTACACGGAGGATGTTTTCAGCTGATTTTAGTAGCATCAGAAAATGCTGAGAATGTACACATCAACAGGCATGAGGGAGTTGCACTTAGTCTCCGCCTTCATAGCTTCTAGCTTCTTTCTCTGAAAGCAGCAACCTGGCATTGCTCTATGAAAATCTTTCAAGGTCAGTATCTACCTTACAGCTGAAGCTTATCTAGAGAAAAGCAAGTCTACCACAAATATAAATATTAACCTAGCAACTCAACCACTGAGTTAGTGGACAAACACACACATTTTGTCAGCTTCAAGCACAATATTAAGTTTAGGTTGATAGTACCTGGTTACTCAAGTTGGACTTCAATAGGGACATTGGAGTAAATGTGCACAGTATTATGAAAAACAGCAAACGTTTTTTCTTAATCAATACTAAGAACTCCTGTTCCATGCTTCAAACAGGATACTTGCAAGACATGATATCTCAGAACAGTACTCAGGTTTGGATTTAAATGCTGAATCTCAGGGGAAGGCATCAGCTGAATCACTACAAACACTTCCCGCATTGCTTTCCTGAGCAAATCTACAACTGATACACATAAGAAATAATCTGTATGTTTAATGGATCACTGAATAGACAAGTCAAATTAATTAGAAGAACTTCTGGAATAATAAGCTTCAGTAAAAACAAGACTAGTATCCTTTTAAATCTTTTGTGAACAGCTCCCACTCGAGTTATAAGTTTTGCTTCATAAAGCCCGTACCTTTGCATCACAGATGGTGTACAAGTGTATCATTTCCTTTGATAGAACTTGCAATATTTGATAAGCCACTTACCCAGATCCCCATATACTTGTGAGGTGTGATACTGTGGAATGTATTGTGTCGGTATGTCACTGGCTCCGGTCACGGGTGAGTATATATGACGCGGTGGAGGGGGTATTATGGCTGGAAGAGGAAGGAAGCCAGGCAGAGGGGGATGTGGAGGCCTGTGTATCACTGCATGACCACCAGGATGGAATTCTGGAGCCTGGGGAACCACCATAACCCTTCGAACACCGTTATCCTCAATAACCTGTACAGTGAGAGACATCATGTACCAAAAAAAAAAAAGAAATGTTTAGCAACAAGCAGAAGAATGAACACATTTGGAATGATAGTCTGAAAGGTATGTTTCTATAGATATTTCAACAGAACTTAGCAATGGTAAAACTCTTTACATTCGAGAAAAGGAAAACACAGGAGCCTACAAAAGAACAGGACAATTAAAGGGTTATCTATTTTAAGTGTGTTAACTACAATAATGCCAATAATTTCTCAATGTGATTGAGAAAAACATTGTACAGTCAGATTTCTTTAACAATCTTATACAGAATCTGGCATACGTATGGCACGAGCCCAGCTTTTCCCCAGGGTCCTGTTTCCACCCTCATTCACACTGCTTGTATGCTACACAGATTTGTTTTACAGTATAACAACGTGACTGCTCCTTGGAAGTGACCTGCTTGTTTTTTTGCTTTAAAAGTGCGATGTAGATGGTGGCTGCTGCAGACCAACAGATGCAGTACGGCAAGTGCCTCCTGGGTAAGTGCTAGAGGACAGAGCAAAGATCAGTCCCCATTGTGCCTTTTTTCTCTCCATTTATGTGGTATGAGGTCTGTTCACCCAGCAAGTTGGTCATCAGCTGGATCAGAAGCAGGGGTCCTTCCCTGATGCACATCACAGACAGGAAAAGCTACCATTGTGATCCTGTGTTGGTAACACTACTGGTAAATTCGCAAATCAACATGACTGTTGATAATACCTAGAAATGGTCTTGGCATAATTTGACTTGCATGTATTGTGGTGTCCAAGAACCTTATGAGTCTGGGATGCCAACGTGAATAAATTGGTATCTGCTTCCTAGTAAAATGCTGTGAAATAACGTCACAGCGAGGACTGCGATGTAAATTTTTGGATGAAACATCTATTCAGAAACAGAGTAGAACAGAATCAGGAATACCATGAGTATATTCAAAAGCAGGGGACAAGACAACCCTATGACATAAGTTTTCACAGGTATTTGAAATCAGGTAGGGACATGTACACCTACACCAATGAGTAATCCGATGCGACAGGAGAAGATCAGTAGATCAAAGCACTTAATGCCAAGCTGCTTTCACCTCCACTGTTTTAAGCTTAACAGAATTATGCTTGGCTATATTTAGTCCCGTGACCTGGTGTGAACACTTACACTGGATACATGACAAAGAGCTGTTTGAAGGATCAATCATTGGGTTGACCATGCTTGTGGTTAGGGGTTGGTGTGTACCTGGTACATCTGGAATGGAGCTTCTGCTTTTGTTTTCTCTGACAGTATCTAATTTGCACACCCCAAAATTATCCTGCTGGTCAAATCAATACAAGGTAAGCAAACATGGTCTAGGAAACTGTTGCAGAACTTTTCTGCCATACTGAGGCAGACAGTTTTGTAGACAAAGCTGTGTGCTTCTGGTGTAATGGTAAAAGGAAGATCTTTATACATAAGCAACAATAGTCAAAAGACATAGAAGTATGTACACAGTGGAGGTGATCCCATCTTTCTTATATAAATACAGTGCTGGAAATTAATACAAATTACCTAAGTGAACACAGCTTTAAAATACATACATACCATATGATTTCTAAAAAAATGGGCTATTTTCAGAAATTATCCCTTATCAGGAAAGAATAATTTTACTAAAGAGAACACTCTTCGTATCCGTGCAACCATAGCTGTGTGGTATCTAAAAGCTGGATATATTAAGAACAGTAAATATGACTAAAACTGCTTTCCAATGAAATTTTCTAAACACTGAAGTGCAGTTTTAATTATTTAAGTCCTATTTGCTTATGCACACAAAAAATATTGCAATTTATTATGATTTTATGAGCAGATTATGTAGGAAACAGCTTCCTACTTAGTTTATAATTTATTTGTTTTCTTGGGTCTGCTGATAGTCTAAGTATTCAGAAATAGATACCAAATTCATAGCAACAGGGAACTTAAGTTCAATAGTGTAAAATGAAAAGTTTGATAGGTCTGTAACTGTGTCTCTACATCAAACAGCTTCTCAATAGTAGGGCTCTACTAGGCAACTACCCAGATAAAACCCTTCCAGAAAGCAGTTAGAGCATCACGTCAAGTACATAATCTTAAATATAAAAAAAGCAAACAAGCTATTATCCTAATTGCACTAACAAGACACATAGTTCTGGCACAGGCTTGTTTGGCAGAGTGAAACAACCAACCAACACTGGAAAACTCACTACAGAAACTGAATTTAGACATCTTAGAGAGATGAAGGAAGTTGTGCTTTCTTTCAGCATTTTAGAACTACAGTTCCAAAAGAAGAGGAAGGGAGAATCAAATAAGCTTATGAATTGCTTTTTATTTATGTGATATAAGAAAAATAAACATGCTTTACTCTGTAGTAATACCCAACTTCCAATAGAGGACAGTATGCTTTGTCACTGCCAAATGGGAATTGAAACAAGCAGAGGCATAACAGAACTAAATGAAAATGGATAGGCAAAAGATGGTTATGCTGAAGTTATTCTTCCAGGCTGATGACTTCAGACATTTAGATGGTTTCCAATTTCTCTCAAAATTAATCCGCAATTGCTGATGTTTAAAAACATACCATGCCTGAAGAAACCATGTAAGTTACTTTGCTGGGGCTGCATTAAGCCTGGGATAGCTCTTAGCTCGAGAGTTTGAGACTTTCCTATTTGCAAGACGCCTATTTAATCTTCTGGCTTGTAACAGGAACTTCCATCATAAACCACAACGGCCGGTAATGTTTTGTCAGCAGTAAATACTTCAGAAGCCTTATAAACTACAGGTTTTTTTTGGACTATGACACTTCTACTCAGATGAAAACAGCAGACATGAGCTCATTCCACCTGCACTCTGAGCTGGATAGATGTGAGGCACCTTCAGTTCAAAAGTCAGAGCTCTGTGTTAGCACAACACCTGCTTGCACTAACAAGCTCCACTGAAAGGCTAAGGAGTGTGCCCCAGGGAGACTCAGTCCTTCAGCCTGTCTGCTGCAAGCCGTCCTCAGTGGAAGGCTAAATTAAATTCTTAAAGATTATCCAGATTGTTGCAGGTTACACAACTTCTTAAACATTAAGTACTTCATCAACTGAAGTTAAGTTCTCAACAAATATGGTAAAACTTTGAATTTCAATTATCTAAAAAATTCTTTCCGTTCTTAAAAAGTTAATTCTAAGAGGAATTAAGACTTTTTACTATGACCTAAACGTAAATTGACTTCCGTGATTATTTTTAATTCCTGTTTCTTCTGCCTGTCTGGGAACTCAGCTGTGAAGGATACAGGAATCAACGTAGCCAACTTCCCAACAGCTGGAAAGTAAAACCATGGAGACCCCATGCACTAGTTTTCCTAACCTAGGAGACTTTTCTTTTGCTAAAAGACAAATTTTTTTTATGCAGTTCAGAAAATTAGTCCAACATCTGCTGGACACTGTGAGGTTTTTTTATTGCATTTTACATGCTGTAGTCTCTTCTCAGCGTATGGGATGCATCATGGGATGCATGCCAAGTTAGAAAGAGACTGGTCACAACAACAGAACATTGTGAGAAAAGAATCATAGAATCACCAGGTTGGAAAAGACCCATCGGATCATCATCATATGTTATGGAGAGCAGCAGTCATCTGCTCTAACTCCCAAGTCTGACCTACTGACTTAGGCTCGTTTCATAGATGAGGGAAATAAAGAGACACCATCTAGAAGGCCACACATCGCATTACAATACAAGTGCCTAAAATAGTCAATAGGAATCATCTCTTTAATCTGCTTTAAAGGATGTCCAGGTTATCTAGCTCACATTTAATTTTCAGGCATCTAAACTAGGAATCACACAGCAGTGAGAAAATCAGAGCCCCATTTTAAGATAAGCTGTGGGAACATGTATTATATGATAATTTATTCCCCATGGACAGCTGGCATTTTTTCCATGTTGTTTGCTACACTTTTTTCTAACTGATCTGTCTTATTGCTTACCTGCAGGGAACTCTGCAACATGAACTACGTACATACATAAAATTGTATTGGTGCCAGGAGAAAAAATCCGCTAATCCAGAATTCACAACAGGTCCTGCACAATGAGCTATTTGGGTCATGATTGTATTTTATGTTCAGAGGGCGCTGAGTACATTAGGATCCTGAATTCAGAAAGGTACTGTGCTTGTTTTTGTCACGTAAGTTAATGTATAACTAAACAGGCACACATACAGTGTGACAAGTCTCCCATCACAGAGATACTACAGGATTTCTCCCCTTACTTACTTGCTTGCTTGACCATGGTGACTTTGAAACTTGGCATGTTTTTGTTCTACTCCCATAATTTGCATGAAAAGAAATAAAATAAGAATCAGACGAAGAGACATACCTGTGGGGCATATCCAGGAGGCACATAAATAGTAGGCACTGAACCATTTGGGGACATCATTGGAACCTGAGCAGGACCTAAATGGGTTACAGAATATTCAGTACAGCAGCATTTAACAATCTGAGAAAGTTCAAAGAACATACTGAACTGCAAAGTCTCTGGGAAAAATATACAAGATAACATGGATAAACAAAGGCAATGAACTGCACAGATAAAATTATAGCAAAGGGCAGTCTTACAAACCTAAGAAACAGTTAGAAATAAAAAGATCCAGAAATGACACCTAAAAGAATTCACCATTCCCCTTCTCTGTCAGTAAGCTCACAGAAGAGCTCGTCTCAAAACTGCTTAACAAGTGACAAGTGAAGAAGTGTCCCAAGATGAAAAGACAATAGAAGAGACTTCGAAATAGAAACAAAGAAAAAGGTATTGGAAACAAACTGCTGAAACCATGTACCATTCAGTTAAGAGTTGTAAAGAGAATTACTTATAAAAATGCTGCTCTGTATCACCTCAAGTGCTCTCAGTTTCACAGGAGCAAACAGGATGCTAACTTAAGGTCCCAGGGGAAAGCCAATGTATTACAAACCAGCGAGTCTACTCCTATTAATGGGAAAAGTCATGATACCATAACGACCCTTGTACCATGCAAAACAAAAAGAACAGAGTTCACAGATACTTAGATAAACATGAAACAACAAGGGTGTGTTAAGGTAGCGTTTGTAGATAGAGTACCAACTGGAAAATATGACACCTTCAAAGACCACAGGGATGCTGTGATGTATTTGGATTTTCAAAAAGCTTTTAACAGCGTCTCTCCAAGACCCCTATGGAAGTTATGTTGCCTTTGTTTAAAATGGGAAAAGGGCTTCTCATGAATAACTGAACAGCTTGAGAACGGGAAACAAAGAGAAGTAATTTATCAGCTTTCAAAGTGCCTGGAGTGGTCAAAGAAGTCCCAGAGGCACAGAAACAAGAACCAGTTCAATGTATTAACAAAACTTACGGAAAAGGAAATGAACATACAGGTGACAAACTTTCTGTGTGCTCTCAGAGAGCTGCAAAGGATCCCACCGTACTCAATGACCAGATGATAAAAAAGCAGAAGAAATAGTGTTCATAACTGTAAAGTACCTGGGCAATATCAGAAGTGTTTATTTACAGTGATAAGCCATAAATTAGTTGTAAAAAAACAGACTACGGAGTTACTACATACATGTCTAAGGAAACACCAGCTGAGCATTGTTCAGTGGCATTTGCAGAAAGAACAAGAACATTAAAAATCATTAGTAACAGAAGAGAGAACAAGCAGAAAACATTGTTATGCTCTGCTATAAATCCACGCTGTACCTCAATACTTTGTGCCGTGTTCGTCTCTACCTTTCAAAAAGACCACAGAGAACTAGAAAAAGACAAAAAAAGAGAAGTTTACAGTGGCTTTCCACCCGTTAATCAGGAAAGATTAAAGAGACCAGGATTCTTCCACATGAAGATGGTTAAAATGTAAAAGGGCTGGCAGCAGAGAAATAGTAGAAGACCTATAAAAAAATTAAACAAACCGAAAGGGGATATCCATTAGGAGCTGTAAAAATATAATATTACTTTAGGTTCAGAAAGCTAGAAACCAGAAAGCTATTTCTATGTGCCTGCCTTATCCGTATGCTCTCCCCTTTAGTATTTGACACTGGCCTCTATCAGAGCAAGCACATTGGCACGGGCTTCAAGAAGGAATGCCTACAGACATCCTTACATTCTTGTGTTTAAAAAATACACAGCAACAATTGTTGAAGTTTAATTATTAAAGAAAAACTGGAACGCAACATAATCCGACCAGGTGTTATGACAATTTCATAAGGTTGGGATTCAAATGCTCCATGCTGCATTCTTTAAATTTCCAGTACAGTGTAGTGAAGCTGCCAAAAGCACCAATGCAACTCTTAGTGAAGTTTCATTAATACTTCTGAAAGGGCATTCACAGTTCCACATTAATGTTTTATAAACACAGTTAAGATCTGCAAATGGAAAGTACTAAGTAAATGCAAAGTACAGTATATAAGATTAGCGTACCTCATGCTGATAAATGTGAACTTGACAGATAAGTAAAGATAACTATGTCCAAATGCCAACTGAAGGGGAAACGGAACAAAAAGCATTCTTTAAAGAAGTAGTATATAATCCAACTTGATTACACATACCATAAGGACTTCTTCAGAATAAGATACGGAAGTTTTGAAATGTATTACCTAAAAAGAATCACAACTCTATTCTTGACCAAGTATTAACCCACAACTGGGGGAAAAGGAGGAAGAGATGTTTTAAGAAGGCCTTAACTGAAATACTGTCCGATCTGTGCAACAGCAAAGAATGTAAAGCCTACAGTAAGCTACAAATTGAGAACTGAACGCCCTTTGGGTCCCTTTGCTCAGCTGAAAATATTACAGTAAAAGATTCTCCTGAGTATGAAGTGCTAAAAAGAAATGAAAGTGGAGTGAAAGCAGTAAAAGAGAAGCTGAAGAAGTGGTGTAAAGCATTAGCTTACAATAAATTAAAAAAAGTCAGCAGAAGTGTATTTATTGTAATTTGCCATTCAACCCCTTCCTGAAGTGTTCAAGGCCAAGCTTGATAGGACCTTAACAGCCTGATCTAGTGGGACGTGTCCCTGCCCATCGCAGGAAGCTTGGAGCTGGATGATCTTTAAAGCCCCTTCCAACCTAAACCTCTCTGTTTCTGTGATTCAAAGGGTTTACATTCTTACACAAAAGGGTAGATTTTACACAGCTTGTGTATTGTACTGCTTACTTATAGTTTTCCACAATGAATACAAAACACTGATACTTTTATTAAACTCACAATTTAAAACTATATAAGTTTCAGATAAATTGAGCACTAAGACCACAGCTACTTGAACTTTTTACAGCAGATATAATGACCTCAAGGGATAAAGGAACTTTAACCTCAACATCTCATTTTGGTGAGTATCTCTGACTGCGTTTGGCTATTTCATTTTGATTTGCTTTAAATGTCTAAAGAATATTGTTCAGCAGACTTTTAAAAACGTACTTATTTACTGCTTTAATCTCTCTAACAAACAAAAAAAGTGGTTATCTCCAATTCAGCACAACTGTTGATCCACAAAACCATATTCACTATCCCCATAATCTGGTGGTCACAAAAATAAGGACATAAAGGCAACATGGGAAATGGAAAAAGTATTGCAGTGCTAGAATAGAGTCAAATTAGCAGTTTGAAAACTCGCACCCCATCCTTAGCACTTTAAAATTCCAGAATTCATGAAAATATATTTTTAATAGTCAAGATGTAAGGGTGTACTCTAATTTAATTCTGATTAGATTTCCAGGTGGCTGTGGAATGAAGTTAGATTGCAGAGGAATATTCAAGAAAACAGAAAGCATATGAAAAAAAAACGTGGTAGAACTCACATATTTTGATGAGCATAGGGTCTTCAAAGTGAAACTACTGATTTCTTGACAGAAAGAACATTACTATCTGCAGAAATTTTAAAAAGCGTTCCTTTATCTAAAGATAAAATGCTAATATGCTACAAAATAGATGTTTTTTCTTTTAATAACAAATTATGTGACGGTCTTGGCTCTACTTCAGTTAAACACACCACAAGAGGAATTTTCATGCTTTTAGGTATTGGCTAGACTGGTGCATGACAAAGACAGTGTCTTTTACCATAAGATGAGACTGACTAAAGAGCACGAGCAAACAGCAGCATCAGGAATCCGTGTTAAGCAAACATCTGACTTTCTGTGCTGCACATAAATGGAACTGACTTTGCCCAAATCCCTGTACTATGATTGTTGATGACTTGACATGAACATTAAGGCAGGGAGTGTCTTGAATTTTCTATATACACTTTCGTGTACACAAGTTCGCTTATATTAGCAGGGGAAAAGTAGTACTGTGAAAGACAAAACAAATGTATAGCCTTGTTTTGTATTTTATTCTTGAAAAATGACTCATCTAACATAGTAAGGGTTTATTTAACTCAGCTGAATCCCAGAAACAGATGTTTCGCCTCACTTTCAGTTTATTATTATCCTGAAATTTGCCATTTCACTATTATGAAACTGAACACTTGAAACATCTCTATGTAAGCATTCTGGCCTAAGTTTAAAAAAAAAACAACAAAAACATCACGGTGCCTGTTGAGGATCACATAAAGCTCGGGATGCGTGTCAAGGATCACATAAAGTTCGGGACGCCTGTCAAGGGTCACATAAAGCTCGGGAGGTGTGTCGAGGATCACATAAATCTTGGGATACGTGTCAAGGACCGCATAAGTCTCAGCATGTGTGTCAAGGATGCATGAAGCTTGGGACTCATGTCAAGGACCACATAAAGATTGGCATGTGTGCCAAGGATCACAGAAAGCTCAGGATGCATGTCAAGGATCACATCAAGCTCAGGATGCGTGTCAGGCAACACAAACTTTGGCATGCATGTTGAGGACCACATAAAGCTTGGGATATGTGTCAGGGATCACAGAAAGCTTGGCATGAGTGTGAAGGATCACACAAAGCTCGGGACGTGTGTCTTTGATCACAGAAAGCTTGGCATGTGTGTGTTGGATCTCAGAAAGCTTGGGATGTGTGTTGAGGATCGCATGAAGCTTGGGATGCATGTCAAGGATTGCATGAAGCTTGGGATGTGTGTCTTGGATCACAGAAAGCTCAGCATGTGTGTCAAGGATTGCATAAAGCTTGGGATGCATGTTGGGGATCATATAAATCTTGGGATATGTCTCAAGCACTGCGTAAGGCTCAGGATGCGTTTCAAGAACCACACAGAGCTTGGGATGCGTGTTGAGGATCGTGTAAAGCTTGCCATGTGTGTCAAAGATCATTGAAAGCTCAGGATGTGTGTCAAGGATTGCATAAAGCTCGGGATGTGTGTCAAGGATTGCATGAAACTCAGGATGTGTGTCTTGGATGGCAGAAAGCTCAGGATGCATGTCAAGGATCACATCAAGCTCTGGATGTGTGTCGAGGATTGCATCAAGCTTGGGATGCATGTTGAGGATCACATAAAGCTCAGGATACATGTCAGGGGTCACATAAACCTTGGGATGCACGTCAAGGATCACATAAAGCTTGGAATGCATGTCAGGGATTGCATGAAGCTTGGGATGCCTGTGAGGGATCACAGAAAACTTGGCATGCGTGTGAAGGATCACATAAAGCTTGGAAGGCATGTCTTGGATCATAGAAGGCTCAGGATGTGTGTGAAGGATCGCATAAGGCTCAGGACGCATGTCAGGGATCGCATAAAGCTCAGGAGGCGTGTCAGGGACCACAGAAAGCTTGGCATGCATGTCTTGGATCACAGAAGGCTTGGGATGTGTGTGAGGGATCACATAAAGCTCGGGATGTGTGTGAAGGATCGCATAAAGCTTGGGATGCATGTCAGGGATTGCGTAAAGCTCAGGATGTGTGTCAGGGATCACATAAAGCTCAGGACACATGTCAGGGATCGCATAAAGCTCAGGATGCATGTCAGGGATCACAGAAAGCTTGGCATGTGTGTGAAGGATAACATAAAGCTTGGGATGCATGTCTTGGATCATAGAAGGATCGGGATGCGTGTGACAGATCGCATAAAGCTCAGGATGCATGTCATGGTTTGCATTAAGCTCAGGATGCGTGTGAGGAATCACAGAAAGCTTGGCATGCATGTCTTGGATCACAGAAGGCTTGGGATGTGTGTGAGGGATCACATAAAGCTCGGGATGTGTGTGAAGGATCGCATAAAGCTTGGGATGCATGTCAGGGATTGCGTAAAGCTCAGGATGTGTGTCAGGGATCGCATAAAGCTCAGGACACATGTCAGGGATCACAGAAAGCTGAGGACGTGTGTCAGGGATTGCATAAAGCTCAGGATGCATGTCAGGGATCACAGAAAGCTTGGCATGCATGTGAAGGATAACATAAAGCTTGGGATGCATGTCTTGGATCACAGAAGGATCAGGATGTGTGTGAAGGATCGCATAAAGCTCGGGATGTGTGTCATGGTTTGCATTAAGCTCAGGAGGCGTGTCAGGGATCACAGAAAGCTTGGCATGCATGTCAGGGATCACAGATGGCTTGGGATGTGTGTGAGGGATCACATAAAGCTCGGGATGCGTGTGACAGATCGCATAAAGCTCGGGACACATGTTATGGTTCGCATTAAGCTCAGGAGGCGTGTGAGGGATCACAGAAAGCTTGGCATGCATGTCTTGGATCACAGAAGGCCTGGGATGCGTGTCGGGGATCACATAAAGCTCGGGCCGCGTGTGAGGGATCAGATAAAGCTCTGGACGCGTGTGAAGGTTCGCGTGAAGCTGGGCCGCGTGTGAGGCCCCCCCGCCCCCGCCCGGCCCCTCCGCCCTTACCGCTCCTCCGGCCCGGCCGAGCCCCGCTCCGCCCGCTCCCGCCGCCGCGGCTCTCGGCGTCGTCAACGCGATTAAGGTTAGAAAAGACAACCCCGTCCCGAGGCTCCCACGGGATTTACCTCGGGCTAATGGGTTTACACCTAAGGACGGGAGCGGGCGAGCGGCGGTGAATCACTGCTGTCCCCGGGAGGGAGCGGCGCGCAGGATTCACTGCGGCACATTAGGTTCACTGTGGCTCGGCGAGCGAACACCCACACTTTGACATCACGCGGGCCGCGATGTGCATCGCTGACGCAAGCGCCCACAGGATCAAACACAAAGGCCACGGCGGCTGAAACAATAGAGAACGCGGCTGACGTGGCGGCACATCCCGCCGACATCGCCGGGCTGCAGCAAATCGATAGTCCCCGGTGCCACAAATCACTGCACCGCTCTGTCGCGTACAGAGAATCCTAGAATAGTTCGGGTTGGAAGGGACCTTAAATATCATCCAGTTCCACCCCCCTGCCATGAGCTGGGACACCTCCCACCAGCCCAGACTGACCAAGGCCCCGTCCAATGTGGTCCAACGTGGCCCTGAACACCTCTGGGGATGGGGCAGCCACAGCTTCCCTGGGCAGCCTGTGCCAGTGCCTCACCACTCTCATCGTGAAGAAATTCTTCCTAACGTCTAATCTACGTCTTCCCCTCTCCAGTTTATACCCATTGCCCCTCATCCTATCACTACAAGCCTTTGTGAACAGTCCCTCCCCAGCTTTCTTGTAGCCCCTTCAGATGCTGGAAGTTCGCTCTAAGGTCTTCTCAGAGCCTTCTCCAGGCTGAACAAGCCCAACTCTCTCAGCCTGTCCTTGTATGGCAGCTGCTCCAGCCCTCTGATCATCTTTGTAGCCTCCTCTGGACCCATTACAACAGCTCCATATCCCTCCCATGTTGAGGATTCCCCATTGCCCTTTGTCCTGTCACTACAAGCCTTTGTAAAAAGTCCCTCCTCAGCTTACACGCAGGCCCCCTTCAGGTCCTGGACATAACATAAAAGCTATGACTTCAAAGTTTTATTTTGGGCTCCCAGCAGCTACAATTGACTACAAAACCAAGTAACAACAACCACTGCCAACTGGCCTACATTTGTCTTGTAAACTATGCCTGGAAAATACATCCAAATCAGTACTTTAGGTTAACAGGCACTAAAACATGATCAGAAAGCATCAGCAGCTTTACATTTACTAGCTGCAATGTAATTGGGTAATGTAATAACAAAAAAAAAAGAAAAGCAAGCACAGAATTTAGTGTTGGGCCTGAGCTGGGGAAGAGGCACAAGAAGGAACTACGACCACAAGAAGGAACTACGACCACAAGAAGGAACTACGACCACTACAAGGACACAGGCAATCAAAAGACTTCAGTTCTCAATGCTGTCAATTTAACATATTTCTTATGCTCTAAATTCATCCTGACAAAACAATCCCTTCCCCAGTCCATCTGTCTGCTTTTGCCATCAAGGCTGGGGAACGGCAGCTGACAAAGCAGGAATATCAATTTAAATATTTTAATTGGCAAAAAAATAAACCAACAAAAAACCCCCAAACTCAAAACTATCAGTAGATTGCAGGCTGACAAACAGAAGGGGAAAGCTTCAGTTTCATCCACAGAGGCTTTGGAATAATGGATAAAAGACCATGAAGCCTAACGACAGTATTTTTAACAATTACATCCTAATGAGATCCTAATTTTTTTCCCATGAAACAACACATACATATTCAGAAAAAAGAAGACTTGAAATCCCTTCTCACAGGCAAAGGGCAGAGATGATAGGTTCCTATAGCACTTCACCACCAAAACAGATATCAGCTTTCTTTTATAATGGCCTCATGTACTTTCAAAAGAAAAAGGTGACAATGGTTTCTGTGTTCAGATTTTAAATGTATTTTCATTTCACCTGTTTCTAAGCAATGACCACGGTGCAATTTTGTGATTAGAAAAGACTGCAAGCCCATGCCTTTAAATGGTGCAAATTTCATAACTCAATATTACACTTTGGAGCCCAGAGAAAGATGATTTTAGTCCTTTGAGATACTCCAACAATAATACATGCTTCATGAAGCAACTGTGTTAACTTTGTTAACAAAACGTATCAATGAATTAAAGATCTGAATTTCAAAATGCAACACAAACTTTGTACTGTGCAGTCTAGATTGTTAAACTGCTCCATTTTGCTGGTTGTTTTACGTTTAGACTTAGGGAAATTATTTAGTAACTGTGTGGACAAATTATGTTGAAAAATTGTTTTCTCCCCCTCACGGTCATCCCGTTTCAATATCAGGTGAACTATAAATCATTCCATTTCAATGGAAGTCAAATGTGATTTACCATTCTTAACAGAGAACCTTTGATGAAAATGTTTTTATTAGCAGGAAAAATAATCAGCACTCATTCTAATCTAATCGCACCAGATATTTGCTTAGCTTTTTCTGCAAGGAGAGCCTAATTTCCGAGCACTTATGCTGAGCAGTGCTGATCTGCAACTTTTTCAGACTAATATTTAATATTTGTGCATACTGCTTGATCATGTTCCATTTGATTCTTAACATTCGGGAAAAACTACAATTTAGTCATCTAACAGTTGTTACTTCTAGAATTTGTGTTTTTCTAATTAGATTTTTTTATGCCACACAGCACTGCAAACTGGAAAGCTAAAAAGTAAAGCACTACTACTGATAGCCCCTTGTGGTTAAGAGATGAATAGCACAAAGGATTCTCAGCAGTTGGCAGTTCTTGGCGTGTAGACAGTGGCTTCTACAAGAGAGCATGTTGATTCAGAGAAGAGAGGTCTATTTAAAATAAAAGCAAAGTAGAACTATTATTATTATTATTACCAGTTGAAGTCCTCCTAATATCCAAACTAAACACAACACACATCTTTCTTTAAATGTACTGATTTGGGAGTGGTCATTCCTAACCAGAAAACAGGATGTAAGTTAGCAGGATGTAAGGTGTCTCAGCTTTCCAGGAATCCAGGATTCTACATGACTTAGCATAAAGAGAGAAAACTAGGTAAACCTAAACACTGGCTCCACAACTAGAGTTCTAGGTGCAAAACCAGGGCTCAATCGTGTTCTTAGTAGAGGTAAAAGGTTAACGATAACAGCTGATGTAAAAAACTCCTTACAACCCAAAAAGCTCTGTCCCACTCAAATTTTAATTCTTGCATTAGGTAAGCGAGTTTGCTGTTCCAGTCTTCTGTAAAAACACAAAGAAATAGAAAGAATTCAGTCCTTCAAGACTTGCTGTCTTCACATTCACCATATACAATTTTTTTAATGCCTGCCATTCACTTGAGATCACCAACTAAGATTCTACCAACATTTGTTTGTGGAACTGCAATGTTCAGATGCAGGTTTCTAAACTATGAAATAAACTTTGAAGTAACACTTTATTCCATAGTTTTGTTTCAAATCCTAAGTGAAAAAAACAGTCCCTGAAGCTGTCAATTCAAAAGCTGACATTTGGTAACACAAACTCCTTCTGTCGTGTAGGGAATAAGCCCCAAGCAAATGACATAATTTTTGTCACATGACAAAAAAGGAGACATAAGACCCAATGGAAAACATCTGATGTTATACACTTCACATGTTGCAGCACCTAAAGCAAACACTGCTTCAGCAGAGTGATTCACTGGCTGTCTCTGGAGGACAACTCTGTGCTTCTGGACATTTATCAGGCGGCCACCTCATACCGAATGTTCCAAATCATTAACTACAGTGTGTCCTCAAGTAGATACCTGGTTTAGGCCTGCCCTAGTCACTCTTCCGTCAAATTTCAGTAGAGCACATCAAATTTTCTGAGAGTAGATGCCTGCTGTTAGGAAGAGGTGTTCTTCTTGTTCAGTTAGCAGCTAGGCTAAATTCTGTGCTGCGCTCAGACAGATTAACCCTGCAGCTTGCTCCTATCTAGGAAGGTTCAATGAACACCTATGGAATAACTTGGGTTACCTCTACTGAAGATAGGCCACTAAAAACTGGAATGCAACCCACTACGTTTCTGTCCGTGCTCGAAATGCTCAAATAGCTTCTGAACAGGAAATACAGAGGCCAGCCCTTAAAATGAGAACCAGAACTCAGGACTTTACTCAAGTCCCTACTACATCACTACCACAACAGAAAAAGGCAGATTGTCTTCTCGTGAAGTTTTTCCTCTAGAATCTTCTCTCTCTTTTTTTTTTTTTTTGAGTCAAAGATGCCCATCTCCAAAAGACAGCATGGATAAAAGCCTAAACTGAGAATAACCGGAGCCTCATGCTAGGGGACTCTGCTGAAATCAGGAGCTACAAGTTGGGATTCTGTGGTACTTCACAGAGCTAAAACCTTCAGATCTTCTCAATTCTGGGTGAGTGCTTTAACAATTTCCTGCTGCTAATACTGTTTGCATTTGAGGATAAACTTAATATAGCCCGAGTAAACAAACAGCCTATCTTTTGTTCTGGAGAGAAAGAAACGCAACATTTACATACTGTCTCTATATTGTCTCTCTTCTGTCATGTCTTTGATGTCTGGCTTCTGGCTGTCCTGCTGCAACCTCATGTTTTGTACAATTATAGGCAATGTACAATTATAGTCCTCTACAGGGAATGCCATGGTCGAAACAGGAGATGCAGTGGATTCAATGTGCTTGCTAGGATTAGGTCATGATTAAGTGGTGAACTGGGCTGCGCCCGAGACCTCAGCAGCTAAAAGCTTCTGAAATTAGAACTAAGGTAGAATGCCAACACCCTGAATGTGACACCCCTTGTGATCACAGTCCATTGCAGAGACATACTTTCCTGTCTTTTTACCAATAACAAGAAGACAAGATTATGAATGCATCTACAATAAGGGATGCTTGGAGACATCAGAAATGAAAGTTTGACTGAAAAACTACTGATCTTGAAAATTCTTAATAACATTGCATCTGACATAATAGATACTTGAAACATTTAGATTAAGACTTCCAATTCTGCTCATGACTTAAGGTCAACAAAGAGTTATCATGTTTAAAAACTTTTGCAGAAATTTGGTCCCAAAATAACCAATGCTAAATCAGAGTATACATAAAAAAGAACTGATGTTCCCAGTCAGACACAGCAACATAAAGAGGTACCATGCTTACTACCAACACCTGCAGCCTCTTCTGTAGTGAAATGTTTCTGCTGTCATACAGAAACACCTTCCACCAATACCCACAATTTAGTGTTGAAAGTGATTCAAAAGGTCTTAGCTTAAAAAAAAAAATCATCACACACTAACTAATAGAGGCTTTAAAAATTTTTATTTATTTAAAACTTTTGAACTTGTTTTAGCATTTGAAATTTAAAATTTGGTCTTTTTGGTGTTTTATGTGACAAAGGCTCCTTGACTTTTCACAATGAACTCTTTACAGATCCCTTCAACAAGGAACTGTTTTCCCAAATCTCAAGCAGGCTAACACACAAGGGAAGTCTGTAAACTCAAACATTAAGAGCTTCAATGACAAAGGTTGTTGTTGATAAAAAGCTTTCAACAATGTTAATAAATATGTATCATCAGAAAGAAAGTATCTGGTAAAGCATTAAACAGGGGCCAGACACAAAGATAAGCCTATGCTGTTGCAGTGTTCTCTTCAAATTCAATTTGCTTTGTAACCAAATATGTTTTAGAAAGTAACACACACAGTGCTTTGGCAGCCAAAACAACTCAGAGCCAGAAAGAACTATGTAAGGAATCTACTTAACCTGTGCCAAACAAGGCCAGGGAAGAAAAAACTAACTTGGCTCACACATACAAAAGTTGTCATTCCAAACCAGAAGAAAGGGAAAAGGACATGCGTATGGTGAAACTCCTCACCATACATTATGTATGGATCAATAATATCCCTCTACAAGGGAGCTGAGACAAGAAAATTGCTTAATAGCTGGAAAGTAAATGTGTCCTTTGCACAGAAACCTTTTTTATTGCTTCACTACTGTCTGGATGCAGGAGATCTAAATTTTCTGTTGCTGGACCACCAGGGCCCAAGGGCTGAGAAAGATCTCATGAATCAAGTCTAATCACCTGCTATTTCAGCTTCATTCTTCTCCCCCATTATCATACATCAAGATGCATCATAAATGGATTCCATGTAAAACATGAAGACTGATCTTAAAACACTTAGTTCTTTAAGCTATACATTGCCCTAAAGCACCCTAGAGCTGTCCTAGAGCACCACTCTCCTACCTAACCAGGAGGTTTCTTGTAATTAGACAAACGTTAGTCACAGCCATTTGACATCCAGCTGGGCTCTAAACTAGCTCTGGCATTAAACTATTTATTTTTTTTAATCCCTGGTGTTTACTTACCTATTCCTAACAAAATTCATTTTTAGACAAACCAAACTCTTCTACTTTCCTTTTATAAAATAAGCTCCTCATTACCCTGAATATTCTAATAGCAGTTTTCTACAACACGTGGTATCAGTTTCATTTCATTTCTTGTATACATGAACTATCAAACCACAGTTGAGGTCTCAGCAGAATCCTGTAAAATGCTACTAAACATCCCAAGCTGCATTAGCAAGAACTGCCCTGATGCATTTTAAGATCGCAGTAACCTTTACAGATACTTGACACTGGAGATCATACTTACCTTGCGAGTCAAATAGCTTGCCTGCTTCCTCCCCCTCTTTATCAAGTTTCAGTCAGGGAGATCCCCACTTATAATTTATTAATCTTATGCATGATCCTGTGTTGTATATAACTGCATTTCACCCAGTTCAGGGGTACCATTCAACAACACTCCTTTAGACAGTTAATACATGTTCTTGTTGACCTTTCACCACTCCTGGAATACACGCTTCCTATGCCACTGGAGCTGTCTGGACGATCAGCTTGGCTGAAATGCCAAGTATTTCTAGTATATCTTGATAGCTGAAAGATACGTGACTGCAGTGGTTACTGAGTGATTAAGAAAGGATATATTTACATTTAGGCTAGCTGTGCATCATGCCTTAAATTTAATCATTTCCTATTTCATCCACAATTCAGAACCTTAAAAAAACCCCAACCAAGTAAGGTTATATTGACTCTGCTGAAGCTCTTTAGACATAGAAATCAAAAAGCATTCTGTACTATGCTTTGAATTTTGCAGCATGGAGACAGGCAACATGCAAGTACCTGGCCTCAAGACTCCACTGCATAACTTCAAATCTTTACACTTGCATTCTCTAGTCCTTCGATTTACTTCCCACTGGCCTTCGTACCCGCCAAAGTTATATCCTATATAGATATAACCTCACCTAACTTTCATCCTTTTTTTCTATTTGGAATATTCCCAGGCACTTCAGACCTCCTGTTCAGTTCTCTGAAGCTACACAGAAATGTGTACCTGCCAAAGTACTATTTGTGCTGCTGTGTCTGGACAATGCTACCGTACAATAATATGATCCAGCAACATATGTTTACATGCTTCTGAGAAGAAACCCAAACCCAACACCCTTCTGTTTAACTGCTATCGTTAAAATGAGACTAGATTATTTCCCATAAAAAAATAATAGATCTGTTTTTCTGATGAAAGGATGAGGTCAGTAACTGAAAAAAAATGGCAACACACTAATTCTATGAAGATAATGGGCAGTTGGAAGGCTGTTATGGGCAAATCAGTGCTCTGCACGGTATTTTAAAGACCTGTCAGAGAATAAATTGGGGAAACAACCTACAGATAAAACTGTGTGGGTACATGAAAAAGATTCCAAGTCTAGTATGTGTCATAACCTTGCTGGAAAGCAATGCATGGAAATATGAGAGTGTATATAGCTGTAATTAAGAGAAAAAGACAGGGTCTTTCCAAGGTACATTTTCCTCCTTTTTATGCAATCTTTCTTTGTGTAAGAATTAGAAGGGTGTAATAAGCATAAAATCACACCTTTTATGAAGATTTTACTGAAAAGGCTACATCATGTTGGATTTACAACCTGTTTAGAAAAAGCACTGTTCTAACACACACAGGCCTCAAGTCCACAGTGAAAAGTGATCAAACTGTCTACAATCAACCTCCAAATCTTATGCTTAACAGTCCCCTTGTACCCATTTGCAGTACAAGTCTGGGAAGTGAGTGGAAGATAGGCTCACGCTAGAGAGTCCTCAGCATCTCTCTTCAGCATTTGCTGAAAGAAAAATTGCATTTTTATTTTTCATCTCTCTTAGCAGGTGATTTTTAAACCTCATTCATGCTGGAAGAACTTTTAACTGGTTGCAGTTGCTCAGACTGTCCTTGTAACTTACTAAATATTTTCACTCAGTTCTTAGTCACCAGATGCTCCCCAAAGTTGCACTGCCAGTAGTGCCACTCTAAATCAGAGGCAGTCACTCTGCTTTTGACCCCTTACTACTCAATTCACAAAAAAAAAAAAAAAGTCTAGCTTCTCAAATTCCCAAACTCATCTTGGGCTTTAGGCACTCCAAGGATCTGTCTGCAAGACAGCTTTATTTGTATGCACTATCTTATGCAAAATAAGAGTAAAAAGTCAGATGAGATTTCAGATTTAACCGGATTTAAAAGCTAGGTAAGGCTAAACTTACTTTTTTTTTTTTTTCCCCCTAAATTGAACTGTACAGTTCTGTGCCTGATCACAAAATGAGAAACAGAATACGTGGAAGGCATAACAAAAAGAATAAATGCAAACTTAAGTATGTTTAATATAATTTTCTATATCTACCTGCTACTTTAAGAGTTTTAGTGAGTTGTCTTTTAGTTGCATTATCCCTAAGAGCTAGGTCTAGCAAGAGTGGTGGCTTTCAGAGCACAACCTCTTCTAGGCTAAAGCAGCTGAGGACGTAACACAGTAGCATTTCACTTAAATGCTGCCTTTCAAGAGACCACTTTAAATGGAACTTGGGGAAAAAAAAAAGAAAATGAGAAAGGCTGACAACTCTCTGCAGACACATCGTTTTCCTCCCTGTTTTCTATTTCTTCCATTCTGAATCTCAGAAGACTGCAGCATCATTAAGTCACAGCTCGTGGACCTAACAGTTATTTCCCTGCCCTCTTCCTGGGAATCTGATTTGTTTCCACCTGCTTTAGTAGTTTGCTTTGTTTTTTTGGTTAGTTTTTAGAACTGGCTTGCTAAGGCTGTGTTTTATGAGTAGGTCTCAGCCCACGGTCCTTCTGGGGTCTTTGTTCAGTGCAGTCCTTCTAGTTAAAGTGACCTGTCCATATTTCCTAAGATTTTTCTAGGACTGTTGCAACACTTCATTAAGAAGAGGTTGTGATAGGGAATACTCACATCTTACTGAAACTACAGTTCAGTATTAAATCCTTTTAAAAATTACTAATGAAGCAATAATATAGACCACCAGTTTAGCATTTACAGCTCTTTTCTTGGTTGCCTTGGAAGGCACATCCATTCTACCTTTGAGGACAGATGTCAAGATCATTCAAGGAAAACAATATACTCAGTATTTTTGCATATGGCCCATATGTACAGCAGCCAAGGGAAAAGATAAGTGAAACTGCTGGAGAACAGCAGTTGAAAAATGCTGTTGAAAAATTTGTTGAAAACCGAATTGAGAACAAGCACAGAAGATACATACACTCACAGAACAGCTGATTCATCAAAAGGGAAGGTAGGTGTAGTCACCTTCTCTAGCACCTCTAATACCATTAACTTGAGATCAATCTACCAGCTATCAGGTGCTGCACCTTCACTCGAAAAGATCTGAGGCTCCTTGGGTGGTGAACTAGGACACCTGCTCCAGACAACTGTGTTTTCTGAAGAACAACCGGAAAGCACTTTGCAATGTGAGAAATGGCTTCTCTTAGGCAAAAAGAAAACAAGAACAGCACTGTGGGTAACTGTATTCACTACCAATCAACTTAGCCCTTCCAACTTTGTTTGAAACCCCATGTAATTACACTGTTTCTTAATGGCTTTAAGTGGCTGAACTCACATAGTTGTAATTGGTCTTTAACTTGCATTACACAGTAGCTGTTTATATTTGTGCACAGCTAGCCTATGTTTGTAATGACCTTGTTATCTTTCTCCTCTTCTTCCTTTCCCTCATTTGGATAATAAACTGCTTTAGATGTAAAACAGATTGCTGCATGTCTGCAGAAGGAAGAAGGGGAAAGGAAGTTATATTACCACTACTTTAATGAAGTTGAAGAGTGCTGTGATCATGTAACTCATGCAAGCAGACAAAACCTCAGTCTTTTAACAGACAGTCAAAAAAAGACAACTATAATTCTTTACGATTAATAACACATGGACAGCCATATCTATCAAACCATGCTCTGCTGATTCATCCATTAGAAAAAAGCAGACCTAAGAACATAATAATAATAACAATAACAATAACAATAAATCCCTGGATTCAAAGTTGCAACATTCAGTTAGATATTACCTTCCAGGAAGAAGAGTGTACCTGGACCCATACAGACAACACAGGTGAAGACGAAGGGAGACTAACCTCCTGATCTCTTTCTTTTGCTACCTTGGCCCTCTGTCTACAGTTCTTTAGTGTCAAGGTCAGGTTGGATAGGGCTCTGAGCAACCTGATCTAGCTGAAGATGTTCCTGCTCATTGCAGAGGGGTTGAACTAGATGACCTGTTTCAACTCAAACTATTCTATGATTAGAAAACAGATAAACTGACTGCAATGCCGGCAACTATTATAATATTATCAGACGCAGACCTGTCAAGCTTAACATACTTTATACAAGACTCATTCAAGTGATTTCAGACTCGGACAGCCCACAGTGGCACTCGGTGGTTTGAGTTAACACTCTGCAGCCTTGTGGACCAGGTATGACTGACTACAGTTATGGAAACCAAGTTTTAGGGGCATTCTCTAGCTGCAGCTTAGGGCTTTAACTCTGCTTCCAACAAACACCTCCAAGTACTGGTATCATCCTTGTAAAATGTGAGATGTTAGGTGCTCGTGGAAATGGATGAGTTCAAAGAGTTCAAATGCTTGGGGACAAAGATTCGCTGTGGGTACAACAGCAAACCAACACACTCAAATGAGATGTTTTCAGGATGTAGCCTTACTTACTTCAGCTTGCAATAGCCAGACTTCATTTCCAGAATGGAAACATCTCATCTAGGTATCTAAAATTACGTGTCTGCATGCAAGTTAGGACTTTTAAACTCCCATTATAGCAAGTGGAGACCCAGTTAGTACAGACAGTGGAGCCTGGAGAGCTATTCAGTGCAAACTGATGTCAGCTGTAAAGCACTGACTGTACTACAGCTAGTGACTAAATCTTCACTAGGTATAATGGGAGCTTAGATCCAAGGCCACATATAGAAACACACATTTAGACACCTAAAATTAAATGTCTTCAGTATGCTGCTGAAGCACTGATATTTCAAACAAATGTCTCCAGAACCTTCCTATCATCAGGCTGGGTTTGCAGTGTAGTGCAGAGGGGGAATGATGGAAGAGATTAGAGAAGACATAGGAAAATAAGACATGAAAAGGACAACCTGACTGAACATCTTATGATGAATATGGTAAATTCTGAACTGATTTACATCTCAAAATGTATCAAAGAAGTCAAGACAGAATAAAAGTTAGAAAAATATCTAACAGAAGAATAAGAAAATAACCAAGTCAAAAAAAATTACAGGCATGTCTTTGTCCAAATAAAGATACTGGATCCATTTGACACATTTTAGATAGAAATGAAAATTAAGTTCTCCCTAAACTACTCTACAACCAGCAATGTGAAAGAGATCTGAATGAATGCATTTCCCCCTTAACATACTTTTTAATTTGCTGCTGCAGAAGGTGATAAAGTGGGTCTAGTTTGCTTTTTAATAAAATTTTTGCCAAGTTTAGTTTATTCTGGGAACAGCCAGCATGTTTTAGAAATCTAGTATTTGTAATCCTAACAAAATTGTCACAACTGTAACATGAGCTGCTCTGGCAGAAAAGTAGCATGATAAAGTGAGCTCTTCCAACAACAGCTTCTTGTAGCACCCCAGACTGCCTCTAAAGGTTGGAGGAGACTGGGACTACCAAGAACTGGTCAGTTATCACAGTTATTGGAGGAGAAGGTCAGGCTTTTCAAAGAGAAGGCTGGGGAACTTCTCTCTCAGAGCAGAAAGAGCTGGATCTAAACAACAGACTTCTGGATGGCTACACTTTATTCCGGTCAGAGGAATGGCCTCGTTTTGTACTCCTTTGCAGGTTTGGTTGAGTTAGTAAAACAAATTTGAGAGATGGCCCTGAAAAGAGTGAAGACTGCCTCTGCCCTATTGCAAAAGGGACTACAGAATCAGGAGATGCACCTAAACTAGCTTTAATTCAGCAGAGTAGGAGCAGTAGTTTGAGACAAGCTGCAGCTTCAGGGCTGGCAGGTAAAACTTGCCTGTAAAGAGCACTCTCCTGTGTGTCAAAGCCAATACATGAACATTGCATACGCACTACAGTGAGGACTTAAATCCATCATTATTTCTTTACCTTATTTGCTGTATCTCCACCCAACTTTTATGCCAACCTACCCATAAAAGGCAGAGGGTAAGTCTGTTCAACAAAATTTGCAAGGGCTTTCACTCTAAGCTACAAAAAGTAGACTTGATGTTCCGGTGGGTCTTTTCCAACCTGGTGATTCTATGATTCTATGAAAAGAGCAGCTCCTATTTGCCATTGCATTGGAATGACATAGCTCCAAATCAAGCTGTTACAACCACGCTTATTGGCCACTTTCTCTCCGTATCTTGTTGCAATACAGAAGAGAACTAAGTCTTCTCTGCCATTATACTCCTGCATAGCTGAACAATACCAATGATCTTATTTTTAGTTTGACTGTAGGTACCTGGAAATAGAAATCATTTATAGATGTTTGTAAAATGTGTATATTGAAGGTCATTTCCAAACAGAGATGCTTTAAAGCTAAGCCACTCCGAGACTCGGCTCTGAAACTCTACTTGGACATCCTCAACAAAGAGTTAAGTGGAGCTTGCTGGGACCTCATACTTTTTGTTGACTTGTCTTAGCTTTCCTCAATTTAGGCCCCCTAAATACTTCCGACAGACATCCTGCAATTAATGTGTAGAAGAGTATGTTAATCTAAGTACCTATATCCGGTTTCAGCCTTGCAGATCACGTTTAATCTTCTACAGCACTCACTCACACAGAAGGAATAGATAAGACAACTGAACTGATTTACTGTTTAAGGTAGCGTGTTTTTCTTATTTTTATTTTTTTAAATAAACTGATGTATAAAACCTTACATCTGTGTCTTCAGAAGGCTACAGTGGAGAAAAGCTGTAAAGCATCTTTGAAGACAAAAAGGAAAGCAAATAAACTTACACATCATCATGTAACATTTCAGTATTTAGCAATGAGAAAGAGGTAAATAGAAATAAGGATGAGGAATTTTCTTCTTGAGCCATGTTAAAAAAAAATCACCCAGAGCACCTTCCCTGGATGGCTCTAGTAATCTGTATTCAATGGGAGCAAGAAAAGTAGAGCACTAAAAACTTTAAAATACACCTCTGGGTTTACTTGTAAGCTTTCATTATCCAGGCTCTTAACTACCTAGAAGACTAGAGATGCTTAATAAGAGAATTCTTGTTAACATTGTTTTATTGATTTTCTAGTTTGTTCCATTACTACAGATCTGTGTATTTAAAAAGAAAAATAAATTATTTTGCTCCTAAACATTGACCAATGCTAAAGGTGGATACAGAATAATTTAATAAACAAGATACAGGATTTCTAGAGGTGATGTCATCTTTAAAGCCAACATATGGGATCACTACTGCAGTGCCAGGTATCCTAGTATATTCTCAAATCAACACAGAGTGACAGCACACATTTTTGTGTAACACAGTAGGTTTGGGATTTGATATTAAGCTGATTTGATATTAAGGTCTTCTTGTGAAAGACATCTTCCAACGACCATTTGCAACTAGCAAAGTCCTTTCTGAGAGGTTTGCAACAACTTGCGCAGACTTTACTACTGGTCTTTAACCACCCCCAACATTAATAGATTAGTTTTATTTAAAACTCAACACAAAAGCACAAGATAATACTGAGAACAAAATAAATCCAGGATTATTTTTTGTTCAAATGTACTTAAATAGCAGTTTCATTTGGATTTTAACATGTTCAACTTGGTTGCTCTAACACTTCCCCAAAAAAAAGAAACACGTGAGACCTGGCAGCAGATAACAGATTATAAGCAGCCCTACCAAGGACTTGGGGAAACTGGTGGTTGAAAAACTGAACATGAGCTGGCAATGTGTGTTCACAGTCCAGAAGACAATCCATGTCTTGAGCTGCATCAAAAGAACCATGGGCAGCAGTTCAAGGGAAGTGATTCTGCCCTTCTATCACTATGGTGAGATGCCACCTGGAATACTGCATTCATTTCTGGAGTCCTCAGCACAGGAAGGACGTGGATCTGTTGAAGCGGGTCCAGAGGAGGCCCATGAAAATTATCAGAGGGATGGAGCACCTCCCCTATGAAGAAAGGCTGAGAGAGTTGGGGTTGTTCAGCCTGGAGCAGAGAAAGCCCTGGGAAGACCCAATTGTGGCCTTTCACTATATAAAGGGAGGTTAAATAAAGGCAGAAGGAGACTTTTTATGAGGGCATGTAGTGATAGGACAAGGGGCAATGGTTTTAAACTGAAAGAGAAAGATTTAGATTAGGTATAAGAAAGAGTTTCTTCATTATGAGGGTGTCAAGGTACTGAAACAGGTTTCCCGGAGAAGCTGTGGACGCCCCGTCCCTGGAAGTGTTCAAGGCCATGCTGGATGGGGCTTCGAGCAACCTGATCTAGTGGAAAATGTCTTTGCCCATAGCAGGAGGTTGGACTAGAAGGATCTATGAAGGTCCCTTCCAATTCAAACCATTCTGTGATTCTGTAACAATTTTATTCATACAATATTCTGGGTAGTGGGCAAGTTTGGCATTGCAAATTGAAGTTAATCTTAAAATGGACTACAGTTTGTGCTCCACTACAGCAGCCTCAGAACTGATATGATCATCTCTTCCTCTTGACTTCCTTGAAAATACTTATCAGAAGTATTTTATTTCTTATTTTAAAAGAAAAAAATGAGGTTAAGATTGCTTACCTTCTATCCCAGGGACTAACCTTAATAGTGATACTTCATTTAATTTCAAAGCATGAAGTATTTATGACTCATTCTAATTTACATACATTTTCTTATTTTATTATGAAAATGGCAATTTTCCTTTGCAGAAACATATAGAACGTGGTCTGTCTTATTATGTGGAGTAACATTTAATAGCCCTTAGCTGTAACGTGGGACTGTTATAAAATGTGCTGAGGATGAGTCATCTTCATTCATTTATTCTGCAATAGGAAGAATTCATGAATGAGTGATCTGCAGTAATTCACTTCTACAAAGTGAGCCCATTCATACATTTTGAACCTGGTTTTCTGAATCACTGCACTGTAGTTGATTATTTCGCTTTAACAGAAGAAAACCTTGGCTTAAGGAAAGCTTCCACAGAAGTCTGGGTATATGTGAGAACAATTTCATGTCTTTAAAAGAGCTCTTCTCAAAACAAACATTTTGGTCTAACACATGGATATACAGACAGATCTATTCCTACTTATCTAGTAAGACGAGCACAGTGCCTTTGGAAAGTAAGAGACTGACAAAAGGTTTTAATTGAAGTTACATCAAGAAGGGGAAGAAGTCATCGTTATCAGACAAACCAGTATGCAGTCAAAGAAAAGATTTTATAGAAGCAGAAAAGTGGCCACTGGTATACAGGAGAGCTCACCTGAAGCTGTATTTAAGTCAAAATACATAGAAAAGCAACTAAGATCCAAGATTGCTAAATACAGAAACATAAAGCAACTACACTTCTTATTTTACAGAAATATAAATCTAAGACACCAAGAATAAAATACACAAATTACTTTAAGTCACCAAACCTCTGCCAAAATAAAGGAATGGGATTCAGCAAGGAGGAAAGGTCCCTTCACCACCACTGCTCTTTTGCCAGCCTTAAAGAGACTTTAGACCAGTAAATGATCTTAAGAGCCTTTTCACCCAATCTTAACTGCCATAGAAGAGGCCTGCATTAAGAAGCTACTTCTCACTTATCGTAGATCTGAACTAGTCAAAGCTTTAAAGGATTTAGGAGAGCTGATGGTAAGTCAGTACAGAGGCCTGGGTATAAATGCAGCATTTTCTTCAGAAGCCTAGCTCACAGAAAAAGCCTGGATGCTTCTCCATTAATCGGTGCTTCAAGTTTTCATTACTTCACTGATTCAGGGACAGCTCTCAGTCATTCACTCTATTCACACCTCTCCTTTCTCCTGGAGAGACACCGACTCTACTTGTTTTCAGGTTGAGAATTTTTAGTCCGTACATAAAGTATCCAAAATAAGGCTAGTCCTCTTTAAAAATAAAATAACTTTGACAAGAGCAGCACAAAGATTGATGGACCATCTCAATGTTTCAGACAGGGCTGTGATGTAAGACAATACAATTAACAATATGGTTAGATTTATAAACAATCCACAATGACTTCAGCAGACAGCACAATCTCAAGGTGATTTGACCATCAATAAAGCACAAGAGAGATCTAGAATTATCCAAGGAACAGTGACTTGCAAAATCACTCGAAGTAATGCATCTGCATATCTGCACTTCTGTTGCCTTGGAAGAACCTGAATTTACATTTTATCATTTTCATCTTTGGTCAATTCCAAATTCTTATTATCCTTTTTAATCTCAATATTTCTCTTCTTCCTTGGATATCTTTTAGTAAGACTTTAGTCCAAAGAGACAATGTATTTGTTATCCAATGTTTTTCTAAGTATAAATTAGAATACAGGCTTACGAAAACAGTACTTGAAAATTTTCTGTACCTTAAAAAAAAAAACTGTACTATGTTCAACATTGAACTCAAGTCCTTGTTCTTTGTAGAACATTGAACGTCCCGCAAAATATTAAGTAAATGAACTTCTCAGAACCAGTTCATTCTAGAAAGCAAATGTTAGAAGTGAAGCTATATCTGGTGGTCACTTACCTTTCTATTACAAGTAAGTAAGTGTTGTGAATCATACAAGTAAGCTTTACAAGCCTCATTTTGAAAGGGATAAGGGAATGCTTTAATCAAGAAGTAAATGCATTTAATGAAAAATCTTTGCTTGTACTAATGCTTTTCCTCCAGGCGGAGATTCTGAGTGTGATGCGAGATAAAACCATATTAATTGCAATGTGCAATATATTCGTTGTATGTAATTATTTTTCTGTGGGCAACACATGCTGTGGCTTTGCAAAACAGTATTCAGATATACATTTTTAATGTATGTAATACTATGTCTTTTTACAGAAAAAAAGCTGAATATGCATTCTTTGAAGAGACTTTTAAGTCAATACAGTCAGAAAAGAGTATATAAGTATAGGTAAATGTTTACAGGAAAAACTGAGCTGGAAAAAGTATTAAGGAACATTATAATGACTAAATTAACCTCCTACTGATTGCACCTCCATCTTTGCTTTCTTTGTGCCTTTTTAAAAATAAGCATCTCTGCACATTTATGAGTTTTCCTTCAAACCATACTCATTATGTACTTCCGCATCTTTAACTTTGATCTGACCTAATAACTGAGTGCATACAGTGAAGAAAAGAACAAGGAATTGATGCGAGCTTGCTCCCTTTAGTCGACTCAATATAGCCTCCCGCGGCTGTAACTCATTTTGCAGACTGGTCAAAGGCAACCTATGTTTGAGAAGTTGTGGCAGAGCAAAAAGGACCAGCAGTACCAAATGGCTTTCTACAGTGCACATCATCTGAAATCGTTTACTTTATACAAATCTATACACAGAAAACAGGAAAGCAGACATTCCTCGTTAGTTGCAGAATATACAATGCAAAAGGGAGAGCATCAATGACTAAGAAAATTTCTTCTTTAAGCCAGACAGAACCAACAAGCCAAATGGTAGAAAGATCCATTGACATAGCACTCAAAAACCACAGAAATGTCTCTGGAGTGGCAAGACAGACCAGAAAAGCAACATTCAGAAAATCACGTGCAACTCAGAATCTGTTCTAAGACTAGTGAGTGTACAGATAATAAAAATCTCTATGCCCTTTGCTTTACTACCAACCATAAGTAGTATTTTCATGTCCTGGAAGTGGGAAGGACAAGGAGAACATCTATATGACAGGAGATTTGCGAGAGCTGCGGAACTGATTTGGGATGTCGGTTCCTAGATTGCCAGTGCCACTTTTCTGAAAAGTTGTGCAGACTGTACCTGAGCTTACACTTAGTGAGACACAGGAACAATTGTCTAATAACTGCTCACACGCTCACTTTCATATCTAAAGCGAGAAGAAATCAGCAGCTGAATCAAATCACAATAGTGAGCTGCTTACTTGGAAAGCAAAAGAGAGCAGGCAAGGATAAAAGCAGTAACACGAAAGGTTAGAATCATATCTATAAAGATATAATCTCAGTATTTTTACAGTTCATCACGCACTTCCTGCTTTCAAGATGATCATGCAAGCAAAAAGTCAGTTCATCCCCCACCACCCCCAAGGCCATCTGATAAGTCAAAATTAAAATAAAAAATGCAATGCGTGCTACTCTCCTCAGCCTTTTGTGCAACAGAAGTGCACCTTACCTGTTTTTTAGTTCAGCTTGCAAGACAAAAATCACTGCACTCCTCTCAGATATTGACAAGTAATTATTACACAGTTATGTTTCAAATAAACCCTACAGAACTGTAAGCTGCAACGCTGACCCATTTGTGGCTCAAAGGAAGCAACAATGCTATGCAACCAGCACAAAAGTTTCGAAAAATAGTGCGAATGGACATGTAAACTTTAAGATTGTTAATATAAACTTAATTACAATCCAAGGCCTCCTTTGTAGCTAAAGGACCTGTCTATGAAAACACTGGAAACCAGACCTTTCATCTGGGGGGAAAGGAGCTGGAAAATACTTTCTTCAGATCCCCAGAACAGCATCTGTTGAAGCTAGGCCAATATCCAGAAAAAAAATGAAGGCAGGATTCATTGGTCCAGAAGATTACAAGCAAATAAGTGATCCCACAGCTGAATCTGCAGATATTCCCCTCTAACACAGTAAAGTGGCATTCTGGACAGTAACAGTATCTGACTGCTTATTTCCGGCAGATGTACATAGGCTTAACGGGTGGCTATTTTCATTCAGGATGGAAAACAACATCCAAACTGACCACTGAATTCTGGGATGCTACACGTAGATGAAGCATTTGTATTTCAAAGCTGCACTTGCTAGAATTCAGAAAGGATACAATTTGAACCCTAGAGATAACGGAAAATGAGCAGTGCGATAACAGAAAGCTACTGTTGAGATGGGCAAACAATGCCATATGACAGCAGATCATTAAAAAAATAAACTCAAACCAAATTAACAACTGCAGCTATTAATTTGAGGTCTGTGTAATAAATGAGGTTAGTCAAAAGTTACTACAACCGTACTTGTCTGTTTACTTTGCAAACTGAAAAATATTTCCCCCTTTTCCCTCCCTAGAAATTTAATTTCTTTGGATATAAGAAAAAGCATTTTATGGTAGCAAAATCTAAATCCAATGACCCTTAGAACCTAATCTTTCAGGTCTTCTAACCACTCCTGTATTTAAAAAAATTCCATCAGTCAGTTACTTTCAACACCACAAATCACCTTTTATTCATCCTGATGCAGGCTCAGGAAATATTAAAATAAATTTATCCTCTTTACCTGTAATGCACTGAAACTGTCCATCTTCTCTTCTTATCGTAAACGCTTCCCCTGGATTAACGTGCACAAGAATAACCTTAAAAATAAAAGAGTGTTTACAACCATTACACAGGAATATGTTACAGAATTCTAGTAAGTGCCAAAAAAAAAAAAAAGGAAGTTTTATTGGGAAAATAATTTCTTTTTTCTGGTTAGTAAGTACATTATTTTTCACTTCACATTGCTTGCTCCCTTCGTCCTACAGAGAAAAAGAGATAAGAGCAAGAACAATTACAGATACTTTTAACCAAACATTTTTGAAAGAACAAAGGAGAAAATAACAACTGAGTAAAAACAGTACCTGTATTTTATTTTCTTGACTGCTCAGTATAATTAAAAAGGTATTTGTACAGTTTAAATTACTTCAACAAATTACATTAACTTCAACATTTATCAAACTATTACATAAAGTTTCAGAAGGAAGTGTAGATTCCCAGTGTTTGAAAAATACCGTGTGTCATTTCCTTCTTTACATGATCCAAGTATGTTTGCACATTCATTAATGATAAAACATTATTAGAAGTCACGACAAAGTAAGTGCACCAGATGCACAGCACGAAACAATGTGTATAGTTTTATTTGTGGAAAGCTGTTTATCCTAATTTTGTAAACCCAAGCCATGCAGAACTGATAGCAAAGCACAGTTATCAGCCAAAATAAACAAAGGAAGTCTGACATGAACCAAAGCAGAAGCCTGTTACCATTTTAGACTCCTGTGTTCTCATTTGAAATGTGTCTTTCTGTGAGAAAAAAAATTGTAACCATGAAGAATTAAGCTAAAATTACGGACAAAGGAAAAAAATAGAAGAATAGGTGCATTTCATTATTTCCTTTCTGGACAAATCTTTCTGAAGCCTCACTGCACATGTCTAAATAGAGTGTATGTCCTTCTCCTGCCAAGAACTGGAGATATGTAGACCTTTATACACACAACTTTATGATCAAAAATTTACCCTATTAAATTCCCAAAAGAAAATATAATTTGTCTTGTTTACAGAAACAGGTAATGGGAAACTTGCGTGTTACTCATTTAAGGAATACTAGAGAGAAAGGAAAAGGTGAGAAAAAGCCAGAAATTATACATATTCTGGTAAAGCAACTTTATATATTCATGAAAAAAATGGCAAGTTCTACCCTAACATAGCTGCAACTTTAATGAAATTTGATGGATATTCACGTTTTCAAGTTTGGGCCATGTGATTCAATACCAAATCAGCTCAATTTTAAGCATGCATTTTAAAAATAACACTTAAAGTTATTTCATGTGATACAGTGCTGTTAATGGAAAGAGATGTCTCCCTAAGTTTTAGCCTCTTTGATGAAAAAAAAAATCAAATTAATTATATCACTATTTACACTTTATCATGCTAGTAAACCTTCCAGATCTTCTGAAGTGTGTCTGAATATAAAATTCTGTAAGAGTTAGTATTTGTAACATAATCTAAACTTAGAAACAAGCTTTTTAGACGTGAACTTCCCCAAGCAGGCATAACTTTTTGAAGACATATTTCATTGATTTACTTTCTCCTATCTGCTACAATTGAAAGTTTTAGCTTGAAATTTAGACTGGAATAAAAGTACCTAAAAGCTTTGTAGGCATCTTTCCATCTCTTATATTTGAGCTGGATAATCACAGTTGCCCAAGGCTTTTGACTGATTTAGTATCCTGTGACTCCTGGGAGAAGCCAGTCTGGCTGCAGCTGACATGCCAATCTGGACAATATTCAGTTGAATATTCTTGGCCTCCACTGTATGAACTATAAGAAGTAGAAAATCTAGAAAGCCCTCAAGTTTTAGGATAATGGCTAGTAGAATTCCTCTGATTCCTATGAGGGATGACTGCTGTTCCTGCATTGTTCCCACTTTTTTTGCGTCAGTGCCTGAGGTTGGTAACCTGGGAAATAAAATTGCCTTGGGTACCTGCTGGTTTTCCTCCCCCAGACCTCTGCTGCAGGACATCCCAGCTGGAGGCTCCAGCTCGCAGAGTGGATCTGAGCATAGGAATACCTACACTGGCCCAAGCACAGCAAGTGGGCCCTATGCCTCCTGGGTTTCTCTGCTGCCGTTTCTCCTGTGTGAGAATCTTTGCTGTTCACCTCCCAGCTAGGCTGAGAAGGCAGGGGCTCAGCACAGTGAGAGGGGGCACTGCACAGCAACAACCATGCCAACAGGCAGCAGACCTCCTGAGGGGATCCAGCACCGCTCCTGATGCTCAGGATGGCATCAGATCTTCACATCTCTCAGGACACTCAACTTCCACTCAAAAGGGTGGGGATATCAGCAGGTTAATGCAATTTAATTAGATACTCTGTTCCCAGGAACAGGAAACTGAGCTTTTTTATCAATGAACTATAAGACTACTTGATACCTGACTGTATTTACTTCACTGGTTCCCACTTTCAGTTTTGCTTTTATATTGTGCATCCACATTTGTATTGTACAACCGTTTCAAGACAGGCTGTATTTGTTGCCAAGCGTGCCAAAAGAGTCTGAATCAGGGCTTAAGTCATTTCAGACGTCTGAAGTACAGCTGGCTTCAAAAGTCTTTGTCTTGAGGTAACGTGTGTCAACGTCACCAGCTCTGGTTGCTGGATCAGCCTTTCCATTGCCAAACCCCACACAGTGATCACCACTTTGAAAAGGTCATTTTTGACACTCACGACTTCAATAGATGCAATTTGAAATAAGAAAAATTAAAGCTATACACACAAAGAGAGAGACTGACTCTTTCTGGTCAGAAGAGATTACCAAAGACAGACAATCATTGCCAGGGATTCCCTCTTATCCAATGGAAGTCCACTGCACATAAAAGATGCAAGAAAAGGTAACACGGATCTTTTACAGCATCACGCATTAGGTAAACAAAACATACAGCTCGTTCATCTCATTCCACGTGGCTTTGTGCAGGCTTGCATACCTTGTTGTCCAATGTGCTGCTTCACGAACCCTGCCATCAGTACTTATGAAAACCAAGGCCCTCCTCTTTCACATTGAGTATTCTAGACCTCGGTCTCCTCCTTCTTCTGAGCAAAACATTCAGTGGCTGGAAATAAGTGAAAAGCTTTGGAAAAACGGTTCAGCCTCTCTTCCCATGCCTCAGTCTTTTTGTGACAAATCCTGTTGCTTCACAGTGCCTGAAGCTCTACTGTGCAAAGGGTAACAAGCATTATTCTGTCTAGGTTTCCATTGCCTGCTCCTCTAAGATAACTATGATAAGCTGAAAAAACTCAGATGTGTCAGTCTTGGTGGAAAACACATTAACACAGCCCGTTTTCAAATGCCATTTCTCTTTGTAAATCAACAACACACTAATTAAGGGCTTCACAAGCTTAACAAAATAATGTGAACTTAAGACACTGAAGCCTTGATACAAACACTAGAAACCTACAAGCACTTTTAAAGCATGACCAACTATGACAGAACCTAATAAAATTTAAAAGTGTAATTTCTCAATGCTAACACATCTTTGACTCAACATATTTTTGTCTCAAGTTCAAAATACGTTAAGAAATTGTTATTAAGTGGGAGTATTAGGTCAACAACTAGTTTTGTCTAATTTCTACTGGGACTATATATCATTTCCTTTAAACAGTTATTTAATGATGATCCACATGACCTCAATACAGTTCCTGATAAAAAACAGTACAGAATTTCTTTCCAGAGAACAGCATACTAGTTGACAATACAAGACTACAGCTGTATAATTATCCTAAAAACAGTTCTTGCATAAATAAAATAGTCAGCCCATATGACTAAAGTTTGAAATACCTGAAACACAGTTACCAAAGACTGTCAGAGTTTTAACAGTGAAATTTCACCTGATTTATTCTACAGAAGATATTTTAGAAGATAAACCCAGATCAAATGATCAACATTCATAAATACAGCTTTGTAGTAGTTTAACTAATAGCTATGGATTATAGAGGTTTCTTTTTAGCACAATATTAAAAGCTAAATCCATCCTGAAAACACAGTAAGGCACTGCAAGAAGGAATAGTATTCATTAACCCCCCTTCTTAGTATGGAACACACAACTTTTTTTCCTGATTTTAAAACATTCCCTGCCTATCACAAGAAGGTTGGAACTAGATGATTTTTAAGGTGGGAACTAGATGATCTTTAAGGTCTCTTCTAACCTGAACAATTCTATAATTCTACGATTTACTTCATTGCCAACCTACTGTCAGTTCTAGATACATAGGTCGTATTGGGAAAGACCAGCTTCCTAACAAAACTGAGTCATGTCACATACTAGAAAGCTCAACAAGTTTTTCCAGAAATTGCCGTTTGAACTCAGGCAGTTGCTCAAGCCAAACAAGGACAAAAATGTCCCCATGGCCTGGGTGAGCAGTCTATCTAGCCCAGTACTTTGTCTCCAATATATCAATCAGAGATATTATTTAGGAAGAGCAAGTGAGCCAGGCCACTCTCTGCAGTCCACCTCTGCCACTGTCCATGAGGTTGCCTAAACTCTTCAAGCTTGATTACACTTTGAGTTACCTCCACAACCTCTTACAGCAGCAAGTTCCCAAAGTTCACCTTTCAGCCATTTTAAAGCAATCTTCTACTAGTTAAATGCCCCTCCTTCCTGAGTAAATTTCATCCACTTCCTTCATTATTTTCTAAGCCACTGCATTTTCCCCTTCCTTGTCCCCAGGCTCTGCAAACTGAGGAGCCATAATGCTTCTATCCTTTCCTAGAGAACTACTCCATCCCCTTTACGGTGTGGTACCTTACGCCACATCTGTATTAGCAAAATCAGTGGTGCTCGGGAACATCACCTGGGACGAAGAACAATGTTCTAGGAGTCCTAAGCATAACGTGGGCTGATACCAACAGGCAGTCTTCTCCCAGACAACACTGCAAACTATTATGGAGACCACTCTTAACAGGCAGTCTGCACACTAACACTCTTTCTGGAGGAAATGGTAGTTTACTTGTTCCATGCCACTTAGCTTCTGTCTCTAGGAACATTCTGGAGCATGTTTAAATTACTAATATACAAACACTGACCACCAGTAGCCTCAAGAAGCATGTTCTGCCTTTGATTTGAAAAACTCTTCTTCACCTTAATCATAATTTGAGCTGGTCTTATTTGATATATACACTCTTAAAATACAACAATGCTATATAAAGCTACTTTATATTTCTCTCCCTGAAGAATTCCAAATTAAAATTTAATTTTATTGTAGCTCAAGTAATACGATTACACCCTACAGAGACATGCAACATTGACTTGGACATACTACTATCGATAGATGTAACACTACTTTCACAATAGTTTCACCTGAAGATCTCTCATGATTTAGTTTTACTACATCTATGTACGTAGGATAAAGCATTCCGATTTTGCACCTAAAGTATAAAAGGCAGTATGAACATTCAATGAGGCGGATACTCAATGTTTCTTATTTTTATTCAGTAAACTCTCAACTACCTGCAAGAGAAACTACAGAATGCTTCTGCAGACTGAACTAGCAAAGGAGCTGATTGGTGGGTTTTGTTTTTTTTTTTTCTCAAGCCTTATAGCTTATTTATAACACTGATGAAATTGATTTCATAAAAATGACTGGGGTGAGAAAAAAAAGATTGTTAGACTAAGGATACAAACAACAGAGTGTGGAAGGGAAATCTGTGCAAGATGGAGCTGCAGCCACCTTGACTCAGAGGGCTGCTCCAAAAAAGGGAAAACTTAAGGCCAAATGCTAACACTCATCTCTAGAAAGGTCCAGAAATAACTTCTATCAGCACAAAGCAGATGCTGCAGAAGCCAAAAAAAGATTCTTTGAGGTACTTTGCTCCACCTAGATGGTCACAGCAATGTCTTTTAGAGCCAGAATGACAAGGATAAAAACATACCTGATTTATATCTTACTAATTCTCATCTTTAGGGATACAGAACACAGACAAATACGCAGGTTAAGTTATTTCTTCATTGGAGCATAGTGAAGAATTTAAAATACGCAGTTTGCTGGTATGAAGCCCAGCAAAATACCGAGTCCTGCTTTGAATATGTTCGTTTGCACACTAATTAGGGACAAAAAGCCCATTAACTCCACTGAAATAACAACCACCAATGACCCCTTGTTCTTTCTGTAAGATCTGCACTTCTACAAGCATCTCTACTTCCACTGCCATCCTACTAATAACAGTGTTGTATTAGCAGACTGCCAGGTTTCAAGATAATTTCAGCTAGCTGGTGGGAAAAAAAGGCAGCATCAGACTTGTGGCTTCACAAATGCCACATTTACATTACAACACGCAGGGAAGTTTTCCCCGATGTTCTCAGTCACACAAAAACACCCTGATAAATAGTCTTGCACAATTAACCACTGCTCTCCATCAGGTGGTTAGTAAGCAAGACTAAAATAAAACCTATAAACATTATTGTGAAGTATCAATACTAAAATTGGGTTCATCCTGATGAGGGCCCTAGATGAGGTGACTAGTCCTAAACTTTTTTTGTTTTCCTGCTCTGCAAGTTTTATCAACAGGCATGCTACTTCATTCTTTTAAGGCAACATATCTCCATAGCAGAAACTGCAAATACAATTGGAGGTCCAAACTATTTCTGTCCCTATGGAGGGGACAACCCAGAAAAAAAAAAAAAAAAAGTCAGTAAGCTCTAAAAACTAACTGAAAAAATGTCTCAGGACAAGTTTGACTCTTTTTTTTTTTTTATCACCACTGTACATGTACAAAAGCAGCCTCTGAAAAACACTGAAAGGCTAAAGAACGAGACGAGACTCTCTCCCCAAATACACACACATCTGGACAATACAGCCAGCTAAGAAACAAGACTTCAAAAATATTTTCCCAGTTTTATCAAATACCTATATGCAGTGGATATGGAAAGCAAAAGAGATTTTACCTGAAAAAAACTACACATGCAAAATATTATTGCTAATACATCGTACACACAGAGAGAGTAATACTTTCACTTCATTGTTTAAGTTCTTGAAGTTTAAATCAGTCTGAAGTAAAAAAAACCACTCAAAACCCAAATGATTGTGTCTAGATGTATGCTAGATGATCTTTTGACACAAGCACAAAAGAAAACAAACCCAGAATTAAGACAGTTGCTAACCTTCTCCTCCACCCTGTTCCACAAATGTATGAAGACCTACCTTATTTGGGGAAATTTTTGCAGATCAGATTTGAATAAGGTTTATGAAAAAGAGTCTAATGCATCGTTACCACATAAGGAATATGTAAGTACTATACACTTACCCAAAGTCACAGTTTGAATAACGTTTGTATGCCTAAAAGGACATGACTGCCTGAAATACAGTTTCTAACTGTAAGCCAGCACAACCATGAAGAGATTCAATTAAGATACAGTAAAATTTTGTTTACAAGTTTGGTATTTGCTGCCACGTTTTCAAATCTTCTGTAGCAGGTAACAAATTATATTGCCCAAATAAATGTTTTTATACCTAAAAGCTTTTCTGTCTCTAGAAAAAGTTATTAGATACTGAATATACAACATAGTTTAAAAATATTTAGGTTTTTTAATACTTATGAGTTTATTTCTAACCAGCAAAGCCTTAGCCGAAAGATTTAAACTATCATTTTAGAGTTACTGGGACACAAGAGAAATATTTTTGTATTTGCATTAAAGAAAAATCTACAGACATCAAGCTCTGTCTCTCCAAAATATCCTGGCTCTCAAACGCATCCTTCAGGATCAAGGACTATCAGCCTTCTGAAGGGGAAAAGAAAAAGGTTCAGTTTTTTTCACCCTGACTGAGGCTAAATAAACCAAAATACATGAAATGCTTTCTCATGTGTGAAGTTGTGGCGTAAACCCATGTGAGAACCGGCGCTCTTCTCTCTCCACAGGCTAGCACGGTCTACAGCCACAAAGGCAAGAAACCCAAAGGCACCAGATTGAATTTCAGTGTAAAGGGATATTTGGAATCCTTCCCTATCCCCAGACACACTCCCTACCTCCCACTGAAGAGGATAGGAACTGAATGGGTTACTTGATATCTTCTTCTAAGAGAAGTTAGTTATGCTTTGTGCATTTACATATTTTTCCAGAATGAGTAAAATCTGAGACAAATTTTCCAACCAAGTGAAAAGCCTCTGAATATACGTAACAAGAATGCTAACAGATCTATCACTAAGTATAGTGTAACAAACTCCCCCCATGAAATTCTTTAGCAGCAAAGCCAATTCATAGTGTGGCATACATATTAAAATACTGAAAATATGGGGAAGTAAGAGGGCAAGGAGAAAGCGTGTGTGGAAGCTAGGATGCATTACCTTAATTTTATCTACTGCTAGTAAATATAATATAAAAAAATAAGAATATGTTATATTACAATTGTGGCTAAAGCATCCATAAATGAAATAATAATGTTAAGAGCCTGTACAACAAGAAAAATTACGATTTGGAGCAAAATACTACTACTGAAAAGCAGAGTTCTGTTTTTCCATCATTCTGGAGTGGGTTTGGGGGATGTATGTGTTTTTAGGGGTTGTAGGGTGTTTTGGTTTTTTCCTCCAAACAAACTTTCTAGAAACCAAGAGGGTAAAGTGTTCCAAAACATTTACCCGGACCTCTGAAACCATAATTTAATGAGAATTGAATCACAATCCATTTCTATTCTGGCTGAAACACTGTTTTTTCCAAGATGTTTTACTAGGAAAGAGACAAGAGCTCCAGGGGCTGGGCTTAGTGGTTTTGGTTTTTTTTTGGTTTTGTTTCTTATTACTCTGAAAACATCTACATTTAGCATTATATGTTTATAGATGCTGAGTCAGAAGCAAATGATTGTCAGCAAAATCACAAATAATGGAAAGACTTTAGCAAAATTATATTTCTAAATGTACTAGTAATATACATCAACACAGAAAGGACAGCAGTGGTTTGTCTAAAAATACTGTAACTGAAATTAGCTCAGCAGTACTGATGAGAAGTATTTTTAGCCAGAAGGACAAAGGTAAATTCATTTTTGAACATTTCACAAATTTAGGAAAACACTGTAGCTAATTCTCTTGGCCATTCAGGCTTCAAAAATTTTTAAAACACTTCACTAAACCTGTTAAAAGGGTGGTACAGACAAGCCCTTTGTAAGATGTACACTGTATCTTTAACAGTCTGTCTGCAACAAGATGAAAAAAGGGTGTATTTCTGGAAAAGGGCAAATATAACACAACACAACTTCCAGGCAGAGCCACATTTATACTCTGTCATTAGGGCACATATTCAGAACAATCACATTTTTCTCCACTAATAGTTCCAATCAAGATGTTAATTAGTGACATGCTTTATCTCATAACCCATTTCAAAAGCCTTAGCACTTTGACTTACTGTTGCTCGCATCCTTTTATTTCTCTCATTCAACTGGTGCTACCACAGTGACAAAGGATGAAGGAAGATTCAACAGTCCCCACTCCGGCTGCTCCAGTCTGTTCCATTCACTTAATACTGAGGTAATCTTCGGTGATGTGTTGAGCACTGCCCCCCCCTTCTTTTAACAGGACACCTTAACCTGAACGCCACGCCGGAGTATCTCCCTTTACCTTGCTCTATAGCTGTGCATCCACAAAGCGTGTGGAGGCAGGATGTGAAAGGTAGGATCAATTAACAATATAGTCAGCAATACCTACCTCAAGCCTTCCTTCCTATCAAATTAGCCAACGTACAGTGAGCTTCCTGCTGTACACGAATGTATCATGTCACCATAGCAACTAAATCAACAAATAGCTGCTGCAGCATCTGCTTCTGGATCATCTAACGTCAGTCAACAGAAGGATCGGGTTTAAGAGAACAAAGCTTGCAAATATATGCCATTTTATAACTGCATTTTTAATTTAGCCTCCTGATTCCCAGATAGGATATACCAGCTTGGAATGATCCAACTTCTGACTTTATAGCTGAATCTATGATGCAGCTCATGACTTCAGTTTGCAAATAAACCAGAAGCGGGGGAGGGAATCCACTTATAAGGGAATAAAAAGATACAGCAAAGAAATAATAAATTGGAGTCTGTTGCACTCTTTTTAAAATACTGTGTTACTCTATGCTGTGCATTTATTAAAAGGCATGAAAAGAAGTGCTTCCCAATTTTGCTTTATAATTTACATATGCGTATGCCCTAAATAATACTAACACCAGAAATACCTTTTATTAATATTTAAGACATTTCAGATGGCTGAAAACATGGCTTCCCTCTGCTAGTCTCCACTTAAGAGTTGAACTGAAAACACCCCAATATTAGTTTCTGGCAATCTCACATCTGCAGTCTTTAATCCGAACAAATGGAGGGACCCATTCATGTACCCTCACCTGAGGAAAGACAGCTACATAGGGCAAAACATGCATCCCTCTCTTCCTGTGAGAAATTACTTCAAATTCCACACATCCATCATTCTGATTTAAGCCCTAACCCATAGGCAGACAAGATACATTAAACTCCTTTGTAACAACTTGGTATGTGGAATGTGACAATATGAGATGATTGATTAAATGTGTCCTGAGGTACAAAAAAATGTAAAAATTGCTAGGATAGCAATGTCTTCAAAGATAATAAGCAAACATACATATGTACGCTTTTACATAAAAGGACTTAATCCTACAGCCTACCTGTAACAGAAAAGTAACTTTCTGCTATTTTAATGTCAAGTTATATTCCTAACGTTTGATCAGCATGAAATTTTTTACCCAGTAAAAGCTTCCTAGGCTCAAGGTATTAGTTATTCATATCCGGTACGATTTTATTATTGAAAACTTTTAGTTGTCAAAGTGGCTGGTTTTCCATCTATGCCTTTTGCTGCAAGGAAAATCATTACACCTAGGTTGGCTCCAGGTGTGGAGCTCCAGGTGTGGAGCTCCAGGTGTGGAGCTCCAGGTGTGGAGCCAACATCTAGGTGTGGTTCAGTGAACAGGGAAGACTGGCCATGGACTCAAGACATGAACTCTGTTGTGGTACTGACATGGACTTGTGTGATTTGTGGGTCTGTCACTTCACCTATGCCAGTTTCCCTGTTTGCAGGACTAGCACGCAGTATTCGTATGTCCCTAGGAGCTCCTGATCAAAGAACACTGTAAGACTTGTGTTGTAATTCATTAGCAGTACAGGAATTGCCAGATGGGATCATATTGGAACAGCTGACACATCAGTAATAAATGCTGAAGTAAAACACTGTCTTAAGGCTTTGGCAATTTAAAACAATTTAAGAATTTCACGGTTGTGAAGAGTGCTATTTCGAGCTAACGAAAGAATGAGAATTTTCTACTCCATCTCCTTCTAGACTTCCTGAAGGCTTCATCCCTCCCAATTTATGTCGGTTAGTAAGCAATAAACAGTTCTGAAATCTTTAGGTTAAGCTCTGTACTATGCCATCCCAATTCATACCAAACAAGCACACAACATTTCTGTGGTATCTGTAAGGAAAAGTAATGGTAGAATTTTCTTTTTTTTACCTAAAATTATCTTCTGGGTTTACTATGAATGGCAAGAAAACAGGCTTTTCATCATTATTTATGTGTCCTATAGGCATTGATCTTTGTCCAGGTAACACAACGCGACACTTTCAACATTCAGTTCTAAAACCTTCTCTTTTCCAGCAAATTCATTTGACCGAATTCCAATTTTCAGGTTTCCCACAGCTACACAACTCTCTACCCTAGTACTTTCTAATACTGACTGATAACCCACAGCGATCCAACTGCTCCATATATGGAGATTAACTTTCCTAATGAAGAATAGAAAAGATCTCTGTACTAAAAGCCATTAACAAATCTCGATTTTCAGGAACTAGGGAGGAAATCCAAATGGAATTAAGTAACTATTACATAATGGGTTGCAGTAACAATTTACATGTTTGGGATTTTTAAAAAACAAGTGCAATCCAAACTATTTCTGTCCACACAGGTAGTAGCAGCATGTCCTGAAGAAAGAGAGACGAAGAAGCCTTCTTTTCAGCAACACGTTCCTAAGGCCTACATACATTTTCAGAGGAGACAGCATGCAACTCTGCATCATTTTTCTAAAAGGCAGCTGACATAATAAAAATCAGCAAATGTTTCATCTTTAGCCACTGCTACAAGATACTGCCAGTGCCACTGAATGTGCTAAGATGTCAGAATATTCCTAGAAGCAACTGGAAGCAGGGAGGTTCAAAAGATGACTAGACTGTTTTGTAGCATTCAAAAACTATAGATTTCAATGAGCTTTCACTACTTTTTGTAGAAAGGCAGGTTGAAAAGAGCTGAGAATCGGTGATTTTTTTATATTCTAGCAAATAAATTCTGAAAAAATTCTTACTGCACTCGTATGTCTTCCCCCTTTTCTTCATGCGAAAGATGATCAACAGAAAGCTGATCACTGGCAGAGGCAGAAGATGGTTTGGAGCCTTGTTTTGTAAAAATATAAAGTTTTCTGAGAAGAACCAGTAAAAGTTAAACATTAAAATCTGCATCTAATGTCACTGACAAATGTTCAAGACTTGTTAGTGTCCACGTACAACAGCATCAATCAGCGTATATGTTCCCTTCAGCATGCCTGTCTCATTCTTTGTTATTGAGAAATACTTACAATTATGATCTACTTGTTTCTGCTTTGCCCCTTCTCTTTTGCATTCTCAGTTCTCACAGCTTGGCTGAATGAAGTTTTATTTGTCACATTTACAGGAAACCCAATCTGTTTCATTAGCATTGACAGAGTCTGTGGTTAGCAGATAGAGCACAAAAAATTAGCTACTTAAAATAATCCCACTATTTTATCTGTAAATCAGTTAAAGCACAACATAAGGGTAATACAAGTGTTTCAAAGAATCTGGATAATGCAAGAGACAAACATTGGTGCTTCAAAGCATCAAGCTAATCCTTGTTTACAGAGAATTGGAAAGAAGCGGTGTTAGGGGCAACCTCTGAACTCTGGAACCTTCTGAGGCATCTGGTCCTGACTAGTGGTTATGACATATCAACTTCTATAAATAAAAACTGCAATATTTCAAATGGGGTTATTCTTATTTCATATTATTCTCATTCATTGTTTGAAGTCCACAAGACTTCAGCTAAGCAACACTGGATGAGAGGCAGAGCTTATACTGCACAGCAAAACAGTAGCAAGGGCTAAGCTTTCAGCTAATACTCTGCAGGGGCCAGTCCCCCCCAGCAGGCACTTTCCCTGATCAATCCACATATTTGCAACAGTCCAAAACAGAATCAGGGAGTAAACTTCATTTAAGTTCTATCTAAATGCACTGAAAGGTAGAAGATGGACAACTTAATTTGTGAAACCTAAGTCATTTAACAGACTGAAGTGAAAATTACAATTAAAAAACTCCAAACCCCCAGTTGATTAAGATGCTACTAAATGTTCAGAAAATAAAAAACAACTTCTAAAAGAAGAAAAAAAATATATATGAAAATCTAAAATTGGTGTGAAGTGCTGCATCTGGCATCATACAAAGAAAGTCGCACTTTCAAGAGTTTTTGATCTGATTCTCAACATTTTTTTTAGATATTATATTTAAAAAAAAATAAAAAATAATCTTCTCTTCCTGTAATAATTCTGGCTTCTCACAACACTCCAAAACACCCTTGCAACTGAAACAACAGAGCATCAGAACTGAAGATGCTTTTCAGCTGTACTTCGTACTTTGCAATTCCTGTGCTTTGACTACAAGCTGTATCAGCAGTTGCCATTTAAAAGACTTTTATGTCAAACAGCTATTATTTGGTGTTACCCTATGCAAAAACCAAACTTCTGAAGACTTCTTCCAGTCTCTCTGAATCTGTTGTGAAGATCTTAATGTTGAGAAGAGGGGAAGAATTAGTTTGCTGGCTAGCACACATTTGAAACAGACTGAACAGTAGTACCATTGTTAAGAGAGTTTTGCTAGTATTTTCTTTCCATGTAATATCTTGTGATAAATAATGATGATGTAAGTCAATGGAATTTTACTTAAAATAATTTGTCAGTAACATCTGGATATGACTGAATGGGTGCAACCAGTTAGGCGTGCACCAAGAAACAATATCCAACATCACAGAGCGGCCATGATCAACCTTTGGCCTAAGAGCTGAATACATTATTTCAGAAACATCATAAAGCTACAATTGATTCCCCCCCGTAGGCTGAGGCTGAGTGCGTTTGGTCCAGACTTCCTTCACCCTTCTGAAATACAAGAGGAGGACCCAGCAAGCAGGCCAGACACGCTGTTTCTCATCCCTCCAACCAGGAGGAGCCATGAACAGCAAGTTACTGAAGATCTTCATCAAGCATGCAGCACTGTAATTTCTACAGCTGATTCAAGGGCTGAAGTAATAGATGGGAGAAATAGATACTATCTTCTCATTTTTAAAGAGCTCTGCTAAAAAACAACTCAAATCAAAATTTGTATTAAATATCCGTTAAAAACAATCCCCTTCCTGCAATTTAATTGTAACAATGAACAGAAAGATACAAATAAGCAAGCTGGAACTGAATTTGGACATTCAGTTTCTGATTTAAGAAACATATAAGGCATTGGTTTGTGAAGTATATGGACTAGAAGAGAATTTTATATTTCCCAACATCGCTTCTGACTGCTCAGATTCTTGTTCCATGACACAGCAAATAAAAGCCCATAATACTTAAGACTGATGGATGGTTCTTTAACAGTTCTGTCTTAAATAGCACAAAAAAAGAGGTGCCAAAGGAAGAACTATATTCACTAGTTACTCAAAATAGCATTTCATTAAAAAAAACCCTGACAAACAATTTTAGAATGCCAAGAGTTTCAACAGTGGCTCCAAAGTAGTCTTTCCTCCCTCCACCCCCCTAACCCTCCCAGTAAGGTTCCCTGTACATGCAGCTTTGTGCAAATCCTGATATAACTGTATGTCAAAACACCATGTGACAACATGTACCTGAGATGGAAGAAAAATTAAAGGCTACACCCTCAATTTTATCACATTGGGAAGACTCAGTCAGTGGTGGACCAAAGGTTTCGTGGCTGAAATATCTACAAACTCAACCTTTTTTCATATATTTTCTTGTTGGATTCCAAAAAGAAAGGGAGAAAAATTAGAGCCAAGGGCCATTCTTGCCATAGTGTATAAACTTGAGTCTCTCTCTTCCTGGAGGATGTCCTTTGGCTCTATAAAGTGTATAATTCTGCAATGCACAGAGTGTTAGACACACTTTTCCCAGTTATAAATAAGGAAACTGCTCAATCATCAGGCACCAAAAAACGGGCTGCACCTAGCAGGGGATTTACTTCAGATTACTTGTTTGCAAAGCATGTAATTCTCACATATTTTGAGAGGGGAGTTTCTGTAGTTAAAATTACAAGTTTGCAAAGCTAGTACATAGAATCATAGAATGGTTTGAGTTGGAAGGGACCTTAAAGATCATCTAGTTCCAAACCCCATGACATGGGCAGGGACACCTCCGACCAACCCAGGCTGCCCAAGGCCCCATCCAACCTGGCCTTGAACACCTCCAGGGATGGGAGTGCCAGTGCCCCACCAGTCACACAGCGAAGAAATTCCTCCTTACATCTAGTCTAAATCTGCCCCTTTCCAGTTTATACCCATTGCCCTTCATCCTATCACTACAAGCCTTTGTAAACAGTCCCTCCCTAGCTTTCTTGTAGCCCCTGCAAGTACTGGAAGGTTGCTATAAGGTCTCCCTGGAGCCTTCTCTTCTCCAGGCTGAACAACCACAACTCTCTCAGCCTGTCCTCGTATGGGAAGTGCTCCAGCCCTCTGATCATCTTTGTAGCCCTCCCCTGGACCCATTCCAACAGCTCCATATCCTTCTTATGCTGAGGATTCCAGAACTGAACACAATACTCCAGGTGAGGTCTCACAAGAGAAGAACAGAGAGGCAGAACCACCTCCCTCGACCTGCTGGCCATGCTTCTTTTGATGCACCCCAGGATACAATTGGCCTTCTGGGCTGTGACCAAACACTGCCGGCTTATGTCAAGCTTCTCATCAACCAGCATTTTTGTCACAACTTAGAGAGATTACAGTTGCTGTCTTCAGAGAAAATGTATGTGAGAAATAAGGGTGACTTCTCAGGTCCTGGACTGCAGCATTTGGGTCCTGGCTTACCGGACATTAAATGTCCCACGACACAGAGAAGGGCACTGAGGCACGTGCCTAAGCCCAGGACACTATGTACAGAGGAGCATGCAGACTCAGGAACTAGGCCTACTTGCAACAGACTGCAGAGAGGAACTGGGCTACCTCAGTGCTCACAGCTCCAGGCAGCTTCCACCTCCTCATCTCACGAAAAAAAAAAAGCGTGGAGATATTTAGTCACCTTCCTAAAACATGAAAGCTATCATCTTCCTGACACACTTATTTTTCCCCACTGACTATATTAGCAACCTACAGTGACTAACTGACTTAAGATTCGATTTTCAGATGTCATCTAATTCTCCCAAATGTCAGTTCTGAAGAGATTCATTCAACTGGGGAAATCTTGCCTTAAGTATCTTGGGAGGAATCTACTGTACCACAGACCAAAATTAATCTGGGATTCATACCACGCAAATGAAAACAGACATTCTAGAGAGAAAGAGGAGGATTACTCAGAGAAGTTTTATGAGGATACTTCATCCCATTAATTTTCATACAGAATACAAGTAGGAAAGGCTATGAACTACACAGCCTTCGCTCTTGTTTCTGCATTTATTTTCAGACAGTAAACATTAAAATAAATGTATTTGGATGCTAGTATAAACTCTACAGTAAATGTGATGCTGCTTTCTGCTAACCAAAAGCAGCATAGTATTCATACATAACTATACACCAAAGAATTTTTAATCCTCTGTGCTGAGGATGATGGCTGCTTTTAAGAAATTTAAAGCAAATTTTCAATGCAACTGCAATCAAGAGTACACTTTAAATATGTTAAATTCTGATCTCAATGGCAAAAAAAAATTCCACTAAAATAAGACAAAACATCACTCTTCCTGACCAAAAAGTGACTAACTCAGATACAGAAAGGACTTAATAACCTCAATGCATCAAAACTCACATCCTCATAGCTTTGATTTTGTGTTGGTGTTTTTTTAAAATCATAATCATCAACTAGTTAAAATTTTTTATGGAATAGATTTTTTACACAGAATGTCCCATGTAAGTTTGATTATGTATCTTCCAGGGATGGCTGCTACACAAAAGTACTAATCAATCCTGGAAAAAAGTACAGCTTGCTATCAGATTCCATAGGCTGGCGCTGCAACATTACATGTAGAAGGGTTCCAATAGTTCCAGTGAACCACAGTTCTACTCAGCTTCAATGCTATGAAGTTACTGAAAGGTGGAAGAATAATTGCTAACTAAACCAATCTTTAATGAATGTTAAAAAAGTTAGATGTATCTGCTAATTCAACAGTCACAATGGAAGTAAAGAAAACAAAAACCCAAACCCAAACAACAAACCCTGAACAAACAAAACACACAAAACCACCCCACCCAACCAAAAGAAAAGACAGAAGCAGCCATGCATGTACTTGGTAAAAAAAAAAAAATATAAAATCAAAGCACAGATAAAGGAAAGGAAAACAACACAATATGGAAAGTAGAGAGAACAGCCATAGCAGTATATGTTGTTAAACAACTTTTAAGACAGGTTTTTTTTTCTTGTCAAGATGACGATGAAACATATGCAGTTCTAGGCTTGATTTCCAGCAGCAAGGCAAAAAGAAAAAAAAGCAGCAAGCTGGAACTAGATCATGTACCATATGCTTTCCAGAAACACAAGCGTCAGAATTAAAACTGAGGAAAAGCATTTAGTAAACCAGTTTACATCTTCACCGTTCTATTTCTGCTGTGACTCCACATATGTAAACAATCTGAAAGCCAAAAAAGGGGATTCTCAGAATTATTTAGTTTGGTTTTATAGCCATTTATTACTCTGCTGACTGAAGTCCTCCTCCTATGATAACAGGTTAATAATTTTAAGGTAAGTTTTAATATTTAAAGAAGAAATTGATTTTAGAAAGACTAACTTTTAGATTTTAAGCTAAATATCTATTTCAAGTATTTTGCACTTAAAATCACACAAAGCATGTTTATATATATACACACATCCCAAATTACATTTACATATACATACACACACAGACACATACTACATATATATATACATATATACATATATATATATGCGCACATATACACAGAGAGCAGGGTTTTTCGAAATCCCACTACGCATCTAAACTTCTACATAAAGTTTGGAGGATAAGCAACAGCTTCCAAGCTAGAAGTATTACTTTGTCACTATATTCTTCTGAGAAATAAAGCTAACTGAAGGTCAAACATTGTATGTTCCATTCCCCAAAGAAAAAGAAACGGTTAACAGGTACTGGGCTACTCTGAGAGGGCCATCTAACTTTCAGGTAACAGAGGACACCAAAGTAATATAGGGATGTCTCACTCTGCAAGTGTTAGCTTTAGTAGAAAGGTGCAGAGAGGGTGCAGAACTCCAGGGCTGCTGCAAACCTGTGTCAGCAACTTACTGATTTGTCTCAGAATATCACCAAGTGCTACAGAAACTTTCCAAAATAACTTAACATCAGCCTAATACTAGGAAAACAAACCACCTGTTAAAGAAAGTCGTTTGAACTCTTGCCTCCTCATTTTCCTCTCAATCATGAATTTACCTCCCCTTGTCAGGCTAGGACTCACATAATGAAAACCATACTTCCTCTCCAGCCTCAAAAACAACCAGTAAAAACCTCACTACAGTAGTCATCATTACATGAAAAACCCTTAAGCACTTCTGTCCTCATACCACGTTTTCTCAGTGTTACTTGGTTTCTATCAGCTCCTATGGATCTTCTCTACTTCCTCCACGACCTTACTCACTACCCAGATAGAAGTTCATTACCCACTAGGCTTAAACACAGTGATGAGAAGGTGCAAAAGCAGTACTTTTTATGCTTAAGAGAGACAGAAGAGCTACACGGTTGGTCTTTGCTTTTCCTCTTCCCTGGTTTTGTCCTACGAAACTAACACTATCCCCTTGTTCTGTATCCCACAGAACAAGACAGTCTCTCATGGCAGCTTTGAGTAGCATATGAACATCCACAGAGCTTAAGGTCTTTAAGTTTTCTGCCTGGGAACATGCATTCCTCTAACTTCATTGATTGTTTTGTTTTAAAGCATGGTGGAAAGTTACAGCTTTAACCTGATCAGACACTTCCACTATTTGAAGCATATGACCTTTCATCTTAACATGTTCAAATATTTGTACTGCTACTCCACATTTAAACTGCAAGCCAAAACTTCAAGTATTTGAAATAGATTATGTCAAAGACATGAACTGTTCCAGAAACACGGTCTATATCCATTTGGTAACTCAGTTATGCAGTATATACAACTTAAATCAATTATTATCATAATTCTGCTGAGATACAAGGAGAGGGGAATTGATTAGAAAAATCCTCAGATGTTTCACAACTGAACAGAAATTTGCAAGTTCTACGATATGGTTAACTAGTCTAACAGAGGAAACACAAAAATAAGCTAAAATATTTAACTAAAGAAATTTCTACTAGATTTCCAATACGTTTTTCAGTCAGGACTGGCTAGAACTAATCAAAATAGCTACAGTCCAGCCCGCACACAGAAGAGCACAAACATTTATTTATATGGCCAAAAAGCTCAGAATTTTGATCATGAGAACACAATTAAGTTTTTCTCAGCGTTACAGATCATGTTATACATCATGTAATCCAATACCACAATGCTGTTATGAAACTGGAGAAGCAGTTCATGTATTGTAAGGAAGTAACCCCTACACAATGTGTGTACTGTAGCTAAGCAAATAGGAGACTTTCAGAAAACTGAGGGACTCCATCATGAAGGCAAAAAGTCTTCGCGCTTCTTGTACCTTCAAAGTTACAAGAAAATAAAGAGGAATACAATGAACTAATATTCTGGTTTAAATATTTTCAAAACAAAATATGAAAAAGGCTCAGAATTACAATGTTTTGTACGTCACACTTATTTTGGAACTGTATACCCCTTTCAAGAGCATACCATATAAAACAAACATAACAAGTGGTTTTAAGACCCTGACAAATAAGTAATGGTCTGCCTGGTCTTTCTGTGGCCCTAAGGCATAACTGGGCAACCCTGATAGAGTAAACAGTATCTGCAATTCTGGATTTCCTACATTTCAGGTATATAAAGTAATCTGTACTCAGCGATAGCTTTTACACAACCGGATGCAAAAGCAGTTTCCAGAAGTTTTCTGCCACTTGACAAATGCCTTTGCAGATTCTTCATGAGTCACAGATCAGATGTTAAGGAAGAACAGAAAACAAAAGTTGCTACTTTCACCAAACATCGTGAAACACAGAACAGTAGACATTGTGGAATAACTGCTAGTTATCATGAAATTAAGAAAGAAACTGAAGACTTTTTACTGAAGTCTTTTTAAGAGTCTATTAAGACTACTGATGACTAAGAATCTACCCAATGCTTTCTAAGATTCTCTTTTCTTCATTTTTTAAATAAATACTGCTATTACTGTCCACTTTAGATAGTATTCTTAAAGAGTAGCTTTTTTGTTGTTGTGGTGGTGGTCTTTATTGTTTTCAGTTTGGTTTTTTAATAAAAAAAAGAACACTGACAGCATATACAACATCTTCCCCTTAAGCAGGTTAACAAATTCCACAAATTAATCTCTTTGAAGAAATTCTTCACCTGTTTTCCAGTTTTAAATCTTAAGTGTCAGGAAAAAGAGCGACAACATTTTAATGAAAAAGCACCCCCAAAAGAACAGTTAAGTTCATATCTGACTCAAAATTTTGCACTATTATGGCGTAAGCTGACAGCACAGCTTGATAAGTCTTATTTTTGGGGAAGGCAGAAAAAGTAACTCAGTCTCAACTATCTTTGAAAGGTCACAGTGATTAGGGGAAGTTCCCAAGGACTGGAAGAAAGCAAATGTCACTGCAATCTTCAAAAAGGGCAAGGAGGAGGATCCAGGGAGCTACCAGCCAGTCAATGTCTGGGAAGATGAGTATGCAAGTCTTCCTAGAAGCCATTTCCAAGCATATTAAAGATAAAAAGGTGATTAGGAGTAGTTGGTACAGATTCACAAAGGGGAAATCGTGCCTGACAAACCTGAACGGCCTCCTACAATGAAACTATTAGCTTGATGAATAAGCAGAGAGCAGCAAATACTGTTTGTCATGACTTCAGCAAGGCTTTTGATACTGTTTTGCTTAACATCCTCACACAGAAACTGATGAAGTACAGACTGAATGTAGGCATGAAGGAGAACTGAAAAATGGCTCCTGGGGCTGTGATCAGCAATACCAAGTCCAGCAGGAGGCCATTTGCTATTCATCTACCTAATGTTTACTATCTTCTTTAAAGGCCTGGATGATGGGACAAAGCCTACCATCAAAAGGTTTGCAAGTGACACAAAGTTGGGAGGAGCGGTTAAAGCACTAGACAGCTGCACTGCCACCCAGAGGGACTTTGACAAGAAGAAGAAACGGGCTACCAGGAATCTCACGAAGTTCACACCAGAGAAATGCAAAGTCCTGTACATAAGGAGGAATAATCCCATGCGCCAGTACACACTGGGGGTTAACTGGCTGGAGAGTAGCTTTTCAGAAAAGGAATGGCGGACAACAAGTTGAATATGAGTCAGCAAGGCACCATTGAGTCAAAAAGGGCCAACAGCATCCTGGGTTGCATTAGAAAGAGCATCACCAGCAGGTCAAGAGAGGGGATCTTTCCATATTCCCAGCACTGGCGAGACATCTGGAGTTCTGGGTCCAGCCCTGGGCTCCCCAGTACAAGACAGACATGGACACACTGTGGAGAGTCCAGCAAAGGGCCACAAAGAGGTCCCTTCCAACCTCAAGAGTTCTGTGACACATCTGTAAGAACTTTTAAACAATAGTCAAAAGAAAGAATATTCACAATTGGGTAAAGAAACGGTGGTGGTATGTCTAACTTTGTGGACACATGCTTTATTCTTTATTTGTTTGCAAGGCTTCAAAACATAACTTTTCAAGGCAGAACAGGTAAGGAAACAATAACAGTTCTCCTCTTGTGTGTTACATGTTGCTACTTCTAAACATCAGTACTGAAAGAAGAATTGGAAGAGGAGGCAAGTTTGGATATTGCTTTTTCCCTTTTTCTGGCATGTGCTCTCCATGCATTTACTAAAAAAGATCTATCAGCATTTTCTCTGTATTTAAGCTTTCCCTACATTTTGAAGATCTCACTGCAGCCCAAACTTTATCTCAGTCCATTCTCCAGTCTCATTTTAAAACTCATCTCTGTTTTTACCCTACAAATTAATTCTTTATGATAACTATTTATTTCTTCTGCATGAATATCAAACATGGGAACAGCAGACTAGAAGGGACTTCCCTAGATTGTCAAGTTCAGTCTCTAGAAGTCCATTGCTATCACAGGCAGTGATCTCTCAAGCCATTCAGATACACCAAACCACTTATTTTTTAACTCCTTTTTCTCCCATTAGAAGCTGCTCAAGAACTGTGCTTATCTGGGGGTTAAAGTACTCTTCCTAGGTTAAAGATACAGAGAATGCATATGTTTTTGCCAACACTTCTTTTGACAACACTTCTTTTTCACTGGAGCTGTCTTTTCTTCAAGTGTTCTAAAACCATAATAATAAGTTTTTCCATCACCTTGACTGGTTTTGTCTAAAAATAATAAAATTGAAGTGTTGAGGCACACACTAACACACAAAAGTAATTCCCACTATTCACGACAGCCAGTTCTAAGCATCAGTCTAGAGGCCAAAGAGCTGTTAGCAGATGTTGTGCTAAACTGGTAAACTGGTAGAGCTGGTAAACTCTACCATGGGGAAGGTTTTATTAACTTTAACAAGGTCAAGTAGTAATGTAAATACACAGCTTCCAAATCAAGACTCCGGCATGGCCAGACAACTTGGCAGCTGTTTGGTCCCATCCTTCTATGAAGATATTCTTTCACAAGACAGGTATTTAGATTCATATGCTCCTACAACTATCTCCTCTGCACCTGTTTGACCTTTACCTCAAACTCTAACACATACACATGACCAAAATTGCACAAAGTAATCCTTTGTCTGGAATATTTATCGTTTGCAGTGCACAATGTCAATGATGCAGTTGGAAGAAGGAAAAAAAAAAAAAGACACTGAAGTTTTCTTACCTGTTGTGATCCATCCCCACTAACAATAGGGGAAGTTAGAAGAGGGATTTCACTACTTATAATCGATGTGGTATCCAGTAACGGTGGATGTTCTGCCATCATTGATGGTACACAAATTCACAAGATCACCTGCAAAGAAAAGTAACTCAAATAGTTAAACTACATAAGTATTTCTGAACAATTACCCTTAAAAACTAGGCTCACTTAAAAAAAAATACAGTAGACAGCTTTAGAAAGTCTGTTTCCACAACATTCCAGCAATCATGCAAACCTGAAGATGCGTTTTGCCAGTTGGTATAAGCCTTGTTTACACAGAGGGTGGTTTAGACCCCCTCTAGCGGCTGAACCTCCAAAGAAGCAGCAGCACAGCCGTGGAGCTAACAAACCTCAAGCTTTGATTACAAACCAAGATTCTGCCCAAGTTTGACAGGCACTTCTAACAAAACGCCTACTGGGGAAAAAAAAAAAACCCAAACACCCAACAAAAACACAGAAGCAGTTGCCTTTGAACTTACAAATTTTTGATTACATGGAACTGGTAAGTATCCGAGACCTACGAACAGGGACCATTTTTCTTTTTTTGGTCACCAACTCACTGTTTCTACTATTATAATGAACAAGACATTTATTTTAGGAACAACTAGTTACTAGGAAATGTCCAAGTGAGACAAATGAAAAATAATAAAAAACCCCAAACTTCTACACAATGTGACATTCCTTTACCTTTAAAATGTATTAGACTCAGAATTAAAGCTGTCAGTTTGATAACCAGTGGACCTTTAATAGCTTTACCAGCTGCTAAAACTTTCAGGGGGTTGAGGGGCGCAATGCCTGCACACAGAATTATAATCCTCATAACTATGCTAAGAAAAAGCCCCCGCTTGTACACACTGTAAAGTTACATGAAATCTGATAAGAGAAAAGCCACACAGGCGAGAGGCCCGTGACAGCAGCCACCTACTTGAACCCTGATAAGTGTCAAGTAACAGCGTAACAGAAAGTAGGATTCAGCTGAGCATTCCTTTCAACTAGATTAACAAGTCATACGTAATATGTTTTATGATATTTTGTGTATTAGTGCAATATGGAGACTGGATGGAAGAATTAGGACCAGAAAAGCTGAAGATTATAATTTTTCCACGCCACAAATGTGTTGCAATTCTAATAAGCTGCTTTTGAAATTGTATTCCATTCTGTTAAAAAAAAAAAAAAAGATAAAATCAAAGTTATACTGGTTTAGTGTACTGGTCTTAACTCCATCCCAGCAGACTCAGTACCCTTAGCTTTTGAAATAAAAGAATCAGATCAACAAGAACTGAGAAGCTTACGTTTCTTAACAGAACAGAAAAGCAGATAGAACGAATTCACTAGAGGCGAACAGTACACTCAGAATTCCCACAAGTCCACCCCATTTTGCATCTGAAAACAGTGTTTAACATCAGGCAGACATAAAGATTAAGTTGAGAATAAGCTTGCACAGTACTTCTAAAGCAGAACTGCCTCTCTTAGCCAGTTTTTACAGTAGCCTGGTGAAAATAAGTAGGTACAATTTTAAAGTTACGCAGCCTGACAGTCAGTAATGTTACTGGGTTTTAAAGTTCTGCCTTGACATCACCTGGCTAATGAAACTTTCTACAAGCACTGCTAAACTTCTAACACAGATATACTGTCTGCTCATAAACAGAGATGCTTACTAGTCACAGCATGTAACTTGCTTTAAATGAAGAGATGCCCAATAAAATTCAAAGAGCAATGAAGTCAACAACACTGACTTTGGTAACAAATTCTACAGATTGTACTTGTTTAACTTAAAGAGCTGCTGTTACACCTCACTACTCAGAAGCTTTTTCTAAAACTATCTCCATTTTGCCCAATTGGTTGCTTTTACTTGTTTGCCCCTCTAAGGCAGATGTTGTACATCTGCTGTGGTTCAAAATCTGTAGAACAGTGCTGTCAGTACAAGACAACTCAAGCAGAATAGTGACTTCACGTTTTCTAGGCAATGCATTAACAAAGCACTATGAGCCTCTCATACAGCTACAACTAGACAGTATGATTTATCTATTCCCATAGTGAAGGTTGTGCTACTATAAAACTATGAACTTGGAAAAAAGCATTCAGAAATTATCTTAGCAATTTTATTTACTTTCCTGGTATACTCGGCAGAGATTAAAGATGGAGGGAAAAATACCCATTTCAGGTTAAAAGACTTTGAAACCGAACTGTGATTACTTAAGAATTCATCATCGCTTATGCCAAGTCATTTATATTAGCCAGCTTAATTAGTCTCCCAAGCAATGAGGACAGTTTTATATTCGTACCTCACTTTAAAAGCTCTCCCACTCATCAAAAAATCCTCCAGGCTACAATCAGTCCCCACCTCTTCTGTGTGTGGTAGAGGGCTGATGAAAGTTACTTGGATCACCTTTCCAGTTAGCAAGTTTGATAGTAAGCTTCCCAGGATATTATCCAATGACTGTTTAATGTAAAATGAACACACAGCCTGGAAGCAGAGGTTGGAATCAAGGCATGCCTCCTCCTACAACAGCTACAACTAGGCTTCTCCTGATCTTACAGCTCCAAATATTTTGCACTCCTATGGTGTCACAGGCAGAAAGGTAATTCCAATACTCCAAGCTATAACACAATACACTTCCAGACTAAACTGGCTTGAATTTCCCCAGGTTTAAGTTGAATCCATCTCATTATTCCCAAGCCACCACGATAATGACTAGTCTCATATAAGAAAGCAAAAACCCCCTTTATTGCATACAACGACTCTTGATTGAATTCATAACCTATGACGTACTTAGTGTCATCACCATTTATGCCAATAGGCATAAATTAAAACTTGTCTATCAAATTGGACACTAGTGAGAATTAAACATAACCCAAACTGACTCAAATACAACTTTCACAACAACTTGTTCAGCCCTTCTAAGACAGGAGCGGCTTCGTACATATCTAACATTTGGTCTCAGGTTCATTCATTCATTTCATTCTCTCGCATGGGTGTTGAATAATTTGATTTGTATGAAAATCAGGTTTCCATGGGCACCTGTGTTCTCAGATGGGCATAGTCCACCTTTGGCACACAGCCTTCAGTGCCTGAACTGGGACACTGCTAAATTCCATGTCTGGATCCAAATGTTTGATTTATTCTGGAGATGAAGCACACTGCTCATCCATAAACCCTGACAGGAGGTACAAGGTATAGTGTTATTTCTGACACCCTCTACAACAATAATAAAAGTGCTACCTGTCAGACTGTGTAATCAATCTAGGGAAAAAAATAAATCAATGCTTTCTTGACAAAACGGTATTAGATTTTTCTGCAATGCCACTGAACTAGTCGTGAAGACTAAAGGCTTGAACTTCACATGAGTGTGGGTCTATGCTACAAGTACCATCAAAAGCTTCCTCCCTATCAGTACTCAAGAGGTAACAACCTGTATTGGTCAGGCAGTAAAATGCACTACGTCCACCATGTGCCCTTTTCTTTTCAGCAAAAGAAAGACAGCCAGGAATTTGAAAATGGCCAAGTGGCAGAAGGAAGTTGGATAACACAGCAGTTGGATAACATAGACAAAAGGTTGGCATCAAAATAAGCAGAAGCGCTCAACAAACGTATCTTGGAAACAAACGCCATTATATCACATTTGATGTAAGGATATCAAACGGGCACCGATGGAGCTTTTAAAATGAAAAGACCCAGATAGCTTGCATCCAAGACTTATAGAAGAAGAGATCTACTTAGATCTGTGAAAAAGACTTGCAAATAACTTCAGTCCTTGGGAAAGTGTCAGAGGTCTGAAAGAAAGCTAGAAAACTTGCATTAAGTACTCTATTGTAAAAGCGCAAATGGGACAATCAAAGTCTGTTAGGCAACAGTGATTTGAAACCAAATAAAAGTTAAAGTTGACACTGGACGTTATTTGGAAAGAATTAAAAGGAAAGTATGATTGATGGAAAAAAAGGCTTATCCAATTAACTTGATGAGAACCTCCTGGTGACGGGTATTGCTGATAAAGGCACTAATAAGAGAACTGGAAAAACAATCTTGAACTTTATTTGGCATTACACAACATTTCTCTTCAACAAAAACACCGAACAGATATTACATGTATTGAAACTGGACAAGAAGCCCTTAAATATTAACAGTAAACACAGAGTTGCATGTAAGTTTCCAATACGAAGGGAAGGTATCAGTTTTTGGCTTCTCATTACAGAATATGTTTCTTACTCAGCTCTCAGGAAAAGGGGAAAAAAAAAGAAGAGGAAGTCAGAAGGAAGTCTGGAAATGACAAACCATGACAGTGGTAAGAGACAGAGTCATTTTACTGTACTAAAATGGCATGAATAGCTTAAAAAGCTGGGCATAACAAAAGATTTTAATGCATAAAGGTAAAGCTATTCTTTCCAAAACAAAAAAAGAATGAACTCAAGCCTGTGAAGGGTTGATTCTGAAAAGGACAGGCCTTTGGAGCTCTGTCTCTAATTTGCTGACTTAAAATTGTTGATACCTGTTCAAGAGAGTAGTACGAGCGACTACTTCTTGAAAGTATTTTTCCATATTGGAAGTATTGAAAGAAAAGTATGTGCATACCATAATTTCAGCCTGACTCCACATAAAATTGTTCTGGATGATCTGCTTTCCAGCTCTAGCTAGTTTCCCCACTCTACTCAGGATTTAGTGAGGTCTTGAAAAGGACACAAGAAAAGCAGCTTGCATTTGGACAACAGGTAAGGCTCAGTTTGTAGAGCCGCTACAAACAATACTGTCAGATTTCCTGCACCACTGAAAACTAATGGATGCAGCAGCCTTCAGAAGAGGTAAAATAAGGCATAGGAAAAAAATCTAAGGATTTATTTAAGGCCAACACACCACACCATTCTTGTGGACATATTAAAAGGGACCAGACAAGGAAGATGACATATTAGAGGAACAGACAGGTAATACACTGTTGCTAAGCTCAGAAGCAGCTGAGAGCTAATTTTCTACTGGTGGCACATTAAAGGCATGGTTATTTAGAAACCTTTACTGGCTCATGCACAGGAACAACTGCTGCAGGAACAGATATCTCATTTCTTGCCCTGCTGCTGAACGTACTGAACTAGCAGTAGACATTCAAAGTATAACTTCGGATTGCTAACTCATCTGCCACTGTTCTTTCAGATTGTGCACTGTGTCTGTTCAAGGATGCAAGGAAAGCACAAGGCCTCCTGAGATTCCAGCCAAGCTGGGTAAGTTAATGCTTTGCACGAGACATAGATAGCAAAATCCGTATTACCCACTACCCCAAAATCCTATTCATTTTCCTTATCATATGAAATCAAAAAGACTCTGAAAGGTTTTTCTGAAGGCCATCAAAGCTGAAACAAAGGGAAGGCATCTAAATTTTCCAGACATGACTTGTTTAGAGACTCTAGACTTGTGCCCCACAAACCATTATGGAACGGATTACACTAACAAGCCAAAAGGCTAAACAATGTTAAGGCTCAAAGGCTGAGTTCCACTCAATAGTTCAGTATGCAAGTCTGGCTTCCTGACACATAGTGACAGCTTAAGACAACCCTTAAATACCTGCAGATTTGGTCCTTTAATGTTTCTGTGGCATTGCTCCTGTGTGCCTTAGACATATACAACTTTGCTTTAAACTTAATTGCTCATTAAGGGTGAAGGAATACTACAAGGATGAGGTCACTGGGCAGTGTATTTCCTCTGCACATGCAAAGGATCAGCACTTCCATCTCCAAGAGACTAGCAGCTGATCTTAAGATTCTTGTCTCTGAAAAACCCATCAGCATGAAATCAACTGGATCGTCAAGGTAAAACAACATAAGTCAGCAGAATACACGCTAATAACAATGCTGTTTAAAATAAAAACCAACCACAACCAATTGTTTCCAAACTGCATGTTGCCATCACACGTGAACTAAAAAAACCAGGACTATTGCACACAGCTGAATAGCAGTTTCATACATGCTTCAGCCTGTATCACGTTACAGCAGCCAGTTCAAGGCTGCCATGAGGTGTGTTTTCCTGGCGGGCTTGGTACAGCAGAACTGGTGCATGTTCCTCCTTCACCCAGGTCCCCTTGCAGCTACACTCCGACAGGAACCACAGGCAAAACTCATACTCAGGTCCAGACAACTTCCAGTACGAAGGAAAAGCTTCTCTGAACAGGAAACACCACTTCCTAGATTTTGCCAAAGACCAAGGAATGAATTTACAGAACAAAAAGACCACAAAACAATCATCCAATCCTAATGCATAAAATGCTTTGATTTTGCCTTCTCCGACGTGAAGACCGCAGATGCACTTTAAAAATAAATACCTTTCAAACATCTGAAGCCCCATCTTGCTTAGATTAGAGCCTCACATCTGAGTGACACTTCAAAAAGATGCAAACTACTATTTAAACTTTTCCTGTGACTGAGGTGATTATAAGTACTCACCCTGTCCACTCTTTAGGGTCTCCTGTGAGATAAATTTATTCTTTATTATTTCCTACAGTCCTTAAGACATATCTCCTGCCTGCCAATTTAGGATTTGTAAAAATTACTATCACAATTCCTTTCAATCTGTCAAATTGTCCATCCAGTTGAGAAGGTATCAGATAAGAGCAGACAAACGCAAGTGCCCAAGATATGCAAATATGCTAAAAAGAAGAAAAATCTAGAAACAAAATACACCAATGCATCCCTAGGGCGAAGAGGAAAGAACAAAGCACATACAACAGATGTTAGTCTTGTCACTTAACCATACTACTGGAAAAAAGTCAGAAACGGTGATGTAGCTGGTGTAGAAATGTATTAGAATACAATTATCCAGAGATCCATAAGGTTGTAGCTGAGCTATTAAAGTTATGAAGTGTACTGAAGAGTTTTGTGTTTGCTTTTAAGAAGCAGAATTTTGAAAAATGATTTTATTTCCCCCCTCCTCTCCCCTACATTTACCTTATTTTCTAATCACACAGTTTCAGATGTGGCAATTAGGGTACGCTGGTTTTTCTTTTTCAGTTCTGAAGTAATTATTCCAATTAATATGCAATTTATTTAAAACATGTGCTTTGTCCTTCATAAAGTATTTTTCCTGTTTTAGGAAAGAGTTTATTGGAAAACTTTGTAAAACATTTTCCAACAGAACAGAGAAGCGTTATTTTCTTTAGGAGAAAAGTGTTCTGTGGAACATTCCTATTTCCCTAATTTGACAATCTCAGTAAAGTAAAGTAGGGATGAAGACTCCACCGCTTCCCTGGACAGTTTGTTCCAGTGCTTCACCAGTCTTTCAGTAAAGAATTTCTTTCCAATATCCAATCTAAACTTCTCCTGGCAGGAGGTTTTAATAAGCATTGTAACTTCCTATAGGAAAAAAAAAAAATCTATACCCTCTACCATAAATATGGAAGTCCTTCAGCTGTACCTCTCAGGCGGTTGTTTTTCAGACTTCTTTGAGAATTGGGTTTAGTGACATCATACACATCTCTGTTCATACTATGTTGCTGCTGGAAAGTGAACACTAAAAGACGTAAAAGGAATGCAGTACTGTTACAAAGAAAATACCGACTGATGAACAGTATTTGCATTTGAACAGCCAAAATGGTTACTGGATCTAACTCACTGCCAGTAGCTACTGCCCATTCTTCTCAAAGCAAGGATGGCCAAGCCACGCAACGATAAACCTTAGCACTGCGGAGTTAAGAAAACTGTACTAAATCGATGCTTACACTTCAGGGTACCTTCATACTCCAGGCTGTGAACCACAATGGATTAGAAGCAGTTTCAAATACAGCTCACGCATTCATGCCATGGGTACTATAACCTATACGAGAATGCATAGTAGATAATTGTAAACACTCCAGCTGTTCAAGTTTAATGCGTTTGTACTTATGAGCCAGCAGTTTTTGAATAGGAGCCAAAGAGGCTAAGCTCTTACCAGTAGCTAATGTACAAAACCAAATTTTTGAAGGTGAAGACTGCAAAGAGAAGAACTACACACCGATAAACAAGTCATCCGGAAAGGCACAATATGTTCATGGGCACTCGGCACTGCATCTTGTCTAGCACAACTGTTAAATGCTTGACTGTCTGTAACAAGACCAGTTCAATGCAGACTACCTGAAAACACCACTTTATGGTTAGATTCTTAAAAATCCATCCACAGTCCTTATCTGGATGAAGTATGTATAACCTGAAGGTGTTGCATAACAATTCAGTACTCTTCAACTATTTGCCCCTCCCTCTTATACCTTCAAAGAAGTCTAAACTGGTTCTGTAGCTTTCAGGAAGCTGTAAGTGCAGCCATATCATCACAAATCAGAATTAATCTGTTCATTTCACTCAGAACTAATTTGATAGCATGCATCTTAAAGTCAATGAATAAACTGTCAGCGCCTGGGTGCAAACTTATTCCAAGTCTTTAGCAGGTACACCAATCCGATTCACCATCACACACTGTTTAGGAGCTATACCACGGCCTCTGTCTTACAGGAACAAGTTCCTTTTAGATGCTCTTGGGAAGCATCCACAAAAAGAAATTAGGACAGTGAACTGAATAGTGTATTTTTTGCACCAATTAAAGATCTCCAATGCAATTCAACATTATTGATGCTAAGTTGACCTAAGGTATGGGGTTGTTTTGTTTTACACTCTTGTTACTTCCAACAACTTCCTTAAATCTTCCTAGTTTGACTTTTATGCCAGCTAAATTAGGTTCTCCTAAGCTTCTGCCAGGACTGGATTTCCTTAAGTTTATTTTCTGAAAATCACATGAGTTCAAAAACAACTCTGCCTTTCCCAGTTAACCATTACTCTTGCGCTCATTTCTGTTTATAAACAGGCTTATTTTTTAGCGAAAACAAGCAAACTCAATGCCAGTAATCAAGCTACTTCCTCATCTGTTATCATCTCCCCCATTTTTGATAGCTATGACTAGCAAGGACAAATTTTCAAAATAATTTTTCATTAGATTCCTTTAAGGAAAACTAAAAACATGCATATATGTTTATTAATGTGATGCAACAGGCCAGTGAGGCAAATTTATTGCAGAGAGAGCAGCTGGTGTTGGAGCTACAAAGAGTGCAGAATTCAAGCAGAAGAAGCAGCTTTTACAGAACTCTTCATAGAATCATAGAATCACCACGTTGGAAAAGAGGCATCCTCCAACCATCACATCCCCCACGACGCCTTCTCTGTTAACAAATAGCAGGTCCAGGAGGGCACCTTCCCTTGTTGGTTCACTCACCAGTTTTGTCTTCCACACACTCCAAACCTCCTAGACTGCTTCCTCTCTGTTTTATCATACTTCCAACAGACACTTGGTAGATTAAAGTCGGACAAGAGCTAGTGATGTTGAGACTTATCCCAGTTGTTTGTAAGCGAGCTTGTCAGCCTCTTCTTCCTGGCTAGGTGGTCTGTAACAGATTCCCATCACCATATCTGCCTTCTTGTGGGCTCCTCTGATTTTTACCCACAGACACTCAAGCCTATCATCACCATTATCAAGCTCGAGGATATCAAAGCACTCTCTAACACAGGGGGCTACCCCACCACCTCTCCTACTTTTCCTATCCCGCCTGAAGAGTTTCTATCCCACTATAGCAGCACTCCAGTTATACGAGTCGTATGACCACATTTCCGTGATGGCAACTACGTCATAGTCTCATTACCCTAAAGTAGCTTTCAATTCCTCCTGTTTATTACCCATGCTGTGTGCGTTGGTGTAGATGCACTTCAGTTGGGCTGTTAATCCCATAGCACTCATAAAGGGAATGGTCTTCATTCCCAAATGACTGGTCCTAAAATTATCTAACCCATCAGTCCCATTTACGTCTTTTCCATCATGAGATGTACTTGTCCCCACTTGCTCTGAGGTGACATACTGGAGGTCCTCGCCAGTACACCATCTCTTATGAAACACTTTTTTCCTGCTTATGCAGAAAAATGAAAACCATGCTATCCAAATGCAAGATGACATAGGATCGATGAGGCTACAAGTCTAACAGATTTAAAATTCTATCTCCATTGATTCTTTTCAGAAAACCTGCAGGTCTCTGCTTCCATAAGGAATAGGATAATAGCACAGAACATGCTGAGTCAAGACAGGCATATGGAAACTACTTCCCAAGAGTAAAGATACACAAAAAAAGCTAGTGTTTTGAGGTCTAACAAACACATTTGAAAGATATTCTTCTACCAAGACTTTAAACTGCTGTAAGTCAGTTTTACTAAATCATTTGAGCAGCTCCCACTTGCACCACTGCAAGCAACTGGCCAACAACACAGCGAGTTAAATGGTAGGACATACGTAGTTTAAAATTAATGCTACAAAAATCAGCCAGTTTTAACATAGAACAGTTGCCTGATCCATTTCACTTATGCAAATACACAAATTAATGCTAAGCACAGGAATAAGCAGAAATGAACTCCTTCTTCTAGTGTCAATGTGTAGCATTCATGAAGCTACAGATCATGACAGTCAAAAAAGGTCAAGTGACAGTTACGCTGGCAGGTGCTTCACTTCCCTGATATCAAACTTAGTCACAATGGTACTGAAGCAGTTACATGTGTGCTGTGAAAAAAAAACAACAACAAAACCCAAACATTAAAGCAGGGCAATCAAACAGCATCTCAGGCTAAAGGCAGCAGTTGAAAACTGAATAAACTACTCACACAAGAGTCCCCCAATGAGGAATCTCTGCAACTACTAGCAAAACAAGAGCAGGTTTCTCAGACGATACCAGTACTCCCTTCTCCCAAGCTCCAACCTGTCTTCCAAGAAAAGTTTTAATCAGTGAAAACGCCATGGGACCGAGTAGTTTGATTGCCCAATCAAGTCAAAAGGACAAAGTTGCTCCCCGCTTCCTCTTTTACTTAGGAAGTTGCAACATTGAATAGTTGCCAATTCACTAAGGAAAGTAAAGCCACAAAATCAAAATCTAATCTGTTTGGAGCTGTATTGCCATGATGTACATAATTAAATGTACTGGAGTGCTTAAGATATATTACTTGAGTGATGGTAATTTATCCTGACCATTGGAATGCCATCGAGTGGAATAAGCATATATACTGATACTGTCATATGCAGGCAGCCAAGTTATTAGCAAGCCTGAAGAATTTAAATCAAATGACATTTCAGCTGCATCTAAGACTGATCATTCTCAACAGTCACTACTCACTTCTGCAACTTTTTAGCCCTCATTTCTTAGTAGCTTGTTTCAGCATCTTCATTCTACCTTCATACTAGACTAAATGGGTAAAGAAATAGTTTTCTCTACTATGGTCTTCCCCATTTACATTTTCAATAGATTCTATAGGATTTGCAGGGGCATGGCAACTCTTGTGGCTTAGGATATTTACCCTTTCTGTAGAAAGTCTCCTAGCAGACTATCAATAGATACTTTGAAGTAGCAGTGAATAGTTAGTCATGGTTCTCTCTCATTGCCAAGACATCGAAAGTCACCAAAGTTTGTGTTGGACCTTCATATCCATCAATTTTTTTATTAGTTTTCAGTATTAGTATTTAGTTGCTTTTTTGCAGGTCATTGCTACTTGATTTGCTACCACCATCTCAAACATCTTCCTCTGCCCCAAAATAATACTAATCCACTTCATACTCTGTTGCTTATGTCCATTTCTGTCAAATCATCTAGTAGATGCACAGTTCTTCCAGTTGAAAGAACAACAAACCAAACAACAAAATCCTGCAGTTCAACAATTGGAAGTTTGAGACGGATTTATGTTGTAATCAAAGGAGTAAGATACAGAAGAGTATACTGTGTTAGTGAGGGGAAATGAGAGAGCAGTTTGGCAGTAGCCCATGCGTATAGGATCTTGCACCAGTAAAGTTTGGGCTGTGTTCACGCAGACACTGGGTTTGTACATTGGTGAAACTTAATAGCTTTTACAAGGAAGTATTTACACCTGTGAGCTACGGGGGCTTTTTACTTTATACTGCAGGTAACGGTAAATATCTAGGATTAACTTCATTTTCACTTCTAGTTACTAAAGAGCAAAAGGCATTAAGAACTGAGCTTCACAGATTTAAATGCAACCAACGTACAAAAAACCTGAAGCAAATGCAAAAAGAACTGTCATGTAGAAGGTAAAGTTAACGCTTATGCACCACATATTCCTTTTCACTCCCAGTTACTGAATCAAGTTACTATCTATCCACAGCTGTCACATCATAAATCCTTTTGGACCTCGTAGCTTTTCCTGCGGACAATTTCTCAGATTTTGATAAATATTTTTTCAAACCATTGAGTGCATTGGTTCAATTTTGTAAGTTTTCATAGCTGTGAAACAGGTTTTTTAACATTATCTTATAGAAGCCTGTATGTTGCCAGGAAGTAGGGAACTTGTTTTAGTGCTTCTGGAAAGCAGAAGACATTTATCACATCTTAAAGTGCTGTGCTTCTCCCTTCCTAATGAATTATAAAAAGGAGGCCTACTCACTAAACTGGGATTGAAAGTATGTAGATATTTTGATTTTTGACAACTCTTTATGTGTACAGTAATTAAATGTATAACAATCATAGAATCATAGAATAACCAGCTTGGAAGAAACCCACCGGATCATCGAGTCCAACCATTCCTATCAAAACAAGGTACAACATTTTCCATTGCCTATAAATGAAGATGTTTTGCAGCATTTCTTTTCATCCATCCTAAATCATTTGGAACAATTCTTTTTCTGTTGTTGGAAAGGACCTTAAAGACTATCTACTTCCAACCCACCTCCAACTAGATAAGGTTGCTCATAGCCTCGTCCTGGTCTTGAACACCTCCAGGGACAGAGCATCCACAACACGCCTGCATAACCTGCTCTAGGGCCTCACCACACTCACAAGAAAAAATTTCTTCCTAATATCTAATCTAAATCTCCTCTCTTTCAGCTTAAACCCACTACTGCTTGTCTTATCACAACACTCCCTGATAAAGGGCTCCTCCCTAGCTTTCCTGTAGGCCCCCTTTAAGTACTGGAAGGCTGCTATAAGGTCGCCCCAGAGCCTTCTCTTACCTAGGCTGAGCAACCCTAAACCTCTCAGACTGTCCTCACATGGGAGGTGCTCCAGCCCTCTGATCATCTTTGTGGTCCTCTTGCAGACTCAGTCTTAAAAGATCCATGTCCTTTCTGTGCTGAGGACTCCAGAACTGGACACAATATGAGTAGAAGACACAGAGTAGAGGGGCAGAATCCCCTCCCTCGACTGGATGGTCGCACTTCTTCTGACACAGCCCAGGATACAGTCGGCTTGAAGCAAAGCCGTGGGAGAGGTACAATGTAGGTATATTCAGCACTCCTATTTAACTTGTGCAAACTGCTGTTAGGACAGTGTCTGGCACCCAAGACAATAAACTGAAAGAGATGGTACCAATGTCAACCTCAGAGATGTTTCAACTTTGGAACAGTATGACCACAAGAAGGTCCATGCATCCTGAAAAAGCTAAAACTTACAGGGAGACAAATATATAAATTCAGTTAAGCAAACTGGTAGATACGCCCATAGGTCTGGCAAGACTGAGACAACAAATGTGCTTGCCTAGACTAACTGGCGAAAGTTTACTTGGAGCCATGAACAAAGAGGGCACAGTATGTCCAGTCTAACTCAATTTGAGAGATGCTGTCCAGTGTTTTAATAAAAGGTTTGGAAAACGCAAGGATATTCCATTCCTGAGGTACTACAACTGTAAACAGGAAAGCGTTCTAAACACGTATATCCAAGAGTAGTAACACAGTCCTCTGCACAGCTGTGCCACCAAAATGAAGGCCAACAGTTTCCGCAGCATGCATTCTAACCAAAACAGATTATTAATACAACCAAGAAAGGGTACATGACCTAGCAGGCAAGTATAAAAAGACTCTCATTATACAGGGAAGTCCAGCATGAAAACAACAGCTAAAAATTCCATTTCATTATTGATAAAAGGGCATAGCAAATTCTATTTCCATTTACGTTTTGTTAAAGTCCTCTATGACAGCTGACAAAAAAAATCTGAACATTTTCACTGGTTACAGGCTCAGGAATACGTGAGCAGCTGGAACAGGGCCACATCTCTGGGGGGCGGATGGAACAACAACAACTTCAAAAGTACTTGTTCCATCTGAAACTAACTGTAAATTAATTGGAAAAATTAAAGATGACAACCTACAGGAAACATGTAATACTATTAAGCATTACAGACACTTTCCAAATATCCTTCTACCCCATGAACCCTACAAAATACAGACCCCAGGATGACAATCCAAAGTATTACTGGACATAAACAAACCCATTAAACTTTGATAAATAAGTTTAAGAAAGAAGCTAATAGTGTTTTTCTACTGGAATCAAGTGAACACAGCATTAAGGAAATTCAAAGTTTACTGTACATGGCAAAGAATCAGCAAAATCGTGCATTTCTGTAGCTCAGGAAACACTGGCCCCATGAGCAAAATAAACATTGTTTGTGTTTGTTGAACAGAAAAAGCCGCAGTGTACTCATTCCAAACTATTATCGCCTTCCTGAGATACAGGCAGTATCTTTTAGTTAAGCTAAGAAGCTGACAGTCCAAGTCAAATCTATTTTTACAAGATCTGGTCCTACAGGAAAAGCAATGGCTCACAGTTCAATTTGTGCACTATAAACTGCAGCCAAGTTGAATTTTGCTACAAATTGCCTGGGAATTTCCCCAAGCCAACAGTCTTAAAGGAATGGATGATAAAATATAGAAGTGCTATTGACAGATATAACATGGATAATCCAAGTCATGTTTTATGTCACAGAAATGCACCGATGAAACATGATTTGTTATCTGTAGACATTTTAGCAGAAACAGAACTAGAAATCTCATAACAATTAGAAGCTGGAGGTCAAAAAAAAGGAACAAAGTTGCTCAATGTTGAGGAAGATAAGAATTCCTCAAGTTCTGGGAGGTATGGACAACAAACATCAATAGCTGCAGACAACAAGGCTGTTTGGGAGCTGGGTCTGCAGCCTCACAAAAACTGTCTTCTCTGCTATCTGTCTGTCTGAGAATGAACAGGACTATATTTGCCAGTTCGCCCCATCCACCCTAAAAAGGGGACTGGGCTAAGTTATAGGATTTGCCACTTTGCCAGAGGTATCAACAGACAATAAGAACACCAGCACTTAACACCTTCTAAGCATTCAGCGTTACTAGAGACCAATTTATTTACATTAGCACACACTTCTTTAGAAGTGACCTGCCAGCAAGGTAAATTAGTGTGTTGCCTAAAAGCATTTAGAAGTTAAAGTCCTTTAAGAGAAAGTATTGGCAAAGGTGAAAAATTGTACCTCTCCTGAAGTTAGGGTTTAAGGATTTTGCTTCCCAGTAAGTCCTATGACAGAACACTGCAAAGCATGTGAAATAGTTAAAGTTGCAATAGTATCTCTTCACCATGATCATCAGCATTATGCTGAGTTAGCTGATGTAGGTCCGAATTCAAGTAAAATTAAATGGCCATAAGGCAAAGAATAACAAACAAAAGTATCTCAAGATCCACAGGACTTACAGCCCAAAGCAAATAAGTTATTAGTCTGAATCATAATTCAAGGTTCTGCAATTCCATTAGATTATTGCCTATAAAAATAAAAACTTTTAAAGTTCACAAACTAGTAGAAACTCTGGCTTGAAAAAGGTAGAAATGCCACTAAGGACTAAAATCAAACAACTGAAGTGTTGTTTGTAATGACCTCAGCCTCATGTAACTTGTACACCTACAGCTTGTCATACAGCAAAAAGCCTCAGAAGATCTCCATCTGCCCTAAAAAACCCTGAGACACTCATCTAATTGTTTAATATTATCATCTACAGTAGTCAGCCTATGACTCTGCTTAAAGCAGATTGCTTTCATCCTGTCCAAGTGACCTAAGCAACTGATCACCGCCTGATGGCCTTTCAGAGGACAAGGCTCTGCATCTCTCTTAACTAAGGTTTCATCTGCCAAAATCAGTGCCCAGTGTCCCAATGTAACAGATTCAACATGTCAATCTCCCCCTCCAAAGTCACCAGAAAAAAATCCAAACATTCTGGTACAGTTTGCCAAAATGAGCCCCAGATTCAATCCATATGTGCCAAGATGACTTGAGTATACTCTGTATACACCTAGTGAATCTAAAACTAGATCCTGTGTTTCCAAACTTGATTAGTACATACCCTTCCTGCTCCCCCATGCTTCATAGAAACACCAGCTATTAAGAACTCTATCCGATTTGCCACACTGAGCACTCCAGATACTCAGTTATTTCCAGCTTTCACATACATACACAGCCTTCTTCCTACCTGAAAGCTTGCTACTTCTCCATTCATCATGTGACTAAATTTCATAATTATTTGAGACTGTTTCCTTAAAAAAAAGTGCAGAAAAAATTTAACTGATTGCACTTTCTGAATTTTAAGCACCACTGAGTTGCTGTGATCCATTCTAATCCACTACACAGAATATAAACACATCTATGGATGCAGATTCACATCATGGCTACAGTTAAATTTCTATGCTGCCTAAAGCAGAAAGTTACCCATTGCCATAACAACAAAACAGATTCCTTTAAACTCGAAGCTTAGCAGGACTGGGACCTATAGTTTCTAAAATAAAGAGGCTGCCAGGTACCTTACTGCAAAAGAATTAAGAGAACTGAAGTCATCACGATAGTTTAAGACATTTATAACCAGATACGTATTTAATCAAACGCAGACTTAAATTCTAAAGACAAAGCATATTTGACAGAAATCGCTTTATGACGTGAGATGGTCTGGAATAACACTTGGCATCGGAGACAAGCAAAAAATCGCCTTTGCCAAGGTTAAACCCATCACCGACACGTCTGGAGGTGCCACTCGTCAAGCACGACTCGCTCCGACCCAGCGTGTTTTTCCCCCCCTTATTCCTACCGCTTATTTTCTTTCCTCCGCGCCTTAAAACCCAGCTGGGAAATAAAAGTTTCGGTTTTGCTGTCAGTTGGTTTCACTTTCCAGTCGCCTGGAAGCAACAAAAAAGTTTCTGTTGGGGTTAAAACCGATCAGCGCTCGGGAGAGGGGGAGAACGAAGGGTTAGATGTCGCAGGGAGAAGGCGGCGACGCTTCAGGGAGGACTTTTATCCACGAAAGGAAAGAGACGCTCAACGCCTTTACCCCCGAGCTCCGAGGGAGCCTCCCCGGCTCGGGGACCGCGGATAAAGCGGCGCCGAGCCCCGCAACGGCTCCATCCCGCCCCAGGCCCCCCGGCACCTCCCGGGGGTGGGGGGCGACCCCGGCGCTCCCCGCTCGCTCCCGGCCGGCCGGGCCGCCACTCACCGCCATGGCCCCGCGCCTCGCTCTCCGGTACCGGCAGCGCCGGGCGGGGAGCTCCCGCGGGGGCGGGGCCGCGCTTGGCCCGCGCTTGGCCCGCCCTTTCCCCGCCCCCCTCGCGAGATAACCAGCGCGGCGGCGGCGGCGGTCGCCTCCCTGCCTCGCACCTGTCACTGCCGCCCGCCGCCGCCGCCGCTACCGCCGCCTGCGCCCCGCCGCCTCGCCCGGCGCCTCGCGGCCGCCATCTTGGGGCTACGCGGGGAGGGGCCGCGAGGGGGCAGTTGGCGCCGGCAAGCAGTGCGCATGCGCGGAACGGGCCCGAGGGGCGGGACAAGGGGCAGAGGGGGCGTGGTCTCTGAGAAGGGGGCGTGGCCGTTCGGAGATTGGGCGGGGCCACTGTAGTGGGCGGGATCCGCAGGGGCGTGGCCTGCGAGGGGGGCGGGGCCACGACAGCGGGGGCGTGGCCTAAGATGGGGCGGGGCCATAAGACACAGGGCAGAGAAGGGCGGAATCTGAGGGGGCGGGGCCTGAGAGGGGCGGGGCCATTAAGGAGAGGGCGTGGCCTGATGGGCGTAGCCTGTGAGGGGCGGGGTCATGGGATGCAGGGCAGGGTCTGGGGGACAGGGTCTGAGGGGGCGTGGCCTGTTAGGGGGCGTGGTCTGGTGAGCGTGGCCTGAGGTGGGGCGGGGCCATGTTGTGCGGGGGCGTGACCGGGGGCGTGGCCAGATGAGGTGGGGCGGGGCCGGAGAAGGGGCCGGGCCATAAGGTGCAGGGCAGAGTCTGAGGGAGGTGGGGTCTGGGGGTCCTGAGGAGGCGTGGCCGTGGGTGCGAGGGCGTGGCCATAGGGGGCTGAGATGGGGCAGAGCCATGGGGCCAGGACGTGGTCAGGGAGGGGGCGTGGTCAGGGGTCTTAAGGGGCGAGGCCATGGGATGTGAGATGGGGTCTTTTAAGGGGTGGGCGGGGTCGAGAGGGACGAGGCCTCTGTAGTGGGCGTGGTCTGAGGGGGCGGGGCTATGCGGGGCGGGGCGGTCTGTGTCCATGCATACGGGGTGTGGCCTGGGGGCTCGGCTTGATGAGATGGCTGGGCCATATGGGTGTGGGTGTGGTCAGAAAGGGGGCGTGGTCTGAGGAGGACTGAGGGGACGAGGCCCTGGAATGTGGGTGGGGCCTTGAGGGGGCGGGGCCACAGGTGTGGGGCTGGGCTTGGCCTTAGGCTGGGGCTTTGTCCTGAGGTTGGTGCTCTGTCCTGGACCTGGGGCCTGGCTTTGGCCTTCGCCCTGGGCTGAGCTGGGCTTTTCCCTGGGGCTGGGCCTTCCCCTGGAGCCTGGCCCGTGGCCCTGGACTGGGCTGGACTTTTCCTTGGGGCTGAACCTTCCCCTGGGGCCTGGCCCTTGGCCCTGGACTGGGCTGGACTCCTCCTTGGAGCTAGCCTTGGCCCTAGGCTGGGCTTTTCCCTGGGGCTGGGCCTTCATCTTGGCCATGGGGCCCGGCCCTGGGTCCTTGCTGGGCAGAGTGAAGGGTAGGAAGGGTTGCCACTGAGGTTGCAAAAGTGAAAGGACTACCAGCCCACCTGCCCTGAAGCCAAGCAAAGCCTCGGTGTCAGTGAGCACCACAGGTGTTCCCTGTCCAGTGCCCAGGCACGTAGCGTCTGACATCTGAGGGGAAAGGGGAAGAAAAGTGCTTTTCCAGGCACTTACTCAGGGAGGGACTATCTTCCCTCAACACTTGCAATGTTCAGCTGATGTCTTGAATGCTAATTTGTGATTATCCTTTGCTTAATGTTTGTCCTTTCAACCGTCACGGATCAAAATGATTTTACTACAGCATTTGGCTTAATGGCCTTCTTCAGCAACGGACTGAAAAGAATGAAGTGTTTTATGAAGTGGTATTGTTAATTTGCATTAAAGTTGTCTGTTATTAAGTTAATAAGTTTCTATTCCTTTTGCATTTCAGCAGCGTTCATATAATTTTTAGACAGCAGGTAGAAGGTAGCTCCTGTCAACAAAGAATACACTAACCAATGTGTTGCCATCCTGGTTGCTCACTATAGGGTCCTCTTCCAAACCTGATAATTAAATTGGTGAGTGGCATCCTAGAGCAGGTATGTTATATCTCAAAAACTAGAGGGGCTTGGGTCAGATCAATATTTGGATGAGATACCTCATTAGGTACTGTGGAAAGTGGTGCTACTAATTCATTCAGTGGCATTAGTCTGTCGATGAGTCAGGGCTGAACAAGTGCCACTGCACAGCATTTGTGGTTTGTACTATCAAGGGACATAAAACTGGAGATCTTTGCCAGCTGCAGCTGTTAGGAGATCACTGATTTTCCTAGCTGACTCCAGTTTCAATATGAGCTTCCAGATTTAGCCAGCAGATTCAGTGGAATATAGCAAATGATTTCCACAGTTGCTTTTGTCAGGTGGTGGTGGAGCCAGGAACAACAGTGACAGCCATGGCCATGGGCGTCATTGTAGGCAGCTACAGATCCTGGGTTTGTGTTTAGACCATACAGTTTTGAATTGGTGCGTGTAGCACCAATTGTACTTACTTGGTTGTACTTATGCTGCTGCCTGAGAGCCCTGGGAGAGAGCGTCCCTCGTGCCTTCTTCTGGCTTCCCAGGGGTGCTGCTCCCTCACATCCCTATATAGGTGTGTGTATATAAAATTCTATTTTCTGCTGGATGGCGAATTGAAGTCACGTGAAAATATTTCTAAGTAATATTAAAAGTGGGTGGAAGGCATGAGGGAACCAATATATTGACCTCCTTTTCTCTTTTTAGGGGCTCATGTGAATAAATGTTTTTTTCTAAAACATAACTAAATTAGACAGGGATTATTTACCAGTTTAAATTGCCTTTACAAGTCTCGGCTACTTCTAGAAAACTGATCAAATGCTCTTGCTTTCATCCATTGCAGAACTTCCCAGAAGGACCCATGGAGACAGAATTTCTTTGCAGTATCATACCAGATATACATCCAAGTGCTAACAATGAGCATTTATGAAACTGATATTACAGCTAAACACAGCAGAGGAGAGATAAGGAGATAAGTCCATAAGGAGTAAATATATCTTGTGGAGTACCCTCTTAAGATAGTCACTTGAATGGATAGTAACACCCCTCTTCTGTGGCTGTAATTTCTTCGGTCAAACAAAGATACTGTCTCCAGAGAACTGGTGTTACAACAGTCATTGTTTTATGTTTAAGTTGGATTTAGTCATAATAATAAGAAGTAATGTAGCATGGGATCAGAATTGGGCCACTCACACTAATTCACTAATTTTAAAATTGGTGTCACTTGATCCAGTTCTCCAACTCTCTCCATCCGTGCAGGTACAGGGGAAACCTCCAGTTCTAAAGTTAAAATAACGTGGCTTAAGTTGGAGAGTTCAGCAAGTCTCCTACAGGCAGCACTCCACTCCACCTGTCTTTGTACCTGTAGTACCTATGCTAGAAGGGAAAACGATTACCACTGATGGCAGAGGAACCAATTTTCTGTTGTCTCATGGAGCATCCCAAGCCTGCAAAGGCAGTGGTTGCCAAATGCCAACCATCAGACTCACAGTCAAAGATTAAAAAGTCTTGTGTACCAAAACCAGATAGGTTTATCCTCCAGACTTCGGCTAAAAGCACTACTGGGCATATTTACCACGGTTTCACAGACCATAGGGATAGCAGATGTGGACCAAGAGCCATGAAATTAGCAGCTCTGCTCTCTTCTACCAGACAAGTAGCATTGGTGTAATAAAGAACAATAAAGAAGTACAAACAGTGTTTATTTTCTATAACAGGTTACTAATACATAAATATAACTCCCCTAAAAATACAAGCTATAAGATAGATGTTAGCAGCTTTATAAGGTGGGTAAGGTTTAATTTTGATGTATTGGTAAAAACATGCTGAAAGTGTGTTTATCACAAAGTTGAGTTACTGCTTCCTTTATGCCATTGCATGTGCTTCCTTTATGTTATTGCATCTTCACCTGAGCTGCGTAACACTCATTGTATTTGTCTAGATCACTTTCAAAGAGGCTGATGATCACTATAAATTATTTGCTGGTTCTGATTCGTATGAAAGGATTTGAACTGTAAAAATCCCACTTTAACATCAGAATGATGTATCAAAATCAAAGTTTGATGAGAACTGTTTAATGCTAGGCATGATTTATTTCAATGGTAAAATACGTGTTTACGGGGAAAGAGATGTCTAAGATTTAATTGATATGATCAGCTGTGTTTTTACATAATTTGGCAAACTAGAATTGAAAACTCATTGAGCAGTGGTATATAATAAATTGCTTATCATGTTTATAATTGGTTTTGACACTTGTTAAAGAATAAATATTGTATGATAAATTTTACTGAACTTTTCTCAAAACGCTGATGGACACCTGGAAAAGACACAAATCCACAAATCTTTCACGGTTTTGCCTGCTTTTCAGGACTTGGATAATGAAGTAAATCATTCTGTGACAGGATTAAACCAGCTGAAATTTTAGAGTGATGGTACCAAAATGAATGGGAGGATTAAATGGATAAAAATGCTAATCTAGTCAGAGACAACAAAATTCAGCCATTCAACATCCGCATTACAGGAGTAATTCAAACACAGCATTGAAAATTTGAGGGAAGTTGCAGTCTGTCAATTAAGAGGATAACTGGAAACTACCATTTCCCTATTTAATGATTCATCTCCTTTTCTAGAATAAATTCCACTGATTTCAACAGGGTTACTTACAAAAATGGATGTTACTTTACAAGAACGGGCACGGCAGATTCATGCCACACAACGATGTTCACCTTGGTGTTCTTGAAACTGATGACTTTGTACTTTGAATATCTTTATTTTTTTAAATCAGTCGCTGGTTGAACTGTGATTTTCTTATCATGAATTAAAGCTATGATTTCATATTATCTACTGCCTTGAGACAATACTCAAGGAAGTGGATAATATGAAATATTACTTTTTTGGTATCTACAACCGTTGCCTTGAGACAATACTCAAGGCAGGGGTTATAGATACCAAATATTTGTTGACCTCATGACTTTTAACTGATGTTTGTTTTGGCTTTGTGAGCTGAGGTATTTTGGAACTGTCTTTAGTGGTCTCCTAGTTAACAGTTGGCTTGCGATAGATAGAGCTGAATAATCAGTCAGCCCTGGTTGTAATCAAAATGTTTACCAGAAGCATACTTTGAATTTGTAGTTCTGCTTGGAGTTGGTTTGAAATAATTTTGGAGCCTTCTTTTTCAAACCATGTTGAAAAGTCGGATGTTAAAGGATAAATTGTTTGGAAACAGAAAGACTGAAAAGTCACGGGCAGAATTTAAGTGGCTAGGTTACTGGACAGTGTTTCTTTAGGAGCTTTTTCCTTCTTGAATATTCAGTAATTTCATACCCAAGTTTAGATTTTTCCAGATTTGCTCTCAGGATAAATAGTGGCTTTCATCTGAGGGACCTCTGAGAGTCAAGCATGAATTTCCTGGAAGATTGGCTTTCTTTTGGTGAAAGAACTGTACCTGGCAGAGTTCGAGATGGAATGGCAGTGCTTAGGACTTTTTGACCTAGTTGAGTAGCAAGGAAGTTACCTTTCCCATTTGAGCAGCTCTGCCTCTAACTTGAGGAGTTTTGAGACACACAAGGTTTCCATTGTCTCATCCTGAAATGCTGGGTTTGGGGTTTCTGCTGTGACTCTTTTTTTCCAGCCCTTTGAAATACCAGGCTCATGTTGTGCTTGCAAACAAAGAAGCTGAAGAAAGTTTTCACCAACCTCTTCACATAAGGGTATATTTCAGGCTTGTTCAGTAAAAAGGCCTTGCAGTGCAAGCCCTTGTCTGGCAAGATAACAGCCCAAGTTCAGTGGGCTCATGGAATACTAATTAGTCTCTTCGTTCAGATTTTCCTATTTTCTTCCTATTTTTTCCATGAAGATTGAATACTTAGCCTGTCGCCAACATTCTCTGTGGTTTTTCTGGAAGAATTTTACTGCTTCATGGTGGCTTGGAGAAGCTGGTTCCTCTCATATTTATTTCAAGTCTTTTTTTTTTTTTTCAAAATGAAGTATTCAGACGGTGTGAAAGCATCATCTCTGTGTTTAGAAAAATTCTGTTTGCACCTAAAAACTCTGCAACAGTGAAAATCTAGTGTACTTCGCTACCTTCAGAATAATGGAGCCATTGAAAAATCATCAAACGAGGATGATCTCAAAGAACAGTCATGTTTTCTGAAGCTCTGTGCAGGAAAAATCTCAAGTCATGGCTGATGAGGTGTCTCAGAAATGTTAACAGTGTCAAACAACTGGCAATTGGTTCCTGTGGCAGGAAATAGCAAAGGCAACTCAGTGCTACAAGCCTTATTGGCCTTATTGTTGTTGGAATTGTAGTTTCCTCCTTTATAATCATCATGTGTTGTAAGTGAATTTGGTTTAGACCCTGGAGAATGCATATTTTGCCTGTGTGTGGTCTCTGCTCGTGTGGTAAGAATGGCCCTAGCTAGTGAACACACAGCTCTTGGGCAAAATGAAATATTTAGCTGGTCACTTGGTTTATGCGAATGCATTTGTCGCAGAAAAGTTTGGAACGTGGCAGGATGAAGAAGGGGAATAACTTATGCTGTGAAGAGCTACTAAAAACAAACCCATCCCTCTGGCGTAGGGAGTCTCTGGGCCACAAATTACTAAGGGCTGGGAAAATATTGGGAGGAGTATCACTGTGAAGTTGCCCATTGCCTTGCTGTCGGCCTTTGCTGGAGACAAGATGCCGGGCTTTTATAAAGAACTGCTCTTTGATCTGACCCTCTATGCCTAGTTTAATCAACTATTGCTTTTATATTTTGTCTGTGCAAAAAAAAAATTGCAACAGAGAACAGACGATAAAGAAATTAATTTGTGTTGTGTTAGACTGTAAGGGAAAACTACCCCTTTGAAATCAAAGGCCCCAGACGAAGCTTTTTCCAGTTCTGCATGTTGATATAGTTGGTGATGAACATTAGTATTGGTGAGACATGAGCAGAAAACATAAGTACCTGCTGTGGCCTTAGATTCTTGCCAGGAAAAATTGCTCAGTTAAGTGAAATCATTTGGTTTTCTTTGAAGATCTCTCTGGTTCTAGCTGATTCTGTATTAATACTGAAAACTATTTAATTCTGCCTTCATCTTCTCCAAAGTAACCTGTAAACTTTCTACACACTTCAAGCAGAGATGGTAGTTAAATCTTGTGCACGGCTGTTTCTGAATTCTACTGCAGATACTTCCATGCAACCCAGGAGACTCCACTGACGATAGGAGTGAGCAGCTTCTCTTTATTCTTGCGTGTTCCTACAGACAGACAACTGACAAATGTTGCCTAACAAAGTAATAAAAGTAAGAGACAAAAAGGAATAAAATAATTGCTGAACTTCTATTTGATGATTTTGATGATTTTGATAATTTTGATAATTTCTAGCAGTGAATGTTCTTTGAACCCAGGCAATAGGTATGTTCAGTGATCATAACTCAAGCAGATTTCTTGTATGCTGAGCTACCAATGATACCAGGCTTGCAGTATCATTTGGATGGAAAAGACCTGCAGCTTAAAATGTTGCTCATGGTAGAACAAAGATTAAACTATATTACTTCTGCATGGCCTCTGGTCTTCTAGGAATCGCTCCCCATTTGTTCTAGGGTAGATGAGCATCACTCCAAAGCCCCAGCAAGCCAGAAGAGTCCAGGGACAGAGTCTCCATAATCAGCATGGCCCTCTTGTCTCAGTAGATAGCCCATAAGCTCTGTATCATGGTAGGAAGTTCCACCACTATCTCACCCTGCACTGTGCAAGAATTACCTGTCCATGTTTGTAGAACTTTTGGAAAGATAAAACTTGGGATGTAGCTGAGCTCTGTGGGCAAAGCTCTGATTTGAAACTTCTGGCTGAGAACTAGCCATCAAACCCACAAGAATTATCTTTTACACATTTGCTTCATGTTCATGTTCAATGTTCTGAGCATTTACTGAAATACAACATATTTATAAAGGCTTGTGATAGGACTAAGGGCAATGGCTATAAACTGAAGAGGGGCAGATTTGGACTAGACATAAGGAGGAATTTCTTCTTGATGGGAGTGGTGAGTCACTGGCACAGGTTCCCCAGGGAAGGTGTGGCTGCCCCATCCCTGAAGGAGTTCAAGGCCAGCCTGCATGAGGACTTAGGCAGCCTGATCTAGTCGATTGTGTCCCTGCCCATGGCACAGAGTTTGGAATTAGATGATCCTTTAAGGTCCCTTCCAATCCAAACTACTCTATGATTCTGTGTCGCCAACTTAAAGAAATGAAGAACTTCATTCTTATAATGCCTCTTAAGTAATTCTTCCCCCCCGCCTCTGGTTTCATTGTCTTTTAAACTTAGGGTTTAAGTTTCAAGTGTAAGTCTGTGTTCTTCATACCCATAACTGCTGTGGAGCATCAGTGTCACACTTCAAATGCAAAAAACATAGTTTACCTCAGACCTCTTTTCATATAGCATGTTGGGTTTCTGTCTTATTCAGGGTGTTAAAGCGTGGCCCTTACTACACAAACATCATTCTAGAGTGAGCAATTTGTTTCATGCAAAATTGTCTCTGTGGAAAGACCTGATGTTTATGTGGGTTTCCCACATTTCTAGTCATGGTGTAGCCTTTGTTAACTCTTTCTCCTCCCTTCCTCTGGGATACTGGATCTTCAGTTTTAGATCAGTCAGAGATTCTTCCATTTTGCCATTACTTTTTGTACCTTTGGTTTAGACACTATTTTTATGTTTTACTTTCAGTGTAGTGCAGGTCACCTAATGGTTTTTTCCCCATTCCCTGTGTTTCTCTTCCTTCTAGCTTTAAGTGAAGGTGAGTAGAGAACAAGTCTGGCCGAGTTGGCTAATGTCAAACGTAATGGTCTCTTACGATCTTTCTTTCCACTGGCACTTAGTGATTGAAGATATATAATGATGCAATGTATAAATCTTATTTTGTTGCCTTCTGTATATCTGTAGGGATTCAGCTCCTCTGCAACTTTTACTTGTTCTATTCTTCAATTTAAGATTATTTGCTTTAATGTCTTTCTGCTGCTGGTACAACAGCGTGTTCATTAATCACTCCACCCCAAGGTGCTTGAAAGCAATTGTCTTTATCTGGTGACACAGTTCCAACAGCCTTTGCCTAGCAGAATATGTGCTTTTACAGAGCTCCTCCCCTGGATATTTTTGTGTGTCTGGACAGAGAGCCAGAGGTTATAAAACTTTGTGTGCCAGGTTAAAAGTTAGCCACTTCCTATTTAGGGTCAGGGAGACACTTCCCCAAGAGGTACACTCTTAAGTATTGTCCAGTACATGATTTTTCAGCTTTATATCTTTGTCCAGATACTGTCAGTCAGTGTTCCACTAGATGAAACACTGTTTGGTAACTGCTGGTCTACTCTCTTCTAAATTAAACCCCCTTTTCGAATGTCTCAGACCATGCTGCCCTGAAACTATTGTTTATTTCTTTGTTACACATGAGCATATGAAATAAGAGGAAATGATTTCCCTGCTGATCTGAATATATACCTACTAACTTGTTTAATTGGAGTTGTGTGTGTGGAGGAGACAGTTTTCTGATAGTTTCTTTTCCCTAAAATACTGTAGGCTAAATTCTGGGTAACAAAATCCAATCTGAAGCAGTGGTTCCTAATTTAGCACCAGGGCACTTGTACAATATTTGAGAGCAAGAAAACGCTCCTATGTTTTTATTATGGTACTTATTGTGAGTAAGCAAGCTGCTAGTTAATGGTGTTACGCACCTTCCTGTCTGCCCTGACCTGGGGAGGTAGAAAATGGGACATTTTCAGAATGGACAACAGCAAGTGAACACCTCCTGATAAACCATGAACAGGGCATTTAGCAGTCATCAGGACAGAAAGCAGAAAACCACAATTAATTCTCAAAATATGAGAAAACCTGCTGTGCTTTCTCACAAAATAACCTCAATGGACTGAACATTTCTTCAGCCAGTTTTTTTAAGTGGCAAAATATTAAGTCTGTGCACTCTTTCAGAGATGTTAATTGCTGATCTGCTTTCAAGGGTAAATATGAAGGCTATGTTGTGCACCCTCCTTGAAATACTTGGAAAGAGTCTTGTTCACAAAGAAAGCATCCTTCTTTCCTTGATCCTCTACACCACATGATCTCTATTTGCCTTTACCATCTTAGCAATAGCACACACATTTTGGGCTGTATGGCAAAGCTTGAGTCGTGAAAGTTGAGGTATGTGGCATAGAAAAAGGCTTTGGTACGCCAATAAAGCTGTATCTCTAGGTGGTAAAAGTATATGGGATTTTATCTCTTATTTTATTAGGTAGATTAATTACAGGGTCATAGCTATCACCCCACAGTTAAATCACAGGAGTCTTTTTTTTTTTTCACTGTCTTGCTCTGTTCTCTCCATACTTAAATCTCACTCTCAGTCTGAATTTATTTTCCTCATGGAACATTAAAATAAACTCTCCTGAACCATTATGCTACTCGGAGAAGTAGCATATATTTAAAAATATAGAGATATTCCTATGGGCTTATGCAGTCAATAACTCAAAATAGCTCGTGTTTACCACAGCACAGCTATCATAGACTTAGTCGTTCCCACAGAGGCTCTTTGTTACATTTGAAAAATACTGATTTTGAAATCAAAGGATCTGGTTTTTATTTACATGTCTGTGCCAAGAGGCCTTATAGTGGTTGCAAATGACATTGCACAGACCTCCTGGTCTGAAATGCTGAGACATGAGACTTTCACGGCATCACCCCACCCAGACTTCCCACAGCATACGACCCTTCTTCTGGCCCAGGCGCGGCAGAGCCCTGTGGTCCATTCCCCAGGGTGCTGGGTGTAGCCTGCCCATGGTCTGTGGGACCTTTTGTGAAATATTTCAGCTAGTTTCTACTCATAATACCTTGTGAATCTTTACATTCTTAACATTATCTCACCTCCTTGTTACTGTCTGATTGACTGTTTTCTTGCAGTGCCTGCCTATATCACTATTTTAGATGTCAATGTGCATTTCTATTGCTTCATCACTCACAATGCTGAATAAAGTTGTCTTTTGTCATGCTCAGAGAAGAAGTTGCTTACCTGGTTTGTATGTGTTGGTTTCTTCTCATTTCCAAGCAACGTCTCTTCAGTGTGGAGTAGCATTTATCCAAAAATTGTTGAGCCAAGTCATTAACTCTAACAGCAGTTTTCATTTCTCAGTGGGGGTGTCCACTGTTCCAGCTATAATGTGTGGGTAGAGATGCATCTAATCTGCAGCCCCCACAGAGCAGAAGTTTCCAGCCCTCCTGATACCTCCTGACAATTACTTGAGATAAGTAAGTTCTGAGAAGAGCATAGATATAATTAATAAACATTTTTTGGTCATTTGCCCACATGTTAACATGACATCATGGATTGCTGCCTGTTTGTATGCCAGTATTTGCTGCCTGGCTCTTGGAATATCAAGATACATCCCCAAAATGCCTGTTTTCTCACTGACTTTAGGGGAGACTTAGAACAATTGGCTGATGTTTAGAACAGCAGAGGATTTGCAGTTAGGTTAATTACAATCGAAGTGGCAACAGGCACATAACTGGATGAAGGGTCCACACAGGGAACACAGGGCCTGCCTGCACTTGGTGGTCTTCTGCCTCTTCTTTGGAGGATATTACACCCGTAAATATTGCTGAAGACCAAAAGAAAACTTTGGTTTTGTGCATTAGATATTCCTTGTTATGAAAGAAAAATGAATACTTTCCATAGGATAAAAGATTTAATCTAGTTTTCAGCTCAATATCTGTTTATGTGGTGATGATTTCCATCTCCACTATATTGTCTTTCAGCTGTAACATTTTCTCCACTTTGCAGGCAACTTATTGAAGACATTTGCCACAGAAGGTTTGAAACATATTATTTATGGCTCCAGTCTGTCACCCTCAGACAATATTCTGAGATGATGTAATGCAGCTGTACATAGCATCTCTATTTTTTTTCTGTGCTAAGGTTTTTCTGTACTTTGACCTTTAATAAAATATAAAAGATAATGTTTATTTTATCTTGTGCTAGAATTCTGTAGGAAGATGTGTAAAAGCTGGTATAAATTATCTTCTCTGTTACATTTTATAATTTTTTCCCATTGTGCAAAAGGGATAAGTTCTGATCAATTCAGTTGAGGGTATAAGCAAACTCCGTACTTCTTTGTCTTTGTTATATCTGGATTTGGGGTTTCAAAGTGCTTTTGAGACTATTTTCATTGTTAGGAAGAGAAGTGACATTTTGTTAGAATTCTTCAGTGAATGAGTTCACAGTTAGCGTGACACACGAGACTCATTTCCTCATTCGTTACTATTTTAAACATACACTTATCCTCCCACTGTTCCTGAAAAAGTTCTGTTTCTCTTAGTTTCTCTGCCAAAAGAAATCCTATAAAAGCTATCATAGCTCCTTAACCAGACAGAGAGTGAGCAGTCCCTTTGGATAATGAATAGGAGCAGTTGGTGCTGTGAAGGTCATGTCTCCATGGGCATTTTGAGGGGGGTCCCTTGTGCATGTTCTGCATACCAGCCAGGCACTCTAGGGTTCGTTATAGGCAATGGAGAGGGATGGGCACTTCTTGGGTGCATTTCATCCACATTGAAGACTGAAGTATAAAAAAGAGGTGGATGGGTTGCATAAAGAAAGTCGAGAGTCCTCCACACAGGAGTTTCTCTCATTCCCTGGTCCTGTAATCAACCCCTGTCCAGTTCCTGGCTTAGCTCAAAGCTTCTCAGAGCTGCTGACAGTTTTGGCACAGCATCCAGAACTGAATGGGGTGCAATGTTCAGACATCGTACTCGGTGGAAATAGACACAGAGGTGCTGGAGTGTTTCCAATGGGCACTGAAGCTGGTGGAGAGTCTGGAACAGAAGTCTTATGAGGAATGTCTGAGGGAACTGTGGTTGTTTAGTCTGGAGATGAGGAGGCTGAGAGGAGACCTTACAGCTCTCTAGAAGTATCTGAAAGGGTGTTGTAGTGAGGTGGATGTTGGTCTCTTCTCCCAAGTACCAAGTTATAGGACAAGAGGAGATGACCTCAAATTGCACTGTGGGAGGCTTAGATTGGATATTAGAAAAAAAAATTCTTTATTGAAAGAGGAGTCAAGCACTGGAACAGGCTGTCCAGGGAAGGGGTGGAGTTTCCTTCACTGGAAGTGTTCAAAAACCACATAGATGTGACACTTTGTGACATGATTTAGTAGGCATGATGGTGCTGGGCAGATGGTTGGACTGGATGATCTTAGAAGTCATTTCCAACCTTAATGATTTTGTGTTCACTCTGCAAGGAAGTGTCAATCTGGCTGTGGTTAAGGAGGCTCTACAGAGGGATCTAAACAAGCTGGATCGATGGGCTGCAGCCAATGGTATGAGGTTCAACAAGGCCAAGTGCCAGATCCTGCACTTGGATCCCAACAACTCCATGCAGTGCTACAGGCTTGGGAAAGAGTGTCTGGAAAGCTGCCTGGCAGAAAAGGATCTGGAGGTGTTGGTTGACAGATGACTGAACATGAGCCAGCAGTGTGCCCAGGTGGCCAAGAAGGCCAATGACATCAGAAATGGTGTGGCCAGCAGGACCGGGGAATAGATTGTGCACCTTGAATACTCACCATTGGTGAGGCTGCATCTCAAATACTGTGTTCAGTTCTGGGCCCCTTACTACAAGATGGACGCTGAAGTCCTGGAGTGTGTCCAGAGAAAGGCAATGAAGCTCGTGAAGGGTCTGGAGAACAAGTCTTATGAGGAGCGGCTGAGGGAACTGGGGTTGTTTAGCTAGAGAGAAGGAGGCTGAGAGGAGACCTTTTCACTGCCTACAACTACCTGAAAGGAGGTTGTAGAGAGGTGGGTGCTGGTCTCTCCTGCCAAATGACAAGTGATAGAAGAAATGAAGAAATGGCCTCCCCCACCTAGGGGAGGTTCAGTTTAGATATCAGGAAAAATTTCTTCACCAAAAGGGTTTTCAGGCACTGGAACAGGCTGCTCAGGGAAGTTATTGAGTTACCATCCCTGGAAGTATTCAAAACATGGGTACATGAGGTGCTTATGGATATGCTTTAGTAGTGGACAGGTACGGTTGAACATAAAGATCTCAGATATCTTTTCCAACCTAAGATTCTATGATTCTATGAATCATTACAGGGCTGCATTCACTGACTTCATGGCTTCCTCCTTCACCCCAAGTTTTGCATTACAAGTATGCTCAAGTGTAGAGGTGGTACTGTGCTTAGGCAACTTGTAAGTGCTTGCATGCATTACACTGGTTGGAAGTACAGTGTTTATCATCCCACCTGCCTCTGTTTTTTCATGTCAGTGCTATTATGTGATCTCCTGGGCTTCAGAGATTTTTATATGTAAAAACTCTTACCCTGATAAAAGTCATAAAACTGTGAGCAGTCACAGTATATGAAGAATAGGAAGTAATGAAGTAATGAAGAGTAAGAGTAGTGATTTGCAGAGAGCTGTTTAATGCAGAATTGCCAAGTGTATCTTCTTCTAGAGATTTAATGAAGGACAAAGTTGTTTGTGATGACCATATAATGAAAAGGAAAATGTTCTCTTCTCTCATGGTCACTGACGTATTGATATCGGCAGTTGTGGCAAATTAAATTGCATCTGAATTTCTGTTTGCTTCATCAGATTTGCTGGGAGAACAGCACAGAGTGTTTTCAATGTGTTTCCTCATTTTAACTTTAACAGAGGTCCTTTGATTTCTATTACTTGTGGTTTGTAAAATCATTCTGGTTAGGGTTTTTTATGTGCTTTGAATTGCTGGTATATTCTCAACCTGAATTAAAGCCACAATATTTTATTAATCTTGCTTTATATTTAAATCATTGATTTATCCAAATGTTCTTTCAGGAAAGTATCAGGAATATAATGCTTAACCTCTGTAGAAAACCGTCTCCTAAACAGAACTATTTTCTGGCTTCCAGATGAAATAACTACTCTCCAATTGCTTTGGTGCAAATGTACTTATACAGTCCTTCTAGCAATTTTTTTTGCTGACAGAATCATAGATAAAATAGTGGGTTTGGTTCCCATGAATTTCTAAAATGAGACAGTGATATTTTTCGTTCTCTTTCATGGCTTTTATGGAGGAATATTTCTCCCAGCAGGAAAAAAATATCAAAATTTCAATGCCCCGTCCATACTTCTTGAAGCAATGTTTCTGCATGTAGTCTCCCATATTGATTTTACAGTCCAGACTCTCTCAGTAGTAAATATACTTGATGACAGAGTTTGGCTAAAATATAGCAATTAACAGACAAGAGGGTGTTTTTAAGATTCAGCAACTAGTTAATTGAATACACTTGTCCACTAGCTCAGTCATACATGGTTTTACTATAAACATTGTTTTTCTAACGTGTCTTTTCCTTGTTCTATCTGAATGTTTAATTGAAGCAGTCAATTTGAGGTATAAATAGGAGACACACAGAAGTTATGAGCGATGCAGGAGTTCAAGATAATCTCGGCTGCACCATGTTGATTGCATAGAACATGGCCAAGACTCCCCAGTGATTCTTCCACCTGACTGCAGAGAGAAAGGTTTGGGGATTTTTCAGACCCTGTGCTTCACTGGTCTGCAGGAGAGCTACTGAAGATGTGAACAGAAGCATCAACACTGAGAAGAGTTTTTGCTTTAACGATAAAATAGACTTGCTTCTTTAAGATGATTTTTCAGCCCTAGCGGTTTGTAGCAGTCCAGTTGTTAGGTTATTGGTATTGCAGAGACTTCTTCTCCAGATAAGAAATTACAGGCAGAGGGGAGAGAGGTACAGAATATAAGTGTGGACATCTGAACAAAATCTTTGTCGTCCTATACAATTAATGGGGGAGAACAAGCCCAAGTACTAGTTCCTTACTTCAAGTTGTCCTTGGCATGACTTTCTCCTTCTCATTGACTGCCAAGGTAGCTGGGGAGGCTGGTTTTCTAATTTAGGCACCTAAGTCAGGTACTGAAAATTGGTAAGACAAGAATGGTGGCATAGTAATGGATTTGTTCGTGTGAATTTGCCTGTGAGATGTGCTGTCCAGTAAATACTTAGTGACAGTCCTGTTGATGAGGAATTGTCAAGCTCTGAGCAGGAAATTGGAGCTGACATCTTGGTGCCACCGAACTCTTGGAGACTGAGTTAGCTGGAATTGGTCTTTCACCCTGTAGGCCAAATGCAGCAAGATATGCACCCATCCCACCCTACCCTTCCTGATCAGATGCTCTTTGCCTGCACTTCGTGCTGGATAGAGAAAAGATGCTCCAGTCCACAATTTTAGTTTACCCAAACTGCACAGAAAGAGTTTGATTTTCTCCATTATTGAGGGGAAACACAGAGGTGGATAGAAGATGTTACTAAGAAATGAACATGGAAAGCAATTCGTCGTTTTCATGTCCAAATCTATATGACAGCAATACTCACTTAATTGAAAACTGTTTTCCTGCAAAAGAAAAAGAAGTCTGTCTTTTCTACCCTGCAAAGTTCATTATTGTTGCCAGAGAAAACACTCCTTGCAGAGAACTTAATGAATATTAAAGTCTGCTTTTACTGAGAGTTTCCTCTGAATCTCTCACAATATAATTAAATGGTGGCTTGTGTAACTGATTACTATTAGCTATTACTGGACACATCCTGATATTTTCCTTAGGATCAGTGGTCATGCGCATGGATTTACCAGAATTTTCAACTCAGAGGAAGAGAACTTGCCAAGGGGTTTGGATACATCTGAGGGTATGTCTGGACTGTACATGGTGGTAAAAAAAATCCTGCCTTAGGTCCATGTAGCTGGATGCACAGGGACTAGTGTGATGCCAAGGGGAGACCTTAGTTTGAATCCCAGAAGCAGAGCATCTGCAGCACTACCTCCAAGGTGTCTTGTTTGCGTTTTGGAAGCGATGTTGCAGGTGCAGCTACCCTATTCCATTCCTGGCTCCAGATCTGGGGTTTTCAGGGTTGGTTTGGTGATGTCGGCACCAGAATCCTGTGTGCGTGTACCTGCATTGTGCAGAATTGTTATCCCCAGATTTTAATGTAGAACCATTGGGTACAAGCTAACAGAAATTGGCTCATCAGGTTCAAAGTGATGCCTTGTTCCTTAAGAGTTTGGAACAAATTTTAGCAGTTATCCAGCAACTTAAATATTCACAGTTGGCATAAAGGAACATGCTTACAGATCTTCCCAGAGTGGGTAAAGAGAATAAGCAGCTGGCATGAAAAGGTACACAGCAGATGGTCTATAAACTCCCCTGAACTTTTACTCTTGAGTCACTCTCTAATCCTACAGCAGCCACTGATCCCTGACAGCTGTGTTAAAACAAATACACCTGAAGAAGAGGGACCAGCCACTGAGCGAGGCTTTGTCCCCCTAATTCTGCATTTGTGCTTGTCAGTGCTATTTTGGTTGTCCTAGCAAGGTGAGATCAAAGAGGCGCTTTCCCTATATCCAGGGAGATTAGTTGCTGGGGGTGGGTGTGCTTTTCTAAAGTAATTTTTTCCTTGAAGTTGACTTGTATGAGTCAGCCAGACCCAGAAAAGGGAGAGTGTGGGTGTGGGAGGTTTGCACAAGATTATTACACTCTTTCAATAATCTGTGTTTCTTGTCATCCATCTGTAATTTCAGAGAATCCAAAAATTAACCTTGGATGGGAAGCAAAGCACAGCTTTTAAATGTTTATTTTTTTCTGGTGTCTTTTCTTTTATGTTCTGAGGTGCTTTTCTGGAAATCTACTTAAGTGACTAGCTACAAAAAAACATTTGAGATCTCATTTATTCAGAAAGGATGGCTTGAGCCACTCCCTCAGAGCATCGGGAGCAGAAGAGTGTTGTATTTGGCTTATCCTGCAGGGAAACAAGAGACACAGGTGTCTTCATCTTCTGTCTGGGGAAAACTTGCCTCAAGATGTTGTTACTGTGTTTTAAGGAGGGAGAACTGTGTGGTTTGCTCAGGAGTCTTTGTGAAGGCTTTAAATAATATTGATTATTAATTAAAGGTGGCTACTGGGAAGATGGTGAGCAGCAGCTTCTAAAAGGAGGAAACAGGAAGAGATACCATTAGGTTGTCTGCAAGACCCGTGTAGGTAGAAAGAGAGAAATACAGTTGGAGTAGAAACACAGTGGAGTTACTTGAAGGGGAAGGATCTCTGGGATGTCCTGGCAACTTCATACACAATTTGGAAGCATTTTGTGGGAAAAGAATAATGCAAACAGATGGGACAAGGTACAGGTTCTTCTCCGCACCCTTTTCTGTGAAGGAGTGAAAAGAATAAAAGCTTCAGACTCTTGGCCAGTTATTCAGGGACACAGTGAATGTCAGAGAAAAAACAACTGGAAAGCAATAGCGATGAAACAGCCTGGAGTGTGGAGTGATGGAGTAGCCAAGTGAAAGAAAAAGCAGATTTAGAGCCCGAAAGGAGACAGAAGACATGGGTAAGAAACTACGAGAGGATAGAGAAGGCAGGAAAAGGGACTTAAGAGTTGGTTATTCGTTTTCAAAGAGAAAGAAGAGGAGAAAGAATAAGAGCTGAAATGGTAGAAGTGAAGAAAGAGGCTGAAATCAGAAAGAAAAAGGAATCTAGCAAGAAAAGAAAGGGTTAAAGAAAAACTCTTGGAGACCAAAGAATAAGCAAATCTAGTATAGTATTAAAAAGAAAAATAGGAAAGTGAAGAAGAAAGTTGCAGAAGTAAGAGTTAATAAGTAAAAGAGAATAAAGAAGAAAAGGAGAAAAAGTCAAGGGAAATAAGTTCTTATGCTCTAGAAAGCTTGATTCTGGCCTATTTTGATGTATGCTTTCTTTAGTATATACTGGACAGACAGTACCAGGGGAACATTGGAAGGATTGAGGAAAATGATCTGCCTGACCATAGAAGACAGGGGTTCTGGATGAAGAACTGCAATGGGAAGGGGAGATGATGGCTCTAAATTGGCATTCCCAGCAAATGAGCCTCACTGACCCTTGCAGACTTCTGCAGAGCCTTTTCTAGGCCCTTTCTGCACATACAGAGGCCAGGTTTCAGTTTTTAAGGTACAAAACCATTCTCAAACTCCACCTAGAAACCTGGTGAAGTCAAATCACTGCCTGGGCTGTACATCTTTACTTGCAGAAGTGGTATGAAGTTGATAGGCTTACCCAGATGGGTTGTACTGGCCACACAAAAGGAAAAAGAAGGGGGAAATGATAGAATAATAGAATAATTTAAGTGGAAAAGGACCTCTGCACACCTCCAAACCACAACCGCTTCTCCACCCCCAAGCACAATGGTGAAGTTCTGCAGGACTCACTCCAGTATATCAGTTTTTTCTTGGGTTGGGAAGGCTGAAATCACAACAGCAAAGGCTTTTGGGCCAGTGTGTGTAAGAGCAAAAAAACCCCTGAAGGTTATGCAGACAGTAAAAATGCTTAAAAATCTCCATAGCTACATTGTTATCAAACTTTCAAAATCTAGGCATTTCCATTTTAGTGTAACTGTGTTCAGTGTTGTAACTCCAACCCAAGAAAAACACCCTTCTAATAGTCTAAAAGCATGCAGTTTAAAATGATACCCACTTAAGAAGTAATTTCACTCATTTGATGTTTAACTGCTTCCTTTTTCCCAGATTCAAGAGGGCTGTTTTGAGGAAGGGAAGTTTTGCTGTATCACGTGGCTGATATTGTGGAGATTGAAAATAACAAAGTACAACAGCCAAACTTAGCATTACCTTGTGTTAAAATACGCTGCTGATTATCTACTCTTTTACTAAGAAATAATACAGTTTAGTGTCACATATTTATGGCTCAGCTGCTTCTGATCAAACTAAACCCTCTTACTTGAGGCAAAAGAAAGGTCTATTACACACAGACACCAGATGGCTCAGGATATTTGTCTTTTCTGAGGGCAGCGTTAAGGCGTGGAGAAAAAACTTGGTTCAGAGGCTGCCCTGAGGCCCTTGGGGTTATATTTTTTTTAAAAAGCAGCCAATAACCCTCGCCTCCAGAATGAAAAAGCTCAATTCACTGACTCATCTTTCCGATAACAGTCACATCATCATTTTAAAAACAAGCAAACTCAATGACCAAACCCAAACAATTTCCCTGAATGGAGTGGCAGTGAGAAGCTGAGCTTTGATTTTAACTACTAGCTCTGTAGTGACAGTCAGATGTGCCTGGGGGGACATCTAGGAAGCGTGGGGGATGCACTTGAAGTAAAATAGCAGTAAGCACTACCTTAAGGAAAGAGTATCCACATATCTTTAAGCAAACCTTATTCTTATCACAAGGAACTTTTGCACTGTGTTACCTAATGCATACCATTTGCATTCCAAATAGTCATTACATAAATGTTTGTCATCCTCGCTTGTTTTGCTATGAGATGTGTAAGCTCTTTAAGGCTGTGCCTCGTGATACGGACACCAGGCTCATTTAGTCTCTCATTTAGTTCAGTTCCACTTCCCTATGACATCTCCTGTGACTTTTGACCATTACTGAAGTTTCTCTGTACTTCAGCTCACAGCTCATAAAAAGGGATAGGAGGGTAGGAGCCAGGGCTTTTGCTGGCCAAAGGAAAAGCCATTAAGGAGGATATTGCATACGCAGGTAATGAGGCTGTATCCAAAGGATTTAGTACCATTAGCTTAAAGAGCTGATATGTTGTGTCAGGCCAGACACAGCCCTCTCTGACTGGGAATGCCCCTTTCCACCAAGCAGTGAGAAAAGGGGTCTTCGGTTTCTCCCTATGAAAATACTCACATGCATTTATAAGGCTGTCTCTCCAAAAGCTGTAGAAATAGCCACTTCCTTTGTCTTCTATGGTTCAGTTAACACATTTCTGAACACTATAAAACACTCATGATTGAGATATTGCAAGGTAGATACAGGGGAAGATAGGTATGAGATTGCATAGTACAGCGTGCCTAAGAGATCATATTTAAGCAAAGAAAAAGGTCAGATTTACTACAGGCAGATCACTAGATGAGCTGCTGACATGTACAGCTAAGGATGAGCTGCTACATCACAAGAAAGATTGAAGGCTGTTTGTAATCTGGTCATGTTAATATGATTTGGTCTTGGCCTTGAAGGAACAGAATAATAACCTGTCTTACAGAAAGCATGTTGTGAAGATACAGTGTTTTTTAGCCACATTTACTAATGCATATAAAAGATAAGATGGTATCTCACACCATCAGTGTAGCAGAAATCAATGAGCTTACGTTTCTTCACTGTGATATCATCAAAATGCAGGACACAAATTGTTACCTCCTTCTTCTTAGTTGGCATCAGTGTGGCTGTTTTCCCAGCTACATTCCTTGAGGACCAGAGTGAGGATTCTCAGGGTATTGAGGTCTTTGTCATCATTTTTCTTTTCTTACAGTTTTTTCTTTGAATTTGGAGTTCACAAAGTGAGCGACAAGAAACACCGTGGAGAGAATGAAGGCATTACTTTTTCAGTCTCAGGGTCTTTCTCAAGATATTTTAAGACCAAGGTATTTTCAGTACATGGCAAAATAATTGGAGGTGATGTTTTTCCCTTTTAGAAATTTTCAGTAGGGGCTGGCTATCTCCATCGCGCTTACTTTAGAACTGAGCCAGGTCCACACAGAGGAAAATTAGAAGAAAAGTTTGTGTCTTGCCTCAGTTATTTTCTAGGCTTCAGGAGGGGTTGTTTGGAACATAACGATTTCACAGACAGCTTGAACATTATGTCAATGTTGGCAACAAGATATGGTGTCATTATTCCTTGGAAGGTGTTCTTTTTAGGCTGTTTGTTTTCCCTTGTGGTGCACCTTCAGTCCCCACCCACACCTGCTGCCATGTCTGCTCTGAGGGATGGAAAGATTGATTTTATCTAATTTTACCACCCACTCTGAAGCTGTTGGTTCAGAACCTCTGCTGAGACTCTTCATGTCAGGTGTTGTGAATGGCAAAGCTGCCTAAAATCCAGCTTCTTAAATGCTGAATCCCTTCTACACAGAAAATCCCTTACAGAAAAGTAAACTGATTACCCTCTGAATTTACTGTATGTACAGTGGTGGCCTATATAGTTTATTCAATTTTCCTCTGTTTTTCTATGCCCATACACATGCATGCACACTCACATACACACTTACAATTTAAGGATTAGCAGAGCAATTCAATGTTGTAATTCTTACCCCTTCTCTGAGCTGTGAAATTGTTAACACTGACAATTAAATCAATATCACAGGCATCTGACTGGGAACCCACTGAAACTAAAACTCAAAAACTGTAGTTCCAGATGCTTTGCAAACTCCAACTACTTTTGCATAAGGCTTCCACATTTCATACTTTGAGGTCATTCCAAAGCCATGACATAGCGAGACTTTGCTTTTTAGAAAAGAAAATAATACAAGAGCTTTTTGAAAAAATATATTCTTTGCTTGTGAATAAAAAGTTAGAGGCTGGAGAATGTCTATAGGTTTTATCAGGGTCCAGGTCCTGTTCTGTTTCCTTTGGGAAATAGAGATCCTTTTTTATTCCCTAGGGGAATACTTCATACTAAATAAAAAGAACATTTCAGCCTGGTGGGAGCTGTGTGTGTGCGTCTGTACAGCCCACAGAGATTCACAACTACAGCAGCCGTGCTCCCTGTGCCTTGGCTTGTAGGACCCCAGGGTAGGCTGCCTCTGGCTCCCTGCTGCTGCCCTACAGATAGCACCACAGGAATCCTTTCCCTGTCAGTTATTGGGAGCTGCCAGACCTAAATAACCCTAGAACTGAAAGAATGGGAACCAAAAAAAGGACTCACAAGCTATATGATATGAGGACCTCTCAGGCTTGCCTTTCCCAAACTGAAATTGGTCAGTACCAGACAAGTTTGTCGGAAGTGTCACAGGATGTTTAAAGGGCAAGTATTAGTCATGCTGGTGCAGAGCAGTGTGGTGAGACTAATACGAAGCTTGATTCATCACCCAGATTACCAGAGGATACTTTTCAATGAAAAGGTAAAAAAGGGACAGCTCTAACATGAAAGAGTACATAACATTTAACAACTGTTCCTCCCCCGCAAGGAAATTAATTTGTGGTATATGAAACTAAATTAAGATGACAGTGCCCATCATCATGTGAAATGACATGTGACTCAGTGTTGGCAGTTATCTCCATCACAGTGTCTTCCTGCAGATGTTCTCTGTTTTATGGGAATCTTATAGCACATGAGGTTGGGAAAGATGAATAAAAGCCTCTACAGCCTGATTTGCTTTGCAGAGAAAGACTTCATGCTTAAACTGCTGGCCTGAACAAGAGATGAAAAATAAAAATGTCTTGTTTTAAAGCTCTAGTGTGAAAAATGCAGCAGCTTTGACCAGCTTTCCAATGAATGGTGACATTTGACTGGCTTCTCACTGTGGAGGAAAATTTAACACAACTGTGCTGGTGTCTTAAAGGTCAATTGTTCCTCTCTGACATTCCCTTCTTTAGTAAGAGAGCTGGCATCACTGCATGTGGGAGCAGTCAGGATCTTCTTGGATCTAAGCAGCCCTTAGTATTGTGCCCAGCTGCACAAGTCCATTCATATGGCCCTCTCAAATGCCCATCGCTTTCATCGAAAGATCATTAAAAGATCAAGTACACTTTCATCCCACACATGACTGCATGCCCTCTTGTTTTTAGTGTGGAAATTTCTTTGCATCAGGAATATACTGAGGCTGCAAGAAGAGCTCACAGGAACATAGAAATGTTGGTTGCAAAAGGCTCTACTCTGACCTCGCACTTGAAGCAGGAACATCATCAATGTTGGGTCACATCAAACATAGCTTTGTACAGCCAGATCTTGAAAACATTCAAGGCTGGAGATGTCACTCTGTCTCTGGGTCCTTGTTCCAGTGTTGCACTACCCTCCTGAGGAAGAAGCTCTTTATGCCAGAGGTGCAAAATCACATAGGAACAGAAGTTTCCTGTGTTACACGTCTGGAATCCCACTCTTCTGACTGGTATGAGTTGATGTTGTCTCTCAACAGTGTAAATTACAAACCTGGTATGAACTTAGAAGGTGAATTTAAAGCCTGCAAGGATTTGTAGCAAACAAATCAGCTGTGCAATGACGTCATTAAACCCTAGTGAGAACTTCTGTTTGCTTTTCATTGCATAAATAGGTGGGAGTCCTTGAAAGGGAGCATTGACTGACTCATGAAGTCACTTTATGCAGTGTGGAAAGCTCAGGGCTGTTCCAGTTTCTGCTGCAGGGTAGAGAGAGGCATCTAACTCACTGCCTCTTTCTCAGACCTTTCACTGGGCCATTGTTTCCCCACAGAGCAGAAAGATGGTTCTTCAAACAGGTATCTAACTAGGGTCCTGAATCTAAGCTGCTTCAGTGCCTTAATTAGCTACCACATATCAGCAAACCTGGTGTCATCTGTATGCACGGGTATATGTGTGATCTTGTCATCTTCAGCTGTGAAGTGATGTGACCTAGATGTAGCTGAGGCTGGATGTCATTACTTGCCATGGGGGTGGGCTAGGGGCATGCTGTGGTCTCACAGCTCTCCTGCTGTGCAGTGATGTGGGGACATGCTGGTGGCTATGCCGGTGGATTTACAGAAGGGCTTTTCATCTCTTGTCTAAGATCATTGTGAGATGTTGCTTGCACTCTTAAGTAGCTGAAAGGCAAGAGGGCTGCACTTCAGTGGTAAGTGAAAGGATCTCTTTGTGCAGCTAATCTTGCAAAGCACTGTTAAGTTTGTCATGATTCATGTCCACTGCCTAATACAGACCAGTCACTCGACATGGTCCTTGGGTGTTTAAATTCAAAAAATTCTACTAATACTTCACCTGGTCTGGGGTGGGGGGGGGAAACCTGAAACAAAACCCAAAGAAATTGCATAAAGAGATCTAATATCACTACAAGAAATACGAATCTTCCCTGTCTGGCATGCAAAAATCTCAGGAAGCTTTTTTTTATTGCTTGCTTGCATCTGTATATTTGCTTCTGCTTCTCCATTAAGGGAAGAAGTACCACACTGCTTTCCCTGCCTGGGGCTGCCTGTGGGGTGTCTGCTGCACCTCTCTACATGAGAAATGATGCAAAATTCCTCTTCTGCGATGTCAGACTTGGGTTTTTGCAGACATAAGATCTGCATATCTTACTGTTTGTAAAAAGCAGTGAGGCCTGTGATCATTTAGCCACTGTAGAGTTCAAACCTTTCCATTTTCCCTGTAGCTCCTGCTTTAACACTGTATTGATGGGCCGTGTGTGCTCCTGGAGCTGTCTGTGCAATACCTGTTGACTTTAATAAAAACTATATGGGATAACTGAGACAGAAGTAATTTTGTGATATCATTGTACTTTCTGCCCCATATTGCTGTATTCTGTAGCATCTGTTCAATAAACTTCTTTTTCCCACTGGAGAATCTCTTCAATCCACAGCAGACTGATGACTGCAAGCCAACTAACTCTTTTTCATTCAAAACATCTTAGCTGAATATTTGGGTCACAAAGAATGAGCTTTCAGCCATGAATTTGTTTTGTAGATGTGCACCTGCCTCCAGTGAATTCTTCACAGGACCCAGCTTGCAGTGATCACCTGGGAAGTTCATGGGATCCTTTTTCTTTCTTTTTTTTTTTTTTAATGGCAGCAGACACAGTTAAATTCCACTTAAAGCTGAACCTTAGACATCTCTGGAGGAAAAAGTGCTGAACAGATAAATTCCTCCATGGTCCATACCATGATTGTCATTGCGGGCTACAAACACGGGCTATGTAGAAACCATCAGTTTGCTTCCCCCTGGGACATGAGTTGGCATCATGCAGGAGTTGCTGTGATTTAGGGTTGTTCAGAGATAGAAATGACAGTTCCTGTGCCATGATCTCTGTACAAGGCAGGGAGCAGTGGGGGTGTTGAAATGGCAGGGGGTCTGTGGTCAAGTAGACAGTCTTGCTAGAGGTTAGTGTCTCATCACACTGTGAAGCCCTTGCTTTGCAACCCACTTTGGTGTGCAAGGAGCACTTGTTCCGATATTGAATGGGCAGCTTCAGTCAAGATGACATCTGCAAATTCTTTTGTTTTTTTTTATTTCCTCTGCTTTTTGAGCACAGTAGTGCAAATGTCCATTTTCAGTCATGCGTCAACTTGAGCATCAAAATTTCAGGCTGTTTTTTGTGTATTCAGGCTCATTTCTCTTTCCCTTCATACCTACCATTCCTCCAAAGAGCTTGTTGTCCTTGGGAGCCCAGATGGCTTTTGCTGGCTTTCCTTACATGTTCATAAAATCGTGGGGATATAACCACCCTTTGGGACTGACCTTCTGTAGCTCAGCTATTGCTTCCCTTAGATGGCAGCTTTTTCTGGGTTAGTGTCAGGGAAGTAAGCATTTCCTTCCCTCTTGCCTCTCTTGAGCAGACCCACTGGAAGAAGAAGATGATTGCAAGGTGTTAGAAGCCTTCTTAAAGACAGGCGCTTGCTGACCTGGGCATAAAGCAAGATGTTTTTCAATGAAGATTTCACTGATACTCATGAGCAAATTGAATTTATTTTGTATAGAAATGTCATTTCTAAGGGTGAGTGGCTGACGAAGCCTTTTCATCCTATGTGACTAATCCAAACTCTGCCGACATCTGTTGTGACTGAACACTTTACCAAGCCATGATTGCTCAGTGACTTATGTTAAAAGAGCAGAGGTGATTCAGTTAAAATTCTAGCGACCTCATAGTGAGAGGTGATGCCACGGCTGGACTCAGGGAAGTGAAATATAACAGGGGTGGATGTGTCTTCTGGAGTGAGTCCTCCAAACAAGGGCTGCAGGTGGACTGCCAGGGCAAGCCAAGGGAACTTGTGCCGTTGATGCTAACAGCAGATCACCTCTGTAGTCCAGAAGATGGTGGTAAACCAGTGTCTTCTGTGTGCATTGTGTTCAGGCAAAGCAATGAGAAAAAAAGAACTGCTTTGGAATGGCTCAGGCTGGGCAGCGCAAGGCCAGAAATTGCACAAGAATGAGCCTCTGTCCTATTTCAGCTTCATTCAAGTTTGAGGAGGCTGCTCATGTAGGCTGTTTGCACTCTTCCATTATAGGTGTGGAGCTGTGGAAAAAACAGACCCTTCCCAGTTTCTGTAGTGGGAGTGTGCCAGGTAACTCAGAATACAGAAGGATTTATTTTGCTGTGTAAGTTTGGAGTTTGTCTTTGCTGAGAAAAATAATCAAGTTTAAAATGATAGCTCTGCCAGGGGAGGTTTAGGCTGGACGTTAGGAAAAAATTCTTTACAGAAAGGGTCATTGGGCACTGGAACAGGCTGCCCAGGGAGGTGGTTGAATCCCCTTCCCTGGAGGTGTTTAAGGCACGGGTGGACGAGGTGCTGAGAGGCATGGTTTAGTGTTTGATAGGAACGGTTGGACTCAATGATCCGGTGGGTCTCTTCCAACCTGGTTATTCTGTGGTTCTGTGATCTTTCTTTAACCTATAGGACAGCTGAGGTCTTTATCGTATACTCCACAATTTACTCTACTTTGTCATGGATGCTTCTTCAGGTGCTTCACAGGGGCTCTGTCCACAGCAAGTAGTTTCCAGAGTTTCTCCTGGGCTTAGCTCATCACCTTAACTCTCACAATGCTTTGACGCTGAGAAGTATTACTCAGTAGTTTCCTTGGACCTCTTAAAGATATTTCAGCCCTGGGGTAGATTACCCTGAACCATTTATCTACTCTCGTTCTGTGTGCATAGCAAAGGTGTGATCATGCAGCAAATCACATGCAGAGCTGTATGTGAGTAAGGAGAGAAGGGAGTTAGGGTTTCCTGGGTTTTTTAGCCAGTGAGGAAAGGCAATTGCCTGCATCAGGAGTGGCTGGAGTTGCAGGGGTTACATATGGAGTCTCATCTGTTGCACGAGTTTTCTGCTGGCTTATGTAGTCTGGTACTCACACATACACTTGTGCAGGCCTGTTCCAGGAAGAGTCAAAGGAGGTAGAGGATCCCATTCTAAACTGTATCACCTCCTCTCTCTATGCCCAGTATTTTCCTCCAGATTTCATACAGTATGAGGCTACTTTTGACTTGCAGTTTAAACTCACAGAGAGTAGAAAAATATACTCTTTGTAATCAACGTGTACTGAGGAAATAGAACAACTTCCTAGCATGATTTAATCCCAAAGAGAGGGAAGGAGCCAGAGACACCCCACCAGGCTTTGTTCTTGCTAGCAGCGTAGACAAAAATAAATGCTAGTAGGGTCCTACTGCAGAGGGGAGAAGAGAAGGTGTGTTGCAGATGTGTTCTTGTGGTATATTGGTGGTTGAAATTAAACAAAGTGAGAAGGAGGATGATAGGAATTACTGCTGCATTGCCACAACCATGCCATGACACTCCCCAAAATATACCACAAGAGTCGCTTCCCTGGGAAACTCAGAATAACTGCATGGGCCGCTGAAGGTCAATATCTATGGGCAAGACTGGACTGTGCCTCAGCCTAAAAAATTATCCATGTCCACATTCCAGTTCTGAGTCCAGTTCTGGAATCCTCAACATAAGGATAAGGATAAGGATAAGAAGGATATGGAGCTGTTTGAATGTCTGTGGCTGCCCCATCCCTGGAGGTGTTCAAGGCCGGGTTGGATGGGGCCTTGGGCAGCCTGGGCTGGTAGGAGGTGGCCCTGCCCATGGCACAGGGTTGGAACTGGATGATCTTTAAGGTGTCTTCCAACCCAAACTATTCTATGATTTTATGATTCAACTCTAGATGACTGCGAGCATTTTCGAAGTTCATAGCATCCTTCTGCCAAGATCATCTGGCCTTAGGATCTAGGCCAGTCCTACCTACAACCCTGTTTTAGGGTGCTTATGGCAAGGGTGCATCAGGCTCTCTTTAGTGACCCAAGAGAAGTTCCTAATGTGTTTGGTTATAGTATTATAGTGATAAAATAACTACTACAGGACTTTGTGTTAGATTTTGTGTTAGTGAGAAATAAGTTTATCTATTTGCTGTCAGATGAGCTCTTGGTATGAAAGGGAAGTGAACCAAAGCATTCCTCTACTGTCCCAACTGCTTAGCTCTTACTCTGTTATTTTTAAAATTTATTTTGTAACCAAAGCAAAGCCATTGATTTTCTTAAATAATTTTCCTGACTAAGCAAGGGGTTCTGTTGTCTCTGAGCCAGGGAAGCATTCAGTCGGTATTCATTCTGAACGGCACGATGATTCATAGATGTTACAAAAAGAAAAAAACTCAAAGTAAGCAAATTAAGTTAAACTCACAAGAATCAGGCTGGGCTAGCTGCTTTGGATCACTAGGATGTTGATGTGTTGCTCTATGTTACTGAATTGACGAATCCCAGCTTTAAACCTTCCACATACTCCCCAATTTGTCATTTCTCCAGACCAGAACCACGCACGCATTCTTTGTAATAGTTTCTGGTAGAGTTGCTGGGGATGAGATGTTCAAAGCGCAGAACTGTCTGTATGGCTCAGTGGTGTGTTGAAGATCTTGATTTTTAACAAGCTGAACAGAAAACAGAGTCTATTTGTCTACAAACCCTAAAGGCTTGAAATCCACCTTAAAAGAAATGTTTCAATTTTGTGGTTCAGGCTACTTCCTGACATGGTGATCTTAAGAATCACTGTTTAGTAATTATATTGGATTGGTAGTATAATGGGGTTTCTTTATTATCATGAACATCCAGGACCAGATGTGTTCCTTGCGTTACTTGATTTTAATTGTATTCACATTAGGAACAGGGCTCATGTGAATTTGCCCCAGGCACTCATAATATAACTTGGGTGTCATCACTATGACACTTAAAAGAAGGATGTAACAGAAGGATGTACAGAAAACACCACAGGGGAAAGAAGTGGAGGAGGTGAAGGGAGTTTTTCATGGTGCCTGGCAGGGAAAGGCAGCGTCTTCACCTTATCCACGTTCCATGGGCAGCACAGAGTGCTCTCCTCCAGTCATCTCTGACTGGGTGCTGGCAGGATGTGCTCATCAGCATTTGCAACAGAAATTAGTTCCCATGTTGCTTCAGGTGAGCCAACTACAACTCTCTGTCCTAAAGGTCACCATGATGCAAAAAACTGGCTACAATTCTCAGAGAAGTGCACGGTAGCCTTTTATCTTTGAACACTCTCCAGTTTCCTGCAAATCCCTAGGCAGAGGCCATGTCCTGAGATCTGTATCCACTTAGGACACCCACAAGCTAGGTGTCAAACCTCTGCCTGCCTCTGTGCCACCTCTACAGCTGAATCATTTCAGGGCAAGTAGACAGAAATTTGTAATAGGTCACAGCAGTAACCAGATTTCTTCCACTTCTAACACACTTGCTGTTACATTTCAAGATGGGTAAAACAGTGATTTCAGCTTCCAGGGGAGGAGATATACAGTGATACTCAGATTTTTCCTCTTGTTTTCCAGGAGCAGCTTTAGCCACATGTATTCGCAGGGCTGTTCTCAGGAGCCCCACTGGAGGTAGAGGCCAGCTGGACCATCTAAAAAAATGTTTGCTCCAGCTTGACCTATCATCCCTGTTCTTAAGGTCACAGGTCTCCATTTGCCAGACAGAGCCTTCTATTCCAGTGCCCCTGTGCCCTGCCTAGAAATTGAAAAGAAGAGCATCTTTGAGTGTTCTTATCTTCCACGTGCAGCTCATCGTGATACGCCTTGCTTTGTATACAGTTCAGTGAATATCATAGCTTATTTAAACAGTTGAGCATATGCAATGCTTTTCAAGGTTAGTTGGTTTACAGTGTTTAGCATTGTTGAGATGGTTGTTTAATGCAGACTTAGAAGTAATTTTAAATCTGGAGTATATTTTACTATCAAATCCATACATTGTTATTGTACTGTTTGATGACAACAATTTAATTCATTATAGTTTGCTGAATAATTTTTTTTTAAACAGGAAGAAGCTCAGTAATGCAACTGAAAAACGTAGGCAGAATTTGCCCAAGGACTCCTCCTGTCAGGGGGAAAAACTGAGCTGGGATGTAGTCCAGAAGCAGAGACCTGGAGATATGAACTTGCTCCTCATGCTGCACCAGGCATATGGAAGACTAGGTAGCTTTTTATGAGTCCCATCTTTCCTAGAAATACCCACACATTCACACGTGCATCTATGTCTCAAACTTCAGCAGCCACAAGCCTGAGTTTTTAAAGCTTTTCTAGTAAAAGCAAAATGGGCACCAGGATGATGACCCTTTGCTACTCCCTGCAGTCTGCTGTCCAGGACAACTGCTTATCTCGACTCTGCCAAAGGCTTGCTCCAACTATGGACTGCCTCAGCTATCACAATAGGTATATTGATTAGCATGGATTTACTCCTGATAGTTTGCACCAGGGACAGAAAACCCCATACGATTGTTCGAGCTGAGGACTGACTGGCTAGATAGCAGCTCTTCAGAAGAGGACTTGGGGTCCTAGTGGATCCAGAGTTGAATATATCAGCAACACGGCCTTGCAGGGATGGATGCACACTGGACTATGTATCAAGAGAAGAGCACAGCCTGCAGACCAAGGGAAGAGACTAGCCCTCTCTACTTGGCATTGGTGATTGGCATATCGATTACTGTGTCCAGTTTAGGGATAGTGCAAGAAGGTACTGAAAAGCTGCAGCAAGTCCAGATGAGGAACACAAAGGTAGCCAGGGGGCTGCGATTAGGCTGGAGAAGAGGAGGTTAAGCACAGTTCTCCTGACCTAAAAGGCAATTACACAGAAGATGGATCAAGACACATTCTCTAGGTACACAGAGAAAGATGAAAAACAAGTTGCAACAAAGGAACTCACAGTTAGACATAAAAAAAAAAATCCATAAGGGTGGTCAAATGCTAAAGTAGGTTACTCATAAGCCCACAATATCTTTGTCTTTGGAAAGATTCAAAACTTAAGTAGACAAGGCCCTGACCCAGCTGATCTAACTCTGATGATAGTCCTGGGTGGTGAGGAGAGAAGGGATCAGCCTAGGCAGCACCCAGAGGCCAACTGTTGTGTAATTCTGTGGTTGTTTTCCTCTGTCCAGTGCCCTGGACATATTTGTGTGCCCTGTGTTATGGAGCAGTGTATATTTAGGCAACCTGCATGCAGACTCCTTGGAAAGTAGCACTCCCAGAGTGTGAGAGAGAAAAGGCCCCATTCAGTTCTACAAGAAGCTTCCCAGTGTGCTGAGGAAGGGGGAGCTTGTGTCATTTTCTCCTCTATCCTCTTCACTGTAGCTCTATAGCACAGTCTAACACTTATATGCTGAGTTTAAAGGCAACGGCCAAACTTGTCCTTATTTATTCTAGAAAGGTCACTTCAGATGTCATACCTGGATTCTGGGAGGTCCAGCCATGACTCAATCCTCCAGCTTAGCTGATTTAGGTAGCAAGAAGCCAACTGCATTAGTCATGTTCACACTTCCAGCGTGAGTCAGTAGCTTGGCTTAAAGTTGTAACTGCAAGCCCCTGGCTGCCAGAGCTTTAGTCTGTCACCTTATGCCTCCTTTTTGGTTTGACGTGACCCCAGTCCTAACTTGGTGCTTTCAGAATCCAGCCATAGCAGTATGATCCCTGGTTTCTTAAACCTGCACAGTCCCAACAGCTGAAGAAACGACTAATTTGTAGCAGACTTTGCAGGCACATGGGTCTTACCCGAGCAGGGCGTCCATCCAGGTGCACCGAAACCCTGTTCTCCATTGTTCCCTCACCTGGTGGTTGGCTCACGGGTGAGCCAGTGCCCCTTGTTGTGAGGGTGCAGCAGGCACCTCTGGTGTGGGAAAGGGATGATCCCTGCACTGTCTGGGAGTGGGTCCAGTCAGATCTGCAAGTGTCAGCTTGAAGAGAGCAGTCACATCCCTGATGTGACTCCACTGATATTTCCAGGTAGACAGTTAGTTTAATTGTCATTTACAACCTTTGCACTGTGCTTTGTAGTGGAACAAGTGCACCCTAAGCACAATAAGACATGCTACTTTCTTGCACAGCCCTGCAGAATGACTTGGGCATGTTTCTTTGGGCCATTATCTCAGGGCATTTGACTTCCCTAGTCATGAACAGTTTCAGGGTGAATTTATGTTTCTATCTGTGAAATAAAATCTGAAACTTTATGTTTTCATCAAAGCAATCTGTACTTCTCCTTATGTAGAAGATCATTGTCGTTCTCTTTGTCCAACCTTGTAGCATTTGAAAGCAGTTTTTATATATTTAACATTTGATAAAATGAACATTGTGTGGCCAAACTTTCTTCTGTCCCTTTCTGTTCCTGTTCAAGTGCTCAGGAGGGAGAGATTGCCCTGCAGCGCTAACTAGGGAGAAGTTCAGGGTCGTGTTGCCGGGGAAGCTGTCTGAGGAAGCATAGCTGCTACAAACCCACAATGAAAGGTTGAGAAGTCATTTGACTGGAATCATCCCTTTGTTTAGCCACTGGTATTGCTTCATCCACAAGAGGCAAATAAGATGATATGTGGTTAGGAAAACCTTGCTTTGAGTTTTGTTTTACAAGTCAAACCCACAACAACAGTCACATGAATTTTCTGTTTCTCCTAGACCGGCAAAGTTTTGGAAAACAAAGAGATTGCAAGCTGGCACAATGAAGATGAAACCAGGAGCTCTATTTTTCCTTTACAATTTTTCTTTTAAAATAGACTGCCAAAAGAGATGACCTTCTACCACGGCTTCCAAATCTTCCATTTACTAAGTTTAGTTGACTTTTAACTAGATCAGATTCTGCAACCTTCCCTTAAATCATCCTCTTTCTGTAGACTGTTGTCTTCTTCTCCTATGAATGGCTGGTCTCCCTGATGATTAAAAAACAAATACAATTTTCTCATAGACTGTGTAATTGCTGTGCAGCAATGGAAAGAATAGAATAAAATGGAGCTATGACTCAGTCCTTGGCAAGCTGTAGAGAAGAGGGGTGTACAAGGAGTGATGAATATGTTGGGGATTTCTGTGGAGAAATTCAGTTTTTAAATACGCACTTAGCTGATAGTATTAATTAAAAAATAAAATACTTAAGTACTTGACTAATCTAACTGGGACAAGGGAATAAAGCAGTTTATGTTTCTCTAACAATTTGCAAGTCAAAATAGCAGTATCTACCACTGTAGATTATGCCCTTGTTGGAATTCCTGTGATAACCCTGATTCCTAAGGCCTTCTAAGTCAGCTCTTTTTCTTTCTACAGCACATAGTCAGCTGATCTCCCTGATATTTTTAATTCAAAATCCATTTTTAATTCATTCCTCTCTCATTTCTAAGAACTGCCAGTCACATTTTTCCTCAGGTATATATGCATAATTCTAGTTGATTTCAATGGCAGCTGGCAATTATGGAACTGAGAACAATTTTGTACTATTTATTTAAAAAAAAAAGAGAGAAACTTTATTCTGAGAAGATTGTGTCTAGATGAGGCTTCCAAAATGTACTTTGTTCATGGAATTTCATTCTCAGAATTAAAAACCTTCTATTCTGAAACAAGGAGGCAGTACTGACAAAAAAATCTTAACTTGCTGGCTGACTTTATTAGTAAAGAAATGAGCACTTGTAACATTTTTTTTCCCAACCTGCATAAAGCAAAAATGCCTCCAAAGAAGCAGCTGTTGGTCATTTTATTTCCATACAGCCATGATGACAGTTGGTGCCTTTGTAGTACTAGATGAGAGCTAAGCCAGTGAGGAAGTCCCAGGGCAACAATAAATGAGACTATGAGGATCATCGGTTCAAACCAATAAAAACATGCTTCTGATAAACTCAGAATGAAGCAGGTTAGAAAAGAGATGCTGTGTGAGGAGGCAGATTATATATCAGTAAAGGCTCACTTGGAAAAAGCCCTAGAATAGTAGACTTAATTTGTTGTCTATATGTCATCCACCCAAGAAAAGCTACTCGCTATTTGAGTAGCTGGAGCTCTGGGGCATGTCCTCCTCCTCTGTCATTCCCTGGGATGCTGTGAGCTTGAGCTTGGAAACTTTGCTGGGAGTGTTTTCTAGGCTCATTCAAATGTATTACATGCAAGGTTTTGTACCAGGCTGGTGGTTTGTGGTGTGGAGCCAAGCATGTTGTCCTTCTGGCTTCACTGTGAATCCCAGGCTAAGCTTTGTGCTGCCACTGAAGAGGCAGAGGATTATCAGTGAAAGGTATGGAAGAGAGAACATTTCAAACAGCTCCTCTTCTGGGATGAGGGACTTTTCTCTCCTGGTGGCCCTGCATGTTGGGTCTGCTCCTTCACCCCAGGGGTAGGTGGGTGCGCTGGGTCACCACTGTGGTGGTAACTGCATTCATATTAATTGAGATGATCTGTATGCACTGCTCCTGAAGTCCCCCAAAGAGGTGAGGCTGACAGGTCAGTAGTTCCCAGAGTCCTCTTTCTACCCTTTTTAAAATTGGGTGGAATGTTTCCCTTTTCCAGTCACCGGGGTCTTCACCCAGCTGCCGGGACTTTTCAAATATGATGGAGATTAGTTCAGCAAGTCCATCAACTAATTCCCTCAGGACCCTGGGATACATCTCATCAGTTCCTACAGGTTGCAGTGCTACTTTTCCAGCAGATGTAAAGGTAGTTGAAATCCCCCAGCAGAATGAGAGCTGGCAAGCACCATGCCTCCTGTAGCTATAGTAAAGAAGGCTTTGTCAATAGGTTCCCCTTGAACAGGCAGCCTGTAGTAGACACCAACCACAAGATTCCCTTTGTTGCCTTGGTTTCTGATTCTTACCTGGAAGCTTCCAATCCATTCATGGCTGTTCTTCAGAGACAAGTCTTCATACTCTATCCATTTCTTGAAATATAGGGCAACCCCTCCACTCCTCCTTTCTTCACCTGTCCCTTCTGAACAGTCTGTAGCCATTGATAGCTGTACTCCAGTGATGGGATTTGTCCCACCAAATGTCAGTAACGGCAACTAAGCAGCATCTTCCTAGCAGTGCAGTGGCTTTCACCTTCTCCTGTTCGTTGCCCATGCTTGTTACCCTTAATTCCTTTGAGGTATTTCACTGGTGTGTCCCTGTTGGTTCATGTCACCTCAGGATCCCTTGGCTTATCTTAGTAAGACTTCAAGTGTGCTGCAGTGTAGCCAGGCAGCACAGGCTGAGGGCCCTCTCTAGAGCCACATCCCTCTAATTTTGGCATGTAATCCCACAGGTTGTCGTGGGCAAGCCTGATATTATGCACCTCCTGCTTCAAGTCTAGTTTAAAGCTCTTGTCAATGAGCCCTGCTATCTTGTGAGCAAAGACCCTCTTCCCCCTTTAAGAAAGATGAATGTCATCTGATGCCTGCCGAACTGGTGCTGTGTTGACCATCCCATTGCTGAGAAACCCAAAATTGTGGTGATGACACTAGCCACAGACCCTCGTGTTAATAGTCTGGGTCCATCTGTTTCTTCCAGTGTCATTGCCTGCAACTGGAATGACAAAGGAAGAAACAGCCTGTGCTCCAGATTCCCTTACCAACCATCCTAAGGCCATGAAGTCTCTTTTGATGGGTTTCATTGCCATCTGCATGGAAGACAAGTAATGGGTGGTGGTTTGAGGGCTGTACCAAACTGTGAAGTTTCTTAGCGATGTTCTTAACCCTGGATTCAGGGAAGCAGCAGATGAGTGTATCTAGATCTTGCTGGGATGGAATGTCTGCTTCAAGCCCACTTGAGTAGTGGAAGACAGTGTGCAAATGTATTTTTCATTGTTTATACTGAGGTTCAGTGCTTGGAAAAGGCTTGATATTGCGTTTGCTAACCACTGAATCTACTTGAAGGAAGCAGCCTTTATTAATCTTCCAGCTATGAGAACACTTCTGTAATCCTTTGGCATTGAGTTGGCATTGCTGTTGCTATAGTATTTGCAAGCACTCTGAGTAATATTGAAACACTTACAGGGCATATGCACTCGCTGTATTCACAGTGACTTCAATGAGATGTTCCACATGCTGTATTTGTATTTGCCATGTGTCTCATATTGAGAACGAGGAGAGCGGCACGATGGAGGAAGGCATTTAGCTCTCTGATATTGAGAACAGCCTGCTACATACCTTTGTCCTAGGAAACCAGCTAGAAGAAAAGAGTTCTGGTTCAGGGGAATGGAATGATTTATAGTCACAGCTGTTTACTTTTTCTTTGCATAAGCCCCTGTGAGGTGCACAGGGAAAGTAAATTTTTTACTGAAAAGTGTTTGGAACAGGACTACATGTGTGGAAGGAGTAGTTACTAGCATCTGTATGGGCATTGCAAAAGTTTTCTAGAATGTTATGAGCTGCCAGTCTTTTCCATCTGAGATAAAGGAATAGGAAGGGTGGATGAGACTGAACTAGAATTGCTGCTATTGACTACAAAGTCTCATCAAAACATGTGTGTAAGGAAGTGGCCAAGGCTGCACAGATATCAGAGGTGCAGGTGCCTTTCCTTCTCTGTAGTTTTCAATGTTTCCATACTGGCTCCCATAAATGTTGGCAGAACTGCAGTCTTTGATAGTGCTACAAGTGACATCTTTTATTTTTTCATTTCAAGCATGAACATTAACAGTTAATGTAAAGTGACTGGAGAACTACTTAATATAGGAAGAGCTTTATATGTCTTCTTACTGAATGATGCATGCTTATCTTTTAATTTCACTGTAGTGTATTACAAATTATGTTTTAATGATGCTGATGTGCTGATCAATCCAGATTAGTCTCTGTGGCAAGCTTTGTCTTCCTCATTACCTACTTGTCAGGGCTTGGCTTAGCCTCAATTTTTGCCAACAGTGATTTTAGACACCAAATCACTGATAAAGATTTTGCAAGTAACAGCCCCCCCCCCCGCCTTTACACAGAAATATTTTTCTGTGTTTTCTCTCCAGGAAGGTTTCTTTTCCATCTTTCTGGGGGAAGAATCGAAGAAGCTTTAAAGTGGGATAAAACCACACTTATTTTTCCTGGTCCTAACCTAATTTTCCGCAATCTGATTCTAGAAGCATCAAAAGGAAATAGAGAAGCCTCATGTTGTAGCCTGGAATTTTGCTGTAAGGACCAAGACAAATCAGTATGGACATCTTTAAGTTTGTGTGATGGGTAAAAGAGAAAAGCCAGTAGCACTGCTTCTCTTCCTCATGAAAGGATTTTATCTCTGAGCTAATGTACAAGAAGGCCAATTCCAGTCCAGTCCTCAGAAGGCCCTCACAGAACATTTAAAAAAAAAAATAGTGAGAAACATAGATATTAAAAATGAAAAGAAAATTATTTCCTAGGCTGATACGTTCTGTGATAATATAAAGAATGGTGCTTACTGGTATTAGCAGCTACTATTTGGTAATTTCATTTGTTGATCTTGTTAACATGCTATTTTCCCTCTATTTCAGTTAATTAAAAATGACAAATCTGACCTGACAATGGTCTCCATGGTGCTTGTAATCATACTTTCCTAAACCCTGACACACTGCTGTTTGTTATCGCTTTTTCTTGGGTTTCCTGTTGCTTTTTCAAGCCATTTTTCACAACTGAATAAGAGCTGATAGGAGATAACATGCCAAACAAGGTTGTGTGAGTTTTTGCTTTGAGAACAGAAGTAGTGAGAGAGCCATCATTTGGTAAGATTGCTGGGCAAAGTTTTCAGATAAGCACTTAACTGACAAAATACAGGCTGATGGAGAGCTAAGCTGCCTGCAAATGTATAGAGCAAGCCAGAACTGCCATATCTTTCAAAAAAGCAAGCAAATTTGTTCCATTGATCTTCTATTCCTTTAATCCAACATAGTAAGAAGTGGCTTTCCGATTGGGTCCTGATATATTTGCTTTCATCACTGTTTATAAAACAAATAAAGCAAACAGTAAGGGAACAGACTTCTCTGTTAACTCCAACAGTATTGCAGTTTTTCCTTGACGGATTACAAAGTTTTTTCCAAACACAAATTAATCACATTAAAAGGCCACGTTTACTGATATCCTGTCAATTTTCAATGCCAAACATCTTTGCAGCCAACAGGCAAGAAGAAGTTAATAAGTGGAAGCGATTACATACAGAAATAATTCAGCTGGTAAAATGATGAGCAAGGAAAAAGTGAGACCCACTAATTGGAGCTAAAAATAAATAAATAAATCAGTATTTTTAGATGATCTCCAAAGTTTTCAGGTAGCATTATGGCTAAAGTACTTGTATTATACAATAAATAAGTCCCCACCTTAAATTCCATAAACTACAAAATTTCTTAAACTGCACAGTTTGAGGCAAATTAGCAGGGTGGCCTTGGCTCTTGATCAATATCTAAGGTGTCCTGCAAACCCACAGAACCATTGGGCCACAGGAAAACTTCGGTTGGAAAGAGCTTTTGGAGGCCTTCTTGTCCAATCCCCCCCTCAAAGCACATCCAGTTACAGCACGTTTTTCAGAGCCTTGTCTGGCCGAGTTTTGAATATCTCAGAAAATGGAGATGCAGCTACCTCTCCAATACCTGCTCTGATATTTTACCACCCTCATGGTGAAAAACTGTTTCCTAAACTCTGATGGGAATTTCTGTATTTGCAGTTTGTGTCTGTTGCCCCTTGTCTAATTGGTGTACGCCTCTGAGAAAAGTTCGTCTCTTTTCTGTCTGCATCGTACCATCACATAGGGTCAGCAGTGAGATCCTCCAGTCTTTCTCTTCTTCAGCTTGACCAAGTCCAACTCCCTTTCCTGCTCCTCATTTATCCACATGCTTCTTCTGGATATCTGCTTTTTCAGTTGACTATAGTGTAACTTGGAATCCTGAATTGTGTCTAAACACCAATGGGATTAATCTGAGTCAGCCAAGAGAGGACAAAGTTGATGGTCTTTGGCAATAATTTGAGACTTTTGATCAAAAACTGTTTCAGAAGCCCCATGGTAAAAGAAAATAATGCTATGTTTTGTGGTACAATAGAAGAGGCTCCAGATAAGCCAGAGACTCATCCAAACTATGTTTGGCAGTGAAGGCATTTGCCTAATTAGCAGAGTTCCCCACACTTGGATGCTTTTGTTGACTCTAGATGGTTAAGGTGGCCAGCAGTGAAATAGTTAACTCTGAAATAGAAATTCAAGCAAAAAGACTTTGTGTTAACTGCATTAAGAGTTCATGACTCTTGGACAGCTGTTGCTCCTGTCTGCATAAAGATGTTGTATCCAGAAGGCTGCACCTACAGCCCTGAGGGCTAGAACATTTCTTTTTTGATGATAGCAAAATCTTCTCAGACGTTGGGGAAATACGAAGCAGCTTTTGGTGGGAAGGACCACTGGGTATCTTCTCAATTGAAGATCAGCAGAAGCAAAGAAATCTAAACTCAAATATCTTCTGAAAAAGCTGAATTAAAAATGTGTAATGGGAAGAATGTCTTAGGGAAACAAATCATAGTAATTCCTTCTGAACTTGGTAACTTTTGCATACGTAGGAAACAAATTGCAGAACTAAAACCAATGGCTCATCGTACTGAGATCTGCTCTAACAAATGACCTTATACACTTCTGTTCATTCTGTGGCCAGTGGGTTTAACTGTTCTTATGGAAGAAGGATTTTGAGAAGAGGAAATGATCACTGTCCAAAAAATACTCCATGGTCATTGCAACAGAGCTGTGATCCAGAGAGGCTGATGATCAGCCTAGGGATGAGGTAATGGGGTTAGGTTATAGGCAGATTATGCAGCATGGTTTTTTCAAGTGGCAACTAATATACAGACCAGCATGATTTCTCCTCTCCATCTTTCAGTTCCTGGATAATGACTCATGTGATGGATCTGGTGATGAGACACTGGAACATGACACCAAAGTCAGATTTGCCTGTAACTCTGAAAAGCTGCTCAGAGCTCTACAGAGGGAACTCGCATTCAGGCATGTGGCCAGCAATCACTAAAGATGGGGGTGTGTATGTTGTTCTGATGGAAGTACCTAGTATATATTAAAATGCATCCTCTCAGCAGCAATTTATCCCGTTTAAACTAGTTTGTAAAACTATACAGGTCTCCCGGGACAGAGGTGTTTTAAAGTCCACAATGAACTGAATTCAAGGCTTGCTCTTGAACAAGTAGTTGACTAATATTTCCAAGACTCCAGACTCTGAGCTTTGTTGCACAGGAAAATTCCATAGAGGACATTTGGGTCCAACATGATTAAAAGTGCAGTTTCCTTGCTCTTCTACGAACTTCAGAGGAGCTCAGCAGAACAACTAGTTTATGCACATTTTCACTTCTTAAAAGTGGTTAACTGAGTTCACTGTAATGCATCATATCCTGTGCTTTTTTTAATCACAATGAACACTGACCATCCTTGTGCACAATGTTTCATCTGGGCTTGCACGAGGATGGTGGAAGGAAGTAATAGGGAATGAGATTCTCCTTTTTTTTGAAGTGGGTGAGATAACAGCAAGCGTGATTTAAAAGGAGAAAATCTGGCACAAAGAGAGAACTGCTTGTGCCTTCGTTCTTGGTGGAGTTTTGAGTCATTCATGCACTGCAGTAGCTAGGGAGCCCGAGTGACTCATACATTGCTAACTATGGAGAAAAAATATATTTTCTGAAACATTCAAGCATTACTCACATTTTCACTTAATATCAGCTGATTCTAGTAGCCTTATTCCACCTTTTGGGATTTAGTATAATGGGTTATGTAAAAGACAGATTGGACTCAAGCTCCCTTTAAACTGGTGTGCTAAATAAGGCATCGAGCATCTTGCCTAGTTTATAAAGCATTTTGAGTGCCCCTCAGTACAGCAGATGAATAATTTTCTTTAAGTGGGAGGAGCTGGGAAAATTGTAAAACTCACAAGACAGCTGATTTCAAAAGCTTTTAACTTCTGTGTTGTGACTTTCATCCCAAAGGCTTCTCAAATGTTTGACCAGCTGGTAAATGGAGCATATTGAGGGATTTATTACTCACTGCTGAAATGGTACAGTTTCTAGGGTCCCCAGTACTCAAAATCATGGAACTAAGAACAAAATTTAGTATTTTGCAGGCCACACAAGCCCAGCTTTCTTGGCCTCCCCTCATACACCCTGTGGTCTAGCTACCTGGCCATCCTGTTGACCCTCTGCTGAGGTTGCTCCACCATGCCCACGCTTCTCAGTACAAAGGAGCCCGCAATCAGACAGAGTTTGTCGTCCAGATGTGGTTCTACATGTGCTGAATAAAGGACAATGATCACTTCCCTTCACCTATGGGCAATGCTCTGCTAACACAGCGCAGTGTTCACCTGGTCTTTGCTGCAAGGAGCTTTGCTGTTTAAGAATACTCAGCAATGACGTGACAGGAGATCTACAGGTGGACACACTGTCCATAATTTCATCCACTTTGTGGAAGACTGTGGAGACTATTTGGTGTTATGGATCCTTAGAGTAAGATGATAATTCTGACATCATTAAGTTCCTGGCTTATTAGATAAAAATTAGTCATTTCAGTTTTAAAGAAAAGTGAAATTATGTAGACTTCTTGCAGATAGTTGTGAGGTTTATGGAAAAGTGCTGTGTAAGAGCTAGATGTGCTTTTGCATAGGCTTTTTGTGAATGTTTGTGTGAGGTAGGTCCTTGCTTCAAAATTCTACCCCAAAGCAATTTTCAACATTCAAGCAACATTATTCTAGGAACCTTAATATAGAATCATAGACTCATAGAACCACCAGGTTGGAAAAGACCCATCAGATCATCGAGCCCAACCATTCCTATCAAATACTAACCCGTGCCCCTCAGCGTCTCATCCACCTGTCCTTTAAACACCTCCAGGGAAGGTGACTCAACCACCTCCCTGGGCAGCCTGTTCCAGTGCCCAATGACCCTTTCCATGAAAAATTTTTTCCTAATGTCCAGCCTGAACCTCCCCTGGTGGAGCTTGAGGCCATTCCCTCTTGTGCTGTCCCCTGTCACTTAGGAGAAGAGGCCAGCTCCCTCCTCTCCACAACTTCCTTTATATCACTATGGCCAGGAATAAAAAGAATTTTAGTATGAATCAAAAGAAAACTGTATATTTTTCTGGATAATGGGAATACCCAGTTTTGTTAGCAAAGATCACAAAATAAATAAAACCTCTATGTGCTCTTGGAAGCTGAAGGAACCTCAGTATGAGGCATGTTTGTGCTCTGAATAGGAGCAAAGGAGCCATTTCTGTTAGAGAATTTCCACAATGATCAGATGTCATTTCATGCTTCTTCCTCTGAAGTTCCTGACAGCCCTTCTCAGACACAGAACATTGCCCTCATACTGGAAAGGTCCAAGATTTCCAGTGTTGAGAGACTGAAAAATTTCAGAGACAACTGAGAGCCTTCCAGAACTTCCCCATGATCCCTCCTTCTACCCAGGAGGACAAAAGCATTTTCCTGCCATTGGATGGGGAATAACCAAAGGTGCTCAACTGCTGAAGCCCAGAAAAACATGGATTTATCTCTTCTGATGGCCTAGCAGAGCGTACAAGAAAATATAGGCCCAGATGTTGGCACAGCAAGCTCAGTCTGGTTCTGCAATGTACTAGGATAAGTCAGATGTCAATCACCAAGGCTAACGCTACAATTAAGTCTAATTCCAGCTCGTGATGCATTTGCTTAGATGTCATTCCTTTTCTTAACAGCTAACAAATTAAATGAATATATTTAGTGAATTTAATGAATAATTTCTAATGGATTGAACTCCTTTTAAACTCTAACTAGTGTTTTTTGAAGCCAACAGGTATCTGTGGTGTAAATAGTGCTTTGTCCTGACTGTGATAACACCCAGTGTTCAGGACTGTCACAAGCCCAGGGGAGACGTGGGCAACCTCAGGGATTAGTCAGGCATGTTCTGGAGTGTGCATCTCTCAGGTAGAGACAGATGGTTGTGTGCTCACTTGAAATATGTAGGTTAATTCCCTAGAGGAAGGCTTGTATCTTCATCTGATTGCACTTCAGGGGAAATTTGGGCAGAACAACTTCAATGGGAATTTTGGGAGGCACTAAAAGGTCAGGTCACAGTTTCCTGTGAACAGAGATGTTTAATATTAGGCAATGTGGTTTGAAACTGTTAGCCAAGAGGTAAGGCTATTGCGAAAGGGCTTGAAGATTTGGTAAGGTAATTGTTTGGTAATGAATCAAGAATAGGGCCGAAAATGTCATTATGTTACTATGTAATGAGTAGTATGACTGTGAATGAAGGAAGCAGTTCTGTTCTCCCCCATCTCAGAGGCAGAAAAACTTCAGAGAAGGACGATCATGAGTATAAAGTGATTCCCTGGCTGAAATAAGCAAAGTGCACCGGGATTCTCTACCTCAGGAAACAGGCAGGTGAGGGTCCATAGAGATCCACTGAGGCCCATCAAATTTGGAATGCCATAGAGTAGGTGAAAGAAGTAGAGGTTCTTCGCTACTTCTCACACTGTAAGAGACAAAGGGATTCCAGCCATCAGCAGGTTTACCACAAACAAAAAAAAGTACTTTTTCACAGAGTATGTATAAAAAGATTGAACTGATTGCTCTGTTGATTGTGAAGGTAGATACCACAATACACATTCAAACCAGAAAAAACAAATTAGCTCCAACTGTGATTATTAAGCACAATATTGCATAGCAATATAGCATCCTGCCCATAAAGCCTCCCAACCTGTCCTTTGACAGAAGTTGCCAAGAAGATGAATTTCTTGTACTTACCCCCATTTCTGCATCTTTTTCTGTATTTTCTCTACTTCTCACTGCCATTCATGCGGGAACTGTCTTTGAAGGAGGAAGTTATGCTTTTTTTTTCTGGACATCCTTGTGTTTATTCTCATCTTGATTGCTTCGTCTAGGATTTCTGTGCTCACAGGACAGTTGTAGAGACCTCCTTCTCCTGGCTGCACAAGTCTACCTTTGTGCATGGGGCAGGGAACAGTATCTTTCATAGGAAATGAAAGAAACGAGAGGTACAATGTCCCTCGGATATCTTGGAGTGGGTAATCACGTGAAACTTTGATTTTGGCTAGTGAAAGAGGAAATGCTGTCTAGGCAGTCTCACCAGGATTGTTTCTCTTAGTGAACCATATCCTTCTCTTCCGGAAGAGAGATGGAGCCATGTTTGGGATCCTTTCTGTCCATATGTCCATATGACCATGTGAGAGAGCTGAGGTTGTTTAGCCTGGAGAAGAGGAGGATGAGGGGAGACCTCATTGCTCTCTACAACTACCTGAAAGGAGGTGGAGAGGAGGGAGCTGGGCTCTTCTTCTAAGTGACAGGGGACAGGACAAGAGGAAATGGCCTCAAGCTCCGCCAGGGGAGGTTTAGGCTGAACATTAGGAAAAACTTTTTCACGGAAAGGATCATTGGGCACTGGAACAGGCTGCCCAGGGAGGTGGTTGAGTCACCTTCCCTGGAGGTGTTTAAGGGATGGGTGGATGAGGCACTGAGGGGCATGGTTTAGCGTTTGATAGGAATGGTTGGACTCGATGATCCGATGGGTCTTTTCTAACCTGGTGATTCTATGATTCTATGATTCTATGATATATCCACAGCATATATGCCCTGCCTCTGTGTGTGCTCTTCTACTTGAGATGGATGTTCCAAAGCCATAGGCAAAGGCAAAGCTAGATAATTCTACTGGGTACAGAAAGGTGAAAACTGGGATGTGAGAAGCTGGGGCAATGTGGTGATGTGCAGAGCCTGCTGCTGGCTAACTCCTACCACAGGGCTGCTTGGGAGGCGGCCGTGCCTGCTAAGGCTGTGGCCACACTCTGTGCCAAACATGGCATTGAAGGAAGTCCTGCAGGTGGTGGGACATGCTAAAGGAAGGACTATAGGAAGCCAAGACTCCTTAGGGCACCCTGGAGAGAGCCAGCCTTGCAGGCAGCGGCCACCCACCCGTACCAGTCCTTCTATCCCCCTGCCCATAAAGGGAGCTTGTGCCTCCTTGCATAGCACTGGGGAAAATCAAGTTATCTGCATCTACAGATGCATGTTATCTGTGCATCAACACACCATCCCACTCGGGCCACCATTTTTGATGTCACCGGTGGTGTCCTACCATGCAGGTCTCTGGCAGAGGAGAGCAGTAGTGCCAGGACCCACACTGTCCTTCAAACCTCACCTCTTCCGCAAAACTCACTTGATGGCTACAGCGCAAGGTGCACCCTCTTCATGGCTAACCCTCCGGGTAGCTGTGCCCCACGTGTGACCAGACCTTGTGCAGCAGCTGCCCCAGTAATGGGAAACTCCCTGGACTCTCACAGCTGCATCAGACAGAGCTACAACCTTTAAAACAGTACGTCTCACTTCTTCATCCATCCTTTCCACCTTCCTCCTGTCTCTGCCCTGCCTCATAATCACAGCATGGACCTAGGAAAGGAGCTATGCGACAGTCCAAACTTTGCTTTGTTAAAAGGCACATACTCTGCGGGGTTATATGACAGGGGAAGGAGGGCATTGCCTTGTCGCTCCCAGCCTCTCCGTCACATTAAACCTCTGCTTCCTAGTGGGAGCTCTGGAGAACAGGCTGCCATTTCCCATTACTCTGTGCACGACTTGACACAATAAGGCCCTCAGTGGTGGGTCATCAGGAGCTACTGTAACTCCGTATACATCCATAGATTCAGGAGGAATCGCTGTGGAATTAACACTGCTGGTTTCAGCCTGCCGCTGCTCTGCATGAACAATCATGGGAAAAAATTACATTCCTTCAATGTGGTATTTTTTAAATTATAAAACCCATTTTCATTTAATTAGGGGGAGAAACAAAAAAAAATATCATCATTCCTCTTAGATAGTCTGAGATCCTTAATTTGCTTTAAATGAAAAGGTTGCTGTCAGTTTTGGTGCAGTCTAGAAGGATGAATAATTGAGAAACAGGAGATCATGTTGCCCAGTAGCTTGTTATTGTATTTCACCAACAGTGTCCTTCTCATCTGAGGTTAACTACAGTTACAGAACTGACAAAGCACTGAGCTGCTGTATCTTTGGCTTTATGTCCTTTGATAGCTACTGCTGAAGCAGAAGACATCCTCACAATGAGACACAAAAGTATGCAGGAGCGATTAAGAAAAAACTCTTTTTCACCTCTGTAAATCAAATTTACATCTAAGTGAAGCAGCTGTATTTCTTATTAAAAAAAACATTAAAAAGGAGAAACTTAGGAACTTGCAGTGGTTAATTATTTTTTGGAATCACAGCATTTTGACTGAAGAAAGGCCTTTAGGGGGTACTTTCATTTTTCTCTTTGCAGAAGAACAGAATCACTCTAATATGGAGATAATTTCTTCCCCTTGCCTCACTAAACTGTATGGCATAGGTCAGTCATATTCCCATTGCTCAATTGGATATTGCCTTAATTATGGGAAGACCCCAGGTAAAGGGTTTCTGGGTTCCTGAGGCATAAGGATGTGTGGCGAAGCAACAGATGTGCAGGTCTGTGCCAGCCCACCTGCTTGTGAAGGAAGATTTGTTGGAGCTGTGGGACATTGGTGGGGATGGCACTGCAAGGGCAGATGGTGGTGGGAGATGCTCACGGAACGTGCAGATGAGAGTTTTCTCATTCCTTGCATCTGCCTTAAGCAGGATTTGCCCATCAGCTCACTTCATGTTAGGCATAAATGCAATTATAGACTGTAGGTACTCTCCTCCTAAGCTAACCCTCTAAATGCATTTCGACCTGTTCCACCCCAAAAGCACAGCCTGACTCCCCAAAGAGCTGGGGGTGACCACCCCAGGTCCTGTCTGCAAGCAAGGAGTCCAGTGAGGGTGCCCAGTGCTGCTTGGTAGGTTGCGTGCCAGAGGCAGATGCAACATGCCCTGATTTGGGGTGAAACAGCCTTTTCCCTGCACATGGCCTGGCGAGCTTGGCATTTGTAGCTAGCGAAGTGCAATGATGCCAACAGGCCATAAAACATGGGCAGACTCCATCGACCTGCCCTTGCTGGCAAAGCACCTCATTGGCCTCTCTGAGGGCCCTTCACACCCCGGGGATAATAAACTGACATGTCGCTGCAGCCTCTCCCTCTCTCCTCTGTCCTGTCATGCAAACTAAAGTCAGTCTGGAAAGGTCACAGGTTTCTCATGTTTCTCACCAGGATCTGTGCTGAGCTGCTCCCTCCTCTCCCTCCTCCTCCTGTTGGTGCTGCCACTGCTTCCCAAGCATGTGCTGCTGGGAGGTTGAAATGAAGAAGCAGGTCTTTCATTTCTGATGGGAATTACTGCTTTCTAGAGGTACGTGCAATGCCCTTCCTGATTACAAGCAGTCACCATTGCTTGGGGAGAGACTTCTTCTTCAGTCCTGGGCACTTTATTAACTAGAAGAGAATTTGTATGAAAACCTTGGACTCTGAGCAAATCTGGGTTTGTATCCACTGCCAGATATCCACTGTATCCACCACAGTAGGTCCAGACTAGTGTCGCTGATGGGCTCTAGAGGTCCCTCAGGGCTTCTCCCACCCTGTTCTTCATGGCACATCCTCTTCAGCCTCCTCAGGTGGACTTACTCCACCTTGGGAAAGTCCTTGACTAACACAGCGCCTACTTATCATACTGAAACACTGGACCAGGAGTTTGTTACAGGACCATGAAAATTTATTTTTTTAAAAAATTATTATGAATTTAATAATCCACCCCAAATCCTATGAGCCTAGAACTACCACACCATGTCCTCAGCTAAAACATTTGACTTCTCAGGTGCAATTCATCACACCTAATTCAGGGAGATATCTGGCATCCCAAGCTTCTTTTAGAGCCAACTAGTATCAACAGGCCTGTCTAGAGAGTGTTTCATGTGACATGCTGTGCATACCTTAGGATGTGGGCACTGCACTCTGGAGAGATCTATTTCACCTTGTCCAAATACTTTGATTAGAGTAAACTAATCCTTCTGCTCCTCCTTCATAGAATCAAAGAATAATTTGTGTTGGAAGGGACCTTAAATATCATCTAGTTCCAACCCCACCTGACTCTTTCATCTTCAACTTGACTTTTTTCTTCTGGATGCTGCTGCAAAACAAACTGCTGCAGAGTGTAAAGGGGAAATCAAGGTCCAGCTGCAGCTGTAAGTGGCCCAAAGGTGCATTACTTATCCACACCAAAATGCAGGCTGGTGCAGCTTCTGTGTTTGCTACATGGCATGCATCTGACAGGCAGTAATAAGTGTTTTCTGATAGCCTGAAGTCTGATTCTGGGGCTGTTTCCTCCAGGCAACGATGTCAGGGCTGCTAGGCAGAACCAACACCCCAGCCCTGTTTGTTTCTGTGAGCCTCAGGTGAGGCAGTGACTGTTGCGTGAAAAACTGCCTCTCCTCTCAAGGAGCCAAATGAAGGCCGATGAGAAAAGTCATAGAATCATAGAATCACCAGATTAGAAAAGACCCATCGGATCATCAAGTCCAACCATTCCTATCAAGCACTAAACTATGCCCCTCAGCACCTCGTCCACCCATCCCTTAAACACCTCCAGGGAAGGTGACTCAATCGCCTCCCTGGGCAGCCTGTTCCAGTGCCCAATGACCCTTTCTGTGAAAATTTTTTTCTTAATGTTCAACCTAAATATTTTCCTAATGTTCAGTCATTGTAGAAGCTAGTATTTCCTGAGTTGCACAAAATGTTTTCTGGTTTTGTGCTTGCTGCTATTTCACCCTCAGCCTCATTCTTCATTTAGACCATCTCGGTATAACCAAGGATTTTTGACCAGTGGAGTGGTCTTGCTGTATTTCCAACCCCAGCACCATGCAGAACAAGACCTTGCTGCAGTTTGTGATCTGCTAGATTAGAATTAGCACCAGGGACAATGAAAGATACAAACCCCTGAACTCATGTTCACGAGGCTGGGCTTCAGAAACATGGGTAGTTGTCCAGCCTTGGCTTCCTGAGCACATTCTCTCAGAGGCATTACACAAACGCAAGGAAGCGTTGTTCACACATATGCAGAGCAACAGGTGTTTTGCAGTTTGAGTTTCCCAAACATTAGTCTGGGAAAACTTTTCCTGGCTTCATGTTATTCCTTTTAACTTAAAATTCATTTGCAACAGTCTAAGTTCTTGTTTCAGTGAAGCTGTCTAAGGAAGTAACACAAATTCAGGCTGGAAGTTAGGAAGATGTGTTCAGTGACCAGGTAAATAAAGGGTAGCTCAAGCTTTCCATTGACAAGGTAGAGTGAAAGAGCAAACTATCCTTGAGGATGGTGTATGAAAATATAACACAATGCAGATGCCTGAGATAGCCCAGGCATCCTTTCAGGCCTTATGATTCACGTGACATTTGTGCCTTATTCTCAGCTTCTCAAATGTCTGTCTCCTACTGTTATTATTTTTATCTTGGTTTACTAAGGAAACAAGGCCGATGTGATGCTGCTGCCCATCTGCCTGGATGTCTATTGGTCCCATCTGTCCCCTCTCCCAGAGCCCTATGAACCTGCTGGCCTGTTTCAGTCCAGTGTGATGGTGGGAGGAAGGTCGCAGGGTGGATTATCCTACATGTACCATGAAAACTGGCTGCTCCTCAGGGAAGGACCAACATTGCTCTTGGAGGAGGGAAAGGTAGGATTAATTCAGCTATTAGTACCCTGTCTACGGCAGCAGCCAGGTAGATGGTGGATATGCAAATACTCGTTGGGTAATCAGGACACTCAAAACCTGAAACAATATGTGCTGTTTCTCGCCTGTAGGAGATGTCCTAAAGGTACACAGGGCAGGTGGGATTTTGCCATGCAAAGGCAAGGGACTGAAGCACACGTTTCTCAGAGTCACACAGAATCACAGAATCGCTAGGTTGCAAAAGACCCACCGGATCATCGAGTCCAACCATTCCTGTCAAGTACTAAACCATGCCCCTCATCCACCCGTCTTTTAAATACCTCCAGGGAAGGTGACTCAGCCACCTCCTTGGGCAGCCTGTTCCAGTGCCTAATGACCCTTCCCATGAAAAATTTTTTCCTGATGTCCAGCCTGAACCTCCCTTGGCGGAGCCTGAGGCCATTCCCTCTCGGGATATATCAGCCTTCCCCATGCCTGCAGCTTGCTAAGCAGCACATGCATCTGTAACCCTGAGTAACTCTCTGGGTAAAGGATCCAGCTCTCAGTATGTGGCTGATTTTGTGTGCAAACTACCTCCTGATGTGAAGTACTTCAGACATGCATTGGATTTGACTCCTGAAGCTGTGCATGCCTGTGTTTATACTGCATACCTACCCACGTGTGAGAAAAGAGCAAGGCCTCTTTGGGGAGCTTTGCCATCTGTGCAGGCACAGTGTGATCGATCCCACTCCCAGATTTCCAAAGATGTTGACTTGATCCATTGTCCATCTTCCCACACTGCGGAGGCAGCATTTCAGATGCTGTAGTCTGGTGGAGAAAAAAATGCATGCTTAGTTTTGCCTGCTGGGGCTGCTCCACCTCTTATGTTAACTGTGTGTCTTTGCAGGAGCGAGACCACTCCCTGCAACTGTCTCATGGCTTTGAAAGCTTTCAAGACTGTCTGTGTCCTCCCTCTACCAGACTCTCTTAGTCTTCATTTTTTATAAGCTGAATAATCAGACAAAGATACTTTTCCTTTCCCATAGGGCACTTACTTCCTTTTCTGATCTTTCTGCAGTGCATTATGCACACCTTGCTTTTTTGCAGGTAAGAAGGATGTAATCCTGCTCAGGTGCTCCCAGGGTCCCCCAAGTGACTGGTAGCCGATGAAAGATGCTCTCTTTTCATTTTCATGCTTCATTTCTTTGAAGTGACTCCACAGTCTCTGCACATCCTCAGCTTCCATTCTAAAAGGGATGCATCTCATTTCCATGCCTTTTTAAACTTACCAAAATAAAGTCCAGATGTTTAACAAGGAAAGCAGTGCAGGGTTACATCCTGGCAAGGACACTAATGGCAAAGGCAGGGCCTGGGCAGGGGCTGCTGGAGGGTAACAGCTTGTGCCCTGCTCCTCTTACACCACTTCTTTTAGGATCCTGCTCTGCAAATGTCACATTGAGTGTTTTGATGCCTAAAATTCAATTGCAACTGTACAATCTGCTTGTCTATAAGCAAAAGACTTGCCCCGTTTCAATATGAATTACAGTCATGAATTCACCCTTGGCTAAACTGCATGTTTATTCCTAGTATGAAGCTGTGAACTCTGCTCCTGCAGAGAGGAAATCATTACCCACGTCAATGCCCTGAAAAGGGGAAGGCCTGAGGAGGGAGAAGCACAAACATCATAGAAAAAGCCTAATGTGCTTGTTATAAATAAAATATTCAGCCCAGCTTTAATCATGGAGCAGAATGGCTCCAAACAGCATCAGAAGCCTGGTTTACGAGGCGCAGGTCTGATACCTCCCTCCCCACCACGAGAGTTTTATTTTAGGTGATAAAAATGAAGAGAAAACACTGGAAAGTCAGGAGAAAGTGGAAGGATTCTTTGCAACACAAATGTCAGTTTGCATCTGTGTGGTATGCAGCAAAAAAACCCAGTTTTGCTGTGGCCTGACCTTGCTAAAGCTTCACTTGCATTCCCAAACGCAGGCTTTGGTGGCAGGCAGAGACGAGCTGCTCGGAGGGGTCCAGAGAGCCTGCTGCATGAAGGAAAGGGCTGGCAGAGGGCTGGCTGAGAACAAAGCTGCTCTCTCCCTCTTGGGTGCTCCCTGCATGAGGCAGGGAGGCATTGGAAGTCGCCCGCCTGGCATACGGCCGAGGATTCCACTCTGCTGGGGAAACCTTCAATACTTTTCTTCCAGGTGCTGGTAGAGGACACATAGCTGCTACACATGACATCCACGGGGACACTAAAGTCCTCTCCGTTACATGAAAGGCTGGAGAGGAATGCCTAAGCTGTTAGGGAGCAGCCCAACAGAGGCAAAGCTGTTGCAGCTCTAAGGCCACAGGGCTGGCTGCTTAACAAGGTTGAGAGTGTATTCCCCACGGCCTCACACGTGAGCATGCAAATACAGCAAACACACACACACACACAGAGCTGGACACGCTGATCTGCACGGGCAGATGCACCCAGCACTCATGTATACACAAAGAGCACCAGTGGCTTCATCCTGTTCCCCTCTCTGACCCCTCAGGATGAAAGTCCCTCGGTGGAAACAACACACATACATAAAGGTGTGAATCCCTGCAGGAGCTCAGTTCCTCAGCCTGCCCAGTAGCTGCCCTTGGATCCCAGTCTGCCCAGTGGCCAGAGACCAGGTATGCAAACCCCGAAGGGTACAGCTCTAGTCTCTCCATGGTGGCATCCTAGGCACATGAGCTTCTGCGCTTCGCTATGAGCACTGTCAGAGCACCAAGCCGCAAACAGCTGTGCTGTTTCTGCTGTCTCTCCCCAAAAGCATCTGCTCCTGGGTGATGATGAAGGCTTGGGGTAGCTCCAGATGGCCAACTCACCCTGCCATTTCTGAAAGGATGAGAGCACTGGTGAGACCTCTCCTCAAATACCGTGTTCAGTTCTGGGCCCCTCACCACAAGAAGGATTGTTGAGGCTCTGGAGCGAGTCCAGAGAAGAGCAACAACACTGGTGAAGGGGCTGGAGAACTAGTCTTACCCTTGCCTTGCCTGTCTGATTCTGGTGCTGCAGTAGGAAGACAGCTCTGTCTTTCTCCTGGAAAACCTCTGAGGGATCTTGCTAAACACTGATTTCTGATACGTGATCCTACAGGCAGGGCAGTTTGGGAGCAAGGGAAAAGGCAGGAGTGTTTCCCTTGGAGCATACCACATAGCTTGCCTGCCATGTGCTCTCAGTTGTGTACCTTCAGCAGCAGGCTGTACTGGCTGAGCAGCATCCTGAGTCCCCATTAGTTCACAAAGCCAGCAGTGGCAGTATGCTTCCCCCTGCAGATCTAGCAGGAATCAAAGAATTTTTCCTCCCTCCATGCTTGCCAGGCCCCAGATCTCATACCCAGTTGCTGGCTGGAAGGGCGTGTTTTCATCTGGCAGTTTACACATGCCCAGTTATGCCAGCATCTTTCCACATAGATGTATCACATCCACAAATGCTGTGGCCTGGTTGGATGAACAAATCACCTATGGCTGTATGCAGGCTGTAAGTGTATCTGTCACACATGTTGGCAATAGCAAGGATGGGACCTGGTCACAGAATTATAGAATCTCACATCATCCAGTCCAGCCATCTGCCCAGCACCTCCATGCCTACAAAACCATGTCACGAAGTGCCACATCTGTGTCTTTTTTTAACTCCTCCGAGGAAGGACACTCCACCACTTACCTGGGCAGCCTGTTTCAATGCTTCACCACTCTTTTGGTGAAGAAATTTTTCCTAATATCTGACTTAAATCTCCCCTGGTGCAACTTGAGGCTGTTTCCTCTCATCCTATCACTTGCTACTTAGGAGAAGAGAACAGCCCCCACCTCACTACAACCTCCTTTCAGGTAGAGAGCAATTTGGTGTCCCCTCAGCCTCCTCTTCTTAAGACTGAATAATCCCCATTCCTTCAGCCGCTCCTAGGAAGAGTTGTGCTCCAGACCCTTCACCATCTTGGTTGCCCTCCTCCAGACATGCTCCAGCAGCTCGATAGCTTTCTCAGAGTGAGGGGCCCGAAACTGAATACAATATTTGAGGTGCCGTCTCACCAGCGCCAAGTTCAGGGGCACAATCACTTCCTCAGTCTTGCTGGCCACACTGTTTCTGATACAAGCTGGGATGCTCTTGTCCTTCTTGGCCACCTGGGCACACTGCTGACCCACGTTCAGCCAGCTGTTGAGCAGCACCTCCAGGTCCTTTTCTGCCAGGCAGATTTCCAGCCGCTCTTCCCCAAGCCTGTGGCATCACATGGGGTTGTTGCAACCCAAGTGCGTAACCCAGCTTTTGGTCTTGTTGAATCTCATACAATTGGCCTTGGTCCACAGATCCAGCCTGTCCAGGTCCCTCTGCAGAGCCTTCCTTTAGTAGGGACAAAACCTCACTAAATTTCTCAACCAACTCTGGTACACCTCAGACCAAGGAGGCAAGGACCCAGTGATCCACAGCCAGCTTTGCCACCGAGAGAGATCATTTCACTGGCCCAGTGTTGCCACTAGCCACTTTCCATCTGTGCAAGTGCTTGGATTTCTTAAAGGTGCTTAATACTGAAAGGTCCAACAGGGATTAGTAGGTAGCAGGCATGTCTGATAGAAAGAAAACTCTTAAGCAGATGTCTATATCTGAATATTGAGAACCCTGGAGAAAGGATCCTCTTCCGCCTGGCCTTCCCTACCACATGGGAAGGCAGAGCACCAGAAGGGTTGTCCATCACTGTGCAGCGGCTATGGTGCAGGAAGGGATCTCTGGCTCTCCTGTAAGAATTGCTGCAAAGACCTCACTGGTAGTCACATCACTACTAGTGCTGCTCCTCATCATTCTTGCAGGTGCTGCACAGGTCAGCAGTGCACCTGCATGCCAGCTTCCCACCTTCCCTTCTCAGTAAAATGCCTTGCTGTCATGGAGAAGGCGGAGTGCTCAGTTTTATCTCTCAAATTAGCTGTGAAAATTCATATGAACATTAAGTTCTTTAAACACTCAGTACTAATATTCCCTTTGTTTACACTTAAATCCATTTTTGGCCTCATTGCAGAAATTAATTGTTACACATAAAACATTCAGGCTAATATGGAGGGAAATCCTGTCCCATATTGTCGAGATATCCTGCATTTGCATTTTGGTTTTTATATGGCAAGTTTGTGCCTGGATTACTCAAATGATTTCTTATATTTCCAGTACTGGGAGATGAAACAGGTGAATAGGTTCAGGACTCTGCTTCCAACCCCCTGCCCTTTTGCAAGGCGATTTGTCTGCGTACATGCCCAAGTTACCAAAGCAACTCCCAGAGACGACAAATCCTGCCACTTGACACTGAGTATTTGTTGAAGCTTTTTTTAACAACACGTAAAGGAAAGTCACTCCTGTCTGGCACGGTGTGAGAAAAGGAGTGCTGCTATGGGAGAGGGGGCTGCACGTTCTAGTGGAGAGCACTGGTACCCACCACAGGTAGCACAATCTGCCAGACCAAGCAGGGGAAGGGATATGCCCCACCACTCTCCTGGCTCAGGGAGTGCCTTGCCATTTCCCCCTGAGGAATCACTTTTCAAGTAGCCAATCTGTAATACATAGGGGTAAATTTGCCTCCCACAGTCACGCCTGAAAGACCCAATAATGTTTACCCCGGTATTTTCAATCTCTGGAAGTCCATGGGGATACCCAGGACCTTGCTTGTGGTCTCAGAACTCGGCTCTCAGAGCAAGACGTTTGACTCTGACTTGATGTGACCATCTGTGACTCAGCTCTGAGATACAGTGTTTTTCCACTGAACCTCTGAAATACAGTGTTTTTCCACTGATAATATTGATAAGCATAACCTTAAACTGGGCTACATTACAGATGAGAACCCAAGAACATTTTTAATCTCCTGTTATTTACTTCTAACGTCATGAATCACGATGTGGCACAGTGTACATGATATTCCCTGATGGTATAATTACAGTGCTCTCTATATACTGTGCTTTCTTAATTCATTATATTCAGCATTCACCTTTTGGGAAGGTGTGCTTTAATTTTCATATACACATTACTCAGCTCGAGACTAAACATGGGAATTGGAAACACGACTCCTGATATAGCAGCCACATCACACCTGCTGTGTATCTGCTGTGTTTGCCAGCCTCCCACTGTAGCCTTTGCTCCCATCCCACACCTGAGAGTCGCTGGGTGGCTACAGGACGGGTGCAGTGAGATGACTATTTTGGACTGGAATTTATAATGTGTGACTGGAGCTCGTTCTCAGCCTTATCAGCTGGGGTGTGTCTACATGATGAGAAATACCTTTGTGGTTGTTGTGAGTTGCTTGCTGCTGATGGGGGAGGTCTCAAAGCTAAGTGCTGGTAGTGCTGGGTGAGATGGGAGTCTGGCCAGTCCAGCACCCTCACCGGTGCCCTTAGCTCCCTCCTTAAAGGTAGATTAGGCCAAAAACTGTGGACAGGGCAGTACCAAGGAAACCACTTTTCCCCAGCACCTTCCAACAGTCTCTCCATAGGGATAAGTGGGGTAAGGGAGAGGAGTTCAGGGGTTCCACAGACCCAAGGCAACTGGAGCTGCAGGTGTCCAAGACAGGGAAAAGTCTGCCACCCTGTCCACAGGCTCCAGAAGGATAAAGCTGGGCTTGTGCCCACACAGACAAATTCCCTTCCTTCACCCGAGGGTTATTGCTTTCTGGCCATTGCAACTGGACCAGGATGCTGGTAACTGTGCGCATCCAGTGCTGACGCCTGATGCCTTCACTCTGTCCCCCACCATTTTCAGTCCCAACTCACATTTTTACTGTGAAGTTTGCTGGGAAGGAGAAGGAAAGCAGCCTTTCCAAGACTAGGCTGCGCAGTCCCTCATCTGCTACTAGTTTAAGAAAGGCTGAAGCTGCCTGTTGAGGCCGAGTGTTAGATTCAAGAGGCTGCTAGTTACTGTGCTGCAGTGGATCTGTCTGGAGAAAAGCCCTTGAAATGGCAAGCAGCATCACCTCCAGAGCTACCTCTGACAGTGCAAGTGAAGCTGTCTTGAGTCTGGGTTGAGCAGGGAGTTGATCCGGAAAGCTTGCTGCAAATTCCAGGAAAATGCAGTCTGCTGAGGTGACCTTTGCTGAACTGTGCGCCACCAAATAAGCAGCACCCACACCCCCAAGCTTTTTACCTGAAGATTTCTTAAAACTGTATATTTCTTATCTGTTATGTTCCCAGCCCTGCCTTAGTTCTCCTTTGACAGTTACCGATATAAAGATTTGTTCATGATCTATTTCTTTCTCTCTGTGCCACCAAACCTGACAGGGAGGTTGCCAGTAATTTTTCAGGCTTAGCCACCTCCCCGTTCAGCTGACACCAGCTGCTGCTGTGCCACTAAAGGGACCGCAGATATGACAAAGGTGAGCAAACAAAGCACAGGCCGATCAGCAAACAGCTTTACAGGTGCCTTCCCATCACGGAGAACATCCTACAAAGCCTTGGATTTCCTTTTGTTTCTTTTCCTTCCCCCACATCTGATTTTCATACTTATGAACATGCAAATGCAACAGGGGAATTTAGGAAATCTGTTACTAAGGCAACTGATTAGGTGATGATGCAAGTTACCTTATTATTTGAAATCAGGGTGCCCTGCATCGCAATAAGCTCCTACCGAGAGTATTAAAGTTTTCATAATACTCACCCACTCAAAGGCAGCACAGCCCTAAAAATGACTTGCCTTGATGGTGATCTGAGAGTGCCAGAAGCCAACAAACTCCAGCTGCCTTAGCTGTACAGTAAGTGGAGGAGAAACCTCCTCGCTCCTATGCTGGCAGGATCAGGGAGGGGGCAACTTGCTGTCAGCAGTGCATGTCACACAGTCTGCAGGAACAAGCAAGCACTCATGTGATGCAAATAATTAACCAGACCCTTATAATTACATTTAATTATAAAGAAGAGAAATCAGAACAGCAAAGATGCGGGTCCTTGAACCCAAATGTTGTACATAGATGTAATGATACAGATGACATTGGACCAAGGGCTGTGGTTCCCTAAAGCAGTTAGCTTGGATTAATTTTATTTTTCAGAGATCATTTTCCTGCAGTTGAGCCTGGGCCAGTTCTGCTGTTGCAGACCCTGCCTTTCCCCAGCTTGACCTCCCACAGCTCAATTACAGGCTTTTCTCCTGCGTTTTCCTTTCCTTTTTTTTTGGTGTCTTGTTATTTGCAGTCTTCACATGCGCTGCTGCCCACCCTTCCATACAAACTTGGGCCCGTGCAGCATTTCTTTTGCTTGGATGATGCCCAAAGACTAGATGTCTGCATCAGACCTTTGAATCATAGAATCATAGAATCATAGAATAACCAGATTGGAAGAGACCCACCGGATCACTGAGTCCAACCCTTCCTATCAAACACTAAACCATGCCCCTCAGCACCTCATCCACCCGTGCCTTAAATACCTCCAGGGAAGGTGACTCAACCACCTCCCTGGGCAGCCTGTTCCAGTGCCCAATGACCCTTTCTGTGAAAAATTTTTTCCTAATGTCCAGCCTAAACCTCCCCTGGTGGAGCTTGAGGCCATTCCCTCTTGTCCTGTCCCCTGTCACTTGGGAGAAGAGGCCAGCCCCCTCCTCTCTACAACCTCCTTTCAGGTAGTTGTAGAGAGCAATAAGGTCTCCCCTCAGCCTCCTCTTCTCCAGGCTAAACAACCCCAGGTCTCTCAGCCGCTCCTCGTAAGACCTGTTCTCCAGCCCCCTCACCAGCTTTGTTGCTCTTCTCTGGACTCGCTCCAGAGCCTCAACATCCTTCTTGTGGTGAGGGGCCCAGAACTGAACACCTTTGCTCACCTTGGCTTTCACCTTAGTGCTTGCTGAGCTGGGGAAGGAAGGGTCAAGGAGCCAGCACAAATGATGGGGATGGTCATGCCCCGTGAAGGTGGCATCTCCTGCCTCTTCCTCCATGTCCATCCTCAGCACACTCAGTACCTTCATAGCCTGCAGCCCCAGGATTTGCAGCCCAGCTACCTGCTGCCCATGCTTCACGCTGACCTTCCTCACTGGAGGAGTCACCTCAGGTCTGCTGATGGCTCTGGGACTCTGCCTAACCTGATGACGCTTGCAACTCAGCTGCCTTTGCCAGCTCCCATCATGACTTTCCATGCATCTCCAGGAGATGTGGCCTAAGTTGTTTTTTTTTTTCTTGCCTGTGCTTCCTATGTTTTTCTTAATAAGTCCTTATGCTGCTTCTTTGCTCAAAAACAGGTCACAATTGTTAGTTCTGGAGCCCCAGAAACAGTGCTGGAAGAATCAATAAATTCAGCGGATATACATCTGGAGTGCTTGATGTTGTCAGGAGATGCCAGCTGGGGCTGCTGGGGCCTCCTGAGGGCTCCTGGGTTTGCCAGAGGCAGGGAGCCTGCAGTGTGGCAGAATACACACAGAAAGAAAAGTAGATGGGGGAGAAGGCAGTGCAGAAAGCAACAGCCTGTTGCTTTTGGTCCAGCATAACTTGTAAAGGACCAGAAGTTGACCTGGTGTCTGGACTTCGCTTTGCCTCTTTAGCCCAGTGTTACTGCCCTTCTGCAACTGCCCATTTAGCAATTGAAGGGATCATTTTGAACAGCTTCAAAAGCAAAACCTCACCTGATTCAGGGCTTGTGCAGTGAGTCTGGTTTTGCACAGCACCACACAGTTCCTGAGCTGTGTGCAAGACATCAGTTAGGCTGGAAAACATAGTCATTGTTTGCACTACCAGAAATGGTGGATGTGGTGGTGTCCAAAACCACTGTGGAGAAATACTTTCTGAGGGTCCAGGGTGGAAGAGGACTGCAGAAGACCCGCTGATGGTGCACTGCCTTGCTGCCCAGCAGTTTTGCATAGCCAGCTTGACATTCAGAGGATGCCATAGCAGTGAGTGCACTATTGAGCTCCACAGATGTCACCTTTACCTTTTTGTGGATATCTCCCTCTTCCTGTTCCTTGCCCCTGTAGTCCTGGTCGCATCTTGTCTTCCAGGTGTGGTGCTGAGAGGGTGCCAGAGCTGGCACTGCACAAAAGCTGGGTAAAATTGGCACGTCTCTTCTGCAGGAAAGTTAATCTTGCAAGTGGTGCCACGGTCCAGGATGAGCTGCTTTTCCTCGGTATAGCAGCGGAATTGAGAAGCCAAAAGACACTGCTCCTCCTTCTCTTTTGGGAAGATGCTCCATAAAGCTCCCTAAATAGCACAGGGCAGAGGTCAAGAGGGCTGGATACAGCTTGAGGTCTTAGGTGGTACACCATGGCTTATGTCAGCAGAGGAAAGCTACTGCCTAATCTTCTACTGCCATTTGAAATGGGGCCTGTACTTGATCAAATCCACCACCTCTGGACTTTAATTTGCTGCTGAACCTTCTTCTTAGAGTGGGAAGGCAAAGCCACTGATGTGAATCCCTCTACACATGTAGTCCTTGCGGAATTCAGCAGGTGCCTGGCTCCAGGATGCCCCCACTCCTTGGTCCTGGAGCTGGGCTGGCATCGACCGCCTGCCCTGCGCTGTGCTCAGGCACGCGTGTGCACAGCTGTTTGCTTTCTGCACTGATTTCCCAGTGGGCCAGGGAGGAAAAATGAAAAGTAAAATGAAATTGCAAAACCGCATCTGCTCTGTAGGAAATGTTCGGGTAATATGAATAGCAACAGAGAGGAGGCAACCCCCTACCACTTTCTAAATAGACCCAGCAAATATATGCCACACTAGTAAAACTAAAATGATCATCACATTCCTCTTGAGGAATTCATGCACTTCTGAATTTATTTTCCTGTTTGTAATACACTCTGCTCTTTTTCCTTTTTTCCTTTCTTCTTTTTTTCCCCCTTTTAAAATTTTTTTTTTCGTAAGTACAGCATCTTGTAACATTCTTTTACAGCAGGGCTTAGGGACCACAGTTTTACAAGAGATGGCAGCTTGACTGCAGTGGGTGAGCACCTAGATGCTGAAATCCAATACAGCAGGCAGGGGAACAGGGAAGTCTTGTGGTTAGAAACAGAAGTGAAAAAGTCAGTGAAAAGTGAAAAGGTGATGAAAAATTGGCTGGGGAAGAGCCAAGGGTGGCTGGGGATAGTGGTCTCATGTAGGCAGCATCCTGTATGTTTGCTTCTGCTTGAGGGCAGGAAGGCTCCATGGAGGGACCTGGACGGGGTAGTTCGATGGGCTGAGGCCATTTGTGTGAGATTCAACAAGGTCAGGGGTTGGGTTCTACACTTCGGTCACAACAACCCCATGCCACACTATAGTCCTGTGGAAACATGGCTGGAAAGTGACCTGGTGGAAAAGGATGTGGGGTTACCGGTTGACAGCTGGCTGAATGTGAGCCAGCAGTGTGCCCAGGTGGCCAAGAAGGACAAGAGCAACCAGGCTTGTGTCAAAAACAGTGTGTCCAGCAGGAGCAGGGAAATGATTGTGCCCCTGAACTTGGTGCTAGTGAGGCTTCACCTCAAATACTGTGTTCAGTTTTGGGCCCCTCACTCCAAGAAAGACATCTAGTTGCTAGAGTGTATCCAGAGGAGGGCAACCAAGATGGTGAAGGGTCTGGAGAGCAAGTTTTATGAGAAGCGGCTGAGGGAACTGGGATGGTTTAACCTGGAGAAAAGGAGGCTGGGGGGAGATCTTATTGCTCTCTACAGCTACTTGAAAGGAGGTTGTAGCAAGGTGGGGTCTGGTCTTCCAAGTAGCAAGTGATGGGGTGAGAGGAAATGGCCTCAAGTTGTGCTGGGAGAAGTTTAGATTGGATATTAGAAAAAAAAAAATCTTTATCAAAAGAGTGATTAAGCACTGGAACAGGCTGCCCAGGGAAGTGGTGCAGTTTCCATCCCTGGAGGTGTTCAAAAACCATGTAGATGTAGCACTTCGTGACTTGGTTTAGCAGGCATGGTGGTATTGGGCTGACGGTTGAACTTGATGGTCTTAGAGGTCTTTTCCAACCTTAATGATACTATATTTCTATGGTTCTTCCCCACAGACCCTTACGCTAGAGGTGTTCAGATGTGATCCCTCTAATGCCTCTGCTTAGGGTTTACTCGGGCTGTCTTTCTGCAATGGCTTTCCTCTGGTTACATCCTTGTTGAATAATATGGACTTTGTAGTGTGTGAAATGAGGGTGGTTGAGGCACATTTTTTCTCTGCACTCTTCAAAATGGGAAGTAGCCCAGGCCTGGAGTCAAAAGTAAGCTTTGCTTTTAGCTACTTGAAATAAGCCTGTTGACTTCACGTGTTCCCTGTGGTGTTTTACCACATGCTTCGTGCTGCTTTATGCCAGAGCCAAGAGGATGCAAAGCCATGATCTTACTGTGGTGTTTCCCTCACACTCCGTGCTGGGAGGATGTGTGGAGCGGGGCCCACAGGAGATATCATATAATCATAGAATCATAGAATCACAGAATCACCAGGTTGGAAGAGATCCACCGGATCATCGAGTCCAACCATTCCTACCAACCACTAAACCATGTCCCTCAGCACCTCATCCACCTGTCTTTTAAACATCTCCAGGGAAGGTGACTCAACCACCTCCCTGGGCAGCCTGTTCCAGTGACCAATGACCCTTTCTGTGAAAAAGTTTTGCCTAATGTTCAGCCTGAACCTCCCCTGGCGGAGCTTGAGGCCATTCCCTCTTGTCCTGTCCCCTGTCACTTAGGAGAAGAGGCCAGCACCCTCCTCCCTACAAAACCTCCTTTCAGGTAGTTGTAGAGAGCAATGAGGTCTCCCCTCAGCCTCCTCTTCTCCAGGCTAAACAACCCCAGCTCTCTCAGCCATTCCTCATAAGGTCTGTTCTCCAGCCCCCTCACCAGCTTCGTTGCTCTTCTCTGGACTCGCTCCAGAGCCTCAACACCCTTCTTGTGGTGAGGGGCCCAGAGCTGAACACAGGATTCAAGGAGCGGTCTCACCAGTGCCAAGTACAGACAGAGAATAACCCCCCTGGAGTCTGCTGCCCACATCTGCCACTGGACATAAGGGCAGCTGGGATGGCCACTGAGATCCCTGCTGCCCAGCTGTGCTACAGGCACCACGTATTCCCAAGGAGAGGGAATATCCAACCACGATGAACTGCAGGCTCCCTGCACGGCTTAGATGACCACCTTCACCCCATAGGCTGTGGGAAAATCCAGACACAAAACCAGTTTAATTAAAGTCTCCCCAAATGGTGGATGATGTCAGGGACTTCCTCTCCTTCTCTCAATGAAGCTCAAAACTCCTGCCCTCACATAACCCTCCTAAACGAGTTGTTGCCTTCAGCACTAGCTGCAGCAAAGAGCTGATAAATCCGCTATTTTTTCCTTCCTAGAGAAAAACGCGACTGGACATTTGCACACCTTCTGTGAAATGCTGGCTTCGGTTCAGCTCAGAAAGGCTCTGCAGTGCCTCAGCAGAGCATCCCAAGGAGATGGAGATCCCCATAGGGTCCAATTAGGTTTTTTACTTTTACGTATTTATAGTCCTGATTGTAATACACTTTTGTGGCCAAAAGAAATTGGAGGATGCTTTTAGATAGAAATCAGCCTTTATTTTTATTTTAATATCTATTTATTTATTTATTTGTGGCAATAACTGGAGGTTAATTATGACAGTCTGTCTCCTTCCAACTTTCTGTAGTCCTGTAACAACTTCCTTATAGAAATGGAGCCATGTTAAAGCTCATTCTGAAGGGTACTGCGAAACTGTACAGTTAAAGGATTTCTGATGTGCATTTTTACATTGCTTGGGTGTCAGATTTGAACTGAGAGTGAATAAAAGAAATTCACTGCCATTGAAATAACTGCCAGTGCTGAGACCTTTACAAACCCTCCTGTCCACTTCTATATTTTCTGTCATTTTATTTGTTCCTCTGATTTTTAGTCTAGGAGTTGGTATATGCACCATGCTTTTGTAACAGTGTTGTACAATATCATGAATGCTTTCTGTGACAGCACTCTGAACAAATACAACTGCAGAATCACAAAATGGCTGAGTGTGGAAGGGACCTCTGAAGGTCACCTGGTCCAGATGCAGTCCATAAAGCTTGGCTCATAGACCAAAAGTGTGATCCTGTTCCTGCTCATGGCAGTGTGAATCAAGGCTTAACATCTCCTGTCAACTCTAAGATGCAGACCCATGGTTTGTTTTGGTGCTGTGCTTGGATTGGGAAGCAAACCTCACAACTCCTCAGACTCTCCGAAGTAAAGCTTCACCCGACTCCTTCCAATTTGGACAAGATTGGTTTGCCTTGCAAAATACAAACTTTTATTTTGCACAGCAAGCGCACTATTACTGACTTATAAAAGCCAGAGAAGCTCTTTGGCTGGTCAGGACCTCCAAAATGCATGCTTCCACCAAGTTCCTTGCCATTTGCAAACCTGAGATGAGTGCAGTCCACTCTCTTCTCCTTGCCACTGAGAGGTATCCAACAAGATGCTTACAAAAAGTGTGAAAACATTTGACCATGGGTGCGTCAGTATGAAGTCAGGAGGTACATCAGTAGAGGGAAGGAACAGACCTAAGCCAGGACCTGAGGTAGACACAGCCTGGCTGCGAGGCCCCCCATTGTCTGCACACGGCAGCAGCACACTCATCAATTGCCAGCAGTGGTGCCAAATCCTATTTCCCAGGTCATCAATCTTGCCAGTCACTGTAAAACATTATATAACTCAGCTCTACTTGATATTCAGCCTGCATCACATCTCCACAAGGCTTAAGCCAAAGATCTGGGCAGATTTTGCAAAATCAGATCCAGCCTGTTAACAGGTGCCTAATGGTTTTGTTGTCATGGCTTAGTGTATGCTGCTACCCAGCCCTGCAACACCATGCCTCATTCACATGTGCTGAGCAAGGACTGCTAAGCATCACCCCAAAAGCCTACTAAAGCGTGCTGCCAAGCTTAATGTAGTGGGCCGTCCAGTTAAATGTCTGAAAGAAACACAGATATTCAGGAGAAGGAATGAGGTTCTCAGCTTTGCTGGAGTAGCTTTGTGTAGAGCTGAGCCTGTAGTAGGATGAGCATGGACCCACACTGCCCCAGCCATGCCCTTCAACTTCTGCTGACTGAAGAAAGACACAGAGCAGGGTGAAGGATAAATGGGGAGGATATGCTCACCCCTCAGCCCATGAGGTGTTCTTTTGCTCTCTGTGTCAGCTTTCCCTAAAATATCAACTCACATCTGTTCCTGGTTCTTCATGTGACCCACAGTCCTCAGCTCAGTGTCATCCAAAAAGACCACACAGACCTCTACATTTCCCTGAATTTCTTCTCCTCATTTTCCAGTCTGGAAATTTTGCAAGAGCTAAAGGACAGATTCAAGATGGCGAAGTCCTAGAGGGAAGAAAATGAGGACATCCATCTAAGCAGGACCTCCCGCGGTTTCTGGGTGGAGGTGGCACTCATAGAATCATAGAATCACTAGGCTGGAAAAGATCTTTGAGATCATCAAGACCAATCTTACACTACTAAATCATATCCCTAAGCACTTCATCTACCTGTCTTTTAAACACTTCCAGGGATGGTGACTCAGCCACCTCCCTGGGCAGCCTGTTCCAGTGCTTGATAACACTTTAGGTGAAGAAATTTTTCCTAATGTGCAATCTGAACCTGCCCTAGTGCAACTTGAGGCGATTCCCTCTTGTCCTATCACCTATCACTTGGGAGAAGAGACCAACACCCACCTCACTACAAACTCCTTTCAGGTAATTGTAGAGAGCAATTTGGTGTCCCCTCAACCTCCTCTTCTACAGACTAAACAATCCCAGTTCCCTCAGCCACTCCTTAAAAGACTTGTTCTCCAGACCCTTCACCAGCTTCCTTGCTTTTCTCTGGACACACTCCAGGGCCTCAATGTCTTACTTGTAGTGAAGGGTCCAAAACTCAACATAGTATTCAAAGTGCAGCCTCAACAATGCCAAGTACAGGGGCAGAATCGCTTTCCTGGTCCTGATGGTCACACTGTTTCTGAAACAGGTCAAGATGCCATTGGCCTTCTTGGCCACCTGGGCACACTGCAGGCTCGTTTTCAGTAGCTATCAATCAGCACCCCCAGGTCCTTCTCCTCCAGGCAGCTTTCTAGCCACGCTTCCCCAAGCCTGTAGCACTGCATGGGGTTTTTGTGTCCCAAATGCAGGCCTCTGCACTTGGCCTTGTTAAATCTTATCCCGTTGGTCTCAGCCCATTGATCCAGCCTGTTCAGATCTCTTTGGAGAGCCTCCCTACCCTCCAGCAAATCAACACTTCCTCCTAGCTTAGTGTCCTCCACAAATTTACTAAGGACACTTTCAATCCCTTCATCTGGTTCATTAATAAAGATATTGAACAGAACTGGACTGAACACTGAGCCCTGTGGGACACAACTTGTGACCAGCCTTCAACTGAATTTAACTCCATTTACCATAACTCAACACATAGCAAAAAACAAAGTGGGAGAAGAGTGTGCCTACCCCTTATACAGCTTCCTGAAGGCACAGGACTTGCCCAGATGGAGGCTGTAGTGAGCCTACTGCAGCTAATGACCATCTCGGGCCATAAAAGTATCAATAATCACAAATCTTCATACCCCCGCATGCAGATTACTTTTCTGCCTTTTTTCCTTAACACGCTGTGTGGATGTAACAACTAAAACTGAAAAAAATACTGAAAGAAAACCCTTCACCAAAATCACCATGGGACTGCTAATGCAATTCCTTCCTGGGAGACCAGTTGAGCGAGGGGACCAGCCGCACCTGACAGGTGCGAGTCGCTTTGCCAAGGCATCGATAGACAGCACTCAGATCTAGTGGAGATGAGGGTCATGGCCAGCTCTGCCAGGAATTTAGATGTGGCTCTGTTCACCAAATCTTTCCTGCCTGCTCTCTGCTAACTTTTAGTATCTGCGCAGTTCGTGCTCACAAACACTCTAAAGCCCTAGCCAGTCACCACAGTCTAACTCTGCATTTCTGTACTTGGGGAGAGCAAATATTGCCCTATGTGTTTGGGATAAGAAAAAATCACTCTTTGCCTTGAGTTGGTTAGACGGATGACTAGCCAGTATGAATCACAAATGTTGCAGTCCAATACATAATTCCAGATTGCGCACGGTGTTATGGCACATGGTTATGTTCCCTGATTTGATGGCTTATTTAACTAATCAGCACAGCAGGAGCAGTTCATTTCAACTATTCCAAGAAACGAGAGCTCTGTAATTTGCACATACAGCTGTAATAGTTGTAATGCTTCATTCCTGCTGCGCTGCTTAGTTACATAAACCATCTAGTCGGAATCAATACTTATTTATTGTACCTAATCAACGCAGTTTGAATTACAAACATGTGGAATTTGCATATAAGCTGAGCTGCCAGGTTTTCCCTCAGGTATCGATATCTTAGAGTTTCTTAATCCCTTCAGAAAGGCAGGGGAAAAGGATGTAAAAAGCGGTAGAATAACAAACAGCTCGCGTGAAGGATTTGTTATCTCTTTTCATGGGAAATGCAGGGTTTCAACATTCATAACAAAAGGCTGCTGGAAACCATGGAGGAAATCCTCTTATGCAGCCTCTCCTCCGCTGCAGAAACTTTGACTAGTAATTTCCAGGCACTTTTCAGTTACCAGAGGGTAGGCTGATGGCCTGGATATAGAAGGAGCAGGTAAAGGTCTGGATCTCATCATGAAACCTGGTGGCATTTGGCAACTTCCAGGGCAGACAGGTGCTGGCAAAAACCACCATGTCACCTCAGGGCTCATATATCACAGCAGTGCTCCCAGAGGAGGCCTGGTTTGGAAATGATTGATTGTGTTCATTTCCTACCTGATATCTAATATGCAGCAGTGATACAGAGCCCCTACCTAAGGTAAGGAGGGCTGACTGAGCGTAACACTTCTCTTCGTACGCCCTCAAGGCTGCTCTTTCCCTGATACTAGTATTAGCAGCAAATGACAGCTTAGGGAATGGTTGACCACCCATTCTAGAGCGTCTTTGGGCATCCTCCTTAACATGCTAACCACAGCGCATCCCGGTGTGAGCTCTGCCAGAGGCAGGGTGGTCTCTACTGTCATGGGCAGAGGGACTGCTGGACCAAGTAGCAGCCAAAGCTCTGCTGGACCAGCCAAAGTGGCAGCCAGGATCTGCCTGCCTTCCCCTCACAACACACACCTTGAAAGGCTAAAATAGCACCATACTCCATGGCCATTTCAAAAGGAACTGAAAGACTTCGGGGCATAACAACCCTGTGCAGTGCTACAGACTAGGGGAAGAGTGGCTAGAAAGCTGCCTGGAGGAGAAGGACCTGGGGGTGTTGGTTGACAGAGACTGAACATCAGCCAGCAAGTGTGCCCAGGTGGCCAAGAAGGCCAATGGCATCTTGGCTTGTATCAGAAACGGCGTGACCAGCAGGTCCAGGGAGGTTATTCTCCCTCTGTACTCGGCACTGGTGAGACCGCTGCTCGAATCCTGTGTTCAGTTCTGGGCCCCTCACCACAAGAAGGATGTTGAGGCTCTGGAGCGAGTCCAGAGAAGAGCAACAATGCTGGTGAAGGGGCTGGAGAACTAGTCTTACGAGGAGCGGCTGAGAGAGCTGGGGTTGTTTAGCCTGGAGAAGAGGAGGCTGAGGGGAGACCTCATTGCTCTCTATAACTACCTGAAAGGAGGTTGTGGAGAGGAGGTATCTGTGGCCTCTTCTCCCAAGTGACAGGGGACAGGAAAGAGGGAATGGCCTCAGGCTCTGCCAGGGGAGGTTCAGGCTGAACATCAGAAAAACTTTTTTCATGAAAGGGTCATTGGGCACTGGAACAGGCTGCCCAGGGAGGTGGTTGAGTCACCTTCCCTGGAGGTCTTTAAAAGACAGGTGGATGAGGTGCTCAGGGACATTGTTTAGTGGTTGATAGAATCATTGGTCTTGATGATCTCAAAGGTCTTTTCCAACCTTGTGATTTTGTGATTCTGTGACTTTGATTCCCAAGAGAATTTCCCCCTTGTATGGAAAGGAGCAGAGAGTAGAGGGGGAAGTTGGAAAACAAAAGGACTGCATTCTCAAAAAGACGTGCTTTCCAACTCCTCGTTCTGAAACAGCTTTGCCTTGTCACTTTTGTTTTTATTTAAATTCTAGATTTTTTAAAAAAATATATTTTCCCGGAGGAACGCGCAGCCAGTTTGTCACAAATGTGTTTAATCAGAGCAGATGGAAGGCAAAAGCTGGTGGTTGCTGCAAGCTCATATGCCTTCACACGATACATCTGGGGTTGTCTTTCAGATCTTGCTCCAGGCTTCACAGTGGTCTACATGAAATTGAATTTTGCTGCCCAAAGAAGGCAGATGTAACAAGCTTGCCTGGGGAGGCAGGTTTGCTGCTCTGTCTGCCCTGCATTGGGAGAAGAGGTTGTTTCTGCTGGGGACTACAGGCTTCAGATGGGAGCCACCTTTCTTGGAGGGGGAGGAGGGTCTTTGCTCAGGTGCTTGCAAGTCTTGTAGACAGGGCTTTAAACTAGGTAAGAAGTAGGAGGGGGGGCAACATCAAGCTACCCTGTAAAAAGCAATGGGAAGACAGGTGGCAGGGGTCAGGTGTTAGAGAGGATACTTCTCTAAAACACCTTGTAGGTAATGAAGGGTCCACTGGGAAGGTGATGCAACTGACAGCCCAGCTGAAGTGTCTTTACACTAATGCACAAAGCTTGGGTAACAAACAGGAGGAGCTGGAAGCTACCGTGCTACTAGAAAGCTATGATCAAGTTGCCATCACAGAAACGTGGTGGGACGAATCCCATGACTGGAGTGTGGCTATCGACGGCTACAGGCTGTTCAGAAGGAACAGACCGGGAAGGAGGGGTGGAGGTGTTGCTCTCTATGTCAGGAAAGGGGTAGAAGGTGAAGAGCTGTCGTTGAAGAGTAGCCATGAACAGGTTGAGAGCTTGTGGGTCAGAATTAAAGACAGAGGCACCAACAGGAACCTTGTGATCGGTGTATACTACAGGCCATCCAATCAAGGAGAACCAACCAAGTCTTCTTCCTCCAGCTGCGGAGGCTTCACGCTTGCAAGCTCTCATCCTACTCAGGGACTTCAATCACACCAACATATGCTAGAGAAGTAGCATGGCAAGCTGTATGCAATCCAGGAGACTCCTGGAGTGCATCAAGGATAACTTCTTAGTCCAGCTGATAAAGACTTCCATGCAAGGAGTGCCTGCCTGTGCAGTTCCCTCTTCTTCTTTAGTTTAACCAGCATGCCTCAACTCAGCCACGTTGGTCTCTTCCCTTTCCTGCCCCATTTTCTACATACAGGGACTGAGCGCTCCTGCAGGGACAGGTAACATGGGATGTGTATAGGGACGCTGCCCGGTTGTGTAGGGAGGAAGTCAGGAAGGCCAAGGCGCAGCTGGAGCTAAACTTGGCAAAGGAAGTAAGGACTAACAAGAAGGGCTTCTACAGGTACGTCAATCAAAAGAGGAAGGTCAAAGAGAGCGTACCCCCACTGATGGTTGGGAATGATGGTAAATCTGGCAGGGTAACATGGTAGAGCCCCAAAACCACATTGACACGGTAGGTCCCTGTTAGGTACAAGAGCTGTAAATGGGGACTATCCCATCAGACAAAGGGCAATGCCCCTGAAATTAGGGTGGGGTTTGTCCACAAGCTACTGAAAGATTCAAGAAGGTAAAGGCATGGCCTGTGCACCACACACTTTCCCTGATAAACCATGCCAAGACCTTTCTCCTAGCGCAAGGTGAAGTATGTGAGCCTGTGACCTCAGAAAGCTGCACTTGTGAGGCAAATGCAGGACCTCTGTGAGCAAACGTGAGTTTGCTAGGAACAATTCTAGCAATTCTAGGAACAATTTTAAGATCAGCATGCAGAATACAATGTCCCAGGGTTAATATTTTCTATTATTGGGTTTTTTAATAAAAGACACCCTGTGAGGTACTTGGAATGAGCCTTGCAGCCTTCCTTGCACGTGACCGCAGTGTTACATACCTGCTCCAGAATCCAGCAGAAACCCCTTCAAACCCCACAGCATTGTTAGCAATAATTGCGCTATGGCATTTGGTCACAGTTTGCTTTTCACACTATCCTGTAACCTGAGAGCAGTTCTATCTGGGCTTCATGGGATGCTAGACAAAAGAGAATAATTCAAGTACTTCTCAGACCTTGGCTTGCTCTAGTACCCACTGTTCTTAAATCCAGTGATCAAAAGAACAAGCCCAGACAGACAGGGCAATAGTAATGGCTTTTTCAGCTTTCCAGGGTCTTTCTTGATGGTGTCTACCTGAGTTTGAGGAAAAATTCTTGTCAGGTTAAGAAAATTGAACCTCAGTAACACTATGGGTCCCGAAGGGTTCCCTCCCTTAGGTATGCTTTGGGGGCGTGCAGGCAGTTATTGTGGCTCAAAACCATGTTTTCCTGCATAAAGGCATCCCTACATATTCATGATTTCTGAGCACCTGGGTACAGAAAAGACCTGCCCTGAGATGTCTGGCTGCACAGGCACAAAGCCTGAATGCAGGCGAGGAGGTGAAGTGCTAGTTTTGAGCTGCAGTGAGCCCCTTTGTTCCTCTCCTTTTTCCTGATTTCCATGAATCAAAGAACAGTTTGGGTTGGAAGGGATCTTTAAATTTCATCTCGTCCAACCCACTGCAGTGAGAAAGGACATCTTCAACCAGATCAGGTTGCTCAGAGCCCTGTCCAGCCTAACCTTGAATGTTTCCAGGGATGGGGCATCTACCACTTCTCTGAGCCACCTGGTCCAGTGTTTCACCACCTTCATTGTAAAAAATTTCTTCCTTATATCTAGTGTGAATTGACCCTCTTTTAGTTTAGAGCCACTACTTCTTGTCCTATCACAACAGGCCCTGCTAAAAAGTCTGTCCCCATCTTTCTTGTAGACCCCCTTCAGATACTTAAAGGCCACAATTGCATCTCCCAGAGCCTTCTCTTCTCCAGGCTGAACACCATCAACTCTCTCAGCCTTTCTTCACAGAAGTGTTCCACCCCTCTAATCATTTTTGTGGGCCTTTTCTGCACCCATTCCAACAGGTTGAGGTCCTTCCTGTGCTGAGGACCCCAGAGCTGGACACAGTACTCCAGGTGGAGTCTCAACAGAGTGGAGTTGAGGGACGTTCACATATCTATACCTGCTGGCCACACTGCTTTTTATGCAGCCCAGGATATGGTTGGCTTTCTGAGCTGTTAGCAGAGTAGGGGTTGTACAGCCTGGAGAATAAAAGGCTTCAGGGACATCTTACAGCTGCCTTCCAGTACCTGAGGGGAGCCTACAAGAAAGCTGGAGAGGGACTTTTCACAAGGACATGTCATGATAGGACAAAGGGCAGTGGCTTTTAACTGAAAGAAGGTAGATTTATATTAAAAATTAGGAAGAAATACTTCACGATGAGGGTGGTGAGGCACTGGTACAGGTTTACCAGAGAAGTCATGGATGCCCTGTCCCTGGAAGTGTTCAAGGCCAGGTTGGATGGGACTTTGAGCAACCTGATCCAATGGAAGGTGTCCCTGCCAAGGACACAGTGATTGGAACTAGACAGTCTTTAAGGTCTCTTTCAACCCAAACCATTCTATGATTACCGGCTCATGTACAATTTTTATTTACAAGTATCACCAACTCCTTCTCCTGCTGATGATCTTTTGCACTTGCCAGTTTTGCAGCATCACAGAGCACTGCAGACCGGTACAACTTGCTTAAAATGCATCATAACTCCTGTTACATTTGCATATTGAGCTTGGCCGAGTGCACTCAAGTTTTGTCTTTGCTACCTTGCTGGGAGGTTTCTATTCAGAAAATTTGTGCATTGGGGAACTTGGCACCATGATTGAGTTGTGTGTGGAAGCTCGCAGAACCACACAGCCATTTAGCCTCTCATTTTTTGTTTCACTCCACGTGTGCTTTCAGTCCTTATTTATTCTGTGTCCATAAACATTTCAAGTGACTGAAAGGAAGTGGAGGAGCTGGTATTAGGTATGGGCATGTTAATCACTCCAGACTTTGCTGGGTACAGCCAAGACAGGAGTCTCAGAAAGTTTCCTCCAAGCCATGACAGAAAGATATAAACCAGTAATATTAAATAGATATTATAATTATAGCATAAATAACATAAATAGCATACACATAAATGCTGTAAGTAATATAACAATAAACGTAATGACATGATGATTTGATATGATATGATACTACAATATAGAATAGAATAGAATAGAATAGAGTAGAATAGAATGTAATATTTAAGAATAACAAGGTCTGACCATTTCTCCACTGCTTCTGATGCATGTCTGCACACAACACTAACTGTATGGGAACATGGCAGTTTAAACTGAGGCCCATTCAATTCAGTCCTAGTTTTCTAAATCTCTCTAATCTTGCTTGTGTTTCTTCCTACTGGGACAATCATCCCACTCCCTCTGTCAGTCATCCAGCCATTTTCCTCATGAGTAGCACTATGCTTGTCACATTGGGGAGTGGAAACAACACCCTTGACCAAACTTATCTGCACAGCCTAGATTCCCTGTAAGACATCAAGTGCTCTCCAGGAGCAGTCAGCTCCATCCCTTGAGGAGCCATCCCAGGCTGATTAAGCAAATATGAATCATGAATAAATTAAAATATGTGCTTTAGAATAAATTAAAAAATACAGAAGAATAAATGAGTAAATGAATAAAATGCAGAGGGTGATATTCTCCATAGGGGCCCCGGTGGCTGCCATGGTGGCTGCTCACCCCTGACCTACCTGTGTTTGCAGACTGAGGCAGGAGGCTGTGAGCAAAGGGTGATTTGTGGGTTTCTTGGTGTTCATCAGCGTGAAGAGAACCTGTGCCCCGATGGGGCCAGCACTAACCAGCAGAGGGCAATGCCAATATGTGTTTTACATGCATAAAGGCATGAGAGTTTCTTCCTCCCAAGCACAGCTAGTGGACAGTGAATAAAGGATGCCTGCTGGGACATGACTTGATCAGCACTAGCAAAGCAATCTTCTCAATTCGGGTGCTGCTTTTCCCTCTGCAAAATATTATTTAGAATGCTATTTATTAGGCCTAATTGTATAAAGAAAGATAGGATAGATAACCTAACATCCTTTTAGATGCTGGGAACCCCAAGTTGTGTGGCATCACACTGGTCTCGCATCAGGCACAACACAGCGTGCACAACCCGTCTGTAGAAAGAGTTACCCCATTTTAGTCATTCAAGCTATTCTAGGATTTTCACAGAATCACAGAATCACAGAATCACAGAATAACCAGGTTGGAAGAGACCCACCGGATCACCGAGTCCAACCGTTTCGTACAAGAAAATAACTGTACTGGTAATTCTATGATTCCGTGATCATTTCCCTTGTCCATACAGTCTGTTCACATGAGAACTTGTTGCTGCATTGTTACGCAATTAAAGACCATGCAGGTGGCATCATTATGATACTGAGTGGGAGCTGCCTGCAGGATTCTCTGCAATGTGTCTGAGTCTGTCCTGTACTGGTGGAGATGAGCAGTGTGGCACAGCCCTCGAGCCACTCGATATGTGCAGTCTGCCTACACAGGCATGATCTTGTGTGCATTACCAACTCTTCCCATTAGGATTACTACAGGCACTGTTTTCTCTATCCCCAGCCTCCAGAGGACTAGTTGTTACGTTGGAGCTTGGGCTTACCCCACAGCTTCAGATACGAACAACAAAGAGCATCATGTTTCCCTGGTATGCTGGTCCCAGATTTTAAATAGCTATTTTTAGTCCTGACAAAGCAGAAATGCTATCAGTTTAGAAGATTCATTTTCACCTCGTATTTCTGCTGATAATCATATATATATGTATATTTATTTCTATGTCTCTATCTATGACAGACAAGAAAGTGATTCTGGCATGAACATACTTGTTCTCATGCCTAATCCCCATTTGCTTGAATAAAATTTCCTGTCCAGGCATCTGTCTACCCATCCATCCAGCTGCTCATCATCCACACAAGCAGAAAATCCCATAAAAATATTTGCAGAAAAACAACCAAAAAGAGTATAATAAACTGTAGGTAATAGAAAGGCCTACTTTTAGGGTTTTTTTAACAAACCATTGCTCTCTGATTTATGCTGTACTGCCAGTATATTTATGACAAGAAAACCACATGAAGAAAACATCTAAGATGTTGCCTGAGTAGTTTTAAAAACCTCTGGTTTAGTGTTGTTGTTTACCTTCTGAAATATTGGGAAACAGTCAAAAGAGATAACTTGGAGAGAAGTCCTGCTGAAATCTTTCATCTGTAACCAGTAACCTTTTCACTGCTCTTACAATTTGGTGACTATAACTGAAAGTGTTTAAATTTCACCCAGTACACTGGTGAGCCACCAGGAGATCCTAGGGTCTGGAAGGGAGATGTTTCTCTCCATCAGCCTTCCATCGCTGCTGAAATTTGTTGAGTTTTCAAACATTACTATTGAATTTTTACCTAGGCCCGAGCTTGTAACAATGAAGAAGATGAAACTGCAGGCCAAGTGATAGAAAGGATTATCTTGATGACAAGATACGTTGCTCAAAGTTTCTTGGGATTTGTGTCATTAAGATTAACATAGTGCTAGGAAATGTTGGAGGGAAGAGCTCTGCAGTAATGCTCAGATGGATTATCTGGCTAAATCTTCCAGCTGCAACTTCTGTGATCCTTCAGTAGTCAGAAATAGATACAAGCGAGATTACACAAAATTAACTCTGAGTCTGGTAAATTAATATATCTGAGGAGAAACATTTGAATAAGACTCCGCACGTTTACTCTTTCGCATCATTTTGGCATCACAGGCCAGTAGATCTTATTGTGAAGACATTAAAGATGTATCTTTTCTTTCCATTTGATCCACATTTCCTTTTTCTTGACTGGTTACAAGTTTCTAATAAAACATGGTATTCCCCAGGAACACTGAAACTTTGCCAAATAAATATTGTTATTATAAAATAGTCCATTTTCGCAGCATCCTTCACCTTCTTCCCTGCCTCCCTTCATACCTCAGCACTATGTAGCCTTGCCTCTCCCAAAAGCATGACCCAAAAAAATAACAGCATTACACACCCTGCCCTTCCACAGGCCTTCGCCCCTTAGCTCTACCTTGGGTTTTCTGGGATTTGCCCAGCCATTCCCTGCTCTTCCAGGAGCTCTCCATCTTCCCTGATGAAAACTTCTTTCCCTTTGAGTGGTCTCTGCTTCTCCCTTGGGTCTGGCAAGACTGGGAGGAAAGGTGTGATAAACTGCAAGTGAGGGTGCTTGCTGGTGGGAATTCCTTCCTTAATCAGCTCCTCTGAAGCTTCTTCTGGGAGGGGTCTTATCTGTGCAAAGCACAGAAGTGTTTGGAGACACAAAACTCCATAGAAGGGATCTTTCACCTTATTTAGGACTAATATCACAGGATCAGCAAGGTCTGTGCCACAAGACAATTCTGAGCTTGTGCTGCTTCCTTATCCTAAAAGTGACCCAAGATGTTTTCCATTATTTATTCCCCATAAACCAAAGCCATTGTGTTACTGATATCTCTATTATAAAGCAGTATTCTGATTCTCTCATGGCTCTGATGCCTTTGTTAATTTAGAGGTCGCTTCATGTGCTGTGTGACACCTGTGAGCGTTGCTTCTGCCAGCCCGTAGGGGCTGTGTCCTGCCCTGGGCTGCTTTGGCTTGGGTCTTCTCAGTTCTTGAGGAAGGAAGACTCTTCTGTTGAAGCTCTGGCACAAACATACATGAAAAGGAAAGCTGAATAACCTGTATAATTAGATTCCAGCATCCTTTAGCGTTAACATTATGACTGTAACACATGTCAGTGTCTGTACCTTATGTTGCCACTAGAAAGATGTGTTAAAGACCGTGGAGGAAATAATTTTACATGAGACTGCAACATATTCTCTGAATTAGAAAAATGGAGTGGTCAGGATATAAAAATGGAACATGGCGATCTAATGCAAGCAAAGTCAATTCCTTGGTGGTTCCCGGTTATTTCCAGGGCAATTTAGGGTATGCACATTGCAGAACCTGGCAGCGGGGAGAAAACAGACATCCTACATTTCATTCCATGCCTTTCAGCTTCCCATAACAATGATGAACTCTGGGCAAAGCAGTTGTTTGGGAATTTATGATCAATCTAGGTTACTGGCCCTTGGCCTTAGGTCAGCAGGTCTCTAGGCGGTCATTAATCTCTATGAAATGCTCTGCATCTCTTTTACTGCTGTTTAAATGATGAGTAACTGCAAATTACAAGGGTGTCATTGTGATATATCAAATGGTTCAAGGCTGGTAAATCTGAAATAAATTAGCAGAGACAAACTGAGCCCTAATTAAAAGTTTGTTCCCCTTCACCTGTGCCTTGTTGTTTCTGTTGTAGAGATGATGGTTGGGCTGAACTGAAAGCTAACGTGAAATAAAACTTGCAATGGTTTTCAGAAAGAAGAGAAAATATGCTGGAAAACACAATACACAATTATTTTCTGTAATGCAGTTTATTAAACAAGATCTCTATCCTCTTATAGCTGAGATACACTGTATTGACAGTGTGAGTCTTGGACGAGAGGTGAAGCACAAAGATAGGAAAAAGAACAGTTAAAGAAGGAGTGTATTTTACGTAGTTCTCATCTTCAGCAAAAGATGAAAGAAAACATGAAACAAAATATTTTTTTGATATATTATGTACTCTCAGTAGCAAATGAAAATGTTCTGAGAATTCTTCATGTTATATTGGCCACAACAGCCAAAGTAATATTTACAACATGGTTTGAAGGGGAAAAAAGAACCAACAAAGAAGGGAAGCTGCTGTGAGCCACAAGTGTTATTTACTGAAATGAAAAGTCCAATACACTTCCCAGGAAAGAGCTACAGCAGTATTGTATATGCAAAGTGCTCATGGCCCTAAACTGATAAATTGATATGAAATATCCTGACATGGAGTGCAAAAATTTGCCTCAGTTGCCCCTTTGCAGGGCACCTTCTCCCAAACAGAGTTGTATGCGCACACTGAACTGGAAACATGGAGCAATTTTGGCAACTAAGATACCACTGACCTCTGCTGGGAGGAATCAGACGAGTTCAGCTTTTGTCATGGGCCCTGTGCTGATCAGATGTGATCAAGATTCCTCTGGCAGGGGCAGACACAAGTGTGCATATGTGTGTTTGTGTTTCTGTGTGTATATATATATATGCACTTAGAATAAAATATATATGCACACCTATATGCAGTGGCATTCACCTTGCCTCCCTGCTGTCACTGCAATTTCCCACCTGGCAAGTCTGTGCAAAACAGTAAAATCCATCCCAGTACTTACAAAAAGAAATTTTCTTTGCAGTGAGGAAGACATAGAACCCCTAAAGAGAAGCATCCATACCAGTTTCCTATAGGACATAGCATCATGCACGTGTAGATCTTTGAGTTTCTAAGAGTTAAAGGATGAGGATGGGGTCCTAAAGACCTGGCTTGTAATGAATGTGACTGAAAAGCAAAGGTATTTGTGATGACTGGCACATCTTCCAGGTGGCTCCTAACAAACACATTGCAAATGCACTGGGCACGAGCAATACAGCTTCAGATAAGTAAAGGTTTAAACTGGCAATGCACAAAGTACATGGTGAAGAGAGACAGACTGAGCAAATAAAAGAGCTCAAGTAAAGAAGTAGTACAGAGGAATCATCATCTTTCCTGTGTGAGTAGGGCTGTCATTGAATTATTTTAGAAGTAAAGAAAAAAGACTCTTCTCCTCACGCTGTTTAGTGTAGGCATTTCATTTTGGTGGCTCAGAGAAGAACACAAGTTGGAAACAGTCCATTGGAGCAAGTATTTAGACAGGAAGAGTCAAAGCTTACAAGCTGAGCTAATTTGTTCACTTGTAACAAGTGGCATGAATTAATTACTGCAGAACAGGAAACAGATCAGATGACCCTGGAATGGAGTAGCAAACAAAATTTGACATACTATGCAAAGTTCTGTTTAACAATAGCTCAAGCTGAAAGTGGTATTGGTCATAAAGTCAGTAGCACACAGAACAGGACTATATCTGAGGTCTGCTTTGCACATGAAGCAAAGTCAGTTTATGATGGAGTAACAAATCATTCAGATTGAACAAAAAATGCAGACAAGCAGGATTTATTCCCTTAATGAAATATTCTAGCAGCATTCCACCTATCTATCTGTTACAGGAATTTATTGCCACAAGGACAGAAGATGAATCAGGTGTTAAGAGTGGAGATTGCAATGAAAAGACCGATCTTGATTATATTAAAAAACAAATGACAATATTTAATGAAACAAGATTTAGTATGGTTGAAGGAGAGAAAAGAGTCTAAATTACAAGACAGGGAGAAGAAAATGGAGTTGTCTACAGTGATAGATGATACAGAAAAGGCCAAAGGGAAAAGATCTGGCTTTCAATGATCTGGGTTTTCAATGATTTTCATCTAGGATAGTGGATAGACATAAAAAAGCAAATGTCAAAAGAATTAAATGCAAAGCTGAGAAGAAGTTGAAATGGGTTTGGCGCTTGGCCAGAGAAACAATATCTGAAACTCTGGAAGAAGGTACATTTGCCATCAGAGGAGAAAACTAGTTAGTTAGGCTGTACCTGAAAATGCAGCAGTTGGTCCCATTTTTTGGACAGCAAATGTGAAAGCACCAGTTGGGAAACATTACTAATCAACCATGGAGATGCACCCCACACTAGCTGAAATCTCCATGTGACCTTCAGCTGCACCCTCACATGAGGCTGTTTGTCATCCTCCAGCTGGGAGGTGGTGGAAAAGACAACTATGGCAAGTCCCATACGAAAAAGGAAAACCACATCCTTTGCGCCATATGGTAAGAAGAGGTAGCAGGATATTTCTGCTTCTTTCGGGCTGTGCAGTTTTCTTAAGGCAGTTCAGACTTTGACAAAGAAGAGCCGACGTAGGCTGTTATCTTGCCTATCCCAGTTGCAATGGCCATCCAGCTTCTGTAAGCCTCCCACTTCTACCCCCTGATAGGTAACATGGGTCTCTGACCAGGTGACAGGATAGGGTCTTTCTCCCACTTGTCTTATCCAAACCCAAACTACACTTCAGCATCTTTACTTTTTTTTAGTTATTTTTATTTATCCAAGGGAAAAGAAACTCAATTTAATCCTCTCACTGCTCCAAATTCCTACATGAATGCTTTGGCCTCTCCTTTCTGACTTTGAAGGGCTTTAAAGCATGGTCATGGAAGCTGCTAAAGGCAAGATTGACCTTACCCAGGCCAGACTGTGGTGCTTTATTTCCACGTACATTTTTGTCATATCCTATATTAAAGATGTTCCTAGAGAGCTTTGCCTGGCCACTGTGGTCTGTCCCAGTGCACGTTTCCTGGGGCTTGCAAGTCTTTCTGAGTGCCCCGAACAAGACAGGAATGGATTCGCTATGTGAGCTTGTCAGTCATAACTCAGCCATACAGAAAATCACTGGAGGAAAGATACTTTGGCAAAACCAGGTGCATGTAAAGATCACCCACTGGATTTTGACTGTGCTGAAATAGTGAACTAATCCCCACCGTTGAATGGTAATTGTGGAGCAAGGTAATTAGCACAAAGTACTGAGATTAGCATTTCAGCACGGAGCCTAATGCTTATAAAAGCATAAAACTTGATATTATTAGTACACCCAGTATTATGCTAATTAACAGTTAGTCCACAGTTAGAGGGAGAGGAAAGTAGAGCTAGTGTGGCAAAACTTATTTTAGATTTCTTTATTTGATTACCTGGAATATAGTATGAGTAAAAGCAGTTAAGAGCTTCATCCAAGCAGAGCAGTGTAGGTTGTACTCATCAATATTGAAGCAATTACTATACAGATGTAATGCCAGTGATTTGTTGCAGTCATTGAAATATAAAGTGTGGCTATATTGCTGTTATGTGCTGATCTTGTAAAATGGCTGGGGAAGGATCCAGGGTGGTCCAATACCAAAACCCTCTGTTCAGTCTTTATCTTAAGAGGTAATAGCAGGATTTACCGATCTAATTTGGTGGATTTCAATTTGGGAAGGAGGCAAGTAAAAAACACTTGATTGACTCTCTTTTGGGTTGATTAGAGGCCCTGCTGACATATTGATTAAGCCGCACTGAAAACTCAGAAGCAGAAGTCACAGTTTCCAAATTTCTTTGTGATTTAAATGTTTGGGTAGGATCCAGGCCCAGCTTAGGTTTCTCTAGTTAGGTGTCTATGCTGCCAGCTCCAGCCATGTGCAGGAGTCACTTGGTGCCATCTAAGATGCCCTATGGTCCCACGAAAGATATGACACACGAATTACAGTAGACCTATGCCCTGGAGAGCCAGGCAGGATATCCTGCACCACTTAAAATTACACCAGGCTGACACTAGAAACGACACAATAGAGATATTTGGACAACTGAAACCCAGTTCTGTGTCAATACAACCACAGGAGCCTAACGAGTCACTGAGATGACCAATTTTGAGAGTCGAGTCTGCCATCATAGAATGATAGAATCATAGAATAGTTTGGGTTGGAAGGAACCTTAAATGTCATCCAGTTCCAACCCCCCTGCCATGGGCAGGCACATCCCACTAGATCAGGCTGCCCAAGGCTCCATCCAACCTGGCCTTGAACACCTCCAGCAGTGGGACATCCACAGCTTGCCTGGACAACCTGTGCCAGTGCCTCACCACCCTCATAGTGAAGAAATTCTGCCTTATGTCTGTCTAGTCTAAATCTGCCCCTCTCCAGTTTTTACCCATTGCTTCTAGACCTATCACTACAAGACTTTGTGAACAATCCCTCCCCAGCATTTTGTAGCCCCTTCAGGTACTGTAAGTTCTCTGTAAGGTCTCCTTGGGGCATTCTTTTCTCCAGGCTGAACGACCACAACTTTCTCAGCCAGCCCTTGCCTAGCAGGTGCTCCAGCCCTCTGATCATCTTTGTAGCCCTCCTCTGGACCCGTTCCAGCAGTTCCATATCCTTCTTATGTTGAGGATTCCAGAACTGGACATAATACTCCAGGTGAAGTCTCACAAGAGAGGAATAGAGGGGCAGAATCCCCTCCCTTGCTCTGCTGGCCACAATTATTTTGATGCAGCCCAGGATACAGTTGGCTTTCTGAGCTGCAAGCGCACACTGCCAGCTCATGTTGAGCTTCTCATCAACAAGCACCCCCGAGTCCTTCTCTGCAGGGCTGCTCTCAATCACATCATCCCCCATCCCGTATTGAAATCAGGGATTGCCCAACCCATCCATCATGCCTGGTACCATTTGGTATGCCCTTAGGTACCCAGAATTTATTGTCATGTCTATTAGCCCTTTGACAACATCCAAGGACCAATAAGTGGCACTAGAGCCTTATGCGTGAGTGACTAAATTGAGCCTTTTATCACCACTGCTGGAAATTTAGTCCTCTCACTGACACAGATACACCTTCACCTGGTCGTGATCTGCATCCTACCCAGGCTGTGTGTGAGAGTAAGAGAGCTCTGGCGATGTATCTGACTCCAACAAGACACCACAAATGAAAAACTATTTTGAGCTGTCACTCATGAGACCTTAGTTCTGTGTGTGTACATGCATGAGTGTGTGCATGCTGAGGAAATGGAAGGATTAGAGACATTACCACACTGCTTTATAATGAAACCCTTCAGAGGGCTGGAACACCTTCCATACAAGGACAGGCTGAGAGAGTTGGGGTTGTTCAGCCTGGACAAGAGAAGGCTCCAAGAAGACCTTATAGCTACCTTCCATTATCTGAAGGGGGCTACAAGAAAGCAGGGGAGGGACTGTTTACAAAGGCTTGTAGTGATAGGACAAGGGGGAATGGGTATAAACTGGAGAGGGTCAGATTTAGACTAGATGTAAGGAGGAATTTCTTCACGATGACTGTGGTGAGGCACTGGCACAGGTTGCCCAGGGAAGCTGTGGCTGCCCCATCCCTGGAGGTGTTCAAGGCCAGGTTGGATGGGGCCTTGGGCAGCCTGATCTAGTGGGAGGTGTCCCTGCCCATGGCAGGGTTGTTGGAACTGGATGACGTTTAAGATTCCTTCAAACCCAAACTGTTCTATGATTCTATGATTCCTCCGTCTACCAAATTCAGTGGTATCTCCAAGTACAGGAATACATGCTGACTTTTCGCCCATTACTTCTTCATCAGGTAATCACTTTTCCTTATATTGTGGGAAAACAAGATGTTGTAAATAGGACCAAACACTGAATCTCTGTTTTTCCCATGACACACACAGATTCCTGTACTCTGCTCTTGTTCCCAATGCAATAATCCCACATCCTTCTCTGACTCTTATGATACAAATGTGTTGATGGTCTGCCTGTCAGGACAGGTGACTGCTTGACCTCTGCTAAAGCCTTTTGCTCTGTGGGGCAGTGAATCTGGATGTTCCCTGTCTCTCTGATGCCATTATAAAACATTCATGCCTTTAATGCATTAAAGGACTTTAACATGCCTTATGTCTTTAATGTCCTCACACCCTGTTGCCAAGTGTGGTCAAGACTGGCTTGCATGTTCAGAAATTAGTGCAAGGAAAAGACAGACTGGTGACATAGTCATTTATCTTCGTTTCTGCAGGGAAGCAGGGTAAAAAATCACATGCCAGCAAGCACTTACTGGGATGAGAATCCTGGGGAGAAACAAAGGTGCTAGTGGCACAGTCGTGATGTAAAAACAGAGACCTTGCTGGTCTGTTTGGGCAAGAAGCCTTCAGAGCAACCATCACCTGACAGGTGGGAAACCCAGGCTCTTCAGGACCCCTGCAGCATCCTCAACTTTTTGGGTCCAAAACCCACGGTACATTACAGACATGGATTAGACTGCTGAGGTCAGCTCTGGATGTTTTCGCTGGATAATATCACATCATTTCACCTTCCTGCTGCTGCACAGGACTATTTTTACAGGTTATGCCTGGACAAAGTCCCTGTTTGCTGAGCACTTGTCTGGGATAATTTTCTGAAAGAAGGGGCTAATAAATCTAAGCTGACACCTGCTGAAGCTCTATCCCAGGAGACCATGACACCCATCCTTGACAATCATCCTGGAAGACCTGCCTTCTCAGATCATGGCATGAGTTTTGAGTGCTTTCTGTGAATTTCAGTTCTTTCCATCTTCCTGGATGCATTGACATTTCCAAGCCTTGTGCTGTGCAAGAACTCTGGTTGGCGATAACCACCTCTCTTCTTGTCCTTTCTCTGGAGTGCTGGGGACTGGAAATGTAAGAGCTCAGATCTCCATTCTCATGTGTCACTATGCATCAGCATCATCCCATCACTACGGAATTCCTCTATAAAAATGGGAGCCTGACAGAACCTCTTAACAGGACTGGCAGAGGTTTTCAATTGTTTAAAAGCATTTGCTTTAACAGCCTTAAATCAGTCAGTGCCAGAACAGGACCATATTTGTCCTTAAATCCTAGAGGGTTCTCCCTGCATTTTAGTATGTAGTCTGAGTGTATGTGATTTGCTGCTACAGTGTATTTTTAGCAAGAATATGCTTCATTTGTATTGGCTCAGAAAGGTGAAAGTTTATCATTTGAAGAGCTTGGTGATGTCATCTGTACCTAGGGATTTACTTCTACGAGCTTGCTCTGTCTGCTGCTATGTGATGACTGCGCTTTGAAAACTTGCATTGCTTCATTGAAGAATCATATTTAGAAACACCAGACTGTATGCAGTTGTCATTAGTAAGGAGTCTACTTACATGTCTAAGTGATGGAGCAGGATTTGCTTCATTTTTATTCATAATTCTGCAAGGCTACTCACATTATGTATTCAGTTCCAACTTTAGAAACCTGAAGCAGTCATTGTCCTCTGGAGAGCTACGCTGAGTTCATGCATTGGTGCAAGAAAGCAAAATTATTCATACTCTCAGGGCCATATGTCCAGTTGAAATCCTCCAAACACTGATAAGAGCCTGCTCCCTGCATTTGCAGATAATGATTGCAGATAACGATATAATGCAGATACTGTTAGAGCTGCTGTTTTAAGTGATGTTGTTGTTCATAGTACTTATTGCATTTTATTTATGGAGAAGCTGAAATGCTACAAGTTTAAGTGAGTGGCTCGAGGTCACATACAGGAGAACTGGCAGAATTTTTTCCGTGCATAATTGGAATGGGGATAATCCAAAGTATGCTGCCAGTACACCAGGGTAGCTTCATCTCTCCTTACTTTAGATATCTCCATTGTAATCAGTACTTTAATCCAAGCCTTCCTGAGTTGTCACCAGGTATACATCTATACAAATAAAGAGAACAGTCCAGGATCTCTTATTTCACACTGAGACAAAATAGTGCTACACGGCTTCTGTGCACATGCTCCTATTTGAGCAAACACTCTTAGACTAACATCTCTAACATAACTAAGATTTTAGACTAACCCCTCTGCTGGGTTAAAAACTACCTGGATGCCTGGGCCCAAAGACAGGTGGTGAATGGAGTTAAATCTAGCTGGAGGATGGTCACAAGTGGGATTCCCCAGGGCTCAGTGCTGGATCCAGTTCTGTTCAATATCTTTATCAGTGACCTGGATGAGGGGATCGAGTGCATCCTTAGCAAGTTCACAGATGGCACTAAACTGGGAGGAAGTATCGATCTGCTGCAGGGTAGGGAGGCTCTACAGAGAGATCTGAACAGGCTGGATTGATGGGCTGAGACCAAGGGGATGAGGTTTAACAAGGCCAAGTGCCGAGTCCAGCACTTGGGACACAACAACCCTATGCAGTGCTACAGCCTTGGCAAGGAGTGGCTGGAAAGCTGCCTGGAGGAGAAAAAACTGAGGGTGCTGGTTGACAGCCGAGTGAACATGAGCCAGGAGTGTGCCCAGGTGGCCAAGAAAGCCAATGGCATCTTGGCTTGTATCAGAAACGGTGTGGCCAGCAGGTCCAGGGAAGTGATTCTCCCCCATACTCTGCACTGGTGAGACTGCACCTCGAGTACTGTGTTCAGTTTTGGGCCCCTCACTACAAGAAAGAAATTGAGGTCCTGGAGTGTGTCCAGAGAAGAGCAATGAAGCTGGTGAAGGGGCCGGAGAACAAGTCTTATGAGCAGCGGCTGAGGGAACTGGAGTTGTTTAGCCTTGAGAAGAGAAGGCTGAGTGGAGACCTTATTGCTCTCTAGAACTACCTGAAAGGAGATTGCAGAGAGGTAGGTGTTGGTCTCTTCTCCCAAGTGATAGGTGATAGGACAAGAGGGAATGGCCTTAAGCTGCGTTAGGGAAAGTTTAGATAGGACATTCAGAAAATCATTGGGCACTGGAACAGGCTGCCCAGGGAGGTGATGGAGTCACCATCCCTGGAGGTATTTAAAAGGCAGATGGATGAAGTACTTAGGGATATGATTTAGTAGTGGACAGGTGCGGTTGGAATTGATGATCTCAAAGGTCTTTTCCAACCTAATGACTCTATAATTCTGTGATCTCTGACTCTCTTGCCCTCTCTGCCAAATAAGCAACCTTTTCTCTTCATGTAAGTGCTGAGTTTTGTTTGGCTTATGTATCTATTCCAGTAACAAGATCTTACCCATGTAATTACTTCATTCACATCACGTTTCCCTGATCCTCCTCATTGGGGTTAGGTCCTAACCCTTGGATCTCCCACGCTCCCACTGGTCACAGTGGACAATCAGAGTTGGTCTGGATGACTCCTATTTCCTCTCTTGTGTCAGGCCATTTACTCATCTGGCAGAAATGTGGAAAGCCAAAGAGAGCTGTCCCGTGGGAAATGTCCGGGTTTGGTGTCACAAGCTGGCTCATGCTGTGATTATTTACCTCTCTAAAAAGTTTCTGTTTCTGTTATCCTTCCTGATTCCCCTTCTTCTCACCACTGATTTTTCCTGCCTTGCATGTTCTTTCACTTTTTTTCTGTTGTCCCCTGCTTCTCTCTCTTTATGTTTTTTTTGTGTGCATGCTGGTACAGCAGATGAGGAAGTCCCCTCTTGACCATGCTGATTATGCTAGTCTTCCCAGAAAGCTGCTCCCTGCCAACCGATTAATAGATCTATCCCTGTTTGAAACTGATTCAGGCTCCTTATGTTGGTGTGATGATATCCAGTTCCTCTGATGTTACCTGCAAGTAAAAAGTTTCAATATCTCCCTCAAGCTGGGGAGCACTTACTGACCGGTTCTTGGTCAGTACTTCTACCTAAGAAGGAAAAAAAAAGATGTAAGTAGACAGGGCCAATAAAAAACTCACAGTCATTAATCCTCCTCTAACAAAAGGTCACAGGAAGTAGTGCTGGAAGAAGGAGCTGGAAGCTGGAGGGAGCTTTTTACTGAGAGTCCTTCAGGATCAGACTTGCAACACACTTATTTTTACCTTATTATTGACAATGCTATCACCAAAAGTGGGTATATGATAATTTAAAACAAAAAATTCCTACACCATATTTAAAAGCCTGTGGAAAACGAAAATGAGGAGCAACTTCAGTTGTGAAAAACCATGAGACCACGTACTCTTTGAGTATATCCACATTGCTAGATAAAAGAGAGCTGGGCCAAGCCCAGAAGCTGATTATCTGCTTCTCTGTAAGTCTGTTATTTCACTCCCAACTCCATTTTGGAGGGCTCCATCTGTCTCTCCTCAGGGCATTTCTGCACGACAGTTTGGGTGTGAGCTTACCCAGGCTGCTTAGGTTCATCTTTATCCAGCAACAGCCACTGTCATAAAGGCTCAGGACAAAGAGCAGATGCATGGCCCTCCTCTAGTGGATAAAATAAAAGTGGGGGTGGATAGATGGAAGTATACTAACGGGCACTGGGGCAAGTACGAGCCCTGGGAGCACTCCGTAACCATGAAAAAGTCTGGTGTTGTTTGGAGATGTATTGATCCAGTAATTTATCCCTCATCCCAGCTAAGGCAGGAAAATGTGCTGTTGTTGATTTTTATTTCACTTAAGCTGAAGCAAGCTGAAGCAGCAGGTGCAGTCCTGAACGTGTATGTCCAGGAAGATGCATTCAGCTTCAAATGGGTGCAGGGAAGAATGACCAGGATGATCAGGTGACTGATGCCAAGGGTATGTGACATGTTTAACCTAGCAAAAACTAAACCAAAAATGTTTCCCATTGATAGTGTATCTGGTAGATAACCTCCAGGTGGAGAAAAACAACTATGCAAGCCACAGAAATGCATGAACAAAGTATCCATGACTGCATGTAGAGTGGAAATTGGAAATCTCTTTCTTGCCATCGAAGCACCATCACCTGGAAAAAGAGTGTCAAAGAAATACTTTCTTACAGTAGTCTAACTACTTCTCAGGTGCCTCTGATCAGTTTGTGTACGTGGATGTATGGTGCTGCTGTTGCTAGCAACAGAACAGCATCATTTCCAAGAAAATCTCTTCCAATGCTGTGTCCCTGTAGCATTCGTGAGCTAGAACTGAGAGATTTAAGATAGGATTTGTCTTGCCCAGGTGTAGCTAAACATAAGACTGAAAAAAAAAGGACTGAGTTAATGACCCTGAGCTACCATTAAAGTCAACATGGGCAACTCCAACATCCCCTGCATTAAGGTAAAACAAGACATTGCTGGGAAATCACAGAATCACAAGGTTTAAAAAGACCCACAGGACCATCGAGTCCAGCCATTCGTACCAACCACTAAACTATGCCCCTCAGCGCCTCATCCACCCGTCTCTTAAACACCTCCAGGGATGGTTCCAGTGCCCAATGACCCTTTCATGAACAATTTTTTTCTGATGTCCAGCCTGAACCTCCCCTGGCAGAGCTTGAGGCCATTCCCCCTTGTCCTGTCCCCTGACACTTGGGAGAAGAGGCCAGCTCCCTCCTCTCTACAACCTCCTTTCAGGTAGTTGTAGAGAACAATAAGGTCTGCCTTCAGCCTTCTCCTCTCTAGACTAAACACCTCCAGCTCTCTCAGCCGTTCCTCATAAGGCCTGTTCTCCAGACCCTTCACCACCTTTCTCGCTCTTCTCTGGACTCGCTCCAGAGCCCCAACATCCTTTTTGTGGTGAGGGGCCCAGAAATGAACACAGGATTCAAGGAGTGGTCTCACCAGTGCCGAGTACAGAGGGAGAATAAACTCCCTGAACCTGCTGGTCACACCGTTTCTGATACAAGCCAAGATGCCATTGGCCTTCTTGGCCACCTGGTCACACTGCTGGCTCATGTTCAGTCGCTGTCAACCAACACCCCCAGGTCCCTCTCCTCCAGGCAGCTCTCCAGCCAGACGTCTCCTAGTCTGTAGCTGCACAGGGTTGTTGTGCCCCAAGTGCAGGACCCGGCATTTGGCCTTATTAAACCTCATTAAACCTTATTTATAAATAACCATCTCCTCCTGCTAATTATGTGGGGAATAAGGAGGAACATGCTCAGATTTCTTGATCTATCTTGCAGGCATCTGAAGATCAATGAATCCCAGTTTCTCCAACTGTCCCATAGTAAGCCAACAGTCCCTTCATAAGGTTTAGTCAGAGCAGACTGGAAGAAATTCTCTGAATTACAGACAGAGATAGCACCACCAAGTTTTCCATTACTCAGCTTATTAGGAAACCACCAGTAAGAGTTGGAAATACAGACAACTCCTGAGCCTCATCTCGCAGGATGGCTCACAGAGTAGGTGGAGACGTCTTTGACTGACACTAAGCACAGACTTAATATCTGTCCCTTGCAGCCTGTGTGTTTACAGGAAACATGCACCAGCTCATAGCACTGGGGAGGCTAAGCCAGCAGAAAAGCCACTGGGCTGTAGGCAGCAAACCTGTGAAGGAGTGAGAGGAAAGAAGATTCAATCTTTACAAGGACAGAGCAAAATCCACCTGGAGGGAGAGAGATGATATGAAGCAATTCTTGCTATGAGGTGTGTTGGGGAAATGTCAAGGAGCTGGAGATGTTTTCTTACATCTCAGATCTCAAGGAAAATATTTCTTCCTTATTATGTACCATATTTTATGTGAAGAAATGACACCATGTTGAATGTGCTGTGTGTTTTAGAAAATATACTGGGGTTTTCTTTACGTGTCTCCAGCTGAGATGGTTTGAGGTAAATCTTCTGTATTGTTATACCATAGAAAGAAATACTCAGGATGCTTTAAATGCACACCCTCAGTATGTGATCTCTTTATAGTTCTCTAAACCTTGCATCTTCCAGTTTCTGCCCTAGTGTGGTTTATGAGATGGAAAACGCTGCTTTCTAAGGTAGTGTAATGCTTATTGCCACACAGTCCTGTTTTGAACTTCAGACTTTGTTTCCACACTCATCCCATGCAAGTTTATTGTACACCACAGTACAAAAATACTGAGTTCTACCTCATCTGATTGATTTTAAGCTGACTTGGGCCACAAAAGCACCTGGCCATGCCAAGGCACAGCTCCATGCATGTTTTGGTCTTCATGCTCGCTTCTTCCTCTACTCAGACTTCAGTTTTCACCTCTCTCCTCCCAAAGAAATTAAGATGATTATTAACATCCTTTTCTGTGTTTCTTGGCTTTGGGCACTTACTAAATATCTGGCTTTGATTTAAAAAATACAGCATCAATGCAGTTGGCATCTTACTTTATATTTTTCCACATTTGCTAAAGGCAGCTGGGCAAACCCACGGCGTATGAGCAAAAGTCCCCAGAGCAGCAGAACAATCTGACTGTGTTCTGTTACCACCTCCACTTATGGCACATCTTTTCTGAAACAATAAAATTTGATTGCTTCTTATACATTTGTGTATGGGAAGAAGATATAATACTGTCTTCTACTGCAGGAAGATAATATTGGCCTTCAAATCAATTTCAATTTCTCATGAGTCTTCAATATAATTTTATTTCATCTTTATTTTTGGGTATTACATTTTCATCGCTTCATTCTACTTTAAAAATTGGAATTCCCCTGATGCCTTCCCCAGTGATAAATTAGTTGTAATTGGGAACATTGCTTTTGATGGGAGAGAGTGGTTTTAGGTTAAAAGCCCTAAATATTTTAACAGAATCCCTTCACTTTCTTCAGTGTGGTATTGAAGGGTTTGCATTTTGCTAGATCTTGCTTTTTTCCTTAGGTAAACACAAGTGCTCAGGAACTCAGCCAGTGTGCAGTGCTGTCCAATGGAGCTTGTGCAGAATTTCTCAAATAGCTTGAATTTCTCCAATAGCAGATGTAATCTGATTGACAGCAGACCTGGTGTGTTTTTCTGACAGTCTCTCAGAAGGATATGTGGGTGACAGAATCACAGAATCACTAGGTTGGAAAAGACCCACAGGATCATCGAGTCCAACCATTCCTATCAATCACTAAACCATGCCCCCCAGGACCTCATCCACCCGTCCCTTAAACACCTCCAGGGATGGTGACTCCACCACCTCCCTGGACAGCCTGTTCCAGTGCCCAATGATGCTTTCTGTGCACAACTTTTTCTGATATCCAGACTGAACCTCCTCCCCTGGTGGAGCTTGAGGCCATTCCCTCTTGTCCTGTCCCCTGTCACTTGGGAGAAGAGGCCAGCACCCTCCTCTCTACAACGTCCTTTCAGGTAGTTGTAGAGAGCAATAAGGTCTCCCCTCAGCCTCCTCTTCTCCAGGCTAAACAACCCCAGCTCTCTCAGCCGCTCCTCGTAAGACCTGCTCTCCAGCCCCCTCACCAGCTTTGTTGCTCTTCTCTGGACTCGTTCCAGAGCCTCAACATCCTTCTTGTGGTGAGGGGCCCAGAACTGAACACAGGATTCGAGGAGCGGTCTCACCAGTGCCGAGTACAGAGGGAGAATAACCTCCCTGGACCTGCTGGTCACACCGTTTCTGATACAAGCCAAGATGCCATTGGCCTTCTTGGCCACCTGGGCACACTGCTGGCTCATGTTCAGTCGCTGTCAACCAACACCCCCAGGTCCCTCTCCTCCAGGCAGCTTTCTAGACAGACTTCTCCTAGTCTGTAGCTCTGCATAGGGTTGTTGTGCCCCAAGTGCAGGACCCGGCATTTGGGCTTATTAAACCTCATGCCATTGGACTCAGCCCAGCAGTCCAGCCTGTTCAGATCCCTTTGCAGAGCCTCCCGACCCTCTAGCAGATCAACACTACCTCCCACCTTAGTGTCATCCGCAGACTTGCTAAGGGTGCTCTCAATGCCTTCATCCAGGTCATTGATAAAGACATTGAACAGGGCTGGACCCAGCATTGAGCCCTGGGGAGCCCCACTCGTAACTGGCCTCCAGCTGGAGTTAACTCCATTTCCCACCACTCTCTGGGCCCGGCCATCCAACCAGTTTTCCACCCAGGAGAGTGTGCGCCTGTCCAGGCCAGAGGCTGACAGTTTCCCAAGCAGAATGCTGTGAGAAACTGTGTCAAAGGCTTTACTGAAGTCCAGGAAGACCACATCCACAGCCTTTCCATCATCCAGTAGTCAAGTCACTTTGTCATAGAAGACAGTCAGGTTAGTTTGGCAAGACGTGCCTTTCATGAACCCATGTTGACTGGGCCTGATCACCCGGTTCTCTTGCATGTGCTTCATGATAGCACTTGAGATCACCTGTTCCATGCCTTCTCCTGGCACTGAGGTCAGACTGACAGGCCTGTAGTTCCCTGGATCCTCTCTGCGACTCTTCCTGTAGGTGGGCACAACATCAGCCTGCCTGCAGACCAGCGGAACTTCCCCAGTCAGCCAGGACTGTTGGAAGATGATGGAAAGGGATTTGGCAAGCACATCTGCTGGTCCTACCAGCCTGCACATGATAAGGCAAGAAACATTGTTTTACTATACCAGCAACCGGCCAAAAATATCTTCTTGATTTCACAGCTGTCAGTATAGATTTTTGAAGACTTTCCCACATGGATTTCATGTGTGTGAAAAACAGACTGCTTGTCAACTTCTTAAAAAAGACAGCATGTCAGAGGCTTTACCTATCACCTCAGGCTGAAGTGGGAGTCCTGATGAAACTGGAAATAGATACTCTCTTGTAATAAGGATGTTAAGCAAAATCTAGCAAGAGGTAGGAAAACATGTAGGGTTCATTTTTGTATTTTGACCCAGTAAGGGATGTGTCTCACCAGAGCAAGTATAACTCTTAAGGAAGTTTCACTTTCCTATACTTTAGTTATAGAATTATAGAATCATAGAATCACCAGGTTGGAAGAGACCCACCGGATCATCGAGTCCAACCATTCCCACCAGTCTCTAAACCATGCCCCTCAGTACCTCGTCCACCCGCAACTTAAACGCCTCCAGGGAAGGCGAGTCAAGCACCTCCCTGGGCAGCCTGTTCCATTGCCTAATGACCCTTTAAGTGAAGAATTTTTTCCTTATGTCCAGACCGAACCTCCCCTGGCGGAGCTTGAGGCCATTCCCTCTTGTCCTGTCCCCTGTCACTTGGGAGAAGAGGCCAGCATCCTCCTCTCCACAACCTCCTTTCAAGTAGTTGTAGAGAGCAATGAGATCTCCCCTCAGCCTCCTCTTCTCCAGGCTAAACAACCCCAGCTCTCTCAGCCGCTCCTCGTAAGACCTGTTCTCCAGCCCCCTCACCAGCTTTGTTGCTCTTCTCTGGACTCGTTCCAGAGCCTCAACATCCTTCTTGTGGTGAGGGGCCCAGAAATGAACACAGGATTCAAGGTGTGGTCTCACCAGTGCCGAGTACAGAGGGAGAATAACCTCCCTGGACCTGCTGGTCACGCCGTTTCTGATACAAGCCAAGATGCCATTGGCCTTCTTGGCCACCTGGGCACACTGCTGGCTCATGTTCAGTCGCTGTCAACCAACACCCCCAGGTCCCTCTCCTCCAGGCAGCTTTCTAGACAGACTTCTCCTAGTCTGTAGCACTGCACAGCGTTGTTGTGCCCCAAGTGCAGGACTCGGCATTTGGCCTTGTTAAACCTCATGCCATTGGTCTCTGCAATTTCATGGGGTAGTAGGGATGGCTGACTAGTTCTGAATATGTTCTTTTTTTAGATCCATTACTGGGATATTAATGGAATAGGGTTATATAAAACATCGGGTTTGAGGTGTTTAGCACTAATTACCAAACTTGTACTAACTGACTTTGCAAGTTAAGGTACACAATCATGTATATAAATACAAAACCACATAAGCATACATTAACAGACAAATATGAGAGTGTGTATGAGTCTTCATATATGTGTGTATACAGACACACACATGCATGCTTTTTCTTAATCAATTACAGGACTGAAAATACTTAACCCTCTTAATTATTATGGTTAAGGTATTCTAATTTTCTGCTTTTTACTTTAATTGTAGTATGCCGAATATAAAATCCAAGGCTAAAAAATATGTACTGAGAAATCTGGAATCAAGATGGATACTCCAAGGTCAAGTGTGTTGTAAAACCATTTGATGGCTGTGATAATGCCCATTGCAAGTCAGATATCAAACATCTTGAAAACCACCAAGTATGAAACATGAAGAAAGTTCTTGGCTGCGAGGCACAGTCCAGGCTACTGGGACATACTCCTCTGTGACTTCTCAGGCTCCTTCCTGGCAGACTAGTTCAAACTAGATACGTTTCTGAAATGGAGATTTTGCCATGACTATCTATTCCTGGAACAGCTTTCATAACTTCCTTGCTTTCTGATGGTTTCTGAGAAAGTTTCTGGCATTATTCGCCTAGTTGCTGGTTTCTCTTTGCCCCATGACCCTGGTTCCCTATGAAACACACAGCTGGGTGTGCCTTAGTATCAGTATTAGTCGTACTTAGCTTAAAATTTTCTCTCTGGTTCCCCATCCACTGGGCTGCCAGGGTAAGAATGGTGTCATATCTGGAGGGGGAAGGAGGATGGCCCCCCAAGCTGCTCAGATGGTGCAGTAATGACTACTATCCTTGCACCTCCTGACCAGGTGCAAACCCTCTGCAAACATGTCTAGGACTATTTCCAAAGCCACGACATCCCATGAGTCCTTAGACAGGGTATAAACTGTAGGGGGTGAAAACAGCAAGGTGTACAGGCCCAAGAGAGGATATGAGAGAGAGGCTATTTTGGTTTGGGAGATCCCTTTTTCTCTGCGTTGATCTTACTAGTTTGGTTGAATGAGTAGCTACACGTGCAGTCTTGCTTTAGAAGATAACTTACGAGGATGTGATTGTCTAAGGGCTTTTATGAAGATATCCTGCAGTTTTTAAAGGTGCTCACTGCTAACTTATTCAGGGAAGAAAAGGTCTTATTGGGGTGTTTGGAAAGGATTGTAGAGATGCTGTCTGATTTTGCCTCAGCACACTGGTAGCTTTGATGGCAGCACAGCTGCTGATGTTGAGAACTCTGTGGTGGATGGTGGCTTTGAGGACCTGCTTTTTGCTCATGGCTTTGGAGAAGCCCAAGATAATTTGGAAGGAGAAAACAATAACACTTTTGGCTCTTGCCAGTGTAAAGCACATGGTTGGAATTGGTGTCTGAGGAAAGCCCAACATCTGCACGTTTATCCTCTCCCATACACAACCCAAAGAACACCTTTTCATCCTCATTGTCAGGCTGCTCATGCCACATCCTTGTGTGCTGTTGAGCTTTTCTGATTTTGAGTCAGATCTGCAGGATCCCTCAGAAAGACAGGGCGTGCAAGCTTTAGATCAAATGGTCAGAAAATAGGAAGATGCTCCACAGATCATGTTGGTAGTCCTTGAGCTAATCTTGCTCCTTACAAATATGTAGATAGATTCTCCCTGTAAGAGCATGGGCTGCTATGTGAGCTATGATGGCCCTGAAAGTAAATGGTAAAATGACAGAACCTGGAGAACGGTCTGCAGGTGAACATCATTTTGTTTGTCTTCGAGCATTGGCTTGAATGTCCCATTCCTCTGAAAATGTGGCAATAGGTTCTCCTCTGTCATCCCCAACTGGGCCATCTGCCCATCCAGACTTACACTTCCCAGGGCAACCTTCACCTACACAGACCAGCTGGCTCAAGAGCAAATCCCTACATAAGTGCAATCAGAAATCTGTAGAGAAAAGAACTGGGAAAAGGCTACTAACAACTCAGTGCAGATGATATGGCCAGCCACAAGACATGGGTGTGCTCCCTTTGTCGTGCAGGTTAGTGGCTTGCTGGAGCATGTCCTTCCCACCAGGTCTCTGCGCTTGGTTCTGTGGCAACCAGGACACAAAGCAGGCACTCAGCAGGCGCACTGGCTGAGTTTTTGCTGGCATGGAGTTGATTGTAGCTAGAGCATGCCTAGGGAATAGGAAGGTCCCTAGACGTGGACAGTCAGTGTGCAGGCTCCTACCCAGGTCCACAGACCACCCAACTGACTGCGCATCTATGAAGAGCTGGTGTAGCAGCACAGAGCTGTCCCCTCCACACACCACCTCCCCTTCTGGAGAATCTAAATGTGCCTGTGCTGTTGCTACCAGCTTTATAAAGGGAATCCTTCAATGTCTTCAATGGTTAGGTTCAGTGAGATTCAAAATTAAGAGAAGAAAAAGAAGGGAAAAAAAAAAAAGTGAGTCTGAGAGCACTGTTTCTTAGAGCACACTCACATTCCTGGCCTGGGCTTATACTTCCTTTTTTAGTGATGAGGGACAACTAGAAGCGACTGCTCTAGCTGCAGTAATAATAGGCTTTGGAAGTCGTCTGATGGCACTTGAGCCAGATTATTTTTCTCATTCTTTCTGGATTGTTTGTCCTTGTAGTTGCCTAGAAAAATACAGCATGCAAGCAGTATTTCAGGGATGAGAAAAGCAGCCTTAAACATGTTGAAACTCTGCTAAGAGACTAGTTGCAAGGAGAAACCAAGTGCAAGCAGGGATGCTTCTGCATGGAGGGCTTCTAGAGCTGGACCTCAGAAGGGGCCTGGAACTGTCCTGCCAGAGACAGCCAGGCTCACTGCCTCCTGAACTGAAAGCTGGCAATACCTTAAGAAAAATCTGCACAAAGCACAGATCCCCTCTACAGGGATTTCCTTCCCCAAAATATCTTACGTAACGAAACACAGCTCCATTCTGAGTGAATCATCCCCAGCTGCATCTACCATGGGTGCTCAGAAGAGGACATAGAATCATCCAACAGCATTGTAACACCTGGAAATCAGACAGCAAACCTGATGAGTGAATCTGGCAGCTTCCACTCCAAGCACTCAAGCCATGCATGGAGCAATACAGGTGATGGACCAAGATCCAGAGCTTAATTTCTCAGCATCAGATACGCAGGCTCAAATTTTGCTCATGTGAGGAGTTAATGTGACTTAAGTGACTGGGCTTTGGCCCTTGCATTAGGCAGCTTTGTCCTTTCAGCTGTAAAATCAAAAGAAGGATAAGCAGTGGTGGAAATATTACCAGTTTTTCTAAAAGGAGAGAAGGGAATTTGAGACAAAGGAAACTTTAATTTCTTTGGTCTCCTTAAGCTACTGACTGGTGGCCGAACAGATGTAATTACATAACATCAGCTGCATGCAATTAGATATATTGCCAATATTTGCAGATGTTTGGAAAGATTCTTGTATATACACAGCACAACTGTCTGAGCACAGCCATGCAGGGACAGCCATATTTTGTCACAGGTCACAGCTGGTGGTGGCTGGAAAGCTGAAGCACCTTAAACAATACTGGGGTCTCTCAGAAAATGGGCACTTGCACTTCATTTGCACTGCCTTTTAGATAGGCTGTCATTCAAACTGTCTTAAATATGATGCAGGAAATAAAAAAGTTAGTCCAGGGATGGTGTCACTATTGCAACAGCATCTAATTCCTATTAACTGCAATTACACTTGGTTACTTTGGATGGATCTGATTTTTGCTCCTATTAGCTGGAGGGGCAGCAGGTCGTCTCTGTCTTGCCCAAAGGACCAAGAGAAGCATCGACAGCCCTAAGAAAGGGGAAAAAAGGTCCGATGACTGCCCTGCTGCCAGCACAATATGCTGTTGTAGCATAGAGGAACGTGCACCTCAAAAGGAGATGGTGAGCAGTGAAACATGCACCCCTTTCTGTGGACAGTCTTAGGAGCTAAAGCAAAATATAAGGTATGGTCACAGGATGCATGTTGAGGAAGGCAGAGAATAGATAATGAAAGTGAATGGGATAATACATTGCTTAAAATAAAAATGTGATTCTCCCCCCCTGTTGTGACATCGCCCTATCAGGAAAACGTAACCATGCATAGATCTGAACCAGGGCTAAAAAACAATATGAAGAGTGGGATTTCCTTGTGATGAGGGTCAAGTGATTCAGGCTGCAGTGAGATTACTTCAGAAAATGTTTGTATATCTCTGGTGTAGCTTTGGACTGGCAAATAATCTTTCTCCAGAAATACCAGAGTTTCTCTGAATAATAGGAAAACATGCATATGAAGCTAGAACATTTGCTGTTGCTTAGCTGTACCAGGCACTTAAAGCCTTCATTTCCTGTTCTTATGTCTCCTTCAAGCTCAAAAGTTTCCTGTTGCTTTAACTTTCTACGCACTTACCTAATCTCAGATACTCAGGAAAATTCAGGGAATATACCAAAACACTCTGTTTTGGTATGTAGTCCCTTGAGGGACCTAGAGGCATTGCTACTAATTTAACTCTCAGGAGCTTGATTTTTCAGAATAAATATATTGCCTTTTTATTTACTTCATCTTTTACTATGATGCTTCCACAGCAAAGATCCCTGGTCTTCATCTCCATGAGTAAAGACATGCAAGGGTACCAAATGGAGAAGTGACAATAAATGGGAATGTCACACACTATGCAGGTGTTATTAAAGCTGCATGCGAGGATCCCTAACAAGGATGATCCCAATTCTTTTTCCAAGTAACATAGAATAAAATCAAAATCTATTACTTTTCCTGCACCCCAGATTTTGACTGTTGTTCCCCACTATTTTGCCAGTGGGGAAGGCAGCAGGATGCTCTCACTCCTCCAAAGATGTTCCTTTCTTGTGAAATGATGTCCTGCTTACAGAAACTCAGTATCTGTTTCTTGGTCTTTCCCCTTCTGCACTTTGAGGAGATTCCTTGTTAGCTGTCCAATCAATAAAAAACTAATCTTTCACAACTAGAAAATCTAGTTTATTAAAACACAAGTGTGACAGTCAATTCAATTGCTAAGAAAGTTTTAGCATGGTCAATACAAAAAAACAAGTGACCTCATAATTAAAAGAGAGACATTCTCTAGGTGCAAATTTATCTGATAATAGAGCGCATTGCATGGATACAGAGGAAACATGCTAGTGAGATTATACTGTGGCTAATTTTTTCCATTCCCTTTTAGTATTTAACATGTACAGTATCTCATCAGAGGCTCCAAGATTGTCACTTGTTTCTGCTCAGGTTTACACATAACAGAAGAAAACCTTTCAATTTTTTGTCTGCCATCTCTCTGCACAGGCTACTATCTCAAACCCACTGTTATTGCAAACCAGTGGTAATATTCCCTTTCCTTCGACAGAATGGAACCAAGCAAAGCAGCTCACATTATTAGGTCAACTGTCAAGTATTCTACTGAGTTATTGAAATAAGGATTTGGTGCATGAATTTTAGTGAAGTTCCAACAAAACTCTGTGCTTACACCAAAGGCAACATACAGTGACCCAAACAGATTGACACTGCAAATAAACATAACCAGTAGATAGCCAAGAAAAATGTGACTTTTCAGTGATTTGCCAAGTACTTTTCCACCTGACCAGCAAGTATTTGTTTTCTGCATATTTCAGACAGAACTGAAAACTGCAAGCTGCAGTTTCGTTTGGGAGCAATAACACTGGTATCTTTGCTGACATAAACCATCCTTTGGGTGGATTTCACAGACAGGGAAGGCGTTCAGCATTTTTGTTAGTTTTCCTGCGGGGCAGGCTGCTTTCCTGAAAAACATGACAAAACTTCTTGTCTTTTTTTTCTTTTTTAAAAATGAAGTAATTAAAACCAGAATCTAGCTGTGGTCAAACTGAGTTTGGAGCCTGTTTTCACTTAATTGCAGGTGATCAGATTTTTTGGAAAGGTATTTTAGAAAATATTCAGAAACTTAAAAGTGCAGGCAGCCATTTAGAAAGATGTTCCAAAATACACATAAATGTATTTCCCCATTGCTTTCTAAAACAGCTCACCCTCTCCTCCTGTGCTGCCTGCTTTTCCTCTGGCTCCTGACTTAGTGCTTTCCCATTGCCTTGGTGTGTTTGACCTCAGGGAGTTCAAAGTAACTGGAAGTCAATCCTATGAAAAAAAGGGACCAGTTTCCTCCTCTGAGCAGGAAGGAGGTGAGGGATTAGGGATGCCTTTGGCAGCAGTTTGCTGTTGGACTGGTTTACCTGTGTGGAGAAAACCGCTTGCCAGCTACACGTTTGGACTAAAATAATTTTAAAAGTTTGTTTCTTGATCCCCATGTGGGGCCTGAGCTGCCTAACCTCAGCTTTCAGAAAAACCCTGCTAACACTGAGCATCAAACAAGTGTTTCAACGGCCAGTAAGGAATCAGCACATGCGCGACAAGCTGCAAGTTGCAGCCCAGCGCTCCATGTGCCTGTATCCTGACCTCACTGACAACACTCGTCTTACTCATAACGGTCCATGCTGATGCTGTTTGCCTGAAATTGTTATCTCACTTGACTATCAGTGATCTGGTAAGCAAAATACCTCAGTGGCCTCCTTAGAGTAGAAAATTCGGAAACATTAACGCCTTCTGAACAACCTAAGCCAGTGCCGGATCCTGTTTGGCTCTCTGCCTGCTTTGTAAGTGAGCCTCAGCAGAACGTTTCAATGCTGCTTTACATTTCTGTCATGTGCAAACCTTTGGCCAGTGCGAACTGGAACTGATGGGGCACCATGAAGCTGTTGGTTATCGCAGCCTCTGAACCAAGTACCTCTGACACACAAGGAAATGGAGCACAGGGAGATTAAGACACGGACACTGAGGTGGACAGGTGAGTAGTTTCCCTTCAGTCAGTAGTTGAGTATTGTGAAATGAAATAAATTGAACTCAGCAGAGAAGTAAGTCCCCTTCGATCCCTTGCCCTGGGCAGGGTGAATGCTAGATTTATCTACATTTTTAGGTGGAAGAGGGCCAGGGTTCACACACACTTGACCTCCGATCACTGGTTTTGCCCATCCCCAGTGAGCTCTCTCCAAGGCGCTCTTGCTGCAGAGGTGCCTGGCACTCAGCAGCGTGGCTGCAGACTGGCTAGCACCACTCAGCTTCTGCCGCTGAATAGAATGGACCCAGTCTAGATGTCCCATCAGAATCACATACATGTAGTTTTGGGATTCTGCATCTGCTACCTGCAGAACAAACTTCTGATTTTTGATTTGAAATTTTCAGCAGCAAAGTAATAGAGGACAGGATCGAGGCAGCTGTTCATGGAAGCAAAGCAGAAAGAGACCACCAGTGCTTTGTGCACAGGCAGGCTGGCCTGGCTGCAGCCGCTGTACATCAGGTAGAGAGTTCGCAGTATGTGATATGGCAGGAAACAGAGGAGGAAAAGGATGAGAGTGATGATGATGGTTGACAGTGCCTTCTTGCGACAGGCTGCATTCTTGCACTGTGGAGTCTTGGACTTGAGCAATGCTCTGACTGCGAAGACATAGCAGATAATAATTATGCAGAATGGCAAAATGAAGCCCACAACGAGGACAAAGCTGTTCATCATGAGAAGCCTGTGTGAGCTGGAGGGGTGAAGGTCTAAGCACTTGGTGTGATTACTGTACCCAGGGTTGTTTAACAGAGGGCTGGAGGCTGCCAACACGAACATCCATATGGCTGCACATATGATCCTGGCATACTTCATGTTGGTTACTTTCCAGTGTTTGAATGGGTAGACGATGGCTATGAAACGCACCATGCTGACCACAGTGAGAATATAAATACTGTAGTACATGTTCACATAGAAGCTGTAAGTCATGATCCTGCAGACGATATCACCAAATATCCAATGTGATCCCATCAAGAAATACGTGGCCCGAAAGGGCAAAGTGCTCACATACATGAGATCCGAAATAGCCAAGTTCTGCATGTAAATGTTTACTGGGGTCTTCCTCTGTGAAGGCTGGAAGAAAACATAAATAGAGAGGCCATTTCCAACAGTGCCCAAGAAGAAGAGAGAGATATACATGATGGGATAAATGGCTTGCTTGAAACTGTCAATGGTACAGTTGAAGGAGCTGTTGTTGTAGCTGTCGTTTAGTGCCATCTCAGAAACATTCATGGTCTAGAGCTGAGTTCTCAGTCTTTCTGTCAAAATGAAAAGAAATGGTGTGAGTGCTGGGTTACAGGTCAGGTAGGGAGCTCAGCTATTCAGGGCTGTTTTGCTAAGGGCACAAATTGCAAGTCACAGAGGGCAGTTGGAAGTAGAGGTTTCTGAATGAGTAATTACTTGTGATGTCCCTGTAAATACACATCTCAAGGCGTAAAGCCCCACATCATCTTTAAACAGTTTCAGTATTACAGCAGCTGGTTGTTGTCTCAACCTATGAAAGTGCTGCAGTCTTTTAAAGGTGAGTGGTCTGTGTGTGTGTGTTTAATGGCAATTCTCTAGTCTTCTCTGTGCAAAACTAGGCAACGTGCTGTCAGTGGTTTTGACTCCCCAGTTACATTCCATGGAAACACCAAAGCCTGAGCAGACAAGAAACCACTGCCCACTGGTAAGTCTGTGTTTCAAATCAGGATGAAAACCCAAAAGAATTGAATTTGTCTTTGGAAGCTACTGAAAGTTTTCTGGTATGGAGTTGGCAGCATGCCACTGAATTTTCCCAAGCAATACCAGAGGTACATTGTTATACATCAGAATGTAGAAATTAAGGCCATTTTGACCTCAAACACTGTGTAAATACTGTGCTAGTTATACATGGTTCCTTTTGAACTGCCTCCTCCTCACACTGTATTTCTTCTTTCTTGGGAGTTTCTGAAGGCTTCCTCTGTCTCTTTTTTGTGGGGCCTTTCCTTCATTTACCACTTTCACAACCTCTCTTGTGCTCAACTGCTCTGCATCAGACAGTGATCTACATGCACCACAGCTTCCAGGGCAGCCCACGTTTACAGCCCTGATGAAAATGGCCAGTGAGAAAATGGGCTCTGTTCACAGAGAGTGATGTTTCCCCACCTAGGAGACTATAATTCATTTAAATCAAAACCACTCATCACTAGAGCACTTTAAATACTATTTTTTTTCTTATTAGTCTATTCCTTGCTGAACCCCTGATTTTTTCTCTCAGATGACCGGCAGCTAGTAGTATTTTGAAAGGAAGGTTTTGGTGTTGTTGCTTGCTAAAATTGGCAGCAATTCACTCTTTGCATCTGCCAACATATTCTAGAGATGGAGCATAGAAAATTTTAGCCTAAAAACCAGAACTACATGGCATTTCTGGATGTATGAAAAAAAACACCTATTAATGTACCCCAGAGAGAGTGATAATGGGTTGATAGGACACGACTGCGTTGTATCTCTTGTTCTGGAGCTCACTGGCTTCACAATTTGAAATTAATTTGTCTGCATGGGTGGAGTATCCCCAGAGGAAAAAGTGGGCTCTAGATCTGGGTGCTTGGGGCTCCCAGTTACGTAGTGCGGCATTCCCAGTGTGCTGTAAATGGGAGATAATTTGTGAACTCAAGCCATGGCTTGGGACCTTGCGCTACATTCAGAGTGGCCCACAGTATATTTGCAGTGGTGTCTTAGAGTCCATCTGGATCGCTTAAATGTAGCAACCAGATGTACCCAGCAGTCAACTTTTATCTGGCACCACTGCAACAGGGAGCGTGGGAAGCTGGGGCTTCTAGACAAACAGAAGGAATGGCATATCTAAGAACAGGCAATAAACTTTGTTTTCAGTAAGAGCATCCAAACTCTCTCGTGGGTTAGGAACAACAGGGTGGGTTTCAGGTGGGTGACTGGACCTATAGGATCTCCTAAAAGACTTCAGAAGGAAGACTAGTAGTAAGATACAACTTCTCTCTGAGAAGAAAAAAAAGAGGAGAGAAAGGATCGCTGTGGATGTGGTCTTCCTGGACTTCAGTAAAGCCTTTGACACCATTTCTCACAGCATTCTGCTTGGGAAACTGTCAGCCTCTGGCCTGGACAGGCGCACACTCTCCTGGGTGGAAAACTGGTTGGATGGCTGGGCCCAGAGAGTGGTGGGAAATGGAGTTAACTCCAGCTGGAGGCCAGTTACGAGTGGGGCTCCCCAGGGCTCCGTGCTCTGTTCAATGTCTTCATCAATGATCTGGATGAAGGCATCGAGTGCACCCTTAGCAAGTTTGCGGATGACACTAAGGTGGGAGGTAGTGTTGATCTGCTAGAGGGTAGGGAGGCTCTGCAAAGGGATCTGAACAGGCTGGACTGCTGGGCAGAGTCCAATGACATGAGGTTTAAGAAGGCCAAATGCCGGGTCCTGCACTTGGGGCATAACAACCCTGTGCAGTGCTACAGACTAGGAGAAGCCTGGCTGGAAAGCTGCCTGGAGGAGAGGGACCTGGGGGTGTTGGTTGTCAGCCGACTGAATATGAGCCAGCAGTGTGGCCAGGTGGCCAAGAAGGCCAATGGGGACAGGACAAGAGGGAGGTTCAGGCTGGACACCAGGAAAACATTTTTCACGGAAAGGGTCATTGGGCACTGGCACAGGCTGCCCAGGGAGGTTGGTGAGACACTTTCCCTGGAGGTGTTTAAGGGACGGGTGGATGAGGCACTGAGGGGCATGGTTTAGTGTTTGATAGGAATGGTTGGACTCGATCTGGTGGGTCTTTTCCAACCTGGTGATTCTATGATTCTGTGAACAATCTGAAATGGGAGTCTCTCTTAAGCGGTACTGCAAGACTTCTCTCATGGAAACTCCCTAGCTGATTTTTTCTATATAGGAGTTTACCTGATGAAAGGTACCAAGTAGAAGCAGCTAATGTGTTCTGAGGCTCTGAATACAACCCTAGTAGGAAAAGAGAGCACATCAGCTGAGCAAGCAAAAAAGGCTTTTCTGAAATAATGGCTGCTTAAGTAGATTAGATGTAGAGTTTGGGTGGGTTTTTTTTAGTTTTCTTCACCTCTTTGAAGTCCTTTAGTAACACTTACATCTTGATTAGTATGGATTTTATAAACAGATGTTTAACTTCTACTACAAATTACAGATATTATAAATTACATCTATTTATTGTGAATAAATATTTTGCCTTTTGTCATAGCCTGTTACGAGTGTGGTTTACTGTAAGCAGTTAACAGAAGAGCATTTCTTCTCAAAGGCGAATCTCACATCCTTAGCAAATGGATGGGTGTGCGAACCAGGCAGAGAACAGGGAGAGCAAAAGCAAGAGGACATTTGTTTAATTGGAGGACATACTAAGCTAATAAAATTGCCCAAAAACTATAAGATTTTAAGCTCAGGATGCAGGTAGCAGCCTGGGGTGGGGGGTGGTGCAAATGACGTGTGGCTGCCTGCCTAGGGCAGGTTTTGTGCGTGTGTGTGCAGGGCTGGTGACCTGAAAGGATGAGGTTGGTTGTATTGGGGCAAGAATGGCTCAGCAGGAGCAAGGTAGGAGAAGGTCTGTCCAGGGAGCAGACCTTGGGGGTTGTCTGTGCAGATCTCCTGGGGGTGCTGTGGTCATTGTGGGCAACAGGGGTGAAGGTGGGATCTTTGGGGGTCAGCTACAAGGCAAGAGAGAAGCTTGGGACGCACTCAGTATTTCAGGGCATGGATGAGACTGTAGAGAGGAGAAATTGAGGTATGTAAGGAACTGCGGGATCATTTGGGACAAAGGCAAGCAATACAGAAATGAAAAACTGTACTGTACCCAGAGTGGAGCCAGGCTGCTGGTGCTGCAGATTGAAAGGTTTGCAGAGGAGTATTTAATTAGAAGCAACAGGGGAGCTGGTGGCATGGGAGAGCAAGTGGGCTGGACTGATGAGACCCATGAGGGGAGTGAACTCACATCCCATGCCCCTCTGAGAAGGCCAGCAGGGAAATAAACCTGACTGCAATAACTGGGGAAGACAAATGCAACTGTCCACAAGTCTAGTCGGCTGGTACACGCTACCTGGAGTGACTCCTATCTGGAGTGACTGAGGAAAGGCAAATCTTGCAAGTCACTGCACTGATTCTCACCGAGCAAAATGAGACAAGGGAGCTGGAAGGTTTGGCATGAGACAGCAAACCTGGTGCAAGGAGAACCACAGATACCTGCAGGAGAGACAATAATCTGTGGGAACTTGTGTTGCCATGCTACCAGCTTTATGGTAATGATAGCGGAGGATGCACAGGTGGAGGGAGGAGCGGCACTGAGCATGAAGGACTGACTATATTGTGCAACAGCGTGAAAGTATAATGGCTGAAGAGAAACACTGCAGAGTCCTTGTAGGCAGACATCCCATACTCTTATAATAAAAATACAGCTCTAGGAATGCACCATCAAACTCCTCATCATGATGATGATAGTCATCAGAAAATGCTAAGTGAGACTTGAAAGCCAAAAGCAGGCAGCAACAGCAGGAGATTTTCGGTGCTTTTATAAAGATGAGATGTTGCAGCAGAATAAAATATAATATCTATATGCAACCACTGCCTGATATCTAGAATAATTAATTCTACAAACAAATCCACAACACAAGACACTATTCTGCATTTCATCTTTAGCGCTACACAGGTCCTAGGTCAAGCAGGTTTGGTGGAAAGAGCCCTGTACTGGAAATCACAGTAGAAATAAGTTTGGCAGTGTTGTGGGACAGAGAAGCAGTCCCAGAAGGAAGAAGCCTACATAAGTCTGGAGACTGTTTAGAAAAACAAACATAAAATTCAACAAAACCTGTGTTAGAAGCCTACATTCCAGAAGAAATATATATTTTAATAGTTATTGAGCCCTATATCTATCAGTAGAATAGTTAGCAGGACTATTATGGGGAAGGGATCACCACTTAGAAAGCAGAAGGTTTGTCCAAACGAGGAGAACAGGAAAACCTGCATAATCACAGGTCAAATATTGAGAGGAAGCTAAGAGCATTAAAAATAAAAGAAGTTAAAAACACCTAGTAAGATGCTTAAGCTGATAGTAAGTTTTGTAAACTCACTGAAAGGCTGGTGAGGAATTGGCAGGGCTGCCCAACAGCAAAACATCTCTTAGGGACAACAAGACCATAGCAGAGAAACTCAGTGAATTCATTCTCCCCCGTCAAAGATGTCACGGTATTTTCACGTCTGATGCAGCAAACAGATCCCAGAAGCCATCTGCACTGGAGGGATGTGCATAGGAAGTATTAAACCAACCAGATAAGTGAGAGGGCAGTAAGTAATCAGGACCAGATGGCATTCAGAATTCGTATGAGTATCCTGAAAGATCTCAACTGTGGGACTGCTGGCCGAGGCACATAACCCACCATTACAATCAGGCACCGTGCCAGGGGACTGGCATTTGACCAGTGCAGCTCTCACCTACAAGAAGGACTTGAGAGGACAGCTTGAGAGCTGTGAGTCAGTTGTCTCAGTGCTGGGAGCTGCTGAATGCTGAGACTGATTCCCACCTCTGGTATGTTGTGGAGGAGTCTGTAGCGAAGAATAAAGGCACTGAGCTCATTGAAAGACCAGTCTGCTGAGAAAGAGTCAGCGCGTCTTGCGAAAAGGGAGATCCTGCCCCACTGAAGGGCTGCAAGGATGATGGATGAAAGGGTCCCAGCTCTGCACTAAGGGTTTCTTAAGGAATAAATTTGACAGAGATCTGGAAGGCATTTTCTTTTACAGGCTGAAAGCTGGCTGAAGGGTAAGAAGCTAAGGGTGGGGCTTAATGAATCAGCAATGGGATCCTCTAGGGTTTGGTACTCGGACCAGATTTGTTCAGTATCTTTGTCAATAACCTGGAGAAGACAGTTATCCAAGTGGCAGATGCCATGCTGATAGGGCAGCAGATGAGTGTTAGTGTATTTTAATGTAAGAAGATGCATGCTGGGGGAAATAATCTAAACCATGCCTATGTGCTATGAACTTGAAACTAGCTGTTAGATTCAGGAAAGGGCATTTGGCATTGGCATCACTGACCATTTAATGAAGTTATTTCTGCATTGGCTGCAGCAGCAGAAACAACCCAAAAATGTCAGCAAAATGAGTGGCATCATCAAGAAAGCTATGGAGAATAAAGTAGGGTGTCACCTTGAATAACACCTCCATGCATACCTGTAGTAAGCAGTTCTGGTTTCTACATCCAAGAAAAGAGATTATGGAAGTAGAGAAGGTGCATAGAGGGATAAGTGAAATTATCAAGGAGACAGAGAAAGGACTAAAAAGCCTGTGACTCTTTAGTATAGAAAGGAGGAAGCTAAAGAAGGATGTGGTCAAGATTTACAGATTCATGAAGGCGGTGGATAGTGTGAACAAGCACTGTTATTCATAGGGTCTTGCAATACAGGGACTTGGAGTGCTCAGCAGAGTTGTTGAAGTCTGCTTTTTAACAGGTAAATGAGTTTGCTTCTCTGTGCGGAGATAAGTGGGCAGTACTGGGAGCTTACTGCCAGAGCAAGCAGTGCAGGGAGGTGGCTCAGCAGGGCCGAAACAGGAATGAATAAATGTCAAGGCAATAGATTGGAAACAAACGACTGGGCAGCGATGTACCTTTCGGTGCCTACGGACAGCAGTCAGGAAGCTGGGGAAATGCAAGGGGTTGCCACCATCAGAGACGGAATACGGAGCTAGATGGATATAGGTCTGATCTGCTCCTGGTTCCTGGCAGTGTAGCAACGGCAGCTGACTTTACTGTGTTACACCTAACTCATGCTGATGAAATGAAACTGACACCTGTAGTGATATTAACACCGAGTTTCCAGCCTGCATATCAAAAAGCTGTTACTGGGAAAATGGCAATAATGAGCAACCCTGGGGTAACCCCTGTCTAGTGGAGGGCAGTCAGCCAAGGCATCGAGCACCTCAGCAGACAATGAGATCGATTTCCATGCCATGCCTGGACAGAAGGATGTGCTCCTTTTGAAAAGGTGTGGTAAAGGGGTGCTGCTGCTAAAGGTATAAATATGAAAACTCCACTGTATCTAGAAGTGTAAACGTGAGACATTCAGTTTCCAAACTGCCGATCTTGGATCACTGCTCTGAAACACTGCGTTCGCTAGAAGGAACTACCAAAGAATCAAGTTTTAGCTAAAGTGTTCTGCATAGGCAAAGTTAAATAGAGAAATCAGGCTAATCATTCAAAACATAGTTCTTTGCTACGTTAAGGGATAAATACATAGATCCTCTTGTATGCCAGGAGAAAGAGGTGCTCTCTGCACCTATCACAATAACCCCTTGTCTGAAGACGACCCCAGACACCACAGGCTTATGTTCATTGTTCAAACAGGAAGGGAGTTACGGTGCCACTGCTATATTGAAAAATATTTGCGTTTGCCACTGCACTTTTGTGAAAAACAGAAGTTCTCCTGTTATTTAAAGTTCCCTTTGGCTTTTTTTCCTAGCATTCACTTTGTGTTTCAGGAGCAGCGACACCAACAGTAAATGTAACAGGATGTAATATTTAGAATTAATACTAAATTCATCAAAACATGGCATTTTGTTAACTTTCCTTCATGTGCAATAATGAAAAAAAAACCCCAAGTATGATATTTAGCATCTTTTATTTTAAAAGTCTGACAAAACCCAAATACGTGTTTTTCAACTAGTTAAAACCGAGACTCACTTAATTAAATGCACAATTTGATTGTTATCGTCCATCTGGCAAACATTCCTAGTTACATAAATCTACTCTTTCTTTCTGCCAAAAACATTCTCAAGACTGGCTTTGTCATAGAGAAGTTTAGTTCACAATCAGATCTTCTGGCAAATCAAAAGCTTACTGCAAGTAATAAGAAATACAAGTAGGTTGTATTTTAATCATTGCAACCATTTTTATCTACATCAGAAAAAGCAGACAAATCTTGTCCTACCTCAGTTCCTGTGCCTTCTGGTATGTTCAGTATTTCTTTCTTCTGCTCGTTTTTGCTCACAACTTTCAGTTTAGTTTGTGGAAAGGAAAACCATGAAAACTTGACGCAAAACTCAAGTGCTATTTATGCAGAAGCCACAGAAAAGCAATGACTAGTAGGAAAGGGAAGTAAATCCTGATTAAAATATCTTACACCTTCTTAAGAGAGAAACATTCTCAGCTCAAGGAGTGGTGCAAGCAATCACATGGCAGCCTTTCATAATTCTTACCCAATAAAAGAGACTCTGCAGCTACATGCCATGTTGGGAAGCTTTCTGGATTTCTGTATTTGGGTCCACACTTCTATATATATGCTTTCAATATTCCGAGTTACTAGAAATATTAGAGAAGATACTCATAAACTTCACATGGATTCTTAGAGATGTAGTTCTTGGAATTATGGAGAAGACATGTTGGGGTTATTTCCCAGGCTTTTCAAACAGAAGCCAGAGGATAAACAATATTGTAAGCACGTTTCTAGGAATTGATGCATAGTTTCATTCAGCTCATAGTTCAAGGCTGAGTTTATAGACCTGAGGGACTAATTTTCCTTGAATTTTGATAGGAACAGAATACATTGCTCTTTTAGGCCAAGTGGCTGCTGCAGTGAATGCCTTAATCCCCCTTAGCGTTCAACCATTTCTCAGAAGAGCAATGCTAATTGCACAGATGGGTGCTCCAAGACCACTGCAGTTGTGTAATAGGTATCTACATACACTATAGGTATAACACCTTGAATATTCTTCTTTCGTGCTGTCAGCTCGTGCAGGTACACCAGACCCATTCAAGCACTTTCTGTTTGCCCTGTTGTATTTTGCATCGGCAGCAGGTTAGGAATCCTGGAATACACACGGCTTTATACAACAGCTCAGCAGGTGAGGAGTCCCCCAAAACACCTTCTTGCCACCCACATTTACAGTTGTCCATGCCCTAGAATGCTTTGGGTAATAACTGTAATTTCTCCTCCACTGGCCATTTGTGCCTGATTTTCATTTATTACTCTTCATTCATGGACTCGAAAGGAGGCTAAGTGGTCCTCTGAGCATGCCTCCCATGCGGGGTCATGGTGGCAAAATGCAGTGGCGGCAGAGATTCACATCACCAGAGCTCACAAATCCCTATATCCATGGAGGGCGTACATATAGCTTGCGAGCAGCTTTGTGGCTGTTTTTTCATCATGGGGCTAAAAAAAGGATGTAGAAAACTAGCATAGCTAGGAACTATTCTAAATCCATCATTCTTCAGGGCAAGCTCAAAATCCATGAGTGGTGTTTTTTAACATTGGGCTACATTTGCATTGACAGAGCAAAATAAGCTTAAAAAGCTCTCTGATAGAGTCACACATCAAGTCAATTTTCAGGGTGCGGCGTGATGGTGAATCAAGACCCTCCTGAGACCACTGGTCCCTGACTTAGACTTTGCCAGCTCTCATGACACTTAAGTCCATGGACAGGTGTCCTCTTCCTTATTGCTTTCTACAACTACCTGAAAGGAGGTTGTAGAGAGGAGGGTGCTGGCCTCTTCTCCCAAGTGACAAGGGACGGGACAAGAGGGAATGGCCTCAAGCTCCGCCAGAGGAGGTTCAGGCTGGACATCAGGAAAGAAATTTTCATGGAAAAGGTCATTGGGCACTGGAATGGGCTGCCCAGGGAGGTGGCTGAGCCACCTTTCCTGGAGGTCTTTAAAAGACGAGTGGATGAGGTGCTGAGGGGCATGGTTTAGTGTTTGATAGGAATGGTTGGACTCGATGATCCAGTGGGCCTTTTCCAATCTAGTGATTCTATGATTCTGTGATTCCAGCTGTGGCTGCATCAGCCACTTTTGTTACCGCCCCAGCTGTTTCTCTGTCTGCAAAGTTGTGCCTGCAGAGTGGCTTGCTTGTGCTCCCTGACCCTGTTCAGTCGACAAGGCAAGTACTGTAGGCACTGTCTCTGCTTACCCAGCCCCTATGTACTGAAGCAGGGTAGAAATGACCCCATGAGCAGGATGCAGCTGCTTCAGCCAGCAAAGTCACAGCCAGAAGCCACCTATGACCTTGATGTTCACTTGGGAGATGCCCCAGTAACTCAGACTGTATCTTATCTGCAACGGACAGAGACTAATTTAGGCGTTGCAGTAGCAGTCTGATGACATCTCCATCACATGGCACGTGGTGATAATCACTCTGGGACTAATAAACAGGATGTTCTCAGATACACAAGGTCAGAGACAGAAGCACGCGGACAAGCTAGACATCGATCACATTTTATTTTCCTGAATGTGGCTTGAGAATATCTCTTTCACCATATGATATAATTATCTTCATTGCCTGGATAATTTCCCACATTCTTCTTAAACACCCTGCTTTCTGGAGACTACTGTCTCCTCCCTTTTATAAAGTAATTCTGTATTTTGCTTTTCGCCTGGCTTTGAATAAATGAGGTTGGCTGCCAACACACCCTGCACCTGATGAGCTAGATCCGGACTAACTGCTTGGGATTTTTTAGAAACCGTCACTGGATGACTCAGCTTCCGAGGGGAGTTTATTACATTTCTTACTAACAAAAACTTCAGTAATTCGGGAGAAGACATCTCAGAATATAATGAGGAATCAAAAGATTTTCATCACAAGATGCTGAGTGCATATTGCATAGTCAACAGTTAAGAGCCTAGATTATTTCTGACTTTTGAGTCCCATAAAATGCATAGAAGATCAAGGACACCACAGAGTGCAAACAACCCCTCTGGGCTGCAGCTACTCTTCATCCTGCCTCTGTTTCTGTTCTGGTTTGCATTTCTGGCTCCAGAACAGCCCAATATCAAGACAGAAAAGCAGGAGAGGGTGACTGCCCTTTTCTTTCCTCTTCCTCATAAACACGCCTCCCCTCCAGCCCTGCACATGAGTACAGCCCACAAAGGAGCGCTCTAAGTCATGGTGGTGAGTAAAGCCACAGCTGCAGGGTCTGAATGCACAAAAGAATTCAAATTTCAGGCCTGAAATAAGCCCTCCAGGCCAGGTAGAAGCAAAAATTTAGACTCTCATTCCCTTGTTCATTATTTCCTCTAGCCTAGTTCAAGTATCTTCATGGGCTGAGCACTACCTGGTGGGAGTGCCCATCAAGAAACCTGCCTCCCAGACTCCCTGTCTATACGTCTGTTCAAGGGAGTCCAGAGGAGGGCCATGAAGATGATCAGAGGGCCGGAGCATCCCCCAAATGAGGACAGGCTGAGAGAGCTGGGAATGTTCAGCCTGGAGAACGGAAGGCTCCGAGGAGACCTTACGGAGACCTTCCAGTACCTGAAAGGGCCCTATAGGAAAGATGAGGAGGGGCTTTTTATCAGGGAGCATAGAAATTGGATGAAAGGTAACGGTTTTAAGCTCAAAGAGGAGAAATTTAGATTAGATATTGGGAAGAAAGCTTTTACTGTGAGGGTGGCAATTTTACTGGAATAGGCTGCCCAGAGAAGGCGTGAGTGCCCCATCCCTCAATAGTTTGATGAGGTTTTATGCAGCCTGATCTAGTGGAAGGTGTCCCTGCTTGTGGCAGAGGGATTGGAACTAGTTAATCTTTAGCATCCTTTCCAACCCAAACTATTCCATGATTCTATGACATCCCAACAGGTCATGCTACCACATGCTCCATTGGGCCAGACCTGCTCCCACAGAAGTCACCCTGAAGTAGGGTCAGCTGCTGTCTGAGGACAGTCCAGTGTCTGCTGCATCCCTCTGTCATTCCAGTCTCACCCAGCAGGTTGTCATCTGCTTTACACCTCAGCAGAGGGGGGCAAGAGCTGTCTGAAACCCAACAGGTCTTGATGCATGCCTATTTTTTTCCATTGCTTAGTCAATGTTTTGCTGTCTGCAGGCACGAACTTCCAGTGGCAGAATTTCACTTTTTTCATGCCAAGAGTTTTCTTATAAAAATGGATGTGTTGAACAAACTTCCATCGAAGATTTTAGTGCTGTATGTCTTCAGTGTGGCAGCTTAGCCTACTAACACATATCTAGCTCCAGCGAATAACATTACAAATCCTACATTCATTCTCTGTGCAACCCAGAAAAAAAAGAGCATCCGATGTTAGTAGCTCATCTGCTATCAGCCATAAGGCTGGATAGATGGGAAGATGAAAGTGACTGCTGCGTGATGAAGGGGGAAGAAGCAGGGGCAATCTTAACAGGAATTATTTGGAAAGGGAAGCCACAGAAGGTTTTCAGGTAGTTTCTTTTGGAACATTAGTAATGACATCTTTTTTAATTGCCTGTGTCCTTTCTTAATTGTTTGCTGTTCTCATTAATATACTGATGAGGGCAGAGGAATGTTAATATATATCTGGAATCCAAAATGACACCTAATGTTGTCTTCATACAAAATAAACTGTTCATTTTTAAGTATGAAGTACTAAAACAACACATGTTTTTTGTCAGCCTTTACAAAGGTGGCTGTGGGCCTTGGGAAGAATTGATCGTCTCCAAAAGCCATGGAGCTGATGGCAGCTGGGAGCATTAATGTTCTGTTTGGAGAATAACTGATCCAATCCTCAACTCTGAAAAGACTGAACCAGAGCAGGACAAAACACCAAACACTTACTAAGGTTTTCATCTGAAGCTCATTGAAGTCATTGGAAAGAATGGTACTTTTTTGGAGTAAAAGCTAAATACGACAGCCTCAGAAACTGTGACAGGGAAAAAAATAACTTTTTTTTCTCTTCAACTAACTTAAAAGTTTTTCAGATCTAACTTGTGCAAGGCTGTCATTGTGCCAAGTATACCCCATTTTCTCTGTGTAGCACTTTTCAAAATATCTCTCTCTCTGCTTCTGCAGGTCTTTCTCTGCCTTGCACCAACCACAATGATACTGAAGTGACTTTGTGCTGGCATTATGCATTTTGAATAACTGCATAGTCTGCAACTGCAACTTCTGTTATTTCTGGTTTGTGGGTTAGACATAACAGCACTGAATATTGATGGGACTATGAAAATGCAGAGGCTGAAGGATATGGCGAGGAATCTAATTGTGTCTATCTTAAGATTTGGTTTCCTAAAGACCTATCATTTGCATATGTTGGTACATGTATGCAATTCGACAGTTCCCTATGCACACAGGGCTGCGTTTTGTTCTGTGTTTACTTCATTTAAATGGCTTGCAAATACTTTGTTACTCTGCTGAACTCTTCAAATACAGAAACTGAAAGAAAACCAAGCTTCCTTTCCTCTCCTTTTGCTGACTCTTTTACAATATACCTGACCCATCAGTTGGATAAAATCCAACAACAACATTCTGAATCCAGAATGACTAGATTTAGGTGCTCTGCCTCTTATATCGATTGGCTAAACGCCACTGTAAGATACAACCGGCAAGTCCTTCCACATACACTTCAGTTACCACCAAATCCACTTTCATGTCAATGTAATCATTGTTAATACCTAACAAAAACATTATCACAGCCAACAATGTGCCTCATGGAAGCTCCATTCCCTAGCCCCAGCATCTTTAGGCAATTATTTTTTTTAATCTAGTTCCTTTGCTTTCTTATCCAATGCATTTCCAAGGTATTTCATGCTTTATCTACATAGGGCATGAGGGATGTATGTCCATATAGAACAGGTATAAGTGCAGCTACATGTATACATTTATATGCATGCAGTCACAGAAGTGCATTGAGACGGAAGCGTTTACAGAGAACCCATTTGTGCACGTCTATTTGTAATATAAATGTGTATATGCACATACATGTTTGACACAAAGGTCGAACTCAAATGTCAAGGCTAAATTGTGTCAGCCAGAATTTAGGGAGCCATGGGAAGAAGTGTGAGACACAAGTCTCCTGCTTTTTTCATCGAAGACTGATGCATTTCATCTGCCAGAGGTCCCTCTCCCCAGAGTACGTAGGATGTTCTTCTTCCAGGCGCTGGCTGCAACTGACACAAAAACATAAGTTTAAATTTCTGTGCTTGATCTGGATTTTCTTCAGATAAAACTCAGGTTTGATCTCAGGGGTCACATTTTCTATTCTATCAGCTTTGGGAAATGTTTTAGCGTGTTGGGTGCTGTTTGATACTTTTTAATAGAATATCATGTAGTCTATATATGTGGTTTTGAAAAAGACAGTGACATGATCTTTTGTCCCAGTTCTTTACTCAGAATTTTAGAAAAATATCTAAGTGGGTCAAAAATATTTTGTAAAAAATATGCATTTATAAATTAAATTTCCAGCCTTGAAAATTTCTTGGATTACGTATCTCTTTTTGCAATTAGGTTGCAAACAATGTCCCCCCAGATAAAAATGAGAACAAATTTAAGCTCATCTTTGTCACAGAATACATGTTCTTTTTACATGTCTTAATGAAATCCTCTTTACCAACATATTCTGAATACGAGACTGTCTCTGCAGGGCTGGGTGCAGTAGCGACAAGGGTGGGAGATGAAGGAGGCAGTTCTGCAGCAGAAGGTTCCTCCACCATTACAGGACAGGAATAGATCAGTGCTAAGGGGACTCTACTACCCATACATCCCACCCTGTCATACACTGGGGAGTTGCTGTGCTGAGCTGATTAATGCAATCTTTGCCCTCTAGCTCAGGTGATTGTGTTTGAACTCTAGGTTTCTTTACAGAAGACAAAGGAAGACTAAGACAAGCTGTCACCTTACACATGCCTGAGCACTAAGCCCAGGGACAACTCAGCACTCATCTTTGTGGTTAGTTGTCACCAGATGACCTGGTTCACCAGCACAACTAGTGCTTAGGACCAGTCTGGAAAGGTCGGAGCAGCCTGACACAGGCTGGCTACTCAGCCAAGTGACTGTCATTCAAGCTCATATGGGGTTTGAAAACAAAATGGGGAGAGAGCCTACTCTGTCATGATTAACTTGCCTCATGTTTTGCTTTCAGAGCCCTCAGTGCAATAAGGACAAGCTGGACAAAGGCTAACTGCTCTTTTTCTGCAGAAAGAAAATAAAGGGAAATACACCGTCTAATTCAGTTTTGTTTGGCAGAGACATTTCTTCCACTTTGTTGTTGTTGTTGGTACAAGACCATAACACTAATTCTCTTGAAATCCAGAGCAAGACATCAGAGAAGAATTTGCACAATGGTTTTAGTTTTATGTAACATTCCAAATACCCAGCGACTGAGCGCTTTAGAGGAGAATAAACAAAATGAAGTAAGCTGTTCAGCATGTTCCAACCCTCATCCATCTGCCTCCCTTTGTACTCACAGTCCCTCAGCCACAACTTTTCTTATCCACTACTTACTATCAAAAATATGACTCATTTTTTCACATAATAGACCGGGGGAAAAGTAGAGAAGTTTTTGTACATAACAAAGCTTTCTCTTGGCCAGGATCTCCTGCACCAGCTCTTCTTTTAATTCTCATTAAAATAAATGACATAATGAAAATGTACTTTTTCTAGCCCTGCTTAGCTGTGGTAGGACTCACTGTCTATCCACAATTAGCTGCTTGACTTTTCACTGAACCAGGCAAATGAAGCTTCGGTATAGCTCATTTTAGGACAAGGAATTTAACAAATTCCCAGGTCATGAGGAGACTAAGTAGAGTTTATGCAATCAGTGGGTTTGGTGAAGAGAAGGAAGCCTCCTCCCTTCCACCCAGGCATCTTATAAGCTCATGCTTTCATGACTGAAAAGCAGAAGACACTGAAAAGCAGAAGACACTGCAAAGTAGGAGCACTGACCAAAACGCCTGCCTGTGTGTCCCTGTCAGGCTATGAATCTGTGTTGCGTTACTATAAAAGCTGTATCCCCAAGCAGATGAAGTGGTTCTCATGGTAAGGGTCTGTGTAGCCTGCCCTGCTGGTCACATCTTCAGTAACCATCCCTTTTCCAAGTCATCGAGCTGTACTCTGCTGTCAACGAAGCGGATACTGAATTCCCAGGTTAAGGCTGTGTTTTCCTAGCACAGAGGCCTCTGCTCTTTCTTTTCACAGTCTAGTCTAGTTTTAACAACGCCTCGCCTGACTGATAGACAGGAGGCAAAACACACAGCAAGCTGTCAGCAGATTTCCAATTCAGATGAAATCTCACAGCTTTTTTCACACAAATCTCATGCTTTCCCACAATGAGACCCTCGTATGCATCAGGCAGGCATTGCTGCCATGGGAATCTCTCATGTGCTAGACCAATTGCCCTACAATCAGAACATCATTTGCCAAGCAGATGGGGGAAGGCGTCCAGAAAACCCAGAGGATCCCTCCCGAGTATGCTGGAACCCCTGACCTAAGAAAGGCTCTTACCAGTGTAAATGATCTCTAGCACGTTGGAAGATGCCTCTGACTAGCAAACTGATCTTTTGCATTTCTCACTGCTGAGAACCGTAATTTTTCTTAGTTCCTATAATCACTAGCACCCACTTGCAGGACAGGAGCGGGACTGCAGTGCATCACATCTGATGGAGATGCTCATAAATTTTGCCAGGTCATTTTGTGACGCCTAAGTTATTACTGCATGTCAGAGGCTTATGTAAAGAGAAAACAAGATAAAGTTAATATGCTTTAAAATCAGGGCAGCTATTTACCTTTTGGATTGTAACATGACTTGATAGAAGTACATGACGCAGTCTCCTAAAAACCATCACTCTGAGGAAAGCTCCAAAGAACACCATCTTACTAAGTCTTTTGCGCTTCATTTGCTCTATTCTGCACTTTAATTTCCTAGGCATTTCTCAAGTGCATTCAGTAGGACAATAAGTATAATTCCTATGAGATAACTAAATTACTTCTAGCAAATTTGTATCAGCATTTATACTGTATTAGTATCATTACATTATAATTTAAACCTTCCATTTCACCAGTAATCAACGGCGGTTCTAGCAAATAACCCAAATGTTCTAATTTAACAATAACATCATGTCTCACTTTCTCTTTTAATGATCAAGCATGGTCACTGTAACCTTTGCAGATAACAGAGTAGTTTCTCCATATTACTATAACAGCATCATTCCCTTTTGTCAAGCAAACATCCTAGGTCTAAGTATCCCTTGCTTGCATCTCTGAAAAGCTTAAATACTTCTACAGGGTCAGCAGCATTATGTGCAATATCCTCCAGGTACATCCCTAGAAAATTCTGCTTCACCTCGACAGGTGATCCCAAAAACATCTGCTAGCATAAGTAAATTGTCTGTGGGAACTGTATTGCTCCCATTTCAGGAATATTTTCCGGTTTTCACTTTTCATCTCTCTAGTGCACAGATCCATCACCTGCACTGCTGAAACATGTTAGTACTGGAACTATCTAGTGGGTTGACTCTGGCTGGATGGCAGGTGCCCACCAAACCTGTTCTATCGCTTCCCTCCTCATCTGGAGAGGAGAGAGAAAAAAAACTAACCTGGTCACCTTCCATGATAAAGTGACCTACTGGATGAGTGGAAGGCTGTGGATGTATCTTCTTGGACTTCAGTAAAGCCTTTAACACAGTTTCTCACAGCATTCTGCTTTAGAAACCGCCAGCCTCTGGCCTGGACAGGCGCACACTCTCCTGGGTGGAAAACTGGTTGGCTGGCCGGGCCCAGAGAGTGGTGGGAAATGGTGTGAAATCCAGCTGGAGGCCAGTGACAAGTGGGGTTCCCCAGGGCTCAGTGATGGGTCCAGCCCTGTTCAATGTCTTTATCAATGACCTGGATGAAGGCATCGAGTGCACCCTTAGCAAGTTTGTGGACAACACTAAGCTGGGTGGAAGTGTGGATCTGCTGGAAGGCAGGGAGGCTCTGCAAAGGGATCTGAACAGGCTGGACTGATGTGCTGAGATGGGCATGAGGGTTAACAAGGCCAAATGCCGGGTCCTGCACTTGGGGCACAACAACCCTGTGCAGTGCTACAGACTAGGAGAAGTCTGGCTGGAAAGCTGCCTGGAGGAGAGGGACCTGGGGGTGTTGGTTGACAGCGACTGAACATGAGCCAGCAGTGTGCCCAGGTGGCCAAGAAGGCCAATGGCATCTTGGCTTGTATCAGAAACGGTGTGACCAGCAGGTCCAGGGAGGTTATCCTCCCTCTGTACTCGGCACTGGTGAGACTGCTCCTCGAATCCTGTGTTCAGTTCTGGGCCCCTCACCACAAGAAGGATGTTGAGGCTCTAGAGCGAGTCCAGAGAAGAGCGACAAAGCTGGTGAAGGGGCTGGAGAACAAGCTTCCATTGCTTCAGCATAAGAAATCTCAGCCAAAGCTAGGATTCACATCTACTAACATACCATCTACATTATTTTTCACTCTTTCTTGAAATTCATTACACAATGTTTGTGGGCCACAGTCATAAAAATACAAATATTTTACTTCCCCTTGTGCAACTATTCAATGGAAGAAAAAAACATTATGGAATCAGTGATGAAGAGATGGCCAGTATGTCTCAAAATACCACAGAGTGCCTGTCAGGTCATGATTGTGTTCACCAGCAACATGAACCACCACAGCTAGAAAGCAGTAACTGCCTTGGTAGTGCACAATGGTTGCTTATTTTAAATTACCTGAAATTATAATCTATACAATAAGAATTAGACTTGCAACTCAGACACTTGGTTTTGCCTGGAAAAAAAAGCTCCCTCTGGTGTGAGAGATGAAAATACAAGAGATTATATACCCATTATACTGCTGTTTAGTTGGCTGCATTGTTTTCTTTTTAAAAAGAAAATAATATCCTGAAGGCCAAGTTTTGGAAGATCAAACCTACAAATACACATACAGGTTCTTCACGTTGTTGAAAAAGAAAAATCAGATGCCAAGAGAGGCCACATAAAATCAGTCAAAATGCTCACTTTACCTGGCACCCTGCCTGTGACAGGAACCAATCAAGGATGCCTGTGGAGCAGTTCAATAAAAAGCCAAGTATGTAGTGACACTTACCCAGAATACTCTTTCAGCTGTCAAAAATTCTTGCTTAAGGATTTTCTACGGGAGAACTGGCTTGAGATTTAATAACACTTGATGGGTTTTTCTTCAGTCAATTCACCCATGTCAACCTTTGGTAACCACAACATGTTGCACAGAAGAGCTCCTTTGCAGAAGCACATGTCATGGATAATATTTGTTGCAGAATTAGATGATGTACATTAGACATACGTGCATTAGAAGTACCAGCATGAGAAACACATCCTTTCATCTTCTTTTAACCTTCTGCCTGCTACATTGCCTTGATAATCCTTACATCTCGTATTGGGAAAGGGCAGGGAAACATGTTTCTTCCTACATACGGAGAAAAATTTGGCTGACTTAGAATGGGGATACACCTAAAGCAGCATCCTATCTCCAACAGGGACTGGCAGAGGAGTGTGGGAACAAGGCAGACTTACATGGTACTTCCCCTTAATATTCTCCCACATTACAACTAATTTTAGCAGAGGGGATGTTGCTTGTTATTCTGAATCTGGTTTCCACTGACTCCATTTGATGGCCTCTTGATCCTGTACAGAAAAAAAGTGGTGCATTTAGAAGACAACATACAGCTTTCTGGAATTACCATAGTTGGAAGGTTTCTTTTTTTTTCCAAACATGATGTAAGAACAGTTGATCTGTATTCTCCCTTTCCAGACCACATGTGTTTTCTAAACCTGTGCCACACACACATGTCATCTCTCTCCCAGGCTGAAGAGTCCCAAACTACATACTCAGTCCATGTACAGAACCTGACTTGCACGCCTCGGTAATTTTTAACCCTAAACCTTACGCAATTTAATATCCACTGAGGTGGAGAACTCAGTGCTGCACAGAATGCTACAAACACTGATGCATTATAGATTTACACAGTGGTATAGTAGTAACAGAAGGATATTGTCTGCTCCTGAACATTAAACTGAGGTCTTCATACAATGAGCTCTAATTTTTGAGAGAGAGCAGTCAGCTCAGATTCTCCTCATCTTATTTATAAAGGTAAAATTGCTGGACAAGGAGGCTTTCAATGTGCGTCATTTTCCATCTGTTTCTACTAAATTTCATGTGTCACTTAATTGCTCTGTTATTCATACTCACATGGTGCTTTTGCAGTTCTGCAAAGTCAACCCTCATCTTTGCTATTCTGCAGAACAGCAAAATATTCTGCATATCATCTTCAAATTTTATGTCCTCACTTTTTACCTTCTTTTCTAGATTATTTAATTGCATGGAACAAAGTCCCAGCAAAGACCTCTGAAAGGCACTGGTAGCAACATCTTTTGCTCTAAAAATTGATCGTTTGCTTCTACCCTCTCTCTCATGACACAAGGATCATCTTCTCCATTAAACAGTTGCTCTAAAAGTCACCGTAGATTTAGATTCTTTAATATCTTTTGAATATCATCAGGTATGCTGAATCCAGATCTCCTTTAGTCTCATGATTTTTCAATCAGAGGACTCCAATATATTTGTATGACACAATTCCCCACTGTAAAATTTCTTCCTCAATATAGAAAAGTTCTTTCTCACTACAGAAAAATTCTTTGTCACTAGGACTAGTTTATCCATCTGTCTACTAATTCTCAATGGTTCTTTAATAGTGTTTTGTGCTACACTAGTACAAATAGTAATTTGCCTAGTACACATGCCAGTTTTCCAAATTAGTGGTTCTATTTTTCACACTATCTTCTGTTTCCTTGGTACTAAGACAGCTTCAAGTGCAAAGTTATACATAACAATGAGAACTTCAGCAATGTCTACTTGGAGATCTTTTGGTGCACTTTGGATAAAGATTATCAAGTTATGGGGACTCATTAACGTTAATTCTGTCTGTTTGTTTCAAGACATTCCTATTTTAAATTGAAACACATCTGTTGATAAAGCCTTTGCAAGAGGGGCTGTCCAGGCTCTTTCTTAGTGGACAGACCCAAAAAGTATGAATACATTTGGGTTTTTCTCTATATGGCTTTTTCTTCCTGCATCTCTCACACTTCAATCATTGAGCTAATCTAACAATTCCATGACAGGTTTCCTAATCCTGATGTGGGTTTAGGATTTATTAATAGTTTTTAGTAAATAATTTCCTGTATTATTTTAATTTGGGTGGGGGAAGGGAAAGGGACTAGGAGGAGGTTTTTGGCCCACCTTGCTACAATTTTACACTTAATTACATTTTACAGATCTTACAATTTTACCTTATTTGGGCAGAATTTGGCCATTGAAAGGAAGCCTTCTTCTTTTCAACAGCATTCCTTTCAATGACGTTTATGCTGCCTTCCTTCTGTGCTTTCTCAAATCTTTTTCAATTAGCAGGAAGCATTTTTTTTGTTCCTCCACTGTGGTATCCTCAACTGGCCCTGAGGTTGTGTGCAGAGATTTGATGCCCTTGTAAACATCTTCTTAATCTTAACCAATGGCATGAGGTTTAACAAGGCCAAATGCCAGGTCCTGCACTTGGGGCACAACAACCCTGTGCAGTGCTACAGACTAGAAGTCTGGCTGGAAAGCTGCCTGGAGGAGAGGGACCTGGGGGTGTTGGTTGACAGCGACTGAACATGAGCCAGCAGTGTTCCCAGGTGGCCAAGAAGGCCAATGGCATCTTGGCTTGTATCAGAAACGGCGTGACCAGCAGGTCCAGGGAGGTTATTCTCCCTCTGTACTCGGCACTGGTGAGACCACTCCTCAAATACTGTGTTCATTTCTGGGCCCCTCACCACAAGAAGGATGTTGAGGCTCTGGAGCGAGTCCAGAGAAGAGCAACAAAGCTGGTGAGGGGGCTGGAGAACAAGTCTTACGAGGAACGGATGAGAGAGATGGGATTGTTTAGCCGGGAGAAGAGAAGGCTGAGGGGAGACCTCATTGGTCTCTACAACTACCTGAAAGGAGGTTGTGGAGAGGAGGGAGCTGGCCTCTTCTCCCGTGTGTCAGGGGACAGGACAAGAGGGAATGGCCTCAAGCTCTGCCAGGGGAGGTTTAGTCTGACCATTAGGAAAAATTTTCATGGGAAGAGTCATTGGGCACTAGCAGAGGCTGCCCAGAGAGGTGGTGGAGTCACCTTCCCTGGAGGTGTTTAAGGGATGGGTGGACGAGGTCCTGAGGGGCATGGTTTAGTGTTTGATAGGAATGGTTGGACTCGATGATCCGGTTGGTCTTTTCCAACCTGGTGATTCTATGATTCTATGATTCTGTGATTAATAAAGGTCTTCACTTTTGTATAGTTGCCCTTTGTAAAATTTAACAGCTCTAGAGGGGGTTTTACTTGTTTCTATGGTCTTTCTTGCTTCTTTAGTTCCTGAAAATGTTACCAATCCAAGTACATCATGGTCATGACTACATACAGCGACCCTTACTGTGGCTCTTTTAACACTCATTACATGCTAATACTGCTCCTTCATGAAGCACTGGGAAACCTAGGCCAGCTGACACTGCCTTGAGTAGGAGGACTGGACTAGACAATATCCAGAGCTGCCTGTCAGCCACAACTCTTCTGATTTTATAATGTGATATTCTGTAACAACAATAATATACTAGAAAATAATGCAATGTGAGTATAATCACACTCATAATATGTTCATACAATAGTACATGCTAATGCTATACTTTTCTTCATAAACTTGGATTTCACTTCACAAAGATTCCATGTTCCTTTGTGAACAATTAGTTAACATGATTAAAGTTTTCTGTTAGACAGAACAGACCTCCTCCATCAGCACGGATCTCCTCATCTTTCAGGAATGCTTTGCATCGTACATCATCATGAGCCCTATCAGACTTGTAATCAACCTATTAGACTGATATCCTCATTGAAATTTTCCACTTTAGTCTGTCTGTTCCATTTTCCAGACTTCAGCTGTTCTTCCACATTTCCTATTCGAATATTATAATATTCTACCCTGTCCTTTACTCAGTAACACAGAGTTTCCATGACTTTTGCTGTACTAGATGCTGCATCTCGAATGACATGCATTTCCACTTAAATACTGACCTGTGACCTTCTTCAGTGCCAACAGCATAGTTACCTTCTGGTTCAAATGAAGTTCGTCTGTCTGGTATATGCTTCCTTTACTCTAGGACTATCCTTTGTTCCCAGGGAATTTTTATGCCTCCCTGTTACACCGTTTTCTCATGCGGTTATTGGAAATACATCTCTGACTCTGTCTGGTCTTGCACAAGGAACCAGGAGCATTTAGGGCAGCACAGCCAGAGAGGTCCTGACACTCGGTTTCCTATTAAAAGTTCCACAAGTACCAACACTTCTCCAGTATTTCCTAGAAGATGATTCAGATGCATTTTGAGGTTCACTGATCAAGCAAGCGATTGCTATGAGCTCACCTGTCTATATGGGTGATGATCAAACCGACAACTGATACAGCTTTCCCTTCCTACTGATGGTATCTCTGCCTCCAGAGGGTTAACATTATGCAAGCAACCTAATTCTGAGATATCTGACTTGGGAGAGGGAAGAGGGGGAAGGCAGCTACTTCCTTCTGATTGTGAAGATAAATACAACAATATTTGGGCACCCCTGGAAGAAGATTCAACTTCTTGTGGTTTCCACCTTAAGGTAGAAATATTTCAGTATTAAGTTAGTAGTGTAGTGTTGATTTAAGGATTTAATAAAAGACTTAATTCCTTATCTTAAAGACCAAGGGATTAATTTTAACCTGAAAAATATGTATCTGATGCAGGAGAATCTGGTTTTATAGAAGCACTAGTAGGCCACACCTGGTCTGTGCTGGAAATAAAGTGCCTTCCTAAGTGAAGTTAAAACTCCGTGGAAAAAAAGAAGATAATCATGAGGAAATTTTAGGAGAGCAGATTTCTGAAAGGCTGCAAGGAGTCTTCATGAAACACAGCAAGAGGCAAAAAGAATCAAGGGCAAAGAGTGATTTTGGTGTTTTTTTAATAGCACAAGATTATTAATTCAGACATGTTCAGTGCTTGTCAGACTGTAACTAGAAGGGCAGGGGAGGTAGGCAGAGATCTTTTCCAGTGGCATCACTAATCAATAGATAAAGGCAGACTGAACAGCAAAGCACACAGGTCAACACAAAGACCAGAACTAACAGAGATGAGGAATTATCTTGTAGGAATTATCATTTATTCATAGCTACGCTGGCCACTTAGGTTTGGAAAAGTATTCATAAAATGCACACAGCAATAGAAAGAGGTGAACTGCTACTAACACAGCTTTGAGAGAATATTGAGATTCCAAATGTATGTTTCCTCTCCAAGGCCTCGGTTAGTAAAGCTGGGCTTGGCAAAACCTTGGATACCATTATCATTCAAAATTAGTCCTGGGAGAGGATGAGGCCTTTGGCACCCAGATTAATTCATAAGGAGGAAGAGCCAGGTCCTTTGAAGATTGTCCTTGGTTTGAGCATCTGATTGGTGCGTGGGTAAATTTCAGCCCCCAGAAGGACAAGAGCCAAGGCATGTAAATTGTTGTTGGTTACCTCTGAAATCAAGAAACAAAGGAAAGAATGGTTTTGTTCATAGATTTCATCCAGCTGTGGGAAGGCTGTCAAAAACATCTGCAACAGCTAGACAGAAGCAAGAAAATAGCAGCCAGGCAGAGACTAGCAGGGAAGGATAGCTGCGGGAGAAAGGAGATCCTGACAAAACATGATGCTCAGCGTGGGGAGAGAAGGAAAGACAGTCACTGGAGACATAAGGAAATTGTCCTCTCCTGTTGATTCCACCACCATGCTCTGGACATCGGAGTTGGCTCCTGGCTGGCAGGGGAAGGAACTCATGGAAAATGGACAGGACAGGGTTACAGCGGGGCAATCCAGTGAGAAAGAAAAAGCCTCAGCTTCTGAGACAGTAGAAGACTGGCAAGAGGGTCAGCAGCATACTGTGACCTCTGAAAACCATCCCAGGGATCTTCTCAAATACAGAAATGAGGAGGTTCTGACAGCAATTACCAATAGCTTTGTGTATTTAAGGTCTGAAATGAGTAGTAATCACTAGAAGAGAAAGAATGTAAACCTCAGACGCTATTTACTGGAAAAATTCCCCTTGGGAATCTGACAAACATAGATCCCTGGGAATAGCAAGAGACAGCTATTTTAAGTTAAAACCAGCTTATTTTTTAACTTAAAACAGCTATTTTAAGAAATACAGTCTCTCTTAGCAAGCTCGTGTACAACACTAAACTGGGAGGATCTGTCGATCTGCTGGAGGTTAGAGGGGCTTTACAGAGAGATCTGAACAGGTTGCACAGCTGGGCTGAGTCCAGTAGCATGAGGTTTAACAAGGCCAAGTGTTGAGTCCTACACCTGGGACATAACAACCCCGTGCAGTGCTACAGGCCTGGGGAAGCAGTGTGCCCAGGTGGTCAAGAAAGTCAATAGCATCTTGGCTTGTGTCAGAAATGGTGTGGCCAGCAAGTCCAGGGAAGTGATTCTCCCCCTTACTCTGCACTGGTGAGGCTGCACCTCGAATACTGTGTTCAGTTTTGGGCCCCTCGCCACAAGAATGATGTTGAGGCTCTGGAGTGTGTCCAGAGAAGGGCAACGAAACTGGTGAAGGGTCTGGAGAACAAGTCTTACAAGGAGCGGCTGAAGGAACTGGGGTTGTTTAGCCTTGAGAAGAGGAGGCTGAGAGGAGAACTTATTGCTCTCTACAACTACCTGCAGGGAGATTGCAGAGAGGTGGGGACTGGTCTCTTGTCGGAGGATTAGATTGCAAAAAGAATTTTACAAAACTGCTACCAATTTGGCAGGGCATGCATACTGATTCAGCAGCAACAGGGACTGAGATATTTCCTATTAGAGGCAAAAGAAAGAAAAACTATGTGGAGATGTCCGGCAGAAGAGATACCCTGCTGACAAAGTTGCTTTTGTGGCGAACGCTACTAAGCTGTACCTTAAATCAATGGTGATGAATGAATTAGCCGTTAACTCCCTATTCTCTTCTGCCCACATGGCAACAAACATCTGGAGAACACTGCTAAGTCTATGACCTTGTTTGATTCCATTGCAGCAGTGAAACCAACAATATCAGAATACCGATAGACAATATTTCAGTTAATATAAAGGGCGTCTGTTTACACTCACTTTCTTTTGATGCACCCTTCTCTGTTGGCATGGGGTAGTGCTTGAAGTCTAGTTAGGGAATGATTTGCCTGAGCCAAGGTAACCTCTGAAGCTCAGGTGAATAAGGTATCCCAGAAGTACTAAGAAAAAGTGCACAAAAGAATGCAATGAACAGTTTTACAACCTGTCTGTCTCTGTTTCTTCAGTTTGAAAGTCCAGGTATTGTATTTAAGTAACCTTCATTTTGACTCAAAAGCAAGGCTTGAACTGACGTTTCCATGTTGCGACTTTGCATGTCTGTCAGGTGATAAGTGAAATTCCACTACTCAAGGAACGTGCACAAACCCAAGTTTGCAAGATGCCAATGGCATTCTTAGGTACAGAAGTTATTGTAAAAATTCCAAAAGCTGAAGGACCATCCTGAGTTATTTTAGCATGTATTTGGCTGTGAGAAGTTGGGCTATCTACACTCAAGCAAATCTTTATCTACTGAAATCCACCTGGATATTTTTTGTTTGAAGACTGGTTGTCCTTAGCAACTTATTAACAAAAGCAACAAAAAGCCTTTTGGAGGCAGCTAGATGACTTTGATCTAAGCAGTCAGAAAACCAAAACTCTACAGATGCCTAGTGTATGAGTGGCTGAACAGGAAAGGTTCTATTTTTAAGGCAAAATTACTTACCTAAGCAGAGGTTCTTTGAAGTGAATCAATATGCGTTCATTTCTGGTACACATGAACATTATAGACTTGCCAGTGAGAAAATCATAAATAAAAGGTAAGGTTATTAATTTTCAGATAAGTTTGGGCTGTTATCTCATTATGATTGAGCGCCAGAAGAAAGAAAATATGAAGTATTTTGTAGAGCTTGGCTTTCCAGTCTATCAGTGGAAGGAACTTCTACTAAGTGGTCATCTTCATAAACGTATGAAAAACAAGTCTGGAAAGTATCAAGAAATAGCTAAAATATATTTATTTAAGGAAGTATTTAGAAGCTTTTTCACTTAGAGCACTTCCTGGGCAGTGTGCCCAGGTGGCCAAGAAGGCCAATGGCATCTTGGCTTGGATCAGAAACTGCATGACCAGCAGGTCCAGGGAGGTTATTCTGGCCCTGTACTCAGCACTGGTGAGACTGCACCTCGAATACCGTGTTCATTTCTGGACTCCTCACCACAACAAGGATATTGAGACTCTGGAGCGAGTCCAGAGAAGAGCAATGAAGCTGGTGAAGGGGCTGGAGAACAAGTCTTACGAAGAGCGGCTGAGAGAGCTGGGGTTGTTTAGCCTGGAGAAGAGGAGGCTGAGGGGAGACCTTATTGCTCTTTAAAACTACCTGAAAGGAGGTTGTAGAGAGGAGGGTGCTGGCCTTTTCTCCCAAGTGTCAGGGGACAGGACAAGAGGGAATGGCCTCAAGCTCTACCAGGGGAGGTTCAGACTAAATATCAGAAAGGAATTGTTCACAGAAAGGGTCATCAGGCACTGGAACGGGCTGCCCAGGGAGGTGGTTGAGTCCCTATCCCTGGAGGTACTTAAAAGATGGGTGAACGGGGTGCTCAGGGGCATGGTTTAGTGGTTGATAGGAATAGTTGGACTCGATGGTCCAAAAGGCCTTTTCCAACCTGATTATTCTATGATTCTATGATTCACACATTCTGATGTCCTGGTAATACCACTACGTATCTGAAGTGTCTGGGGAGATACAGACTGCAAAATACAAAAATATTAGTTAAGGCAAAGAAACACTGATTCTCAAATACAGTGTTTTCTTTTTAAATGCATGTGTTTCTGGCTATTAACTATGGGTAAATTATCTGGCACATTAAATAATTCCTCCAGTACCATTCTATTGCAAGTAATTGTTATACTGCACTCATCACATCAGCTCCCAAACCACTTCAGCAAGCCTTGAGGACAATGTTGCAAAGTTTTATTACGTGTTTGTTCTCTCTCCTTGCCAGCTGCTAATGAAGAGTGATGTGCTTTGCTGGTTTAATTGAGGGTGAGAGATTGTATGTCAAGGGTGATCTGAGAGGTGACAGGTTTCTGTCTGTCAGACAGAGTCTTCAAGACGTTGCTTTCTACTAGTGCAAGAAAGGAGTCCAAGGGTGCAGCAGCCCCCTGAATGAATAGGTCATTGGAGCCAGAGTGCTCTAAAGAAACTAGACTGTGGTAGTTCAGTTTTAAAGGGCCAGGGATGCGAATGGTGGACTTTTTAATACACTGCTTCTTACATTTCAGGTCTCCAGTTTAATAATATCACCATGCAGACAGAGGAAAAAGTTCAGAAAAACAAGTCTCCATGTCAATTTGAGCAAAGGACTGGAAGCAGGGTTGTGGTTTCAAGAGATGCTTTTTAGTGTATCTGCAGTTTTATGAACCAGCAAACAGGCAAATGCAGAGACTGCATTAAGAAGCACTTCAACACCATCTACAGGAATCAAAAACAAAAAAGAAAATAACTTCTACCTGCAGTTAATTCTGTTGAACTGAACAGACAGACTAAAAAATTCTGGATTACTCAGATGGTTTCCAGAACTCCCATTTTCCTCAGCTGACCAAGTGTGTGATATCCTAGCAGCTATTACACGTTTTGGTTTTGTCTCAGAAAAGATGTTGGCTTGAAAACTACAGATCTTCTTCACCTTTCCTCTTGTCACTGTGTATTTCTTCTTTTACAGCTTTAAGAGTGGATTTTTGCCATCATGCAGCTTCTGACAAACCTTATAATGTCAATGTTCAAAAGTAAATTCAGTCAGTTATCCATGCTATATCTGAAAGTCAAGTATACCTCTCATCCAACATCTAATAAAACCATTGTCAAAGAGTAAGTATAGCTTTTGAGTGGAATTCTGGTCCCTAACTTGTCTTGGAAGTGCTGGGAAGGATTTATTCCACCCACATTACCTCATATTGTGCCTCAGCATATGAGATCATTGTTTTCCCCAAGGTGGCTTCCTCCTGTCATAGAAGAAGAAAGAATAAGAGCAGCTGTCCGTGAGATAACAGAGCCAAATCACCAAAACACTGTGGAGTAAAGCCCTAAACGCCTTCTTTCACAGAAGAAGCTTATGAGCCTCAGACAAAAGCAGCACAACTCAGGAGCACCCAGAGGCCCTACAGACCACTCTGTGGGAGAGGAGGAACAACTTTCCTCAAGGATTTACATTTGGATGTGAGGAAGGAGCAAGGTGCGGTCAGGGAGCTCTAATGCAACAAATTCAGGATGCAAAGCATCTATAGTCAAGCAACACACGTTTTATTTCTGCCTCTGCTGCCAGGATTAACCCCTCTGCTCTCCTTACTCACTGTGAGCAAAGATGAGGGTCTCACAGTCAAACTCCTGTGAAAGCCTTGCAGAAGCCACACAAACCTCTGTGTGCAATCCGGCATCCTCGGACAACAAGCTCACAAGGGGAGCCAGCCCAGGGCAATCCAGCAGGAGGCAGGTAAGATGAAGAGAGCTTTTGATGGCTGTGGCCTCAGAGACCTCACTGTGCCCCTGCCCTGTGGCGCAACAAGGCTCCCCAAAGAGGGGTGCACGCTTCCCCATGTGCCCAGATAAGATGTACAGGAGAAGATGGACACTTGTACACCCAACTCGCACACCAGAGGAAACCACCAGAGCAAAACCAGGGCTTCTTGTTAAGATTGCTCTTGTCTGGGTTTTCTGTCTCCATGTATCCTCTAAATCTGATCATGTGCTGCAATAATCTGTGCCCCAAAGGCCTGTCTGTCCACCTGGGCTGCCTCTGCCAAGATGTGGGGAGGGAGATGACACGTGTTCAAGTCAGGACAGGCTGTGGCTCTGAACAGCAGCTACTGAAGCACAAAATTTCTTCAGGCATGTGCCTGTTGTGAGGTAAATTTGGGTCCCTTGGCACTGAAGCAGCACTGAGTCAGGAGATAATCTTTAGCCTGAAGAGGAGGCCGAGGGGAGGCCTTATTGCTCTCTATAACTACTTGAAAAGAGGTTGTAGTGATTTGGGTGCTGGTCTCTCTTCTTCCAAGTACCAAGTGACAGATCAAGGGGAAACGGCCTCAAGTTGCACCAGGGGTGATTTAGGTTGGATATTAGAAAAAAATTTCTTTGCCAAAAAAGTGGTCAAGGATTGGAACAGGGAATGGAGGTGTTCAAAAATTGTGTAGATGCGGCACTTTCATGACATGGTTTAGTAGGCATGATGGTACTGGGCTGGCGGTTGGACTTGATGATCCCAGAGGTCTTTTCCAACCTTAATGATTCTAGGTCTGTTGCAAGGTCTGAGCAAGGCCTGATGTGCCCACTATATCCTGCCTGGGAAAGCTTGCCCTTGCCAGCAGCAGCAGAGAGCTCAGCTGGCCCAGAGCATGGCAGCACTGGGACAGCAGGGATGGTGCAGGGTTTGGTCTTGGGGTACAGCTGGCAGCGTGGTAGCAGTGTAAATACAGCCAGAATGCCTGCACATCCGGCCCCAGTGCATACTATCTTGAACACTTCACATAAAACTGGATAATTCATTACCCATAAACTTTCTCCCGTTTCTTGTAGCTGGCTTTAACAGCTTTTCTTAACAGATTTCATGTAACATGAGCCACAAGATGGCAAAGCTTCTATTAGACAGACATGTTTATAGTGAAGCTTCAGTTCATCTTTGAAAAGGTCAGACTTCTCCCTTGTGTGTTTGGAAAAATGAGCAATTGTGTTATAAAAATACTAAAAATACCTAAAACCTCACTTGGAATCACTTCTACAAGATGTGTCAATGCTGATTGCAGAGCTGAATTTGTCTTATGTGAATAGGGAGAGTAGAATTTCAGGCATACTGATTCCTGCACTCTCTGTTAATGAGTTCTTTGGATGTCTTATTTGTCATATAATTCTGCCATTTGCTATTTGATTAAGGGTTTTTTAACCTTTCCAGTAATCTGTTAAATCCTGTGTGAGCTGTGGGTGTGCACATTCTTTGATCTCCGTTTATTTGTACAGAGTTTCTTAAAGTCCCTGCCAGTTCCTGTTGAAGCAAGAGAGCAAGTTGTTACCTGTAGAGTGGTTCATACAACACTTTGCAGGCATCTGGATTAAAACAGCACCTTTTGTTTACTGAAGTGGCTTCAGGAAAAAAATCCCTCAATGAAGCCTTTCTCAGTCTAAACTCAAAAATGCCTGTTATATACACATGTATTCTCTCTATATATAATAGATGTCAAAAGAGGGAGCAGGGATTCTTATTATGCCACATGGTTCAAGCATATGTGCTGATTTTAGGGACACCACAGTGTCACTACAGGATAGCAGAAGACTGTATCTTCCCTACGTTGCATAAAGAATGTTCAGAGACATGTACATGCAGTTTTGTTTGCAGAGTCTGTAGCTGACTGCTTACAACCATTCTGACACTGGAAGTTACTTTCGGAACATGCAAACAGAAAATAATAAGGGGTTATATTTTAAAATATTATTTAAATTATTAAATTAATAATTATTTAAAAAATTTCAGCTAGTATCTCCTTTTCTTAGGTCTTTGCATGATGCATCTTAAAGCAAAAGCCATCGAATCCTCTTGAAACAGCTGGACCATGGGAAAACTAATTCCTTCGTAACCAGAGACATCATCCCGCAGGAAGAACCAAATGATATTAGCCAGTAAAGTATTTTAAAACTACAGTGGCACTAGAAGACAAACTGGACTGCACCAACAACATGTGAAAGAGCACCACAAAACCTTTTTTTAGGAAGGTGAACCCAGTAGCATCCCTTATTTCTTCCTTACACATGAACTGGGATGACTCGGTACACACAGGCTCTGTTCTGTTCTTGGAGGGTCTCAGATGGTGTCTGTTAATATGGGGCAGCTCTCCTGAGCGATTCAGGAGTACTGAAAAATTAGAATAATACCATTAATCTTCTTTCATATTTCATGTAAGCTAGCGTGTTTCATATAACAGCGATAAAGCATGAAACAGGTGTAAAAAATACTCAAAAAGGGAACATTTGTAGAAAGCATCCTGTGTCATAAAGTCAAGACTGTATGCAAAATAATAGTGGGTAGCAAAAGTGAGCAGAATGGGATGCAAAGTTGGGTCTTGACAAATACTTCTTCCAGTGGTTTACACACGCAGACATTAAAATAAAGCTGTGAAAAAGAAGATCCATGAAGAGAAAGGAGTCGTCTCAGCAATGAGACACTGGCGCCATCTAGAAGAGGAATAGAATACGCACCAAAAGAAGTAAGGTGGAGCATAAAAAGCAGGTCAGCTCAGTTTACAAAGGGTAAAAGGGCTTTTCTCGTCCATATGATTATTATTAATTACAAGGACACATTTCAATGAGGAGAGTTCTCCACTTTTCCAAGCCACGGTGACACTAAAAAAATTAAAATGTTTTTATCCTGGTTTTGTTCCTATTTTTCATATTATTTAGTCCCAGAATAAGATTCCCCCATGAAGTGGGGATTCTCAGGGCTGACTTAGTCAGCTGCTGCTCACCCTTTCCCTGTCTGAGTCTTACAACAAGGCATTGCACATGGCAGACAGAAGTGCCCCAAATTACAGTGGAGTGTTGGACAGGCTTCAGAGTGGGAAAATTATGGTGTTTTCCTTCCTTTGCCATGTGCAATAGGTCATTTAGGGCAGATGAGGACTCACTTCCATATGGGAAAACAAAGGTGGAAGGACTGCACTGGTCTTGCTGGCACATTGAGAAGCAGCTCTTCATGACACCCTTATCACAGTCCGGGATTCATGAACATTTTGAACATTATGAAAGCTTCTGTTTCGACACGACTGTCACCAGTCAGGTGTATATTGGACACATGGTGCCTCTTGCCATTACTTAGGAAGGAGATGCTGCCATGGCATTAGCATAACAAGAAGATACAGCCACTGCAGCTTGTCCTGTCTGCTAGCAGAGAAATACAGGAGAAAGACTCAGTCAGGTGAGCCACAGCACAGATCAAACTAGCCTGATCATCAGGAACCAGAGGATTAGCTACCCCTGATAACCTATTAGCTGGAAATTCCCACCTGCAACTGCCATTTCTTGAAAGTATCTGCTTGAACTTTGTTTCTACACAGAAATCCCTAATTCTGTATATTTCTCTTCTCCTTCGTGTATGGTTTTGTTCAAGACAGAAGAACTGGCTGCTTTTTTATAGCTCTGCCTTCACTAAATAAACTATCCTTCCACTAAAAAGTTCTACTCAACAGCATGAGACTTCAGCAGATGCCCTCTCTCAGGGAAGGATCTTCTCTAAGGTTTAATTTCCATCTGGTGTCTGCTTGGGTTCTAATGACATTCAGTTAGATTTTTTTCTTTTATGTGCTTGAGTCAACAAATTTCATACCCGTGTTTCAAACATGTTTCCACAGGACTACACAGGTCATGATTTTTTGCACATCTACGTTGCTCTGAGGGAATTTGTTCCACCAAAATTAACTCAAAAAGGGAGAGAGAAAACATAAGACATCAATGTTTTATCAGCTATGGTTCCAGTAGAGAATATCCAGACTAGACGGTCCTAAACAGGAGGAGCTTTTGTACACGTAGTTGACAGAGAGCTTACATGTGATTTGTGTGCTTTCATGGGGAGAGACAGCAGAACTCATGGTAGAAGCCTCGAACAAGGTCATTTTATAGGTCATATCAAAGAGTTAACTAGAAAAAAAACAAGGAGCAGCTTTAACAGCAATATGGAAGAAGCTGAATGAAAGCATGAAACATGTGACTGCCTCTGTGGTTGCCAAATTACTGACTTGATAAGGCTGTGGTTTTGAGCTGCTTGCTGCTGTCCATGTCAGTTGGTCATTGCTGGGGTTCCAACAGTAAAGCCTGAGAGGCCAATGTGGAAGAGATCTTATTGCAGTTGTAAGGGAGGTATTAACAACCTATCTTTGAAACAGAGTAAGGAGTCTGTGGAATAACAGGCAAGAAAGTTTTGTGATACACTGATTTCCTAGTGTGGTTGGATTTAGAGAGAGATCACAACATTTTGCACTGAGTGATGTGGAGGCTGTGATAAGGCATTTACAGTTGAGGTGGCTGCTGTACCAGTAGCTCTGATGAGATATGTGTAAGGTCACTGTAACCTTTTCAGGTCTTGGTATAGTGATGCTATAATTACATAAATATAAATTACTTGATGATTCTCCAGAGGGACATAGAAAAAAAATGCACTTCAAATTAGATGATTGGGATTTTAAGAGGCAGTGACTGAGGAATGCTTTTGGAAATGCCCCCCAAGATCCTTGCCTCTACATCTACTCTTTCCGTTCTCCTGGTCAGAAAAACAACTTGTAATCATGAAGAATATAATAAGCTAATACAAAGTCACTCTTCGTAATTTTTTTTTTTTTTGCAATTATAAACATTAACTCTATTTCCTGATTTCTGCTTAACTAAGCTTATGAGTTTAGTGTTATACTCTTAGGGCGAGTGATCTAAATCATCCCTCACTAAAATAAAATAACGAGTATTTATTTGGACTGTGCCCAGACTCAGCCTAATCAGATGGAAATCCGTGTGTTTGGTTTTAAGAGCAGTGGGATTAAATTGAAATCCAAAAGTGGACTCCAGACTTTCTGGCCTCTGAATTTTCAAAACATTCAGACTTGAGTCAAGATGTCTATACGGAAAACCTGAAATGTAGGAAAGCTGGCCAACATGTCTTATTCTACCTCTGAACTTTGAAAGCTGGCATGCTCTTTTCTCTGTGGCAAACGTAAGTAATCGCACTCACAGCATGACACAAAGCTCATAAGGCCAATATTTTGATGAGGCCAGGCTTTTCTTTGGATGAGAAACCTACAAGCAAAGCCAAAATGCTGCAAGAAAAACTACTGCAAGTGGAAGGTAATTTATCTGAACCAGAATTCTACAGCAATGCTGGAGCTGACCTATGCTGGATGTGCTACCTTTCAGCTATAGTTTCAAACAGGAGCCAAAATTGTTACTCATTGCCAAGACATCTTCCCTAAGGAGATTCTTGTAAAGAGCTGTTCCTGAGAGATCCTTCCACTGGACTGAGGTAGCTAAGCAAGGGAAATGTGGATCAGGGGAATGAAAGCCCAGACAGAGGTAGCTGGGGAAGTGAAAAGGGCCAAGAAGAAGGGAGACCTGGAGCAGAAGCACCTGGACTAATAGATAATAGAAACTGTAGGCTGGACTGATGAACGAGGCGAGGGAAGGAGGAGAAGATAGCTATGCAGTTCAGCTGACTGAAGTCTGCTGTGGAGAAGGAAATCCTGCCCTTTCCAGGAAAGAGCATCCTGCAAGGTCTTGGGCTGGTTGCTTACATCAGACCCCTCACAGAGACTCAGCAGGTGCATTTTTCTGGCCTTGTCCTGAGTACAGTGAGCTTATCTGAAGCTCATGTACCTACACAGAGCCACAGCCAGAGGCAATGAGAGTACCCTCTTAATCCATATATAACACAAAGTACACCAAAATAAAAATTGCCATTTTTTAAATGTTATTCAGCTCTCAATAGACAAATTGGAGTTGTGTTATCCCCTCAGTTTAGAGCATCTTGAAGGGAAGTTACAATTTGTGAAGCATTGGGACAATGAAGTCACATGTATCATGGCAAATCACACAGGGAAATTATACACTGGTCTGGGAAAAGGAGCAGAACAAAGTGCTGTAAACAAGGCTTATGGACCAGCTTTATTTCACCTAAAGAAATACTTAAACTGCATGATATATGCACTTATTCACCTTAGGCTCCCTGCTGCAGAAAAGAGAGAGAGAAAGGAACGCTTCCAGGATGTAACTCAGATTTTACATTGAACTAAAAAACCCTGAAGAAGTGCTAATGTCTGTCCACTGACTCCAGAGGGAGCCTTGGACAACTGTGCCCTAATTTCAATGCCAGTAAACCAGGCCAAAGGCTGAAGAGGAAAGCAGGATACAACAGACTGCTGAGAAGCATCTCCTGAACAATCAGCACTCTTTGTGCAGATTAAGGCAGAAATTCTTTGGAGCAAAAATAGCTGGGGAAGCAATAGCTAAAGACTGTGTTATAACATGTCTGTACAAAGGGGAACAATCAAGATTGTTTTCATATTTTTTTCTGACATTTTGTGACTTTTGAGAGCTTGGGTGAAAAGCCCTCATGCTTCTTTTAGCATAGCTTGCTATGCAAGATGTGCAGATTTTATGTATATTCAGGATATCTCTGCTGCTAGACTGAAATACATCAGTCTTCAATTCTTGCCCAAAACGGTGACAAAAGACTGGGAGCAGTAGTTTGCTTTTTTTCTTCTTTTTACCTTTCCAGTTGCCACTTTCATTTTTGGTTGGGTACATGATTTCGTTTTACCTTCCGAAATGCTCAATGAATCTGTGAGTTAGCTTTTAGATGACACAATCTTTTATTTAAAACATAGTATGCTTCTCTATATATATGTGTATGTGTGTGATAATACATAGTATATTTAGAAACTGTAGGTAATCAAAACATACCTAAAGCAAACAGAATGTCTTCAGAGAAATAACAAGATCTCTGCCATGTCTGGATTCTGGTTTTCCTTTAGGTTGTGTGAGCGGACAGGACATGGCTTTAACATCCCCTTTCCCCCAGTTCTGCACCCATGTTAAAAGCGACCCAGATACTCCTCGTACATGGCCAAAAAAGAGGTTACAGACAACCCTCCTTATTCAAGTATAGGCTCTTTCTGGAGAGGATGTAGAATACATCTCTAGAAGGTGGCATTGAGCAGCTTCAGAGCGAGCTTTTGCAGGAGCCAGAGAAAATTTCAGCAGGCAGCAGCATCTCGTAGCAAAATGCCTTTGGCCAGAGCTGCCAGTAAGGTACCACTTCTCATATTCCCTTTCTCCTGCAGCTCTGGGTAGAAAAGCCACATCACAGCATAACAAAAATATGTACAGTTATAAATGGAAACATTATATATAGAGTATAATTAAGTAAGGATCACCGTCTTTGGCATGAATTGTATACAGCATTATTCTTTCTACAGTCCTCTCTACTAAGGGAAGTACCTGCTGCAATGGTTTACACACTTCATTATGAATATTTGAGTTAAATGCTTAAGTTACTAACAAGATTTTAGGAAACCAGCCATGTTATACTAAACTATTTTGGTGAAGTTTCACAGGAATAAAAGACGCTTTAGGAAAGGCATTTTTGCTCCCATTTTTCAGCATCTCTCATGATATACAAATGAACAGTTACAAGTTACAGCTATTGACACCTGACAACACCCAGAGATTGGCAAACAGTGTCCTGTTATACAAAGCCAGCACTACATGCGTGGTGTCATGCAAACTGCCTGTCTCATGCTCTCTCCTGTGATCTTTCAGGAACACAATGGAAATTATCATATTACATTCTCTGCCACCACTACTGTGCCTCTTTTGCAAACTACAAGTAACTACTTACAGGCAACCTAGAATGCGATCTAGAATCAATTATACTCTTGAAGCTTTAGTGAAATTAAGACTGCCTTCTTCCATTATTTATATTCCAAATAATATATTCCATCAATCCATAGTGTGTCAAAAGTCATCTCAACAGTGTAATTACTAAGTAGCTTGTGCCCAGAAGTCAAACTTCTGAAATTATTCTGTTTCAGCTCGGTGATTTCTTCCTCTGCAGTAGCTCTAAATGTGGGCACCGCTCTCTTGGCTTTAGTCATTTCAGAATTTATGTCTTGTTAAAACCATGATATGATTCCATTTATATATACTGTTGGCTAAGGTCACAGGAAATGTTCAATGTGCTTTTTAATTCTGAGTGGTAACTTCTATCTAAACAGTACCTCCGCATTAATGCCAAGAAAACTGGAAAACACTTCTATTATGATATTTTAAAATTATAATTTGCTAGTAAGGTAACACTATTTATAGAATCATAGAATGATTTGGGCTGGAAGAGACCTTAAAGATCATACAGTTCCAACCCCACTGACATAGGCAGGAACAGCTCCCACTAGACCAGGTTGCTCAAAGTACCATCCAACCTGGCCTTGGACACTTCCAGGAATGGGTCATCCACAACTTCCCTGGGCAACCTGTTCCAATGCCTCACCACCCTCACAGTACAAAGTTTCTTCCTTAGATCTAATGTAAATCTACCCTCTTTCAGTTTAAAGCTATTACACCTTGTCCTAGCACTACATGCACTTGTTAAAAGCCCTTTTCCAGCTTTCTTTTTGGCCCCCTTTAAGTACTCGAAGGCTACTATAAGGACTCCCTGGACTCTTCTCCAGACTGAACAACTCCAATTCTCTCATCTTTTCTTCATATGGGAGGTGCTCCAGCCCTCCAATCCTCTTTGCAGCACTCCTCTAGGCTCTCTCTAACAGATCTATGTCATTCCTGTGCTGAGGATTCCAGAACTGGACACAATACTCCAGACGAGGTCTCACAAGAGTGGAGTTGAGGGGCAGAATCACCTCCCTTGACCTGATAATCACACTTCTTTTGATGTAGCTCAGGATACAATTGGCTTTCTGGGCTGTAAGCACACATTGCCAGCTCATGTTAAGCCTCTCATCAACCCCAGTCCTTCTTCTCAGGGCTGTTCTCAACTAATTTTCTGCCCAGCCTGTATTTGCACTTGGGATTGCCCTGAGCCAAAAGCAGGATCCTGCACTTGGCCTGAAAATTTCTGAAACAGAATTCTACTACTGAAATTGAATTCCTGCTAGTGCCAAACTGCACATAATTTCAGCCTGTGTAGTTCTACTTATGTTCCATGCTTCTTTTAATAGTAAATGTAGGGAAGCAGGCATGTATAAGGCAATGTATCTATCTATCTGACCTATTTCAGACTCTTACATTAAGATAAAATAAATCATCCCCCAACACTGCTGTCCCTCTCTAGTGATTCTACATCACAGCTAGCTCAGACATAGATATTGGCATGATGCTAATTTGATCAGTAAGATACTACCCAAAAAAATTAGCTTGAAACTCTATTAAAAGTTCATACCTAAATGAAAATGAGGGCTTGATTGTGGCTACACAACCTGCTGAGAGCAGAGGTAGAGTGTGGGTGCAGAACCCAAGGAGCAGGAAGCGCTTGCTGTTGATGGGGCTGGTCCTGACTGTGAGAACATGATGAGCTCCCTCTTTTCTCTGAGCTGCTTAGATATGTGATCCCATGCGATGTGCCTTTCCATTCCTCCCTGCGTGTTTCTTCAGCAGAATAAACAGCTTTAGCACGCACACATTATGGCCTAAAAATCCAGAAAAGCCCAAAAGGCTATTACAGCCGTGGTATTATTTTTCTTTATGTTGGTTCACAGTCTTGCAGGAGGGAACTATTACTTCTCTCAGATTATCTGGAGGAGTTTACTAGTAAAAACAATATCTCCATGTTCTTGCACCTTATATTGCTAAATTCAAACCTGTCGTTGGTTCCAGAGCTTCTGAGAATCATAGAATTATAGAATCATAGAATAACCGTGTTGGAAGAGACCCACTGGATCATCGAGTCCAACCATTCCTATCAAACACTAAACCATGCCCCTCAGCACCTCGTCCACCCGTGCCTTAAACACCTCCAGGGAAGGTGACTCAACCACCTCCCTGGGCAGCCTGTTCCAGTGCCCAATGACCCTTTCTGTGAAGAATTTTTTCCTAATGTCCAGCCTAAATCTCCCCTGGCGGAGCTTGAGGCCATTCCCTCTTGTCCTGTCCCCCGTCACTTGGGAGAAGAGGCCAGCCCCCTCCTCTCTACAACCTCCTTTCAGGTAGTTGTAGAGAGCAATGAGGTCTCCCCTCAGCCTCCTCTTCTCCAGGCTCAACAACCCCAGCTCTCTCAGCCATTCCTCATAAGGCCTGTTCTCATCACAGGATCAAAATATTTTCTTGACAAAGCAAATTCATCTAGTCTGATTTTTAGAACCAATTAAAAATTTAAAGAGGAAAGCTCTCAGCAGCAGCCAAAATAAACATTCCCCCTGTGACCACTCTTGCCTCCAACTAGTCAGCATTTGTTCCTAACCGTATTTTCATACAGCACAGTATCTCTTCCTTTGGAGAAACACATGGAAACAATATCCAGTGATACTTTCCAACAATCCATATTTTTCCTGCATTATGGCACATACAGCTTAATAGATGCATCTCTGGCAGGCAAAGGGTCTATCAGTAAAATTGCACACAGTAATCAGCCTGCAAGCATGGTAATAGCTGCTGCTGTTTGACTTGCAGGTGGGCGTTTGGAACTGATGTCTTGGTAAAGGAGGCAGAAGGAGGACAGCCAGAGGGCAGATTCCCAAAGCACCCCATCTGCTTTTCTACCTTCAGCCATCCAGCACAATCAGAAACCAATCCTAATTGCACTGTTAAACTGGCTTAATGACTACTTTTTGCCATTGGGATGAAAAAAAAAGCATAAAAAGTCCTGGGGTTGTCAGCATTTTTCCATTATTTTCGAAGTCTCTGGGCCTAGCATTTGGCATAAATGCTACCAAAAACAATCTCTATAATCATTTTTCACTGGCAGGGGGCCTGTGAGACCAGAAATGATGAAATACCATGTATCTGATCTACTTCGCTATGAATAAATAAATGAATAAATAACATGTGTGAATAAATAACATGTGATTCTCTTGCCTACCAAACCTGACATCCCTCAGAGAAAACAGGTTCACAAAAAGATTGAAAACAACAACTTCCTAATTATTTGGTTCGCTCTCAACACATCTAAAATTAGTCTGCAGACTACTTTAATTAGCAATAATAAGCAATGTCAGCTGTACATTGCAGGAACGGGGCACAATTCTGCCGCTCCCTGAAATAAAACTGCCAGCACAAATAGTTGTTGAATTAGGAAGTCTTCTCCAAAATCTTTCTACTATTTTAAACAGACTAATTCACATTAACTCTTTCTTCTAATTTTGCCTTAGGCTTTCTTTTCCAAGCTAGAAGACAGAAGTTTTGAGGTCTGAAACCCATTGAGCAAGGGGGATACAGTGCAGTGTCTCCTCTGGTTCACTGCAAGTTTGAGCGTCCATCAGTCCAAACACAACTATCTGCCTTACAATTTGTGGTTCAAAACATTAAAGACCATGATGGCTGAAGTAATTACAATATATGAAATTGTCTGGGGAAAAAAGAGCTTATTTCCATTCATGGAAAAAAGGGGGGGTTTTTGTGTTTAAAAATATTTTAAGTTCTCATAGAAAAGAACAACAGGGGAAAAAAGGTCACTAACTTTCAAAATTCAGCAGCGCTTTAGTGAAAGTCTGCGTTGATGCTACTCAGCAAATAACTCAGTCAACCCTGATAACAAATTATGAATTTTTAATAAATAGGTTTCATGGTTTCATTCACGATGAGGATTAACAAATATTCTTCTTTAATAGTGTCTCTTCAAACTGTCTCAAGGTGTAACAAAGTGAAGCATTAAAAACCTAGGTTGCTCAGGGTGTACCCAGTGGTTAGTATAAAATCATAAGAGTGCTGGGTCCGTCATGATTTCCTCCTTACAAAGTGGGAAATCCTTCTGACTGTGGGATCCCAGTTCGAGTTAGAGCCCAAGCCCCAGAGCAGAGGTGCCAGTGCTCCTGCTTGAGGAGCTGTGGGTAGCTCACCACATGAGTTGCCCAGCAGCACCTCCCACAATCAGGCTCACGTGGATCACTCCAAAAGCAGGATGTCCAGGTGGAAGGTTATGGCAAAGATTTCAGGATTGATCGTAAGAGCTTCAGCACCCAGTATTTGAATTTCCAGAGAGGTTTCTACCCTGTGTACAGATGCATGCTTGTGCCTTGTGCTTCTCCAGAGAGCAACGGGTTTCTGCACAGGGCATACCAAGCCTAGGATTCTGTCTAACTCGTACAAAAAAATGTTGCCAAACCCATTGGATTTGTGCAAATGAAGTTTTCATTTCAAATAATTGGCATTTTGTGATGACAGTTGCTTTAGCGAAAAGCTCTTGGCCATCTTCACAGAAAACTTTATTGAATGTTTTTTGCTTTTTTTTTTTTTTTTTTTGTTCTTTCTCTTGCACATATACACTTGTAAAACACCAGGCTCAAAGGGACCTTAATCCCATTTGAGGCTTCTACATGTGAATAAAGGTAACACTAATTGCAGCGTATACAAAGTGTATGTCATTATCTGGTGCAGAAATAGCTGCCCTGCTGCTGAGCTCAAGAAGTTCAGACTCCAACTCTGAGACTGTAGATCACTTTTGCTGGAATTTGTCATACTTTTCTTAAAAACACCCTGAAAAGCTTATTCTGAGGCAGTGAACCAAGTTCAAATGGGCTCTGTTTTCAGTCTGTTTGCATATTTGGGCAAGTTTAGAAAGCTCTTATTGGTTCATTCAAAGAGTGTAAAGCAAAGAAAAACCAAACCAGAAAAAAATAAACACAGACAAATTACTTCATGAATGACACAACTAATACATAAATCAGATTTCTTGGTTTGGATTCTCTTTCATCTGCACTCACAGTAATCCACAACACTCCAGGATCCCTTGGGCTCCTCCAAGGACCACAAAGAACTGCATGCTGAGGCAGAAGCGTGTTTCTTGAGCTAGGTCTGCTTATTTGTCAATCCGTGGAGGCATTTGTTGAGCTCTCCTTTGTCTAGCTATCAGTCTCCACAAATCTGGTAGGAGCATAATTATTTTGGAAACCTCTATCCCCCTGTTTCATTTGGTTGAAACAGGACAAGGCATTTAAAAGTAATTTGCTGAGGGGAAGGGAGGGAGAGAAGCCTGTTGGCATTAAGTGGTCCTATGGACCTCAGAGGGGGTTAGAAAAGATGGCTTAAAAACCTAGGAAAAACTAGACAGGGAATAACTCCCACAAAATAGGAACACAGAGAGAGAGCGCACTAAGATGATTATTATTATGACCAGAAAAGAGAGAGCTAGTCAGTAACAAGAATACATACCAGTAACTAGACCTTCAGGTTTAAGGATTCAGAAAGCAATTTGCATTTTAAGTAATCTACTACATATTGAAACTAATAATATCCAGTGTCTTGCCTTTTTTATTTTTGATGTCACTGTTCCAAAGAGAGATCAAGATTTTTTACTTACGTTATTTAGTGTCTTTATTGTAATTTAAATGTCCAGGACAATTATTGATTTAAACCTAAACCTAAGTGCTCTGAGATTGTGTCCAGCTTTGCCTGATGGAGCTAGAGAAAAGACATTTATAATTCTTCGTACAAATCAGAGTTAGAAAACAATTTGGTGTGGATTAAAGCTATTTGCTCTGATGGAAATCAACCTAAAACACAAGAGTGAATCTTCCCTGATATCACAAGTAGTTTACTGCAGTATTACAGTATTTCTATGCACGCTGCCAAATACAAAACATGGAGTTATAATTATCAAAAAATCATCCAATAGCTCGGTACATTTCAGCAGGTTATCATGATATCACTTTATAAGCAACCATGTGCCCATGAAGTCTGAGCAGTAGCCAAGTGATGTATTTATCCCCATCAAACAAGGGCTTCTGTGCCAGTCACCATCCTAAGTTCCTACCATAATCATTAGAGAGAAAGAGACATTGCCAGGATTTAATTAATCTCATCCAACAGCAGACATCTAAAATAAAACAAATCACCCCCCTGAAATGATGATTATTCTCCACTGTTCATAAAGTATACGTGGGTGATTGTATTGAACTACCTTGCAGATATCTAAAAGTAGGAAAGATGCTCCCACCTGTGATGGCTACTTGTGTGGGGTCTGGCTTCCCTGAGGAACACAGAAATTTCTCTCAGCCACGCGGCTTTTCACAGCATGAAAGAGGGAGCATTTTAGATTCACTAAAAAGGGAAGATAGCTGTACTTCTGTGAAGCCCATTGCTTCTAGGAAATCAAGTCAAATTTCTCTTGATATCGCACATTATGAAAAGACTCACTTCCAACCTGGCATTACTCACATAGGTTAACTTCTACCCATATTCATTTGCTAATGCAATCTTTGTCTGTCTCTCAAATGTTCTCCTGTAGAGCAGATTGCAAAGCCTGAGTGTGCTGGGAAGACCAAGGTACAATTTGAACAGGACTTCTTGGCTCATAATTTAATTCTTAATTATCTTTCTTCATAGAACTCCATCCCATCAAGATTCTTGCTGCTCAAGAAAAGCAACGAACAAACTGGAACTTCAAATATAATTTAAAACTTCCTTAATTTAGGCTCTGATACTGAAGTTCAGCTGCATCCTTAACTGGTTATCTCCAAAGGCAAACCAATACTAGTTTGGATTTTTCACTTCACTGTGACTGATTTTTTTCATTTAACTTATGGGTTTGATTAGCTGTTTAGATTCAAAGAACCAGGAGGAAGAAATTTAAAAAGGTTAAAGTTCTCTTTTCGGAGGCTGAATGAAGAAAAAACTGGGTTAGACTAGGATTGCAGTCATAGCTCCTCAGAAAGAAAGAAATTCCACTAAGAAGCAATAAAAGCCAAAGAAAGGGCTTTTGAAGAACAATTCTCTATATATGAAGTGCCTGCAAGGGACAAAAATGCTCAAAGGAAATACCTTTGGTAAACTGGAGCTGGGAGAAACTCTTTTTGAAATTTTTAACAGTTCCATAGTGGCATTCGCAATATGAAGCTTACACCCAGAAGTCCAAATGGCTTCCAGATGAATAAATACCTATTTTGACCACACCACATTTAGTCCCATTTTGCTTGTTTTTCTGTTCACTGAACCATGCTAATCTGCACCCTTATCCCCACTGCATGTTCTCTCACTTGTCAGGCAATACGCTTAGAAGTCGCAAGCCTTTCTTCTGTCCCCTGGCAGCAAGTCAACCAGTCAGCTGGCAAAGCTGGATAATTACTGCTTAGCCCTAAAGAGCTTAACATTTGTTTGCATAGACTTGTGTCCTGGCAACACCAAGGCACTGAACCAGAGGACAAACTTTCTTTTCCCTGAACACAGGGAAAAGGGAAGGGACACAAGGGACATATAGAAAATGATGTTTACCAGGAAGGATTTCCAGGGACTGAGATATGTGGACTATCCTCTATGGGTGACTTGCTGTCATCATAGTGTAGAAGACACTTGGGCTTCATTCTTCCTTCTTTTATGCTTTTATAGAGAACTGTACATGGCTCCGCTGGCCTAAAGGTTTTTTGGGAACTTGCTTAGAGATGCTTAGAAGATGAACAGGCTGTGGCAGAGATGAGAGAAAAAGCCAGCAAGGAGGTACCAGATTACGAGTTCTAAGCAAAGCTGAAGCCTTCTTTACCTGTTAGCATGTAGAACCAACATCCACCTAACAAAGCAGTGCACCAGATGTTGATGACAATTTTCTGAAGCTAGAAAACAAAGGAAAGACTGAACAGTCCGTATTTAAGGCATTAAACTCTTCCTCAGGAGGACTTTTTACATTCTTAGCTGTATCTGAAACCCTTTGTGATTTTGTCCAATGCATTTTGTAGTTTAGTCTCTGCATCAGTTTTGAAAAAGAAGGGAAAGGAAATATTTCACAGTGAGGATGTCTAACATTGTAGGATCTGGATGTTTTAGATAACAAGAACTACTTATCTACTGATGGTAAATGTTACTTAACTTAGTGTAATTGGTCTTCTTCTATGGGATATCAATACATTTCTTGAACAGTCAGGGCCAGTTGGGACCTTTCTGCCTTTATCTCAAAACCATTAACAGAGAACATCATTAATCCCCAGTAAAGCTGTAATGTACACAAAGCTGTGTGACCTCTGGTACTGAAAGGGGTGGAATTGATCATCATTTGGAAGTTATTTGTATTCCCTGAATGTTGACTTAGGAGTTATGTGCCCCAGACTTGAGGTTGATACCATACAGCAGGCTTACGCAGGATGCTCAGACCAAGAGGGAACAGCAAAGATGAGCAACATCTGAAATGGTAACTCTGTCTTAGTGCTTAATTACAGGTCTGGGCTAGGCACTCTGCTGAAGAACGTGATTGACATGTCAAAAGTGCTTCCTGCATTTCTGCATCTATTGTTTTTAAGAAGTGGGATTTTTTTATTGTAATAGTGTGGTTAAAGCCCTGCTTTGAGTATGTGATGACTAGACTGCAAGCAAGATTTCATTGAAACAATTTCACCCCATCTGTGAGATTTTCAAGGAAGACATACAACGCTTGAGAGGAAGGGGGCTGAGGGAAAGAGAAGGAAAGGAATACTGCCCAACATAGGGTGCATAAAACATGCAGCATTAATGAAAGAGAATCATAGCCCTAAAAGACAAACAAGTTAAAGGTGGAATAATTAAAAAAAAAAAAAGGAATTCAATTTTCATGCAAATCAAGAATTTCAGACACACTGTTCTCTTCCATTGCTTAAACTTCAAATCACAATTGATATCTATGACTCTAATAAATAAATTTTATTTAAATTAAAATGGTTTGGCGTTAGAATTAGGACCAAATGAGGATTTTGGCAAGGCTTCTTTATTCTTCCAACTTCTATCCCAATAGAAAATGCTCCCCTGAATCACAGAGCTTCCATCATGTTTGTAACAATCATCTTCATTTTTCCATTTCAAGAGAAACTGGCAGGGTGATTGATGAACTGTCACACACCATGACTTGCAGTTATTGAAACACATGAAAAAGCTGTGAAGTGCAGTCTGAGCTGTTCCCCAGTCTGCAAGAAAGAACATTGAAAACCTTATGGTAGTTCAGAGACCCATGTCACTGGGAAAGATTGAGGGTTTCAGGAATATTTTAAATGAAGCTGAGAACTCAGATTGTCTGTGGCTGTTCAGAAGAACTCCAGCTTATAGTTCCAGCTTTTTCCCCTGAGCAATTTGTTTCTTTTCCTTTCCCCATATATTGTCAAAACTAATGGTTACACACCACTTTGGGGAAAACACAGCATGAGTTTAAAAGTAAATAATAAATCTTATTTCTATATCACGTTTCCTCCAAAGAGTGCTCAATACCGTATAGACACATTGACTTGAAAGCCATCTGCTGACATTGGGTTGTTTGAATTAACTAGATATTTTAAAGTCATTGATAGAAAGGATTAAAATATTTTTAGCATAAGAAGACATTGGATATATTAAGATCCTGAAGCATAAACAGAAGATGCATAAAAAGGTGCACACATAAGATACATAAAATTAGAAATATAATAGAGCAGGTAAGCCTTCTTTGCCTATTCACTTGTTCTCAACATGCAGGTTAACGAGGCTATGAAGAAGCTGAAAAAAACCCCAACATTAAGGTTGATAATACAGACAGGCACTTTAGAGATGTTCGTTCACTTCCTCAAGCAGATCCAGACTTGTCACTTAATTGACTCACTCTCATTTCAAATTCATGGTTTATTTTTTGACATTGTTATTTAATAAATATGATCATCTATTTCTCTCACACAGGGAATTCTGTAAGTCATCTTAACAGCTGATCTATCATGGATCAGTACAGCATTTAAAGTGTATCTTAACATCATGCAGTCACCATCCCTGGAGTGTTCAAAATGGTGTAGAAGTTGCACTTTGGGACCTGGTTTAGTAGGCGTGGTGGTGTTAGGCTGATGGCTGGACTGGATAGTCTGAAAGGTCTTTTCCAACCTAGAATTTAATGATTCTATGATGCTACGATTCTATCTATATATGGTGTACATACTCTATAATGTGTACGTAGTATAATACCACAACATTTCTAACGGCAGTATAATGATTTACATTTATATGGAATATATAACATGCTTCCTTTTTTTAATTATTAATTTCTGAATGTTTTAATATAGTACATATAAAACACTTCCAACGTTAGATTCAGTGTGGGCTTGGGCATGCCCAGTTGCATCATATTTCCTAGACTAGTAAAAAATCTTCAGTCCCTCTGACCTGAATAGAGAATAGTCTTCACATCAACAAACAGCAACAATGCTTCCGTTAAAATCAAAACCCCACAAAACCCCAACCCCAGAAAGCATTGAGCATTTCCTCACAGGAAGCAAAAAAGTGAAGGTCAGTGTTGTCTCAAAAGCTAGGTGCATAATTAAACATCCTCTACATAAGGACACAGAATGAAAAAAAGAGCCATAAGGCGGCAGGTCAAAGTTTTACTAAAGCAATTCCTTTCTCTCCAGCACTGACAAAATCTGTTCCCTGTCAGAGAGTGTTAGAAAAGAATGGACTAAGTAAATATGAAACTTCCTATAAATATTATCCCAGCCTCCAAACATTTGTAGCTCAGAGACTTCCTGAGCTGGAGACTTTCTATTGAGCAATCTCAGTTGATTGCTCTCCCTTAACTTGTTTGTGCAAATTTTCAGCACTTGCATAATCTTGTAACAGGAAGTTATGCGGGCTGAATTTTGTTTGAACTCTTAGGACTCATGTTGTGAAATTAAGAAAAAAAAGTTTTATGTTCTTCTGACAATTAGTTTTATAAGTTCACATTGTGATAGCAATCATAAATAATGTAATACTGCTCTTCTCGTCTGATAAAATGGGATGCTTCTATCATCAGTATAGTTCTTTTAAACACATGTTCAAAAGCAATTGCTTTATTTTATTTAGCTTTTCAGCAGACTAGGGTGACATGCAAACCACTGCCACTGAAAAAAATACATATTCACAGAATCATAGAATCACCAGGTTGGAAAATACCTCTGAGATTATAGAGTCCAACCATACCTATCTGCCACTAAACCATATCCTTAAGTACCTCATCTACCCATCTTTTAAATACCTCCGGGGATGGTGACTCCATCACCTCCCTGGGCAGCCTGTGCCAGTGCCCAACAACTCTTTCAGTGAAAATTTTTTTCCTAATGTCCAGTCTGAACCACCCCTGGCAGAGCTTGAGGCCATTCCCTCTTGTCCTGTTCCCTGTCACTTGGGAGAAGAGGCCAGCTCCTTCCTCTCTACAACCTCCTTCCAGGTGGTTGTAGAGAGCATAAGGTGTCCCCTCAGCCTCCTCTTCTCCAGGTTAAACAACTCCAGCTCTCTCAGCCATTCCTTGTAAGACTTTTGTTTTTAAGATATTTGTGTCAAGTGACACACATATCCACAAAACCTGATATCACTGTCATTATGTGTTATATTCCTTGCCAGAAAGCTATCTAAAAACAGTACTAAAGCATTTGTTTTACTTCAGTAGTTACCTTGTTTTTTAATAATAGTTACCAAACTAAAGGCAATTCAGTGAAAATTTTACACCTCATCACACATATGCCCCAATTAATTTTACATTTCTAATATAGAACCTTAAAACTGCTTTATTCATTAGGACAAAAGAAATGCCTCTAAAATGTCTAGTGTATAGAAAGCAGATTATGATAATGGATATGATACATTATCCATGTATAGCCTGGCACTATCTCAGCAGGCTTTGCACACTGGAATACCACGTGCTCTCAGTAATGTACCTTAATTTAACTTTTCTTGAAAAAATGGGGAAGAAGACTGTGGAGTACAAATTTTTAAACAAAAGACAAAAAAGAGTGACTTTCTAACACAATTAAGTGACAAAAAACATCCCACAGACATAAGCAAGTATTATGTCTGAAGGCCACAGGATATTAAACAGCACAGAGAGCTCCACGGGCAAGGGCTATTTGCTGTCAGTTGCCCAGCCTGATTTTAAGGGAACCACAGCCCTAAATAATACTGAGATGAGCTAGGCCATGCCTCCAGGCTTCAGGGCCAGAGGATGTGTCCTGGCTATCTACTATTTAGTAGAGACATAGTCAAACGCACCTCCAGTCTTTGCATGAATGAGAACCAGAATCAGCTGTTATGTAAGTGATATTGCCTGTCTATACTCACTGAAGTAAGCAGGTAACACCAGAAATGGCAAAAGGAGTTCTGTTGACTGAAAACATGACATGTTGATAATCTCATTTTAATATTAGTTTGCAAGAACAGTGTTTTAAATCTTCTTAGAAAGTGTCAAATTTCTTGTAACAACCTTGCAGGACAATTCAAGGTCTGCATTGAACAAGTAGGTCCTAAATGAAGCCCCACCTTCTCATCTAGAGCTACTTGAGAAGCTTACTGAAATCACTGAGACCAGAACAGAAAATGCTTTGTTCGAAATATTGAGGAACATCCACCTTTACGGGAATTCCCCGTTCCCAGAATGCTGCACATGTACTGCCATTTCATTTATTACTCTGGACAGAGTTGAAATGAAGGAAAATAGACAATATAAAACCTTACGTCACATGATAAGCCAGTGTCTGACTTGCTGAAATTTTTGTTTGACAGGATGAGCGTAATTAGCCAAATCTTGTGTGTGTTAATTATAGCAAGAAAGATAACAAAATGACGATAGTTAAAACAAATCCCACCAACAGGAAAGGGTTATCAAGCTGTAATAAAATGTTTATCGGGAAATGTTGTTAACACTATCCAAAACATTTCCTGTCTGCAACATTTTGTGTGGGAAAATTAAAGTCTAGGGTGCTAGAAATAGCATCTTTGCAAGGTATTAAGTACTTCTAGAAAATGGCAACAACCACAGTTCTACTTTCTGTCTTGTTTTCTTCTTTGTACATATTAGGAAGTAACTTAAAATGGCAACTGCTTTCAGAAGTTACATGGGCATTCATTGAAGTCTGAACTTCAAATATTAAAAACTAATTGAAAGCAATTTTTTCATGTGTAGTATCTAAGCGATGTAATAATGCAGACAGTGAAGCCCTGCTCCTTCTCTCACTGAGACTGATAGTGAAACATTATTTCTATCAGTACATCTTGAAAAGAACAAAGAGGACTAAACCCAGCACAATTGAAGATGTTAAAAGAGCTACTCTCAAGGGGAAGAGAGACAGGGATTCTCTACTTAAATGTTTCTCAAAATAAAAACTATGAAGAATTACATTTCCACAACCATGACTTCTCTAAACTAGGAAAAACCTAACTTCTTGCAAACGTAGTGGGTAGTACCACAAAATCACAAAAAAAAAAAAGCCTGACATTTTGAGATAAAAAAAGATTTGTCAGGACCAACTTATAAGACACTACTGAATATGTAATCAAGACACATGTTTATTTCTAGATTTGCTGCTCTGTCAGCTGTGTGAAAACTAATTTATAACCTGTTTTTCCATTCTTAAAACATTCCAACTCCCCAAAAGACCAGTGAACTTCAATGGGTTCATAAAGGGAATTCAGCCACTAAAGCTTCTTGAGTATTTTAAATAAACAGGTTATTGTAAAGTAATCTTTTTATTAATCAACATTTACATGAAAGATATTTTGCTTTGATTAAAAACTGCTATTTTAACTACAAGTTGTATCACTTTTATTGCAAAGATTTTGTAATTTCCTGTACAGTAAATGGAACTAGTGACAAAGTCCTAAAAGTAGAAAGGACTCCACAGGTCATATGATTGAATTCCACGACCTGAACTAGGATCGACAGAAGTTAATTTATTTCTGATAAACAATGTCTGATGATGGAAACTGCAATCTCAGCAGCCAATCTGTTCACAACTTCCTCATTTCTGCTGTGAGAGCAGTCTTCCCTATTGCCAATGTTGAATCTTCTTTACTTCAATTTTCCTCCTGATCATGCAGGAATCTTTGCAATAGGATTATACATTCTTCAGAATGTTCTTTTCCCTCAGTCCTTTCCTCTTCAGTCTAAGAAGAAGTCCTTCTCCAGCTCTTTTTTAATTGTTCACTAAGTTTAACTTCCCTTGATCTACTTAGTTGCTTTACAACTTCCTTCAAACAACTTTACACAAACAGTTGACAACTTCCTGCAGCTCAATATTTTTGAAACTTTCTCAGCACCAAGAAAAAGGCAAAGTTTCTTTTCTGTCTTAAGATACTTCTTTTAAACATCCTAGTATGAAGTTTACCTCATTTGCAACGACACTCTACCAGCTAAAACTAGTCTGTCTTCCAGTGTGCCCTCAGTCGTTCCTAGCTTCGCATCAAACAAAATTGTAATGAGTGTCACCCAGGTCATTAATAAAAATATTGGAAAGAACTGGACTCAGACTTCTCAGAGGTTTTATCAAACTCATTTATTTGGATAGAGAACCATTGTTAACTACTGTGAAAAGAGTTGTCACCGTATATGACAATAAATTTTGCCCTTTTATTAACTGAGTAAGATTTGGAGATTCAGAGCTATGAAAGATATTCTGATGTAAAATGTTCTGTGTATTTTCAGAAGCTGCAGAAATATCTCCTCTCCCATGTGGGAGGCTCCAGACCCCTGCCCTGTGGTGCTCATTTACTACAGCTCGGGCCAGCCTACAGATCTGCCCGGTAACACATTCTATGAGGGCAAGTGGACCCTACCTTGAGAACTTGCACCCAGAACTGCATCACTGGTATGCTGAACTGGTGCTTAGATACTGAAAAAATAAACAATACTGAAGACATAGTAGTGAAGAGAAGCAATGAAAATCCTGCATGGAGTGCTTTGGAGCTTGGACTGATAAGTCAGTTCACTGATTTACAACTCTTTATGATTACTGATACACTCCAATTTAATGCCACATTATCTTTTTAATGTGTCCAAAATAATCTTACCAGATTAGGGTTAAATAAGCATCAGATAATCAGAAAATAAAATTAGGTCAACTTCAATCAAGTTATTCTGAAGGCCAAGGAGAAATACAGTAATTCAAATGAAAAAAAAAAAAAGACACTGTTGCACACAACATTCTGGTTTCTAAATTGGTGAGGCATGTATTTGACAGATGGATCACTCAGTGGATAAGGAAGTGGCTGGATGGTCCCACTCAAAGACCAATGTCCAAGTGGAGATCAGTAACGAGTTGTGTTCCACAGGGTTTGGTATTGGGGCTGGCGTGGTTTAAGATCGTTGTTGCAGACAAAGACAGTGCGATTGAGGGCACCCTCAGCAAGTTTGCTGATGACACTAAGCTGTGTGGCACAGTTGACACGTCGGAGGGAATGGATGCCATGCAGAGGGACCTTGACAGACTTGAAAGGTGGACCAATGCTAACCTCGTGGAGTTCAACAAGGCCAAGTGCAAGGTCCTGCACCTGAGCCCGGGCAATCCCACGCACACTTACAGGCTGGGTGAAGAATGGATTGACAGTAGCCCTGGGGAGAAGGACTTGGGGGTGCTGGTTGCCACTTGAAGACATAAAAAATGGAGATCACTTTCCACTTTCACTGTCAGAAATTCATGCTTCGTTTCTGATTTGAATTCCAGTGGCTTTAATTTCTCTCCATTGCTTCTTGTTATGTTTTTTCTGTTAAATTAAAATGCCAATTAGTATCTAATATTTTCTCATTGTAATGAACCTATAAACTGTAATCACCTTTAAACCATTTTAACAAACTAAACAATCTCTTTATCTCTGATTTTCAAACCATTGATCACCTTCAGGCCCTATCCCATTTTCACCTCTCTGTCAAAATGTATAATAACATTATATGCGGTGTTCCACTAGATGGCTTAAAATACTAATTATTGGAGGCAAATTACCTTCTAACTACTGTTGATTCCTTTCTTTGAAGCCCTTTACACTTCTATATCCCCTGGCATTACACTTTCAGTTGTTGCTCGCTGACCTAAATCCTTCAGCTAAATGTTCCAGAATGCAGTTTCTCTGCTTGTAGATCGGCATCCATTGCTTCTAGTTTTAAGGATTTCACTGTATTAAACTGCACTTTGTTACTGTGGGTCAGATACACCATCTGTTCCACTGATTCTGAGCATGACCTTCAGCCTGGCACAGTACACGGCATTTCCTTGATTTAAATAGAGCATAACTTTTAGAAAAATACCCAATGTTGCTTTAAAATGTGTGCTGAGGAATCAATAAACAGCTCACAGCCCAAGATGAAACTTGTTCTAGGGGACAATTACTCTTTGCTTTACTGACAGTCTGAAAATGAATAGCTTCAGCTTCCACTGGGTCTTGTCACCAACATCTGCTTGACTGAAATTATCAGGTATATTATTATATTTACACATGCATCTGAGAACCAGCAAGTTTCCCCCCACCCCCAACCCTCGCCCCCAAAATGCATTTGAGAAATCAGAAAACTGAGAAGGGAACATGGTAACAGATGATAAGTTGCTTTGTGTTACAGAGTGAGCATTTTATTGTACATAACGAGAAAACAAAACTATTGGGCACCACATATAGTCCTTATTGAGCCCAGTGCCCCAAAAATCTGTTGCCTACAAAAATCATTATGGATATCTCCTCACAGAATCACTAGGTTGGAAAGACCTCCAGGATCATTGAGTCCAACGATTCCTATCAACCATTAAACCATGCCCCTGAGCACCTCATCCACCCGTCTTTTAAATACCTCCAGGGATGGTGACTCAACCACCTCCCTGGGCAGCCTGTTCCAGTGCCCCATGACCCTTTCTGTGAAAAATTTTTTCCTGACGCCCAGCCTGAACCTCCCCTGGTGCAACTTGAGGCCATTCCCTTGAGACTATTCAGGTAGTTGTAGAGAGTATTAAGGTCTTCCCTCAGCCTCCTAAACTGAGTACTCTTAATTTCATGTTGGAAGAACCAAAATGACAGAACAGAAAACATATACTCTCTGATGATTACAATGTACTCAAGGCGCATGCATAGACCATTGATTTGAACTATACATTCTGAAGTGTAAAAAAATAGTTGTCAAACTAAAATGAGATAGTGTCCCCACAGAACATCACAGTCAGTGGCAGAGAACACGCATCCATTAGGGAGCACATGAGGAAAACACACTGGTAGTTGGCAGAGCTAAACAAGCACTTTATGCATCATGTACATGAAGAACAGGATGCATGGGACAAGTAGCAGATCACCTGAGATGGTCATACAATGCAGCAAGTATGGAGAACATACTGTCTCTACTCCTTTGGTAACTATGAGGACAAGTCCTTACTACTTTAGGTACATATACAAACCCTATTTTTGGACATCAGAAGTCTTGTATCTAAGTACATCAATCTTTAAAATATCAAGACACTCTTACAGGGCTGTCATTCTGAAACCTTCCCTAGGTGATAAATAAATTTAATTTTCTCTAGAAAGCCAGTTCCTTAGCCCTAAAGCAAACTCCCTCCTTCCGAATAAGGTTTCCACAGCAATAACCTAACAAGATCATTGGGTACCACAGCAAGATAACAGGGCATTATCACCCTCAACATAGGAGTTGTAATCAAGAAAAACAGCCAAGTTGATGCTTTTAGGAAAACGTGTTGAGTCTGTCCTCTTTGGGAGTGCTTAATTTTAAAGAAAAATCTGAGGAGAAAGAGAAAAATCCTCTCGCTTCCCAAGGGAAAAAATCCACTTGCACATTGGAACAGCATAGCAGTTTCTGACATTCCCTTAACAGTCATCTTTGACCATGTGTCTTGCAATGTATGTTGTTGTCCCATGTATTTAGGCCCAGGTAATGGCTTGAAACTTGGTGGAAAGTGGTGTTATCCTCTCAATGCTGTGCTTGCTCTGAACACTTTTGAGGTGTGACACATACACATAAAAAAACGAGATAGCACCTGTAATTCTTGTTATTTAAAACATTAAGAAAAACAGCTACCATCAGCTTTACCCTTCTGAGATGACACACAGCTGCATACTATACTGCCAATAATCAAAGCAATTCCACAGATTATTTTCTGAAAGGCTGCCAAGGATCTCTGTCACTTTTGCGTTCACATCTTCTACTGAAAAAAATAGATTATTTTGAGCACTGACTTGATCTTTGGCATCTCGTCAACAGAACCTCAGTCAACAACAGAAATGTTTTCATCATGGATTTCTTCAGTTTCAGAAGAAACTCGATGTTAACTCGCTGCTCACTCTTGCATACTCATATTCCATTGGCACTGGAACAGGCTGCCCAGGGAGGTGGGTGAGTCACCTTCCCTGGAGGTGTTTAAGGCACGGGTGGATGAGGCGCTGAGGGGCATGGTTTAGTGTTTGATAGGAATGGTTGGACTCTATGATCCGGTGGGTCTCTTCCAACCTGGTTATTCTATGATTCTATGATTCTATATTTTCCACCTGAGGGTAAGAAAACATCTGTATTTGCATACGTGTCCACTCGTACTGAGTGAAGCCATAGCGCTGAGCCTTGTCTTGATACCAAAAATGCCAGCAAATAAAACTCTCTAAGACTCATTTTGGTGTTTTAGAAAGTAAGCTCCCTTTATTAGGCCTGGGCAACATGAGGGAGTGATCTCCATCAATCGTCTGCAGTGAGACAAAAGCTGGTTACAGAATATAATTCCCACTTGCATGGATATGTATAAATTTTTCCAGAAATCTTATGCATATTCTATTAATTTCAAAGGTCTAATTTTAATGTTATTATAAAACTTCGCAACAGTCAAAACTCTTGCTAATTTGGACTTGGCTCCAGCCCTCTGCCTGACCTTGTCTTTGAAACAAGAAGAAAACTCCAAACAGAGATGATTACAGAAGAGACACCTGTTCAGCACAGAAAATACTGAACAAAAGACATTAGCATTTTCAAAGAAAGAAAAACATACTACCAGAGGGACATTCTGCATAACTTTAAAAAAACACAATTACTTAGATGAAGCTTAACTCCACTTTCACTTAAATCAAAATATTCTACTTCTCGTAATAGTAATTACTTCTTGTATCAGTCTCACTGCAACAGGGAGGGAAGTTCAGAGTGGTGGGAAGAGGTGCTGGCCCTACATGACAAGCTGTCTCACTCCCAGTGCTTCCAGAACTATAATTTGATAGACGCTGTGAGTTACGTTCTATAACCATCTCTTTGTCTCTCCCTCCTGCTTTTGGCTCTCAAGATACATAGTTAGTCTCGGCGACTTTTGTGTCAGATCGGTTAAAGGATTTTCATCAGACAGTCGGTAACTCTAGGCTTGCTTTATTCACAACTCAGAGCTGGGACATCACCCCAGTAAGTGGCAGAAGCCCACACAAAATCATCAGATATTTCTATATTTTAACATGGTATTATACAATAGGTATTTACTTTGAAAAGTTCTTGGCGTTTCTCCATGTGCTCCTAGTTCTTTACTCTTCATTAACTCAGAAGTCTATCTTGACAACTCATCTCCTCTGTCTCGTTTTGGTTCTCCCTCAGAAATGATGCTTCAACAGGTCATGTTCCTCCTCTGGTCATAAAAGCCACTCATCTTCTTTCTTGAGACACATCTATTCACCTTTAAACTTCAAAGAAAAACCTCAAGCTGTTCCATTAACTTATACCCACAGCTAGTCTATGCCTGTACTCAAAAATAGGTTGACCTTTTAATAATCAGTTATCATCAAATCTAATACCTATGTTCTAAGTCTGACATTTCTTACACAATCTGTTGTTTCAGCTGGACTGAGGCTATACATGAGACAATTGAACAGTGTTCTTGTAGCTGTCATAAAGATGTATTTCTAACACCAGTTCTTATGATATTTTAATACCATATTCTTATCACAATCAACTATCAATAATATGTAACTTCAACACGGATAAAATTATCATATTTTCTCATTTCCACGGTTTCAATATAGGATGGGGGATGATGTGATTCAGAGCAGCACTGAAGAGAAGGATTTGGGAGTGCTGATTGATGAGAAGCTCAACATGAGCCAGTAATTCGTGCTCGCAGCCCAGAAGGCCAACCGTATCCTGGGCTGCGTCAAAAGAAGCGTGGCCAGCAGGTCGAGGGAGGTGATTCTGCCCCTCTAAACCTCTCTTGTGAGACCTCACCTGGAGTATTGTGTCCAGTCCTGGAATCCTCAGCATAAGGACATGAAATTGTTGGAACGGGTCCAGAGGAGGGCTACAAAGATGATCAGAGGGCCTCCCATAGAAGGACAGGCTGAGAGAGTTGGGATTGTTAAGCCTGGAGAAGGCTCCGAGGAGATCTTATAACAACCACCCAGTACCTGAAGGGGCTACAAGAAAGCTGAGGGGAAACTGTTCACAAAGGCTCTTAGTGATTGGACATGGAGCAATGGGTATAAACTGGAGAGGGGCAGATTTAGACTAGACATAAGGAGGATTTTCTTCACAGTGAGGGTGGTGAGGCCCTGGCAGAGGTTGCCCAGGGAAGTTGCGGCTGCCCCATCCCTGGGGGGCAGGAGCCTCGGGCAGCCTGATCTAGCGGGAGGGGCTTGGAACTGGATGATGTTTAAGGTCCCTTCCAATCCAACCCTCCTACGAGTCCCCTCCGCAGACCCCGCGCCCCGCCGTGCTTCCCAGCCCGGCACACGCTTCCACAAGCGGCGCCCCGGGCCGTGCCGGGAGCGCGGCCGCCACCGCCCCCCGCAGTGGGCGGTCCCCGGGCGGGCCGGCCCCTCCCCGCCCCTGCGGCCGAGGCGGCGCCGGAGCGCGGCGGCGGCGGCCTCTTCCCCGCGCTCGCTCTGTTTCTGTCCCCGCAGGGCGGGAGGAGGAGGAGGAGGCGGCGCCGCCCGCGGGGAAGGTGAGCGGCAGGGCCGGGGGGGCGGCGGCCGCCCGCGCTTCTTCATCCGCGGGCAGCGCCCGGCGCCGCCGTGACCGGGCCGGTAGCCAGGGGGGCGGGCGGGGCCGTAAATCGGGGGCGCGGCCGTTACCGGGGGGGTGGAGTCGTAAGTGAGGGGCGGGGCCGTAAGTGAGGGTCTGGGTCCCTCTCCCTCTTCTCCCAGTCCTTCCTCCTCCCCTCAGCAAGTTTGTGAGTGACACTAAAGTGGGAGGAGGTGTCTGTCTTCTGGAGGGCAGGGAGGCGCTGCAGAGGGATCTGAACGGGCTGGATGGAGGGGCTGAGGTTCCACAAGGCCAAGTGCAGAGTCCTGAACTTAGGAGCCAGCAGCTCTGTGCAGTGCTACAGGCTTGGGGAAGGGTGGCTAGAAAGCTGCCTGAAAGAGAAGGACCGGGGGGAAGGGGGGGGGGGGGTGTTGATTGACGGGCAAGTGAACATGAGCCAGCAGCGTGCCCAGGTGGCCAAGAAGGCCAGTGGCATCTTGGCTTGTATCAGGAACAGCGTGGCCAGCAAGTCCAGGGAAAATGATTCCCCCCTGTACTCGGCACGGGTGAGACCGCACCTCAAATACTGTGTTCACTTCTGGGCCCCTCGCTATAGGAAAGACACTGAGGTGCTGGAGTGTGTTTGGAGAAAAGCAACAAAGCTGGAGAGCAAGTCTTACGAGGAGCAGGTGAGGGTTGTTTAGCCTCGAGAAGAGGAGGCTGAGGGGAGACCTTATTGCTCTCTACAACTGCCTGAAAGGAGGTTGCAGAGAGGCAGGTGTTGGTCTCTTCTCCCAACTGACAGAATCATAGAATCACCAGGTTGGAAAAGACCTCTGAGATCATCATGTCCAGTCATACCTAGGTGGCTCTTCCTCCGTGTCCTGTCACCTATCATTTGGGAGAAGAGAGCAGAGATAGGTAATAGGAGAAGAGGGAATGGTGTCAAGTTGCGTCAGGGGAAGTTTAGATTGGACACTAGGAAACATTTCTTCACAAAAAAAGGTTATCAAGCACTGGCAGAGGCTGCCTGGGGAGGTGGTTGAGTTGTCATCCCTGGAGGTGTTTAAAAGGCAGGTAGATGAAGTGCTTGGGGACATGATGCATTAGACAGGTATGGCTGGAGTTTGTGATGTCTAAGGTCTTTTCCAACCTAATGATTTTATGATTCCAAGACTGTTGTGGGGGTGCTACAGGCAGGGCCGTTATCAGGGCAGGGGGGGAGGCCATTATGGTGGTGCTGTTTGGTGGCCTCTAGAGCTACTGGAGAGTGTCCAGAGAAGGAGCACAAAGTTGGTCAGGGTCTAGAGGGGAAGCCATATGAGGAGCAGCTGAAGTCACTTGGTCTCTTCAGCCTGGAGAAGAGGGGACTGAGGAAGCACCTCACAGCAGTTTACTGCTTCCTCACAGTGGAAGAAAGCACTGACCTTTTCTGTCTGGTGACCAGTGATAGGACCCGAGGGAATGGCAGGAAGATGTGCCAAGAGAGGTTTAGCTTGGATATTAGGAAAAGGTTCTTCTCTCAGAGAGTGGTGGAGCAATGGAACAGGTTTCCCAGGGAAACAGTCATGGTGCCAAGCCTAGCAGTGTTCAAGAAGCATTTGGACAATGCCCTCAAACACATGGTGTAAATTTGGGTTTGTCCTATGCAGGATGATCCTTGTGGGTCCCTTCCAGCTCAGGTCATTCTGTGTTTCTGTGGTTGCAACTTCTGTTGGGGGTTTAGTTTGTGTGGTCTGGGAGAGCTCTGTCCCAAGTGTGCAGAGGAGACATGAAGCTCATAGTACATGAGACAAACTTAGCTTAATGACCTGTTACGGTCTTAATGAGGAGAAAGAGTACTTGGGAGACCAAGGATTGTTAATATGAAGGAGATGGGAGGATTGCATTGCATTTCCTTGTAGAGATGGAAGTTCCTTGTAGAGATGGAAGTTGATGGATAAAAAGCAGGGGCAGAATTAGCAAAGGGATTTTACTCCAGATTCTGAACTGAGGAAGGTCTGTAGGCAGTTGTCTTTGGGCATCGTTGTAAACCAGTTGGGCTGAACTAATTGAAAAGGGTGTGAAAGCAGGTGTGAGTAAGGGAAATGTGGAGAAAAAACAGTCCTTCTGAATGTGGGGTAGGAGAACGAATACTGTCCAGGTATGAGAAATAAATCTGACAGAACGATGTTGGATGTGATTGAGGTGATGGACTGTAACATAACAGAAAGCGATTGTGTGGATAAAAAAAAGAAAGGAGTCAAGCATATAACTCCTTGGAGAAAAAAGGAAACGGTAAGAGTTGTGGTGTCTGCCACAGACCACAGGAGTTGGATTTGGATAAGTATATCACTCACTGAGAGGTACTGCCAGGAATTGTCACAGGTGGGTTTCTTTCATAGATATGGATAACAGCATCATTTGCAAAGGACAGGTAATGATCTAGTCATTCTTACATATAACTGCTGTAAGCTTACCAAATAAGTAGTGAATTGTTTTGGACTTGATCTCACGTAGTAGTGTGAAAAATTCTGAGAAGAGCTGTTTCTTTCTCATATTTATCATACTATTATGAATTATTTTGCTCTGTTACATGGTTAATATTTTTAATAAAGTTCTTTTAAAACCAAATCTTTGGAATACCTCTGTTCCCTAAAACTGGTTCCTTGAATTTTCATGTTGGAAGGTCAAAATGAAGAATGAGTATAAGTTTCATTCTACCAACTCAGTTATTTGGTAATCTAAAATTTTATGTAGTATTTAAAATAGACAAGATCTAGCAATTGCATCAGTTGTACTTTGTTGGTGTGTATGTACGGATTATAGAAGTTTAGTTTGATTTAGAGTTTGGCTAACAATTCAGCAGAGAGAAAGAGGTTTTCAAGTTAATTTTCTGAAAATCTTGGGTCAGCCACATTAAAAAATGCAAATGAATATTTTTCTTCAGCATCTCAGTTTAAACTTAGGTTATGTTAGATTTTAATAGGTTAGATTTTGATAGAGGAATGACATCCTGTTCCCAAAAGACTGTCAAAGAAAAATGTTTGATTATTTTAATACACTTCAACTTCTGGAGATAATGCTCATTTTATTTTTTTTTCTTTTACTGCAGAAGTAAACCACTAATCATGTGAAAATGACTCCAGCACCCTCCTGTTATACTTTTCAGCACTGAAGGTAGTTCTTGCATTGTTTCCGTGATCTGAAATACTCAATTGCCTTGAAAAGGTATTTTTGCACTTGTAGAAAGGAGTGTAAATATTTTAAAGTGAATATATTTTTTGATTGACACCTTATCAATTTTCTTTAGCTCTGACTGACATTTCAATGAGTCTATTTAAGGCGTGTTTTTAGTGTAAACTTCACTTCTACTTTCTAATATTTGTATTTATGGCTTTCATTAGTTTGTTATACAATTTCTTTCTGATTAGTTGTTAGTCACCTTATTCAAATCTTCTTTTCTTTTCATTCAAGCAGATGGATAGCCAAAACTTTGAATTTTTTTTTTCACGGTGACCATAGGGTTTGTAGAATGAGATAAGAATTCAAGACTATTTTTTCTTCTGCTTTAAACATTTTCCCTCTGGTGTGTTTTTTCAGTCAGTTCCACTCTTGTTACTCACTGGTAAATGATGCAACGTTCTGCATCAGTGATGGTGACAGCAGTTCTGAGGGGAGAAAAAAAGTAATGGAATAAGAATGCGAGAAATGAAGAAACTTAATATGAACAGTGTGACTTGCCATCTTACAGAACTTTCAAGTGTCCTAGATGATTTTATAAAAATCAATTAGTCGGACTGTCTTGCTAGCCCAAAACCCCATGGTGGAGTTCTTTTGAGGCAAGGGGAAGGTGGCCCCGGGAGTCTGCATATGATTTTTCTAAGCATTTTTGTCACTTAGGGAAGAAATTTCACACCAGACCCTGACACTTTTTTTTTTTTTAGGTACTGGAGAGTTGAAAATAATGCCCTCTGTTTTCTTTCCTGTCTTCTCACTTCTTTCAAAATGTTTTTTGTTGATGTACTTTTTATTGCAGCAATTGAACCTGCATTGAAAGGTATTACTGAACACGGGTAACAGAACAGTATTCCCACTACCTTCTTTGCTTTTCATGTGCATGTGTTTTCTTTTGTGTGTTGTTTACATCTTATCTTTCACTTCTTTTGTTCTTGGCAACAGATTTCTTTTTTGAGGTGATTATGGCCCTAAAAAAAAAAGGCTTTTGCAGGTAGCTTTCAAGCATCTAGCTCCTATACAGCATCCTGCATGTAGGTGAACCTCTGATGGCTTCAGTGGGGTCATGCAGGTGGTCTGTCCCTGGAGCCAGCAGGTGGAACTGGAAGTTGTGCCAAAAGAGTGGCATCTGACAACAAGTTTTTGGCTAAAGTTTTGCTTCTGGAGATTGAGATAATAAAACTGTCCTATCTCCGGTCACTTAAATTGGAAATTTCTGTAGCAGTTACCTACTTTACAAGGTCAAGGATGTCAGCCTTTCAGAGTGTCTTGGATCTAGCCTCTAAACTGCACATAGATTTGCTCTTGCAATTAGTCAGCAGCCAGTGGAGCTTGCATCAGGAGCCAAGAAGTCACAGTCCGGTGTCAAGAAGCAAGAAGGGAACAAAGGAAGACTGTGCTTCAGCTGGAGTTGGAGATAGCAGTTTTTCCAACGACTGCTTATTGTTTCTCAGGGTCTGCAATTTCTTGGTAATGGAAAATGCTGCATCAGGGGAAGAATGAATGATAAGCAGAGTTTATTGTCAGCGCAGGAGGGAGTCGTGACATTTCACTGTTTGTACATGAAAATGGAGGATAATTTTGAAAGTAGTCGTGTCTTCCTAGAAAGGGAATATAACCTGTTCAGCAGGAATAATGGTTGACAATATTGCTGTTCTCTCCTCTCCTGCAAGATCACATGGACAAGTTAACATCAGTTCATGACTACTCTGCTAGGAAACTGCTGATAAATCAAGAATATCAGAGAAGGTTTGGTTCCTTTCCTAAAGATGTCAGCAAGTCCATTTTTTACGAGACTTTTACCTCCTAATCTTCCCTAAGCTTTTGTTTAGAGTCCTTGGGGAAATAGCTCCACACAGACCTTTGATTCAGTGGACAAGAGTCGTAAATGCTCAAATTAAGTGTGAGGAAATACTGAGCGTTCTGAAAATTTTTGTTTGCTTGGCAAGCTTCTAGAGAGAGAATCAGCAAAAATGGTTGCATTCAAATGAGTCAGTGAACTTGTTTAAATTTTTAGGATTAAATGGTCTTACATTGCTAATAGAACTTGACTATCAGAGCTGTTGTAGCTGGACTGACACCAGGGTCAGAACTTTCAAATTCCAAGACCTAAGATCGGACTTCCAGAGTATGCTGTTCAAATTCTTAAATTGTACTTGGATTCCAGATAAGAGATTTGTGAAACTTTTAATATAAGTATTTTTGTATTAAAATGCTGCACATGGTTTAAATAGAGATGATGTACACAAAATCAGCTGGTTGCTTTCTTGTTATTTGAAGAAATAAGTTCAGACTTCAACTAAATAAGAAAATGACAAATCACTTAGCAGCCAGAGCTTAACAAGTTACCCTGTGCCTACTAAGTCCTAAAGCTTGGTAAGTGGCCATGTGTGCTTATTCAGGGCTCTGTGCAATTGTACGTGAATAACTGTCTAGTACCATTTGGTTCTTAGCTGCTGCTCCAGCGTGGCTGGGTACTTTATAGGTCCTGCATTACATATGCCAGCCCCGTTTTGTGTTGGGGATCTCAAGGTCGTTTCAAATAGCAGTAATGTGCTAATGTGTGGCAACTAAATCAGCTCTTTAGTCTTTCTTAATTGAAAATGAATGAGTTTGCTTCAAGTTATTTTGGTTTGATTGTGTGCTTGAGCCTTAAGCTCACAGTCAACATGGACAAGAAACTAGATGGACTTTCACACATGAGCTGAATTTATATTTAATGTCTCAAACTAAGTGTATAAAATATACTGTGTATGTAGACAGTATGTAGATTTTACTAAAGCATTAGCTTAACAGTGTACGTATTCAGGGTAGTTGAGCTGCAGCAACTGTTTGATTTTTTTTCAAGTGAATAAAAAAATAGGTTATTCAGTAAATTAAATCTTACTTATTAAATCATTAACATTTATAGTATTTAAATCGTGTGATTTTCATGTATTCTATGTCCTTGGCCTAGGTCTTGTGGCACAAAGTCTTACGTAAAACACATTTAATAGTAAATTAGCTAGTTCTATAAAGCTAAATTTGGTACTTCTTTTAAAGTGTGCTTTGCCTATGAAAAGTAAAATGGTAACTTCTTGTTTGTTGGATGTTATTCTGCCTGTAGTCAGAATTTTAAAGGCATTTAATTTTCAGTGAAAAATAAACAGATGTTTAGCATTGGCCAAACCAATGTACCTCAAAGAAAATGAGGTGCACAACTTCAGAGCTGCCTACTCATTTTTGCAGTTGTACTGAAAATGGTGTTGCATGGCTTTATGTTGGGAAGTAACTCAAGAATAGTAGAGCTGATAATCTATTTCTATTGGTGATGACTGTCATAGAAATTATACAAGTCATTTACAGGGCTGGCGATATTTTCTGAAACAGGGTGAATATTTTAACAATTCTCAGTAAACTTGGAATGACCTGTACATTTTTCTAACACTGGTTTTCAGAACAAAACTGGAATATCTGAAATATTAAGCCAGAAATGAAAAGCTCTGACCAGTGTACTTTTTCTGTGTTGAAATATCTTGAAAAATTACATCGACAAGATTCTAAATGTATTTTTATTGCAATAAAAAGACATTGGAATGTTGTGTTTAATAAAACATCCTTTCCAATTACAATCTGATTAATTTTTCTACTTGCTTTCATAAAATGTTTTGTCCAAGAATTATTTGTTGAGGTAAAAATATAGAAGAGCAGAGTCGGTCTGACCATTGTGCAGTTGAATGTGAAACCAAAGTTGACTGAGCTTTGTTTCTTGTTTTCTCACTCCACAGAGGCAGATAATTCTTTAATAATAAGTGTGTATAGTTCCATAAAGTATTGCTGCAGCAAAATTCTATGGTGATTTTAACCACAATTCTCTCTCTGCAGGGGAACACAAGCACGAATCCATATGGAGGATGAATCTCCTCCTTCTCAAGGAGTTGGTGTCAAGGTCAGAGTGTGAATTTGTATTGAGAGTTCTGTACAGCTCTACTTTAAAGGAAGAAGTTTGTTCCATTTAGCAGTAGCCTAGCACGTCCTAGTAGCCTTCAAGATAAACAGAAAACAAAAACCATGTGTCGTTGATGCAGTTTGAAGACTAGTCTGTGATGCTTTCAGTATTCATTATCATATTTTAAAAGCACCTAAAATCCTCCATAGAATTAATGCTAACCTCTTGACATGAAACAAACTGTTCTGCGAACAGCAGATGACTGAAACCTGATTCCATATAGATGTATGTCCTTTGCTCTTATAATCTTGCTGTGTCTCATGGAGAACAGCACTTGCTAGGACTAGCTTGGGCCTACTTGCTTGCGGAATTATTTCATAACATAAATGTCTGATTGTCCAGCTGTCTACTGCCAAATAGATTGTGTCAGCAGAATCTTACTTCCCTTTCCCTTGCAAATTTGACTAAAATTGGTCAGTTATTTGTTGTGAGGAGATGGGGAAAGAACTGGTGTGATGAAACCCACGTATTTTCTTTACGAAATGTGACCAGCCCTCCTTTCCCTTCCTTAGAATTATATTAAAGAGTGTGTGATAAACTGCTACTCATTTAAAGATTTTAATTGAGGATTAACTTAGGGATTCTTTCTTTCATTTCCAATGTTATCTCTGTTTCTGTGTTCATCTTTTCATCTTAAGTGATGCTAATCAAAAAAGCAATATCCTCATGACGGACATTGTGTGTTTCAGATTCCAAACTATAATTTATTCACAACTTTGTTTCAATCAGCGATAGAAAAACTTATGTTCTATAACAGATCATTTTGTAAGTCTGCTACTTGCTAGAAATAAACTAATGATGTAATCCTCACTGTTACATTGTGAACCACACAATGCCTGTGATGGGCAAGATCTGTTCTTCTTTACCTTCTGATCTGGCAAGTAATGCTGCTATTCTTTAATGTCCAAAACCTGTTTTAATATCAGGAAGGAAATCTTTATGCATGCTCCATGCAAAGTTTGCTATTAAATTTGGATAATGTAACATTTTTCTTATGTATGCTCTACTAAAGCAGTAGCAATGTTGTGTGAGATTCAGATGTTAGCTTGGCTAGTGTTAATGTTTGGAGAGATATGTTTTTCTTCTTCTTTGTCATATACCTTTGGATAAGTTGGAAAATGTTCAATTATCTTTTTTCTTTTATTATATGTCTACTTACATAAAATGCAAATATTCTTGCAAAGCTCCCAATTTTTCAATAATTCAGAAGTGAAGGAGAAAGGAAAATTTTTCAAGCTCCCATTTTCAATGCTTTAAACAAGTGTGTGTATTTTTCGAAGATTACTATATTCTTGGGCAAAATTTTTATGTCTTGTTCTTTTATCAGTAATTTTAGCACCAGAGGAAAAGGCACAAGTTATTTTCAATTTCTGAATGTCTACCTTCCAGTTTATAGTAGAATCCTGTACATTGACTTCTATAAGCTAGCATGAAGTTGTATGAATATAATGAAAATATGGCCTCACCATTTAACTTCTTATGTGGTACTTTTCTCCATGCACGTAGATCCTTTCTGTCTGGATCACAATGTATTTTATTGCTTTATTTTAATGGCATCCCTCCAAGTATTGTTCTAGAAGTATAATACTAGTTTGTGGTTGAAAAAGGAGGTGGTGGTGTTTCTCTAAATTTATCCTTTCTGCAGCACAAAAGTATAGATTTCTCTCTGTCTAGGTGTTTATATCATTTTTTTATAATATCAGGTCTTGGAGGCAACTTTATTGTCAGCCCTGAAGATGCTGGATGTTGGGAAATGGCCAATTTTTTCTCTCTGTTCCCCAGAAGAGCTCAAGTTAATTCGTCAAGCCTGTGTATTTGGCAGTGCTGGTAATGAAGTGTTGTATGCAACTGAAAATGATGAGGTAATTGTCCTAGAGTGTGTATGAGCGTGGTATATTTAGTCATTTATCTACCAAGTTATTCTGAAAGCCAGTACTGTGATAGTATACCTAGGAAAAGGCACATGTAAAAATGCCCAATCATTTTGAATGCTACTAAAACATTTTCAATTCAATGATTTCCTACCACAGTCAGAGGACAAAGAGGAGGTGGAGCTGGACATTTCTTGGAGGTGCATAGTGATGGGATAAGAGGCCATGGAGACAAGCTGGAAGATGAAGAATTCTGATTAAGTATTAGGAAAAAAAAATTATTATGAGTGTGGTTAAATCCTGGAGATGTTGTGAGGTTCTTTCCTTGGAGGTGTTCAGGACTCAAATGGACATGGCCTTGAGCCAAATGATCTATATAGACCTTTGCTGAGCAGGGGATTATCCTAGCTGACCTTTGGAGGTCTTCCATTCCAACCTAAATTATGATTCTGTGATTCTTTTGTAACAGGTTTTTGTGCTTGGTATGAACTGCAGTGGGTGTTTGGGAACAGGTGACATGCAGAGCACTATTGAACCAAGGAGGCTGGATTCTCTGTGTGGCAAAAAGATAGCCTGTCTCAGTTATGGAAGTGGTCCTCATGTTGTTCTTGCTACAGAAGGTAAAGTACGATCCAAGTATTGCTTTTTCAGATACATTCACTTTTATTAGTCCGGCGGGTATGAAAGGTCTGTGCTGGTAATGTGAGGGAGGAATTGGGACAGACATTCTGGGCAACACGGGTTCATGAGAGGCAGGTCCTGCCAAACTAGCCTGATCGCCTTCTATGACAAGGTGACCCACTTACTGGATGAGGGAAAGGCTGTGGATGTAGTCTTCTTGAACTTAAGTAAAGCCTTTGACACAGTTTCTCACAACATTCTGCTTAGGAAACTGTCAGCCTCTGGCCTGGACAGGTGTACACTCTCCTGGGTGGAAAACTGGTTGGATGGCCGGGCCCAGAGAGTGGTGGGAAATGGAGTTAACTCCAGCTGGAGGCCGATCACAATCGTTATCCCCCAGAGCTCAGTGCTGGGTCCAGCCCTGTTCAATGTCTTTATCAATGACCTGGATGAAGGCATCGAGTGCACCCTTAGCATGCTTGCAGGCATCACTAAGGTGGGAGGAAGTGTGAATCTGCTGGAGGGTAGGGAGACTCTGCAAAGGGATCTGAACAGGCTGGACCACTGGGCTGAGACCAATAGAATGAGGTTTAACAAGGCCAAGTGCCGGGTCCTACACTTGGGGCACAACAACCCTGTGCAGTGCTACAGACTAGGAGAAGTCTGGCTGGAGAGCTGCCTGGAGGAGAGGGACCTGGGGGTGTTGGTTGACAGCGACTGAACGTGAGCCAGCAGTGAGCCCAGGTGGCCAAGAAGGCCAATGGCATCTTGGCTTGTATCAGAAACGGCGTGACCAGCAGGTCCAGGGAGGTTATTCTGCTCCTATACTTGGCACTGTTGAGACTGCGCCTTGAATCCTGTGTTCATTTCTGGGCCCCTCACCACAAGAATGATATTGAGGCTCTGGAGCGAGTCCAGAGAAGAGCAACTAAGCTCGTGAAGGGGCTGGAGAACAAGTCTTATGAGGAGCAGCTGAGAGAGATGGGGTTGTTTAGCCTTGAGGAGGCTGAGGGGAGACCTTATTGCTCTCTACAACTACCTGAAAGGAAGTTGTGGAGAGGAGGGTGCTGGCCTCTTCTCCCAAGTGACAGGGGACAGGACAAGGGGGAACAACCTCAAGCTGTGCCAGGGGACATTCAGGTTGGAGATCAGGAAAACATTTTTCACAGAATGTGTCATCAGGTACTGGAATAGGCTGCCCAGGGAGGTGGTTGAGTCCCCATTCCTGGAGGTCTTGCAAAGACAAGTTGACGAGGTGCTCAGGGACATGGTTTAGTGGCACATAGGAATAGTTGGACTTGTTGATCTCAAAGATCTTTTCCAGTATGGTAATTCTATGGTTCTGTGATATACTTCATTGGTGTATGTGACATGTCAGCTCACTCTGTCCATAGCTAGTTCCTTTCAGAAGTTTTGCAAGCTCTACTTCGATCTTGTTGCTACTTTTGGAAGTATTGATTTTACTTTGCTAAAATGCACCTCCTGTACCTACTTTGGGATGTGTTTTAAAGACCAGTTATATTGCCTCTCAGCCTTTTGTTTTCTGTTGTTTCATTGACGATAAACATCATGCTGCTGGCCCTTCTGTTCATAATCAAGTACATTATTCTCAAAACCAAATAACTAATATTGTGTTCCCAGTGAGGCTCTGTTAGAGCCTGACTGATGATGTTAAAATTTGTCTCTCTTTCTCCATTAATGAGAAGAAATCTTTTTGAGCAGTCTAGACTAGATGACAAAAGATAGGTGAGGGCAATTGTGTTGTAAATGTGTGGGCGTTCTTTTTATTCATATTCCATATATTAATATATAATATACAATATTAACATTAATCATATTCCACTCTTTTCTCTAGCCTTCAATATAAGCCGTTCTGGATGCTTTTTATGTACCTATCTATAGTCTTCTGGTCTTTGTTGCTGGCAGATCTTGCTGACATACTCATACTCATTACTCGGATAATGAACTCAAGTATTGGAAAAGAATAGGTCCAGAACTGATCCTTGATTTATTTTTTTTTTTTTACTCATAACTCCGTTCACATGAATAATGTGCATTTAGTACAGCATCTGAACCTACCTTTCAGATAGCCCTTGTGCATTTCACAATTCTTGTGTTAATTACTATCATTTCCAGTTTATAATGTGTGTTTCTATGTGGCTGTTTCACTTGTTATCAGAAAATTGTATTCTCTTCTTCATGAAAGGAAGAGAACCCCCCATGAGAGGGGGTTGGAACTAGATGGTCTTTAAGGTCCTTTCCAACCCGAATTTTATCCTGTTTGCTTTTGACAGGATAAAATAATTAGGTTTAACCTGTTACTGAAGAGACGCATTGGTTTAGTGTAGTGCGTTTTGCATATGTAGTTCTGAGGGAACCCTTCTTAGGGATAAGGGTTTTGATAATCTCTAGGAGTCTGATGGAGTTACATGTCAAACCTCGTTCTCCTGCAAAACCAGGGTAATTTAGGTTTAGAAAATCATCATTATGATGATGATGATGGACACGATGAATGTAGGGCAGCTATTCTTCAAGTCCTGCACTACTGTAACAAGAGAACACTTGCTTCAAAACAGATGAAAGTGAGTGTGAAAAGGTGTTAGCTTCTAGTATAACTGGCCAATATATGTACATTAAAGAGAACCAGAAGTGCCTGTTAATATCTGTACTCTAGTGATTGTAAATGCTTGGGAAATGCAAGAAGTGACCAGGCTTATGTTCCCCTTAAACAGCAGCTTTATTTCTATTGCCAGTTGGAGACCAAATTTTGCATTAGATGGCCCGTCATTCTAACACAGTCAGACACTTCTAGTATTCTTAATTCTACCAGCATGTTTCTCAAAATACGGGACATGAGTAGTATCTTTAAATAATAAGTAAATAATAACATGTTTTTTAATAACTAATATTGTGTTTTTCTTAAAAGCATCTTTATGTATGTTGTAAAGGCATGAAAGCTTTTTATTTGAATTTTCCAAAGTGGGAAGCAGGACACATAAGAAATTTTGATTGATTGTCAGTAACAGGAAATGGGGACTACTGACTGTCATTTCATTATTTTCTCTGCTGTTTTGTGTTTATCTCCTTTGTTTTAGCTATATGATTTCCTTTACTAAGGTTATGGTGATGCTATCCTTTTGGATTTGTGGTCAACACTACATGAAAGTAGCATTGGTATGTCCACAGGCTTAAAAGCCCAAAGGGCATAACATATATATATACACACTTAAATATGTGTGTTGTTATTGAATTTGACATTTCAGTTTGTAATTTTGTGTGATTTTATTTTTTTCATTGCAAAAATAGAGATTTTAAACCATCTTTTTACTTTTTTGTTATAGAAGGAGAAGTGTATACATGGGGTCATAATGCTTACAGTCAGTTGGGCAATGGTACAACAAATCATGGTTTCATTCCCTGTCAAGTCTCTACTAACTTGGTGAACAAGAAAGTCGTTGAAGTTGCCTGTGGCTCTCATCATTCTATGGTGTTAACGTCTGATGGAGAGGTGAGAATAAATAAATAAATCTTTTTCCTCTTCATGAAATTAATGTAGGTGAGAAACAGGAAAACATTCTGCAAATAGGATAGACCTTGCTTCTTACTGTCCTCACAGTACTGATGCAACATAAATGTTTGATAAAAATGGAAAGCCTTTTAGGGTGTGGCTGCTTTGAAGCTCATGCAGACCGTTGATATGTATTTTTTTTTTTTGTGCCACATGTGCTTGTAATAAGAAATAATAATTTCTTTGTACAGGACAGCTAGTTCCTTCCTATGCTACTCTACTGTAGATCTGTAATGATGTTAAAGCTGACATTGGTTTAACTCGCATTCATCTAAGGAGTTCTACCCACCAAAGTAAAGTTTTCTGTCGTTTACTTTGAGCTGCCATTTGCGTCCAGCTATCCATTCTGCTTTGGGTTCTGGAAAACTGGCAGTGAATTCTTCCAGCATTAAGACAACTGCCATGTGGCCCCTTACCTTTGATTGAAGGAACATGAAATAATGGAATTTATAAATATTATCAGTGGCGTATTTTTGATAGAGACAATTAAACTGTAAACCTAGATATCAGCCTAGATCTTTAAAAGAATGCATCCACTTGAACTTAAAATGTAATTTTTTGTGTATAACTTCCCCCCACCCCCACCCCCCGCCTTGGACATGTACTTTGAACTGTATGTTATATAGCCATCTTTTATGACAATTCTTTTACAACAGGTATACACATGGGGTTATAACAACTCAGGCCAAGTTGGATCTGGTTCAACAGCTAATCAACCAATTCCCCGAAGAGTTACCAGCTGCCTACAAAATAAAATAGCAGTTAATATAGCTTGTGGACAGATGTGCTCTATGGCTGTGGTGGAAAATGGAGAGGTAAGAAACTTTTAAGTGAATTTTCTGAATTAATTTTATTTTATGTAATATCATAGGATGTAGATAACCTCAAGCCTGTCGGGAATGAGCTACTACTCAGAAAACAGTTACACCTTTCCAGACTCCCTCAAATCCACTGGCTTGTCTTGTTTGGTAAAACCTTTCTCAAAGATTGCCCTGAATATTCTGACGTTCCTGGAGGTGTTCAAGGACAGGCTGGATGCGGATTTGAGCAACTTGCTCTAGTGGGAGATGTCCCTGCCCATGACAGGGGATTGGAACTGCGTGATCTTCAAGGTCCCTTCCAACCCAAACCATTTTATGATTCTATGATTCTGTCTTCCTATCCATGCTGTATGGTTTCCCCTTTAGAAAGGAGGTAGAGTGAAACTAAACTGCACATCACCTAAAAGGTTGGACCAGATGATACTTGGGGTCCTTTTCGACCTGGCATCCTGTGAAACAGGGAAAACTTTTCACTAACACTTGCTTTATGGCTTTTTGATTTATGAAATTACTCATAACATTTAACAGCTATTACTTTGCATCAGCTATTGAAGTTAGCTTTGAATTGAAGGAATTCAAATATAAAACTTCAAATTTATTTGAAAATACAGTTCTGAAGTAAAAATAGCATTGTGAAGGTCAGGAGATTTTTACAAATTTTAGGATTAACTCATTGAATAGATATTATTTAGTATTTTATGCTAGCTTCATTTTTTTGTAGTAAAAATAAGTAAGTTTGTATTGCTGCTTTTTATCGCTGATTGTATCGCTGATTTTTAGAGCTCACATTATATTCTAGCAAAAACAAATGTGCTGATTAATATGTTATCCCACTGCTGTGGGATTAATATGTTATCCCACTGCTGTGGGATTCATAGAAAAGAATTTGTCTGTACTGGAGTCCTAAGTATCAAGTATGTGAGGATAATAAGTGAATGCTATTTTAATTTTCAGTGCTCATATATGCATGCTTTATCTCAAGAGAAAACAAAGAAGATAAATGTATGTTGCATATATTTGTTTCACTACAGTACCCTGTGAATCCCTCTCATATTTTTTTTTATCCTCATCGCAAAGATATGAAGAGGTTGTAGTGTTCTTGTTGATTTAGTTTTCAGCTGAAGTTTTTTGGCAGCAAACATCCTCTCTAGCTTCATCATTCCAGGAGTTTCAGTTTAGACTGAAGTAGCTGTTGACTGTTTGCAGTAGAACATGTCGCTGAAATTATCAGAGCTCAGTATTTTCACTTTTTCTAAAGTTCATTAGGAAGCTGGTAACGGCCTACTCAAATTGTCACACATAGCTTCCAGTTCATACTTGTTTTAGTGTGCTTTTTATTCCATCAGAGAATTTTTTAATAAGAAATTTGCTCTCTGGAAAACGGAAGTATTCATACTGAATTTTCTGTGTGCTGAGAAACAGCCATATGAATCACTTATTTTTTTTACTCTTCATATTAAAATATTGTAGCCTCACTAATATAACTCTTAGAGAGCAACATGAATAAGGAGGTCTAGAATTTTAGGTTAGCATGCAGTTGGTATTTCAAACAGAATCAGCATTCAAATTTTCTGCTACAGAGAAACATATATGTCTGTATACATGTATGCGTGTTTGTGTGTATCTACATAAAGGGTACAGATCCTTAGCTGTGTGGATGGGAAATACTGGAGAGAATTATTCTTGAAAGCCGGAATCAGTTATATTGTTTTCAAAAGAAGTAGATAGCAGCAGACAATTAAAACCTGTGTCCCTGTTTTTAAGGTCTATGTCTGGGGTTACAATGGCAACGGCCAGCTGGGACTGGGCAGCAGTGGCAATCAGCCAACACCGTGCCGCATAGCAGCTCTGCAAGGCATTCGTGTACAGCGGGTATGTGTGTCCTGCTCTGTGTCAAACCCTTTATGAGCAACTGAAAACATGTCAAGGCATGCTCTATATTTATAAGAGATAATCCTTTATTTCTTTGTTTAAAGTTTTACTTGTCAGAATAGAAGCATTTGTCTTAAAATGGATGTCTGTCAGTAGGGAAGAAATGGTAAACCAGTGGAGTACAGTGGGAATTTTTCCATTGACTGCAGTAAGGTCAGAATTTTACTTAAAGAAGACTAGGCCATTAGAAATGTTTGGTCTTCTTTTTCCTGTGAAACTTAATAAAAAAAAAATCCTGTTCTATCAGTAAATAAGAAACTCTTCTTGGGCTACCCAGTTCTTCATTAACCCCTGCCTTCTTTTCTGGGAAAATGCTACCAGTTAGCATGTTGTCTTCCTGGCGGACTGAACATTGCTTTTAGAATTGCACTCCAGCCGCAGTGGCTAACTGGGGTTTGGAGTCTGAACAAATAGTTTCCAACTGCTTTTGGTCAGCAGTTGGTACAATTCCATGCTTTGTCTTTAGCAAATAACCTAGGTATGTATTTCATTTAAAGGACATCACATTCTTCATGGATGTCAGTGAATGACATGTACTTATGACGCCTCTCCTTTGCAGTTATATAAAGACATGTGAGCTAGTTTTAAACAATGTGAATTGATTATTGGTGGCCGTCCGACTCTAACAGGTTACATTAACTCAAACAGAGCAAGATTATTGCTGGTAATTTTGCCACTGTGTATGTGGGTGGTAAAGTGGACATTCAAGCAGCTTTACGTGGGGTACCTGAGGAGGCAGCTCAGCAGGACCAAGTGCGTTTCCACAAGGAGGTGTGAGCTAGCACAGTTGTGTGCTGCCATCAACATTGAGAGTTTCACTCTGAACTTTCTTTCCTGGCTGGCTGCTCCTTGGGTGGGCACTGGCAGTCCTCAGGCTCAGCTGTGGAGAGTTTCCTTCCAGTGATATAAGTTATCTCAGCAGAGGGCCTGCTGAGCCCTAGAAACTGCACAGGGAGGGGTTCATTTTGTGTGGCTGGCAGTTGGTGAGGAGAGGAACAGATAGAGAGGCTTTGCCTGTTTCTGTAGCAGTAAGGTATTCACATTGGAGCAGTTGCCTATAGAGCAAGGTCAGTGCAAGACTTGGTCTGCTTTTTCTGCGTTTTTTCTGCATCTGTTCATATTTGTTGTATAGCTTTCCTCCTTTCTCTATTTCTAGCTCTTCTTTTGCTGTACTCTTGAGATTATCTGGTAGGAGTCCTCACTGATATGTTTTGGCCTCAGTCACCTCATCTAGTTTGCTGCTTACCTGTATTTATCTTTTGTCATTTTTACACTGGCATAGAATCAATTACAGTAACATATAGCATAACATGTACCTGTCTGTATTAACTTGCTATTATATAAAAATGAGATCTTTTTATTATTCTTTCTAGGTTGCCTGTGGTTACGCACATACCTTAGTGCTCACAGATGAAGGTCAGATTTATGCCTGGGGAGCCAATTCCTATGGCCAGTTAGGTACTGGGAATAAAAGTAACCAGTCTTACCCTGCAACAGTTATTGTGGATAAGGACAGGTAATGCTTAACAGCCTAGCAATCAGATGTTAGCTGGCATGCTCTCAGGAGAGCTGCAGAAAATTATGGCATTTTTAATCTGTTTTTCAGAAGACATAGCCTGTAATTTTTTTGCAATGGTTCTTCTCTTAAATGAACAGAGTTTTCACTGAAAGTGCTTGCATCTGACCCATAACCATCCTTGTGAAAAAGAAACTGAATGTTTGAGCCAGAGTGTGCTGTTTTCTGCTTTGGCAGAATTATTATAGTGGTGTAGTTTCATTGTTTGAAGTCAGTGATGAAAGCTTTATTTTCTCTGAATATAAATTGTATTTTAATATGCTGCTTTTGATGAGAAGTAAATACTTAAAAAGTGAAGACTGGACATCTGTAATTTGTGATCCTTCTGCTATTAAATCTGACCCATAGCCCAGGAGAGAGAGAGGAAGGAGTTCTTTATTCATATTATTGCCTGAAAATTAATCTTAGATTTTTACAAGTTAAATATTTACCTGTAAGTCCCGAATGGATAGCGGGGCAGTTATTTCTGTTGCCGTGTTATTTCTGTAAAGCCATGTATATATGTGGCCAGGAATTTGAATCTGTTCTTTACTACTGAGATCCTGATTTTGGCCTCCTGTTGAGAAGAATAAGAAAAGTGAGATGTGCCTCTTTAACTTGGTCTGTGTACCTTATTGGAAGGAAGAGGCAAATCCTCTCTGCTCACAAGACCTGGCCTCTTTGAAAATGTTGCTGTTTCTTTGTGTATTTGTGCTCTTGTTTAAAACGTTACTTTTTTTTTCCCAGACACTGATGGGCTGCAGTTAAAATGTTACCACATTGAATACAAATTTTAATGTTGTACCCTGCCTTTCCCTTTTGTTGGTCAGAATATGCATTTCTGGTTTCAGTGAAGCTATTACCCTGCTAGAGCCTGCAAGATTTGTACATACAGCTTTAAACAAATTGTTTCCCAGCAATTTTCCCCCTGGCAGCTGGGAAAACAAGTAAACAAGCAGTAGTTCAGACTGCAAAACAGTGGATTGTGTAATATTGTACACAGTGGGGGTTTAGAAATCCTAAATCAACTTTGAGATTACTGAGATAGCCTAACATAGCTGAAATGCATTTAGAAACAGCTTTTAGTGCTGTTTGGTTATAATTTTTAGTTTTCAAAATGGAAGTCCGTTAAACATGAGTAATAACTGTAGAAGTAATGACATTTGACTATTTTAATTAAAATTAATTAATGGGGGGTTGGTTTTGGTGTTTTTATTAACTTTTTTTGAAACACCTCCTCATTTCTTTCTTTGTCTTTCCAAGTATCCGTTCTCTACAGCTTAAAGCAGCCTCTTACCTCACTGCCCAGCACCACTGAGGACATCCAGAGACTTGAAAGTCATCATAGCTTTGTTTGAGGGAGCTGAGGGGGTCAGTAGAGCATGTGCATCAGCAGATACACTGCTCTGCTGCATTGGTGTCTCCTCACTGCCACAAGACGCTTTTTCACTGAGAAACTTTCTGGGTGCATGTTATTTGAAGAACCATTGATAGTCCTTTTAATTTTGCTGTGTATGACAGGAAAACATTCTTGCAATCGGATGTGCATGCATGCTTACAAATGTTTTACACCAGAGAAAGACAGGAGGTAGTGAGCTTCTTCACTGCATCTTGTTCTTGCGAGAATGACTTGCTTTTTTTCTTTCTTTGCTTGTAAATTCAGAGTCATAGAGATTGCGGCCTGCCACTCTGCCCACACGTCAGCTGCCAAGACCCAGAGTGGCCAGGTGTACATGTGGGGCCAATGCCGTGGGCAATCCGTGATCCTTCCCCACCTCACTCACTTTGCCTGCACTGATGATGTGTTTGCTTGCTTTGCTACCCCTGCCGTTATGTGGCGTCTTCTATCAGTAGGTGAGCTTAAATATTTTTTGCTTTGACCCTTTCTAAATAGAATCATTAGTGCATAGAATAGTTGCATGTATTCGAAGCCTAAACTTAGTTTATTGCAAAAATTTACCTGGGAAGCACAATCATAACCTTAATCATAAATTACATGTGTGTAAGTGGTAATATGGAATTGTAAAATATTGCTAAGGCCTGATGACATTGCTAAATGATTGTCTGTTTTTTTTATTTCTGTGGGAAAACGCTTCAGGTTTGGAGGGGGCTTTTTTTGTTTAACCACTGAGTGTTGTTGTACAATGGCCACAGGTGGAGAAGCTGGGTTTGAACTTGTAGACTTGAGGGAGCTGTGCATTAGGAACTCTGAAGCTGTCTTTGGTGTCCTTAAATAGACTACCAAGAATGAGGGAGCCAAATTCTCATTTTCAGAATTGGCCGAAGGCACTTAGAGTCTCATCACAAGTGATCACAACCTGGGCTTCTGAAGAGACAAGTTGCTGAATCTCAGATATTTGATTAACATTAAAGTCTGTCTTGCTGGCCTTGGCTAGAAATCTTTGAGCGTGTAGCATTGTCTAACAGAGAGCTCATTCCTCAGCTACAAGTTCAGTTCCCTATTGGTTGCTAATAAAGTTACTGGCTTTGCTGACCTAATTAGACATGAGACTCTTGGGGTTGTCTGTAGGTGTCATCTGGGAGCTTAAGCTAAAAGCTTAGACTACAGCAATTTGTTTGTTTGTAATTTGAACTGTAGCGAGTCTATCGTGCTTCTGTTCCACTTCTGTGCTGCCTTTGTAATTGCTTTTGTGTTACTGTATGCTTTTGCTTGACAACTGCAGAGCACTCTTTGCTCTCTTGGTACCTTCTGGATGCCAAGGTGAGGAAGTTCTGCAAATAGTACTCACGTTTCAGCTTTGAAAGACTGGAGAATTAAATGGAGAACCCTACTGTCAGGAAACTGCTTTGACAAAATTAATGTTTTAGGGCACAGGCAAAAGACCCCCCCTTTGCTCTGGGGTTAGATAGTTATGCTTTCTAGGGTGGCTTGTTGAGAACTGTAAGATACCTGCTTAATTACTGTGGAAATTCTTAATATTCCTAATATTTGTCTACAACTAATTAGATGTAAATTGTGTTACTACACTAAAATCTCAGGCAACCAGGTGGTTCATTCCATATAAATATGTTTGTTGGTTGTAAATTCTACATAATAGTATTTGTAGCAAGTTCAGATTTTTCTCCCTTAAAGAACTGGTTATTCTATGAAGAAAATAGGGAATTCTTAGTATATGTAGCTTAATAATAAATTCAGTTATGTGTATCTTCTTCTGTATGTTAGTGGGTTCTGGGACTCTTCAGCTTCCATTTCTTCTTTCCCAGTTAAAATATTACTTCATGCTATCTGAATTTTCCCTCCACTTTTTCTCTTGCCTGTTTTTCTCAGTTTAGTGCAGGGTATTGAGGACATTTTCACAGAAGTTCAGAGGAAGGCAGGAAGTAAAAACCACCTCTTTCATTATTTCATTCCTCACAGAGATAGCAATTGCTTGAGTGAGACTGAAGCTGTCTCACAATTCTTTCTGCAAATTCACCTTTTCTTATCTTCTTTTACAAATGCTGTTTTGGGTCAGAAATGCTATTTTAGGTCAGCTAAGAGTCCTAAGTGGGATTTATGGTCATTCATGTAGTTATCACCTTTATACTGAAGACTTCCGAGTAATTCATTTATTAATAAGCTCATTAATACTGATAGATATTTGCTGTCTTTATACAGTGTGATTAAGGCTACGTCCATAACTGTTTCCCAACATGTCTTTTACCCCACCTTGTCACAGTGAACAATACCCCCAGCCTCCTTGCACAGCTTCACATCTTGAGAATAATTATTGACTGTAGCGGCAACTCTTATTTTTATTGACCTTGAGGTCTTGGTGTCTTTGGAAATAAAGTGGCAACACTATAGCAGCATCGTATAAAGCACAAGGTAAACCTTACAGGAATAAGAGGTTATTTTATTTTTAAACAAAACTAATTTCAGATGTACTTTCAAACTCACATTCTGGAATGTGCCAAGTGATTTGTCCAGCATCCCGACGCTAAAATGTGTATTCAGGTAGTCTGAGCAGGGTTCCTTGTGATAACACAGGATAAAGGATGCTGCTGTCAGGCTCTCATCATGTCTTCTGGATTCCTTTTGGTTAGGTGATGGTGTGCTCCTTTTGGATGTGCCTTTTTGCATGTTCTGGGAGCTGAGGGTGACTAGTGTTTTCATTCTGGCCCACGTTGGGAAATGACTCCCTGTTGTTTGTCCCCTATTCTATATGTGGTGAGAATCATCAGGCAGCTGTATCCTAGGATCTTAACGTCTGCTGAACTAGGTGCCATGGATGTCTGCTATGCTTACAGCTCTCCTCCATCTGTTGTATTCCAGTGCTTCCATACCCAGGCATTCCCCTTCGTTCCCTGTTAGTGGCAGTTCTGAGGTTTCTGTTACAATTCTTAGCACTGGCTGCTAAGGAATTTCCTTGGCTTTGTGCCTCGTTGGTGTGAACTGCCTCATTATTTCCTTCCTCTGGTTCCCCCTTCTCTGCCATGACAAATAAAAGAGCCTATTTTCCCTCTAAATTGCATAACTGAACCCCACTGTTTTCTGTTTGCCTCTGCTGGCTGGAGAAGTCCTTTGGAGAAGTGTATTGGTGGACATCTGAATTGCCGGTTAACTTTGAAGAAGAGCTTCAGCTTTGCATTGGTTGTTAAAAATATGACCTCTTTGAATAGCAGAGGTCAGAATAAAACCACATTGTACAAAAAAATGGTACTGTAAAGTATGTTAGTTCTTCATTTCAGAAGGTTTATTTGTTACACACTTCCCCCATCTTTTTTAATTGTGAACCAATGCACTTTGATAATTATTGCCATAATTTGCTGTACTAGAAAATAAGCGACATCCTCTAAATGGAAATGAATGAAAAATAATTGTACCAAATTAAGTATAACAGTATCAAACTGTGTTAAGGTTTTTTCCCTAGAGATTGTGGTGAAGAATACTGCTCTTATTTGTAGCTTGGTAGGTTACAGGACTCAGCATTTATTTTCTGTAGAGAACAACTTGATGCTGAACCACAAAATTTGTATAAACCAGTAACGTGTATTTATATGGTAAGAAGATAAAATGGTTTCTGGGTTAAGAATAGGTTTGGGGGTTTTCATTTTTTAGTAGTATTAAAGAGTATAGTTCTTTCAGGCTACCAAATATGGAGATTTGCAAAGAGTTCAGGAGGTAAAAATTTGTATGCAGGCAATGGATGACTTATCAAGGCTGTCTTAACTTTATAATGCAATTGCCACATGCACAGTGCACACACATGGCACCAAAAGGAATATGCAGATGTTCACACAGAGTGCTTCTAAAACTAGAGAAAGCACTTTCTGATAGATTTGTAACTGTTGGTATTTACCTTTAGGGATGGTGTACTGGGCAGTTTCAGTGCAACCAATGTTTTGATAATGTAATGTTTATATCTGCTGTAAGGTGATGCCTTCTCAAAGGAGTGCTGTAGAAAATCTTATTGTGATTTTTATTGACCTTTTGGGAGTCTTGTAATAACTAACACTTTTCATTTAGAATAATTTACCCAGGAATGACTGACAGCATTTGCTATCAGATACAACGTTAAACTTCTGATACTGTATTAATGTTGTTTTTTCTGGCCTTACATAAATGAGTTAGAGGAGCAAGGCTTGCCTTTTTTTTTTTTTATTAATTTGGAGTAGGAATCTAGTAAGGACTGAAGAAAGTTGCCCTTTATTTACTATTGTGCACGGGTTCATACTGAACACATAGCCTATTGGGGTTTTTTTACTAGCTTTCAGGAGATGTCATATTAATTAAGAGTGTTAATTGCTGACAGATACTCAGGATGTTATGAGTTACTTGTATTACTGTTAATTCCCATTTTTATTCTAGAGCCTGATGACCATCTAACAGTAGCCCAGTCACTAAAGAAGGAATTTGACAACCCTGAAACTGCAGACCTGAAGTTTCTAGTGGATGGAAAATACATTCATGTTCATAAAGTTCTTCTCAAAATTCGGTAGGACACAAATTGTATGGTTTAATATAAAAACCAGTGTCCAGTCCAGTTAATTACTGCTTGTAATTCTTAATGTGTGCTTACAAACTCCCTTTTCCCTCAACCTTAGGATTCACCTGCCTTTCTTCATTGTTACTCTTTTCCTCATTGCTGGGAATTACCAGACATGCTTCTAAGTACCAGCCTTTTCATCGTTGTCCTCTCTGACCTGTGTCCTTGTTCATGCTGCCTAAATGGCCTTGACCCTAATTTATTATAACCTTTTCCTGCTGAGGAAAAAACTCACTTCTTTCTGCTGCCTTCCCAGTAGTTTGAATCAATTTTTCCTGCTTTATGTACTTGGCTTCCTTCACTGAGAAGATTTGAGGGTTTTGTGTTTGGTTTTGCCTGCCTTTCTTTCCTTCCACAGGACACATCGGTTGTTTCAGCAACTTCTGTAGATGCACTACGGTTTCTTTCTTTTCCTTTTTTTCCCCCCACATTTCTTATCCTGCTTGTTTTAAACCTTCTTATCAGTGGATTTGATTTTTAAGCTGGTTTCTTTCTATGTTATACATTGTTTTCCAGTTTAACACCACTTTACAGTGAGATTTGACATGCGCATCTCTACAGAGTAATCACATTGTTATTAACATGCAGAGATGAGTTTGTTATTGCTGATGCTGTTTCTACTAGGATATTCTAGAGACAGTGCTTTAGATCTGTTCTGTCTTGCAAACTGCTTCTGCTCTATCCTTCTCATTGTTACGATAGTTTTTCTCTTTGCTGTTTTATTTCACAAAATGCTTGGCTAGCTCATCCTGCTTATCAGTACCACTGTTTTCCTGCTTTTGCTCCTGAGTCGAATTAGTGATTTCATATATATTGACTGCTTTTTTTTTCTTTTTTTTTTTTTTGTCTTTTCTGCTCTCCTGTTACTACTCCTATTACTTGTATTACTATTTTCTTCCCTTTACTGGTTTCATTACTTGGATATTGTACTCATGCCTATAGTCCACTCTCTTCACTTGGAATGCCATGTGTCCTTTGTAAGATACAACTTCAAATATTTTGTACCCCCAAAATGTTTCTGATTTTTTCTTCCTGGTAATCAGACTATATGTGACTTTTCCTTGTTTCTTTTTTTCTTGCTCTACTTTTCTCAGATTATATGGTGTTCTGGGAAGGAAATCTGTCTAATTCAAAAATGGATTTAAATGAACGGCATTTTCAAAATAATATGCTGGAATAATAAAGCATCAGGCACAGTCTTTAGAATTGATGTTTTCTTTAAGCCTTATAGTCTCACAGTGCAACTGGATCAGAGGATAATGTAGTTAATGTGGAATTTTGCAGAATTCAGCCTGTTCCAGAGTGTTGTCATGAGTACAGTGCTGGTAGAAGTTCCTTTTCAGTATCCAGTCATTTCATTATGACTTATGAAGACTTTTTTCCGTCTTGTTCTGTACCTGCTGTTGAAGTAGGTCATATTGGTGGTGGTTATTAGCTTATGATTGTGGTGAAATGGCAGAGCAACACCCTGCTCGCTGAGAGGCTGACCAAACAACATACTGCCTAGAGAAATGTGGGAATCTGTGGAGGGGATTTGTCTGCTCTGCTTTTAGCCAGCCCAAATTAGGCATCTGGTCGGCCTCTACTGAGGGAGAGAGGCACTTGGAATGTGAGTCACTCCAAGGTATTTCGCAAACTGAAGGATAAGCACCAACTGATTTTTTTTTTTTATTTACTTATTTATTTTTAAGACAGCAATGTCTTTTTAATTCTTTATGAATTTGACTTGACTTGGAGTTTCTATAAAATAATAAGAAAAAGTGAGTTGCAGTGAGTTGTAAGTTACTGTGAGCTCTTAAGTTGCAGAGTACAGCTTTCAAAGGCAGTGCTTTTTCCTTGTTTGAATCCTATCTATCGCAAACATATTCACACTTCTATAATAAAAGGTGATAAAGACTTGGGTGAGAGTGCCATCACTTGAAAATATTTTAATTCTTGAGTATAATGACTAAATCTAACACTAAATTGTGTATGGACCCTGACACTAGAATAAATGTTACCTAAAATAATTTCCCACCTCACTGGATTGTGTTGGAGAAAGCAGGTTGAAAAATGTGAGAATTGTATGGCTTAATTGTAAACTTTATCTGTTAGCCCAGGAAGTAAAATTCATGGTGAATATATTAAGTATTTCAGAAAATGATGTCAAAACCACATGGACAATCCTTGAGGGTACTGTAAGCAGAAGAAGAGCCAGATATAAAATAGTAATAACAGAAATAAAGGAAAATTTTGAATTACCTGTAAGGCCAAAAAAATCAAATAGTGAGAGTCCATGGTTGTGTGTTTAGTCTGATGACAGATTTTTTTTTTAACAGTCTTCTTGCTGCAGCTCATCTATCAAGCGTAACTCTTTACAATATACAATCTTTCTTTGTGTTTTATAGGTGCGAACATTTTCGTTCCATACTGAATAATGATGATGAAATTATAGAAATGACTGAGTTTTCTTATCCTGTTTACCGAGCTTTCCTGGAATACCTGTACACAGACAGCATTAGGCTTCCTCCGGAAGATGCAATAGGTATCTGCTGTTAATCGGAATAACTCTAGGCTGCTGTTTCTGAAAGCTGGATTTGTGTGTTGTAACAGGGTGACAAAAGCAGGGCTTGTTAATTTTAGTTTTATTAGTACTGAAAATCTTGAGTGTGTTAAGTGTCTGTGACAGGTGTCTGGAAGAAAAGATGCAGTAGCAGGAAACAAGCCCAAGAAGAATGAGTGAAGGGGATGCAGTGAAATAAAAGATGGAAATGTCCAAAAAGAACTCATTCTTTCTTATATTAAGAACTCTTAAAACTTTTCTGTTTGAGTAGCTGTGGCAATTTGATTGTGAATGAAAACAGAGCTGTTTGCCACATGAATTTAAAATGTTGTAAGTTACTAATCGATGCCTCGAATGAGATACAATAAAGTGAACAAGATGACAGAACACTTGCAGAGTAGTAAAATGCACGCATCATTGGGGGTGGTAGGGGAATAGAACAAGTCTTTGATTAATTCAGCAAATGATTAATTTGAAAAGAAATATGTATGTTTCATACCAGGTGAGCTAAAGATGTATGAATTTTGACAGGACTGCTAGATTTGGCAACGTTGTATAGAGAAAACAGATTGAAAAAGCTTTGCCAGCAAACGATCAAACAAGGCATTTGTGAAGAGAATGCCATCGCTCTTCTTTCTGCTGCTGTCAAATATGAAGCTCAGGTAAGCAGAACTTCTCTTCAGTCAATCAGTTGTTTTCTGAGAAATGAACCTGTTTAAAACATAACTGCGTTTAACCGATGAGGCACAATCAATGCAATTTCCCTTTCTGGCTTCCCAGATTTTTGTTTCCCTTCTTTTTACAAGTTATAAAAAAAAAAAATGCAGCATCTAGTGGTTTCTTCCTGGCCTTTTGGCTTGCACCTGTGAGTTGAGATTCTTAATCTGCTTCCTGCCTTGTCATGTGGCACGGCATGCAAATTTTTCTCTGCTGTTTACTTCACCTTTGGATTTTGCACTGCCCCTTGACTTCCTGAGTTCTCCTCCTGATCATTTTGTCTGCCAGTGTCAGGTACAGTCATTCTGGAACCGCCTTTTACAGGCAGTGGGAGAATCTACCTGTAAAGTCCCTCCCGATTTTCAACTGCATTTGCATTAAAAAAAATGCAGTTTTGCCATGTTGTTTACAACGAATCCTGCTGACATGCAACAAATTACCTACTGTTATTCCTCTCCCCATATCCTGTCATCTGGTCTGCCCTTGGCTCTGCTAGTGAAACACTCAGCCTGTTATCAGCAGTACTGCAAGAGTTCTTATTTGTAAACGGACAAATACTTTCAAAGTTTGTTTTTTTTATCAACTTCTTCATGCTATGCTCTTTATGGAAACGGTGATATGGTGGGTTTTAGTATTCAAGAAGTCAGCATTTGTCTTTTTTTACTTAGTAGCCCTTGTTATAACTGAGCATCTTAGTTGAGAAGATGCATTCTTTCTGTTCAAGATTTCTTCTGCTTTATAGGACTGAAATTAATGCAGCCAAACAGATTACTTACTAAAAGAGCCAACATATGTAGCTGCTAACAATGTTATTTTTTAACAGTACTTGGGTTTTTCCTTTTGCCTGGCTGTCAAATGTAAGATGAAGTTTTAAAGGAGGAGAGGCTAGAAGTCCAATACGATGGATTGATAAAGAGCTCCAGGTACAGGAAGCAAGTAGAAAGAAGGAACTGAAAGAAAACCTGAGTTATAAATCACAGAATGCTTTAGGTTAGAAGGGACCTTAAAGATCATCTAGTTCCAAACCCTGTGCCATGAGCAGGCACATCCCACTAGATCAGGCTGCCCAAGGTCCCATCCAACCTGGCCTTGAACACCTCCAGGGATGGGGCAGCCACGACTTCTCTGAGCAACCTGTGCCAGGGCCTCACCACTCTCACAGTGAAGAAATTCCTCATTATGTCTAATCTAAATCTTCCTGCTTCCAATTTAAAGCCATTCCCCCTCATCCTATCATTACAAGCCTTTGTGAACCGTCCCTCCCCAGCTTTCTTGTAGCCCCTTTCAGGTACTGGAAGGTCACTATAAGATCTCCTTGGAGCCTTCTCTTCTCCAGGCTGAACAACCCCAACTCTCTCAGCCTGTCCTCCTCTGGGAGGTGTAGTTGCAGTAGTCTGTGCCGTGTGGCAGCAACTTGCTAGGCGAAATGAATTTGTGTAGCAGTTGGAAAGAGGAAGCTGAAAGTCAGCAAGTTTTGTGAATCAAAAGAACAGATAACATCAGATGAACAGATAATGAGATGATCAGCTGCCAGTTACGTGGCAGTTGTAACCAAGGTATCAGTAACGGAAGGCATGAACAGCTGAAGCACTGAAGAGTTGTACTTTCAGAGTGTCATGGTGGCAGAAGACCAGCACATCAGGGAAGACTGGAAGGAACGGAGGATCCAGTGGTTTGATTCTCCTAACAGCAGAAGTTTTCATTAAAAGCTTCTCCTTTTATGAGCTTTTTTAATAAGTTCAACAGTTTTGAATGTCTCCAAAGCAGAAGTACCTTTAGTGTGTCAAGCGAAGTAGTTCAAGAGTGGTTAAGGGGTTAAAGATACATTTATGTGTATGTGAAGTAGTAAAACTAGTCTAGACAAAGTGCTAGAGTTTTTATAACAGCTGAAACACAGTAAAAAGGATTGGCTAGATGACTCAATGCATGTTATTGTCCACTTCCTTCTATGGGTCAGTGTTTTCTTCCATGTACCTGATGTTCTTTCAAAACGTGTAGTTTTTTAATGCAATCATCAGATGATGAATTGGTTCACCTGTCCAAGGTGCAGCATGTGCCAAACCCAGGAGTGCGTTGTTGCCCTCCTCCCTACATGTGCACCTCAGAAAGGGATACGTTCTCTTCTGTTTCAAAGAAGCTTAGCAAAGATTTCTTTATCAAAGATGTGGGGTAGTGTCTAGCAAAGCATGAAGTGAGCCAGGATCGTTCCGCATAATATAGTAAATACTATTAATACAGTAAAAATTGGCTTAAGAACCCTGTGCAGTGTAGCAGCATTTCAGTAGAAAACTGTCCAAAGAAAGATTATCCAAGAGGCCAGTATTTTGGAAGTTTGAAAAGATAGAATTACTCCAATATTTTGTCATTAAATGTGAACACTTGCAAGAGAAAGATTATAGTGCTGTGTCATCTACTATTAGCATATCAAATTAACCAAAGGCTGACTTGGCTACAGTGTGCATCTGTTTCTTAGTATTAAAAACGCTTAAGATTTTGTCCTATGCTCAGAAAATAAGAGTTGCTGCTACAAATTATTTGAAGGGCGTATTTCTAATATACACTCTAAAAATTTTAGATTAATCATCTGCCATGTAACAGAACTAAAAGCCAGTGTTTCTTGAAACTGCAAAACTAATGACAAGGATTCTGTGGTATCTATGGTCTTTATGGATCAATACCAGCAAAGGCAACTGCTGTTAATTTTATTTAATGTATAATTTTGCATACAGGTTGTAAAGCAACCCAGGTTCTAGCAGTAGCATTTCAGAGGCCTGCTCAGGCTGACAGTGCCTTTGATCTTCTAAATTTTTTTTATTTCTTCTTTTATTCTGTTTTCTTGCTTTCCCAGCACTTTTGGATGAGAGATACAAATTACTTCCGTGCATTGTTGCTGTCTTATTTCTTTTTAAAGAATTATTTTGTGCTGCTTGGCCTCTGTTAAATCTTTAGATGCATCTTGATGGGGGCAACAGGCTTGAAACATTCAATCTAAGGAAAAGGTTTCAAAGGGAAATGAACTATTCTGCTAGATTTCTTCCTACTAATAAGCCCTGGCTGCGATGATTGAGAACTTAACATAGCCTAAAACTGGCATGGATTAAGAGACCTCTTTTTGCTGTAGCGCTTGAAGAGTTTATAGATCATGGATCATAACTGCTGATTTTGACTTGCTTTGCTGCTGGATCCACCCTTGCTTGTGGCAGATGTAATTCATTGCCCTTCAAGAGCAAGTTGTTGCATGGGAAACAGCTAAAGGAGAGGAGAGGAGAATTGCCTCTGTTGCTTGGAGTCTAAGTGGGTAAAATTTGCAGTGTGAAATTGTGCTTGTATGGCTTAAAGGCTTGTACCTGTCCTGTGCTAAACATCTGACTATCCTGTTACAGCAAGACCAGGATAAGACAAACAGTTTTTGCTATCTAGGAATCTCAGTTCCTAGGTAGGGACGCACAGTTCCTAGGTTAGCCATGGAAGACACATGTATCCTAACATCTGATGTTATACCGTATTTTGCTTTTTTTTCAGCAAGACGAGGGTATCGGCTGTTTTTTACAAGACTGCTACTGAATTCAGTGCAGGGAGAAAAAGGAAGGAGTTACTGATACTTTAGCAGTTGTATGTGGGGAAAGTTGATGGTTTCACTTTATTAATAAACTTATTTTCTAATGAGCTTAGTAAATGTGATGGAATTGTGGAGTCAGTTTAAGTGGCTACTCCTGTTTTCTTGGAGGGGGTTTATTGAATAGTTTGTGAACTAATTTCATCCAGTACTTGTGATGTAATCAAGCTGATGGGAAAAGGGATTGGTAATATGAACAACCTGGTATATTCTCTGCTAATTAAATGACAGATTTGAAATGGCAAAATAATAGTTTTGCTATTAGTCATTCATATTGCAAATTACCTCAATCTGTTTGTAGGACTTGGAAGAATTTTGCTTCAGATTCTGCATAAACCATTTAACTGTTGTTACCCAAACTCAAGGCTTTGCAGAAATGGACCATGACCTCCTGAAAAACTTCATTAGCAAAGCAAGCAGAGTGGGAGCGTTCCGAAACTGAGGTCTTACTCCTCCCAAGCTGAACAGCACATCCTCTTCTCTCCTGGAAATACTTCTTTGGAGAACTTATCTGTGGTCAGAATGTGCAAAGGTTTGGAAAGAAAGGCTCGGTGTCCATCAGCTTAGGAAATGTGTGAAGTCCACTAACGTTCAGGTTTGGTGAAGATCGCTACAGCGTAGACGTATGGTGAGAGTTCCTTGCCAACAGGCAGAACCTAACAACAAAAATCCAATGCAGTAACTACCCTTTAGTTTCCTTGACCCTTAAAATCAGGCAAACTACGTTGTCATTGTCTTGTCTGTCTGGTTTGAATGTTTTCTTTTTATTTTTCTGTTTGTTTGTTTGCTTTTAAACAACCTGCGTTTGGATTTTATGGGACAGTGACCTGCTTGCTGCTAAAACTTTCACAGTATACTTTTACCACCAAACTGCATTAACATGCTGTAGTGGACCACTTTGTGCCTGGTTTATCATCCAGTAAAGGTACAAACTTGTTTTTCTGAACACACGATAAACTAATATAAATTCTTTAGGATGAGAAGCTTTCCAATCAGTAGGAGGATGTGTCTCTGTTGGTGTTTATTTGGAGTGTAGATAAATAAGCCACAAAGAGCTTCAGCTGGATATCACAGTTTTGAGGTTGTGGCACTGAGGGCTTTTGTTCTAGACAGAATGAAAAGAAAACCTTCCTTTCCATGACACCAACCACATTCCCTGGCACACCAAAGGGTCAGGAAGCATTCACAGTATTTGTCTGGACACGAATTACTGTGCTGTGTGTTTTGGTGCTCAGAAAACCGTCTGGTTGCTTGTCACCAAGAAAAAGAAACTCAAACAAAACTTAAGGGAAGGGAAGTTCCACTTGAGGTTTGTTTGTTTATTCCTGTCTTGCTATCTCTCCCCACATAAAGCATCTTAGGAAAAAGGGAGAAAGGAGATAGTTTTGAAGTGATAAAATGGACCTGATTAAATCATGAGTGAAAGTCTTTTCCACGTAGCAATAAGGCTACCTTGCCCAAATCCATTGTTGCAGGTTCTCCTTAGGTCAGTGCTGCAAGGTGAACGTGCTGCTCACCTTACCTGCCTGTTTTAGGTGAGAGGAGTTGCCCTCTGGACACATCTCTCTCTCTCATCACTGACCATGGAGGGGCATGGATGGCTAAGCTGGAGTAGATGCTTATTTTCTATCTGAAATGAGGTAAGATGAAACCCCACTCAGTGTTGCAGAGGGGGAGGTTTGCCCCATTACAGAAGATATTGAGCTCATGAAGCATTAACTTGGGTTTTCTAATAAGCAACTGAATTAACCCTGAGAAATTGTTTCTCTTAAAGCTTTGACTGTGGGGAGTGGCTCTAAGTGCCCTTGGTTAGTGTTCTACAAATGGAGGAGGGGAGGAGCTGGAGGACCAGGCCCAGTACACCAATATAATCCATCAGGTGACTTCCCTTTGGATCCTTGATGAGCCACAGAAGCCTTCAATGACTTTTCCCAATCCTTAGATGCGAGTTCTAGGAAACTAATTCCCATAAATGATCACAGCCACATTTCCTCATTTCTAAAGTACAAATAACTGTTCTTTATTATATTGGAGGATCATTTCTCAAACAAGCCTGTTCCTTGAAGAGGAGGGGGAAAAGGAGAAGCACATCCCCAGAGAAGATGAGAAGTAGGGAGTAGTGCCTGTCTTCACATCAGTCCCTGCGTGTCTAAGTGGAAGGGTGTGGGATGCAGACAGCAGCATTTACTTAGGAAGACAGCGGTAAGCAAATGAGTTAGGAAAATGCTGTTGTAAAAAATTACTTGGGCTGAAGGCATTTGCCTCAGACTCTCACTAGAAATACATCAGGTCATAACTGCTAACACACGTGTTCTGCCACCCACTCAGTAATGAGAACTCCTTCCTCCAGCACCGTAAGTCCAGCCTTAGCAGCTGTGTCAGTATTTGCTATTCAAACAGAACTGGTCAAAACCTTTCCAATGTTAATGCAGTATCATCAAACCCCCAGCTTCCCTGGGGAAAAAGACCAGTTTTGAGTTTGAAAAGCACTTGGATCAGGCACCGAGGGTAGCGCAGACAGTAAAGCAGCAGCAGGGTAGGGCAAGGGAACAGCTGGGCACCAGGGCCACTTGGCCTTTTGGTCTCTGCAGCCTTCCCAGGAAAGGTACTGTAAAAGGTCTCTCCAAATGTTTCTGTTCTTTAACTTAAAGAACTAAACCAAAACTCTAAATGTGAAGTGATTGTTTTTAACTTGACATCTGATCGAAACGATTTGCTGCTCAACGAATAGCCTGGCACCCTGGAGACACCAGTCCATGGAGGGAACAGCACTGGAGCCTGAAATCACTCCCCAGTGCTAGCTCACGCTCATAACCCAGCAGTTCAACAGCTACTGCAGTCCACATGGCAAGCTTTCTTAGCAAGGCATTTGGGGCTTCATAGAACAAATAGTGCCATTTTTTTCAAATATTTCCTTCCTGCTCATAGCTTCCCACCTAACTTGAAGCCCAGCTGCAACTTCAGAGCAATGGACGAAGTCTGTAGTTGTGAGAAAAAGCATCTCTGGACTGAATGAGGGTGATGCTAAAGATCCAGTGTGGCGGTGTTGGCTTTTACTCGTGCAGTCTGTAGCGTCAGGCCTGGATGCTTTAGCAATGCATTCAGAGAGATTAATTTATTTAATTTTTTAAATTTTCATTTGCATGCACTTTCCTTAGCACTTAAATGTCAATGTTTAAAAAACCATACTGGCTTAGGTGGTTAAATGTTGATGTGTGTGTATAAATATGTGCTTGAAACCCAATCGTGGGACCTTTGAAGAAATTAGGGATGTGTTTTACCCTGTGAAATGGGTCTGCAACAATTAGGTTTGTGGATCTTGCAGGTTAAACGCTTCATTAAGGCTGTAAGCAAAAAGGTCTTTGCTACGAAGTATCAGCAAGGTCATGCATGAACTGTATCTGGGGTTTAAATCGAGGGATGTTCTGCTTTGCAGAAAGGGGAAACGAGGTAGATAACATTTGGAAACAAGGGGATTTTCAAAGAGGTGAGAGGGATGGGGTCATTTAAAGGTTCTCTAGTTTTCTTACAATGCCTAATAACTACATAAGCTGCTGGGTTTATGTGACCTGAACAATTTCCACAGGCTTTCCTTGTAAAGCAAAGCATTTAATTACCCCATAGAGACAGGACGCAGTGGCTGCCGCTTAGCAATGTAGGAAGTTTACAGCCTGCACGTGAAACTATGTTTTGATTTCTTGTTTCTTTTATAAACTTGCCTGGTTTTAATAGACCATTAATAAAAATGCCATCATATTTTAGAAGTACATGCGGGGTTTTTTCCTTTCTTTACTGAAAAGGGAAAGAAAATCTGACAGTTGTGGACTGAGTTGAGTGTGGGGTTTGTAGTGCAGGGAAAAAAAGAAATAAAACAGACGTTAATACTTCAGAGAGCTATTTTAAAGACTTCTGGAAATCACCACCACCCGATGCAGTGGGTGTAAGCAGAATGAAAACTGAGTCTGCCAAAAAAAAACCCAAAAAGTGCTAGAGAAGTTGCAGAGGTACATTTCCACCTGTTAAAGAAATCAATGCCCTAGAGACTCTGACGATTCATAAAACTGTCCTCAAAACAGCAAGAATAGTTTCTGAAGCAAATGTTCATCACAGAATCATTTAAGATCATTGAGTTCAACTGTAAACTTACCACTGCCAAGTCCACCACTAAACCATGTCCTCAGGCTTTACATCTACACCTCTTCTAAAGTTCTGGTGCTTCACCACTCTTGGTGAAGAATCTCTTCCTAACATCCAACCTAAACCTGCCCTGGCACAACTTGAAGCCCTTTCCTCTCATCCTCTCAGTTGTTACTTGAGAGAAGAGACCAGCCTCTCCTCCTAACTTGTGCTCTGGACCCTTCACCAGCTTTGCTGCCCTTCCTGACCAGCTTGTTACATTTTAAAAGCTTTCAGCTTGCACTTGGCACCAGTGTCTCACAGCCACAACCTTCTCCTGCCCTTTCACATTTGACACAAGTAATCATCCCACAGCCGCTCCCGTACCTGAAAGCACACGGCTCACGCACACTGTGACAGGTAAGAACAGACAGAGCTTGGAAACAGGAGAGAGCAACACGAGATTAAGGTATAAAATCGCGAATAAGCAGCTGGGAGTCAGCTCATCCGTCTTGAGAAGGCTACGCAGCCAAGCCAATAAATTCCCCTTGGTGTCCACAGAGAGACATAGGCCTCTTAGATACACATCGCAGACCCTCATCTTGTATGTACAGCTTAGGAATGTGTGTTTTCTCCACAAACACACCTTCCCACTGTGAGTAGAAGAGTTTGATCAGTGGCACGATTCACCCCCATCCCACTTTTTCTCCAGCTCTGCTGCTCTGAATTCTAACTTCCTTTTTTTCCCTGACCAGTTTCAGTATTCTGAGCCCAGTTAGAATACAAGGTCTGGCTGTAAGAAAGGTGCTCTCAAACATAGCAAGATTTCCCCACCTGATAAAGCACCATTTGCTTCAACACACGCTTATTTACAGATGGATCTGTTTAACTAGAAGACTGAAAATGTTTTTTCAGAGGGGGCAGGGACTGGTGAGCAGGGCAGTGCCCTTCCTTCTGCTGCGAGCACCGGCACGAGCAGCGCTGCAGGTTCAGCAGTGTTGAGTCACAGGCACCTCTGCACTCCCAGCAAAGCAAAGGCAGCTCGACACCCGCCTCACACTGGGATTCTGGCAACCTGAGCTCTTCTCAGCAGCTCCAAAAGCAAAAGAATCGATTATGAAAAGCAGGGACACATGTACATCATTACCATACGGAGTTGCTTTCTCATCCAATGGAAGTAAATTACCAACTACAAATCTTTCAAAAGCTATTTTATTTATCTTGAAAAGAGAGAAACTGATTAGTTGTATAAAATATTATCATATATTTGACATAAAGCCCTCAGTCTGGACAAAAAGACATGTTGTCACAGTACAGAAATACTAAATCTGCCTGGGAACTGGACTCTGTAACGCGGCCCCTGGGTCTGGCCAAAGGGTCCTGGAAGAATTTCCACGGCTGTAACAGAGCTGACAGTGCACCCCAAGGTTAACATATATTCTGTCCATAAAACTTTGCAAAAATTGAGAAGATAAACGTAAGGCTCGCTAATGCTTCTGTACAGGGGCTCATCCAGTTTGGCCCTTGCGCAGACGCTGCTGATGGGAAACGCTCTGTGCTTTTAGACACCAGCTGCTGCTCTTGCTGGGAACCCAACTGGAGACGCTCAGCTTTCAGCTTGGTGCCCCGTCTCAAGCAACCTGGCTTGGCAACACTTAGGTGAAAGTATAAAGCAATCAAGAAAATTCCACATCATTAGAATTCTGAAATCCTAGGAACCAGGTAGGATTTAGGTTTGAGGTTCTTTATAATAACTGAGATCTTTCCAAGGCAGGAAAGTGCACATCAAGTACTCTGCAAACGGTAAGAAGCTTCAGCTTCTGGTAAGATTCCCTGTGGGATTCATGTTCCATGAAATTCCAACTGATGGGCAGCACAACTGCCCTGTGAAATGACACTGGGGCGAGAGCTGGGAAAGGAAAACTACAAAACAGTAAGTACTGGTTTCAGTAGTACGACTACATCACAAGTTCCCTTTGAATTCACGCTGTACTGATGTCAGGCCCTGACTCTGCAAGATCTCTGCCTGCTGCGCAGTTTGAGTTAATGAGAATTTAATGTGCTAATTATATGCAGAGACAGAAATCTTTGCAGTATCTGGCCCCTCACTTTCAAAATCTGCAAGTAATGAAAAAAATCTAAAAATGAAATCTAAAACAAAAATTAGTGCATTTCAAATAATTCTAGCTAATATTTTGTCTTTAGACAGAAAAACTCAAACCTGAATTGGCTTAAATCAGTAATGCTGCAATAGCAAACTAAGACACCTTCCAAGTCTGTTTTTAAAATCCTCAAAAAAAAAAATATAAATAAAATTCAGTGGCTTACGTTGTGTACATGCTACCTCATAAGGCAAAGCATCATAAAAAACATTTAAGAATTTAAAAAGTCCAAATGTTTTCAACTGGCAGTTTGGAATAAAAGGCAACTAAAAAAAGCAACTCAATCAACGAAGGCAGTAAAACAAAAAACAAGCTATGAGGGCCTGCAGTGCAGCCCCTGGTCCTGAGAAGAATCTCACTTTTCTTCACTGGCTGAGGTATCATTTCCATGGTTCAGCTTCTGCTTCTGCATTCTTGTTCGAGTAGATGCTAAAAAAAAAAAAAAAAAAGAAAGAGAAAAAATTTAAATACTTGTTTCACATGTGAAAAAAGCAGCCTCAGGGACATTTTAGTATGAAAGATAGCAAAGCAACGCACAAAATTACCTACGATTTTCCTGTGTATAGAATTTTCTTTCACTCTATTGTAATTGCCTAAAAAGGTGCTCCGGTCAACTAAACGCTGCTGCAATGACTACCGATTTCTACCTGCAAGCTCTCAGCTAAGCGTCTGTCACTGGAACAAATGGAAAAGCCTTGGCATGCATTTAATTCCATTTCAAGAAATTTAGTCATGATCATTTTCTCATTCACGTATAATACAGCATCGTCTGTGCTGCTGTGCCATTTAATAACCTCAAAAAGGCTTTTGAGGATTTTCATTTTAAAATCTGCATTTTCACAATTAAATGGAGCAAGTAAAAAACTTAAGCAAGTTACCAAAAGGACACCAACATTCAGCACTGTTTTTAACTGAGGGCACGAACTGCTTTATCCAAGGCATTCACTGCTGTGCAGTTAATGAAAAGATATACTCACTCATTTCTGCAAGCTTCTGTTGGAACTTGGACTCCTGGGGTAGGTGTTTGCTGCAGATAGAAAGCATTTGATTAAGCAGAGGTTAAAAAAAACACCACAAAATCCCAACCCCTCGTAGCTTCTTATCCTTGTAAACCTAACCACTGGAATGTGTCCAGTGGCTTATGAAGATGATCAGAGGGCTGAAGTACCTCTGCTATGAGGACAGACTGAGAGAGTTCGGGCTGTTCAGCCTGGAGAAGAGAACGCTCCAAGAGAGACCTTATAGTGACCTTCCAGCACCTAAAGGAGCTACAAGAAAGCTGTGGAGGGACTGTTCACAAAGGCTTGTAGTGATAGGACAAGGGGGAATGGCTATAAATTGGAAGCGGGAAGATTTAGATTAGGTATGAGGAGGAAATTCTGCAAGGTGAGGGTGGTGAGGCCCTGGCACAGGTTGCCCAGGGAAGCTGTGGCTGCCCCATCCCCAGAGGTGTTCAAGGCCAGGTTGGATGGGGCCTTGGGCAGCCTGATTAGTGGGACGCGTCCCTGCCCATGGCAGGGGGGTTGGAACTGGATGATCTTTAAGGTCCCTTCCAACCCAAACTATTCTATGATTCTAGCTATAGATCAAGGCCAATTCATTTCAGTGCTATTCTCTTACAAAGATGCAAACTCTTTTCCCTCCACGTTAAGTTGCTTGATTTCTCATACACTTAAAAAAATTTGGGGTTTATGTTTCAAAAGCCTGACTGAAGACAACAGCACATTTTAGCGCTCAGCAATAACACTGTGACACAGAATGTACAGGCAGTGAGTAAATCCTTGTTTCTAACCTCAAAGTGTCTAACTGAGAAGTATTATAACCTCTCTGTGTCATTTAACATATTTACTGAAGTTCACAGATTGACAGAAGTTAGGATAGGAAGCCCCAAATACATGTACGAAACCAAAATACATGTAAATTTACTGAAAAGCTGAGAACAATCTGTTACCTTCCATCTGCTTCGTCTTGTCCTTCTATATCGAAGCGCAGCCTCTTCAGCGGCTTAGGAGCAGGACTTACTTCTGCACTGCGTTTCAGTTGCCCATCACTGTTGCACACCATTTGGTTTATCTTTTGAAACTTTTCAGAAGTCTGAAGATACAAAAAAATAGGGGAAGATATTGCCAATAAATCCTGAAACTACTCAAACTTACCATTAAAAAAAGATAAAATAAAAAAATCAACTCTGCAGTTGAAATAAAATGGAAAACTTTAGAAGTGACATCTGGATATTTTAAAGGAATTAACAAGGGCACTCCTATAATCTTTGTGCTCACAAATTATATCAAATACTAAGTTAAACTGGAGATGCTCACTGATCAGTTTTACAGGTATCAGCAAGTCACCCCATTCCTTCAAAAGTTACATGCGTTCAAGAACAGACATTAAAAATGTTAAAACTCACCCCAAATGGTTCACCAATTGACACCAAAATTCTGCCAAATGAAGAAAAGAAGTGTTTAAGATTAAGCTATATTTAATACTAATTATATCCACTAATTTGCAGAGCTTAGCTTAAGTTGTGAACAAAATCTCTTCCCCTCTCTGCGTGAAGAGGGCAAACCTAGACTGTATTTCACTGCACTGAGACTGTTCACATTTCCATCAGGCCAGTGAATGCTGAATCACCAAATCAACCAAACCACACAGATGGAAAAGAAACTGGCCTGAAAGAATCAGAAGCCCCCAGAGTCCACCCCTTAGCAGCAGGAGGACACGTCAGTGCTGGGTACCCAGGCAATCACCCTTTCATCACTACCTGTAGGTGTTCACTAATCAAAACTACATAAGACTTCAACTTAAAATATATAGTAATACTTCAACTTTCACACACAGGGAGCCAGGTATGAGGGGACACACTCAATCCTAGTTTGAAACACCCATTGGATACCTGCATGTATGCCGTCATCCTTGGCCGCTAAGAACTAGAGACTATGAAGCATTCTGCTTGGTCAACTAAATAGTCTAAAGCATTTTGTTCCAAAAATGTATTTTCTCTTTAAACAAGTGTACAAAGCTCATCTATGTTTTTCAAGAGCATGACCCGCAGCCAAAGCCAACAACATTTCAGCAACTAGATCAGAAACCCTTACCCTTGAATGTAATTATTCTCAAAAAAAAAAACCAAACCCCAAATTTCTTGGGCACACAGACTCAAATGAAACACAAAAGTGCTCAAAAATGGATAAAGAGTCCAAATACACAAACTTTTAACCAGAAAAGATACAATAACCACAGACCAGTGACAAAGTAGACCGTGCAATTTTCTAATTTGCTTCCACTGAAGTCCCCCAAATGCCTTTAATTTAGTCAAAGAAATGCTTGTCAATAACCTACCTAGACCTTGGGGTCATCTTTGTAGGCGACTGAAACCCATCGGAGAATTTGTATGGGCTCTTCAAGGGTGAGATATAGATGTTATTGCCAGCAGGGACACGCCGAGGGGAGTTGGAGAACTGGTAAGGGCTGCGAGGAATGTGTGGGATAGGTGACAGAGTGGGAGGCTATAAAAGTAATAAAATAATCATAAGGTTTTATTGTCTATGAATTCCTATTCTATTAAATAATTAATACGCTAGCAGCTTACCCGGCTGGAGGCATACTGCAAAATGTTTGTTTTCAGCTTCTGCATAAACACCAAGTTGTAGAAGACTATAATGGAGTCATACTGCTCTTCCCTGATCAGAACACGCTTGAAAGTCTACAGAGGGTGAGAAAATCATAGACAGTAAAAATAAGAAAAGGATGACAATTTGACATTTGACAAACTCAAAGCCATTCAAAAAAAAATCTGTTAGATACAAGCTAAGAAGGCACATGTATTTCATGAAAGCTGTTGTATCTACTATTTAGAGAATTTCCATACCTCTTGATTTGCGTTGGGAAGCTCCTTGTATGCCGAAACTATTATTTTAAATCGAAGATCTACGTTCTTTACTTTGCATATGCCATACATGGAACACATCATGATCTATTAAAGAAATGAGACAAGACAACTGGAAATACAGAAAATTAATTCAGCGTCTTCAAGTTAAGAGCTTTCTATTACTGATTGTACTCTGTAAGCTAGCATGCAACTCAGTTTCATAAGAACTTCCAAAATATAAGTTCTCTGCTGGTCCCTCTATTTCTGTAAGACAATCAACTTAACTGGAGCTGGTAGTACCTTCTCAAGCTCATTTTATATGCTGCCGTTCTTGGGTAGAATAACAACACACTTATCAGCTACACATTGTCTTCCCAAAGAAAATCAGTATTTCCTTATGGAAATTATTAAAGAATTTGGTGTGTCTTCATTATTTTGAAAACAGCTGTAAATGGTACTTGAAGATCTCACAGAAAGTACTACTTAAAGAAACCTGAGATGATCAACTCCTTTGAATGATCAACTGAGAAACAAAAGTTCTGTTTACAGAGGCTGAAGGACATTTTGTTCAGGAGAGTATTTTAAAACTTTTTTTGTTAATGCTACCTGGTCCAAGTGCCTGTCTCTCATCAGCTCATACTCATTTTGCAGCGTGTGCTGGAAGAGGGTCCAGATCAAGGGTTCCAGGTCAGGGTGGTCAGATAGAAGCCGAGAGAACAGGGTACGTAGTCGAAGATAGGCCAGTAGATACACTTGTTAAAGAGAGAAGAAAAATAAACTGAAATGGTACTAATTGGAGTACACAAAATAAAAGGAGCATGATAGAAGACAGACAGCAACTGAACATTCACCACCTCTCACTACAAGAACGAGCCATCAAGTGAAGGCAGTAGAAGCCAGTTTCAAGATAAATGGAAAAGATTCGTCACACAACAGGTAGTGGACACATGAAGTCCACACCAAGTAATCCTGCATGTGAACATCTATATTGACTCAAAAGGAGACTAAACAAGCATTTGGAGCACAAATCTACTGAGCATTACTAAGTGGACACGTTACAAAAGGCTAAGAAGAACCCCAGAGATGGAGAAAATCAAAGCTTGGGAAAGTATTCAGGGGAAACACACATATGCTCATCCAGTTCTTAAGCTTCCTGTGATGTCTATTTACACTGACTGCTGGAAAAAGGATACTAGGACCGAAGGACTCTCCATCTGAGCCCATATGGCCACTCTTACAATCACTTCTTGCAAACAGTGTGTAGGTCACATACATTAACCTGCCAGCACCGTTTCACTATTTCTTCTAAAGGCAGTCGAGGGTTTGCACAGTGTTTGCTACAAATTCTATTACAATCTTTTAAAAAATGGTGAGCTCCAAAAGCCAGAAAAAATAAATGACAAGAGGTGACTTTGCAATGTCAGCACATACAGAAGAAACAAACCTTTTTTGTAAAACAGAGACAGGGAGGTAGATTTCTGTGGTTTCTGTGTCTGGGGAGTCACACCTGGCTGAGCTTCTGGAGTGGAAGTGGCACTTAAAGGAGGTCTCACAGGAGAAAGATAGCTGGAGATTCAACATAGATTAAGCACTTCAACATCACAAGATAAAGGAATAACCTTCTATGAATGACACTTGCAAGAACTCTTCCCTCTTCCCCCATTAGAAGACATTAATTGCTACTAGAACCTGTTATTCCCATATCAGCAATTAAAAAAATAGAAGTATTGATTCAATATCTGATAAAGAGACTAATTTATTCCCGGACAACTAAAAAAGCAGTTTGCAATTACAAGTCTGAAAGGGCTTGGAAAAAAGATTTCAGAATTAACTAAATTTACGTTTATAATAACCAGCAGCCAACATAACAGTTCAACATAACCTAGAGTATCAAGCTTAAAAAGTAGGAAACCAGAATGCAAGCGCATTTAAGTATTAAGGGTGATATTGACTTCACATTTTACTAGATCTCAAAGCATGTGTGTCACTTACAGGTCTGCCGCAGTGTGGTTATGTTGGAAAGGCACATTGAAGCTGGATGTGGGCTCAGGCTGATCAGTCTGGCCTTCTCGTTCTTTTGACTGCTTGATAAGATCAAACAGAGGTGACCCCTAAAAAATGACAGTAACAGCACATTTTACTGACAACAGACAATCACACTGGATGGATTCTTTCCCTTCTCCAAAAACAACTCCCAAAATATGATCCTAGACAGAAGATCTATGCTTTGAAGTACTTCCGAATGCTCATCTTTGTCAGATAAATAGTTAAAATTTATCCAGCAAAATTTAAACTATTAAACATAGCAAACACTTTCTGTTTCTATAGCAGCCCATTAGGCACAGGCTAGCAGCAAAGTTCAGACATAGCTGTATTCTAGCACCTCTTTTTGCTTCCTATTAAATAGCCATTCCTGGAAAAAAGAGCAAACAATGGAAGAGAACATATAAAAGGTCACATTTTCAGAAAAAAAACACATCGGTGACTAGAAGTTACTGCCAAATCTAGTGCCAATCGATTTCTGCTACAACATCTACTCAGTATTTTACACATTATAATACACAAAACACTCTTAAACTCATCTAATCACACTGGGGGTTATTCAGATCTCTACAGTAACACAACACAGAGCTACCTCTTGCAAGAGCTACAGTTGCTCGCATTAAGTCTCTGCCTTTGTGTTCCAACCCAAAACCTGTTTTGATTTTAGGTCAACTACCAGTACTTTAGGCAAGGCAGCTGGAATACATCTGAAACTACTAAGAACTTGAGGCAGGAGGCAATGTGGAGAGGACATCTGCAGAAAGGAGAAGGCTCTGGCTGAAGCAATACTAGGACTGCTGCTGATGTTAGCAATACACCGCAGTCTTGCAGAAACAAAATCTCAGGCTTTTGCATCATACATGGAGTAGAATTTTGCTGAAATAGCAAGACTGCATGGGAAAACATTTTGGTACCATATTTATAATTAATTTTGAAAATATAGGGTTGCTGGCTGGTGTTTTTTTTATTTTCTTTAAACACAAGACTCATCCTTGAGCACAATGTTGCCTTCCAACAGTGCAGCGTCAGAACTGCAGAAGCCACAGAAGAACACCTGACTAGCAAATATCTGCCTTCGCAGGGCATGGGGAGAAAGCAGTGTCCATAAGACTGGGAATCACAGAATCATAGAATGGTTTGGAGTGGAAGGGACTTTAAAGATCATCCAGTTCCAACCTTGCTGCCATGGGAGGTTGGGATGCCTCCCACCAAGAACAGGCTGCTCAAGACCCCATCCAACCAGGCCCTGAACATTTTCAGGGATGGGGTATCCACAACTTCCCTGGGCAACCTGTGCCAATGCCTCACCATGAAGAATTTCTTCCTAAATCTTTCTGTTTCCAATTTAAAGCCATTCTCCCTTGTCCTGTCACTACATCTCCTTGTAAAATGTCCCTCCCCAGCTTTCTTGTAGCCTCTCTCAGGCACTGGAAGGTCACTATATAAGGTCTCCTCAGAGCCTTCTCTTCTCCAGGCTGAACAGCCCCAACTCCCTCAGTCTGTCCTCATAGCAGAGGTGCTCCAGCCCTCTGATCATCTTTGTAGCCCTCCTCTGAAACCATTCCTACAGCTCCATATCTCTCTTATTGCTGGGGATTCCAGAACTGGACACAATACTCCAGGTGAGGTCTCACAAAAGAGGAGTAGAGGGTAAGAATTACCTCCCTCGCACTGCTGGCCGCGCTTCTTTTGATGCAGCCCAGGACACAGTAAGAGAATGGAATGGGCAAAACTTGGCATTTTCCTCCAAACGATCCCCAAACCAGAATACTTTAAAATCAATCAGCTCAACAATTAGCATGTAATCCATCATGTGGTAGTCCATGGTCTTTTCGTTCCTACAAATGCATGCTACTGATATTAAAACACAATGACACAGATAATAAATCTGTAGCAAATAACAAACAGGAGCCCAGCACGCATGTAAAGCAAGCTGTATCGCCTGGCTAAGGCGAGAAGAAAAGCTCTAGTAAAATTAGATTGGATTTACTAGAATTAAAACTAGCATTAAGACTTCCCTCAGCCTGAGGTGCAACAACTAAAAATTCAGAGAAATGAGAGAGCTTATTTTCACCAGTTTTTCACATGGTGTAATTTTTAAATTATGATTTTGGCAATACTAGAGTAGTTTCATCCATAACAAAAACATCAGTTACTGACTCATAACCACATAGTTATTTCTCCATCATTTCTCAATCAGATCAGCTCTTGGGCTGGTTTGCATCATCTTTCCCTGGACTCCGGAGTGCATGCACTTCTCACTTGTTTCTTTCAGCGCTGCCCTTGCTGGAAATGCAGAGACATGACCTTCTCCATTTCTCATTCTTCTGGCCACTTGGCCTCTTCCTTTTTATTATTCCCATTAGTGTTTCACTATGCTCTGAAAAACTTAAGTTTCCTTCCCAGAGCAATCACTAATTCATTGCTGAAACATCTTGATTCCTCAACTAAAAGGGAGTCTCTTCATTCATTTCCCATTTTAGCTATTAATGACTGAGAAAGAATTGTTTTCAATGAAGCGTCAGTAGGAGGAAAAGGGGCTGATAAAGGGGAATGAGAGGTCAAGAAAGTTACTATTTTTGAAGTTAGCACTTGCAACTTGAGTTCCAGGTCCTCTCTTAAGCCTGGTCCAGTTTCACAGAGTGTGATTCCCTTAGATAAGGTGAGGCAACACAAGAGCTGCTACACCTTTAGAAGGGACCTGCCTACTTTTGCATCATTTCCACTCCTCCTCTTCTACTTGTCAGCTTTGATGATCAGTCAACATCCATCTACATAATTCACTTTGATGCACTAAACCAGCAGAAGGTTAACAGGAAAAGCAAAACCAGATTTAAGCCAGGTCCGTAGAGAATCACAAGCAGACCCAGAACAAGCATTAAGATAGGGCAGCAACACAAAGAAAGTTGGGAGTAAGGCAGGAAAAAGCAGAAAACGGCGAGTATGAGATGTCCCACATTTACTGAAAACAACCTCTTCAATCAGCTGCTCGCATGCCAAACTTTACAAGAATTTATGAAATCTACTGCTGCCTTCCATCAAGTCAGATGAATTACACTTAACAAGAGGACATTCTTTGTGTAGAAGCATCTTGTTAAAGAGACCAGCTAACATCAGCCATGGTGGGATATGTGAAAACACTAATGCAACACGTGCCCTTCAACAAACCACGGTCAAGTCACCTAGCCAGACTGCAGAAACTTCATTTGTGCTGTAGTTGCATAACCAAGAAAAGGTTATTTAGTTTGAGACCTGATGAAAGATAAGGTGGGCACCGATCACAACTTCCACCTTACAGCTGAGAGGGCTTTAGATGAAGTCCTCCATGCTCCTTCACTAAATGCACAGCCCCTGAGTTGTAGAACAGGAGGAGGTGCTACACTGAGGCTGGTGTCTCACAAAAAACACAACTTTTTTCAACCCCCCTACCCTGCAAAACTAATGGGTTTAATTACAACCTTGCCTTCTTTCTTTACAGTGAAACACAAAAAGGACTTCTATTTTAGCAAATCTGAAGCACATTCTGCAGCTTACAGGGAGTTCTCAAGCCTATCAGGGCAAACTCTGTTCAGCTTCAGTACCACTACTTGGTATTCAACAATCTACCTCTCGCTCGAATGAGCAAAATATAATGTCATTAAACAGACAATTACCAGTCCTCCAAATAGTAGTTACAAAAGAACTTTAACCCCAAGGTCCAGCTTTATCAAATGAGAATGTTCATCAGTAACTTGTTTCTAAAGTGGTATTATTCCCATTATCTTTTACAAATTTCGTATTGCTTTTTAAAGCTTTTAAGCAGCATTTCAGGTCAAGAGATCACCTCCCATGCATTCCTTTCATATGAAAAGAGTTTTGCACAGCTTTTACTTTTATTTAATGTTCAGTATGTGATTCATGTTACTAGATGCAGCCACAGAATAAATTTACCAATTAAGTGAAATGCTGCTTTTCATTTGAGACTTTCCTGAGATGGCTAGAGAAGTCTTGTTTTATTCATGGGAAAAAAAAAAGCAATTACAGCCTAAAATTTCTCAGGGTCAAACAGCCATGGGCATCAGAATGAAGAATAAGACTGAAATGTCTCTTAGTCCCCCCTCACACTTTCCAAGGCTAACTATAACGCTGCAATGCTAAACTCCAAGTGAGCCTCTGCAGGATGCTCCCCTGCAGCAACACCTGCATCACAAGCATCTGCAGTGATTTTTCGCCAGTTTGAAAGCTCCTTTTATGGACAAAACCAGGAGAACTTCTCTCTGGTTAATCTTTATTTGGCTGTGGTGAAACTACAGGACAGAGGTGCTTCCCAGCTTCCTGATCTCTACATGAGTTCTGTCCCAACAACACGTTTAACTGGACTTTGGTTTCTATGAAAAGATTAAATGAAAGACCTAAATCCTTAAATGTGGACAACAGCCACCCTAGGGTTTGGGTGTAGCCTGCTGACTCCAGGAGAAGCCCCTGAGCAGCTTTACTCTCAGCAGTGCTAATTAGCAGCGTTTTAAAGACTGGTTTTGTCTTTGTTTTATGGTTTCCTAACTGATTTTCAGGTCTTAGTGATTTGCTAGCACTAAATTTTAATGCAGTGTTTATCACTAAAGTATGTGTTTAAACCATTATGCCAAGCTCCCTTGGTTATTTTTGTTTTGGGTTACTTTTGATTTTGTTGTTTGGGGTTTTTTTTTTATAATCAAAACCACCTCAAATTATTGAATCTATCTATCTTTACAATACATAACTAAGAAATGTTGTTCTTCATAATATCCTGAAACGTGCTGGTGATTCTGCAGAGCAAAATCAAAGCCTATTTAGAATTGACCACTTTGGAATGGAAGTGCAGGGACTGAAAATAGCACAAGCTATTTGCACTCCTCTTTCCCATGACAGAATTGCATGCCCAGATAGTTCAGTTTTGCTTGCAAATGTATTTTCAGAAGCTTCACATGAAAATTGTTATTCAAGTTTCTGAAATAATTTAGGCCTGCCAGAACAAAATATATTTCACAGTCTAAGTTTAAAAACTATTTATCACTAAAAAACAGATTTTAAAACAGTTTTAATTTCAGACATGAGTTGTATTATATAAACTATATTATTTGTGATAGTTCTTAAAAGTTTATAAAGAAAAACATTAACTACAGCTTTAACTGTTTCATTCATATAAGAGTTCTGTCAGATTTGCTTCTAATTCCTTACAGCAAATGTCTAATACAAGTCCTACTCCTACCTTACTCATATCCAACATTTAAAATCAAGTAATATTGCCGTCAAGTTTTGTGAGGGCCTCCTTTTTGTCTAAATGTGTAGCATATAGAGTGGAAAAAAAAAAAGGCAGAAAAGAAACAGTTAATTTGGCCATTTGAGAGTAATATTTTGATATTTCCCTCCTCAAACAAGAGGCTTAGAAAGTCATAAACTACAAAGTAAGTGAAGAGCATACACTGATACACTTACATATCATGAACACTAATTATTTGAAGTCCTTGACACAAAGCACATGAGCAGCTGACCTGAAAGCAGGTGCCCTAGACTCACCTGTTAGGAGTCAAACATTCAGGTCTCTCATGTTCCAGTTTCTTATAAAATAAATTAGCTATTACACCAAAAAAAAAAAGAGCAATCACTGCCTGCTCTGGCATGCAGGACCCATTGTGAAACTGGTGGTTTCCAGTGTATCCACATACCTATTAAAATGAAATCAAGTGTCTCTAATGGGAGAAACGGAGATTTCACAGAGAAGTTATATAAAGGTGTAGTAAAAAAGTAGATCAAATCTCTTCAGTCAGAGAAAGCAAGCCAGGTCACCACAGCATGGATATGAATCTTAAACTTGTGTTGCTTTAAATAATGCTGCAAATGCATTCTCTTTGAATTGTTGTAATAATCTGGTCTTCCCCAAAAGCCCCCAAAAAGGCCTGGCAAATGCTGGTACAACTCAGAAGTTCTATCTCAGAACAATCAATCCATCATTTCCAACCCCCAAAACGGCTTTTCACCAGCTGGTTTTATATGACACAATTATCTACGTTTTACAGGGTCTCCCAGCAAAGGTTCACTGGGCTACGTCGCTGCGGGATACAAGGGCATAACCAACACGTGCTTCACAGATATGAAGAAGGGTGCATGCGAAAACAGCCATCGAACTTCTGAGAGGCCCACCACACACACTTCTCGCTGAGAAATCATGAGCAGAAGTGGGGACAGATAAAAAAACAAGCCTCAAGCTGCATTATCACAGCAAGTCAAACAATTGATGGGCACAACAAGATATTTGGGGTGATTGCTGCTATTTTAAAAAGCAACTAAGTCAAGTTAAATTAAAAAGTGAAACAAATTTAAAAGACAATCCAGAGCTTCCAGTAGCTTCATTTTTTTCTCTCTGGTCTTTAAATTTTAATCATAAAGATGACAGACCTTCTTTGTTAAGATAGTGACTAATACTGTTGGTACGTTCAAAAATATTACACAGACTGATGATAACACTCTGTAAACAGGAAAACTACTGACACAGCTCTTGCTTTGTGGCTCTGCTAACCAATCACCCCTAGAATACTGCAGAGAAAAAAAAAAAAACAACCACGGTCATCAGGACTGCTCATATTTGCCAATTCCATATAACTAACTTTTTATAAGATGCACTGAAAGGAGTTTTGAAAGACAGTCTACTAGCAAAATCACATTTTTATTCGACTACTTTGTTTAAACTACTCAGCATAACTCCATAGAGATTGCTACTACATGGCTTGCAGAGGGGTCTCACACCAACTTCTTCAGAGGTTTTTCTGCTCAAGACTCATTCAACTTAGAGCGCTTTTTATCAAGAAAAAGCAAGGCCTGCAGAGTAACTAAGGAGTTAATATTCAGCACATCCAAACCTTAACTATACAAATATATTAAGTCATCACAAACCAGTGTTCCACCAAAAGACATGGTCCCAAACTACCCCATTAACCTGCTCCCTCCTCTCTACCATCCCCAACCCCTCCTGGGTCAGCAGTGTTGGAGAACTGGTCCAGGGAACTACAGTTTTGTTGTTGCTTTTATTCAGTTGAGGTGCAGGTTTGTTGCTTTATTTAACTGTGTTTGGCAGGGAAGGGCTTAGTTTTACATTCAGAGCAGCTCCCCTGTCCCATTCACCTTATTACAATACAAGCGTTTGCATTTGGTCAAATGAAGAGACAGAAACAGGCAGCTGGAAGATGACACAAGACGCTGTGGCATTACTGGGGCAGAGAAAGGAAAGAAATGCCTTACAAATTCCCAGGTTTTCTCCTCTAAAGCAATCAACACATCTCAGAAGGGAGTAATCCTGCAGAAGGTGTTGAGATCTTCAACTCGGAGGTTCTGACGGGCTCCTTCAGGAAAGGCTCTTTAAAGAAAATGCTGCCACGGTGCAGAAGGGAATGCAGCTACTCGCTAAATAACCGATACTGACGGTACAAGTAAATGGTCAATTTTCCCCAGTGAAGGAAGGTTATCAGTGAAGTCTCATGTTCTTTGCTAGGACAGCTGCTGTTTAACACTCACAGATGACAGGGAAACGTTGCAGAGGCAGGAAAGAGAAGGCTGCCAGAAGCACAAAATTATTTAGTTTTCAGGAAAAAGAAACTCAGTGCAAAAAGATCTCATGGCTTTCAATGACTGGATGAATAGCTATAATACTCAATGATTAAAGCAAAATAATGAACAAGGAAAGTCTCCTTTACTTTTATAAAAAGGGCTCCTATGTTACTCTCACTCACAATAAAAATAAGTTAAGTGTTAATTCTGAAAACACCAACTCAATGCTCAAAAGTCAAAGCTTAAAGAATTACTACCAATATAATAAACAGAGTTATCATTATGCCAGTCCAGTAGTCCATGGATTATCAGTCACCAAACTAAATTATCAGGCAACAGGTCTGAAAGTCAAACACAACTGGTTTCATACAGCTTGAGTGTTGAGCTGTGAAAGTAACTGCTACAAAACATTGTGAATGTGGAAAATTCAAAAAACAACTGCACACATGTCCTCAAAACACTACAGAATACAATAATTCTCATTGTATTCTTCTTGTTGAACAACACATAAGAAAATAGCATCGCAGGCCAGTCCTGCACGTTTTTTCCCCAGAGCAACTGCTATGAGTCTCTTCCAGATGGATCTGTGGTCTGCACTAGCAGTGGTGCTACAGAAACAAATCTCCAGCTGAAGCAGTGAGCATGCTGACTTCCTGGCTCCCCAGTATAATCAGGCTTCAATGTGACTACTTCTTGGACAAATCTTACTTATCGAAATTTTTAAGCCAAAGGTTTCAAAGACAAACTGAACTGGTGTCAGTTCCCCCGCCCCCAACCTCAGCACAAGAAATTGTGTGCAATGTATAAACTAAAACCCACTCGATGCGAAACATTTGGCTGTCGGAAATGATAATGTATCAGTCCGCAACAAAATGTTCTGCCAAAAACTCTGAGGCTGAGAATTACTACAGCCTTAAACTGTGAAAATACTACAGATTTGAAGACTTTTTCAGTAGAGGAATTAGAGAAGAGTTGCTTTAAAATACAATTACATTAACCAACATCACACAGTATCAAGAACAACACTTCTGTAGTAATTTCCATATATGAAAATTTTTTACATTTAAGAGCAAAATACCACTTAAGCACTTTCTTCAGAAGAAGTTTTGGGTCACAAACGCCTGTCTCGGCAAAGAGAATTTATTTATGTAATTACTATGGTAACAATCAGATTGTCACAGTACAACATCACACCTTCTAGCAGTTTCATATCTAATTGACTTGCACAGTCCTGGTTCCCAGAAAAACAATTAAGAGAAGTTCCAGGAACTATTTTTCCAAGTACAAGTGGAGACATGATAACAAAGTGCGTTGAAGATTTTCAGTTAAAGCCAGTAATTCAGTTTCAAGCCTTGTCTTCTTTCCAGTTTCTCATTAGCTGGACAAATTTAGGTACAACGTACCACCACCAATTTCCTTAACCCAGCTAACTAACCCAGGAAACTGTGAAGACAGTGGTTTTTACAAAAGCAGGACAGTATCTTTCATCAACATAACCAATGAGTCAACAAATTATTAATTGAGTGAAAAAGATACAACATATAATCTGCAGAGGATATGGATGAACTGCACGTACAGAAAGACCAATTCTCTAGAAAAAGTAATATTTGCTTAGGGGAAAGTACGTGTCCTGAAACTATTAAGAAGAGACTGCTGCATGATATTTAAAAGCTAAAAGGACTATTAAAATCTCCCCAATGTGCTTTGTATAATGTAAAAGAGAAAAACAGGACAAAGAAACTGGAGCTCCAAAAACAATATGCCATGTTTAATAATAAATTACGGCAATACAAACATGAAATCTGGTTTATGTGATGGATTTATCAATCATCTTTTGAAAACATTTCAATCTGAAGAAAATTACATCAGAGAGAAGAAAGAAAAAAAAACCCTAACATTAACAAAAGTATCAGCAGAGCAGCATTTTGGGCATGAACCTACCCCTTAAGAAAAGTTTTGATCTTAATTTGAGCCAATACTCCTGCGACTACCATTACAGAATATCTCAAGCCCAGTTACCTCAGCCTAGACCTAGTATTGCTCAAGGCAGAAATAATACAATGAAATATAACTGCTTTAATTTTTCCCTAACACGTGCTGAGCTAGCAATGAAAAGGGGGGAAAAAAACCACTTAAAAGGAGGGAAAAAAAAAAATCTAAACAATTTGTAAGATCTAGGTCAATATGTCTATGTGGGAAACTACAGATACAGCTACGGTCACTGGGACCTCAGCAACGTCTGCAAAAAGCTCAAGATAACATTTCTCAAATTAGACCAGTATTAGCTTTCAGAAAATAATACAAGACACTATATTCAGTGCCTTTCCTCATGGACACACACCAAATTCTTTCTTGAAGACTGACCAGCGAAGGCTAGCTCAGGCTCTGGAAAAATGTTGGAAGGTAGAATATTTTCCCTTTAGATATTTAGAAAAAAAAACATGCAGGAAATTACTGAATTACCATGCTTTAAAACACTTCGTTTCCAGTTTACACCATAAGGTCAAGTCTAAATACTTTTCTGTGTAGACAGAGCAGTCTGACTACTGGATGTCAGAGGACAAATGCTGGTCACTACTTTATATAAAATAAACTTTTCAAATACTTTCATTCACCTCACATGTTCAGGGGATAGCAGAAAGAATGGATGGCAATTATAGAACATTGTAATTTTGAATGATTTGACTAACAGATAACAATACGTAGAGAGCTACAGAATATCCAGATGACAGCACCATGAAGTTTTTGTTGCCAACTCAACTTCTTTCATTAGCTTCCTTCAAGCTTGTTGAAAACTAGAGCAAGTTATTTCTTTTTTCCTTATTCTTTTATCTTTTTCTAATTCTATCTGAATTACATAAACTATCAGAGCAGAGTATAAATGTAAGTGACATTTTTGTGGACAAAAATGCCCAAGTGCTGAAGTACAAAAGCATGTTGGATCCTGCTCACACCCACAGAAATGATGCAAATTCAAGTTTAAAGGCCAGTATATTTCTATTTGGATGACTTCATGGGGATCTAGAAACGTTGATCATCTTCCAGTTTTAAAATCAACACTTCTAAAAAGACAAATAAATAAGTTGGTTTGGGGATTTTTTCAAATGCCACATACGAGATCCCCCACGTCACATGCAGATAACACCAGTGTGAGAACACTTCTGATGATTTTTTGGGTGGTTTTTTTTTGTGTGTCAGACACACATGAGTACAGGCAGTCATTGCGTTTATGAAAATCAAGACATTTGAATGGCTTCTCCTATCTCCTTCCTCTGTGCAGCACTTCCTCTTTGACCACTTACCTTTTGGTTGTATTTCTACTGGCATTTAATTAAAACTGCAATACTTAGGAAAAAAAAAACCGTACGTGACTCTCCCTGAAGTAACATCATAACATCTCCCTGAAGTAATATCCTGACATCAGGCAATACACAAAGAGCACCTACCAATAAAGCAGTAAAACTGATTGCACTGAAAAGATACATTAAATCACCAAACTATCAAAACCTCAGACTCATTAAATTACAAATATCCTGCTGTTTCCACATAAAAAATGTGAAATCCTTCAGTAACAAAGTGCTTTTCTACTCAAGCTCTCTGAAATTTTATTGTGAGAAACTTTCCGTTGTTTGTAAACGGAGCGAAAACAAAGTTTCATTATTTCTGATGAAATCACTGTTTTATATCCTATTTTGAGAAAACTGAAGTCTTTTGCTCCTCGCTTTACTTCCTGAAACTTAAGGAAAATGAAATTAGCTTCTAAAGTGTTTTTTTTTTTTATTTTGCTTTTGTTGTTTTGTTTGTTTATGTTTTTTTTTTAAAATTCCATTAGCCTTTTTGGAAGAAATTTCACTGAAATACATTCCCACAGAAACCTATTGCTGGTGTGTTTTACAACAAAATATGTTTTACAGCAAAAAGCATTTCAAACTATTTCTGCTAGTCCTACAATCAAGTTGTGGTATCTCTTTTAACAGTTTCAAAATAGAAGCTCAGTGTTTTAGAAGACATCACATTCATTTTAAAAGCTGATTATGCTATGAACACTGATCACAATTTGACTGAAATAGTTGAACACTGTTTTACTGAATTACATAGGAAATTGTCAAACTTTGTACTATTCTATGGCTTGAGAAATGCAGGAAGGCTGGGATGACTTGGAAGCTTTCCTCTCCCTCCAAAGATCTTAAACCACCAGGCACACAGAAACCCTCCAAAACGTTTCCTTTTACCTCTCAGTCTCCAGAGCACGTAAAGGTCACACATTACGTAGAGAATGATGCAACTGGAAGTTCATTGAATTTTACAGCTTCTTCTATTATTTGCACTAGAAAAACAAACCTGAACTGCAGCTTTGCCATCTCTCCTAAACCTACCTTTCATATTCTTTCTACTTTGATCATTTCCTGCCATCAGCACGCAGTGCAACACTGAAGCTCAGCATGCTCAAACTGCATAGACATGGAGCAAAATGCCTCTAGCGGGCATGAAGAGCTCAGCTACACCTACAGACTTGAGCACAGAGAGCACAGCTACAGCAGAAGCAACCAAAAGTGCATTTTGATGGACAGGTCTGTGCAGGAAGAACAACGCAGACGCACAACATGATCGGACAGATTAAATAAACAGTTTCCAATTCCTGGTATACCGATCTTCCAACACTTTTATCCTCTTTCCCACCAGAAACTGAAAATAATAATTTTTTAGAAAGGCAAAGGGACCACTTCAAAACAAAGCCATTTTTATCAACTCCACTATAAAAGTGAGCTCTAAAAGAATTACTTTAAAAGTAGTAAAACTTCCATGAAATTAAAGACATAGCTACCACAAATTTCTGTTGTACTTCAGTAACGAAAAAACTGTTTCCTTTAGAAAACTTAGGGCACAAACTTAAAAACACAAGTTGACCTTAAAATTTCAACACATTGCTTCCAATAAGGAAACAGTATTTTTACGCTGATTCACTCTTGAGTGTATACTTTCCAGGTGTTTGGGGTTTTTTGCTATCTCCAAGGAAGACAGACAAAGAATGCATAGAAAATGCCGTCAAATTTAAAGGCATTACTTTGTTTTGGATGTAATATTACTCTGCTGTCTTCACTTTCACTGTAGGGAAAATGCCCATTTCTGCTTTTGGTTAGTGGGGTATCTGTTATGGGAGCTCCACTAACTTCACTACAAATGTACCGATATAATACTTGCACGGATACCAAAGCAAACACGTGAAGTACTACTGTCCCGCATACACTTACAAGAAAGCAGACAGAAGCACTACATATAAACATCCCTGTTTAAGAAAAGCTTGCACAAGGCACCTCAACTCAGATACAACAATCCACCAGTAGGCGTTCTGCTAGACTTCTCTATTTCTTAAACAAAGTATCTAAAAAGTTCCCAATTTGTCATTCAGTGGGCATTTTCTATAGCTGTGCTGAATTATCAATGTCTAAGCCATAGCAAAAAGAAGACAAGTTTTACCATTCACTTCCACTGAAATAAAAGGCTGCAAATAAAGGCATTTCTGAAGTTAGACACACAAATGACAGTCTCAAAGAAACTAAATTTATTTCTCCACTACACAACTCTCTATTCTTTCTGTTTTAACTGCAGGTGACATTAGATACCTGTAACATACCTGTCTGTGATTTTCTAGCTCTCTACATTAGTCAACATGAGTCTTTAGACTATAACATGACAAGGAAAATGGAAACTAATACCAATACTGAATATGGTTGGCCCAAAGCATCTACCATACTAAAGTCAGTAAGAAAACTCACAGCATCTTCAATGGAGTCCAGATCAGATATTTGCCTTACAAAGCTGTCATCCAGCATCATCCCTATTCAGCTCAGAGAGAAGCATGACTACGTGTAGTATGTCTGTATTACTGCTCATTTTTATCGTCCTTCGTAGAAAAATTAATCAGGTTTACATAACTCTTTCCCATTATGTTATACATATCATTATTTCAAGCTATCTACATGAAAATAAATTATAGGGTGGTGGACCAGAAGCCTAGATCTCACTCTTCAGCTTTTAGAGACTTTTAAACCTCACATGGTTTAACCAACACTAAGTTAACGTCTAGCCAAGACTCAAGATTTGAAAGCCTCAGAGTTGAATACCTTACCACAATGCTTACAGCACCATTTCACAATTGCTTAAATTAGATTAAGTGTATTAGTAAACATGTGCACTTGCTGCTCTGTCCTTCGCTTCAGCGTTAGCACAGCTATGACTATCAAAATTATACATTTATTACGATAGTTCTAAACCAAACAGTTCTCCTCATTCAGCTGAGTGTGAATTTACACAGAGCAGAAGGGAATGAGCAGAGAGAGGTCTGAAGGACAGCAGTAGGATAACTGTGAGCAACAACCCAAAATTAAAATTAAGTCAATAATAAAAGCTATATAAAAACCCAATGAATTCAAGAAGTACAGAGAGCATTAAGGTAACATTCGTCAGCAGGAGGAGGATCTTCATGGTCTTTCTTACCTAACAGGTACCCAATCTGCTCACTCTCACACTCTGCCCCCATATCAACAAATATTCTCTTTTTTTTTTTCTTTCAAAGATGATGTAATTGATAACTACTGAAACTTAAAGACTTTCAGTGCTGCTGCTTCTACTTCAGATTTGCACACTGAGCCACTAAACCACCACAGAGAGCAGCTGAGGAAATCTGACAAACCCCAGAATCTCATGTAAGGGGGTGTGCAGGGCAGCATATACTGTACGCCGCAACCTGGATCTCACTACACCACTACCATGGGAGGTATCTGAAGGGACCAAACCCTACTGCATGGACACCTCACTGGGAACCGCAGGGGAAAGCTTCTGTTCTCAATGTAGTCCTTTTTTCTGAGGCCAAACACTTTGTTTCAGAGGACACACACTCTTACAGCAAAGGATGAGAAATCCCTAATAATAAAGTCACTTGCTCAGAGCATGAAACATGGGTTCCAGCCTCCCCATACCTGCCAGAGTCAAACCAATGTCTCCCAGAGAAATGTATTGCCCCTACCAGGAATATTATTAACACAGATGCAAGTGAAAACAGTTTATTTCTGACAAAAGTTCTTTTGACCAACTTTCAGAGCTCTGTAGAGGCTCAGCTGATGGGAAAATGGATATAAACTGGAGAGGGGCAGATTTAGACTAGACATAAGAAGGAAATTCTTCACTAGGAGAGTGGTGAGGCACTGGCACAGATTGCCCAGGGAAGCTGTGGATGCCCATGTCCAAAGTTTTGACATTTCCTTTCTTACCTTCTAGGTATTAGCTGATTGCCACACTGAAAACCTAACTGATAAACATGGTCAACATTGTAATAAAAAAAGTTCATGAAGTACTGAATTTGTTTCATAAAACTTCAGAATGTGGGCTAGAAGGAAAGACCAGGTAAGTACTTGTAATTGCTGTTTACCAGTACTAATGATATGTTAAATAATCCTTTAAGTGATCTTACGATGCAGAATCTAAAGACATTATTTGCTGACTTACACATTTGGAAAGTAATAGTTCTTCACATTAAATAACTCCAAGATCTGCTTTTTGGCAGAAGATCTCCCCGACAAGCATTTTCATGTCAGTGTTTATCTAAACCAATTAGCTTACCAGCTTGAACACCTCTTATGAAACTCTTTTTTTCCCCCTGACTTCTTACTTTCCTGTTTTGTAAAGAAACCAAATGAATACCATAGTGGTGTTTTTCTTGCCTTTTTTTTTTGTTGGTTTTTTTAAACTGTTAATATACGAAGTCACATAAATCTTACTGAATGACTACGGCAAATTCTTTCAATAGCTTCATATTGTTACCCTTTACAAAAAAAAGGAAAAGGAATGTGACTGTGGGTTTTGTGCAGTCTCTGACAAGCGAGGTTAAAATCCTCTCGTGCAAAGTCAGAGGCCTCCATTCAGCCAAAACTGCAAGAGGCTGCAAGAACTAGATGTGGTGGTTGCAAATAATTTGCCATTAAAGTAAAATATATCCTCAAGAACTATGTGGGTACACCAATAATCCTGACATGGAACCAGCCTACCTCAAACCTGGCCACAGAGTTCAGGTTTGGCAAAAAGTTAAACTGGAGATCTGTTCCTAAGAAGTAACTGCCTTAGAAGTAAACAAATTGCAAAGGTCTTTCTACAAGTTCAGTTCCCCTGATCCATTTTATCCTGTACATTTGGAATACCTTCCAAAATAATTCAGAAGGCTTCTTTCTTTCCTATTATTCCTAATATAGCAGCTGATTTTTTTTTTTCCACAGGACAGACATGCTTTGCACTTGCAAAGTATTTTGAATAAGAATTTTTAGTCATGGAACATTTGGCAAATTTCTGCCAACTCCAATTAAACTTTTAATTTCAAATCCTATGATTTATAAAGTATAAGCTTGAGCAGAGCCAGAATTTGCCAGTGTTATAGAAAGCCATTTAACTAATTTCCTGCATATAAAGTGGACAGAAATTTCCAATACTGATATTACTTGAATCATGTTTGCAGAGTGATTGAATAAACAGGGTGTTTTTTTTCATTTAAAAAAATTGCAAATGAGAGTTCAGGAACTTGGGTATTTTGTTCTAATTCAGGCATCTCTCTTCATACCTGACATTTTAATCCTATTCCTATCCATCAAGAACCATGTTGACAAGACTGTTTACAAATTCTTTTTCCATTTTCCTTCCCTCTGAACACTGTCCATGTCCATTTTTCAAGCTTTTCATCTTTACGATCCTTGACTGGTGATGAGACCAAGCTGAGTGCTGCAGTTGCCACGCCAGAAGGACAGGATGTCATCCAGAGGGACCTGGACAGGCTGGAAGCGGGCATGTGTGAACCTCATGAGGTTCAACAAAACCTAGTGCAAGGTCCTACACCTGGGTCAGGGCAATCCCCGATTTCAGTACACTATGGGGGATGATGTGATTGAGAGCTGCCCTGCAGAGAAGAACTTGGGGGTGGTGGTAAATGAAAAGCTCGACATGAGCTGTCAATGTGCACTCAGAGCCCAGAAGGCCAACCATATCCTGGGCTGCATCAAAAAGAAGCGTGGCCAGTAAGGCGAGGGAGGTGATTCTGCCCCTCTATTCCTCTCTTGTGAGACTTCACCTGGAGTATTGTGTTCAGTTCTGGAATCCTCAACATAAGAAGGATATGGAGCTGTTGGAATGGGTCCAGGGAAGGGCTGGAGCACCTTCCCTATGAGGACAGGCTGAGAGAGCTGGGGTTGTTCAGCCTGCAGAAGAGAAGGCTCCCAGGAGATCTTACAGCGACCTTCCAGTACCTAAAGGGGCTACAAGAAAGCTGGGGAGGGACTGTTCACAAAGGTTTGTGGTGATAGGACGAGGGGAAAAAACAGATATAAACTGCCTAAGGGCAGATTTAGACTAGACATTAGGAAGAATTTCTTCATGATGAGAATGGTGAGACACTGTAACAGGTTGCTAACGGAGGTTGTGGCTGCCCCATCCCTGGAGGTGTTCAAGGCCAGGTTGGATGGGGCCTTGGGCAGCCTGATCTAATGTGATGTCCCTGCCCACGGCAGGGGGGTGGAAACAGATTACCTTTAAGGTCCTTTCCAAGCCAAACTATTCTATGATTCTATGACTTTGCTTCCTAGCCCATCCCTTTCAAACCCTGAATCTACAGATTAAAGCTCAGAAAGATTTCATGCTACGTAACCTCTACTAGCCTGCTGCAAGTAAGTCCAGTCATAATGATTTGAGGTCTTATACACACTTCTGATGCATCGTGCCATGCCGCCCCCTCTCCACAGGATACACTGCAGGGTACATAAAGAGGTTTTCCTGAATTAATCTATAAAGCACGACTCCAAACATCACCTCAGGATGTATCTGGATACCTGTTACAAATGGCCAAACCTGTGCTACTGTCCCTAATAAGCAAGGTCTACTAGATATTCTGTAGCACCTCTGAGAAACATTGTTCTACACAGCAGCAGAAACATTTTCTATCGCCTTTCAAGAGTTTCCTATCTTGCAAAGTGGGCTCATCACTGCAAAGCTGCAATGGAAATGGTGATTCTGTTCTTCAAAGTAATTTCTCCCTGAAAGCTAGACTATAAAAGGGTTGGAGGCTTAAATCAGCAACCCCTAACACACATACATGCACATTGTTCAGAACTACAGAAAACGAAGCGTAAAGCTGAGGCTGCAGGGAGGGGCAGAGAGGTGTGGCGTTTCTTACCCGTTCTTGCTGCGTATCATAGAGGGAGGTAGGGGCCATCATTTTAAATGGATCAGATAACAAATGGACATGTTAGTATTATCTTATCTGATTATTAGTTGCTCCCTCTAGATAGCTTTATAATCATGGTCTCAGAAAAATTTACTTTGCACATCGAAACATTCGCAAATGTAAGCAAAAGCTGCTGCTGGGACTTCCCATGAGTTATACAAAAAATGCAGCTCAAGAACCTTCATGCAAGGATCTATCAGTCATCTGTCAGTGGCTGCTGTAACTGCTCACGCGTATTTACAATGCAAAAAACTGATCTGCATAGTCCATGATACTGTTTGCATAATTCCAGGTAAGCCTAACATGTTTATTAGCATTAACTGGACCCATGAAGTAACAAAGCTTCTTTTACCATTAGGCACTGCACATTTCTGCTAATGTTATCACAAAAATTACTTTCAAACTGGCAGTATTGTGCTTTAAAAAATCCCATACTTTCAATCTATCTCAACTATTGTGGTCAGCAAACCAAATAATGCCAAGAACAAGCTCCAAAATGTAAACAGAGGGTACATATAATATTTTCTGAATTGAAACAGCTTGAAACTATCTTCAGGACTTGTATGACTAACTGCAGGGTGCAGTTCTGCACTTTTCTCCATCACTGTGCATTGGAAGCTTTTCCCAAAATTCTGCCCCAAAAAACTTTTATGCAAAATCAAAATGAAACAAGAAGACAACTGTAAAAATAGTAGTATTTTTAAAGATTTTCCCATTTTCTCATTCCCTTAAAGGGCTCCCTTACAAATGAGAGTATTTAGAAAGGCTCAAGTAGACTTGTAAGTATTCTGAAGGATTATATTATGCTACCAGATACTGTGATACCTGAACACAGTCCCAACAGCAGTGCTTTAGACTCAAAATCCCACTTTAAAGGAGACATTTCCAGCTAGGAAAGCAAAAGAATATATTTGCCTCTTAGTTGCTTAAAAACTATTAATCAACATGTTGGTTTTCCTTTCTGCTCGTATCAGCTTTTATATAGTACCCCTTAAGTAAAAAAGTGTTTCATAGCCCACTCTTCTCCTTACAATACTAGGTACCTAAAGGACAGTAAAGGAGTCAGCAAGAAAGTGACTTCATATAAATAACAGAAGTGGTTCGAAGAAACACCTACTCCCACATGGACATACAATAAATACTGTCAAGAAGTGTTTCAGAACTAGAATTTGACTGAACTGGCATTTCTTGAAGTATGATTGTTCTTATTCATTGCACATTATTTTTAAGAAGAAAGAACTGAAGCAATCCACTGTGTTCAAGTTAGAAAGACTGCAAAAAACCCAAACCTTTGCTACAAACACATTTGGGTTTAAACAGTCCCTCCTTCACTATGAATCAGAGTAGAGGAAAACAAAGGACTCCAGCAGCCTGAATTTATAGAAAAGGAGAAAAAAATGTTTCCTTCTTCTGCAAGCAGGAGAGGAGCAGTTGTGTTTCCTAGAGAAGAAATGGGAACAATTCTAAAGGGAAGAGAGAAGCATTTCAAATGCATAGGAACAAAGAACTCATTTTATTCTGAGCTTCCATTTTCCTTTTTAAGCAATTACATACACAGAGAAATTACTTTCACTTAGACAAGCTAACAGACTTGGACTTACAGCCCAAATACTTCAGCTTCTCTTGCCTTTCTTTTAATAATTGAAAGATTTTTGGCAGTTATGTATTAGGACACAGCTAGTAAAACAAAAACTAATAAGAAAAACTGGTTCGAGAAGGTCAGTCAAACTTACAGCAGATATTTACATTTTTCATTTAATTTTTACTTGCAATTTGTATGTGTCATTTCATTTACTAAGAAGTTTCCTGACATGGAGGAGTCTTTAACTGGCTATGCAATAGCCATGCAGGTTTAGTGTGGCTACATAAAAACAGCCTCTCCATTATAAGTCTTTTAATGCTCATTTGAAGACTCGCCTACTACACTAGAAAACTTTTAGGGGGGTAAAAAGGGAATTTTCAGTGTGCTAAGTACTTCACACTGTCTCTGTCCGTAGGTGGACACCATCATTGCATGTAAGAAGGCAATAAGCCACTTACCAGAAGCAGTCTTACAGTAACTTAGGAGTGTCTGAGCAGGTAGCTCTTGAAAGGCACCCAAGAAGGTCAAAGTTCCCTGCCCTGCTTTCTCTATACCTACTTCCCCATAGACTTAGGGAGTTGACTCAAGCAAAGTCTCCTAACAGATCCTTTTTCATTGCAGGAATCTGAAATACATAATTTTAATCTTCCTACATTTTTATCGCATTTGCTAGCCACTGCAATTACCTCAATATCATATTTATTACAGGGTTCTCCATCCAAGGATTTCAAACTGTATTTAACAATTAAGATGGTCTCATATCCCAGTAAGGCAGTGAACAAACTGTTACATGAAGCTAAAGCACAAAGTCATAGAAAACTTTGTTAGGATTGTAACAGAAAATCTGTGGTACAGCCAGAAACAGACTTCCTGGCTCCCAGCCCTATGTCTCCACCATAATAAATTCCTTCCTGTACATAACACATGCTCAAAGAGAAACTCCAGAAAATAGACTAAAAATGCTAAAACCCATGAAAATTATCAGCTAAATAACAACAGGGTAAAGAAAATACTGCCCCTGACAGGATTTGTCTTCACTGTATAAGACAGCAGCAGTTCTTTTACATAAGGTTGCTTAACTGAAGTGAGAACAAATGCCTGTACCACGACAGTCATGCATCTAAAAGCAGTAATGTTATAGAATAACGGACTTGCATACAGCATTTTGTGCATCTCTGACAACCCCTTAACTGTGCATACTCTGGCTTTGGAAGCACTGTAGGAATTTATTACAAACTTATTAATGTTGAAGTTATTTTTTTTATCTAAAGCAAAAGCTTCACACTAGTAGCATCAGGCTACATGCAGAACAACAAGACAAGTTCAAAATTAATTTCACCTTTGACTACAACTTCTATTTGATTCCAGCATTGAAAACTAGACTAACACTACAGGCTACACGCAACACCAGCCAAAACAACTCCGAAGGCTTGGAAAGACTTCAAATACTTGTTTTATCTCAGTGAAATATTTCTTTATCACTCAGCTCAGACTTCCAAATTTAAGAAATCTTGCCTGTTTCCTAAATGACAGCAAGTCTCCAACTCTGTGACATCTAGGGGTAGGAGGAAGCAGCAGTTGGTGGTGGCAATGTGTTCTATGGCCTTTCTGCCCCCCTGTTCAACACTGGAATAAGTTTGCCACACAAATCCAAGATCACTCAAGGTTGTAAAGAGTCCTAGATATCTAAATTCGGGTACCTAAACTCATGGAATCGGAGCTAAGTAATAACCAACTAAAGGAGTACATGAAATCTGTTCACTGCTGAAGCGAGAGATTACTTCCATCATCTCATCAGCTCTTAGCTTTAAGGAGTCCCTGCTTATTCTGCCTTCAATGCCTCTTCAAGAGCTGCAGGAAGCCTGTTGATGGGAACGCAGTCTTTGCTTATCTAGCACTAGCAAAATGTGACAGGCCACTACTCATTCCCGTCTCTGATGCAGATAGATTTACATATGCATCTCCCTGCAGTGGCAGCATCATTTCCTTCGGGGAAAAGAAAAAAACTCTTAGCATATAGTGCCCTCCTTGCAACTGCTTCCTCCTCCCTACTCCACCTTCCCATCCCAAAGGAAAATTTGCCCACGATGAAGGAACACAAGGTCATTACCATGTCAATTCTTCCTCCACAATAACTGGCAAACTTTTTTTAATTTTTAAAGTGTTGGGGCTTACTGAATGCTTTTCCAAATCTAATGGCACAGGGCCCAATATCTTGAAAGGCGATCCAACGAAAGGAAAGCATGCAATGAAGTTTCCTCCCTGCCTGTGTTGGAGCCTAGCCAGAAGAGAAGCTGCTCTCGACTTCCACGCCTTGCAGTGCACTCATGCAGGTTCTTCAGCTTGGAGAAGCTCACATAAATTATAACACTGTTTGATAACAATCAGCTGCATCTAACTTAAGGAAATGGGTATGCAATTCACCTTTGCCATTCACACTTCTGCTCTAAAATGAGTCAGACTGCCCGCTCAGTCAAATACCTCCTCACTGAAATGGGATACAAAGCGAAAACCTGTCAGCTTGGGGTTTTCAAATTTCTTTCTGCAGACAGAGAAACCCTGCAGCTGCGTGCTACTTCTGGAAGTATCCAAACATCACTTAGTTCTTCATTTAGCGTAAAGTACGTGTACTGGTCTGCACCAAAAAGGTGCAGGGGTAAAAGAAAGTCCAAGGACAGTAGAAGCATATAACTAAGCCCCTAAAATACAGCTCTGAGTAGCAGCCACATTCTTAATAGGAGCAATAACACGGGCCACAGCAAGGCATGGGCTCTGATGGAAGGACTAAAGGCTGAGGATGGGCTTTCATGATTGCTCTGTCACACATTTACCATGGTAAAACAGCCAGTACTCCTCCTCTGTGCACCCACACCTTCTCCCAAACAGAAAATTGGGTACCAATGAATAAAAGAGAGACACTCATTTCTGTAAGTTTTTCCACTCTAAACATGAATTATTACTTGAGGTTTTGACATGTCAGATTTCTGTACTTCAGGGATCTTCCTTCCAGTAACCAAGCCTGCCTCACACAGTTTTCCTGTGCAAACAAAGCCAGAGCAGGAAAAGCCCGACGCAGAACTCCGACTGCAGCAAGAAAACTCTCCCTTCACTGTGCAAGGGTGCTGGGAACAGAAACAAAATTTAACCATGCGTGAAGACATTTTTACGAGGAAAGCCAGGTGAGGAAATTTTATGCTGAGGTACCCGTTAAGTTGGACACACACAAGAGACTTTGCCAAGCTCACATTTTCCTTTCTTACTGAGTTAGAAGTGGAAAATGCACTACACAACAGTTAGTGTATGAATTTCAAAAATAGTTAGAAAGGTTTCTTGTGGTTATAGCTCACTGAAGTGAAACTGCCTAATTTCACCTCAAAATCAAGGTGAAAGACTTTCACAGAAGAAATTTACCACAAAAACTTGAAATAAAATAAGCAAAGCCCATTTTTGCATGTTTTTGAAATTTGTCTGACATACCTTACATTAAGAAACTATGCCAAAACCCCATGAAGTGCTATAATTTACTCTCCTTTACAGCAGACTAGAAAGGTTTTGCCCAGAGCCCTGCTTAGGTACCACTGATTGAAATCTAGTTCAAAAGAACCATGCCACCCAGCCAGATATGAAGAGATTTGTTATTCTAAGGCTTAGAAATAGACTGGTTTTGATGCCAGAAGTAAGTCTATCCAAGCTGTTGTTAAATAAATGAGTCTGTCTAAATGAAGATTTATCCCATATCTGCCCCAAAGGCAATAAGAGTTGCTTTTTTTAATATTTACTTAACAATTTAATTAGTTACAACATGTTTTCATTTCATTAATCCGTGACTAATAGAAGTATTTTGTGCATGTGAGATAACTGCCCCCTTTAAATTATCAGAAACAATTGCATTAGCACAGTACTTATTTTGCTATATTTATTTTGTGCTTACATATTGAAGAAAATGCTTTCTGTACCACAAATTCTTCAAACAATTGAGGCAGGTTTTTTCTGTAAAAAGAAGCATCTTTCCAATTCGAAAGAGAGCTTAGGATATGCTTCCTAATGCAGAACAAATTTTCTCCTTCCACTGCAACACATCTCAGTCCTGGGAAGACCCAGAGCAACCCACAGGTTCATGATCTTTATGCCTTCCACTTTCAGTAATTATTTGCTGAAATTATTTTATTACCTATTAATGTTACCTTATTCCTCCTGAGGTTTGTACTTGAGGGAAATGAGACAGAACTACTCAACTGACTTCTGGTGATTAACAGGTTGTCTACCACAAGCAAAAATATCCATCAAAAAAGGTAGTGGTGGTTCAGTCCTACATAAAATATAAAATCCCACAATTACTTCTATCTCCAAAGATAAGCAGGAATTTAAAGGTACAGGAGGTATTCAGGCACTGAAAAGCCTCATCATAACTGAAGAAAAAGATTTTGCAATGAAACTTTTGGACTCCCAAAAGCATTGACAGTGGACCTTCCAGAGAGCATGGAAAGAGTTAACCAGAGCCTGCAGCTGCAGCAGCTCTGCTGGTGACCATTTGCAGCCTGCAAGGTACAGTCCCAGCAGACACATTATCAGATTAGGGGAAGGCAAACAAACTGAATTGAAACCATTCTTCAGGGAGACCGACCTCTTCTTCCTGTGATGTCATGCTACAAATTGCCTGAGCTCTTTTCTCTCCTCTCCAGAAGGAGCCAGGCTGGCGAGCGGCTGCTGGGGCACGGGAAGCCAGGGCTGTGCTCTGCAGGAACAAACACGCTCTGGAATTTGGTTTCTGCCCTGGCCAGCAGCTTGCTTCCCACCCGGTGGGGCGAGCCAGCAAGCAAGCGCTCCCAGGATCCGGAAAGCTCCTTTTACAAGAGAGAAAACAGAGAGAGAAATGCAAGTGCCGACACTTCGTGGCACCTGGAAAATAATTTCCTAAAGCATATGTTCCCAGCAAGTCTGGATGGAGAAGACTTTGCCATCACTGTCTGCAGCCTAGAATCAGGCAGAAAGTTCTACAGCAGCTTCATCAAATCAAGGGGGAAAATGGAACTAAGTGAGCAACAGGATGACCTCATCTGCCACAAATAACACCGGTTTTGACTTTTGAATACTGGCTATGTGATTACAAATAGCACTTTGGAGAGACGAGCGACCTCCTGGTGACAACCGCCAGAGATGTGCACCCCTGCTAGACAGCTTGTGTTCCTTCTCTGAAGCTTCACATTGCAACAGACTCACAAAAGCACCCAGTTCAAACACATCTGCGAGCTGTTCCGGAATTTAAAAAAAAAAAAGTTGCAATAAAAACACCAGAGAAACCTCCTAATCACAGGAATTTTAAATATATCATTATAATGGTAAGCTCTAATTGTTCCACTGAGGACTCCTTTAAATATACTTTGTACGGGTGTATCTTTAGTATGGTGTTTGTTCTCGGCCTCATAGCAAACTGCGTTGCTATCTACATTTTTACTTGTACTTTAAAAGTGAGAAATGAGACTACAACTTACATGCTTAACTTAGCAATATCGGATCTGCTTTTTGTGTTTACATTACCCTTCAGGATTTACTACTTTGTAGCAAGAAACTGGCCATTTGGAGACATTCTTTGCAAGATCTCTGTCACCCTCTTTTATACAAATATGTATGGGAGCATTTTATTTCTGACCTGCATAAGCGTTGATCGCTTTTTAGCTATAGTGCACCCCTTTCGATCCAAGACTCTCCGAACCAAAAGGAACGCAAAGATCGTCTGTGCTGCAGTATGGATAACAGTGTTAGCAGGCAGCACACCAGCAAGCTTCTTCCAGTCTACAAACCGCCGTAACAATACTGAACAAAGAACGTGTTTTGAAAACTTTTCAGAGGATACATGGAAAACCTACCTATCCCGGATTGTTATCTTCATTGAAATAGTTGGATTTTTCATTCCACTCATCTTGAATGTGACCTGCTCTACTATGGTCTTACGGACTTTGAATAAACCGCTTACACTAAGTCGGAATAAATTAAGCAAGAAAAAGGTACTCAAAATGATTTTTGTCCATTTGGTGATATTCTGCTTCTGCTTTGTGCCTTATAATGTTACCTTAATACTTTACTCTCTTATGAGAACACAGACCTGGATTAACTGTTCAGTGGTAACAGCAGTCAGGACTATGTACCCCATCACTCTCTGCATTGCTGTTTCAAACTGCTGTTTCGACCCTATAGTCTATTATTTCACATCAGATACAATTCAAAATTCGATAAAGAACCGATCCACCAGACCACGGGACATCAGATTCTCTGACAGGCCAGTTTCAGAAAGCTTCATTCAACACAGCCTTCAGACTGTAAAAATGAAAATATTTGATAGTGATTCTACAATATAAACAGTATTAATGGACTACTGGGACTAAACTGGAATTAGAAGCCTGCACATTTCTTCAACTGTGCAAATATATTCTGATATGTAAATGTTACACTTCCTTCTCATCAGAAAAGTTTATGCATAAAGACTGTAAAAGTATTAAGCATAGTAGTACACAGGAAAGAGTATTTTAAGAAGTTATGTCAAATGTCTGTTCTGATATTAGAAAGGAACTTTTGGTTTCATACTAGGTTAACCAAAGTCCAAAGAGTGACTTGTCAAGTCAAAACCAAATGAAAGTGGGTGGGTTGGTTTTTTTTTTCCTGAAGGTAAAAATATTGCTAATTTTTTATAATGATATGTGTTTCCAAGTTAGCAAGGCCTGGAGTGAAACTACCTGGTTTACAATGCAGTATCCAGCTGCTGAGGAAAAAAAGCACCAGACTGATCCTATCACTTCAGCTACTGTGCCTGTTTCAGTGTTTCCTCTTCTCTTACTCCTCCCTCTTGTCCTTCTCCCTGTGCCTTCCTTCTTAGGGAGCACTATGTTCATGAGCACTTCGATCAATGGGCTACAAGAACTTTGTTTCTCCCAGGTTTATCTGATAAAATGTATGCTCTCCACAAGCCAGGGCCCCATAAAGCAATTAAATCTTCTGGTAGTTTAGTGCATCTGGAAACAACTCAGACAAACTGGTTTTTCTTCTCACCTCTGTCTCAGATTTCTGCATAATTATAACGAAATAACCCCTGATGACTGAAATTAGTGCTTTAGGTACAGTAACAATTTATTAAACTCTTTTGTGAGAAGTTCTCAGTTCAACAAGTTCTCAGAAGTTTAACAGACATCTGAGCAAAACAACAAACTCCCAGTAAGGTAATTCAACCCCAAAGTAGTAGTTTCTTAGAAAAACATGACCTTTGCTAACTAGAAAAATGCACGTGCACCAACTCAAATATTTCTTCTAGTTAACAATTTGGTGTCCCACAAAGAAACTCAAGGCACTGAAACTTTTAGAGTGAAACTTCCTCTTAGTCTTTGTGTCTTAGAGATATTTTTAATAGAAGCATTCATAATTTCAAATGCTATTTTCTTGCAAACTTTATAAAGCATAAAAATAAATTACTTGGGGCTATTGCTGGCAAAATTAATCAAGACACTTTGAAAAGCCAAAGCCATGTAAAAGGAAGAATCTACATATATTACTGTTACAAACAGGAATACATAGACAAGTGCTTTAAAACATCCTGCTGTATATGTTTCCCAGCTATTAGAACATTGTACATTTTCCTCAAAATTAATTTAACATCGCTGTAAAAATGAAATAAATACTTAAAAGGTAAAAGTAAGTAGTAAGTGTTGGTTTTTCCTCCCCAAAAAACTAAGGAATCAATCTGCACTTTAGATTTAGGGCACTCAGTTGCAACACAGATACAGCACCGAGTCATTTTCACTTCAGGGCACTATATGGAAGGACAAATCAATGCTGGAGAAAATGCATATTGAGCTGTCAGAGTACACGATATGTTATCTGATTGAGTTTGCTTCCCTTTGCAAGCCTGCTGCCTGATTACAAATCAGCTGTGCATTGCCTACTACTCTGGAAAACTAAGTTACTCAAAGACTGCTAAAAACTAATGCTGACCGACTTTTAAACTTCACAGCATTCTAAATCTTTATCCAACAACTTATGAAAAGAAAATTCAAACAGTATGAGGTTAAGCTACAAAGATCACACAGATATAAATGTATAATATCTGAAAATAGTCAATTATCTTGTTTGGAAACCCTAAAATCTTCTGATTCATATCAGACTTCAGAAAAACTCGTTAAACTCTCAGCATGAGTAGAAAATCTGTATGTTTTCCATATGCTACTGACAAATACAAAGTCACTGACAAATCCGGAGTTCAAAAGCCAGATATGCACCTCTAATGTCTCAAAACACCTCTCTCTAAGGAGCATATTTAATATTAGACTCCCTCCAAAGACTGAGGCTAAAGCCTTTAATGTCACTGGTGAGCTATGTTTCTGGACTACTCTCCCAGAGCCTGGGAAGCTGTTACTCGGTTGAGTGGCAACTTATTCATTACAGCTGTTAACACCCTGCAGCCTCACCCTGGTAAGGAGAAGTTGCTCTTGCTGAGATTACAAAACTGCAGAAGAAAAAAAATATAAATCACCACTGACTTAAAAGCAGAACGAGAAGATAAAGCCGCATGGATGGGTATTCCCCTTAAAACCAGACTTTCCTTGGGTATAGCAGCTGAAAAAGCCTGGAGAAGCATGAAGAGTAGCTCCTTCTACCTTGCACTCAACTCTCCAGGCCAGCAGTTTCTGCTTCTTGAGTTAGCTTAGTGCAACAGCACAATAGCTTTCCAGCCAGTTAACAGCTTGGTATCTCAAAACTGTTTGAGGAAGCTTTATATTCTTTATTATTAAACAGATTTCACTCTTTCCACAGGGGAAAAAAAAACCAACAAACCAAACAAAACTCAAACAAAAAAACCCCACAGTCAAAACAGCAACATCTGTGATTTAGAGAATCTGACCATTGCTTGAGAAATTCCTGATCAGACTGATTCAGAAGAGGGGGAGTGAACCTGTACCTCCCACAACAAGCCAATATACAGCCAAGCTACCAGCTTTTCAGAACTGGATGAGGTTTCCTCCACCTTTTCAGGTTCTGCAACAGGATTATCCTGGAGAGCTGGCACATTTCTGAACAGCTGCGGTCTTTCCCTCTGCTTCTGCCTTTGATACCAACTCTTCTGTCTCTCTGGTAAGAACTTATTTAAATTTAAATCTAGATGAGGAGTTATGCTTCCAAGTCACGCCTAGGCATCTCATATAAAACAAAAAAAGCTTATATTGCCTGAGCTCCTGAGCATCCAAATGCATTGCATCCAGTATTTCCTAAATGCACATTTATTTTTACTCATATGCCTATGCAGGGAGGGTTAGGAGCTCAGTTTTAGGATCAAAACTTACAAATTTGTTCTTTGTATTCTGGTTTCTTCATGTACAGAGTGTAGGTATTGCATACTTACATAAAAATAAAAGCTGTGAGATTTTAGTTGATTCCAAGCAAATTTTGATCTAAACCACTGATAACTAGATAATTAAGCAGCAACATCAAAAGACAAATGGTAAAGAAACAAACGCTATTAGCATCTCTGATTTACCTCAACATAAAAATATAAAAATATAAATCACAACTGACTGTGGAGAGGAGGGAGCTAGCCTATTCTCCCAAATGACGAGGGACAGGACAAGACGGAATGGCCTCAAGCTCTGCCAGGGGAGGTTCAGGCTGGGCATTAGGAAAAAATTTTTCACAGAAAGGGTCATGGGGCACTGGAATAGGCTGCCCAGGGAGGTGGTTGAGTCACCTTCCCTGGAGGTGTTTAAGGCACTGGTGGACGAGGTGCTGAGGGGCATGGTTTAGTGTTTGATAGGAATGGTTGGATTCGATGATCCGGTGGGTCTCTTCCAACCTGGTGATTCTATGATTCTATAACATTACTTAAAAGCAAAAGATTTTACATTCTATACTTTTTATCTTCTGCTTGAAAATTTGATTTCTGGCTTTCTCAGGAACAGAACGCAACTCAAAATTGGTTTCATTCAGTATATGCATCTGATATTTAAACAAATACCAACTCAAATACATCTTTATATTTTTAATCTAAAATTGCTTTAAAAAAAATCCCATCGATGATGGCAGGTAGGAAATCCTTAACTGGAATCAACCTCCAAACTTTTATTTCTTGATAAAGTAACTTCAGCCACAGAAATCCAAAGATTAAAAAGAACTCATGAGATCAGGTAGAATATATGAATGGCTGTACCAGATCAGACCCCAATGGTTCAGCTCATCTACAATCCTGTCTCCAACCATGGCCGAGGCTGGATGCCTGCGGAGGAAGATAACAGTAGGGGAGGCAACAAGGCTTTCTCTCATCCAAGAGAGTTCCACTACACCAGTTGTACCTCAGGACTTTCTGGGTCAGATGTGTTTGTGTGTTCAAACTCAGGTAAAACAGCACTGAAACCAGGGACATTCACTTTGAGATTGATACTTTTGAAAATCCCACTTAGTATCCCCACAGTATCCTCTAATATTATTTATTCTTCCAAGTTATTTTATAGGAGTTTTATCGATGAAGAGCACTTTGTTCACACTTTGCCAGCAGTACATGTAGTATTATAAGGTTCTTGCACCTGAGCAGACCTGCAGATCCTGACAAGTTCCCTTTTTTGCAAGACTGGTATAATTTATACTTCAAGGTTACTGGCATTTGAGGATCACTCACAAAATGAAAGAGGGTACATTTCAAAAGCTAATGCAAAATGTAAATCAGAACAATTCTAAATCTAGAAGTTGTAAATGTCAGGGCTGCATTTGTTATCCAGTTGACAAAGTGCTGAAATAAATATTTAAATACAACTGACAATCATTAGCGCATTTTCAGAATGCACTTAATAGTGCTCATTTAAGATGAATGCAAATTCATCTTAAGATGAATGCTTTTCAGATGAATTCTGCAAAAATTGCTGCTTTATAAAAGGAAGTTGCTTGTACACGATCTTCACTCTCCTGTAAAATTCTGCAATGTTACATCTACTAGTTTTTTGAAGTCTGTCCTGGTAAACACTTTCTAAAAGCAACTACTAACATAATAAAAACTGAAAACACTCCTGGTCACTAAGAAGTGATACTGGCTTACAAAAGATTTACCATTCATGACAGCATCAAGAACTACACTTGGCTAAAGCTGGAAGCATCTGTAATAAAACTCTGATGCTTTTCTGAAGTAGTGTAAAAAGCACCCACAGCATTGCAGATATTTCTTAATGGAGAAATTTGTTAATTACAGTAAAACATAGCAAAAAAATGAAACTACAGATACTGAAGAAAATATCAAAAACATCTGCCTTTCAGCCTTAAAAAAAATATCTTTCATTAATGAAATCAAATCTGAAAACTTTTAGTCTACATGTTTATGTAAGTAATGTAACACCTTCTATGTGTGAAAGAAACTTTCCCATATATATTGCATGCTCACATTGAGTTTCACATACTCCTGTGGGTTGGTATGTGTGAAAAAAAAATAAAGTCAGCAGCTATTTCTATCCAGATTAGATCTGTGGGTTCCTCTGAGCTGCTGGAAGGTGCAGCAGGCACAGACATAGCATACCAAGCATAGGCTTTGTTCTGGGCATTCAGCTGTACAATATGCACTTACCAGCCTGCATCTAACCCATTCTGACAAGCAAACCCAACCCAAATGAAGAGGCATTACCATTCTAGAGGTCAGTGAACACTATAGTTACTCCACAGTTATAAATAGGGAGATCCTCATCCCCAACAAGGACATTTTTATTACAGAAAAGTTAGTGTTGGAGTTATAATCAGTGATACAAACATACAATTGAAATACCATAAACTTATACAGTATAAAAGCAGGCACAAAAGCACTTTTTTTTTTTTTTGGTAGGCCAAATAAAACAAACACCCATGGTTTGGTTTGCATGTATGCAATATCTTAAAGAAAATGCAGCAAGCAAAGAGACAAAACCCCCACTTCCAATGACACTGAATTTGGCAGTTTGATGAGATACTGTTATTCCCTTAAGAGCTTGAAAACTGAGTATGTAGCTGAACCTCTGCTCCCCACTCCCTCCACTAAAATGTTGTTTGGCATCTACTCTGCTTCCTAACTTTTCTATGAAAGAGAGAATTAGCTTCTGTTAACTCTAGAATGGCTCAAATTGCACAGTAATAAGGTCAGAAACAGCAATAATAGCTAATGACAGTTATTCAGGACTGTGGTTCAGCTAAAGTAAGCAAAAAAAAAAAAATCCCAGAACAAAACAAAACTTCATTCTACTCATTTTATCATTTTTGTTTCATTACAAAGATTTACAAAACTGCAAAGTTAGAGAGCATAATTGGATCCAAGGAAGAAGCAGCAGGGATATGGCCACAGAACGTAACCCAAGCATTATTTACTTTTGTATTTAGGGAGACAGTGAAATCAAATTCACTCCAATTCAGCAAGATATTACAAAATTAGAGAACTGCAAGTATATATGTCCCTGGATTCTAACATACTATTTTCCTTATGAGCAATTTTTAAAAATTCCTACAAAGTGTTTGCAATGCAGATGCAGGATAAAAACCTGAAGTCCAAACTATCTAGAAACAGTGGGACTAAAATGAGAGTCCTACAGCCATGGCATGACCACTGAAATACTGGGCAATATAAAAAAGCTTTGAAAAGCAAGTATTCCCAGAAACAGATTTCACTATTTTTTGTTAAACTGTAACCAATAATCAGGATAGTCTCAGGGAAAGAGACTAAGAGTATATCATGTTAACCAAGTCTTATGTCTGTATGCGGGGCCAGAGGAGACACAGGCAAGACCTCTTTAACGCATCAACAGAGCTGCAAGCTCCATCGATCAGATTATAAAACCCACCTCTATATTGCAGCTGTAAATTTATAGACAGAAAGATCATGATACAGAGATCAGCTACTTCTGTAGCCACACTGCAAATGACCTTCACAAGAACAGAAAGCACAGCAGTGACTATAAATGAGATCTATAGCACAAGTAGTCACCTAATGCAAAACTAGGTGTAATTAAATACCCCTCTAGTCCTGAAAGGAAAAGGGAAACACAGTTATGAAGACTAAGCATATGATTTACTTCTATTAACTTTTACAGATAAACATTATACACTTAGTTTAGGTTTGTCACCAAGACAGATGCTCTCTACAGTCAGTGGACTTCAAAAAGTAAATAATTCCATTGTAAAATACCTGTTTAAGATAAATAGAATTATTTGCTTCCTGGAAGTGCAGCTCTGTCTCAAGTATAGAGAGAGCCTAAATACCTAATGTATGGAAGCCTAGCAACATAGGGAAACTCTATATTTTAAAGCAGCAGATGAAATACAGAAAAACTTAAATCCTTAATCAAGAATGGCATCCAAATTTCACAGAAGAAGAACTCCGCATAGCTGCTGTGTCTTAGGTAATCCCTTTGGTCGTGTTTGTACTTGAATCAAAATAGCATCTTAGGGGTTGGGCTAATTGGTCTACCTGCAACAGATAAATCCACTAATACTGTGCTAACATAACCAGGATCTTGCAACCCTGGTGAGTGTTTTGCACACTTAACAAGTGTCTACCACGAAGTGAACGCATTGCCAACACAGACAAAAGCAGGAAATGCAGGACCTCAGCTCTAAGTGTTCTGTTTTCTCTTCCAGTAGCCCAGAGGATTTGCTTGGACGGTAACACCCAAGCATGAGTAACAACTTAAGTCATCTTCAGGATAAATAGGAGTGGCAGGGAAGATTTTCAAAGTGATGGTGCAGACAGTAAAGTGAAGACTATCATTCAGTATTCTTCCTGCTTTTCCAATTTGCCTTCAGCTGTTCAGGCAAATAAAAGTTTAAAGCCTCAAAAAGCACAGCACGATTTCTATAAAAGGAAACTCTTCAGGAGTACTAGAAATGTATGGGAGAAACACACATTTTACTTATGCATTTATTAAAAAGAAGTGTGTGTGTGTATACACTCGAACTAAAAAAGCATATAAACATATATATATATAATTTATATAGTACTCTATGGTACATTCACAAATACCCAAAAAGCAAACACCTTACAGGCTTCTAAGAACGTGCCTTGTACGATAAAGGCAAAAATCACAGCAGGCTTTCCAGCCACAGCTGTCACAGCTGAAGGGTCAGAGCTAATTCATGACATTAAAAAAAAGAAATAAGCACATGCAGCAGAACCAGCCAGATCCTATAGAACCATCACACCAAGCAGCAGTGGTGGCAGTGACCTCTGTCTCATCACACATGCTTCTGGAGCACGCTCATGATGCAAGCAGAAATATATTTAGTAGGTACAGACAGAAAACCTCAAATAAATTCTCAGTTCCTTTTTTAAGATTAAAGCAGCACCCTCCTAACATAACTTCTTTGAAAGGAGCATGGTGAGTGCATGAGATTGCAGTCTGGTGCCCCTTACCACACTATTTCCCCTGTAAGAAAAACACTCTAGAAAATTTCACATTAGGAATCATTTTCCGTAGCAACCTCCATGCTGAGGATGGATACTAGGTGCCTAAAACCCTGAAGGTTCCAGGAGATGGGTGATGCCTGCAAGAGAAATCTAAAGCCTGGAGTTCCAAGTGAGGTCCCCTGGGTGGTTCATATCCTGCCAGTGAGCGTGCTTGCAACTGCTGTCATTCTGGATAAGCTGAGCATTGGTATTTCTGTAACTAAGGAAAGGCAAAATTTAGTAGGCACAAAAGGAGCATGTCTGACACACACTAGCTTCTTTAAAAGAAACTGGCTGCTGTGCAGAACACACAGGACTCCCGAAGCCTTGAGGAGAGACAGTAAGGGAACACATGACTCACTTGCCAGTGCTGAAGTCGCTCATGTGGTTGAACCCATGACTATGTCTGTAGTCAGTAATACAGCGAGCCACAACCTGTCCCAAGGCCTTACAGGCAAGTGGCAAAGCACAGCTTGCACCCACACAGCTCAACTTTCTCCACTTCTAATCCATACAAGCAGTTGAAAATAGTCCCTGAGCTACATCATGCCCCAAATCTTGCCCAGGCATTGTCCAAAGGAGTGCTGAGAAATGCTAAAACATGCCAGGGAACATGATACCAACAAAACACCGATGACTGTGGGGCTACACTCAAGTTCCTTTGAGGCCAGTAGTACAGACACAGCCCCAAAACGGGCTCCTTGCTGCCTGGCCTTACTTGGCTGCCTATCAACAATGTTTTAAGGTCACTCTGCTAACACAGAAGTAAACAACTTAGCTAGTAACCTAATGTATAAAATGCTGACAGCATGACCATTCCTACTTCTTCCAGTTTTAAAAAGAATTACTTAAAACGTCAAAATCAAAGAGAGAACTTCAAACTGCGTGTATACTTCTACATCCAGAAGAGGTATAGGACCTCAGACATAAACCTAATAGAAAACACTGCCAAGAATTACACATACCACAAGAAAATATACTAACTCCCAATTCCTAGATCTATATTCCTCCTTACGAGGAGCACACAGAAACCTGATTTGAAATTGTACATTTCATCCAAGAAATCTGGCACTAGCAACTTGAGTATAGCGAGCTCCACAATGACTACGTCCTCATACAAAGACTAGGAAACTGCATAGCTAAGCTTGTGCTATGCCAAATTCTAAAGAGTAGTTGCTCACTTGTAACTTCTTAGACCTGGATTTGTCTAACACTTTTTAAGCAAATCTTAAACATGCCTATTTAATATTTTTCTCCTTACTGCACGATCAAAGTAGGTCTGCTGTTATTCCAGCTCAGCGAGCTTGTCATATTAATGCAGTAAAAGATATTCTTTGGGAATACGTGGTTTTCCTCATGAAGGCATTTCTGCTACGGTGAGCTACATAATTTAAAACCAGTAGAACCCTTTGGTGTGGCATGACGTATCTGAGTATACATAGTAACTACATGGTTAGTTGAGAAATTCTTACTAAAGACATTGAGCTATGTTAAATCAATGATACATGATAAAACAATACCACAGATTTCATTGCCAATGTTTAATTGGCCAAAGAAACCATAGAGAAGCAGCAGCTGATAAAGGCAAAGTACTACAAAGCACAGTTCAAGCAATGCTACGTGGAAGGAATTATAGACACAGCAAAGCACACTTGCCTGCTTCTGACTGTATTTTAACCATTAAGAGAAGTAACCCTGTAGAGCCATCTTTATCTTGCAAAAGTCATTTAAGCCGTAAACAATATTAAAACTCTAAATAACAACAAGTAGGAACTGGTGTTCCTTCTTCCTTTGAAAAATACAAACACCAATTAGGACAGCAAAAGCTACATAACACAGGCAAAGGACCCTACATGCTCAGTATCTGTATTGCAATGCAGTGCTCCAGTTCAACATCTTGTTCCTCACACATAAGCAAACACCAAAGTAACAGCTGAAGCTAGCAGACCAAATCAGACTGTGAACTACTCTTTAGCACACCACAAGCACACCTTCCCATTCTGTTCTGGGCTGTGCTGGAGTTGTAGGAGGAGATGCAGCTGCTTCTCATACCTGTTAACAGCAAAAGTGACCAGGAACATCTTAAAACTGCAGTCCTATAAGGAATACCCTTTGGACTCCTAGCGCTCTTGTGGAAGAGTTAACAAGTTAACAACAGAACATTTTACCATCTGTAGAGCTAACGCGAAAGGCGTGGCCGTGCTTCCCTCTCTAGCCCACCCTACTAAGCTGGCACAAAATCTCCTATCTCTAGGAAATATTGTGGTTGGTCTGCATCTCCAGAGCAGAAGAGTGAGATCCTTTCACTAGCCTAGTACTGGGCAGCTGAAGCTTGATGGAGCAGAAAGGTTTCACAAATCTCTGGCCTACCAAAGGCCGGCTTGCCAAAAAACCTATTTTGTAGCATGGCCCTAACTATTTTACATAAGCCAAACGTGGTGATTTAGAACACATGTACACTTCACACTGCCCACCTAAAGTACATGTCAAAAAGCATCTGCAGGAAGCATATTTCCTGAGCAGCACTATGAAAGAAATTGAATATCATGCTTGTTCCTCCCCATTCAAAGCTTATAAGCACAGTACAAGCTGAGAGGCAAGGAAACACAACTGGATTGGTTTATTATCATTAATCTTGCTTTGCAGGTACAGATAACAAAGATGGATACCCCATAGGTGTTTACTTTCTTAAGTGACACAGCAAAGAAACCAAACACCAAACCCAAATCACACTGTTCCCAGAAACAGAAGCATTTCAGATACGATAGATAATTCACTCTTAAAATGGACTGTAAAATTGGTAAGTCTTCATAGTTTATTTGCTTGCCCTGAAAACTTGCTCTTCCTTGTTTCTTCCTAATGCACTGCAGCAATCAGCAACACCTTAGTCAAATATATGACGTGGCAGCTGATAGGGTTTTCTCTACAGGAAATTCCAGAGATTCTGGAATTTGTTCACACAACCTTCATCTGACATATTCAAAATAATCACTTTTTTGGCTTGCCGCAAGAGAGACCCATTTGACAGAATTATGGAAAATGCTGAGCACTAACTCTCAGGCTGGCAGGTATCAAGCAATCCCTTTCATGGAAAACAATTTTAACTATGCCAGAATTTAAATCGTATTTTATGTAAATATGATAAAAATGAAGCAAAGGCTACAGGCACCTTTTTTTTTTTTAGTCTAAAGTAATTTCAGCTCCTTTCATTCACAATAGAGCCCAAAATATTGTAATGAGATGAAGCACAAATTTTACAGTAAAGACAGTATTGTCCAGTTTATTCTATCAATAAAAGTTATGCAGCATTATTAACATATTTGAAAATGATCTCTACATAATCTGTATCCATAATCTGCATCTGGGTCCAGCCCTGTTCAATGTCTTTATCAATGACCTGGATGAAGGCATCGAGTGCACCCTTAGCAAGTTTGCGGACGACACTAAGCTGGGTGGAAGTGTCGATCTGCTGGAGGGTAGGGAGGCTCTGCAAAGGGATCTGAACAGGCTGGACCACTGGGCTGAGTCCAATGGGATGAGGTTTAACAAGGCCAAATACTGGGTCCTGCACTTGGGGCACAACAACCCTATGCAGTGCTACAGACTAGGAGAAGTCTGTCTAGAAAGCTGCCTGGAGGAGAGGGACGTGGGCGTGTTGGTTGACAGCAACTGAACAGGAGCCAGCAGTGTGCCCAGGTGGCCAAGAAGGCCAATGGCATCTTGGCTTGTATCAGAAATGGCGTGACCAGCAGGTCCAGGAAGGTTATTCTCCCTCTGTACTTGGCACCAGTGAGACTCCTCCTCGAATCCTGTGTTCAGTTCTGGGCCCCTCACCACAAGAAGGATGTTGAGGCTCTGGAACGAGTCCAGAGAAGAGCAACAAAGCTGGTGAGGGGGGCTGAAGAGCAGGTCTTATGAGGAGCGGCTGAGAGAGCTGGGGTTGTTTAGCCTGGAGAGACCTCATAGCTCTCTACACCTACCTGAAAGGAGGTTGTAGAGAGGAGGGTGCTGGCCTCTTCTCCCAAGTGACAGGGGACAGGATGAGAGGGAGTGGCCTCAAGCTCCCCCAGGGGAGGTTTAGGCTGGACATTAGGAAAAAATTCTTCACAGAAAGGGTCATTGGGCACTGGAACAGGCTGCCCAGGGAGGTGGTTGAGTCACCTTCCCTGGAGGTGTTTAAGGGATGGGTGGACGAGGTGCTAAGGGGCATGGTTTAGTGTTTGACAGGAATGGTTGGGCTCGATCCGGTGGGTCTCTTCCAACCTGGTTATTCTATGATTCTATGATTCAAAAGCATCATAATCTCACTGTTAAATATCATTTGATTGGATGGATAGGGGCTTCTCCCTTCAATAAAGAACAAAGGAAAAGGAATTGCTTTCCACGAGGTTCAGTCAGTATGGACACTTGCCCCTTTTCAAAAACGAGAATTATTGAAAAGATCCTTTAACTTTTTTCCACCCTTTCTTTTGTCTGGCTATGCCTTTTTTGTTAAAAGAAAGGGTGACCTAGAAAAGTTTCATCTCTTCCTAAAGTACAGTTGACTAAACCAGCCAGCTATGCAAAGGCAATAAACATGCTCACAATGACTAGCAAAGGAGCGATATATTATCTTCAGATACCGGTTAAGAACCAGAATCCTTTACATTCATTCGATACAGCTTTCAAAGTCAGATAAAGGTCAGGTGCATGTAAGATTTTTTTCTTCACATAATTTTGAAAGGCGTTTTTCCTCACAAAAGCTCAGCGACAAGTAAAACTACAATAAACTCAAGCTATCCTGTATTCAATTGCTCAGTCCCTTTAAATCTCATCTTGAAATCCTGCTTCCTAAAGCAGTCAGGAGAATGAGGAAAGACTGGATACAGACCTGACCTTCCAAAGAGCTGACAAGCCTTGTAATGAAACATACTACCTGTGGGGTAAGTAAGGGCTAAACAAAAACAAATGGTGAATAATTGGAGAAATCAGAGTTGGATTAGGCAAATATTTAAGTATTTTGCAAATGTTTCTCTTATTCACCAAGCTAAATTTTTTTGCATAAGCTTTACTCGTTCCATGCTTTTCTCCTCTTGTTCATGTTACATTTTCCAGGAGTGCAGGAGGGGAACCCCACATTCTCTAACCATATTAGGAAACTCGTATCTTCTTGAGAGTCCATCTTTGCTGGATTATCAAGTAATTAGTTTAAAATTAACTCAAAGCAAGCATTTACAGCAAGGTATTCTTTATAACTAAGAAACAGTCATCTGGCTTTTCTCCCCCACTTTGTAGAGTGTTAAGAGTGTTTCTCCCCCACTTTGTAGAGTGTTAATCTCTTGATTTACTGGTGTTAACTACACTTCTCCAATTACCAACTCCTTTTTAAGGAAGTTGATAATTAAGCTGACACTCCATAAACCTTGCACACTGCTATCTGCCGACAACATGCAGGCAGTGAGAACATCCAGGTAAGGAACTGCAGAAGAACATGATGATAAACTACTCCTTCGTTCAGCAGCTGAACCCTTCCGGGACATCTGACCTCAACAGCCTTACAAGTCAGTGACAGAAGCATTTTCCCCTGTTGCTAATACATTACGCTTCTCAGATTAAATCACCCAATATCTAGATGTGAGGCACAGACGGACTTTCTGCACTAGAGGACTCGTGGCTTTATGTTTCTATGCCTTGCAAAATCTGGACCTGAGCTCGTTCACTGCAGTGACCCAGAGACTTAGAAACACATTCTAGCACAGATAACACTTCACTGTTTTTCATCTTCTGAGCCACCACTATGCAGTCTGCTGCCTACCACTCTCAGCCTTTCCTTACAGGCTGCTGAAGGAGGCAATGGAGGTCTGTGCAGAATCACAGTTGCTGTCACATTGGCACCAACTACCCACAGCTGCCTGTCCCAGCTTCCCTCAGCTTTTATGGAAATCCTGCTGTGCCCTCTAGTGACAAACTACTGGCAACTGGTAAAGTAGCACTGATACTAGAAAACTCTTTGCTTTTTACTCCGGAATCCTAAGCAAACCAAACAGATTAATTCTGAAACAAGCTTTATTTTCAGAGTAAACTGTCCCATTAGCTATGGCATACTGCATTCTTCAGACTTCCCAGAACTGTACGATACTGGATGAGTTCTTAAATAGTCACTTTATGTGTCTCTGGTGAAAATTTACGATCTTTATAGTCTCCTGTTTTGTGGCATTAGTAGCATATTTTTGGTTTACAAGTAACACAATATAAAGAAACAATGTTTTATTTACTGAGATCCTGCTTAAAAAACCCAACCTCTCAGTATCTTACTTTAATGGCATCCAAAAATAGCAAAGTGACTGACACCCAAAACCAATCTGAATCAATATCTGAAGTACTACCAACAAGGGTATCCGGTGCACAGAACCAAGATCCCATTGGCAAGTGGGAGTAAGAATAGCAACTGGTTAAAAATTAACTTACAAATTAAACCATAGAATTTATTGCTTTGTCTTTGGCACCAAAATACTATTTAAGGTTATTACCCTTAAGATTCATGCCAGACTAGTTAAGATGATGCTGGCTTACAATCACACAAGTCAGAGCTATGTCAACTTCTTGCGATAAACCCTTTTTTTTTCAAAACCTGGAGATATGTCAAAACTTATCACGTGTTGCTCTCAGAATTTATTTTCCTCAAAATAAACCTCAGCAAGACCACAACTTATTTTACAGAGTTGAGCATGATTTCCTTTTTCTAGATACATACATTATACATAGACAAATACCACTTTAAAACACTACTTACAGACTGCCAAGCAAGAGACTCCATAATTTGATGTTCACAGCGCTCCAGATGCTTTATCATTTCCCTCGTTAGGCTTGGCTCTGCTTTAATAAAGCTTTCGATCACCTTGTAGAAGTCAAAAGCTTTCAAATCAAACACATTGAGAATCCATGGAAAAGACAAGTCTGTTTCAGCACTGGTACCATCACTTTGTGAAGCATTTCCTGCAGGGAAGACAGCCTAATATTATCAAGAGTACTATGCCCTTTCACTTCCAACATTTTTTCCTTTGTATTTTTTGAACCACTGCTAGTTCAGAAATTCTGTGAGGACTTTTTTTTTTGCTGTTTACTACATTTTATGTATTAGAACAAATAGCAATAATTATCAACAAACAACCAACGCTATTTAGCACTTTAGATTTAACTTACTGCTATATGTAGCCATGATGACCTCAACAGCACATGCCAGAAGAGATTTGTGGAACATGTTATCATTCAGAAGTTTGCTAAGGAGAGAAAAAACTTATTAATACTCACCCTAACACTAAAATAACAGACTTTGAAAACAAGTTAGGGGCACATACCTGAAATTCTGCACTGAGAGACGCACTTCCTCCTGAAATATAAAAATCAAACCAAAATTTTGTATATTCTCAATACCTGTAAATGCAATACCAGTACTAAGTTACCAGTACTAAACTTACCGACTTTAGCATAGATTCCATTACTCTGTAATACAGACGTACTCCAAGCTTGTATCTCTGTTAAAAAGGAAGAAATTCAACAATATTACAAAAACGTTTTAACAGACTACAACAGGCAGACTCCCATGTTTTCACAATTCAGAACATGTCCATTTCTTGGCAGAGCCATTTTAAAGAAATCCTTATCCACAGCTCCATTTGCCAAAAGCTTTGGAGAGGCCTCGAAGGTTACTAGGGTTTGTAACCACCCCAACCACGTGAAGACTGATTAACTAAGTATTTATGTAAATTCACAACTATCAGGATAAAAAACAGTGCTGACACACATGAGATTGTCAAGTACAAACTTGGTTGAATTCATTTTGCAAAACCCTTGTTGAAAGCACAGCTCACCTACTGATTTTATAAAGGAAGTGAGTCATCTTGTGCAGTTTTAGCCTAAGTTACCTTAATGAAAACAAATACATGTTTCACAAAATATATTTTGATCAGAATTTTTCCCCATTCTTCATAAATTAATTCCATCCTGTTTCTTTCATATTAAGAATAATATGTTGAATATTATCTTTACAGAGCTTTAGGGAAAAAATGAACATTCATCCCTCAAGTCAAAAACAACATTGTTACTTTTTACCATTATTAACCTGGATTGAAGGAGGACATTCAATAAGGCAGGTCTCACACTACCTAGGACCAAGAGAGTTCAAATTAGTAATATTAACCAAAATGCTAGTTACCTGTGAGCCAATTTCAGCGCATCCCGGTCCAACCGCTTCAGCAAATTTCTTTTTGAAGATGCTGTCAAGACTTTCCACTCTTTTCAGGATACTCTCCATAGGGTTCACTGTGCAATTCTAATAAAGTACAGGAGGGAGTGGAGGGGAAGAAAAGAGAAGGAAGGGACATTTTAGTGATTTCATCACATTAGTCCTGCTTCATTTTGCAACAATCCTCAATCAGCTCATCAGCATAAATAAAAATGGAGTATTAAAAAGAGACAGAATCATTGTATATGTTCAACAGTTTCCAGTAACTGCCACGTCTGGTCTCACATGCAACTACCCCAACTAATATGCAAGTAGTATCATCAATGTTAATGTTTTTAGAGTCAGAAATATACTCAAGTTGCTGAATGTCTACATGAGATCCTGCAAGTATGTCCTCCCCCTTTGTCTCCCTTTTATAACTTTCTTTTTCCATCCGATATATGCATAAATAAATCTTAGTATTCAGTGCAGAAACAAAAAGATTCAAGAACTTATAAAGTTCTAGCACACGTCAGTTAGATAGAAGCACTTTCTAAAACTAGTAATTACATTTAAACCATCCAAATTAAAATTTGCTACTTAAAAAATTATTTATTAATAAAGGAGTTTCCCAAAACATGTGTGTTGGGATGTAGAGATGCATATTTTAAGTAAGAGATAATTCAAACAATCTTTCACAAATCTTCTTTGTAATCACTTACATTGAAATACATGATGAGAGTATCCGATGGTTTATCAGTTGCAGAGTTTAAAATCATAATCAATTGCTGAATGTTATTCATTGCAGCTCTGTGAAAATACAATAAAATGTATAATGAATATTAAGGTTGTCTTGAAAGTTTCCAGAAACAGAACAGCAATTCCACAAACAAAAAATATGATTTTGGTTCTCATCTTAGTTATCAAAAAACCTGCTGTGAAAAATTGTTGTAGTGTGTTAACCATTGTGAATGCTAATAATGTAATTAATCTAATCATCTAATTATTAGAAGAACTACAATCCATAAGTAAATAACCAAAAGAGCATAAATGAAGTATTAACCACTAACAAGCACTTTTAAAAGAAATAAAAAGGTGGAATTGTGATCCTTCTCTATGAAAACACTTAATTAAAACAAGCAACTCCCTAACAGAACTACTCGTAGGCTTTTGTAGAAAAATAATACAGAAGAAGGGTGAATGAAGACAGCTTTTATGTTTCAAGACGTGTTCACAAGAGTAGTAAGCAAGATGTATCAAAATATGGCAGCCAGACAAAAACGCACCCTTTTAACATAGATGCTCTGAAAACCCCACGTTTTTCAGAGGCAGAGCTGTCAACATTCCTAGTTGCAATGGCTTGGTCTGTTCTCCCTCCCTGGATCAGAATCCAATTGTCACATTAGATCTTAAATTCTTTAACTCCATTTCATTCTATTTCCATTAGAAAGGCTACAATTCCTGTAATCCTTATTCTACCTGCTGGATCTATAGCCGATTAGAAGGATCTTAAATACAAAGTCTTCTTAACTTTTTTTTCCAGAAGGTGACTGAAATATCTGTAGGTGGCAAAATAAGAACAATAATGATCTCATCACATAGGACAAGAAGATACATACATGAGCCAACATCTCAATAGCTCACATTTGCAGCTTCTGGGGACACCATGTATTGTTCTGCTTTTATTATTTGCAGACACATACAGAAGTAAAAATACATCAAAGATGTCCAAAAGTACTAATGTAGCCTGTTTGGGTTTTTTTCCAAACACATTTGAAGTTGTGCATTAAGCAATAGCATTAAGCTTCTGTCTTTTAGAAAGGCTGGTGTAGTAATTTCTCTCCTTACAGCTAAAGCTTGATTCTTCCAGTGGTATTGTTATTTACTTAATTTTTCATTGTGTTTTTTTATTTTTTGTTGAGGTTCTTTGTTTTAAATTTCTGTGCTGTTTATTTATGAGACTCAATTTGGCTCACATCACTCAGAAAATCAGTGGTGAAAGAAGAAAAATATGTTCAATCATTACAGCTGTAGTATTGCAAAGATGCATTTTTCTTTAACCTAATTTTTAGAAAGCTTTGGTAAAATAATTTATACCAAAACTCCACTAGCGATAAGGAAAAGCATAAGGAGAGTGGAAAAAATAAAGTGAAAACACATAACCCATTCTCCTTACACTCTGCACAAGTACTTACACGCATTTTATCTACTCATTTTTATATAAATGACCAGACACAAACAAAATTTATTAAATTCTCACCAATGTCAGGGTGGTTTCAGAGCAGATCTTAAGTGTCTAGGTCCAGAAAGAAGACGTTATAGGAAGATTCAAACTAATAAGTTTGGTGCTTTCAACATAACCAGTAAGGGGTTCTATCTAATGCAGGGAGAGTTCAGGATACACTTACCACTCTCTGCTGGCAATCAAAGGTTCACTGCCATCTAGTGACAGCTCTGTGCTTTATAAAAAAACAATTACTACAGTTCAAATCACTGCTATTAAATCAACCTTCACTTGAACTGTCTTAGATGGCATCAGTTTTGGAAAACTCACAAGAAAAGCCCAAGTGTGGATGGAAAGAAACTATCTCACTAGGCCTCCTCTCAAGATCAAAACTGGTTTAGCACATTTCAAATTTTTAGCAATGCAGAAACCTGGTACTTCCGGCCTTATTAATAAGAATTTCATATCAAGAACTTCACTAAAGCATCTTTCACAGTGTTAAAGGGCTTTAAGTCTATGTAATTGAAGAGTGTCAATAGCCAGACATATTTTTCAAAAATGGGATTTGTTGTCAATGACCCTCTTGTCAAATACAAGGCATGTTACAGATAGCCTAGTTTCTGATACTGCAACTCAATCAGGGAACCAAAAGATAAACTGATGCCTTTATGGCTAAAACAATCATCACTGGCAGTTAGAGCTTTGAAGCATAAGACTAAGAGGGAACATAATCAAAGTCTTTTGCAGTCACAGGCAACTGAAAGTTCTTTCACATAATGATTATCTGCTCAGCTGCCTATCTGTGAGGGTGGATTCCTTTCCCACCCTGGTCAGGTCACACAGGCCATTTTAGGCTGCAGAGCACAGCTTCTGGCTCACTTGTAACAATGGTTCTACCCCACAAACCAGGATGCTTGCGGATCCAGTGGGCACCAGGCTTGTGTTAACACAGGCTTGCTAGGGAGAAGAATTCCCACTGTATAGAGGCAGTTGCTCAGGATGCCAGGGCAGACCCCTTGGCCTACCCTAAACTGCTGTGCCTGAGCAAAAACCTCCTTAACGCCTAAAAAGAAGGGAGCCGATTGGTCATCTTCATCAGACACACTGGGGAGAGACTACCCGTTGTCACAACAGAATCAAATATCGGTTTCTCTTGGAAAAGACTTTTAAGACCATCAAGCCCCACCATCGATCCAGCCCTGCTACGATTGCTACTAGACCGTGTCCCCAAGTACAACACCTAACCATCTTTTAAACACCTCCAAGGATGGAGACTCAACCACCTCACTGGCCAGCCTGTTCCAATGCTTGACAATATTTTCAGTAATGAAATTCCTCCTAATATCCAACATAAATCTCCCCTGGCACGGCCTGAGGCCATTTCCCCTTGTCCTGTCACTAGCTACTAGGGAGACAGATGCAGCGATGCAGAACACTCAGGGATTCCCTCAGTGTTCTTGCCGCCCTGTGTGCCTGGGAAAAGACCTTACATCACCCAAGAGAGAGTGACCATCAGTCACTCCCCTGGCAGCTGGACACACCTGACACCTGGAGCACGGCCCAAGGGAGGCAGACTGATATGACTGGTAAAAGGTGCCAGAACGAGGTCTTCCAAGTCATAGCCAAAATTAATACTAAAATGTGAAAAAGAGTATTCAAATATTTGATATAAGTCAATTATCTCAAAACCCTATACGTAAGCAATCGCATGGAAGGCCCTTTGAGCTCTTCCAGATGGCAGCAGGCTGGGACCAGCAAACTCCCCATGAATTGGGAAGCGTCTCAGATATGGCATGCTATCTTCTTTGCTACCACAGCAAATGAAAAGGCATAGGTGAAGGTGGTCCCCCTTAGCAGATGGCCATCACTCATTAGGAATGCTGATGCATCCAATGTGAGCACCCTCACCCATCTCAAGGAATCTTTCAGACTCCTTGAAGACAGGAATGCTGCCTGCTGCGGAATGCTGCAGCAGACCTATCCCTTTTCTATACGTTCGTATACATAAACTCATGCACAAATCTTTGTAATTGTGAATATTCACACTCCTATGCTTAAATATTGGTATACATTTGTATACACATATATCTATATATCTCTGTGCCTGCATATGCACTTCTTATACCATCTCGTAAATGGGATTGAATCTTATTTTTGAATCTGTAATTAAGTTGCTGTTTTGATCACAATAAAATCACTTCGCTAAATACTAAATTAGTTTAAGTACTGCTAAGATCCAACTATTAGATCTACTTTAAATTATCAATAAATTCTAAATTGCTTATAAATCATAACCATAGAAAATATTTCCATCCACTACAATGTCTCCTTTTATTATTTTTACGAAGCAGCTCTTCAGAACCTTGCTGCTGTGCTGGCTAGAAAACAATTAGTTTCTCCAGATGGCATATAGAAGATTGAGTGGCTCCACAAGCCCAGAGTGTAATTCACTCTTCCACACCACATAAGCACCATAGTATTTTTAGTAAAAACAAAAATAATTCCACTCATTTGAGAAAACTGCAGTAATAATTGAGTACAATATTTTAATCTCTCATCTCTACAGCATGCTAAAATGAGAGGCATTAATACAGCAAGCATGGAACAAGAACTTCACTGTCTGATTTTACTAAACCTGACACCTTAAGAACACCTGCCTGTGGGAACACTTCTCCATTTGTCCACATTGCACACAGCACTGCAGTGACACAGCTGGTTGGTTTTTGAGTGTACAAGAATTTCTAAGCATCACCAAGCTAAAACATACTGATTTTGTCATAAAACTATGTGATACAAGGGAAAAATGGTACATGTGAATCTCCTTTCCTTTGGTTGACTAAATTCAAGCTTGCCATTTTTCTGCATTTGATTGCAGATGAAAATCTGCAATTAATGCCACATTTCTACCATATCTGTCTATTTCCAGACAGACTAAAATATGTTGGCACTCTGAAATTATTTACCCAATACAGGGCAAAAAACATTTAATATTCTAAAACGCTAGTCTTCCCACAAAGGAAAAACAATACTAAGAAGAAAAAGATCACAGGAGAAGAAATGTGTGAGCATATACAATTTAGCATCAGGAAAGTGAACCAGAAGATACAGAGCTACAGTAAAGACGGAACAGGAAGATGGAATTAGAGCAGACAAAAGTACTACCCACTGAAGTATAAAGCTGCATTCTCATTAGAACAAATACAGTAATGTGTCTTACAGACATCTTGCACTCACTAGACAACACAGTAAAAACTTCTGTGTTCCAACCACATCACCAGAAAACTGAGGGCTCTCAGCACCCCTGAGTACTTGCTCATTAGCGACCAGAGCTGCAGTTATTTAGGGGGGAAAAAAACCCCAAAACAAATATCACCCAAAAACCCAAAACCCAGTTACTTTAAAATTAAAACAACTAAAGATGAAAATTCCTAGTTAGGATATTAAACAAAAGAAGACAGCTTAAAAGAAAATCTCATACCGAACAGGAGTCTGTGGAAGTATATGATTAAATTCCTCATCTGGATTGTTTTTCAATGGAGTCCTCTCTAACTGTGAGCTACGGAAATGGAAAACAAACTTATGAAGCATTAATATAATTCAAAAAAGAATGTTTTGTGTAAAGACTTACTCATCTGAAAACTGTGGAACAGATTTTTAGAAGATCTAGATGTTCAACCATTTCAGTTGTTAGAACAATGTAATTTAAATTCCCAAGTAGATTTGCTTTGAGCAATGATGTTAGACTAGATGACCTCCAAAGTTCCCTTCCAACTTCTTTTCTCCACCCCCCCACCTCAAATTCTACTTATAAGCTTAATTTATATGTACTGCCAGTATTACCTCCATTTTAGTCCAATTTTAAATATATGTACTTTTCCAACACAGATAAGGTCACAGATTAACATTGTGAGCTCGGATCAAGGTATGGAAATGTTGAATTCCCAGAAATCACTGGAATGTAAGAAGTATGACAAAAAAGAAGTCTAATAGATTCACAGATTATTTTGGATTGGAAGGGACCATTACAGGTCATCTAGTCCAACCCGCCTGTAGTGAGGAGGGACATCTTCAACTACACCAGGTTTGTGCAGAGCCCCGTCCAGCCTGACCTTGAATGTTCCCAGGGATGGGGGTACCTACCACCTTTCTGGGCAACCTGTTCCAGTGTTCCACCACCCTCATTATAAAAAACTTACTTTTTTATATCTAGTCTAAATCTACTCTCATTCGTTTAAAACCATCACCCCTCGTCCTATCACAACAGGCCCTGCTAACAAGTTTGTCCTTATCTTTCTTATAAGCCCATTTTAAGTACTGATGGGCTACAGTAAGGTCTTTTCTTCTCCAGGCTGAGCAACCTCAACTCTCTCAGCCTTTCTTCACAGGAGAGATGTTCCATCTCTCTGATCTCCCCTGGACCTGCTCCAAGAAGTTGATAACTGTATTATTGAAAAGCACCAGCAAATGTGCCCAGGCACTGATTTATTCTGCTAAACCATGCACGGCACATCTCCATCCCATACAAACTACCATTCCCCAAAGAATCTGTGAGTATTGGTCAGAAGTCAGAACAGCCTGAACATCGCTCGCAGCAGACCACTTCCAAATGTCATCATCAGGGTTCAGGAAGGAAGATTTGGACAGTGAGGACTCAAGCCCTAGAGCTGTAACACCACCTCAGACATATCTAATCAACTATCATGACATGGCCTTGGCCTCTTCCTCACGATTCCTCAGTTCCCCTTGCGCGACAGGAGCTTGAACAGTGTAAGAATTAGAGTACAGCTTCCAAATTATTTTACGTAGAGTAACAGTCACACGTTTAGCAATTATCTAAGCAATAATGTAAAGCGAGGCTGGTGATGCCAGAAATCCCTTAGCTGAACTACAAACCTAAGAGGTCAATAGGGTACAGTCCATTTACAACATAGGGGAGTAGAAAACAATGCAAGTTCAAATATTGTAATAAAATGAAAGCAGTAAATGGAAACATTACCATGCTATGACATCTGGCTGTAGAGTTTCATCATGATCCAGAAATAATCTTGCATCTATATCTTTGTTTTTGAGATACATCTCTTCATATTGTTTCAAGAGAACCTCAACCTCAAAAAACATTTAAGAAAATGACTTTATTTTATAAGAACAAATGTGACAACTTGCTGAATCATATAAAGCAGTCCTACCTCATGAATACAATACTGAAATGCTAAAAAAAATAACCCTGGAGTTCAAATTAATTTCTTGCACAGCAGCTGAAACTTACCCAGAGAAAAATTATCATTCCCACACAAAGATCTTTTTTTTATAGGAGAAAATGATCCAAGATCATGGAGAAAAGTTTGTCTTGACACTGTAAAGGAGCTAAAAATAGCTAGAGGGGAAGACATAGGCCTGCAAATCAAACTAACATCTCCAGGCTTTTAAATCTCTCCTTCCAGGAGAAAAAAAAAAACAACAATCTGTTCACCAGTTCATAAAGTCTGACCATCAAACACACAGTGAAGGCAAACGAAATACCAACATCAAGCCTCAAAAGCTTTTCTTGTTTCAGACACAACATTAAAATTTATCAGAAGCTCAGTGTTTTTTATGAAAAAAAGTCAGTTTAAATGTTCCATATAAGCAGCTATTGTACTGATGATCCCAGCAATGACTGATGGTTAGTTGGATTACATCTATGAACTGACTACCTCCAAAACCTAGCTGTAACTTTCTGCTTTGTTTTAGAACGTCAGCTCAGACAATCAAGTTTCAGGAGCAAGGATTTTGTGACTGGATTTTTCTTCAAATGCAGAACGTTATACGGTTTTCACCAGCAGAGTCTTAGATTGGTAATTTTGATACTATGCTTAAATTGAGTAGCCCTGGATGAGAACAAGCTGTATAATGACCTTTACCTGGAAGTTCATACAGGACTTCCCAATTATATGTACCCATAGATTAACTGCTGAAATTATTTTGGAAAACATTAAGATCTTTTATTTTGTCCCCCACCCAAGACACACTGGGAGTAAGCAGAATATATACTTGGCTAAAGTTTGCAGACCTTCAGTCTGATTAGCTTCAAAGCTGCTTAGTTCCAGGTTACCACATCTATTGGTGACACACAGCTAAACCTGCTCTTTTAAGGATAAAGGATGTAAATACATTGGAAGTAGTTTCTTACTAAGGCGCAATCCTGCACGCAATTGTGTAGAGGCAGTCTGATGCATCCAGGCTACAACTCAGTAAGATCAAAGTAATTCTGCATGGGCACAGTACTCCCAAATCTGCCAGTTGTGAAACTGAGCCTAATCTTTTGGATGGCTCTCTAACTTGAAATAGTAGCATGTTTCAGTTATATTTAAATTAAGATGAGGAATTCAAGTCTGCATGCATTTATAGACTGACTTCAGAGAACTGATCTTGCAGTAATTGTATTTTAGATTAATGATCTCACCAAGATCATGAGCATGCAACTCAAGTCATGCTTTGCTTTGAGCAAAAGCACTCATTCAGCCTCAGGAAATTAATTTATTAAGCTCAAACGTAAAAGGCAAATATGTTCCATGAATACTGGAATTTCTGCTAAGCCATCCTCCTGAAAAACAATGCATTTTGATAGATGATTTTAGAACCACCTATTAAAACTTCATCAACACATAAAGGGAATCTTAAGCAATATGACATGAATTAAAGTACTGTTGTTGAACCGTCTTAAACTCCTCCAATTACCTCTGGTAGTCCTTTTGAAGCTACAATACCAATAGAACTCAAGAAAGGAATAAAACTTGAGAAATACACATTTTTGACCTAAAAAAAGAAAAAACGTAACATGAGCAACATACAACCATGTACAGAGGCAGCTATGCATACACTGCTTTCGCATCTTTAAACAAAGAAACTAAATGAAACACTTTTGTATTGCACTGTGTTTTGTTTTCAATAAAGCACAAATGAAACTGCCTACATGTGGAAAACAAAGATATGTAAGCATGCAGTGCGCAATCCATTGCTAGAAGACTAAATGACTGAACTGGGAAAGAAATGCACTCTTCCCAGCCCTCTTATAGTTCTGCTTTCATCATCCGCTTGGATATTCAAAAAATCAGTCCTTTTTATGTAGGAAGATTTATCAGTGAAGGACAAGGGTGATGGGGTCTTTAAGACCACATGTAGGAATACTGTGCTTGTTGCACACATTTTCTCATCGTGGGATGCAGAAGCCCCATCAGAACAGCCTGGCATCGACATGCTAGACACCATGGTGGGTGTATAACTTCATACTATATTCTTTACAGTCGTTTCCCTGGCAAAGTTATTGCCTCTACCAAAAGGCTTGGGGTTTGTTGGTCTGGGGCTTTTGGAGTTGGAGTGGGGTTTTTTGTTTGTTTTGTGTCGTTTTGGTTGGTTGATTGGTTTGTTTGTTGTGTTTCTTTTAAAACTACCTGCTAGAGAAACTACAGAATGGTAGAATACCTTCATTACTGAACTTGAGAGAATAGTTAAGCAAGTACGACTACTGATATTTAACAAGACCACTTAAATAAACACATATTCCAGATGGGTTTTAGCAGCAAGATCTAACAGACTTTAAAACACAGGCATTACCTCATCTAAATTACAATCATGCTCTTTACAAAGGATTTCAATAACTTTTGTATCGGTATCTATTTGCTTTGAGGTACGTGTATTCCTGTTCTGACCTCTTCTTGGAGTTCGAGCTGAACCATTAACAGTCACTGCAGTCACAGCAGACTCTGGAAAGACAGAACCACCGCAAGGTTAGAGTCTTCTTAAGAAAGAAAGATATTTAAATTTTTATACCTAAGGAGACTTAAATTTTTATATGATTTTTTTTCAGGTCCCCTAGTTAAGTATTTCCCTTTTAATCTGTTCAGCTGGGTGGAAAAAAAAAACAAAACCATAATTACAAGAAACATACAAAAAGAAAACTAATTTTTAAATTCCAATATCAGTATTCAGCCACTCTGTGTTTGAAAAGCTATTCATCACAAAGTAGCAGCACATTCTGTAATTAACTTTGAGAAAGAACATTTTGCAAACCTAGGAAAGTCTTATCTTTTCACATGTTAGTAACTTTTTTCTGCTTTTACAGATGGGTGTAACAAGGAATTGAAAGAGTAACTTCACTCTGAGAAGGTTAATAAAGTCACAAAAGGTTTAAATGCTGATGGGAACCTGGAATACGTTTCTGCAGAGAATTTTTCCTTTAGCCAAATACTTCTAGGCAAACAAGTATGAAAAAAACTAGTTCACCTTGAAGGCGATATCAAAAACAATTCAGTGAGGTAAAAATGTTAAGTTTTGTTAAGGTCAAAGTAGATTACTTCAACGTTGTCAGTTTGAAATACGTGATTTATATTAATAATATATCAATAACATTAAATATTGTTGGCTGAAAACTGATACTCTAATCAGTGTGCTCTTTTCATTTGTAACTTCATTTGTATTTAATAAGTGTTCTGAGAAAATCTGACAAATTACATTGCTGGGGTGGCTGTATCTTAACCCCCTCCACCTCAGGCAGACCATAAAACTTGACATCATTTAACCCAATGTGAAGCCTCTGGGTCATAAGGATCTGAACAACACAGGGTGCTATTTGCCAAAAGAATGACACACTGTGTAACAGTTTACAGAGCACCTGCATGTATCACAAAGCTTCAAGTCAGAAATATAATGCATTATGCTTATGACAGTGATACTCATATCTGCAATTTAGTCTGAAGCAGCAGTGTTTCTTTTCAAAATAAAATACACAGAAATGAACTATTTCTAATAATGAGCTCTTCATCCTCATAGTTTCACACACACAAAAAAAATAAATCAGTGTGAATAGAGATCAAAAAAGGTTATTTAAATTCAGTGTTCTTTGAAAAAAAAATATCCATTTTAACCAACCACGGCTTTATAACATCTGAAATAAGCAACACTATATATCTATCTGATGACAATAGACAAATTTAAATTCAAAATAGTACTGGAGGGTAGGGATTTGCTTGTCACAAGATCATCCTTTCCTGCCCTTTCTTTGCATTGGGATTAGAATAAAAGTAAGTTTTGGTCTGAAAAAAAAAATTAAAAATATTAGTGTCACATTCAGCAGAGGATAAGCCTAGATAGTAACAAAAAAAAACCCAAAAAAATGTTCTCTACATACTGTGGCTCCAAATACTTTAGTATATCCATGCCATAGCTGGCAGAAGAAAATATTCATCAAAAATAAAATGCTGTCTTTGAAAGTCATAGTAAATGCTTGCTTCCTCTGCCCTTTTACTGAGGTTTTCCAGGTTTAAGGTACAAAAATTGAATGTCCAAAAAGTTATTGCTGAACGGAAGTTTCTATAGTGAAGATGCATTACATTCTCACTCAAAATAAAGAGGAGACACTCGGTAATAATGAAGGGGATGTAACAAAAGCAAAGCTATTTACAATCTACCTCTAGGGTTTTATTTTGAGCTGCCACTGCAATTACATTGTCTATGCACCATATGTTTATTTTAAACATCTGTATAGTCCTGTATCTTGCACATTTCTGTTGTCATCATACTGTTGTATTGCAACGAAACAACAGCATCATAGCACCATCTTCATCTTTTGTAACTTAAAGCAAACCTAAATAACAGTTCTCACTCACCATCTACCCAGAAATTGAATTTTTACCACACATGAATGTTAGCAAGACTCAACAGAAATTTAAACTAATTTACTTTGTACCCTGGCAAACAAAAACCAGAAATCCTTACTGTATGGTTCCTTGAGCATAGCAGGAGGTGACAGTTTGATAAAATAATCTAAGACACACAGCAACAACTGGAAAGAAATCACCAGGTCATCTTCCATTTGCAACACTTTACCTGCAAACATTTAAAAAGGCAAAGAAAACCTTTGTTAGAAGTTTGACATCATTTCAGAAGCAATTTTGAGAGTATAAAGATTTGGAAGTTCATTTAATAAAACACTACAATTAGAATCCAGAAAGTATTATACAGGATGTCAATGTTCTTTAAAGATTTTAAACTCATGGTTCTTAAGAGGTTGCTTTAGACATAGCATACACATAAATAAATATATACTGTGCACAAAATCCCTGCCTCTCAGTGCTCCTTCCTGGTTTCTTTTTCATTCTACTGTAGTGGAGTAACTGTGTAGACTATTTTACCAACACACATCTCTAAGCTGCTAAGTATATAGAAAGCAGGAGCTGCTAGTTTATAGTGAAGGGAAATTCAAAACACGCTATCGCACTGTTTGCTCAGCCTGTCAAATTTATATGACAAGACCCAGGAGTCACACAAATATTAGCATGATGACTTTTAAATCTACGTTATTTTAGCTGTTCCCAAATTATGATTCACATGCCAGAGAACATCTACAGAGCCATTCCAAGAATATGCATTGCCACCAAATATTTGGAAAGTCAACAGCAATTCAGAACAGCTACAGACCACTACTTGTGCTCTATTTACATGTGCAATTTTTGTATTTATTTTAACAGAATTAGCAAGCATCACTCAAGTCTTGTATGACTTCAGTTATTTGCTGGTAAATTTAAGCTTTCCTTATTCTCAAAGAAAAGGCAAGCTAGAAAAACTAAGTTTTGCTTTATGCTTATGCTTGGAGAAGTCTAGCGAAAAAGCTCCATGAAGCTCAGCTGATCCAAGACAGATTTCGATGTCAGAGATGCATACACTTCGCTGATAACACAGACCTAGAGTAAGCAGCAACTAAGCACAATTCATTTATTTTCGTAGGAATAGTACAATGAAACATGATTCCACGGACTACTTAAATCGCTCAGCTTTAACTGGAATTTTTCCTTTTCAAGGAAAAAACTGTAGTACACAATTTATGGGACTTAGATATCTTATTATTATTGTCTTATGTATTTGAACACATTTATGATACATAAACCTATTAAAAAATTCTGCCAGTCTTTTCAGATAATCACCCATTATTAAAATACTATAAGATTGTAAATCATCTCAGAACAGACTCAAATACAGAATATCAACCTCCAAAGTAAAACAAAAAAAAAAATATATACACAGGAAGTAATAAAAAAAGTTAAAAGACTAGCCAAATTTTATAGAAAGAAATATTACCAAGTACTTATAAAAACCACACAATCGAAACATTCTGGGCTTATGGACATCTGTATAAAACGGATACTAGTCTCATATTGGACATGCAAAAAACCCAACATTTGCTTTGATATTCATTAAAATAACCATCTTCTAATCAAAACTCACCTTTTGCCAGCAAAAAAGTAATCCAGTAATTTTTTAGAACTAATACAGAACTGAGTTCAGCAGAAATCCTGTTGAGACACAAAAATAAAGTCTTTGCATTAAGAGCTCTGTAATAATTTAAACTGTAGCTTCAGAAAACATGCTTCAGTCTATGGAACAAGTTAAGGCAACAGCCAACATTGCCCATAGAGTTAAGTCTATGAGTAATCTCATTCCGTTCCCTACATGATTATGACTACACATTTGAAAAAATTAATCCTCTGTAAACCCATTCAAGAATCAGGAACTCTCTGTATCACCCTTGGAAAAGAAAGTGAATGTGGATAATTCACTTATGAGTTGTTCTCTCTTATGCCTTTGACTAATGCCCTACTCTCCAGGCACAGCACGATCACAAGCTCATCTGGAAGCAGGTAAGGCAACTTTTCATCCATTCATTTGTTGCTGTGACTAGGAAGCTCACTCTCCAAATGCTCGTTTCCATCATGCCAGGACATCCAGCACTTAGTGCCAACCCTTCGTGGAAGAAGTGATCAAACAGCAGCTTTCATCGCCTTTCACTGAAATTTCAAGTCATTGAAATTAAACACTACATCTATGACTTAAGTCAACCTTCATGGGTTAAAAAAAAATGCTAACACATTTTACATCTTATCTTGACAAACAATTTAGGAAAGTCAAACTTACTCACTACTAGGTTGTTCCAGATAAATAAGGCCACAAGTCCTAGAAAATAAAGAAAAATAAATATTTTTAAATACTTTTCAGAAAGCAAACTACATAATATCTTTGTCTTCAACTTCACAAAAACCACCATCAGTTGACCAAACATTATGCTAACTTAAAAAGAAATGCGGACTCTTGGATAACAGATTAACAAGAGACCAACTAAAGACCTGCCTGAGCTGAAATAACGCTGTTGCTTGCATGCTTATGTCAAAGCTCACATAGCAGAACAATTTTAATTTGGTGTAATAAAACTTGTCATTGTTTTCTTCCAGGAAGACAGGATTTGTTTGTATATTGTTAGACAGCGGCTTGTAAAACACAGCAAAATATGTGCTGCAGCTGTGCAGAACACTATGAAAGGGTGTTTTAAAATCCCTCCTGAAGTGTCAACTGCAATTGCTGATGTATAAAGTTTCTTCCTAATGATTCTAGGTACATGTCATTTCAATAGATTCAGTTTATTCAAAAAACAAATGGGGAAAACCACAAATTTGAAATCCTTCTGTTTGGAAAATTGTTACTGGAATTCAAGTTTTGAAAAAGTAAGCAAGTGAAAAAATTAGAGGATGGACAACAACCAAAATACGCTGGTGTAAATCCACAAAGACTTGCAACCGGTAAAACCAAATTATTTACAAATTTCATGGAATTTTAAAGTTTTAAGCTTACAAAAATATTGCAATATACACATTATGCAAGCTAATGGTAAGTGTGATTTATTTGACTTTGCAAAGACAAATGGCATTTATATCATATTTGTGCCTTGATTCTATAAACTACCAAGGGTTGACATGCTATCCCTTGCCAGGGTCACTAAAGGGATATCTGAAAGTTTTTCATACTTTAGGAGGTACTGACTTAGGATTATACTGACACAAACTCCTGCAGGTGAAAAATACCAGAGCCCTCTGAAGCAAAGGGATGAAGTAACTAGGAGCATCGTGGTGTGATGCTTCAATGTTTAATAACATGAAACAGTTTTCCACTGGTATATGCTACAAAGAATTTCAGACTCATTAAAAATTGCCTCAGAGAATATCAAGTCTTGCCAATGCACATCTGTGCCAGCACACATTAGCCTGTAAAAGGATCTAAAGCCTTTCCCATCTCTATCTTCGTGTTAAAGCATAGATTGCAGCAACTTACCAGCTTGCAGTAACAGCAATTCAAAAAAGCATGTATCTGAGAACTCCTGATTTTGAAGTTACACACAGAAACTTCTTAACACTCATCTATCAGCACACTCGATTTATTCTATACAAAGAGAACGCCCCTTGACTTTCATCGTATGGTCAGCTAAATCACTTCAGAAGGTTTATCGTGATTACAAGTGAGAACTGCTAATAGAGCAGGCTCTGTGCAATGCCCCTAGATACTGGAACAAAGAGGCTTCAGTTCCAGATCAGAAAGAGAAAGACTATCTAATTTGGGCTTTTTTTTCTTTCCAGAACTCCTTAGAAAAACTCTTGGATCAGGATTTAGGGAGGAAAAGGCAGGTAGAAATGCAAAGTCCCTCAAGTAAAAAAAACACTGGATCATAAACCTATCCTTGTATTTGCAAAAGCTTAACAAAGGGACTAGCAACCAAGCTGCTCAAGCTGCTCTTACTGTTGTTTATACTGCAAAAAGGGATTGTTTAACAAAGCATTGTAATAGTTAGAGTAAAATGTAAGATATGTTTATTCAATGTGTGCAAGCAGTTCCATTTCACTGTTCTGTAAATATTAGCACACAAGAGTTTAAATGGGCTCTTCTAATACAAAGTTTGAAAAATGTAAATACTTAAATGTTGACAGCCATAAGGAATTCAAAATTTCCAAATGAAAAATGTATATTACCTTTCAAACTTGTGGTATAGTGCAAGTAATACATCATATTTCTTTTTCAGCCTTGATACAGTGCTATCAACTTTAGTGCTTACAGTATCCATGTTGACATCCACCTCTTTCAGAAACTGAAAAAATGTGCATACACTGTAAAAAAGGAAAAAAGATGCCAGATTATCATAACTGGGAATGATCAGCATGCAATAGCTCTTTCAAAACACCACCAAAACCCTCTAACTTCACAAGACTCAAGCATATTCTTACTACAATCAGTAGTGAACGAGGACCTTGCTTTGGAAAACACTACGTGCTTACCTTGAGCCCTATACACCACCTTTACATTTTCCAGATGTAGGAAAACCGTTTAACCAGATAGCACAGGCCTCTTGTGATATGGAAGCTACTACATAAAGAGAATTTTCTTGGCTAGCACTGATATCTTAGGAAGTCAGAACTGGCTAACTAGACAAATCTTTCTTCCTTGCTCTCCCATTAATACCCAACATAGATACCTTGACTTCTGTTTTAGCTAAAAGCTTAACTTCAGAAATGTTCTTACTGCTCTAAGATGAACTTTGGGTCAATCTATGCTAAAGAGACCTAGGAATGAAAACAGAGAAGAATGCATTGAACTATATGGAATTCCAAGTCTTCCAACAGGTACTGGGAACAAGGACAGCCACAACCTTTGGAAATAGCATTACACAGAGGACAAATGTTTTCCCTACTCATTCATTTAATATTACAGCTATCAAGAAAACATTCTGTTTTGTGCATAACCAAAATGAGCAAATTACTAAAAATTGAAGAGGAAGCAAAATTGAGGAGGAAGCTAACAAATATGCTTAGCTTTATCCAATACATTCCGATTCTTGATCAGAACACCGGATTCTGAGAAATCTTTTTTGATCTTTGTCAGATTAAAAAAACAGAATATAAAAATAATCACAAGTTCATTTGGGAGTTCTTTTGCCATGGAATGAAAAATCTTGCCAATGTATCTGTGTGGCTCTAGATGATACGATGACTGGTAGAAATCTCTGCTATACTGACCTTACAGTGTTAGGCTTTTTGTCAGCTAACAAGCAATTGAGTATTGCTAAAATAAAAAGCAGCAGAATAAAAGCTTACTCTTTGAAATCCCAAAGGAAAAATCCTCTTTCAGTTCGCAGCACAAGTTGGTCAGTACTCAGGTGAAACAGGCTGAAAATCACTGCACAAATGCAATTAGGTTTCACCCACGTTCTTCCAATTCAGTCAAGACTGAACAGATTGCTGTTTTGAGAGAGAATGCAAGGCAGGAGCTGCATGCAGAAGTCTAATCGTAACTGTTGACTTCCAAGAAAAGGATATTTAACCCCAAGCCTGGGGTTACCTCCACAATGTGCTCAGCGGTTCTGCCTTAGCATCCTTCTCTATAGCATCCAAAAGGAAGGAACATATGCTTTCAATACAGAGCACAGTTATTAGGCAGATGGCACTGGAATCCTTTGCTTAGACTAATCTAAACTTAACTCAAGGGATATGCCTACTGCTGTTGCCACCTAAATTTATCTTAAAAGCAGATACTGTCCTATAATTTTAATTTCTGTATTATGAACTTAGTGAATATATAATAACAGTAACAATTCCCTAGCAAGAAGAATGTACAAACATACAAAGTTTAGACTTGCACTAAAATGTTTGAAAGACAGTAGCATTATGGCAAACTATTCCTAAAGCAACTTTTTTTTTTTTTTTTTTACTTATTGATTTAGCCTAAGCCTTATACTGGGAAAAAGGGGTTTTACAGAAAAATCTTGATACAGGAAAAGAATGGAAAATATTTTAAGGGTTAACTTACAGCAAGTTAAATTGATAGACTTTAGGTTGAACAAGAATCAGCTGTGGGATGTAATCAAAGCCAATCACAGTTGAATCAAACAAGTAACATTGCTCCCTTAACTAAAATAGAGGAGCAATAGGAGCAAAACTCCTAGTTTACCAAAATATTCAGAATTCCCATAAGTAACTTTCTCTTTAAAATCAACTAGACTGAAGCAGAGATTCACAATGCTTTAAAAACATTTTCATTAGTAAAATGTGAGAAGATAATTGTTGAAATACAAATTCACACACTGAAATTCACTTACCTTATGCTTATACTTTTCAGAAGCTCTGTGAAAGTGAATGTCATTTCATCAAGATCAATTGCTACAATAAAGATACAGACTCCCCACGTTTCCTTTTTCTTTTTGTTATAAGCCTTTTAGAAAAAAAGAGAAAAGTTTTTATTGTTATTATGCAATAAAAGTGGGTGATTCATGGAAGACATTAATTTGGCCAAACTAGATTAGAAATGGTAAAACAAAACACCCTCAAGCAAGCATTTGACTAGCACAGCTGCTTATTTGGTAACTGAAAACTGTTACAAGGTTTACACTACAGATGAAAGATCTAGTACTTCAACACTAGGAGTAACAGTACAAGATAAATTTTACCCATACAATTCAGCAAAGCTTCAAAACAGAAGCTTTAGTTCCATGGAATGTTTATGCAAACTCTGATTATTTTTGACCATAACAAGACACTGAAGGTCAAGGAATCAGGAGAGAAGTCATTAGGAATAAATATAAAACCATTAAAAGGATTGGCAATAAAAACTCATTAACTTTATTTTCCAGCTAGGTCTTAACCGCTTGTCACAGCAGAACCACAAACCCAACTCTTTGTTTAACCAAGTGTGACAGTAACAAGCACCTTCAGGCATTTTCCTACCATATACCTGCACTTAAGGTCTGTCTTCTGCTGCCTAAAAGTAAGGTATAAGCTGTAACTGATCATCCTTCACCACAGAAAAGCCATCCCACAATGAGAGACACGCCATCCACATGGAGTTCACTCTCGATGGTTCACAAGCTAGTCATTTGGAGCCAACTGGGTATCAGTGACTGTTCCAGGCACCTTCCACCAGAACAGCATCTCCACAGAAAACCTCTGAGGAGGTATGTTTTGTAGAAGCAGTGAAGAAAAAAAAAAACCAAGCAAATGCTACCATAGGTTTTGGAAACAAAGCTATTTTGAATAAGGTAGTAAGTGTAGGTGCAGATCTGAAAGACTCCTACAACAGCAAACTCATAAAAAAACTCATTGGGAATTTGGCAACCTCAAAAATAAATCTCCAACGCTACTCAAGCCCACAGCTGCTTCAGTAAAGGAACAGAACTATCAAATCATAGAATCACTAGGTTGGAAAGGACCCACTGGATCATCAAGTCCAACCATTCCCATAAATTGATAACCCATGCCCCTCAGCACCTCATCCACCCGTGCCTTAAACACCTCCAGGGAAGGTGACTCAACCACCTCCCTAGACAGCCTGTTCCAGGGCCCAAACAGAGTTTCAGCATGTCTCCCAGCAGCTCTAGGTCAAATGTGATATCTACTAGAGGACAGAGGTGAAACAAAACCCAAGCAGTAAGCTAAACACCGAACTCCTGCTCTTCTATGCTGCTTAGAGTTGTCACCTACTCCCTGGCCTTTCCCTCCACTTACCTGCCTCTCAAACAACATCAACGTGAGCCACAAGGGCCAGTTCACTCTAGAAAACGCTCCCAAAAGGAAACAGGAATAAGAGTACAGCAGATCAGGCTTCCTTCATCTTACACAGTCTTTCAAAACTATCCTGAAAGGCTCTGCGTCCTCAGGACCTATTTGTGTCCTCACTTTCTCAGCAGTGTAATCCTGACAAATGCCTTGCCCTGCCCATAAACAGCACAAAAACTTCACTAACACTGCCAACAGTTATACATATTATTATTTTTTTGCAACTCCTCTGCTCCTTTCTTGGGACCAGTGTTTTTACAGTGTTTATACGTCCATGAAGACTGGCTGGGGACTCCTCCAAAGAATGAAAAGTTTAATCGGTTTGTGCAATTGAGAAGAATTACAGTACAGACTTGAACACTGAAGTAACCAGCCACGTTCAACAACATGGTACTTGTCCATTATCTAAGTTACTACTTTCTTCCTGCATTCCTATTTCAGCGTTTCTATCAACCATGACACCTTGTATAACAGAAGATTATTTTGAAAGAAGCTATAAACAGACTGAGGTACATTTGATGATACATATCAGAATGGATATTAATATCAAATACTCTGTCTCTTTGTTTGCTGGAAACCCTCACTTTTGAGATATGTTATACACCATCATATACCACCAGCATTCTAAAGATTGGGCAAAACAAATGCTCTCAAGGGTTTGCACAGAAGAAAGGCTTTGCTAAGAGATGTGCTCCCACCATCTCAGCCAGTTTCAACAATCCTTTGCTGAAAAGTAGAACAAGCTACAAGGCACATAAGAACAAAATCATGTCCTCTAGAGAGGAATGTCTATTTTCCTGCATTAATGTGTCTGAGATGCAATATTAAAGTCTGAAGGCTCAGGCTAGCTAGTGACCTACCAAGAAGGATGACCATTCACTTATCCAGGACACCACTGCCACTGGAGTCAGTTGACCTCGTTTAATAAGTAAGTTCCCTTCACTTCATGCTCCTCCAAGCTCTGACTACAATGCTGTTCTGTAAATACAGCATCTCATAGGGTAGGAAGACCAAGTGCTAGGAAGCTGTGAAACTGTTCCTGGTTTGCTGCCTATCCAAACAAGCCCAGCTCTCCTAGTAAGCTTAGCAGTCCTGTGGGAGGATGAATGCTTGAAAGTTCTAATAATGGTTTATTTGACAAGAGTGAGGTATGGTTTTGCAAGAACAATCTTTAAACCCCTTAACCAGTATGTTTGGGGGTAATGACTAATTTACTTCTACCATTAAACAAGAGGCAGCCTGATGATCCACTAGATTCAAACCACTACAGTAAGTCAAACCCTAATATCAGAACTATCCCCATACCCACTGCTGGCATTACTGGATGCTTTGGGCACCTTCTCCTCAATCACACAGATGTTGGTTGGCTGCTGGCCTGACAAAAAAATTACACAGAACCCAGGACCAACAAGTACATGATTTTTTTTTCTAGTAGCAAAGAAAAGGTGAGCAATACCTACTCATGTCCATGTCTTAACATCAGGTGGAGGAGGGAGGAGAGGAAAACATGAGACCACCAAACTGAGACTACTCTACCAGCTGCTGCTAGTTAGAACACCCAAGGACACAGGTCAACTGCAGTTTCCTGAGAAATAAGATTATCTGCCCATACCCACGCATGAAGATTTTAGTGATTTCAATATGTAAACTATAAATGTGGGGTTGGAGAAGAGGTAAGAGGAGGTCTTGCTGGCAAGTCAGACTAGGAAGTATTCTTCTCCTCATAACCCTTTCCTCCCAAATATTTTTCAAGTTCTTTCCTATACAAATGAGTTAAAGATGACCGCAGAACAAAAATCCAGCAGCATCACTCCATTTGACTATTATGTCAGTGTCATAACTGCAGGGGAGCCAATGATATGATATAAATTAATGGTTTGTTTACAATCAAAGCCAGATGATTCATCCCAGATGGACTTCAGGGCATGGGAATGGACACAAGACAAATTCACAGCCAGCAATTCATTTCTGAGGGTTTCCTTTCTGACCACAGTATGACTTGAGATCTTTGTTGACACAGCACCACTACAAAAAGCAGGCAGGACAACAGTTCAGCACTAGTCTTTGGCTGTCAGTCATTTCCAATACCATGAATTCCAGTGACCTTACTTTAACTTCTCATTAATCAAAGCCTACCAATCGCTAATTCAAAGATTACTTAGCACCAAGTAGTCTACGTAGGTTTCTTTCTTTTCTAATTTAGGATTCAGGGAGACAGCACTAAATCTTTGGGCAATGTAGGTCAGTTCTCTTGAATCAATAGTTTTCTGCAGGACAAGATATAAAAATCTCAAACTCTCTCAAAATACTTATTTCTTATTCTGGACTTGCTAGTACTACTACTTAATCTTTTTTTTTAGCAGATCAGATTGCCTAAACATAGTGAAAACAACATGGAGGAACCATAGTCTTAAAATGCTCAAACTGAACTACTGTGAAATTACATCCTTGTCTCTCTTCTTTCCAGATGTTATTACAAGGTGTCAAAGGCCCTAACAAAAATAGCTTTTCTATCTCAAGACATTCTCCAGTGCTAAACCAGGCACGAGGAGACGGACAGAAGTCTCAGTTCCAGTTTGCAGTTACAGATGTTTATTATCCTGTCAACACTGATAACAGTTTTGATGATAGTCTACAGAAGTGACCCAGGAATAGAAACACCAAATGACGCGTAAAAGGCAGTACATGCAAACGCAGACAGCTGCTTGAATGACAAGGGATACGGGATTGTCGCATGGTAAATACCAAAAGCCTAATTTTTGAAGGGTAAGATGTGGAACATTTTGGCTTTTTAAAACATCAGCCACCATATCCTTATCAATACACAGAACTAGTTAGATTCACAAGCATAGTTACAATTAAAAGGGATGAAGACGGCAAGAAAAAAGATTCAAGAAGCATTCACAACAGAAAATTGATCAGAATTAAGAACTGTAGGAAAAACGTCCTAGAAAAAAAAACTGAACATGAATGCTGTACCCACTGTCTACATGAAAGAAGTTCTGTGCAAAGACAGTAAGATTCTCATTTTTCAGCAATAATAGTTTTAAATTTTCCATTGGACATTGTCTGGAATGGAAGATTAAGTTCTCAACAGATGAAATCAAACTCAAATATAATAGTTGCTAAAAGTAATGGAAAGCACTGAGCTGATGAAAACAGTTCTGATATGAAAACTCCCCATTACATTTTCCTGCGCATAGCGAGACTGGAGGGTACATCAATCTTTCCCCAGGATGCAGAGAAGATGAGTAAAAAAAGAAACTCTATGCCAGCTAGCTATACTTTTAAAGAGAAAGGGCACACCACCTACATGCAATGCATCTGCTACTGAAATAGTGAATATCATGACAAGAGTCCAAGGTGATGATTTATTTGCTTTAGGACTTCCAATAAATCTTTGGGTTTTGTTTAATAACAGAGGATCCACCCAAAGCTTCAGTGGATTCAGGCTCAGTTTAGCTGCAGTTCTATAAATAAGAGACAAAGCTGTAGGCAGAAAAGGCTTTATTAGCTTGCGTTTCATGCTTTTGCCAAAAGCAAGAAGCCTCTGCATGCCTTTTCACATGAAGATGGTTTATCAACTACAATGTTTTCTCTTTCATAAAAAACTACAACCAAAAGGAAACAATTAAATTTAAACATGAAGTTTCATGGACAGGGAATATTTGACATAGAACAACCTTGTTGTATTTAAGAACTCATTACTTCTTTCCTCTACTTAAGCTACAGTTCAACTTTTAATTAAGTTTCCTTCACTAAGAACACAGTCCAACTCTTGTGCAAATCAAGTGCTCAGCAGTATCTGCATACCAGTGTGAGCCATCAGTTGGAGATAATTTCAGAACTTAAGATGAGAACTTAGAAACAAGGGAACAGAATCATAGAATCCTAGAACAGTTTGGGTTGGAAGGGATCTTAAAGATCATCCTTGACATGGGCAGGCACATACTACTAGATCAGGCTGCCCAAGGCCCCATCCAAACTGGTCTTGAACACCTCCAGGGATGGGGCAGCCACAGCTTCCCTGGGCAATCTGTGCCAGTGCCTCACCACTCTCATCATGAAGAAATTCTTCCTAATGACTAGACTAAATCTGCCCCTCAGAACATGACAGAAATATCTTCAGATGCTAGGCTTGCAGAGGCAGGGGAGGAAAAAGGCAGCAACAATACTTTCTCACATCCCCGGTGTTCCGAATAATCACCACTGGCTTGAATTGTAAGACAGAAACAGTACTTAGAGTACTTGGGGGAAAAAAAATAAAAAACCTAGGCAAATAAATTTAAATTAGGAAGGATTAACTATGTAGACTGCAGATCTTTCACAATTAGTGGTTTTTTTAATAGTGCGTTAAACAGACGCTTGATAAAAATGACCCAGGAATTCATGAGTCTGAACAGCTGAGTAGCAGCAGGAGAACAGCAGGCCACATTTCTCAAATAGTGCTATGCACAAAGAAAATGTAAAGTTCCTACCCACACAACACATAACACAGCAAAGTTGGGATGATGAGGTTGAAGGACACCAGACCCTATGCCTCAAGGTCCATAACAAACTCCAATTTCTATCAATTTCCTAAAACACTTCAATTCTCTTTGCAGAAGTTTGGTTCCAATTTAGTCACCATGTCATCTGTTCCTTAGATTGTTTCTTTCCAATATATTAAACAACAATTCACTCAAGTTTCTTTTTCCTGCTTACATCACCCAGCATTCTACTCCAGATTGTCATTTTGTTGTTCCTTCCAAAACAAACAGTAGCAGAACATAAATACCCTGAACTTTTTCCTAGCAGTATCACTATGGCTTCCAGAGCCTCTCCTAGTTTTTCTTCATACAAAGCACATTAGTAAATCCACTGGGTCTATTTTCTCCATTTAGAGCTTATAGGCACTATTGATTTCAGGACAATTACAAAAAAATAGAGAGTATTAGAGAAGCAACAATCAGAGTCAATTTTCTAAGCCAATAACTGTGGGTGTATAAGAGTTTTCAACATTAAGACAGTAAAAACTACAACTCTAAAACAAATATTTTGTTTACATAGGTAGACTAGTTTAGTAGACAAGAGAAATAACAGAACAAAAGTCTTCATATGACACTAAAGCAAAATCTCTATCTCTTGTTCATATATACACTTCCATGTCTACAATAAACTTGTGTGGGAGTTCACCAGATAGAAAAAGAAAACAAAACCAGAACATCTTTCTAGTCATGCAGCAAGTGCCTTTCCTTTGCACCACATACCAACAGCACTGATTCAGTACAACGATTTGGGAACTGGAACCAGTGTTTGGACATTTTGGGTTATGATTTTATTGTAGAAGAGTGTAATTAAACTCTAGCTGTCAGAGGAAAACTTTACCACCATATTTAATAAACAGTTGTAGTGCTTTGAACAATCTAGTGAAAGTGCAGGTGTAATTTTCTGACTGTTTCAAGGATTTAAGACCTAGCTATGATAGGGCAAGCCTACATCTCCTTGACTCAGATTGCAGTGGAAACAGATAAGTTGAGAGCACTGTATGAAAAGCTACAGTGCAGCGCTATGCAAGACAAGAATGGTGAGACTTCAGAGAGAAATAGGGTCATAAGCAGCTCAGATTCAAAACCAAAAATGTCACTGTGGAAGAGTGTGACATCCTAAAGGAAAAAAAGCAGTAAGCGAGCCAGTTTTGATGGTCCCAATGGCTTCAGCGGGTGTTGATGAAGAGGATTCATTCTAAGGAGCGTCAGATAACAGCCTTTCTCCCTCCTAACTGATGCCTGCCTGGCCAGCAAAGATTCTTTAGGTGTTTCACTTGGGCTGACAGGTCACTACATCCTAGTAATCTTTCCTGTGCACGTGCCAAAAAGAATCACAGAATCACCAGGTTGGACAAGACCTCTTGGATCATCAAGTCCAACCATTCCTACCTGCCACTAAGCTGTGTCTCTGAGCACCTTGTCTACCCGTCTTTTAAAGACCTCCAGGGATGGTGACTCAACCACCTCCCTGGGCAGCCTGTGCCAGTGCCCGATGACCCTTTCTTTATACCTTACATTGAAGAATTGCTTTATACTTTTAAGCTGCACATGGCTTGTTTGCCAAGTCTCTTTGCACATCATTAAATGCACCATCAATGACCCAAAAAGGACAGTACTACCAGATGTTTTAACTTCAAGTCACTAAATAGCCACTGAGCAAGGATACAGCAGGTATTCAGACTACATCTAAGCACACATTCGCACACTGTAACTTTGCCAGTTACCACAGTACATTATGTCTGTGCCACACTGCTTCCTAGTTCGCATTACAAGCCTCCTCCACATCCTAAAAGGCTTGGCAGGCACAATTCCGAGATCAACCACAAAGAACAAGGCCAGTGAGCCAAGGAAAGTAAGGCTTCACATCTTTGTCTCAACTGGTGTCCTGCTATTTCTGGTTTTGATTGAGAACAGAAAGCTGCTACATAAGCAGCTTCTGTTCCCGTTCAGAATCGAACAAAGTAGCACTGAACCACCTTGATTAGAACATACACAGCTGGTGCTAGCAGGACAAATCCAGGGACAGCCCCTCCAACACATTATCTTTGCCACAGAGGAGGGAGAGAGGAGCGGGCATTCAAACAACCTCCTTCTGAGTCCTTGCAACCTGAACCAGAGTGCCACCCTGAGAAGCCCTGCTCCCCAGTCTAACAGCTTAACTTGGAAAGAGAAGCAACAATCAGCTAGGCCATTAATTCGCTTGACTTCACACTCAAATGAAGCCTATGTTTGCCTCAGCTAGAAATAGCAACGCCAGTACCTGCCAGGTCCCCATGGAGGAACATGCTTGCAAGGTTCCTCACTTCAACATCTTGCTGATGCATCAGAAAGTTTGAGGAAAAGTCCTTGGATTGAACCACAACGTAACGTAGATTTTTCCCTACACATTGAAAGGTTCTTAGAATAGGCCTTAAACTGCAAGACAATAAATATCAGCTATATGTCATAACAAAAACCTAGTCACTGCCCTCAGAATTCTGAGTAGGTAAAGAAGATCATCTTTGGAAGCTGAAAAGAAGGGCTGCAAGTGCCCAGTGTTTTATCCGGCCACTGCTAGGTAACAATCAGCAAGGAGAAAATTTCCCCCTGTAAGATAAATTGGCAAAATTATACTTAATCCTGCCTTATATTTTTCACTCAACAGGACTGACTCCTCCTGTTTCAGTTCATAGAGGAGTTCAAATATGCTTTAATGAAACACTTCCAGGGAAGATCCAGGGCCAGATATTGTATCTGTTACCGAAAGAGCTGCATAAAGTCTCCTTCCCATACTGTAATTGTATTGTGTTGCAAAACTCAAATGCATCAAGAGCTGGTATACCCATACTGCAGCTTGAAAACCACAGAAAACAAAGGTATGACTAGTGACAGCCCAGCTATGACAGGTCAGAGCAAACTGCAAAAGAACAAGCAGAAGTCTTAACAAACATAAGGACTTTGGCCCCCACAGTGGGAATAATATCCTAGCTAGGTATTTTACATCTAATTCAGCCTGTTCAACAAAGCTTTGGTCATGATTTAATTGTATCGTAGATATCCTCCTAGTCAGCTTGTTGAGACAGCAGTACTACAATGAGAAGGGGGAAAAAAAACCAAACTCAGGAAAGGGCATAACATTATAATCTGTTTACACATGCCCAATGACTAACTTCGAACAGAAACACATCAAGAGTAAGTACATACAGGTTAACATTAGTCAGTACAAAAGAAGTCTGACACAAACATGCCTTCCTCTGCAACAGTCTCCTCCATACCCATTCTGCAGCCTCATAAAGAAGGATGCAGTAGGAAGAAATACACAGAAACACACAATTAGGTGACCTGTATAAAGCCAGCTCAAACATATCTGAAATAACTTGTGATTTGAAGAATTAGCTGGTCACATGGTTTTGTTTTTCATAGAAACACTAGGTTGGAAAAGATCTTGGACATCATCAAGCCCAACCGTACCCGTCCACTACTAAATCATACACCTAAGCACTTCACCTACCCATCTTTTAAAAACTCCAGGGATGGTGACTCAACCACCTCCCCTGCAGCCAGTTCCAGTGCCCAATAACCATTTCGGTAAAGAAATTTTTCCTAATATCCAGTCTGAACCTCCCCAGCACAGGTTGAGACTGTTTCTTCTCATCCTATCAACTATCACTTTGGCACAGAAACCAACACCCACCTTTCTACAACCTCCTTCCAGGCAGTTGTAGAGGGTGATAAGGTCTCACCTCAGCCTTCTCTTCTCCACGCTAAACAACTCCAGTTACTTCAGCTGCTCCTTGTGAGGCTTATTCTCCAGCCCCTTCACCACCTTTGTTGCTCTTCTCTGGACACACTCCAGAGCCTCAATGTCTTTCTTGTAGTGAGGGACCCGAAACTGAACACAAAATTCGAGGTGTAGCCTCACCAGTCCTGAGCATAGTGCTTCATAGTGTTATTTGCCTAAATAAATTACTGAGTCTGTACCTTTACAGGCAGAAAAGGAATAACAAGGGGAAGTGCACAGAAGCCAGTTTATACAGATATGTACAGCAACATACATTTAGGCTAGACATTAAGAAGAATTTCTTCACGATGAGAGGCTGCCCAGGGAACTTATAGCTGCCCCATCCCTGGAGGTGTTCAAGGCCAGGTTGGATGGGGCCAGGGACAGCCTGATCTAGTGGGAGGTGTTCCTGCCCATGGCAGGGGAGTTGGAACTAGATGATCTTCATTCATAGAATAGTTTCAGTTGGAAGGAACCTTCAGTGTCATACAGTTCTAATCCCCCTGCCATGGGCAGGGACACCTCCCACCAGCCCAGGCTGCCCAAGGCCCCATCCAACCTGGCCTTGAACATCTCCAGGGACGGAGCAGCCACAACTTCCTTCGGCAACCTGTGCCAGGGCCTCACCACTCTCACGGTGAAGAAATTCTTCCTAACGGCTAATCTAAGTCTTCCCTTCTCCAGCTTATACCCATTGTCCCTAGTCCTATTGCTACAAGCCTTTGTAAACAGTCCCTTCCCAGCTTTCTTATAGCCCCTTTCAGGTACTGGAAGGTTGCTATAAGGCCTCCTTGGAGCCTTCTCTTCTCCAGTCTGAAGAAGTCAAACTTTCTCAGCCTGTTCTCAAATGGAAGGTGTTCCAGCCCTCTGATCATCCTTGTAGCCCTCCTCTGGACCCGTTCCAACAGCTCCATATCCTTCTTATGCTCAGGATTCTAGAACTGGACACAATACTCCCGATGAGGTCTCAGAAGAGAGGAATAGAGGGGCAGAATCACCTCCCTCGACCTGCTGGCCTCGCTTCTTTTGATGTGTCCCAGGACACGGTTGGCCTTCTGGGCTGCGAGCACACACTGCTGGCTCAGATCAGTTAAGGTCCCTTCCAACCCAAATCATTCTATCCATCCTCGGTCTAACTGGTGTTTTTTGAAAAAACAAAGCCAGGCTGCACAGCCTGAGCTGCAGACACTGTCGCCCCAGCCCGGTCCCGTCCCCACTGGGGGAAGGAGGGAGCCGGCAGCGGGGCGAGCAGCGGGCAGCAGGCACTCACTCACCAGCGCTCCGCCGGCCGCCGCCAGGCTCTCGTAGGTCCTCCACGCTCTGTCCCTCACACTCTCCGACGCTTTCAGAGCATCACAGAGCGCCACGAACTCCGCCTCGCCGATATCCAGCCTAGGGAAAGCCACAGGCATCACCACCGGGCACCGTCACCCCCACCGGCCACCGGGGGGGGGGGGGGGGGGGGGCACCGGGAGCGAGCGGGCACCGCCAGCGGGGGCAGCCGCCGCGGCGGCGGCGACACGGCCCAGGGAGGCGCCGTTCCCATGCCGGCCCCCCCTCCCCCGCCGGCACTTACCGGGGGGCGGCGGCGGGGCCGCGCTCGGGGCTGGAGCGCTGGTTCCTGGCGGCGCCGGCCCTGCGGGAGGGCTTGGGCGGCATCGCGGCAATGACAGGGCTCGCCGGCTGCCGCCCCCGCCCCCAGCGCCGCCGCCGCCGCCCGAACCGCGGGAAAACCGCCGCACCGACACTCGCGCTTGACGTCACTTCCGGGCCGGCGGCCGCGCCCCCGCCCCGCCCCGCCCGAGAGGGGAGCGGCAGCCGCGCCGCCGCGCCTGAGCGCAAACCGCGCCGCCGAACCCGGAAGGAGAAGCCTGACACCCGGCCAATGAGCGCGCGACGCTCCCCTCCGTGAGCCAATGAGCGCGCTACCGACAGCCAACCCGCGCTCCACCGCCCGCCAGGGAGCGCGCGCCGCGCCCCCCCCGCCGCCGCCGCCAGCCAATGGGAGCGAGAGAGGCGCCTGCTGGCCCAGGGAAGCTACGGCTGCCCCGCCCCTGGAGGTGTTCGAGGCCAGGTTGGATGGGGCCTTGCGCAGCCTGGGCTGGCGGGAGATGTTCCTGCCCATAGCAGGGGGCTTGGAACTGGATGATCTTGGCTTGTATCAGAAATGGTGTGGCCAGCAGGTCCAGGGAGGTTATTCTCCCTCTGTACTCGGCACTGGTGACACCGCACCTCAAATCCTGTGTTCAGTTCTGGGCCCCTCACCACAAGAAGGATGTTGAGGCTCTGGAGCGAGTCCAGAGAAGAGCAACAAAGCTGGTGAAGGGGCTGGAGAACAGGTCTTACAAGGAGCAGCGGCTGAGAGAACTGGGGTTGTTTAGCCTGGAGAAGAGGAGGCTGAGGGGAGACCTCATTGCTCTCTACAACTACCTGAAAGGAGGTTGTAGAGAGGAGGGAGCTGGCCTCTTCTCCCAGGTGACGGGGGACAGGGCAAGAGGGAATGGCCTCAAGCTCCACCAGGGGAGGTTCAGGCTGGACATCAGGAAAATATATTTCACAGAAAGGGTCATTGGGCACTGGAACAGGCTGCCCAGGGAGGTGGTTGAGTCACATTCCCTGGAAGTGTTTAAAAGATGGGTGGGTGAGGTGCTAAGGGGCATGGTTTAGTGATTGATAGGAATGGTTGGACTCGATCCAGTGGGTCTTTTCCAACCTGGTGATTCTATGATTCTATGATCTTTAAAGTGCCTTCCAACCCTAACTATTCTATGATTCTAAGCAATTGTACCTTTTGAAAGTTAGACAGAATGGCCCTCTGACAACGTGTTTTCTTTCAAGTAGTGTTCTTCCAGAACCATACAATCACTACCTTAGAAAAGACCTTTGAGATCACCAAGCACAACCGCACCTGTCTACTACTAAACCACATCTCAGACACTGTTCATTCTTTGGAGGTGTGTCCCGATCCAATATCGGGGATGGTTCTTAAACGTTCCCAAGGGCGAGATTAAGGCACAAACAAGGTCAGATGCTGCGCAATCTTGTGAGACTTATTTTATATAACAACCTATAACAGCTATAGGACGGAGGAGAAAGGGAGAGGGAAAGGGAAAGGGAAAGGGAGAGGGAGAGGGAGAGGAAAAAGGAAAGGGAAAGGGAAAGGGAGAGGAAAAGGGAAAGGGAGAGGGAAAGGGAAAGGGAGAGGAAAAGGGAAAGGAAGAAAGTCAGAGTCCCTAAGCAGGAAAGCGGTAGAGATGCAGCTAATTACCACCACCACGAATCCAGCGATGTGCAGTTGGCTCGGTCTCAGTGCAGGTGATGGCACTCCAGGCTCCAGGGGGACACGAAGAAAAAAAAAAGAGAATGAAAAAGGAATACACAGTCCTTTTATTGCCCCAGTCCTCACAATTCCGTTACGTGACCGGCTTACATCGTATCACACCACGTGCAGAGGCGTTGTGATTGATTTACGTCGTATCACACCATGTGCATAGGCGTTGTGATTGGTTTATGTTGTATCACACCATGTGCAGAGGCGTTGTGTGATTGGTTTACGACGTATCACACCACGTGCAGAGGAGTTGTGTGATTGGTTTACGACGTATCACACCACGTGCAGAGGCGTTGTGTGATTGGTTTACATCGTATCACACCACACGCAGAGCTGTCATGTGATTGGTCACACAAGCTGTCCATGCGCCAGGGCATGAGTCGTCCATGTGCTCATGGTGGCCTTTGTAGGGGAGACCACGAAGTGGCAGCAATGTTGAGACAAACAGAATCCAACACAGTCCCTTACAAGGCGATAACGTCTTGTGTGAAGTATGATCTGTGCTGGATTGATGTGTCTCCTTCTGTAATCACCTCTGTAGACTTTCCCTATCTCAAATGCAAGAAGTAGTTACTGTTTCAGGAAGTGGAATACTCTTGATTTAAGCTGAAGTAGAGTGAAGTTTCATCTAAGAAAAAAATTTTTTGGTTTTTTGAAAGTTAGACAGGATGACCCTCTGATAGCATGGGGGTTTTTTTCAAGCAGTGTTTTTCCAGACACTGTTCATTCCTTGGAGATTCATAGAATCATGGAATGGTTTGGGTTGGGAAGAACCTTAAAGATGCTGAACGCCTCCAGGGATTGTGGCTCCACCACTTCACTAGAAGGCTGTTCCAGGGCTTCGCCACCCTCTCAGTAAAGAAATTTTTCCTAATACCCAATCTAAACCTTCCCTGGCACAACTTGAGACCATTTCCTTTTCTCCTACCACTTGTTACTTGGTTGAAGAGACCAGCACCCACCTCGTTACAACCTCCTTTCAGGTAATTGTAGAGAGTGATAAGGTTTCCCCTCAGCCTCTTCTCCAGGCTAAACAACCCCAGTTTCCTCAGCTGTTCTTCCCAAGACTTGTATTCCAGACCCTTCCCCAGCTTCACTGCTTGGCCCCATGAGGCCAGTCCAAATGCTGGATCAGTTTTGTTTCTTAAAGCTAAGGTGTAACAGAGCAGTAAGAACCTACTTTCATAGTGATGCCGCAGTGGAGATCTCTGTTGATTACATGTCATCGTTGAAACCACGCTTTAGAGTTGATGAGCAAAGTCAATTAAGCCATGACAGCCCTAGTTAAAACGCTACTTTTAACACTGCATTGCAGTTTTACCACTTTGCATTACAATTATGTTTAATGTAAGAACTTCTCCAGTCTTAATGACTTTTCTGGATTTTAAACCAATGAGACTGAAACACCCAGTGTCCCAATTCACAGGCCCCAGAAATCTCTGTTGTCTGCAATTGTATGTCCACGTTTAGAAGGCAGATCACTGTTGCAAATTAGCACATTTCCTTTCAGATTTTTATGATGACAACTTGTTAAAAAAAGAAAAATCTTTGCATGTGAGGACTCTTAAGACATGCACATATTTATCGTTTGGCTGCGAAGCAACTAGTTTTAGTGAGGTTGCTGCCAAACTTCTGGATTTAAAAAACATGAGTACAACTACGTTACATAATAAAAATTCACTAGTATTTTTAAGGTCCATACACTTTATCAATTTGTTCGAGCTTTTTCTTCATAGTCATTAACTTATGTAAAAACTGAGAACTGTCTTTCTGGTTCATAATTAGAATTAAACCAATTACAGTGACATGAATACAGAACAAATGGGATTTCTGAGGCAAAGCAAGGTACATAAATGCCAAATGAAATGTTTGAGTGTAGTGGGATTTAGACATTCCCTATTAGGACTCTAGTAAAACTGTGACAGTAACTGTATCCTGCTTCTAAGCACATTTAAAATGCTTCTAATAAGAACATACCAGGTGCTGTGGAAGGTTCAGTACCTAGGACTGTGTATCATCTGCAGCTGAATCACAGACAACTAGGCACGTCTGCCAGCTTGGAAAAGTAAGCTAAAACACTAAACCACAGATAAGTCTGTTGCCCTTCCCTCGCAGCTGGCTTTAAGAGTGCAGAAGAATTTAAAATAAGAGCCAAATGTCTCAGAAAACTTGGTCAGAGCCAGTGGAGACCCTCCCAGCTGTCAGCAAGAAGGAAACACACCCTCCTGGGCAGCTTCCCTTACAGCTGCTTTAGCAAGCTTTTAAAGCCAGGCCCTAGATCATACAAACAATAAACAAAGAATTTGTGTTGTGCTCATAAACCCCTGTGCATTAGTGCTTAGGGAACATAATATACTATCAACTGAACTCGGCGTGAATACTAATACTAGGTGTGACAAGCACCTTCTCAAGTCCAATTTAATGAACATTTTCATCAAGCAAGGCACTTAGGGCTCCCCTCCATAAGCAGGTAAAACCAATGAGAACTCAAAGGAGAAGAAGGGAGGTAGCAGATAAATCAAGCTTTAATCCTCCATCCTGGAGCCTCAGATGTAGGGACTACATCTAAACTACAGTAAGAAGGCTGAACATGTCTGTATGTGCTTCCAAAGAAAGGCACGTGCATGTGTAAAATCATATGCAAATTGCTGCACTTTCCAAACCTCCCTCCCCTGTTTGAATGTTTTAATCTTGTGTTTTAAATTTTTTTCTTTTAAACTGAGCTTTTGGCTCAGAATAAAATGACAAAGGAAAGAAGAAAAGCAGCTCTTATTGGAGGAAGGGAGAAACAAAAGAAACAAAGGTTAACTCTGCAAGGTGAAGTAAAGCATTAATGACAATTTCTTACCTGACCTGGCTATATCTCTATTATGAACATCTTGCTAGAACAGCTTTTCCAGTGTAGTTCATAGACAGATGGCTGACAGTCCAGCCCAGCACAGCAGTTCTGACTCATTGTTTCCAGCTGCTTACACAATCTTAAGTAACTTTGTTATCTTAATGTTTTCACTTAAAACTGTTCCTAGAATATCATGGTAATTGCAAGAGGGAATACAAGTCATGTTTTCATTGCAAACGAAACCAAGCCTTTTTATTTAGACTCTTACTGCTTAAATGTGGTAGAAACATGCCACTTTTTCAGTTTTCATAAAAATGAAGTATTTATGTTGGCGAGACTTGATGTAAGTGCGCTTCATGGTCTACCAAGGCTAGCTGATTATTTGTGTATTAACAGAGACCTCTTCCACTTCACTTACAATTATAGTAACATCAGTTCTTCTGGAGGTGCGTGACAGAAATGTATGCACCAAAGCCACTAAATCAGGAGCTTCTGGATATTAGTCCAAGTAGAGTCATAGAATCACAGAATAGTTTGGGTTGGGACCTTAAAGATCATCCAGTTCCAACTCCCTGCAATGGGCAGAGACACCTCCCACTAGATCAGGCTGCCTGAGGCCCATCCAACCTGGCCTTGAACACCTCCAGGGACGGAGCAGCCACAACTTCCTTTGGCAACCTGTGCCAGTGCCTCACCACCCTCATCATGAAGAAATTCTTCCTTATGTCTAGTCTAAATCTGCCCCTCTCCAGTTTATACCCATTGTCCCTGGTCCTATCGCTACAAGCCTTTGTAAACAGTCCCTTCCCAGCTTTCTTGTAGTCCCTTTCAGGTACTGGGAGGTCGCTGTAAGATCTCCTTGGAGCCTTCTCTTCTCCAGGCTGAACAACCCCAACCCTCTCAGCCTGTCAGGAATGCCTCAAAGATGCTAAGGCTGTGGTTTGAACCAGGTGTTTTCCACTGCCCAGCATGATGACCCCTGGGAGCCCTACCTTGAATTCCTCTGACATTGCCTCTGCCTTTGAAACTGGAAATGGTTTACAGGTATGATGGGGTGGAACTGGCTGGCTGTACCACTTGTTGCTGAGGCTGGCTCCTAAGATCACTGTGTCCTACATAAAGAATCAGTTCAAAAAATGAAGGATAGAAACCATTTCTAGGAGTATTTCTACAGTAATGTAAAGTCCATAGGGAACATGACAAGCCTCAACTCATTTCTCTTTAAATGGAGATGTATATTAGATGTTGCCTCCTCTAACATTTCAAAGCCTCTCTCTCTGTGTACACATTATTAATAAAAATAATATTTTGACTCCAAATTTATACACATCTGTGACTTAGTTTTCTCAGAGCATTACACAGTGCACTGCTGGAGTCTTAGCTCCTGCAGTGATGAGTTTAAGGCAGGAATCTCTACCAATAAAAGCGTTTGACCAAATTGTTAGTGGGACCTATGTCTTTACTGTGAGGGTGATGGAGCACTGGAACAGGCTGTCCAGTGGAAGGTGTGAAGTCTCCTTCTCTGGAGATATTCAAAGCCCACCTGGACACGTTCCTGTGCACCCTGCTCCAGGTGAACCTGCTTCAGTGGGGGGGGTTGGACTGGATGAGATCCAGAGGGTCCGTCCAACCCCGACCGTTCTGTGATCTGAAAGGACACTGGGACTATAGTTGCTGGATGGAGAAAAGCCTGTGTGGATGAGAAAACTCTATGCAAAACATCAAGCCAGGCCTTTGGATTTGTACTTATAGTTCTCTCCTTTTCAGATTAGTTTAGAGGTTTGACTTGATTCTGACTTTTTCCTCTTTTTACTCAGATAACTGTATTTATCAGAAAATCGTAACTATTTATAACTGCTTAAGGACCTTAGACATTGCTAGTTCTTTGTAAGTGAACCAGCTGTCAGAGTTAGGTCTCTTTTAGTGATTTGTGCTAGCACTGAGGACCAGGGTACTAAAATAATAAAATCCATGACTAATGCAATTTATCAAATGAAGCCTTACTGCAAGTGCAGTTATATCAGAAAAATTCATCACTTCCAGTACAGCTTTTCCTGCTTGTTCAAGGTGTCCAGACATTAGGGTAAAACATTTCTTTGCTTGCACAGCTGATTCACTCCATGTGCTTTGCCATGCAGGTACCACCCTGTGTGTCCCCAGCCAGTAAAGTGCTTCTAACCCCAGACATGTTCTGCCCCTGGGTGTGCAGAACATCCTGCATCCCCTCTGCAGCTCATTTTGGTAATAAAATAAAGGTCACCAAACAAAGAAATTGCAACCATCTTGTTGCTTGCAATTACACGGCCACATTAATGACCCTGTTGTGATCCCTCCCTTCCTATCCTGCTCAGTCCCACGTCCTGCTTCCTCTCTCCGTGTGAGAAAGCAGGCTCTGGCATGGGCAACACCCTGTCTGCTGCTGGCGGTGTCCCCAGCAAGGATGTTTCCCATGCCTCCTCTTCCAAAATTTCTAAAGCCCACAAGAAGCAGAACACACTCTACAGGAGGTACTTCTCAGGAATCAAATTAATCTTAACAATTACTTGAAAACCAATTGAAATCTAGCAACCGTAGCCCATAATGAACGGACATCGGCATTTCCCTGAATTAAACTAACCCATGGTCTTGTTTTTCAATTTTTGGTAAGAGTGCGCCTAGGATGGTGACATTTTTTACCAATCCACGGCAGTGAAATACCCGAACTAGGTGAAAACACTTATATACAGAATTTCAGCAAAACTCACAGGATGACAACAGTGCTATAGTCTCTTTGTTGCTTCCTCCGTGACATCCTGCTACAACTAGAATGAGCAATGTCAGTGAGAGTACAGCTCTGCTAATATACCCAAACCACAAGCTTTTGCTAACACAGATGTGTCACTCTTGCATCCACCCACCCAACTCATATGAACAAAAGCACGTTCTCACCTTTTCAGAGGACAACGCTGCACCCGATAACTGAACACTCTCGGTTTCTGCCCTGCAGGCCTTCAATATTTTCTTCATGCCAAAACTTGCCTGGGGGCTCTTTACTAAAGCTGCAAGACTCAATTAGAGAAGGAATCATAGAATAGTTCGGGTTGGAAGGGACCTTAAAGATCATACAGTTCCAACTCCCCTGCCACGGGCAGGGACACCTCCCACCAGCCCAGGCTGCCCACGGCCCCATCCAACCTGGCCTTGAACACCTCCAGGGATGGGGAAGCCACAGCTTCCCTGGGCAACCTGTACCAGTGCCTCACCTCATCGCAAAGACGTTCCTCCGTATGTCTCATCTAAATCTGCCCGTCTCCAGTTTAAAGTCATTCCCCCCAGTCCTATCGCTACAAGCCTTTGTACACAGTCCCTCTCCAGCTTTCTTGTAGCCCCTTCGGGTACTGGGAGGTCGCTGTAAGGTCTCCTAGGAGCCTTCTCTTCTCCAGGCTGCACAACCCCAACTCTCTCAGCCTGTCCCATGAAAGAGCAACACAGCCCCCTCCAACAAATAAACACAGTGGTGTGGAGTAGTGGCACTTCTCTGATTCCGCTGCTTCAGTGACAAAGTGTTCCTAAGCATTAGCATTTTTCTTTCTTACAAGGAGCTTTCAAAATATTTGTAAATATAATTATCCCGTGAGGTCATTTTTATACTAACCCCTTTCTGTCATTCATGTGTCTTGAAATGTGGTTCTCCAATTTTAGCACAGCTGGGTCTCTTAATTATACTCTTTTTCTATATAAAAAAATAAAATGAAAAAAGCACAAGCAGCTCCTAGAGCTACATTTTTCCCTTGGATCTGTGTCCCATGCTTCACTGACTTTGTAGGCAGAAGTTCCAACGGGAGCTTTTCCTGCACCCAGAGCAGTTTAGGCCTTCCCATAAAAACTGCCTAATATTAAAAGATCTGCACACATCCTGGGAGCTTTCCCTCAGTGCACGCAAATTTCTCCTGCTTTCCCCAAGCTTCCATTCATACTACCAATAGAAACAAATTTCCTTCTACCATCCAACAGGCTCAGAAGTTTTTAGGGACACCGGCACAATCATACAAACCTCCGTCTAGAAGAACAAATCTTTTCTGCCCTCTCTACTACCCCTTCAGCAGCCTCACCTGCAGGTGTCTCCATTCAAGGACACACCACAAAGCTGCTTAGTTTTATTTGGAAAACAAGTTAAAGACAAGGCGAGGCTCACTTAAAAATTAACAGGTGTCACATTTAACTTACAGAGAATAGGAACAGCATGCTCCTAAAAAGGTAGAAAACACACTTATGAGTACTTCAGTCACAAAGGGCTCCAAAGGCAGCACCAGTAACCCTGCCCGGACACACATTTGACCTCTATTGCAAACACACAATTGCAACATCCTGAATGTCTGGAGCTGAAGTTTTCCCAGTGGGTTTTCCAGCTTGCATCTATACGGAAGGGTAGCTATGGGTTTATACCTGAGCATCTAACCTGTGTCTGCCTGAGGCTTTATTTGATGTTCATGACTGCCACGCATCATCCAGAATAGATTAAAAAACTCCAGCTTTCAGAAAGCAACTACTATACTTTTTATTTTATATATAATGCACCTACACCAAGGCTAATCTGTAAATTAAGCCAAGTGCAGATGAAGAAAGAAAAAAAGGTCTTGTGTATTTAAGAAACTTCTTTTAAAACAAATTATTTTATCTCCATCCAAACATACACAATACCAGGAAGCTGGATGAGTGTGTGTTTACAGTTATATAATAGCTCCCCAACCAGTAACGCATCCTCCCACTATAGTAAGAAAAGATCCTTTAAGAGATGAAAAATAAAATTAGTCCAATGGCTCTTGGCTGAACTAACGCAAGGCAAATGATATAGACATCTATGGTACAAATAATTTAAAAATGAGTTTAAATTGTATTTTTTTTCCAAATAAATATGCAAATATACCAGTAAACATTCCTATTTTCCTGCTAAATCAATGTTCACGATTTGGCCAGAAAGACAAGCCAGTTCCCATATTACAGCTTAGAAGTGGATTTTGGGGGAGGTTTTCCTGCCTTGTTTTTAGGTGTTATTCTCTTTCTCTCATGTAGTTTTTCTTGCAACCAGCTTTGAAATGGCAGGCTTAATGACATACCTTATCCTGCATACTCCCCTACAGAAGTTGCCATAACCAAGATCCTAATCATATAAAAAAAGCCAAACATACATTAAAAATAGCATTTTCAGGTGTAAATGGCACCTTGTAGAACGTTATCAGCGATAGCTGAGGTTGCTCCAGATTAACTGGCACAGTTCCATGGCACAGACCAACAGGAACACAACGAGGCTCACCAAAGGGAAATGGGAAGGTCCTGCCCCTGGGGAGGCACAACCCCCTTCACCGGTGCATGCTGGCTGGAAAACAGCTCTGCAGGAAAGGCCACAGGGTTCCTGACGGACAACAAATGGACCATGAGCCAGCAACAGACCCTTGCTGCAACGACGACCAGCAGGGCTGTCAGGAAAAGCACTGCCAGCGGACCGAGGGAGGTGAGCCTCTCCCTCGAGGACGTTTACGTCCCCAGAAGAGGGATGCGAACGTATCAGAGCATGTCAAGCAAAGTGCCATGAAGTTGATGAAGGGATTTAAACACCTGACATATGAGGGAAGGCCAAGAGAGCTGGGACTGGTCAGCTCAGAGCAGAGTTGGAGGGGCTTATCCATGTGTATAAATGCCTGACTAGGGACCTCCCACAGGTTCCTTTCAAGATCAGCAAGTCTAGATTTTACGAAAGCGTGTACAAACTTAATAAATTAAAGATGTCCTTTGTGTAGGATGGATGAACCATGAACTGGCTGCTCTAGTCAGGAATCTGCACTTTATCTTAGTGGTGCACAAGTCAAGAGCTTAACATACCCATGTAGTGAACACTCCTGGCTCTCAGGGGGTCAGCCTGACTCACAACTCGCTCTACGTTATGTACGTCATTGACAAATACTCAGGATGGATTTCAACCACTAATGACATCTGTCAGCTTTGGATCTCCACTCCAGTTGTATGTATCGTGGAAACACTGACCCAGAATTTAAGCAAGCGTCACAACAGCATCTTAAAATGGAAAAGGAACAGAAAAGCATGCATCTCTGTTCATACTTCATTTCTCAATCATCACTGATTCCATTTCATCTTCTCAGCCTTAAAAAGAGCACTTAAGGTAAAAAGCCTTAATTTTAACTTCAAATTTAACTGCAAAAATAAACCAGTAACAGGAAAAGAAAACACAAGACTTTTAGACAAACAGGTTTATAAGATTTATTTTCCATTGCACATACATGGATTATATACAAGTTAGTAACATAAGTTACTCCTTAATTTTCTAAAAGATTGTTACAGCAAACACTTGCCATTTTAAAACATCAAGTCAGCAATCAATCGAAAAAGGTAAATATGATGATATTTTAAAAACAAAACAAATTGCACTTTGTTAGGGAGAGTCAAATACAGGTTTGCCTATATGCTGTAACAAACTATATAGCAGGTAATATTACAGTTAGAAGTAGCTCTTGCAGTCCATTTGTACATTAATAATTCTTTTCAATTGTACTTAATTAAAAACTGGTGGATATTTCAAAGACTTCCTCTTCTTCCTAGTATTCATCACATGAAATGCGCTAGCATCTAAGTCTTTATACAATTGCTATTCAAATATAAGAAGAACACCGCACCTGAAAATAAGGAGAAAACTAAAACATACTGATTTTACATGTGTCATGAGATGAAAAGTATGGAAGGTGTTCAGCAATAAAGCCCTGTCCACTACTTACATAAAAGAAGATTTTAAAAAATAATCACTGCACACAATACAAAGGGTGGGGTCATACTGTAGTTTTTAAGTCTCCTAGACCAGTCATATTCCTCGTTACTGTTCACAAATGAGCGTTTCCATAGCAAAACTGTTCTCAAAGTGTCGAATCTTTCGGCAATTGACAGCTTCACGCTTCTGAATTCCTGGTTGTATTAGGAAAAGAACAATGGCAGGTAAGCAGAAGAGCGGGTGAGGTATATCAGAGACATAACTGTTCTACATTTACTACGATAAGATGTCACCAGAAATCACAACTACCTCCCCTTGACCTCCTCCCCAGAGGAAACACATGTAGGCACACATTCATACTTATCAAACATCAATAAGCAGGCAATGATCCTGAAGGTGAGGTGAACCAAATCACTGAAATGGTTTAATGAAAACCAACCTCCTGAAATCCCCTACTGGATAGATGTAGCCCAGATCAGTTCCCTATCTCCCTCTCTGTGCACCTGTAAAAACACTTGTGTGGATCTGAGAGAGGGAAAAGCAAAGGAATAATCTACTATGGGCAAAAAAGAGTGGACTAGTAGCATTTAAACAACAACTGGAAAGCTGAAGAAGTCATCCATCTATCGCGCAAAAAGCATCTGTTCACAAGTGTGATGCTTAACCCATAAATTAAATAATGCAGAGAGCCCTAAGTTGCTCAGATCCCTTGACCAGACTGCACGTGTCATCTTTGCATCGCAAGTGGCTCTGAATTCCCTCTGGGTCCTCTATGCTGCTGCTGTGACGGCAAGATAATTACTATTTATGTTTGCTCAGTTGAAAGTGTTTGGAATAATTATCATAGAATCGTTTGGGTGGGAAGGGGCCTTAAAGATCACCTAGTTCCAACCTCCCTGCCAATGGGCAGGGACATCCCACGAGATCAGGCTGCCCAGGGCCCCATCCAATGCAGCCCCTTGTTTTTATGCTGCATGTCTTGGCATGTTGCATGAGGGCATTTAGTGATGTTTGGGGATCAAAAGCTCTGATGCAGTGCTAAAGGTTTCTGTAGATCAAAGGAAACCAAATTTGATCCAGTTTGGCCCATACTGCCTGTCGGAAGTCATCTTTAGAATGAACTACTTCAGGACCCTATCCCGGTTTTATCTTGCATGGAAACAAAGCCAGGGAGAGATTGTGGCTCCAGGGCCCAGCAGCTCCTGGCCACCTTTTATTTTGCAGTGTGGGCTTTGTCCTGGAGGCTGGCACTGTTGCAGGCAGTTAAAGTCACTCTTTCTCCTACACGTGTTTTGATCTGAAATGACTTGAGCGTGCACAGTCTGTGTAAGTGGACGACTTCATGATATGAATCTTCTAATGTGAAGTTATTTGATTCTTTCTTGGAATTTGGAGTAATTTTCAGAAACTGATGCCTCATCCTAGAGAAGCTGATGCATTATGGTCCAGACAAATAGTCGGTGTGGTGGCGGACAGCCACACCCAGAGGGTGGTGGTGAATAGCTCCTTTCCCAACTGGTAACCTGGCACAAGTTGAGTTACCCAGGACATTGGGCCCAACACTGTTTAGTATCTTCCTAAGTGATCTGGATGATAGGATCAAGTGTATCCTGACGATACCAAACCAAGCGGGGAAGCAGGCACTTCAGAACGGAGAGACACCCTACAGGAAGACCTAGATAGGCTGGAAGGATGAGCTAACCTAACAATGAACCTGACAAAGCTCAATAAAGACAAGCGTAAGGTCTTACACCTGGGAAAACCTAATCCAGGAGGTGCAGCACAGGCTGGGACCTACCCAGCTGAGGAGCAGGTCTATGGAAAGGGACCAGGGAGTCCTGGTAGACAAGCTCAAGAGTGTGCTGCTGCAGCAAAGAAAGCCACCAAGATGCTGGGTTGCACCAACAAGGGCATCAACAGCAGAGATAAAGCCACTATCTCACTCTACTCAGCACTTCCAGGCCATACCTGGAATACCTTGTTCAGTTTTGGCCACAGCTATACAAAAAAGAAATGGACAGGTGACAGAAGGTCCAGAGAAGAGCTGCAAAGATCAATAAAAGGACTGGGAAGCTGCTACAAGAGGAAAGGCTGACAGAAATGAGTTTGTTCAACCTTGAGACAGGAAGGCTCAGATGAGACCTTATCCTCATGTTCCAGTATTTAAAGGGTGGCTACAAAGAAGATGGGGACTCCGTTTTTACAAGTAGTCACAGAGAAAAGGAGGGATAATGGGTACAAGTTACTTCTGGCTAGATTCTAGTCAGATGCAAGATGAAAATTTTTCACAATGAGGACAATCAGCCATTGGAATAATCTCCTCAGGGAAGTGGTGGATTCCCCAACATTGGACACATAAGGTTCAGCTGGACACGGTGCTGGGCCACCTTGTCTAGATCAGGCTTTTGCCAAGAAAGGTTGGACCAGGTGATCCTTGAGGTCCCTTCCAACCTCGTATTCTACGATTCTATGACTGAACATCTGGGAATAGGAGAAAGACAGAATTTAACCAATTTTAGTCAAACTAATGCTCACTGCCAACCTATGCTCATCATTTGTTACCCCAGGATCAATGAGCTGAATTTTGAATTGGATTTTACTGTTAAGACCTCCTCATTTCTAAACATCATTCTAAACTATTTTTATACAATGTATTTCTTTTCCTTGATTTCCCAAGCAGTCACATCCAACAGTATGAGTAAGCAATTAAACTGCTTCAGTGTGAGCTTCCCCATCACATACTTAATTTTTTTTTAAAAGATGTACGTCTGAATAAAATCCGAGTGAAAATACTAAGACAATGTTCTATAGCTTGTCAAGACTCTTCCAAATGATGTTTTTCAAACATTTTCCAGGAAGGAGTACCAAGCACTACAGTCCTCCTGTGAAGACAACTCTTACTGACATTTCACTGATGCAAACAGGAAGATGTGGACTAATTTATAAATGGCTTTAATGATGAGAAGAACCTGCCAATCTGTACTTCAGACCACAAGACTACAGCTCCTCATATATTAAAGGGCTTTCCAGTTTTGAGGAGGTGGGTCAAGAAACAAGCTTAAAGAAAAGCATTGGTGAAGGCCTGAACCCCAGAAAACACACCCATGCACACATACACATCAGCAGCTCCTTGCTCACGGGGACTTTAAGCATTTCTGCACAATAAAATTATTTATTTCTATACCTACACAGAAAACATCAGATGTATTTAAGCCCACAGAGCCGGCTACTGCAATAAGCAACCCTTACTTTAATAAGTCATTCCTTTCAACACAATCAAGCCTATGTATTGCACTCAAGCGGCACTGAACTTTCTGCCAACACAAAAGATCACAGGAGGGACATTTACCTTTCATGGCTTCTTTGCGCTGTAGTTTATAGGTCTCCTTGCCACGGCAGAGGCGGTAAATAAAGAATCCCAGTTGATCCACATTTTCAATGCGATCAGTAACAATCATCTGTTCATGAATCAAATAGGACTGAGGCAAATATGTTCCAGCCTGTTGAATAAAAATACAACAGCTCCGTCAAAAGCTATTGCTTTGTGGTCAAAGTACACAAGAAACACTGCATTGTGTTTCACACTGCTGTGACATATCTTTGAGTTCTTTCAAAATGTCTTACCCATGGAATTTTATTCTAACCGTGCAAACATGACTGCACTGCACTACAGAAATACGTAACAATTATATTCAACAAGGTCACGAAACTTCCACTGATGCGTCTCTACCACTTTTACTGCTACAGTAACATCAGTCCTGTGGAGAAGCAGCACCCACTGTCAAGGATCAGTCCAACACTTCTCATCCAAATTTTTCTCTTAATTAACAACATCCCAACAGACCTCAGAGGGAACTACTCCCAAACAGGAGTTGACAGAAGCATGCTCCACATGGAGCGTGCTCTACATCCTCTTGTTGATGAAGCACACCAGCTGCTGTCCACAGAATGTGGGAAGCCTTGAACATATTCACAGCATGAGTCACAGCTCAATCCAAATGCAAGACGAGACCATCTAGCCCGTAAATTATTATGGCGACTCCCACAGTTGTTTGTATGGAAAGGTATTAGAGAGCCATGGTAGTGTAGCAGGTGTTTTAAGACAATACACTGAAAAAGGAAGAGCCATGATGACACGCAAAGGCTTCCCAAGCCCTTCCTAGTCCCTTCAGTGTTATTTTACCACATCTGCGACGACTGAGGAATCCAGCTCTGCGCACCCCTTCAGGCACACAGCTGAAGATGCACATGTTTAGCTATCAGCCCATTTCCCAATACTGCCTTATACCATAAATAATCATCAACTTCTTTGACTCATTACTTCATTTAAGAAATCCTGTTCTAATTCCAATTGTAATTGATGGCAGTGGAGAGGTGTTGTTTGCTTTCTAGAAATAAAACCATCACATTATGGAAACAAATTCAGCTTCTGTGGCAAAAGAACACTATATTTTTATTGACAATAAACAACTTGAAATTTCCATTGCAAAACAAAACTGCCTTTTCAGTCCAAGTGACACGTTAGGAAAAAGCTGACTAAATGCTATTCTTTTCAGTAAAGAAAGAAAGGACTGTATAAAATACACTTTAAATTTTGACAAGTTTCAACAGCATGTATTATGAGGAAAACGGCAGCAATATTTTTTTCTTTAAATAAAAGCTCAGAAAACTTTGCATTCCCAAATAACCCCATTCATTATGTGGCAGTTAAGTAATTGTAGATCAGTGTATCTTAAGCCCTGGTCTCTTGAATTTCAGGAGAGCACCTTAAGGGAGCCCCAAAGCTCCAGAGCAGCAGTGCAGGGCACCGTGAGGGTGGACACTGGTGCTGAGGACTTGGACCCATGCCCTCCAAACCGTAGGATCTCCTAGGATCTGCCAGACCCAGCCTTCTCAGCCCTCCTTTGGCATGCAGGAGGAAGGGGAGCTCAGTGCAAGAATCTCCTCTGATCAGCTGCCACAGGAGCTACTACCCAGGACTGGGACCCAGCAGATTCACAAATGTCGTCATCATCAAGACGTCCTGCGCATCACATACAGTTAAAATCAGCCAGTTGGCTCAACAGCGGGAACAAGGTGGATGGAAAACATACCTGGGTTTTAGCCTTGTTTCCGAAGGAAAGAAGGCTTTTCACTGTTTGCTAAAATGACCACAGAATCATAGAACAATTTGGGTTGGGAGGGACCTTTAAAAATCATCCAGTTCCACAACCCCCGCCATGGGCAGGGACACCTTCCACTAGACCAGGTTGCTCAAAACCTCATCCAGCCTGGCCTTTGAACACCTCCAGGGATGGGGCACCCACGACTGCTCTGGGCAACCTGTGCCAGTGCCTCACCACCCTCACAGTAAAAAAATTACTTTTTTAAAAAACAAAACAGCCCAGAGCACCTCCATTTTCATAAAACACCCTCTGCATGTATTCAGAGCTCATTACAATGAAATGAAGACTTTAATTTCATAGTTTTTTTTATTTGTGCAACCAGTGTGACTGCAGGGTAGTGAACAGAAATTTACTCACTTCATGCATCTGTAGAACAGTTTCCCATATTTCAGTTACAAAACATTTAGCCTGATTTTCTAAGACATCAAATGCCAACAGCTTTTTGTTAACACAATAAGAATTAAACAGATGTCTCAAAATTAGAGCACTCATTGCTGGCGCAATGGTCAAACCAGTTAGCTTTTGCACAGATTTTCAATTAAATATATGATGCCTGGTTATGCTCTTGCTCATAAACCACGCGTATTTGATTTAGTACCAATGACAAAGTAGGAAAATAACAGATCCTAACAGCGGAGTTGTTGTGAACTAAAAATGGAAACAAAACAGCATACACGAAGTAAAGAAATATGGGGTCACTGAGTTTTACAAACACCACCTCATCCTTAAGTACTGGAAACGAAAGTGTGGTTAAATAGCCAGTCTCAAAATAGGCATCAAAAAAGCAGCAGAGGACTTACTTGTGAAGTCATTCTTCACATCAAATTTATTTATATACACGAACCACTCAGAAATGGCTAAAATGGTTCCTAGAGTCCTAATTCCAAAGACTTGTTTTAAGATGTAAGCCCAAAGATGATATTAACCATTCTAATGTTACAAAAGCCCACGAAAATAGAATTTAAATAGAATTTAAAACTCCTCAAATCTTAAGACACAAGTTAGCTTATCAGCATTCTCCCCCACCCTGACTATTTTGTTGTTCTGTACAGAAACCAGAAGGCTGAAAACCAGAGTCAATACTATTTAAATCTGCATTAAAAGCACACATGTGAAAGAGACCCCATTAGATTATTTACTTTGTCCTCAATTTCACAGGCCATTAGGTTTCATCCAGTCACTACTACTAAAAGAACAGCATGTCCTCAAGCTGGCCACAAGCCAGTCAGCACCACAGGCCAGGCAGCAGTGTTCAACTATCAGACCCTGCTGGGACATGATAAGGAGGTTCCACTACATGATACTGAAAACTCATTTTCTGTTGTTCAGTCACTATGGTACCCGAGGTCCCTTCTAGGGTTCTTGTTTTTAAGGACGCTGAATCTCATTCCAAAGGCCTGGTGCTCATTTATTCTTCTTAAGATGCAGAAGCAGGAATTCAGCAATACAAAACTCCCTCTTGCTTAAATGGGCTTTGCTAGTCATACAATACAAATCCCAATCATCTTTCCAAAACCCACGTGAAAGCAGGAAGATTCACCTGAAGGCTGCTGAAGCCTCAAGAACTTGCATCCAGTGCTAGTCCATCACACGCAGTGCCACATCTAATTCCCCTGAGCACCCAGAGCAGATCTAACACACCTCACGTGCATCATCCCCAAGCCACTGGATCGATCAGCAGGGGCTAAACACAGGGACCTATGCTTTAAACACACCCAGATTAAAAAGATATCCCAGTGTATCTACTTTAATCCTCTCACCTAAACAGTCTTAGTCCAGTGAATCCACGCTTTACAGAAACTTTAGTCACAGCAGATTATAAATTGAAACCCATAGAGACTACTATCAAAGAGTCAGGTACACCACACCTACACAAATTTGTCAGCTAAATTCGTAACATCAAAGAATAAAATCAGGGTTTTTTTTGTCTTCGTTGGAATTAATAATTCCTTCAAGATTGTAGTTAATTAACTCAGAAGGTTACAGACTTTCTCCTCTCTTTGTAAAGGTCTCTAGTGATCAGTCAACTTTCTAACACATGCATCTTGTGTGAACATCAGAGTTTGCGGTGGATGAAGGACATTCTCCTTTTTCCCTGTCTTAAGAACAAATAACTTATGATTTGACCATACCTTGATGTTGATGAGCAGCTCCAGGAAATTTTTTGGTGGCATAACAACTGAAGTGTTAAGAGGAATCACATAGCACTTATCCAGGCTAAGGTCGAGATAGGCAGTGAGTCTCTGTTGAGGATATATTTATTTTAATCAAAATATAACAAGATCATCAGAAAATTCACATACAGACTTTGCTAAACTGCTATTGCTTCATGTTGTTCTTTAAATTATCATTTTGTTTGCCATGAAATCTACCCAACAAACTTCAATTTGAGTAGGGTAGGTAAATGAAGAAATAAAAGGCAGTCTTGATGAAAGTTTAAATCTATGACAGGGATTTGTGCAAGGCTGCAGGCAATAAGTAGCTCAAATGCACTACAGTAATGAAATGACAAAGGTGATGTGAGCTGTTAGGAAATCAAGTACAGTGCTCGTTTATTCCTATTGTCTGCATTTTGAAACAACAGGGAAAAACCTTGCTCTAATCTCCACAGTTTTATATTTTGTTATAGTGGGTAAGAACAAAATGAAGGAAAAAATACTGTTACTGATAACGCAACAAAAATCCTTCTATGTTAAAAAATACTACTGACTTGAAATGTTAATGATTATTCACAAGTGAATTATCTATAGCACCTGAACTGCAATATTTGCCATTATTTGATATTGTGAGAGAGAGATAAAAGCCCAGAAAATAATCCTGATGAATCCTATGGCTCTGTTCACTGAGCTGTGTTTTACTGCATCTGTTCTTCCTAAAGACGACATTATCTCAAGCTGCTGAAAGCTCTAAGGCTGCAGACATACATAAAATGCTGAGCACTGAGAGCCTAACTGTCAAAATAGTACAACTACAGCAATCATCAGTGCAGCTAATCACATTACATGGGAGTAAGTGCTGTGCTTATAGTAAATGATCTTCATGCTGACCTTTAGACCAAAGCCTTTAACCCATTACATCAAAAAGTAAATTTCTAGTATTTTATTGTTCCTTTTCACTTCTCACATACTGCTTTTTTTGCCTGGTTTTCCCTCTTCAGAGGCTTTCTCTAACTCTTAACAGCAGCTTCCTAAATATATTCAGGGAATATTTTTAAACTGCATAGCTCAAGCAAGCAATGTTTTCCTCCAAATCCAGTTATGAATATTTGATTGACAGTACTCATTTTGCCTGGAAAACTGAAGTCTGAGGTTTGCATAAAAATTAGGATGTTTCCCTATTCTTCTTTTTCAGCCTTGCTTAAAAAAGCTGTTCAGCTAAGTATCCAAAAGTTCATAGAAATTTAGCTTCCCGAAAACCAGCTGTAGAACATTCCATCGCTATTGGACAGTATCCATCAGGCTGATACAGCAAAGGGAGGCTTCTAATTATTTTACAGATTTCATTAATACTAAGAGCTATAAGCCTGTCAACTGTCTTAGCAAAAATTTATTACCACAAATCATACAATCATAGAATAGTTTGAGTTGGAAGGGACCTTAAAGGTCATCCAGTTCCAACCCCCCTGCCATGGGCAAGGACATTCCACCAGCCCAGGCTGCCCAAGGCCCCATCTAACCTGGCTTTGAACACCTCCAGGGATGGGGCAGCCACAGCTTCCCTGGGCAACCTGTGTCAGTGCCTCACCACTCTCATAGTGAAGAAAGTCTTCCTTATGTCTAGCCTAAATCTGCCCGTCTTCAGTTTATACCCACTGCCCCTAGTCCTGTCACCACAAGCCTTTGTGAACAGTCCCTCCCCAGCTTTCTTGTAGCCCCTTCAGGTTCTGGAAGGTCTCCTTGGAGCCTTCTCTTCTCCGGGCTGAACAATGCCAACTCTCTCAGCCTGTCCTTGTATGGGAGGTACTCCTTCCTTTTTGTGTAAAAAACATGGATTGATTCCTATCAATCCAAGTTTTTTCCACAAAAAACCAAAGAAACAGCTCAAAGTTCTCTGATACCCTAGTTCAGTGCCTTTAGTAGCCTGTGGTGCATGAGGCAAATTTAGTTTCTGCTAGGCTTCTTACAGCGTGTGGAAAACAAGCTCTTCCACAGTCAGTCAGCTGGTTGCTCCCTTCCCTTTCTGCTGCTGCTTTGGGGTTTTTGAGCCATGCTATGAGAGCACCTCTGGGGGTGCTTTAACACACCCAGTGACATCAGACGCAATCAGCCCCTGCAAGCCAAGGTCAACAATATGACAGACAGCCCTCTCCAAATGTCCCTCGGCACCACAGCAGTTGGTCAATCCCGGCTCAGTGGAGTCGGCACAGCAACAACTATATTCTTTATTTCCTCATACTAAGGAAAGGAAATAGCTCTATGATTTTTTTCCCTTTTTAAAAACAGAACTGTATTTGCAAATGGCAATTTGCATACTACCTCAGGATGATTGTATAACACTGTACTTTGTATGCCTGGTTAATAATTGCTTGCAGCCTGCTGCTGATCAAAATGTTTCTGCTGCCTCCCCCACCCTCTCCTTTCCCCCACCACAACAGTTTGTGAGTACATTTATCAGGATGGCTGAAGAGGAACATTTCAAGTTTTAAATGCTTTCCACTTCTTCAGAAATATTTCTTACCCGGTGGAAGTCATGGACGATATCTGCAGGATCGCTATCAGCAAACTCAGGGACTGGCACGCTGATAAATTCAACATCTTCCTCCTCCAGGATCTGAACATTCTGCTCAATTGTGTGGTAGCGAGCACTCTGAGCCTCTGCCCCAGACTCAGGCAAATTTAAGCCATCTTCAATATACTTTATTCCACAGAAATACACACCACCCTGCTAAAAATAGTAAACAAACCAGCAACAAAAATGTCAGTAGCCTTGTTAGAAGTTTAAAACTAATATTGTCAAAGCACTGTGGAGAAGAAAAACTTGTCAGACTAGATGAAGTTTTCCCTTTTATTTGATTCACACAACCAAAGTAGGAGCCAGCTGCTATCTCCAACAGGACCATGGGTAAAACCACCTGAACTCAAAGGGAACCCTTCCCTTGAATTCAAGCAAAACAAGATCCCCAAAAAGCAAGTTCTTAAAATCTAGTCTTCTATTTTGCACCCATTATCTGAGGCATATTGCACCTTACTTTAAGAAAGACAATGAAGCTCCTACACCTATATGCACACATATTTTTGTCATTACATAATTATTTAATTGCAGTCAATAATTACAATTTAAGACATTGAAACTGGTCATCAAAATCACTTTCAAAAAGCAAGTCTAACTGTGGTCTTGCTTGCAGCTGGAGGTTGGACCAGATGACTTCAAGACCTTCCTTTCAAGCTCAATTATTCAATGAAGTTGTTGGGTTTTACAGAGCTTCGGAAGCTCTGAAAGCAAGTTTCTAAAATCAATTATTTTTTGGTTTAATAATTTTTTGGTTAAAAAGATAAGAAAAGAAACTAACGCAACCAATTAATGTCCTTCTGTCACAGTACACATGGCAGGTTACCTACGTGAAGTGTAAAACAAACTCCTGAGTCAGAGGAAGCCTTACAGGCCAGACACTTAGAAACATACAACTTAAGCGTATACGCTTGCCATTAATTGAAAGTTTTACATTGAAAAGAACTCTCCAGTGCAATATTAGCTCAATTCCTGAATATTTCCTTCAATGCAGATCTGACTCATAAAGAAGTACCACAGGTCTGGATTAAATGGCACTTTCAATCTCGGCTAGCTGGCAGGTGAAAGGCAGTAGTAGTGCGAAGCAGGAATGAAAGACGCACTAGTAATGCAGCAGGCCTTCAGCTACTCTGAGCTTGTTAATCCAAGATGCGCTATGCGGTTGAAGCATTGCTTGCAACTGCTCCTCCCCTGTAAATTAGGCTAATGTGATAGGCAAAGAGACTATAAACTGCAAATTCAGCTAGAATCTCTCAGGTTTAATTACTCTGCCTTCCATATTAGCAGCTATTAAAACCAGGAAAAAAATAATACTGGTAGCAGAGACAAGAACACAGAATTTCTACCTTCTAATTATGTGCACTAACCAGTGGGCTAGAGGGACTCAAGTTTTGCTCATACTCTCCCTTTCTCATCCCGTGAATTTTGCAACTCTGGCAGTTTCTGAAGGAGAGTGTGCATGCACCACTTGGGCAACAGCCCAGCACATCCAGTGCTGCCCAGTGACAATTCCCCCCAAGAAATATTTAACTGATCTCCCATGTTTCAGGTAGATGTTCCACCTCCCTGGCATCACTGCCTTCACAGGGCTCCTCTTGCCGCAGTGTTGTTTATTAGACTGACAGTCCACTGTCAGAGGTCTAATCTTGTCAGCGTGGATTAGACTTGACAGAGCATGTTTAACCACGTTGACTGTGCTTCTCCCAAGTGCCCCGCAGGGCCTGTATTTCATGTCCCTGTGGAGGTTAGGAAGCTGGAGAGCCATTGCACTGCTTTGACAAACAGTCCCTTTCTTGTGCATTAGCAGTACCGCGAGTTTCCTGGAAATCTGGGGTCAATCAGAATGGTTGGACTTGCTGATCCAGTGGGTCTTTTCCAACCTGGCTATTCTATGATTCTATGAAACAAGGAGGCTTTCAAGGGGTCAATCTACCTCTGGTATTTGGCACTGCAAAACAGGAGAGACAGACACCACTGGGGTGTTCTATTTCAATATAATACTTTCTCTGCAAAGTAATGTTTTCAAAAGTGTTGATCTCTTATTTACCAGCTTTGTTCATGCCCTCCTCTGCCAACAGGTAACTTCAGAGCAGGCAATATATTTTGCCTGTAGAAAAGCTGAAGTTGCAGAAGGATAAAAATGAGAGCAGTGAGACTATCTGGTTTAGTCTGTTGCTCCCCTTCCAAACATTAAGGCATAATAGCAAATTGCAATCCTCCAACAATACAGGTATTTGACTTACCTGGAATGCAAAATATTTGTACAGATAGGCACCACCCAGGATCACACCAGCCAGCATGAAGGCCAGTCCAAAGCACATGCACCAGCACCAAGCCCTCCTCTGCCCGACAGGCACAGCATCCTCAGGGTCCTGCAATGCATTAGAAAGAGACCTTCAACACACTGTTCCCAAGACATACGGTAGCAGATTGTTCAGGCCCAGCAAGAACAAACATAACATCCAGCAGGAAAAGCTGCACACACTTTTATCACAACCGTCTGGAAACATAATTTATTTGGGAAAGTTTATAACAGATCTGTTTCAGTTAAAGTTTAGGAAAACTTGTGCTAACTCACTTCTAATGCCATCATCGCTGGCTAAATCAGCAGACTTAAGTCAGACAAAAATACAACAAAATCTCCCAAGACATCTAATGCCACACAGAAAGCCACTTTACAGAGTACAAACAGAAAAATATCCATTCTCAAGCAACCTCCATACAGCAACAGCATAGCGAGGAAGTCAATTCAGAAAGGTCAGATTCCTTTTTATCTTGGTGTGTGCAATTTAAGTGAACCTGAAGAAGCAACAAAAGATCAAAGATAATAAGAACAGCAAAATATATCCTTTCCTATTTTGTTTCATCAGGAAGAAAGAGACTTCAACACCTCTTTGCTGGCAGGATAAGAGTGGGAATGAAAAAAAGATGCTTTGTAAGCTGTAGTTAGGGAAGTTTTCTGCTCTAAGACAGTGTTGGCCATGCCTCACTATCTGGCGTGCATGTTATGCTAAAGGAACGACAGGATGTTTCCCCTTTGGGGCACTAGTTTGCATAACCATGCAGTCCCCACAGGCATCCTAAGCAATAAACTTCTGCTTGCAAAATCTTTCCTCTATCAGCCACATCACAATGCTCTTTCCTCCCAAGTGTTTGCATAACTCACTCCCGAAAAAAAAAAGAATAAAAATACAACCAAAAAAGCCTCCCCCATCTTTGAGTCACCCTCTTCCAAGTCATGATAATCCTGGGAAAATGTAAGAATTCAAATAAATACAAACCAATACATTACCCCTTTGTAACAAAAAAACCCCAATAGGGTAACATGGCAACCAAGCCAAGATAATTACAGCCAAACAACAAAAAACCCCAAACAAGAAAATGGAGGAACAGCATGAGGGAAGCACTTGAGAAACAACGGATAGCTCAGGTTGTCAGTTGATGTTCTGCCTCTGGTATTTTTTGATATTTGCCAATTACAATGATTTCCCACCTGAACAAAGCCATGGGTGTAGTCCCCGTGCTGCCTTGTGCCAGTGGAGAAGGATCGCCTCTCATCTGATAGAGGCCATCTCAGCAAGTCTGACATCAAATGGGAAGGAGATCCTCCCTGTAAATGGTGGGTGAAAAGAGGCACTTCCCAAGACTGACTCATCCCAATCCCCTCTGAGCGGAAGAGGCAGGCTTTTGGAGGCACTCCTTCACATGGATTATAGATGGAGAGTCCTTGGTTGACAAACTAGGTACTTAATTCAGATGCAGGTACACTTAAGCAATGTGAAACCCACCTTTACAGCACATTGCAATCCCCTTTCATAAAAAAGAGGCAATGCAACTTCTTCGCCTGGCAAGAGCTGCCAAAATCTGATTCGGAAATATTTAGAGTTGAACTCCGAAGATATCTCACAGATTTTGTTTTACGTTACCTTGCAAACTACTACAGTAAGTCAGGTTGTGAAATCTCTGTCTCTGGAGGTTTTCAAGACTCAACTAGACAAAGCCATGGCTGGTCTTGCTTTGGCAACCATCCTGTTTCTAAAGGGAGGTTGCACTAGATGACTTCCAGAGGCTGCTTCCAACCAATGTTTCTGGGAAACATGACAAGGCTAAGTGAGAGTAGCTCGAGAACCGTTGCCGTGGACTGAAAAAGCAGAATGAAAAGACAAGTAACAACTTTCAAAAGTTTTGCATTACTAATCATTTAAGAAATAAATGTAAAGAATTACAGGATTACTAGCTGTGTGCTTTGTGGCAGTTTGCAAAGACTGAGAACAGAACATAATTCCCATGGTAATCTAATTAACTTTCAGGTCAGGTTAAGATTCACCATGGATTTTTCTATAAATCATCTCAATTATAAATCTAAACTAGGTAAAGTAAGGATTTTTATTTTTATGTTGCCCTGTATCATTAGGTAACTACTTCCCTGGGTATTTCCAAGCATAAAGGACACCTGATCAAAACTTTTAAAAATAGCTGTCATTTGAATTACTATAAGTTAACATCAGAAAAACAGACAGCAAACTGGCTCTGGGACACAATGCCCAAATATTCCCTTGTGAAAAATATGAAGAGTATATTTATTCTTCCCCAGAGCTGCTTTTATTTCCTCCCTTTTTCTAAGCTCCAAGCAGAATTATCCATTAGTGGAATAACTGTGTCTTCCGTTTTTGCATCAAGAAAGACTGACAAAATATGCACCCGGGAAATGGTGCAGAAAGCAGACACAGCACAAATGCCTACCTGGAAATGGGGTTTAACGTCAAATTAATTTTGCATAGGCCACGTAAATAAACAGAAAAAGGAAGTTACTTTTATCACGCTAGGAGGAACCTGAAGGACAAATTCATCAGTATTCTGCCCTAAATAATTTTGCTTTGATATATGAGATGACCTATGTAAACAACAGGTTTAGTACAATTCTGTAATCCTCTACCAGCAGCTATATTTTATCGTTATCATTGTTATATCTGAAGGCAACCCTAATGGTGGCACATTAGCGTAATTTTTATTTGTAGTTGCCTATTGCACTGAGCTGCCCACAGCCTCCTGACAGCAGTGCACCAAATTTAGAGCAAGAGTATAAGGCCAGTTTAGCCTCTTGCTTAGAAGAGTTCAGTAAAGTACTGCATCTCAGTACAAAGGAGCCACGAGCGTTAGGTAACACTGAAAACATTTTATGCCATTGAAGGAGAACATGGAATTGATTTCCTTTTCTGAATTTGATAATTAAGTACATCATCAAGGCAGTTTAAAACCGCCTTAAAGTAAAATATTGTAAATAACCCACTGAAGCTAAATTATACTCATATTAGTAGCTGCCCTGTGGCTAAGCTTTTGTATTGTTGCCATGGCAGCTTAGTTTGGGCTGGATTGACCCAAAAGAGTAATTCATCCCTCACTGCATAAATCTGACCCTGCGCACTGCAAGAGAACAGAGTGTGATGGATGCTCACCCTCCTGCCAGGTGACTCGTGCTGAAAGACAAAACATAAGTGAAAGCAGATCCCCATGAAGAGGGACAGTGCTGAATTAGTACTTACAAATGCACTTTATTACTAGATAGCAGTGCCAGCTCCTAAAGCCAGAGCACAACATGCGATGGCAGCCTCACTGACTGATTTTTCTCTAGGTCAGCCTTCCACCGCCAGAGGTATCTGACAAAAGAAAGCAGCGTATACTCGAGGTGAAGACTGACCTCTAAAAATATGCCCTCTCTACTTTTGTGAGCAGCAATAATTCATCATCACTGTTGCGGTCCTTTTCTTTCCCTTCTTCTGCTTTATCCCTGAGCCCTGTACTTCCAGCTCCCTGGTGAATCCTCAACCTTATGAAAATGCCACAGAACTAATCTTCTCTGATGCAAAATGCCTTAGGAGGAACTGGATGCAAGCCCAATACTGGCTTGTTTTCGTTGATTAGCTGATCGTTCTAATTGGAAAACATTTGATTAGCCTGTTTCCCATGGTCAAGACATGAAACAGAAGCACCTCTTTGCCACTTGTACACTAAATCCTACAGTGTTAAACAGTTCAGAACTTTCCAACCTGAATAGCTTCAAGCTCTGCAGGAACAATTTTCCTGCAGATACAAAATAGGAAGTATTAAATTCTCTATTATTTGAGATTGGCAAGATTCAAATCTGTCTTCTCACAAAGAAGTTAGAAGATGATTGCACTTTTCAGTAAAGATCCCTTCATCAGTAACCGCAGCAGCTAACTTAGGCTGCATCTGTCTTGTTACGGGAACCATTAAATACTTTGGAGATGGACAAATGATACCACAAACTGTTTACTGAAGCACCTCTCAATTACAGGAAGAGAGATCTTCACAGGAAGGTACTTACAACAATGAGCATTAACTGTTCTGGAATGGATTGAAAGAAAAAAATTAATAACCTCTAAATCTGCAAACAATAGCAGTTATTAACAGCTACTAGCCATATATTCTCTTGCTATTTTCAGTTCAATTTTAATGATACATCTTCTTTTTTTTCCTCCTTTAAATAAATGCTGAATTTCAGAAACACCAAATTCATGTTTGGGGTAACATCATAAAATTCTTCTAAGAAACTTCAATACTGAGCCACAAATGTGTATAATTAGACTTGGTAATTGCTTAGATTTTCCCCTAGTGGGTTTCTGTACATAGTGGAATATAATTGCTTTAATGTTATGAAAGTAAAGCAGATTAAAAACTTAGTTCATACTAAAATGGGTGAGAAGATGACCAGACCTTGCTCCTCTGCAGAAATTAAGGACACATTAATTATATGATTTAGAAAAAAAAAGAAAGATACTAATCAATTAGGTAAGAATCGCCCTAAACTAGATAAGAAGGATGTGCTTGGATATGCGGTGGAGAGTCCAGAATATTGTATGACCATTGTGCATCTATGCAAAAGAAAATACCCCAAATTTAAAAATAGATACAATAGTAATAAAAGTAATTTTGGGAGGGGGAAAAGTCTTTCAGAACCAACATGCAGCCTTTGATCCAAAGAAACCAGATGCAGGTATCACCGAGTATCACAAATATTACTAAAAATGACTGTAGCGTAATACACAAACCATCCATAATTATGAATCTGAGAATAACATCTAATATATATATATACACGCACACATATAAAATCTGACAATTAGTGTGGGTAGAACTGGCTGGAAGCTGTTCAGACAGTTTTCTTTCAAGATCCTTTGAATATCAGTTAGCTCACAGGGATGGACAGAATGCAGTGGGGCAGACTGAGCTTCCTAAAGGCAAATATTGACCAGCTGCAGCTTTAATTAGAGGAATAAGGAGAAGTTAATGATGACTTCCCTAAAAGTGCTTTTTAATGAGGGAGACGAAAAAGCCTTGAAATAAAATAGTGACCAACGGCTGTATAAACCAAATTCTCTTGGTCAGGCTCGCCCACTCTGACTTGTAAATCTGAGATCTATAGAAAATGCTCCCAAAAGACAGTCAATTTAAAATTAACTCCATTTAGAAAGAGCTCTGCGTTCCTCCCATGGTATTCCTGTCTGAAGACGGCTCCAAGCCTGGTATTCTATTTATTACTCATTGCAGATGGGAAATTAAGGCAAGCTTTTACAAGACTCCTCACTTGGCAGATGCTGCAAATCTGGAAGGCCATCGTACTGATCTGCCTCTCAAGCAGCGATTTTATGCTTCCTAATAAACTTAAATTTAAATTTAAAGTACAATGATCTTTTAACTTGCTAGCTGGGAAAACAGACTCCTTATACAATAAAGGCTTCAGAGATCTCTTGCTTATCACAAGGAGTGACGTATTCTCTCTATCCAGATTATGAAGCCTGAAAACAAGCTATGGTTGTTTATGTGCAGTTGATATCTGAACACTGCATCCCTTCTGTGGCAGCACTGCCAGTTCCTCCTCTGTCAGGATGGACAGGGACTTGTCCATCTGGCCGAAGGCTCTCTGCCAAAAGAATAGCACGAAAACCAGACCTTATTTCTGGTTATTGCTGCTGCAGTCATGTAGCTTGGATAACCAGGAAGATTAATTAACCTTTTCCTGTATTTCTAATACCTGTGTATGTTCTAAAACATAATAATGTTGTAAATACAAAATGTCTTGTACAGCACTAAGGAATCCAGCAGCAAGATGAAAATGCATTCCAAGACGTTTCCTAAGTTCAAAGTCCAAGGTCACTTTTATATTAGTTGAAAACTGCCTTTCACCAAGTAATGGGGGTATTTTAATAAAAATGAGGTATGTGTCAAATGACTTATTTCATGGTTCAAACATCATAAGCATCACAGAATAAAAACATTAATATAAGCATCCAGGTCAGGGTCATCTTGAGAAGGGAACTGGTGCAAGGGGGGGAAAAAAAAAGTTGCGTTCATTGGGAAAGATACGAGGTAAAAGGAAAACTACAAAGGAGAAAACAGGCAAGAAAAGGGGAGCAGGAAATAAAACTAGAGAGAAACATGGTAGAACAAGAAGAATTCAATTTATCTGCACAAAATCAAGGAAAATTACAACTGCAAAGTGAATGTAAAGGATGTGAATCAGCAGTTCACCCTCAGCTACGTGACAAAGGCACAATAAAAGAAGCTGTCTTGGAAGAGTAATCCTGCAACTCCTAACCAATGTGAGTAATCCTGATTTACCAAAACACTGCCTTCAACTTCTGAGATAAGTGACTGCAGAACTTGATAGCAGCTAACAGTTAGAGAGGGTGGGTAAAGACGGAAGAAGCCTGTAAATATCTAGTCTGCTCCTTTGACTAAATTTGGGAGTAGTATTGTTAAGAGTGGTTATTTTTATTGTTAGCTTTGGTCTTACATAGACTAGAGAGTGGGGAAAAAAACCAACACAGAAACACTTATTTAAAGGGCCTGAAAGTTCTGTCTTCACAGACCAGGCAAGGACTTTCTTCAGGTGATTCACATGCACGTTCTGGGTATATCTTCACCCCAGTCTGTCTACAGGAGTTGTGCAACTAAGTGCACACTATATTTTACTCCGTTTTCTTCAAGCTGTGTTCCACTAACCGTTTCTTTTCTCTCTGTTCAGTTCCAAGACTCCCTAACTCCCTTCTCTAATCACCAAGCCTAGTGGTATTAAACCTTCCTATAATTTCCTTCCAAACCTGCATCTTTGCCCCCCATGTCTTTCCTCATCCCAAAGCTGAGCACTCTGGTCTCTGCCACGGGCACAGTACTGGGCACACCTTATTTCCATTTCCCCCCTTCACTACTGCTACAAGATAAACCCACATCAGTGTGGAACACTTTTGGGCAGAGGAGCTGGGCTATGCCTACAGAAGCGCTGTACCTTTTGCCTTCCCCATCAAACAACACTCCTGTGCTTCTTGTCCTCCATTTCACTGTAAACGCACACAGCCAAGGGCTGCCCTAATTTCTTTTTCCCTACAGCATTTAGCACAATAGGATCTTAATACCACTTTATATTCCTTCATAACACTGGGAAATACTATTTTTTTTTTTTACTGTGAGGGAGACTGAGCACAGGCTGCCCAGGGAGGCTGTGGAGTCTCCATCCTAGGAGATCTCCATAGCTGTCTGGATGTGGTCCTGGGCACTGGGCTTTAGGTGGCCCTGCTTGAGAGGGGGGTTTGGACAGGAAAACCTCCGAAGGACCCTTTCAACTGCAGCCATTCTGTGATACACATCTAGAGTTTTTGAGTAACACTAACAATATGCAGGGAGGATTAATGGATCATTTAAATAAAAAACAAAAAAAAACCAAAAAAACCCCCTAAAAAACCCAGGAGTGCTGTGTCTGGGCTAGACAAGTAATAAAGCTTCACGCATGCTTTATTTCCTTTGCTTTGGGGCTTTGTGATTCTCCTGCCTTCTTCCCACCCCTTGCTCACAACATGAAACCTCAATTAAACCTACAACACTTGGAAAATGTGTTGTCTTTACACGTCTGGATGCCGAATTTCAAAAATTCTTATGCCACTGACAGCTAGAGATCCACAACTGCCACTGTACTGTACTGAATACAAAAAGTTTTCATAAGCTTGGCTAGCAAAGAGGTGGTGGAAGCCAGGCTTTTTTATATGACATATAAATATTGATGAATTTACCTATATGTTTTCATAAATTGTAACGATGGAAATCTGTTCTGCATTCCACACCTACTTTTCTCAAGCATTTTAAGTAAGGCGTTCTGGTTGCAACAGTTTGCAAGCCATAGACGAAAACACCCAGATGAAAGCTTGCACAGATATCGGGCATGAGGCATCTGACGGATATTTACTGTTTTAAAACAAGACACCCCAAAACTAAGAGGTTATATGGGACATTTTTCAGAATACATTTTGCATTCAGGAAACAAAATCACTGCACCCTTTATGGTTATAGCATGTCAAACACAGCATTTCACTAAAACTGTTCACTTTTCAAAAATGATTCATTTTTAAGTAGCCAGAATAAACCCTTTTCCCCACCCGCATTCCCCACCCGCATTCCTTGACTTAAAATTGACTTGCTTTCTACCTTACTTACAAAAACTACACTAAATAAATCTGTAACTTTAAGCACAATATTTCTCTTGACTTTATCTAGAATTAGATCAGTGCTTGAAAACAGGAACTTAAAAGGTTCCTATTCCACTTAAAATGGATCAATACTAAATTATCTTTTTGACCTTGATTGTTCCAGTTCCTGTCTCTTCCTTATCCTGCTCACTTCTTGTGTCTGAAATTTCTCTGCTTTTTCCCTATGACTGCCTGAATCAGACATCAGTATGATGGAACACTATGTGGGTTTAACCTAGATTTCTCTCAAGGCTATTTTCCCAGGCGGTGATGGCTCTTTCACCCAAGAGATCTCATTAGCATGCACATACGCACCACTGAGCCTCGGAATTTAATAAGTCTATTCCCAGTTCAGCCACAGATGGTATGTCATCTCAAGCAAGTTGCAAACACTGTCTCAGTTTCTCTCAAAAGCAGACTCTAGCATTACAGAAACCACTTGGGAGGCCTCTAGTCTACCCTCTTGCTCAGAAGGAGAGTGGACTCTGAAGCCTGTCCAGGCTTGCTCACAGCTCTTGTCCAGCCAGGTTTTGAAAACCTCCAAGGAGTGCAACTTCAAAACTTCTCTAGGCAACCTGCTCAGCATTCAGTTTCCCTCAGACTGAAAAATATTTGGTTTATACACAAGTTAGAAGGTCTCCTTTTTCAGTTTAAGGCCACCGTCTTTTCAGTCACCTCCCCTGGCACCAGGAAGCTGCTGTGAACTCCTCCAGCAGTTGTCTCATCTCCAGGCTGAACAAGGCCCACTCCTCACAGAGCATGTGGTCCAGCCCCCAACCAACCATTGCTGTGGCCCCTGCTGGACTCAAGTCTGTTGATGTCTTTTTTTGGATGTGAAAGCTCTCACCCCTCAGTGATGTCAGTGACTCGTGCCCAGCTGACTGCCCACCAGCAGCCCTGGGCCTTTCTCAGGCAGAGCAGCTTCCCAGCCTGTCCTTATGGAGAGGATGAGGCTGTTCTAGGCACAACGCTTTGCATTGGGTATTTCTGAAACTATGAGGTTTTGTTCAGCCCATTACTGTAGCCTGTTGGGGTCCCTGTGAATGGCCGCCCTGTCCTTAAAAACACATACCTTGCTAATACAGGTATTAGTGAATTAAGATGCGTAGTACCTGTAGAGCAAGCAAAGTTCTCCAAGTGGAAGCCATTCTATATGCAAATACAGAATAGCATTTAATTGTAGCACTTACGACTATCAGCTCAGATGAGCTGACTTTGGAAGGCTTACATTTAATTCTACCCTCTTCCTAGCCGTAACTGTTGTAACCATCCAAAGGGCTTCACTGCCTCAGACCATTCAGAGCCTGCAGTGGAGCACGCGCCCCGGTACCTGGCACCTGGCTGCGTCACACCCCGACAAAACACAGACACTGGCTGGTGTTCAAACACCTCACCAGGCACCAAGGGAACTTCCCAAAACTGCAAACCTTAGGCGAGACAGCTCACCACACAGCAGCCTCAAAGAGTCACGTTCAGCCTCCCACTCTGCCAAGGGTACTGCATTTTCAAATGTGTAGCTTGCAAGGGTTTTCTACATAGACTATATATTTTGAAATAAATAACTAGACCTTTGTGATTCAGCAGCCATCTAAGACCTACCCAAGAGATCACTGCCCTCCCAGTTATGATCTCCCCAGTGTACGCTTTCCACAGTCATTCCACCATCTCACTCTACCCTCAAAACAGCAGAAAGCCACCATCAAAGGCAAGACGACAACCTCCCTAGGAGGAGGACAACCACAAATTATCCAAGAATTTGCATTCAAGCAACTCTGCTCTTAAGATGCCTGTGGGTTTTACTTTTATGTGTGTGTGTATATATATATAAAATAATATATATTACATACATAATATACAAATTTTATAAAAATATTTGTATATATAATATTTGTATATATACACACACACTGACATTAAGGAAAGGACAAACAAGATACCAACTTTTTTCCATGATCTCCGTAATAACTGTTGGGCAAATACTACTTTGCCGTTTTTTTTCATGGTAAATTTTGTACGGTTGTTGCACAAAGGACCCTTGCTTAGAGACGCCACATGGATCTCTCAGACAGGAGCTGCAGTCTCTGTATGTCCACTGTGGTCCAAACCCTAGGCCACAAGATGTCTGCTGCAAAACCATTTCTGACTTCACTGCAGAGCTCAACCTTATTAATTATCCCATTCCTGTGGTTTACCACATCTGTAAAATTAGGACAGATATACAAAATTTATAAATTAGCATGCTTTTCATCTGCAGACTCAAAGTAACTTCCACTGAGGATAAAAAGCACTACATAAATAGTAAGAAAATGAATGTTGTATTATTCATATGGATCAGGAGCCTAAAAAGGGATAATGCTAACCATTGTCATCCATGGTATAAAGGGGGGGCAAGGGGAATAAGGGATCTATGCAATAGCTAACAAAACACACCATTATTTATCCCTGCTGTAGTGCTTATGTTTGAAATACGTCATAATGTTTTTGCAAGCCACAGAATAAAGAACATTTAAAATTACTAGGCCTTAAAAATGCAATGTTTGCTTTTGAAGATATTTCCTGAGACTCACAGAGAGAACTATTTTCTTGGTATGCCAGATATTTAGTGCCAGTAGCTAGTGGATACTGGATAGAAAACACATATAATGCTGACAAATATTACAAAATCACAACTGCAGAATAGTTAATTGAAAACATTATGGAAGGTAAGTATGCTAACCATTCTTATAATGCCCTCCACCATTACGATAAAAATTTATTAAATTACTGACAACAAAAAAAAACCACCACACAAATAACAAAACTGATTTGAGTCTAGAAAAACACAACTGTTAGATTACATTTGCAATTGTAAACTTTTCATGAAAATACTTCAAACTTTTCTTGAAATAGACAATTCATGCAGAAGTAAATATTCATTAGAATGGAAGGAGTCTAAACCATTTCCTTTGAAAATACTGACTGCAAGAAAGCTTTCTTTTAAATGTTTTACAGGGAAGTTCAGCATTTGACCTTGACACAGGTATTTAACTTTTCACACTGCACAGAACTCTTGGTTCCAATGGCTTCTGCTTAAGTATATTTTTCATACCACTATGAAACGTTAATATCCAAACTAGCTTCTCGAAGCTTATCAGAAGAACAGCGTATTGCATCTCAGAAAGACAGGAGTGAACATAAATAAGTATATATGGCATTAACGACAAGGGTACATCACAGCGCAGGACAGTTTCTCTAGATCTTGCACTATCTAAACACTCACCTAGCTACAGACTTTGCCACATAACAACATCAAGCAAAAAAAAGTTTTCAAAACACATTTTTAGGCAAGGGGGCTCAGCCAACTACAAGCCTGTTAGTCTGAAGAGAGAAACTGCTAAGAACTGCATGAAGCATTTGCATTGTCTCTATGCTCATCCCTGCACTGAATTCATATAAGCTGTAAACGATATGTTCGGACCATCAGCCCTTGCTCAGACAGCCAAAACTGTAAATGATACAAACAACTGATGGAACAGTCAGCACAAAGGTCTGGTAGAATACATCCTGTTTGAAAGATTAAGTATCATTTTTCTGGAGAATGGCTGTACTGCTAAACCAAAGCTCTGTATTTGTTATTCAGGTCAGGAAGTGATGAGAAACAGAAAAAGAAGTGAGATACGGACCAGGGACAGAACTCCCTTGCCCCCACAGGTTCATTTCCTTCACTTAGGGGGGGAAAGAGGATGACACAAGCTCTTCCAGATCACTTTCTGAACCTTCTAACCTCTAATTCCAAAATAGCAAGACATTTTCAGAGAAGCACTATGAACTTTAAGAGGGTTTGGTATTTTATTTTTTATTGTTCGCTCAATTGTTGGCGACCTCTACAGAACAGCTTTAGGAGCCAAATGTCTCCAGACCACAAGGATCTTATTTTCAGGAAGCTGCGCTGCTTAACCAGTAGCCCAGATTCACCATGTGAAAGGATGCAGGAGATGACATCAGTGACAAGACTTCTTTTCTTAGGAAGAGTTCTTGATGAACAACCCTGCCACAAATTTTCTTTTCTTATGCTTGCAGGTACCCATGAAGCCAAATAAGTAACAGAATTCCGGGTACGCTTTGCACCTCAAACTCAAAGGTTTTCATCTGAGGTTTGATGGCTTTTCATGAAAATCTCACCGAAGTCAGGGGAAGAAGGGAGGAGAGAATTCAGTTTGCTAGGATTTTTTCCATCTCTGGTCTTCTTTTAAATAATGATGCCTGAATCAAGAATGCTCTGACAGACAGCAGAAGCTGCTAGTTGCACAACAAAAACACAGGAAAATACAAAAAGACTGATCTTCCCTCAACAGTGACTGGTGAAAGGCCTATAGAAAATCTGGCTGGAGGAAGGCTAAAAAGGGAATAAGGAAGAAACCAAAACCAAACAAAACCACTCCCAAATACCTACCTACAGACAAGTCCCCTGAAGTGCTTTCCTGAGCACAACACAACAAGCAAATGACTACTTATTAGTGTGTATATTAACATATATATAACACATATTTATATGCTATATATAGTATTTATATATACTTATACACACAGTATAGCAATTGTAAAGCTAATACCTTTATTTCAGAAACATCTAGTGCTGATTACACAAAAATTAAGGGGTTTTATGCATGGAAAACCAGTGCTCATTAGTTGCTAAATAGTATTTCCCAGGTGGACCCTCTTACTCTGTGTTAAAATTGCCTGTTTTAGTATGTTTTAGAAAAGATTAGGCTAAACGATAAAAAAAAAAAAAGATTAATTTTAGAGTGCAGAATAATAATGTTCTCATAAGGAAGAAATGCAGAAAGCTGCTCCTTTTAAAATTCCCAACATTTACACTTTCACATTGAAATCTCTTCACAGATCCAGCTATCCAAAGGTCAGCTATGATATGCATGCGAATCCACAGCTTCCACAGGCAAAGCCGTATTTAGTGAAGATGTGCTGAGTTGAGCGCCCCAAGAGAAAAAAAAAATAAAGAAAAAGAAAAGGTTGCCACCTACCCTGTCAGAAGGAAGCAGCTGCCTGAGAGCTATCGAGGGCCCAAAGAGCTTAGGGAAGGACTTCATCTATTGAACAGACTCTGCAAAATGTCTGAAGACTTCAACTATACTCAGAACTGTCTCTGGCTTTCTAAAGATCTATTGTGGGGAGAAACGTTAAAATGCCACATATTGTTTGTTTGTTGGGAAACTGGGTCATAAAATACCCTATTGTACTGACAGTGAGCAAAGCAGAAAATTAAATGTGGCCTGGGAACCTTCACTAAGACTACTGTGTTTTGGCCAAGAATTACAACACAGAACTATCATCCCAACAGCAACAGCAGAGTTGTAACCGTTGCCTACAGAGCCACTTCCACAACATGCAACACGACTGACAGGTCATTTACACAGGGGAGGATTCGCACTCCTGATTTCTAAACTCCTTTTTAAGCGGCATACGCCAATGCACAAGACCACTGCCTTCTGTATAACCTTTTTTTTTTTGAGCCATTGTTTTCACGATACATCCCCTACTCTACTCCCATTTTCCTCTCCTGCCTTCCACAATTAATCACCTATTAGTGTTTGCATCAAAGGTTACTGGGAAAATTTTGGTGAGATCAGAGTATTCCTATGCCACATCATCAGCATATTTTGGCTGCAAACACTCTTTAATAAGCCCTAGGAAGATTATCAGCTTGAAAATAATCCTGCGATGGCAGACAGAGTGGCAGCCTTTGTGACACTGTGCCAGGTAAAGCAGCAGAACAAGACTATCAAAACACTACCCCAAAAGCTCATTCCACGAATCTTTATTTTCCTGACATTTCACAGTATTTGGTTTTATTCATTAATATTACCTGCTTTATTACTATCTCTAGCTCAAATCTTTGGAATTCTGAATGTGCAATTCCGCTGATCTTGCTTCAATTCTTAAGGTTTTCCCTTTACTTCAGTCCACAACACCTCTTAGGACTTCCTTCATAAAAGGAAACTTCATAAAACATCGTATTATTTTTCACGTTCACACCTGTGATCCAGATCTATTTATTGTCCTACAGAAACAATGTCTGTAAAGATACCAGAGATGGAAAAACAAACGTCCCAAACATGCAGTTTTGGAGATGCAACCTTTTTTACCAGTCTTTCAGAATTCAGTCTCCTATATACATTCCCATATTGCTTTCAGACCTCACTTGAAGCTAAGAGTTTTCCAGCAATGAAGTGCTATGAATAATACATTTGTCAGATGTGCTTTACTTATCCCCTTACCTCCAAAGAACTGCATAGGCAGTCAAAGTCTCTTGTGGAGTGTGCAGGGGGAAAAGATTAATTTCTAATGCATTTATATTAAAGAAGGCAAAATTCCAAGCACGTACCTTGCACTTGTCTCTAAAGTATGAGGTTTTACAGTAGCCCTCAGTTCCCTTTTTTGTTAAAGATCTGAGAATAAACTCCCAGATCTCAAAGACCCAAATACCACTACGGCTACATGACATAATTTGTTTAAGTTTTCTTAATCCTGCATGGATTGCAAAGCCTTTTCTTCTAAAACTACAGATGACTGCACTCAGATCTGCTTTTATTTATACTTTAGAACGCGCAAGCTCAAAACCAGCTTATTCAAGATAATTTTGCACACTGGTAGGTGCAGGTCTGCAGTTCTGCTGAGAAAAGATGGAAATGTGTCAAGGAGAATGTCAAAGGCTCAATGTCCCTTAAGAGCACTCATTTGCTTTTGGAATTGTCATCTGTACAGAGTATCCGCTCCTCACATGCTGTATTACGACTGTTTTAGGCTTTGTTCAGGCACGTTCATCCCCTGAGAGCAGTGCAAGAACTTGTAAGCAGCTACCGTGAGACCAGACCACCTTTTGACTCAATCAAGTCTCATCCCTAGGCAAGGAAAGCAGTACTAAGAGCCAAGCAAATTTAAGGCAGATTCTGTATCTCATCCTCAGCTGCAAGAATCCACAGCTCTGCATTAAGGCAATCACAGTCAACTAACACTTCCGTCAGTATCTGGGCAGGGTCAGGAGGATTTGCTCCCCAGTGTACAATTAGCCAGATGTATTTTGTTTGTTTAGCAGTGGGAACAAGCCCAAGTTGGTAGGCTATCTGGAAACAAACATCATCCAGGGCAGATCTGGATTCCAAGGTAGTATGAAAAACCCATTTTCTGGAACTTTTGGACTGTGTCTTGCTTACATGCTTCGTGTCAAACCAATCACCAAACCAGGGGGGTAGAAAGGAACTGAACAGCTCAAGCTGGGCTCAGGGAATCCAAACCTTCCAAAGAACAGCATTCCTGCTAGGAACAACGAGAGACACGGATCACCTAACGGATTTGCCATAATTGCAGGTAATTTAAGCAATGCTACTGGCTCATTTGTTGTGGCATGCTGTTCTAAGGCCTTAAATACTTTGGTTTGAGTTTTATAAACTCAGTACATTCAGTGGAAGTGTGAAATTCCACCACTTGCTGTACCAGGAAGACACCACTAGAAAACATCTTGTGGTCCCCCTTGGCTTTGAAATGCCACCAGATTCTGCAGATGAAGAATGCAGCCCCATCAAAATCATGGCAAAACCTACATCGGGGCACAGCTTCGTGTGAAAAATTGAACAAATCCTGTCTTCCCAGGCAGAATTTCATCACAAAGACCCAGGAAATAAAAAAACACTTTCTCTTTTGCAGAACCAATCTGGTACTTCAGAGGCCTGATGCACAAAGACTGACAGCGAATGAAAACAGCAAGGCATGCTGTTTATGTACAGCTGGCTGTTTTCCAAGTTTTCATTCTGTTTTCAAAGACCTTAGAGCAAATTACACTACTCCTAATTAAAAACTGGTTTTGATTACGAGAGTGCAGAAACTGCAACCAAACCCCTTTATATTCTGGGCAGTTTTGCACTTCAAAAATTTGCAAAGCCACTGCTGTTTTGTTCTTTGTTGCAGTTGGGAGACACGGAAAGAAGGCAGCTGGAGTTTGGGTGCCGTTTTGGGGGAGGCAGCTCTTTGTTCCTTTACTTAACCCAGCCCAAGTTCCAAGGCGAAGTTCGCTTTTAACACACAATCCCCAGGCTCTGCAAACACGCTGCAGCACAAGCACGGCCAAATCTCCACCTTCGCCCTCGCCAAGCCTCCCTGCCAGGAAGCTGCGCCAGCTCGCCAGACCCACCCATGCGGCCAGCAGGGGCTGCAGGCACTGCCAGCCCCCAGACCCAAACCCCAAGAGCCGGACAGGATGCCACGAGAGAGGTGAAAGCGCCTTAAAAAGCCGAGTTGGATGCCACCCAAGTGCTGTTGGGCTTAAAAACAAAACATGCCTGAAGCACAAACCACCCCAGAAACATCCAGGGCAGATTCACAGATTGACCTGAGTTGGAAGGGACCTACAAAGATCACCAAGTCCAACTCCTATTCCTGCACAGGACAACCCCAACATCCACTCTGCGTGTCTGAGGGCATTGTCCAAATGCTTCTGGAATACTGTCAGGCTTGGTGCCATTACTGCTTCCCTGGGTAGCCTGTTCCAGTGCTCTACCACCCTCCAAGTGAAGACTTTTCCTAATACCTAACATAAACCTCTCCTGGTACATCTTCCTGACATTCCCTTGGGTCCTATCACTGGTCACCAGAGAGATCAGCGCCCTCTTATTCCCTTGGGAGGAAGCAGTAACACTGCAGTTACACTGATTCTGCTGGTGTAAATTTAGGCATTAAGCTCGCAAGACAAGAAGTCACAGAATCACAGAATGACCTCAGTTGGAGGGGACCCACAAGAATCATTGCGTCCAACTCCTATCCCCACCTAGGACAACCCCAAAATTTACACCATGCCTCTGAGGGCATTGTCGAAAAGCTTCTTAAATACCATCAGCTTTGGCTCACTGACTACTTCCTTGGGGAGTTCTTCCAGTGCTCCAACACCCTCTAAGTGAGGAGCCTTTTCCTAATCATAGAATCACAAAATGGTTTGGGTTGGGAGGGACCTTAAAGATCATCCAGTTCCAACCCCACTGCCATGGGCAGGGACACCTCACACCAGACCAGGCTTCCCAAGGCCCCATCCAACCTGGCCTTGAACACCTCCAGGGATGGGGCAGCCACAGCTTCCCTGGGCAACCTGTGCCAGTGCCTCACCACCCTCTGAGTGAAGAAATTTTCCTTATGTCTAGCCTAAACCTGCTCCTCTCCAGTTTATACCCACTGCCCCATGTCCTATCACCACAAGCCTTTGTAAACAGTCCCTCCCCAGCTTTCTTGTAGCCCCTTCAGGTGCTGGAAGGTCGCTATAAGATCTCCTGGGAGCCTTCGCTTCTCCAGGCTGAACAGCCCCAACTCTCTCAGCCTGTCCTGGTGAGGCGGGGGGTAGCCAATCTCCCCCCCTAAACCTCCGCCGCCTCATCTCCCTTCCTCGGGTCCTACCAGAGCGATCAGCGCCCTCTCCTCCCCTTGCGAGGGAGCTGCGAGGCGCTGCCCCCCTGTCCCCTCCCCGGTCTGGGGGCACCGGGCGCCGCTCCCGGACTCTCCATCCCCCTTTCACGCCCCGGTTTCCCCCGCTCCCCGTCAGCCATTTTAGAGCCCGGGGGTTTCTCCGGCCCGTGGCCGCGGGGGACGCGGCGCCGCCCGGCCCTCACCTTGGCCGGCACGATGAGCACCTGGCTGTTCTCCTCCTCCTTCTTGGCCGCCTCCTTCTGCGCCAGCGCCGAGTTGAACGACACCTTCACCATGGCTGCTGCTCGGCGCACCGGGACGGGGAGGAGGAGGGAGGAGGAGGAAGAAAAAGAGGAGAGGAGAGCCGAGCTGCCCAGCCGCCCCGGCCCCTCGCGGCGCCCCCGACACCGAGCAGGCGGAGCCGCGGCGGGCGGGGACGGGACCGCCCTCGGCAGGGGCTGGGCCGCCGCCGGCCCCGCTGCTGCTGCTGCTGCTGCTGCTGCTGCTGCTGCTGCTGCTGCTGGCCCTGCTGGCGGCCGCGGCCCTGCTGCTAGTGGCCCTGGCCACGCTGCTGGCTTCGCCACTGGCCCTGCTCCTAGTCCTGGTGCTGCTGGCCACGGCCCTACTGCCAGCCTTGTGACTGACCTTGCTCCTGGCCCTGCTGCTGCTGGCCCTGACCCTGATGATGGTGGCCCCGGCCCCACTGCTGGTGGCCCTGGCTCTACTGCTGGTGGACCTGTTGGTGGCCCTGGCCCCACTGCTTGCCCCGCTGCTGGTGGCCCTGGCCATGCTGCTGGCTTAGTCACTGACCCTGCTTCTGGCCCCACTGCTGGTGGCCATGGTCATAGAATCATAGAATAACCAGGTTGGAAGAGACCCACCGGCTCATCGAGTCCAACCATTCCTATCAAACACTAAACCATGCCCCTTGGCACCTTACCACCCATCCCTTAAACACCTCCAGGGAAGGTGACTCGACCACCTCCCTGGGCAGCCTGTTCCAGTGCCCAGTGACCCTCTCTGTGAAGAATTTTTTCCTAATGTCCAGCCTAAATCTCCCCTGGTGGAGCTTGAGGCCATTCCCTCTTGTCCTGTCCCCTGTCACTTGGGAGAAGAGGCCAGCACCCTCCTCTCTACAACCTCCTTTCAGGTAGTTGTAGAGGGCAATGAGGTCTCCCCTCAGCCTCCTCTTCTCTAGGCTAAAAAACCCCAGCTCTCTCAGCTGCTGTTCCTTGTAAGACCTGTTCTCCAGCCCCCTCACCAGCTTTGTTGCTCTTCTAATCTAATCTTCTAATCTTTGTTGCTCTTCTTTGTCATACTGCCTGCCTTGCCACTGACCCTACTGCCAGCCTCGCCACTGGCTCTAATCCTGGCCCCACTGCTGCTGGCCCTGGCCCTGCTGCTGGCTTTGCCGTTGGCCCTGTTCCTGGCCCCACTGCTGGTGGCCCTGGCCCCGCTGCTTGCCCTGTTGCTCACTCTGCTGCTGTCCCTGCTCCTGGCCACCCTGCTGGCCCCACTGTTCGCCCTGCCTCACTGTTGGCCCTGCTGCTGGCCCTGGCCCCACTGCTGTCCCTGCTCCTGGCCACCCTGCTGGCTCCGCTGTTGGCCCTGGCCCCTCTGCTGGTCCTGCTGCTCACTCTGCCACTGGACCTACTGCTGGCCCTGCTCCTGGCCCTGCTGCTGGGCTGTGACCCAGCATGTGTTGCCACCCCCCCAGAGGGAGAAGGGCGACCACAGTGGTTTGGTTCACTCAGTGCGATGTCCACACGTCTCAGGTTGCCATTTCAATTATATTTTTTTTAAAAGAAAATTTATGGATGTTACAGTTAGGAAGAAAATCCCCAAAATTCTGTTCAAACAGTGTGAAGTCCATAAATTTTTAAACCCCTCAGGAAGGACTTGAGGAGTACCAGGAATGCAGAGCTGCGACCTCCTGTCTTCCTCCCCAGGTGTGTGTAAGAACCCAACACAGTGTCCTGAGTTGAGTGCTAGTCAGTAAAACTATGATGCACGTGGTCGTGTTTTGGATATAGTTACTCTGAGAAGGACTTCATTCTGGTGACTGAGTAGAGTGGATTTCCTTGCAAGAGCCTGGCAGAGTGATTTTTCTGTTGTTCTCTGTACGATACCTGTCAAGGAAAAGGCAGTCCTTGAGCTCAGAGAGCACTCGGCTGCTGACTTCTGCACAATCTAGTCTTTCTCTCGAGGGCATTAGATGGCACCAGGACTGAATTGTCCTTATGCTGTCTGCCTGGTCATCCGTGTCCTTCAGAATTGTTGACCTAAAATGGCTCACAGAAAAGTTAACTCAACCTGGTTCATTCTGTCATCCTAAAGGATTTTTAGCTAAATGTCTACAGGTAATTTATGGATTTTTCTTTCCAATAAAGATATAAAATCCACAAAGCAAAACATAATTTTACTGATCTCAAGATAAAACAGCTGATCTTACAGCTTGCACCCAAGAGTGCACCTTGTCCCAAATATTCCAAGAATTCAGTCTAACTACCTTAAAATTCAACAGAGGTTAACTGAATCGTTTGTGGATATTTCACCAAAGTATAAAAAGTCATGGGTGCCAAGGAAGACAAAATACAGAGATTTCTCTAGGTACTTTCTGACCGTATTTGGGATGATCCTGGAGGTTTTGCTGTAGTAGAAGCTTTCATAAAAAATATTGGAGCATTCTACATGGCAACCCTGAAATACTTCAACAAGGCTATCATTAGCCAGTTTCCCAGCCTACTACTATAGACTTTTTTTTGTATAAGTGGGGCTTTATCCCAGGTTGAGAAATGAGCCAGATGACACCTCTGCTGCCATTTCAATGGGAATCCGTGCAGGCGCATTGTGTATTCAGGACAATATTTAGCGTGCAAAGGCTGCAGTTATGACTTCTGCTTTGCTTTGTTCTCCATAATGACATCTTCAGATACTCTTCACAGGAAGGTAGGTATGCAAAAGACAGGCAGGGCTAAGGCATAGCATTTTATTATCTATGTCAAAGTATATCTAACTCCTTCCCCAGGCAGCATATACTTCTTATCTTTCCAGATCAAATATACTCTGTCTGCTTCTTGAATCATATTTACAAATCACGGCAGCTTACTGCACCCTTATGGTGCTGCTACTTTGGACTTTTTGATTAGCAAGAATTGAGGTTATTTAGGGTTCTTCCTCTTAGAGAACACAGTAAGAACAAAGCACCAGGAGAACCCCTCAGCTTACTTCCAGCCTGTGCTTTGCTTCTATGTTCTTGCTTTCAGCCTGTGGTTTCACAGGCAGCTGAGCGGATCAGGTGGCTCCATTCCTCCAAAAGGAAATCTTGCCTTGTCTTCTTCCTCCTCTTGCCTTTCATCTTCTCTCATCTTCCCCCTCACCTCATTCTTCATACTGCCCTCTTTCTACCACTAATTCCACCCAGTGCCTGTGCTACATGTATAGCTTCTGCATACCTAAGCTTTTCTGGGTCAGTTTTCTGCTAGGTTGGTGAGTTATGTCAGTTCAGAGAGACATAAGAATCAGCATAAAAAGTGGGCCAGCAAGGCCAAGAATGGGGAGCAGGGGGGAAGTGGGGAGGAAGCCCCCCCCCCCCACTTCTGCCTAGCTACAAGTATGAAATTAGCTCATCACAGCTCTCAAAACCACAGCCTCAGTTTTTCTTAGGCAAGAAGGTGCACCTCAGTTCATATCCGGACGACTTTCTCGTTCTCTCTCATGTTTCTGCCCCTTCTTTCTCACATACGGGGCTACCTGCCCCATTGTTTGTCACATCTTGGAAACCCCCCCTAGGAACAGATGACCTACACTGTTTAGATCTGTATGTTTGTGTCTCTGTGCAGAGGTTTTCCATTGTTTCAGCTAAAACACTAAAAAGGGGAGCATTTCCTCAATTCCATGTTTACCCTGAGTGGAAAATGGCTAATACACCCATCAGGACTGGGAGTCACTTTCTTTTTCTAATTTCTCACTTAAAATGCCATGATGCTTCACGCTGTGCCTCTGCTTGCTCATCTACAGTTCAAAATCAGCCTATGTGCTATCTCTTACGCTGGGATCATAAGTTTCTAATGCCTGTACTAGACAATCTGTAGATTCAAACACATAAAGCTGTGGGGGTTTTAGGTAATGATATTGTCTTACAACAAAGGACACTATTTTGAGATGAGGAGAATGTGGTTGTTTTTTAAGTTTCTTTTATAAAGCTTTTAAATGCAACTGAATGTGGAAAGGCCCATATGGTGTCATGGTATTTTTAATTGTTTCTTCTATTCCTTGTTTCTCGTTAACTGCATGACATTTTGGTATGGTGTGGCTGATTTTTCCCTCAACCACTCTTCCCAGTTTTATGTCTGTTTATCTATCTATCTATCTATCTATCTATCTATCTATCTATCTATCTATCTGCCTGCCTGCCTGCCTGCCTGCCTGCCTGCCTGCCTGCCTCTCTCTCCAACTATTTCTGTCTAACTATGTATATCATTATCCTTTCTTGGAGCAGGGATGAGACAAGCAAAAGTTGTTTCTGTGACAGACATGTATTCAGCTTTCTTTCTTAGCCAGAAGTTGAAATCCGTCTATGCTGTTTGAAGGCTTTTCATACCACAGCTCTTCCTCTCTGCCCTGTTTTGCCTACTACCCCTGCTTTTCTCCACACAGTCCCCTCAGCTCCACCTGACAGAAGTCTCATCTGCCAGATTCTTATCGAAGTGGCCTGAAAAAACCTTGCTGTCACACTGTTCAGTGTGATCCCTGAATTTATCGCAAGGACTTGTACTATAAGGAGATGTAATCTTAGATACATTATCATATGGGTAAGACTAATAGCTTTACTTGTATAGGTCCAGTGATAAACCCCTGTACTGGGAATGCCACTTTATCAGCAAAAGGAATATTTTTTTTGCCATTGCTTATGTGTTGATCTGGGATTTTTTCCAGGTTTTTTTTTTTTGTTTGGGAATGTGGCCACGGCAGCATATTTTTTAGCTTTGTCTTGAAATTTATCTGCTACCACCTCCAAACTACCTTTCCTGTAACAACTCAAAACAAGACCAACATAAATTCCTGATGGCTAAAGCAGAAGGGAAAATATGGCAGTTACTATTGTAAATAGGATAGGAAAGAAAACATATCAAAAGGCTTACGATACTGTTTATCAGCCTCTATACTATTTTCAATATCCCAGAGCCTGCTGAAGTTGACAAACAAATGATACCCAAATCTTTGCCATTCTTTAGCTTACAGATGGTTGGGATTGCAGACTGTTAGTGTTCTCACATATTTTGGGACCCAATTGTTACATCAGAATCCCCAACTTTTATTAGCCTCTAGGCAGTATTGTAATCTAAATCTTAAAAATAACATAATTTTCACAACTCTCTAAACTGTAGGTGCTACAACAAAGCATGAAATAAGCTTGACAAATCTACTTCAATTTGGCTTGTCCCTCCTGGCACCTCAGTCATCCCTGCTGTGAATAAAGCCCATTAGAGTGCCTAAGTGGCACTAGAGCAATGAATTATGCCATAATCCAGCAAGCAGCTTTGCATGGCTGGCTTCTGCACCCACATGGAACCCTGGAGTCCATGACAGAGCAGCTTGCCCAGGTCTGAAGTTTGTCTGGTGGGAAATTTCTACAGCAATATGCAGAAATCCACCTGTGTATGCAGTACCTGGTTCCATACTCTTTATTTCAAAGACTTGTTTGAAACGTGAGCAAGATCCCCCCTCATTTGAAGGCAGTGGAAGGACTTTCATGCTCTTCTATTAAAGCTAATCCCATGCTCAGGCTCGATACAAACATTTTTTACTTTAGTTCTAACTGGGTGTAATCTATTAAGAGCCAGATTGCAGGAAGGCAACATTTATATTAATGTATCAACATTTTATTTGCTTATTAAGCATCGATGATTTGACCAGTACTGAAGAAGACTGAAATTAAAGTCTATTGCTGCCCTGGGGATTTTATAATCTAAACCAGATACAGAAAGAAAAATTCTCAAGGAAGCTAAGGACAGAGAATAACTTTGAAGGCTCACTTTCTTTTCCCTTAAGCTCTTTTCCTTCTCTCATTTCTGTTCACAGAAATAAAAATTGTGTGCAAGCCCTTGTCCTCTAGTATCATAGCTGCTGCTGCCTTCTCCTTACTAGCCCAATAAATGCCATTTTCCCCCTTTTTATACATTAAATACATGCTGCAAATATGTTTTGTCTTTCAGGCTTTATTGTGTTGATATTATCGCTCCTTTTTGCTTTGTTCATTAGGACTCAAGACTGCCAGAACTGTCGGGCACAGGTGGTTAATTTACCCTAAGACACCTGCTTTAGGAGGTTAAAGATTAATTCACCTTGCTCCATTACAATATATCCTAGCACAGAGTGTCATAGTCCAAACCTCTGTTTGAGCCTCAAGAGCTTTTTGTACCTGCACTTTTGACTCCTTTTCTGCTGCATCAAACCCAAATTTCTTGACTTGGCCATTAGAGCCCAGACTGGCCATTAGAGCTCGTGGCAGGTCTTGCAGATCATTACTGGTGCAAACTTTCTTTTCCGTGGCCTTGGGCCACCCGTATGTGGAAGGAACGCTCCTGTCCATCAAAAACCATAATTTTGGAAGAGTTTTTTATGTTCATAACCCAACAGAAGAATCAGATCTCTTCATTCTTACCAGCATTTGGCATAAAAGTAAGGAACTGACCTTTCCAGCTTGATGTTGTAAGAACAATTCTACCTAGCAACTGTTGGTTTTTAAGATAAACTTCTGCAAAGCTGCATGAGTTACAGAATAGAAAGCATGAATTCGGCTCTATCCTGTTTAAACGGGTTTCAATGTGGTTGGCTCACAACCTTGCTAAGAGAACAGCAAACTTCATGTCTTGTGTTGAAGTGTTGGTTTCCCTGGTAGCTGCTCTGTCACATCTAAAACAAACCTTCCCAAACAGTAGGAGTCCAGGAAGGGACAATTCTTGGAGGCCAACTCTCTGACAGGGATAATTCTCAACAGCCAGCAATCTGTGGGGACAACTCTCCATAGGGAGCCATTAGAGCTAGGGTTAGGCTTGGGCTTATGGCTAGGGTTAAGCTTAGGGACTGGCTTAGTGTCTTCCCTACAGAGTTGCTTCTGAGTAGAGCCGTCCCTGTGGAGGGCTTGGCTGCAGGGAATGGTATTAGACCTACTGGAATCAGAGCTGCACCCAGACATGCCTGTTTAAAGCATCACCTGATATTTGGAGGAGAAGATTCATGTTACACTGAATTTCGGACAGCTGCAGGCACCTGCTCCAGTGGTACCCCTATTCCTTCCTCTGAGTCAGGCCGTGTTGTAATCATAGATAAACTGGATCAAGAGTAAAATGCTTCTTATTTTTTATTACTGCACTTGCTTGGTGGGTTAGCTTGCACTGGATCAGCTCTAAGCCACTCACCCCTTGGCTGAATGAGCCCTAACATTGCCTCCAGGAAAGCACCCAGAGCTGGTTGGTGGGGGAGGATGGGGAAGGAGTGGTGAAAAGGCTCCTTGTAGGCTGCATCCCCATTGCTTTGCTTCACATGTAATAGGAAACCTCATTCTTAATGTCAGAACAACTTACATTGTCAGCCTGGTAATGAAGATGTTGGAGGGAGAGGCGTAAAATAGCCCAGACACCGAGACCCGCGTTCATGAGTTCTTTTTCTCCCTTCCTTTCCTGACAGGCAGGAAAAGACAGGAGCTGCAACATAAATGAAGAGGGGCTGCAGAAGAATCCTGGTAACAGAGGATGGGATCCACTAGTTATCTCATCGCAGTAGTCAGAGGTATCTCTACTTTTGAATTTGAGGTAAGGTATGTTTTTAAGATGTTGGGATATAAATTACAGACTTGTAAAACTGCCTTCTCCATTGTATGTATTTTTAAACGCATCTGTAAGTTCAGTAAGATCACCTGGCTTAACTTGAACAAGGAAAGACTTCCCCTGGAATGCTGTGGTGTGAGGGGGGCTTCCTTCATGATGTCATAATTGTAGTAAAGCAGAGAAATAAGCACGTATTGAGAGGAGAGGAGAGGAGAGGAGAGGAGGGGAGGGGAGGGGAGGGGAGGGGAGAGGAGAGGAGAGGAGAGGAGAGGAGAGGAGAGGAGAGGAGAGGAGAGGAGAGGAGGGGAGGGGAGGGGAGGAGAGGGGAGGGGAGGGGAGGGGAGGGGAGGGGAGGGGAGAGGCATGGCATAAGCATTGACTTAAGCCTGTTTAAAAATGTTCTTCAGGAAAATTTGCTAAGAGATCGCCTTCTCAAATAGCAAATGGATTTGTGGAAATATGTTTACTCTCCAGAAAACCTCATCTTTTGCCTGATTATAAAGACAAAACAAATCAATAATAACATGCAATCTTTCTCCAACATTTTTCTCTTCAGAACTATTTAAAGCTATAGAAGTAACAAACTGAGTTTCCTTTATATTTTTGAGGCTGGTTAGTGAAGTAGTGATATGATTATGAGGATGAAACAGTGAAGAAGCTGAAAGAAATGTAAGAAATATTTCCTAGGTTCTCAGGAAATCCCTGTGGTCTGTTGTTATGAACTTCTCTGTAACCAACGTAATACTGCAGAGACTGCCCCAGTACAGGGTAAAACAAGCTCTGGCAAGGTGACTACCCACTTGCACAGGATGGCTCAGATTCTGCACTAGAGAGATAAATTATGCAGGAAAAATAAAGGTAATGGTAGTTCATAAGGAAATGCAAAGACTCGGAAGGAAAATAGTAGTCACAATCTAAGAAAAATTCTCAACTATCTCCTCTCCTCTGGGAATGGTTAAACAAGCAAACAAACAAAAGAAATCCATCCTCCTGCCTATGACTTCTTTCTGTAGTAGTTACTGAAGTCAAGAGAAATATTCCCTCATTAACTGGAGATGTGCAATTCTGAGTGTTGACTCCCTTAGAGATAAATCGTCCATCTTCACTCTGCTAAAAAAGGAGATTACAACTTTCTTTCTAGATTAATAAAGTTTGGATATCAAGAAACACCTGGCCATTTCTGGAAGCAAGAGAGAAGATTATGAAGGCTTTTGCACAAACTGGATCACTCAAGTGATCTCACAAGAAGCCGTCATAGTCAAAGGTGTGGGTCAATTGTTTTTTACATACGTACCTTGCCAGCAAACCAGTTAGTTTTCCTTTAGTCTTCAATAATTCAAAGCACAAGAATTGAAATCCTAAATAACACTGCCCTTTCTCAGTGGAAACCATGTTTATAGGTTAAAAAATTATGAACTTTAAGAGCAATAAATTCCTTATATAGCTTTTAAGTGGAAACAATATTTAACTGATCATCTGCGATTAAATCTGAAGCTACTTGTATATTGGTGAATATCTCTACCAGCATGCAGCTTGCCACAGAAGCAAGATCCTAATATGAAAACTGAGGATCATTTCCGTTGCCTTCTCTCCAGTAAGACTGCCATTTGCTTTCAATAAATATTTGTCTGAGTAAAGACAATAGAAGCAAGTCCCATATTTGGAAAACAAGAACAAACACAAATAAATAAAAAACAGAAATGAGGGAGAAGGAGCCAAAAATAAATAAATCAGAGGAAAAAGAGCAAAAGAAACCAACAGTTTAGTGAGACTGGGAGTGTGAAGATTAAGACAATTTTCATGCTAGTTTTAAACCCGAATCAAGAAGAATGTGGTAAGTATTTTATAAAAAAAACTGGGTAGACATGTTTTGGCATATCATGCTTTCCTCAGCATGTATGGGGGCTATTGACTTGCTTTGGTTTAGGAAGCCTAAAGAGATGTTCTTCAGCATGAATGCATCTCTGAATAAATAATATTAACATATTTGCTAGATTCTGTGTTTTCTTCTCCTTTTTGTACAGGTTATGGGTTGAGTTTGTAAGCCCTGCAGTCAGCCTCATACTTCTGTCTTCTCTAAAGCAGTAACTTCTGAACACATTTTCCATTTATTTCCTGAGTTTCAGGGAGTATTCTTGGCACGAGTGGGCAGAACTCTTGATTTTTGATGAATCTTCTTGATTCATATTTAATAATGAAGAAAACACGAAGAAGGTGCGGAGCCTTTTTCCCATGTTTATCAGAACTACAGTGTCAAGCACTTTTCTACATGTCTACAGAACCAAAAATCTGCTAAGGACACACAATAACATCTTCCAAGATAACAGTGACCATTCGCTCTCTCTGTTTGTCCTTCCAGTACATCTGGAACACACCTGCACTGCATAATTACTCTCCCAGAGCAAAACCAAACCCCATAATAACACTGGGGGAATGTGGATGAACTCAGCCTCAGAGGTAGCGAGGGAAGGGGGTGAGAGGAGCCTGAAATTAAAAGAAAAAAAAAAAGAGCATGAAGTCCATAGCGCAGAGAGAAAGCCCATAAAGCCCTCAACATAAGGAAATTAGGGTCAACTGAGCTATAAGTAGGAAAAATGAGAGGAAAGCAAAGCAAAATCCTTGCACTGGGTAGGAGGATAGATGGCAAGGGAAAATGGTATGGACAGAAGAGTTTTTGGTGTGGGAAGAGAGCTGAGATCAAAGCAGAAAAAATGGGGTGCACTGCTATGAGTGTGTCTGTGGAGGATGGGAGGTGGGCAGTTCTATGGTATTTTTTAAGTAAGGAGCAGGGAGAGGGACACTGAGCCACCAGCAAGGCAGTAAAATAGTGAATGTGTGATGTCTGAGGTATGAAACAGGGGCCTGAGGAAAAACTGAAATGGGAGGTGTCACATCGGGAGGTTTCTTGGGTACAGTATGAAAGGAGGTTTTAAAAAGAACAAATCTTACAGATTTGTGGAGTGAGACAAGACAAATGGGAATTGCAGTCGAGCTGGGTGTTTCCAGGAACCAGCTCCTCTGAAGTCCCTTTGCATTATTGTACATTTCCCTGCATTGCCTTAAGGTGACTGGGGACAGGAACCTGCTGTCCTCAAAGGGCTTTTCAGTCACTGGGGTGGGAACAGTTCTCACGCAGGCTCTTATATAGGACAGTTAACCCTAGACACTTCCACAGCCACTACGAGCATGAACTTGTCTCCTGAATGTCCATCTCCTCTGGGGAGCCATGTGTGACTTTGGAGAAGGATGAGCGAGGATGCTGTGCTAGGACAGTGCGTCCTGATGGCCCAAACACCAACTTTTTATGAGTAATGGCAAGCTGTGTTCAGTCTGTCCAGTACTTTGGGAGTGCATTCATGCAACCACAGAATGAACAGATGCTGAAATGACAGTTTACAGTGAGTGATTTCTCAGTAATCCACCAAAGCAGTAACCCTGCGTGTATGGGCTGTCCGTCCATCCATCCTCCAGTATGTTTTTATCTCTCTGACAATGTAGAGGCAATGTAGACAACGTAGAGGCAATGTAGACAACGTAGACAATGTAGAGGGGCTGGAGAACAAGCCTTATGAGGAATGGCTGAGAGAGTTGGGGTTGTTTAGCCTGGAGAAGAGGAGGCTGAGGGGAGACCTCATTGCTCTCTACAACTACCTGAAAGGAGGTTGTAGAGAGGAGGGAGCTGGCCTCTTCTCCCAAGTGACAGGGGACAGGACAAGAGGAAATGGCCTCAAGCTCCACCAGGGGAGGTTTAGGCTGAACGTTAGGAAAAATTTTTTCATGGAAAGGGTCACTGGGCACTGGAACAGGCTGCCCAGGGAGGTGGTTGAGTCACCTTCCCTGCAGGTGTTTAAGGGACGGGTGGATGAGGTGCTGAGGGGCATGGTTTAGTGATTGATAGGAATGGTTGGACTTGATGATCCAGTGGGTCTTTTCCAACCTGGTGATTCTATGATTCTATGATCTTTCCAAGATCCTTTTGCATTATTTTTCCCACAATGGTTTGCATGATTTTCTAGTCTCACACATTCACTTTGGGTATATACTTGCACTGTTAGTAAAACAAGTCCTGAACTTGCACAGTTTCAGACAGCTTTCTCTTCACCACAGAGCAACCACCAAACACTCAGCGACAGAGGATCTTTTCTTAGCACTGTGGCTACAACCACAGATTTCATCTAGCAGGTTCGTATCTGCCTCAGGACGCACCAGCACAGGAGCAAGGCTGTGCTCTCAGCACCATCTCAAGCTGGCTGGTTTGTCCTGAGGGGGAAACACAAGAAAGACAGATCTGGCTGGGAACTTCTACTACCTATATGTGTGAGAGGAAGTGGCTGCCTGTTTGAGGGTGAAGCAGTGGAAATCTTTAGGGGTGGAAGGCTTGAGCGGCCTGTTAAAGTGTGGCTGAAAGCATTTTCATAGACCTAGTGCACAGAAGCCCAGTGTAGGAGCCCTTGAAGGGACATACTATAGAGCCAAAAATTAATCAGAAGTGAAGGAAATATTTTTTGTTCCCTATCCCTGCAGATTTTGCTGCTCTGAGCATAATTTCATACTCATTTAGGCAAGGGGAGTAAGATTACACAAAATATGATTAAACATTTGAAATGGAGAAGAGCAATTAGGATCAATCAGATCACATGTATTTTTAGAAACCTGACGCGATGGACACAGGACACCACAGTGCTGTGTGCTGTACAGACACGAGACAGAATGTCTGTGCTGTACAGACACGAGACAGAAGGTCCCTGCCTTTCAGGACTGAGCAGCTGAGCTTAAAACTGGAGACAACAGACCAGAACAGACAAACCAGACAGGACAACAGCTTGGGCATCATGGCAGATCTGCATGAGAGTCTACACACTGTTGTCAGCTCTTCTCAGAAGGGCTCATTTTGAGGAATGTAATGAAGTACTTGAGGGACTAGCTTGCTTACTGATGTTTCTGGAGAAAGTTTTCCCAGGAGAAAGATGGGGGATGGCATGAAGCATGGAGATCTCTGTCTAATTGAGCCATGGCATTAGCAGATCCAGTGGATATAGAATCATGGAATCATGGAATCATGGAATCATAAAACTATAGAATTATAGAACAGTTTGGGTTGGAAGGGACCTTAAAGATCATCTAGTTCCAACTCCCCTGCCATGGGCAGGGACACCTCCCACCAGACCAGGCTGCCCAAAGCCCCATCCAACCTGGCCTTGAACATCTCCAGGGATGGGGCAGCCACAGCTTCCCTGGGCAACCTGTGCCAGGGTCTCACCACCCTCAGAGTGAAGAAATTATTCCTAAATCTAGCCTAAATCTCCTTAAATTCTAGCCTATATCTGCCCCTCTCCAGTTAGTCATGATATGGATATGTTTGTTATGACTGTGTAGCCTCTTTGAAGGACACCTGAACTAGATTTTTATTGGCCAAATCACTTCAACTGGTAAAAAAGTGGTGAGTTGGAGGGAAAAGAGAGAAAAGAGAAAGAAGAAAAGCCACATCTGCTGTGTAATTAGAGCCATGCTGTGGGGTGGCTGGAAATGTGGCAGCATATTGCAAGTACACGCTACTCTCCACTTTGAAGCAATCTCTTTTTTTTTCATCTCTGGCTGAGACCAAGGCTGGATGAGGATTGGAAAAGGGACCTTTGCAGAAATAGAGTGTTTTGCCTGTCTTGTGACCAGGCATATATGTAGATCTGCATCTGAATAATGTCAGTCAGCAAAGTAGGATGTGTCAGTAAATTCCCCTCTGGAACTGTTTTTATTCCATCCTGTTTGAGTTCCTGTGTGGGACCATTGACTTGATGCTGAGAGGCTCTGTGGTAAATGAAGCATTTTGCATTTCTAACTTGGGACATTGCAGAAAATAAACAGGTTTTCAACTTGCAGAAAAGCCTTTTACGGGAAGGAAGGACATTCTGAACAGTCCTTGCACAATATCTCCAGGCAAAGAAGGGACCTGGTTTTGTTCCTTAGCACTTCTTCCCGCAGACCTGAAAGCCAGCCTTGACCCGTGGGAGCCCCTTTTAGTCTCCAGTTGTTGATCAAGTTTGGATGGACTCTTCCCTCCCAGTTTTCTTGGGATGTCACAACTGACAACCATATGCCTATTGCGCTTTTACTGAGGGCAAAGACTGATCATGGTGGGGAGATGCTTGTGAGCCAGAGGGGATGTGTGAAGTACAGAAGAAACAACAAAATACTTTTACGTAGCACATACAGATTATGCAAACATTTTGACTGTCCCAGATGGATCACCTAGAAGCAAATTCCTGACATAAATTAGCTTCCCTTGAAACATCCCAGGAAAAAAGCCAATCTGCTACAGGGAAACTGAAGCACTTGTCATAGATGAAGAGTAGCAATGGAAATGCAAACTGAAAAAAACCCTGTGATCTATAGGTAAGCATCAGGAACAGGAAAAATGTGGCCATAGAGAGAGGTTATAGATGTACTGATCACAGGAAGGAAATTTGTTGGTTTATCAGATCTACTATCACAAGTCTCTTTCTAAAAAGAAGAGTTTAAATTGCACAGAATACTATTTTCCAGCTGTAATATGCCTGTGTAGTATCATAGTACCCAGAGTGATTCTGGATCAGCAAACAAACAGAAATGAGGAAAAGAATGATCCTGGAATAAGATCAAACCCCTGAATCAAAAAAACGTGCCCCAGTTCCATATTTACAAGGAAGTTCCTTTATCTGGACCCCAGTGCTAATAGTTTTTCAACCTACGTATATGCTACTGTTTGCAACAGGCAGTGTGTGGGGTACTATGGGCATCAGGGTATGCCTCTACTCTGTCCTTCTGTCCTCTGTCCTTCCGTCCTCTGTCCTTCTGTCCTCAATTCCTGCTGTAATCCTGTGCCTGCCCAGATAGAGACCCGCTGGAACACCCTGTAGCTACTTCTTTTCCCATACTGCTGAATTTCGTTCCGATGGAAACCAAGCTGCAGGAAGGGGGGAAAAAAATGGACATCAGAACTTGATCCCCATATGCAGTTACAGTGTGGCCAGAGTACGTTCTGGGAGCTGAAAAGTCTCTGGTCCCACAATATTAAACACACCCAGAGGGTACAAGTAGCGTGATCACAACTTCCAAAAAATAGGGATTAAATTGTGTTTCTTACTGCCCTCCTCTGTAAAACAGAAAGAATACTTTACAGCAAAGCAAGGAATGCTAATAGTGTCAGCTCTTTTCATGATCAGAGAAGAGCACTGGGAGAATAATTATTTGTAAGTGCTTGATTCGCAGGTGGCTTCAAAATTATCAACAAAAGGTTGTGTTAATATAGATATTCTACACAGCTAAATGTGAAATGGTTGCTGCTACAATTAAAAGGGCAAAGGAAGCCTATGGAAAATTGATAGGTAAATGCCTGGCTGGAATTTCTGTTAATTAAAGCATATAATTTATTAAAACAACAAAACACAATGAACTGATTCGAGACCATCTGTCCGTGGTAATCATAAGTACATAGTCACAGTACTGCATCATTTGAGTAATAAGCATAGTTGAACAAACATATTGAAAGAAAGATAAACCTGTCAAATTTAAGGGGTTTTGTGTGAGCAAAATGAGGACCTTGGTCCTCAGTCAGGACTGAGCCTCTGGATGCTTTGACAATATAAAAAAATAGCAGTAAGGAGAGGGTATGAAAAGTAATTGAAGATGGCAGGTTTTAACATGTTTAAAACTGTTGACTAATATACATCTATGACTAATAAATAACATATATTGACTTCTCAATTACTCAAGTTTTGACCTGTTTAAACAATATTTTATTATTTTGACTCTTCCTCTACAGAATTCTATCAGAAGTAGAATAAACAACGATCAAAATATGCACTGGAATGTTTTCCTTTGGAAAAAAAAAAAGGAAAAGAAGAAAAGCATCTTTCTCCTATGACAGTGCTTGAATTTTAATGTGAAATACAGTCTGAGCTAATCCTCTCTTACACAGGTTTGTTCTTGCGTTGAGAGATGATAGACTTTTAAATCTGTCAGAGATGAGTTCAAGTCTTTCTTCCCGTCTCTGCATTGCTTCTGCAGTACTTGCTGCCATCACTGCTACTTGGGGGAAAATGAGGAATCTACTTGTGTTTAAAGGTGAGCCATGGAAAGGGGAAATGCTGACAGCTGGACCTCAAAGGTGAAGGAGGAACTGATGTTTGAACCATCTTTAAAACAAAATGGATAAGCAAGAGTAGCAAACAGCAAATTTTTAAAGGAGATTCACTCTGTACTCACAAATTCATGTGAGCTGCATCCCTGTTGGCAACTGCAAGATAGTAACACTATGCCTATGCCAGTAAATTAAAAGCGCTTATGATCCCACTGAGGCCCCCCCGTGACTACCCATTTTGCTAAACTCTCTTATCTCCCAAGACAGTGTGGCTTCTTCCAAACTGTTTCACGAATGGTCCGTCTGATTATGACGTGGCATGAAGGAACCATGTGGGGAAGAGCTGCACACCCTCCGTCATGTGTCAGAAGATTCTTCTGACAAGATCCCTCATCAAGGATCTTTCTTCCAGTTTAGTGGTCTGGATGCCGAAATTCTAGTTCCAGGGGGCATTCAATAATGAAGGTATAGCGCTAGTATGTTGTACCATATATTATAGAATTGTAGAATCAAAGATTCACAGAACAGTTTGGATTGGAGGGGACCTTAAAGATCATCTAGTTCCACCCCCCTGCCATGGGCAGGGACACCTCCAACTAGGTCAGGCTGCCCAAGGCCCCATCCAACCTGGCCTTGAACACCTCCAGGGATGGGGCAGCCACCCCTGGGCAACCTGTGCCAGTGCCTCACCACTCTCATCATGAAGAAGTTCCTCCTTGTAAAACTACAATATGATTAGTGATTATTACAATGTCAGTCTCTGCATACTGATGTGTATTTGTTCTGTGACGGCACAGACCTCCAAATACTTGAGAAGATCTGGTGGCCGTTTATATGTATGGAGTTACTTGCATACTTTAAGGGTTTGACATACTGTGGCAGAGACAAAGAGAGACAGTAGACATCATTATTTTGCATTCACAAATTGAAACATCTAGTTTATTTATTTTGGCATCTGAAATTTATATTATATTCCTGTTAGTACTTCACTGTGTCCTGATTCTGAAAACTGGTAGTAGGAATCATCCAGTTTTGGGAAGGTAAGTCCTTCACCACTGGACAGATGTGTGGATTCACACAGCTACTGTGAAAGTAGCTAGAAGCCTATTAGAATTTTAAAGCTAGCACAGTTTTCTTGTGTTTTTCTCCAATAAAGCCTTTTAATTCACTATGGGAATAGTCTGTTTTATAGTTTTAGTGATGGTCACACCAAGCATGCAGTGACCTGCTAAGACCTAAACAGCGTGGGGTTATGGAAAAGACACAGATGTGAAGTAAAATGTTCTTTGTTCAGATTCAAAGGATAAATTTCATGAACATTCTCCTAAAAATAAGCCCTCTCTGCATAGTTATCAACTCTCTCACTTCCTGGTCACACAGGATCTGGTTCTATCATTACAGGCCTGCAGCAAGGGAAGAAAAGCAAGAGACCAAGCAAGAGTGAGAGACAAAATTAGTATTTATTTTTCACTCTCCTAAGTAATCAAGTATTTCCATATGCCATGCAGCAAATGAAACCTGGTGTCCAACTCATTTTCATCTGATAGGGGGATCCTTTACTTGTTCCACCTCTGATTAAAACTTTTCATGAGGATGGAACGTATAATGTTGCACTCCTGGGTTGGTTCTTCTATGCCTAACGTGGCTTGGGCTAATGGTATACATTTTTCTTCCATATAAGGCTGTCAGCTTTATTACTGCTATGTTCAAATGCCTGTTTTCATAAAGTATGCAGGGACCCAGCAAGTTTGCAACTGCCAGCTTTAAGTGAAACCGGGCTCAGGATGGCTAGGAGTTATTTGCAGAGGGAGGACAGACAGACACACAAGAGCACACATATGCTCAGAGCACGACTGCATCATTGTAATTTCCATAGAGGCTAAAAATAAATAAACACAAAAGTCTGATTTTGCTGCACCATGTCTTCCTTAATTGTAAAAGTTCAGCTGGGCTAGAAACCGAGTTAACCACATTTTAATGCTAAACATATCTGAAGACTCATGCTGAAAGCCTAAGGCAAGCATGTTCGCAGAAAGTAGGCTCCACACCAGGCACTGAATGCAGCCACAACAAATCATCTTCCTTTGCACAACCAGATCCCAAAATGGGGTGCAAAGACCATACACACTGTGACATAAGTGTGGAAAAGCAGAAAATGCAATCACCATCACTGCAAATGAAAATATGGAAGCTCTGCTACACCACCGGTGACTCAGACCTGTTTCTTTCACCCCTGCCAAGACACTCAGGACATCTCTTCTTCAGAAGTCCCTGGCTGAGACACGTGCACTTCCCAAATTCTGTCAGAAAATGCACACACCCAGATCTTGGCAGCATAAAAATACAGAAGCTGAATGATTCTGTGAGAAATAATCTGGAGTTTGAGGTTCCTCTGGCTCCGTTACATACTCAACAGTGGCTCAGCCACAGATGCTGTTGGTAGGAACTCAGTGTGTATACTGCACAGAGGAATTTTCAGTGAAGCAAATTGACTTTGGTGTGAAGGATGTTGGAAAGCTCACGTTGTTCAGGGGTAGGAGGGGAAGAAAGGTTCCCTTGTCTCCACCACAGTTTCTACCAAATCACAATGGGTCTCAGCTGCTCTGACTAGGTCCTGTTTCTTGGGTGCTTGGGGTTCAGGGACAGAGATAATTGGTTTTTTGTCCAACAAATGTGTATGACTTTGTAGATTGTAATCACTCAAACTGGAGTGCTGCTGGTCAGGAGCAGAAGAGCTCTCCTTTCTGCTTGACTGTTGGCCAGCTGAACTCACTTTTGTTTGGAGAACAGAGGAGGGCCAGAGCTGTTTCATACCTGTGAAACAGATCTGTGAATCTCTTGGCTTATAAATGCCAGCAAAGAGAGGCTGGGCCCATTTTGACAGCTGCCTGTAAAAATGGTGACCGGACAGCAAATAAAATGCCAACTCCTGTTAACAAAGGAATCACTATGGCTGTTCAAATAGAGGAAGTTTTCAAGAAGGTATTTTGTCATTTAAGTGGCATTCTTCCCTGCTGAATGCAGGCTTCATCACAGCATTTCCTACCATTGTCGCCCAGCATCTGGATTACTGCTGCTCCCCTCCAGGGGGCTGGCGGTGCAGATTGTCCAGAAGTTTCAAGCACATAATTAGATTGCTGCCTTAGTAAGCGCTATTTCCCAGAAGGGAAGCACCTTGCACCACTGTTCCTCAACTTGCCCAAGTTGCCAGCAAGAGCCAAGAACAAAGCTGGTTCTTGAAACTACAAGGATCCGAAAATTCATTTGGCCCATAATGTGTAGCAGTATAATTTTGGCAAGGCCCTAACACAGGGGTTGCAGGCATTTAATAATGTGCTTTGGACAGCAAAGTCTAAGAAGAGCAGGGATGCGATCTGGCAGGAAACTGAGCCAACATAGCAGCTTGGTGTTGCCAGTGGGCTGTGACCCTATTCCTACCTCCCCCCTGCACCCTCCTGCTTCCAGCTGGGCCTCCCACCTCTTCCCTGGAATCGCTCAGTGTGACGCTCATCCATCCAAGCCAGGTGACCAAGAAAGCTGACTCAGCTCCTAAGCCCAGTAGACCACTCACTTTTCTGCTGGCTTTGTTTTCTGATGCGGTTAGCAAGGCAAACGTACCCACTCTTAAACTAAGCGCAAGATGAATGCTGGAGCTGGTGCAAGACAAGCATTAATGGCATGTGCCTGTGGGGGAGGAGATGCAGAAGGGAAAAATAGATGAGCACCCCCCTTTCAGCAGCAGCAAGCCATTAAATCACACTCAGCATCACATGAAACCCCACCCTTGGGCCTTGCTCATTGCCAAGTCTTTTTTAGTTTTTAATCACAAAACCCTACAGTGGGTGATATCTAATCTATTTTGGGATTCAGTGTGCAGTTCAAACAGATTTATTTTACAGGAGGTATGGATGATGGCAACCCACTGGGCTGATAACAGCTCAAACCGTACCTTGGAGCGTGATTCCAACACAGTATAAGCTGCTCTAAATTTGGGCTACTGCTGCCTGATTTTCCTGACTCGTAATTTCTTCCTTTCCTGCACATTTTGGCCTCCTGTCTTTCTCGCATGGCACTGGCGCAGGTGGAACCAGAAGATGAATGAAGCTCAGGGAGCTTGATCAAGCTAGAATCTTACCTGTCAGAAAGTGGTTTGTTTCCTTGGGAATCTGTTTTCTGAGTCAGACCACTGCACAAGTCCATCTTGTGCAAGTGAAAGGGTACAAACATTTGCTGATGGCATAAACAAAGGAGAGAAAGATACTTTGCCTTTTTAACAACCTTAACATTTTTTTAATATGCGTGGTAGGGATGTTTTCAAGCTCAGCCACTAGGAACAAAAGGGGAATATTCACGAGGGGCTTAGACTGGGAATTTTATCTCTAGGCAAGTACTCAAGAACTGTAATTCATGAGCTTGATTTAGGCATCTCTCTCCCCTTCCAGGAACAGAGGGAGTTACGCAGTAGTGCATCCTTTTCCTAGCAACAAACCCTCTGAATAAGGGAGAACAGCATCTGTTGAAACCAGCCAGTGGGAAATAAGAAGGCAAAAAGGAGAGCTGAGATTCTTCCCCATCTCAGATTTAGACTTCTGCGTGTGTGAGACTGGAAAATATTTTGAGCCCTCCATCTTTTTATTGGCTTCTAGCTTTAGGTAACTAGCTCTTGTTCTGGGGAACATTTGTATATTGCTGAAAAATGGCCTCCAAGGAGGAATATGTGGTGGCTGATTATCCTCCCTAAGAAAACAAGAGATCAGAGTTCTCTTCAGAGGGATGATGTTCAAACCTGCAGCTCCCCTCTTCTCGAAGGGGAGCTTCTTATGCCAGAGATAAGAGGCCAAGCTGTATGAGCCTTCTCTCCCACCATGGAGACCACTGGACAGAAAATCACTGAAGAATCATAAAAGCAGGAAAACCACAAGCAATAGCAGGAAGCCCAGCTCTGTATCTTAATTATCTTATTATCTTAAGTTATTATCTTAACTCTCTTCCCTGAGAGATTGAGGTCTTGGGCGCCAGTCCTGGATTCCAGCATAGATTGCAATTTTTTTTATCCACAGACTCCTTAAAGCAAAACACAAAAGCAAATCCAGGGGCAGGGCTATAGGGAAGGTATTAATTCTCCTTATTCACTACTTCCTTTGATTTTTCAAAACATAAGACCTTTGTACAGCTGCTAATAACACGCTGTAAATGCCCAACAGCTCCAGGCAGGAGAGAGAATGAATGCTTTGTTATTCTAGGAAAATAGATGTGTATTTTTACTGTAGTCAAAACAAAGGAGGCTTTAAACATTCCTCTACATGCCAGTCGGGTTGTTTTTCTCATCACATATCTTCATCTCCCTGCAGAGTGTAATGTCTTTCTGTGTTCATCCGTGATGCATTCTGACAGTTTTTTTACAGTTAAAATTTGATATTTCAAGAAATCCATTCACAGTCTGGGTTTGAATATAGCACGTGAAGTTACTTTACCTTCTGCATCACTTTGCATTTTAGTTTAAGCAAATTTTAATTAGCATATTTCAGTAAATGTGTAAAACTTCAATTTGAAAAGGACTCATTTCAATTCTACTTCTGTTAATAGAAGTCTCCAAAAGATAGAGGCAAGAGAGGGTTTGACTGAGGGTTAGATTTCCTTTCTACATACTGTTACTTCTGGAAAATTAGTGCATGTCAGGTATTTGGAAGTGAATGCGTGATGCTGTTATTCCACCAGGAGGTAAGATTGCCAGAGGTCAGTCTGAAACCAGGGACAAGGGATGGCTTCTCTAGCTAACCTGCCTCTGATGTTCAGATGTTGAAACAAATGACAGCATTTTGTTTTGATAAAAACTAGCCTTGAGGTAATCAGGCACATGGGGTTAGCAGCAAATACTTGTATGAAGACTGCAATAAACAAACACTAAAATCATGTAAAAAGGAAAACCAAAGTCTTTCTGCAAAAGTTTATGGTTCAAGGATTTTTAAGTTTTAAGGGCAAAATTTATCAAAGTTTGAAACCTCTTCCTAACTGCTTATGTCAGAACAGAATGTCTGTACTATTTCCTGTACTATTTCCTTAGAAACCTGTATCGAGTCCTCCTCTGGTTTACAAAACTCTAGCATTAGGTTACTGTTTATAAAAGTGCTACTCCCTCCTTCAAATTCAGCATTTCTTGGTTTTTTGGCACCTGTGTTCAGACCAGGAAGAGGAGCTGGATGAGGAGCAGTGTTATAGACTTAGGATTTTATCTCTGCAGAGACTGGCATGGACCTCTCTTCTGAGGGTGCACCTTGGTACCTGGATTGTGTGCTTTGGTGAGAGAGAGGCATTTGTTTGCCTAGGAATATTTAAAAGCTGGGGGGACAAGGTGCTCAGGGATATGGTTTGTCCCTGAGAAGCAAGGGACACCTTTGCAAGGCATCTGATAGCCTGAGAGAAGTAGAAATCCCATAGGGACAGGATAGCCTTTTCACAGAGACAAAAGTAAGCTTGTTTATGAAATACTCACATCTCCTGAAAAAATAAATTTAAAAACCTGCATTCCAAGACAGATGGTGTAAATTAACAGAAAGGGAAGGCCTTAAGTCCCTAAAACAACACCGTGCATGTGGCTGCATGCAGAACGCAGGTCTGGAATCCCTAACAGTATGTTCCTAGCTTGGGGGTCTGTAAGAATGTGTCATGGTTGTCTTTTGGCCTGAGTTTATTTCCCATGAAAGGAAGGTGTCAAGAAGTGGGTGAGGCAAAAGTATAGGTTGGTGCACACCCAAGGCTCACCCTGACATACCAGAGATATGTGTCTGGACTTGGGACTACCAAGGAGGCACTCCTGAGTTCAAGTGTTTAGACATACTCCACCAGATTCTTCAGTTATACTTGCAGCCACATATAACAGAATAGTATGGGACAGTGCCACCTCCAGCACTAACATCAAATCTATAGTGGTTGCGTAGGGAGTTTGAGCTGCTGGGTGAATATGGAAGGATAATCTCCTGTGACAGTGGAGTGGTCACATCAGAAGCGACCCAGTTAGTCCACACAACTGCCCACAATTCTATAAACATCCTGCCTGCATCCATGCTGAATGCAATTCCATGCTTGTGGAAATGCTCCAGCAACAGTAGATGTATACTGTTCTATACCCTCTATTCCTCTCTTGTGAGACCTCATTTGGAGTATTGTGTCCAGGTCTGGAATCCTCAACATAAGAAGGATATGGATCTGTTGGAACGGGTCCAGAGGAGAGCTACAAAGATGATCAGAGGGCTGGAGCACCTTCCCTATGAGGACAGGCTGAGAGAGTTGAGGTTGTTCAGCCTGGAGAAGAGAAGGCTCCGAGGAGATCCTATAGCAACCTTTGAGTACCTGCAGGGGCTACAAGAAAGCTGGGGAGGGACTGTTCACAAAGGCTTGTAGTGATAGGACTAGGGGCAATGGGTATAAACTGGAGAGGGGCAGATTTAAGCTAGACATAAGGAAGAATTTCTTCACTCAGAGGGTGGTGAGGCACTGGCACAGGTTGCCCAGGGAAGCTGTGGCTGCCCCATCCCTGGAGGTGTTCAAGGCCAGGTTGGTTGAGACCTTGGGAAGCCTGGTCTGGTGTGAGGTGTCCCTGCCCATTGCAGGGGGATTGGAACTGGATGACCTTTAAGGTCTAAAAACTATTCCATGATTATATGATGCTATATTTTACACGACAGAACGTCACGGCTTAGAAGGCAGGTTACAGAGAAACCCTTGGCAGAGTGATAAGCACCTAGAATAAAAGTACTTGTGCAGCCCTAGCACAAATGTGTCGCGGAGTACTCTGTCCTGCAAGACTGGAATCTGCCAGGTACTGTATACTCAGGCCACAATCTGCCAAACAGCTTAAATGTGTGCATACAAGCAAGCAACCAGTTCAAAGCTTAAAGCTAAACACAGGAAGAGGCATGTTATTGAACTGAGGGCAAAAAAGCTTAGCACTTCACAAGGTCAACCCTTGGCAAAATTGAACTTTTAATTTCTTGAAGTACTGTAATTGTTCATGTGCCTTTTAGGCTTGAATTTGGAAATGAAGGTGACTGTTGTTTCAAGGTGTATGACTCAGGCCCTGAGTAACCAGAACAAAATCAGAGACAAAGGAGAATTAGAAGCACAAGGGACGCTGTGGGGGAAGAAGCAGACAACTGTGTAAGAGGGTTCCCTGGGGTGAACTCCTTGCCACACTACCTATAAATGCCTATAACTCACTGCTAGATCATACTTTCCATTGCCAACTTTATTATCAGGTAATCTAGGTGTGATTTATGAAGCACCTGGGGACAAGAATTACATGCTATCCCAGCCTTCCCTCCTGTTGTAATCTCTTACTGAGGTGGGGGCAGGTGAGGGATTCTGAAAGGAATTTGGTGAGGTTAAGAAAATCAGCAACATGTAAATCATTCTGCTGCCATGACACTCATTAGGGTCTGTAAAAAAGTGACAGATTGTGCTGGTTGCTTTTCATATTCTATACTGCACAGTGCATTTTGCATGTATGCTTTACGTGCCTAAGTTCATGCCTATAAAGTGGCTCTTAATGAAGCATTTTCCAATGCTAGTGTTGCCATATGAAATTCTGACAAGCAGCTTGGATCTGAGCAAGAGTCTGTGTCCTCACAAGGCACAAGAGACAATTCCAGGCACGAGAAGCATAGATTAAAGAGGAAAGCCACCCAGGGTCATGTTAAAATGCCCTGGATATCAGCAATACATTTATTTTAATTATGTATGAACCCTTGGCAGATTATTTTCATTGACTGCCACCTATCTAGCACAAGGTGGCACGATAAGACTGCAGGGCTTTAAATGATCTCATGTCAATACTACGTTGCAGTTCAAGCTAAAAAGGAGACATGACAGGAGTGAACATGAACTGCAGTTAGGATTTGTCTGCTAGAAGGAGGTTCAGTGTGGATTTGAGATGCAGTCTCTGATTCTGCATTCACAATGCTGCTGAATGCCTTCATCTATTTTGGAAGCAGATGAGGTGACTCTCAAAAGGCCTCTCTTGGCCACCTGAAAGCATCCATAGAAGTCACAAATGAAGAATGACTGTTCAATGTGTTTTCAGTATCTACGTTAGTGGATGATCAAAACTATGGAAATAACTCCTCACCTGGCCCTACCGCTAAACCTGGAACAACTTGTCTACAGACATAATAAATCTGCCAGCACTTAAAAGAAGTGTGGGGCTTCTTTCTGCCTGGTATGTTAATGTCCAAATAAATAGCACAGTCCTGAGGGAGATCCATGGATGAAATTGTACACCCTGCTTCACATGGGACAGACTCCTACTGATCATACTAGCCTTTCCCAGGCTTAATAGCTATGAACTCTCCCCTCATTTCACATGGAATCAGCATTGTTAGTACTTTGTTATGTTTCAGAATCTCCCATGGGATTCTGCTTGGCTGCTGAGTACAAGTCATTCTGTAGTTGCTTTTGGAATAGTTTATCATACTGTTTTCTCAGCTGCCAATAAAATCTTGCCCCACTTCTCCCAAAACTCATCTTTCACAAGGAGTCTTACCTCTACCCATCTCTAGGAGAGAAACTAGTTCTTTCTTTTTTGCTTTTGTAGGATTCTAAATAAATCACCCTTTTAATCTTCACCCTAGAACTCAGTCCTCACAGCTAATTTAAGCTGGCTACCCCTGTTTCTGGCTGGTGTTCTGCTCTTTTTGAATCTCATGGACAGAAGCTGATGTCAGCTGCAGGTATTTGAAAACCTGTCTGGAATTACTTGCATTACTGAGCAGCAGGTGGAAATACTAGTAGTATCCTGGAGGTCAGAAGATGAACTCACCCAGTTAAAAGACAGGTGAGCTAGTCTAAGTGGGAAGAAATGACAACTTTATCTTTAGCAGGCAATGGGGCACAATAAAAGGATGAGGGAGGTGTGGGACGAGATTCCTCCTAACTAAATTACAACCCCGATCAGCCTAGCTGGCATTCAGCATGTGGGAGAGCAGAGACTGTCATCACTGCCCTTGGATTTTTTTGTGAGAGGAAGTAAACAACTCTAAATTTCTGCCTGGCTTCCACAGAAGATTGTGTGGGTGTCCCAGTAGTGTTTGGTAAACAGGTTACGGCAGGAACCACAAGGAGAATAATATTTTTTCCCAACTAAACAAGTTTAACTTAATGAAGACTCAAAATTAATATGCGTTGGGGGTTGACCCCAGGAGCCTCATTATCCATAATTGGATGTTTTATTTCATGAAGTAATCAGCGTTAACTTTTAGCTTGGTGAGGAAAAAATCTCATATTTAATTGCCCCCAAATTTTCCTTTATTCCTGGGAACACTTGGCAGGATTGTGAAACTCTCTAGAGGCCAAGCTGTCAAACAAACTTTCCCATTTCAAAGGACACTTTTCCCTCCTCACTATGCAGGGCCACTTTTGATTCTCTCTCTGAGTCAACACCTCCTTCTCCGTAGGCAGCACTGATCCCAACAAGCCCTCCAGCAGAGTGAAAGCTGTGAATGCTTTTGGCCTGGATGAATTGCTAGCCTGTGTGAATTGCAAGCCGGTCAAAGGAGGTGATTATCCCACTCTACTCTGCACTGGTGTGCCCCCACCTTGAGTACTGTGTGCAGTTTTGGGCACCTCTGTATAAAAAGGATATAGAGTTTCTGGAGTGTCCAGAAGAGAGGCACAAAGTTGGTGAAAGGTCTAGAGGGGAAGCCATTATGAGGAGCAGCTGAAGTCACTTGGTTTCTTCAGCCTGGAGAAGAGGAGACTGCGGGAGGGATCTCATCACAGTTTACTGCTTCCTCATAAGGGAAGGAGGAGGACCAGGTGCTGATCTCTTCTCTCTGGTGAACAATGATAGGACCCAAGGAAGGAAGATGTTCTGGGGAGGTTTAGGTTGGATATTAGGAAAAGGTTCTTCACTCAGAGGGTGTTGGAGCACTGGAACAGGCTGCCCAAGGAAGTAGTCAGTGAGCCAAGCCTGATGATATTCCAGAAGCATTTGGACAATGCCCTCAGACACATGGTGTAAATTTTGGGGTTTTCCTAGGCAAGGAGAGGAATTGGACTTGATGATCCTTTTGGGTCCTTTCCAACTCAGGTTATTCTGTGATTCTGTGACTCCTTGTCTTGAGTGCTCTGTGCCCAAATTTACACCAGCAGAATCAGTGTAACTCAGGGTTAATAAAGCTCAAAGCAGGGCTAATTTTTTTGCTGGAGCAGACTGAAATGGGGTACCAAACTCTGGTTTTGGCCATATGTACTAGTGCTTCACATTCGTTCCACAAAACAAAAAAAATTAAAAGCTTTGGCTCATAATATTTTTACCTCATCTGTAACCTATACTAGAATTACACTGGTGAAGCAAAACCACATTTATTTTTTTCTCTCTCATCTCATCGGTCTAAAATCCCTCTCTAACATCAGTGAGCAGGAAAATAAAGTTTTCTTTTTAAATAGCAATAAAATATGGATAATTTATAAGAGGCATTTAAAAATATTAGTGGTGTAAAGACAGCTTGACAAATAAGGGATGATTATTCTCTTCTCCTCAGGCCAGAGTACAGCTGCGGCATCCTTACAAGCAGTGTTTAAAAGATGTTTGATTTCTATTTCAGTTGATATTTGACAGATAGGATTTTATTTTTGCATTATCTCAGGGAAGTAGAAATGAGTATTTGTTCTGTCCTTTCCCCTACTTGCTCTCCTTGCTTATCCTCCTGTCTTTTTGTTTATACTGTTTGCAGTGTTTTATTACAAGTGGTCAGACACCTGAGAGCCTTCAGGAGTTGTGTTTTATGTAGTCAATATTTTTCATTATTATTTAAAGGTGTGGTATCCAAAACACTCACCGACTGAACACTTGATGTTCAGTTTCTGGAATGCATCAACAAGGAGATGGCTGTAAAGAACTGTAGCCTCAAAGAGATATAGGCTGGAAATGAAGCATCGGTCTGCTTTGGGCTTCTTACATGAGGTTCTCTACAGTTCAACTTCCAAGTTCCACAGTGATCCTCTAGTTCATGAAAAGTAAGGTAGGCACACCAGAAGTAAAGAAACCACAATAGTATATTGGAAGAAAAGGCTTTGCATCAGAGGAATACTATGCCTGAATTTCACTTAATTAGGAATGAGTCGCATTCCTCATTCCCTCCCCATTCACATATTCCCTTGTGTCTAGTGACCAGGCAATGGCTAGCCCTGACGTCAAGTGCTTCAACGAGCTCATCTGGCAGAAAACACATCCACCAGAAAACCAATGGTTTTCAATTGAACTTGTCTTCTCATCTGATTCATTCTGCAGTCTCACAATCTGTGAGTGAGATGGAATACATGGCTGGGGAGAGATGGAGAAAACTGAATTTTTCAGCATTAGCCTATGGTCACACTAAATTAGTTGTAACATAAAAGCACACTCTGATTGTTCCATACAATGAGGCTAGGTTTCACTCACTAAGCCGGAGGGAAATGATCATCCCCTCTCAAACTGAATATTCCTCAGTCTTGTTATTGAGTTGAAGTGGCTCTTGGAAGCATACAGCAAACACCGAGAAGGAGCTATGGGAGGGTGAAAATCTGTGGATGGGTGATGAGCAGTTGGCAATATCTCAGCTTTTCAGCATTGGTGAGCTATTAGATCAGCTCAGCTGCTCCTGGATCTGTCTACAGGAATCAATTTACTCTACAGGTCATCACTTAAGGGCCTGTTCTTGAAGAGAAAAGATTCAGCTGAACAGGATCAAATAAGCTTTTTTTCCTTGTGCTAACAGGTTCTTAATAATACATTCCATATGCCATTGAAAAGACAACCTGAAATGAAAGAGCTCTGAAATGTCTAATAGTCTTGCTGTGGACAGAAAGATATATTCATGGCCACGCAACCAAAAAATTTCTCAGTCTAATGAAAAAAGTGAGGAACAATGCTTAGTTATTCAGGAGGGGAATGGGCTTTAAAGAAGCAGATCTGGCTCAAAACCAACACAACTATGAAAAAAGTTTACTCAGGGGAAAGAAGGCCAAAAGCATTGAAGAACTGAGTGAACAGAGGAACCAACACTGGGGAAACAGAAGCTCTGTTGTTTTGTATGGGCAAGTGTTTCAGAAGTCTATTCAGTGAAGTATGCACTCAGTTTTAAAGCAATGGGCCCATGGGGCGAGACTGGGGCACAGGCCCATTTCCCCCAGCCTTTCCCTTTGTCCTGAAGGAGACGACCCCCTGACATAGTCTGAATGACTTTCCATGTCCTGGCACAGGCAGACATTCCTTGATGCTTGTGGTCTCACCCTGTCCTCCCACACAGAGGCAGAAGAACAAGTCAAGTCCCTGCCTATGAACCCACACTCCCCAACCAGATGTCCATGTTGCCTAGAAGAGAGGCAGCAGTTTGAAATGTGGAGAGAGAAGGGCGGCTGCTCCAGTGAAAGACTGATAGTATTGGCCTGGTTGGATGGGAAAAGTCAAAAGGAAGGGAGGGAACAGGCTCCTGGATACAAGGAGAGAGAAAGATCAGCCTACTGGAACCTCCTATAATTGATATTCACTCCTTAGCCTGTCAAGTTTGGGTGTCCTATTAACACCACAAGCTTTTAGCTCTAGTGAAACTCATATTACGGCCCTGAAATTTATCAGAAGTACTTCAGGTCTAAATAATGCAGATGTCAAAATGAATGTGAGGCAGAAAATGATTTGGCAGAAGGATTGCTTTGTTTTCGAAGTTGCTATTTCTTTCTGTTTATCAGTCTAACAAATCAGTGAACTGGATGCACAATGAGACAGCATCACTGATTACATCCTTTCCTGAGCAAAATCAGGGGAATACTGGGGTGAAAACAAAACAAGCAGAAGTTATGTAAAGTGCAGAACTAGTTGATGAAGTTTTATCTGTGATATAGTTTAAAGAGAATTCCCACACTATCTACAATCAGAATGTTGAATGTTGTTGCATATGAATGAATTTTGAATAACTCCTGTTGGCAGAGTTATTGTCTTCTTGTGGTTGCCAAATCTCATTGCCTTATCACAAAACTCATAGTGCTGAATCACTTGTTTAAAACACAGTTTAAAGAACTATTGATAAATGAGTTTCATGCCTTTTTTTTTTTTTTTTTAACAAGTGTAAACTTCACAGGGACGCAATTATTGGGGAAAGACAATCAGAGTAAACACCAGAACAGTCAGGGATGTTTCCATTCATGTAGTACTTTCTCTAATCAGCAGAGAAGGGAACTGCTGTTTGCTTCCAGGTTTTGCAGCTGCCAGCTGCCAGCAGAAGGATGTGGGTTCTGGGGACTCCCTGCTCTTCTGTGGAAGAGCTTGCCGGAGTTATAAACCCTGGCCCCAGATTAGTTTTCAGTGCCTGCTTCCCCATCTGCCCTCCACCCTGGCTTCTCTCTGCTTCTTCACATTACGGAAACTGTCACAAATATAAAAAAATTCCACTGGCTTCACTTTGGCCCCACCCAGAAGCCTGTTTACAGCACCAGCCCCTATACAACAACAGTAAAAAAAAACCCCAAACAAAACACGGTATTTATTTAATTATATCTTGACTGCTGGCAGGATCAGGGGCAGGATTTGCATCTGTCACCCACCCTGACCAACCTGTGCAGCCCTCTGTACTGGATGCAAAGCTGCCTTTTGCCTGCATGGACAGACAGACCCATCTGCACTGGCAGCACCAATAGGGCAGGGAGCACTCACAGGTCCTGTCACTGACCAGGCAGACACCCCAAGTAAAAGGAGCTCTTGGCTCGCCCTGATTTAAAGCTCTGTTTTTCCCTATATCTTCAGCATCAGCCACTTAACTCTCCTCAGTCCTTTCATTCTTCATCTGATAAAAAGCACCTAAGAGATTTTTGGACATCAGGACCCCTTGACAGTGAGTTAAAAAGAGCTGAGACGTAATTTAGTCACAATCCTTTCTCTGCAGTTTGTTTTCTGTGTCTTTAGCACTCTTCTGAATCTCATTTCTGTGGAAATCCAGGAACATCTTCAGGGATGGGGCAGCTGCAGCTTCCCTGGGCAACCTGTGCCAGTGCCTCACCACCCTCATCGTGAAGAATTTCTTCCTAATGTCTAATCTAAATCTCCCCACTTCTAATCCTTGTGTAACACAACCCGGCTCCAGGACAGGGCCTTTACACGCACCCATCTGGCCTTGCCGGGGCAGACATGCCAGATGTGACCTCCTTTCCCCTTACAGCCACAGCTCTCCATGATGAGCACGGCTTACACCACCCCCAGGCCTCCCCACACCTCAGGCACCCACTTCCCCTCAGCCCCTCCTGATACAAGAAGTAGTTTGTATTACAAAATATGGGATAATTTGATTTAACCTAAAGTAACTGTATTTTTTTGAAAGTTAGACAGAATGTCCCTCTGATAGCATGTTTTTATAGCATTTTTTTTTCAAATAGTGTTTTTCCAGATGCTGTTACATGTTGTGTTAAATACGATCCGTGCTGAACAGATGTGTCTCCTTCTAAGTTCACCTCTGTTTGCAGCCTTTCCCCAGGCAACGTCAGGCAGAGCTGCCTCCAAAGCGCCAAATTAAGAAGTTTTGAGTGTTGTGAAGTTCACAATAACATTAAAAAACCTTGGAAAGTAATAGAATATGCATCAGATTTCTGGGAGAATTTATACATATTTATCTAAGTGGTAAATATGTAACAGCTCTTGTCTCATTGCACTCAATTGATGGAGATCATTCTCTCACAGAATCATAGAATAGTTTGAGTTGGAAGGGACCCTAAAGACCAGTCAGTTCCAACCTCCCTGCCACAGGCAGGGACACCTCCCACCAGACCAGGCTGCCTAAGGCCCCATCCAACCTGGCCTTGGACACCTCCAGGGATGGGGCAGCCACAGCTTCCCTGGGCAACCTGTGCCAGTGTCTCACCACCCTCATGGTGAAGAAATTCTTCCTTATGTCTAGCTTAAATCTGCCCCTCTCCAGTTTATACCTATTGCCCCTAGTCCTATCACTACAAGCCTTTGTGAACAGTCCCTCTCCGACTTTCTTGTAGCTCCTTTAGGTACTGGAGGGTCGCTACAAGGTCTCCTCGGAGCCTTTTCTTCTCCAGGCTGAACAACCTCAACTCTCTCAGCCTGTCCTCATATGGGAGGTGCTCCAGCCCTCTGATCATCTTTGTTGCCCTCCTCTGGACCCATTCCAACAGCTCCATATCCTTCTTATGTTGAGGATTCCAGACCTGGACACAACACTCCAGGTGAGGCCTCACAAGAGAGGAAGAGAGGGGCAGAATCACCTCCCTCGCCCTGCTGGCCTCGCTTCTTTTGATGCAGCCCAGGATACGGTTGGCCGTCGATGAGAAGCTCGGCATGAGCCGGCAGTGTGCGGACGCACACTGCCGGCTCATGTCGAGCTTCTCATCGACCCGCACCCTCACGCCACCCCACCCTGACAAAGGGCACTCGCTTTCTGACACTCCAAACCGCCTCTCGGACACTTTCCCCGCGCCCCGCCCCCCCCGGCCGGGCCGCTCCGCGCATGCGCGAGGGCCGCCCCTCCGCCTCCCCCCGCCCGCCTGGGGGCGCTGCCGGGCGCGCGCCGGGCGCCGAGGCCTGAGGGCGAGTCCCGCTCGGGTCGGCGCCGGGTCCGTGATGGCGGCGGCGGCGGCGGCGGGTGGGGAGCGGAGCAGCACCCGGGACCGGCTGCTGGCGGCGCTGGAGGATCTCGAGCTCCTGGCCAGGTACCGCGATCGGCCCGCCCTGGGCGTGGAGGGGGCCGGGGCTGCGGCCCGGCTCCTCGCGTGTCATAGAATCACAGAATGAGTTGGGCTGGGAGGGAACTTAGAGATCATCCGGTTCCAGCCCCCCTGCCATGGGCAGGGACACTTTACACCAGCCCAGGCTGCTCAAGGCCCCATCCAACCTCGCCTTGAACACCTCCAGGGATGGGGCAGCCGCAGCTTCCCTGGGCAACCTGTGCCAGCGCCTCACCACTCTCATCATGAAGAAATTCCTCCTTACATCTAGTCTAAATCTGCTCCTCTCCAGTTTATACCCACTGCCCCATGTCCTATCACTACAAGTCTTTGTGAACAGCCCCTCCTCAGCTTTCTTGTAGCCCCTTCAGGTGCTGGAAGGTCGCTAAGAGGTCTCCTTGGTGCCTTCTCTTATCCAGGGTGAACATCCCCAACTCTGTCCCTGCGCTCCTGCCTTGCCCGGCCTGGCTCTGGGCGAGAAGGCCTTGGCCCAGCACTCCGCCAGGGCTGGGACAGTGACTGCTGCACCATCTTTGCTGTTTGCCGAAGAGATGGGGAGCTTCCCTGCACCACCGCTTGCCTTTCTTTCTTGGCTGACGCCTACATTTCCTGTGAAGTGCCCTCCACACCAATTTTAGGCATCACTAAAAATTATGCTTATATCAGAAGTTTTTAGGTGCTGTTGCATGACTGAAGTCTCTGTGTTCATCACCTGTGTCTGTGCTAAATTTGCTCAGAGCTGGCTGCAGAGCTCATCTTTGGAGTGTTATAAGTCCTTGGGTATGTAGTCCATGCTCCTGAGGCCAGACCAATAACCCTCCTTCAAGTTTAGGGTGGACATTAGGAGAAAGTTTTTCATAGAAAGGGTCATTGGGGACTGGAACAGGCTGCCCAGGGAGGTGCTTGAGTCACCTTCCCTGGAGGTGTTTAAGGGATGGGTGGATGAGGTGCTGAGGGGCATGGTTTAGTGTTGATAGGAATGGTTGGACTCAATGATCCGGTGGGTCTTTTCCAACCTGGTGATTCTATGATTCTGTGAAGTTGTCCACCTTGTTGTGGAGACACAGCTGGCAGTGCAGTTAAACTCAGTTAAACTGGTTCCTAATTATTTCCCTCCACCTGAGGACAGCAGGAGCTTAGTAAAACTTTTTCAGAGGGCATAACCCACATCTGTGTGGCTGGCTCACTGTGTACGATGAAAATACAGTGGTCAGTTGCTCTTGTTGTTTCTGGTTAGGTTTTATTTTCAGTTTCAGATTTTATTGTGATGTATTGGTTGCTGGAGGATGTGTGATTTTGGGAGTTAAAAAAAAAAGCTTGCTTTTTATTTAACTTCTTAATTTATTTTTTTTTTAATCTTGGGACTAATATTGTACCACAGTTGTGCAGAAAAGTTGTGGATGCCTCATCCGTAGAGATGTTCAAAGACAGGTTGGGTGAGGCTTTGAGCAACCTGATCCGGGGGGAAGGTGTCTCTGCCTGTGGCAAGGGGGTTGGAACTGGATGATCTGTAAGGCCCTTTCTGCTCCAAACTTCGTGATTCTCCCCAACATTTACATGATTTTCCTGTTAATCATCATAGTGTTGCAGCATAGTGGAGCCAGGCCTTTCGCAGTCATGGTACTGGTTTTGTGGTAGGGGCAAAACTTAAGCAGCAGGTCTAATCTGTAGCCTTTGTATAGTTTTGAATCTATGCTTGTGGGTTACCTGGCTAACACAAGGCAGAATAACAATATTCCACAGTATCAGCCTTGATGGCAGTAGTTGACCTGCTTAAAACTGGTGTTACTTGCTACTTCTCAGTGTTGGTCAAGTATTATAAAGCTTGTTCTCTAATTGTTTTAAAACATTTCAGTGTTCAGGAGTGACCAAGAGACATAGACCAAGATGCTTTTTAGAGATTTACTGATGAGGTGCTTTGTCAGACATTTTGAAAGGCACCTGTTTTTTATTTTAAGTTTCTAGCCCCACTGCTGTCTTAGTCATAAATCTCACTGAGTGCTTGCACTAGACCAAGCAGCGAATCCGTGCTGTTCCAAGGACAGTGCCTTCAGAGAGGCATGAGAGTTACTCATGCATTGCCTTGAACCACCATCTGTAGTGTCAGAAGCCAAATGCATTTGCTGAATTTACAGAAAATGCCTTTTTGCATCATGGTCTTGCTGTTTAGTAAGTCCCCTCTGAAGTTCTTGTTGGCTTTTCAGAATGGTGGCAGAACAAATGGGTACCTGAAGGTGTGACTGAGAACTTTGAGAAGCACTTCTAACTCAGCACCAGAATATTTTTAGTTTTTGGTCATTTTTTTTTATATACAACTAATGTACCACTGTGGAAATGAAACTGTAGACATAATTGCTCTAAACCCAAGTGAGAAACTTGCTCTGTTGGGAAAAAAATGGAGGAAAAGTAGAGAACTAAAATAGTGAAGACAGCTTGCATGTCCTCTTGCCATAAACAGAAGCAGGAGAATCATAGAATGGTTTGGGTTGAAAGGGACCTTTAAAGTAGGGTATGAATGTGTTTCCTTGTGCTGTTTTTTCTCTCGGCTTCTACTTGTGTCGTATGTAGTTTGACAGGAACTTAGTACATTGCACGAGTACAAATACACATAATCGCTTCATGAACTCAAAGAACGAAGAAGAAAATGTGAGATTATTCACAGAATTACTCCTAGTTGAGAAATCCCTGCCAACACTGTACTGTTATGCAATATTTAAGTCCATGAATGCTTTTGTAGTGATAACAGTGCTGATAATTTTAGGATGAGTTGATGCTATTTACAAATAATGTCCTAGAAAATTGCACAAACACAGAGTTTTCCTTTCAGGGAACTAATTGAAATTTTGGCAATTTCAAGAAACCAGAAGCTTCCACAACCAGGAGAGGAGAGCCAGGTAAGCTGACTTTCTGAACTGTATTTCTTTGGGTAAGCAGAATGCTTGACTTCTGTTTTATTCTTTTGTTTTCTTTTACTACAAAGTCATTCTTGGTTCTCTTATTGTTGTTTGTTTGTTTGTTGTATGCTTCATAGGCTATTTCTGTAAACAGAAGAAGAAATTTTGTTTCATTTTGCAGGAATACTCTTAAGGATGTCAGTTACTTTTCTTTGCAGCAGGACTGAGGGTGTGTTGTTACTCTAGCCGAATTACAAGTTCTACAAAACTCTTGTTCAATAGATCCTGGAACTGCTGATTCAGAGAGATGGAGAGTTTCAGGAGCTAATGAAGCTGGCGGTTGAACAGGGTAAAATCCATCATGAAATGCAGCTATTAGAAAAGGTAGTAGAAAAGCGGGATAATGATATTCAGCAGCTGCAGAAACAACTAAAAGAAGCAGAGCACATACTGGTAAGTTCATAATGTTGTGTTTGCTTTTGAGCATCTACTGTGGAAAAAGGTGGTTCTGGAGAAAGTCGTGTGTTAGTTTGAGAAGATTTAAATATTTAAAACTTCATAAGAATTTAGTAGCTTGGGGTTTTTTTCAGTAGTCAAATACTGTTTACTTATCATGGTATTCAGTTTTGTTTTATAATAGTAATTTTCTTCCAAACCTTTTTTATTTCAGTATTCAGTGAAAAGTTTCTCCCTTAAAACATAGTGAAATGCAGTGGTTTACCCACAGAGCTGACTTTGTGTCGAAGTTCACAAACTAAAGATGCATTGAAGGCTTGGTTTAGTTTGTTTGCTGTTTTTTTTTACAACTAGGCAACAGCTGTTTATCAAGCAAAGGAAAAGCTGAAATCAATTGAAAAGGCAAGAAAAGGTGAGTATACACGATTGTACTTCCTACATAAATGCGGTTGTAGAGAAAGCTCCCTGTAAGCTCAGGATAGGGTTATTTTAATTTTTTTTTTTATTATTCTACCATGACAGATTTCAGATGCTTTATCTGTAAACAAATTTCCATTTCACTGTAAACCTGTAACCACTTCCTCAGAATAAAGGCAGGAATGAATTATTTTTTGTGGCACTCAATATTGAAAGATGAATTCAAACGTCTCTTGAATTCAACTCTTCTTGGGCTAATAACAGTATTTCTGATTACCTAAATGTCTCACCAAATAGTCTTAGGCCTGCACAGAGGAGAAAGAATATTTTTGTGCGTGCACATTGTACTTGAAAGACTGGCTAGATAGTGATATTGGTTTGTATTTGTAGCAATTTCTGCCACTCTGTAGCACTTAGCAAGCCAAACTGACTTTTTTTTTTGTAGGAGGCATTTTATTGGGTTTTTTTTGGGGTTTTTTAACAGGTCTTTTATCATTTTGTTATACCTCTTCCACCTGAAAAATCAAGGGATTTTCTATTACTGTAATACAGGCACATATTTAGAAGGACTGCAATGTATATCCTCTACAGTTACAAAACATACAAAAAATTCATTACTACAGAAAATTCTATTGTAAAGCAGGTACTGGAGTTTTTTTACAAATTGTGTTAAGTACGCTGCTTAAGAGATTGGTTTGTGTTTTCACAAGGTTGAAGAACTATTGATGTTGAAGGTGTACTATCTTGCAGCTATAAAATCAGTTCACTGTGGAACTTGTGCTTGCATAGTCTAAGAGTCCTCTAAGCAGTCATTGCATTTGAAGCACGCTCTTAATGTTTGACAAAATTACATTCCTAGTCTTTTAGATATTCATTACCAATATTCTGAAGCAATTGAATGATTCGGTCTCTTGAGAATAACCTTTGCTTCCATTCTTCCAGGTGCCATTTCCTCTGAAGAAATAATTAAATATGCCCATAGGATCAGTGCTAGCAATGCTGTTTGTGCCCCTCTGACATGGGTACCAGGTAACTACCATGTTTATGACACTAGATTTTTTTTTTCTTAAAAAGCATACTCAGTATTTAGTCTTGTAATGATTTTATACAGTGAAAAACACTGAGATTTATTAAATTAACATTGTTTTCTGCTGTCATATCTAATATTTTCAACAAAAATGTATATCCAAAGTCCTGTAGACTTCATGTACATCTTCAAAAGGCTATAAACTGCGTGCTTCCATTAAGTGACTGGCCTCCTCTGCTTTCCGTTGTCTGCTTTTTCCCCTCTCTGAATGTCTGAATGTTGGCCCCAATTATAAGTTAGAACCAAGGATGTTAAAGGCTTTTCCACAGGCTTGGTTGTGTTCGCTCCTGCCTCTTACAATGTTCTTTTCAGAGGATGTTAGTAATCAGTGGAGTCAGAAGCAGGACTTTAAATATGTCAAGTTTCAATTTTGGGAACCGTCCTCCTTGTCCAAAATAAGAATGTGCTTTTTCTAATTCCTGTCTTTGCTGTTTGGCTGTGAAGTAGTAGGGAGAGCAAAGGTATCTTCTACACATGTTCTTTGGTTTGTTTTGTTGGGGTTTTTTTTAATGTGCTTTTTCTGTCAATTTTAAGTTAACAAAGAAAGTCCAAGTGAAAGACAGACTTGGATTTTAACAGAACAGTTTTGATGATCATGCTGATGAAAGCAATCAGAGTACGGGGGGGTTTTTTTGGTCAGTAAACTAGGCACTGAAGAAGTTAACGTGTGCAACAATTATTGAATATTTAAAAGCATTCCTTTCCTTTTTTTTCTTACAGGAGACCCACGTAGGCCATATCCTACAGATCTGGAAATGAGGAGTGGTCTCTTGGGCCAGATGAACAACCCATCCACCAATGGAGTGAATGGACACTTACCAGGGGATGCACTTGCAGCAGGCAGACTGCCAGGTAACAGGAACTCAATTTTGTTTCGGCTTTCTTTATTCCTTGTACTGTCATGGCAGTTATACACTTCCCTTAGCAAAGGCAAATCAGAGTTAAAATAACAAAAATTATGGCTACTATTGTTCCCTATCAGTGAGGATTGAGTAAATAAAGTTAACACTTAGCAATTTTGTAGTTTTATTTTGTTTCATGCTAAATCATACTGCAGACACTATAATTAAGTCAGTATAAATACAACTCACTGAGATACCCTTTGATTCCCTTACTTTAAATTAAGTTATATCAAATCTTCTTAGAAAGAAGTATTTTCAAAACAAACTGTTTGTAGCAGTGATGACAGAAAGCATGGAATTGTGGAAGATGTGTTTGGAAGAGAAGAAGTTTGCCTTCAGGTCTGCGCTCTATATAGCAAGACTGTTTAGAAGTTTTGCTTAGAAGTTCTGGACTGAAAAGACATTGCAAAGGACAGCTGGTGAGGTAGTACTTTGAGTGTAGGAATTCAGTTTTAATCCCTTAATTCTTTAGTGTAACAGGCGATTAACACTGACTTTAGTGGAATTTGTTCATGCTACAAATAGAATTCATCAGTGAATTAGAGTAACTGAATCAAGAATTCAGTGGGTCTGTACCTGTGCAGCATTCATTTACTATGGCTAGACTAAACTGTGGGAAAATTCTTATTTTGAATTCATAGGAGATTTGTAACAATTTCTACCTGTGTGTTAAGCCACTTACAGGTGTTATCAGAAGCTTGTTTTCAGAATTTGTACCAAATATATTTAGAAAACCTGTATTGTGACTCCACTGGAGAAATAGTGAACTGGAATTCTGTGTTTCAGATCATGTGTTGAATCCTATTATCACTTCTTAGGAAGTGACTTGAAGTTCTGCATCATCCCACTTTCTAAACTGTCCTTGGATAAATGGGTCAGTGAGCTGAATAGAAGTGGGATCCTGACAGCTGTCCCTGGCAGACCACCAGGGAAATGCTGAGGATGGGCCTGTGTATCTTTTCTGTTCTGAAGTATGGTCAGAGGAGATATTAAGGTTGTGTCTTCCTTATGAAGTTTGAGCATTTGTTTGCCTAAGCTTTGGTAGAAGCTGTTCTGGCTGGCTCCTCTGCCTCAGGAGATGCAGACTTGCTCCGTTTACTTCTGAGTGCCATCCCTGTAAGAACTGAAAGCTCACTCTTCAGGACTTTTGTTTGAGAAGCTGGGAAGTGTGGGGTTTTAAACTCCTCAAGTAAACTTGTTAATTGAATCTGGGTCTCCTATGTCATGGGAAATCCTCTTATTACTAGACCATCACCAAGAGGGAAATGTGACAACTTCATTTAAAAGAAAGTAGAGGCTGCCCGAGCATTTTGTGTAGGGATCCTGAAACTGCTGATACGTGGAGGCACGCCCTGAGAATTCTAGTTATGCCACCTAGTCCTTTTAGAGAATTCTGCAGAGATGTCCAGTTACTGAGCCCTTACTGAGTCTTCAGGCTGCTTTGTAGCCTCAAAAATTTGATGCTGGTTAGCACAGACATTCAGCCTGGTTTAGTAGTGGGCAACCAGTCCCAGCATTGAAGCACGGCCACAAAATGTAAAACCCTGGCTTACATTCTCAGCTGGTTCAAATAAAGTTGGTTAACTTCACTACAGCTGCGATGAGACCATGTGCTACTATTGTTGGTCTTTATGAAGCAGGCACAGAACTGGCATGAAGGCTGTGTTATGCCCTCACATCTGCTGGTTGGTCAGATTTGTACAGCTAGGTAATGCATCTGGTCTTTGGAGACTGTGCCTGGAGCTCATATGTAAGATCTCAGGTGTCTGCAGACTGAAAGATGAGAAGCTACTGTGTGTATGTAGTCTGCATATTTCTGAGTTAGGCAACACCTAAGAGTAAGCCTGCCATATGTGAGCCCTGCTTAGACACTGCCCTCTCTTTCTGTACTCAGAGTCCCACCTGAGTGGGCTTTTTGTTCATCTCTGAGTCTGCCTAATTATTTTTAATTCTTGCTGTAAGTGCGAGATAGCTGATGACTGCTGTGAGATAGACTTGGTTACAGTGCCTGGTAGTAAGTGGAAATGGACTGAAGCACAGCAGTAGGAGCATAAATTAAAAGAAAGGGAGCTGAAATGGCATATAGAAGTGTTACCTGCAGCTTTGAAATGGGAGCCACTCTGGGGGCAAGGAAGGGAGAGACTAGGAAGTGTTGAGGGGGGAGGATAGGTTGGTAGGGAGTACAGTAAGGGATAGCTTTGGAAGTAGGAAGAGAACAGTGAGAGCTGAGAGAAGTCAGAGACAACTGATGCTGGTCTGGCCGGGCACAGTGGAGCATTCCCACCTCTGTCTGTGGCCCTGGATATGTAAGGCACTCTTCTCCTTTGTGCTTAGTGCACCATACTTGCTGTTGGAAGAAAACAATAAGCAAGGTGTTCCAGCCAAATCTGGATAAAACTTTTACTCTGAATTTCTATGCTAACCATAAGGGTTTTTTAAAATCCAATGCTTTAATCTATTTTTGCATACTGACAGAGGGTGACCATTTTCATTACTGCTGGTGGTTGTGAATGTTAAGTCAGTTCACCTGTGCTTTGAAGGTAAAAAAGCTCTGTAGGAGTACATATTGTTTTGAAGTGGAGTGATGAGAGATCAAGAGACACCTACGTAAATGGGCCTTTGGCAAAGGAGGCTGTTACAGTGGTAGAATGGCTCTATCATGCTTTCCAGCTGTTACTGGAGAGTTTTGTCTGTCCAAATATCAAGAGTGATTTTAAACTTTGTTTTAATTTTAAATTGGGATTTCCGGTTGACCTGTCTTGTTGAATTTGTCGATATGCAAAGCTGATAGTTTGATTGTGCCCCTTTTTTCCAGATGTGCTTGCTCCTCAGTATCCTTGGCAGTCAAGTGATATGTCCATGAACATGCTACCTCCTAATCATAATAATGACTTCATGCTGGAGCCTCCAGGACACAATAAAGAGAATGAAGATGATGTAGAAGTTATGTCAACAGACTCCTCGAGCAGCAGCAGTGACTCAGACTAGGTGCAAGAGGATCAGTATCCCCAGTAGACCTTTCCTGTGGTGAAGGTAGATTGGATGCTGTTTGTCACAAACTGCAATACCCTTTCATGATGCTGGCAGCCCTGTGTAGGGAGAAGATAACAGCTGGCTCAGAAAGAGGGTGACTAATTTAAAACCATTGATTTCGATTTCTTTTTTCCATTAGATGTTCAAGTAAAATGACTGGGAGCTTTCTGCTGGAAGAGAGATGTTGAGCTGCCAGCGATTATGTAAATGTGTGAATGTGTATGTTTGCAAGAGACTCTGTGTGTGTGTGTATTTACTATAACTTAGATGACAAAAGTTCCTGGGAAAAAAGGTGTAAGGGGAATCCCCTTGTATGTTTGTTTGTATCTTCACTCTTTTGATGACAGCCTTTTCTATGGTGCAGAAATGAGATGTGACATTTGTAATTTTAATATCCGTTTTGTTACTGCCTGTTCTTGATCACGTGTGCCGAGAACAAAAAATACGGCAATAAGGTGTAAAAAAAAGTTTGTAATTATTGTAATATCTAATGAATGATTTGTCATAAATAAAAATTTGTCAGCTTTCATGTAACTTTTTCATTTTGCAGACTTACACAATAACTCATCTAAGATTTAACTTAAAATACTCAGCACATTTTATCCCAGTTGGCGGTTGAATTCTGATCGAGTTTAAGTTTGTACTGCATTTTCCCCTTTGCAAAATGGCAGAGTGGTATTAGAAGCAGCTGCATAGTCAGGAAATGAGTGTCCTTTTCAGGGGAGCTCTATCAGATACACATGGAACTGGGCAAACCCTGAGGCAGTGATGTAGAGTGTCCACTCACAAGGCTTAAACTTAAGCATCCTGTGACCCCGGAGATAACAGGCCTTGGGGCACACTGTAAGTTCAGCTCATTTCAGTTTAAAAGTGCTCGCAGATTCTTTATTCTCATAATCTGTAATTTTTAATTTGAAACTGCTAATTTGTTTACTTTGCATTTCTTGCCTTAACTATGGTATTCTTTCATCTTTCCAGAAGCACTTCCCTTGGCTCTCCGTTCCCACTTCTGTTTTGCTTAAGGAGTCATTTTATTACAGCTACTTTTCTTTCAAGTAACCCTCTGATCAAATCAGAAAACTGGTGTGTACTGTTACTTATGGCAGTTTTAGGTTTCTGCCCTGCAATGAGGCTTCCTGAAGTACAAATTATGACTCTCTCCACTTTTCCATCTTGTAGATTCCTCCCAGGAAGGATCTGATTCATCAGGTACTTTTTCATTTGCTTTGGAGAGTCTTTCGAATATTGCTGTCAGTAATGCTGCCACATATGACCAAAGTATGTACAAATCCCGTGAGGATGTAGAAGTGAAAAGGACCCCTTCAGTCAGGTTCAATCACATAAGGGCAGTGCTTGTTGTTTTAAAAGAGAAATGCCCCCCGCCCCGCCCCCGCCAATCCTTGTTAACCTCACCTGCCCCTGTCCTATTTCAAATTGTTTTTTCTTAAATATACATGATCAGGATCACACAGAGTCTTGGGAAATGCAGTTTCTTAATGCTTTGTATTTTCTTCCTTAAATGCCTCTCTCTTACCAGTCACAGCTCACTAGTCTCTTTCATCTCATAATTTATAAGGCCATTCTGTTATTGGAATGAAATATAAGTGGAAATAATTCTCACAGAAAGTGTCATGTTCAGTCTACTCAAACCTCTTATATGGATCTACCTTGTGGTTCACAAACTGAAATATTATGGAGGTGGGTGGTTCCTTCCTGCTGTAAATAAGAATTAACAGAAACAAGAACCACTTCTTCTGGGTTGTTTGACAGTTTGGTCCCACTTAATCCTTTAACAATGTGTTGTATCTAAGAAATAGTTAAGAAGACAGCTCTGCCCGCTTTTCACTTAGCATAAATTCAGATTCTGTGTATAAGATGCATCCTAAGCAGTTCCTTTACATCAGTGCTCTAAATTAATATATACATTGTTCAGAACTGTTTTTCTCAATGCTGGACAACTATAATGCCATTTTAAGTAAATTCAGCAAACAAAGTTTTAACTATGTTCTATTATTCAGTGGCTTAGAGGTGTACATAATACATTTTTCTACTTTGCAAAAGTACCAAAAATCAAAGTAAACATAACATTTAGTTGAAAGAGCCGAGTCTTGGCAGCTAAGAATTACTGAGAATCAAATTTTCTGGGGAGAAAAAGTATAAATGCAGCACACCTACAAAAACAGTTACTGGAGGATCACTGACAGCTGATTGCAGTTAAACACTGTGGACACTTAATCATTCTGCTTAGAAAGGATACAGAAAACCTGACATATGGAGACCCTGCTTGTGTCCTAATTTCAGTAACTACTTGTATATTTACAACAGATAGAACAAATACAGCCATTAATGGTAACAAAATATTTATTATATGACAAACCATTTTACAGTGACTTGTTTTCCCATCAAGAGCTGGATGCCTTCTAAAACTTAAAATTGCACTAAATCATTTTAATTACTGCTTTTTTTTTCATTATTCTTTGGGACAGGTGGGCAGGACATCTGTTAAATCTTCCTACAGCCTCTTTGTTGAAAGCTGAACAGAATAATTTTCAGTGTATGTAAAGCTGCTTTCAGGAAGAAAATCTCTTCTTTTGAATAGAAAAATAAGTTTTCTACAAAGATGCATCAGTAGAAGATTTTTTTGTGATATTTCCTATTTTAAAACTGCTTTATAACAATAATCTTCTTCACTTAAGTGAAAGAATATCTGTCCTAAGGGAAGTTGTATGTAGTTAATACTTCAAATTCAAAGGAAGAGGCTTGCGATCCTTAATAAAATCCTCATAGTCTGTATCACTGTCTGCTCCTCAGGAAAAAAAGCCATCTCTATTTAAGAAAATTTATGTGGAAAGTAACGAAGAGCTTCAAATCTTTCAAGCTCATTTCTTGTAAGACAATTCATAATTCTAGACAATTCTAGTTTTTCAGTGCTTTGCCTGTGTTGTATTTAAAAGAAATTCAAGGTATCTCAGAACATTTTGTGAAGTGGCTATACCTAAAGGAAACAGACAAAACCTGTGTTTTAAAGGAACTCTGAAGAGAAAAAAATGAGCCAGTTTGTGCTTTTTTTTTTAAAGTCATAGTCCATCCATATTGTACAACTAATTGCTGCTGTCCTAATGACTACAGCTGGAAAAGAATCAAATTTAGTTACAGGTTATAGAAGAATGAAATGTTTAAACTCATTGATTTTGAATACATCTTTGTGTTCTGTGATTTCATTCACTACCAATTCAATCACTTAATCATATCAAACTGAAAATTAGCAATTCTATCAAATCCCAGTAGCCACACAGAATTACATCCATCTTTGCTGCTTAATACTGATGATCGTCCTCTTTAGCCAAAGAGTATGACTGATGCAGAGCTACATCCAAGCTCTGTCTGTACGTTACTTGTGTCCACTTGGAAGCACACTGCGGGCACCTCTCCATTAGCCTATTAATACTTCAGTCATGCTCAGGAATTAAGATCGACTACAGAGATCTGAAATGCTTCTGCAGACAAATTCTAATGGCACTGAGGCAATAAAAGGGAGCAGCAACAGCGTTGGAGACTTTTCACTCCCTATAAGAAGCTACCACAACCGTTTGCTGTTTATAATACACTGATTTTCAATTATGTACTACTGCCTGCAGGAGAACAACGTATTGTCTGGAAAACGTGACTTTTCTTCATGTCAGTATCTTAACTACAGCTATGAGACAAGGCTGAGTTTAAAAACTGGTCCAAGATTTATAATTACAACAAAGCAGCTTTACACAGAGAGCAGGACTGAGCTTTAAACAAATCAGTTTCTCCAGGGCCTAATGCTGCAACTGTTTCCAAGTGAGTGAGCTTCTTTGACTAGTTCTGATTTCCAAAGAGCTACTCATCCATATAAAGATTAACCAGATAAAACACTGAGTTTTCTATGAAAGAAAACTGATTAATTGTTAACCACTAGAGCTAGAAAATGCTCTGAAATGAGAGACATGAAATAATGGTAAAAGCACTGAAACATCTGATGGTTTTTGGCTTTGGTAAGGATCATATTTTCACGTGGGCAGAGTGAGCATGATATATTACACCAAAAAAACAGGTCTGTCCCGTAGTTTGTTACACTACATACAATTTTTTTTTATGTTAGCTGGTGACTTCCCGTGTACCCCTTTAGATGATCGAGCTCTTCTGTAAAGGGGTTGTAACCTTGTTCCCTTAAACAGCGTAAGGCCCAGAACAGTTGATCTGCTGGGGGAAATTCATCCCATTTAACCCATTCCCAACCTGTAAAGAAGAGAAAAAAGACAGTGTAAAATCAAACATGGAGCAGTTTGGCCTCTGCAAGTCTAGATGGGTGTTTCTTGAGCAGAAATTGCCAGTAACACAGTCGAGTTCTCTATTGTGTATGTAATTATTGTACATTAATTACTTCTGTCCCACTAAGTCCTGATCCTACCAAGAATCAGTGTTTACTCAGATCTGCAGAATCATAGAATCATTAAGGTTGGAAAAGACTTGCAAGACCACCGAGTCTAGCCATCAGCCTAACACCACCGTGCCCACTAAATCACGTCCCAAAGCGCCCCACCTACACATTTACTGAACACCTCTGGGGAGGGTGACTCTACCACATCCCTGGGCAGCCTGTTCCAACACCCAATTGCTCTTTCAATAAAGAAATTTTTCCTAATATCCAATCTAAACCTCTCCTATTGCAACCTGAGGCCATTTTGTCTTGTCCTATCACTTGTTACTTGTAAGAGGAGACCAGCACCCAACTCTCTACAGCCTCTTTTCAGGTAGTTGTAAAGAGCAATAAGGTCTCCCCTCAGCCTCTTCTTCTCCAGCCTAAACAACCCCAGTCCCCTCAGCCACTTCTCACAAGACTTGTTCTCCAGCCCCTTCACCAGCTTTGTTGCCCTTCTCTGGACACGCTCTGGGACTTCAACGTCCTTCTTGTAGTGAGGGTTCCAAACCTAAACAGGTGTGGCCTCACCAGTTCTGGGTACAGGGGCACAATCATTTCCCTGCTCCTGCTGGCCACACCATTTCTGATACAAGCCAGGACGATGTTTGCCTTCTTGGCCACCCAGGCACACTGCTGGCTCACATTCAGCCTCATGGATGTACCTGTAGCCCCACCCTGCCCTCAATACTGTGTTCAGCTTTGGGCCCCTCATTACAAGAAAGACATTGAGGTCCTGGAGTGTGTCCAGAGAAGAGCAAAAAAGGTAGTGAAGGGGCTGGAGAATAAGTCTTATAAGGAGTGGCTGAGGAACGGGTTGTTGAGCCTGTAGGAGGCTAAGGGGAGACCTTATCACTGTCTGCAACTGCCTGAAAGGAGGTTGGAGCAGGGTGGGTGCTGGTTTCTTCTCTCAGGTGATACAATGAGAGGGAGTGGGGGGGTGTTGCTTGACAGGCAACTGAACATGAGCCAGCAGTGTGCCCAGGTGGCCAAGAAGGCCAATGGCATCTTGGCTTGTATCAGAAACGGCGTGACCAGCAGGTCCAGGGAGGTTATTCTCCCTCTGCACTCGGCACTGGTGAGACCGCTCCTCGAATCCTGTGTTCAGCTCTGGGCCCCTCACCACAAGAAGGATGTTGAGGCTCTGGAGTGAGTCCAGAGAAGAGCAACAAAGCTGGTGAAGGGGCTAGAGAACAGGCCTATGAGGAATGGCTGAGAGAGCTGGGGTTGTTTAGCCTGGAGAAGAGGAGGCTGAGGGGAGACCTCATTGCTCTCTACAACTACCTAAAAGGAAGTTGTGGAGAGGAGAGAGCTGGCCTCTTCTCCCAAGTGACAGGGGACAGGGATGAGAGGGAATGGCCTCAAGCTCTGACAGGGGAGGTTCAGGCTGGACATTAGGAAAAATTTTTTCATGGAAAGGGTCGCTGGGCACTGGAACAGGCTGCCCAGGGAGGTGGTTGATTCACCTTCCCTGGAAGTGTTTAAGGCACCGGTGGAAGAAGGCCTGAGGGGCATGGTTTAGTGCCTGATAGGAACGGTTGGACTCGATGATCCAGTGGGTATTTTCCAACCTGGTGATTCAATGATTCTATGAAGTGTGACCACCTGAGGAGCTCCAAGAGCCCAGAGCACCCACCGGCGCCATCCCCTACAAGGATCCACGCTCCAAGAGCAGCCCCTACCCCTACATAAGCCACGCCCACAATGAAGTCCCAACCCCAGTGGGAGCCCCGCCTGGCTGAAGCCCCGCCCCTTACGAGGATCCGCCTCGACCCCAACCAATGAAGATCTGCTTGGTAGCCCCGCCCCCTTACAGAAGCCCCGCCCCACAGCCCATCCCCAGCCAATTCTCGCCCACTACCAAGCCCTAAAACAAGCCCCGCCCCGCCGAACCCACTCCCCCTGCAGAAGCCCCGCCCCATGCAGCTCACACCCCCCGTGGCCCCGCCCCTCACCCTCGTTCTTGTCGGGCTCGCGGTTGCGCGGCTCCGCGCCGGGCTCCGCCTCGCCCTTCATCACGACGGTGACGTAGTGGTAGCGCGCGGCGGCGCAGACGGCGTTGACGGCGGACGCGAAGCGCACGTCGCGCAAGGGCAGCGCCGCCTCCTCCAGCGTCTCCCGCGCCGCGCACTCCGCCAGGCTCTCCCTGCGGGCACGGGAGGGCGCGGCGGCTCAGGGCGGGGCAGCCGGCTCGCCGCGGGGGCCGCGGGGCGGGGGGAGGGGAGGCTCGGGGCTCCTACCCGAACTCCAGGTGGCCTCCGGGGAGCTGGTGGGTGCCGGCCCCCACCGGGCCCTTCCTCTTGCCTAGGAGGACGCAGCCGGGGTGCGAGGCGCTGGTGACTACCACGCCCACGCCGATCCCGGGGCGCGGGGGCGGTGTCGCCTCGCCCATGGCGGCTCCGCTCGCCCTCCTTTCTGGGCACGTGGGGCGCCGCGGTGACGTCAGGCCGGGCCCCGCGACGGGTGATGACGTCGTTCGGGGGCGTGGCCTGTGATCCGGGTTTTCCCGCCCCGCCGGGGTGTCACGTGCGCCTCGCGCCCTCGGTGGTGGGGGTGGCGGGGCGGTCGCTATGGTCACGAGGCGGCGGTTTCGGAGTATTTCTGGCCTCCGAGTTGAGGCCGTAGACCTCTAAGGTCCTCCAGGCCAACCCTCAGCCTGACGCCACTGTGCCCACTAAACGTGAACTGCCGCTGAGAACTGAAAATGCCGGCAAATAAATCATAGAATCATAGAATAACCAGGTTGGAAGAGACCCCACATCATCAAGTCCAACTATTCCTATCAAACACTAAACCATGCCACTCAGCACCTCGTCCACCCATCCCTTAAACACCTCCAGGGAAGGTGACTCAACCACCTCCCTGGGCAGCCTGTTCCAATGCCCAATGACCCTTTCTGTGAAGAATTTTTTCTAATGTCCAGCCTAAATCTCCCCTGGCGGAGCTTGAGGCCATTCCCTCTTGTCCTGTCCCCTGTCACTTGGGAGAAGAGGCCAGCACCCTCCTCTCTACAACCTCCTTTAATGTTCTTATGAACTTCACAACAGTCAAAACTCTTGATAATTTGGAGCTTTGGCTCCAGCTCTGCTTGACATTGCGTTTGAGATGGGGAGAGACGGCAAACAGAGGTGATTGGAGGAGGAGACACGTCTGTTCAGCGCAGATCATGCTGCACACAAGATGTTACCATCTTCAAAGAATGAACAGTGTCTGGAAAAAACAGCGTCTGGAAGAAAACATGCTATCGGAGGGGCATTCTGTTTCTCTTTCAAAAAACGTGGTTACTTAGATGAAACTCCAGTTTAGCTTACCTAAGTAATACTAACTGCTTCTTGTATCACCACATCTGCAAGCTTTTTGAATGCCTCCAGGGATGGTGACTCCACTTCCCTAGGCAGCCTGTTCCAATGCTTCACCACTCTTTTGGTAAAGAATTTTTGTCTAATAGAATCATAGAATAGTTAGGGTTGGAAGGGACCTCAGAGATCATCCAGTTCCACGTTCCCTGCTAGGGACAGGGACGCTTCCCACCAGCCCAGGCTGCCCAAGGCCCCATCTAACCTGGCCCTGAACACCTCCAGGGATGGGGCAGCCACAGCTTCTCTGGGTAGCCTGTGCCAGTGCCTCACCACTCATGGTGCATATCCAGTCTGAATCTCACTTCATGTAACTTGAAGTTGTTCTCCCTCATCCTGTCGCTTGTTGCTTACGAGAAGAGAAGAAGGTCACTGAGATTTGAAATTCTCAGGTCACTGAGAACTGAAAAAGCATTTGTGCAAATGACGGGCACCTGAAACCAAACAAAGTAGGGAGAACTGTGTCTTGGAAATCAGGGTGCCACTTGGTCTCTGGCAGCAGATCTGTGCAGAACTTAAGAAGTGGCCCATTATAGGTTAGCCCGCGGTTCCTGATGAGTGAGGCCTCTGACTCTGAAGCGTCACTAAGAAATCATTAAAAAATAAAGTACAGCCTTAGCTAAGCAGTGAACCAGAAGCAGAAAACCAATTCCTGACTGATAGAATAAATGAAGAAATCAAAATTTTGGCTAGCAAATGTTAACTTTCATTTTCACTTTGCTTTTAATTATAGAAAGATAATTGTGTGAAGTGTAAGATAAAAACTTTAATGTTCCTTATAAACAGCTATAATATTTATCAGATTTCCCCTTTCCATCTATCAGCCTATTGGACACAACAGGGATATGAAGTATTATTCCTTTGCAGGACTTAAGCTTTTTGGTAAGGTTTTGACAAACTTATGTACAGAAGTTTTATTTCCTTATGAACATCACAGGGCCAAACTGGCGGAAGATCTATCACTACTTTTTATGGGATTAGTTTTCTGAAGTTTAATTGCCTGAACCAGCTCACTAGGGCATCAGATGAGTCCTGGTGTTGGTGTGAAGGAAATGTCAGAGGAGCGCGTGACTGGGCGTGTAGAGGCAAGGCTGCCCTTTGACAGTAGCTGGCTGGGCTGTTCAGCTGTAACGTCAGCCCATGCCCTGAATTACTGACATTAGTAAATAATAATAAATAAATAATCTTGGGCAAATTGCCAAACTAACTGACCTTTTGATTCATATGCATCTTCCAGTGCAGTTGGCGTACCTTAATCTCCAAATTAAACATCTATCAGTTGTGTCACTTCTGTATTTACAAGGTAACATGACAGTGATCTTATGAAAGCCTTATCAAAGACTCTAATCACCCACTAAGCTCATGCTAGTCCAATATATCAATACACCACAGGGCTGTTTATCTGAACAATGAAAACATTCTACTTTCTGTGTACCCCATTTTCCTGTACTTTATACCTAACAACATTTACAAACAAGTCTGAAGGTGGCCCACAGTCATTCTGCTCAAATCTTTTTAAATACAAAAAATATTCCTACAGTCATTATGCTTGTTAGCATGGTAGCGGGATACAATTTCTTACAAATATTAAATGAATATAATTATCTAGAATGTAACTTTCATATTTCTTATAAACAACTGTAACATTTGTCAGTAGGCTTACATTTTCCCTTTCTCACTACTATGCTATTAATCATAACAAGGATTTGAAGTAGTATTCCTTCACAGGACTTTTAACTATTCTTTTGGGTTTTGTTAAGGTTTTGAGATCTGCTTTTATACAGATGTTTTTATTGTTTTGGGTTTTTTTCATCTTGTATTTGTGGTCATTAACATAAAAAATACTGTATGAAAATAAAACATATTTTCTTGACTTAATCTGTTCTAATCAGTTTCACTTTAGGATTTATTTAGGGCATGGGTATGCACTCAGGTTTTGCACAGATTGTGAAATAAATGCAGACCAGTACCTCTGAGTTTGATAGACGGTTAACGGACATCCACTGAAGAAAAGAGATAAGAATAAGCCAAGTTTGAGAAAGTAAACATGCATCTTCTACTATGGTAATATGTTGAAAAGCTTGCAAGGTTACAATGTATATGCTTATGTAAACTTGTTTATTAATATTTAATCTGACAAATTACTTCTGTGAGATAAGCAGCTAAAACAGTATTTAAACCAGCACGTGTCCAGGCTGCTGCTGAAAGAGAGGCACCAACATTTCAGACCCATTTGTTCCTCATGCTCGTGCTGTTACTGAAGTGGCTGTGCCATGAGCTGGAGGACTGAATTGATTTGGCTCCAGAAATAATTTTTTTCTTCATGAATTTGTTTTCTTGTGTGCTGTGAGCAGCACAGGGAGGGGACGGAGTGGAATTAAAGCAGATTAAACAGCACAAAGCCAAGCCTAACTCAGCAAGATGGGAAAAACATTAATTTTTCATCAGGATGGGTTCCCTGGTATGATTACAGCTCAGGTAAATGAGTGATTGAATTGGCACAAGGGAGGCAATGAGTATGAGCAGCTGGGAACAAGAATGATGGGATTAATCACATTACCGGCAGACCAGATTTATGTCGGATAAAATGACTGCACAGCTGTTCCAGAAGAAAAACACATAGAGAAACTAGGTCAGAAAAGCACACGCTCTAACAAGTCACTTGAAAACCAGATATACAATCAGAAAACATCCGTGCCTCTGAAAATCTCTTGCACTCTGTTCCCTGGCTGTGGAATTTACTACATATTCACATTTGCTTAGCAGAAGTATGAACTGGAAGATTTAAGGATTATGCTTAAATATTTTATGTTGCAAAGCTGAGTGGAATGTGACAGCAGTGCATGGCATCAAAGTCCTGCCAGCAGGAAATATGAGCTTGGAAGGTGGATGGATTTTCTCTAACTTGCTTTCAAGCAGCTGGTTGTCATCCTGAGCCTTGATACTGAACATTTGAAATTGTTGACTGTTTCCTCGCTTGTATTTTAGCATAAATATTCCTGTGATACCTCATGTTTCCAATAAATCAATGTCTCTTACCATAAATCATCCTTTGCTATAATATTACAGCTTGATAGAAATTAGTATCATAAATTAGGAAATATTTGAGATGTAGTTTTTAGGTTGCAACATAAAGAAGTTCTGATCACATGCATATAGTACGATCCTGTATTTTTTTTTAAGGAAGTCAGTAATCATAGAAACATAGAATGGTTTGGGTCAGAAGGAACCCTTAAGGATCATCTAGTTTCAACCCACTGTCATAGCCAGTGACATCTTCCATTAGACCAGCTTGCTCAAAGCCCCTTGAACACCTCCAGGGATGGGGCATCCACTACTTCTTTGGGCAACCTGTTTCAGTGCCTCACCACCCTCAGAGTAAAGAATTTCTTCCTATTATCTAATCTAAATCCACCCTCTTTCAGCTTAAAATCATTACCCTATCACTACACTCCCTGACAAAGAGGACCTCCCCAGGTTTGCTTTAGGCCCTCTTTAAGTAGCGGAAGGCTACTATAAAGTCCCCCCAAAGCCTTCTCTTCTTTAGGCTAGTCAACCCCAACTCTATCCGCCTGTCCTTGTATGGGAGGTGCACCAGCCCTCTGATCATCTTTGTGACTCCTCTATGGATTCGCTTTAAGAGATCTGTCCTCTTCGTTTGTTGAGAACTCCAGGACTAAACACTGTTCTCCAGATGAGGTCCCACAAGAGCAGAGTGGGAGAATCACCTCCCTTGACCTGCTGGTTACACTTCTTTTGAAGCAGCACAGGCTTTCTAAGCTGCAAGTGCACACGGCTGGCTCACGTTGAGCTTCTCATCCACCAGCATCCCCAAGTCCTCTTCAGGGATGCTCTCAATCCATTCTCTTTCCAGGCTGTATTTCAGCTTTGGGTTGCCCTGACCCTGGTGCAGGACCTTGCACTTGGCCTTGTTGAACTTAGTGAGGTTCACACAAGCCCACCTCTCAAGTCTGTCAAGATCCCTCTGGATGGCATCCCTTTCCCCCAGCATATCGACCACACCACACAGCTTGGTGTTATTGGCAAACTTGCTGAGAGTGCCCTCAATCGCGCTGTCAATGTGTGCGGCAAAGATGTTAAACAACACTGGTCCCAATATTGAACCCTGCGGAATGCCGCTCATCACCGGTCTCCAGTTAGACATTGAGCAACTGACCACAGCTCTTTGAGTGCAACCATCCAGACAGTTCCTTATCTGCTGAGTGGTCTATCTGTCAAGACAAGAATTGTGATTTTATTTGGATGGAATGTGCATCTCTACCATTATATATTACAGAGAGCCGAGCCTCACCTAATAAGGCAGTGGCAGAATTCCTTTGATTTGGGAGCTGAAGTGAGACAGGCTTGGCTCTGCTAGAGCAGAGTGTTAGGGTAAGAGTGGCAGAGCATGAGAGCAGGTAGCTCAGAGATGCTGTGGAACCTCCATCCCTGAAGAAGCTGAAAACCCAGCAGGGCACAGCCCAGAGTGAACTGCAAGCTGGCCTTGCTTTGAGCAAGGGGTGACCTGAGGGGAAGAGGAGGGTCTGGAGCTGGTGGCCTTCAGAGACCTCTTCCAGCCTAAACTGCTCTATGATTCTGTTGTGGCAGGCAGTAGGATCTCTGCTTATAAACTCATGTACTCAATATTTGCAAATATACAGAAAAGTGTTGAAAGACATACACCTTTTGATTTAAACAATGATTTTGCTTTTCAATTTAAGATAAGCAGGTAGCTCCTTACTGTGATATCAGCAGCTGCACTTATTTGAAGACTGTTCATCTCCTTAAAGCCAAGAAAGGATGACAAGGCTTGTAAGATCACAGAGGCCTGGATCTGTTAAGTCCTTTGAGACCTACTGAGACATTGAGCGCTACAGAAATATGAACATGTGTGGATGATTTTTATTTCTTGTGGAGAAACTAGGTATAGCTGAAGTTGCTTAGCTGTTTCTAGTTCTTTGGGATTAGTTTTTGCAAGTTTGCTATACTAAACCATAAATATTAATCCCATAAATTTCTAGCATGTCATCTTTATGCGTCAGCTCTTGGGGTTAGTTTCAACAAAGCCAATTCAGTTATTTCTAGGAGATATATTGGGGAAATATATTTTGGGTTCGGGAACAAAAAAGCCTTTCTGGAGAAAAAAAATGCTTAGTGGTCAAAGGATGAAAATTTATTCAAGTTAGTATCAGTAAATCCATATACCATTTGTGCACAGAGCTTTTTAAAGTCTTGCTGTTACTACCGAAGTATTTCACCTCACATGGCATATTCCGGTCCCTTCAGCTTAAATTTACTCACTTATTTTTCTGTGAGATGCTGTCAGTTAGAACTGGGAGGTAGTTTTGCCTCACAGCTGAGAAATCAGGACTATTTGCCTTTGTCATGTTTAGTGTCAGCAAGTGAGTTCTGTCAACCAGAAGTGAGTGTTCAGTCAGAAAGTGCTCACTTAGTCAATGAAGCTGAGGCATGATCTAATAAGCTCTTATCTGTGCCTCTGAGACACGATGATAGCAAGAGAGTATTTGGTCTCTATATTTCTAGGTAAAAACCCTGGACATTTTGCCACATTAGGATGCCGCTCACTTTTCTCTAGGACAGGAGCTCTTGTCCCCTTCCTCTGCTGGGCTGTTTTATTGACACTCTGCTTTCGTTGTGTGCCAGAGTGTTTTCCATGAGGATGGCCAGGATGCTTTATGCAGCTGTATTCTTGCATTCTCCAGGTAAATATAGCTAGAACACCACTCCAGCTATGCCACTTTTAACGTTAGGAAAGATGGTAGTCAGGAAAGGTTGATAATCTACAGCTCCCTCCTTCTACAGGGATAATATAACCATGACTGATATTTTCCCTTTTTTTCTCCTCATGCTTGCTATCTTAAAATACGTGAAATTGCACTAAAGATGCACACTATATAAATAAGGATACAAAGCTTTATATTTGAATATACCAATGCAAATTTTACCTACACATTTAATTTTTATTTTTTTTTAATATGGCAGTGCAAACATAAAGAGTAGCTGCTTTAGACAAAACGAGGAGAGAAACCTAATAAAATCTTTTAGATTACCTTTGCTATTTAGATTCTATCCCTAAATTGTCCTGACTCAACAGGAATAAATGCTGCCATGCTTACATGAACAGTCTTGCATGAAGTTGGTAGCTCTATTTTCTACTGGGATATTGTGCAATAGTTGCTTGCAAGAGATGTCTGAATATTTTATGTATTCCTATCATTACTTGCATAAAACCCCACAGAAGAGCTGACAGGAATGATTTTCTATTCAATAGATTGTCATGCAATTTGTTAAGCCAAGATGTACTACCATGCAAAAGCATCTACCAAGACAAATGTGTTGTCTTTTGCTCTCTAAATCCACTCTTTTTTGCCTCTTACACGTGTGGCAAACAACAATTCTTGTGATCTTTCAATATGCTTTAGTTTTTTAATTTTTTTAATTTGAGATTGTTTCATTGAATTTCCTTGCTAGTAGTTCTCTTCAACTGCAAATATGCTTTCATACTAATAAATAATTGCTTGCCAAATATTTTTCACCTTCAGTTTATAACAGATCTGATATTTTGTATGTCTCTATCTAGAATTTCCTGCATTTTAATAGTAACAAAGAAGAGGAAAGAAGACAGGTGAGAAAACTGCTTTTGCTCCAACTCTTTACAAACCCCCTAACACTAAGTAATACCTTTTTTATTTTGGTGCTTGTGCAGGTCCTCTGTGATAATGTCTTGCACTGATTCTTGCCTGCAAATAGACGTTTTACTTTAGCATGAACAATGAGCAGTTGAAGGTTGACCCTGAGCTATGGACCTCTGCTCTGATTTCCAAAGCTTAGATAGGATTCAGACATAAAGATGTAGTCAGTGCATTATGATGACAAAGGCCAGCTTCATGGTTCAGTGCTGCAGTGTTTATCAAAATTTCACTGCAGGAGAAGAAATAAACTTGATCTGCCTGCCTGAACTTATTGGGAAATGGAGAAAAATAAAGATAGGTTGATGTGGTGAGGTCACTGGTTAGGTCCCATGCGGCCTGAGTTCCTTTACAGACTTTGCTTTTAAACTTGATTTCTTCGTTTTCCATGGCTGTCAAATACTATACTGCTAGAGAAATCCTTTGTTAGGAAATCTGTGGATACAAAGTAGACAAGGATTCACAGTATCCCCAGTGTGCCACTGGCCTGCATGTCAGGGTAATTAGCGATTTGATGAAGTGTCCACAATGAAGCTCTGGAGAAGACTGAGTAAAGGAAAGAAATAAAGACTGCTTACCTCCAGCTGAAAAAATGGAAATTCCACAAACAGTCCTTCTACTTAGGGAAGAGTTTCTCTATAACAGAAGGGGATTTTGAAGAAGTTAGCCTACTTTACCATTGCCTGTGCCCTGACCGTATCTTTGTGATAAATCGATGATCTGCATTATTCTCCACAATCCTGGCTTGACATTAAACTCCAAATAATATTGCATTTCATATTAGAATTTATGAGACCTGTAAGATTTTCTGCATTACACAGTTCCTCATCACAGAAGAGAAAATCTTCACTTTTAAAATCTTACTTTGGAAAGGGTCTACTTGAGCAAAAAATGGGTTGATTCCTATATCCTTCATTGACTATCATGACCTCCTGTCCTTTTTTTAATACCAGAATATTCTTTTTTTATATCAGTGATGAAATTATAATTCATACCCGGTTCCATTAAGAGTATTCTTTGTCATCAAGATATGCTGTCAGCCCAGAAGTGGTCACAGTCTTAACGATTCATAGACAATCACGGTGTGCATAGGCAAGAGCAATTGGACAAATTACAGCTGTATTGTGGTAAAAGAGCGTTTTTGTCTTCATTGCTTGTTAATTATTTCTTTGCTCTGATGTGCACAGACAAGATTGAGTCACCAGAAAGAGGGTAGGTTGCGAGACAATTCTGTTTCATTTGTAGCTCTGCCATTAATTTTTTAAGTGTTCTGGGGCAACTCATAGGCTGGCAAAAATGGATAAAATGGATTGTGCTGCAGAATCTATGAAACTTTTGGGTGTATTTGATCCCAAGGCAGCCTGAGACAGAAGAATATAGAAGTGTCCATTAGGTCAGGACAAAAATCCATCCAGGACAGTACCTAGTAGTCTGGAGTGGATGTCTGGAATATAATAGGCAAGAAATCATGACAGGGCTTTTGGCTTCTGTGTAGTTATGTCCCTCTTCTCGTTCTTCTCTTCAGATCCACCAAGACTCCTCTTGAGCCCGTTAAACTTACATCATTGCAGGATCCATGGCAAGGTGCTCCATAGCTTAAATATGTGAATAATCACTTTTGCAAACAAAATCCTTTTGCTGACATTGAACTTTTCACATACCAGCTTTCCATGGTGTTTCCCAGTTCTTTTATTGGGAGAGAGATAGTGAGCTGTTGCTTAATGTTCCTACTGTTCTCTGTAGAAAAATGCACACATCCAGATCTGAAGACTGTGTACATTAAAAGCCTGTTGCAAGGACAGGCAAAGATGACAGAATCTTTACAGGAGAGGCACAAGAGCACCTTCAGGGTAGGACCCTGGCTTGCCTTTTCTGTATGGGAGTCATTGGAAGGAAAGATACAATAACCTGCTCATACTGAAAATAAGTGCAGTGAATAGTTTCATGTTATTAGGTGCTCCTAAGGGTCCCCTTAGCAACCTGCACTTTGTCCACAGTCGACCACAACAGTACTCCTGCAGATAAGCAATGCAGAGAGAATTCATGGGCTGCAAGGCATGTTATATAAAACAACGTAGACACCACCGAAGGATTATTCTCACTTTGCTGCCAGTCAGACTTTTTTGCCCTGACCTTGTCTGGTCTGGAAGCTAAATCCAGTTAATTATCTGTCATATTGCAAAAGTGAGGTCCTTCCTCCTGTCTTCAACTAGAGTGTTCTGGAAAACTCAGTAAGGTTTTCTCCATGGGTATTGGGATGCTTTTTAAGCCCCTGCTAAATCTCTTCTTTTGTTCTTGGAAATGTTTTACCCTCTAAATTAATGGCCTTGGCAGAGGCTTTGGCTTTCTCACTCAGATATCTTTCTTGGCAAGATGCTCTGTCCTAATGCTTTTAGACTTAAACAGGAACCAGTAGATCTTACAAGGTCTGGGAAACAAATCAGATTGCACCATTGTCACTAGGTAGATGCGGTGAATCCATAATAAAGCAAATTAATATCTGTTTCATAATGCCTGATCCTTCTGGGATGCTTTATTTGGCCTCAGACAGCTGGCTGTTTGTTAAAACATCTTTGTTCCTTCTACCCCATTTGCAAATACCTTTTCCCTCCTTCTTTATAGCTTTAAATACATCTTCAGAGAGAACTTCTGTCCTATGTTAAAAAGTTTATTCTGACTTCAGCAAGAAATCTCACCATTTTAAACTTTGAATAAGAAGGAACCTATATCTACAGTTTTCTGGAGATTTAACAAAACATCTGGATATTTCTCAGAATCCTGCCGTGCGTTCTTCTTTCTTGCACAGTCTCTGGAAGTGTTGATCAGGTATCAAACTAGGCTAAGCCCATGCAATCCTGAGCTAGTTTAACTGGATTCATTAGGAATTTTCTTGTTTGTAGCCAAGATTATTATCTTTATCCTGTTTCTGTAGGAAGGAAAGAAAACGTGGATGTGTCATTTCCAAGAACTGATGTTTTTAAGGTTTGAGTTGTGTTAATTCCCAACCACCTTGTACTGACAGTCTGTGCCGGATGGTGGCACTGGTGATCAGACAGAAGGCAGACAGAAATTCATGCATTTTTACAATGAATTGCAGTTAGACCGATTCTCACAGCTGACAATGAAATCAGACAATGCAACATCCAAATAATTAAAGCTCTTCATATCATACAGCTGTGTATCAGACCACAGAGAATGGCATCAGCTGCCACAGTCTTTCTAGAAGTCCTTTAGTATTGCAAGACCATCTAGGATTTCTTCTTTTGATGTATAAGGTTAAAACCTTCTTCATCTTAATATTGGAAGGAGAAGTCACCTGCAGTTAGGAGGCAATGATACAACAGTAGTTGTACTCTGAATGTTTTACAGCTCATTTATTCAACTTTCTTGCAGCAGCAAACAACTTAGTCCGGGTGTAAGTCTAGTTTCCTGACCTGCAACCAGTACTTGCCCCTGAAGCTTTGGGCTTTTAAGCTTAAGGTTCTAAGCCTTACCACGCTTCATAACATTGTCTTTGTAAACTTTCTTGCATACCCTTTCTCATCCTTTGCAGGAGGAAGGTTATTTTGGAGAGTCTCCCAGAGTTATGAGATTTCCTAAGGTGTGTATGTGAAAATGACATTCGGGTGCTGTCCTGTGATGGAGCTGCGGGCAGGTCTGGTGACTAGTGAAGAGCTCCTGTGTGTACAGAGGAGAGGTATTCTGGTGGAGAAAGGCATCAAAGTTTAAGTGCCTGCCTCCTCCTTGGCAGAAGGAAGACTTTTCTTAGCTGTGGTGGAAAATTTTGGATGGTCTATGAAAATTTTGCAGCTGTTTACAGCTCAGTGACGTACTTCTGCCTTGCACGTCTGTACGTAAGCAGTGTGGAGAAGAGCACCATGCTGAGCTTGTTGCAGGGCTAACAGGTCACAGTAACACTAAGACAGCCAAAAGCCAGAAGCAAAATGACCAAACCATGGTTACTCTATCTTTTCAATAGTCACTGAAGGAGAATCTATGATAATGCACTTTCAGTTCCAGAAGAAAAAAAATGCAGCTTGTCTGTTTATTGAATAATTTCAGTTACAAAACTCAGGGGAATCACAGCCCTGGCATGGTTTTCCTTTAAATCAGATCTAGCTTTGACATTCATGATGTAAGGAAATAACTGCATTTTTCTTTATTATTGATAAAGGACATTTCTCATTTTGTTTTGCCAGGCCACTCCTCTTTTCTCAATCACTGTCGTCTTTTCAGTGAAACAGTTTTGCCTCCTCTTGACTGATGAGATCTGCTCATTGGTTTCTGCAGAGATGTCTGTCCTCTGCTGAGGATCCTTAGTGGATGATTCCTGGCAGCCACAGTAAACACACCCAGACTGAACAGCAAAGGCGGAGGCACAGCTTCAAGTGGTGCGAGGCAGAAATGGGTCTGTATTGCGGTGGAGGAGCCTGGTACAAAGGAGTGAGGAGGGGCTGCAGAATGAGCATCTGGAAATAATGGGTCTTCAGTTCAATTTGGTAATGGATATGCTTGAGTTACTGCATGAAGACACCCTGAAACATGAAAAGAAAATTCCTTAGGATAGAAATATTGACAAATTTTCCACTTTGAAGCCAGGGCAGGGGTGGCAGGAGGGAGCTAGGGCCTCTCCTTCCGTCTGACATGCACAGTGCCAGCTGGGGCTGATAAGGGCAGGATGGTTGTGGGAGAATTGCAACTCTTTTTAGGATCCCTGTTGGAAAATGACGGGTTTTTTTAGAACAAAGTTGTCCAGGGCTGGAGCATCTCTGCTATGAGGACAGGCTGAGACAGTTAGAGTTGTTCAGCCTGGAGAAAAGGAGACTTGGGGGAGACCTTATAGTGACCTTCCAGTACTGAGAGGGGCTATGGGAAAGCTGGGAGGGGCTCTTCATCAGAGAGTGCAGGGATAGGACAAGAGGGAATGATTTTAAGCTGAAAGATGGAAAATTTATATTGGATATTAGGAAGAAATTTTTCACTGTGCAGGTGGTGGGGCACTGGAACTTCCATCCCTGGAGGTTCTCAGGGCTGGGTTGGATGGTGCCTTGAGCAGCCTGGACTGGTAGGAGGTGTCCCTGCCCATGGCAGGGGGTTGGAACTGTATGATCTTTAAGGTCCCTTCCAACCCAAACCATTCTATGATTCTGTGATTCTATGACACACAAGGAGCTGGGCAGGGCTGGGCAGGAGTGCGGGGACACGTGAGGAGCTGGGCAGGGCAGGAGCGCAGGGACAGAGTTGGGATTTCTCAGTCTGGAGAAGAGAAGGCTCTGAGGAGACCTTATAGCGACCTTCCAGTACCTTAAGGGGCTACAAGAAAGCTGAGGAGGGACTGTTCATAAAGGTTTGTGGTGATAGGATGAGGGGGAACCGGTATAAACTGGTGAGGGGAAGATTTAGACTAGACATAAGCTGGAAATTCTTCACTATAAGAGTAGTGAGGCACTGGCACAGGTTGCCCAAAGAAGTGGCTGCCCCATCCCTGGAGGTGTTCAAGGCCAGGTTGGATGGGGCCTTGGGCAGCCTGGGCTGGTGGGAGGTGTTACTTCCCGTGGCAGGGAGGTTGGAACTGGATGATCTTTAAGGTCCCTTCCAACCCAAACTATTCTATGATTCCATGACCTTTTACAAAGGCATATAGTGATAGGACTAGGGGGAATGGCTATAAATTGGTGAGGGGCAGGTTTAGACTAGACATAAGGAGGAATTTTTTCATGATGAGGGTGGTGAGGCACGGGCACAGGTTGCCCAAGGGAGGTATTCAGGGGAGGCCTGGGTGGGAGGTGTCCCTGCCCATGGCAGCAGGCTTGGAACTGGACGAGATTTAAGGTCCCTTCTAACCCAAACCCAAAAGAAGTAGCTAATATTACAATAAATGGAATATCTTTGATTTAAGCCAAAGTATAATTAAGTAATTGTATTTTTGAAAGTCGCACAGAATGTCCCTCTGATGGCATTTTTTCTTCCAAGCAGTGTTTTCCAGACATTGTTCATTCTTTGACGATGACAACGTCTTGTGTGAAGCACGATCTGTGCTGAACGGGCGTCTCTTCTTCTCTAATCTCCCCTGCTCAAATGCAAGGTCAGACAGAGCTGGCTCCAAAGCTCCAAATTAGCAAGAGATTTGACTGTTGTCAAGTTAACAATAACATTAAAATCAGTCCTTGGCAGGTAATAGAATGCGCGTAAGATTTCTGGGGGAATTTATACATATGCACGGCAGTGGGAAATAGATTCTGTCCCCAGCTCTTGTCTTGCTGCACACGATTGATGCAGATCTCTCCCTCGTGTTTCCCACCCCTGATAAAGGCTGCTTGCTTCCTAAAACTCCAGAACGGTTCTCGGGGAGTTTATTTCTCAGCGTTCTCGGTGTCACGGCGATTGTATGATCGGTGGGGGGGGTAGGAGGGCGGTAGTTGCCGCCGCTCCTCAGTCCTCCCCGGCAGGGGGCAGCACCGCCCGCCCGGGGCACCGCGGGGACCATAGAGTCGCGCTGTTGTCTATGGGGGCGCGGGGGTGCGCGGGCGCTTCCGGCCCACCCCTCGCAGGCCGCTCTGCCCCGCCCGGCCCCGCCTCGGTGGCGGCGCGTGCGCGCCGGGAGCGGCCCCCGAGGGCGAAGCGGCGCAGCCATGGCGGCCTCCATCATCGGCAGCCGGGTGGCGGCCGGGCTCCGCGCCGCGATGGGCGCCGCCTCGGCCAAGGTAGCGGCGGGGCGGGGCCGAGAGGCCACACCGGGGCGCCTGGGGTCGGGAGCGGCGGAGGGAGGGGGCGGCCGCCCCGTCCCGATCCCTCCCTCCCTCTCTCCCTTCCTTCCTTCCCTGCCCGGCCCCGTGTCCCCGCAAGCCCGTGTCCCCGCGTGTCCCCCCGCAGCCCCGTGTCCCCGCGTGTGCCCCCGCAGCCCCGTGTCCTCGCAGCGGTGTGTCCCGTGTGACCCCCCGCAGCCCTGTGCCCACGCAACTGCGTGTCCCCCTGCGGCCCCGTGTCCCCCCGCAGCCCCGTGTCCTGTGTGTCCCCCCGCGGCCCTGTGCCCACGCAACTCCGTGTCCCCGTGTGTCTGTGCAGCTCTGTGTCTTCGTGCGTCCGGCAGCCGCGTGTCCCCCTAGCCGTGTGTCCTCGCGTGTTCCCGTAGCCGTGTGTCCCTGCCCTCCTGTGTCGTCTTCTGTCCCCGTAGCTCTGTGTCCTCGTGTCCCCTCAGCTCTGCGCCCCCACAGCTGTGTGTCCTCCTGAGTCCTCGCAGCTCTGTGTCCCTGCTGCTCCGGTTGCAGCAGGGCTTATCAGTCTTCTCGGTCTGTTTCCCCTTTTCCTTCCTTTCTAACCTTGCTCCTCTAACTTGCTTGGAGATCCCAGTGTTTCCATTTCTACTTGTTTGAGGGTTCAGGCTGTGCCAATAAACCCTTCTTCCACCTCCCATCTCCCAAGTCTTTGCTCTTCTTTCTGCTGAATGCCTTTTTTAGGGAGGGTCTTGGTTTTGCCTGCAGAACTGGTGGGAAGCAGGGCAACCAAAAGAGCTGGGGGAGTCTGCGGTGTGCAGCTATATGGGTGACTTGCTTCTCCTTCCACTTATGGGGAAAGGTCGCTTGGAGTTCCCCTCTCGTGTTACGCAGGGCCTGGCAGGGCTGTCAGTGCCAGAAGCAGCCGCTACGGCAGTCAGCACCTCTCACTTGGCTTTCATGCCAAGGAAAGGGCCTGCTGTTTGCAGAAGGAATCCTTTGGAGGTTAAACAAGCTCTGCTGATTTGCTAGCTTGAAATGCCATAGTAAAGCTCTTGTATTACTTGTGTGCTTACTTTATTTGAAATGAAACAAAATCTTAAAAACCCAGTCTATTAGGAATTCCCTAACACAGGGTTTTTTTATAGTACTTGTACCAATGGTACTTACTAAAAAAATGAAAAATAAATATAGAACTTTGCTTGTATCTGAATTGGGTTTGTCGTCTTTTTAGTTTGAATCTTCTAGTGCTGACCTGTGTACATGGATTAGCTGAATTCAGTAGGCTGGCTTTTTTGTGAGTGTGTAAAGTTAAGGTCTTATTCCTTTATAGTGAAATATGAAAAAATGCCACCAACAGTTTTGACTTTGTGGTTGATAATTTTATTGTTATGGAGTACAGTTACTGTACAGGGTACTCTTTCAAAATCTATGTTGTCTGAAAGTATATGTGTAGCTGTTCTTTTTAAAAGGCATTGCTCACGTATTATTATTTCTGTTATTTTATAATACTAATCAGTTTTTCCCTGATATGCTTTATACAAAATATCTATCAGAAATTCTTGGAGTTGTATATGTCACTTTTGCAAATGAAATTAAGACTCATTCCACACAGGATTTTCCTGGACTGAACATCAGACATGTGTTGTTTTGCTTATTGTTTGTTACCTTGCACTTTTGGGAATACTCTGATTCAGTGCAGGTGCTTGAAAAGGATCATAGCTACTTTTTTTTCTGTTTCATGATACTTGCATAAAGGCTGAATAGTCTGTTCTGTAGTAAATATAGTTTGCCATGTGCAGGCACTAAAGGTGATGTAACTTAGTTTCTGCTGCCCCCCCCCCCCTTTTTAGTTCATAGTATGTCAGTTGGAAGCAATCTACCAAAACTTTTGAATGAAGCCATTCTGCCTGCTTTTTCTCTGTTCCTTTATGCTTCCAGTCTTCCTCAGGGTTCTTTTCCCCACAGATACATTCTTTAAGGTACTTAAAACACCCCTGAGTATTTAGTTGGCATTTAACCCTGCTGATTCTTGTCACTGCTTGCAGCCTCCCCAGCTCTGTCTTACTGCTCCAGTAAAACCTCTCACACCCCAAAATCAGACCTGACGTGAATGACTGTACTACAAGTGTAGGGTTAAGTGTTCAGATGTTTGCATTGGTACACTGAACCATACCTAAATGCCTAAATCTCTTTTCACCTACAAGTGGATAAATTTGTAGTGATTCCTGAGATTATAGATTTTGTTAGATTCATTTCAGTTTCATGTATTTCCTAGACTTTAAAAAAATATAACAAAAGAGCAGTTTTTCAAAACAGAGTAATGTTTTTTGGTTTTTTCTGTTTGTTTTTTTTCCCCCTTTCCCTTCAGGTACTTGGTGGAAGTCCAGGAATACTCAATAATCATGGATTTCAGGTGCAGCAACAGCAACAGAGAAGGCTGTCACTACATGAATACCTGAGCATGGGACTGTTGCAGGAGGCTGGCATTGCTGTTCCACATGGACTGGTTGCCAAGACACCAGATGAAGCTTACAAAATAGCAAAAGAAATAGGTATAATATTAAAGAGAACATATACAATATAGGCATGGGATTAATACAAGGTGTAACTACTTTTTCTGTCTTTCCTGGTAAGACATTTCTTGGTGTTCTGAATATACCTTCTCTTTAAGAGACACTTTCCTGTGAAGTGACTTTTTTGCAGATCTAAGCGTTTACTTTAGAGCTGACGTTTTTCTAATATTAAGTTTTCTAATGCTTAAGATTGCTCAGCACACAAGCACACAGTGAAATCGGTTAAGTGACATAGCTTTAAAGACAGGGTGAGCTTGTGGTGTGATCTAAACTTTGCAAATAGGGCATACACCTTTGCTTACATCTGCACAGACCTCCTATTAGCAGGAAATGAAACAACCTTTGCCTGGGGCTCTTTAATAGACAACAGGGAAACTCGCAGGTCAAGATTCCTTCCAAGTTTTGTTCCTGATTCAGAGAGGCCTTCTGTGATCAAGTAGGCATGCCTGCTGGTTTATAGCTGTGTCTTATCCAGGTGGCTTCATATCTGGAGTTCATGACCCTGTGACATTTCTTGGAGGTCAGAAAAATGAAGTTGTGAAGTGTATTAGTTAGAATCCTTTAGTAAGCTAGAATAAAGGAATTCAGGGCTTCTAGTTTTAAGTCTTATGCTTTAAGTTGATATGTGTTTGATGCTATGGTTTTCTTTGGTATTTGAGGCGTGGAAGGGAAGTCTTCCCAAAACAAGAACACGCTGAAGGAGCTTGAGTTCTTGGGTCATTGCTCAAATGTTGTCCAGAATCCATTTTACATGGTGACAAGAGTATTCTTTGCTCCAGTGTTTTGGATTTCTTTGATATTGTAGTAATTTCCCCACTAGTTTTCATTTAGTATGTACTTTAAAAAAAAAAACAAACCAAAAGAAATCTCTAGCAGGATGAAAAAAATCTTGCTTTTTTTTGGTCCACGTGCTAATTGTTTATTTTTGTTGTGTAAGAGTTGTTGCCGGTAGATACGAGATTATCTTTTGCTTCTTTTCTGTGTGTTAAACTGGTTTTTCATGTGTTTGTCTAAACTTTTACAAAGATAGTTGATAATACTGCTTGTTCTGTCCCCCTAGTGCGGTTCTACATGCTTCTGATAACCTTTAGTGAGAAAACTGCTCTTTGTAAACTTGAGTTTGGCATCAGATTTATTTCCTTTTGCAGATACCTCACTGCAGTTAGAAATTGGTAACTTTTTATCATAGTGTATAACAAATACAGTCTTCTCATTAACAGAGACGATCATAGTTTAGCTGTGGCTGTAGCTAAATCAGTGTAACCCTGTTGTATGAACAAAGCCAAAGCTTAACCAAACTGAGGATTATTTATGCCTGCAAGGTAACGCATGTGTAGAAGAATCAACCTGAGACGTATGAATATTGCAGTTTGTCTTGGAATCTATTTAGAAGAGTACACAACATATTCTTTAAATAATAAAAATAATGAAATTTGGTAGATTTTCATTCTAAGTTTTGCCTGTCTTGAGGTCTGAAGTTAGATGAAATAGTTTGGAAGCCAGAAAGGTTGCTTCCTCTTCGCTGCCCCCTAGCCTTGTGCTCAATACTTTTTCTGCTAAAGACTAAAGTGTCCTAAAGAGAGCAAATTGTTTAACTGTATTTGAAGTAATTTTGAAATGTACATGAAATAACATACAGGATTTGAGCTTGTGTTATTTTCTTCCCTATTACTTTTCCTGAATAATTTTAAAAGAAACAAAGATGAAATTAGATGCTGTGAGCAGCTCTTGAGCAATGAAGACAGGTGGTTTGAAACTTAAGGAAAAATCTTTGAATTTATTTGCAATTTTTTAAAAAAATGGTTATTGCTGCAGCTATCAGATTTCCTAAAGTGCTGTTTTCAACTTGGATTTCTGTTCTGGATTCTGCACATGATCGTTGTTTCACTTGTGATATTTAAGAATGCTTTCTGTTGTGTCATGGGAAGGTTATTGTATACAGCTTTTTCTTTTCACGTTCGTTTGGCTGTTGAGAGTCATAATTGGAATTTGTTGCTTATCACAAACAGTGTTTCCCTATAAAGACCCCTCCATCTCATTTCAAGTAAATTGTTATCACATACTGGTTCATGAAACTATTATTCTTTTAAAATCATAGAATCACTAGATTGGAAAAGATCTCTAGGATCATCAAGGCCAACCATTCCTATTTGCCAATAAACCATGTCCCTGAGCACCTCATCCACCCATCTTTTAAGTACCTCTAGGAAAGGTGACTCAACCACTCCCTGGGCAGCCTGTTCCAGTGCCCAATGACCCTTCTGAGAAAAAATTTTTCCTAATGTCCAGCCAGAACCTCCCCTGGCAGAGCTTGAGGCCATTCCCTCTTGTCCTGTCCCCTGTCACTTGGGAGAAGAGGCCAGCACCCTCCTCTCTACAACCTCCTTTCAGGTAGTTGTAGAGAGCAATGAGGTCTCCCCTCAGCCTCCTCTTCTCCAGGCTAAACAACCCCAGCTCTCTCAGCCGCTCCTCATAAGACCTGTTCTCCAGCCCCCTCACCAGCTTTGTTGCTGCTCCAGACTCGCTCCAGAGCCTCAACATCCTTCTTGTGGTGAGGGGCCCAGAACTGAACACAGGATTCGAGGAGCGGTCTCACCAGTGCCGAGTACAGAGGGAGAATAACCTCCCTGGACCTTCTGGTCACACCATTTCTGATACAAGCCAAGATGCCATTGGCCTTCTTGGCCACCTGGGCACACTGCTGGCTCATGTTCAGTCGGCTGTCAACCAACACCCCCAGGTCCCTCTCCTCCAGGCAGCTTTCTAGCCACTCTTCCCCTAGCCTGTAGCACTGCATAGGGTTGTGCCCCAAATGCAGGACCTGGCATTTAGCCTTGTTAAACCTCATTCCACTGTTCTCAGCCCAGCAGTCCAGACTGTTCAGATCCCTTTGGAGAGCTTACCTGCTCTCCAGCAGATTGACACTTCCATCCAGCTTAGTGTCATCCACAAACTTACTTAGGGTGCTCTCAATGCCTTCATCCAGGTCATTGATAAAGACACTGAACAGGGCTGGACCCAGCACTGAGCTCTGGGGAACCCCACTTGTAACTGGCCTACAGCTGGAGTTGGATAACAACTACTGAGTAATTTAGTCCCTGGGAGTACATTTGGACCTCCTGTAAATGTCCCTGCTCCTTTATTTTCCTCCAGTAGCTCACTGTCTCCATTCAAGACCTCCAGATCTTATCTGTGCCACTGCAAGAATGCGTTCTACTGAAAGCTGTATCTGATGAAGTCTTGAAAGACTTCATTGATTTAAAAAAAAGTAGGTTTTTTTAGTTACTTGTAGACTTTGCAATATGTGGCTCTTCGTATGGTACATGAATGTCTTGCTTAAATTTTGAAAAAATGAGCTGAGTCAATTCTGTTCCGAAGTGGTTGATGAGAAGCTGCTCTATGGCTTGATGATTACTTCTAAGTTTATAGTTTACTCAGCCTACGTGTGCATTCCACCCGGCACTGTGAGCCGTGCTGATGTAGAAGCTGATACACATTTGTTATCAAGAACATGACTAATGAACCTAAAGACTATTTCTTGAAGAACAGATGCTTCATCAGCGTTACAGCAGGTAGCTCAGCAGAATACACTCTTTTAAAAGTGTAGTATTGCTGTTTTCTAAGACGACGCCTATGAATGTATGTACTGCTGTAACTAAAGTTTTGATGCTACCTACCAGCTTCCTCGTTTAACAGTTGTGTGGAAGATAGTCACATGTTCTATACCTGTAGAAAAGCGTAATTTTCTTTTATGCAAAAGAAATTTTTACGATTCTTGGAGCAGCTTTTGTGTTCAAGTAGTTTTGTAGGATTTTGAGAGAATTCCCACAGTTTCATGTTAATGGCTAACTGTCAAATTTTAGTACAATACAAAGCTATACAGTGTAGCAAGTGTTGAGGAAGAGTGCATAACATTTCACTTTCCTACACCAGAGTCCTTGAAAGGAGACTAGAAGCAGTGGAGCCTGCTGCTACTTTTGCTATTGCAGTTTGAGAGATCTAGTTCATCTCCTCATCAGTGTGAGGAGAATCATAAGGAGTGATCTTTTTTGGTGTGCTTTCTACAGAATGACTGAAGTAATTGGCTTGGAGGTATTCCTGCAGACATTTCCGTGATTCGGACCTTTTAAATTTTTTTCAATGTTGTTATTTTATTTTTTTGTCTATTACATAAACATACAACCTGTGCGTATATATATATATATTTAAAGAAAAAGTAATGCATAAGCCTGGTAGATGTATAATTTTGTTGATGTCAGGCTTGCTTTAGTCAGAACCCCAAATTTAGTACAATGTGTGCAATGATTTTCTTAGTAAAGTACTAGCTTTTTCTTTATTAGGTCGTCGAAAGAATAGGTATTCCAGGCATAGGGACACAAAAGCAGGGATGATTTTCTCCTTAAAGTATGCCATACCTCCCTTGGTAGTCTGTGATTAGTTGTGGTTTTTTTTTAATTCTGTGTCACTAAAAGCTCACATTTAGTTTCTTTTATTTTTAATACATTTTGGGGTTTTTTTTGCAATTATCAGTTTTCCCTGTTTGTGAATTATCTGCTTGACTAAGTTAACTGACAATCCTTTAGGTTGTCTGTAGAGTCTGGAGCTCCAGAGTGTTAATTCAGATGCTGTAGGACATGGATGATGATGTAAGGTAGCAAACTCATGCAAAAATTCCCTAGATGTTAAAAAAACCCTGTTGTAGTGGTCAGTGATAAGTGTTTTGGGTTTTTTTTTCCAATTATGTCCCTGCTTAGCTGGTCAAAATCTTAGATAACAAGCAGTAGAGGTCTAGAAGCCCAATAATTACTTGAATTCTGGCAAACGCTGCTTTTTCGGCCTTTGAAGCTTAAATTCTGATTCAGCTTTTGCTTTTTTCTACAGGACTTCACGCCTTTCACAAATTCAAGTAATTTACCAGCAGATTAAAATGTTGACTGCTGTATTTTAATTGCATAACTTAAGCTGTTGCCAAAACCAAACCTGTCTTGTGAGTTGGTGAAGAACTTGATGCAGTTGATTAATGTCTGGAAGTATTTGTGCAGAAAATAATACTTTGTGATAGGCATGAAACGTCTTCAGTCTCCTGACTGGTCTGACCCTTTCAGTGAAAGCATGAAGATTCCTGGCACATAGTTATGTCAGTAATCATACTTCTGATTTTCATGCAGTGATTCTTCCAACACTCAAAAAATTTTAGATGCTGAAAAGATATAATTTTGAAGTTAAATTCTAAACAACCATACTTATTAGTAAAACACAGGCAGTACTCTCTGAAGAGACTCCCTGTCTCTATTGGCAGAGTTAGTGTTGGGATATTCCTTATGTTGAGACCCCTGTTGATAATATCTTTTAGTTACTAGCCTGTCTTTTCTTTCCATAATTCCAGTGGAAACAACAATATTATTAAAACTTAGAGTTTTTATTATATCTGTGCAACAAGAAAAAAATTGATTTGCATTACAAATGGAGAGATATTCTTTCGGGAGCTAAAAAGTTTTAAATACAGAGTAACCAAGGCAAAAGTCTCTCTCCCAGGGTAAGTTTGCAGTTGAATGGTAGTTGAGAATTGCTTGACACTTAGGTTATTAACCTGTCACTGCCTTTTAGTCTTGCCTGTTGTGTCAGGACACTTTAGACTTGCGTAGTTATCATAATGTTTATAATAGGTGGAAGGCTGTGCTGCTGCTACAGTCAGTATTGGACAGAGAAATGGCAAAGCAATTTGATAAAGGTCAGATTGGAAACTTGTAAAGTGGAACATTTTAATAAAAGTTATCTGTCCTAATCATCACATTATCTACTTGCACAGAAAACGTCAGAAACAAAGAAAAGCAAGCCTCTTGCTTCTTAAGAAACTTATAATAAGATTGTGCTTTACTTAGATGAGCGCATGCATGCAAGGAGAGACTGACCTTTCTCCCACTTTGAAAGCTTAGGTTATGGAATTCCTTCTAGTCAGTAAATATCAGTATTGCCAGAAATGAAGGTCAGGCTGTTTCCTGGCTGTGTAAGTCGCTATCTAGTTAATAAACCATTGTGGAAGAAGAAATGTGTGGTGTTAGTGCTATGTAGATTTTTGTTGTCCTGAACAGATAGGTGCTAACTCAGTGTTCTGCTGGTTTCAGGCATCTGTTCTCCTTGATACCTGCTCTTAATTTTCTAAACATTTCCTGATTCTTTTCAGGCTGTTTTACTTATATGTGCTTCTGGTGCTAACTGCCATTAATATGGAAATGCAGTTCTTAACAAATATTCTGAGTTTTGTGCATTGGTCTGTAGCTTGCTTTCCTGAGACATTGGCTGTATTAAAGGTTTGTTGTTTTGTTCCAGTGGCCTGTGTTAAGATTTTACAGTTTGCTCCTGCTGCTGAAAGCAGGTGTCCTGCTTTCTGTCCCGCTCGCTTCAGTGTCCTTGTGCATGTGCTTGTCTCACACACCGCAGACTTGCAAAAGTACTGTCTGCTGGAATGGCTTCTGCCTTCAGCAGAATCACTTTTCTGATAGGCTTTGGGGCACAACTGCACAAACGTTTATGCTGGTATGAGAAAGGAGACTGGAGTGAGAAGCTGAAGACAGGAGGCAGGACAGGACTGTGGCTGTGGTGTGGGCTGGCACAAACTGTACTAACTTTGCACGTGGATATCTGCTCTAGGACAGAAACTGCTTTTTTTTTTTATATTGAAACAAAAGCCTAGCAGTATTTCAAGACAGTGTGAGCAAAACAGAAGAGTACAACTGTTGATACTGAGTAGAAAAGCTGCTGGTTTCCAAATTTTTTCTTGGATTACTGTGTATCAGCAGCTCTCTGCTGTGTCAGACTGTGTGATGGTGTGGCAGCTGTAGCAGTGGAGATGAGGTGTGTGACCAGACTTTTCTGTCCTAGTCCTAGAGTCACCTTAAATAGGAGCTGTATGAAAAATTGTCTGTTAGACAATAAGCTTTCTGCATGGTTTAAGTTAAGGTTTTCCTCGGGACACGTTATCTTATATTTTTTTTCAGGTACATCAATTCAGCTTAATTGCTTGTAAACACAGCTGGTCAAATAACCCGTTAAGTGTTATGCGTTTATGCAGTCAAGCAGCTAGTTTGCTTGCAGTGCTGTAGGAAAACAAATTACAAATCATTAATATCCTGCTTACTTAATAGCACAATTTTTTAATTCTGTTGCATAAAGAATTGTCCAATGACAACTTTGTTATGACCGAAACTGATTGCGAAAAGTTTAGAGTTGTTTCTCACACACTCTTTCTTCAGATGCCTTTCATATGCTGCCAAAGTATAATCATGCATAGTAATTAAATTCTTATGAAATATTTTATGAGATCAGGGCAGTGGTACATCTAGCCCAATGCTCTGCCTCCTGTGGTGGCAAAAGAACATGCTGTTTAGGGAGGTTGTTAGCTGGGCTGTTTTCTGCAGTCTGTGCCCCTCATTTCATCCCAGCACTCACAATTTTTGTCTTGGGAATATCACAGGAAACGTTTCTGTCCAGTTTCTTTTGAATCTCCTGTGCTTCCATCATTTGTCCTGGCAGGCTTCACTATCTTCTGTGTAAAGAATTGTCCCTTTTTCTTGCATCTTTTAATAACTGACTTCCCTTGGTAGATGGTTTTTGATTTTTGCTGGAATAGAGAAGGAAGTAGGTTGTGTGACGTAGTTGTGTGTTCTTGCTCTGCTACTATAGTAAATCAACATATACTTGTATCTGTTTATAACCTTCATGCTTCTTATGCCCAAGAACTTTGCGTTAGTTGTGAATTCAGAGATCTGTTGTTAGGTAGACAGTCAAGAAGTAAAATCCCTAAGTAGCTACTTCAGAGTAGTAACTTGAGCATTTGCTTTGCTTGTAGCCACCCTAGCTTGTGATATTGTGCCAGTTTAATTTTATCTGTTCAGGCAGGATGGAGTTCAAAATAGGGATTACCACACCTTTTTTGTCTGCCATAATTTTTTTCAGTATGTGTAGTGGCCAGTTTTGCTCAAGTACTGTAGTTTTTCTTAGGCTTTTTCATGCTGCCTTTTCACATCCAAGAGAACAGCAAGTTCTTTCGTTGCTCAGAAAGACCAGAGTGGCTCAGCTAATGGTGGCATGAGAAAAGACGATATGTGCTGCACAAATGTGAGTGGGGCAGCTTTTAACATCTTGTAGTCTAGCTGCTCTCTGCAGTGTATTCAGGGTAATTGAACTTGAATAATAACACAGGGCTTTGTTTTCCTTCCTTTATCACCTTAAATGAACTTTGCTTTTTGTATTTCATAGAATCATAGAATCATAGAATCATAGAATAACCAGGTTGGAAGAGACCCACCGGATCATCGAGTCCAACCATTCCTATCAAATTTCAATGACACCTCAGAATATCCCCGTGGATTTTGATTATGGTCTTATACTTTACTTTTTAAACCCAAGTTCACAGCCTCACCTGCTTAGACTAATATTTTGTAAAGGATTTTTTACACAGTTAAAGGCAACTAGAGGGCTCACTCAGCTTTCTCTGGGAAAAATAGTGGATTTACTTAGGCTGTAACTTCTGCAAAGCACTCAAGCTTACACATCAGTGCTCTGCAGGTTGGAGGCCATAGTGGACCTGCATGTTGGCTTGGGTAAGTGCCACAGATATTTATCATTGCTGGGAAGATAGTGTTTACAGTTAAAAGGTATTTGTACTTGATTGAGGAAAATATTGGATTATGGTGTGTCAGATACTCGGTTTCATCTTGTTAGTAAATAGTCTGTGAGATGCTAACCATTTCTTACTGGGTGCTTAGTCATTTGTGATTCAAACACGTCTTGATATATCAGAACACTCAAAGCATCAACACTCTTGGATACTAACTCACAAAGGTTTGTTCACAGAACCACCTAAAGCTGAAATTTTGGGGTGGTTTGAGACTTTTGGGATAACCTATGTGAATTACAATACAGTCTTTGATTCACATATTTGTGTTTTGAAAGGGGGGAGGAGAGGAGATGTGGGGATAAAATAAAACCAACCTTTATTATTTCACCTTGGGCAATTTGTTTTAGTAGTCACAGATGACAAATTTTGGGTTTTCTTTTATTCTAGGTTCAAAGGATCTTGTGGTAAAAGCACAGGTTTTAGCTGGTGGTAGAGGAAAAGGAACATTTGAAGGTGGCCTCAAAGGAGGAGTGAAAATAGTTTTTTCGTAAGTTGTTTCTAAATTATGCGACTGAGTGGAAAAACTTAAAATTTTCACGTTGTGAATTGCACATGTTGCTTAGTTTAAAATCAGCATTTTAATTATTAACCTTAAAATAACAAAAAATTAGGTAAGTTTTTTTTAATGCTACTTCTGTTTTTCTGGCAGTTTCTTTGTTACATTCTGAGCTTCTTTTATTCTAGTCCAGAAGAAGCAAAAGATATCTCCTCCAAAATGATTGGAAAGAAGTTGTTTACCAAGCAGACAGGAGAAAAGGGCAGGATATGCAATCAAGTATTTATCTGTGAGCGCAGATATCCCAGGAGAGAATACTATTTTGCAATAACAATGGAAAGGTCTTTTCAAGTGAGTAATATTAGAAATACAAGTAAACTAATTAACCTGTTATAGCTGAATTTTTAAGAAAAAACCCAACCCCCCAAAAGGCATGCTGTACTGGTCACTTGCTTTTGAAAATCAGAAATATACATGAGAAATTTTGTTTCCTAGTATCTCTGACTATATGATTGCCTTAATGTTTAGGTGCTTTAGACATGAAATGCTATGATTCAAATATAAGGAATAAGGAATGAGTATCGGTAGTCCCAGCTGAAGTACAAAATCGTATGGCTGAAGGGGGCATGGGTGGAATGAAGGGGTTATTTTTGTTTTCATTTTAGTTTACACTTATCAGCCAGATGCTTATACTAGAGTTTAGTTTAAAAATACAGCTTTGTGTGTGTGTGTATATGTACATGCTATTTAAGAGGGTCAGGAACAAGATATGTAGAAGACTTTTGGAAGAGCCAGTCATTCTGGATAAATCAAAACATCCTTGTTCCTCAATGTGTGGAGGTTCCTAGAGGTGCACAGGTGTGTCCCTCAGCTTTGAAAGTGCTGGTAGCTTGCTTATGCCAATACTCCTTCAGAAACTGGTAAGAAGATTTGGGCATAGAGGTCTGTTTTCAGAGCTTTTAGAAGATGAAAGCCATAGTCTCTCCTGATTTTATGTTCTGTATGTGTGTGGGTATGTGGGCACAGTTATTGAAGTGTGGCAGTGTATTTTTTGACAGACTAGTGTGCCATTATGGAGCGTAGAGCGTGAATTGCTAAATAACTTCAGCAAAGCCAGGTTAAAGCAGATCTTTGGCCTTTATGTTCTGAAGCTCTGCAGAAACTGAGTTTGGTCTATCCAGATGCTTAAGAGTTCACAGAGACAGTGCTCTTGGCAATTAGAGGAGTATCTCTAGCACGAATATGAAGTCATTTTGTGTGGAGGAGTGAGGAAACTAACCTTAGTCTTTTTTTTGTTTGAGTATTTTTTTTTGTGAAATTAGGAATTAAATATTGTATTTGTTCCTTTCTCTTCCTCAGTAGTGCTTTGTCTGATAGGAAGGTATCAGTTATGTTGGGTCTTAGTACAGTTATGTGACTTGGACACCGACGTTCTGTTGTACTCTATAATGGAGCAGATCTAATTGTTGTGGTATGCACCTCAGATTTACCACAGGGTGGCACTAAAATACCGTAAATGGTTAGATTTTATGAACTGAAAATTGTGTAAGCAATAAGCAAGCATCCTTATGGGTATAAAATTGACTGTAACTGATTTAAGCAAATCAGATAAAGAAGAGATACATATTTTCCTGACTTGTTCTTGCTCTTGTATGAAAAAGATCTTATTAGGGTATATTGGACCTAACAGTATGTATTATTGTCTTTTGAGAGGATTGTGCTGTATTTTTACTGACTGACTTTGTAAGTTGTGATTTTAGATGTGCTTGTACTTGCTGTAGCTTGTCCGGGATGCTTATGATAAGGAAACAACTTTCTAAAGAAGGAGGTGTGAAGGTTGAATAGCACATAGTGTGTATTCCCAATGTTTTTTCAAACCCCTTACTTTAAGGAGGGGGAGAAGTCTGTAAAATAAGCAGTTGAAAGTGGAACTTGATGTCTTCAGTGTTATTTGCCAATAGAGGCAAGACGACTTATGTTTTAAGCAAAACTGTTCACTTTGGTCAATTCTGTGGAACAGGGAGTTATTTCTGTAATGTGTTTGTAGCTTCCTGACTGTTCACTATATGAATATCCAGAAATGTTCACTGTGTTGAATCTTGCTATTAGATGTAGGATAATTCACCCTGTGTATGTTACCATTTGGAGGGATGGCGATGGGAGGGGGCTAGTGTGGTTACTAAGCATGTTTTCTGAACCAGCATCACACTTACAACAGTTATAAGGCTGTTTAATATTTAAGACCTGTGCTGATCTGAAGTGCTGCCTTAGTACACCAGCTGTCATAATCCATGCACGGGTGGTGATCAGGGAGGGTAGGTTGAGATGATACAAGTGAGTATGTCTTTAGTGTAAACTGGAGGACTGTTCCCATGAGGAGAGATTTTAGGTTCCATGGTAGGAAATCTTGATGTTTTAGTTGACATTTAGTTAGCTTTTTTAAAAAAAAACCCTCTGCTGCAAATGTTATAAATTCTAGTTTCTTAATTTCATGAATAATTGAGTGCTGTTTTGTCAGAACTTTGTGACTTACTTTCAGTGATGGCTGTGTACGTACTGAACTTTGCGATCCTGCTGAACAGGAGTAGTTTGCAGTAACTTGCCACTAGGTTCTGCAGACCTAGATTTGTCCTTGGAGTTGGAGCATGGCAGAATGAATAAATGAGTGCCTGACATTTGATGTGTGTTTGTGTAGGGGTGAGTGGAGAAAAGGAAAATGACAATCTGTTCTTTTTCTGGTGACAACCTAAAAGATAAAATGCATATGATTACTAAATTACTTTCTATCAAGATTTAAAACTAGTATGTCTGTATTAATTGCTGTGTTGCTACTGTGTATGCAAAGAACAGTTTTCCTGGGTAAAAGAAAGCAGACTCAACATCCACCTTGAAATTTGGAAAGTATTAATAAAAGGTTTTATATAGATGTATTGAATAGATGGTAATGTCCTCCTTGGAGCATACAAGTAAAATGCCCAAATCAAAAAATTTCCAACTGACAATAAGGTTTTATTGCTGTGAGGTATTTTATGAGAAGAGCTAAGTTTCAATTGTATGCTATAAAATTTCTTATGCTTTTCTTTTTTTTTGTTCTAGGGTCCTGTGCTGATAGGCAGTTCTCAGGGTGGTGTTAATATTGAAGATGTTGCTGCAGAGAATCCTGATGCGATAATTAAGGAACCCATTGATATAGTAGAAGGCATAAAAAAGGAGCAAGCTGTTAGGGTAATTGTTAATGCGGAAAAGTACACATTAGTGAGGATGGGAGGGTTGCTTCTAAATTTTGTAAAGTGTGCACGCTTTCAACCTGCTGAGTTGTCTTAAACCCTTTTGAGATATTGAAAGAAATTTGGGTTAGATATTTAAGTATTTTCAGGTGATAGTCACAGCAGTGGGTTATCTAGCTTTTATGTAACTTTCTGGAGGCATATGATTGTGACTTTTTACTAGCTCTTTTTTAGGATAAGTGTGGTGCTTTGTATTGAAAACAAATCTTTTCAAATGCCAGAGTTAACATTTTTTTCCAGGAAGGCAGGAAAGGTTCTACATCTACAAATTCAGTTAGTACTGAAATAATAACTAAAGTGGGACATTCGTAATTTGTAACTAAATCAAACCCTGAACATCAGTTAACTGATCAACAATCTTTTACTTTCAGCTTGCCCAAAAAATGGGATTTCCTCCTAATCTGGTGGATGAAGCAGCTGAAAATATGATCAAATTATATAATCTCTTCCTGAAATATGATGCTACCATGATAGAAATAAATCCTATGGTGGAAGATGCGTCAGGAGTTGGTAATGTTTATTCTTCATATTCTTCATGTAACAGCTTAAAAACTTAGTTTCTTTGCGTTGCTAAAACTTCATCTGTATTCAGCAAGGTAACATGTTATGTTGAAATATGAATTTAGTAAAGCACATAAGTTTGAGAATCTAAGCATTGTAAATATCTGCTCTTAATTGGTAAGTACTATCTTAAGTTTGAATAGCTTCCTTTTTAAAAAGCTTTCTTTAAAAAGAGCACATCCTCTTGAGCGTTTGACTACCCAGCCTAAGGCGTTCCTGGAAACTGGGTCTTTACAAAATTCATGAATTGAAGCTGGAACCATCTTGAGTATTCAAAGTTGGTATTGAAAAGGGGACCAGAATAGTAGCGCTTTCTAGAAATTTCCTGCCTTTACTGCTCAGTCATCAGAATGATTGAGTTTTATGTTTGATGTGTTGAATGACTATAGGTGTTTAATTGATATCTTGGTTTCTAGCGTATCTGGTTGCAGAACAGTTAGTTAGTGTTCAATCAAAGCCAGTTGTTCCCATCTCACCCAAAAATAAATCTGCGGAGAATATTTCTACTTGAACTTGAGTAGAAGGGTTTTAAATTTAAACATGGATGTAGCTCCTTCATCGAAGCTTACAATTATTCTACTGTTGTTTTTTTTTTTTAATAATACTGCTTAAATGAACAATATGAAGCGGTCTCGCCCATCTTTTTCTTGTGCCTCGTCATTTTTGTATCACCTGTAGTGAGGGGTAGAAACTAAGTCTGAGATTTATACACACAGAAACTTAGTTCTTGTGTAAAGAATACCCTTGGTTTTCCATGTCATCTGCTATATCTAAGTGAGACTTTTGTGTTTATTCTTCTGATACCCTTTCTTCGAACTCAGATGTTTTTTCATTGTGTTTCTGCGCATGCAGACTAAAAGCAGAAAACTCGGGGATTAAAAAAAAAACCCAAAAAAGTCCTTCTGTAGCAATTAATGTTATGCTAATTACTGAAGCATAATTTGTGCAGGTTTATCAAGCAGCTTGTTATAAGCTTCTTCGTTTTTGGAGAGTCTCAAGAAATGTCTTCGTTTTTTATGCAGTTAAAGGGACTTAGTGATGATGTGGGTAAACTAGAGAGAATCTTGTATTTACATGCAGTGCTAGATGTTCCTTTTCAGCAAAAATTCCTTTGGACCACATGAGCTAGCTGCCAAGTTTGACTTAACAGACTTTAATGTATTCATGTAGCAGTTGAGCTCTTATTCCAGTATTAAATAATGTTTGTTGGGTTTTTTTTTTTTTGTTTTTAGTGATGTGTATGGATGCAAAGATAAACTTTGACAGTAATTCAGCCTATCGTCAGAAAAAAATCTTTGATATGCAGGATTGGACACAGGAGGATGAAAGAGACAGGGACGCTGCAAAAGCAGATCTTAACTATATAGGATTGGATGGAAACATAGGCTGCTTAGGTATGTCCTATTTAATGAATTTTAAATGAACTAGTGGATTTATAAACTGTATTCCTAAATGTTATCTTTATTTTCATTTAGTCAATGGTGCTGGTTTAGCTATGGCCACAATGGATATAATTAAACTTCACGGCGGAACTCCAGCAAACTTCCTTGATGTTGGTGGTGGTGCTACAGTGCAGCAAGTGACAGAAGCCTTTAAGCTTATTACCTCTGATAAAAAGGTGAGGGAAGAATTGGCACATCAAGGTCCTACACAGTGGTAAAACAGGCTATGATTTGAAAGGCAATGCTTAGTTCCTGTTTTCCAGAAAGCACATTTTTATCAACATAGAATTAAAAAGGGAAGAAAATGGAGATGTTAGCTAATCTTAGTGCAAATAAAGAAGGCCTGAAAACATGTTGAAATTTTTTCAATTTTTTAAATACAGGTTCTTTACCTGTGTACTGAGTAGGCAGGTTTTTGTCCTCCAGTTGAAGTTACAGCTGTATTTGAATATTTCCGGAAATCTTTGAGTCAGAAACTCCCTCTGCCTGCTGTGTAAATGGAAACTGGTATTCAGATGACCTTCCATTTCTTTTTTTGTTTTGTTTTGCTTTTGGGCGCATTTAGCAGCTGCATCTGCTTTGTGCATATAGTTGTGGAGATGAATATTCACTGTGCTGTGCAAAACCAAGTTTCTAAAGTACTAAGTGTACGTAATGTAAGATAAAATAAATTGTAAGGGGCTTGAATGGGCATTAATTTTTATCCTATCAGAAGTTTATCAGAAGCCTATGATTATTATTAAAATAATAAATTGAGGAAGAGCTCTGCCATTCCAGAAGGGCAATGCAAGGACTGGATTGATGGTCTGCATAGAGGTCCTTATCCTAGTAGAAACTCAATGACAGTTTGGGACTTTATAAAAAGAAAGAAGAATATGAAAAAGAGCTAACCAAAAAAGGCGGGAGTGACTTGCAGGATGTTGTAATAGTACTATACTTCTGCACCAGAATTTTGTGCACAACTTGCTTATCTTTGGAAAGAGCCAGCAACAAATAGCGAGTGATGCTATACAGACGCCTAATCTCTCTTCCATTGGAAAGATTCTTGTTAATAAATGCAGGGTCCAACACAGTGTCTGAGTGTGTTATGGAATCCCAGAATTGTTTAGGTTGGAAAAGACCTTGTAAGATCATAATGTCCAGCTGTTAACCTAGCATTAACAAGTCTGCTGCTAAACTATGTCCCTGTGCACCACATCTACACAACTTCTAAACACCTCCAGGGATGGCAATTCAAGCACTTCCCTGGGCAGCCTCTTCCTGTGCTTGACAAACCTTTCAGTGGAGTAATTTTTCCTAACATCCAGTCTAAAACTCCCCTGGTGCAACTTGAGGCCATTTTCTCTTGTCCTGTCGCTTGTTAGCTGGGAGAAAAGGCCAACACCCACCTCAACAGTGTCCTTTCAGGTAGTCCTAGAAAGAAGTGAGGTCACCCCTCAGGATCTTTTCTCCAAACTAAACAGCTGGGAAAAAAGTGAGGGGACTGGCATAGAGCATCTGAATTACAGAGAGAAGAGAGTAAGAATCTGGGAGTTGTTGATTTAGGAGAAGTTCTTGCAATCCCAGTTTTCTGCTGATACATGGACAGAGGGCATCCAAACAGACTTCTTAATGTATTTTTCCCGTTCTGCTTTGTGTTGGCTGCTTGCTATTTTATCAGAAAGCAAGGATTGTAGCTGGGGTTCTTGGTGCTGGCAGTCAAACAGCAGTACAGCCGTCTAGTGTCATGGACTGCACTCTGGCTGACAATCTGGGTTCAGTTCAGGGGTAGTTTGGGGCTGCCTTCTGGGATGCCAGTCTGAGGTGCTTCTACCCATTAGTAGCAGGAGAAAAAACAATGCCATACAGATGAGCTAGTCTTAATTGCAAGATAATGAGAAGCAAGCTATTGTTTATTAACCAGCTGCACATTAATGTTATGTTTTGTTAAGTTTATTCTGTCCTCCAAGGCTGTCTACCCATTTTTGCTCCACTTGATTCTGTCATTGACCACGGTCTAATTATCCTCCTTTCCACCACTTGAGTTAAAAAAAGACTTTTCCTTAACCTCAGGCTTAGTCCTCCTGAATAAAATATATTTCAGATAAGCTTACCTCCAAGCATGCTGGCTTTTAAGTAAACTATGTAAAGTGTCTTGTGTATGAGTTTTGTAAATTTTCTGTGTTCTTTAGCATGGCTTCTTCAGTATGTGGGGGTACTAGTGTGGGAAGTATCTCTGCTGGAGTAATGTTAGAAATGGAAAGATAAACAGCTGACAAGTTGTTAAATAACTTTACTGAAGTTTCATCTGTTTGATTTGCTTGAAGAAAATCAAACAGCTCTATTCATCTTGCTGAGAATATTTTGAAGTAATGTAAAGTGTTCGGTTTGTACAGAATACACACTGTAAGAGAAATGGCTGTTGCCTGCAACTCATGCTCGATTGAAGGACAATGTGTAAGTGTCCTGGGATGAGCATTTTTGATAGGGTTTTTTCTGAAGTAACTGTTCTGTTGTGTGTGAATTAATGGAGCTGTACTTTTGTTGTTGTTGTTCTCCAGAATGGAAGCATTCCCTGTATTTTGCAGAGTCCCTTATTACGCATACGGAGCTTGAATTTTCCTTAGCCTGAAAGGCTCAGTGATGCTTTTATCTGATGTGCCTATGGCCGTTTTTAACATGAATGTTGTCATTGATTCTGTAGGTACTGGCTATTCTGGTAAATATTTTTGGTGGCATTATGCGATGTGACGTGATAGCACAAGGCATCGTTATGGCAGTAAAGGATTTGGACCTAAAAATACCTATTGTGGTACGGTTGCAAGGTGAGTGTGCTTCAGTACACATTCAGTATATTTCTGTCCATATTGACAATGTTCTTGAGCTTTTATATTGTGTAGTAATTTACCTGTAAGCTGAAGACTATTGAAAAATAAGGCAAACCTTGAATTTAGATGGTGAGGATTGGCAAGTTAATAAAAAGAGATTTCCTGATTTTTATAACTATTAAAGCTGTTGCCTTCTAGATTTATTCACTAACTTACTTTTGGAACAGGCTCCCTAGAAAATATGAGAGTACTCTGGTAGCAGTAGTCTCCTGTTCAGTGAGAGTGGCATTTTGTCTTTTTTTTAAGGTACACGAGTTGATGATGCCAAAGCTTTAATAACAGCTAGTGGTCTCAAAATCCTTGCATGTGATGACTTGGATGAAGCTGCAAAAATGGTAAGATAGCTGGTTACAAATATTCTTTTCAGAGCGTAGTAACTGTTGCAGAATGCTGAAAAGTCAAAACTCTATACATTCAACTAAAGGCAGCATAGGATAAATCACAGTGTCAGTTATTATCAGGACCTGAAGCAAATGTTTTACAAATTAGTACATATTTTGTGAGGAGTACCATGCAGCCAGAAGCTATTGTACCCTAGAAATTTCTGTGTTCGGGACTTAGATTCTGCCCCCAACTCTGAAAACCCTTTTGAAAAATATGTTTAAAAAGAAGTAAACCAGGTAAATGACCAGATCAGTCACTTTCCTTGGAAGAGGAATGGCTAAAAGTTTAGCTTTATTATTAATTGGAAGAAAATACTTGAACTGAGGCAGCTGAAAAATGCAATATAACACTTCTTTTGACAGACTGCTATACTTCAGTATGTGTGATTAAACCCAAACATAGTTATGTTCCTTTTGCCTCATAAGGTAATTGGATATTTAGGCATTCAGACATGTTAGTTGTGAATTTTTTGGGTGGGTGTGTTTTGTTTTGCTCTGTTTCCTGGAGTTGAAGCTCTAGAAGCAGCTGTGGATTGCTTGGAGGAAGAAGGAACTTAGCCTGGCAGGATGGCCCTCTGTTTTACAGAATACTGTTAAATCCTGCTAGAGTGATGAAGCTTTGCTTCTGTCAATGGAAAACTTCCCTAGCAATGCATATGGGTCTTTAGGCTATATTTCATCTAGGTGTTCACCAAATTCTAAGGTTCTTGATGAATCTGAAGTTCTCAGGCGAATCATCTCAGCCATGGAAATGGAGTTAAAATTAGTTTTGTAATCTTAAATTATCTTTATCTGTAGAATGACTTCTTGAAAGGGTTATAGCTAGCTTTGTAGATTGCCCATAGGGAATTCCTTAAACAGGCTTATGTAAGATGGTGGAATAAGTGGGATAAACAAGTGGATGAGGATAGATCAGAGTAATAAGCTGAGCATTCATAGCAGTGATTATAACTGGTGGTATTAAACGGATTTTTTTTCTGCCTAAATATTTAGCAGATGTTTGTGTATTGTTCTAGCTAGCTAGTATTTTAGGTGCCTTTGTAGTTAGGTAGTGTGGACAAGAAAAACTTACTACAAGTGTGGAGCAACATTGGAGATGAAAATTTTTGATCTGCAAAAAATTAGAGGTCATCTCGTGGATTTTTGTATCACGAGGAAACTTCTAGTTCTGAATATTTTTTCTCCCTAAAGAACCACTTAAGTATAATAATTGGTTTTAAGCAGGAAATAATTAATAGAGGTTTTAAATCACTGTGCAAGAGAAGTTGAAGCTCCGTGAGATATCAAACAAAGATCCAGAAATGCTTGCAATAAGAACTCTGAGGAGAAAGAGCTTTTAGATATAAAGAATCTCTTGTGGGTGGGTACACCCAACATCTTCCAAGAAAACAAAGTGGCACAGAAGGTTTAAAACTTGTAGCATTTTATCAAGATACTTGTTTGTAAATGAGAAATAGATGTTGTGTAACTGTGTGACATGTTTTCTAAAAGACTGAACTTTCATTTAAAGGTGATTAAGAAACACTGGACTAAGTAATAATTCCCTTACTCTCACCTTAAGATCTTGCTAAAGGTTCACCGTCATTACTTGGGTTAAAAAGATTGGTCCAGCTCACTTGTGGTAGGATTGTTTTGAAATTAAGTCTTTATTTTCTGTTTTTCAGGTGGTGAAACTCTCTGAAATAGTAAATTTAGCAAAACAAGCTCAAGTGGATGTTAAATTTCAGTTGCCAATTTGATCTGAGAGCTGTCATGCCAGTGTCTAACATGTTCTCTGAAATACTATGTTCTGTGGGATGTTTTTAATTTTTCTTGTGTGTGGAGGTTTTGACTGTTTGACAGGCGCACAAACTGAAGTACCTGGTCTTTAATGTTAACAATTGGAATGGTCAGAGTTCTTGTAAGAGCTTGTATTGCTGATATTTAGTCCTTCTTAGTTGTTGTTCTCAAGCCTCCAGCTTCTGCTGCAGAATGTCACTTGCAATATACTTCTGCGTTGTCCAAAGTAAAGCTTCTGGTTGAAAAATAATTATTCTGAATAAATTCTGAAGTTACCTTACTTGTAAATTTGTATTAGCCTTGGTTAAAAGTAAATATGACTAGATTATCTAGTTGTCCATGTGGAGAAATGTATAGAAACGGTATTTTATACTGGAGACAGTTGTACTTAGTATAATGGACATGAACAAACCGATCATTATTTATGAACAGGTGCAGTTGAACTTGATCAGAATCATTTTTAGAAGTGCTTCACTGAAGTGGCTGGTAACTCTTCTGGACAACATGTTTAATCACTACAAAAATATACTGTAGCACTTAGATTTTCACAATTTCTGGTCCTTACAAAAAAGTATTGTGTAGTTTTATATATGAACGTGCATTTACTGAACTTCAAGGAGACAGAATACAGAGAGAATTAAAATGTCTATTGTACATCGCTAATAAAATTGTACATTAATAAAATGTCTCTCAGAGCTTCTGCTGTCTTTTTCTTCTTAGGTTGCCATTTTTATAAATTTCATAAACTCATGGATTAAACCATAATTTAAGATAGCAAACCAAAAAATTTTTGGAAGTAAATTTGTGTTAGCACATAAGTTGATTTTTTTTCCCTCTTGAATTACATTGTGTAATTAAAACCATGTGTGCTCACAGTGTATTGAAAAGTTTGGACAGATATCATATGTACAGCATCTTGCTGAAGTGGCCGAAACCGGTCTCTACGCAAACAAATATGCAGGAAAATGTTGCTTCTACTGACAAAGCTACTACTAGCCACTAATTTTTGTCACCTTACAATGCTGTTGATTTTGCTGTTACAGGGAACTTGGAACTTGGCTGATGATACATTTACCATTTGGTAATCTGACATAATTTGGAAACCATTACTCATTTTCTGTTAGTACATTTCTTGTTTAAAATGCTAGTTTCTTGGCTAGCGATAGTGTGGTTTTATCAGGAAATAATGAAGACTTGTCTATGATGGCATTTCAAAATGGAAATCCTATAATCAGGTAAGTACTTAAGGGTTATATGAAATGTAGGGGAGCTTACAGTTTTTCATATGCAGTTTTGAGGTATGTAGAAACTTTAGACTAGGGTAGTGTATTTCAGTAGCTTTTTGGCAGTACTAAAGAAAACCAGGAGAAATTAAACTCTCTCTGAATGTTGTGATTGATCTCTCACAACTGACTACTGTGTGCTGTCGACCCAGTGTGCTAAATTGGGTTTGTGGGTGTGCTTGGAATTGCTTTTATTCAATGGCCTTGAATAAATTTGCAGAGATAACTAGTTTGAATAGGTTTGTTAAGCATTCCATAATTTAGAGAATATAAGTAATTTCTAGCATGTGGGTTTACTTCTAGCCTTACTTTTTAACTTTTAGAATCTCTGTGGAATGATAGTGATCCAGGTTCATAAAGATGTCATTCTTTTTTAAACACACCTAAACATAGCAGCCTATTTCTTTCTAAATCAAAGGGAGGAACAGTAAGAAAAAATTACTGTGTGTTGCCAAAAATGACAAATGGAAATGGGCTTTTAGTACAAATACTGGACTAGGATGGAGGGAAAGCTAGATCATGCTGTTAATCCAGAAATTCCTAATACCCTATTTGAACTGTTAAATGCAGTTGGAGTAGGGGAGAGGGATCAAAGGCAAAAAAGTCATTTCCGTCTTGGAGGGGAATGCAAAGTATCGACTTTCTCAGTAATGTATTCGCAGGAACTAGACCTGACAAAGAGCAGTGTTTTACTGTTAGGGTAAATTCAAAGGCCATAGTTTTCCTTTCAACATAAGATGAAGAATATGTGAAGAATGTGGGATAGGAGGGTGGACGCATACAGTTTGCTGACCAGAGTGTTCAGAATGTACCAAATCACTCTTAACACTAAAATAACTGTATAGAGTGGAAGTTGGTTTAAGTGATCTCAGCAACACTTACAGCATCGTAATCTGAATACTTCTTAATTAGAAAGAACTGAATTTCCCTTTGGAAGCTGCAGTGTGTAATGGGTTGATACACGGTGTCACAGTTAGGATGGGATGCATGTGGACAGTAACACGAAGGACTGTGACCAGGATTGTGCATGTAGATGACAGGCACGCTGCTTTCCCAGGGTAAGGGTCTGGAAACACTGTTTCTTATCTCACTTGAAGAAACAGAATTAGTGATTGGCTGATTAGTGTTAAGTGTTTTGAAACTAAATAAGCATATGGAGATTGCTCTAATTAACAGGGTAGTAGAGGGCTACGGGACCTTTTAATTACGTGTATGTGTTAAATCGTTCTTCAGGCTGTTTTGCCTGTATCAAGGCATGTTGCAGTCAAGGAATATTAATCCATATGGTGTGTAGTTGTTAATTTAAAGGCCCAAAGCTGAGGTAGGAAGGACTTACAAACTTCCTTATCTGTATTGTATTGCAATGGTAATAATCAAAGATGTGTAAGGATGGAAACTTACTAAAGTATTAGTGTACGCAGCCAAAAGCAAAATCTAACAAAGTAAACAAAGCATGAAAAATGTGTAAACAACTTACAACTTCACAGAAGCAGGAATTTTAATGGCAGTAAAAGGAGTTTGCATTAAGTGACTTGCTGCCTTTTGATGCAGTTGTTACTAATGCAGAGTTTAACTGTTTTGAAGTATCATAAAAGCAAATGCCTTTTTGTAAGAATAGTGTCACTACTACTGACTTTGGAATTTCAGAATCGTCTGTCTCGCCATCTACAGCTAGCTCAAGTGTTAGACTTGTGGCATGTTTTGATCAACGTGCTTGAAGACGGCTGTGGTGAAAATTAAGATAAATCTTATTCTATAAGTATTCAAAAAGGTTAAGTCTCATTTTCTATTTTTTTTTCCTCTTATCTACTGAACCAGTTTCTATTTTATGTATTAAACCATTTTCTACTGTGATACTTCAGTGAGTAATTGACTTGCATGGAAAGTCCCATAAGCAGGGAAGGATGAGGCAGTCAGGTGTTTTTTTTTTTTTCCCCCAGGATGAGGAGGGAATAGGATTAAAGTCACAGAGATGTGGTAGATGATATGAGGCCAGAAAACACTTTTGCTCACAAAACCAAAAATCAAAGACAGACCTTACTGAGGAATGATTTCTCAACAAAGAATTTTTTTCTCCTCTTTATCTGACTCCAGATTTCATGTGTTAAAATACAAGAAACTCTACAGATGTTTACTGAGACAGAAGGAGTGGTGTGTGGGCAGTAGAAACACAGTGTTGGGGATAGTTTATTCCTAATACAAAGTTGTGGTCTTTTTTGACCCCAGGGCAGATAATTTCTGGAATGCTGTCTTTGTTTTCCCAGGTGGTAATGAGCTCCTTGGTTCTAGGAAGGCAGAAATTCTTCACAGTGCAGGAGAGATGCTGGGGTGTTGTGTATTAGACACAGCGTGGGAAATGAGAAAGGATCTGAATGGGTACAGCCTGAAAAAAAGACTTCACTACAAATAACATAATGCTGTATTTTTATTGTTTTTATAATTCACCCAGATTCTGTGTGAGAGAGAGCATGCCAGTAGTTTTATAGGTGTATATCTACATCTGTGTATGTATGTATGCATATGTATTTATAAACATTGACAGCAAGATTAATGTGTATAAATTTGGGAGCAGTGCTTATCAGTTCACTGCAGTACCAAGCGCACTGCATTAATGGTAAACATCCTCATTATTCATGGCCCATTTAAACAGACAAGATAAATTACTTGGGGGAAAGAAACAGTATTGCTTCTCGTTTTGAGACTCGCTTGAGAGATAAAGGTGATGCACAGTCCTTGCACTACGCGTATCTTTGCCACTGCTTTGTTATCTGTTTAAGCACCACTTGTAGAAGGTCTGGGTCAGCAGAGCTGTTGGTAGCTTTGGGAGTGAGCTGCGTGCTCAGCACTTGAGAAGTTCAGGCTACAGAGAGAATGGGATGGTGGTCACTGAAAAATTAACACCATACCCAAAGGACAAAACAATTCTAGGAGCTAGCAGTAAGAAGGCTCTTTCCTCCTCTTTTTCCTCACTTTTGATCTTGCCTACACTAGGCAACATCAAATCTTTTCACTGAAAAGAGCCATAGCAGATATTGGATGTGAACTGCTCTTGTGTCCAAAACAGAAAGGCAGTGATATAAAAAGTAATCAGGATGGGCATGAGGGGTCCTCAGCTTGAATCAAGGATCAAGGAATTGCGTAGGTTGGAAAAGACCCTTAAGATTACCAAGTCCAACCCTTTAGTAGAGCAGACATACAATAGATCTGAAGCAAATCCGTCACTCCTAGCTGGCACAGAAGTCCATTGCCTCTCTTAAATTTTCAACCTCTTTGACAGCAGAAACTAAATTCCTTCGAGTTCTCCGAGACTGCTACTCTCAAAAGCATAGTCTGCACTCCCAAATTACAGAGGATTTAAAGGGAGCGAAAACCATTGTGCTGTAAAAAGAAAATAATGCAGTAAAAAAAAAAAAAGAGGAGAGCAGGCTAGAACTACAGCTGGATGATCTTTGGGGTTAGCTATGTTGTATTTGGGTTTCATTATCTGAAAGTTTTACTGAAGTCTTCTGTGCTTTCCCAGCTCATGTTGCTCTGCTGTCCTTCACTGTGGGAAGCTGTGACCTTGTCAGAGGGCAGCTTGTCAGCTGGCTCTGCCCTAGCCCTCTGCCTCCACTGTCAGCTCCTTCCAGCCAGGTGCTCCTTCAGGCAGCCTGCTGGGCTCACGCTTCCCTCCTCCAAGTTGTGTGCCTGGCATCAGTGTCATTGTGCTGCGTGGATACCAGGACATCGTTTTCTATCAGCCAACAGCCCCAAAGCTGCGTTTTACCTTTCCTTTTATGCAACCTATATTGCATTGCCCTGTGTTATCCATTTGCCATCTCATTAATTTACGTACTTCACATAGGCTAACAAGGCTTCTCACATGCCTGGCTATTTATATTGCTCCTGAAAGTGCAAGTTTGTTGGAAGTATCCTGTTTTACTTATAATTACACAACTTAATCGATAATATCACTATCAGCGTATCTTCTCGTATCAGATCTGTAGTTTTCTGCATTTAAGGATTCTTACCAGTTGACATGCACACTAGAGGAGTTAAATCAGCCCAAACATGCTGGAGCAATGTGACTTTCTGTTTAACGTAATTATCTCACCCATTAGATTAACAGACAGACAGAACTGTATCTGAGGCTTTTATCTATTTTCAGCTTTCATTTTCTTCTGTCTTCACCACTTTTTCTTGTTCTCTTTTAATTCGAACAAATCTATATTTGACCATTCTGAGGAATGTTACCCATTTTGAGAGATGCAGGACTTGGGGGTGACTGGAGCAACTCTCATTTAAGTAGGGGCTTAGAGAGCTGGGATTGTCCTTCCTGGAGAAGTGGAAGCTCATGGGACCTTATCCATGTGGATGAATGCCTGACGGGACGAGGCTCTTCTTATTCGTTCTTAGGGACAGGATAAGAGGCAATGGCCACTGTGAGGGTGGTCCAACACTGGCACAAGTTGCTTAAAGTTTGTGGAGCCTCCAGCACTGGAAGTATTCAAAACCTGGGACAAGACCCTGAGCAACCTCTAGTTGGGTGAAAGGAGTCTTTGTCAATACAAGCTGGTAAATTCAGCCTGAAATTAAGAATATTTTTCCAATAAGACTAATGTTTGCTTTTTTTGTTTTGTTTTGTGTTTTTTTAGCTGTATTTATTATTTTTCATACCTATTTTACCACTATTTCCTATTAGACCAGGAAAGGTTAGCTTGAAGTGTAGGATTCCCTCACCACTGATGTCTGTAATAGCACTTTTCATAGGATGAAAGCTTCCAAAATGAGACTCAGAAAAATTTCTTGCAAAGGAACAATTATTTTAAATGTAGTCTTAGGGGTTTTTTTGCCTACTTAGAGACTTACTCTCCCTTGCCAAACTTGAATATTTTTGGATGACCATTTTCCCCATTTTTGTTGCACTTAAATGGGAGGGAGAGAAAGTCCACAGCTTGGATGATAATTGCTCTGCTGAGCTGTGTTTTCGATTCATGTTCCAGCTGCTGGGTCATAAGGAGCAGTTTGAAACGCAGAACAGACAGAAGGATTCCCAAGGGGAGTGTCAGCTCTACTTTTCCATCAGATGAGGGACTGAATGGGGCACTTGAGGGAGCTGTTCACCTTCCCGTGGAAGTGGTGAGGAGAAGGAATACCCACCAGTCTCAAGAAAAAGGAACTAAATGAAAAGAATATTTTTAGAAAAACTGGCAATAATTTGTTTTAATGGAAGCCTGTGCTTTTATAACTCTGCAAATAGCATCGTTTGAAATACATAAAGCAAAGCCATGCTAGGGGTAGATTTTCTCCTTCTTATGCTAGAGTTACTACTGGAATGAGCCTAAATATATTCTTTATAGATTTTGAAAGTCTGCTTTCAAGGCATGAGGGCTTTTTGCACAGAACTGTAGAGTGTATAGCCTGTACCTGCAAGTAAATGCCATAGTTGCAGGAGAAAGGGATGAAAAGTGGCAGGAGGACAGCGTCCGATTCTTTTGAGAATCAGAGGGGAAAACTAAGCTTAAGCAAAGGGAGCATCAGCTTCGCTCCAGGTTTTCCAAGGGTGCCTGAGGTCTCCCGATCAGACCCTTGATCTAAATCTGCACTTGAGAAGAACCTGTCTCTGTTGATGCTATGAGAGGCCCTCAGCATTAAGCTTGGCTTATGCCCCTCTTTGATTTCAGAAGCTACCAGTGCCTGGCAGTTTATTGGGGTAGCTAAGTATCTTTCACAGGCAGGTCCTTTGCTCTTTCTTGGTTTCACTATGAACGGCATCCAATTACTGAAAGAAGGGCTGGTAGTCAGTGGGAACAGGGAACACCAAGTATGAGGAGTAGAGATAAACCCTGTAGATCATTTAGCCATGTGGAGATGCCTCAGGGGCTTTGCATGAACACCCTCAAAATGCCAGTCCCTGTGCTGGTAGAAATGGGATGAAATCTCCTAAAAGTAAGCCAGGTTCTAGTTAAAGCAAATAAAAGAAATGGGCCTAAACTAGAGGACTCTGTCATACATGTTTATAAAGATGCGTTAGGAAAACAATAGAGAACTACATTTTTCTCATCTATTCCAAGATAATGTCTCCTTCTTACTCTGTACTTGGCCATGCTTGTTTGCCCAGCTCACACTTTCCATTCCATGACTGATTAAATATGCTAATATTTAAACTCTTCTTTGAGGTCTTCATAGGATCCCCTCAGGATTTAAATCTTCCCCAGGTTAGTAATGAACAAATCATTAATCCATCAAGACTTGTAAAGTTCTTCTATCCCTAAGAAGGCAAGGTGGAAATAGTGAAGTGAAACAACTCTAAGCTCTCAAGCTTATGTTTCCTCTTACTGTACAAACTGTCAGTCATACATGATACAAGAAATTAATGTGAGTTGTTTATTAATCGTTTCTGGCTGACATTAGGCTTGTTAGTACCTTCTTTCTTCATAGAAGCAGCAACCAGCTGGGATAAGTGACTTCTTGCTAGGCCATGTCTATCCCAGAGGGATATATACCGTGCTGGAGGGGAATAAGGAGGGGCTTGCGATGGCTTTTCTCCTTCACTGTGCAGCCCCAGTCTTGGGAGGACCTGGGAGACATGGACCAACCATCAGACTGCAGGTGGGGATCAAGCATCTTTATTGTGATACTGGAGGGATGAAAGCTGTGAATCAAAACCCACTGAGGCAGATGTGTGTGTGGGTGCTGGAATTGTTCTCCACTGGCCTGGAAAATCAGGGCAAAAAGATTGGTTTCTCAAAGAGCCAAATGTGTGATTTTCTAGACATAAGTAATTTCTCAGCTGTCAGTGACAGCTCCTATTTAGGAGGATCCTGTTCTGTAGCTGCAAATGAGAAGAGCTTCTTGGCAGCCAGCCAGCAACACAGCTACTTCATTTACCAAGGAAAAGTTTGAGGAAATGTGAAAGTTTTCTAGAAAGCAGATCTGCAATACAGCACACTGTTTCTCCTTCATGCAACAGAAAATCCAAGAAAAAAAGGATCACAGAAATATATTTCGTGTACCCGGATTCTGAACCACGCAAGAATCTAGCTGCTAAAGTAACTAGAATATGCAGACTGGCTCTGCATTTACCTTAGTTCCTCCTCTCTTGAGTGTCTTTGTCTGTAACTGACAGCCCTTGGACCACCTTAGATCTTCTTGATTTTAAGGCAATCAGGTTCTTGCCCTTTATGTAAGGTAGACTGGTTCTAGACTGCTATACCTGGAGCCCTGCCAAATAAATATATAGAAAAAAGGTAATTTCCTGTATGTCTTCTCCTGGGACGCATCTCACTGCCTGGAGAGGGAGTAAAAAAATCTCTCCTACAGGAGATCTTTAGCGGTTGGATGTCTGTACACAAAGATACCAGTGCCAGCTGCAGGATGATGATTGCAGCCCTACAGGCTAATTGTCTCGGAGATAAAACCTGTCAGATCATGGCATTGCTGAGAGCTCAGAGGCCACATCAACAAGACACTTGCAGCCAAGCGACTGGGAAGAGACCATTTTATTAACGATGGTCCTCGCTGCTTTTAGAGATTCGCCTCATAAAACATGCCCTCCACGCTGCCTGCTGACACCTGTCAGCTTTATGGACTCTGCAATGAGTCAGCCAGTGAACTGGGCTCAGAAATGTAAATTTGCATGGGAACAATAATCATTATGTGACCCTAATGACGTGCATTTCAGACAGTCATCTTCCTTAAGCATAGGCTCGCAGGGCACTGCGTACCCTCCCACTCAACCTCAGCTTACCCCAGCTGGTGGAAGAAAAATTCTGTGTTTTTTTGTCCCTTAGCGTTACCCTTGTGTGTTGTTTAATAACTGGGGATTTTGGAAGACCCGGGTTATCAAAGTTTGCATTCTCACCTCCTGCACAGTTGCCCATGCCTTATTCCCAACAACTCCGCTGTCTTTCCTTCACCATGCCAATTTTTTGGTCATTCCTCTAAAACTTCTGCAATGCCCTTTGGCATTTCTAGCCTGATGTTCTGCAGCAGAAGGAAAATGAAAATTTAGTGCAGCATTAAGTTAATTAAACTTACCATCAAATTAATAACACAAGGAATACTGGGCAGACTGCATTATTCATTTTCATGTTTTATTCAGTAAAAACTCCATTTTTAATGCACTTAGTGTTACTGCAGGATTTCTTCCGTGCTCTGTTAGATTTTCATGGAAACCTTTTACACACAGGGTTGCTGGGGTCCTGTATATAAAGTCAATGTAATTTTCACTCAAGTGGTAGAAGAGTCATAATTAATAGAAGAAATGAGATATCTCTAGTTTCTGGGAAAGCAAAAATTAATCAAGAATGGGGGATCAAATTAATTTTAATTCATCACCTTATCTGGTATCTTGGTTCCTAGAACTCCTACTATTCTCCCTGCCCTTCCCCTCCCCTCCCCAGTTTTCTTCTACCAACAAAGTGTGAGTTCACCTCTTAAAGGCTTTTCTAAAGATCTTGGTGCTGAAGCCTTGCTGCACCATCACGGCACATTCCAGCATTATCTCTACAGCTCTGCTCCTGACCACGCTGCAAGATATCATTATTTATGAATGCATACTACACGGTATGAGGTTAGGACTGTGAGGCTATGTGCTCCATCAGGTTGATTTTTCTTTAAGTGCAGCCAAGCAATACCTGAATAACATGGTTCAAAGACCTACGGTTCTTCCATTCTAAGAGGACTGTGGATTATGGTCCAAAAGATCCAGCGTGAAATGAAATTATGGGTGCAATAACCCAATATATGCTCTGGAAAGAGTCAGTAGGAATGTAATTTCCCTTTGAGAAAGGAAGGAAATTAAAGAAAACTGAAACCATGGCACAGAGGCAGCATTATTAAGAAGGAAGGCATAAGGAAGGAATCACTAGGAAATGTGCAGGTCTTGCTGCAACACAGTACAAGGGAGAAAGAGAGACCAGCTGAGCCTATTAGATGCTTCCTTGCTAAATTGTTACTTTTATTAAAGATTATTGTTGATAAAAGAACAGGTAGACCTTCAAGGAAAAGCTGCTGCTGGATGACAATGTTGAGGGTCAAACTTGATGCCTTGCCTGGTGTAACGTGCACAGATGCAATTAAACTAGCAAAGCCTCCTTCTTTCTGAATTCCCCTGTTCAGAGGAAGAAGGGACCAGACTGCTCAGTCTCTGCAGAAAAGCACCCACCCAGACTCCTCAGAATTGCTTTATTTCCCTATGAGCCTCCAGAATTTTTTGCATGTGAACCTTCATCCATTCCCTAGAGTTTTTCCAGATACCACCTAAATTTGACAGCAGGAGAAAAGAAAAAAAGTAAAAATCAGTCATTTAACAGTGCACAAAATATTCTGATGCCTTACTATTAAAAGAGAAGTAATTTGAAAGACAGACACGCATCCAGTGTGCTGAGTCTCTGAGTCATTGTTGAACCTGCTGGGGAAGAGGTAGCTGTGGGGAAAGATCCCCAGCATCTGTAGTGGGTGAAGCTGGAAGAGAAGGCGAGACACTGCAGTTGCTGGGGTTGGCTTCCCCACACCCAGCTGCCTCTGCATTTAGGAGGCTGTGGTGTCAATGCAGCTGAGGAACCGTGAAGGCATCCAAAGAGCCTTGGGCATGGTGGAAACCCTTTTCTACACCTTGTTCAAGCTTCAAAGTGCAGAAGGGCTCTTGCAATACTATTCTTCTGCCTTCAATCCCTTTCCACTGGGGCTAGAGCAAGATGTTATGCACAGGCCAGCAGAGATGGATGGTTTTAGGGGAGAGACTGCATCAGATTCTGGGTTTTCCAGAGCTGGAGAAGGGTTTCTTCATGAAATACACATCCATGTGAGTGCCTGTGTGTGGAGCCTTCTATATCCAGGACAAGAAAGCATCATATCCACCTCTGCTCTTCAGCTTTTTCTCCACTTCTCTCCTCTACCTCCTTCTGCCACCTGCCCCTATCCATGTTCAGCAAAGTCTTTGAATTTGTAATGTTATTGTTCCTGACAGTTGTAAATAATGTTCAAAGTCTTCATTAAAAAAAACCCACCCACCCACCCAAGGCTGCTAAGGGTAATCTTCTAGACCAGATTCTTTATTTCCTTTTAAAGCAGAGTCTTTTCTAGTTCTTAGCCACTTCATGAACTTTTATCTTCTGTACTGACATCCTTGTAGCCTGAAGATTGATGGACCTTACCAACACACTTCAAGCCAGAAGCCTGGGAGCATCTTCAGCACCAAAAAACCCACTCCGTTCCTGTGGTGATTTGAAGAAAGGTGCAAAATATTTTTGTAGAGTGATATTCAAGTACAGCAGTGGTTGGAACAGAGCTGCTGTGTCCAGGAGGGGAATTCACATGGCACCTAACCAGTGAAGGAGGGAGAGCTGTGTATCTCTAAGTGGGATTATCATCCTTTATCAGTCTGAGTATGGGAGATGAGAAAGAATCACGGGTATTCCTGAAATAACTGTCTACCTGTGATTTGCTTTAAGCCCAGCGGGCAACTAAGCACCACACGGCTGCCCACTCCTGCTCTGTTGGGATGGGGGAAAGAATCAGAAGGGCAAAAGAGAAAACTCATGGGTTGAGATAAAAATAGTTAAATAAGTAAAGTAAAAGCTGTGCATGCAAACAGAGCAAAACAAGGAATTTGATCACTGTTTCCCATCAGCAGGCAGGTGTTCAGCCATCTCCAGGAAAGCAGGGCTCTGTTGTGCATAATGGTTACTTGGGAAGACAAAACTCTTCCTCGAGATTTATATGCTGAGCATGATGTCATATGGTTTGGAACATCCCTTTGGTCACTTAGGGTCAGCTGTCCCAGCTGTGTCCAGTACAGCATGACAGCGACAGCAGTGATTCCCTGCTCCTTGATATGCATAAGCTGGGACCCTCTCCTCTTCCCTTTAGAAGAGAAGGTGTGAGAAAACATTTCATTCTTTTTAGTAACTTATCAGGATTATTTCTCAGGAAATAAGAGATCTGATTTCTAAGTCCTCTTTAACTCAAAAAGACTTGAACCTATGTTGCCTCTTTCACAATTTTGCTAAATCTTGCAAACCACGATAACAAAAAAAATATAAATCCATTCAAGGCTAGCCATTTACTGCTTGGAAAAGCCTGGCTGCAAAGACTGCATAACGATAACGTTTCAAATATAAAGAGATTTCAGGAAGCGGAGACCTGTAACAGCAGGAGACAGAAGGTGCTTTCAGGAATTCCTCGTCCCGTGTTCTCAACCAAGTCCTGACCTTACACATCATCTGCCTCCATCAGAATGTTTAACCCCAAACCAGAGGGCTCTCGGTCCTGAAGGGGTAGAATAGGATGACTGAGCCACAGACTGTAAGGTGCAGGGCTGGAATGAGGGTTTGGCTCAGGAGCTGCTGAGGGTCTGAGCAGGAGCTGTTTGAATGACTGCAAGTTGGACCCTTGCACGGAGGGAAGGTCCTGCCGACAGCTGCTTGGAGGCGTTGACCCCAATGTAGGTACCCGCTGTGGTCAGGAAATAGCAGGAGTTGCAAAGTTCTCCTGCACTGGCAGCTCCTGTGCCATTTGCTGGTTGCTCAGGTTTGCAGGGCTCCCATGTACAGGGCAACTCTTGCCTTCCCTAAATACCCACCTCCCTCTGACGAGTCACATCCCATAGCAAGAATATTTGCCTAAAAGCAGCAACCTGGCCATGGCCATGGGTAATGGAAGGACGTGGTGGTAAAGCACGTGTTCATATGCTGGCCTGCTTTGAGGACTTACACAGACAGAGATTTTGCTACTGAAAGGTAAGGTGAACATAGGTAATGACACACTGACATACTGCTCAGGGCTTTGCAGCATCTTATGCATGACCACACCTATGAAACAGAAACTTATTATACAATGACAACTCACTAGCTCTATAAAATGGGGTTTAGTTTACAACATGTAGTGTGGGCTCATTAATCGGTCAGGTATTTTTCATTTATTGGCCATTCCGCTTGGCTGATTGATGACATGCAGCTCCAGATACCAACTCTGCCAAAAAATGCAGAGTGAAATGACCAGAAAAGCCACATCACGCAGCTAGAAAGTGCATTGTTGTCTTTGGACCTAGAGGCGTGGATGGCCTCTAGGTCCATCTCAGCTTCATGGTCCTCTCAGCTTCTCTGTGCTCATTCCTCAGCACAGCTTCATTGGTGAATGAAGATCTGCACCTTCTGCATCCAGCCTGGAGATGAGGCTCTTGCAACAACAACTGCTTTGCCTTTTGCACAGTTGTCTGAGTAGTGTCCTCAGGAGAAAATTCCAAATGGTGACAGTTCATAGTCATGAATTATACAATCCACTGCTTTTGCATTAGGACTTTACAGCAGCCATGGAAATCCAGGGCTGACAGTTCAAAGCAACTCTCCTGTGCCTCTTTTGTTGCAAACATGGGAAGAGAGGCAATGTTATGTACTCCAGCGGGCTGTTGGGATGAATAAATAGATGCTTTTAGATGCGAAGTTCATACAATGGTATTTGAGGCTGCTGTTTAGTAATTAATTCTGTGAATAATAAGGCATCGCTGAAAGCATTCAAGTTCTACATAGTAACTCTGGATGAGGGCTTTGAGAGAGACTTGCAGCAATAATCATAAATGACAGCACTGTTTTGGGGAGGCGGAGAGTGGAGTAGTGCAAATTAAGCTCTGATTTTGTTTTTTGATGCTTACCTAGTTTATTTGGGTTGCTAGGATGAAACTCATAATCAATTAGCAGGCCATAATGGATATATTTTCATTATGGCACCAGGAGCCTTATATCTTCCTCTCCTGTATTATTCACACAAATGGATGGGCAAATAAGTGATCTACTACAGCATGCACATCCCAGCATATCTGCATAACTTAAAACCACATTGAGGTTCAGACAAAGTCTCCACTAAAGGCTGAAATTTTGGATTATTGGAGAAGTGTAACCACTTGCCACATTCCTTTTGACTCATGCACTAGGAGACTGCTGGACACAGAGGTGCCAAATACCTGCTTCCTGAGAGGCCTTGAGTTGCCTTCAGGATGGACATCAGGATCCTCTTCTTCTCTAAACAGTCCAGGGGACATGTTCTCACTACAGGGACTGCACAGTCACCACTGAAAGAGAGAGGATGCTCATATTTTTGTGCCAAAGACAAGACAGACGGGTGTTATGCCAAAATCACCTGTTTGTGTAACAGTGGTCTTGAGGCTAATGCTCTGTGAGGAATCCAGGTAGAACTATTCCAAATTATTCACAGGTCTTCCAAATATTATGGGAGGTGTTTCCCAATTTCTATTTTAAAATATTTATTCTACCACGGAACTATATATTTGCATTTACTGAAAGTCAGTTGGGGATGATTTTTACATATTTCTGAAGATTTCATTTATAAGAGCTTGAAGATGAGTTCTCTGCAGTGCTTTCCGAGAAGTCTGTAAAGACAGGACTGTAAATTGCATTTTATGGGAGATGTTGACGTGTGCAATGGCAAAACAGGGAGCATATAGGAAAAGCCCCAGTGCTTCCTTGGTGAGCTGGATCATTGCTCTGCCTCTTCCACAGAGGTGACGCATGAAAGCTTTTCAGGTGAGTATTTCCCTGCTCCCGTGCTCCTTATTTTCGGGGTAGCTGAACTGTGACTCAGAGCCTGCGTGATAAGAGCTGAAACTTTGGTTGGTGAGAGATGGGTTTTTTTCTGGACTGTGCATGTAAATTGCTGTTTGACATCAACTGCTGAAAGGTCTGACTCTAGATGTCCCAACCTGAGGACTTCAGGTTTGCAGGTGTCCCTTGGCATCTTGTATTGTTGCTTCTTCTCCTACCTGCAAAATGACTAAATGCTTCCTTGGCATGAACGAGCATGAAGAAATCAATAATGATGAGTCCATACAAACATTTTGGTGGCCAGAGCAGGGCTTAAATACCACACTACACATCTGGGGGTGAACTCTGAGCAACAAGAAGAGAACAACGCGCTGACTTGCTGCGTATGGGCTGAGCACTATCCAGGGTGTGCAGTGAATGAGGCAAGTGCCTTAAGGCAAAAAAAAAATCTATGAAGTTATGTGATTACATACTAGAACAGTACAGGTAAGCAGAAGGGGTGAAATGGAACCTGCACAGAGCTGCTTTTGCTGTGTTATTTGCCACAACTTCCCTGGGATGCTACTGCTTGTTCCCCAGCAGCTCTGCCTTAGGGCTGCAACAGGCACTTGAGGAAATGAAGTGTATCCTGAAAAATACTTATGGGGTTTATTTACCTTATATTGTCTTCATCTGTGTTCTTATGGCTACAAACAGACTGGCGTCTGACTGTAAATGTGTACATATAGTTCTTGACCTGGATGACTTTTGTTACTCTTTCCTATACCCATTCACCTTGTTAGCATTTTGACAACTACTGAATTACTGTTTTATTCTTTTGTATCTTACAGCAAGGTTGTTGATTCCAGATAGGGAGATGAAAAGAGAAAAGAGCTCATGGTTTCCATCTGTTGTAAAACTTCTCACTAAAATTGTTGCCCTATAAAGCTGCACCAAACTTGCTCTGAAACACTGCTTAAGAGAGGAGGAGGGAAATGAACTGCTTTTACAGAGTGTCTTTAAGGAAAAAGGAGAAAAAAGATGGATATTATTGCACCGAGATGTAAAGATTTGACACTGATTAGGGGTACGGTGGAAGAGTCCTCCCCTTACAGCCTGCTGTCATTTTGAAATTGTTGCTCTGCAGTAGACACTAACAAAACAAAGTTTGACTACTTTAGAAATTACAAATTTTCTTTCTATTTTTAACAGGGGGGGATTTTAAGGTTACCAGAGTAACACAGTGAATATCAATTAAAAAAAGGTACATCTTGAGAATACATTAGATTTTGTTCTAGGAGAGAAATAAGCTGGCTTTAAGCCATCGTGCTCCACGGGCAAGTGCAGGGCTTTGAAATCACCAGCAAATTGGGACACATTACTACCATTGCCTGACCCACACTGGAGTCCCAGGTGCTATTCTGTAATTAACATCTTTTCAAAAATGCTAGAAAAAGATATCAGAAAAGAATCTCCTTGTGGGGTGTCCACTTCGCTAGTAACCAGTGAACTCTGATTGCTACCTGAATAACTGAAGGCCAGATTGAGTCCAGGCAACCTGTGCTTAAGATGGACTTTCCTAATGTAAATCTAACAATAATCCAGCAGGAGACAGCAAGCAGCTAAGAAAACACAAGATCTGAGTCCTTTTCCAGCTTTCTATCTGTTGCCTGCATTGACAAAGCATGTGTGTTAATTCATCCTTTGATACCTCTAAGTGCTCATCCAAATGAGTTTAATGGTCTAAACTACTATTCATCAAACTTTTTGCAAGCCTAACATCCTTTCCATTGTAGCTGTCTTATTGAGATAGCCCAGCTACACCCTTTATACTTTTAGTTATTGGTAGCAGCTCCGTTTCTCAAAGTGGGATAGGAGAGACAGTTGCAGAGGTGCATACTTAGAATCATAGAATCACTAGGTTGGAAAGGACCCATTGGATCATTGAGTCCAACCATTCCTATCAATTGTTAAACCATGCCCCTCAGCACTTTGTCCACCGGTCTTTTAAACACCTCCAGGGAATGTGACTCGACCACCTCCCTGGGCAGCCTGTTCCAGTGCCCAGTGACCCTTTCCATGAAATATTTTTTCCTATTGTCAAGCCTAAACCTCCCCTGGTGGAGCTTGAGACCATTCCCTCTTCTCCTGTCCCCTGTCACTTGGGAGAAGAGGCCAGGACGCTGGTGGGGAGCTTGTTTCCTGCCCTGGAGCAATACAGCTGCTACTGGAAGTCGCTCAGCATACCTTGGTTTCCCTGGTTTTCTTCTCCAGGTTTTAATGATACAAAGGAAAATAATACTTTAAAAACCTACATGCATACAGTTTTATGACATCTCAGAAGTTTTTCTTAAAATTTTTCTAAATTTTCCGTGATTCCTATTGAACTTTTTTTTTTGGAGGCCTGCAGGATTGCAGATTAGCGCTTTGCTTTGCACACGCAGGGTACCTGCAGTGCTTGCTGGTCCCCAGCCTCAGATGTTTGTTTCCATCCTTCTTGAAACTTACTCATGTGTCCTTTCTGCATTCTCTGGCTTAGCAAAGCATACTGCAGCCCGGGCGAAGTTTGTTTTGTTTTTTTAAATATTCTGTTTGCCTTAAAACGTCTCTGTAGAAATCTTGACAAGAAAAGCTTGCAGTAGTTTTCCTTGGCCCACCTGTGAGCCAGACCAACTAGATAGTTTTCAGTTATTTATTTTTGAAAAGCTTCTCACCAGCATTATTCACAGAGGTGTTCATCCTTCTCGGATCATCTGAATCCAATTCAGAAGCTACTTTTTTTGTTTATGAATCGTTATTTTAAATTCCATCTCATTTAAACCATATATTTACTCTCCGGTGGATTAACCATAAACAAGTATAATGGAGCTTGAAGCAGAAGAGCAGCATGAAGCCCACGGTAAAGCCATACCAATTTTGTGGAATAATCTTTTTTGTTCAGGGATTTAGTGTTCAAATAAAGGCATCTTTATTATTTTCTCTTTTAGAAGATGCTTCTTACTGAAATGCAATTTACTCTTCCTTTCAGGAAGGTCAGTTCTGCAGATGACTGAGCGGTGCCATATTAAGACAAACAACTTGTCTTTCAAAAGGAAAACTAGAGATAGGTGTCTGTTAGAGTTTGAAGCACTATCTAGGGCAGTCAGCAGTCATCCTTTTCTCCCTTCTTCCTTTGAACATTTTATCCATCAGATTCATGCCTCAAGTTGACCTAATCCTTGGAGATGTGTTCCAAATGCCCCAGGTCCTCTCCCTTAGCCTGTCTTAATTAGCCCCATCCATTTCCTTCCACTTCTCCTTTTGCATGGGAGAAGTGCACTGACAAGCTTTGTGCCTAGCAAGAGTTGCTGCTTTGAGCTGATTTGAGGTGAATTTCCTTCATCCTTTGCGTTGTAGCCATGAAAGTTGGGCAGAGGTATCACTAAGAACTACATGCAGGATTATAGATGGTGCAGGCTGTGAGGGACTTCAGGACGTCTTTAGTCCAACCTCCTTCTCAAAGCATGGTCATGATTGATTTCATACAAGATACGGTTTAGTTTATTCTTCATCTTTTCCTTCACTGAATATTCATCAAAAAGGATTCTTTGTTACTGTTAAGCTGGTCATCTCCTCTGTCTAAGTGTGGACTACCATGCAGGATGGCAACTGCCATTCAATAGGTATTTCCGTAACAGACGTCAGGTTTCCTACTTGTGACCCACAGGAGGAGCTGACTTTGAAAGCAATTGTTCAAAACAGAGCTGTAAGAAATGTCTGAAGTCGCCATAAAGAACTGAGACAGCTGTAATAATTGCTTGCCTTTGAGATTTTGCACATTTCTACTATATAACTCCTGTCTTCCAAATTATTAGCGGAAAAAATGCTGCAGGTTGTGTCAGGTCTTTCATTTGTTTTACTCCCACACAGAGTATTCAGAGGTGGATGATAAATGGAGAGACGGCTACACCTTACCAGGTACAGGTATAGATGGTAACAGTTTTGAGAGCAACTAGCTGATTTGATTCTGGATCCTGAACCCTTTACAAATGGTGCATCTGAAGTGAAGGATTCTTGCAGATCTGATGGGAAGCAGTAACTTTGCTTATATATAGTCATGAACAGTGCCCAGTAAAAAAAAAGAAGTTTTGAGGTATTATGTTGTTTCTAGCAGGCAGTCTATCTCTTATCTTATAACATATCTATGTAATTGAGTCACCTTTGAGTACATGACCCTGTCCGTTCTACAAATAACTGTCAAAATCCTATGTACACTCCTGCTATATCCTGCTATATAGGGAACATTCCTGGTTTGATTAACCTAAGAGGTAAGCACTATTATCTCTGGAACTATTGTGCTATTGTTAATTAGGTAATTTTCTAAGCAGAAAAGAAGAGTTGTCTTTCTTCCTGTGACTTTTTCAGAGAGCACAATTGCAACCCTAACTCTACAATTCCTTGCATTGAATCATCACCAAGAGAAATGTTTCCAAAGGATGTTGCTTTTATAACAAGAAAGAATGCAACAGACTCCATGTAAGACAATTCCGCACTTTTTTGATCTATCATCAGCTTTAAAAAAGAAAACCCTCCAACACACAATTCACCCTTTTCTTACCGCATCTGCCAAAGTTCAGTGATTAAAGTGAATCACATAAAGATGCTTTATTGCTTTTGATTCAGAGTTGGCTTCACTTCAGGTGCTCACATACCCCTTCTCAAGATATCCTGTTGGGTTTTCACTGGCATTGGTCAGTGAAATACCAGAGAACAAATATTGTGAGTAGGTGGCTAAGCCCTCTGAAGCTGATTTCAGATGTTGGCTCTGAATACCACCCTATGAGTTGAGATTCCTGTGCAGAACTTCTCTTCTGGGCTTGCATTTGCCTGGTGTCCTGTCACGCTGGCCAGGTCCTTTCTGCTTCTGGAAAGATGACATGTCATAACAGTACTCTTGCAGCAAAGCGATGGTAGTCTTATGGCACTTTCTGAAATGCTGGAAATGGCAAACAAGTTGTTTTGGGCAAAGCCACATAGGTATTAGCTCCCACTGTGATCCTGGGTAGGTGCAATATCTCTTGTAACTCTAGTGAAGTATTGCATCTGCATGCTTGTATACTACCAAGAGATTTTTGGGATGTGACACTTCAGGATGTGTATATAAATACTAATTAATATTTTTTCACTTCTATGCTTTTTACCTGTTTTTATGCTAGTAGGTGGCATCCCAGCCATTTGTCCCAGGCACCACAGGGCCATTCAAATAGCCCTCGTTCTGCTATATTTGACCATTTGAGAACTCTCCTCATTTTCCACTTGTTGCACAACAGCCTTGGCCCTTCCCATGAGATCCCTTTACTAATATTCCCTGAGGAGCTCTACAGGTCCTTTTACTCATTCCTAATGTTTTCTTCTTTGGAATATCTCCAATGCCTCTGTCCATCTGTGCATCCTCTCTGGTTTGCTGCTTGAAGGATAGGTCACAAGTCCTCCTCTCTCAGATGCTCCCAAGGAAGCCCCCATGCTCCTCTCAGGGACTCTCCAGCAGGATCCAAACTTATCCTGAGAAAATTCCAGCCTATCCCTGCCTAGATAGAGTTCAACTAATTTTTCTACATGTGCATTACTCTCAGTTGTTCTCCTTCATTTGACTAATTAATGCAATCTATTGGGGTCTCATTATATTATTCTTCATTATCGATGCTTCGTGATATGTAGTTGAGAGAATAAAGGTAAAGTGTGGCAGAAAGGTCTTGCTGTCAGACCAGCTAGTCCTGGAGTCAGAGAGATGAAAGTAGTGCTGAGGGGATGAGGCTGATTTCTTCGTTACCAATTTGGGAAGCCAGAAGACCAGAGAAAGTGAAGAAGGTCAAAAGTGAGAAGGAGGAGGGACAGCCCTGGTTAACCTGCTAATTAGGTGCAGGCTGGGCTCCTGTGCTTTACTCCAATGAATCTGGACATAACTAACTGCAGAGATGTGACTACGTACCATTCTATGCGTCAAACACACATAGAATGTACAATAAATTCATTAGAGAAAAGGCATTGCTTGTTTTTCTCTTTGCACAACAGCATACGGATAGCACTACAGAGAATATGTATTTTTTTTTATTATAGAATCATTGAACTGCTTGGTTGGAAAAGACCTTTGAGATCATCGAGTCCAATTGTACCTGTCCACTACTAAACCATATCCCTGAGCACTTTATCTACCCGTCTTTTAAAAACTCCAAGGATGGTGACTCAGCCAGGCTTCTTCCTGTGCCTGATAACCCTTTCGGTGCAGAATTTTTCCTAGTGTCTACTCTTGAGTAGATCTCATAGACTTGTGATTGTCTAATTGGCTGACAGGTCTCTAGCCATTCCGTTTTGTATCATTGGAGTTTTGTTCTGCTCCCCCTCCCTGACTTCTGGCTCAGGACGTTAAGTATCCAGAGAACACCTTATATTACTATTAAAGAATGAGGCAAAGAAGGCATTAAGTATCTCAGGCTTATCCTCATCCTTTGTCACTATTGTTCCCCCTGCATCCAGCAAAGGATGGAGATTCTCCTTGGCCCTCCCTTTGTTGTTAATATATTTCTGGAAACATTTATTATCACCTTTCACAGAATTGGCCAATTTAAGTCCTAGTTGGGCTTTAACCCTTCTGATTTTCTCTCTGCATGATCTCACTTCATCCTTGTAGTCCTCCTGAGATGCCTGCCCTTCTTCCAATGCTCATAGATTTTCCTCTTTTTTCTCTCTCTGCTCAGCCAAGGTGGTTTTCTTCCCTACTGGCTCACTTTTCAGCATACGGGGATGGCCTGCACCTCCAAGATTTCCTTCTTGAAGAGCATCCAGCCTTCTTGGGCTCCTTTGCCCTTTAGGACTGCTTCCCAAGGAACTTTGTCAATCAGACTTCTGAACAGTCCAAAGTCTCCCCTCCAGAAATCCAAGGTGGCAGTTCTGCTGACCTCCATCCTTACTTCTCCTAGGATTTTATCATCCCGTGATTGGTGCACCCCAGGCATCCTCCAGCAGTCACATCTTCCTGAAATATATCTGAAATTCTTTAGGAGGAAACTTCTGCACAAATTCACAATATTGTAATGGCTTGAGAAAAAGATGGAGTATTTCTCAGCTCATCTGCATTGCTAACAAATGACCTTCTCTATTAGCCAGTTTAATAAAACAGACAAACAACAAGATTTTGTGCTTCTTCCCTACTGATAAATGCATGGGAAGAATGTCAGTGGTTGACGTGTTGTGGCAAAATGTATTAATCTTCTTCATTATCCTTGAGCTGCCAGTCTTTTTCACGCATAGCTTGCAAGAATAGATTTCATTAAGTCATTCGAAAGGCTCAAGCCACTGTATTAATTTCTTTTCCATGAATTTACTGAAGTCCCTCTGCTCGGGAATAAACACAAATAATCAAACTGCCTTTTGAAAGGCATGAATAGTTAGGGCCAAATGAGTGATTTCAGACTACAAGAATAAAAGCAAAGTATGAAAAGATGCAATTTATCACACACATTGTAACAAGCCTCCTTGGATAAGCCCTCTTCAGCTTTCATTGTGAAAAGCTTTATTCTAACCAGCGATCGTAATTTTTCTACATTTAGGCTTTTTTTTCCCTTCTTTCTTTCTTTCTTTCTTTCTTTCTTTCTTTCTTTCTTTCTTTCTTTCTTTCTTTCTTTCTTTCTTTCTTTCTTTCTTTCTTTCTTTCTTTCTTTCTTTCTTTCTTTCTTTCTTTCTTTCTTTCTTTCTTTCTTTCTTTCTTTCTTTCTTTCTTTCTTTCTTTCTTTCTTTCTTCCTTCCTTCCTTCCTTCCTTCCTTCCTTCCTTCCTTCCTTCCTTCCTTCCTTCCTTCCTTCCTTCCTTCCTTCCTTCCTTCCTTCCTTCCTTCCTTCCTTCCTTCCTTCCTTCCTTCCTTCCTTCCTTCCTTCCTTCCTTTCTTTCTTTTTTTTTCTTCCTTGAGAACAGAACACCCAGAAAGAACATTTATTTTCTGTTTCAAGTTTTTGAATATTCTTGCCAGTGGGTATCTGTTAAAAGTGAACAGAAGACTTCTGTGAAAGTTCATGTTCAGGACTTCATTACTTACCTCACAGGGATAATCCCGTAGGATTCGTAGCCCATTGCACAAGGTGCTATGCAAAATTGAAGGAGGACAAAGTAGTCTTCCTAGTTTATGAATAAGAACTCTGAGCAGCTCTTGAAGCACTCTGGCTTTTGGGTGTGAAGATGATCAGAGGGCTGGAGCACCTCCTGTACAGAGACAGACTGAGAGAGCTGGGCTCATTCAGCCTGGAGGACAGAAGGCTCTGGAAGGACCTTATAGCAGCCTCGTAGTACTTATAGAGGGCCCACAGGAAAGCTGGGGAGAGGCTCTTTGTCAGGGAGTGTAGTGGTGGGATTTTAAGCTGGAAGGAAGTAAATATAGATTAGATATTGGGAAGAAATCTTTTCCTGTGAGAGCGGTGAGGCGGGTTGCCCAGAGAAGTCATGGATGCCCCATCCCTGCAGGTGCTGCAGACCAGGTTGGATGAGGCTTTAAGCCACCTGGTCTAGTGGAAGCTGTCCCTGCTCATGGCAGGGTGCTTGAAATAAGGTGATCTTTAACATCCCTTTCAACACAAACAGTTCTGTGATCCTATGATTTTATGATATTGACTTAGTTGTAATTACATTCCTCCAAAGAGGCACTTTCATTTCCACTGCCACACAGGTAACTTACGGATGTTTCAGTGTCTCAAAGCAGACAAAGCAATGGAGGCAAGAATGGCCTTTTCAGGCAGGACACTTGTGCAGAGACACTGCAATTTGTACGCCAAACAGAGTTTATATCAAAGTACTGTTGCAAAGGGACGGGAAAGACTCGAGGGTCAAGAAATATTTTGATTTGAGGATCTCCAGAGGGATATGATCAGTGCTGGACAAGACAGATGTAGACAGACAGACTCTTCTTCCTCTGAAGATCTTTGAGGACACCTGCCTCATTCTCTGGGCTGTCAGTAGGGAGTTCTGGTGCTTATTTTAGGGGGCTGGTTCAAGCATCTATGATCTGGATGTGAAATGGATCCCTCCACTACTGTTACATTTATAGCCAAGGGTAGTAGGAACGAACTAGCTGAGTCATGTCCAGGCAATTTGAACTCTGCTTCTACCGAGTAGGTTGTCTTGTTGCTATTTTGAAGCAGGTCTGATCCTCCTGGAAGCATTTATATGGCACCAATCATCATGCAATCCACCAAGTGAAGGTTCACGGAAGCATCATAGTGTTTTAAATGCTGTGGGGGATTTCATCTCATGTCAAATATAAAATATACGGCTATTTAAACAAGCTGATAGTTTCTCAATCTACTATGAGACTAATTTTTGTAAACCATGTAGTACACAAGTCTGTGCTTTGATTTGATTTCCATGCTTCATCAAGGATTTCAGTCTTTAGACCTAATCAGAACTGTTTGTTATTCTTTGAAATGATGTTAAGAAAATACTCGGCTCTTGCTGAGGAATTAGGAAAGAAAATAAACCATTTTCCTGTTTTCCTGGTTTGAATGATATTTAATTAAAGTGACATGCCCTAGGCAAAATCTAATTAATACATCCTCTCTCTATAACTAAAAAGAATGGAAGGCTTATGACTGCTGAGCTGCAGAAATGAGTGAGAATTTCTTTCATGTCTTCTTAGTCATTTTTCATTTGAACATCCGTCATTATCATTGGAAGAGGGAAGCGTTTTTTCTGATCATTCACTTTTAATATTTACTGATGAATAATTCCCTGCTAGCTCTGCTGCTCTGTAAACTTTTCCATTATGACTTGTAGCTCGAGTAAATGCTACGGTTAGAATTTGTGGTGGAGGTAGCAAAGGCCCAGTTCAGCCAATACTTCCTTGCATAAAGAGTTTTCCTTCTAGAAGTCTCACCTGTGAAGGTGCTGACCACCGCATGGGATGCGCTGCCTCCTGCTCTCTTCCAAGATAGGATGAATTGGCTTTGTACTAGTTTGCCTCCTTAGGTAAGGGGGTTTCCAGAGGAAGGCAGGGCATAAAGCTGCTGGGAACTGTTAGACGTCTTGGTGAGTTCATGGCATCACCAGGAGAGGTGCTATGCCTCTCCCTGAGATGTGTTTGTAATAGGGTGAGAGGGCAGAGAGAAGCGCAAATTCTTCTGGAAAACACAGTGGCTATCTCATGGTGAGGCAAATGAACATGGACATATTTAACCTCTAGTCACAAACCCTTCCTTCTATGGCACTGGAACCAGTAGCATCTGGTTAGTCATGTGACAGAAAGCATCACCCCATCACTACTTTGTGTGAGGTAATGCAGTAACCATTAGCACTTACAGCCATACAAGACATGGTGACGTTGTTGAGAAACTCCTTTTCCTGTGGGATAAACCTAGTTTAGACTTCCTCTTCCTTGTGTACTTTCTTGAAATCAACAGTTTTGAGCATTTCACTACCAACATGCCTCTGTCTTCTCCATTCTCTCCCTGTTCCTCCTAAATCCTGTCCATTGTTACCATTGACATGACCAGCCTTTCCACCATTCTTCCTACATTTCTGCGTGGAGTGAGCTCATCTGTTTACCATGGTGAGAGCACTTTCTTGCCTCATCTCTTTTCGTGCAATGTAATATTGTCAGGATGCCTGTGTGTTATCTAAACCCATTTATTGAACTGACACGTGTTGCCTTCTGCAGCGTTGATGCTCTGTGCCTCAGATGTTCTGCTTCAACTTCGACTATTTGAAATGGTCTGCAGACTCCTCAGAGTGATGACATTTTCCATCTGATATAATTTTTATAGGCAGCAGAGACATAGGAGCCAATGATATTGACACAAGTCCAAGACCTGCCAGTATGAGACTATCCCAGCAGAAGTTGATGATGCGTAGTTGAACTAGATTCATTGTGTGCTGGTGCTCTGTAAGGATCCTGTGTAAATGCGTATCTACAATGCTATGTGAGAAGTCTGTGTGGGATGGGCTGGATAGAAAGATAAGAGGAGGCAGGGCGTGAATGAAAGAAAAATGGAGAAGCTGACTCACCTTGCAGGACGAAGAGGTAATGCTTGAAGGTGACTACCGGTGATTGGAGAGGACTCCAGCCCCTGTTGCTGTGCATGAGGAGAGCTGCTTGTTTCAGTGGGGTGGCAGGAGCATGGAGGAAAGTTCTGAAAGACTTGTCCCCTGCCTCAGACCTCATGGGAAGACAGAAAAAGCTGAGTTTTTCTGAACAACTTCTGATATTCCTCATGTAGGTGACTTATACCTTTTGTGAATAAAAAAACCTGTTGTAGAGTTCTGGAATTCTAGGGCATTAGGGTCAATGACTGTGGAGAAACTTTCTTCACCTTTCAATATTGCATCCTGAGCTGCTAACTGTAATTCATGTTCCTTCACTACTCATGTGCTTTATGAAAGGGGGATGTGTATTCCCTAGTGCACATGCTCCTAAATAACTCCAAAGACCTTGGTTTACTACAGAAGGGGTGTTCAGGCTGAGACTCTCAGCCTCCACTGCAAAAAGAAGGAGGCGGAGAGGAGAGAGGCAAGTCTGAGAAGACAGGAAATTGGAGAGGCATCTGGTGACAGAAATAAATGACTGTCACAAAGGAAGGGAGGAAAAAGGGAGAAGGAAAGGGAGGGAGAAGGGCTTATAATAAAAAAACAAAATCACAAAGAGAACATAGGCATGTAAGAAATATTAAACATAAATATGCTGAGGGCTATTGTTTCTTTACCTATTATCACATTTCTTTTTCATGCTGACAGCAATACTTTACAGTGAATTTGTTGGATTATTTCCAGGCAATAGCTCCTAATCTGTCAGCAGAGTTTTTATGAAAGCTTACGTTATTTCTGCCCCTTTAGAGACTGCAATTCACTTCAGTGAAGATCCGGGTTGTCCTCTAAAGAACCTCATGGTTTTCCATTAGCCTCCTAATTAAGGAGACTTAAGCAAGCTGGAAAGAATTTGCATCTTACTGATGCTTCTCATTAGAGAAGGAAAATAGCGTTGAAGTTGGTAAATCCTGTGGCTTAGGATTTAGGGTGTTTTGCAACTGGAATGAAGCATCATTGATATGTTGCTCTACAAGCATCAGGCTGTGTGTTTCAGGCAGTTTTCACTGGCTGCTGTGAGTGGCATAATTTGCCATTAAAATTATCTTTGATGCCTCATAGGGTAACCGGATCAACTCCAGGGCTAGATTTCTGCAATCCAGAAGGTTATAACGTGTGGATGGGGTTGTGGGCGTAGCAATTGTCTCTACTGCCACCCTCATCCTTCCTCCAGGATCACAGATGTGCTGTCCTAACCCATTTCAGAACGATATGAGATCCTTCACACCCATGGTACTACATAAATCTAGTTTTGAAAAGTGCTAATGAAGAGTTGAACTATTTCTTCATACAGGTGTGAACAGGCAGCAAACTAGGAATGATGTGAGGAAAGCGAGGAGCAGTGAGGTGGAGAAGAGGTGGTGAGTCCAGTGTGAGAAATGTGAGTGGGAGCATGTGGAGAGTCGAGCAGGAAAAGGAGGAAAACAGTGTCTTCAGCATCCCAGGGAGGACATGACATTTTCCTTGTCCCTGCAAGCTGCATGCAGGCAAGGAAGGAGGAGTCTGGCATCCCACAGACAGATCTGTACTGCACTGCACTTGGCACTGAGGTCCTTGTAGATATGGCTGTACAGATCGGCCTTCAACACCCTTGTGACACAGCCTCTGGGTTTATTTAGCAGCCTTTGACATGAGTAGTAGGTTAGGACACTGAAAAAGGACCTTTTTTTTTCAAAGATAGTGGCCAAGTTGCACTTACCAATATTCATAAGACTGCATTTTCACCACAGTGTCAACCCTTCTCCCACACAGCATGAATACATTTCTCAGTTTGCAGCTATTTGAGCTGTGTTCCTCAGTATACAGCTAGCAATATATAGTATTTCAGGAAGAGGGAAACATGTAACTACTTCAAAAATAAGATGCTGCTGTTCATGGCAGACTCTGGCTAGGAAGATGTGTTATGCATCACAGCACACGCTAGTGCCAGAACAGCACTGTTTTTACAGGTAAATGCAGGATTGAAAACGGAGGCACAGTTGGCACGTTGCCCCATTGCCTCCTACTGACCAATGCACGCAAGTCAAGAGGCACAATTTTACATCACCAAAGCTCTTTATACTGTGTTCTCTCCAGCCCATTGGAGATGTGGCAGTAGAATTATAGAATCATAGAATCGTAGAATCACCAGGTTGGAAGAGACCCACTGGATCATTGAGTCCAACCATTCCCACCAATCTCTAAACCATGCCCCTCAGTACCTCATCCACCAGCACCTTAAACACCTCCAGGGAAGGCGAGTCAACCACCTCCCTGGGCAGACCGTTCTATTACCTAATGACCCTTTCAGTGAAGAATTTTTTCCTTATGTCGAGCCTGAACCTCCCCTGGTGGAGCTTGAGGCCATTCCCTCTTGTCCTGTCCCCTGTCACTTGGGAGAAGAGGCCAGCACTGTCCTCTCTACAACCTCCCTTCAGGTAGTTGTAGAGAGCAATGAGGTCTCCCCTCAGCCTCCTCTTCTCCAGGCTAAACAACCCCAGCTCCCTAAGTTGCTCCTCGTAAAGAGCTCTTCAACACTGAAGCTGCAAATAAGTCTTCACGTCATCATACGTGGGCATGACTATGGTCAGACTAAGGTACTGTGACTTCTGCAAGCTGTGAAATTTTCTGGCGTGATAAAGAGCTAATGACTAGTAAAGACAGGAGTCAGCTCACTTAGCCTTACCTCAGTGTCAGGCATTTGCGTTACACCAGTTGTCTCAGTTTCCTCCACAATCTATGGCAGATATAAGCAGCTCCAGTGAAGTATTCATGCACAGAGTGAACTTCATACAGGACAGAACCATTTCCACCTTCATTTGCTCAGCGCTCACAGCATTTTTTTTGATCATACAGCTCTACCCTTTGGTGCTATCAGAGAAATGAACACTTGGATAACAGCAGAGGGGTTGCTGCACATCCATACAGAAAGAAATCTTTCATGATCTTTTTGGTGTATGAATCATCCAGTGACTTTTCTGTTCAAATTTTCTGCGGTCACAGTTTAGCAGATGTACCGCAAGCTGCGCTATGAAGAGAAATGGGCACCAGCGCTTCCTTGTGCTTATGGAAGTGCAAAGACATCCCCTTTCTCCACCCCTCAACCTTCACGTATCTGGAAGATCAGTAATATGAAAGGATCAAAGATCCCTTATGAAGGCATGAGACAAATGCAACTGAAGGCATTCTAAGCAGTTTTTAAGGCATTTGGTTTAGATTCCATCCCTGTGCATTAATGACTATTGCTAGAACAGTGGCTCATCGTGTGCTCTGTTGGGAGAGGAAATATCTAGCACCAGTGCCCTGGAACACTAGGATCATAGAATCACTAGATCGGAAAGGACCCACTGGATCATCAAGTCCAACCATTCCTATCAATCACTAAACCATGCCCCTCAGCACCTCATCCACCTGTCTTTTAAACACCTCCAGGGAATGTGACTCAACCACTCCCTGGGCAGCCTGTTCCAGTGCCCAATGACCCTTTCCGTGAAATATTTTTTCCTGATGTCAAGCCTGAACCTCCCTTGGCAGAGCTTGAGGCCATTCCCTCTAGTCCTGTCCCCTGTCACGTGGGAGAAGAGGCCAGCTCCCTCCTCTCTACAACCTCCTTTCAGGTAGTTGTAGAGAGCAATGAAGTCTCCCCTCAGCCTCCTCCAGGTTAAGCAACCCCAGCTCCCTCAATTGCTCCTCGTAAGTCTAGAAGAACAAGCAGGGAAAATCTAATAGTTGCAAACAGATAGTGCTAGAGGTAGAAGGCTGTAACACACTGTTCACAATGCTATATTATTTGATAGATAATCTAATTTCATTTGTTTATGGCAGTGGTACCACCCATCAGCCAGACTTCTGTTTTGTCCTAACCCTGGGTCTTGACCACCTGTGGAAATGACTACTGGATGGTATGTAACTGCTTGTTTTGATAGCATTTCTGCCACCCCATACTAGATTAATATTCTTGATCCACATCACAGTCTGGAACATCTCCTCTGAGAAGTGATATTTAGTGGAATTATTATGTTCTTTACCCACGCACAACAACCCCTCCACTCCTATTATGAGAGACACTGTTCAATGCTGAGCCATAACAGAGTGGGCTGTATTTGCATGGGCTGAAACATCTAGAAGAGGCTCTTATTCTGCTTTTGAACTGTTCAGAAGAAGGATGAAATTGATAGCAAACCCTCTCCCAGACACAATCTTGGTACCTGCTGCCGCAGAAATACTTACTCCTAGGTTTGCCCAGGGATCACACCTCCAGGGTGGTGATTTCAGGTATTTCCAAAGAAGCTTGCACTCTGGTGAAGTGTGGCTGATATAACACCTAGCTGGAAGTTACACACCTGTGCATCTGGCATTTGTCTCTGTTTTCACTTGGACCAGAAGCAGAGTCTGACCCAAAGTGGGGAGCTGGAAGCAGCGGCACGACTGTACACGGTCACCAAGCACAGGGTATGTTCCCATGTGCCTCTCTGTGGCTGTTTGCAGTCTGATGCTGGTTTTCATTGCTGACAGTTTACTTTGTTTTCAACCCCCCCCCCCCCCACCTTTTGCTGATGACCTCTTGTTCCTGAAAGTGTGTCTGGGTTCCTGCAGAACTCCTAATAGAGAAATGCTTCCCTGGCTAAGTGTTGTGAATGTCAGTAATTACTTTCTTTCAGCTTACTGCAGTTCTCAGGATTAAGATTAATAAAACACTGACTCTCAGCAAAGAAGCTTAAATAAAGGATGAGTACTTCAAGTTCAGCCTGCTGTATTGATTAGATAGTACCATTTATTTCCCTCTGTTCACCAAAATAGTTTAAGGCTGTTGCATAGCAGAGGCAACTGTGCTTGAAATGAAGGGGTTTTGACTCAAGTGCCATTGAAAATAAATTTAAAATGTTATCTAGACATCACAGAAGGGAATAAAATCTAAAGTGTAAGCCTGAAAGAAATTCAGACAGACGGCTGCCAGACACGGAGCAAGGAAGGAGGGATGGCTCTCTAATAAAGCTCATCTGACTTGTGTTCAGCCTAGCCTCATGCCATCATAGGGTGGAGTGGGGCAGTTTGAAAGCAGGAGGAAAATGCAGGTGACAAGAATGCTTAAACCACTAGAAGTGAGAAGCAAATAGTGATACCAAGGTGCATGTGGCAGCACCTGTGATTTGGATGAAAGAAATCGATTCTGCAAAGCAACTAGGAGCTAACAAGGAGTAAATGAAGAGGACAGGACAAAGGAAAAGATGACCCAACAATATACAGTGCAAATAGCCAAGGATCTGACCTCCCATAAAGTGACAATTTTTAATCGGTGCTAACTGAGACTCTTCCTGATTGTTTCTCCTGCTGTATAGTTTTTAGCAGTAACTGAAAAGAGGTTTTCACCACCTTACTCATTTCTATCTCAGGGGTGAGGGAGCAGCTGAAGTTGCTTCTTTGACCTTTTCTGACTTCCATACTTTTATTTAAGGAGGTTACCTATTTTCCAAATCTCAGTAGTATCCATATCAGTAAACGTCAAATGCATGCCATGCAAGATTTATACACACACTGTCTATTATCTCATGTCATTAACTCACAAGTAAAACGGCTTTGGAGAAAGTGTGTAAGTACAAAGAATGACTTTACTCAGTATAACTGCTGAAGTGACCCTTGCTCTATGGTGTAGTTCAAAGAGATTGTTAAAAACCTGTCATGAAAATGTTTGCTGACATTTCTGTAAAAGACCACTCTGTGGGGTAGGTAGCATTGTATTCTGAGTTTACTCACCCAATAAATAGTATTAACTATTCCATCCTGCCAAGGGTTAATATTTGAGCACTTAATTTCATAAACAATCCTAATCTCATGCCATCATATTTTTTTTTTGCCATCTCCAAACCTGTTTTTCAGGCGTACTAAGGCTGTAGGTCATTCCCTGGGAACTTGCAAGGGAGAAGAAGAAACACCATGGCATGGTATGTGCCATGCTGAAATAATGTAGAATAGCCCACAGGTTTCCTCAGGAAGGAGCAAAGGAGTGAAGGAAACATTTTCACACAGCTGGATATCCCATGTTTGATGCTTTCGCCCAAAGTTTGTCACAATCTTTTTGTTGTGAACAAATGTTTTTTTCTATACACCTATAAATATGTGGGTGTGAAAAGTTTTCAGACTGTGAAAGTTTTCTTTTATTTCTTCTTTTCTTTCTCAATAACGCCTAGTTCTTTATAAGAGAAGATAATTTGGCTTGTTATTTCTATCTTCATTTAAAAGTGAGGTTTGAGAAAACAGAACATAATACACATGATGCTTTGAGACCTCTCACAGCCTTCTGTCCCCTCCAGAGGTGCAGCAAGATCTCCCTGGCTTTGGCCAATCTCAGACTCTTCTTAGCTCTGGGGAAGTGCAGAGCATGTGGGGGCTGCTGGAGATGAGACCCAGAAAAATGAGGGAAAACTTCTGGTTAAATGGGAGTCACTAATTACGATCAGCCTGTATCAATCCACTGCTTTTGTCTCATGAAATACTTGTGAATCTCTTAATCAAAAGAAATGCTGAACTGGCAGGGTTGGGAGCAGGTGTGAAAGCTGCGTCTCGTGCAGAGTTTGATTGATGACACAAATGGTGGTGGTTGCTGTCAATCCACTCTCCCCTCTTCCTTGTACCTCTAGTAAGAAAGCAATTTACTGGCTCACTTTCCATCTGATACTTTGACAGGGTTCCAGGGTAGAAAATACACAGAACTGAACTTGAAAGTGTTTGCTTTTGAAATTCTGGATATCTCTGCAAGCCTTTGCAGCCAAAGGTGTAGCTGAAGACAGGGGAGAGGGACCAATGTTTCTCAGTGTCATATCTGTTTTTTTCCCACACCACAGCATTTTTAGCTTAAGGTTTTATATGACAGATCAAAAAAACTCATGCACATTAGGAAAGAAACAAAATGCATAAAAGACTTCTCAAAAGTTGCCAGTGCGCTATTTTAAGGATCCGCAAATGTGGGAAACTTCCCAAGTCAAAAAAGCGCTTGATGCAGGAACCATCAGGTACGTGCTCTTGCTAACACATGCAGCCCGTCAGCTCTCTCTCTGCCTCCTAGCCACTGCTGGCACTTTTTCTAGCTGAATGACAGATGATGTCTAAAAGGAGGTGGATGAGCTGTGTCACATTTCTCTCAGTGGTGCCTGCACACATAACTTAATGCCTCTCTCATTGCCATATGACAATTATGCCAAAGTGTGCTGGGTATTGCACTGTATGAGGATTTACAGCAGGAATAAAAGTGAAGAGAAAGAGAAGATGAAGGAGATGAGGGAATAATACTAGTTTAACAGGAGTGCAAATCATCAGTAGGCAGAATGGTGCTTTCTACCATAACCCGTGCATCACAGCAAAGAATTATTAAAAATGACATGAGGGACATATATGATGTTCTTTCCCATCTCACTAAATTCTGCAGCATCTGTACCATTATATTATTGTGAAAAAATTGAGAGGAAAGTGCTTTGCTTCCTCAGAAAGTTTATGTCTTAGCTTGAGTCCTAATTTTTTCTGAAGACAAAACAGCACAGCAGGAAAGCACTGTGGATGAAATGTAACTGTGCTAAAACAAAAAGGATTCAAACAGAGGCTAACTGGGTTGGAAAAGATTTCAGAACAGTCATGCTTTGGACACTGCATGTTATTCTTGAGATTGTTCTAGCACAAACAGTTGCAAGTAGTTGCAGTTGCTCGATGTTGTCTTTGTCCCAGGTCTTCATAGTGCAAACCTGCTTAGATTAAGCACTTCTTCTGATCTATCTGACCTACAAAAAAAAAGAATATTTGAAACACAGCTGCAATCCTGTCAGTAGCTTCAGCAAAACCAGCACTAAGACAAAACTCTGACATGGCCAGTCCATAAGCAGGACAGATGTTTGCTTCACAGCTCTGTACAATGTCCCACCACTTATCCATCCTCATTGCATTATCAAGTGAGTATTTGTTCTGATTTAGATTTCAGCAGTGCTGTTCAACTTTTTTTTGTGCTCCGAGACATATGCCTTGATTATAATGGTCAAACCAGAAATTAACTTTCACATATTATCCTGTTCCAAATTGCTTTCTCATACATTGAAATCTCAAAGAAAGCATTTAGGAGTATGCCTTACCTATGGTTTTGGGGAGAAGAAGAGATTGTCTCTCTCTGTAGGCACAAAAAAACTTAACTATCATCATCCTGTCTGTCAGACAAAACTTGAGAAGTGTATATAACACACAAGCAGGCTGACATTCCAAGGCCTGTGTTGACATGAATAGCTGATTTTGACTGAATTTTGTTACTCTAAGGAGTCATTATATAACAAAGGCGTTTTCTGTACAATTTGAGGGAATGACATCTATGGGTTCCCTGTCAGTGTGGATGGAGAAATAGTGAGCAGAAAACTGCAGACCAAAGAGAGCTAGCATACGCGCAGAGAGGTAGCGCATGCAAGTCTCTCAAGGACTAATAAGCTCTGGAGACTTGTGGTCCCATGCTAACTGTGAGAACTGACAAACTCAGGACAGAAGGAGTCAGCCAGTGTGTACAAGACCACCAGTACAAGGCCCAACACAAAAAAATGACACTGTGTCTGTAACTTTTCATTTAACAAACCAAGGAAATCAGCTACAATCACCTCCAAAGCAGTTCCCTTCTCTCTTGACGCACAGCTGCATATGATGCTGCCAACATTCAAACCAATCCCACAGATCATTTTCTGAAAGGTTGCTGAGGGTCTTCGTAATTTTTGCTTTTGCATCTTCTGCTGACAAAAAATGGGTTCCCTTGAGCACCGACTTGATCTTTAGAAAGAGGGAAACAGATCTGGTGAATAGGGTGGGTGCTCAAGAACAGTGATGTTGTTATTAGCTAAAATGCAGAATACAGGGTTGCACATACCTATCTGAGAAAGGAAAACATGCTTGCGGATTTCTGAACACCTACATATAAACCACTGGCATATCAATATGGCCATCAGCTTCTTAGTGAACTACTAATCTGGGCCTCCCAGATGGTGGTCCAAGTGATCAGCAAATCCTCCTGGAAAAATCTTTCATTAGCCAAGGTGTTATGAATAGCAACTAGCTGCTAATTCACTGCATTCTCTTATTTCTTCACACAGTTCACTCATTCATAATACATATGCACTGTTGCTCATAGTGAGTGATATGATGATGAACTAATGAAAGGTTTTTCCAAGATGATATACTCCATCACCTTCCTAGGAATAAAGGTGAGGCTGACTGCTCTGTAGTTCCCTGGATCCTCCTTGCCCTTCTTCAATATAGGAGTGACACTGGCTTTCTTTCAGTCTTCAGGAACCATCCCCAGTCACCTTGACCTTTCAAAGATGATTAAGAGTGTCCATCAACCAACTTCCTCAGTACTTGTGGGTGCATCCCATCAGGTCTCATGGGGTTATATGGGTCCAGTGTGTTTAGATGTTCCCATACCTCATCCTTTATCCAGGCCTTAGTCTTTTCCGTGGTCTTTGTCACCAGGTCCTCAGCCACTTTCAGCAGCAGGCCCACCTCTTTCCTGGTCTTCCTTGTGCTGCTTATGCACTTGTAGAGGCACTTCTCATTGCCCTTCACATTCCTTGACAGATTCAACTCAGTTTGAAGCTCCTCACCACACTTGGCAGCCAGTTGACAAAGATGTTTTTGCCTTACTTAGACAGGTATATCCCATCTCTTTGTAGCAGCCTTTAGTCCTTAACAGATGTGTGCTGCTATCCTCTGTAGTAGAGGGTTTTCCATTGCTATCATTTCCTTTTGATACTTTTGGGGGGCTCAGGCTCAGATGACTCAAGTGCTTTGGAAGACATAACTCCCAGTACGCTCCTCTGCTTCCAGAACACTGAACCTACTCTGCACTGCCTATAGATTGGAAGCCATCTCAGTGATGAAGCCATCTCTGCCATGAACTTCCAGCGTTTGCCAGCCTGTGAATCTCCAATTCCCATCCCAACAGGCAGAGACTCTGCCTGTGTGACCTCCGTTCATGGGAGTTTGGGCTCTTGTATCAGCAACCTCTCGAAGAAGATGCGGTCAGTCCCGTTCTCATCTTCTCAAATGCTGTGGAGCCTGTTGACCTCTTCTTGCATCTGTTACCTGGTGACAGAGATCTTTCATCAGCACACAGCTCCTGCAGGTGAATAACCCATCATTCTTGTCCCCAGCCTAAGTGTGACGCCCCTGAAGTTATCCTCCGATGGCAATAGGTGCACTCAGGTTCCTCGGAGGATAGGAATCCTCTGATGATCCCAGAAGCCCCCAGAGGATCTAGAAGATCTTGTAGCTGAGACCAGAAACTGCTGCACAAATTACAGTATCTGTTGACCTTGTGTGCCACATAATGGATCTATAATATGACTTTGTAAGCAGAATGTTGATCCAAGCCAAATAACTCACAGGAACCTATGGCACTAGTTCTGCAGCAACAATCAAACTTTTAATCTCTTGTGAAAAAGTATCAGCTTATTCAAAAGGATCTTTTTCTTAAAAAAGCTCTTGTTGATTGGCAATAAATGTATTTTCTTCATTTTTTAATGTATTATTTGAAATTTTTACCAACTTCCCCCCTACTATTTTGCTCAAGACCAATGTCTGACAGAAAAGCCTGAACCATCTAATTTTCTCTTTCAGACACCCTGACATAGAACATAAATATCTATTAACCATCTTTGCCATTTTTTGCAATATTATTGACAGTGTTATCACTTCATCTCTCGATATGTTAACAATACTGTTGGGACTTTTATCACTCCAGACATTTCACACTTCCCTTCCGCTGCCAATATGGTGCCAATAAAGTCACATTATGCCCATTGAGGTAAACTCATTTTCTCAAAATTATGATCCACTACTTCAGTGCTTAAACTTTCAACTATTCTTCAATATCTCGTGTTCTTTATGAATGGTTTCAACAGCTTGACTTTGTACTTGGTGAGTGATTTTCAGACCCACTATTCCTGCTGTTTGTAAGAATTCGTTTCTTACAGGATGGTTCCAGCCAGCTTGCCCTGCAGAAGATTAATTTCCCTTTTAACAAAGGAGTCTCAGAGTGTATGGGTAACCATTTATTTTCTGCATCCTTACCTGTCCTACAAATCATTGCATTCAGAGCTGCACATTAATGGCAGAGTTCAAACAAATAGACCTGCAGAACAATTCAGGCTGGAAGGCACCTTGCGAGGGAACTAGTCCAACCTCCTGCTCAAAAGAGAGGTAGTTTCAAAGCTAGATTAGAAACAAAATGCTAGTTACATTAAAAATAACATTGCAGGTTTCAGTTAGGCAGCAATGAATGTAATTCTTAGTGGAGTCTGCATTAATATATTTTCCAAGGGAAAAATCGGTGAGGAAACGCTTTAGGAAATGACAGCTGTATTTGTCTCTTTCTTCATTTGAATTTATCTTCCTATGCCTGGAAAAGCACCAGGCTTTGCCTTATCTTGGGATCTGGAGGCAACCTGGACTTGAAGAATGAGAAGATCAGGATAAAATAGATGAATAGGCTGAAAGAGGGGATAGTTAAATTGCTTCTTTGTAGACAGAGGGAAAGAAAACAACCAAAAAGGACCTGGAGGTAGGGTATTAAAAAACCCAGCTCAATGCAATGACATGATTTCAGTCATAGGTGAGTAGAGATGCCTCCTCCTCTCTCCAAAGAAAGATTTCAGCAGAAGTCATAAGCAACCTTGCAGAGGGGGGAGAGCAAAGTTAATAGCACAACCGATTTTTTTCTTTATGTGTGGGTAGGATGTGCGTGTCTTATAAGTTCTTAGGTAGTTTTCTTCTATGATAGGTTCCTTCTTCAAAGTAGGCTTTGAGGGAAGCGTCCTCTTTAAGGAGAAGTGTGATTTATTCAGCTCTCAATTAGCAGATAAAGAGCTCTAATGATTTATAACTTTATAAAGGTGGGATAATTTGATATAGAAAGCAGTCAAGTGTGATTACAAACAGCGTGGGGTAGCCAATAGGGTTGACTTTGACAAATGCATCTGTATGTGAAGGAAGCTGGTTTTTTTTGTTGCTGCAATATAGATCAAACCACAGAGAGTCGTGAGTACCAGGGGCTTTGACTGAGCTCAGATCACAGCTGATGTGAGAGAAACAATTCTCACTAGTTGCTGGAAAATTGCAGCTTGTAATAAAGCATTGAAGAAATGTAACCTGGACAAAAAGAGACTAAATTCGCAGGCTTTTAGTTTTGAACTCTATTGACTTTTATTTTTAATAATCTGAAGATTAGACAGATACTACTTCATTACTTCTTAATATTCAACAAAGTATTAATTATCCTTTTTATAAGATAATACTTCAAGTGACAATAAAATGCAGTGCCTCTTCATCCCATTGAAATACATAAATTTCTATTTCTATATATATGTATACTTTATATATACATAAAATAAATATTTAAAAATATATCCTATTTTTAAAAGCTACTTAGACTAATACACATCAGCATTTTCTATACCTTTAGTGGGATAGCTCTGGTTTTAAATGTACATCCAGCAGCCACTTCCACACTCCTTGTCCAAGTAAACTATTAAATAGCTTTGGAGATCAGTTCATGCTTCACAACTCATTAGTTCACCGCCAGAGCCCAGATAGTCTATCACCATCATGGCAGCCACAGAAAATATGACTGTGGCAAGACATGAGGTGTAGGTTAAACTTCAAGTACATTCCCGAACAGTATTGATTTCAGCTCATGGCTAGTTGCATGGCTGAATCAAATCCTCAGCATATGCTCAAATGCTTTCGCGAATTGAAGTCTCCACCACCCTCAATGTGAAGTTAACAGAGATCCTTCTAGACCTCTTAATATAGAAACATATTTTTTGAAAGCTCGGTGTATTCATAATTAGCAAATATCAGAGTATATTCATGATTTTAGGTTTTCTTCCCAAAAAGGAGTTTTGCAGATGCTCTCATCTCTTGAAGGAAGCATACCTGAATCACAAAACTCCAACTGTGACTGATTCATCAGTGTAGGTCTAAATACTGACTCATTCCTGGTATTTTAAATTTACTTAATTATTTTCCAGTAAAAAAAAAAGTATTATTTTTATTGCAACAATTAGGAAAGTTAAATGATACATAAGCAATTACTATGAATTTATTATACCTTCTAAAGAAGAAGGTAGTACTTTTATATGCTTCAGGAATACAATTCAAGCAGAGAATTTCCTCATCTCTTGCTGATCTAGATTTTAATTACTGCTAGAACCTCATTACTTGAACACAAGAAGGCATTGCACAATAAAGGTTACTAAAGTAAGATGACAACTGCTGGAATGGCATGTAAATGCACTTGCCTTTCGCTTTGTGACAGACACTGGAGCTAAATTTTAGCAAGAGTCTGGCCATTTTCTGTACAATTTGTAGCAATTCCCAGCTGCTACTCCACTTCGGGTAATAGAGCAGTTTTTCATGTGCCTGTCTGGTTGAATTGTTTTAATGTCTTATTGGAATTACTATCTTTTGCTTCACTGAACCAAGGGGTATAATTACACACTTTATAACTAGCTGCTTACTAAATGAAAGTTACAGTAAACATTTGAATATTTTAAGTGATGTTGTCAAGCGATAGGCCAATTCCAGGTCCACTCCCTACACTTAGTACCTGGGAAATACTGTAACTTTATCCAAGGCAAACAAAAGAGCTGACAGGGGTACTGACTGCTATTTTTGATGTGCCCTTTTGGAAATTCCAGACAGAATTTCCAGGTGGAAACAGTTCCTAAGTAGGTCACTTCTCCAGCTACAGCTACACTGACAGCATTCAATGCACTACAACACACCACGCACCACCTGACATTAATATTAGATATCATGACTCAAATTTAAACTCCCAGGATCTGGTCAGCTTGCTGAAGATTATTTCCCAGTCCACTTTTTTTCTGCCTATGAATTTTAAAACACCACAGAAGTAAAAAGTTTTCCTTTCATCGGTTTTGTAATTGCGAATGTTGTTCACACTCTGTAGTGGGTCTGTGTTGCAACAACTAATCAAATCCTATTGTGCACCTAAAACATGTCAACTGCATTTGAAATTTGCACACCTCAAGGGTTTTTTACATTTCCCTTTCTTAAATATCTAATTACTTTAATGAGGGAAATGTTCAGGGGGGTGCTAATGCAGTAAAGCAATTTTCCATCTCTGTAATTTCCCCAGCTTGCTTTTTGGCAACGTATGTTTTTTCAAGTGCATTGCAAGGTAAACAACTTTTCATAGCAAAATACTGCTAGGTACTGTAGAGCTTTTTGAACTGGGAATGCAAGATCTTCTATGAAGTGCCACAGTTATAATAAAGGGCTTCCTCGCCTGCCTCTTCCTGTTATTGATTATATGAATAAAATTACACCGTTGTTGACAATGTCTGCATGCTTTATGGATTTCTTCTCTCCCAGCTAAGCTATGGCTGCTTTTTCTATCTATTTGTCATTTATCTATTTATCTTCTTGACATTTCTTGTTTGAAAAGGGTATTAATAACTCTACATGGTCAAGAGCTACCGGTATATATTAGGTACACCGTGACTATTTCTATCTGCCCTTTCTCTTTGTTAAAAATGAGCAGGACTTTGCGTGTCCACACCTCTGTGTAGGCAACGTTGCTAAGCTACAGCTGTGTGGGCAGACAGCATGGCAGCATCATTCATCTGTGAGGATCAACAGTACCTGAGCTGCCAGCACATGTGGCCATTTCCTTCGTGTGTGTGGCTAAGATGACATAACACTTGGGGCTCAGAATGACATAAAAGGGATGGAAGGATAAGAATGGTAAAAACCAAAATTAGGTACTGCTGTTATCAAAGAAGCAGGGTCTGTGTATTGTACATTTCTACATACCTGAAGAACAAGTGCTTGGACTAGAATAATCTTGAGTGGTTAGTGAACGGTCCCCCTTCCGAGCTCTGGGACAAGTTGTTCAAACAACAGGAGAAAGGCTTTGCCTCTTCACCCCATTGCCAAACCGCCCAAGCACGAAAGCCACTGAAGATCTTAGACACTCCAACTAGGACTTGGACAAAATATTCATGCCTGAATTTGAACCCAAGTGTCCCTAGTGCCCAGATGGCAGCAGCCCTTCGCTGATTGTGTCTGTGGGTGCTGCTGAGGGTCCCCTCTGGCACCTGAACCTGTGGGATGTGTGTGGTACTGCTTGGCACCTAGGCCACTCACAACCTGGCACTGAGCTGCTCATCCACTGTTGGAAATCCAGAGAAATCTCCCTCCTGCCCAGCTAAGCAGCTCCAGCCTCTGTCCTGGAGCTGTAGGGACAACAAAAATCCCCCAAATCCACAGCAAACCTTGCAGAGAGCTACTCTAGCTGAATACATAAATTAAGAAGTACTTCAGTGCTGAAAACTGCTTTGGTGGCTGTAGTGCCATGTGGATTTTGGGGCAGCATCCTTAACAGTTTGACTGAAAGGTGAGCCAAGCTTTGAGTAGCCTGATGTGACCCTTCTGAAACAGGAGCAGAATGACTACTATTGACCAATTGTAAATGGTCCTAATCGAGCAGATTTCAAGCCGCAAAACCTATTTGGAGCATGTTTGGCATTGGCTGACAGTGTGTTTGAGAATACCAACTAATTAACCTAGTACTTAGGAATTCACCAGGTCGTTTGAATGCAGCTTTTCTTTAATTGTTGAGAAGTCTCATTAGTGAGTTTAAATCCTCAAATGAGGCATCCCAGGCACTTTTGTGTGTCTTAGTCAATAGTAATGACAACTAAATATAACAGCAATTGGCAAATAACTTCATGACAAGGGACAGAGAATTCTCTCTATTTAATGTAATTTTATTCTGATATACAGGAGAATGCCGATAAATCCGCAGTTGTCCTAGGCTCAATTTCCAGGCACAGGATCTCACCCACCTGCTTGTGAGCATCCTGGTACATCAGGTAGCTATGATTCCTCTACTCCAGAGCTGGTGCAAATTCAGCTGCTCTTTGTGGCAAAGATTCACAGATTTTTGTCCACCATTTACAGTATTCCAGTTCCTTGAGGTTTGCTGGGTTTGTGTTGCCTTCCCAAGCTGTTCAATTTCTTGCTTTATCTTTCCACACATGCTTTCCTCATCTTATTTTGTCCTCTACTCTGCTCTAAGTTACACACGGGAACCTCCTTTCCCCACTGCTAATTTGCAGTGGACGTTCAGTGGTAGATCACTTATGCTAAGTGTTGCTGATACTTGTTGACAGGCTGGTTGGCTACCAGAGAAAGGCTTGAACTTTATTTCACTTTGTCCCAAAGATGGAATCAGAATTATCAGCCTCGTGCGCATTTCCAAAGCTGTTATTTATGCTTAAACTAGTGAGGTGAGAATATTAATCCTCTGGTAGATTAGAACCTACAGGAGACACTGCTTGAACCGCTGTTCTCTCTCCAGGTGTTTTCTTGGGATTAAGTTCATCTTACTTTTTTTTTTAGTGGTAAGGAGAATGAAGGCACCTTGATCTGAGCATATAACTTCAGCTGATGTTTGCACTTAATCACTTAGCACTGTTTTGGTGCACATCCTAAAATGCTTCTAAAATGCTTACCATGCGACCGCTTCTGCCAACCCCCTTCCAAATGACCTTCTATGATTCCTAAGAGCCAACACTATTACTTTGTCAGATCACGAGGAATTCATCTGTGTTTCCTTTGTCAACTTCACAGAATCATTGCTGGACTGAGGTTAACATTTGTTTCCAGGCACCGGACTGAGATACACATGGCACTTTATAACCCATGAAGCTTCTTCCCTGTGTGCCCCAAATACAGGTGCATGAAGACAATTGACTCTGCAGTCCAAAGAGAAGGTTCGGTGATTTTTGTATATAATCAACCAGGACACTTAAGGAAATCATAGCAGAAGCAACCTCTTTTGTTTCTCTTTCTGTCTCCAGTTCTACAACAAAAAATATGTTTAAAAAAATAGATGATATGAGGGCACAGCTTACACATGTAGATTAAAAATCTTAACCCACATCTGAAAATCCCTTGAAGTAGGAGATTTCAACAGAGAAAAATGTGTGAGATTGGGTCTCAGTAAATAAGAACATTTGATTATCTGCTGAGGTTACTTCATTACCCTTCATTACCCCTCAAGACATGACATTTCAGCTTCCTCAGTCATTTGGAAGGGGATATGAGGATAAAGTTATTGCTACATCACCATCTTTCTCTGCTGCAAAAGTTGAATTTGTCAATGAAAGAGAAGACACTGTTGTGATTAAGCTGGTAAGCCAAGGGTTAAGGCCTCGGACTCTATTTCGGTTCTTCTGGTGGCTTTATTTATTACATTGGGAACATCATCAGATTTTTGGGTCCCTGTCTTCTATTGATACATGAGATATCCTCTCACTGTTGCTCTGTCTGCTTCATGCACCTGAACTTTCCCTAATGTTTGTACTTCAGTGTTTTTCAGGAGCCTCTCCTCCTGACAGAGACTTTCAAACATCCCTATATATAGCAGCAATTGTACAGAAGTAAACTATGAACAATCTTGAAGGGCTGAAGTTACAAAGCTGAAGCAGGTATTCTACTCATGGCACTGGGCAGAAACATACCATAAAGCATAAGAACTTCTCTATTTCTGTTGTCTACTTCTGTCTCAAATTTACATACCTGTGGGAAATTTCTTACCTGATTGATAAAAAATAAATTAATTTGCGTATTTGTCTGCATATGTCTTTTGGAAGGGAGTTTCAGGAATAGCTTCATATCTGAGTGCTTCATACAGAGCAAGAATGAACCTGGCCACATTACAGAAAAGCACATTAGAGCTCTGTCTCAGAATTACCTTGTTCTCTCTGAGGCCTCATTTGGCCAGACATCCTGAGGGTCTCAGTAAGTACCATTTGAACAGCTTTCCCTGTATTAAAAAAAAGCATAAGATGGAGACTCATCCTCAATGGACCCTTTACATCATCCCTGCAGAGGGGCCTTTGAAGTGCGCTGCTCCTAGAGTAAGACTATCCACTATTGATTCTTTCTTTGTATATTTAAGAGCAGCTGATAAATGGCTAAATAAAGGTTGAACTGTAAAGCACTGGGCTGAAAACACTGTCTATTCAATTTTCATGAGCATTAACCCTGTAGATTTTCACCATCCTCTGGCTGATGAAGAAAGTACAATTGATCAGTACAGGACTGAGAGTCTCTTCACACCAGGCTACCAGTAAATTCTGCTGATTATTTATAGTAGAGCTGGAAAAAAAAAGGTTGTTATCCTTAACTTGTTTTTTTCCCCCGTGCAGTTGGCACAAACACAAGAACAAGCACTTAGATTTTTTGGCAAATGTTAGAAAACCTAAACAAAAAAAAAAATCAACTATAAGCTTAAGTAAGTAAAGATGGTGTATATTTAAAACTGCAACAAAAATTCAGCTACAATATTACTGCTAACAAGAAATATTGTGAAGGACCATTTTGCATCAACTCGAAAGTCAAAATTGCATTAAGTGCAAGGGCTTATTGTACAGAAGTGTCTGACTGAGCCATATCATTGCCTGGAGCATTTCTGGATGTAGCCTTGTGAAGGTAATATGTTTTTGGGTGGAGCACTAACATCTCCCAAGTATTCTTCTCTTCCAAATTACTTTAAGACAGATGGCTGCATGACTGCTGGTAGTGATATTTTCTGTATTTCCTGCAGCCCAAATACTTCTACAAGCATATGCTGCACTGACTTTAAAAGTCAGATATTGACTTGAGTCAAATTCAAGACGCACACAAAGAATAAATTCTGAATCAGAGCCAGATTTAATTACAAATAATTGGGGAAGTCCTCATATGAGCAAGTAGGGGAATAGGATGTTGTTTGCATCTCTGTACAGGGCACTAGGTGAGCAAAACTTGCGTGGACCTGCTTCATCCTGGATTGTTGCTTGCTTGGGTTTTCCTACCTGTCTAAACACCTTTCATGCTTGGCTGTTTAGCTGATTAACGGAATCATCATTTTTCCCTCTAAGTTTGTAGGAATAAGCTGTATTTCCCTTTAAAGATGAATTCTGGATAAACTGATGCTTTAGATCTAGTAGAGAAGATAATCTCATGTGAAGTGATTAACTCTTCAAGTGAATTGTGCAGCTAGTTCCATCAGAAAATTGTCTTTGCAGTTCACTCCTCTTAACTGCTCCCATTCACTTGACATGCCTGTAAAGCTGTGGGTTTATATTAGTGGATTTATCTTAGTTTATGATTGTGTTGCCTTAATTACATTAATGATAATGCAGCCATTTCATTTCTTAGTTTTTCCATGCAATGGGAATTATCCTTCATCTGTTCTTTCTGCTTCTTGTTTTTCTCCACTGTCTGTATCCCATTTTTGGGGTATATGCCAGAATAATGACAAGCCACTGAAATCAGAGCCAGGACTCATTAGCTCTAGTAATTACCACCTTCCGCTGCCCTGGAGGATTAAGCTTCTCTTTCTACTCTCAACCGAGCCTTTCATTTGCATAATCATCCACAGTGTTACCAAACTCACTTGGAGCAATGTCCATCTAGAGCTTAGGGATGCTCTTCTTTTCTCATTTAGGGAGTCTCCTCCCTCTCCTGTCATTGAATCGCTGACATAACTGCCAATGCTAGGTGCCAATGTACATTTGAAAATCTCTCTCATTATGATTACTTACAACTTCTTTCTACATCCAATTATAAAATATTTTCTCTCTGATACCACTCATATTTCTGCCCTTTGTTTCCCTTTCTGCTCTGGTGTCACTATGTTTTTCCTCGTGATAACCTTCCATTGCATCCTTCTTTCTCCCCACTTTCTGCGTACCCCTTCTTGAATCAAACCATCACTGCGCTTGATTTGTATCATAACTGCATGCCATCTCTAGAAAGTATCAAAAAAACCCCAAACCAAAACAAGAAGGATACATGATTGTTTAGAATCTGGAGATCCAGTGTCCCAGAGACTTCGTGCTTGTGCCATCGTTTTGATTTGGATTAAAATGCAGGCTGGGGAGGCAGAGCTGAGGACACTGTTTCTTGTCATGCTGTGGATTTGCTGAGAACCTTTGCAGGACTGTTGTGTCTTGTTAACTGTGCTTTGCTTGTGCTACTTAATACCTACTTTATCGTGATAACAGAATTTTGTTGCAAGGGTTTTTTACCTCTAAGTTCTGACAAAGGAATGGCAGTTGTCTTTATTTTCATATTGAAACATGACATGGCTAAGATTATCTCTAGCATTAGCAACAGATTACTACTTCTTCCTTCTGTTTAAAACTAGAGGGGATGGGAAGACTATTATTTTTTGACACTGAAGATGCTCTCTTCCCTCTAGTTTCAGGGGTCAAATGTCAGAGTTTTGTTTTGATTTCTGACTGTCGTGTATCATTGTTGTTCTCCCACCAGTGCTAGCTTTTCTCCCAATAGATGTTATGCTTTCTTTGGGCATCAGAGAAGCACAGAGTATAAAGAAGAAATAGAAATGAATGATTTGCTCTGTGGACCAAACCATCCAGAGATCAGGTATCATGGGGAAGAAGGCACAGAAGCAGTTGTGCAAGATTTAGCTGAGTTAGAAACGTACGATCTATCTCCACTCAACTCAATGTTAGAAGAACATAAAGTCTGAGCTTAAGTCAGGTTGCTCCTGCTCTTAGCTGTATGACAACAAATAGCTTAGCCTCTTTCCCTGAAACCTCAGTGAGCCATGAAAACAAATTTGCTGTAATCTGGGGATGATGTAACATTTCAAGAGCCAAGCTGAAATTTTAGACTGACAGAAGTGTTGCCCTGTGTATTGTGTCATTGTGCTGGATCAAGGGTAAGGCCTTCCAGGGCTGATCAGCACTGCAAAACAGCTTCTGATGTCTTCCGTTAGGAAAGTGATATCTAAAGTCTTATGCCACTACCTAGAAGATAAAATGTATATAAGAGACCTTTTTTTTGAGACAATTAGATACAGTTATAGCATTTACATATACTTCTGTCATACAAGCAAATGCATTTACATAAAAATAGAGCAATTTGTTAAAAATGAAGTCATCATTCTCAGATAGGAGTCTGAGCAGAGAGGTTGCTTGTGGCAAAGCACGCATGCCACTTCCTTGGCTAGATCGCCTTGGTAGTACTCTTATAGCATAGAGTTCAGACTATAAAGGGCAGTAAATTGTCTTGTTTCTACTGATGCAAATGGATTTGTGTGTTGGTGCCCCCCCTTCCTGCTGGCCACAGATCTAATTCATCTTCACTGCAGAAGGTTTTTCGGAGGTAGAATTTGTCTATTTTTGACCCCAGGCAGATAAGAGGCATTTCAAACCTTACGGAGGATGATGTTTCTAATCTGAGGCAACCTTGGAGAGAAGTTGCATGTTTATATAAGCCTGATTCCCTTTGCCTCCCCTTCTCAGGCCACTCACTCTACCATAGTGGGATCTCAGTTATCTGTCAACTGTACCTATGAGCATTGGCCACAACTGTCACAGGCATTGTGACATATGAGTTTTAGATGTTCAAATCATGTTTAAGATGGCACAGGAAATGCAGATTCTGAACCAGTTTCTTGAGGCACCCTGGATATTGGTGGATTAGCTTATTCTCATGTGTCAAAACAGAGATGGTGGTTTCAGATCTGGGAGCTTCAAAAATACACTAGAGTAGGTTAGTCTGAAGCTAACCCATGCTTAATTCTACTACTGTAGGTGAAATTACCTTAGAGACATATCTCTGCCATGGCCCTCATCCAGTCAGGCATGTAATCATATGCCTAACTTTAGGCCAATGAATAACTTCCTTCAACCAGGTTGCTTCTTTGAAATTAACAGGGCTGTTCAAATCTTCAGATTAGGCATATGCACTCAAACAAACATCTTGCTTTACTGGAGTCTGTGATTCCTTATATTGGCCAAGATCTAGGTGAAAGGATTTCATTAATAATGAAGTCAAAATTGTGTATTTCAAGTTACTTTTATTATCTCACTGTGGAGCTTTTATATTGTTAATTAATGAAACGATTATCTCAAATCAGCATTATCACTACTTGAGAATTTTGCAAGTATCACCGTATAAGTAACAAAAGGAAGAGATCAACACTGTTAGTACAGCTAAACCTTCAGAATTTGTACATCAGATCATAGGGAGTTTAATTTAACATTCTCTGAAGAGTTTCACCGATCTTTTTCTGCAAGATATTTTTCCCTATCCATCTGTTTTAGAGCTGTAGTTTCGCATTTCTATTCTAGCTAGTTAATTTGTTATCCTTAAAGGCACATTGTATTTTTTTAATTTCTGATTTTTTTTCCCCCACGCTTTCACTTCCAAAACTAGTAAAAACCTGTTTTGGAGAAGTATGTTATTTGTTTTGCATTTGTCAGAATGAGTTAATAATGTATCATGGGGTTGCTTGCAGGTATGTCAGCCCCTGAACTCAAGAAATTGCCTGGTTTTTCAACACACTTGTAAAGGACAGAAGGTCATCTAAGCTCTTGGTTTTCCTTCTCAGGCCTTGAAAACTCATGTGCCTCTGCATGCATAGGGACAGATATTGTACTATTCAGCCAGCCCGGTGTACAGAAAATGTTATCAAGGACTGGAACAGGCTGCCCAGGGAGGTGGTTAAGTCATCATCCTAGAGGTGTTTAAAGGGCTTGTAGATGAGGTGCTTGGGGACATGATCTAGTAGTAGACAGGTACGGTTGGAGCTGGTGATCTTGAAGGTCTTTTCCAACGTAATGGTTCTATGATCCTATTGAAATGAAGTTGCTGGTGTGGGAAGCTATTTGCAAGTTTATCCTGTTTTAAGTTTCAAATTATTTGCCATTTCTCTGCAAGACCACTCAAGTATTCCCCAGGATATTTTCTCAAAAACCCTTGGCCCATGAGCAGGTCTTTCAACCTGAAATATTGCCTAATATTTGACTTCAATGAGCTGGCATGGAATATGCTCGTAGCCACTACTTTCTTCTGGAAGTCTGTGTATTTCTGACCTAGTCCTTTTCTCTGCATGTCCATGAAATTCCAGATGGGTTAAACAAGCGCTGCTCCCAGTGTTGCCTCCCTTAAGTCACAAGTATGGTAGTTTAAAGCCCGTAGGTTATAAATTGTTGCATGTCTGAAGCGCATTTGTAGAGTAGATGTACTACGCAAAAATCACACAACAAGAAGACAACCTTATTTTCAACTTACTGGGAGGTGAGATAAAGGTAGCACATTACATGTCAGATTCTTGATCAGCTGTAAGGAAAAAAATCCCAGACAGTACTGGCTGGCTGAATGATGTCTTCCCAGGACAGAATTAATTTTTGCTGTGCAGCTGAATTGACTGGGATGTTCTATATTATGGGGTGTTGCATAGCAATTAACCACAGCAGTAAGGGACAGGGACAGCACTCAGACATCTGAGCAACGTTTGTAAAGGTAATTCTACAGCTTTGCAGCTGCTGAAAACATGTGCTCTGATATGCTAAATTAGCCTGTAAGCTCATAGCCAAAGGTTTGAAACACTCAACATTGCAAAACAGTCTTCTGTAATTTAATAAGTGGAAATGACCTCCAAAGGAGCAGCAAGAGCAGAAATGGAATAGAACAGATCTTTTTTTTGAGAAGTTGTACCTAACAATGTAATTTTTCATGGCTTTGTGTTGCTTAAACAATCCAGTGAGGGTAAATGCTCTTTGTTATCCCAGGATAAGATGGCAGGTCCAGGAGAAAGGCTCAGTCTTGCCTTGCAGTAGCTCCCTCAAGTAGTTACAGAACTGTAGCTGCGGGTAGCTACGACGTCTGCCTGTGAGTCCGGGCAAGTGCCTAGCAGCTTATGTGTGCTGGGCCAGCAGATGCTGCCCATGGAAGTAGCTGGTTATTTAGGTTAAATAAGTATTTTTTGTGAGCTTATTACCGGGCTCCTGACTTGCCTATGGGATTTTTAATAGCCAGTTTTTGATGAAACAGTTAAAAAAAATTATTGTTGATGCTTTCTCATAAAGTGGTTCTCACGTGTCTCCATTCAGACAGGCAGTTGAAGATGTGTTCAAATCCACTGTCCTTTAAAAAGGCACTAGAACACTGAAATCAGCAGTTGTAAACATGTACTTAGCACTTAAACACTCAAATAGGCAAACCTTGTGATGCAGTTCTGCACATAGTAGAAAATCTACCTGTGAGACAAGTGTCTCAGGTGCCCAGACATAGGTATCTCATGCCTTTTCAGATGTTCCTAAGCATCTGAGACACATGGCAAAAAGCCTATAGAAGATTTGCATCCTTCTGCAGCTGGATGTTTGCGTTCTTACCTCCTTGCATATTCACAGTAGTGCAAACTTAAATGACTGTTAAAGTGGATTGAAAGTGGATTGTAATGTGATAAGAACCCTTATGAGGATATATTTTCATTATCACCTCTTCAGATTGGTTTTGGATATATTTGTCTGCATAAATGATAGAATCATAGAATCATAGAATCATAGAATCATAGAATCATAGAATCATAGAATCATAGAATCATAGGATAGTTTGGGTTGGAAGGGACCTTGAAGATTATCTAGTTCCAACCCCCCTGCCATGGGCAGGGACACCTCCCACCAGCCCAGGCTGCCCAAGGCCCCATACAACCTGGCTTTGAACACCTCCAGGGATGGGGCAGCCACAGCTTCTCTGGGCAACCTGTGCCAGTGCCTCACCACTCTCATGGTGAAGAAATTCTTCCTAATGTCTAGTCTAAATCTGCACCTCTAGACATTAGGAAGAATTTTGTTATATATTCCTAAGCAGCTATCTTCTAGCCCCCTAAAAACTTCCCCAACTTCCATTGTGATGTTACTGCAGCATAAAGTAAAATAGTAGGGGAATTTACCTGCATTTTCTGACAATGTTACCCTGTTTTATAATATCAGGAAATGTCTGCCCCTGCCTCTTCTGCCAAGGAGTCTGTAAAAGACTCAGGAAACTCGAGAGGGGAACAGCTTTGATAATTGATGTGATAAGGACAACCCTTACAGAGACAGAGGGAAGAAAGGCTTCTTCAGTTCTGAAGTAGCTTATAGGGACTTGTAATTCTGCTCTAATTTGGAGAAGTGGTGGAGGGAGATTAACACTTTACTAGTGAATAGAGGCAGTCACGAGGAAATAAACACTGAAGGACTTCAATGACTTAAAAGTCTCTCTCTTTGATTTTAATCAGTAGTGATTATGCCACAGTTGTCAAGAGAGAGAGTGTGTGATGCTTTTCTACAGTTCTGTGCTTCTGGAATGTTTGAAGTACCTCCATGTAAACTACATAAAAAACAGACAATGTTTTCAAGATTGTATAAAATATCTGTTATAAAAACAAGAGAAGAGGACCAAGACTTATCACTCAATTGTAGAAGTTTATGTTGTTCAGTGATACCCTCTAGTTCCACGCTATACATATAATTGTTAAATAAAATACAAGCAATGAATCGATGATATCTCTGCTGAGCAATAGTAATGACATGAAATGAGAAATGTCAGATCAGCAGCTCAAAGTACTCTTGTTTAAACAAATTTCAGGAATGGACACTTGTCTGTATATTTGCTTCTAAGCCTGCTTCCATTCACTAATAAATAAATTGAAGTGACTTATACGAACAACTCATTTCAAGCACGCATGCAATCAACTCACTGAATCAACAAGGCACTTGAGCTTTCTTGCAACACTGGCACCTTTTTTTTAAGCAGAGAAGGATTAATATCATAGTAGAGTCATTTAGGTACAGGCAAAGCAGCAGAATAGTTGAGGAAGAACAGTTGAAGTGAGTGTGTAGGTAAAGGAGTAGATATTTCTAGGGTAGTATGCTCTCAAAAGTTCCCACAGGGCCCTGAATGCCACCAGTAAAATTTCCATTCACATGGAGTGTCAAGTGTACTAGTCTTGTTTTCTTCACAGAATCACAGAATAACCAGGTTGGAAGAGACCCACTGGATCATCAAGTCCAACCATTCCTATCAAACACTAAACCATACCCCTTAGCATCTCATCCACCCGTGCCTTAAACACCTCCAGGGAAGGTGACTCAACCACCTCCCTGGGCAGCCTGTTCCAGTGCCCAATGACCCTTTCTGTAAAGAATTTTTTCCTAATGTCCAGCCTAAATCTCCCCTGGCGGAGCTTCAGGCCATTCCCTCTTGTCCTGTCCCCTGTCACTTGGGAGAAGAGGCCAGCACCCTCCTCTCCACAACCTCCTTTCAGGTAGTTATAGAGAGCAATGACGTCTCCCCTCAGTCTCCTCTTCTCCAGGCTAAACAATCCCATCTCTCTCATCCGCTCCTCGTAAGACTTGTTCTCCAGCCCCCTCACCAGCTTTGTTGCTCTTCTCTGGACTCGCTCCAGAGCCTCAACATCCTTCTTGTGGTGAGGGGCCCAGAAATGAACACCGGATTTGAGGAGCGGTCTCACCAGTGCCGAGTACAGAGGGAGGATAACCTCCCTGGACCTGCTGGTCACGCCGTTTCTGATACAAGCCAAGATGCCATTGGCCTTCTTGGCCACCTGGGCACACTGCTGGCTCATGTTCAGTCGCTGTCAACCAACACCCCCAGGTCCCTCTCCTCCAGGCAGCTTTCTAGACAGACTTCTCCTAGTCTGTAGCACTGCACAGGGTTGTTGTGTCCCAAGTGCAGGACCCGGCTTTTGGCCTTGTTAAACCTCATGCCATTGGACTCAGCCCAGCGGTCCAGCCTGTTCAGATCCCTTTGCAGAGCCTCCCTACCCTCCAGCAGATCGACACTTCCACCCAGCTTAGCGTCATCCTCAAACTTGCTAAGGGTGTACTTGATGCCTTCATCCAGGTCATTGATAAAGACATTGAACAGGGCTGGACCCAGCATTGAGCCCTGGGGAACCCCACTTGTCACTGGCCTCCAGCTGGATTTCACACCATTTACCACCACTCTCTGGGCCCGGCCATCCAACCAGTTTTCCACCCAGGAGAGTGTGCGCCTGTCCAGGCCAGAGGCTGACAGTTTCTCAAGCAGAATGCTGTGAGAAACTGTGTCAAAGGCTTTACTGAAGTCCAGGAAGATACATCCACAGCCTTTCCCTCATCCAGCAGCTGAGTCACTTTGTCATAGAAGGTGATCAGGTTAGTTTGGCAAGACCTGCCTTTTGTGAACCCATGTTGACTGGGCCTGATCACCCAGTTCTCTTGCATGTGCTTCATGATAGCACTCAAGATCACCTGTTCCATGACTCTCCCTGGCACTGAGGTCAGACTGACAGGTCTGTAATTCCCTGGATCCTCCTTGCGACCCTTCTTGTAGATGGGCTCAACATCAGCCAGCCTCCAGTCCAGTGGGACTTCCCCAGTCTTCCAGGACTGTTGGAAGATGATGGAAAGGGGTTTGGCCAGCACATCCACCAGCTCCTTCAGTACCCTTGGATGAATCCCATCTGGCCCCATAGACTTGTGGGTGTCTAGTCGGGCTAGCAAGGCTCTGACCACCTCCTCTTGGATCCTGGGAGCCTCATTTTGCTCCTCTAGCTCCTGGGTTAGTAAAAAGACAGAACGACTTTCTTTACAATTAAAGACTGAGGCAAAGAAGGCATTAAGTACCTCAGCCTTTTCCTCATCCCCTGTCACTGTTGTTCCTTCTGCGTCTAATAGGGACTGTATGGTCTCCCTAGTTCTCCTTTTATTATTTATATATTTATAGAAGGATTTTTTGTTATCTTTCACAGACTTTGCCAATCTGATTTCTAGTTGAGCCTTAGCCCTTCTGATTTTTTCTCTACACAATCTCACTTCCCTCCTGTAGTCCACCCAAGAGGCCTGTCCCCTCTTCCACTGCCCATAAACATTTCTCTTCTTCTTGATATCACTCAAGATCTCTCTGTTCAATCAAGCTGGTTTTCTACCGTGCTGGCTTTTTTTCTGGAACATGGGGATGGCTTTCTCCTGAGCTGCTAGGATTTCCTTTCTGAAGAGCTCCCAGCCCTCATGGGCTCCCTTGCCCTTAAGTACTGCCTCCCATGAGACTTTGCCAACCAGCCTTCTGAAGAGTTCAAAGTCTGCCCTCTGGAAATTTAATGCTACTGTCCTACTAACCACCCTCTTCACTTCGCCTAGAACAGAAAACCCTATCATCTCATGATCACTTTGTCCTAGGCGTCCACCTACTGCCACACCCCCCACAAGGCCTTCTCTGTTCACAAACAGCAGGTCCAGGAGGACACCCTCCCTTATTGGTTCATTCACCAACTGTGCAAGGTAGTTGTCTTCCACGCACTGCAGGAACCTCCTAGATTGCTTCCTTTCTGCTGTATTGTACTTCCAGCAGATATCAGGCAGATTGAAGTCTCCCACAAGAACAAGAGGCATTGATCTAGAGATTAACCCCAGCTGTTTATAGAAGAGCTCATCAGCTACTTCTCCTTGGCTGGGTGGTCTGTAACAGACTCCCATCACAAAATCTACCTTCTGGTGGGCTCCTCTGATTTTAACCCACAGGCACTCAATCTCCTCATCACCACAATCCGTCTCAATGGAGTCCAAGTCCTCCCTTACAAAGAGGGCTACCCCGCCTCCTCTCCTACCCTTCCTATCCCACCTGAAGAGTTTATATCCCACCATAGCTGCACTCCAGTTATAGGAGTCATCCCACCACTTTTCCGTGATAGCAATGACATCATAGGCTCCTTGCCCTACGACAGCTTCCAGCTCTTCCTTCTTATTCCTCATGCTGCGTGCATTGGTGTAAATGCACTTCAGCTGAGCTGCCGAGCCTTCAGCCCTCTTAGAGGGAACAGAGCTCATTCCCAATTGCCTGGTAACTGGAGTAGCTAGCACCAGAGTGCCCATATCTCCCTTAGCACCCCCAGGTGTGTTCTCCCCCACTTTCTGTGTGGTGATGTACTGGTGGTCCTCAGCAGCACACTTCCTTCTTCATCTGCTTTGTCACATTTCATCTCTCTGGTTTAAATGAGAAGAAATTTGGTACCCTTCCACAACATGAATATAAGTGCTCCAAGAAGATTCTGGATATGATTTTGCTAACTGAATAATTTGAACTTCAGTGAAAACTGGTGTCTTTCACGCTTAATCATTTCACATTTCTAAAGAAAGATATAAGAGCGCTTAAAAAATTTATCACGAATTTTCTCTTTCCAGCCATACAGTGTAAGTTTATTGTTCTACTCTGCATCTTTTTTTGTAGAAGCACATTTCATCAGCCTTCATTTCCACCGTCTTCACTGCTGGTAAGCTGCAATAAGTCCCTGTCAGGCCTGGTGAATGAATTAGCTGTGGGTATAGATGAAGCACACAGAACACATGCATTGTGTATACTAATTCTTAAAAAACAGGTCAAGATTGTATTGCTGTGCTTCACAATCCACAGAGAAACAGCTATTGCACAAAAATTGCGACCTAACTTCTGATAGGTGCATAAAAATGAGTTTATAGACACCTCAGGAAATGAGCTTTACATACCAGGAACTAAAGGGGGGTTGACATTCAGAGTAAATTGCATTAAAAATGTCTAATGGTGCAAAAAAGAGAACTACAGAAGTCTGAAAAGAATCATCAGCATGTGTTGAAGTCCCAAATGGAGAAATGTCTGAGATGACGTTATTGCAGGGCCTTATCCAGGTTCCCATCTGCATTGGTACTAACTCAGGGACGTAACCATCCAGAGATCCTCTTCCTGAGGACCATTGGGGCACCCATACTTCCCACTTGTGCACTTCTATATTCTGGGTCCTGAGTTAGCACAGACCATTTCCTTATATGTAAAAAGTAGATACAGGAAAATATTTGGTACAGGGCAGAGTCCCTGGACTGTTTTCTAAGCAGATCTTCACAGGAATTTTACCTACCTGGCACCGCAAACCTCTCATTGCCTCACACCTGGGCTCAGCTGGTGGAAACCAGAGCAGTTAGAGCACCTGATGCTCATGTAAATAGGATAATTTAAGAAATTAATAATTTTCTAATTTGCCCTTCTCCTTTTCTGTGAAGAAGAGGAGGAAGTCCATCCTAGTCTCCAGAGAGGGCAATGACAGCAGTGGCAGGTGGTTTGCACTCCTTCCATAACTGTACTGGTTTTGGCTGGGGTGGCATTAATTTTCTTCATAGGAGCTTATACGGTGCTATGCTTTGGATTTGTTTTGGATTAACACAGGGATGTTTTACATACTGCCAAACAGTCCTTGAACAACATCAAGGCCTTTTTTTCGCTCTTTTTCATGCTGCCTCACCAGTGAGTAGGCTGGGGATGTGTGACGGTCCAGTCCTAAGTGGATCCTGTCCGTGACGCCAATTTATGTCACGGTCCACTCATAAGCGGACGTGTGATGGTTCGTTTCAGCTATGATCTTGGAGTGCAAAGGAAAAAGCAATAATTCAACAAGTCAAGGGAGTTAAATTTCAATCCAAACTGGAACATTATTAATTGTGCCCATAAAGCGGCTTGTGATAGAAAAAGAATAAGGAAAGAGATTGGGAGGAAAGGGAAGAAAAAGGGGTTTATAGATACCACCACAGGTCCACAGACGTCCGGAGTCTCTGGGGGTCCCAGTCCAGAAGTCATTCCACTGCCTCTGTCTTCGACCAAGGTGATCTCATGGTGGGGAAGATCTTCAAAATTCAGCTGCTCCCGAGCTGTCTTTCATGCTAGTCAATACACCTGCGACGAGCCTTGCGAACCGCCTCTACCTGTGGAGATGTGCCAATCTCCACCTAGCAGGTCACACATGCCAAGGAAGGAGTGTCTGCAGGTCTCCTTCCCTTGTGCATGCGCTCCTCCTGGTGGAGGTGGTCGACCTGGGGTCTCCTGATGAAGGCCAGTAGTCTTCATCACCTTGAACTCCGGTTGAACTGTTCTTCATGCATGCTGTGTTAGGGTATGGGTCTGTGGTAAGTCCTGTCATTAATTTTCCTATCTTTTTCCTCCTTGCTTCATGAATCTTTCACAATGGTAGCAAGCAGGGAGGCTTGGAAAAAGGTACAAAACATTTTTGAGATAAGGAGGTAGGTATGGGTAGATAGGTACAAAGCATTCATTCCGTACCAGCTTTGGCCATTTTTGTAAGGCCAAGGTCTGAGGCTTAGCACCTGATGAGAAAACGTTGAGATAGAAATCGATCCTTTGACTGACCCTTACAGGATACACAAGAAGTTGGGAAGGGACACAGCTGAAACAGCTGACCCTGCCTGACCAAAGGGATGTTCCATACCATATGATATCGTATTCAGCAGTAAAAGCTGGGGAAGAAGTGCGGGGAACATTCAGAGTGATGATGTTTTTCTTCCCAAGTAATTGTTGAGCATGATGGAGCCATACTTTCCTGGAAATGGCTGGATGTCTCCCTGCAAATAGGAAGCATGGAATGAATTCTTTGTTTTGCTTTGCTTGTGCACACATTCTTGCTCTGCCTAATAATCTTTCTCTCAACCCATACATTTTCATGCTTTCATCCTTCTGATTCACCCCCACCATCCACTTGCAGGAGAGCAAGTGAGCGGTTACGTAGGGCTGAGTAGCCTCCTTGAGTTAACCACAACAGCAACATTCTTATGAAAGACTTTTGCCAAAATGGCCATATTTTCCACCCATTTTATCCAGTACAGTATATTTCAAAGTACTTGTGGAAAAATCTGGAATTGTTAGCAAAGTCAGCTTTAAAGGCTTTCCCTCTATGCTGGAACCCTTGTGTGCTGGCTGCTCTCTTCAAGAATCATGGAATGGTTTGCACTGGAAAGGATCTGTAAAGATCATCTGGTTCAGGAAGTCCTAATCTAGACTGAGGAGTGACGATTCAGTCTTGTTATTTGCTTTGGTGGAGCCCCCTCTCTTGAGAGCACTTGTGTTAGGAACAATTTGGGCATCCCACTTGACTGTGAAAGTCTGAACTTCTGAACCCAGTGCTGGTGATTCACTAACACCTGGCAGCACCATAATTACATTGGCGTAGGAATAAAAAAATCCTAGCGCTCAGCAAAGGTTGTTTAAGCAGTCATTAGAATATTAGAATCTCGAATAAATATGGTGCAATATTTTCTTGCTAAAATATTATTTGCAGTAATTGTTTATTTTATGTTTAACAGCTCAGTGTGTTTGCTACCTGCTTGATTTTTTATTCAGACTTAAACTGTAACAGCTTATTTTAAACTGCATTTATTATTTTTCTTATATAGGCTGCATAAATGAGTGTCAATAGTAGCAGCATGGAAGTGAATCAATTTGTAATTGTAATAGCATTAAATATATTTTGCTAGTGTCTGAATAGAAAACATTTCAGATGAAAAATTAATTCCACCCACTTGAAACAGGAAATCAGAAGTTGTGCTTTAGTCTTTGCCCTTTAAAAATAGCTGCCAGTAAGCTTTTTTTTCACACTTTCCTTTTTTTTAATATATATTTCAGATTTTCTGTGAAAATGACACACTATTCTTTCTTTAAAATTGAACCTTTTAAAGAAATAAGAGTAAGGTTTGTGTTGGAAATATTTAATACCATATTTCAGGAAAATATAGCTTAGCACTGCTAAGTAAATTTAGTTGGTGAATATACCTGAAGAGAAAATGGCAAATGAAGTACCCATATGTATTTTCTATTATTGTCCAAGCCTCATGACTTACGCATGCTTTCTTATATCATATGAAAGACATGTAGTTGCAGATGCAAGTTGTCATTTGAGTGCTTAAGGGTCTAGCTCTGCATGCAAGTGTGAGGGAAGAAGCGCATGCATATGCTCATATATTCATATGCAGCTTGTTCAGTTGCCAGTAGAACAACTGCCTAATGAAAAAGCCCGTGTTAAGAATATGGACTTGGAGTAGCAGAATCTCTAAAAATAATGGGAGAAATTACTTGATAAAAAATTCTAAATGCCAGATCCACCCCAACTTCTTTAGTGAGTCATGCATAGGCTGTATGTATCTAGGGGGATGTATCCCTGCCCATTGCAGGGGGGTTGGAACTAGATCATCTTTAAGGTCCCTTCCAACCCAAACTATTTTATGATTCTATGATCATTCATTGTGATATAAATGCTTTGGATTGCATCATAGTTTCACAAACACATTATGGATACAAAGAGAACTGTGCCTTGAAAGTAAAAGTCATGTTAAGAAGGAAAATAAAAAATGCTCAAAAGAAAGAAAGAAAGAGAAGAGCCCAAGAACAAGGCAATGGGGCAGATAGGGTATTGTTTTGTGGCATCTTGAAGCCTAGTTCCAGACAACGAGTCCCGTGAGGGTGAAAAGTATCTGAGAGATAATAGTCAAGACCACTTTGACATGTGGGAGAGAGAATAAATCCCTGTCTTTGGCTTCACACTGGTCCTGGCAGCAGAGAGATGTGGTGCTGGGAACAGTCTAAAGGAACCTGGCTATGAGGTGGAAAGGGAAATAGGGTCTGCATTCTTTGTTTCGTAAATTGCTTCAGATGCTGAAATTATTAAAGAAATACATCATTGTTAAATGAAGTCGAGAACCACTTTTTATTTTAGGTGCTTACCCTTGTAACTCCATTTCCTAATGTGAAATTCTGGGTTTTACTGTTACCTTATTACAATAAATTAATGTTTTTCCTTTCAAATCTGGACTCAATGTCACATAAACACTAGATATTCCACTCATTTTTGTGTAGCAAACCCAGTATAAATCCATCCCTGTGTAATTTCCTGCAGAGCTTTTCTCTTCATTGGTGGCTGATAACCCTGCCATCCTTGCAAGAAGCAAAAGATATTTGAAGATGTAATCTAGCTCAAAGGACAAAGGATAATTAGGATAATATAAACAACAACATAAAATTAAAATAATTAAATAATTTTAATTTAAGAACAAAAATATCTCTAACAAATAATTGTCCTAAGTGTGTGAAGAAAGAGACTGGTTCAGCACAAATGAATGAAAACTGATTTTGTTTCCTGAGATTCCCAGCTGAAAATGAAGACTCTCCAAGGGCCAACTCCTAAGGTTAATTTTTATTGTCGCTGACAAAATTGTAATTAGTGTGTGACACAATGATACAATGAGTGCATCAGGGATGAGATGCTACTGTTTAGCTAAAGATATTGAAACTTTGGAGCTCCTTAATGTCTTTTTAATGTACTTTCTCTGAAATGCACTGAAAAGCAGGAGAGAACCAGATTGTCCTTTTTGCAAGAATTATCAAAATGTTAAAATTGTTTTAAGCTAAGACCATCAGTTTGTGACACTTCCCACAAAAATAATTGAGAAATATTTGGAAATCTGCTCAAGTGTTTCAGTTTAGTAATAACACTGAATGCCAGGGGTAACTTTGTTTTTAAATACCATGACATTGCAAAATCAAATGTAATTTCAAGCTGAAAACTCTAACCTTCTGTTTTGAAAAAGATTGAAAGAAGCGGCTTGGCAGAAAGTCCTGAGAGGAGTGAATTGTTTTATTTTACTTTTTTCCTTCAAAATGCAATTTCACCGCAAGTGATAGCTGCCCACAGAAAGGTTCTATTTTGTCAAAGCTTTTTTTTTCAGTGAAAAAATATTCTGTGGGAAAATGTTTGAGTTATACTAGTCCTCAAGACTTGTTGATCAGCAAAACTTTAGGTGCTTAGATCTTATATAACCACTGCATAATGAACGATTTAAAGAAGACAACACTTTATAGTATTTTAAGACTGACAGAATGAATTACAGAGATAATAGGCTGAGCATGGATATGTTAATCTATGAACCTAATGCATGGCAGTGATGTCTTTCCTTTGCTGTTTTAGATGCATGGTTTTGGCTGACCAGAAGGAATGGCTGTACTGCTTTCCTTTCCACTAGGTTATGGTATGGGTTAATTTTTCAAAAAGGAGCCTTAGAAGCTCCATTCGTGCCCATATGAATTCACATGGAAAGCTGCATTTTCGTCTTTTTTGTGCTTTAGCTGTGCTTTAACAGCTATCTACCACAGCTTCAGGTGCAGCAGGCTGTATCCAGATGACTGCTAAAAGGAGCATGCCCTTCACTTGTATGGATGAAGAATGCAGACAAAGGTACTTAAAAAAAATAGATATTGAAGAGAAGCAGGTACTTACATGAATGACTGTTTCAGAGAAAATTCTCAGATAAGTCTATTTTCTCACCTTAATATGAATTGCTGTTCTCTGCTTAGTTATCAGACTCAGACAAGGAACATAGCGGAAAGACAGATAGGTTGCTGCACAAATTGTGTTCTGCCTGGTGAGGCTTGTGAAATGCATTGAGGAAAGGTTGTATGGAGGAATGAGAAGGAAAGAGACAAGCACAGCAGGTGATACAGGACAGGCTAATGTTTTCAGTTCTTTTTTTTTTTTTTTTCATTTGGCTTTAGTTTCTTCAAAAAGGTTAACTATGAGCAGGTACTTAATGTGATGAATTATAGGCATGCACGTTTACACTAGAAAAAGAAAAGGCCGTGATAAAGTGTGTTTATATTCAAGTAAATTGGAGGCATTTTATCCGGCAGGTCCCAAAGGAGCTGCCCTGCAAGTACTTAGGGAGGAACTGCAGCAGTCCCTGCTCTGCTCACAAGCACCTCCCAGAGGTCCTGGCAAAGTGGGAGCAGAGGGCAGGTGAAGGACATCTCACAGGTCACCAAGGAGGAGAAAAAGGAGAACATGGTGAATAAAGCCATATTAAAGCCTGCACAGAGAATATACTTTTCAAATGAAACAAAATTGGTAAGAATTGAAAACACTTTGAATGGGAAAATTTTAATACGAAATAATTTGGATACATTGGAGAGGTGATCCAAAATCGGCAACCAAGATAGAGTTCAACCAAGGCAACAGCAAAGAGCTGTGCCTAGGAAAGAAAAATGTAAAAGAAGCTATAAAATGAGAAATATCTGCCAGTGCAGCTGTACTGTGAAAAAACATTCAAGAGTTGGGGTAGTGTACAAGCTGGATCCTTTCTGGGAATGTATTAGCAAAAGCGTAATGTGTAAAGCACATGGAAATAAATGTATATTTCTCCATACTGCTGTTGAGACCTCAGTTGGAGTACTGGCACCCATCTGTAACATGGAATAAGAATACATAGGAGAAATACAAAAAATAGGACCAAAAATAATAAAAACCTTGGCTCGTATAAGAAAAGCCTGAAAGAATTGTCTTTTTCTCTAGAAAAGAAGGTCATTGAGTAGAGATGACAATTTATACAACTAGGGTGGCGATCATTATTCTCTGTAACTGGGTGGTATGGTAGGAACTAATCAGCTTAATTAGCGACAAAGGAGTTCAGAGCTGAACCAGAAGAGACTGCTTTGGGAATTTGTTGGTTTGTTGTCTTTGGACAGTATTACAGATAGTTCAGGACAGTGCCTATTAGAGTGGTTTTCCTGGTGATTAGTTATACCTACGAGCATTCAGAGGAAGGTGTTGAGTAACACAAATTACCGAGCACCACCAAGCCCCTTTTTAAAGTGAGCTTGTTGATTAGCATTGCCTCATGGGGCTACTCTGTTGAGAAGGAGATTTTTAAAGATCTGTTAACAGCCTTCTTATCACACAAGGACTGGTGGACTGAACAAGAGAAGGTGCCGCAGGTGAAGATGTTACTGCTCAACATCAGATGGTACCCGCTGTTTGCAGCTGCTGGCTGCACAAAGGCATTTGTATGAACTGTTCTTGGCCCTCTGTCTCAAGACGGTCACAGTCTCTGAGAAGACAGCAATTGCTTTGACTATGCAAATTCTATATTTTAACTGGGATGGTGTTCTTTCTTGGGTTTTAAATTAAGTTACTAAAATTGGGCTGTGTGGAAGGTAGCATTTTTTTTATCACAGAAAGTAATCCTTGCAAATCTCCTCAGCTAATGATACTCAGAAATGAGAAGTTCTGTCAGCAGATTGGCACTGTCAGTTGCTAGCAGGAATATGTGCAAGGAGAAATATATTCTTTACCTGGTCTGCATTTACACCCTGTGCTGAAATCCATCACCTCCTACCTCTTGCACCCCTAAAAACGCAAAGCAGTTTTCATTTCTTTGGGGAGGTTTCCTTTCCAAACAGAATCATAGTATCATGGAATCACAGAATAGTTTGGGTTGAAAAGGACCTTAAAGATTATCTAGTTCCAACCCCCCCTGCCATGGGCAGGGACACTTCCCACCAGGCTGCCCAAGGCCCCATCCAACCTGGCTTTGAACACCTCCAGGGATGGGGCAACCACAACTTGCCTTGGCAGCCTGTGCCAATGTCTCATCACTCCCATGGTGAAGTGTCCTCCCTGACACCTGACCCCTGACACCTGTCCTCTCACCACAATTAGGTAGTGCCAGATATGTGGGGATACCCCAGATACATAATAATCAGTAAAGACACTAAAATTTCATGGGTAGTAGGAGCAGACTGTTGGTTTTAAGGTTGTCAAAGCCTGAAGATGGTGTCTGATGATAATGACTTATCTGAGACTGCAGTCTATTATGTCCATAAAGCAATATGGAGAGTAAAGCACCTACTAAATGGTTAAATAAGGAAATAAGAAAAGGATCAACAGTAGGCAGAGGAAAGAAGGAACAACTCCACGAAAAGGGACAGGAGTTTGACTCCTGCTAACGATGTAAACTCCTAGTCTACGTGAAAATTTGTCCTGATAGCCTGCAAATTTGATGGCCAGCATTTGAACCCTGCTGAAAAGTGAGCTGATGAGTAGAAGGAGTGAAATTGCAGTCATTAGAAAGAAATTAATAGATTTAGATGAAACAACCAGGTGCTGACAAACATTGCCACATCTCTTCTTTGGTTACTATATGTTATAAGATATTATATATTATCTCCCTTGTGTTTATAACAAGGATGAACACAAGGAAGCATGCAGCAGCAATAGGAAATCATTCCATAGAGAAATAATATGGAATGTCTTAATTAAACTGTTAAAGCTGACAAGTGAGAAAGACATTAAACCTGATACTGGTTAATTAAACACTGAATCGCTGTATTTTTAATATCTAAAGAGGAGTAATGTTAATGAAAATATAGGCATTTTAAGTGAGTCTTTGACATTAATGAAAACATTTTATCTTGTAGAAAAGTTTGTGTTCTATAAATCTCTTACATATGATCTTCAAATGTTGCATTGCCCTCCTTCACTTTCACCCCTCTGCCTTTCTTTCCTTCTGTTCTGCCATTTGATATAATTTGCATCATTCTTCTTTCTTGGTTCTTCCTCTCTGTCCCTGTGTTTGGTTGTTCCATGAGTCAGACATGCCCACACTCCTCTGTGTGTGGAAAACAGAGTTTAAGAGGGCAAAGAGCCTGAAAATTAGGGACTTGCTTTAGTTTTCATTTACTGGTGTCAGCTTGCATCACTGTGAATTTTAGTTTGTACACTGGTGCTTTGGGGTATCTACTATGGGGTCACAAAGTAGAAACATTTTCCCAGCTAAACTTTCTCAGTTCTGGTGTTTAGGCTGTTTCATTAATGGTGCAATAGATACTGACACTGTTGTCTGAGCTGTCAGTATTTGGACACTAGAGAAAGTGGAGAAAGCATTCTGTAAATTATTTTTTCTATTCCTCCCAGTCTCTGTTTCAATATTAGTAATTTCCTATAACCTTTAGCAAATAACATACTCAGTGTCTCTGAGCTATTTATTTGTAAGGTTGTAAATGCCTACATTTCCATTTGCAATGTGTCAGCTCTCTCTTTCTCTGCCTCATCTTTGAAAAATCTGCAAAGGCAACTTTGAAATATATCTTTCTAAAGATATTTGGAATGTCTTTTACTTTCAGTTTTACCTTCACTCTCTTTCCTGTGTCTTTTTCATCCTTTTAAAAAATAATAATTTTCCTACTCTTCCAGCTTGCTGATTGATTTGTTTTTCTTGAGAAACTGTTTGAGGGTTGTATAATGAAGCTCAAATTAATTCATTTCAAATCCTTCCATCATTCTCACTTCCCCCTGGAATCTTGTGACTGCTATATTCACTTCTAAAACTTATGAATCTAAGATAGAAGAAGGCTTCCAAACAGTAATTCATCTAAATGTGTCCTGCTCCATAATTTCTGTATTTGCGCTTGTCTCTACCTCATACAGTTTACACAAGGGACAGCTGGGTAATATATCTGGAAGCAGAAGACAGGGTGTTTTTTTTTTTCCACAACAATTTAATATTGTACTCAGTACCTTCTGTACTTTCTGTAATATCTAAATTAACATTTAATTTAAATTACACAGAAGTCAATGAAATCTAGGAGTAAACCTTCTGCACTTGTGAAAACAATGACGATGCCAGCTATTCCTTACTGTTGTTGAGGCAATGAAAGTAATGTATTGTTTAGCAGTGCTTTGCAGATACACAACACACATAAAGTATAATGTCTGTTGTTTTCGCTGTTGTTTTGAATACAGATAACAAGTTTTTATTATGCTCTTTTTAGCATCCTCTGCTTTACAAAACAAAAGTGTGGAAGACTATAAGCATTCTGAAATTCATTTCATTCTGAAATACACCCTTCACTATTTTTTTACTATGAATCTATAGGCCAAAGAAAAATGTTGAGTTTCCTAGTGTACTAGGAAATAAGAAGCATCAAGGTGAAAATCTTATGTTTTACTGACGAACAATTTTTTTTGTTTTCTTCTAATTTCAGAAAAAAGCTCTGGGAATTTGAAGACTTTTTTTCAACCAGAAGTTCATCACCTTCCCAACAATGAGTATAAATTATATAGTTTCCTAGAAGACAACTTCATCCTGTCCCTTTCCTTTCCACTTGGAGCTGCATCAGCTTCAGATTGGGCACTGAGGTGCCAGCTCAGGCTTGGTGGTTGCTGAGGAGCCTCTTTTGAGCAATAAAATTATAAGGTGAATCATGGGTTTTGCAAATAAAGACCTTTAAAGTGATTTAGCTTATTAGGTAAACAGTGGAGAATATGAAGTGCATCTTCAGTTTATTACTTCGATATTACCTTTTGCTGAGCAGGAATATATTTCTATGTCATATATAATTCAGCAAGGTCTTCATCACGCATCCACTGGGAACTTTCCAATATTTTAATCTGAAGGCAGTTTGCTTTACCTATTATTAATGCTTTGGTTTATCAGAAGTGTCAGTTTATCATGTTTTCTTCCTGGAAGTTCAGGAACAGTTAGGAAAGTAGAAGTATCTTTGATGTTTGTTGTTCACACGATCTCTGCAGGAGTCAGGGTGGGTTTGAGCATCTGCCATTTCATATCTGCTTTTCCTTTGCTCAGCCAGGGAGCTGTATGGGATAAGACACCATATACTGACTGCAAGAGGTAGAGCTTCAGCTCTTCATCAAACAAGTCATCATAATCAGTCCTTTGCCCAGCAGTTGCCCACATATATTAGGTATGAACAATGGTAGCCCTGAGATGCCCCTAAATCCGTCCATGCTCAGGGGATATGAATCATTATCTGCTCACTTCCCTTTGAGGTCACTTGGGAAGGGAAGGGCAGGATCAGCTAAACGAAACTTGGTCTTCTCCTTCCAGGCAGTTTGGTCAGTGTAGTAGGCAGTGGGGTAGGCTTCTGCCAACTCTGATGGCAAATTCAAGTTTATCTATCTGAAACCTGAAAAGTAACTTGTTCAAAGCAGTTTCCTTTTACTAAAAAGAACACTGTCTGCTGGAATGTACAGCTAATGCCCATCACAACTTTACATGTGTTTTTTTTTCCAAAATACCCTTGTTTGCATTTACGTTCCATTATTTCCCCAAGAAAAAATCACAGAGACAGTTTGAGAACAAACACATCAATCAATCAGCAACTCTGACCGACACCACAGAATGGAAAGAACAGCATGAAGTGGAAGCAGCGTAGCCAGAATAAGAGTTAGTCTAAAGAACAGTAAAAAGGATAGGGAGTTTGATACCTGGCTCAGCCAGGTCTGAAAAACATTCAGCAGAAATTCAGTAGCTGTGGAAATGGGCTAAAAAGAGTCTTACAAACCTTGTGGAAAAACATTCAGAGATTAGACTAGCAGGCAGTATATCTGCAGTCTTTCAAAGAATTAACAAAAGCCGATCTAAGCTTTTGTGCTTTGTGTATTGAGGTTTAACAAGGTTTAACAAGGTTATTGAGGTTTAACAAGGCCAACTTGGGGCACAACAACCCTATGCAGTGCTACAGACTAGGAGAAGTCTGGCTGGAAAGCTGCCTGGAGGAGAGGGACCTGGGGGTGTTGGTTGACAGCCGACTGAACATGAGCGAGCAGTGTGCCCAGGTGGCCAAGAAGGCCAATGGCATCTTGGGTTGTATCAGAAACGGTGTGACCAGCAGGTCAGGGAGGATGTTCTCCCTCTGTACTCGGCACTGGTGAGACCACTCCTTGAATCCGGTGTTCAGTTCTGGGCCCCTCACCACAAGAAGGATGTTGAGGCTCTGGAGTGTGAACAGAGAAAAGCAATGAAGCTGGTGAAGGGGATGAAGAATAAGTCTTATGAGGAACAGCTGAGAGAGCTGGGGTTGTTTAGCCTGGAGAAGAGGAGGCTGAGGGGAGACCTCATTGCTCTCTATAACTACCTGAAAGGAGGTTGTAGAGAGGAGGGTGCTGGCCTCTTCTCCCAAGTGACGGTGGACAGGACAAGAGGGAATGACCTCAAGCTCCGCCAGGGGAGGTTTAGGCTGGACATTAGGAAAAAATTCTTCACTGAAAGGGTCATTGGGCACTGGAACAGGCTGCCCAGGGAGGTGGTTGAGTCACCTTCCCTGGAGGTGTTTAAGGCACGGGTGGATGAGGTGCTGAGGGGCATGGTTTAGTGTTTGATAGGAATGGTTGGACTGGTGGGTCTCTTCCAACCTGGTTATTCTATGATTCTATGATTCTACTGCTATCGTGCAGTTAGAAATCACAATGGGAAATGTCAAGATATGATGTTCAAAGATGTTTTGTATGAACTGGGACATATGCTGAGATTGCTGATGCCTAGAGACCTCACAGAAGGTGAGAACCCATAGGCAATTGCATGTTAGTTGTACCCTATGGGTTATCTTCTGTCTAAAGACTTCATTAGAGAACACACAAAGGGAAGCTGTGGCATGGGCCTCTTGGATTCAAGCAGTTGGATCCTGCTGGGATTTTTTTTGTCACTAGTATGTGGTGGTATGCTATGACATGTTCTTTTATCTTGACATCGTGTTGGAAGAGAAGACTTGATGTGACAGACCTTGTTTCAAAGGGACATTTTGATTGAAAATGTTGGAGCGAGCTGGGATGTTGGAAGAGGAAGAGCCTGGAACTTCCACTACAAATATTCATCCTTGGATAGAGGCGGACCTGGCAGTGATCCCTGTAGAGCAGGCCTCTGAGAGATGCATGCACTGGAAAGAGAAAGCAGAGGCAGCTAATTTAAGTCTTTGCCTCCTGGAGATTCCCTGCCGGAAGGATGCTGAACAGCAGGATATCTTTCCTTAGTTTTACAATGTTGATAAACTGTCAAAGCTGGTTCCCAGCGGAGTCCACAGCGTGATGCTGATAACAATTTGACATAAACAGATCTGCTATAATCTGGGAATCCTCAGGACCTCTAGAAACTAGAATGCAGGGACTCCATCTGTGAATTTCAAACCACAGAGAATTATATGGAAAATGAATGGTAACAGCTTTATGACTGTAAATAAACTGCTTCTTTGTTTTGTCTTATCGGGTAGCTATGGCTGTGATCCAGTGTGACACCAGTAAATCAACACTTAGGCAAGTTCATATCTTCCAAGGCTTCCATTATTTTATTTAAACTTTTGTTCCTAACCTGGGTCCGATTCTGCAAAGCACCATCCTGACAAAAGGGTTCTGCTGAGCAATGCCATGCAGGGCAGAAGGGAGAAAGATGGGTTAGTTCCAAAGATGACACAAGTGTTATTAACTGTGCTGGACAGGTAACTGCGGCATTCCTTAAACTTGCTGTTGGCTACATGGGAGGAGGAAATCTTGTGTTGTTTTCTGGCTCAGAAGTGACAATGTCTTCCTCTGGTTAGAAAAAAAAAAGATTTCAGAGTTTTCAGAGAAATACGTGAGAATTTCTGAGGACACACAATAAGCTCTGGTTTTCTCACAGATGCAAAAGTAAATGATATTTGTCCCATAGCATCTACAAAGCTACACACATAGAATAGTCAAATATGTTGGAGATCCTACAATTCCCTTTTTCAGTGACTAATTTGGATAGCATTTCATTTGCCCATTAATGTGGAATCAAACTGTGAAGGGACAGGGCCGTTCCCTATTTCTTTTTAGAAGGACATGCTCTCCTTATGAAGCCTGAATGTGCTGTGGGGGATGATGAGTGCTCTAAATCTCTCAGAGCCCTTTGTGAAGAAAGGGCTGCAGTTAACTTAGGTTTGAATTAATTAGAGTTTTCAGTACAGCTGCTGCTCTCCCAGGCTGGCTGCATTCAGTCCAACGGGATTTTGGAGAAGTTGTGCAGGAGAAGAACTTTTTGTAAAACTAATTGGCCAAAAGATTTCCAGGTCCTCTCTGGCAATATTTGGGCTCCTTTGACAATAGAAATACCGTGTCCTTTTCCTCCTCAGTGGCTTTGTTTGCTGCAAAGAAAGGACAAGAGTAGAGAGCCGTCACGAAGCCAGATAATGCCAGTAGAGACAGAAGGGTCTACATGTAGAGCCTATTTGTAGATGCTACAGAAACATAGCCTCCATTGGCTGAGGTGAGAGCCAGCTAATCATCTTTTTTTTGAACAAATAGGTGGGAAAGTAGGAGACCGCAATGATCACAATGATCATGAGACCACAGTGAGGACATCACAAGACCCACATGTGGGATATCACGATGACCATGAATGTGGTCATTGACAGTGGATGGACATGGAGCCTGAGATGAGCTTTAATTGCATACTGTTCATAATTTTTCTTAAAATTTGCCAACTTTTCTCCTACATACTTGCCTTTATTTCTCCAGTGTTCCTTGGTTCTGCCCGAGAAATTTGAATGACTCCAGTCCAAGTGCTTCATAATGTAATTACAGTAAGCGATTAAAACCACGAACTTCTGGGCTGAACAAAGCCATTTACCTCACCCGCTGGGTTTCATGTGGGAAGAACAGGTGTAGACAAACATGAGTATGAATGTAAAATGAATCCTGAATTGTGAAAATTGCAGCAGATGAAAGCAGTCCTCTGAAAACTTCAACAAGTTATAGCCTGAATCATGCTTGAAATGGGAGGTGAAATCCACATCAGTGCTGAGTCAGTAGGAAGCACCAGTTTCTTTTCTCCAGAATTCTGTGATTTGTCAGATTCTCAGACTCCTATGACTTTTGTTTTTCAGATCGCAAAATCAACATCTTTCACTCCTTTAAAGATAACCAGGCATTCATAGAGAAAAGCAGTATTTAAATCACCCAGTGTCTTTTCCTTGTGGCAAGAGCTGTCAAACATTATGAAAATGGGTATGGATTTACATTTTAGGGAACAAAGTGTAAGATGATCTGTCCTGAGCATTCACTGCAATAAAAAAAATGAAAAATCATGGATAGGAAAATTATGATCCCCCTCTCTTGATGATAATGAGCAACTGTTGGTAATTTTAGAGAAAGTAGAATTTTTTTCTGGTCTACGCTCAGATTTTTTTTGCTGAGTATTGGTGAAAATTTGACATTCTGAAGACACACCACAACATTCAAGTACATCTAATGTTTATTGACTGTTTAGCAGTGCCTGTGATGGGACTGGCACCTTTCAGTCTGGCAAATCTGAAGACAGAAAAAACTAGTAGACACCAAGCCCTCCAGCATAACACAAACATTCAGTTTCATGATGTAATTCTGTAATTCCTGGATGAGCTGAAGGAAATCTTTTAGAGTAGTAAGTACAAAACTTGCTACGTAATGGTTGTGTCTAATTGTATATATTCCTGGGATTGCATTTTTTAAAAAAATTAACAGCAAAATTTTTTTCCTTTCATGGAGAAACTGTCAAGATCAATGTTGCATTTTCCAGGTTAAAACCTTTTGGTAACTGTGTTTTGTTTTAAGAATTTTTCTCCATACATTGCCAATTTCCATAATCCTATTTCCTTCAGTAGCAAAAATCTCAATGAAAAGGAATTAAACACAAGAGTTTCTACATTCAGGTCAATAGTATTTTACATCTTTTTTTTAAAGACAGTTTCTAATACTTAAATGATTTAAATTTAGCAAAGTATATTTAAATGGGCTGATTTTCATGAATTTTCATTCTTGATGCTGTTTTAAATATCACTCATCACTTTACGTATAATAGTTACAAATGAGATAATGCTATATATTAATATTCAAACATCCTTTTCAAAATTTACATTTGCCTTTTTTTACTGACCCTGAAATTTCAGAAGGTGCTTGGTACCTCTTATTTCTGCTGTCTGCTGCTTATGTCTGCATTTGCATATTTTCTGCTTCCATGTTACAGGTGAGTAAGTCGGTGTACTGAAGACATGCTCTTTCATTGGACTTCTAACTTCTGCAAACCACCAGGAAAATCATTGCCATATCCACTTCTATGCCACAAGACTTTACAACTGCAGTGCAAGGATGCATCTGTCTGCCTCCTGCTCATTGACTTTTTGGTGGTCCTCATATTTGTTCTATGGCAGCAGGTACAGAGTAAGGGTGTTGCCCACATCTATAATCTTTGTGCAAGTACTGCAGAAATGGTGACTCTGGAATAGGAACTGCATTTACTTAATTTTTTAAGAATATCCAAAACAACTGGTTTGACTCAAATGATGTTGAAAGAGATTGGGTTGATCCACGACAGATAGGAATTGGACATAGCAAATGGAACAAAAAAACTCAACTAATTTAAAAGACATGAAACTTGCTCTTAATCAGAATCTACCTTGTAATTTCTCCCTATTTACAATAGAAAGAGGGAGGCTATCTTATCCAGGGTGAGCTATTTTATCCTAAACTTTGTCTGTGAGAAAAGCTGCTTGGCTTGGGATATATAATACCCGTAAGTTCCTTGGGAAGAGGTAGCTCATTCTTGTAGAGATGCTGGTTTTTCTCCTTTAGTTCCAGGAAGCCAAGGGTGACTAACTAAAATTTAGACATCTCATGTTTAGATACCAAAAGCTAGATTATAAGTATTTAAATGTTTGTTTATTTCTTTCTCAATGACAAAAGGAGGTCTTACAATAAAATTCTCTTCTTTGCCACATTTTGCTTTTTGAACATTCAGATTAAATGTGTAGGCACTACATGACATGCAGTTCCTTTATGGAAAGTTATTATCAGAACTGATCTTATATTTTTAGCATGAAAAAATATTCCCCTCATAAAAAGCCTTTGAGTGAAACACTGAATGCTGTAGAGCTCAGTAATAAGCCTTGTTTACTAAACTCCTTGAAATTATGTTAATGAAAACTTGGGTAAAAATACCTCAAAACAGGAGAAGCCCCAGAAAAATAGCAAATTCTGTAGAATGGAAAATCAATCCACCTTGAATCTAGTGACAGAAATAGCTTTAAGCAAGGTATAGACACAATTGTTTTGCATACCATTTCCCATCCATCCCACATCTTCTCTCATGGTCTTAGAAATATTTGCACTTCCATGCATAGTGACAGTTCTTTCCTCCTTAGTTTCTGCTCTCGCCTCCTCATTTGTTCATTTGTGTTTTGTATACATTCACACACCTGGACCCCCAACTAGTTATTTGGGTATAGCCCTCACCATAATTGCAGTAGGAAAAGCAGCTATAGGAAAACATCCTTTCACACAGGCGTTGAGTATGTAAAACTCTTCTATTGTAAGAATTTTTGGCTTATCCTTGCCCTATAGTGTCAAACCTGACTGGCAGAGGGGTGACAGTTCAGTGAATTATTTAGCTGCACACTTGGCTTTAAGGATCTGAACGTCCCAGCAGAAACACTGGAATTATATGGGCTTAATAATCCAAGTCTGTGCATCAGTGTGCTGCAGGGCTGGGGTCCTCCGCTGCAATAAAAACGGAGAAACTCCAGCGAGTTACTAAGTTAAGTTGAGTATCTCCATTGAGACAAAGAACAGTTATGGGGAGTTTGGATATTAAGGTCAGTGGCAACAGTGAAAAGCAGCAAACTGGGGCTTGACTTGCACTTCCACATGCAGGTGGAGGGAGCTATGATTGGAAGGCTCTGCAAATCACTTTGCCTTCACATCCTATTCACTATATTGTGCAAATTCAGTCTAATTTTTATGGCCCAAAGCTGTTTATTCCTATTGATTATCTCAGAAACCTGAAGGCCCTTTCTAAGTCCGGTTTCTCTGCTCATTCCTCCCCCAGTCAAAGACTCCCATGTATTGATCACTGAAAGTTTGCTTAAGCAAATGAAAATCATGGTTACAGTGTGCAGAAGGTCAGATTGTACCCAGTGGAGGTCTAAGGAGTGGATCTCCTTTTCTGCTACTCCCCCTTTTCACAAACAAAGATCACAAAGATCAGCATCTCCTCTGGGCTCTTAGAAAACGCAAGTTTATTTGGGTCAGAGGTGAAGCTGGGATGTTTGTTGCATTGAACTTCTCACAACAATATGACAGGGGAGGCTATGTGGGCTGGAAGGAATGTCCGTACAGTGAATTTCTTCCTATAACAAAGCTCCTCTTGACAGAGGGTTTCCAGGGAAGCTCTGGGCAGTGGGAAGAGGTTCTCTGGCATGCAGAGAGCAGGGGTGTGGGGTGACTTTGAGTCTGAAAGGAGTGTGCAGCCAAACCCATCCTGCTGCAGCACCACAAAATTTTGGGAGGGGTGTGCTAATTGTAACACGCCTTAACCATAGAGTTCAGGTGTCTAAAAAAATTGAGGTTCCTATATATAAATATGGGGGGTGGCATTCTATTCCAAATCTACAGGACAGAATTTCCTCTCAAAGTTTCATTTGTTTCTTTTCCAGAGTTCAGTCTTGTGTGCTCTTGAGCAAGTTTGACCTATTTTCTCACACTAAAATTTGCAGAAGGAGAAACAATTGGCAGAGAACAAGTAATTTGTTTTATATTAGTCTTTCTTCTGCTTGAGAGTAGCCTTTGCACAAATTATAGTATTAATTGGTCTGTTCCTCATGAGCCTGAATGAATGTGTGTGCAAATACATTTTACCCTTTTGCTGATTCTGGATCATGTATGACTACTAAATCAAGACTTTTCCATTAGGTTTAGGTGAAAATTGTCCCCTGTGAAGTGACCATTACAAAAAAAAATATTTATAGTATACTTAAAATATTTTTATGACTGAGTTTAGAAATATAGCTTGTATTTGAAAACCAGCATTTCTAGGGGAGCACAGCAATTTGTTTAATCTAGCCTGTAGTTCATTCACGTAGGTATGTGACACACCACAACACACTTTGACTCCTTACCTCTTCTTTCTACAGTGAATACATGATTTGCCTTGCAATTAATATAGACATTTTTGCCAGAAATTAAACATTAGCCTTAAAATTCTAAGAATAACAAAATAATAAAATGGATATTTAAGAAACATGGAGGTTTACAATAAAATAGACTTACAAAAAATGAACCCCTCTGTCTTCTTGAAAAGACATGTCTTCTCTCATTCAGCCCCTAAAATTAACTTACTGAGCTATTTCTCTCTAAATGTACATTTCTCTTGATTAATTGAAGTGCCCGATACCAAACCTCGTACCATACCAGTGGCTGATGTAAAATTTTCACAACAAATTCTCAGGCAATGTAAGGTAGTGTAGATCTTGCTAGAACACAGCAGGGAAGAGATGTTTTTCAGGTGACAAATTGTGCTTTTAAGAAAAGGAGGACAAGGAACTTTATGGATAATACTTAAAATCAGAAGGGAAAATGTCCATGGGCGAACACCTCTGACAAAATGGATATTAGCCATGCTTCATTTTCATTCATTCATTTTATAGAGTGAACAGTCACTTCTGCAGGCTGAAATGGCAAATGTGATGAAAGTACTCAGAAACATGCCTGGGGTGAAAAAACGAAGCACAGTGGATGATTTTGTTTGCTTGCCCTCTTTCTCCTAACGGAAGAGGAAAGTTCAGGATCTTGAATATGGTAGGTCCTTTAAAAAAAGAATAAAGCAGAGAACATGCAGAGTGACTGGGATCATAAACTTGCAAATTCAGCAATGAAATGATAGCCTCAGATTCAACATAATTTTTGTCAGACATGTTAAATGTTGAGAGCCCGAAGGAACTGTTCAAGACAAGATTTCGCCTTATTCAGACAGGCACAGAAATTCTCTGTTCACAGTCATTAACATGTGAGTATGAGACAACGAGTGGGGGATATACAACAAATGGTTGAACTTAATGAGAAGTCTCAGCTCTAGTCTGCTTTCACAGCCTGGTCATCCTGTAGAGAGTGAACTGTATCTTGATAGATGCCACTGGTTTCGTCTTATCCATAAGGAGTCTAGTTCACCCCCACCCCGAGGTGGCTGTGTGATACAAATCAGCATGAAATTCTCTTAAAAGTGCAGTCCTGCCTCCAAATGCTGAAGTAGATGAACACTGCTTTTGCTTGTGTTCCATACAGATTTTATCTTCCATAGTATTAGACAAATTGTGTGGCATCCACTCCCAAGTCATATATTATCATAAGAAATATTGTCTTGCTTTGAGTGTTTTGAAGGATTCTTAGAATAGTCAAATGCAGTTTTGGCTCTTACCTTCTGCTCTTTTTTTTCCAGACATTACATTTTTTGAGAAACCTAGATTATAGATGTTCTGAGGCAGAATATGCAAAACTCATAAAGGATGTATCTAAGCTGAAGGTCAGAAATTTCAGTTTTGGCAATGACCATGGTATATTTAGAAACATTGCCAACATTCAGTGAAAATTTTGTATTTAAGGAGAAATTTGTCTGGGAAAAAAAGGTATCTGAGAAAATCTGCTGACCTAATCTGAAATGAAAGGACAATCCAGGTTTTTTTCTCTTGTAATTATTAAAGACTTTTAGTTAGAAATTCATTAGCCTCAGACTTGACTGACCTTCTTATATTGGTTTAAATCTCTTCCCCATGTTCTGAAAAAAACCTGGATTTCCACTGGCCTTGCTTATAGCATCCATTCTTAGTGGACTAGACAATTTCAGGATTCAGGTTTGAATTTGAAAGATTCAAAAACCACAACAAGCAACAGGCTGAGAACCCACAAAATCAGGTCAGGGGTGGTTCAAGTCTTCTCTGACATACGGGCAACTCCAAATTTGATCATTCTCAGGATAAAATCACCCTTGACTGGTAACTACTCCCTCTTTACAATGCTGACTCTACAACCAGCAGCAACAACCCAATCTGTTTTTTCAGGACGTGGCAGCATCATTCCAAGGCTTTTGCCACTCCTGGCAGTTTGCCAGCCTCAGCAGTCCACACCTGTAATGAAGCTAATGAAGCAAGAGGAAAAGTGGCAACTCAGCATTTGGGGATGATTACCAGCTCTTGCATATGGCTCTGAGGCAATATGGGGATTGATGAAAAAAAGTGGTTTTATTGACTGTTCCAAGGGACCAGGCTAGCAGGAGAGAATTACAGCTGTATTTTTGTGTATATCCATTCTCACTTGACTCAATTGTAAACATCTCCTTGTTAAAAAGTTAATTCTAATTTAAAAAAAAGTCAAATAGCGCAGCAAGAACATTAATTTACTGCTTCCAAACTGCTGCTGTGTATCTACCAGCATTAAATTTTATCCATAATGCCTGTTTGAGGAGCTGTCTGTTAATATTGTGAAAGATTGATTAAGAAAAACTCAGCTGTTCTAGATGATATTGGATTTGAGCAGCATTTGCAGTACTGAAAATACAGACAAATAAACTCTCTAATACTAATTTTGCAGTTTTAGAAATTAAGTGTCCTTTATCACAGCACTGGACACATGAGGGATAATTCCACCAACCATGTGTAATGAGGCAAGAACTGGTTACAGAATCTATTTCCTACCTACATGCATATGTATAACATTACCCTGAAATCTCATGCATATTCTATTGCTTCCAAGGTCTAACTTTATGCTATTATGAACTTCACAACAGCCAAATCCCCACTAATTGGTACAGTACCAGTTCTCTGTCTGACCTTACACTCTTTGCATAGAGAGAGATGCTGTAAACAAATGGAAATGGTTACAGAAGACACATCCGTTCAGCACATATTAAACTTAACAAAAGGCATTAACATTTCTCAAGAGAACACAGTCTGAAAAGCCCCCACGCTATTTGAAAACAAGTTGTCTGAAAAACTGTCTGCAACTTTCAAAAATACAGCTACCTAAATGAGACTTTGTCCAAGTTAGAAAACTGTTTCTACTTCAGCTCAAACCAGAATATTCCACTTTTGCTACAGCAATATTTTCTTGCATCATTTGGGAAAGGTGAGTGAACAGTGGTTTTGGTCCTAATTCAGAATCTAGTTCTCTTCCTACTGAAGCTGCAACAGATTTTTGCTACTGACTTCAGTGTAAAGAGGATCAACCCTACTGGTTTTATGTGGGAATTGGAAAGGATATTAAACAGAATCAGCATCACTAGTTTGAATGATTTAGTGCATTTCAAGCATTTATTTAATCTCAAAAAAGTAAAATCATTAAGTGGGTTTCTCTATGTAGTAATAGAAAAATATCATCAAAAGACAAGATAAATAACATTCATAATCTTGCAGGATACTAAGAAGATTTGGGATCTCTGTCATAATATAGGTTTCCTCCTCCCTTGCCCTACAATGTCTCGGTGTCCTTCAGGTGATAATTACTTGGCTTTCACCGTACTAATCATATTATCTTTTGCTACGCTTTTCCTTGGCTCTGCAGATACCAGCCACTGTTACTTCAAAGTTGTCTACTTGATTAACATTAGCGTGTTAAACTCACAGCAGCTGGTTCTAGACTGTGCTTTGCTTGAAGCTTGCGGCTCCTCTTTGGTATAGGAAAGGTACCCTGTGTTCCTGAAACCTTTGCTGTGTTTTCCAGCTGCCTAATAAGAGGATTTACCTTTCTCTACGTATATTAGTTTGCTTCAATACATGGCAGACAGAAGTGTTCAACAGAGGCTGAAAGGAAGCACTGAAAGGAAGCTTGTTTATGAATAAAGTCTTGTAGGGACACCAGGTGAGTCTGATTCTCTGGAGTTTCGTGGAACGTATTTCCTCTCAAGTCAGTGTGATTTAGGTGGATGTGAGACACCTGGCATTTGATCTTCTCCGGACAACAGACTCTTAATATTAAGTACAGCTTTCATGTTATAGAATCATAGAATCATAGAATAACCAGGTTGGAAGAGACCCACCAGATCATCGAGTCCAACCATTCCTATCAAACACTAAACCATGCCCCTCAGCACCTCATCCACCCATGCCTTGAACACCTCCAGGGAAGGTGAATCAACCACCTCCCTGGGCAGCCTGTTCCAGTGCCCAGTGACCATTTCTGTAAAGAATTTTTTCCTAATGTCCAGCCTAAATCTCCCCTGGTGGAGCTTGAGGCCATTCCCTCTTGTCCTGTCCCCTGTCACTTGGGAGAAGAGGCCAGCTCCCTCCTCTCTACAACCCCCTTCAGGTAGTTATAGAGAGCAATGAGGTCTCCCCTCAGCCTCCCATTCTCCAGGCTAAACAACCCCAGCTGTCTCAGCTGCTCCTCATAAGATCTGCTCTCCAGCCCCCTCACCATCCTAGTTGCTCTTCTCTGGACTCTCTCCAGAGCCTCAACATCCTTCTTGTGGTGAGGGGCCCAGAACTGAACACAGGATTCGAGGAGTGGTCTCACCAGTGCCGAGTACAGAGGGAGAATAACCTCCCTGGACCTGCTGGTCACACCGTTTCTGATACAAGCCAAGATGCCATTGGCCTTCTTGGCCACCTGGGCACACTGCTGGCTCATGTTCAGTTGCTGTCAACCAACACCCCCAGGTCCCTCTCCTCCAGGCAGCTTTCTAGACAGACTTCTCCTAGTCTGTAGCACTGCATAGTGCATCCTCCTGCATGTGTGGTGCATTCCTGAAACAGAAATGCTTCTGTGTGGTCCTTAATACATGGTACCAGCCTCCCTGAGTCAGGGGGAGAGGGCAGTGCATATAAAAGAAGCCTTGATCAGCCCTTCTTGTCAGGCCGTGTCTTACATGTTAGGTCTACTGTGAAGTCGAATCTATTGAGATTTTCATAGGTATTATCACTCAGTTTCTGAATGTCTTCCAACAGCACTTTATGCAATATGAATAACACCTGTAATGCGTTGTTTGCTTTCTTTACTTTTCTGCACTTGGGGAATGGAAATGAATGCAGTGACACATCTTGTTCCATAAGGTATTTGAAGATGTTTTTAAAGAAAAATAAACACATATTTACATGTATTTGAACATACAGAGATGACAGAATCAAGGCAGCCTGCTTTGTCTAGAAGAACCATTTGGTAGGGTTGCAATGGTCCCTTACCTGACTAAGTCACTACAAACACTGCCTTCTCTGCACAGACAAGTTGGACCTCTCCCTTTCCTAGACACTTTAATTGCCCCCTTGAATATATTGCCAGCCATAGTGTTAATCCTAAGAATTTTGGAAAGCATTTTTTTCAGGCTTTCATTGAAGCCTCAGCAGAGAAATCAAAAGCACTATTGTGAATGAACAGAAATTGATTAGCATATCAACGTGGCTCAAGTGTAATGTGCAGCTGGTCTTGATGTATTATTACCTGAATTAAGTGTCTCTTTTGGGGAAAAAAACAAGTTATTTTTACTTTAGGCAACAGGATATGGGGAACCGTATAATACGGGGAGGCACAGTTTGCCAGCTGATTTACCACCTCCCCTGCTTCTCAGCCAGCCAAAACAGGAACTAGGAACACAGGCAGTTTATGGCAATGCCTGACAGAATATGTCAGGAAAGAAGGAATTTTTGCCTTCCTTTCTTTCCTGTCTCAACAGACAGGACTGAAAAAGGTTGGCCCACTTTTCCCTGGACACAATAGAGGAAGATTATGCTTGGGAAGACTAGACTTTACATGGAAATCTCTTCTGTTATTGTTGTTTGGTTTTAGTCCCATTCTGGTTTAATACACTTCCCAGCCAGTCTGGAGGAAGGTGGGTAATGAAAATCTGGAGGGATAATCTGGGGCTCCTGTAGCTTTCCATGCCAAGCTGGAAATGCTTAGAATCAATGAGGACAACCCAAACTCTCCTAATCTGCAGGATGAGCTGATCATTGGGTGGACACCTATCACAGAAATAACCCTGCTCTCTGCTGTTAGACTCATCACTGTTTTCTTCTTCTTGCCACTGCAGTTGAATTCCATTCAGCTAGTTAATATTCAAGAATCATCTCCTCCAAGCTCAGGAGCAATGCATCCCAGTGAAGAGGAAGATGGGCACAAGAAGGCTTGTATGGATGGCATACAGAGAGACTTTGACAGGCTTGAGCGGTGGTCCTGTGCAAAGCTCATGAAGTTCAAAAAGGCCAAGTGCAAGGTGTTACACAAATATGGCCTGGGCAGGGAATGTATTGATAACAGCCCTGACTGAAGTGAAAGACTTGGGTGTGTTGGTGGATAAGAAGCTCAACATGAGCTGGCAAAGTGTGCTTGAAGCCCAGAAAGTCAACGGTATACTAGGCTGCATCAAAAGAAGTGTGACTAGCAGGTTGAGGGAGGTGATTCTGCCCCTCTGCTTTGCTCTTGTGAGACCTCTCCTGGAGTACTGCATTCAATTCTGGAGTCCTCAGCACAGGAAGGACATGGATCTCTTAGGGTGAGGTCAGAGGAGGGCCACGAAGATGTTCAGAGGGCTGGAGCACCACCCATAAGAGGACTGGCAGAGAGTTGGTCTTGTTTAGCCTAGAGAGGAGAAGGCTCTGGGAAGACACTATAGCAGCCTTCCAGTACTTAAAGGGGGCCTGCAGGAAAGCTGAGGAGAGGCTCTTTATCAGGAAGTGCAGTGATAGGACAAGGGAAAACACTTTTAAGCTGAAAGAGAGGAGTCTTAGATTAGATATTAGGAAGATTTTTTTTCCTGTGAGGGTGGTGAGGCACTGGAACAGGTCATCTGGAGAAGTTGTGGATGCCTCCACCCTGATGGTATTCAAGGGCAGGCTGGATGAAGCGTTGGGCAATGTGATCCAGTGGAAGGTATCGCTGCCCATGAAAGGTTCCTTCCAATCCAATGCATTTTATGATTCTATGATTTTATGATTCTGCAAAGCAGTTTTCCCTTGATTTACCTTCCTATTGAGATAGTAGCAGTATAGACAACTGAACAACTGTCCAGACTTTCCTTCACCGTCTCTTTGCAAGGGTTTCTTTTTTTGCTATGGTGTAAAGTCAAAAAGGGCTTAAGCACCTCACCAGCTGGCCCATTGAACAGAGATGACTTTTGTCCTTGAATTTGTGTCAACACCCAAATGACAGGATTTAAAATAGTATTAAAGACTATATCTGTTTGAATATTTCTGAGTTGAGAGTTTGAGTTTCATAGAGAAAGAGAAAAAGCCTTTTCTGTTAGGAAAATTGACTGAGGTATATCTTTTTTTGGCTTGAAAGGTGGCCTATGATCCTTGAAGGGCTTTTTACAATTTTTAGGAAAAATGAATGTGACCCATTTTTAGTTTCAAAGCTTATATATGTGCCTTTTAGGAATCACATAGATATTGTCTCAGTCTGTGTTTCCACCATAAAAACCACCACTATAAAACCAGCGTAACTTCAAGTCCAATTCTGAGAAAAGCTTTTTCCACTAGTAAATGACAATGTCAATTTAAGTGTAAAATACTTTTGCTTTATTTATCTTTTCCTTTCCTTCAGTTTGGAACATGTATCTCTGAGGCATATAATGCATGGTAATTCAGCGTCATGTAGGGGACAGACAATAGTAAATGGATCTCCAATTAAATTCAATTGCTCTTCAAGGTTTGCTGCCTTAGTTTGAACAGAGTGCATGGGTGAGAGCAAATACATGATTTTCGTACTGTAACAATTCTCAGTTAAAAGTTTTGACTCCTCTCCCTTTACCTCCCTTTCCTACCACATCTCCCTGGAGTCTGGAGAGCTTTCCATGTTTGATGTGCCACAGAAGAATGTGTCTCTGGCTGGCTTGGAGCTGCCAATGGTAAGTGAGAATGCAGAGCCCACCAGTGACAGTGGCAGTAGTTTAATGGGGAGTGTGCTGCCTTGTGTCAGGAGGGTTTTAGAGGGTCAGGATATGATACAGGGAGGATTAGTGGAGCTCTGGGAAGCGTGAGAGGAAAAAGATGGAAGGTACTTTGGGCAGGGCAGATGAATTTCTCACTATATTGCCTCCCTGACCTTCAAGCCATCTCATTCCCACCTTAGCACTTAGCCAATTTGGAATTATTGGAGGGTGAGGACTTGTTCATGGGTAACTTCACCCCAGAAGGGCTCATGTTCTGGTATACTTGTACCTTTGGTTCCTGTGTCCCTCTGCAGTATGAGATGCTCTGTGCCTCAGGCTCACACCTACTCTTTACATGCATTCAACCTAGCCATGCTCTGCCACATTCTGCCTACCTCCTCTGTTCCCTCTCTGCCCATGCTGGAAACCTAAGTGGGCTGAGAAAGCCCTGTAAGGTCTCAGTACAGCTCCAGGACAAAATCAGCGACAAGAGAACCTGGACGACCAGCTTGTCACAGTGCAAGACACTCATATCCCTTCACCCAGCCCTGGGAGTGCCCTGCTCAGAGAGTTGTCTCTATGCTTTTCATGTTACTCCCTGCACAGGTTATTATAAAGCAAGTAGAGTGTGTCATACTTTCAGAAAAGCAAGTTTTGTTTTACAGGTGTTTGAATGAGGTGAATGCTTACCTTCTAGGCACACGTCGTGTCTCAGGTCCACAAAAATTATATTTCTTCTCCCTGGCTTTTAATGCTCATATGGTTCATTGCAAAGCAGTGACTGGAGGGCTGTCTGTCAGTCCATTACTACAGTGCTGTAGCAGAAGTCAACACCTCTCCAGAATGTCAGCCCCTTTCAAAGTGATGCAAAGAAACGACAAAATTTTGCAGAATTTCCACTGCCTGTTGCAAATACCATCGATTCTAAAAAACAGACCAAGTCAAGGTCAGGCTTCATGTAACAAATGATTTTTGCAAACTGAAAAAGTGTAAAATAAGACACAATTATTTGAAATGTTTTGTTATCTCCATGCTGTAGAGGCCGCATGGAAGATACACTTTCTAGTTCTCAGGAGGTAGAAACCTGCCACGAAACTGCAAAGATAAAGTGGGTAACCAACTTAGAGGAGCAAAGTAGTATCCAATTAAAAAAATGGGAATCTCAGTTTATAAAAAAGAAATAAGGTTTGACAGCTTGTGAGGTTGTAGAGAGAGAATGAGGCAAAATTTTTGAACTGAATATTGCTCACATTTCTCCACCTTATTCTCAGTAGTATTTTTCCTTGTTTATTTTAAAACAGTGGTATTGCTCAGCTAGAAAAACTGGGATATAAAGGTGGGTTGGGATGAAGTTACCTACTATACATGCTGTTCATATCTCACAGAGATGAGTGAATGTTATAGAAATTATCCATCTCCAAACTGATTGGAGATTAATCCTGGCTGGCTAGACAAAGATTTCCATCATTTTAGTGAATGTAGTTGGAGTAAGGATCCAACTCACCATCTATGTAATTCTGGGCAGCCTTCTTGGCTGGAGACAGGAGATGCGTTGCCAGTTCCATAATTTCTGGAATTGCTTGAGTGCAACCTGTTATGTCCCAACAATTGTTTTTGAGCCCCTTCTTCATCTTGAGTACATGTCATCATTCAGCAGTGATGCCAGAGGAGGAATAGATTGGGATCAGTTATTGCTTTCATGAAAGCAGAATTACATGTTCAATTACTTTTAGTGCATTTCCAGCACCTGTCATCTGTGTTACTTGGCTCTTTGGTAAATCCTATCATGTGTTGGAGACGAAGCATATTCGGAAAGCACCCTGTATTCTGCATCGATGGTGGCAGTGTTTATGAGTTGTAGTTTTTCATATATTATTTGCAAGATGCATTCTAACTTCTTCAAGACTTTCACACTCATTTTTTTTTATGAGGCAGCATGTCAGATTTCTCATCTCACATTTTAGTAAAAAATCAATCCATCAGGCATCATTAGACACACTAAACCAGATTTTGCAGTATGGCAGAGGAGTACAAAGGGATTGTTCATGAACACATGCAGACTGCTGATAACTGTTGCTTGACCTCACTGGCAGAGCTCCTGTGAGACCTACAGTGGAGAGAGAGAGATGGAAGAACAAACTCTGCAGGGGTGCTGGAGAGGAGGCAGAGATTTTTACAGAGGCCTGAGGACAACTAGGTGTGAGCTCCTTGACAATGGAGTCTGTATCCTATTGTGTCAGGGCTTAAAAATCAGACAATCTGAATACTCTGGCATGGGAGTATGGAGGAGACACCAGTGCGGCTCCACAACACCAGTAAAGCCTCAGTGTAAGGGAGACCTTGCAGAGGCTGGGCTGAGGGGTTGGCTTTAGGCCAATATACGTTTCTAAAGCTTTCAGGAGTAACCTGTGATTGTATCCCTTGTCTGTAAAAATGTGGTCATCCCGCCCTAAAATGTTAAAGAAAAATAAAACTATGTGTTTCTTCATTGAATCATAGAACAGCCCAGGTTGGAAGGGACTTGAAAGATCATCTGGTCTACTCTGCTGTGGGAAAGGGAGCCTAGATGAGATTAGCTAGCACACTGTCCAATTGCACCTAGAAAATCTCCAGTGACAGGGACTTTACCATGTCCCTGGAGAGGTTGTTCCAGTAACTAATTGTTCTCACTGTAAAAAGATTTCATTCTTAAATTGAAATGAAAGCTATACCAACCTGCATGCATTGCCCTTTGTCTTTTCTATGCATCTCCTTGTAAAGAGAGAGCTGCATTTCTCTTTATAGCTGCCCTTTAAGTGCTGGAACACTGTGGCGAGATCCCCTCGAGCCTTCTCTTTTCCAGGCAGAATAGACCCATTTCCTTCCATCTTTCTTCACAGGGCAAGTTCTGCATCCCTTTTGATCATCTTCATGGCCCTCCTTTGGACCCCCTCCAGTCTATCTATATCTTTCTTGGACTGTGGGGACCAGAACTGCACACAATACTCCAGGTGCATTTTTTCGAATGAATGTGTCCCAAATTAATATCGAGTATCAGGAGAAACTACAAAAGTTGAAGAAAGAATCTCCCAACCTTTTAACACAACGCATTGCTTTTAATTTCATGTCCCTGAGGGATATTTCTAATTTATCTTAATAAATGTATAATTTGCCAGTGAGATCCCTTTTTTCATTTTAAGTTAACCTAAAGGAACGTGAAAAATTAATTTGCTGAATCTAAACTCCAGTTCGCTGAATTTTTTGGAATCGTTAATCAGAGAGTGACTGAATAATGAGGATAACAGATAATTAGAAAAACCATATGGCTTCCTGCAACTTCATTATTAATGCCAGAAAATCACTGGGCAAACAATGTTAGTACAACATATTCTCTGATCCCCACATATTCTTTCAGTAAGTGAAATATTGCAAAGTCCTTTGCAGTGCTCAGATTGGATAAAGTTTGGGAGTAGTAAAGCAAACCCCCACAATTAGCATCTATTCTACCTCTTAGGATGTAACTGTGAAGTTTTGTTACTATTATCTACCACACCCACACTCCAGCAAAAGCCCGATATCTCCCTAGCAATGTAAAAATCTTCATCATGACACTGATTCCTTGTATGCCGAACATGTGCTGGCTCTCTATATGAGAGTGGGTGTATCAAATGGATGACTAGACTAACATTTGGGCTGAGAAGGATCAACACATAATTTGGTATTAAAGGGACCAAAAATAGGAATAATGGATGCAATAACTTGCCGTTTCTCAGCAGATCTGAAATCTTTCTGTTGCAACATGTCAAAATGTCACAAAGTTCAGAAATGCAAACTCTGCCCTCTTGTAAGGCAGTGGGGATGACATCTGAGATCACCTTATTTATCTTATTTAGGTCCTTGGGCTGCTTTAATGTTATAGTGCTGAGATCATGCTTAGTAACAAAGTGCAGGGCACTGTATTTGTCTGCCCTCAGTCCTCTTAGCTCACCAGGTGACATTCACGTGTGCTTCACTGCTAAGCAGATAGATAACATTTGTTATAAGTCTTCCTAAAATTATTTGATTTTAAAAACGTTTATCAGTGCGTTCCCCTTTTCTCCGCTGTTATTTACCTGTGTATTTACCATTTTCTCTTAAGCATTTTATTAACTATAGCTGTTAGTTAGTGTTATGGTAATTGAAAAGGCTTCTGAGAAGTTACTATCTGTCCTCCTTTGTCATGTTTGGTGTCTGCCTCTGAACATCTACAACACTCAGCTGATTACGTTGGACTTTTCAAACATATCTTGATTGCTGCAAATTTTGACCTCCAAGGTGTCTTTTGGAGAAGAGACTACAAATGAACCTATTAGTGCCATTCCCACACCACTTCTAATGAGAGTCAGATGACCATTTTAATAACGATGTATTGAGATACAGGCTACACTTAGACTTGTTACTGAAACATTTTCCGAGAGTGTTTCTCCACCATATAGTCTTCTCAACCTGTGGGAAATGTCTGGCAACATTTGACAGATTTTTTTTATTCCCCATGAACATAGAGGTGCCTACTGTTTGTGGTCCAGTACTGTGCAAAGCAACACAGAGTTGACCAAAGCAGCATACCAAGCATAAGGTTTAACAACATCTGCATTTCTCCTTTTCCCTTTTATTTTTTTTTAATAGGAGGATCCAGTAGTGAAGGACACCCAGCAGATTTTCAGTCGTATAAGTGAATTTTAATGAAGACTTTATCTTTGATCTCTCAAAGTTTGTAACAAAATAAACTTAAAACTGGATGATTCTTCTCCGTTTGGAATAAATACTCAATTTTAAGTGTAATAGTAACAGGCCTTTGGGCAGAACAAATAGTAATGCCTGGGACTTAGATAGTTATGATTAGCATCCAGCTCTGTTTAGCAGGTGCTGGAAAGCAGCTGACACAAAAACCTCTCTTTTGGATGGGTGTAAATTGCCAGTGGTAGAAAGGGCACATGGGAAGTCTAGCATATCTATACATTGTATATCCATTTCTGTCAAAGACAAGTAATAAAATATATGCATAAATGACAGAAAAAGGCCTCTTTAGCCTCGTGGAAACCCTCACACATTTCTGCATACATGCCTTTTTCGTCTTCCTCTTCTGTCTATTTTTTTTTTCAATTCTAGTGGTTTTCAGGAGAATCTGCTATCTAAGAAAAAACAAAAAAAAAGCAAGGAAATAAAAAGATTCACATCTTAAAAAATGAGAAAGAAATAACTTATGGACACATGAACTAAGTGGGTGAAATAGCGCATGTTGCTGAGCAATTTAAAAAAAAAAGTTAATCAATGACCTTTGAGTATAAGCCGAACACAATTCACAGCCCACAGCTGTGACTCAGAAGGAAAGTTCTCTATTAAAATGTCAGCCTAGTCATTTATTCCTTTTACCATTTACTTAATTATTTGAGGAAAACTTTGTTCGTTAATATTGTTCTTTATTCTTGGCAGCATTTATGCTCTTGTGAACACTTTTATTTGCATTCAGTCCTGAAAATTGGACTCTTTTATGAGAAGTTTGCATATGTTCTCTTGCTGCTTGTAGTGTTTGACTCCATATAGAGTTATGTGTGGAAATATAATAGCTGCAGCCCCCCACACAAAATAATTAATTTAAAAAAAAATACTTGTTTAAGTTCTTACCACAATCAGGAAGAGGAGTAAAGTAGAAGACAATGAAATTAACTTGGAACTTATTTTCCCTCTAGGAGAGTCTTTAGGAACATAGGGTGAACACTTTAGGGTGAACACTAAATATAGGACAAGGCTAGAGAAGATCATATATATGAACATTGGAGTACATATTATTTTCAAATTGACCAGGGAACTGGCAGTGATGAGAAATAAAGCCAGGGAGATAAAGTTACCAAAAATTGCCCTGTCTTTTTTTCCAAGTGAAGCTTCTGATTGCACTGTGTTGTCCTGAAAAGCTGTACAGGACTATTGAATGTTCATTATGGTTATGCAGATAACCTCAGATAATTTTGCCATTTTCTCAAAGAGCCAGAGCAGACGTTTGTGGACCCGTGGCAGGCACAGATCTCTCAAAATACCTAGACATCAGAAGAACAAATTTGAACATTCCCTGCAATAGCAAATTGCAGTAGAAAAGAGAAGGGGAATCTCACAATATTATTTAGCCCCAAATTTCCTTGCAAAGAAATTGGCATGGGCTTGGGTGGTATGAGCTACTGTGCCTGGACATCTTTTGCATCTAAGAATTTATAGAAGCATGTTTCCTGGGTGGAATGAACAGTGTGATTATGCTCCTGTTATTTGAATTTGACAAGAAATGTCATGCTGAAAGGTACAGCGCATTCTTTCCATACGCCTGATTGTGAGTGACATGCACTAGTCACCTTTTAGATGAGCAGATAATTAGAAATGCACTCTTTTATCAACTCTGGCTGGATGTGTCAGGAAATCTCTATTATCTTTCTATTATGTCCTCTAAGGAGAATGGAGCTGCTTCTTAAATATGTTTTCTCGAAGTTCCATCCACTGTGATGAGCTGCTACTCCATGTTGCTTTACTGTGTGGATGACCTCTGCTTCAGTCCTCAGGGCTACTGGCAGAGTAAAGGGCTACTCTGTGTGAGCAGAGGTTTTATAGTTCATCCTTAATATTTTTTTCTGGGATACACAACAGCTCTTGTAAAAGAACTCCACTGTCTCCACTGACTCCACTGTGAAATGGACCTGTATTGTTTGGCACCTGTCTGTCCCAGCCTCTGCATACATCCTTCGCTGTGACCTGGACCACTGTTCCCTTGGGGCTCTTTTATCTGTTTTCCTGCACTATGCATCCCCTCTGCCTTCGTTGCTGTCTTTCCCAGAGGTTGCTATCCCCTCTTCTCCACGTGCACCCACTCTGGACCATTGTGACTGGCTTTTTACCCACACCCTGGCCAGCTCTTAGCTCTGGTGGTGCCTGTGACATGCATGATCCAACCCAGCTGATCATGGTGGGCTATTGTAGAAGTTACCTCGCTCCCCATCTCACCTGTGTATGAAAATTGTCAAAGGTTGGGAGCTGGGAGTGCATGACACCTAGCAAGTTATTGAGAAAAGCTTCTCAGAGGGCATCAAGAGAGTAGAGTGACTACTCTCTGCTGCTGTGAGATTTCTACTGCTGCCACCTGACAATGGGGCTATGAGCTGCTTTCCTGCTCCTGGGAGAGCTCATTTGCCCCCATTTTGGTCCTCATTTACACCAAGCTGCAGGCAGTAGTTAGATGAACATGAAAATGAGACTCAGATGCCTTAAAACGAGGGCTGGTCAGCTTACACACAACAGAAGTGAAACTGTATTAATCTCCAGTTTCTTATAGTCACCCTATGTACTGAGCTGGGTATCCTCATTTTGTAGCTATAATTCACTGGTTTCACAAAGTATGTGTAAGCTATGCTGGGTCAGCATGTACTGACAGCATTGCAAATTTAGCCTTCATATTGGATAAACTCTAGGGAAGCAAACCTACTTAATGCATTTGTAGGATCACAGTAAGTAGGATGTTTAAGGCATTACTTTGCACCTCAGTAGCAGTTTTTAATCTGAACCAGGAACTCACCTGCTTATATGTGAAAAATAATCTCTCACTTTAGCTCCAAAAAATATCCCTGTGTTAACACCTTTTTAATGAATCAGTGCTGCTCAGTTGTATTTTTCTTTTAAAAAAAAGGACTGGTGAGAAGAAACACAGACTGACTTTCATCTAACTGACTTCCAAAAATCTTCCTCCAGACTAATCTATATTTTATTAGATAAAGTACATAAGAAGCTGTATCCTTCTTGATTTATGAGCAAAAGTTTTATGAGAAATATGAACTGTATAATGTAGACAATCCATCATTCAGAGATAAGTATTAGTAACACTAGCCAAAATCAAAATTCTCCTGGGCTGCTATCTGGTGATTACACGAGATAATTTTCCAGGTGTCCCAGAACAATACAACATGGGTAAATTGGCCTTCAGACCAAGTGCTACAGTAGAATGTGTAATTTTTTGAAAAAGGACCATTAACCTCTATTTTGGCCTGAGTTAATTTACTCGAAGGATGAGAGCACACTTTGGCTTGAGATCTGTGTACAGCAACAGAGGAGAAGAGAAGGTCTTAAAAGCACCTAATCAAGGTTTTGTGTTCCTACATGCAGTAACTGGTCTAATAAATGATGTCCTTTAAGTTATTTAGGCCACTATGGTTACACCACCTCACTTGCTCTTTCCAGATGTGTAGAGATTGTAAGGGAACTCATCCCACTGCTGACAGCTGTATATGGGTTCAGGCTTAGACCATCTCTCTCTGCTGGACAGTGGCTGTGTGAGGCTGCTTGTACGTTTCCTATGTACTGAAAACAGAACTTGCATCACTGGCTTTGGGTACCCCTGTGAAGAGGACCACATTTGGGATGGGCAGTAATGTGCTCTGGGTCACTGTCGTAGTGTTGATTTTGGGCAGAAGAGGGGATTTCATTTTCCAACCTCAAGTTCCATGGGGGTTTCGTGCAGACAAGGCAAAGTTATGACTTACCTCAGTAGCATTCCTGGTTTCATTCCTTGTGTTTCACCCCCTGTGCTATTTTGTCCAGGGATACTTTCATAGAGAATTCACAGCTGAAGCCCAGACATCCCCTCTGCACATGGATTCTGAAATTGCTGGTCCACAGGGTGACATTCTGATGCACTCTCACCTTTCAGCACTGGAAATCTCATGTTTCTATAACACAGGGAAAAATGAAGGGTGCCATCTTCCTCCCCTGCATACTTCCAGCTCCATGCCTAAGGCACTGTCTTGGAAAGAGAGGTATACAGGAATCTGCTGTGTTTTGTGGCCCATTGTTTCCCAGGTAAGGGGGAATTAACTCTTCTCCTTTATGGAAATGGCAAGGACTCTGCCCTCCACTGTCTACTAAAGGACTGAGGGAATTCTCAGCCCCAGCCCCAAAGACATCCTTTTGCGCAGGTGCCTGGTGGAATCCTGGCTTCACGTAGGTGCCTGTGTCTGAAGGAAGATACTTCCTTCCCTTTGGATTTTCCTAGTGGATGATTTTGTACCATGGCCCAAAACTTAGTGTGCTTACTACCATGAATCCTGTTTTGAGGTACTGCATTGTAGCTCTCCCTGGGCATGGTTTTATGTGCCGAAGTCCCTTTCATGGGTTTGGCCCAAGGTGACTGTCCAGAGTCTCACATGATGTGTGCAAGTAGGAGATGCGCTTGTTCCAACATGTAGCCACTGCTCTGACTCCTGGACTGTAGGCTTCCTCTTCCAATTCACTGTGTCCCACACTTGGCTGTTCTGCTTTGGCACTTGTCACACTTCCTATCACCACAGGGTCCTCCATATCCCCTGAAAAGCCTATAGGACCACTCCTCCTTCCCAGTGGCTTCAGGACTGCAGCTGTTCTTAGTCAGCAAGACAACAGGGACTTCTTTCAGTTTTGGTGCTGTGCTGAAGCTGATGTTCCAGAACAGATCAATCTTGCCAGACATCTCAGTAATCCTCAGGCATTCCAAAAGGTATTAGGCACCCAGGTTTGTTGAGCTACTTTCTGCAGTTGGCATCCACAACTTACTGCTGAATGTCAGCCCTGAAACTAGATGAGATACAGCCCAAGGGCCACGTGACAGCTCTTCCATTTTCGCTGTGGCATCACCCTTATCTCCAATGCTGCCTATGGTTTTAATTTATTTTCCTCATGATTGATTTTCAAGCAGCAAAACCATGATCATCATCTTCCTGGAAGAAGAAAGACACAAATTTCAGTCCTACCTCTGATATTGGCTTCTCTTCTAGCATTGAGCAGGTCACTTAACCTCTATATATGTCAGAGATTGGTGGCAGCATCTGTAAAATGATGTTGACAATGCTCCCAAGGGTTTGGGCAGGAAAAAAGTGACTAAGAAAAGCTTGTAAGAAGCACTCAAATAGTATAAAGTAGGATCTGACCAGTAAATTGTTATTTAATGAGAATGCTAATTGCACAGAACTTCGAGTGCAAGGACACAGTGCAGAATATCATCACATATGGTTGACTGGCAAAATGAGGCAAAGTTGAATTGTAACTTTTGCATGGATTCCCTGTAAAAAACAGAGAGGACTGAAATGCTTTGACTCATGAAGGCTCCGTGAGGACCTCAGTTTGCTCAGTTCAAAATCTCATACCACAGCCAGATGGTCCAAATCTAATGAACTGAAAATACACCATTCTTCCAGCTTCTGATCTCTCTTGCATAGAGGACATGGACCTATCATAGCATCTGTTATGTGTGAAGTTTGAAAAATCCTCTTGGATCTTCATAACGCTGCTCTTGACAGACTTAAGCACTGCATTGTATTTGCTTTCTCATTGCACGCTACCGTATAGATTATGGTTCAGTTTTATCACATCTTTTTATATACTGATTTTCGTCCATTTGCAGTGACAATATATATATTTCCTGGGCAATATATATAGCTATATATTTAGCAGAGAAATTATCATCTGCTAAGAAAGTTTTTCTTGTAAATCTAAAGGAATATGAAGGTTCAAAAGTCATTTTAGTTGTTGAAAAGAGTTCGCAGGAGATACTTCCTTTAGTACTTCTAGTTATGTCTTCAGAATCAGCTACATGGAGGCAATGTTTTTGCCTGTTCTGAATATTGAGCATAATTGTTCACTTATATTCAATTACAAATCCCCTTTAGTATTCCTGAAAAAGGTAAAGATCAGAGAAAATAGTAACTCGCAAAAGTAGTAGAAAGCTTTAAGAAATAAGTAATTTTTCTGTGTTACCAAGAATCATGCTAGTCAATAAAATCATTATTTCTCATGCGATCTCTGGGGAGTTTGTGCTGTCATTTTTATTCTTTGTTCAGGTCACCATATTCACAGAATGTGTAGAAGTAGGGTTTTTTTACATAATACTTCCTTTTTGGAAGAATAAGGACCAAGGCATCAAAGCAGGGCTTGCCTAGATGTCATTTGTCCAATTCTGTAACACAATCTATTAAAATCACAGATGTTTCCTGAAGCATTTTTGAATTTGTTATAGAAAGGTTACCTTTCTGCTGTAGCTGTTTCTTCTTCCAGAGATTTTGCCTACTAGACTTCTCCTTATTTCCCTGAATGTCTGCTCAGATTATGCCTTGTAGTCCTTGCTGTTGGTTGTGCAGCCCAAGCTTTTACTACCTTGATGTTAAACTCAAAAATAAAGGAAGGAAAACAAAAGCGGTAGGGGGTGGGGAAAGAAGGGAGGTTATGGTTTTTATAGTATTTCTCCAAGTATCCTGAACTCTTCTTTCTCCAGTAATATGGTGATTTTGAACTTAGACAACTGCTCCCGCATGCAAAGCATGAACTTGTACAGAAAACAGGAGAGAATATTGCAGTGAGTAGAAATTTGAAGGTGAGGAGTGCAGAAAGATATAGGCACCACCTTAAGTATAAATGGTGACCAAAAAAGCATACACTTTGCTATCTTGCAAACACTTTAAGTTTGCTATATTTTGCTTCTCTTCATTAAAATAAGAAAAATAAATCAGCCCAACAAAATCTGGTGTCATGCACCCAGCCTAGTGTCTGTATGTATCAAGTAATCTTCATCCAACAGAAATAAAGACCTTTGCAATAAATTTGTCCACATTCAAACTACTTGTCTCGGCTGCCTTCATAGCCAGTGTATGATTATGGTTTTAGTATGTGATCTATCCCATTTTAAAATAAATAGCTGTTGTTGATCACGTGAATTATATCTTTAAGGGACCTGTTTCCCTTGCTGTATGTAAGAAGAGCCAGGAAGAATAGTTCAGGCACTCTGTGTTGCAGACTTCAAAGGGTTTAGTCCCTACCAACAGGTCTTTTGAAGGGTTTAATTCAAACTACCTTCATAATCAAACCACCTTCATAATCAAACCTGAACCTAGGCTGAGCAATGTGTTTACCACATCCTTCAGATGATTTTGATATTATTTTATACTTCCAGGTCTAAGCAGTATTGTGCTATTTCTGTTGTGCTGTTAATAACTATTGTTATCTGAGAGATACTTACACAAGAGGCAGCTCCATTTCAGTGCTGGATGAAGTGACTTCTCTTTGTTATTTTCCCTATTATGCTGCAAAATTTTGTGAGTTCCTTTGGGCTGAGAGTCATCAGATACATACAAGATGTTACTGTTTCATTACCATTTTTTTCTCATCGTTCTCTTTTTTTTTCCCACAGGTTTCTTCATTTTCATGTTTGTCCTATCACTTCTGAGTAGCTGTTTTCAGTGCAGCTCCAAGAATGGGTTATTAGGATATATGTCCCTCATCATAGATGCTGATTTAATCAGAACTGTATTCCATCCCTCTGTGTTTCACAGTGCTACAACAGATGGTCAGGACAGAGATGTTCTCTCCCAGTGGAGTGGCCAGATATATTCCTGCACTTCTGCTGCTCTTTGGTATGTCTCATTAGGATCTTTGGGTTGTTGGGGGTTTTTTCAGGGGAAATGTTAGTGGTTTTTGTTTTGCTTGTTTGTTTTCAAAAGCATTTTAACACTTTTCTTTGAGGGTTGTTCTCATCCTTTGCTCCTTCTGATGGTGGAATACCATGTGTCCCATGATAACAAAGGAGCAATCAGACCTCATCTGAGCCTGACATTACAAACACACTACCTACCAACCATGCAGAGGGAAAGAGACTCTGCTTTTAAAAGATTAAGACAACCTTTCACTTGTTTTCTCAAGAGTCTGATCATTTCACAGTAAACTTGAATAATGCTTCATTTCATCCTATTACTTTGCATCACCAATTGATTATGTTCATTTAATACACCCAAGAACACTGATAGAGATGAGGGCCTGACTTTGCTAGCTCCCGCCAGCGACGTGGTGAGAGAAACTCTCCCTTTCCAAAAGCCTCCTGCTTTTGACCTCCAACTGAGAATGAAATTTCAGTGACAGGTTTTGCTTTCTGCACTGGATGGCGCTACCGATGGCTGCAGTCATCAGTGTCTGTGTTGTGGAAGGTGGGTGCTGTCCACTTGGCAGATTGGCTTCAGTTCATCACTTCCAGCCTGAGATTCCCAACGGGAAGATGTCTGCTTCCCTCCACCTAGGCAGCCTGTGCTGACTGTGCTTTTAACCTGGGCACGTCTGTCAAGTGCCCATACTGGAGACAGGGGTGAATTGTAACCGATGTCTACAGGGTAGAAAGGCTGAAATCGTTGTGTTTCCCTGGTGAAAGATCCAGTTGTACAGTGACCCTTCTTATTTCCATGTCTTAGCTAGATCATAGAATCACAGAATCATAGAATCACTAGGTTGAAAAGGACCCACCGGATCATCGAGTCCAACCATTCCTATCAAACACTAAACCATGCCCCTCAGTACCTCAACCACCCATCCTTTAAACATCTCCAGGGAAAGTAACTCAACCAACCTTCCTGGGCAGCCTGTTCCAGTGCCCAATGACCCTTTCTGTGAAATATTTTTTCCTAATGTCAAGCCTGAACCTCCCCTGGTGGAGTTTGAGGCCATTCCCTCTTGTCCTGTCCCCTGTCACCTGGGAGAAGAGGCCAGCTCCCTGCTCTCCACAACCTCCTTTCAGGTAATTGTAGAGAGCAATAAGGTCTCCCCTCAGCCTCTTCTTAAATCTAAGTGGATCTAAGTGCTCCACCTGGCAGGCCAGGATTAGGGAGTTTCTCACTGCCTGATATTCAGTCCCTGCTTCCTTACTCGTTTTTCCTGCTTCCCCACTCATTCTCTGGACATTTTGGGACTCCTTTCGTCTTTGGTTTACTTTGCTGTAACTGTTTTCTTTGTTATTTAGGTGGAACTGCCGATGGCCACGAAGATCAGTAGTAAATAGAGTGTGACAGATAATAGCTGTTTACCCTGAGGGCCTTAAAGTGTAAAGTAATGAATCTACACACAAGAAAACAAACAGAGGAGAAAACAACAAGATCAATCACATACTAGGGAGGAGTGGATTGCAGTCAATATGTTTTTTGGAATATGGGCCTTTGAAAGACTTTGCTGAGGCAGTAAGAAACTTGAAAAATATCAAGTAAAGATTATTTCAGACACTTGGGGAAGATCACATATGATTTTCCTTCTTTTTCTTTATTTCTCCTTTCACAGCTACATTAGCAGAAGACAGGTAGTCAAGGATGGAGACCTGATTGTTGGAGATGATGATGTGAGCATTCAGTCCTTCTGGAGGAGTCCACTCTGCAGACACCGGCTGGTTCAGGGAGATCCCAATCTCCAGTGTGTGGAAGTGTCACTCAATTATCAGATTGCTTCTAGGTCTAGGTGAGATTTAAGTGTTCCAAGGCCTGGCCATGTGTTGCTGGTGGAAAAAATACATCCGTTCATTCACCATTTACAGATCAGTTAATTTCCAGTCAGAGTTTGTCAACAATAGTAGATGTAACAGCTTTCTGTCAGCAAATGCTATTTGTAATAAATGAAATGAATTAATGGTTGTGTACTGTGGCTGTGTCAAAATAGTTGTGGAAAATTATCAAAATATTTCATAGATAAAATGTTGTAATATTTCAGTTTGACTTTATTATCATGCTCGTTTGTCTCAGAGCAACTGAAACAAAATATGCAATAACAGTTAAAGTGAAGTGGGGGTTTTTTTTGTTTTCTTTTGTGTTGTAGGATTAAACCAAATGCCAGCACAGGTTCCCCCCAGAATAAAAAATCTGAATTTAGAATCATAGAATCATAGAATAGTTTGGGTTTGAAGGGACCTTAAAGATCATGCAATTCCAGCCCCCCTGCCATGGGCAGGGACATCCCACTAGATCGGGCTGCCTAAGGCCCCATCCAACCTGGTCTTGAGCACCTCCAGGGATGGGGCAGTCACAACTTGCCTTGGGAAACCCGTTCAGTGCCTCACCACTCCCATGGTGAAGAAATTCTTCCTTATATCAAGCCTAAATCTGCCCCTCTCCAGTTTATACCCATTGCCCTTCATCCTGTCACCACAAGCCTTTGTAAACAGTCCCTCTCCAGCTTTCTCGTAGCCCCTTCAGGTACTGGAAGGTCGGTATAAGATCTCTTCAGAGCCTTCTCTTCTCCAGGCTGAACAACCCCAACTCTCTCAGCTTGTCATCATATGGGAGGTGCTCCAGCTCTCTGATCATCTTTGTTGTCCTCCTCTACACCCGTTCCAACAGTTCCATCTCCTTCTTATGTTGACGATTCCAGAACTGGACACAATACTACAGATGAGGTCTCACAAGAGAGGAACAGAGGGGCAGAATCACGTCCCTTGACCTGCTGGCCACTCTTCTGATGTAGCCCAAGATATGGTTGGCCTTCTGGGCTATGAGCGCACATTGCTGGATCATGTTGAGCTTCTCATTGACCAGCACTCCCAAGTCCTTCTCTTCAGGGCAGCTCTCAATCACATCATCCCTCATCATGTACTGAAATCGGGGATTGCCCTGACCTAGGTGTAGGACTTTGCATTTGGCCTTGTTGAACCTCATGATGTTCACACAAGCCCACTTCTCCAGCTTGTCCAGGTCCTTCTGAATTACATCCTGTCCTTCTGATGTGGCAACTGCACCACTCAGCTTGGTGTCATCTGCAGACTTGCTGAGGGTGCACTCCATCTTGCTGTCAATATAATTAATGAAGATATTAAAATTTAACCCATTTGAATTATAATACTAATATCCCTTCCTACATAAGTAGCTTGGCTTCTTCATCTGTGCCGGAAAGCTAATGAGACCAGACTTCCTGACTTTGGATCTGCATATAGAGAAGAAAGAGGAGACCTTTCTAAGTAGGTACCATATACTTTCTCTCCTGCTTCAGGCTACACTTAATTAGCCCAATATTGTGATTAAAATCCATCTTGCCTGCACCTTTAAGTGCAACTCCACTCTAGGAACAACAGGAAGAAAGCTATCTTTGTCTAGGACTTGTCTTCCCCTGCCAAATATATAAATCCTTCAACCGAAATGTAGCAATTTGTCTTTAATTTAATGGTGAACATTTGCTCTGGTATTTGTTCACTTTCCCAGAACTGTCTTAATTAAACTGCTGTAATCTATGTTTTCATAGCAAACACGGTGCTTTCACTATTCAAAAGACAGCACTGGCACACATTCCTATGCTTCTGAAGTGAGGATGTTTTATGGAAATGAAAACTTATCATTCTGGAGGCAACAAAAAGAATTAATTTTGTTTAATGTGGAATTAACTCCATCTGAAAATGCTGCTGTTTTATCTCTAGTTGAAAAAAAATCATGATAGTATATGAACAACAGTAACATGCTTCTCTGTTGTTTGACAGTCATTGGCTAAAAAATTTCAACCCAAATGCAAAGCAGAGATATGAAACAAATACCATTGCATTGATGCGAAAAATCTTATTTCTTTTTTAGCTTTTGGATCAAGCTTTGTGTGTCAAGGAGTGATGGTAAAGGAAATGTGTTCTTCACTTCTTCATCACTTAAAAGAAGACATTAATCTCTAGGAACAATAACAGCCTAATGTCCACCCGAGCCTGCCCATATTAGACTCTTCTTCGTGCTGAGCAGTCTTTCCTGGATCTAGAAAAACATTCTAGCACAAATCTGATTTAAATCATTACCCTTTGAAATGGAATTTCTCATGCATTTGTCATTGGCAGACTTTGGACTGTTCAGAAGGCTGGTTGACAAAGTCCCATGGGAGACAGTCCTTAAGGGCAAGGGAGCCTATGAGGGCTGGGTGCTCTTCAAAAAGGAAATCCGAGCAGCTCAGGAGCAAGCTGTCCCCATGTGCTGGAAAAGATGCTGGTGGGGAAAAAACCCAGCTTGGTTGATCAGGGAGATCTTGAGGGACATCAAAAAGTCTTTAATAGTAAGGAACGTTGTTCCCTGTGTGCACACACCTAGGAGTTAGAGGAACAGAACGGAGCTCCCATGATCCAAGAGGAGGTGGTTAGAGACTTGCTTGCCCAGCTAGACACCCACAAGTTTGTGGAGCCAGATGGGATCCATCCAAGAGGAATGAGGGAGCTGGTGAATGTGCTTGCCAAAACCCTTTCCATCATCTTCCAGCAATCCTGGCTGACTGGGGAAATTCCACTTGACTGGAGGCTGGCTGATGTTGAGCCCATCTACAAGAAGGGTCGCAAGGAGGATCCAGGGAACTACAGACCTGTCAGTCTGACCTCAGTGCCAGGGAGAGTCATGGAGCAGGTGATCTTGAGTGCTATCATGAAGCACATGCAAGAGAACCGGGTGATCAGGCCCAGTCAACATGGGTTCACAAAAGGCAGGTCTTGCCAAACTAACCTGATCGCCTTCTATGACAAAGTAATCTGCCTACTGGATGAGGGAAAGGCTGTGGATGTGGTCTTCCTGGACTTCAGTAAAGCCTTTGACACAGTTTCCCACAGCATTCTGCTTGGGAAACTGTCAGCCTCTGGCCTGGACAGGCGCACACTCTCCTGGGTGGAAAACTGGTTGGATGGCCGGGCCCAGAGAGTGGTGGGAAATGGTGTGAAATCCAGCTGGAGGCCAGTGACAAGTGGGGTTCCCCAGGGCTCAGTGCTGGGTCCAGCCCTGTTCAATGTCTTCATCAATGACCTGGATGAAGGCATCGAGTGCACCCTTAGCAAGTTTGAGGATGACACTAAGCTGGGTGGAAGTGTTGATCTGCTGGAGGGTAGGGAGGCTCTGCAAAGGGATCTAAACAGGCTGGACTGCTGGGCTGAGTCCATTGGCATGAGGTTTAACAAAGCCAAATACCAGGTCCTGCACTTGGGACACAACAACCCTGTGCAGTGCTACAGACTAGGAGAAGTCTGTCTAGAAAGCTGCCTGGAGGAGAGGGACCTGGGCGTGTTGGTTGACAGCGACTGACCATGAGCCAGCAGTGTGCCCAGGTGGCCAAGAAGGCCAATGGCATCTTGGCTTGTATCAGAAACGGTGTGACCAGCAGGTCCAGGGAGGTTACTCTCCCTCTGTACTCGGCACTGGTGAGACCACTCCTCGAATCCTGTGTTCAGTTCTGGGCCCCTCACCACAAGAAGGATGTTGAGGCTCTGGAGCGAGTCCAGAGAAGAGCAACAAAGCTGGTGAGGGGGCTGGAGAACAAGTCTTACGAGGAGCGGCTGAGACAGCTGGAGTTGTTTAGCCTGGAGAATGGGAGGCTGAGGGGAGACCTCATTGCTCTCTATAACTACCTGAAAGGAGGTTGTAGGGAGGAGGGAGCTGGCCTCTTCTCCCAAGTGATAGGGGACAGGACTAGAGGGAGTGGCCTCAAGCTCCACCAGGGGAGCAGAAAAAAAACTGTCACGGAAAGGGTCATTGGGCACTGGAACAGGCTGCCCAGGGAGGTGGTTGAGTCACCAACCCTGGAGGTATTTAAAAGAGAGCATGGTATCCTGCTCCCAGGGTCTGTGGTAGGGACCTTGTGTTTGTCTCATCGTTTCTCTGCAAATGGTTTTTCATCAGGTTAACTCTAAACAGATATCTCTACCTGTGATAAAAGAAAAGGATCTTCTCAGCCTTTTGTCCTGTGATCCTGTTCTAAGGTGTTATGAAGTTGTGGGTGGTTTGTGCATTTAAACTCACTGAAGCATTTCCGCTTAGTTTGATAGCAGGCAGGCAGACAGACATGAAGAGATGCTCTGTCAGGGCAACACACAGGCTATTACAGAGCAGAAATATTAGTCCTCTAAGTGAGCTTGCATTCTTTGTGGTCCCCACTTCTGGGTTTCGGAGTCAAGTGCAATTGAATGGCTGAGGGACAGAAGCAGTTTCCCAAATTGGCTCTCAGCAGTGATCCCGTTCTATCTGAACTACAGGAGAAGCTCTCCTGGGGAGCTTGTGGCATTGAGCTCTGAGCCCAGGGCCCGCAGGGTGTACACCATAGAATTGGAAACATTTGTCAAGAGTTTTGTGGTTTGAAAAAGGAAGAAGCTAAGGGCTAAGTCCAGGACCCAGGCCTGCTTTAATATACAAAGCGTGTAACTGTACCAGATTGAATTATCTCACTGCATGTGCTTCTGGGAGTTTTGCAAATGAAGTTAGGGTGTTGTGTTGACATAAAATGTTATCCGTATGTCGATAAGCCATGCAAAAAAGAATGAGATTTCAATGTGAATGTCTTGAAATCTGTTTAACACTACCCTGGAGGGCCTTTGGTGATGCAACAAGGTATCTTTCGCACTACTGGCCCCTTGGAAAAGCAGTGTTGTTCTGAGTGTAGCAGTAAATAAGCTTACCCCACAGCGGGTGTTATCTGTATGGACCATGTAGTGGTCAGTGGTTGTTTTGCTAGTGAATCAAAGCCTTTGTTCACTGCTCATGGGAAACAACTGCTATACTATTGTTTTTCCAGTGCTACCCCATTTTCCATGTTTCTTTTATCAAACTACCTCACAGGTGTGTTCTTTGTGTTATGCTTACTTTGTCCTCATCATCTGGGCATTGACTTGTGCTTCCCTAGGGGTAACACTTTCCAGCAGTTCTTCTGTTTTGCTTGCAATGTTCCTGAGTCTCAGCTCCAGCATCTGGGTGTCTTGTTTCAGAACTGCTTTTTAGCCAGCATGGTCTGCGAGTCTATCCCCTTTGAAGTCTTTGCTGCCCATGCCCAGATTTCACACTTCCGCACAGCCACCAAAATCACTCATCTAAGTCAGTGAGCTTGAAATTCTTATGCAAATTGGCATAGCTAATTAGTGACTCCTGCCTCATCCAAAGATAGTTGTGATGATGCATGTGTCTGAAATGTGCAGCCAAAGTCTACAGATACGTTGATATAGATGTACCTGCCAGAGTTTTTATAATGCACATACATGTTTATTATCTTTGAAATACCATCCTCCATGTTTCTGTCCTTAAGGTGAACTTTTTTTTTTTATTGGCAGAACCTAAAATAACTTGTTTGGTTTGCTGGTAAAGCTGCCATAATTAAGTCCATCAGTACCACTACAGCCTGGAAAGGTGGCTAGGCCTGATTGTCTTATTTCACCTATATGTTAATACTGAAGTTAAAAGATTTCCTCCAAGTCTATAGCAGGAACCAGAGCAGAAAAACAGCTCTATTGTCTATGTGGCACATTCCAAGGAAGTTTTGTGTACCTGTGCAGCTACAGTACAGCAAGGTGTTGCTCCTAGCTTAAAAGCAGATAAACATTTTACTTCAGTGCTGCTCTATTAATCTGACACCTGACCTGCAGCAGAGCTAACCAGTTAGGATTTGATGCCTCATGCTGCTGCAAAGCTGGTTCTAGCCAGTTCTAGCTTACTGGTCTTTCTTCTGTGGCTGCAGAGGTACTGAGCAGTGCTTCTCACTGCCATCCTCCTCTGTACCCAAAGTGACAGTTCAGCCTCACTGTTACCTGCCTTCCTGCTCAGCAAGCTTGTACCACTTTGCAACTACAACATGAAAGAGTGCATTTATGAGAATAAGTGGCTTCACAGAGTTAATGGGTCAGTGAATGTCCTCATTTATGCACTCTCAGTCTATCCATTACATTTCTTATTAGAATCACTCTGCTGAGAAAACCAGGGAAATATGAAGCCCCTTGTAATCTCTTTAATCAAGTTTTGGTGCAGTATCAGTAAGTTCCAGTAGATTCCTATGAAGCTTGTCATTTTCATAGCTTTTTTTTCATCTACTTTCATCTACTACTGGATATGGGTTTCAAAGAAGTATTTCTCATCTCTATAAAGAGGTAGGCTGGAATTAGACCGTCAATGGCAGGCTTGCGTGTGCTCTGGCAATATAATTTAGCAGGTCATCAGTCTGTAATGAAGGCTTAGGTCCCTTCTGGCATTTTCATTTGTTTGAGATGGCTGAGTGTTTTGCCTCCTTCCTTTATTGCGTGATTTTCATATAATTGTTCCAACTTATAAAAATTACATTAGATCTGCTATTTAAATGCCATATAGTGCTCTGCTTTAATCAAAAGCTTGCTGCTGTTATCAAACTTAAAAGAACATGGAAACACTTTCACAGCAATAGTAGACTTCCAGTCTTAAGCTACCCTTTTATACTTTACTCACTCCATAACCTGAAGCAGCAAGTGCACAATCATGTACTGCTGACAGCTTTGAAATCCTGTTGCAGTGAGGCAAACCTTAGCAAGGAAGAGTGAAGTGGGAGAGTAAACATTTGACGTCTCTTTTTGTAGCTTTTATTATTTATATTCAGGTAACCACTAGCTTCAAGCTGAAGATGTGTCAGCACAGTAACTTTTCTCTTTTGTAAGCACTTTCAGGATTGAAGTACGTTGCCTTCTCTTTTGTAAGCACTTCATCTCACAAATGTTTTTGGATTGTGCGCTGCTTATGGACCTTTATGGCACAAAAATGATGTTTTTAAACCATTGGAGCAATGTTTATATTCTCTTGAACTTGCAGACACTCCTGACTCTTCTGTTGATTCAGTCTTATTTCAAGTATCACACTATTAATTTGTAGAAACAGTTTTTCCCCTGACATGGGTTTATTGTTTGGTCTCTATTAATAATTTATTGGTTTATCTCATCCTACTTTTTAAAAGTTATTATGAATGATGTGATTTTAAGTATATACAATTTCCTTAAACAGATAATTTCTGCCAGGTACAGTTTCACTCTACAGATTTTCTTGTGTGCTACTGGGCACCAAAGCAACCCAGGAAGCCAGGAAGCCAAGCAGTGTCCTGGTGAGAGTTAAGTTTTAACATTCAACACTCTGCAAACTGCTTATCAGAGACTCTGGTCCCAGCCTATTCGGGATTAGGTAAAATGATATTCACAAACATTCAGAATGACCTATGGATGAAACACATAGGTACTTTATAATTTCTGTGTTGGAAGGAGGAAGATTAGAAGTATCGTTTCTTCTGTATGTTTTGGATGGTTGTGGTCAAATTGAGCATGAACCAAATGCATAATTTTAGGCAGGGCTGATTGTTGTGCAGGTTAATAAAAGTGTCTCATAGTTAGACTCCATTTTAAGTTGTTTCTCGTGTTGTGAGCAATTAACCATTGGAAATGAAGCTTTGCCTACCGTGTCTACTCAGATGGCACTACAAACAAAGTTTTGTTTCTCCTTTTCATTGGCTTACAATTTGTGTTGAGAAATGATGTTTATTCTTCTGCTGAAGGCTGGTTCAAGTCTTCTCTCATACAGATTGTTGAAAACCAAGCTTCTATGTGCTGAAGAGGCATTGGCTACAGTTTGACTTTCCCTACCTTGCTGTTTTCAAGAGTCGACATTAAGTGTCTCTAAAGCAAAATGTGCACCATCAATGCTTTTAAATGGACTTAAATGATGAGCGATCAAGCACCTCTAGCACAGCGTAGATGGGGCCAGAGATTTTTGCCTTGATTGTTCCTTCTGAATCACTGAATCAATCTTAGCCAAATCTGCTGATCTTCCAATCCTATGCATTATACAAGAGTAAAGGATGGGACAGCGAAGTAGGCTCACTTCCAAGGCTTCTATGAGCTTAGATCCTATTGGAAATTTATGGACTCTTCTAACTAATGTGGTCCCTTATAATCTCTTTGGTGTCTTCCCAGTGGTCAGAGTAGTTGACTTGAAGAAGCACTTAGATATGTGGCCAAATTCTTTTTTTTCTAAGAAAAGATGGGAAAGGGATCTGTAGGAAAAGCCCTACTGCCAAAATCCTTCAAAAGTCAATGCAAGAGTCTTTCGGATTGCTCTCTTCCCCTATATCAGTGTTAAGCTATCTGAATAGCAGTGGGATCTATCCTCATAGACTAAAGAGAATAAAACCCCACCATATCTATTCATTTTCCTTCAAATGTTACAATACTTTATCTGAAATCCTCCACTTACACAAAATGAACAAAATTACAAAGTCTCCTTTTCCTCCCCTCTCCCTCTGACACGTCCACCTTCTTGCATATCTCTAACTGAAGCTCACACTGTGGCCACCGCTACATTTTCCTCCTTAGAATTAATGAGTTTTTATACATCTATATTTGTAGCCAGATAACTCTCCCTGATAGAAGAGAGCAATTTGTTTCAAAATCTCTTAAGAAGCCTGTTACAGAAGCTCCATATGAGAAGCAAAGAGAACTTTGCATGAGATAGAGAAGGATGATCTTAGGGTTCAAGAGCTTGGAGGATAATGCAGTCTCTCTAAATTAGACTCTTCATTTGATATTGAAATAGCTTTCATGTGTGACAGGAAAGAATTAGTCATCTTCCTTTAAAATTAATCGATTGCCAGCCACCTGCTGTTGTAGCTGTCATGAACTGTCCTGTATTTTGGTTTTAAAAAAACAAAACAAAACAAATCTGTCTTTAGACTGTCTGAGCTTAAAAAATAATAATCAAGGTGAATAACCTCTTGGTTTTTCAGTGCAATGGAAATGACATCAGTCAGTCACTGGTGGCAGATATTACTGTTAGCCATGTTTCTGGCATGCTACTGACTGTAGGGGGTTTCATGGCTCCTCTGGGGAACACTGGGGCTGTAGCACATAAAGCAGACTAATTTAAAACAATTTTCTGCCATACTTACATTCATATTTAGGTAGAATCTTGAGCTCAAAGAGGTGTGAAGCAGGTAGAAGTTTGAGTGCCAGAATCTCCAATCTGTCAACAAATGAGATGTGCACTCCCTCCTTTTCGCAGACCTGATCTTGCTGTGACCAACCCAAGGCATCCTCCTTAAAGGTGCAGCTAATATTTTCTACTGTTTGGGCTAGTTTGCTGCATCTTTAGACAGTAAGAAAGGCAACATAATGCTTGAATGTTAAATACTACTGTGCTAGTCAGATAAAACTATCTATCTTCTGTGGTGCTACCAAAGAGAAGCAAAAAAACACTGCTATATATAAACCAGGTGAAAATGAGACTCACTAGAGGGTAAGAATCATCCGCTAGCCCATGAAGCGCACAGTATCCTCTCTTCCTCACAAATAATCCCGGTACTCTAGTATTATGAAAAATGGGTTAATCTGATAACTATCCAAGATTACAATAATTGAATGTAGTTTAGAAATGGTAAAAAATAACAGCTATGCCATGCTCCAGAGCTGGGGTTGTGCATGCTACAACTCACAAGGAGGGGTAAGAACTGAATGTACTGCTTGTTTGCAGCTGGTCAGGCACAGTAAATGATTTTTCCACCCCTCCAGGAGCTGGCAAACTCCCCTAAGCATCAAGCTGCTTATGGTGTTGGTGTGAATTGCCTTTTTGGTCAGGAGCTCAGAGCACGTGCTGACACACTCCCAGTTCTCTAATGTAGATTCTTCTTTGACAGACAGCAAAGCAAAAGTACAAACCAGGAGAATGCAGAAAGAAAATCACTCACGATGGAAAGAAGAAATAAAGTCTTGTAGCAAGGTAGTCTTCAGTATGTAGGTGAAGTTGGCGGCTGTATTATGGTTTTCCTCTCTGTGCTATAGGTGAGAGATATCCAAGGAGGAAGCCCCCAGGAGATTATGGGCTTGCAGCCTTCAGGTCAGTATAAATCATTGTTTCAGTCCGTCAGCATTGTGTCTTCAATTTACCTCATCCAAGCTATTTTAAGGCCCTCAAAAGAGGAAGGGGTAACATGAGATGATTCCCTCATTGTTTTGCTCACTATCTAGGTCTTGTTGTGGCCACAGCTGTTTGGGTTCATTGTTCTTCAGTTTTCTGCTCCTCTAGCTTAACAGACATGATTTCAGTATATTTCTTTCTGCTGCATTTGGGTCAGTTTGTCTTAAACCTGACTTTGCCTCAGAACTGCAGGAGTAGCTGTGGCAGAGCTCAGCAGCACTCACCTTCCCAGCAAGATTTTGAAGCTATTCCTGCATTCTCGGCTGCTACACAAGTGGTGTTGTCAGCATCCCACCTACCAAACAGAAGGCCAGTTGTGTTATGTCTAAAGAGTGGTTGTTGGAGAAAAACCCTAGGGTAAACACTTCAGGCACCAAGGATCCTCGCAACAAAATTCTTTGATGCTAGTGGCAGTCACTGGCTGTGTGGGCCATAACACAGGATGCTGTCTGTAGAGCTGAGTCCTTATTTCCTCAGCTGAAGACTCTGCTAGCAATAGAGGGAGGTATTTCATAAAGTCCAAGCTCTCCCCCTTAAACCAATACTCTTTGGCAGGCTCTGTACGTCTGCAAAGAGGGAAATCGACTCTGGCACTATAAAAAAAAAAAAAATCAATGCCATGTAATTATCGGCAGTTCCAGTCCAATTGCCAGCATCCTGCACTGCATCAAAAGCAAAATCATGGTGTCCAATATTGGAACATTAGTGTCAGCTGAATATTGCACCTTTAAACCTATGTTGTCTTCAGTTTCATCTGTTACTATTTCCTGTATTGTTTGTTTTAGTAAGGAGCAAACGATGATGTCCAGTTTGGCCTACGTTTCAGCAGTTCTTAATAAGCGGTTCTGCAGTTCTGACAGTGGGATTACAGTAGCTGGAGCACACAATAGGTGGGAAGGGCCCTCCTGAGCTTCTTGCTGTAACCATAATGTATCAACTGGCTTAGCTCTGTCTTAACTCTTGTTAGGTTTTGTGCCCCTGCTTTGAGCAAAACATTTCTTCCTAATCTCCCTCCTCCAAAGGAAAGAAACTTTCCCATTCCCACAGTAAATGTATGCATAATTGGTCATTTTAATTTATTGTTTAACCCACTTGTTCGTAAACCAATACCTTTTACATATATACGCACACATACAGATCTTTTCTTCATCATATCTGGGTTTAACCTACTTCTCATTCTTTTGTCTGAAAGGATACACAAATCAAATTGTTTCCCTTTTTTTCTTCAAGATAAACTACCCATTGCTTTGGCCACCTGAACAGTGCTGCTCTGCATCTGTTCAAATCTCAACTCAAATTCTTGAATATTAATGACTAGAATTTTAGCCATTTCTTCAGTCTTTTGTGCAATACTCCTAGCATCTTTTTATGTCCTTCTCCATTAAGAGGTTGTTAGCTCCAAGCGAAGAGCAGAAATATTTGCAATTAGTCACCATATAGATCTTTTCAACATCAAGTATATTAATTAGTTTCCTTCATTTCTAATAACGCTCTATCTTCAGTAAAGAACTTGCAGACCTACCTTCACATGCTCTTCCATTTAATATAAATTCATCTTCTTAGTCTTTGGAGTTTTATTTTTAATGTCCAAATCTTCTAAAATGGTTTCAGCAATTACGAGACCAATAAAACCAGCACAAAGTCTGTTGAGATTTTTTGGTATTCGGTGCAGATATATGACACCCAACCCATCTAGAAGTAACTTCCCCTGCTATTACTCATTATAGTTATTCTACATTTTTTATCTAGGACACTGAAGTGCCCCTTAACTATTGAAACGTTAGTAAAGCTCTCTTCCTAATAACAGTACCTAACTATTTGTAAGAGCCAGACCACTTCATGAAATTGTACAGTGGTTTCTCAGCCCAGCAAACACTCTTTATCCTTTCTTTTCCCAGTGTGATTGAGACAGACAGTGTTTTGTCTATACCATTGTTTTGACCTTTACACTTTTACACTCAGCTCCTATGTTGATGCACCCCACTGACTTTATCTTCATCTCTTTCCTCCTGCAGACTGCTTTTCCTCAATACATCTGCTCTAAATGTGGCTGCTATTTTACCACATGCTGTTATCCCTTATAGTGTCTGATTTCACATCCTGTTCCAATAGTTTGACCTTGCCTGGTCTGGGGAAACAGTTTCCTACCAGCCACACTCAGTAACACAGCTGGGATAGAAAGAGTTCCTTAGAAGCACTATCAGCTGCTTGACTTCGATTCTTATCGGTATGAGTTTCCTTCCTTGTGCTCCATCATATTTTTCCTTACCCTATTTGCTACTCCTGGAAACTAAAACTTTGCCCAATTGCCCCCCTATTTTTTTCTAGTCTAAAATCATTGCTATGAGTCATGCCAGTTGTGTTTTGTAGGAATTGAGGATTTCATTCAGCAAGCTGCAATCTCTTTCCATTACTGCTTCCCTGCATCTAGTTTCTTGCAAATATTCTCAGATCTGTTTTCTCTGTTGCTTTGCAGTGAAAGCATGAAAACTATTAGATGGAACCTGAAGGTGTCCCACTTTGCAGGTAATGCAATAATACTTTGGAGTTCAATATGGATGTATTAGCAAAAACCAATATAATTATCTTAAATCCCATGTGATAAACCATGGCGAAATTCCTTTTGTTCAGCAGCCACATCAGTGGAAGTTATTTTTTTCCAGAAATGTTTTTTTATCCAGATTATTCATTTTAGCCCCTAACTGATTGTGTTAACAATATCCAACACAAATTTAGCTTATCTTTGTACTATTGAAAATAGTTGCTTATGGAATTCTAGCTATACTGCTTTGTTTACTTCAGTGCTACATAAACCCATGTCTTAGGTTAAATTCCTGCCTTTGATCACAAGCTATGCCAATATCAAATTAAATTGATATTGTGGGAAAACTGCTCTGGAAGTGCCATTACTCTTCTGGTTTAGTAAACTAAGCCAAAAACTGGAAAGGGTATACAATTCTGGCAGTGAATCAAAGTCATGTTCCAGGAAGAAAGGATGCTGATGGCATTTTGCATTAATGCAGAAAATGTCATGTTGTGAAAATGCAGGCAGTGAAGACAGTCAACAAATTTCCCCTGAGCTGGTCAGTTGTTATTTTGCAAGTCAGCCTTGAGCCTAGATTGGCAGTACCACACAACAAATTGAGAATAATAATCAGGAATTCAACAGAAGCAGTATTAAACAGGCACTACTGATCTGTCAAGTGTTGAGCTGCTTTCTTTGGTCATTCTGAAAACATTCTTCATTATTATATTTATTTCCCATTGGTTGGATCCTCTTTTGGGAGTCCTCTATCTGTTGTCTGCTAAGCAGTTTCAGATTTTCTGATTTCTGGGGTCTTGCCAAGTGATGAGTCTTATTGGACTCCTACAAAAAGCCTAGTGCAAGTAAAATTAGTCCAGACATGTAGTTCTGGTTCAGATGTGGCACAAGGATGACAGAGAAACAACACAAAAATGGGAAGGATTTTGGTTTTAATGCTACAATGATCCAGGCAAATTCCAGTGCTTAAAGGAGTTAAGGGGGCAAGAAAACAAGGCCATTCTATGAATCTGCCGGACAAGCTGGCAGAAGTAATAGGTTTTGAGTTAATTTTCAAGGTAGACATCTGCCAGCCCAGGCCAAATCCAAGGAATCACCTGGGTCAGGTGTGGGAAAAACAATGGGCTGGTTATGGATTCAGGTCACTGTGGTACTACATTGTTCCCAAATACTTACCAGATTACACTACATGTTTCCTGCCATCACAAAGGTCTTTTTTCCTCTGGCTAAGTAGGAAAAAAAAAAGATTATATTTGATATAAAAGTGTCTGTTATTCAGGTCTTTCTTTATGAGTGGAGATACTCTTAGTGTCATTCACCTACACTAACTTAAGAAGTCTAAAATTTAGATATCAGACTTTGAACTAGTGCCATAGATATCCTTTATCTCTGATGCGGAAAGGGCAGACAGCTGGATGTGGTTTGTCTTACAGCTGGAGATGTTGGTCTTATGATGAGTCTGAGACAGACAGCTCTTTTCAGGGTGGGGAGGGCATGGGGGGAGGGCAGTGGGATCCATACCCATTAGAAACTTCCCTAAAATCGTTGTCATTCTATCTTAATAACAGTATTTAGTGGTGGCATAATTGAAGGGGAGTAACTATCGACCTTGCACAAGGTTGCTATAACACATACAAAGCTACTTACTCCCCAGGCTTCCAGAGACAAGCATGTGGCAACTCAGGCATTACGAGGTGAAGTTTTTTGTTCTTCTTCTTTTTTTCTTTTGTGTTCCAATGTATAACAGCTAACTATTCTTATCTTCCACATTTCCTGGAAAATTAATAAAGCATACTGTTTTTGTTTTTCACAATATTATCCCCTTAAAATTACATGTGTTCTGTATGTTTATGTACATGTACATATGTGCATACAAACTACTACTAAAAATTTTCTGTAGAGATTGCCACCAACTAAAAGGAATTAGAGCCACCAGCATGGTGACTCTTTCGCAGTTGTGAGGGAAGTCAAAGGCGACCAGCTAATATTTAAATATATCTTTTAAGTAACTGAGATGCAGCAAAAGCATTATGTCTTAAATTTCCCTGATTTACATGCAAGCATTTCAACTTTATTGATTTTTAATTAGTGCAGTACCTTCTCTATACTGATTCCTATATCAGAATGTGTGGTGGTGGTCTTTTATTCTCTACCTCTACCCCCATGAATGTGGGTATAAGATATCTACCCTTACCTTGCCACATGAAAAGTGCAGTTTGTTAGTTCAACCTTTTGGCCATTTATTGTTAAATCTTGATTCCTTTTACCGACATCAGTCTGTCATTAAGTTTCTCTTCCAGCTGGTGTAAGGATTGAAGAAAGCTTTATTTACAGCTCTTACTTCACTGTTAAATGGGGAGATTTCCAAGCACCTTAGAGTCTATCACTCTGTTTCTCTATATTTCAACAGTATGTTGGATGGTAGCAAGGTGTCACCCGGAGCTGTGAACAGGAAAATCCTAAGACAGATACATGACTAAACTGTGTGACTGTACATAAACGATGTCCTAACCTCATTCTTACGTGCACCTCTAAAATGTTATAATAACATAGGTATCTTAAGTTTTCCTGAGTGCTTAGACTGGCATCTCAGTTCATAGCATATATTAGTCGATGAGACTCAAGCTTCTCCCAGTAGGTCAGGAGCAGCCTGATGCCCTGCTGCAAAGCAGTCCCACGGATGCCTTCCCCAGTCTTTGCACTGTCAGCATAATTTAATTACTTTATACTCTTCCAGTGACTCAGATATACTCACCAGATGTCACAGTCTCCAAAGAGATTTTCTGTTGGCACCATGGTCCCTGCAAAGAGAAGCAGCACATATCGGACTTCAGTGTAGCAAGTCCTGGTTCAGGAACAAGGAACTGCTTATTACTACCATAAGTATACCCTGCCGCTGATGTGCTGGATTATTTTCATGGACCTGGTCCTCAGAAATTCAACATAAAATATATATTCATAATTAGCACATGAAGTTACTTGGAATTTAACCATAGTTACTTCTAAGTACTGATATCTAATCAGACATTGATCTGGGGACATGTGTGCACTAGTACTTCCAATTAGGATGTCAACACAAAATGTGCACACACATTTCTGAAAAACTCAGTTCTGCAGCAAACAGAGTTGGAATTGCTTTCTCCAGGCTGTTCTGAAAAAAAACCACCACAACCTAATTGCATCAGGCTCTGAATGTGTGAACTGATGAGGTTCACTAATGAAGGTGCCTAAGCTTATCGCTTTACTAATATTAGTATTTTTGATCAATGACACTGTATACAGCTGTTTGTGCAATGCAGTCCTGTTTTTCACAACGTTTACTTAACTGCAATTTGGTTTCAGTGAGGCATAAGCAGATACTTGGATGTAAACTGTTCCAAAAATGCATGATATCACTATGAACAAAATGAATGTGCAAGGACATTTTAGGGTATTCAAACCATTCTGGAGCAAAGCACTGGGAAGGTGACTTATTGCTGGAGCGCTACAATATTTTGTTTTAAGGAGGGTTTTTAATTACAATCCCATGCTCAGTGTTTTGAAAGGTTGCAGACACCGATTTTGTATGTGTATATTTTCTGTGGAATTCAGTGGTCCTTCTTTACACACACATCCCTGGAAAACAGCAGGGCTCTGATTTTCTTCAGGCTAAGCCAGGCAGGCAAACCTCTAAGTAAAGAAAGCAGAGCTCTTATGAGTCTATGCTTTGTGAGAAAACATGTTTTTGACAATTTTTGCCTCCACTAAAGGAGTTATCATAACTAACCAAGAAATCAGTCTAGAGGGCTGAGGGATTAATATTAGACTCCTTCAATATTTGCAGAATAAACTGATGAGCAGGCAGATGAGGAAGACAAACTACAATATTGAAGTCTAGTAGACTATGAAAGCACCATCAAGGCTAAGGAGACAGCTGATGCAACCATTTTGTCCTCATAGCTTTACCTTGAAAATCAGAGATTTATGTGATATAATCTTTGTCTCTTTTTCTGCAGACCACTGATTTATTGAAAGTTCTCTATTTAGGAGATGCTCTACTAGCATTTGCCTTCCTGAATATTTGATGGTGATACTAGATTAAAAAAACCTGAACTGATGCTGGCCTGTACGTGGAATGCTGTCAGCTTAGTGCAGTGTGCAGAGGTTAATATGCCTCTAGCTCTGATATATTAGAAGCACTTGCCCATTTATCTTTCTGTGTCTCTGCATTTCTTTGTTACACGCCGGAGCTGTCATGATGTATCAGAGCTCTGGTGATTCATTGGCTTCGTGCTACTATAACCAGAAGCAACATACACATCAGAATTTCAATTAAAAATCAGAAGAGATGTGGAGATATAGACTTTTAACAGGGAGAGTGATTCATTATTGGGAAGTAACTAGCCTTGGAAGCAGCGATTTTTTAATTTGTGTTTGCAAATTAGCACTGTAAGTGTTTCTGGAAGATATGATGTATCCAAAACCAAATTATTTGGTTCAGTAGAAGATAACTGCATGAAACTAGTTCACATGTGATAGAAAAATGGGCTACATGAAGAGACAGTCTTCAGTTCATTTGTCTTACAAGCAGAAGAACAAAGTCCCAAGGAACAGAAAAGACTAATTTTCTGAGGAGGACAAGGGTTACCTCTGACTTGTCTTCCTCCTCCAGTCATCTGAAGCTGAGAAAGTTTCATGCCACTGGCTTGGTGCTTGCCTGTAGCAGACACCATTGACACAGAGCAGATTCAGCACTGAGCTGGTATGGTTTTTTATGGCAAGGTTGCCTTTAGAAACTACGAGACCTTCTGCAAAATCAGCTTATGCTTTGCAAGGGAAAAAAACCTACATGGCAGAGTGTGTGTGAGGAGGAAGGCAGACAGGAAGATTGAATTAATCATTTTCTGTTCCTAGCAACTGGGAAATGTAATCATCTGAATATTTTTTGTGGCTTTGAAATGTTCAGTACAGTTGAAATAAATTGCGTCATTCCCTGAATATAACTTAGTACATGATTGTGTATTAGAGCTACAAGTAACACTTTTGGTTTCATTGGCTTGGATTGTTTATGTCCTGAATTTGTTATTCATGCAGGCCAGTAGGTGTTTTTGTTTACAATCTCTGAAGACCATTTTGATCTCCTGTTATTTTCTACCCTGGAAAGGCTTATACTTCATCTATGGCAGTAAAATAAATTCATATCTTAATCAGGGCCTGGATAAGGCCTCACTGAACTGAGAAGGACAACATCTACCAGGTATGTCCCTTCATATCCATATTTTTTTGTTAGGATGATATAGAGACTTCCATTTTTGTATAATTTTTGTTTCATATTTCCTGGTCTTGCCTCTAATTTATCATTCAAGATTTACACTCCTGGAGAGCCACCACTAGACATCAAACTGAAAAGAGAAATCCTGCAGCCTTCCATGTGCTCTAGAGTTCGTATGTCTTTTAATTAGCAGATTTATGGGAACTGAATACAAGATCAAGTGTTTGCAGCAGCTTGAAGCACATACAGTTGCAAAAATTAATAGCTTTTGTCTCAGTTATTTACAATCTTTGTTCAAAGTCATAAAAGCTAGTTGCCAAAACTTCAGTTGCAAAATAAGCCTACAAAAGTACACTAGAAAAGTGTCGTGTTTCTCAAAATACTGAGTATTCTCCCAATAGGTGTCAGAGTGGTGGTGGGGTATAAAGGATGTGAAAGATTGCTTTGGCTGGAAGTGATGTGCTACATCATCTACCTTTATTGTGCCAGATCTGAAAGTGAAATCCAGCAATGTGTGTTCACTGATTATGAACTGCGCATGAAGAGGTTGAGGACATGTCAATATTACATTACTTCATGGCTGCTTTCGACAATGTCAGTGAGTCCTCTTCAAGACAATGTTGGGACACTGCTGCTGGGGATGATTCACTCTGAGGATTCTTTTCCACATGCAGCAAGTGTGACATATAGCACTTACAAGTAACTCCAACACATTTGCCCCTGCCTCAACACCTACAGCTGCTTTTGTGCCACACTCCATGACCTGCCACACACACTTTTAGCTTCATGCTACAGCAATACTGCTCAGTCGGGCTCCGTTTTCAACATTTCGGGTAGTTTGCACTGCCAAAACATACATAAAGAAGTATAATTTTGTCACTGAGGCAGGACATGAAGACCAGCTGAGTGCTGTGTTGTCTGGTTGTGTTCATTCTGCTCTAAAGAGTGCTACATGGAGTCAGGATCATTCTCTGGTTCTTCTTAATGAGTTTTATAGACAAAGACTAAGATGTGCCAGCAGAAAAGTCAAAGTAGCAGCATGTTCAGCAGAAGCTCCTTCATTGCAAAGTCAGATGGAGTCAGAGAACATTTCAGGAAATGCTTGGACAGGACTTGGCCTGAAATTGTACATGTGACCTAAAGCTTTAAGGAAGCGCCTCTGCCAAACTAGTGGCCACAGGACTGATAGGTGACAGGATCTTTCTTTACAGGATAATGTGATGTTCAGGCTCTTCCTTCAAGATGATGAGACAAGATGATACTGCTTCTTTTGCCTGACACAGTGAGATATCAAACTACTAGGATACAGCTTAGGTCCCAAGTTCATTTCCCGTCTTGGCCTTGTTGGGTTCAAAGAGAGCTCTGAGAAGGGAAGTAATGTCCTCTACCTCTCCTTCTGAAGCTATGCCACTGTGCAGCAAAGACATGCTTGATGCTTGGAGCTTTTGCTTAGATCAATCCTGAGCTGAGATGGTCACTAAAGGGTCTGTATGTCAAATTAAACCTGAAAGCAAATCAGAACTTTGGGACAATGAACTTCAACTTGCAGGTGAGCCGTGCCAGCCTGGTATAGCCTGCACTGCACACACGTGAGCTTTTTGTGCCTATAGCCTCATGGAGAAAGGATGTGAGAGGGCACGCTGTCAATATCCTGTTAGCCTATAATCTTGTATTCAACAAATAACCTTTTGCAAGATATGTCTTTGAATTGCCCTAAGTTTTCAAGGCTGGCCTGGTGCTCTAGTCCTAAATGATGGAGAGCTAACAAGTAGAAATAGCCCAAACCACTCCCACTACCCTCTGGCTTTTGATAAAGGGAAAGAGCTGCTAATTCATTTCATAAGAAACTTGATGTCGGCTGTCTGGTGGATTTTGAAAGTGGTGGCATTGTGGGACACATACCAAGTAGCAGGGTCTTGAAGTGGCACAGTGCATAGGCTGTGTAGTCCTGGGCTCATCCTAAACATGAATTAAAGCTGCAGGTGCTATGACATTGATTAAAAATAAGACACAGTTGGAAATTAGATGATATCTTTGATCTGGCAGTGGGACACACCATATTGAGGTAAGTACTTTAGGCTCAGAAGTCCTTGTGGGTAGACACTTGTCTATATTGATTTTATGTAGAGAGAAAAGTGTTTGACCTATGGGCTTACCTTTCACTGGGTTGTTGTCCTGGGAGTTCATCTTAGACTACTTGTCTGTACTGAAAAATTGGTGCATAATAACTGGTCATTTTGAGTGAAGATACACTTTGTTCAGCACTAAGGGTGTTAAAATGTGAGAGATCAGACTGAAATCTAGCTGTAGTGCCAGAATGACAATTTCAAGATGAATGCTGAATGTCTCTGTGGTCATGAAAAAGAAGGCTATGCCAAAAAATCTTGCTGCTGATCCCTCTGTCTCACTGTTTTCCAGGAGGACTGAACAGGAGCATGTAGCAGGTCTCTGCTGCATTGCCTGCACAACAGCATTGTTTTACGTATGCATGATTTTTGAGGATAGTGGCTCTTATTGAATTACTGAGCTAGTCTATCAGACAATACCCTGACTTCACTGAAATTTCACATCCTGAGTTTGATGGTTGTGTTATCTTCTGTTATATTTTTCATAAGGCTGTCATGGTAACAAAGGGAAAGTGAGATTTTCCTGCCTGTTTATTACCCAGATGAAGTGATGGTGTGCCTCTGGTTATTAACTCTAACAGCCCTTATTAAACACCTTCCACACTGCCCTGTCTAACCAAGTATTTGCTCAGCTTCACTGTCTCCTCCTTTTTCCCCTTCAGTGGACAGGTGTGAAAAGGGAGTTTGTTTTAAATAATCACAACTCTATAATAATAGCTGACTCCCCCACCTGTCACAGGTTATTTCCACCCTCTTAGTGGGGGCTGGAAATACCTCTTTTACCTCTCCTAAATTGTCCTTCTTCTATCTCACCTTGGGCAGGATAAGCCAGGAGACCCAGCACCCCCATCAGTGTGAAACCTCAAAATAGCAGCCCTTCCTCCACATGCTCTGCAGACATTGACACCTCATCTCCTATGTGAAACTCCTCTTTGTCCCACTTGCTGTCATTGCTGTCCTGAGCTACAGGAACTTCAAACAGTAACGGAAACACAGTTTAAGCATGAATGTATAAATTGCTTGAGGATCAGGTCTGGAACATGCCAAATTAGAAACAGATAAAGCACTCCTGCTGCCAAGTAGCCCAGTGTAGTTGCCTGTGAGATTTTGTCTTTGCTCATAACTGTTTTGTGGTAATTCTGGCACCTTATTCTTAGAGACTTCACAGTCAACTGCTTTATCCACTATATTTGTATTTTATTTTCCAAAGTTTAATTTATTTTCCTAACTTCTCACTTTCATCTCCTACATGGCTGAAGCAATGCTCTCTCCTCTTTGACAGCTAAATCCAAGGTATTTGAATTGATGTTAGCTATGCAAAACACCAGGCTTCAGAAGTTGTTCATTGTACTAGGAAAGTCAGTCAGAATTTTCTCTGTGAGTTATTTAAAACTGATCCCAACCTTCATTTCCTCTCCCAGACAGCCTTTTTCTAGGATATGAACTTTAAATCCTGCTTCTTAATGATTTGCTATAACCAGTTGACAAGGATCAAGCTATTGTGGCATTCAATTTATTTTAAGATTTCACATTACTTGTCAGGAAACACAGGTGGAGATCATGAACTAGAAATTCCATCTGGCATGCTGATGCTCTCAAGAGATTGCTTTTCTTTGTTATATGCTTTGTTGTATTTGAAAAGCATTTTGAAAACTTATGCATAGAAAAATTTTCCATTATCTTGGGATAACTCAGATCCAGCAGAGGATGTAAAATATGTCGATAACACGTGAAAATTGCACTGAATTAATTAATGCTAAAGCTAACTTTAATTCCCAAGTTATTGCTAGACAAACATCATTATAGTAATGTAAACTGAATTTATTGACGATGTCATAACCATGGATTTCTCTGTTAAGAAAGAATGCACTTGCAAAGACTGTGTTTCTTGTTGCTACTTTTGCACATGCAAAAGCAAACGTGATGCTTGAAAAGTCACATTGCCCTTTTAAATAAACTTCAGGGGCTTGTCTGTAAGTAGCCATTTTTTATTTTGTGATAAATCAGTAATGCCCTTCAGCCCTTCCAGAATATTTATGCAGAACATATAATCAGCCTAACAGGTTTTGTTCTCTTTAACAATTATTTGCAGTCAATTCAAGAACAAATCTGCATCTTCTGCTTACAGATGCTGGTTTTTAATAACTTCATTTTTCCTATGTTTTCTTGAGCTTCTGGTATTTGGGACTGAAACTTGCTTTGTATCTGGTATTCTGTTTTACCTTAGCTCCATTAAACAAATACTCATCAGTGGTGCTCCCTCACTGATTTGGATTTGTTTTAACTAGTCATTTAATTTATTTTGGCTCTTCAACAATTGACAGCTGCTTTCTATGAAAATACCTTGGAATAATGTCTAGTATGAGCTCAATCTAGTATCTGATTGTAATAGTCGTATTAGTTCCTTCCTCTGCCACCGTCTTGAGATTTTCTGTGCATCTTCTATCGAGAGCCGTGACTAGTCTCTTGCTTGGTGTCCCTAAATACCAAACATACCAGGGTAGGGAAACAATGGGATTCAGTGTTGGAAAGTTGAACGTTCTATGGAACAATGGCTTAAGTATGTTACAGCCTGCCTCCTACTCTCACCACATCTTAAGGCCACAGGGGAACTCAAGCTGCTCCTCTCATTTATGTCATGGCATCCATTCATGCATGTGTATGTTAGGGAGGAATTCAGAAATCCATGTCCTGCTGAACAAAGGAACAAGAACAGCACACCTGTTTACTAGATTTTGACTTAGGAGTTTGGTACTCTGGACCATGAGTTGATATCATGAATTGATGCTAATTTGCCTACAATTCCCAAATTAAATGGAAGTCACCCAGCCACTTTGGAGTGTGCGAATTACAAGTGTGTTCATACTGACACCACCCCACAGTGCAACTTCACCCTGCAGTGAGTAAGCAACATTCCTCACTGTGCCCTAAAGGATAACCAAGTCTTTGAAACAATAGTAGGGGTTTTGTACTGTGGACAGCCAGCCACGATTATCGCAAGCTGGGAATTCCAAAGTGGAAATGTTGAAAGTCCTTGAGCACTTCTGAACTTTTGCTCCCACATGCCTCAGGACTTCTGCTTTGCCTTTCCTGCTCCCACCATAATCTCACATAGACAAAGGTACTTGGTGCTTCATGCGGCCTGCTTGACGGGATCGTGTCCAAGTAGAGCAGGGAGAGATGGAAATCTCTTACAGCTAAAATGGAAAGGAAGGGTAAATTGTGGTACAGTCAGGAATGTCAAGGCGTGAGATCAATAAAATGCATGGGACTTATGTCATTGTCCCAAGTACTGATGAAGAAGCAGCAGAGGAAAAGAACACCTTCCTCTGAAAACAACAGAGAGAAAATAATCCCATGGAACTTCGTCTTTCCAGACAATGAGGTCAACAGCAGCTCAGTTTGCTGTCTGTGGAGAAGGCACATCAGCAGAGGGAAAGCATGACAAATGTGTTGTCGTATTCCTCTCTGAGCAGAGCCACAAATGTGCTTCTGAAATCTTATTGATGCAAAGCAGTGTGAGAGTATGAAAAGGTGAGAAAATGGCATTCCCAGTCTCCTGACAATATGTGCTGTGAATGAGCAACAGATGGAACCTCCAGCATCGTCAGCCTTTTTGGGCAGGCTTGCTCACATTGTAGGCTTGTTAGGTATTTGAAAGTGTGAGAAAGACTCTGATGATGAGCTTCGTATCACACATGTAGCTTAAATCTCCCTAAATTGAAAGGGATGCTTAAGTACCACTAACAATTTTCACAGAGCATTGAATCTTTGTCCTTCTGCGGCCCCTCCTAACACTGCATACATCCCTCATCTTACTAAATAAAAGGTATTTTATAGGGAATAAAATGGATGTAATATCTGGAATCTGCACCCTAGTGCCAAATGGGAGTTGCGAGTTCACTGTCTGGCTAATGTTTAAAATCCAGCAGCTAGTATTCATCATCCTTGCTGCAACTGTCTCTGTAGTACAGCGGAGAGTACCCAGGTGAGAGTATGGAAGCTGCATCTGTCCAGAAAATTCCAAATTACAAATGACAGGTAGGTGGAAGGCAGAGACATTAAGCTCCTCTGGGCTTTCTGGCAGAGCTACTTCTTCTACACGTGACGATTTGACCCCTTTTCCAAGAAAAATGAGTGGTAATACCTAACCTTTGCATGGCCTTATTTTGAGCCTGAGGAAGGGATAATTTTAGCTAATGTGTCAAATGTATTTTTTCTTTCTTTCTAGTTTGTTTTAGGAGTTTTAAGGTTTAGAACTTTGCTTGACCTATTATCTAGCTTAAAATTTATGCTTCATATATTTCACGGATGCAATGTCATTACTGATGGCTAGAATGCTATTTTAACAAACTATTAGTTCTGAAATACCTCAAATCTGTGCTGTAATTAAACATAAACATGATGCAATGTGGGGAAACTGTTCTGTGAAGGGAGAGACTGCCTCTGATGTCATTATAGTTTTCCTCCAGTACAGTATAGCAGAAAGCTGTTCCACAGGAATATTAAGGAGGCAGTTGCTGCCCAAAGGACATCTTCTTAAGTCAAAAGTAATAACAAAAATATAGCATTTTTGTGCTTTTACAGTTTAAGTGAGTTGTGAGACAAATAAGCACAATACCCTCTGACTTGCTAATCAGTGGCTGCTGAACGGGGCTTGGCTGTGCTGTTGACAGAGGGACATACTCGACCAAATGCCTCGGGACTCATCGTCAGCATGTTGCTGTGCTGTTTGTCACCAGGTTGTGTGTTTCTATGGATATTCTCTTACCTTCTTGTTTTCCTCTGAAAATGAACACTATTGTACCAAACAAAACTGAAGGAACAAAGACTTGGAAATGTATTTTGAAACTAAATGTTTTTGCAGGGTCCAAAGTAGTAGGAATGGAGCAGGCAGCAGCAGGTTGTCGTTAGGAGTAATGATTTTTATTGCGTACTTGTGATCGTCCTGGAGACTTGTGCAAGCCTGTAGGAATTCACATTCTTCAAAAATGTTTGGTAGATCAGTTCTAGTTCAGAGATGTTCCTCATGTGCTGCATTAGTCTTTCCACAGCACGGAAATTAATTGAGAATGACCCAAAGTCCTACTTAGTGAGTAGAAAAGGAGGTTGCCTTGGGAGAGGAAGAAGCAGGATATAAGAATCAAAGGCTTCACCTTTGTGTGCTGAAATAAAATGGCCATTGGAAGGGAGGGGATTTGTGCATGGGGTGGAACTGCCTTGTCCGCTGTGGAAGCCCATCTTGGCTCTGGGGCAACTGTCCTTCATGTTCACCCTGCTATTCTCCAGGGGATCAGATCATGCAGAATGAAAGGCTGAGACTGGCAGCATGAAAGTAATAACCCTTGAAGGCTCTTTTCGGTCAGTATTTGGTCAGGTGAGGTGCTGAGGGGCTTGGTTTAGTGATTGATAGGAATGGCTGGACTTGATGATCCAGTGGGTCTTTTCCAACCTAGTGATTCCGTGATTCTGTATGAAAATGAATTGTTCTTTGATAACAAAATCCTTGTCACCTCGCACTATCCTGTATGTGTACATGCTCTGTTTATGTCAGATATATGTATGCTCTGATACATCTATATCTGAACCAGTCATCCTGGCATCCTGCAATGGTCAGTAGAAAGGAGAAGGTGCCTCCAGAGGAATATTCTTCTTGTCCAAGGGCAGATGTTGAAGATACATCACAGAAATAGCATTCACCAAAAGTTAAACTAGAGAAATTGTATTCTTAATGGCTCAGTGACACAAACCCATGGAAATTTTAGTCCTCCTTTCCACAACGTGGTCAAAGTGCCAGGAGGTTCCTCATCAAATGCCCTAGATGTTTGGAACATGTCTTTGAATTCAGTCAATGGGCATTACTTTGAGGGTGTTGTTCAAGTTCCTGGACTGTGTGTCTCTGGGCATTCGGAATGAAGTGTGCCCAAGGAGCAGCTCACCATTGTCAGACTTGCAGCCTTTCCAGCTGAGGTTCTGTATTGCCCATGTTGCACTTATGGAGACTGTAGTTATTGCAGCAGCTCTAGTTCAGCTTGTTTAACCTGTAGACTCGCTGCTTCTGGCAGTTCTGGGCTTGAACATGTTGGAAAAGGTATAATGTTTTCAGAATAATTTAATTTAAGTAAGGAAAATAGTGAGGAAAACCTGTTTTTTCATTGTCTGTGCAGTTCTGTCCTGGCAAAACTAAATTCTGGAATAAGGATACTAAGTGTGGAAGGAAGGAAGGAAGGAAGGAAGGAAGGAAGGAAGGAAGGAAGGAAGGAAGGAAGGAAGGAAGGAAGGAAGGAAGGAAGGAAGGAAGGAGCGAAAGGAAGAATTATTATTCCTCATACCTTCAAAAAGGACTGTATTTTCATCATTTCTGTGCAAAAAGGTCTTCAAAGGCAGTGTAATTATCTGTGAAGAACTGAAAATAAAATGCAAATGAAAATAAGGCATAGCCTCTCCCACTTTTGAACATGCTGCCATCTCTGTCATGGGGAGCTGTGCTGGGCACTGCAGTGGCAGGACTCTGGCTCCCATGAGGTTTTACTTTGTGGCCCTGGAGCAATTTGATCATCCCCATCTCTGATCCCAGTTTGCAAGCCCACATGTGAAGTGGTAATCAGAACAAAAAGCTGGTAGCAGAAAGATTTGTCCAGACCATGTTTCTGATCTTCTGTATGTAATAGCAGCATTCTTCAAATGGCTGCTTGACTACGTGACCTGTGGTTCTGAGTCCAATAATACAGTAAATGTGTTTAGGTGTGCCTCCTCACTCTAAACAGCATCCTCTCATAGACTAAAGACTACAATTAAGCTACCATATAATGTTCATACTAAATTCCAGGGCCTCTAATACGTGGGGTTTTCCCTGATGGTGTTCAGCAATGAGCGGTGCTGGGCACCACACTCCCTCTTCTCTATGTTCTGATTATGGGGACTGTGTGGTGGCCTTGCCTGGAGAAAAGGCACAAAGGGAGACGTACCTTCATCTCCTGGATGACATTGCCTGCTACTTTGCGTCCCACCTGCATGCCACTTCAATACAGTCCCATCCAGTTGTGTGTGACACCAGTTTCTGCACCGTTATGCCAGAAGAGCCTCAGCTCTTTCCTGGTGGCACATAAAAGAAAAATTGTGTCCTTATGGGTAGATCCTGCCTTTTGCAGGCACAAGCATGAAAATGAAGGGAGGAGGAAGATTTCTCTGCAGCCTGCCAGCTGCCTCCTGTGCGATATCTCTTTACTGAATAGGAATAAAGAGAACAGGGCCCAGACGGAATGTTTATAATTGACAGGTGTAAGGATGCACAGACAGCTTTGTCAGTCAAGTTGCTTCATGTCAATTAAACAAATAAAGGATCTGGAATTCTTCTTGTTTTCCCAGTCTGAAATACTTACTAAAATCAAGGTATGCATTTCAGTATTTAGCATTTTTAATCAGAGCTATTTTCTGTGTCATGGAAATTCAATCAGATTCTCAGTAAATGCTCTGGTATACAGTTTGGGTTCATCTGTGAGAACAAGGATATTAGTGGAAAGTGTATTCACTAACTGGCTGGGTATCATTCATGATTTTAATTGCTTCTGCAGGTGATTCAGATAAAAAGAACAGCACTATTAGATAGCACATGTCTTTCCAAAATCTGCATAAACAAATTGTAACTTTTCACTTAGACAGACAAAGATGTCATTTTGGCAAGTGCTGCTCAATCCTCATTTTAAACTGTTTATCTTCGTGCTTGAGTTTTATTTTGTTTTGTTTTGTTTTTTTCTTTAATTATCATTCATTATTACTCTCTTTTAAAAGATGTAATTTTCCAGGTAGCTAAGAGAAACAATGCCATCATATATATGTAATCCGTTACATTAGAGAGCATGATCAGTGAGTTGAGGTAAATATTTGTCAAGTCTTCATAGATGCTATCTAATTTTGATAAACTCATTAGGAGGTACTCAACAAGTAGTGGCCCACAAATAGCCAATGGTTTCCCCTGTCTACCACCATCACAAAAATGAGGGTTTTTTCCATTCCAGATGTCTGTTTTGTATTTTTCCACATTGCTTTTTTTTGTTAATGCCTTCCGTGAAGTGAAAAAAACACTGTAGTTCCAAACTTGAGCCAAGGATTTTTTTTTTCCTAGAAAGTAAATATAGGGATTATCTCTGTAGTTTTGGAAGGTCTCTTGCTGTCCATATTCTCTGGTTCTGAGAGATTATGTATGCCTTTGGTAGATTTTACTTGTAGTCAGGTCAGGTAAATAAAATGCTGCCAAAGCATCACATCTGTTGTATTAAGACCTCACTTCTTCATTCAAGTCTCAGGGCAAAAACCCAAGAAAACATTATTTTTCTTGTATGCAGCGAGTACAGGGACTTCCCTGTGAAAACATGCGGTTATATTTAAGGCTAGAGGATACATATTCTGACCCAGAATCCTAAGATATAAATGGTTGCTGTTCTCACAGCAGAGAGCTGCTGTCTTACAGCTGAGACAGGCTCTGTTGCCTCCATCAGTTCCGTGCCAGATACAGGTACAGATCATCTTCATAGAATCATAGAATCATAGAATAACCAGGTTGGAAGAGACCCACCAGATCATCGAGTCCAACCATTCCCATCAAACACTAAACCATGCCCCTTAGCACCTCGTCCACCCGTGCCTGAAACACCTCCAGGGAAGGTGACTCAACCACCTCCCTGGGCAGCCTGTTCCAGTTCCCAATGGCTCTTTCTGTAAAGAATTTTTTCCTAATGCCCAGCCTAAATCTCCCCTGGCGGAGCTTGAGGTCATTCCCTCTTGTCCTGTCCCCTATCACTTGGGAGAAGAGGCCAGCTCCCTCCTCTCTACAACCTCCTTTCAGGTAGTTGTAGAGAGCAATGAGGTTTCCCCTCAGCCTCCTCTTCTCCAGGCTAAACAACCCCAGCTCTCTCAGCCGCTCCTCATAAGGCCTGTTCTCAAGCCCCTTCACCAGCTTTGTTGCTCTTCCCTGGAATCGCTCCAAAGCCTCAACATCCTTCTTGTGGTGAGGGGCCCAGAAATGAACACCGGATTCGAGGAGCGGTCTCACCAGTGCCGAGCACAGAGGGAGAGTAACCTCCCTGGACCTGCTGGTCACGCCGTTTCTGATACAAGCCAAGATGCCATTGGCCTTCTTGGCCACCTGGGCACACTGCTGGCTCATGTTCAGTCGCTGTCAACCAACACCCCCAGGTCCCTCTCCTCCAGGCAGCTTTCTAGACAGACTTCTCCTGGTCTGTAGCACTGCACAGGGTTGTTGTGCCCCAAGTGCAGGACCCGGCACTTGGCCTTGTTAAACCTCATGCCATTGGGCTCTGCCCAGCAGTCCAGCCTGTTCAGATCCCTTTGCAGAGCCTCCCGACCCTCCAGCAGATCAACACTTCCACCTAGCTTAGTGTCATCCTCAAACTTGCTAAGGGTGCACTCGATGCCTTCATCCAGGTCATTGATGAAGACATTGAACAGGGCCGGACCCAGCACCGAGCCCTGGGGAACCCCACTTGTCACTGGCCTCCAGCTGGATTTCACACCATTTCCCCCCACTCTCTGGGCCCGGCCATGCAACCAGTTTTCCACCCAGGAGAGTGTGCGCCTGTCCAGGCCAGAGGCTGACAGTTTCCGAAGCAGAATGCTGTGAGAAACTGTGTCAAAGGCTTTACTGAAGTCCAGGAAGATACATCCACAGCCTTTCCCTCATCCAGCAGCCGAGTCACTTTGTTATAGAAGGCGATCAGGTTAGTCTGGCAAGACCTGCCTTTTGTGAACCCGTGTTGACTGGGCCTGATCACCCGGTGATCTTCTGTCTCATGTCCCAGGTTTTGTTTTTCTCTAACAATTTTTGTTTTGCTGGTTATGTGTTTATACTTTGACTAGGAGAAAGCCACAGCTCCTTCACTGGTAGTGACACAGCTTGCACAATTACTCACATATCTCATTTTACTCTTGCTGTTTTCTCTTTTCAGTTCTGTGCAGAAAGGTAACAGCTTAATACATACGCTCAGTGAACATGGATGTGGCTGAATTCTTTCACTTGATCGCACAAATCAGGCTTTATAATGTCTCTGGCTAAATTTGGGCAGCATGTTCCTCTGGCATTTCTTGATCATTTTCTTCTGGCTCCAGTATTTCTTGACATGCCATCATTCTCCAAAGCATTTTAGTTTTATGTTGATGATCTCTCATTCATTTCAGGAACAGAGAGAAGCACAATAGCCATAGATGCCGCATGCAAAACTGACTCAGGTATTGAAAAGACACGATGTACAGTTTAAAAGCTATTCCTAATTGAAGTGCAGTTCATGATCAAGCATCATCCAGAAGTTTCCCTTCTTGTCAAAAGAATACATGAATCAACAAATGGCAGAGAGTTTTTTGTTTCTCGGACCATAATCAGCTCCAAGCTAAGAGGGTCAAATAATAGAGAGAAATTAATGTCAACTTGCAGCTGTGAGTCCCTTTTGCTACAACAAAAAAGTTCATCAGGTCAGCTCATCCTCAATATTAAATTGCAGCAACTCTTACAAGTTTTTAGAAAGATTAGCTAAAAAGATCTGGTTGAACCCTAAGAAAAGGAGTTTTAAACCACTGTTTACCTTGTTTTCAATAAGACGAATAATGTGCTTCCAAAACCCCACTTGTCTTTACAGAATTTGCCTCTGGCTGTTCTTTGAGTTATTTCTATGAGCATGTGCAATCTCACTTTTTGTCTTACATAGAAGAATACTGATATTCAGGACTTTCCCAACTGTTTTATCTCATGGAAAGTGATTTTTTTTTTCAGCGTAGACATTTTTCTACAAAAGTTTAACTGTTGTTGGTTAGGTTTACATTTTATGTGGAAATTTAAAAAAAAGATAAATAAAAGGAGGTTTTGGGGGTTTTTTTTGAAAGAGCAACCCACATCCACACAGTCCAGCTTTCTGAATCGATCAGCTCATTCCACTTGGGTCAATCAAGTGCTTACATGTACTAGCATGAGATTCTACAGTGCCTCACAAAGCTAATAGTTCAGATACTTCCATGTTCTCTGAGGCTCTTAGTAATTTTATTTCTTGGCTGGGCTATTCCTCCAGGACAAAGCATTTTGTACCTATTATTTGACCATCCATAGTACAACCTTACTGGTGGCCTAGTTTAAAGACTACTTGAAACCTTTAGGAGGAATAGGAGACTAAGATGTCTGAACTGCAGTCTGCATCCAGTTTGCTGTAACTTAAAGGGGGTACATAGCTGATATCGACTTGAAGTAAGCTGTTGAAACAGTGTTTTCACACAGAAGACTATGTGGAAATAGTGCATATAGAGAAAAAAAAATGCTGTAGTACTCAGTATATTGCTTTCATATTTAAAGCAATTGCCTAAGTATATGAATTTCCCACGAGATGAAAATCTTAATGTTTTTATTGACCCTACAAAAATGCTGGAGTTTGAATCTCACTTGGGAAAAAAATTTTAGGCAAAGTATATTAAAAATACAACTTTCTGAAACTATATAACTTTTACCAGGTCCACAGTGTTTTAGGTACATTTGAAAGTTAAATCTCTTTTATAGGCACCAAATCTATGCTTAGAGGCTTAGAGGGAAATATCCAGTTTTGAAAGTCTTGCTTATTAGACCTTATAATATTCCAAGCTTGCGCAAAGCTATGAAGCCTTCCCTAATAATGAGCCACTTTGTTACTCTGAAGTTTGTTTCTGAGTTAAGCAGTACATGGAATTGCTCAAAGCCACCACGTACCAGCCAGCTGGGATAATTTGACTGAGAGAGTCATTCCCTAGGACATCCCAAACATATTCATCTCTATCCTTATTCCTAAATGCATTCTAGAATGAGCTGAATTAAGCATATCTGAAATGAGGATGGCAGCAGCACGCTCTGCTATGTCTTACCTGGTTGTCCCCTAGTATCACAAAAATCTTGTCAAGAGATGCTGTGCAGTGCTAGGTTTTGATTTTGTCCTACCTTGTTCAGCAGAATATAGGGAAAATATACCGAGTGAAGAGCATGCTGAAGATCAGTCATGTATTTGAAAAATTTTGCAGAAATCGGTTTTGCAATGTTGGCTCCAGTCAGTCGTGTTTAACAGTGAAAAGAGCTTTTCAGTAAAAAAGTGAATGTTCTTGTCTGAGTGTATTTAAAAGGTGAGTTTTCCCACTAAGCTGGCAGCGATGATTAATAAATTGAAATATTGGATGGCTCATTAATCGTGGATGGATAAGTTCCTTAAACAAATAACAGCCCTTTAAACATCTGCCCCAAACAAACCTCCTCTGAGATGATAAAATACTTTAAATAACTGAGTCATTACTTTTCATCTCTGTGCACTAGTAGGGGGTCTAGAGTAAACTTAGCAAGCTTATTATGGTTTTTTTTCGAAAAGCTGTGGTTGTTTAGCCTGGAGAAGAGGAGGCTGAGGGGAGACCTCATTGCTCTCTACAACTACCTGAAAGGAGGTTGTGGAGAGGAGGGTGCTGGCCTCTTCTCCCAAGTGACAGGGGACAAGACAAGAGGGAATGGCCTCAAGCTCCGCCAGGGGAGGTTTAGGCTGAACATTAGGAAAAAATTTTTCATGGAAAGGGTCATTGGGCACTGGCAGAGGCTGCCCAGGGAGGTGGTTGATTCACGGGTGGAAGAGGCGCTGAGGGGCATGGTTTAGTGATTGATAGGAATGGTTGGACTCGATGATCTGGTGGGTCTTTTCCAACCTGGTGATTCTATGATTCTATGAATAGTCAACTTTATGCACAAGTTCACTTCCCTGAGGTTTCCAATCAGTTTTAGAGGCCTGGGGTGTGGATATGTGCTGTAGAACTTCTGGCTGTGTGGCTCCACAAAAGCTGAATGCCACAGATTTGTCATTGCCTGTAATACTGATGGTACCTGGGAAAATGTAGTCCAGGCAGGTAAATCATAAATTTCCAAAGGGAACTGTAACATATTATAAACAACAGTCTTCTTTCCTCATTTTATTTAAAAGAATAGTTTTTCTTTCCTAATCTTTTATTCACAAATGTTTAACATTTATCTGGTGCTGACATGTAACTAATTAAATGTTTATCCAAGAGAAAAGTATTATTAATCTTTCCCCTGGTAGTCTGAAACTTTCCACAGCCAGTTTGAGACAGTTTTTGGAGAGGCAGGCTATACCAGTTCACTTGCCAGAACACACACAAAAAGACTCACCTTCCAGTAACCTGGAGCTTTGTTTTCCTCTCTTATAAGCAGAAGTGACTGCAAATACATTTTGTGACTTGCTCAAGAAGTCTACTTGGATAATACACTTGAATTGTTCTTTAAAGATATCACCTCTCAGCAGGTTATGAGACTGCTTCCCACATAACAGGGCAAGCAATAATTCATTCTGCGTCAGCCACAGAGTAAACTGTAACAGTGTCCTAAGAGAAAAGAGATCTGGCTAAACTTTGAAAATTAACACTGTTCTTTGAAACAGAACTTTCTTCCACTTCTGATGGCAGGCAAAAAAAATAGGATATCACTCAAATCTGTTAGCCACATCCAAATATAGCATGTTCCCACCGCTGTCCAAGTCATAGATGCAAAGGAAATCGATATCTTGTGATCTTCTTCAACCAGGAATCTCTTTGCCCGTATTCGGAGTTGTTTTGTGGCAACCTAGATATCTTAAGTTAGTGTGATGAGCTGGAAACATAGCACTGTAACTGTGACTCACCTCACATTAGGAGCAAACCTCCATCTAGCACTGCAAAAAAGGTCTTTCTGTGACTGAAAAGAGCAAGTGCTCATTAAATTTGAACTAGAACTCTATTTAAGGAAAATGTTCCATTAGCAGACAATGGCAATACATCAGGTAGATCATTCTGAACCAGGAGCAGATATGAAGACTACACTGGATACTGCTAAGCAGCTGTTTTCTTGAAGCAGCCCTCGCTCAGCACTAGCTTGAACCAGAAGCACAAGACTGCAGTGAATTGAGCATGAGTACTACAGTGTGTTGCCCTCACCCTTGTCTCCTAGCCCATTCCTGGAAGGGTGAGTGAAAGGCCAAGGAAGCAGTTGAGCAACATGAATGAGCTGTAAGTGGAAACTTTGTGAAGAAGCAAAAAAAAACCCCATAAGAACAGAGGTATGCACAGGAGCTAAATACCTCAGACTCATTGGAATTTGGATTTGGGCCACACTGAAAATCAAAAGCCATTACTGTCCAGAACTCCAAGTGCCTTATTGGGTGACGACAAATAAATCAAGGATAAAAGACAGCCAAACACCCAACATGCAGAGGAGTCCAGGGCTGATCTTGATCTCATTGCAGCCAAGTGCTTTTGCAGAGGCAGTGCAGGGGATGTGCAGGAGTGCTGCAGGTCCAGTGTGATGTGAAGTTGAGCAAATGTGCACCTGGTACTCATTTACCTGTCTCCAAGGCAAGCGTTGAACTGATACCTTGAGCCATACGAGGGCAGCATGGCTCATGCTTCCCGTGTACCCTAACAACAAACCAGCACTCTGGAAGCAGAAGAAGGCCCCTTATCACTACATGACCCATGGCAGATGTGTTTTAGCTCATGTGGAGACAAAAATGTTGTTGGAGAAGGAAGCTACATCTTGCAACACAACAGGAAATAAAACAAGATGTTATCAGGCTCCTTATCTCAGCTTCCCAGCAACAATAAAGGACTAGATATTTTCTCAAAAATCTTCCTGATAGCAGCACCTGCTGAGATTTAGAAATTCCTGGCTTTCAGCATGCAAATGCACACACAGCCTGTTTCTGCCTCCTAATTTATAGTTGCAGTACAAATGGACCAGTCTCACAGCTTTTAATCATGCACATAATCCTTTTGCTGCAACTGAGTTTGAATAACAACTTCATAACCCGTCCACGGGGGCTGAAATTTAAGCTGAAACGATTGCTCAGAATAGAGAGCCCTTGAAACTCCTTTGCCTGGTAGGAAGAAATGAAGGACACTCCACAAATGAACAGAAGATTGTGTAAGTGGAGCGTAGTTGCAGGATTTCATCTAGAACTGTTCTTTGTGATTGACAATATAAATATTACTTCCACAGGTGATCTCACAGTCTCACAGCAGTCAGCTACTACATATATGGGTGCCTGAATGCTACTTTAGCTTAAGTTACTCAGGAGTTTGAACTACATGATCACAGTTGTCCCTCTGTTCCTAAAAATCTACAGCTTCAACAAGAAAGTTAATATAATCCTGACTATTTCTTTGACAGCAAACGTGACTATATAGTTTATATCACATGAAGTGAGAATTGTTTCTACCGCGAGCATCACTTCCTATTAAGAATCTGATACAGGAGCTACATGAATGGTATAAAGGCATCTCCATTCTTGGGAATTCTGAGAAATTGTCAGGAGAAGGTTATGAGCAACTTCAGAGTTGATCTCACTTTGAGCAATTACTTCCAGAGTTCCCTCCCCAAATAACTGATTTTATGATTTTATATATCTCTGTTCCAGACTATTAGGATGTTTTAGTCTTGGATTATTTTGAAGGATATGTATAGTCTGTTACAAACAAAAATAATTATTTCCTGGGAATCAGGTTGACTCATGTGTGCTTCATGTATCTACATCACTGGACTTACCTCACATTCTAGAAAGAGAGCACGTCTGAAATAACAGTTGAACTGTTGCAGAATGAGAAAGGAAAAACTGAAATTCAATTTGAAGAGAAGACTAGAGTGTGTAATACTGCTAAGCCAAAAACCCCAAAACAATCCACAGAATTGAAGAATTTCCCTCATAATTCTTCTGTGCACAGAAAAGCTAGACTTTCTACTGATTGTTTGGATAGAGGCCTTTTCAGGTTTTTTTTGTATAAAATTCTGTGCCTGAATTAAGCTGGTTTTATTATGTAGAGTGAAGACTCTCCTTCACTCCTTCCCCTAGAGGACCAAGTGTACTGAGCTTTATTTTGTGGACTGCAGTTTTAAAGATCTTAACTTTAAAGAGTCTTCAGTCCTCTCTTACAAGGTTAGAACTCAATGGCCTGTGTAGACCCATTGAACCAGTTGAACTATCAGCGCTTGTTCTCAACTGTGTATGAACTTAATCTCTATCCTGGGAATCAGCACAAATTCCATGTATTCCAAGTGATTACCTGTGCTCTCAAAGTGCAGGATATTGCACACTGCAAACAATTGCAGAAATACTAAAACAAGCCTAAAAATGTCTAAAGCAGGCATTCTTCAAAGTGTGCTGAGTGAAAGCTGAAAGATTCTATGATTTGGTTAGGGGAGATAAGCGTGTATAATAAAAATCACACAGTAATCCAAGAAATATTACAAAGTAGTCATATTAACAAACTTTTTCTTACTATAGAGGGAAAGTAAGATTTTTCCTGGACATGAATTCTGATAGTGATCCTATTAAAGTAAATTAAGTCTGAGTCCATATTTTTAATGGTTATATCCACAAGTAACCGAAATGTACTTTAAAGCTAATAATTTCAACAATTTGTATCTTAAATACCAATTCGAAACAAATCACATTTCATTGCCTAGCTGCCCTGATTAAGGCTGCATGCATTCCAGAGCCTAAACATGTACTCTGAATGTATGTAATCTGCTTTCTAATTTCACCTGATATTTTACCAGTCACGGAAAGCTTCTGGCAAATTACAAGACAACATTATACTGTATTATACTACAGAAAATTTAACCCAAGTCAGATATAAACACTTGTGCTTTAGGCCTTGAATTACTACAGGCTGTATATCACACACAAAAAAATAGCAGCCTGATGGCTGAATGGAGAGGCAGTATGCTTCAGCGAACATATTAGAAACAAATCTTATTCTGAAGATTTTGAGGGTGTTACAGCACATTGAAATTGCTGCCTCACCCTTAAGGTTGATGTTTTCCCTTTACAAGCAGTTCCTCCTAGTTGTTTTGGGAACTGCAGGGGACAAAGTGAAAAAATCACCCAGCCTTTCCCAACTTCTTGGTACTAGAGAAAGAAAATGCAGTTTGGGCAAGTCCTTGAACAGCGTGGCTCAAATGCATGAGGATTTTCATCCCCAGCCTCATGTATTTTGGTGTGCTTGAGCTCCTTGTGAGTCCTTTCTCTGCATTCCTGCAGAAGTAACCAAAATCTATCAGTGAATACTTGAATATCTGAATATTTGAGTGGCCTCAGTTTTCTTCTATCCCTTTATTAAAGGGTTCCAATGACTGTCCCTGAGAAAAAAAGAATACCCAATACATGTTGTGATTGAGAAATGCAAAGTGATAACAATAAATTCCTTGCCATTCACAAGATTTTTTTTGAGCTTAGCCGATCCTACCATGGATACTATCGCTTTGGTTTTGCTTACTTTCTGGTACCAGATCATTGTCAAGTCTCATTACATCTCTGAGCTGCCTGTGACCTGCTTAAGTATCTCACCCTCCCAGGGAAGCTACCACCTTCCAGTCTCAACAGCCCTAAACTGTGCTTGTCCATACACTGAGCTGTAATTGTTTAATGTTATTTCTTCTTGTAAGGAAAATATAAGGTGAAAATTGAATGTAGCCTGTGAGTTTCAGCTTGATCCCTCTTTGGAAAGGAATGTAAAATCTCAGGGATAAATCACAGTTCGATACGATACCCAAGACCATCAGGCTTTTGTGTCCACCAAGCTGCCTCCAGTCTATGCCTACTTCATGCATTGCTCTCAATGCTCTGTGAATGTATTACAACCTTGTTTGGATTGTGAAGTACGCCAGATTTCAACATGGTCTGAAAGATCCGTGGGTAAAAAATGGATATTATTACTCCTCACTAAGCCATCTTGTGTGTTACATTGCTGTTCCCAGATGTGGATTTTCTTGGGACGTAATGAATAAATGCTGGTCTTCCTCCTTAGTTGCAGATCCCAAGTATGGCAGGTTGGGAAATCCAAGCCTAGAGGGCCAGAAGATTCTCTTCCCTGCCCCAGTGTTAGGGCAGGAAACAAGTGTGTGTGAGGCAGGAAGGACATAAAGCTGCCTTTTTTTTCTCCAGTGAGAACAAAAGGGAAAATCATAAATTCAGAAGGAAAAACCTATCGAAATCTAGTCTTGATTTAAAGGTGTCAGGATTTTTTTTCTTTCTGTAGACATTTTTTAGGGGAAGCTAAATGTTTGTTTATCTACATAACTGCAGTTACTGAATCAGAGTCCTGAACAGGTTATGGACTTGGAACAGATTGTTCTAGGGAATTTAGTGCAGGTGTGAGGAATGGTCAGTCCAGGGACACGTGAGTGCACGCACATATGCATACATACATGGGTACATATATTAGTGTGGCTGCGATAACTTCCTTTGCACTTATCTTACATTGTGTTGTAATTCACTTCTTGTTCAGGGCTTTATCTGTTGTGCCATTTCTAGAGCTGAATAAATAATATCACATTGAAGAAGGACTGTTGAAGAGCCTGTACTTCACATGAGGCAGGACTGGCTGAGCTCAAAAAAATCATGTCAGTGGCAAAGATTTTACTGTTATCACTTTGCATTTCTCGATCACAACTTGTATCAGGTATTCTTTTTTTTTTTTTTTTCAGGAACATTCATCAGAACCATTTAATAGAGGGATAGAAGAAAACTGAGGCCACTCAAAGTGTACAGCTAAAAAACTCCATAATAATCATTACTTATTCCCTATAGGAGAAAGTTGGGAGAAATGTCCTTCCGGGAATGCAACACATATAGCTGAGAAGATAATTCATTGCAAGTTAATCCAGGCATACCAGATATATCACTGTACGTGATTGTTCTTCATAAACGCCATTCTTGATTTGTGAATATCCAGCACCAGGGAAGTGTCTCATATTGACTCATGCATTCCTTCATGGATTATTCATAAATAAGTGGTGTTATCTAATTCTGGCTAACAAAAACACCTTATGTAAAATTAATAGAAGCAAAACCCAGAAGGATCTCCCTGCATTAAGAATCTATCCCTCAAGAGCAGTCGCCTGATTAATCTTGAAAAGGCATATTCCTGACCATTCAGGGTGCCTGCTCAGGGAAATTATGAATTGCTAACATTTCATTCTTTGTTACTGAGGGTAGAAGAAAGAATACTCCAAGCACTGAGATTCAAATCATTTATTCCCGTTGTCTGTATACAATATGTCGACTACTGAGACATTAAAACTTTTACTTCTTTTTACTTTTATGTTATTTACAAGAAACATTACAGAACTTAGAATCCAAATGAGTTTTGTATGGTATTAATAATATGGATATTCAGTGCACCTCTAAGCAAAGCTGAGGGAAAGGAGTCAGGGTGAATCAGACTTTTTGAAAACTGACACATTTCTAGGTCAAAGGGAATGGATTTCAAAAGGGCAAACCTCATGAGGGGATCATCTTGACAGTACCTCTCACTTCTGAAAATCAAATCAAAATGAGACATCTGCTCCAGGTACAGGTAGTCCACTGATTATAAAGGGACCTTAATGAGAGCAACCTCTTTGACTGATGTTAGCCTTCAAGACTATTTCTATGACTGGTTAAGACTTGTTTACAAAGAAAAGAGTCCAGAGACCACGGACTGGAAAAGGGCTCTTAGAGGATGCTGAGAGCAGGGATTAGGTACCTCTCTAGGGTGCTGGAGCCCTTGGTTGCTGTCAAAATGTGCATCAGGCAGAGAAAGGACACAAACCTAGGTCCTTCACATGCTGAGGAAGTGGCCTCAGCACTAGAATGGGGAGGGGGGCACTTCCCTCTGTAGCTTTGCAAATTGAACTCGTGTCCTGTCCCTAACCTTATACACTGCTTTTACTAAAACACTTGAGAAGATGCATACAACACACAAATTACACAGAAATCTTTCTCTTCAGTTTCACTTAAAACCCCAGGAAGGTTTGATCATGAGTATGATTTTTTTTTTTTTTTTTTAGTTCTGCAGTTGGGATGAAAAACAAGTGATTAAGACAGCTATTGTAAAGGTCATTTCCATAGCTGGTCAACTGGTCAAGCTGTGGTTTCTGCAAAGCATATGGACTATTTGCAGCTGAAGCATCTAAAAGCCCCAGCTGGTCAACAGCTAAAGACCACCAGATACCTTTGTCATCAATTCTTTACCAGCTTGCATCTGAGTGAACTCCATAACCTGAGAGGGTTCCTCCTGGTCTCCGTGGCCTTATAGTACTAATAAACTAGCTGAACTACGTGAACAGGAATGATATTCATAGATGAGTTAATCCACAGATGGACAAAAGCACAGAGCCTTACCAGGGTATTTCTCTGAAGGTCCCACCTTCCCTTCACTGAGACCTCACAGTGAGAAACACAAATTGCCTTGCCGGACATCACACATGCAGTCCTAATTCCAGCAGCCATGGTATTTGGATCATATTCTGTGCCCTGTATTTCCTCAGTGATGAAAACAAGTACACTATAAAGAAGACCCAGAGATCCCAAAATGTTACCTGTAACATCCCTTGCTTTGGCACATATTTGGTCACGTTATATTCTGTGTCGCCTTCAAGTCAAACTGTAAATCACCTAGTGCACCAAATGCTGTCCCTATTGTAAAATAACCTCCAATGGCAAAAAAGGCCAGCTCAAGTCTGTCACAGGCTTTGTTGACCCACAAGGAAAAAGTAGTCATCTGCATCTTGTTCTGGATACCTGGGGTTCAAGTGTAAACAGATCATAGAATCATAGAATCATAGAATCATAGAATCACCAGGTTGGAAGAGACCCACCAGATTATCGAGTCCAACCATTCCTATCAAACACTAAACCATGCCCCTCAGCACCTCGTCCACCGGTGCCTTAAATACCTCCAGGGAAGGTGACTCAACCACCTCCCTGGGCAGCCTGTTCCAGTGCCCAATGACCCTTTCTGTAAAGAATTTTTTCCTAATGTCCAGCCTAAATCTCCCCTGGCGGAGCTTGAGGCCATTCCCTCTTGCCCTGTCCCCTGTCACTTGGGAGAAGAGGCCAGCTCCCTCCTCTCTATAACCTCCTTTCAGGTAGTTATAGAGAGCAATGAGGTCTCCCCTCAGCCTCCTCTTCTCCAGGCTAAACAACCCCAGCTCTCTCAGCCGTTCCTCATAAGGCCTGTTCTCCAGCCCCTTCACCAGCTTTGTTGCTCTTCTCTGGACTCGCTCCAGAGCCTCAACATCCTTCTTGTGGTGAGGGGCCCAGAAATGAACACAGTATTCGAGGAGTGGTCTCACCAGTGCTGAGTACAGAGGGAGGATAACCTCCCTGGACCTGCTGGTCACGCCGTTTCTGATACAAGCCAAGATGCCATTGGCCGTCTTGGCCACCTGGGCACACTGCTGGCTCATATTCAGTCGGTTGTCAACCAACATCCCCAGGTCCCTCTCCTCCAGGCAGCTTTCTAGACAGACTTCTCCTAGTCTGTAGCACTGCACAGGGTTGTTGTGCCCCAAGTGCAGGACCTGGCATTTGGCCTTGTTAAACCTCATGCCGTTGGACTCAGCCCAGCAGTCCAGCCTGTTTAGATCCCTTTGCAGAGCCTCCCTACCCTCCAGCAGATCAACACTTCCACCCAGCTTAGTGTCATCCTCAGACTTGCTAAGGGTGCACTCGATGCCTTCATCCAGGTCATTGATAAAGACATTGAACAGGGCTGGACCCAGCACTGAGCCCTGGGGAACCCCACTTGTCACTGGCCTCCAGCTGGATTTAACTCCATTTCCCACCACTCTCTGGGCCCGGCCCTCCAACCAGTTTTCCACCCAGGAGAGTGTGCGCCTGTCCAGGCCAGAGGCTGACAGTTTCCGAAGCAGAACGCTGTGAGAAACTGTGTCAAAGGCTTTACTGAAGTCCAGGAAGACCACATCCACAGCCTTTCCCTCATCCAGCAGCTGAGTCACTTTGTCACAGAAGGCGATCAGGTTAGTTTGGCAAGACCTGCCTTTTGTGAACCCATGTTGACTGGGCCTGATCACCCAGGTTCTCTTGCATGTGCTTCATGATAGCGCTCAAGATCACCTGCTCCATGACTTTCCCTGGCACTGAGGTCAGACTGACAGGTCTGTAGTTCCCTGGATCCTCCCTGCGACCCTTCTTGTAGATGGGCACAACATCAGCCAGCTTCCAGTCCAGTGGGACTTTCCCAGTCTTCCAGGACTGTTGGAAGATGATGGAAAGGGGTTTGGCCAGCACATCCGCCAGCTCCTTCAATACCCTTGGATGAATCCCATCCGGCCCCATAGACTTGTGGGTGTCTAGTCGGGCTAGCAAGTCTCTGACCACCTCCTCTTGGATCATGGGAGCCTCATTTTGCTCCTCTAGCTCCTGTGTTTGTATGGAACAACTTTCTTTGCAATTAAAGACTGAAGCAAAGAAGGCATTAAGTACCTCAGCCTTTTCCTCATCCCCTGTCACTGTTGTTCCTTCTGCGTCTAATAGGGACTGTATGGTCTCCCTAGTTCTCCTTTTATTATTTATATATTTATAGAAGGATTTTTTGTTATCTTTCACAGACTTTGCCAATCTGATTTCTAGTTAGGCCTTAGCCCTTCTGATTTTTTCTCTACACAATCTCACTTCCCTCCTGTAGTCCACCCAAGAGGCCTGTCCCCTCTTCCAGAGCCCATAAACATTTCTCTTCTTCTTGATATCACTCAAGATCTCTCTGTTCAACCAAGTTTTTTTTTCCCCTGCCGGCTTTTTTTCCAGAACATGGGGATGGCTTTCTCCTGAGCTGCTAGGATTTCCTTTCTGAAGAGCTCCCAGCCCTCATGGGCTCCCTTGCCCTTAAGTACTGTCTCCCATGAGACTTTGCCAACCAGCCTTCTGAAGAGTTCAAAGTCTGCCCTCTGGAAATTTGATGCTACTGTCCTACTAACCACCCTCTTCACTTCACCTAGAACAGAAAACCCTATCATCTCATGATCACTTTGTCCTAGGCGTCCACCTACTGCCACATCCCCCACAAGGCCTTCTCTGTTCACAAACAGCAGGTCCAGGAGGGCACCCTCCCTTGTTGGTTCATTCACCAGCTGTGCAAGGAAGTTGTCTTCCACGCACTGCAGGAACCTCCTAGACTGCTTCCTTTCTGCTCTATTGTACTTCCAGCAGATATCAGGAAGGTTGAAGTCTCCCACAAGAACAAGAGGCATTGATCTAGAGATTAACCCCAGCTGTTTATAGAAGAGCTCATCAGCTACTTCTCCTTGGCTGGGTGGTCTGTAACAGACTCCCATCACAAAATCTACCTTCTGGTGGGCTCCTCTGATTTTAACCCACAGGCACTCAATCTCCTCATTGCCACAATCCATCTCAATGGTGTCCAAGTCCTCCCTTACAAAGAGGGCTACCCCGCCTCCTCTCCTACCCTTCCTACCCCGCCTGAAGAGTTTGTACCCCACCATAGCTGCACTCCAGTTATAGGAGTCATCCCACCACGTTTCCGTGATGTCAGCGACATCATAGGCTCCTTGCGCTACGACAGCTTCCAGCTCTTCCTTCTTATTCCCCATGCTGCGTGCATTGGTGTAAATGCACTTCAGCTGAGCTGCCGAGCCTTCAGCCCTCTTAGAGGGAACAGAGTTCCTTCCCAATTGCCTGGTAACTGGAGTAGCTAGCACCAGAGTGCCCATATCTCCCTTAGCACCCCCAGGTGTGTTCTCCCCCACTTTCTGTGTGGTGATGTACTGGTGGTCCTCACCAGCACACCCTCTCCAAATCACCATTGCCCCACATCCAGGCTCGTTCCTGTCTAGCCTGGTCTCAACCCCCTCCCCCTTCACATCTAGTTCAAAGCTCGATTTATGAGCCTAGCTAGGTTTTTAGCAAGGGCTTTAGCTCCCCTAGGAGATACACGTGTCCCATCCTTAGCAACAAAGCCTGGGGGTGCGTGAGCCACCCCATAATCAAAGAAGCCGAAGCCGCTCTCCTCACACCAGGCTCGGAGCCAGGCATTAATTGAATTCTTCTTCCTGACTTCCAGCTCCTCTCTATTTAGCCTTGGGATGGAGCAGAATACTATTTGTGCCCCAGAGCCCTCCATCATTTTCTCAATGGCCCTGAAGACTTTCTTGATGTCTTTGGTCTTTCTGTTTACTAGATCATCATTACCAGTTGAGACTACTATCAGAGGATAGTAGTCTGTCTCGTGGACCAGGGAAGGAAGTTTTCTAGCTACCTCCTTCACTGATGCCCCTGGTAAGCAGCAGACCTCTCTGTGGAGTGGGTCCGGTCTGCAAATAGGTCCCTCCGTTCCTTTTAGGAGGGAGTCCCCTACAACAATCACCCTCCTCTTCTTCTTAATGGAGGATGTTTTTATCTTTTTCTGAGGATGGTGCGGCCTAGGGAAGGATTCTAGGCTGTGGGAGCCATCATCCTCATCCTCAGGGTTGGATTCTTCCTGCAGCACATGGTACTTGTTCACCAGGGGTATCTGGGGTCCTACCTGATCTTTCTAAACCATGCAATGGCTCATGTCCATCAGTAAAAACCCAGTATTCTCAGTTACTGAAAGGAAACACTGTGTTTAAAACAAAAACAAAGGACTACCCAATATCCATACTTTTATATGGGTTTAGCAAAAGCCTTTCCATAAAAGAGCTGTAGAAATGGGGGCAGAAGTCAAGGGGGAAATTGTGTGATGCCATACGTTTGAATAAAAGCACAATATTTACAGGGAATAGAATTTAAAACAGTACTGCCTTAACAGCAATGGCAAAACACACCAATCACTCCTATTGTTGAATTATGTGTTGTATGGTTTTTTTTCAGTGTATATAGATGCATCCATGGACCATATTCAGGGTGATAAAAAAAGAAGTCTGAACCAGTTTCTTAATTAATTCCATTCACTAATGATATATTGCTGAAAAAAAAATTATTCATCAACCCTTCCACTTATCATTTGAATAATCTCTCCTTATTAGGCAATGTCTAAAGAAATGTCTAAAGAAATGTCTAAAGAGAGCAACAACTCAGTTGCTGAGCCCCAGTGGACAAATTCAGAATTGTGACTCTGAGGAAAAGTTGAATTCCGTAACATCCTAGCTTCCAAGCATGAAAATAAGGAGAATGAAGGTAAATGCAACTCATCTTTCCCAACGGCACAACAATACATCTTGGAGATCTCACCTTCAACAAGAAAATGCCTATCATTTGGTGCTGTCATCATGAAGAGCTCTAGAGGTAACTGTACTTAACGATGCCAAATGAAAATGTAAAAGGAAGGCCAAGACATTAATTATTGCTTGAGAAACTGCTTTTAGGCCCATTTAAAAAGAAAGGTCTGATGGCATTTTCCAAAATGATCTAAAATGGAGATTGTTCTGATTTAAACTTCCATGATTGTGTTCTGCACTATAGCTCCCATAATTATTGTCTCTAGAGGCTAATTTCCCAAGGCTCCGGATCAGGAGCTGTGCAGACAATTGATTTTTTCAGCTCTTCAACTAACCTGAAAACCTGAGATTAAAATGAGCTGCAGTCTCCGTCAGGTTGCAACTTTCCTTTTTTTTTTTTTTTCCTCATTTAAAACATTGACAAAATAATTGCTGAGTAAAATCCATTTCAGGGTTCAAGTCTTTGTCCAACCCCAAATACAAGGTTTTACTTCGGTTTTGAGATTTTATTTTTTTAAAAAGCTTTGAGATTAAATTTTTAATGTTTTCTTCTGTCTCTTTCTCTCATGGGAAACAAACTATGAATTTTACACCTGCGTGCAAGTAGCTACGCTCCTCCTTACCCTGTTGCTCTAGCTGAATTTGCTGGATAGAGAAATACTTGACTCCTCTCACCCTGCCTGCCTGTCTCCTTCAGGGTGGCTAGAAGCCTGTAACACAAATCTGTGGTTCTCTCAGTAGTATAAATCTAATCTGAATCTTGTTTTGTCCTTTAAATATATTGCTCCTAGCTATCATTTGAGAGAGAGAAGATGCCTTCCAGCCATAGCTGCAGAGAACTTGTGGCTAAACCAGTTGGCAACATGATGTCTTCACTGCAGCCTTCACCTAAGGAACAGATAGTCCTGGGTAAAACCAGCTGAGGAAGCTGTTTTCTGCTAAGCTAGGTCTAATGGACCTTGTCTCTGGGTTAGCTTAGTAAAGAGGCTGCAGCATTGTCTAACGGAATCCATTATTAGCAACAGCTCCTGGAGAGTCTGTGAGGAATCAGAAGACTAGAAAAAGGCCTACCTTGAAAAAGAAGGGGAAAGGGACTGAAGAATTAAAAAAAAAACCCAACAAACAAACCCAAACAACCAGTTAGCTTAATGTAATTCTTGGAAAAACTCTGGAAAAAAACAAGCAAAAAAGAAACCATAATTCTCTACGGAGAGTCACTGTCTATGTAGATTTGTCAGGAACAAATTATTTGTAGCCAGTGTGTTTTATGAAATAAGGAAACACAGGTATAATGCTGAGTGGACAACGCTTCTAAAAAAAAGAAACTGTTGGTTGTTCATTGTCAAAAAGGAAAAGGTGTCTAGAAGAGTTGTTCAGCCTGGAGAAGAGAAGGCTCCAAGGAGAACCTTTAGCGACCTTACAGTACCTGAAGGAGCTACAAGAAAGCTGAGGAGGGAATATTTACAAAGGCATGGAGTGATAGGACTAGGAGAATGGTTATAAACTGGAGAGGGACATATTTAGACTAGGCATAAGGAAGAATTTCTTCACCATGAGAGTGGTGAGGCACTGACATAGGTTGCCTAGGGAAGCTGTGGCTGCCCCATCCCTGGAGGTGTTCAAGGCCAGGTTGGATGGGGCCTTGGGCAGCCTGGACTGGTGGGAGGTGTCCCTGCCCATGGCAGAGGGGGTGGAACTGGATGATCTTTAAGGTCCCTTCCAACTCAAACCATTCTGTCATTCTACGATTGTTCCTGTTATAGCGTTTTGCCTTTTACTTGAACGGTACAGGAGAGAATACAGATATTAAGCTGGTCTGTAAAAAAAGTTGTGAGAGACTGTGAGACAGGCTCAAGCTCCAAATAAAGTTGACAAATTGGAAAAGTGGTCTGTGAAAAAAAAAAATGCAATTTTACAAGGACAGGTTCAAGATACCACACAGGCGGAAATGCTGAAGTAAATTCAGAATGGGGGACAATTGTGTGGGTCAGCAGAGCTGTGGTGTTTTACATTATCCCAGGGAATAACCTTTTAATGACACTGAATTCATGGAAAAATCACATGTGCTGATGTGAGTATGCAAGGGGTGAGCAGGAGACATTGGTATTAGTCATTATGTTTCTATTGGATTCAAAGCCTGTAATGCCAACAACAGTGAGATACTGATACTTCAGCTGAATAGCAGAGGGATCCATTTTCAACAATAATATCTCAATAGCAGGAAATGATGTAACTGTTGAACTGACAGAGATAGTGTCCATTTTGAGACCTGCAGATTTGCATGGGGAATGAAATGCCATCACATTCATTTCGTGGATTTTTGCTTCCCACCCTATTCAAGCCAAGTAAAAAGGAAGCTTGCCAGCTGCCAGCATGCAGGGGAGTTTGCAGTCTGGAGTGCTGCAAAGTTTATTCCTCTGTTCTACTGCTGTGAAAGCAGTGCCCATGCATTGGTGACTCCATCCTCACTAGTGGCTGTGGTGGTGTGGAGGATGAGATGTTCACCACTGCCTCTGCCCCTGTAGCTGGCAGGAAATGCCTGTCAGCCGAGGAGTGGAAGGAACAACTGTATTTGTAACATTTTGAACCAGATGAGTTTAACTAGAGCTGCTCTAATACACTATAGAATCATAGAATTACCAGGTTAGAAAAGACCTCTTGGATCATTGAGTACAACCATTCCTATCTGCCACTAAACCATATCCCTGAGCACCTCATCTATCTATCTTTTAAACACCTCCAGGGATGATGACTCCACCACCTCGCTGGGCAGCTTGTTCCAGTGCCTGATGACCTTTTCTGTGAAAAATTTCTTTCTGATATCTAGTCTGAACCTCCCCTGGCGGAGCTTGAGGCCATTCCCCCTTGTCCTGTCCCCTGTCACTTGGGAGAAGACACCAGCTCCCTCCTCTCTACAACCTCCTTTCAGGTAGTTGTAGAGAGCAATAAGGTCTCCCCTCAGCCTCCTGTTCTCAAGGCTAAACAACCCCAGCTCCCTCAGCTGCTCCTCGTAAGCCTGCATCATAGGGAGACTGCTTCATTGTTGTAGTGGACACTAATACACCTTCCAATATATGGTCCATATACTCACTTTTCTCCCTGCTTCACTCAGCACTATCCTTTGATTTGCAAAGCTCAGCTACCTACTTAGTGGCTGCAGTGGCAGAACCGATGCCACCCTTTATCCCCATTGAGCATCACCCTAACCATTGCCTAGACAAGAAGCCAGGCCTATTGACAACTCTGTATTGTTCTCTGAAGTTCTTGGAGTCCACTGCTAGCATAGATTGTCCCTTCGAACAAGTACTGCCTGAATTCTTTACTGAGAGATACATACCCATCATTGGGAATACTGCAGTCAAAACTGATAACACAAAACTCCTGAGAGCAATAGACTTCATTCACTGACAATAAGCTACATGATAAAATACAGCAGCAATAACAAAAAACAAGGAACACAAAGATGGAGATAATAGCTTGTTAAAGATAGCAGTGAGAAAATGGCAAAGGGAGTTGTACTGCATAGTACCTGTGGCAACAGATTCCAGCAGTGTCTAGCAGTTTCAGAGAAAAGCAGTACATGCTAAATAGTTTGCAATAGGTCAATGAAATGGACAAACCCCGTAACATTTAGATATCTGCCTTACTTCCCTGAGAATCTGAAGACTTTCTCAGCATCTTTCCCCCTACTCTGACCTGCTACTATTTGTTGATGTTCTTCGCTACAAGAGCACACGAGGGATGCACACTGGATAATTTCCAGGGGAAGAATTCGCTCATCTTTTTTCATCCTTACTGAAAGTATCAGAGAAAATGACCCTGTTGGAAGGCTGGTAACACAGTTATTTTCTGCTGTTGTAGAAAACACTGTGTAAAGTGTATCTCAAAAGTTTCTGGATCAATGCAGTCCTAGGTGATATGGCAGCTAGAGATGCAGGCCGTTGTGCCTGGAACTTCTCTTTGCCATGCCACACTGCAGTAGACAGAGAATTTTCTTCTGCTGCCTCAGCAGAAATGACTTTCAATTCAGGGACTCCATGTACTTAGTTAAATGACTACAGGTCTGGAAATAACAATTACTTAAATAATGAATAGCAAAGGAAGTTTGCAGGTGGTAGCAGGTAGTGTTTAGGGAAGAACAGGTGTGTAGAAGCAAAGCTTTGGAAAAGCACCTTCCAGATATTGCACCTTTTGTATTTCTGTCATGTGTGAATCCTCTTTTTCTTTAAAACCATTACTCTGTCCTATCACTATAGGCCCATGTGAAATGTTTGTCTCCAGCTTTCATATAATCTTTCATATAATCTTCATATAATACTTCTAAGTAATCGAAAGGTCACTCTGGAGCCTTCTCTTCCTCAGGCTGAATAAACTCAACTCTCTCAGCCTTTCTTTGTAGGAGAGGTGTTCCAGTCCTCAGATCATTTTGTGGCCCTCCTCTGTGGCTCCAACAGGTCCACTTCTGTCTTGTGCTGAGGACATCAGAGCTGAATGCAGCACGCCAGGTGGGGTCTCATGAGAGCAGAGCAGAGGGGCAGGATCGCCTCCCTTGATCTGGCCATGCTTCTTTTGATGCAGATGAGGATAGAGTTGACTTTCTGGGCTGCAAGTGCATGTTGACAGCTCACAATGTTTTTCTTCCACCACCAGTATTTCTGAGTCCTTCTCAGTAGAGCTGCTCTTAACCGGTTCATCACTTAGACTGTATTGATACTGAGTATTGCCCTGATCCAGGTGCAGGACCCTGCACTTGACCTTGTTGAAACTCATAAGGCTCACTTCTTGACCTTGTAAGTTGATCTAAGTTGACATATGGTCTTATTTGTAAGACAGTTTTTCTACATTGCTATTATCATTTTTTAAGCGGATATTTAAAATAAATTGACAATTATCCAGTAAACGAGGTTTCATGCCCACTGACTGCAGAAATATTTTACTAGCCCAGTGACAAAAAACAGATGAGCCATGAAATAATGGAGGACACAAAGAGCTAAGTGAAAGAGGCAGAATAGTAGTTGCAGAAATTTTAGCTGTACAATGACAGGATGAGATATGTGAACTGGAGCAAACAGATCTAGAGGATATGTTTTTGGGACTATTATTTTTAATGCAAAATATCCAGTGACAAGGAAGTAAGTTACACTTCAATTTAATAGAAGACAATTCAGACAGTAACAAAGGTCAGACGAGGAGAATCTGGGAAAAGCTGTTAAGACAGATGTCTATGTGATGTCTTTTACCAAGTTCTTGGTTGGTTCTGAAAGAAAAAAATTAAGAAAAAAGAGCACCTCCTTTGGAGTACGTGGTTTAAAAGGTTACCTAGACTAGTAGCTGATGGTTAGGAGGCAGGAAAAAAAATACTTGTCGTGTCATTTAAGCTTTTAATGAGCATAAGGCAAGTTCAGCTTCTGACTATATCTAATCAAGGTAGCAATCCTAGATCCAGAGTTCATCCTAGAAAACTAAGGTGTCTAAACCACATTTGTCCAGATGACATTAGGATTTTAAGATTATCTAATAGAAGTCAGACTTGAATGAATGTCCATGGGCCCCTGGCACACCCCAGAGTTATCCTCTGTGAGGAAGTCAGAAATAGTGTCCAAAAATGAGCATATGGAGATTGAACAAGTGCTTTCTTGTCGCCATAGAGAGTGGTGTTCCTGCATCTGCCACATAAGTATCAGAAAAATAGTTCATGGAAGCATGAGATATGAAGATCAAAAGAAATGAAGGAAATGCAGTGTACATTTAGACTCTGCTCCAAGGCCTGACATCAGTTCATCTCATAGTAATTCTTCTCCTGTCTGTACCATCAAAACATAGGGTGCAAAATACATGCCAATTCTGAAATGTTTTTTGTTGTTGTTGTTGTTGTTATTGTTAGCTTCCTTATATTTTCAAACCTGAGCCTTTGTATTTTATGTAGTGTCTGATTTAGGAGTCAGGACCAAGCTCGTCAAGTTTTCTCTGTCCTCCGTCTTCATGTTTTTGTATACAACGGGCAATCTGGCTCCTTTGTCAAAATATGTCTACTTTATTTTATTCTTGATGTCAGTTGAAGGTTGTCAAGCTCTAGCAGGTGTTGCAGAAAATGGACAGCTCTGGCTAACATGAAGGGCAGCCATAACATCAGAATTTGTGCTTGAATTACAGCTAATACCACCATTTAATGTTAATCTATTGCATGAACATGCCTATAGAAAAAATGTTTTTCTTTCTAGATAGGGAAATAGGAGATACAGGAATTGTCAAGGAGTGAACGTTTTAGAAGATCCAAGATCATAGGACCCACTTTTTTCAATGGTAATTTGAACCCACAGTTTTACATCTACAGATCGAAATACTAGCAGCAAATCCAAGTGTTATTTTCTCTCATCATATGAATCACATTGTGATGATGTTACCAACCATACAAGTCCCCAAATGTCTCTGTAGCTGGGGTTGTACGGGCAAATTTGGGTACAAATGAAGAAAAAGTGGGGCTCTCCTCTTTGTGGTATCACTGCAGGTACTGCTGTTTAAAGGAATGGATAGCAGATGCCAGGTCAGGATGCTCTGGTTGCAGGTCTCCCAGTCTGAATATCAGTGACTACTACTATAGTAATATAGTGCTGAATAAAGGGTGCTTGGCAAACTTCAGTAAGTCAACCCACCTCCCTGAGTTCCAGCTTTGCTGTCTTTGAAGGAATTTTGTTTTCAGAGTGTTTTTACATATTGTAAATCACGCAGGAGATGGAAAATCCGTGTTAGACCAGATGAGATCTTTGATTTGAGGAATTGTTGGTACTACACTAAACTTTCCCAATGCTTCTATTTCTAACAGTAGGATCCACTTGGAATAGCTGCTCTGAAGTTGCATTGCAATTAGAAAGAAATAGATTCACTTAGGCTGCCAATCACATCATCTTATTAAAGACATCTACCGTGCATTGGAGAAATCCCACCTTTAAAATGCTGATGATGGCTGTGAAGGGAAGTTAGAGTGACTAGTTCAGATACAGACATCACAATTTAGATCAGTTACCCACTGACTGACACTCACAGGGAAAGACCGAGCACCTCTATAGACCTCATATCAAAGAATCCTTCCAATTTTTCCCAGCACTCAAGAGCAGAGGTGTCTGACAGGATGGAAAATAGCCATCAAAAATTAAATAAGGTTTAGAAGAAGATGACATAGATTCAGCATCAGAGGATAAGAGAGGCACCTAGAGAGAGACATCTTCTGAGGCATAGGTAGAGTCAGGAGAAAATGATGGATGAGGATGGCAATGAAAGAAAAGGGGTTGAACAGAGAAGGTAAATATGATCTTGACTGACTCCTCACTCTGGAAGTCAGGAGTGGGACTTCAAATTTAGTAAACAAGTGACCTTGAAGCACTGTTGGGATGGGACTCCGTGGAGCACCAAGGAACAGAATCACGGGTAGAAATTCATGAAAGTAAATGGTGCCTAGTTTACAAGAAGGGATCCCAGTTTGAAATGGTGATGACAACTTGTTGGAGGCTGTGGAGCTTCAGCACTGGAGCAGACTAGGGACATGGAAGATGGAGCAGAAGAAGGAAAGATCAGTAAACTCAGTGACAGGCAGACTGCAAATGTTTGGCAGTAAGGGCAGAACTAATGAGAATAAATACAAGAGTCTATATTTTGGACTTTGCAAAGTCAGCTATTGCTCAGTGAGTTCAACAGAAAAAAAGGAACAGGTTTATTCGCGGTGGGCAAAAGGAATGGGATTGTTCCAAGATCTGAAGTTGTATCTCCAAATTGTCTTTAAATGTGAGAACATAAAGTGGCAGTTTTTCAAACTTCAGGGAGATCACCCCTGAATTAACATGATAAAGGATTCTCAGCTCCTCTAGGAGCACCCAATTTCTTGACCTAGGGCTAAACAGAGCAAATAAGCCTTTGCAATAATCACATCATGTACAGTTTGAATTGTCGTCCTTCAATCCCTTTGCTTCTCCAGCAAATTGAAAGTCTCACAGCTTCTCCAGAAAGATTGCATTCTCTGTCAGCATGCTTGTCACGGAGACAGGAAGGCAGCCCTGCACTCCAAGGAGCAACCTAGTTCTATTAAATAAATGCATTTATTATTTTGTATTATCCTGGCTGTGTCAGGTGCACCTGCTTATGACTTCAAACATGGTCCAGAGTCTCTCATCTCAGTATCTCTTGCCTATATTTTTGTGCCACATCCTACACATTATTAAAGATTTTCATGATGCATAAATCTCACATCTGTCTCTACAAGCACCAAAGAATAGTTTGACTCATTACATGAATACAGCATACCAGATAACATCCTAAAATATAGTCTTGTATAATTTGTTGGGGGTATTCAGGTCAATACTGATGAACGGCTTGAAATTTGCTGAAGCACATTTTTAAGGCTTCCCTGAACCAGGGTCATATTTCTCAATCTCCAAGTTATTACTTTAAATCATAAATAACTAAAGCCAGCAGAAATCAAATGTTCCTGGGAGGAAAAGTCCCATAAAGCAGAGGATGTGCTAGAAGTTGACATATTTCTAAACTGCTGTCCTTACAAATCTACCTGTGCTTCTTAATGCATATAATAGCAGTACTGGTTTTGGAAGTTATACATACTTGTGTTTTAAAAGCTTTCAATGCACCTTTGACCTCTAAAATATTAGAACAGCAGTACAGTTGTGTTCAGGGAGGCTTTCCTTGTTCTGATTTCCAGGCTTTGCTTGCATAACATTGCTTTCTTGATTTGTTCTGCTCATCTGAATGGATGATTTCATTCATCTTGTTCTGTAAGATGCAAGATGCATGATGTGCGTCCCTGCTGAACTGGCTCCCCTTTCCCTAACCAGTCACATCACTCTTGTTTACTGTCACTGCACTAGAAAATGGGAGCTCACAATGATTTCAGAAATTTTTCTTCTGTGCTTTGCAGGCATGAAGAGAGTGAGGATAGCAGGGAGATGAATATTATGGACAAAGGACTGCTCTCTGCCTTTCTGAGTTTCTGCTCCTAGCAATGACCCACTGAGAACCCCCTGCTTGTTCCTGTTACACCCAAGCAGGTCACAATGTCAGTGACAGGCAGCATAATATTCTGGTTTATACTAGGTAAGTTAGGGTGTAGAATATGGACAACGAAATTAGGGAAGGCAATCAAGAAACAGATTGGCAGCACCAAAAATCTTCCAAAGAACGGAAAGAACATACAACATCTCTACAAGGAAAAATATAACTACAGCTATTCAATCAGAAAAGAAGTGTTGCTAGAAAAGCAAGTTTATGCCCCACCAGAATCCCAGAAGAAACTCAAAGAAGTTCTTTTTGTTTCTTATGACCTGTGAATACTGCCTGGGAGGCACATAGAGAAAAGTTAAGCTGTAAGTCAGGCAAAGTGAGTTGGATTTGACAGACTTTGTGGCCTTCAACGAGAAGGGTTTTATTTGTTTGTTTGTTTGTTTTGAGGAGTGGTTTACTTCAAGTCCAATGTGCTTTCTTCGGTTTCTCTGGCATCTTTGCAACCTGCCTTAGAACGTCTTTAACTCCATTTTTGGGTCCCATTGGCTTAACATTGGGTCAAAAGCCAACCCAGGGCAGGACTGGACACTAAGTAGGTAAGAAAGTTGATGGCAGAAAGGTAATTGATACCTGGTCCACAATTTGGAGCATGGAACATCTGGGATTGGGATGCCAGTGGGACACCAGAGGGAGTGTGGTGAAGGAGAGTAGAACATCTGTTTATTGAAGCCAGTATTTTTTTTGCTGGACTGGCTTGCCTGCGTCTTCGCTGCCACGAAGAGTGGAGGCTGAGAGAACTCAGAACTAGTGCCTGGACAATCAGTCAGCTCCAAGACCGTGCGCCTGCTGGGAGGATTGCTTTCTAACAGCCACAATCACCAGTCCCTTGCATGGGGACCTGCAGCAACTGTGGAACCACCAATCCCATGCAAAAAAATTGTTTTTCCTAAGCACCTGAGGGAACAGATTCCTGAAGCTTGTTAGTTCCCTTCCACACCTTCAACTGCTACATGACCAACCGATTCCTTCTCCAGCAGGAATCATGCTATCCATCCAGGAGCATCCATCCAGAGGGTCAAAGCACAAAGCACTACATAATTTTCTGCTCCATCATTCTGCATTTTATGTGGTAAAAGATACCTGCAGATGGGGATTTGGCGTTTGCTTGGCTGCTAGACTGCTTGCTGAGAAGACCCTGTAGGTTGGTTCACTAATTGTGAATTAATTGGAAGGATACAAACTACTACCATGCTTTGAAATCAAAATCTGTTGCAACTTACTGATAAAAGACAGCTGAAGTAGGACAGGGAAAAGGTCAAGACAAAGAAAAGGGCCATCATTGTTTAGGCTTCAAGAAAGTATGTGGGCACAGTGCTTGGGTTACTGCAGATTAGAGAAACTGAAGCAGCAAGCGGGCTAATCAGCCAAGTTCATTAATGGAGGAAACCAGAGTTACAGAAAGTAAGCCTGCTGCTAGGAAAAACTTCAGAAAGTCTAGACAGCCTGGAAAGTTCCATGGTGCTACCACTGCTGTTGGCTCCCTCCCTGCCTGTCTGCAGCAGTGGGAAACCTGTCCAGAGGTGGATCCCTAGGCTGGGACCGTCCGCTGAAGCCCTGGTCTTGGTTTGACTATGGCCAGTGCAGTCCTGTCAGAGAAAGGTGTGCATCACAGTTCAAAGGGTGAGGGTGTTCCTCTCTGCAGAGGCAGAGGAAGCTGGCCCAGGGGCACATCAATCAAGGACACTGTGACTGAATTCAGAGGGAGCTTACTGAGCTGTTGCATGGTGAGTTAGAGGTGAAAGGTCTGCCAGCAAGGCTGGGTGTCAACGTCCCCTATATGGTTAAGTCAAGAGCAGCCATGGGAGTAGAAACATAAGATTCAACAACTAAAGAAGAAGAAGCAAAGTTTGTTCTGCAAAGATTTCCTTCTGACCTGAGTAATGGCTTGTGAGGCAGTAAGAGGACTGCCAAAGTGGAGTGTGGGGTGCTGCTCTATTGATATTTTTTCATCAGGATGCAGACAATGTGAATATAAAGACTCTTGCAAAAGAGGAGAATATGACCATGGAAGACTTCAAGTTAAGTCTGTAGGTGGGTAGACACACAAGCTAGGTCAGAACCTTAAAAAAATAATACTCCACCACCATGGTTAAATCTAAAATTGGCGAAGTACTAAACATTGGGATTATTTGTTCAAGTCCATGAGGAACAAACAGGATCAGTGTATGGTAAGTGTACAGTAGTGTGCTTGACAGGTAGATAGGGTCTGGGATGTGCTAGCAGGGTACAGCCATAAAGACTAGCTGGAACAAGTACTTAGCCTGGAGTGCTGTTGTAGAAAGGTATTGCTTCTTCAGGAAGGACTTGAGGGGAAAAAGAAGGAAAAAATTAATGCATGGACCATCATGAGTAAAATCCAAGGTAGAAAATCAGTCTTGTTAAGAGTTCAGAATGACAAGAGAGGGAAAATGCCAGTTACAGTGAAGTGCAGGGTGGTTGCAGTTTGGCAGAAGGATTTCCTTCTTTTCTCCCTGTCTTCCCTGGCCTTCAACATCCTCTGCCAACATGTCTAAGTCATTCTCCTTGCTCTCTACCTATGCTAGGAAGTGAGGTTCCAAGGATGCAGATGAACACTGGGCTGGAATAAAAAATGGAGGCATGTCAGTGTGTGCAGATCACTATGGGTCAGAGAAACAGGGAGAAAGTGTTTGAGGAATAGAAAGTCCTGGGAAAAGGAAAAAGAAAAAGATTGAAGTGATAAGCACAAAGAAAAAAATACATAAAAAATTATGAGGAGGGGAAGATAATGAGAGAGGCAGAGAGAAGGGAAATAGTGTAGTGGGGATTAAGTGGAAATGGGAAAGTATAGAAGGGGCTAAGTTGAGAAGGGAGGCAACAGTGGAAAGGAACAATAGTGTTGTTTGGAAAGCAGGTTTGTAAGAAGTGAAAAGGGGAAACGTGAAACCCAGATACAAAAGCAGTGAATCAGTATGAAAGCTGAAGAATTAAATTAACACAGGCAGGTTTTCAGATATTTATTAGCTTTTGTCTCTCAGAACAGACTGTACAAAACTCAGTGCACAGAAAAGCACATCTGTGGATTATGTAGTGTTACCCTACTTTTACTTCTCATTCTCAGTTTTACCTTTTGTGGTATCATACTCCTTATGATCACATAGTAGTGGGTAGCAAAATTATATGTATAGTTAGAAGGTTTTTATATTTCACATTTGCTAATGTAACATTCTCCTTATAAGTGCTTGTTTCACTCAGTTGGTGAAAGAAGTCTGCAGAACTAATGCTGTAGATTTCAGTGGTAAGGTGAGGCATCCACCTTACAATATGCAAGAAAAAATGCCCCACCGTGTAGGAAATCAAGAAAACGATAAACTGCTATAGCTGAGCAGTGGGACCTTTCCTTTCGCACTGTGCAAAAGTGCAAAGAAAGCACTGTCAATATCATGGTGCGTGATGTCTGAGAGCGCATGTATCCATGGAAATTGCACGGACTCACTGCAGAGTTGGTATCACAAGGGCCAAAGTAGTTTCTCAAGAGTAGAGAAAATCTCTAAGGTGTACAGGAGTTTGCTGGGCAGAACATGTGGACTCCCAACATTCTAAAGGAGGTTGTAACATTTAAATTTCAACAATTCTAGCAAAATAATGGTATAACAGAGAAAAAAAAAGCAAAACAAAAGGTCCATCTGCTGAACTTTCCCTGAGAGAGAAAATTGTCGGAAGGTGACCTGTGTGGGGAATCTTTTGTTAAAACTGATCCGTGAGTTAAGTTTGGAAAAGAAGGGCAAACTAATAGGAGCCTGGGGTGAGGAAGGCATACTTTCCACATGTAATTCCAGTTGATGACTCTGTAGAGTGGGCTTGATGAACAAGTCTGTTCAAATTTGAGAAAGGGCTTGAGTTACTAGCTCAGGAGTGGATTCTTACCTGGTAGAGATCAGAGCCATTTGTATTGGTGGAGGACTTGAAACCCTACTTCTCACAAGAACACAAATAAATAAATGCTACTCCTTTCTCAATAACTCTTGCCTTCCTTTTGTATCTTTTATAAATGTCTCATCGAGAAGCTTATCCTCAGATGGCACAAGTGGCACTTTGAGAGATGTTCGGCAGCGTTTGCTGGATTAGAAAATACATCATCATTTGGACTGTGATAAGGACTGACAAGAAAATAAGTAAGATTTCATTTACAATGTTTATAAAGACATCAAATGATTTTTATTAATTGGTAAGAAAAACAACAGAAGAGAATGATCAGCCTAACTTGAAATCCTGTGCAATAGTCTATAAATCAAAACACACCATTAATTCATGTTATGAAATACAGAAGCTGATGACCACCCTCATGAGGGAATCAATGTAGATAGTGTTTTTAATAAGGTCTTTAGAATAAAATAATGATTCTCAGTGAGAAACAAAATGTGTAGGGGGTAGAAGAATGTGTCATGGAGAACAATAGAGAAGCAAAAATAGAAGACACTGTACTGGACTCAGAGAATGAATAGTCCTAAATGTATTGTTCCTTAATTTAGTTTAGTAGATAATGGGTGGTTGGGAAAAAATGTCTTTCCTATTTCTTTACCTCCTTGCAGAGCCCTTCTTTGAGCTGAATGATCATAATGTTAGTGGATATGCTGGAAGGCCATTTGTTCCTGTACGGGTGTGTGCAGAGAACCAGAGAATCTCACTGGGTAGGGTCTTCCCTGCAGGAGCTCCTCTGGCAGATGTCTTTGCCCTGTGGGGTCCCACGGTGCATAGCAGTCAGCCAAAGGATGAACATGAAAAACGGGCTCCTCTTATTCCTCTTACAGCCATCATTGACAGACTGCAGATGTTCTTGTCAAGACTGTAACCATCCTCCTGGTAGGACCTATCTGTGTTGGGACCCAGGACAGCTATTTCTGATTTTTTTTTTTTATTTCCTGAGAAGATAACTACAGTTGGAAGCATGTGGGAACAGGGTCTGTTTCTCCAGGCTTCCTTCTCCTATGCTTTGCAAAAGAATGTAAGAACGAGAACTATGAGGAGTGATGGATGTGTTGTTTGGTTTTGACATGTGGTGATACTGCTGACACAGGACATAGATTTCTTTTCCCCATGGCCCCCACAATAACATCCGCTCCAGAAGCTGAACCCTGCTGAAGTCCAGTCAGAGTTTATTGTGACCCTTACAAGAACTACTTCATGATTTCTGTGATCATGTAGGTCTAGAACTCAAGAGTGTAGCTTACTGCACCACCTCCTGAAACCACAGTGCACATACACATATTTTGTTTCCAATATACTGTTGGAAATCACTCTTCTCCAGTGTAAGCTCCCAGGTGCAGTCCTTTGAGCCCAAACCTGCCATGGTTACTGATAAAATCATTATATTGGAATAACGTTTCAGCTGCAGAAAACAGAAAAGATTATGTAGTCATCTTCTTGGTTTTATCTACAAAATAATAGTGCTAACGCTTGGGACAGGCTTTTAATAAGAGATTTAATGAAAAAAAATCCTAGGCATTCAGGAGCTTTTGGTGTACTTGGAATTCTGGATCTTTAAGAATTTTTCCTGTATTAAGGGAACTTTTAAGGTTTAAATATGTGGAAAAATGCTAGAGCTTTAGTATGTTGTGAATGTCAATATACCCTTGCATTCTTTATTTATGAGAAATAGACACAACTATTTTGAGATCCTATGAAAATGAATATAAAATTCATTGGGAAATGAAAGTTTGGAAATATTAATGATCATTTGTAGCTTCTGTTAATTTTATTTGTTCGATTGTCAACTTGTTCAGTTCTGGGCCCCTTGCTACAAGAAGGATGTTGAGGCTCTGGAGCAAGTCCAGAGGATAGCAACAAAGATGGTGAAGAGGCTGAAGAACAAGTCTTATGAGGAGCAGCTGAGGGAACTGGGGTTATTTAGCCTTGAGAAGACGAGGCTAGACCTTATTGCTCTCTACAACTACCTGAAAGGAGGTTGTAGAGAGGAGGGTGCTGGCCTCTTCTCCCAAGTGACAAGGAACAGGTCAAGGGGCAATGGCCTCAAGCTCTACCAGGGGAGGTTCAGACTAGAAATCAGAAAGAAATTTTTCACAGAAGGGGACATTGGGCACTGGCACAGGCTGCCCAGGGAGGTGCTTGGGTCACCATCCCTGGAGGTATTTAAAAGACGAGTAGATGAAGTGTTCAGGGGCATGGTTTAGTGTTTGATAGGAATGGTGGGACTCAATGATCCAAGTGGTTTTTTCCAACCTAGTGATTCTATGATTCTATGATTCTTTACTTTCCATATGGCTATAATACGAATGTTTATGCTTGTATGGAAAATACAAATAAAACCATAAAGGAAAATAGATATTTATATACAGGGTAGGAGAAGTTGAACAGAAGGCTAGTACTGGGAAAGAGAATAAGACATAAGAATTCAGACCTTCTGCTGTATATTAATCAGATGCATAAGGCCAAATGTCTATTGAAGATATTGATTTCAGCAGATATTAGTTTAGGCCTTGAAACACTTGGTTTGTTACTAAAGAAATTTAGCATGAAATCTCACTAGAAATCTTTGGTTTTCCAAGAGCAGTCAAACATCTGAGAGATAATTTTCAGACTGGCTTGTAAGTATTTGTCATATTTTTAAGAGACCTGCCTTTGGGTCCAGCAAAGATACAACTCTTCTTGTCTTGGGTTAATGAATGTGCAAAGCTGTCCTCAGCACAGCTGGATTTCCCATTCCACATGTACATTCAAAATGTTAAAGATGTTTCCTTTCTGCCTTAAAGGAAAATGAACATCTTTCACAAGCCCTTCTGAAAAAACTGAGACAATGGGTTATGGTAAATACACAACAGCCCATGGGTTATGGCATCTTGATAGCTGTAGATAATGGTAAATGAAGTGTGCTCTGCTTGCATAAACAGCAACTGAAGCCGTACTCCAGTTTTCAAGTGGGTGCCGAACCAATGGCTTATTGGTTCCTCTCAGGAGGAGGCAAATTTGTCCATTCTTCCCATTAGCTATTCTGCTTCACAGAAAAAATAAGAGAAAGCCAACAATACTTCCTTTTTCCCACAGCCTCACAGTCGAGCAGGCAGGGAATTTGCCTAGCCTGTGAGAAATACAGATTCATTTTTCTCCCTCATCTGCTACTGAATTGGTTATACAAGCTGTTAAAGACATTCCACCTAGGACGGCAGTGGGTTTTTCTTCTTGGAAAAATGGAATAAAGCGGAGCTAAGATTTTGTTGAAATGACATTTCTGAATCCTTATGCTCCTCAGCTCCCTTTTCTCCCACGCAATCCCCTTTCTTCTTCACCAGATGTAACCAAATAATAAATATTTTGTCAGAATAACCTGAGGCAAATGCATAGACCAAATTCAGCAAAACCACAGCACAGTAAAACTGAAATATTTTGTCTTCTTTGTAGGTGTCTTTGTTGTTTGTTTGCTTGCTTTTACCTTAGTACAACAAATTGGTATAATTTCAGGGAAAAAAAAACCTTTTAGTAGAAAAGGTAAGTCTAATACCATTGCTCAGATTCAAAGATAAAGTTAAAATCTTGTTTATGGTGGAGTGTTCAAATACTGTCATTTGTAAAAAATTTGTAAAATGAGCTTGTTCTGAGTTTTTCATCAGCTTTTTATTCTTCAAACCTGACTCACAGGGACCTTAATGCTGTCTTAAAAGGAACGCCTAGAATTTCAGGACTTGAAATATCCAAGCCTTAAAATAGAGCAGAGCATTTTTTCTTCCAGACTCCCCAGAATTGGTTCTAGACAGCTATATTTATGCCACCAGATTTGCCAGCTCATTCTCTACTTCCTCAGTCAGTTCGTTGGTATTTTCAGAAAGCACTGGCACCAACTGCATTGGCACAGGGAGGTCTGAATTCTCCACATACTCCAGTGTCCTTTTAGTAGACCATCACCATTCCCTGCTGCAGGGGCAGGGGCTTTCCTGATGTATCTCCCAGGTAGTGGAGAACACTGATCACCCCATCCCTTTGCAGAACTTCATGGTTTATTTAGAAGAAAGCATTTTAACTGTTACATTTGTTTGAGAAGTCAGTTTGGTAAGCTTGTGACAGCTAGTGTGAAATACTAACTGTACAGAGCTAATAAATTCACAGAGCCATTTGTATCCAGCAAAAGTTCCTTATTTTTGCCACAGTCACTGTTGCCAACTCAGTGGGATGTTGGCCAGTTCTGACTGAAGAAAACAGTCTGTCCTCTAATAGATGGATTTCATTAGATAAAAACATAACAGTGTGATGCTCAGCAGTGAAAAGTGCTCCCTCAACCCTGTCAGCTGGCTGAATGTACTCAGGGCCCTGGGAGCTCTATTCTCCAGAGAGCTGTGTGCACTGAGGACTATCAGCCTCTTCATACACTATTTCCAGATTTCTTAGTCCTTTAAGGCTGGTAATGCCTTCGCTTACTTTGATTGTTGCCGTTTCTTCCCTTATTGTTTAATTCCTGTCGTTATCTCTCCAAACACACTTCAGTTAGCAGCTTATATCTTCTGGTTTCTCAGAGAATCTGAAAGCACGTGGTAGAAATGACTCTTGTTATTTTGGGAGATCAGTCATAGGTTAACAGCATTTGCCAGCTACTTGGCAAGTATGAGATATTTGGCCTAGCACACAGGCTGAAATGCCACTGGAAATGGTATTAACCATGTAAAGATTGAGAGCAATCATCTAGCACTGCGTGTCTTAAGATCTTCAGAGTGAGACTTCCCTGTGAAGAATGACGGAGTATGTAAAAGCAGATGAAAAAGTTCATTATTCTTCAAGAAGATGGGATTCCATACAGTTTATGCTATGCAAGAATGAGGAGCCTGATGGAGCAGTCAGCTGTGAATATGGAGCTGGAATATGTAATTCAGAAAAGTAATGACAGCATTGAATTTAAAGAGCTGGTAAAGGCATCATCCTTCTCATCTCCTTCCAGCTTCCAGAACCTCTTACAGGGAAATTGACTCGTGATTTTTGTTTTCAAGAAAAGTCAAGGGGGAATTATCCTGCTCTGGCTGCACTGAAAGAGAGAGCCTTTGGACAATCTGCAAGTGCAGAAAGGTTTTTTTCATGTAGCTATCTCTACAGTTTCCAGTTGTACAAAAAATACACATTACAAATCCACATTTTGTGGCCTTCTGTGGGCAGCACACATGAAAAATGAAACACTTAAAAGTGTATAATCTATGGATATTGCTCTGCCAATCAGTTGAGCTGCCTTTGGTATCAACTGTAGCTGAAGGTTCTCAGAATTCATTAAGGCCAGCAGCTACTTGGCAGAAACTGCTCCAGATGCTGATTTGGAAAGGACCTACCTCCAGACTTGGGCCTTTGTGTATTTTTGTAGTGATATTTCGTGTTCTTCCACTGATTCAAGGACTAAGATAATAATTGTCCAAAGTTATAAGTTCTCTGCTCTTTTAGGTTACCCCTCCCATATTATTCCTGTTCCTAGACAATGTAGCATATCCTGAAGTGATGTGCAACGTGCCAAGCTCTTTATTTCTTTGCTGTGAAGTTTCCTAAGCTGCTATGAAATCTTTTCCAAAAATATTTTATTCAAGTGTAACTACTTTTGCCTCTCTCTCAAATGTGAAAATGACCCATATCTGCTTGATCTTCTCTTTTCTTGTGCCTGTAATGATACCTTAAGAGGAAGAAATTTCTCCATACTACTTGGCTCTGTGAAAGCAGTTGAGGTACCAACATACGCCATACTGAGTACCATCAACCAGGAGACAAAAAGAGTTCAGGGAACCAGTTCTCAAAACCCCCAAATACTCTAAAAATCTAAATTTAAAATAACTTGGCTGAACATCTTAATTGTTGAAAACAGTAGGCAAACAACAACAAAAATAAAGCAAATAATGAGTCAAAGAATGTATATGCAATGTAACTTAGCAGAACAAAACCCATCTTAGCAGTAGAATTCATAGAATCATAGAAGGTTGGAAGGGACCTTAAAGATCGTCCAGTTCCAAGCCCCCTGCTGTGGGCAGGGACACCTCCAACTAGATCAGGCTGCCCAACGCCCCATCCAACTCGACCTTGAACACCTTCAGGGATGGGGCAGCCACAGCTTCCCTGGGCAACCTGTGCCAGTACCTCACCACTCTCATGGTGAAGAAATTCTTCCTAATGTCTAATCTAAATCTTCCTCCTTCCAATTAAAAGCCATTATATGTCATACACATTTTAAGTTCTGAAGATACATCTCGGCCTATCAGGGGTAGATCTTGCCCAGGCATTACATTTTAGGCACAAAGTAACAAGGTTTTATTTTACCTGCGAGTAAGACTTGCACGTACAAGGCCAAAAGGACATTCCTCAAAGGCAAAGACCTTCTTTTATCTAATCCACAATATAATTGTGGTAGGGTAGTAAATGCTCTGTAAAATTACCTTGTAAGTATAGGAAGTAGAAATGTTTAACCTTGTAGCCAGATAGTCTTGTTCTAACTTTTAACCTCCATTATGTACCCAGTGGTGATGATATTTAGTAGTGGGTAATTGCTGAGAAGGTGAAAAGCCCTTCTCCACAGCCCCCTGCCTGTGGCCTGTGCCTTATCTTGTAAACCCATTACTTACATATTATTTGGGTCACTTAGAGTCTGCAAAAGTTTACTGATGTTACCATATCACCTCTTCAAAATGGGCTTCTCTTAGTTTGTTTATTACTTGTTTTTGAGGTCAGGGGCTGTTTTCTTTTATGTGTGTACAGCCTCCAGTGTTGCAGGGCTCCTGATGTTTTACAATTGCTAACACAGCTAAAAATAACCTGATCAGGGTGGAGCTCTGCTTCATTGCACCTACCTGCATGCAGCTGTGGTATCCAACCTGGGACCACAGCCTTATTGAGGTTGCCTCACAATCGAAGGAGAGAAAAGGACAACACCAAAGCTCAAATCTTGGCTTAGCCAAATCACCCTGCATATGAGATGTCTGTCTTTTATAACACTGTAGAACTGAGAGCACCTAGCTTCCCTGCTTATACACTTCACTTAGGTGTTTAGCTGTAAGGAATGAGACAAATCCCCCCATGGAGTAACCCCATATATCAGCACTTCTTCTGTAATACAATTTTTTTTCCCTGCAGGGTGGTGGTTCATTTCTGGAAATAAGAAGGAAATTCAGTCATAGATTGGATCATATTTTGAAGTATTTTAACACTATATTCACTATTTATGCAAGCTCTTGACGTGAGTACTGAGTGCATGAAGCATTTATCATAGCAACTAAGGACCTATCCTAAGAATAGACTGCAGGGTGAGGCCAAAAGCAGAGGAAAGTTGTGCAATATCTATTTGTCATGTCTGTGAACAGGCAACTAATACAGGAGTTTGCTAAGCTGCAGTAATGTGTTTGTGTGACTGAGAATGAGTTTAAGATTGTTGCAAAAGCTAACAAGCAATTTGTGATGGCAATTCACATGCAACATTGCATGTTGCTGAACAAAAAGCAGCCTCTTAAGTTAGTGTGAGGAAAGGGCAAATATATAGGGCACAAGTTATATCTTAGGCACAGCAATATAATGATCTTCTTTACTTGTGTTTAGGTTAAAATTAGTGTTGTTAAGACTCTTCCAGCCAACAAAATTCAATATGTATCAGTGAAGTTGTGGGCTTTGGGTGTGCTGGTGTACTGGCATCTGTGATCTCTATGCACCCTGAGGTTATAAGGGGCTTGTAGCATTAGAATTCTTTGAAGGAGAAAACTCACTATTATAGACAGCCTACTTTAATTAAATTTCGCAGTCCAAAAGTTTAAACAATAAAAAGAACAAATGATCTGCCAAAATGCAACTTTGTTTTCCTGGAATGGCTGTTATCCTCACAAATACACTTACCCATAATGGGAAAATTATCTTTCAAATGTCTAGTAAGATTACATGTATTTCAATTTATGCTGCTCAGAACTAATGTTCTGAGTCATCGAATAGGTACTTATAAGTAGGAAATACTTTGTATAATTAAAAGGGCCAACAATGCAAACCCCACAAGTCCTGAACTCCTTTGCAGCTTAAAGGCAAGTCCATGCTTTATGGTAAATATTTCCATGATAGTTAATGGTGACATCATCCTCGGAGAGCCACAGATTAGCAAATGTCCCCCAAATACTTCATCTACAGAAGCTTGAACAGCGAGATGATCAGTCACACTGCAGCTAGCATCATTAACAGTAGCTACTGTCATTACTGGTGGGTGCTGTTTTACAACAAACTTTCCATTTTGATTCTGAAGGTTATGCACATTATTTGCAATGATACGTATTTCACAGCAACAATCAAATGCTAATCAGACAGTGGCATCACCAATAAGAGTTTAAAGAAACTGGTCTGGCTCTGCTGGTTTACTTGCCTGTCCTTGTAGCCTGAAAAGAATTCCTGTTGCAGGCAAAGGAATTCCTGTCATGCAGTGCAGAATGCTGACCCCAAGGCAACAGCACAGATTTGTTTCAGCATTTTCTATTGAAAAGTGTTATTTATGTTTTACTTCTACCATTTTCTAAGAAAATTCACAAGGTAGATTTCTTTTCATGTCAGGCATAATTGTGCTTCCAGACTTTGAGTATACAGTCCTACACACATTTCTATGCACCTAGAAAATGGGGTTTGATACCCAGACTTAAACCACAGATCTAACTGGCTGTGGCAAGGACTTCAATAGAATTCAGTACCAGATGCTTCAGAAGAACAGAGAAAATAATACTGAATAATACAGTCACAAGAAAACTGTCTTCTTCAAGCTTGTGTATGTCATACATATGCACAATGTACATAAATAGATCAGTGTTATTCTGTCTCATAAATAGTGGTTATATGTAAAACAGCATCTGTATAATTGCAGTCATTGTCATCTCATAAACTGGTAATTCTGTTTTCAATTTCATGCAAGTTTTGGACTTTGGAATAATTTGTGGAAATGTGTTCCCCTTTTGAATTATGCTTGTATTTGAAATCATTTAATATACCTGATTAATCTCACCTTTTAGTTCCAAAACACAGTGACACAGTGGTTTTTAAGAATTGCAGATGTTGAACTTGGATCTTTGTCTTGCTGCTGAGCATTTTCACTGTAATGCTGCTATGTACAATTATATAAAACACCATATAACACCATCTCTGTGACCTATTTTTGTAGTTTACCAAGAGAACTAGTCCTGTTGGATTGTGTGAAACAAGCTCAAATCCTCAGCACACCTCTGGTTTATGAGAAGAAAATTGGGACAGCCTAGTGTATTGCCACTAAACTGTGTTTGCACCTTCAGTGCTCAGGTTGCGGCTTCTCCATAGGAGGGGAGCTGAATGAAATGTGCTGAGATCTGGCCTTTGCACAGATGGTAATGCCTGAGCTCTCCTGAATTTGCAGCTGATTGGAGAAAGGCATTAGCCAATGCCTCCTGACAGCTCAGAGCTCATGGCTAACGAGGAAAAGTCATGGAGGAATTCAAACTCCTCCTGAAGCTGGAGGTGGCTCTCCATACAGGCACTCAGGGTGTCACACAAGACACCCAAATGCAAACCCCAAATAAACCCTTGCTCAGTTCTAGGCCATTCGACTTTCTGTTTGTCAATAACAATTGTTAATGCAAATTAATAAGAGGCACTTGGTAACAACTGTGGCTTACACTGTTTGCTAAGTGTTTGCTAATTAATGTCATTCTATTGGTCAGGTGGCACGTGCCACATCAGACAGTAGTTATAGAATAGAATCATAGAATCATAGAACAGTTTGAGTTGGAAGGGACTTTAAGATCATCCATTTCCAACCTTCCTGCCATGGGCAGGGACACCTCCCACCAGACGAGGCTCCTCAAGTCCCCATCCAACCTGGCCTTGAACACCTTGAGAGATGAGGCAATTAAACTTCCCTGGGCAACTTGTGCCAGTGCCTCACCACCCTCATGATGAAGAAGTTCTTCCTAATGCCTAGTCTAAATCTTCCACCCTCAAATTTAAAGCCATTCCCCCTTATGCTTGTAAAAAGTTCCTCCCCAGGTTTCTTATATGCCTGCTTCAGGCACAGGAAGGTTGCTATAAGGTCTCATCGAAAACTTCCGATGAGTGTTCCGATTGACAAGTGGGGTTCCCCAGGGCTCAGTGCTGGGTCCAGCCCTGTTCAATGTCTTTATCAATGACCTGGATGAAGGCATCGAGTGCACCCTTAGCAAGTTTGCGGACAACACTAAGCTGGGTGGGAGTGTTGATCTGCTGAAGGGTAGGGAGGCTCTGCAAAGGGATCTGAACAGGCTGGACTGCTGGGCTGAGTCCAACGGCATGAGGTTTAACAAGGCCAAATGCCAGGTCCTGCACTTGGGGCACAACAACCCTATGCAGTGCTACAGACCAGGAGAAGTCTGTCTAGAAAGCTGCCTGGAGGAGAGGGACCTGGGGGTGTTGGTTGGCAGCCAACTGAATATGAGCCAGCAGTGTGCCCAGGTGGCCAAGAAGGCCAATGGCATCTTGGCTTGGATCAGAAACGGTGTGACCAGCAGGTCCAGGGAGGTTATTCTCCCTCTGTACTCGGCACTGGTGAGACCGCTCCTCGAATCCTGTGTTCAGTTCTGGGCCCCTCACCACAAGAAGGATGTTGAGGCTCTGGAGTGAGTCCAGGGAAGAGCAACAAAGCTGGTGAAGGGGCTGGAGAACAGGCCTTATGAGGAGCGGCTGAGAGAGCTGGGTTTGTTTAGCCTGGAGAAGAGGAGGCTGAGGGGAGACGTCATTGCTCTCTACAACTAACTGAAAGGAGGTTGTAGAGAGGAGGGTGCTGGCCTCTTCTCACAAGTGACGGGGGACAGGACAAGAGGGAATGGCCTGAAGCTCTGCCAGGGGAGGTTCAGGCTTGACATTAGGAAAAAATTCTCCACAGAAAGGGTCATTGGGCACTGGAACAGGCTGCCCAGGGAGGTGGTTGAGTCACCTTCTCTGGAGGTGTTTAAGGCATGGGTGGACGAGGTGCTAAGGGGCATGGTTTAGTGTTTGATGGGAATGGTTGGACTCGATGATCCGGTGGGTCTCTTCCAACCTGGTTATTCTATGATTCTATGATTCCCTTCTCCAGACTGAACAACCCCAACTCTCCCAGACTGTCCTCATAGCAGAGGTGCTCCAGTCCTCTAATCATTTTTATAGCTCTCCTCTGGAACTGTTCCAACAGCTCCATACTCTTCTTATGTTGAGGATTCCAGAACTAGACACAATACTCCAGATGAGGTCTCACAAGAGTGGAGGAGAGGGGCAGAATCACCTCCCTTGCCCTGCTGGCCACGCTTCTTTTGATGCAACCCAGGATACAGTTGGCCTTCTGGGCTGCAAGTGCACATTGCCAGCTCATGTCAAGCTTCTCATCAATAAACACCCCGAGTTCTTCCCTGTAGGGCTGCTTTCAACCACATCATCCCCAATCCTGCGCTGAAACAGCAGGTTGCCCTGATCCAGGTGTAGGACCTTGGACTTGGCCTTGTTGAACCTCAGGAGGTTTTCACAGGCTCACTTCTACAGCTTGTCCAAGTCCCTCTGGATGACATCCTATCCTTCTGATGTGACAACTGCACTGCTTAGCTTGGTGTCATCTGCAAACTTGCTAAGGGTGCACTCAATCTCACTCCTAATATAATTGATGAAGATATTAAAAAACATTGGTCCCACTACAGATCCCTGAGGAATACCACTTGTCATGGATCTCCATCTGGATGTTGAGCCATTGACCACTACTCTCTGAATATGACCATCCAACCAATTTCTTATCCACTTAACAGTCCACCCATCAAGTCCATATCTCTCCAATTTAGCGAGAAGGATGTTGTGGGGGACTGTGTCAAAGGCTTTACAGAAGCCAAGATAGATTATATCCACTAGGCTTCCTGTGTCCACTGATGAGTTTGCACCATCATGGAAAGCCACTAGATTGGTCAGGCAGGACTTGTCCCTGGTGAAGCCACACTGGCTGCCTCTAATTACCTCCTCATACTCCGTGTGCTTTAGCATAGCATCTAGGAGGATCTGTTCCAGCAGGTCTCAACTCAGCTGCACTGGTCTCGATTTCATAGAATCATAGAATCATAGAATAACCAGGTTGGAAGAGACCCACCAGATCATCAAGTCCAACCATTCCTATCAAACACTAAACCATGCCCCTTAGCACCTCGTCCACCTGTGCCTTAAACACCTCCAGGGAAGGTGACTCAACCTCCCTGGGCAGTGCTCTTGCGCTTTATGGAAAGTATCCTTATATATTTGCCATCTCTGTTCTGCTCCCTTGTCCCTGAGGACTGCATCCCAAGGGGTCCTACTGACTAACTCCTTGAAGCGCTGGAAGTTTGCTTTCCTGAAATTTAGGGTCCCAGCTATACTCCTTGCCTTTCCCATATCCCTCAAGACCTTGAACTTCACCAGTGCATGATCATTGCAGCCCAGGCTCTCTCTGATCTTGATGTCAGTGATAAGCTCACTTGCTTTGGTGATCATTAGGTCCAGTATTGCACTCCCTTGGGTAGGGATGTCTACTACCTGAGTTATGGTGCCTCTGAGTACAGCCCAATGGACCCTGTAGCCCAGGTTGATTGTTCAATGCCAGATTAAAAGGTACATCTTCAGAGCAAAACATGTGCACATCTTCAAACAGTTGTGAATCCTACTTACTAATAAATGACCCTGCTTTACATAGGGAAAAAAAAAGTGGAAAAATAGACTTTATTCTAATAAAGTGCATTAGTTGACATATTTGTAGAGATACATTTCTCTTTATAGGTGAATCAGCTTTATAGAGGTAAGTTTCCTTCTGGTCAGTTGTGTATCTCCCAAAATTCAGTGAGCTGTATTTAGTGTGGGTGTTTTGTGAAATAACTTGTGTGCATACAGAGAAGATTCTCTTGAGTGCTGCAGATGCTTTGAAAGATAATCCTGCTGGAAACTCCGCCTGTACTTAATGTAAAACCTCATCAAGACTGAAAAAGCGTCCAGAAAACTTACCACTCAATTTCAGCTACATCTGTGTTACTGTACTGATTGCTACAATCCTTTATTTCAAAAGATTTTAAAGATATATTCCAATCATTTATCTACAGAAAGAAAAATACATTGTGATGCTGTGACCTAATTTTCTGAAACTGTCTTTTTCATTTTTCTTCCAGGCTCTCCTTATCTGCAGAGGTGTCCAAAATCTAAAACATTTGTGTTCAGATCACTGAAAAAGGTAATGAGGATTAAGCCGCTATTTGGTTTTTTTTGTACCACTGATAGGATTTTAGGAAATCAGAGAGTTATTGCACTGTATTTTTCAACCCATTTCCTCCGAAATGCAAGCAGAGTCATAATCCTTAAATTTTTTTAAGGACCAGTTATTCCTTTGAGCCTATAAAGATAAATGCTCTTCATGCTCTGCACTAGATTTTAAGAGATCTGTTCTTTTCTCCTGTTATCCCTTAATTTCTTCTGCTACTTATGCAAAACAAAGCAGCAGTCCTTCATTACTCTTACCACCCCTACACAGGGTCTCAAATTCCCTTAGTAAAAAAAATAAAACCAGAAACCAAAGCATGATTAATTCTGTAATAGAAATAAACAAGCTTAAATGTTAATCTGCCAAATTATGTTAGCTTTTATCTTCTCCCTGTGTGCATTTCCTACCATAAGATCTTTGAAAGCAGGACTATGTCTTCTAGTGTGTTCATTCAGTGTATAATACAGTGAGATACTGATTGTCAAAAGTAATTTTGGACACAACACCATCAGGCAGCTGCTAATGAAGGTCTCTCCTGAGCTTCATTGCTCATAATAGTTCTAGGGTCTGTTTTTTTAATCTTCCAGTGCCCTCATACTGTTCAGGAGTAAGTACTGCAAGAACTTCAATATGATTCAGCCTGTTTCATAGAATCACGGAACCATTAAGGTTGGAAAAGACCTGTAAGATCATCAAGTCCAAGTGTCAGCCCACCACCACCATGCCTACCAAATCATGTCCCAGAAATAGTATGTCTATTTGCTTTATTGAACACTTCTGGGGATGGAGACTCCACCACTTCCCTGGGCAGCCTGTTCCAATGCTTCACCACTATTTCGGGAAAGTTTTTTTTTCTAATGTCCAGTCTAATCTAATGTCCCCAGTGCAACCTGAGGCCATTTCCTCTTGTCTCATTTCTTCTCCATACTCCTTTTCACTCATTCATTGTTTGAAATCTTTTAATGAACATCAGTTTTTAACCTGATGACTCAGTAATTTATCAGTAACTATTAATAATCCCATGTGGTACAACTGTCCTAGAATAAATAAATCACATGTTGGAGAGTTTCACACTATGAATATTTCAAGGTATTGGACAAGAACTAGATCATAAAACACAAAGTTGTTTTCAAAGGCTGGATGGGTCAGGTAACCTCAAGCTGAACATAAATCTTTTGAAGCTCAGTATTCTTTTCAGTTTCTCCAGTTCTTCAAAGTGGTGACCTGGCAATGGTAACCTGAGGGGTTACACAGACCTTGTCTTTCTCCTCTCCTATGTGAGACGTAACCAAACTGGATTTAGTTGCAACGTTTTGGCTCTGACCCTCTTTCATGCATCCCTGAAAATAAAGAACAAGCTATGCATTTACAATGCATTTAATGCATTTACCTGACCATGCTGCCTGTGTTGTTTGGAGTGGAGCTCTGCAATATTTGCTTATTTACAAGATCTCCGGTTGCAAAGCTGCTGCATATCAGCCTAAAGAAACTGAAATCCTGTCTGCAATGAGTTTCCCTCCAAAAATCTGTCAGTGTAAATGGCATTGGGCTTATTCAAAACCAAACACAGTTTGTCTGTCAAGAAGAACTTGAAGAGATGAACCTGTAACAGGAATGCAGTGCAAGTTGCATTTAATGTAATTTCTTGACTTTCTGCATGCTTCTTTGGTCAATGTGTGCTGAGTCTTAGTGTTCTCTCACCCTCCGAGGGGCCAGTTTGTTATGCCTTTACCTGCAAATCTTGTTGCTATCAGCCTTGAGCTGTTGTCAGCTTCCAGCTTCTTTTGTGCAAGGAGTGCTGTAGCTCAACATATCCTTTAATTTCTACAGTCTCTCCACAAGAATGGATTAATTTTCTTAGTTCTGTTCTCTAGATTGTCTTTGATATAACTCCATTGCACTTTGAGGAATGTGGTGAGTATGAATGTGGAACCACGTTACAGCATCATTCTTGATCTGGTAGGAAACACTAAAACAATATTAAGCCACTACGAAGACTGCAGCCTTTGATCCACACCGATGTTAAGCTGAACAGGAACCACACAGGCTATACGGCTGTGACTTTTTCATCAGAAAACCAAACCAAACTGTGATTGACCTGGAAGGGACAAGACCACAGTGTCTTGAAAACCGGCAGCCCTCAGATAAAGTAAATCTATAAAACTCTGTGTGGCCTAGTCTTATGAAAATGACTTGGAACTATTTCTTTCACACTTTAGCTTGATGACAAATAATTGTTACAAGTTCCACAGCACGGGAGGTCTAGAAGAGGTCACAAGACAAATTCCAGACACACACATTACAGAACACGTGGGTGGCTCCCATCATCAAACTTTAAAGGGAATGGAGATAAAAATCAACAATGTATTGGTTTCTTTGAGAGTCTCAGATAAACAATATGCACAGAAGGACTGAGGCAACTGGACCATTGCACGTGGCACAACCAGGGATCTTTTCAGTGGTGCCTTTAAAGTGATAGTGGTGCCCTAGAGGGAAGAATGATGTTTTACCCAATGATGAAGGGAGGCTTGCAGAGTAATTAACCATTGCTTTCTTTAGTATGGCATGTTAACTTCTCTGTTATGATTATTATTCAAACATGAGGCATAAGAAAGCAAATATGGGGAAGTGCTTTTGGAAAAGCTCAAGCACAGTGTCCTCAGCACTGACTCAGTTCTGTAAATGGTCTTCGTCAGGAGCTAATGTGGGTCTACAGAATGCATGCATGGTCCCCACTCTCATGCTGCATGCTAGACTGATCTCCTGGCTGTTTTCCTTGACTTTTTCCTCAGCTTTTTCTTTCAGGCTATGCTGGATGCCACATAATGGTGTGACTAATTGGAGTTGTTTCTTTCCCTCTTCCTCCTCCAGATCTCTTGATTAATATTTTGTTGTATACCTTAATTAGCACATTTCTGGCTTCTGGCTGCTCATATCTTGTAGACCTTTCTGAAGAGACACTGGTAAAACTTTATCATTGCATTATGACAGATATTTCAGACACAAACTCCTTACTAGATTTGTAATTGTATCATGCCCACAGAATTCTATTAAAAATGCAGCATGACACTGCAGATGGTGAAATGGGGAATGGGCTGCCTCCTATATGCACGGAATTAATTCTGGTAAATCCCATCATAACTGTGTTACAAAGATAGACCATTAACAAGAAAATAGTAATTGTTAGCCTTTCTGATACAGTTTGTATTTTCCAGGGGTTTCATTTTACTGGCTCATTTTCCTGCCTACTGAATCATGTTCTCAAATAGCTTTCGTATACAAAGACACAGAGGAAACCAGCTTTGCCACTACTTTTCCCTTAAAAACTTTATGTACTATGTGTATGAAACAGCCTTTATAATTTCTCTTAAAGAAGTTTAAGATGTCTTCAACTTCTACTTTTGGCTTTACAGGCACATACATTTATCACCACTGACACCCCAAACATCTTCACAGTGGATGGGAAAGTTTCAAGTTTTACACAGTTTTAAAGAGGGTTGGAAGGAAAATGGGGTCCAAACCTTGGCAGTAGTCTTCTCTTCAGAGGTGATAAACCCTGCTGCTATTTTGTGCCTATTGATGTGAATGGATGAAAAGGGGCTCCTTTGAGACTCTGTAAACATGGCTACATAAAAGAATGCCTACTTTAAGCTTTTTGCATGCATTTGTGCTTTCTGTTGCAGGGGGCACAAAACACCACTCATACAAATTTATTTGATTCAATCAGATTTTTTTTTTGTTACATAAATCTACTGCTTTCATATTTTAGGTTGCTAGTAAAAATTCAAATTTTCTGGGAAAGGGTGAGTTTCCTGTGTATTCTGTGGGGAGCCTAGCTATACCACTTCTATTAATACTAGGATGAATCCACGTGACTAAACCCCTGTGAGCAAATATGTCTCTTTCTGATGCCAAGACTTGGCAAATCAGTTTAACTTCCACAAAATGGGGAAAGCAATGACTCAGAAAGACAATAAGCTAAATCCGCTGCTCTGGGCATATGATCCTTGAAAGAATATTTACTTATTTTATTTATATATTTTTAATAGTGTTGCAGGCTTCAAGCACTGCATCATTTGCTTGAAACAGGGGTTATAGGGACTGAGATTTTACTGACATCAATCACAATAATATAAACTATCTACATTCATACAAGAAGTGAGACATCGTTAAGTGCAACAAGGGTGCAAACTCTCTTCCTGCTGCATAAAGCCTGATTTTGAGAAAAGATACTTGGATAGTGCATCATCATCATCTTCATCATCCACCTCTCTATAAAGGCTATCACTCTGTGTCTTATAAAAATTAAATAAAGCAGGCGGGTAGAGCCAGATGATTATTTCCTGTTATTAAAGCTTTAAGGGACAAATTAATCTATGTTGTAACTCCATTGACTTCAGCAGAGTCTCTGCTGACTTGAGTGAAGTTACATTGCAGATGATTTGGATGTGGATTCTGTAGGATGGGGACCATTTAGGGAGTCACCTGCACACAGCTTTTGCATTTCACTTGACTGTTGAGTTGCCTGTATCTTTGGACAAAATGTCACCATGTACTACTAATGCAACAGCTTTGCAATGTAACGTGGAGCAGAGTGCTTGGGTTTTGGAAACAACATAGTGGATATAAGTGGAAGAAGGAGCTCTGGTGCTTAAACAGCATTAAAATGTTGCTGGTTTTGAAGGAAGCTCAAATATTTCTGTGGAAATATGTAGTGCAGATATACTCCAAGTCTGACAGTCAGGTTTTTTTTCTGTATTCTTACCTCCCTTCTTCCCTTGGGCACCTATTTAATAAAAATTCATCTGTTAAGTGCTGTGAGTACCTGAGTTGATCCTCAGTGGCAGACCAAAGGAGGAAGCAGCTTCATCTTAACACTGAAGAAGATGGCTATGCTTCCACATCCTAGTCCTGCTCACCTGCACTGCGATGTGGGTTGGGAAGACTGGAAGGACTGAAAGGAAGAACAGATGAAGGTTTTGGGGAAAGCACAGACTCTCTGATTGGTAGACAGATACTTAAGGGCAAAAAGTACTTCCTTTTTGAGCAAGAAGGATCTGTCTCACTGCTGATACTAGGGGTGGGATTATTTTAAATTCAAATGTCTAAAAATTGCACATCTGGTGGAAGACAATCAGAATCTCTTCAGACAGTGAAGAGACAAGAAACTCCTGTGCCTAATATATCCTATCCTAACACTTGCGTACAAGGAAGATGGGATGAAATCTTCTCTGGAAACAGCCCTTTATCTCCACGGACTGTAGAACACATCTGCCTTTTCAGCACTGATTCTAAAGTGAGATGAATAGAGGTCAGTTTGGGCAAGAATATTGAGGGTAGAATATTACAAAGTTCGTTCAAAAACATTGAGCAAGTGGATTCAGATATTTCCTGTATTTCATATCTTTTTACGTCTAATGTACTGCCTGTACTTTTATAGCAATAAAAGGAGACATCTCTCTGGGTTTTTAATTTTTTTTTTTTTTTTTAGGTAAACCTACCCACCACTTCAAAGTATTCAAATAAATCTAGCAGGTTTACTCCAAGTGTACTTAACTCACAAAGATGGTTTGGGGCTCCTAGGCTTGCTCAAGACATATTAGGAAGGAGCAGTACTGATCTGGACTGAAACTTTGCAGCACCTCAGGCATCAAATACAAAATAAATATGAGACTTGGTCTCACACTTAGAGGCGTAGCCTTTACAATTAATTATTGAAATTGTGCTCCTGGGTAGAAAAAAATTTGACAGTCACTGGGCAATGAAAATCTATGGATGGTAGAGCTATGTATTTGAGTCCTGTCACAGGAGAGGAGGGGGGTAAAATATTTTTCATGGTTCCTTCGTTGACTGCCTGACACATTCATTATTATATATAATGGGAACAGCTCCTTCTTCAAATACACTTTAAAGAAAACAGTTAGTCTTGACAAAGTTCTTAGAAGAAAGAATACAATGGGCTGTTTTCAACTCACTCAGTCCCAGATGTGTAGACAGTGTGCTCCAAACCCTTGAAAGGTACCTTTGGGTTGTGCTGTGGTCTGCTTGCTTATCTCCATTGACACCCCCAAAACAAGTGGGCTGGGTGTTATGTGGCCCAGTTCAAGAACTTCCATCTCTTTATATCTTGTAATAAAGAATTTGGACTAGTGAGCCCAAGCGCCAGACACAGGCACCTACAATTCGCTTCATTTCTACCTCCCATGCAATTACCTCAGCTTGACCTTTTCTTCCCAAAAATAAGCATGGTTTCTGCCAGCTGGTTTCAAGTGATCAGGGCTGCAGATACCCAAGTCAATGCTAATATGATGACTCAGCGATGCTGACCTGAGCATGGCACAGGGTTTTGTGAGCAAAGAAATACTTCCTGAGATATTCAGCTGATCATTTTGCAAGGAAAAAGCACAGTCATTACTGCAGAGACAAAGACTGTCCTGAATCAGGTCCTTCAGGCAGGGTCCATGAGGGAACCTTGGCATCACACTGAGCATTTACTACCCAACATCATAGTTCATCTTAGGCTAAAGGACCTGTGGAAAGAGTTGTATACCCCTGTCTAGGACTCCTAGGATCTGCATAGATGTGTAAGAAGCCTTCAGGATAGTCTGGGAAACATATAAACTACAAGGACCCTGCCTCATCCCCAGCTCTCACAGTCAGCCAGTCACTTGTACCTGTTGTAGATAGAGAAGCTTCTCAACTTTTGGTCTTCTCAGCTGTCTGAGTCTGCAGGTAAACCCATTCAATCTTCTCTCACAGAAATCAGGGGCAAGCGCATTATAGCTGGCAATCCAGTGGCAATGGCACTCCCAGGATATGTTCAGCTATCCCGCTCTGGATGGTAGCTTAAAGTAAGTTCTCAAATCCAGCTGCTATCCCATCAGAAGGCAGTAACTAACAAGGTCTAGAGTATTCCAGGCTGAGTCTTTCTCAAGCTCTTTTTCTGAACCTGTTCTGTATTTTGTCTAATCATCAAGCATTGAGGGAATAAAGGGCATGATGTTTATTTTTCTGTGAGTTGGGGAACCAGTGTAGAGATTTTTTCCTGGTTTTACATATGCCAAACAATCAGAAAGAACTACTTCAACACTGGTGGCTGCTGATCAGGGGTTTTGAAGAACCACAGGGGGTGAAGTGCTAACATACACCCAGCACAGGCTTATGCTCTGCTAACCCATCTGTGCCTTCCATCAAAAATACAGACTGACCTGTGTGTGGTTGTTTTGGCTGGGAGCGGGGTAGTTTTCTTCATGGTATGGGGCTATGTTTTGGATTTGTGACCAAATCAGTGTTGATAATTCAGGGATGCTTTCTTTACTGCTGAGCAGTGCTCACACGAGGTCAAGGTCTTTTTTGCTTCTTACACCACCCTGCCAATGAGTGGGCGGAGGGTGCACAAGAAGTTGGGAGGGGACACAGCTGTGACAGCTGCCCTCAATTGATGAAAGAGATATTCCATACCACATGATGTCATGCTCGGCATATAAAGATGGGAGGAGGAGAAGGAGGTGGGGGATGTTTGGAGTGATGGTGTTTATCTTCCCAAGTAACCATCACGCATGATGGAGCCCTGCTTTCCTGGAGATTGCTGAACATCTGTCTGCCAATGCGAAGCAGTTTTGCTTTGCTTGCAATTGCAGTTTTAATTTACTATTAAACTGTCTTTATCTCAACCCATGAGCTAGCTCACTTTTACTGTCCTGATTCCCTCCCCAATCCCAATGGAGAGGGAATGAGTAAGTGGCTTTGTCATGCTTAATTGTCAGCTGGAGTTAAACCATGACAGTGTATTGTCCAGGAATGTCTGTGTCAGAGCATATGTGGCAATTTGAAAGGAAGTTGTTAATAGGAAGGCATGTTTTTTATTTATTTCTCTTCTCTATAAACACAGGGTGTTTCTCTGGTTATAACAAAAATTAAAAACTTCATGTTTGTTGTTCGTTCTACTTTGGAGATGCGGAGAAGCAGGGAACATTATGATTCCTCTTTCATTTAAAAAATTGTTTACAATATGCTTAGTTAGTCCTGGTAGAAACAAAAGTGACAGGAACATAAACCACAGAAGAAGTTCAATCCATCTTGAATTTGCTTGGCTTAGAAATAGTGCAAATTGTGACCAAATATAGTCATGTGCAAGCAAAAATATCCTTACCTTCCTTAGTTTGCCTGAACAAGTTATTTGAGCAGAGAAGAAAAGCAAGAAACTGCCTTTCTCTTTACTGCTTGGAAATATCACTGGGAATCAGAATAGATTGTATTTTTCCACTTACTTACAGCAACTCAGTGCTTTGCTGAAGCTGTTATTACTGTTGAACAGAAATAGCAGAGGCAAAGGCATTAGACACTGCTAGAGTATGTTGTACATAATATGAACTGGTTACAAATAGCTTGGGGAGAATTTTGAACCCATTAAGTAGCTGGTATTTAAAAAAAAAAACAAACAAGAAAACAAAAGACCAAAAAAAATTAAACACTACAAGAAGTTCCTTATTGAGCCTGAACATCTACAGTTATATATGTTTTTCCAGAATCAGTAAGATTATGAATTTTGCTATTGTTTTTTGTCCAGATGTTTTTGATTTTATTCCAAGATATGACCTGAATGTAATGCACTTTACCAATGCAATGAAACTGCCAACAATCAAAAGTGAATGCAAACAATAGAAGTAAAAGTTGTGGGAATCTGACATTTATTTGGACTAAGATTTTTAACTCAAGAGTTTGGGGTTTGGAAGAAGACAAGTTTTGAGCCAAATTTCAGGATTTATGGGCATGTCACTGGCTAGAATATAAAGTTTCAGAACTGAGGAATTTACACCATGTTTCCCATTTAACTCAGCAAGGGATTCAATGTGTTTGCATATACATAAGGAGACCGCCACAACGTAGATGTTTGCTGTACAAAGTTGCAGGGGGAGGAAGTAGAGGGTATTAAAACAGGTAAAAAAACAAATTATTCTTGGATTGTTCAGGCCATTAATGTGACTAATGCCATGAAGTGGCACCTCTTAAGAGATCCTTGTTTTCAGAAGTGTTGGAGTGCTCAAGCTTTTATACTCAGGCTGCTAGAATTATATTTCCATTGCTGGTGAAGCACAAGTCAAAACTTAAGTGCAAACTCTCAAGATCATACTTAAAAGTCACCTAACCCTGACAAGTGTGGAATAGCCCAGGTTTTCATTCATGCCACCTGGATGCCATGTGAGGAGTCAGAGCCCAGGTCACAGTATGTTTCAAAGCACAAAGTAGCTGTTCAAGGCTTTTTTTATAAGGGGAAAATGAATCAGTAGTATTGCCATGGTGAACTTCATTTTGCCTGTGCTGCCCCTTGCAGCGGAGGCTTTCCTGTCAGTCCTTCTGAAGTTAAAATGGAGTCACTGAAAATCACTGATAATTTTGGAACACCTTAACTTCATTGACATCTCCTAGAGAAAACATGAGTTGGATACTGAGGTGACAGAAATTCATGTCACCCTTCTGTTGTTAGATCCTGTGTGATTCCTACTGTCTAGTAGTTTTCCTACAGCAGACAGTGGGATATGACAACTAGACTGAACTGCCTTGTTTACCTTCCTGAATTATAAGGATTAACGTAAGTCATAATGGCTTCTCTATGGTCCTGCAAAGTCAAGCCTTCACATCATAATCATGGGATAAACATTAACTTCAACTGCAAAGGTTTTCCCTATGTACTTCTACAAGGCACCAGCATAGCACTACAATAAAGGAAATGTAGACTGGTTGCAGAGCTGTTTCCTAATGATTCTCACATAAATAGTTCATTGAAATATTGCACTGATAAATCCATATGAATTCTTTCTTTAAAGAACTAGTCAGGAATCAAGAAACTGAAGATAAGACTATACTTGTACAAAATACAAGTTTTTGCATTTAGCCTTTTCTGATTATGTGATCTGACAGATCAAAGTATCTTTTGAAGAAAGTTATCTGAAAGCTATTTCCAGGAAGATACATGACAATCTTCATCCACCTCTTTTCTATCATCTCAAAAGTGTTTGCAAAGCATTTTCCATTCAGATCTACACAATGACACTTAAAATCACCCAGAACAACTTTTTTTATCTTAAATCTTTTAATATAATTTTAGCTTTTCCTAGAACATGCTCTGAAGCAATGTCCGATGCTATGTAACATACATTTTCCCTTCAAATTAACGTTGCCTTACTTAGGTGCAGTTCAGAGACTGAATTACTAATCTGTGGGTGTTTTGTCAGGTCTATTGTAAAGCCTGTGCTGTTTTCCTTACTGTGAAATGTTTATCCCAGCTGGGCATAGGGACAAAATCCCAGTAGTAAGAATGATGAAGTACTGGAGGAGAGACCCAAGGAGGCTGTGCAAATCTGCACCCTTGGTAGTTTTCAAAACTTTATAGGACGAGGTCCTGAGCAGCCTCATTAACTTTGCCATTTGCCCTGCTTTGAGCCACGGAGCAAACTAGATGACTTCAGAGGTTCCTTTCAAACTACCATATTCTCTGAGTCTGTATTACATACACAAATTTTTCTGTGGCCTGTCTCTGACTTCTCTAGAAAAAAAAAAAAGGGAATACATTAGGCATAAAAAAATGAGTGATTATACCAAAGTTAACACATATATTCTCAGTGAGATCATTATCAGAGCGTACGGATCCCTGGAGGGCATTATGAGAAGTAATTTGAAATGCAGCTTGGACATCCAACCCCAACACACCAACCTTCTCTGTGCAGTCTACTTGTTGGACAAATGGAGTAGTGACTTTTGCAATGTGAGCTATCATAAAAAGTTTCTTTGAGGGTTTGTAATAAGATCTTCAGGTAAAACTCAATTTTAACTGTATCCTGTAATGAGTTTTTCAAGTATTCACAAAGTAAGAACTTCTCAATTAAAAGTCATCTAAGATTCTTGAGCTTCTTAGAATTGCATAACTACTGATGGAATACCATTTTAGATTCCAGAATATCTCCAAACACTTAATAACCTCTGCAGATATCTTTGAGCCGGTCTCTGCAGATGTCATGACAGGTCCGTTGCACAGTCACTGAGTCCTAATTTTCCCTCAATAAGATAAAGTACTGTAAAAAACTGAGGAAGATATCCCTTTTGCCACTGATGCAACTTTATACAGAGCCAAGATTTCACCTCAAGAGGGAGTGGACACTTTGATGTTGCTTTCTCTCTCCCACGATGCAGGCCCTCTGGAAGGTCTAGGTAGGAACCAGGGGTGGAGATAAGGCTCTGTCCTTTTCTGTGAGAGGTTATGAGCTTCAGGAGGCCTTTGAACTCACTTCAGGCCTCCAGAACCTTTCTAAAGTGCCTGTACAGAGACCACAGTTAGTTGGCCAAAGTTAGAAGCAATTAATCTTTCCTCTAATTTCCTGGGGTGAAGGACAAGCTGGGAAGGTTTCTTTCCTTTCTGCCTGTGCCAGCTAACTTTATGTGTTAGCAGAAAAGAACTACCAGTTTCAGGGGCTTGTTTGCTCTTCTATTGAGTCATTGCACTGCAAAGAACTGCACATGGATATTCACTTATGATGAGCTCCCACCATGCTAGAGTATATCCACACTTACACGATGATCCAAAATTATATGTATGACTTCTCTAATTACAGGAACATTCACAATCCAGACCCTTTCTGTAGCTGGCCAGCTCCAGCACCAGCTGTCATTCTGTGCTGGGTTCAGGGTAGCACTGGTCAGCAGTACACAGGAGCATCTGGGACTCTGATGGATTTTACATTCCCAGAATCAAAGAATCACCAGGTTGGAAAAGACCCATAGGATGATCGAGTCCAACCATTCCTATCACCCACCAAACCATACCCCTCAGCACCTCATCCACCCGTTTTTTAAAGACCTCCAGGGACGGTAACTCAACCTATTCCCTGGGAACAAGACAGCAGAAAGAGCAAAGTTGAAAATGATTTCAACTGGACAAAAGCTAATCTGGTTGCCAGGTTTAGCAGTGGGATTTCCAGTCTGTCAGGGCATAAGAAGAGACGTTTTCAAGGGGGTTCTTTGGCAGAATTTTTAATATTGGTGCACCAGGTCACCAGTGGTCAGTGTATCCCTTGTGTGCGTGTAAATACCAAGGAAAACATCCTATGTACTAATGCACTGAGCATTTTAACAAAGATTAGAAGTCACAAGGATATCCAGCTATACCCATTCTGTTGCTTTGGCCTGTAGCCAATGGTTAAGTTGGGCACTGTGCCTAGGAATAGTTATGCTTTGGGAGAAAAATGATGTTATCTTGATCTTAGAAAAGTCTTGGACTGTTTCTCCTTCGAATCTGTCATGAGAACACAGAGCAATGTGTGAAATCATCAATTGTCTTAAAGTTGAGGAACAGCTTCTCAGCAGTGAAGGGAGATGTGCTAAAGATGTGCTTCTGCTAAAGAAGCATCATTTCATTCACCTGAAATTCTCCAGTGCCGAGGCAATAGGAGACAGGCAACACCAACCAAATCATGATTGTCTACCTATTTAACATTTTGAGACCAAACTGAACCCTCTAGATGCTCCATAATATCTAATTCCACATTTGTTCATGACAGCAAATAAAATGTGCAGAAATGTTTTATTGTTTGATTTTTTTTTAATGCCAAATTTCACCATGGATATGCCCCAGAAATTCTCAATGCAGAGAATTCACCAAGAAAGACTTAGAGGTTGAGTGGCATGACAAGAGGAATCATGGATACTTCAGTCTTCCCAATTTCACACTCTGGACATGTTCATATTGCAGATTTTCTTGTAAGGAAAGGAGCTTGAAAGCTCATCCTTTGGAGCATGGCTCTACGACAGCTTCTTCTACGGGTCTCATGCATCCAAAGCCTTAAGACTGAAACACAAGGCTTTCTGAAATGTCTGGATCATAATTTTCCAAGGTAAATGTTGGGTAGAATTAGTTTGCAATATACCAAATTAGTTTACAAGACAACCATAAACAGTAGTCTAGACTTAGCTGCAGAAATTATTTCTCCTGTTACATATATGCATCTTATGTTCCCTGTAGGAATTTTTTTATCCACCCTACTCAATCCTTGCTATGAAAACCATATGTGAAATTACATTAAGGTTTGCATTTCCTAATGCCTCCTAATTCTCTTCATAGCTTAGTGACAATGAAGAGGAAGTTTTATTCTGGGCTCTTTCTCAGCTCCTAGAGCACCCACATAACAGTGACATGTGAATATGACTAAAAATGTGATGAAAAAAATCTCACAACAACTGCATCTTTCTCCTAATCTCACTTTTTTATTCACTGTTCGAATTGTGATAACCACTTCAGCCCAAAAACCATTATAGCCCTTTAAAAATCCTAAACAAGAGTTATTTTGCAATATTCATGTTGTTCATTCAACCACAAGTCATTTTAAAACGGTTTTAACTTATGACAAGATGCTGTCAGAGGTAGAAGAATCACATTAGAATATTTTAAGATAAAAAGAGTTAGCAAACATCAAACACAGACCAAATTACCAAGAGAAGGGCAACATGTCAATTCTCTTGAATGTCAATTCTCTATAATGAATAAATGCTAATGGTCTTGGAGGATGAACTGTACATTCATATGCTATATGCACATTTGCGCAGGGCTGGTATGACAGAGTGCGCTACTGGCCTCCAGGGCTTCATCACAAAAGCTTGTGCAAGTACTGAGTTTAACTTCTGTTGTAAATCTGTTTTGATGGTTTTGTAATGTTTAAGTCACCTCACATGCAAAATTATCTGTGTTTTAGTGATAAGCTGCTCAGCTTGACTGCAGGGACAGGAACAATGAATATTGTCCTTTGACTACAGCACTTCTGTTTTCTCAGTCCAAAATAATAGATTTTGTGCAAATTCTGCCCTTACTGGGAGTTCTTAAATGTCTGTGAGTTCACAGTCCCCATGTTCTCCCATTCTTCTAGCTCTCCATTTGTTCTCTTACCATTTCTTTGACTCTCACTTCTTTTTTTCCTGCTCGGTTTTATGAAATGTCTTATTGTTACCCCTGCATTTCATTCTTCCATTCATTTTGCTCCTATATATCCTTCTTTTCCTCTCCATGCTGTTCTTTTGACTTCTGCCTCTCACTTACCCATCTGGCACAACACTTGTCCTTTTATGTCTCCTTAAGATTTTCTTCCTGTTTGTCCTATCATTACCTCATTCTTCCCAGAAGATCTGACAGAATTATTCAAGAAAAAGACCTACACAAAGCAAAGGGAAGTAGTTTTTCTGCTGATCTGGCTCTTTTTGAGAAGACAACAACAAAGTATGTCATAAGGTGAAGAAAAGTGCGAATTCCAAAAGTTTCTGTATCAGAGAGGAACTTCAGAGGATATTCTCATTTCATCAGTAAATCCTCCATTTGCTGAACAGGTAGGAAGAGTGGGACCCTTGGGGGCTACTTTTTGGAACATTTCCTTAATGGTGAGTTGCACTGAGCTCTGTTAATTTACAGGGAATATGGACTACAAGCAGCACCAGCAATGGAATCTCAGGCTGGCAAAGGAGTCTTCCAAGAAGAAGGTCGGAATTTGTGTGTCTTCTTCAAAAGGATTAACTTGATTTTTTGCGGTCCTCTGTCAACACTTCTAATACTTCATTAGGGATTACTTCTGGAAGATTATTGACATACAGATGAACTGGAAAATTGTTATCTCATGATGATCAAGCCCTGGAGCTTTTGCATGAAATATTCCCGTGTTAGAGTGTATGTACATTTGCTGAGTCCTTTAAGCATTGCTGAAACTGCAGTGAACTTAGCTGCTTTTATCCTTGTACAGGTGAGAATTTTAAATCTATAGGGCAAGAAACTCCAGTGTCAGGAAATTCACAGTAGGTTTAACTTTTTTTTTTTTTTACTTTGCCTTTTTTTTTAACTTAATCAATAATCTCATCACTTACTCAGGGGATTTCAGATTTGTTGAGCTGTAAGAATGCTGTGGCAAGTCTAAAGGTTTGTTAGAAAATGACAACTTGATTATTAATTCATATTATTGAATTCACATTTTACCCATGAAAGAACATTGTTACTCAGAACTAGCTCACCTTCTAAAATTGTTTGGGCCAATGGCTCCCCATGGTTTTATTAAACAAGCAAGGCAGATTTTTTTCACAGTGTTTTCACAGTGTCAATAGGCTAGGAAGTAAAAGTACTTTTTTTTGTATTTAGTACTGATACCCATGCTAGTACTGAGTACTGAATCAGATTTGACCTTGTCCAATACATCTCTACTGTGATGCATTCCACCCAGAACTAATCAAAGATTGAGATATTCCTTCCTTTCTTCCTTTATTTGAATAATACTAAGGCCATTAAATTTTTTTGGTTCGCAACCTGGAAATCCAAATAAAACACCAACCCATAGGGCTTTCCAAGGGAAAAATTCCTTCCTGACCGTGTGGCCACTGAGAATTCTTGATAAAAAAGCAACTTCATGGTGAACATATTGTAGCTGTGAGGCTGATTTCTGTATCTCCCTAAAGACCCTGCAGATAAACTAGGGATCCTGCATTCTGAAGTCAAGTGCCCAAACTTGGTGCTCCACTGTCAGGGACAGCTTCTCCTTCATTTTCTTGTGAAGTCAACAGCTTGGGAGCAGTTCACAAGGAAGCAAACTGTTTGAAGAGCAAGAGGGCAGAATATCATTGTATTTAAATAGCCTAGAGAAAAGGCAGAGGTGCTTTCTGTAGCTATATGCTGCAGAAATCTTAGATGTACTGAACAAATGAAACTAGATGAGGCATTTTCAGGGATCTCTTAGTTTCAGAGAGAAATGACTGACATAAAGATGGGTGGAAAACTGGTTGGATGGCCAGGCCCAGAGAGTGGTGGTAAATGGTGTGAAATCCAGTTGGAGGCCAGTGACAAGTGGGGTTCCCCAGGGCTCAGTGCTGGGTGGAAGTGTCGATCTGCTGGAGGGTAGGGAGGCTCTGCAAAGGGACCTGAACAGGCTGGACCACTGGGCTGAGTCCAATGGCATGAGGTTTAACAAGGCCAAGTGCCGGGTCCTGCACTTGGGGCACAACAACCCTATGCAGTGCTGCAGACTAGGAGAAGTCTGTCTAGAAAGCTGCCTGGAGGAGAGGGACCTGGGGGTGTTGGTTGACAACCGACTGAATATGAGCCAGCAGTGTGCCCAGGTGGCCAAGAAGGCCAATGGCATCTTGGCTTGTATCAGAAATGGCGTGACCAGCAGGTCCAGGGAGGTTATTCTCCCTCTGTACTCAGCACTGGTGAGACCGCTCCTCGAATACTGTGTTCAGTTCTGGGCCCCTCACCACAAGAAGGATGTTGAGGCTCTGGAGCGAGTCCAGAGAAGAGCAACAAAGCTGGTGAGGGGGCTGGAGAGCAGGTGTTACGAGGAGCGGCTGAGAGAGCTGGGGTTGTTTAGCCTGGAGAAGAGGAGGCTGAGGGGAGACCTCATTGCTCTCTACAACTACCTGAAAGGAGGTTGTAGAGAGGAGGGTGCTGGCCTCTTCTCCCAAGTGACAGCTGATTGTATAAGGGGGAATGTCCCCAAGGTCCACCACGGGAGGTTCAGACTGGATATCAGGGAGAAATTTCTCACAGAAAGGGTCATTGAGCACTGGGACAGATCTTCAATCTGTAGATATAAAACTGTGGGTTCAAATTACCATTGAAAAAAGTGGGCCCAAGGATCTTGGACTTTCTAAAACATTTATTTACTCCTTGGCAATTCCTGTGTCTTTGATTTCCCTGTCTAGAGAGAAAAATTTTTATTCTATAAGCACATTCATGCAATAGATTAACATTAAATTGTGGTATTAACTGCAATTCAAGCACAAATTCTGATGTTATGTCTGCCCTGCATGTCAGCCAGAGCTGTCCGTTTTCTGTGACACCTGCTAGAGCTTGACAACCTTCAATTGATGTCCAGAATAAAATAAAGTAGACATATTTTGACAAAGGAGCCAGATTGCCCGTTGTATACAAAAACATGAAGACGGAGGACAGAAAAATCTTGAAGTGCTTGGTCCTGACTCCTAAATCAGACACTGCATAAAATACAAAGGCTCAGGTCTGAAAATGTAAGGAAGCTAACAATAACCACAACAACAAAAAACATTTCAGAATTGGCATGTATTTTGCACCCTATGTTTTGATGGAACAGTCAGGAGAACAGTTAACTCATGTCAGGCCTTGGAGCAGAGTCTAAATGTACACTGCATTTCCTTCATTTCTTTTGATCTTCGTATCTCATGCTTCCATGAACTATTTTTTAGATGCTTATGTGCAGACACAGGAACACCACTCTCTATGGCGACAAGAAAGCATTTGTTAAATCTCCGTATGCTCATTTTTGCACACTATTTCTGACTTCCTCAAGGAGGATAACTCTGGGGTGTGCCAGGGGCCCATGGACATTCATTCAAGTCTGACTTCTATTAGATAATCTTAAAATCCTAATGTCATCTGGACAAATGTGTTTTAGACCCCTTAGTTTAATAGGATGAACTTTGGATCTAGTCTTGCTACCTTGATTAGATAGAATCAGCCTATTGTCAGTGAATGAAGTCTATTGCTCTCAGGAGTTCTGTGTTATCAATTTTGACTGCAGTATTCCCAATGATGGGTATGTATCTCTCAGTAAAGAATTCAGGCAGTACTTGTTCGTAGGGACAATCTATGCTAGCAGTGGACTCCAAGAACTTCAGAGAGCAACAGAGTTGTCATAGACCTGTCTTCTTGCCTAGGCAATGGTTAGGGTGGTGCTCAATGGGGATAAAGGGTGGCATCCGTTCTGCCACTGCAGCTAATAAGTAGGTAGCTGAGCTTTGCAAAGTGAAGGATAGTGCTGAGTGAAGCAGGGAGAAAAGTGAGTATATGGACCATATGTTGGAAGGTGTATTAGTATCCACTACAACAATGAAGCAGTCTCCCTATGATGCAGGCTTACGAGGAGCAGCTGAGGGAGCTGAGATTGTTTAGCCTTGAGAAGAGGAGGCTGAGGGGAGACCTTATTGCTCTCTATAACTACCTGAAAGGAGGTTGTAGAGAGGAGGGAGCTGGTGTCTTCTCCCAAGTGACAGGAGACAGGACAAGGGGGAATGGTCTCAAGCTGCACCAGGGGAGTTTCAGACTAGATATCAGAAAGAATTTTTTCACAGGGAAGTTCATCAGGCACTGGAACAAGCTGCCCAGCGAGGTGGTGGAGTCATCACTCCTGGAGGTGTTTAAAAGACGGGTAGACAAGGTGCTGAGGGGAATGGTTTAGTATTTGATAGGAATGGTTGTACTTAATGACCCAAGAGTCTTTTCCAACCTAGTGATTCTATGATTCTCTAGTTGTTTCTTCTTAGACAATGCTACTACCCTGTCTTTAAAACCCACTGCTTTCTCAATTTTGTCCTCTCTGTGCAAAAATAACATTATTGAATAACATTATTCATTCCATAACATTGATTATTGATTTACAGCAAGACAGGAGTTTTATGTTTGGAATTTTTTTTCACTTTCATAATCATTTATATGAAGAGGTTTATGTTCCAAAATTAGGAGTGGCCCAAGGGAGGGGAAATGTCACCTGGACAGCAACATCAGAAAAGGACATTACCAAAAATACTGGGAATAAAAGGTTGTTCAGACAACTGGAAGAAGCCTGAACCATATATAAAGCTAATACAGATCACTCTGAGATTGCTAGAGATAAGAGAGGTGCACGTTTCCACAAGAAAATAAACTATTACATTTCCACAAGAAAATAAACTATTACTTTTTTAGATGAGTTTGGATAGACAGCTATGTAATTTTGTTAACTAGACACCATGCCGTGTAGTCTCTTGTGCTGCAAATCTTTCCAGAATTCTTTTTCTGATTTGTCAAAGAAGACTTATCCCCTTAAAAACAAGTAAACTGAGAGTTTTTCCTTGCGTTTGGAAGCAAGTCTGTAGTAACTAGAAGGCACTGTCAACAATTCAGTATTTGATTCCCACAATAAAAGACATCAGAAGCACAGCAGAAAGAGGACTGGATCCATGGAAGGCATCCTTTTCAGAAGGACCGGTAGATGTGGAGCATGGGTTCTGTCAAGAACTGAGAAAATACTGCATGAAGCATTCTAGTGGATTCATCTAAATGAGATTGAAAATGGCATAATGTTTGACAAACTGTCAGAGTAAATGTATCAGAAATGGAGAATGTGGGATTTGGGTATTTCTTCTAGAGCTGTAATTTTCAAGTTCATTGGAAATACAGGACAGAAAAACAAGGTTCATCACACAAGGTAGAACTTGAGACTCTAAGAAACCCTTCAAACCTAGAGGTGACGAAGATATTCAAATCCTTTATTCAATATAAAGGCTTCAATAGCAGCAAAAAAATACATCGTTCTCTTCTAGTATGGAAGTAAAAACTGGGTTTTCTTTGCTTTAAAAGCATTTAAAACAGACTTCAATTTTAATGTGCATCTTAATATGTCACATATCTGCAAAACCAAGTCCAAATTTTCTTTAAAAAAAATGTAAAATAAAAAATATTCCAAAGGTTCTAAGTGGATCCTGAGTGCATTTAATGTCCCTGAAAAAGTATATTTTCACCAGAGGAGAGCATAATTCTCAGGCAACACAAAGGAATTGGGTTAATTACCACAATTATAGAGAACTTGGGAACAGCAGGGTAAAGAACACTCATCTCTGTATCCTGAGTGTGCTGTATGTCTTTCTTGTGGTCAAAGGTCAGATCCCTATGAAATAGGAGGGAGGTAAGGCAAAGAGCTTTGCGAGGAGCGAGCCAGAGTGTACAAAGGAAGTAGCACTCAGCTACAACTTCCTTCAAAGCAATAAATTCCAATCAGTTTTTTTTGTTTGCTTACACAGAAGAATGTTGCGAAGACAGGACTCTTAGCCAGGTCCTGGGAAATAGGGCACTGGGAAGCTTTACTCTATGTTCTCACAAGTGTTGCTGAAGTCAGTGAGTGCAGCCTGGTTCAGATTTGACGTTTCACATTACTTGTTTACTGGACAAACTGCCTTTACGAAATTACAAACTCTTTTTATTAGATGTGTCTTTCCTACCATACAGATGAGTGCTGTTTTTAATGTCTTAATCTTTTTTTCTTCTGTATTTGTTTTGGTTTGGTTTGTTGTTGTTTTTTTTTTTTAAAAAAAAATTGTAGTACAACACAGAAACTACAAATCTCATGAGGCTGAAAAGAACTTTGCTCTGACATGTGTAGAGCAGAAAAAATTTCACTGGGACAGTTTTCTGATGGGATTTCCCCAGTATTTCTGCTGAACAACAGGAACGCCAGCAGGCTGTCCTCTGGGCTGCCTCCTTGCTTCAGAACATACTAGTGTGGAAGTAACCAGATCACCTGCAAGCTGTCTCCACAAGTTTCCTCTTGAGCTTCCCATTTAACAACATGGGCTCCCTGTGCCCCCTGGACCCCCCATACAATCTTCTGAGTCCTTCGTGCCTCAATGTGCCAGATCCCTGCTGCAGGATCCCCATCAACATAATGGAAGTCTGGGTTAAGACTGAAGAGAAAGTGTTTTTCTGTAATTGTTCTGCAGTTTACCTGTGCAACCCCCCCTCATAGGGGTTTTAGGGGTTGCTTTGACTTTCCAGTTCATCACATGTTGGGTGTTGGTTAAAATCCCTCAGCTGAATATATGTGGCCTCAAACTTTCAAACTGAGAGACAGACCAGATCAGCATTATCAGTTGTCTTAATAATAAAAAAAATACATTAAAGACATATATATGTATATTTGCTGCTGTCTTCCAAACTTCAGAATATCTAGAAATGAATTACTCTTATCTGGAAGCAAAGATCTCCATAGGTGAGTTGATTTAACAAAGCATGTCCCCTAATTGCACTAATGTAGGTATTTTGATTACTTTTGGGCTGTAGATCTTTCATTAACAGTACATTCATATTTACATTTGTGTAAATTATCTCTTACATAAACCTTAATCTTTCAAAAGGTAGCAAAACCTGGAGAAAGTGAAATTCAGTCACGAATACATGAGATCATTGTATTCAGAGCCTTGTTCAGTCAAACATCTTTATGGATCTATCAAAATACCTCAGTATTCAAAATATATTCCAATTGGGTTGGCAAACTGTGAATGCAAAATCATTCAGACACATAAATGACAATAATTACATTTAATATCACTTTTCTGTGGAAATTCTTGAAGAGCTCTATTAATGACAACTAAGGAGAGTTATGCTAATTTATTCTTAAAGCATCAGGTTTTAGGCAAACTCTGATACATATTAGCCATTTCCCTGTTGTCTATACCTCGAAGTAATATCCTCTTGATGCAATAATTATTTCTGAGCTATATCATTGTTCATCCTTCAGTGGATTTTATCCACAGCTGTGGTACTACAATGTAAGAGAATGAATTTTATTCAGAATCTTCTGTACGTTAGCCGTTCTAACATGTTTATAATGGAATATTGCCTATGTAGGAACTTTACAGGAAAATGGCAGTCATCATCAATACATTTACAAAACCTACAATGCTATTTATTTGTGGGACCAGCATGGGCTAATGCAAAGTATTTGGCCAAAATCTGAGAAACCAAAGGTCCAAACTTGTCCCTAAAGAATACAATTGAGAACATATTAGTGTGCCTCCATATTTTAAAAAGGCAGCACTTCAATAGCTTTTCCAACTCAGTCTTGATCTTGGGATGGTTTTATCATATGAAGAATATTGACCCAAACACCAGCGTTCACCCTTTCTCACCTATAATGTTTTGCAGCTGAGTAGTGACGTGGCAAGATTATATTTACCAAAGGCAGCAGGACAATTTCCATCAGAAATTAAGGGTCTGCATGTGAGTGGAGGCAAAAAAGGTCTTTGGATTCTCCTCTATAGAATGACCTGAGGATACATGACAAAACTAGTTGAGAATTAGATGAAAAGGCACTTCTTCCAAAGCAATTAAGCTATTCCAACCAGCTGAATTAGTTAAAAACTATGACACTTAGAAAGGAACAGCAGAGCTTTCATCTGGGATCAGCTTTGGATCCATCTCAGATGAGCCTTTCATATAATCCTCTTTGGGAAAAGCATTTTGTGACAAGACCAAAAACCAAGGAAGTCAATCAACAACTGGGTGCTTGCAGGGAAAACATAATTATTGTAATCAGATAACCAAGACAATGGTTAAATTTTCAAAGAAAGAAAAGTGGAAAAGGTGTGCAGAGATAATGTTTCTACTGTGGCTTCATTATTTCAGGATGTTGGAAGAATGTCCAGCCTGCCTAGATAAGTACAGAACCACTATAATAATTTTATTGAAAGAATCCTTCTCAGTTTAGGAATTTCAGTTCACTGGGACAGGATCCATCTCTGGGTATTTCCAAAGGTAACCTCCTCTCTGCATTGCCTGCGTGTATAATACACTCACATTTTTTTAGGCAGATTATTTTATTAGCCACCTAACATTTACATACAAGTTAGGAAGTTTTATAACCTGCTATCTGTCCTCTTTGACAAAGGCTCAAATGTTTCTTATATTTAGATTGTTCTGATTAAATATCCCACTGAAAGGGACATAAACCAAAAACCGAATCATCTCAGGCTGTATGAATGTCCCTTGTCCCAGATTCCTCAGTTCCATTCACCAACATGAGATACCTTCTGTAAATGTTTTCTTCCTGGTGCATGAGAAAAATCCAGGTTTTAGGGACAGGTTTCCCAGCCCAGCAGCAAGCATATAGATTAGGAAATGCCATAGAAGATGGTTAACTCAGAAGTCATCTAGAGGTGGGAACTGTAGGATGCATGAACTGCTGCAACACACTGCAATTTCTGACTGATACATACACACAGGTTCCATTTCCTTGGAAATCTGGGCATTGGAAGGTAGGACTCGTAGTCACTCAGATCTCACTCTGCTCTACAGCCATACAGCTAGGACATGACCAGCACTTGCACCAAGATGGGGTTGCAAAAGGGTACTCACCGTCAATAATACCTGCTAATTGCAGCACAGTTCTGCAGTAGAGACTGGAGGGACTAGCTTCAGAGGTTTTATTTGCAGAAAGGGACATGAAGTCACTATAGGCTGCCTTTACACTCAGAGGAAGGATAGAAATCTCCAGCTATCTGACTTAATTCTTATCTACCCTCTTGGCACCCAACCCACAGGTCTGCTGGTTGCTGCAGGTGGCCAGATCCTTCTGGCTGTAAGCAACAGTATGGAGTACTTAGTCCTCTGTTGCTGAGAACAATTTTCTCCTCTTTGTTCACATCCAGTTTCCTCCAAACAGAGATCAATCTATAAAAGGGAAATTGGGAAAGAGTGGCATCTCTAACACTAACTGCATTGATTTTTAAAGAACTCTGGTAATAACGCAAGGTGGTGTTGGAAGATTATATTACTGCACTAGACTGTTTGGGGTTCTGTTTGTCTTTTTTTGTTGGTTTGTTGTTGTTGTTGTTGCTTGCGGTTTTTTTTCCATATAGGATACAATTGCATTAGCATTGAGTACCTTAAATGTAATCTACAAGGCAGGACAAAAATAGTAAAAGTGTCTGGTTGTGAAATTAAGTTAGTAAGGATGTTCTTTGGCAGTGTGTAAAACTTGTTACTGGAGAACTGAACAACAACACAGAGGCAAATAATCATTTAATAGACATTTAAGAATCCATAGGCTACTTTCATCTTTACTAGGATTAGTAAAATGCCTTGTACCACATTCAACTTCCTCTGTGCAGAATTTCACATGAAATTCTCAACAGTGGGGAGATTTTCCATTGTGTCTGGTTTTAAATTCTCTTATTCTTCCTGCCTTCTCAGGCAAAGAAGTAGGAAACCTGTGCAAGATAATTGAACAACAGTAACACTAATGACACAGTCATTTTGAGTAGTTAACAGGTAGCAGAAATGATAGCAATAAATATAAATGTTGAATGCATACTCATCTGTATAGATTAGCAATGAAAATCTGTACTGTGGTAGAGTATGAAATAATGTTGCTCTTTTCCTGAGCTCTCCAGTAAAGCATGGGATGAAATCCTACCTGAAGCTGAGCAAGGTTCCTCTGCCTTATTTTAATATTTTAGTATTCTTGTCCTGTACAGAAATTGATAAAAAAAAGCATGGATATATTAACCTGTGGTCTTCCCGTGATTTCTCAAAAACTCACTGTGTCTTGTCTATGCTATTTCCATTATCAACTATATGACAGCTGATAAGTAAATGTAAGCCTTGCAGTAAAAAAGGAAAGTAAAAGCTTGTTACTAGTAGAAGCTATCTTTTTAAAAGACATTCAGTGTTATAACTCTGAGATTTCCCTGGGAGACTGTGAAAGAGGTGGGCTGCCTAGTGGTATCCATACTCCTGGATTAGGGGTGTTGGCTGCCTGTAAATGTGCACAGAAACCTTGCAGAGAGCACATCTCAGTTGGCAAGAAACACTATAGGAGGAATGTCACTATTGCACTTCAGGATCAAAGGTGCTAAGGCCCATACTGGACACTGGATTCATAGCTTCAGAAAGCATGAGACTGAGTTTCTAAACATCATTATTTAATGTACTGAAATTCCCAATTCAAATCCCACCAAATCAGTCGTTTTGCACAGTAGCCCTAGAAGCAAGGCTGAAGAGGAATTTCTTCCCTTTCCTTCTCCTCTTCAGCCCAGAAACAAAGGGTGATCATTCTGAGTACACACAGGAGACCCAATCAGCATCTACCAGACTCTTGTCTTTGAAGCAGGTTCAGGTATCTTTAGATGGAGTTGAGAAACGAACCTGCACAATCTCAGAAGGTGTGTTGACCAGTAGATAATCAGATATAGCAGCAGCAATTGAGAAGACAAAAGCCTCACTTCCTCTAGATCAAAGGTTCTTATGGCTGCGCCCTGAAGACACTAACTGATTTAAGTCCTGAAGATGGAGTATGTATAGGAATATATGTATGTCCTCATCAGGAACGTAATTGTGTAACTGCTTAACACTAATATAGTGGGATGTACTCTAGTCATGCTTAAGAAGGGATATCTAAATGTCATAGGCCCTTTACAAATGACCAAGAATCTCAATAACTAAGGACATGGAAATATTCTGAGTTTGTCTAGCATCCAGCATCCAGATTAAACCTTAAGTCTTTTTGGACTCTGGTATCCTAAATGTTATGACAGTTGGCATTTCTCCATTTTAATTTTTTTGAAAATAAGTCTATATCTATATCATGCAAAAATATATACACATATTTCTTGGCATCCTGAAAGTTTCATCCTCCCATTTCAAATTCTCCCTGTTTCTGGATACCACCAATCTAGTAACTGTGACCCATGAAATCTTATTCCTTTCTCTATGTCTTCGGCAGCTCTGTTTAAGATCTATAAAAACAGGAGATAGAGAGACAGCTGTTATTTTGTTCCCAAAACGTGAGAGACTGTTGTGGAGAGATGTAGCACAGATTTCTCTCATTGCTACTTTCACGCTGTTCTTTCTACTTGATTTTTTTTCTTGCCTTAATCTTCCCTACACAACAGCTTAAAATTAGAAATATTCTTTTTTTCTCCTTTTATATAAGATATCATATAATTTCCACTACTGCATGCTGGATCCTTCTTAGTAGTCTATATATATTTTTAGCACTGTGCAAAATAATGATACTGCAAGATATTTAGTTAAAACATTGAAAGCAGGGAAAACAGTGTAGGCTCAGCTCTACTGCATCAAACTCTAGGATCTTCTTAACTGAAGCATATTTCTCCTCAACTGTCTTCATAGGCATTGGAACACGGTAGGTACCTTCCCACGGTAGGTACCTTCCCAGATTGATCTCACCCTAAAATCTGAATTAGTCTCGGAGTTGCCTGCAATTTATCATGGAAAGCATCAAAGTCTGGGATCTAGTACCCTCAGTTAGGTGTCTTACATTAGAGGAGAAAATTTAGATTTTATGTACCTATGCTGCTAGCTGCTCCGAACAGCATCCTGTGTCAATGTAGTGTCTCAGTAAAAAGGGTGATCAGCGGTTTACGTGCAGACCAGGAGCCTTTGCACATTTTGCTGGTAAAATTACTACTGTAGGCACAACAATAAATGAGAAAAAATGAGAATAAACAACTGCAGAAACATAGTAGGTTTTCTCCTTTCTGGAAGTTTGTTTTCACTGGTATTAACACCAATAACTCTTTTCTTTTCACAGGAATTGCTCTTGATTCAGCTTGATGTGGTTTTAAGAGTCTTCCCTGTTCACCAGGGTCTCTCCAGATTCAGAGTTTTCAAAGAAATTGAGTTGCCATTATCATTTTTAAACAATTTTCAACATGATACGCTATGTTCAATCTGATGAAACACTGCATCATCACAGCAGTGGGGAATAATATGACAAAATTATTTCCTGCATGAAATTATTAGCTCTGAACATGACTGATTACTCTTATTACTGGGATTTGAAATGATTAGAAAAAAGTATCTAAAATTTTGCAAGAAAATCTAATAGAAACTTACAGGTATAATTCTTTTATATACATGAAAGGAATTAAAAAATCTCCAAAGCAGAGTTCTATAAACAGAACAGATGTTTTAAAAAAGACAAAAATTAAGAAATCTGCTTCCTAACATAGTAGCAGCTGGTGTCCTGCAATTACCCTCTACACATTGGAGTCTGAGCAAGTCTTACAAACTGCTTACGGACAGTTTTATCATTATGCAATTTCGATTTCATATTCTAGCATATTTTTTACTTTTATATAGCAAAAGGAAGGTGTGAGCTCAGACTGTAAAGCAAGTGTTTGTGCAGGCACATAAGCATCTGAAAAAAAAAGCCTTCCTGGTTCTTCAGGCAGACATCCAGACGGTTTGAAGATACAGTGTTAAGACACAGAAAAGCTGGATGCAATTCCTTCAGAGTCCTGCATGCTGTTTGGACACTTTGCACAAGCCAGAGATAGATCCTGTGGGTGGTTTGTCCTACCTTTGCTTATGGTTAATTTAGTTAATGGCAGCTGTTTGATGACTTTTGTTTTCACAAATGTGAAACAACTTGCCTTGACTAAGCTGCTGACAAGTCAAATGTGTGTTTCAACCCAGGGTCCTCTGTAAAATCAAAACATTACTTCTTTAGTGAAACGTTCATTGCGCTTTTCTAGGTTCCAGTGTTACCAGGGAGTATTTATAGTCATACTTTTGAGCATCACTGCAAAATATAGGCACTTAAACTTTCTCTAAAATTTGGCTGCACTTTGAGGCACATTTAAAGCAACAGACAGTATTGTTTGCATAGACGGAAGACAGAGGTAGCATTTTTTGGCCCTTCAAAGGTATTCATATAATGGCCTCAAGCTCTGCCAGGGGAGGTTTAGGCTGGACATTAGGAAAAAAAATTTCACAGAAAGGGCCATTGGGCACTGGAACAGGCTGCCCAGGGAGGTGGTTGAGTCACCTCCCTGGAGGTGTTTAAGGCACAGGTGGACGAGATGCTGAGGGTCATGGTTTAGGGTTTGATAGGAATGGTTGGACTCGATGATCCAGTGGGTCTCTTCCAACCTGGTTATTCTATGATTCTATGATAATAAGCCTTCCGTCTCAAGGCCATCAGGGTTACCTGCTAGGGAGGTAATTGATAAAGTAGGCATTTGCTTCAAGAAAAAAACAAACATCTTCCTGTATTTTAGGTACACCTTAAGGTCCTAAGTCAGGAGTGAATGGAAGCCTGTAACACAAGTGTGCCCAGTGGCTTTGGCAGAGCAGCCACAGGCAGCTTTTATCAGTATCTCTTCTTAGAAAAAGTTGTCCCATTTCAGTCTTTAAGCCTGTCAAATTCAGCAGGACTCTGAGCTTGGTTTGGTGCTTGTGAGGTACAGCAATATCAATGTGAAATAATTGTTCATTTCAGTTTTACTCTTCAACAGATAGATTTAAAAAAGGAACACTTTTGATAACTTTGAAATATTAATTTTATTTATACAAATAGGCTTATAAAGAGTGTGGTAGCTGCCTGGAGGGCTAAAAATTTGGCCTATGATATACAAATATTGGTATCGCTTGTGATGTTCATTCTTTTTCTTTCTGGAGTGGGTAGAAAACAAAAGTTAGGCTGGTCTGAGATACTCTCTCACAAATTTGTGAACAGTGGTTCCTGTGTGCTCCATCTCAATTTCCTTATCTTAGGACCTACAAGGAAAGCAGACTAGACTTTAGGAATACTTCTTAGACAAGGAAAGAAAGATATAGCAATACTGCAGCCTTCTGCAAATTTTTATTTTTGTTGTCATGTATTTTATTTCATATATGAGAATGGGGGAAAGAATCTCTTCTAAGACAAACTTCTGTTTAGTCATTTCCACACAAAAGAAGCACTGAGTTTCCCTAAACTCAGAGGAGCTGTCATTTGAGATATTCCAGAATATGCCAGATTATCAAATGCCTTTGGAGGCCTGTGCCATTCTGCAGGAGCGGTTGGAGCCAATACCAAACAGTATACCAAAAGCATCTAAAATGTACCTTGTCCTGTCCTGGTCATCCACAAAAAAGAAACCCAGAGTGTCCTACTTGGGCTCTACAAATTGCAGAGAGCTCCTCAGAGAAAAGGATCCAAAAATGTGGCAGTGGTGGAGGTCAGTGAGGAGCAAGGAGCTGGAGAACCACAGCCATTCAACGATGTCCTGAGGAAGGTTTGCTTTAATTTCTGAAAAGGAGGAATTGTACATCTCAGGAACAGTGCAAATGATATGATAAGGATGTTTACGTGTTATTTAGACCTTTCTGTGTCTTGCTTATTAAGTTGCAGAGCTGGAGCATGCTTTGATTATATAGTGCTAAGTCAGATGCTTGCTCAAATAGTAATATTGAATTTTTATTGAGCTCCCGAAGACTTTGCATTTCCCACTGCTTTGACACTACCCACCCATCAAGATTACTAATTAGAGGAAAAATATAGCTCACACCAGTAATTTATTTTTATATAGCACTCCTTGGCACAAACTTCCTAATGTCCTTTACTTTCATTTAAAGCCAATCAACTAAAAGTATTCTTTAGTAAGTGGTCCATGAAACAACTTTTTAATTTTAGAACCAAGGGATATGAAGGCTGTTGCCTGTTTGAAATACTTGCTAACAATGTACTCCCAAGAAAGAAGAGATCCATGTATCTTCAACTCACTGTGGACATCTTGAGAAAACAGCCTCCAGAAGGATGGCTGGTGTTTCACTGCCTCAGTAACTGCTGCTCCTTTTCCACTGGGCCTTCTCCACATTTGTTATTGCAGCTACAGGAGAAGAAAGTGAAAAATAAAAGGCCAAATCAATGTCAAGGAGGAGAAGTATATTAAAACAAAAATAAAAAAAACCAAAAAAACCAAAAAACCCAACTCCCCAAAAAACAAAAAAAAAAAGGAGAGAAGAGAAAGAGAAGAGAAAATAAATGAGTCTTTGCAGATACGAGGTGCAGTGAAAAAGTAATTGTTTCAGAGAATGTTCCTGTCAGAAAACCTCTTGCTGCAAAGGAACGAAGACAACCACAGTACCAGCTGGAATATTTGCAATCTTATTTGTCAAATAGTCTTACTAGTTTCACCTGTGTAATGCATTCCTTTCAACCTAAACCCCATTGTGGAAGCGTGTAACACATCAGCAGCTGTAAGCAGAGGTAGGACTTGGTGACACAGTATACAGGGCAGTGGCATAGAGACGTGAATCCTCTGCCTCCTTCCAAAACAATCCCTGTAAATGTTTGCCCATTTCATAGAATCATTGAACAGTTTGGGTTGGAAGAGGCCTTAAAGATCACCCACTTCCAAGATCCCAGCCATGGGCAGGGGCACCTTCCAGTGGATCAGGTTGCTCAAAGCCTCATCCAACCTGGCCTTGAACACCTCCAGGGATGGGGCATCCATGACTTCTCTGGGCAACCTGTTCCAGAGCCTTACCACACTCACAGGAATAAATTTCCTCCTAATATCTAATATCCTAGTATCTAATGCCCCTTTTTCCACTTAAATCCCTTCTGAAACACTGATTGCAATCTGTAGAGTGGTCCTGTTCTGTGGAAATTAGGAGTTTGTATGTGTTTGTGAGATCAAAGCCACCTTTGTTTCGAACGGGATGAATTTACACAAGGTCAGATGAGGGCAGAATTTTACTCAGGGTTTGTTTTTAAGCTGAGAACGTGGTTTCTGATGCCCTTGTCCAACAAATATTCTACTTTATCTGCATCTTCTGCAACAGATCTGGTGAAAATTTTTGTCCAGTGGAATAAGTAATGCACAAGTGGTATCAGTTAGCTACCATCCGGGGCAACGAGGGAATCTAAGAGGAAACAGTGAAAAAAAGCTACTAATGTCATTACAGCTGATAGTGGTTATAATCCAAGCTGTATGGTGGTATCTGAACTGACATAAAGCTTGCTGAGTGGTATCAAATATGCAAGGGTCTGCTGCAGCTGCTGCAAACATGCCTTGAAAGAAGGGGTTGTTTTTTGTCAACTCAGACTTTTTGATGCTATGACACGATTCAACCGAAACTATTGAAACAATCTTTTATTTATTTATTTATTTTTGTCAGATATATCACATACTTGGGAGCCTTTAGTCCTCATTCAGGAGCTAGACAACCTTGACGTTCCTCACCAGTTCAGCTCATTCTCTCTCAGCAGACCAATTCACCAATCCAAACCATCGAATAAACACATCCACCCCTACTTACGACACTCAACCAAACTGGCAACAGCAGCTGCTTCTGTCAGGAGAATGAGACTTTTCTGACAGAACAAATGAAGGAAAGCTCCAGCTTTGTCATGTCTTGTGTCTGGATGAGGAAAGGTAGAGGTGCCTTAGAGGAGTGGCCAGGACATTGCCCAGCTGCACTGAAGAGTACAGCTGGAAGGGTACCTAGTGCATGAAGTGCTGGGTCCTCTCCTGGACTCCCCAGTCAAGAAGAACAGGGACACACTGGAGCATGTCCAGCAAAGGTCCACAAATATGATAAAGGCACAGGAGCATCCCTCATACAAGAAGAGATTGGGACTGTTTATAGTGGAGGAGAGAAGAAACATGTAAAAATACCTGATGGAGCAGTAAAGAAGACAGAACTAAACTCTTCTCAGTAGTATCCTGTGAAAGACCAAGAGACAATGGGTACAAATTAAGAAATTACATTTAAACATAGGAAAAACCTTTATACTGTGACCGTGGTCAAGTACAGGATAGGTTATTCAGAGGGGCTGTGAAGTCCTAATCCTTGGAGACATTAAAATCCCAACTGGACACAGACCTGGGCAATCGGCTCTAGCCAGCCTAGCTCTGAGCAAGCAGTTGGACTAGATGATCTCCAGAGGTGCCTGCCAGTCCCAGACTTTATTTGATTCTATGATTTTGTGATTCTGTGAAATATAGTGCACACTAAATATTCTCAGTTAATGCTACATGTGGACCTCCTTTTCCAGAACAGAAATATTTTTCCCTTAACTACATGGATCTAAATGAGACAGCCTAGAGTAGTTTCCTTCTCCAGAAGAGTCTTTCACCTGAGGCATTTGAGTCCCTGGAGTTGATCTGCTCTGAGTTCTGCCCAGTGACAGCGGAACACGAGCAGTGAGTTTTTCTTCTGCAAAATTTCAAAGGGGCATGTGACCTAGAATGAAAAGAGCTAATATCATGATCATAGCACTGGCATCAGCCTCTGTGCACACCACTCAGCTGTTCTGCGTTCCCAGGATGCCTTCATTCTGTCCTCCTGAGGCGGGCAACAGGCTCCTTCAGCATGCAATGAGCGTGGGCTAGTAACCCCTGGCAGGGAAAAGAGAGAGCAAAAGACACATCCCCAGCTCTACCACATCATTCCTGCTCACAGGGCTCTTATGTCTAACTAACCACCAGCCCAGAGAAATTACCCTAAGGCTGAACAACTTCTTGGACATACTCGGGCACCCATCTCTCAGGAAAGTTGCTGGATATCAGACGCTTCAGTCAGAGGGTTAAATGACTCTAAGAACCTGCTCTCACCTCATGATTACAAGCACAAAGAAAAAGAAAGAAAGAGAGAGACGGTGGTTCAATTTTGCTTTTATTAGATTCTCATCTATTTTTTTCTGCCAGGGTTTTAAAGGCAAGAGCCTTAGAGCAAAAGAGGGAGTGAGTCACTGCAATAGCTTCTTATTAAACTAATGACAAGACATATAAACAGAGGGAGCTCACTTGGCTAATGTTCCTACCATCCACCACGCTAAGCCATAGGAAATTAAACTAGAAAAAAGTCATGTAGCGTGTCTTGGACTGGGTATTCAATTAAACTTAAATTGGAAATGTTAACATTTGATTTGAAAATAACAGTTAGACATTTGCACCAGGTGCCCTGTAGCTGGATAGCGTAAGAGAGAAGTAAAATCAAATACCAAGCTCTGTCATTTGTACTTTTGAGAGAACACGCACTGGGTAGTAGAGCTTCTGTTGAATTACATTCCCAAGGGTGGCAAGTTCCTCACTATTCTCATTGCTCTCTTTTTAATACCAAGTCAATTACCCAGATACCTCTTTAGATTATATAGTAGGTGCTGGACGCTTCTGAAAAATACCCTCTCAGTAAAAGCCAGTCTGACTCTGCAAAAACCAGCCTGCCAGGAAAAATAAATTCTGAAGAACCCATGCTAAAATGCCTCTTCAGAGAATACTCTGTTTTCAGTAAAGAAGAGGATATCAGTGATCCCCATTCAATTCAAGGAGATTAAAAAGGCAATAAGATGATAATCTTAATGTCTTATAGAAATACTATTCTAGGTCTACAGCATCAGTCACAGATTGCAGTAAGAGTAAGATCTTTTGTCTCTGAGAAAATAATATAGAAATAGTTTTTAAAATTGCAGGCACTCAGCAGTGTTCAAAAAAGGTAATTTTTCAGCGGTATTTCCCAACTAATATTTACTGACTTTTTAAATTGTGCTTTTTAATTGAAATTAATGAAATATGAAATTATTGTTTTGAAACATTTTGATAAAGTATTCTTTTAAACAGGGACTGGCAGTTCCTGATATGCTTCATGAAAATGGGGACACGGCAGTATTAATGCCAACTGGTTTTTAAGGAAATAATTAAACACCAATTTTTTTTAGCAAGAACTGTATGTAATTGCATAAGATTTCTGCCCTCTCTGCCTGATAAATTTTAGTTTCATGTTGAAGTATCTGTTAGAACTTCGGTAAAACCCCCAGCAATGAGATACACTTTTGTCTCAAAAATCGTTGAAGCTTGAAGCTTTTTCAGCATCATGGCTAATGTAAGGGAAGTGAGGAAATACGTTCCTTTAATTTCCTCTCCTTTGTGTAAAGGCCAAGGTTTAACAGAGAAAGAAGTATAATTTAGAATTTTAAATATGTAACAGGTAACCAGCAAAATTCCTCTAAAAAAAAGATCTTTAACAACTGCAAACAAATAGCAGAATGTTCAAAGCACTAAAAACTGTATAGAAATGTAAGGATGTTGTAAAACCAGCCCAACAAATTAATTTACACAAATATTGCACGTGATCAGTCCGTTAAATTTACCTGTTACAATTGCACAACATTTCTATATGATAAAATATGAGAGCTGAGCAATCATTTATTCCAGGAATTGCTCAGCATGCAGTAGAAGTACAAGCAGAAGAATGACTTTTACACTGAATAAAACCTCACTGATAAACAAGGCCATTACCCTGGCAATGCAAAAAGTAATTGCAGACAGTTGAAGTTGAGTGGGTGGCCCTGTGGAAGGTTGCTGATAGACTATATATAATGGAGATATTTTTGAGCCTGGAGGTACAAATAATTTTCTTTACTGGTTTCTAGAGAGAGCTGTTTCAAGAGGAGTAGCTAAGATAAAAAGACAACATTATTATTAAACATCATCAAGCTGACAGACACATCTTTGTAAAGATGCAGAGAAATTCTTCATGCCACAGATGATGATTTCTGCTATTTTCAGTTCTCTGCCAAAATGGAATGTTTTGGACCAATGGTTTTCAAACGAAGCAAATGCCTTAGTTTGAACAGGCTTTCTTAAGCTGTGTTTAATGCTACTCAGCCTTCACTGAGAGAGGAACTAGGAAAAAGTACATTTTCTTTTGCTTATCACAAGTCTTGCACTGCTTTTTAATTGTGAAGCTCTAGCACCTCCATATGACACATCCAAAATGATATTCATCTAGGTAGACTTGGTGTCAGGGCTGTTCTATGTGCAACTTTATTGCCCTATGAAACTTTATTGCCATGTCAGCTTCAATTTCAACTAAGGCCAATGTTCAGTGCCTTCTTCATCTCAACCTTCACTATATGTGTCTCCCAGACCTCTGTGCCTAGTGAAAGGCTTAAAGGGTGAGAAAGAACAGTAGTGCAGATAAGCCATGGACTATTTGAGAGAACATGAGCAATAGAAGTTTCAGTGGCTGATAAGCTGCCTCAAAGGATGAAAAGGGAGCTGTCTAATGTTCTTGTAAAGCTTTTCTCTATCATAGCTGAAGAAAATTTGCAAACTGGAGGAGGTTTCTGACACCTGAAGAAGGGCACCTATCTTCAAAACCAGTCAAAAGGAATTACAGGCTGATCAGTCTCACTGCACCTATGGGAAAATAATGGAACAAATCCTCTTGGAGCACATTTCTGGTCAGAAGAGTAAGAAAAATGTGATGAGTAATATACTCAGTATGGATTTGTGATATGTAAATCATGCATAATCATTCCTTACCTATCCCATAGCTTTCTGTGATAAAATGATGGGATTTCTCTATTAGAGGAGAGGAACGGATGTAATTTACCTTGATTTGAGCAAGGCTTTTGACAGTTTCCGACAATATTTTTGTATCCTGAGGTCCTTTCCAATCTCAGTTATCCTATGATCCTGTTCTGTGATCATCCTAAAGCAGATACTGGTGTTCAGTCCACTTACTCCCCCTGAGACTCCACCAGCTGTATTGGCAAGATCTCTATTGAGTGTAATGGGATGGGAACTTAGAAAGCTCCTAGCAACCATATGAACATCTACCAGAGATATCTAAATATTGATGTGTATCTTGATCCAAATACCACCTTTACTGACATAAATTGAGCCTGATTGCATGAGCATTCTCTCATGGACCAAATGTGTATGTCGCACCCTAGGACTTTCAGTGCAACAGCCTTTCCGTCTCACTGGTACTGCTGTAGGTTAGTCACAGTCAGAGAGGCTAGGTCATCATCTTTGGCTTTTTTGGAGCCTGGCCGACAAAGATGAAGATGATCTACAGAAGGATAATGAAAGGAGGTTGATGAGACGCAGAGCAAAAAAGAAACAATGGAAGGGACAGAACTAAATATAGAAGGCAAGGCAGGGACAAAGGAAGGAGATAGCAGAAGCAGAGAGAGTATCTGACAATGTAAGTTTGTGGTTGCAGTGAGGAGGGGTTAGGCGGGATCTGTAGCTACCAGATAACCTAAAATAGACAATGTTGTCTTTAACTTCTGGCACTGTTGTGCTGTCAATGCAATAGCCATGGTGTGCAAAAATTACCTTAATTCATCAATTTGTGCATTTGTATTAAAGTACAGTATGGGAGTAGTAAGCAGAGAGTTAAAGTGCATAGACAGTCATAAGTCTGATATTTTCCAAATGCAGTGTGTTTGCTGTTATACTCGTCATCTTCTGATGATATTGGTTTTGCAGTTTGGATTGATGAAGTCTTGCAGCAAGAGTTGTGCCTCACCTAACTCTCTGAAAGTCATCCAAGTGAATAGTGGATCTGCTTGGGAAACAGGTCAATATGCTCATTGGCATAAGTTTTAACAATAAAGTAGTTCAAATATTGGTATTAAGATAAAACCCTCACTAAAGGAATTTTAGTTCCACTTGGTTTAATATGAAAGAAATTACGCTGCTATTGCTAAAAGCCCAAAACCCTGCTCTCTTAAACAGCAGGGAAAAAAAGATGTTTACCTCCCTTCATCAGGCTCAGGCTGTCCACAGTACAGACCCATTTCTCCAAAGGACATGAGACAGATTAACACTGAAGATGATAACCCACTCCTCAAAAACCACCACACTCCATTATGCAGTGAGGAAGAACAGGAAGATGGAATTGGAGAAAATAAATACGGAAAATTGACCTGAAGGACTGAATGTGGTAAATCCCAAATCCACAGTCTTCTGAATTATTTATCCAAGCACACATTTGCACACTTGCTAAATCCAGATTTTGTCAACTGGGAGATCTGATCTATGAAAGTCATTTATTAACAAGAGGCAAAAAGAACCAATCCTATACACCGAGTAATACAGTTACTCAATTACAGTTCTTATTATCCAGTGCCCTAAACAGGAGAAAGCATGAAATTGAATTAGTGATTAAAATCAAACTCTCTCATATGCAAATATCAAGCAATTGTTGAACACAAAATTTATGATCAGTAACTTCAAATACAACAGGTAGCTGAAGAAGAATCACTTCTTACAATTCTGAATTGTAGTAACAATGAATATGTCAAAAAGGCTGAGAAAAGCTTTCTTCTACCAGAAAACTGACTTAAAAATAAATGACTGATAGAGATTGAATTGAAAAATAATTGCAGTTAAGTAGTTTAATATGACTAAAGACAATATATTCTTCAGTTTTAGAATTATCTACTTATGCACTATTATGAGAAGACAAATTGGATCCAAAAGCTGGTTTTCAACATTGGTAACATTTATCTAAAAAGAAAAAATCCCTAAGGTCAAAATAGCATTAATAATTGTATGTGGGTTAAGCTTCTGTAGGGGAATTCCACAAAGGATTAACATTTAAAATACACCAGTCTTTCAAATTCTGGATGTGTAATTTATGGTGATATGGTAGATGAACTAAAAAAACCCACGTATTAAATACATTCTTGATTATTCATTATTTTTTTTTTTGCACTGTTAATAAGTGTGAGCACCTGGTTTGAGACAATTTGTTCAGCCACCTTATCTCCAACCTCCTGTTATTATGAACAATATTTCCCTTGAAGTTTTTCAGGAAGTGAAATGCTGGGATTGGAAATCTCCAGAAATGGATTGACAAAAAATTATAATCTGAGCAACAAAACATAGAAGCTTCATGTGTGTCTATGCTGAATCCTTATATAGACTCATCAATCAAAATATATCTAGTGGATTTGCTGGCCTGAGACTGTTCTTCCTAGAAATTTAATACCATTCCAGAGATGGATTTTAAGAAGAAAAAGTACAATCAAGTTAATTAATCAAATATTTCTAATGTAGCGGGTAAAGAAAAAAGGCCAGTAAAATTCAGCTTCATATGAAGCTGTCCAGATATATATCCTAACAGTGTAATTATGGGAGACAAAAGTATAAATATTGGAGATGATACCATCTGGGTGGGATACCGGTGCCCCAGCTGGATTGTCCTAATTAGGAAAAAATTTTTCCTTATATCCAGTCTGAAGGTCTCTTGTTCCAAATTATGCACATAAAAGTATAAGGAAGTGAGGAACAACATTCACCTGTTGCTATATTTGAATACAGATCTGGACTTCACGTTAGAACAGGGCAAAAAGCTATTTTCTCATTTAAATTCCTCTACCAAACTGGGACGAAAAACAAGAACATCAAAGAGACCAAAAGGAAACAAACAATCCCCCTCCCCAATAAATACAGCTTGAAAGCAGTGGAAATGCTTCCTCTTAGATGTTGATCTTTTTCATTGAAGATCTTACTTTTTACTGCAGTGACATTTCAGAAAGTATTTCTGAAGTGAAAAAACCCCAGAGCATTTCATTTTGAAGATACTGAAAAAAGATATTAAACAAACGTCAACTCTTTTTGATTTGGAAAAAACACTGAAAGCAATTCTTTGTCATAAAAAAGTCTAGTTTTGACAAACTGGCATTTTCAAACTTAAAAAAAAGATTTTTCTTGTAAATCACATTCAGGTCTACACATCTCCAGCACGCATTGCAATGAACTGATTCTTGTGTGATTATAAATGTGCATTAGGAAAGAAAACAGCCATGGGCTGACAGCCAGATGGCCTCCTATGATCTTTTTATTTCTTGCTACGGAATTCTAAATGTGGAAATAAACAAAATAAAGACCAGCAAAAGGAGTTCTTACATTCTAATATCCCTTTCAAGGAGTTTTGAAAATAATATGACAGAATCAACTACTAGAATTGTTCTCTATTAAATAAAGCCTAAGTTATTCCAATTATTTTTTTCAAAATATATATTCAACCACACATCTATTACTAAGTGCATTTCATTTGTGCAAGATGACACCACAACTTGAAGAATTATGAACTGAGAGCTTAATCAGCCATCTAAGTACTTGAAATTATAATTTGTAAGTATAATGAATTAAATTTTTCTCCTTACTCACACCTTCATGCCTCCAATAACTGCGGTGCTCAAGTGGAAATGGGAGCCACATGCGGCCTTGTATTCCAAGAGCAGTCTGCAATTCACACCCGATTGCAGAAGTGCCTGTGTTATCTATCTCAGAGTGAGCTGGCTTCCTTCTGCCATGTGCAGTTTGGTAAAACATCAAACATCTTGGCAAAACAGCAGCTAGAGTGTTTTTGAAAAGGAAACCTGGGCCCAAAAATTCTGTTAATTTTGCATTCTCCTGACCTTGAATCTCCAAGAAACAGGTCAAAATACCCCAAACACAAATTTTAGAGTTGCCCAAATATAACGTCGATGAGGTGGCTTCGCAATCATTTATTTGTCAAAGATCTGCACTTCAGACCCGCTGAACCCCAAAGCAGACCCTCTTCCTTGGCAGGAATGGGAAGGGGCTGGTATAAGGCCAACGGTTTCCTCCCTTGAGCCACCGAGTGCTTAGCTCTTTGCCATTCTCTTTCTACATGTGCAGTTTATAAAATTTGACTGCCCAGGAAAATTGGATGTCAGTGGCTATTGCGCTGCATATTTTCCTTCTTTCTGCAGATGGAAATTTCGTATCTGTCTGATGCACAAAATGGCAGGCAGGGCGGTGTGCTATCAGAACCGGCAGGCTGGAGGAGCTGAGGGTGTCTCATCATATGCCACTTTGGAGAAGAGAGAAATGGCACACAATGGAGCAGTTAAAAGGCTATTTTCACATAAAGAACTCAGAAAAAGAAATCTGGCTGACAACAAAAGGAATGGAGGTAGGAGGGAACACCAGTCAGTCTCCAAAGACACATATTATCTTCCAGGCAAATACAGCTTAAAAGAAGGAGGGGACAGAAGACCAGAGCTTGCTGGGGAAGAGACAGAAGACCAGAGCTTGCTAAGAGCAGAGTAGATGGCTCAGGCAGCGTGAAGGCAACACCACTCTGTCACCAAATGGCTCACAGGAGGAGAATTTACAAGGTATTTTTAAATTATGCCCTCACATTTATTTGTCACAGACATGTGATAAAATAAGATTAAACCTTCTTTACTAGTGATGCTTTGTTGTCATTTATCTATGTGCTTATACAGCACAGCTGACACGGCTCCATAAACAATGTTCTGTAGCCAACTATGGTGGTGATGAAGCTGTAAAATGTGTGTCAAAGCAACAGGTGAATTATGTTTTTAAAACCGGTAAATCTTTTCTGCTGAGTTTGAATTCAGAACAGGTTTCTTCTTATTGTCATTGTTAATCATAGAACCATAGAACCATTAGATTGGAAAAGACCATAGAGATCGGCAACTTCAACCATACCTCTCTACTACTAAATTGTGTCCCCAAGCACCTCATCTACCTGTCTTCTGAACACTTCCAGGGATGGTGAATCAACCGCCTCACTGGACAGCCTGTGAAAGTGCTTGATAACCCTTCCCATGAAGAAATTTTTCCTCATGTCCAATCTAAACTTCCACTGATGCAGCTTACAGCCTTTCCCTCTTATCTTATCACCTGTCACTTGGGAGAAGAGACCAACACCCACCACTCTACAACCTCCTTTCAGGTAGTTGTAGACAGTGATAAGGTCTCCCCTCAGCCTCCTCTTCTCCAGGCTAAACAACCCCAGTTCCCACAGCTGCTCCTCGTAAGACCTGTTCTCCAGCCCCTTCACCAGCTTTGTTGCTCTTCTCTGGACACACACCAGGACCTCAATGTCCTTCTTGTGGTGAGGGGCCCAGAAATGAACACAGTTTTCGAGGTGCGGTCTCACCAGTGCCAAGTACAGAGGGAGAATAATCTCCCTGGATCTGCTGGCCATGCCATTTCTGATACAAGACAAGATGCTGTTGGCCTTCTTGGCCACCTGGGCACACTGCTGGCTCATGTTTAGTCACTGTCAACCAACACCCCCAGGTCCTTCTCCTCCAGGCAGCTTTCCAGCCACTATTCTCCAAGCCTGTGGCACTGCATAGGGTTGTTGTGTCCTAAATGCAGGACTCTGCACTTGGCCTTGTTAAACCTCATCCCACTGGCCTTAGCCCAGTGGTCCAGACTGTTCAGATCCCTTTGGAGAGCCTCCCGACCCTCCAACAGATCAACACTTCCACACAGTTTAGTGTCATCTGCAACCTTGCTAAGGATGCACTTGATCCCCTCATCCAGGTCGTTGATAAAGATATTGAACAGCACTGAGCCCTGGGAGACACCATTTGTGACCAGCCTCCAGCTGGATTTAACTCAATTTACCACCATTCCTTGGGCCTGGGCAACCAGCCAGTTTTCAACTCAGCAGAGAGTGTGCTTCTCCAGGCCAGTGGCAGCCAGTTTCTCAAGTAGGTTACTGTGAGATACTGTGCCAAGGGCTTTGCTAAAGCTCAAGTACAATACATTCACAGCCTTTCCCTTATCCATCAAGCAGGTCACCTTGTCATAGAAGGTGATCAGGGTAGTTTGGCAGGACCTGTCTTTCAGAAACCCGCGCTGAGTGGGTGTGATACCCGGTTGCCTTGCGTGTGCTGTGAGATGGCATCCAAGATGATCTGCCAGGACTGCTGGTAGATGATAGAAAGAGGTAATATTAAGATAATATTAGCATTATCTTTGTGACTGTGATATATAGAGATTGTCATAGAATAAAATATGTCCCTTGCCCCACAAATTAAATGTAAGACAGGATAATATTAATAACACCATAGAGGTGAAGACGTGAAAGAAGTGCTAATTTGCAAGACAGGAGTGGATATCACACCAAAAAGCACAAGCTTTTCCAATGTTTTTTTAAGTTATTATGTGAAAGAAAGTAAGGAGGAAGATTCTGAATGACAGCAGGTTGGAGTAGATGATGTTTATGGCTTTACCTCCCCAGCATGTTTGAAAATGGAAGAGAGTCTTCACTAATGTGTTTGGAATTTATCAAGCATGAGACTGGAGACTGCAGAGCAATCAAAGATAGCAGTGGTCTTTGAAGAACTGAATGACAGGTGACTGGCAGTGTAGAGACTGGCCATAAAGGCTTTGAAAATATACATGTCATTTAAATTTAGTGAGATGGAGAAGTAGGATGCAAAGACACGGAAATAATAGGTAAGTGGTAGTGGTCTGAACAGATAAGGAGGAAAATGTGTTTATCAAAGCTGGAGGAAAATATGTTGCAATGACTAAGAGGAGCTGATGATGAGAATTGTAAAAGAGATGCAGCTGCATGGATGGACTGCAAGTGTGACACCTATGCAATTCTGCTCAGGGTGAACTTTGGGAAGCCAGGAGACACAGAGAAGCTGCATATGAAGTTGACGACAGAGCTAATGACCCAGGAATGGGTACTACCCAGAAGGACTAATATCAAAAGAAGAAGGGGTTGATGAACCACTCTGGTAAGTGTAAGTAATTGTTGGACATCCGTGAGGAGGTGTCAGAGAAACAGGCTGAGATCTTAGTGTGTACCAACAGAGGAAGTCTGGTGAGAGACACAGGCTGTCTCCTTAGGAACTGGAAGAAGAGTCAAGTGAAGTCAGTCAAGACAAAGAATATCACGATCAATGATGTCAAAGGAGACAACAGGTCAGGAAGGATATTCCTGTGACATAGATGATGAGCCTCTCTGTGAAGAGGTTACCGAGGGGATAGATGTGAGAGCTTAAGGAAACAGTGTAAAAGATGGAAACTACCTTCAAAGTAAGACGCAATCAAAATGAAGGATTGAAGTTCTTGCCAAGGGGTAGGGCAAGGGGCAGTAGTTGGAAGAGGCAGGTGAAATCGAAAGGAATATTTCAAGATGGACAAGATGGAAAGTTTTCTGCATAGTGAGGAAACAGTCCAGAGAAGAGTGTGAAGACAAGAGGATATGTAAATAAAAGGGTAAGAAGAGTTCTGGGGAGACTAGCAAGGGCTTCCCAGGAGAAGTGAATGTTAGCATTGTCTTAGGTACACTACTCTGTCTCAGTAACACATTACTCACGGGTTTGTGAGCTGACTAACATGACTGTTACCCAGTTTTCCTCCTGCAGAGCAGAAAGAATCAGAGAAATATAAAAGAAATGTAAACGGAGAGTTGTGTTAACTCTCTATTCTGATTCAAAGAGAAAGTGTAGTGATGGAAGATGATTGTAGAGGAAGGCAGAATCAGTAGATTTGTTTGCTTGTCACAATTTAAAGGTCGTCCGTAACACTGGGTTGCCAGAATAGATCCTATATTCGAAGAACTGAAATGTCGAAGTGACACTTTTAAAGGCACTTGATGGAAATGACAATGTCTTCTGTGAGATGCAGTGCTGAGTACCATCACTCTGCTGTCGACTTTATAAAATAAAATATTTGGAAAAGATGAAAAGAGGGCTTGGATACTTGGCTATGGCTCTCAAGTTATATAAAGGCATAGCTCTCTTGCCCTTGGACATCCAGTGGTGCTATGATAAAGTTAGTCGGCGATTCAACACTGACTTCCAAAAAAATTTCTTCCCCGTCATCTAAAATAATGTCCATGTTTTACCCAATGACTGGTAGATAGATCCAGACAACAGTACTGATCAATCTATTTCAAGCTGGGGTGAGCTTTGACTCCATGCTGACCTCTGTATCATCAGCCCTGGGTCCCTGACTAAACAGGAGGCTACCAAAGCAGTCCCTTATATCCATTAAATTCAAAAAGATTCCGGACAAGTTTGCTTGCACTACTATCATTTATTGTAAAGCACTCTCCATCTTCTTCTTCCCTAAATTTAGACACCTAATTGGCCTTTCTGGAGTGCCTATTCCTGTCATTTGGTCAAAAACGGAGCATACATAGACACCCATCTTTTAGATTCTCATTTTGGAGTAGGGTAATTAAACTGATGGGTGGGATTCCTTTTTTTCATCCATAGATATCTCTGGCAGAGACCTTTGTGAACTAATTACATTAGACTCCTTTTGTGCTCACTGGGGAGAAATAAGGACATAATTAATTTGACCTATTTTGGCCTAATCTCATTTGAATAAGACAAATTGTGTCCTAGATGTGCTTATTAAGGGATCTTATGGTAACAAGCTCAAATATGATACTCCTGTTTTGGATGTCTTAAAGTGTCAATATTTAATCTGTAAATAAATCTACCCTGTAGCTGGATTTTAGAGATTCATTAGGTCACTGGCAAGATCTGCTTTACTCTAACAGCCTGGGTGTTCTAAAGAGCATTGTGATCACATATGTGTTGTCTACCACGGGCTGGCACTGGGCACAGTGAACTTCTTGGGCATCCCTCTGTGCCACCCCACAGCAGGTCCAGCTTAGAAGATGGAAGTTGAGGGCACAGTCTCCACAGCTGGGGACAGCTGCTACAGGAAAGTATGTGGTGACCCCGTGCCTGATCACAAGGGGTTTGATTAGCATTTGCAGGATCTTCACTATTCATTCGCACAGCCCTGCAGTAGTTCTTACTAATCAAATGGGAAGTGCTGTTTCCCCACAGCGTTTAGCATGCCTGGCCCAGTGAGGTAACGGAAGGTCTCTGGCATGAAAGAGAGGAGAAAATGAAGCAGGCATTTCCTAATGCAGCTCTGTTGGCTGCAATGGAACCACTCCAAGAGACACTTGGTCTGTTCCCAATTCACTCCCCTCCCACCAGCTGCGATGGAGATGCCGCCTTGTCAGCCACTCTGTCTCTGTTGTTTGTTCAGCTGCCAAGGAGCAGAAACCTACAGCACGGCAGCAGCAGTGATCACCCTTCACTTTTTTTCTTTAAATCAATTACCATTTTGTGCCTACAAGGCAAAATTAAGAACTCCAGCTACCAGGGAATGCAAGCTGGAAAAAGTAATGTATATATTAAACTGTAAGACTTAAGCCTGAAGCAGAGAATTGAAGCTGCACTTAGGAGATCTCTGTCTCACAGCGGACACGGGTGTTGATCTGGGCCCCTTTTCTGTGTTTTCGCTCCTTGTGTAATTTTAGGCTTTTATACAGTGAGAAAACAAGAGTGGCCTCGTATGGAAGGACTTCTCTGGAGTATAGGGAACCATTTTGGGAAAAGCAGAGGTTTTTAGAGAGCTGAACAGTTGCATTCATCATAGAAGTCTCCAGGGAAGAGCTCTTTAGTTGAAGTAAATTGAAGTAAAGTACATACTTTTAGTGGGATATCTGTACAGTTAAATTATAGTAAGCAACTCCTTCTTAATTACTTCTAGTTTTTGCTGCTGAGTTTAATGGAAATATGTTAAAAAGGAAATGGTTGACTGTGAGAGAAAAGAAAAGAAACCCTCTTTTTACTTTGAGATAACCCAAGCCAATAGGGAAAACTTTTTGGTGTTTCTTACCATTTCTATGCCATATTTTTACATGTCATGACCTATATTTAGCAATCAGAGAGTTAAGATTAATTTCCTCAAACTCACACTTAGCAGAAAGCCTGCTTTGTTTCCAGATGGATTGGTCCCCTACACTAGGTCATTGCCCATGCTGAGGAGGAGGGCAGGAATAAGTTGTAGGTTACAGCTGGGAAGAGGAGCTAGCCTTTTTTTTACCACGGTTAGTTGACATTGTTGGTAAAACTACACCCTCATGGGGTTGTCTCATGAAATACTAGGCCAACCTAAACAGGGCTGCCACCCTTCAATAAGTGTTTCTTCTCAAAACTGCCCACTACACCATGAACTGTGGGAGCACCAGTCCTGGTGTGTGGGAGATGATGGGGACAGGGAGTAGGAAGGGAGGCTGGCAAATAGGTGAAGAGTAGCCCTAGAGTCATAGAGTCACTGAGGTTGGAAAATACCTTTGAGGTCATTGGGTCTAATTGTTACACACCATGTTTCTGCCTAGTTTCAAAGCAGTACCTTTTGTGTGTTAGACACGTGTGACAACCACCACACTCTGGAAACTCCAGCTAAAAGGGTTAAATTGCAGAGGAAGTGTGCTTCTGTGTAATTTGAGGGTTGTGCTCTGATTTGGAGACATGCACGAATGGGAAATTATTACCATGATGTGGAAGAGCTTCATTCAGAGATTTTTTGCTTTACTTTGTTTCGCATGTCTCCAGCTCTGAGGACATTTTTCTGTGGAAAAATGACCAAGTTTGCTTTCATCATAATTAGAAATACCACTAGATCTTAAACAAATTCTGAATTTCCAAATGTAGTTCTGGTCACTATTCCTGTTTTTCATTTTCCTCTCTTCTCATTATTTTAAAAACAATAGACAAAGTGTTAAGAAAGTAACCTGTGATTTGTTTAGCCTCCTCTTCCCAAACCTGAAGTCAAAGTCTAGCCCTATTCCTCAAACCTACTTTCTTTCTTAAATCGCTTGAAGTTGAAGCAGTAAAACACGTAGACTTCAGTGTGCACCTTCCCCAGGCCATCCTGGGTGTTCATGTGTGTTTGTGTGTGTGGGTGTTAATGAGCACAGCAGGCTGTCAAGCAGTGTCAGGGTACCCCCACTGGCCTTGATTTGCTAACTCAGGTACCAAGGACGGTGCGACTGCACTGCAGAGGACAAGTTATTCTCACTGATCACATAACAACCACATTGTTGAAGTCTACTATTAGTAACTGTGATTAATGACACTACATTTTATTTGTGCTATGAAGAGTTTGGGGATTGAGGGAGAGGAAGGTGGTAGGAAGGGTCAGGAGTCATGGCTAGGAAAACATTTAGGAACTGCCTGAAAGGAGAGGCTCGGTGGATTTCACAGCTGGCTTCTCTGAGCCCTTAGTTTCATTACATTAAAAGGAAACTCGGAGAGAAAGGGGCTTTTCCAATTCAATGGCTGCTTTGGAGAAGATATGCATGACCTTCAGATATTGTTTTAGTTCCCTAAGAACATAGATGAGAGAGCATAAGGGTTACTACATGATAACAAGCGATGACAGAACTCCCCCATCACAAGGGCAAGTATAAGACTGAAGGAAAAAGCCTCAAAATTGCCCTCACCCCTGCAAGTTTGTCCCTTACCAACATCATTACATTTCATTTCAGCAGGCTGATTTTTTTAGCTTGAAATTAAGAATACAAGTAGATCTTTTTTAAATAAGCTTGTCTGAAAGTTGTTATTCGTACACTAGTGGTTGATGGGGCTTCTGGGGACACAGAAGCAACCTAATAGGAAAAGCTCTGCACTAGAAAATGAATAGCATGATGGATAGGATTTAAAGTGCTGCCCAGACAGGTATACATAAGCCTTCCTGGAATCCTTTATTTACAAGGAGCATTTCCACTCTCTCTGGTGGAAGAATATTTGCAGTTTCACTAAGATGTTCTTGTAAGCTGCTCTCATCGCTTTCATTAGTGAAGCTGTAAGTAAATGAGGTGGGTGCCTTTAGCACAATGGTGGTATGTTCCCTCAGAGCACAGGATGCTTGGCTAAAGCTACAGTATAGACCAAGACCTTTCATCATGTGCCTTTCTGTGCAATAACTGTATACTAATGTACATTCTTTTCAAATCTAATTTTCAAGTCTTTTACCTGTATAGATATTTGAATCATGACTATATAAGCCAAAAATCTCCTGGGTTTGTATACTTAAGATAGGGTTTGATTACTTAGCTTACCATTGTTATCGCTGATCCTGAAGGAAAATTGTCAGGAAAACCACATTTGGTACAAAAGGTATAGGTAAGTATCACTATAACAAGGTAACTACCCATTTATTTAACTCTACCCATATTTTGGATGTGTCTTCCAGAAAGGCAGAACCTAATAATTTCAGATTACCAGTGTTTACCAGTGATGTACATTTGCATTTACATTGAATATACATTTACATTTAAAAGTAACGGAGATTGCCGTACTGTAGTGTGGCATGGTTTCCAACTAAAAGAGGAAAAAAATGTTACGGACAGTCAATACCTTTTAGTACACCAGCTGAGCAGACTGGAAAGGACAGTCTCTCAGGTGTACAAGCTTTTATTCAAGCAAGCTGTGCAAATCTCATATGCCCAAAAGTCTTTCTGGGTTTGGTAGCTGCAATTGATTGATCTAAGATATCACCACACCTTACAAGGAATAAAGGAACTAGCAACACTTTTGGAAGGCATGCAGTTATACAGGTACTTTGGGTCATTTTCTTCAGGAGCAAAGTTGATACCTTGAGCAGGGAACTGGCAAAACATAACCTTCAAATAATCTCATTTAAAGATGCTAGAACCAGACTTTCTTATCAAGGTGGGAAAGTTAATATAAACACTAGGGCGAGGTCTTGAGAACACCAGCAACAGTCTTGAGGAGGTGGCCCTCCTCTTGGCCTCTCTGGTACCCTTGCAGGTCTTCAGCTTTGATGGATAACCAGCATTCCACAAAAGGCAAAGGCATGAGGTTCCTCATGGCACCTGCAGGGCAAGCCAAGCTTATTTTTTCTCATTCAACTTGGAAAAGCAGGAGTTCCTCCTGTGAGAATGACAAGCCTGCAGATGGCATGGCAGCAAAAGTTAATGGGAAATGGATAAGTTCAGGAGAGGCTGAAGTTCAGGTGGAAGTTCAGAAGAACCAGAGGAGTTTCATTGTAGAGCACTTCTAATGAAAAGAAAAAAAAATAACTGAATGCTTGGAAAGCTGGAGACAAAACAAGCTGTAAGACTTGGTTTTTTTCAACTTTGTTGTTTTTGTGAGGTGGTAGCTGATGGTACTCAAGGAATAGGGGCCTATAGCCAATTGTTATCTGTCTTTGCAACTCAGAGGGTAAAATTCTGTTACAACATATTTGATAAACTGTATTTTCTGTGACAGATGAACATGTAAATAAAACAACTATAAGGCCATGAAAAATAATGAAGTACAAACTTTGAAATTATTTCGTCATACTTTTTTAGCTTCTGGAGAAAAAGAGCAACTTTTAAGGAATATCAGAAGAAAAAGACCTAGAAAATGAACTCTTACAGTAAGCTAATCTCTCCTGACACACCAACAGGTTTAGCAATTTAAATGCAGGTCTAGTCACTGTGATCACTAAAGCCATTGGTGGGAAAAGGGACTGCTATGAGCTGATAGAAACGTTGTTCTTGACCTCGCAGTTATGGCTTCATTAGGTTGGTTCAACATATAAGTTATTGCACATTGGTCTTTTGCAATGTTGATGTTTACTCAAAGCCGTATGAGCCCTGCAGCAGCAGCAGAGCACCAGCACATTGGCCTTGCAGGGCTGCTTTCCAAATTACTCACCTCTGCTCCCTGGGCTTACACGTGCTCTGCTGCTTTGTGTTAATATCAAGGAAGTAGCATTTGTTTCATACTACATCTGGACCCCTTTTCTACCTCTGAATTGTCTCCAAGTATCTGCTCTGTGTCCAGCCCTGGTACATCAGTATTGCCTGACTACAATCCCTGCTTCTGCCTGTCCATGTCCTGAGATACCCATATCCCATGTTACTGTGGTCTGTCACTACAAACTTCCAAAACTCAAAGCTTTCTAGCAACTCCTAACACCTTCCTTTCCCTCATCGCTGGTGCTGTCACTGCTTTGTCCCAGGTTGTTCCTATTCACATACCAAATTTCCAGCTTGGAGCCTGAGCAAAATAAAGGCCAAGACCCCATCCCCTTGCAAAGGAGTGGCAGATAGGTAAAGAAAGTTAGAAGCTGAGGGAAGTGAGAGAAGGTTTGAATAACTAGAGCAAAACATGTAGTCCTGTGGGCAGCAGAAGAAATTATTAACTGAGCTTATCAAGGATTTACGTTTTGAGGAAGGTATTCCTGTGTGGATGCTCTGGTTTCTAATCAGAGTTGAACTCATACAACAGTCCTTCTGCTTCTGAAATCTTTAAAAGTAACCCTTCACTTAGCTGCCTGTTTTCATGAGATACAGGGAAATGTAATGTCCTTAGGAACTCCACTCCTCTTTCCCAAGTGGCCAAAATGAGCCAATTCCTTCGAAATGTATTACCCAGAAAAGGCAGACATATGTTGAGAACACTACGATGCTCGTCATGATTTCTGAGGAAAGTGGGCTAAAAATAAACTGCTTTTTGCTGCATTTGGATATTTTCCTCTAGGAAATGTGGTCCATGATGTCTCAACATTCTCCTTTTGCGTTTACTATGATTCATCTCGTCTTTACAGTGTCCTGCATGGATTTACACTCCCATGTAGCTAATGAATGGCACCTGTCTTTCGTAATCCAGTCTCCACAGAGGTTTAATGAATATTTGGAGTAGAGTTCAGACCTTTTTTATTACATTTCTGAGAGGATACCATTCTCTACTAGTAAAATGGTTCATACTGTATGTCCAGTATGCATAACCTAGACTATGAACTTGCTGACATATATGTATATTAGGAAAGAAGAGTACATGAGAGACAGTGAGCATGGCTCAGTGAGTTGTATGAACAATTAGTTCAGCGGGAAATACAGTCTTAGTAAGTTACTGACAAGAGGCAAAATTTATGGGAGAGTGAAAATATGTAAGGAGCAAGTGACAGGGGGAAGGCAGTGAGATAGATCTTTGAGAGTGTTTACCTTCATTCTTCATCTGGGAGATATCCCATTTCCACAACTCATCTGCTTTTCCCAGGAATATATAAACTGTGTTTGATAGCAACAAGTAGAGAGTAATTGCCTTTTTTTGCAGCACATCAATAATAAGCATTTCTAAACATGTCATTGTACAAAGCTGTTATTGTATAAAACAATTAATAACATCAGTCACATACATTTACATTCATTCTTATGTCATAGGAAATAACAATGGAAGTGTCTGCAATGCAGGCAACTGCTGTGGCAGAACAGAGGTGCTCTAGCTCAAGTCATATAATCCAGTTGAGGTAGCAGTCCAGCACCACTACAAAGGGCTCAGAGAAAACGAGAACTCATTAACATCCCAGCTTCCCTCTGTGAAGTGTGAGGTAAGTTCAAAACAGTTGAAAAAAAGACCCAAGCAGTAGTATAAATTTACTGTGGTCTGTCTACAAGGCACTGCAGCATAATCAATGTAGGTTCTTGGCAGCTCTTCTTCCAGCGCTTAAAGGGAGCCTATAGGAAAGCTAGGGAGGGGATCTTTACCAAGGAGTGTAGTGATGGGAAGAGGGGTAATGGTTTTAATTTGTAAAGGGGGTGGTTTAGATTAGATATTAGGAAAGAAATATTTTACCATGAGGGTGATGAGGCATTGGAACAGGTTGTCCAGAGAAGTCATGGATGCCCCATCCCTGAAGGGTGCTCAAGACCAGGGTGGGTGAGGCTATGAGTAACCTGATCTAGTGGAAAGTATCCCTGCTCGTGATTCTATGATCCTATGATTCTATGATAAACCAGACAGCTTGAAACATTGGCCAACCAACCTGAGTTTGAAAGGACAAAACTCCCAAGGTGAAGGCAGGGGAATTTTAGGGTTGGCTTTGCCTTGTTCAAGATTAAGCAATTAACAGTGCTGTGTTTAGGCTCAAGTAATCATTTGTGGCATGATTAATTTGTCTCCATATAAACATGAATATTATGTTAGACACCTTAAGTTATCTTGTCTGACCTCCTGTGGCTGCTTCTAGGAAATACGGATCACCTGTAGTATCAGACCTCTCAGTTTTGTGCAGGTGCATCCCATTCCTATGATCACTCCAGTAAATGAGGGCAGAAAGACATCTTCGATGTGGGAGTAATCCCTTGGTAGAATTGGTGTCTGATGCATGGGTCAAGTGTACAGTCACAGACATCCATTGCTACTTAAGATGGCTGAGAATAAGCTTATATCCTCATAAGGCTGGTAGATATGACATGAGGTCTGTATCCTGCTGGAGTGGCAACTGGATTCTTAGAGGCATCCTAGGAAATTTCAAATTGCACCAAAACCCCTGTGTCTAAAGAACTGAGCTGTTCCCAGAGAGGAATTGGATGAGTTGCTGCAGCAGATGGAGAGGGAGACTGGTTTAGAAGGGTTTTGGATGTCTGAAGTTAGGTGAGATGAATCCCTGTGCAATTGGGAATGAAAAGTTTGAGGGCAGTAGTGTAAATGCTGGAAACAGCACACAGTATGTGTGCAACCATAGCAAGCCTCAGCGCCACAACTGCCTTCAGCCTTCGAACTCCTTCATTTAGCATGAACTACTGGCCAAATAACACACCTCACCCAGTGAGCTAAGCATAAAAGACAACAGTTGTGCCTTCAGTTGCACACACAAACTCAGGGACAAAGCGTAAAGGAAGGGAGAATTGGGTTGGAAAAGATCAAATCATTTCACTAATGAGGCCACTCCTCCACTAACTACATTAATTGTTCCGTTGTTGGGATCAGAACTGATCTGAGGGACTACGTATGACAAAGTTCCTAACAGCGTCAATGAAATGAAATTTGGATGCTTTGGGCTCTGAAATCTTTTGTTTCCCCATAAAAATATGTCATCAGGCAGCCTACGGGGGACAACTTCACACTCAAGTAGGTGATAATAATGAGTCATGTAGTATCTCTGCTACAATTCTCAGGAGTATATGCACTATAATTATTTAATTTTTGTAATCATTCTGTTTGTATTGTTGCCGTACTATGCTGGGCTGCTACCTCAACAGCACCCTGAACTAAGCAAAAGCTGTCCCTCTGGTCTTCATTTGGAAGGAAGCCACTAGGAGATGTCTGACTCAGTAAAAATATTGTCTCTAATCCAGTAACTGAACCGATGTCCTAATGTGACACGGTCCAGTCAAAATTCCTTTCTGTGGTATCTATCGACCATCTTCAAGAATCTGCTGTCTTTAACATGCACATACCTCCAGATTTACTTAATGTCTACAATATGCTTCTTCCTCTTGAAATGAGGACATTAGTGCAGACTTGAGCATGGTTCAATGGTGAGATCCCAGCTTTGTACAACATGAAACTGTTTGTTTATTGCTCTGACCATGCATTTTGGAGAGAGTTAAGGGTAGAGGGACCAGCAGCAGGCCTGATGGAGGAAAATGCCATCAGCTCAGATTTCCCATGTAACCAGCAAAGTCAAAATGAGTGAAGGAAAGAAAAGAGAGTCAAGGAGACTTGGTGAAAACAAAATGCATTTTTCTACCTGAACCCAGATTTGTGCAAGTGAAGCTGGAAATTCCAATTCCAAGTGTTTTGTGTCATCTTCACTCCTTGGAGGCTGTTTGCTGAAGCCAACTGTAGTGCTCTATGTTAATTTACATCACAGCAATGACACTCTCCCCAGCATAAAATCATTCTGCAATGTCAGGTGGATGCCATAATTGCATTAATTTCTAGCCTAAGTAGCTTCTTTTGTATTTGAGTGTGCCACTCACTACTTTGGCACTCCTTCAGAAACAGGGATGAGACTTCTGCATTTGATTCTATATGCCTACAGCACCTCAGGTCTCCTTTGGGATAAAGATCCTGCTGAAAGTCACTATGTATTTATTATTTCATTATATATTGATCATGTCTAGTTATCCACAGAACTCTGATGCATGTCACGAGGCCGAGAGGTATGTCCCTGTGATCGTACCTGTCAGAAACATCCAGTTCACAGCTGTCATATAGTATATGCCATCTGCTTAGAGAACTGAGTACTGAGCTATACAAGAGCAAAGAAAAGGACAAGCAAAAGTCAGCAAGCTCTAGGGGAGAGACAGAGCTTGGAAGAATTTTCCCTTTTATGCATGTGTATGATACAGGAATACGAAGAATCATCTTACCCTGTCCACCTAAACTGCAGATCATGCTTTCATACCTTAAAGAATTTCATGCATGCTTGTATCCATCTCTCTTCTTGAAAAATCTGGAATTTTAGGGTGAGCAATTTATTTACTCTTCCTATTTTTTTTTTTTACCTTTCCTAAGCAGATCTAGTCAAAGGACTCCTGCAATTTGTCCTTCAGTGACAGGACTGAAGTAATGGTACAAAAAAAAAAATCTCAGAGAAGCTACCTGCTATTACTTGTTAAAACCAAGAAACTTCTTGGAAGAGTTAACCACAAAATGCCATTTTCTTATGGCTTTTGTTTACAAAATGGTGCTTGGGATGGGCTCAGCAGATGTCAGGCATATGCAGAAGTGGTTGGTCACAGCATTGAGGCCACTTTCTGTGACAGCTTACAACAGCACCACTATTAGCATCACTATTAGCACCATGGCAGCACTGATACAGTACAGGATCCACATGGAGTATTACACGTTGCTTGTCGAAAGTGCTTCTAACTCCTTGAATGAGATTGAGCAGAGGGAATTTGAGAAAGGTTTCGCATAAATGTGAAGATACTTTCCTTTGAGAAACAAGATTGGGTTGGAAACATGTTCTCCCTCATGTCAGAAAGTGACATTAAAATATAAGTCAAAATAAAGACAAAAACCTGAGAATTTATGACATTAACTTTCAGATAAATTTTACTTTATAATTGTTACGTATATCATTATTGCAATTAGTTGAACTTCTGACAAAAATAAGTCTTCTGGATTTTATTTTCCTTTTTGTGTCAGAAATATCTGACATTGGGACTACATAAAATCTCCTTTCACAGAGGAAATTAATAGATATTGACCTTCGTTCCTAAACATCATTGCTTTAGCCAAATCAGAATTTTCTGACGAAAATTTTTCATTGAAAACTTTTCCAACTAGCTTTTCAAGGAACTTTTAAAGGAATAGTAACTCAATACAGAAAAGAGGCCTCCAGTTTAACTGGATCAGACACATCATCTGGCACTGAAAAATGTTGAAGTGTAGTTCACCTCAGGGGGAAAGTGGCCACAAGTAGAGATACATTTGACTTTTTAATGACATTTGTTATGCAAACCAATACTACAAACCTGGATCTGTGTCTGTTAATGGGCAAGGCAAAAATTAAACTCAACTGAAGGATAAGGAACAATTTAAGATTACAGGCTTATGGAAGATAACGGATTTTCCTCCTAAACAGTTGATTAAAAACTGAGATCTGAGCAGTACAAAAATGCAAACACATCAACATATAGGATATAGGAGAAATATTAGGTGACTCAAGAAATAGTCATTACTGGTCCATTGCTGGGTGGATCAGTATGGATGGAGTCTGATAGATCTTGATGACACTTTGATATTTGCCTAGAGCTTTGTGGCCTAGTGTGGCGGGCTGACCTTTTTTAGATACCAGATGCCTACCAAGCCGCTCTATCATTTCCCCTCCTCAAGTGGATAGGGAAGATGAAATATAATGAAATTCTTATGGGTCAGGATAGGAACAGGGAGAGCTCACTCATCAATTACTGTCATGGGCAAAACAGACCCAGTTTGGGGAAATTAGTTTAATATTGTTACTAATCAAAATCTGAGTAGCCTTGTGAGAACAAATATCTAAGTGTTAAAGCACATTCTCTCACTCTTCCCTTCTTCCTGGGCTTAACTTTACTCCTGAATTTTCTACCTCCTCCACACCAGAGGTTCAGTGGGCTGGAGAATGGGGGTTGCAGTCAGTTCATCACATGTTGTTCCTGCTGCTCCTTCCTCCTCAGAGGGAAGACTCCTCACACTTCTTCCCTGCTCCAGTGTGGAGCCCTTCTCATGGGAGACAGTTCTTCACAAACGACTCCAGCATGGATCCTTCCCAAATGTTGCAGTCCTTCAGGAACCGACTGCTCCAGCATGGGTCCCCTGTGGGTCCACAGGTCCTGCCAGGAGCCAGCTCCAGCACAGGTCACAGCCTCCTTTGGGCACATCCATCTGCTCTGGCATGAGATCCTCCATGGGCTGCAGGTGGATATCTGCTCCACCATTAAACTCTGTGTGCTGCAGGGGGACAGTGTACCTCACCATGGCCTTCACCATGGGCTACAGGGCAATCTCTGCTCCAGTGCTTGTAGCAATTCTCCCCCTCCTTCACTGCCCTTGGTATCTGTAGGGTTGTTTCACTTACATATTATCACTCCTCTCTCTGGCTGCAGGTTGTTACAGAGACTTTCCACTTTATCCCAGAGGTGCTACTACTGTCACTGATGGGCTCAGTCTTGGCCAGCAGAGAGTCAATCTTGGAGCTGACTGGCTTTGGCTCTACAGAACAAAGGGGAGCAGCTTCTAGTAGCTTCTCACAGAAGCCAGACCCGTAGCCCGCCTGCTACCAAAACCTTGCCATGCAAACACAATTCCCCTAGGTCATACAAAAGGAGGACATAAGTTCTACATGAAAATTTTGCTAGAGGCTAAGATAAATAACTAGATTTCTATGGCTATAAATCTAAAACTGTAGCAATAAAAACCTACCGCCAGGTCAGCCTGTTGAAAAAGGAAAAGACTAAACCTGGGAGGATCCATGTAGAAAGTGCGTGCCTGAGACAGAAGATAACTGGTCTTACTTATATGGCTTATTTATCCTTGCCTTTAGTAGTGGGCAAAATGAGAGGAGGCTTAACAGGAAATAATATTCATAAAGGAAAATCTCAACAGAAAATCATGAAAAACATATCTAAATTAAGCACAATGATTTCTGGAGCAGGTTTATCTCTAGCCAGGAAGTACTAGCTATGTGGAAGCTTTCTAAATGAACCTATTCATCTGTGGCTAGTGCATTAGCATTTGAAACTGGCAAAACAGCACTAATATTTTGAAAAGAGAAAGACAATCCATGCACCTACAGGACTATTAGCCTGGGTTCCAGTGTATGCAAGGTGTTGGAACAAATTTCAAAAGAAAGACTACCTAACAAATTAGAGGTAAACAGAAAATGAGATACAATATAACCTGAATTTACAGCGATAGATTTTGACAGTAAACTTGCTGTCTTTCTGTTGGTCTGTTTAGATTAAATAATGTGATAAATGTGGCACACCTGACCTTCTGGTAAGCCTCACATACATTTCAAGGACAAATTATTAATGCTTAAGGCAAAGACAAGGGGGTTTATTGCAATTAGTTTTAGGGAAAGATCTGGCTCCAGGGTAAGTAACAAAAGCTAACACACTGAAGGAAGATGGAACCAGAAAAAGGCAGTTCCTAAGTGGAATATGCCCGGGATCAGCCTTTATGTCAGTTGTTCATAGCACAAGGACACAAAAATAACTAATAAAAATAGTTAATGACACACACCTGGGACACAGCATTAATAGAGAGGAAGGTTAGAATATCATATAGGAGGAATCTGATAATCTTAACCAATGAAGCAGTAAAAATTAGATTGAATTTAGCACCCTGAAGTGCTAGGTCAAGCACATAGAGACTATTAAAAAGATTTGCTGTAAGCTAGGGGCTGAACTGTGATAATGTGATGGGAGGAGAAAGCCCAGACTGGAAATAATCATTCACAGTAAGGCCGTGAGTCATCAACATGATTCAGCCACACAAAGGTTGATGCAATTGTAGGATGTATCAGGAATGATATTTCCAGTAGATAGGGACAGATGAGAATGGTAAATCAGAGAGGACTATACCAGAAGTATGACACAAACTCAGCCACATTTTCTGTATGATCACATACTATAAATATTGATGGGATAAGAGGATCTAAACAGAAAGACCTTGCTGGCCAAAAGGGAAAGAAGTAAAAAGGGGACATGGAAATTCTGGCTACAGATGAATAATATTCAATGATAATAAGATGCTAAAGAGACTTGCAAAAGATCTCTGTTTGCTGCCCTTGACAAATAAAAGTCTATAATGTGCCCCCTCTCAGGGAAACTCCTAGGACAGAGTACCAAGAGACACAGGCACAGGCAATGCAACTCTTCATGAAGCAGCGTGATGTACATGCCCAGGGGATCTTTTAAGGTGGTAGTAGGGACCTCAAGGACCTTTCAGCCTCTTCTAGTACATTATCAGCCTTTACTTAGTTAAATCCACAGAGATATTAAAGGGAATGTTGCCAGAGTAAGATTTGCAGGGTCTGGCTTAAAGGTTGATAGAATCTAGAATGCGAAGCTCTAATTCTCATGTTCGACGCTTTTCTGTGAGCTTCCATAGGGAGGAAGCATTAGCCATTGATTCAGTTCTTTTATCTCCACTAGAAGTTAGGCAATCAAGAATGACAGGTCAAATCTGCTTTATCACGTATGAAGGAGTTTTAAAGCTTTTAGTTCTTACTCCAAGAAAGCCAGAAATCTCCTTTACTGCTTATACTATAAGAGGAGGAGGTGTGAGGAAAGGGGATATACCACAGAGGGCTCAGAAGAGGCCAGCAGATCCTTTTCCCTCTACGATGCAGAGTGGTTGATGGGTGGGATGAACTACAAAGTCCGTTTGCTGATGGAGATGCAGTGAGACCTCGGACATGTCCATACTGGGGTAACAGCATCTGACTGGTAGCAGTGATACCACAACCTCACCATAGTGCACACCAGGCAAGGAATAGTTATTATACTTCTATTACATGACCTAGTTTAACATAAGCAAATACTCTTCCATCGGCCAGCAGAAGGGACAAACTGGTGTTTGGAGTTATCAGTGCATCTTTTCCTAGTTCAAGGAAGGTTTGTGCTCCCAAACTTTCCCCACAGGTGCCAAGCCCCTCCTCCCAGCCTCTCAGCAGAAAGTTTGACACGAAGATGCCATCAAATTGCCAATAATAAATTTTATGTTGCATTTTCTAGACTAATTTTCACTATTTTTACTATTGCAAGGAGTACATTTTGAGGATCATGAGTGACAATTTTCATTACAAGGAGCAGATCTCTCATTAATTCTTTCTGCTCTAGATTAATTTGTGTGACAATCATTTGTGACAAAGATTAATCTTTCAGACAATTACTGTGACAATCTTCTCCACAGTGACAAACCGTCACACTTCTGCTGCTTTACTCTGACCTTGTTTTTTAACTTGGGGAAAGTTATTGCTTCCTTAAGACTCATTTTACCCATCTACGTAATCTATATAAGTTATCTGTGAGGAGTATTTACTACATATCTCAGGACATGGGAACTTAATAAACTGTAAAATGATCAAAAGGAATAAGGTGATTGGAAAACAATCTGGGATCTTCAATAAAGAAAGATAACTGTCATAACTTAGAGCTGTTATAGTGAAGAGCAAACCAAAACATTAAATAAATTTTTAAGAAGTATGTATTTTTCTGGAAGCTTTTTGTTTGCTTTCTTCTAAGAACTGAGGGTGCTTTCATAAATAATTCTACATTTTTTTTATTAAATTGGTATCCAAAATTTCATAAAAAGAGTTAGTGAAGTGATCAAAGCTCTGTCTCCAGCAAGTAAACAATATTAATAACACTGAACAAAATTAATCTCCTTTTTTTTGGCAGGACTGCAATGCTGACTATGCAAACAATATTTTGCAAAAGTATTAAGCTTAAAAATATTATTTTATTGAAATTTTATGGCATCCACTCTTGAACATCAGTCCACATAGTGACTTTTGAAGCATGAAAAATCTCTTCTTTGCATGAAAAATTCATAACATAGAGACAAGGTTATTCTTAGACACAGAGAGTGCGAGCAGTGTGATGGAGTAGGCAACTTCTGTTAGCAGACTTCTGCTCTCTCCTTTATTTTTTGTATTTGTATAAAAATATACTGTGCAGCTACCATTCCTGTTCACACCGTTGGTGTCTAGAGGGGTACCCAGCTGCCTGCAACAGATGTCGGCTCCGCAATATGCTACACAGCACAGCAAAGTGTATGGGATTCTTCTTTAAATATGATGTCCACAGTGTTAAGGACTCTCCACTGAGGGCTGTTACTTGCCAGTGGGGTCCATCCAGCAGCCTGCAAGTCTGAACCTAAAGTTTTTTTCTACATTTGAGTTTCCAAGCTATTTTCTGTTTTATAAAAGGCAGATTTCATCACACTGCAGGGAGGAAGCAGTGCGACTGAAGCTCAGCTTAAAAACAAATTGACAAGAACCTGAAGGAATTTAAGTGCCCAAACCCAAGCACAGGATCTTCATCTCTCCCCTTGGAAAGTCCTGCCTGGAGTGGGGACTTGTGGGGGCCTCCCCATGCCCTGGCCTTCAGGAGGCCCCCACTGGTGTTGTGCACCCTGAGGATGCAAGGCTCGGCCGTGCCTTCTTTGGAGAACAAGCTCAGTGGCAGGTAGCATGCTGCCTCCTGCTCCAATGAAGAAGATTCATGGCCAAGGTGTCTTTAACTCTGAGGAAGACCCATCCTGCATGACACGCCAACCAGGCAGGGCTGATGACACCTCAGCTACGGACCCTGCTCCTGGCAGGTTTGAGCTGCTCTGATCATAGGTAGCTGCAGGTCCAGTCCCAAGGAGTTCAGCTCTACCAGAGCTGGATAGAAAGTGAAGGGTGCTAAATCAAACCAGCAGCCATCCTGCTGGCAGATGCACCTGAATGCAGGTGTTGCACATGTCTCCGTGAATCCAGATCTCAGGAACTTCACAGGGTCTCACCTGAAAACTTTCACAGAAATGAGAATTTTCTCTGGGATTCTGGAGTTACTGGTGTGTGCTTCTTCCCTCCAGGCAGTTATTAGCATTGTGTTCCTGCAAGTTTTGACTGGTAAAAGGCTATTAAACCTCTGTAGTAGGGTCATGAATCTGGACAGGTACAACAGTGGATCAAGCGCTGAACAGCTACAAAATACACTGGCAGTTTTGTGTTGGTTGTGCAGTGTCCTCCTGGGTTACATATGCTCATGAAGTTAATGGAACTACAATAAAGTTAGAAAAATCACACATGATTACAAACCAGGCAAATGATACACTAATAACAAAAAATCATGTGATTGGTATGATAGAGCTGACAAAAAAAGGAGAGTTTAACAAACCAGAGGCCACAATAAGAGGGAAGCAATTTCTGCATTTGGGCTGAAAGTTAATGACCCTGATGCAAAGTGTTAGCACAGAAACATTGTGGGAAATTAAAATCTTTCAAGAATCATTAAGTGCAGACATCTGGGTTTTCTAAAATTCATTTACACTAAAACTAATTTTCCAATGTAAAGCTTTGGCAACTGCTGTTTAGCTGTAAATTTAAGCAGTAAAACTTTTGATGTTGATGATGTCACAAAGGGACTCTAAATGTAAAGTCTTCCTGTGAAAGTTGTTAATTTTTAATTCAGCCTAAAAAGGACAAGCAATACATTTCAGGCTTCTGAATTTCTTGCATACACCAACTATGTACAGGGCTGTATCAAAAGCAGCATGACCAGCATGTTGAGGGAGATGATTCTGCCCCTTCACTCTGCTCTTGTGAGACCTCACCTTGAGTCCAGTGTTCAGTTCTGGAGTCCTCAGCACAGGAAGGACACAGATCTCTCAGAGCAAGTCCAGAGGAGGACCACTAAAATGATCAGAGGGTTGGAGAACCTCCCACATGAGGATAGTCTGAGACAGTTTGGGCTCCTCAGAGACTGTTTAGCAGCCTTCCAGTACCTGAAGGGTGGCCTACAGGAAATATGTAGAGGAGATTTCATCAGCAGTGTAGTAATAGGACAAGGGGTAGTAGTTTTAAGCTGAAAGAGGGAAGATTTAGATTAGATATTAGGAAGATTTTTTTTTCCTGTGAGGGTGGTGAGACACTGGAGGAGGTTGTCCAGAGAAGCCATGGCTGCCCCATCCCTGGAGGTGTTCAAAACCAGGCTGGATGGGGCTTGGAGTAACGTGATCTAGTGGAAGGCGTCCCTGCCCAAGCAGGTGGGTTGGAACTAGGTGACCTCCCAACCAAAACCATTCTGTAATTCATTCTATGATTCATTGAATATTGTAGTTAAACTGGAGACTGCAGATTAATTCACAGATTGACAGGAAAAAGCTACACGGGTTAAGGTGGGGGGAATACTGTAAGAGGAAATTTCGGGTGGACGGGGATTACTGATGGAGCTCTTCAAGAACCAGCCAGCAATAACAATCAAAAGAGTATAGTACTCAGTCCCAGGGTGACCCTCAGGCCCCTTGTGAGACACCCACATCAAAGTTAAGCTAGATCCAAGTGAGATGCCTCCAGAAAAGGATAGGGAAGTATCACTTCCAGTTTTAGGCAACAGCAACCCCCATCTTGAATCTTGTGTATAGTCAGAACATCCACGCTTAAGACAACAAAAATAGAGCAGATGCTGGAAATTGTCCACTTACAGACTTCTCAGGGGAAGTGGCAGACTGGGACAGTGCTAGAAGTACTTTACAATTAAAGCATCTCTGTCATCATATCTCTACAAACGCAGGGTTTACATGAAATACAGTTCATGTTGAATGAGTGCTGGACTTAGACTTTGGTCCCACTGTACTGCTGAACATAGACCTTGGTGTGTCCTAATCTGCAGAACAGACTGTTCAGTCATATCATGGCTGGCATCAGGGACGTAAGTCAATGGGCTCCTTCACAGAAGGTGGTGATCTCATTTGCCACAAAATGCTATAGGTTTTATATGAATATGAGCAACATGCATCTTACATTGTCACAGTGAGTACGTAAAGCTTAGGGTAAGGAACACACTTTGTTTTAGTTGCACTTCAAGTAGTATTTCTAAGTGTGAAAAAGCTTGGTGCGCTTAGTTTGACAAAGCAAAGTCTGCTTTTCCTTTATAAAGAGAATATTTGAATGTAAAGAGAGAGTTGAGACTGGCCAGACCTTTTAGCCTACCGATAAATCTTAAAGGATCTTCAGTGACCAGAAAAGAGAAATTTGACTCAACTGTCATCTAGAAAATAGTGAGAGCAAAAGTCATGCCACACAGTCCTTCTCGCATCCTGTCTGCTTTCACTTTGTGGTGTTAGAATGTCCTTGTGCAGTTGTCTGCAATTGTATAAAGGAATAATACCAGTCCTTTTAAAGTCCCTTGACACTAGACTATCATTTAAAAAATCAATTACTCCAAGGAAAAAGCTGTGGCTATCCTAAAAACCACAAAATGAAGAGCACACCATGTCAAGCAGGCAGAAATTGCATGGCCCTGTTTGCCCTCACTCTTATCCAGAGTTTTCATGGCCCTGTTTTCCCTTGCTCTTACCCAGTGGCAGGTGTGAAGTTTCTTAGGCTGGTCTTCAATTCTTGGCCGTTCTGAAGATTTTCAAAATACATGCCAAATTCAGAAGGAATGTGATACTTGCTACCTCTTCATAAAGGTCTATGAGAGTAAGTCAAGATCACTGCTGTGAGTCAAGATCACCCTGTGAAGAATGTTCACTGTGGGAGCTGAACCTCCAGTAAGTTTGTCATGCACTACATGGCAAACACAGCCCCATTTTGGCAAGACTAATGACAACTGTAAGGTTGCCTTTGAGCCAGTGTCTGACCACATGGCCTCCAAAGCAGTTCAGCTGTACTTAATTCCTACCTGCAGGGTTTGGAGCTTATCTGTGCCTAAATGACTATAGGCAGCAAATCTAGCAGCACTGTGCCCCAAATTAGCCGTTCCCAGCCCTCTAGCCTCCTCTTTCTTTTCTCTAGCACCCCTAAATACAAACAAGTTCAATGAAAAAGAGAAAATACGGACTGCTGAGGAGGATGGCTCTGCTTCAAAGACAACAAAGGAAAGTGAGGTAGCTCTTGACGCCCAGTGAAGAACTCATTGTTTGTCCTCACATTCTTCTTTCTTGCCTTCTTCCCTGCTCACAGTGATTCTCTGAGGGCTCAGGCGCTCTAAATCAAATCAAGGAAATCTTCTGACAAATAAAAAGGTTTAAAAAAAAGTAAAAAAAGTAGCTTTTTTTTTTTTTGCTATTTTCTATTTTAACTCATATTGCTGATCTGATTTACAGTATAGCCTTCACACAATACTGCTGTGAAGAGGTTGGCATTGTACCTACATCAAATAAATTTACCAGTGGGCAAACTGTACATTGAAGTTGTCTAAGTAATTAATATAATTAAGATAAATACAGAGCAGTAGTTGCCTACCAACAAAGAGCTCAACTTCTTTCTTTTTCTTTTTCTAATCCCAAAAACATGTACTTTGCAGAAAAGCTTGTATATTTTCTCCCAATTATACTGCTTAGTCTAATAAAAGAATCTCCAGCTCAGTAGAAAAGTGACAGAACTAAGAAAACGTCCCAGGAATCTTAGTCTTTAAGCTTGTTTCAAAGAAAATCTTTAAGCTTGTTTCAAAGCTTTGTACTCATATTACTCTATGGGCTTTGTAAGAAATTATAGTAATAGAACTCTGCAAGAGATCCTATGGAAAGAAAGGTGATTTTGCAATACAAAATCCTCTAAGGAAGTCACTTTTACTCACTCCTTCTCAGTACCTCAGAAGTTTCATTTACACGCTTTCCTTTGACCTATATACTCATGAGCACTAGAGGTGTCCAAGGAGTTTTGGACCACTTGTATGCAATGTGAAGGACAAAGGACAACATGTATCTTTTGTTCTGGAATTGGATTTTGTACCTTTTAGGAGTGGCTGGTGTTTTGGATTGCCTGCCTCATGATTTTGACTCACCCCTTGTAAAAGTTAAGTAAAATCCTGAATTTCACAACTTTTATTTCCCTTGCTCAATAAGCTCTAGTCCTGTTCTTCATCCACTTGACAATTTTATCTCTGTTCATTCCTTCTATTCATTAGAACAAAATCATAGATACTGAACTCTGTGGTGATTAACACATGACTCTCCTTTTAGAATTCATTCTGCTGTTTCCTCCAGTGCTTTTGCACATGTTTCCGTTCTTACTCTATTCATATCAATCTTATCTCTGTTAAATATTTGTGCAGTTCTAGTGGAGTCACTCTTAATTTGGGACACTAGAACTGACAGCTCACTACAGTTGCTCCAGGAATACCAGATTCATGTGCATTTGGCAGAAAGCCACTGTTTCAGTTTTTTTTCCAAGAATTATAAAAATATTGAACACAAGCAAAATACAAAGAAGAATCCCCATGTCTTTGATCTCATTCAACACATTATTTGATTTTAATATAGGTACATCTATTCAGACAATTTGCACTTGGTTAATACAGTAAGTGCTATGGTAGTCACTTGTAAATCACCTGTACCTTCTGTATGAGATCTTCCAGGTCAGCCACACTGCAACCCTGCTCAGCTTTAGCAGAGGAAGATCACTGCTGATGCACTTCTGCATTCACTGGTTCAACTCTCTTCTGCATGCCATGCAAGCTGGAGTCTCAAACAACTCTTCTTAATTGCTGACAAAAATGTTCCTTAAAACTGTTTTAAAGGAAGTAGCAGGACATAATAATTGTCTTCATGATCCCTCTTCTATTCATCCTTGACAGAGCAAGCAGAGTCGGATTCCCTGAAAAGTACACTTTGTATTTGTATTCAGTTAATTCATTTCAGATGTGAAACATAAGAGTGGTGAGGAGGTGGCCAGGGAGTTTTCCTGTCTTCCCAACCACATATTTTATTACCATCAACATTCTGACAATTGCGATACACTATGTTTGAGTAGCATTGAATACTACTATTAATTCCTTGAAATTTGTGCAACAAGAACAGGGCAAAGTTTCAGTCTGTAGAGGTTAGAATTTTGCTCTTTTGGTGCTGTTCAAATACATTTTCATCTCCAAGTAAATCCCTCAGCCAGTATCAACCAGAGTAGCTTTAATGATTTCAGTGCATCTATGCTGGTTTTCCCTCCCGGTATCTTGTCCTACTGTCTGTCTTGTTAGCTTTCTTTCAAAGCTTCTACATCTGCAAATGTTTCTTGCAATTCCCATGACAAAGCTGAGAAAAACATGCATATATTTAGGATGAAACACATCACTGGTGTGCACAATTCTCCACTCTGAATAGGGCAAACAACCTCCAGGTGGATATTCTGATCCTAACACGTACAAACAATTTCCATAAATGTCAGTGCTAGGTGCCTGCCTCATCCCTCAGGCACAAGGCAGCCCTTTCCAAGTAAAGCCAGGATGATGCTGAAGACCAGCACAAATTTTCTACTATGTACTTTTCTTTGCACTTTTCTGTCATTATATATGAAATAAAGTTGCTACCTTGAGACTTGCTTCTCCATCACTTTGGTAGATATCTGCTAGGGCTAATTAGTGCAAACTCATAGCATTATATATTTTCATAGGAGGGTACGCTCAGGTCTCCTTTAATGGAGAATGTGTGACATAAAATGATAAATGGTAGTTTATGAGGTCTTAGTATAACTCATATCCACAATTTACACCTTCTTCCATAAATATATTCCTTACTCAATTTCCACGTAGTTTTTCAGGTACAGAAGCCATGTGATGAAGTTACTTTCTTTCCTTTCTAATGCAAATCTACCACTCTGCACTAGTAGAAGTGTTTTCTGATACTTAGCAGATAGCCATCAAAAAAATCCAGAATAGATCTGAGCAATAAAACTTACAAGCAACCCCATGTAGCCACTAAACTCAGTGATGAGTAACATAAATATCTGATATTCCTAATCTGTACTTAAAACAATCATATTTTTATGTGGTGTTTCTACATTAATAACAGTCAGGTTTACTTTGTAGGCAGTGACTTCCACATTAATGATTGTCTGATTTACTTTATGGCCATTTTATGACTGTCGGTTTTGTAACTGGTATAAGGGCACTACTTCTGGAAGTTAGACTACCTGATGTCTGCTCCTGTACACTACTGTGGATGTAGCTGATCACTTCCATGAGAAAAGTAGTGCTTTGAAAGATGGACTCTTTTAGACCTCTTTTATCTCAATTTCCTGATGATAAAAGTGTTTATCCTTACTTTTTTTTCTCTACTTCTGTTTCCACCAACTCACATTTAGTGAATGCACTGGACAATTTCTACCTAATATTGCAGCAAGTTTGACATGTCAAAACTGTAAAGTAATGGTTACGTCATGGACACTGATGGCTGGATAAGCGAGGTTCATGATTTTATAACATACTTTTTCAGGGTACAAAATGAAGAATTTACATGTGAACCCTTCTTTCTGGAACCAACCAACCCACCAGCGAGTGCATGATACCTCCAGTACTTTCACTGAAGTCATTGACTTTACTTATCTTTACACAAATCCAGAAACAGATAACAGTGAAGAAGTGTATGGGGTGAATTAAGTGGGGACTGGAAGACATGCAGGTGGGTTTGAGAGTGGTGAAGCACAGAGAGAAAGGAAAAAAGGAAAGGAAATGAAAATGCAGTAAATAAGGCAAGAATAGGGAAGTACTTTACTGATTGGTTGGAAGCTGGAAAGATGAGAACATATAGATCTATTGTGCTGGGTCTGATAAAGGATTCGAAGGAGTCTCAGATTATTGTCGGGTAAAAGTGGTTATAAAACGAAGCTGGAAGCCTTATTCCAGCCTTATTCATGTTGCTAATCTGATTCTTCCCTCAAGTCTGCCTTTCCAGGAGGGAAAGTTTGAGGATGTGTGGAACAGATCCTGAAGTCTTCCTTTCTCAAAGAATCAATCTCTCTGAAGCATTGTCTTTCCTTTTTAAAGCTGTGATTCAACTGCTATCAATGTCTGTCACAGGTTAGCTCCCATAGACAGTCCAAGAAGGCCAACTTTCACATAATCTTGTTAATGTAGTTGTTTCTTGGATTATGTGCTTGCCAGTCAATAAAGCAGCAATTTAACATCTGTTACTGTTAACGCATATAAATATACCATGGAGCAAGAATGAAAATATTTCCAAGAGAAAGAAGAAAGCATATTATTGAAGTATAATGCCAGGCTAATCCTTGCTTATGAGATTTTCAAGGAAGCTCTCTGCATGAAACTAGCAGTTTATGCAAGCATGAAGTGTTCCCAGTGTAGGTATTTTGAGTGATGGTGTTACAGTGCCATTAAAAAAAAATATCAAAAAATCAAACAGATGCATGTTATATTTTTTAGATACAGTTGACTTAGGAAATAAAAACTTCCCAGAAAAGATTCTGAACCAGAAAGGCTCAGAATATTATTAGGAAGATTTAATAGAAATAGACAGTTTCTGAGAAAAAAAAAAAAAAAGAGTAAACCTAGAATACAGAAATAATATATTCACTAAATATAATCCATCACAGCAAATATCATCACTGTCTATACAGTCCTTACAGTAATATAATAACAATTCCTGAATAAGTTTGTTTCTCCCAGACAAATTCTTTACATGGATCCACATAATTTTGTCATCTAATTGTAAGTTTTGTTTCTCCAGGATCTTGTTTTAGGAATCTGTTCATTGGTAGCAGTAGGAACAAAAACACAGCTTATAGAAACATACTGAAAGAAGAGCAGTAAAAAACAGGCACGAAAAGTGATTCCTTGTCACAGTGATATAAAAATGAACTGGCTGAACCTGCTAACAGGCAGCAACCTACAGCTGGCTTCTCATAGCTAGACCTTTAAAGTATTCTTGTCCAAAGTTGCTTCAAATAAATAAAATCTGAAGGAAACTCACTTCTCTGGAGCTGTCTTCCTAGAACTGTCTCCCCAATTCTGAAAGAAAGATTTGGCTATTGGTGCACTTACCGCTATTTTCCTGACAGGCTGAGAAAACAGAGAGGGTTCTCAGCCCTGTGCTGCTGCATGTGAGATCAGACTAAAGAAAACCACACTTCTGAGTTTTGACCAGGCTTCAGCTGTTTTCTGTGTGTTTCTCCACTCCCTCAGGGTCTGCCTTTGCCATTGCCCAGAGCTCTGTGTACCTCAGAGCCCTGGATCTAGCCCCATCTGACCTTAGGGGGCCTGTAAGCACGATAACAGCTGAAATTTTAGTCTCATATAACTCACTGAATCTGCTAGGTCTTGCTTCAGTGGGAGCATGCTGTTAATTCTCTATCTTTTTGTTAACTCTATTGTCTTTCTTAATTAATAAAAAAGAAGAGCTGTATACACCTGTTGATACTGAAACAGAGAAAAGGGAAAAAGTGTTAATTGTAGATAGCTCTTGAGCACTGTTTAAATCCTATTTTGCATATTAAAGTGGGATTTAGGTGGAATAAAAGCTTTGTGCTGCTCCTCAGCACCAGGGAAGTTCACTCAGAGTACTCCATTTCTCTGTCACCTGCACACACAGCTCAAAGTGTCCTGGGAGTGATCAGAAACATCTTCTGGATGAAAGGAAAAATATTTGTTGCATGGCATTAGGAAAACAATCTCTCTATACATATAGACTCTGTCATAAGTCCAATATAAGTCCAAATGCTGTGCCAAAGCTAGAACAGAAAGTTAAAGCTATCTGATGATGCTGCTGGACCTTATTTCCCTTCAGATTTTGCATGGGTGGAAAGCTAGCTTCAGCAATGCTCAACTTCAGGTTCATGGACTACTGGGATTTCTTGCCTGCTTCTCTTTTCTCAGTCTCATCTGATGTATTTTGCACCCTAAATAAATAGTTTGCCTTGTTACACCTGCATATCCTGAATAACAATCTCTGAATATTCACCTTATATACGTCCTGCAGTAAGTGCTTAGGAAGCTGTGCTTATACACCTTGAATGGCATGTGATATTAAGCCTGCATTTTAAAGGGTTTATCTGTGCAGGTCTTCCCTCTTCACCTCTTCCTGATTCACCAGTAAGCATAATGCAGAGATGTTCAGAAACAGCGTAGCCACTTGGCTTCAGAGTTTTTATCATGGGACTCCTTAGCACATGTAAAGAGAGTCTACACAAGTCTACTATAGTAGGTCTTTCAGTGCTCTAAAAATCAAACATTTGTGAGGTTTGCTTTCCTCACTGAGACAGCAGAAAAAAAATATTATGTTCTTCTAAACTAGAATTCTTATTCAATGTGACAAATACGTTCCCTGCTGGCATTGTGCCAATTTAACAGGTTGGATACAAGTACTTTGCTGCTCATGCAGATCATTTTGAAAAGTCTGATTCCCAGCGAGGGGACAGAGGAAAGTGGGTCTTAAAGGCTGTGTGCTTACCCTTAGTAATGAATAGGAAATGAGAGTCTCTAATAATCCATCTCTGATTTGGGTTAGTTTTCATATTTCTAGGCACCTCAGGCATGTTCGAAGAATGTTCATTACAGTTAAATGTCCCACTTACATTGACATGCATTACTTTGCAATAAAATTACAACAGTTAAGGGTACTAGACTGTGTACCTTAGCAAGTTTTCTCAATCCCACTCGAATTTCTGCAGGCTAGCCAATCGGTCTGCAGGTGATGTACAGCAGTCTGTGACACAGCATGTAAAAAAACAGCAAAGGGAACTAGGCAGATATTGAATATCAAAGAAGTTTGTGGTGAATTAGGGGAATTTTGCTTCTCAGTTAGGGAGGGGAGAAAGTCTATAAAGCTCGTCTTTGTATGTAGGCTGGCTCTGGTATTCAGTGTTGAAAGGAGCTAGACACCCTCAGCAAATGCATCATATGAGTAAATGAAATAAGGCTTCCAGCTGGGTCCATCTCTTGCGCAAAGACATATTTGCAAAAGGTGAGCTACAGAGCTGCTGGAAGAGAAGAAAGGGATAAGGTATCTCTAATATGAAAGTCTTTCAAGCTACTAAACACTCTCTGTTAGGATAAAACTGTGAGGCCTGTGTTATTTTTCTTCTGAAAATTTACGAGAACTTTCATATATAATAAATATGAATCTGTTTACGAAAATATATTGTAAATATTAAATACATTTCCACAGTAAAAGAAATAATGGCAAGCTTCCAATACAAATCTTCTATCAGTCTTGATTGCTCACATATCTTAAGCTCTTGCATTTATTTCTCCTGCCTCTGGTGATAGCATGTCTTTCTGGATGAGCATTATTTCAAGTGACAGAGAATTACTATAATTCCAAAAATAATTCATTATCTTCCAGGAGCAAAGGTCATTTTCATTTTGAACAAATAAATGTCAAATAGTGGATGATATACAGGATAATAATGCATGGGTAGCCAGCCAGAGGAGATAGCTATAATTAAATTCAAGTTCAGGATGACAGAGAGAGCCAAGAGATGAAAATCTGAATGTTTTTAGGCAAGTTATCAGTCCGTTTTACTACAGGATGTGTTGTTATCTGATCCCCTAATTCTGCCTGTGCCCTGAGCTGATCTCATAAAACACAGAAAACCTACAGGAAGAGGGGTCCCACAGAAGTCACTCTTATCTGAGAGCCCAAGCAACCAACAGGCTAGGTTTATGTAAGGCACATGCTGGTGCTGATAATTCATGCTCAATAATTTCCACTAGCAGAGAAGCTGGGACATATAATCAGCTGTTTGCCTCCCCTGTTCTGATCATTAATTAATCTGCAAACTCACTTGGGACTCATTTCAAGACTAAGACAGCCAATTGTAGTTTTGATGGGCAGATATCCAAGAGTCAGCAACAGCAAAGCTTCCATGAAGTTGACCTGATCTGATTAAGCCAAACCATTCTCTTGAATTCATTGACTTTAGGCTTAATTCACGAGTCCAGACCAAGGCATTTTTAGTGTGATCTCTTCAGGTGTCTGAGACTCCTAGCAGGTAGGGCTGAAGACCTTCAGATCATAGAATCATAGAATTGCTAGGTTGGAAAAGACCTTTGAGATCATTTAGTCCACTCAAACCTTTCCACATCTTTAACCAAGGCTCCAGGTAGGCAGCAGACTTCCCTATGTAACGGATCCTGTCTGCAGATCAAGCCTTCTGTTCCTTTCAGAAAGGAGTCCCCTATGAGGATAACCCATCTTTTCTCCTTAATGGAGGTCGTTTTGATGGATAGCTTAGGGTGTCTTGACCTAGGGAACATTTCTAGGCTGTGAGACCCATCATCATCATTGAGGTTTGCTTCCACTTGCAAAGCTTTATAGTGTGCAAGGGAACTGGGGAGACTGAGGCTGGCACAGAGAAGATATCCCTGTTGTGCCAGTCAGGAACCTGCTGCCATTCCCCTCCAACACCGAAATCTTTCTCCTCAGCTGACTAGAGAGAGGATGGAGGGTCCTCTGTCATACAAGGCATGCCTGCCTGTTGGGTCTGAAACAGGGAGCATAGGGTGTTATTTCAGTGGTCAGTCTCCTTCTCACACTCCCTGATGGTCCTCAGCCTGCTCACCTCCTCCCTGAGTTCTGTCACCAACTGGAGGAGTTCCTCCACCTGAGCACAACTCCTACAAAAGGATTCCCCACAGGTGTCTGATAGCAGTGTAAGAGGGGACACACCCTGCAGCCTGGCACCTGGGTGGCAGCGTGCACCCACTGGGGCTCCATCTGGGAGGCTGCATCAGTCATGGCTGGTACAGAGCTTGGAGCAGCCTTAATTTTGTGCCAAGTGACCACCATGGTTCTCTGGTCCTTCTGGTCAAGCTCCAGCACCCTTCCTGCTCGCCCTGCCTAGACAAACTGCCACACAAGCTGCTTCACCCCACTTTTCTGATGTGCCCTGTACCTGTTTGCCCACTTGTGTTTGCAATGTTGTGATCACTGGCATTCCCTAGGGGCCATTTAAATCTCCTGGGCTGCTTCCAACACTGGCCTCCCCTGCATCAGCCGCCCCATGGCAACTGTTTCTTCCAGCAGTCAGAAGCTGCCTGTCCCTCGCTCCCTCCTGGGTTTCCTGGGCTTCCCCAGCTCAAGCAACCACCTTTTAGTCTCAATCTAGCGTCCAGCAGCAGAACTTACTGCCCCTGCTGCCAATTCTCACTGATGGAGTCACAGCCTTCAAAACAGGCGGCTGGAGGCCAGGCAGGGTACCCTAGAGCATGTCAAAGCACTGTAGACTCCTGGGTTTCAGGCAACAGAATTGTTACTTGGATCTCTAGGAATGAAAACACCTAGCTCACAGAATCCTAGAATCCCAGCATTTCTGGAGATCATCCAGTCCAACCCCCTGCTCAGAGCAAAGTCTGCTATGGCAGGTGGCTTAGGGCTGTGGACAGTCAGATTCTCAGTATCCCAGGTGACTATTGGACTACCTGTCTGGGCAACCTGTGCCAGTGTTCAACCACTATCTGTTCCAGCAGCTGCACAGCACTTCAGTTCAGTACCATCAGCACAGACAAGCGAGAGACTCAGCTCAACCAGCAGGAGTTCCATCCTGGAAGGACTGTTTTCCTAACAGAGGGCTCTAGTGCCATTTGAAATGTTGCGTGTGTCCTGCCAGACATCCATCTGCCAGTCCCAAAGGTCTTCCATGGGTTCTGTGTGATATCCGGACATTAGGAAAAAAGTTTTCACAGAAAGGGTCATTGGGCACTGGAACAGGCTGCCCAGGGAGGTGGTTGAGTCACCTTCCCTGGAGGTGTTTAAGGGACAGGTGGACGAGGTGCTCAGGGTCATGGTTTAGTGTTTGATGGGAATGGTTGGACTCGATGATCCGGTGGGTCTTTTCCAACCTGGTGATTCTATCCAACCAGCTATCTGAGGTACCACTCATGTGCCTAAATTTAAGCAGCAGAATTGCACTCACACCTTCACAGGCAGTAAGAGAGCTTAGACACAGAGCTGGCCACATATGTAGGCAACCTCCATGTGGATGTTATTCTCACACTCGGTCCCACTCACTGTGCCTGGGAGCTCAGGTACCAATGTGGTGTTCTGTGCAGGAATATTCTGGGAGTTCGATTTGAATTTAATTTAGTACTACTAACACTGGGAAATAAGCTCTCAGTACCCAGGGCATAGAAAACAGTTAAAAAAGAGTGAATTTTCTCTGGTGTACCATTCTTTTTTCCCTCTCCTTTTTCACAAGCATCTAATATTTGCCAGTGCCAAAGATAGTATCTGGAATGAGACAGCTGATTTGCCTGATTAGAAATGGCAAATGTTATGTTGCATAGTCCTATTACTACAGCTGTAATAGATGTTTACATCCCATTATTAGAGTTGCAAAGGGTCATGAACTGGAAAATGCAGATTCAGATAGAGCTTGTTCAGGCAGTTGAAGGCTGGGAGAAAATGAACAGTTGTTTACTGCGTTACCTTACTATACAGAGAAAGGCTGTGAGGCTCATGTGTGCTTTCAAGATTTCTTGCCATTAAGGATGCTCTAATCTTGGTTGTGCTTCAGGCCCATTCAGAGCCACTGCTTGAATAACAGCTGTCAACCATTTCAATGAGTAATTAACAGAAAAGAAACAGAAAAAAAATCTATACTCATGCAACAACAGGAAACAATTCTTTAGGTGCATAAGAATCTTTTCAGTAAAAGTGACATAATCAACTCACTTCCAGACTTTGGAGGAAAATTAGGAAATCTCAGCCTAAATGAAATGAACAATAACTTTCTGACAACTCAAGAAAACCAGATATCTTGTTTTTATTAGAAATCTGCATATATATATATAAAAATTATATATATATAAAAATAAATAAATATATAAAAATGTTAAAATATATACACATATACATATATAAAAATGGTTGAATTATGCCCAGGACAGCAAAACTTTGCTCATGAATAAGCAGAGAACTACAAATTGCAAAGTAGATGTTCTACTGACCTTCTTCCACTAGAATCTGCTAGCTGAACTGGCAGGATTATTCTCTCTTTCACATATCAACAAACAAGCATGTCAACTAGACAGCAACAGAGGAAACTTTTAAGTACGTGGGCAGAAATATAATTACACAATTCCCAACAGTGTTGCTAACAACTGGTAGTTAAAATGGAACCTCAGTATTGCAGAAGTATTGCAACTTAATCCTTATTAATTTTTATGTAGGGTTCATTATTATTTTGTTTGCATTCAGCACTCGATGCTATGAAACTAGGAAAAAACAATTTGGGACAAGTGAGGAAAGGGTATTTTTATGATGAAGTTATTAGTCTGAGGAATAATAGCCTAGAGAGGGTAGTGTAACTTTTATTGCTTAGAAATATGGAAATGGCCTAGACAGAACACCGGAAAAACACAGACTATAATTGTGAGTTCCTTACTTTGGCACTCCAAAAGAAAAGGGAACTATTTGAACACGATGATCCAGTAAATTCCTTTAATCCCTAAATCCTATGATACTCTTGTCCAGTAAAATACTTGTAAATTAAGCATATGACTAAAAGTTGTGTTGGATATGTGCCTATGTGATTCCATGAATATTCAATATTAAGCCCAAGAAAATGCCACAATCGATCCTAGTTTTTTTTACTAATTTAAATCCATGCTAATTTGTACTATAGATTGATTCAAACGATAATAGCAAGGAATCTTTATACATGAACTGAGGTAAGTAATCTTCTTTTGCACTGTATGTCAGTCATAAAGATCCAGAGGTGTTAAGTAACTGCTATGAAGCTGAGCCGCAAAGCCACCATATCAAGATTCAGTGTTGCGCAAGAAAGATTTTGTACTTCGAAGCAATGCTGCAATGGTTTCTAATCATGAAGTCAGTCCTGAGGATCTATCACCTGGCATACAAGCAATCCTAGGAGAGTATATTTAACAGATATTGTATCTGCATACTCACCAACTGTTGCTCTTTTGCTTTGCACGTTGAGCTTTAGCAGAACTGGTACACCCCCTTTCCTCTCGCTGCAGGCATTCTATTCAACAAGGTGTCAAAGCCTGTACTGCTGTGAGGAAGCCTTAGTGGGAATATTTTCAAGGTGCTGGGACTTAATAAAACATTTTTGAGAGTAACACCTGTCAGGTGTTCATTTAGAAAGTTTTTATTCTGAATAAACAGATTACGAATCTGTTGCCCCAGGAAACCAAAAGTTTGCTATTTCAGTGATACACATTCCAGATTGAGATTATGTATTGGAAGGGTATCACACTGCCATATTCACAAGGGGTTTATTTCTCAGAAGAAGAATATCTTTTTTTGTTTCAAGAGGGCAAGTTATGCCTATGAATCATCTGTGCTTCCTATCATTCTGCTCAAGGAATTCAGACACTCCATTAAGTGGAGAGGAAGAACTTTTATGCTGAACAGAAGGAGATTTCAGGGCTATAAAAGTTACTCTACAAGTTGCTTTCTTGTCAACCTTTTATCTTCTTCAATACTTACAGGGTACAGAAATTGCCCAAGATAGCACAAACAATGGATTTTAAAGTCTGGTGTTGTTATAATTGCATAGAAGCTTTCACATTATGCAAATATTCCCTTCCATTTGTTTGAACTATGTACAGAGGAAAGTACACTGAATGTTGGTAAAAATGTCAGAACCTGACCTAAAATTAATTCCTCTATTATTGATTATAGGCTAATACAAAGAGCTCTTGAGTCTCTTGCAATGAAGTGCTAGCTACCTGTCACAACACAATCAACATGTTCACTTTATCAATGAGAGCTTTTTAAATCTATATGCTTATAATCCTCACTTCGAGCTTGTACAACCTGTGTCCTGCATTATAGGGAAATGAGTAGACTGTTAATAAATAGCAATAACTGCTCCTTCCTGGGTGAAGAATGACTTTCTGTGTGTCCCTGAGATGCAGCAACTCTCGGACAGTCTTCTTCTCCCCTTTTGAAAGGAGCTCAGTATTTAACTGTCAACCTGCTACAGGCCTTTCTGTGGTGTGACTGTACTCTGAAATTCACAGTGATCAGGGGTGGAAAAGACCATCCGGTCATCTACCCTGATCTACCATGATCTGTTTCTTGAGCCAGTAGTTTTAACACCTCCATACTAAGCCAGATCCCTTGGGTCTGATCAAACGTACACTTTGGGAAGGCATCTATCCTTGAGTGCAAAAAATTAGCTGACAGAGAATTTATCAGGTCCTTTGTACCCAGTGACTAATCACCCTCCCTGGTAGAAGTGTGTGTATAATTTCTTGTTGGAATTTGGCTTCAATTCTAGCCACTAGTTCTTGATGTGCCTTTCTCCGATAGATTAAAGAGCCATTCTGTAACTGGTATTTACTCCCCATGAAGGTTCTTACATGATGTAATCAAGCTGTCTTTTGATCTGTCTGATAAGATAAACAGACTGAGCTCTCACTGTTCTCTTTTTTTCCCCCTTAAAGCCATCAAAACATATCTGTGGCTTATTTCTATATCCTCTGCAGTATTTCAACATCCCTTTTAAAATGTTGACATCAGGACTGTATACATTACTCTGCATCAGTGCCAATAATGTTAGACAGAAAGAAAAGTCAATTTCCTCCTCCTACTCACTATTCTGTTGTTTATACTCACAAGAATTGAATTAGCACTTTTTGCGTCTGTATCATACAGGAGCTCATGTTCATTTTCCCTTAGAAGCCAAAGCTATTTTCAGTCAGTGCTTTTTAGGGTACAGAGCTCCTTTGTGTAAGAACAGTGTGCACTGCTTGCTTTTAAATGGAAGTTTTGGGTTGGCTAGGTTTTAGCCAATGATGACAATTATTTTTCTTTAAAATCTCTGAGACAGCCAGGTATTAAGCTACTCAATATGTACATTACTGTTACCCTATAGAGCTCCTTTCCTAATCATTGTATTGCATGATACTAAACCAAACACTTTGTAGACATCTGAATAAACCCACATCTTTGTAATTATTTGTAAAATTTTTTTAGCATCAATATTAAATTTTCAGCACCAATATTAAAATTCCCACCTAGTACATAATCTGTACCAGTTTCAGGGCTTCTTTTGTTCCAAAAATGCTAGTTTCTTGATACTGTCCTCTAATTCAGACTAATATAGATTTTTCCAGTGCTTACTGCTTTCTAACAGTTGCCTGCTCTTGCCACATATGGCATAATTTATCAGAGGCACACATGAAAGCAAATTTTGAGATCCCATAGAACCTCATGACTGGAACTGTTCTGCCAACAAGGTGATGAACAATGGAAGTTCAGCTTCAAACGCATACTGAAGTTATCAGACAAGCACTAAAATGTGCTGTTTATTTATATTTTGTGGAAGGACTCACGGAAAATGCTGGGCATTTAGCCTAGTTTACCACCTTGTGACAAAGACTTTAGCTAACCTGCAACACATGTCACACAGAATTTTTAGCTTAGTCACTGCACTGTGATAACTTGATCAAGGGTCTGAATTGAACTTGCAGCTGGGGAGGGATTCAGTTGCCACTCACTCATCCGCATGGAAGTGCCTGAATGTTGTGAGAAATGCTCACGATTCAAATACGTGAACTGAGCGAGGCGTCGAATCTCCCGGCACAAAGAGGGTAGCTCATGTGTTAACATCCAGTGCCATTTCACATGTAGTAGCTGAGACATCTCCACAGACATGACACAGGGACCTTTGGGAGACTCAGCCATCCCACACTAGTGGCCAGATGCTGCCAGTTCACTCCATCCATCCCAAAAGGCACCAGGGGCCTCTGTTCAGGCGATGGCACATGGGCCACTTCAGTTTGGTACTACCAGGAGAGATGGGGATAAGACCCAGCTCACAAGGCAGGATATCTCTCCTGGACAGGTGCCAGTGTTTCAACAGGGGTGTCTAATGCCTTTTGAAATGCTTGTGTGTGTCCTACCAGGTATTCACCCACCAGTCCCAAAAGTCTCCCACAGGTCCTACATCATATCTGCCAGCCCCATAGGGTTATCTTGGATACCTTAGGGCATCTCAAATAGCAGTAGTCTGGGCAATTGAGTCATCTGCAGTAGCTGGTCAGAAGAGTCAATTTCTAGCCTTCACCAATCGTAAATATTTTCACTGACTATAAAAAAAAGCGTAGACAACTGACTTAGGTGTATACATCTGAATTAAGTTGTTTTGGAGATGAACACCTAAATTAAAGTGTCTTGGTTTTGAACTGAATCCCAAACTTCTGGTTCTTTCATAAGGTCTAGAATTGAGAATTTTTATTGTCTTGTATTTATTTTAGAATCTTGTCCTTTCATACTGAGTTAATTCTCAAGATGGACTAGTCATCTGAGGCAGAAGTTATGCTTTATTACTATGTAGGCAGGCTTCAGAAACTTTAGCTGATAGATCTCTGTAGTCCCTTGAAAGTCTTCCATCTCACAGGGGTGGCATGTTTTTTTGCTTACACTAAAAATTCTCATTCCCAGTATGCCTTGAAGCATTTTAACTGCTTACTTTTACCTTCAAAATTAAAGCAGTGTTAAATTTGTCCTTTTTCAGCTCTATTCAGTCATGCAGTAGCACTTTAGAGATTGAGGCAAAGTCCCGTGACTTTAAAAATTCAATTCGCTCTTTGTACCGTGGCAGCATATGTAGCTCAAAACCACAGCTATAATTAAAAAAGAAGTTTGGTCTTCAGTTTGTAAGGCCACTGATTTAATGAAGCTTTTTCCAACGCATTCTTTGACAGTTCTTCAATTGTCAAATCATAATTTTCAAACAATCTCCTATAACAACATTACGCACTGGAGAAGGGTTAAATTTAAGTCCATCTGATCTTCTTGATGTTGAAAATTTCTTTTTAGTTTCTTATACCAGGCATCAACCTCATATGTGATGGTGTACTAATAACCCATTAGACAGTGCATTTTCTCTTTTTCTCTTGCTAGTTCTATTTTTTGTGTGCTGTTTACTCCCAATAGTAAGACAAGAACAAAGAATTAAGCTTTGCACTTTAAATAAAGTGAGGTGTCCTGTGCAGTCACTCTTTTTTCCTACAGGCTTTGATCACAGTGCCTTGAGACTGCCTTTACCCACTCCCTCACATGTCTTCTGTATGATGGAATATCTTGCCCTAGACACCTCCACTAATCTACAAGAGAGATCACTATACTGTACAATCACACAGTATCCATATTGGAGCATTTTGTGTTCAGATCTCCCCCAGATCAGGGAAGTCAGCTTCTGGAGGTCATGATGTGAGAAATCAAATATAGTGGAACAGAGAATAAGTCTGGTGGGAATGTGATAGCCTGTGTTGTGGGCAAGACGTGATTTTGCATTAGTATAACGGTGCTATTGAAGATTGAAGGTTTTGTGATCAATCAAAATATTTGCTACTTGGATCACATGTAAGACAGCTATGTATAAAAGACAGGCTATCACTAGTCTGCTCTCTTACTGCATTTTCATAAAAGTAACTTTTGATTTACAGGCAGATTGCTTGACCATTTACATCGAATTTGTCAGGTGAAAGGAATTTCAGCATAAGACCCCACTAATGCGAGATGGCAGCAGTTTCTAGTTTCTCCCAGGCTTCCTACCACTGCAAAATATGCTTTGGCAATTTTGATCTTGAACAAAGAGTGAAGCTATTGCAATTGTCTAACGCTGCATCCCTCAGAACCAATACAACTAATAATTGGCAGAGTTTAGTCCACAATTTTGCATTCAAACTTCAGTTGTGCAGCTCTGGAATTATATTTTAATTCCATGCCAGACCCATCAAGTAACTCTGGAGGCAAACCACAGTATTGGTATATGTTACTCTGCAACACATTGCTCTTCACTATAATGTATATATTTAGGGAAGTCCATACAATATATAAAAGGGAAAATAATCATATCTCCCACTGATCTACAACACCTACATCTGTAGTCAAGATAGGGGAAATACATGAAAAGGAAAAACCCAGTAAAAGAAAGAGCTCTCTAGTGACATGCTGAATATATAATACTAAAAGCTGGTTAAATCTCTGTTGAAGGCTATTTCTAGTGAACTTCACTAACATTCATTCAAGTAATTCTTCTGGAGTCCCATGGTGAAGTTTCTGTTTCTCTGTCCCTAGGAACCAGAGTCAGAAAATGCATTTCATGCAATTATCTTTAATCACACATTTTAGTTCTAGCTAGTTCACACACAGTTCTAGCTGCCATTTCCAGAAGTTACTGCAATTATACCTTTATTACCCTACATTTTATGGCAAATAATTAGATTTTAAGGGTTCCTCTAATGACTTTGTATGACAACTGAGGCAACTAACATCACACCAGGAAAAACTTTGATCAAAATCATTAAAGAATTTGTTAAATAGACACATTGGACCACTCATTCTCCATTTCCATTTTACTATCTCTATGGTCATAAAAGAAAAGGTTTTAAAATGTAGCCATCTAACCCTCCCTTTTACATCAACGAAATTGTGATGATGAGGCTTCATTTGGCTTCACACTTGAATTTTGCTTCACATGGCAAATTTGCTTCATAATTAGCAGTACTTCAAGAAACCTCCGCCTTTATGATTGCAAACTAGGTGCTACATTCCCGAAAGAAGTGGATGCTAATTAGGAGAACTTTTAACCTTCCAATTACACAAAATCAAAGTTTATAGGCTGGCTGGAGGAAACATGCCCACATGAGAAGACACTGATTAACACAAAGTCTCAGCCAAGCACCTTTTAATCTTTTATTCATTATTTCCAGGACTGTAGTAAATCTGGCCTTAGAGTTTTCCCTTTACTTTCCATATGGGGGGGGGCAACAGACATTTTCTCTGTTTTTTCTCACAGGGCTTTAAAATAATCCCAAGTTTTTCTCACTTGAGTCAGAGCATTCTTTGCAGATGTTAAAATATGAAGGAAAATCTGATTGCTAGTGTTGATACATTCCTACAAGTGATCTTCATCACAAGTATTTTTCCAGATTAAAGGTTAATAACGAATGGTTCAAATATAACAATCATGATTTCTTGCATCCCAACCATGGTGGTGCCTAGGGGAAGTAAAGGACTATGCATCCTTCTGTGCTGCCTGTTTTTCACATTTTCTTCCTTTCTTTTGTGCTGTAAAACTCTTGGCAGTTGTTTCTCTTCAGGACACACCCTGCTTGTTTCTTTCTGTTTGCTCTTACTTCTCTCTTTTCACCCTTCATCCAGACCTGCTGCTGTAACACTTCCAGGCAACATGAAACTGGGAAAAATGGATTCATGCTGTTACACACCTTTCAGCATAGTCTTTAAACAACAGAAAATCAAAACAAAAGCTCTTTTTCTCTTGAAAAAAGAACTAAGTAAACTAATTACATTTCTTCTTTTCTTATCTTTTGTTCATGCAGGTTCCTATTGCTCATGCAGGTTCTTTTTCCCTCTCTTTAGCTCCCCCTCTTGAATTTCTCCTTTCTATCTATGCTACCTTTTTTAAAAAACTTAGGAAGACATATTACCCAGTCTGTTGGGCTTGTTCATGAGGATAATTTTGCCAAAATAAACTTTTTTTCAGTCCTTCTAGTTTATAAATGACTCAAGCTGTGTTTCAAGACCTGGCCAAGAGCTAGCACGATGTTTATAAGAAAGTAGTTTAATAGATTCTCACTTTAAAGTAAACTCCAGTAAAAGAGAAATTTGGGAGAAGGTACCTCCAACAGCATCTCTATCATGCTGCCTGAGCTGATTTCCTTATGGGATTATGGGGAGGCCCAGAGACTTATTGACAGAAGACCTTCCTTCTCTAAACCCTTGTAGGTGGAAATACTGAAATATACACCATAATGATATAGTGTTAATCATTGTACAGTGATGAACTATGACAGACATAAGCAGTTTGTCACAGCTTGTCGCTATGTTGCAATATTTTTGATCTATTCTTAGGCTTCCTCATGCTGCTGACGCATTTTATTATAAACTCATTTTTTAAAAAAAATATATACTGCAGTTCTGGCCTGTATCACGATTGGAGACACATGGTGCCAGGCTTCAGCTTGACTATGTATAAAAGAATTTACAGCATAAGTTAAATATTTCAGCTGTAAATCCTGCCCAGCACCTTCAGACACCACACTGACATATGACTGTGTTCTCACCAGCACTATTCTCTGACTTCTTTCTAATATAATGCTTTGAACAGAGTGGAGAGAGGTTACAAGCCACATCTTATAGAAAAATAGCTGATCCTATTGGATGGGATGAAACCTGTACATTGAGCTCTCATTATTTTGGGTTTTCTCATGTAAAATTAAAAGCTACTATAAATTGTACACATCTGGCATTAAGGAAAAAAAACCCAAAACACTAGAAATCAGGCTCTCCTACTGCTTCCTTGTACTTCTGAGTGATTAGCTTTTCCAGTGGTGGTGAAAATAATATGTGAAAACATGCTAAACTTTCTCTAGGAAATCCCTGAGCTGTTGAAAGTTTCAGAGGGACCCTTCACAATCAAAAGAGCAACCCATGAGCTCTCCAAGCAAGGAGAGGTCTTTCCCAAGGTAAAATGAACAGAACGCAGTGCTCACCAGAGAGAGGAAAGTGCTGTGAGGGTGCTCACAGCATTTTTGATCAATCTAAATTGCAGTCAGTGAATAAATTGCACTGACACCTTCTGTTGTGGCTGATGGCAACAAAAAGGACTGAGGAATGAATTTCCAGGATCTCTCCTGACAAACAGCACAGCCATCCCAGAATGTCCCTGTCTCGTCTCTCAGCATCTGAGAAAACGAAATGCATTATCCCTGGTTATCCTTTGGAGGCAGAGTCCCTCCACTCACAAACACTAGAAGCTTTCTGCAAAACAAGTGAAACATTGCACAGCTGGAAACTAAGGAAAATGCAACAAAACATGCTGTGTAAACAGCAATTATATCCTGATCTTTTGAGAAGGCTTAGCAGATATCCACTTCATGCCTTTCTCCTTTGTCCTGAGGATGTCTATGAGATAATGGCCCATGAGCCGTTTTGTATTATTCCTCTGCTTGTGGCTTGGATCAATAGTAGCAGCTACCCAGATCCCTCTGAAGAGCTGAATTAGGCTCTAAGGAACCTTTTCCCTGGTCCAGCATGGAAACACCACCTTTAAAACACTTCAGTGATTCACATTTTTTTAATGTAAAGTTTATCTAGCTCTTCCTTAGTGAGCTGCATCCTCCTCAACACTTCTCAGAGCACAGAGAAGATCTGAAACCACTAATCTTTACCACAGAATAAAAAAATATCTCGGTCTTTCTGGGCATCTGTTATGCCTCTGAAATATAACAGTGACTAGACAGATTGTGAGTACAGAGCCTAAGCTGAAACACCTTGGTATAGTAGTTCTCTTCCCTTTTGATCACGTGCTTGCAAAGCAAACATTCAATTTGCATCATCATCCACAATGCCAGTAATTAACTCACTCACTAATTTGTTATAAGCTTAGCTGCAACTAATGAATACAGGATGAAACTTGTTAAATAATCAGTTGGTCTTTGATATACTTCCCTCTTGCACAGAGTCTGAATAATTTTACACAAATGCTTATGTATATAAATTCCTTAACAGACAAAATGAAATGTTGTCCCACTTCCAATAAGCTCTGACATGTCTCTACTGCACCTCAATTTTCAGGTTACATCTCTCATTGAATGTTTTGGACCCTCTTTTCCCATTCAGTGGGAACATTCTTAATGGCTTTGAAACACAGAAAACACAGAAAGGTAATTGAGTCACCAGAGCAACCCAGAATTGGACTCCTCTTATCAAATGCCACAAATGGGTAGCAATATAATTTTTAAAGGTGCAACTGGGTCAGTAATATTCATGGACAGGAAGGGGCAAGACTTTCTAAACTTACTGTAAGAGGCTCTTGATCCCACTTCTAACAGTATGACATTCCTCTGAGTATTTATTTCCTCCTTTTTCCTGTCCCTCCCACCAGATAACTTTTACAATCAGCTAAATAGTTTGAGCCATAACAGCAATCTCCCTTCTGACTGAGACTAGTGGGGATTCAAGGGAGTGGTGAGTGGGTTCTACCAATATTATTCCTGACAGCATATGGAGCCAGTGGTCGTTTCAGATGAGCTTGGGAAACTCAAAGAACAATGACACTAGTTGTCAGTCTTATATCCCATTGCAACAGACAGCTGTAAGAAGTTTTCTCCTTAAATGCCATTTGTGTGTCTTACAACTTAATTAACAGAGGAGCTTGCTTGAACTACATTTTTTTACTTCTTTATGTAAGTGACCTTTAAGGGTTGCATAACCCTCACAACACTGTGATTCACTGCAATGTTCTACCATATTTAGTCTTATTAAGAGCTATTTGAGAAATGCTGCTGCTTGTTCTGGAGAGACATCATTTATAGTGCTATATAAAGGTCTATATTTTTCCCTCATGAAAAGGATTACTGCAGCATTCTTATCTGTAATGCAATCCAGAATAGGAAACACTCATTGATTTCTGAGGAGGCATTTTCAATATGGTGACCTGTTCCATGCTTTCATTTGAAGTGTAATTATAGCACAAAATACTAGGATGGGAGGTGTGTGTTGTAGAGGAAAAATCAAATACGAACTTTTTTTTGTCATTCACTGAGAGAAAATCTTGCTCATTTTCTAAATGTTAACTAGCACCATAGACAAAAAGTACCAGTGCATTTCCACACAGAGTTTAAATACTCATCACTCTTCTACCAACTGGAAGCACAGTATTCTGAAAAGCAAAGTGAGGGCTGAATATTCACTCCTAATGTTAGCTCTTTAAGTGGAGAAGATCACCTAAAAGACAGATCTGTACTGCATGAGCATTTAAAATTAAAATCAAGGATTTTGATTTTATTATGATGCCTTGTCTCTTTGTCCTCCTGCACTATAGTATGACTGTCATTTTCTGGATTTTGACAGAGCTACCCCCAGTCTTGTCAGTGCAAGTGACAGAAGAAAAGTAAGCTTGGTGCTAGTGTTAGCCTATCTGTCAAAAAAAAAGCCATAATTTTTGCTGGTTTAACTTGTGCAGTTTATAATTCCCTCTGCCTGCCAAAACATGAGAGAATTAAATTAATCAGCCTTGATACATTACCAATTCTAGTAGAAAATAATTTTTGCTGGAAAAAGTAAACCTTTCATTGTGGTCATCCTGGTTTTTTTTTAGCCTACCTTCTCTCTGGGGCTGGGGAATGCCTGTTTCCTACCCAGTCAAAACAAGCCTTAACTGGGTTTTAGAAGCTTCATCAGAAACAATTTTCAGTCTGGACACAGAGCTCCCATGAATACCTACTAACAAAAGTAATATTCGAAGGCATTACATACTTCCCAAGAAGAAGCCAGCATCTTTGAATATTTAGGCTTATTTTCTTTAAAACTTTTTCCTTCTCCTGGAGAAGATTTAAAAAGGAGATACCTATATTGGATACATATCTGTAGTGGATGCTTTGAATTTTCTTTTTTTTTTGTCCTTTATGATCAAGTTATACCTTCTCTTCCACTACATACGACATTCATAAATCCTAAGAGCCATCGGCATTGCTTGGTAGTTTTATGAAACATATGAAATGAAATATTTATATTTCACAATTGTTATCATACTTTGAAGTGAATTATTCACATTATTTCCAGTGTCACTGTTGTTTTTCTCAGTTTTGTGCAAAAAACCCCCAAAAAGTTAAAAGAAAAGGGCTGATATATTTTTTTCTTTTCTGCTAAAGAGGCCTATCAGATGTTAATAATTTAATCTCAGGATGAACTTGCAGTAAAAGATTATGGGAATTCTAGGATAAAGTCCTCAACAATACTGTCAATACCATGAAGATCAATGATGCCACAGTATGATATGATAGCGAAATGTCAAATATTGGTGGAGGGTGCACATACATATAGATCTTGTATTATAAGTTCCTCTGTTTTTAAGGAGAATTTTGCTTCCAGAAACCAGATATGCTCAAATCAGGCAACAGGGTTGTGACAGTCCTTATCACGACATCACCGCCACCTTTGCTGCAACTATCGCTTGTAAGATGTTGCCATGTGTTCCCATTCATCAGACAACTTCCAGATCTCATCTTCATAGTGTCATGAGCTTTTTGCAGTCGAAGATAACAGTGTGATAGCAGGTCTAGATGAGTTGGTGCAGGGGCTACAGAGCTGATAGATAGGATGGAGTGATGCTCAATATCCGTATTTCACCACAGAATCCTATGAAGAAACTTGCCTCTGTTGTAACAGCTGCTGTTACATCTCTGACCCTACAAGATTTTACTACCTGTGAATATGCTGTTATTGTTCAAAGACATCAAAATCCACCTCTGCCATGGTGTCCTTGTGCTATCTGCCTGAATTGGAGAGATCAACATCGTAAGACCAAGCAAATGGAACTGGACTTCATGTAATCATAGAATGGCTTGAGTTGGAACGGACCTTAAAGATCATCCAGTTCCAACTCCCCACACCATGGGCAGGGACACCTCCCACCAGATCAGGCTGCCCAAGGCGCCATCCAACCTGGCCTTGAACACCTCCAGGGATGGGGCAGCCACAGCTTCCCTGGGCAACCTGTGCCAGTGCCTCACCACTCCCATAGTGAAGAAATTCTTTCTTATGTTTAATCTAAATCTGCCCTCTCCAGTTTAGAGCCCTTGCCCCTTGTCCTATCATTACAAGCCTTTTTAAACCATCCCTCCCTAGCTTTCTTGTAGCCCCTTCAGGTACTGGAAGATCACTATAAGATCTCCTCAGAGCCTTCTCTTCTCCAGGCTGAACAACCACAACTCTCTCAGCCTGTCCTCATATGGGAGGTGCTCCAGCCCTCTGATCGTCTTTGTAATCCTCCTCTGGACCTGTTCCAACAGTTCCATATCCTTTTTATGGTGGGGATTCTAGAGCTGGACACAATACTCCTGATGGAGTCTCATGAGAGAGGAATAGAGGGGGAGAATCATTTCCTTCAGCCTGCTGGCCACGGTTCTTTTGATGCAGCCCAGTATACAGTTGGCCTTCTGGGCTGTGAGTGTGCCGAGGTTCTCATTCACCAGCACCCCCAAGTACTTCTCTGCAGGGCGGCTCTCAATCATGTCATCCCACATCCTGTACTGAAACTGTGGATTACCCCGACCCAGGTGTAGGATCTTGCACTTGGCCTTGTTGAACCTCAGGAGTCTCATCGTGAAATGATGTAACAGTTAAGAGCACTACAGGATATAATGGATCAGTGAAAAAATAAGTCAATATGAGAGAGAGAGTAAAAATAGACAACTCTAGATCCTTATTAACAGGGTGGTTACAGATGGTCACAGGAAGTAATTATTCTCTATTTGGTATGGAGGAAGTCACAGCCAGAATAGTGGATCCAATTGTGATACTCATATGCTGAAGAAATGTCATATTATCGGGGCTTACAAGAGGCATAAGAGACTTAAAAAATATGATTTGGGAGGAAAGAAAGGTATTTGTTGTAGGAACCTTTGATTATGCAAGATTGTTGTAGTGATGGAGATGATTCACTGTACTGTTTGCTAAGTCTCCACCAAACTGGTGCTTAAGAAGATTTAAGAAGATCTGATTCCTCCCCAGTGCAGATGAATGGACTTCATGATGCCTTTAGACATGAATCCTCTACACTTCCAGAGTATGTGTTGGACATGACCGCAGTATGTTCTAAGGAATTATCTTGCTAATACTAGTCCTCTTTAAAATCCATTAGACAGTTCTGTGGATAATTGTGTGAGAACAGTGTGAATGAAGCAATTAAAACTGAGGGCCAGAGGGCAAACAAATATTGTCAGAAATCCCTGCTCACATCAATTCTACTAGCTCTATTTAAATCCTTTTTCATTTGACACCTCACACCAACATCCTGCATCAGCCCCAGGATGCATTACATGTTTCTGGAAACTGTTTAATTCAGGCTGTCTAACTCCCTTCCCCTCACACAAGCAGCACGTACTTGTTATGTGCTTTCTGATACCCCTCTTGCAGAATTCTTTTGCAGATCCTAAAGTGGCCTCAGAAAAGGGACATAATCTGGTCAAAAGGTTTCCACTCTGTTGAATAAGAATTTTTAACTGGCTAGCCTTGAGAACATGGATTCCATCAACTCTGAGGCTATATAAATGTATGTCTCATTGTTCTTCTGTGATTTTGGAGGTAGCACAGAGAGTAAAAATCTTCTGGAAAAAACTCTCTACAGTAAAGATGTAATCTAAATATTTACATAGACACAACTGGTATGATATTTCAGCAACACAGAGCTTTTACTGTATTTTATAACTTCAGTACCTGTCTTTAAATTGCCTCACCTTATAAGGGAGAAAAGCATGATATCTTTTTGCAGGCTGGAATCTGAGTTGGAAAACTGAGCAATGTAAATGACTCAGAAAAAGATCGTGAGTCTCCCCAGCTGCAATGCTCTCCTAGGGTGTGCCGCTCTGCCAGTGCCTACTGGTGGTGAATATTACATCCATTGAGTTGTGTAATTCTGACCCCACTGAAAATTTTTTTCTTGACTTACTGTGTACTAACGTGAGGCATTCTCTGGATGTTTTGGTGGTTGCACATAGTATCTGAATGATATTTTAAGCACTGGATAATGAAACTACAAATGTTCTCAAGCTTTTTCCTTCTGGCTGCCACAAATCGCCTCCATGTCCTCCAGGTGCTTTAGCATAGGTTCTAGGAGGATCTGTTCTGTGAACTTCCCAGGCACAGAGGTGAGGCTGACAGGTCAGTAGTTCCCAGGATCGCCTTGTCTACCCTTTTTAAAAATGGGAACAATTTTACTCTTCTTCCAGTCACCAGGGACTTCTGACTGCCATGACTTTTGAAATATCATAGAGAGTGTCTTGGCAACGACATCAGCCAGTTCCCTCAGGACTCTGGGATGCATCTCATCAGGTCCCATAGACTTATGTATGTTCAGGTTCCTCAGGTGGTCACAAACCTGATCCTCCTCTATTGTGGGAGGGGGTTTACCCCACTGGTCATCATCTTGCTGCCCCATGACCCAAGATGGGTGAGGAGAGCAGTTGTCAGTGAAGATTGAAGCAAAAAAGTTGTTAAGTTCCTCACCCTTCTGCTTGTCTGTTGATACAAGGTCGGTGGGGACAGCTGGCTGACTTCAGGCTCTATGACTTCGATAATTTTTGAAGTGTGATTTTGTTTCTCATTGATTTTGAGGTCCTAATCCTGGAAGCACTTTGATCAGTTTCATATTAGTGCTATTTTGTATTATATATATATATATAGGCATGCATATAAATAATTAATCAAAACTGTATTTGCTGCTTCAGTAGTGATAATTTCCTAGTATTCTGCAATAATTATAGATATACTAGCTGCTACTATTGATTACTGTTGCTACTGAAAAATACGTATATACACACTTGCTCTTCTGGTACTAATTTTTTAATAGCTTTACATATATATTTGCTTTATTAATCATAATTATACTTGCTTTACTAATAATAAGTTTCAGTGATCTGTGATAAAGATATTTAGAAAATGAAGTTTCTGTTTCCTTGGATATTATTAAATCTTGCAAACACAGTTTCACAGTAAACCTTTAAGTCACAACAGTTGCAGGTCCACAGCTTTTACTACCTATACCAGCAGGCTTATGGTTTTGACCTTTCTTACTTATCACCTAATGTGCATTAGAAAACTATGACCACCAGCAGTGGAAAAAGAAAAGCATCATAAGATTACAGACTATGGCTTGGCTACTGTACCTCCCAGTGGCTGCAACGCTTCTGATGAATGCAATCATTTGATGATCATTACAGGAGAACTGGCTCCCAAGGTAGGATCTGGTGGGGGGAGGTGGCAGAATGTAGAAGAAATGTAAGTTGAGGGAAAAGGGGAATTTTCTGTGAGGAGGAAGAAAAAAAGCAGCCAAATATTGTAGCTTCAAAACAGGCATCGGCAGAAGAGGAGAAGAAACTGAGGCAAACGTGAGATCCAGAAGAAGGTAGATGTGAAATACCAGCTGGTCAAAGACATGTGAGTGGGAAGAACAAGGAGCTGCAGTCTGAAGTAGCAGAAAGCACAGTGGGCTGTTGCACCAAAAGCAGGATGAGCATCACTGGGAAGCAGACTGGGAAAATGGTCGCCTCCAGTCCTCCCCTTGTTCCGTCCTCATTCTAGCCTGGGAACACAATGGAAAAGCCTGATCCACTAGACCAGTGATTCATTTCATTGCACACAGCAATGTTGTTCAGTTATCAGAAAGACCTGTCCTCCTTGATCTCCACATCTAGTTGAAGCAGAGATTTGCATCAGCATTGCAGGTCGTGACACACTGAGAACTTGTACATTCCTAGAGCTGATGTCAAATAGTTGATTTCATTACTGTTAAGTACACAGTGTACAAGCTGTTCCCTCAATAGAGAGCAGCTTTTCTTCCTGCCCACTTTGGCTTCTTCCCTTGGTTATACTGAGAAATCTGCACAGGCTGTAGTTCATTATACTACATGGGGAGGGGGGTTGATATAGTCTGGCAAATAGGCTATTAAAATTGAGTAATTGTGCCTGTTTTTTTCAGAGTCACCGTCTCATCAACAATGCAGAGTAAGGGCTTGTAAAAACAGAGGAAGTAATTGTTAAAATAGACTTTGATTCACAAGTTCTTCTGTCTGGATGAGAGGAGCCCAGGTATACACAACTCTGTGATATAGACACAGCTTTTCATTAACTCATGCATGCATTCCATTCCCAACAGTACTATAACCCTGTCTGTCTGTCCTGGGCTTTCCTCTTTTTTCAGTGCCGTGTGGCTAGTCCAAATCCACCACTGAGGTGAGCCAGAAACATCATGATTTCAGCATGCAGAACCCTGCTTTTCTTGCCATCGGACAGGCAGTGATACACTTTCCAGTCAAACGAATCTCCTTTCGCTCGTAAGTGCTTATCTTCCATCCTACCTTACATACCGTTCTCGTGCATAAACTAAGCACTTCTAACAGTCCAGGCTAGTCCAGACAGAACGATATTTCCCCATACTTTAAATGAGTTCACCTGGTAGGGCTCATAATAAGGAAGAATACACTGACTTGCATTCACTGAGAGCCTTCAGTTGCCCTTTCTTCAAATTGTGTCACCAAAACTAAGGAAAAGTTGATCTGACTTCCCCTAGCTTCACTTCATCCCAAACAGTTCTAAATCATCATCAGAAATTTGTTGTAGTGTCTCTGGAGGTCAAAACTGTTTTGCAGTGTTTTCATACCAGGGAGGGTGACAACAGGAGAGAGGTGTGAACGTGTATGTCTATTACAGGAGAGCACTCATGGCTCCTCCTCTAGGTCATTAAGGACATGTCCCTTTTTTCATGTGGCACAGGATTTTATACACACTACATACTCTGACATGCTAATCCAGGAAAAAGCTTTGGAGTTCTTCCACTCCAGAATGTGGTCTCCCAACTCAGTCAGAGAGATGGTTGTTGGACACCAAAGTGGGGCACACAAAAGAAGAATCTGAACATAACAACATAACAACACTGACTCGTCTCCGATCCTGAGAGGTCAGAGACCAGAGTTCTGCAGCCCTGGGAAAATATGGCTTAATAGATCTCTTGGGTTTAGATTTGGAAGTAGCCAGCTATGTTTGGTATTGTCCCTACAGCCATGGTTCTCAATGCAGTCACGAATGCTTGTTTATGAAAGGCAAGTACAAGTGTTCTCAAGAAAACCTTTTAATATGAAATTGTCTGGTCAAGTTTTTCTCTATGCACAGGGGAAACTGATGGGTAAGACTAGTAGAAAGTTGTTTTAAGGGACCTATACTGAAATGCTATCAGCACATGTTCTTGCAAAAATCTCAAGTGCATTACTTGATTTTGTAGATAAATTATGTAACCATATGCATTCCTCTCAGACAGAGGTTTCAGTCATACTCCTAAGTCCTGCTTATAGTATTTGCATATGTATTTGTATTTGGAAGTAGCCATACCACTGTGATAGGGAATACAAATGATATTTTCAATTCCTACGGCTTCCAGTTTAATTCAAATTGGACTTAGCTGCCTGCTCATTTCTCAACAGATTCTCACTTACTGGATGAGGGAAAGGCTGTGGATGTGGTCTTCTTGGACTTCAGTAAAGCCTTTGACACAGTTTCTCACAGCATTCTGCTTGAGAAACTGTCAGCCTCTGGCCTGGACAGGCGCACACTCTCCTGGGTGGAAAACTGGTTGGATGGCCGGGCCCAGAGAGTGGTGGGAAATGGTGTGAAATCCAGCTGGAGGCCAGTGACAAGTGGGGTTCCCCAGGGCTCGGTGCTGGGTCCAGCCCTGTTCAATGTCTTCATCAATGACCTGGATGAAGGCATCGAGTGCACCCTTAGCAAGTTTGCGGACGACACTGAGCTGGGTGGAAGTGTCGATCTGCTGGAGGGTCGGGAGGCTCTGCAAAGGGATCTGAACAGGCACAATCGATGGGCTGAGTCCAATGGCATGAGGTTTAACAAGGCCAAGTGCCAGGTCCTGCACTTGGGGCACAACAACCCTGTGCAGTGCTACAGACTAGGAGAAGTCTGGCTGGAAAGCTGCCTGGAGGAGAGGGACCTGGGGGTGTTGGTTGACAGCGACTGAACATGAGCCAGCAGTGTGCCCAGGTGGCCAAGAAGGCCAATGGCATCTTGGCTTGTATCAGAAACAGCGTGACCAGCATGTCCAGGGAGGTTATTCTCCCTCTGTACTCGGCACTGGTGAGACCGCTCCTTAAATCCTGTGTTCAGTTCTGGGCCCCTCACCACAAGAAGGATGTTGAGGCTCTGGAGCAAGTCCAGAGAAGAGCGATGAAGCTGGTGAAGGGGCTGGAGAACAAGTCTTATGAGAAGTGGCTAAGGGAACTGGGGTAGTTTATTCTGGAGAAAAGGAGGCTGAGGGGAGACCTTATTGCTCTCTACAACTACCTGAAAGGAGGTTGTAGAGAGGAGGGAGCTGGCCTCTTCTCCCAAGTGACAGGGAAGCGAATGGCCTCAATCTGTGCCAGGGAAGGTTCAGACTGGATATCAGGGCAATTTTTTTCACAGAAAGGGTCATTGGGCACTGGAACAGGCTGCCCAGGGAGGTGGTTGAGTCATCATCCCTGGAGGTATTTAGAAGATGGGTAGATGAGATGCTCAGGAACATGGTTTAGTGGCAGATAGGAATGGTTGGACTTGATGATCCAAGGGGTCTTTCCCAACCTGGTAAAAAAAACCCTGAAAAACAAAAGAAAAGATAAAAATTTATTAATTTTGCTGGTAGAAATATGCACGTTTTAAAATGGTGTGATCTGAATTTGGCTTCTGCTTCTTTTTACACCCTGATTTAAAAAAGAAAACAAAGTATAAAAACCCCACAGAGTGATTTAAACACATATCTACACTGATTATTTGGATCAGCTCTGAAGTTATCTGCAAAGACTCACAGGTACATACCAAACTTGCCCACATTACAGCTGTCTACACAGTACTACTTACCAATGTGGAGCTGTAATAGGGCTTTATCTGTAGATGCCTTTTCTCTCCTTCTGGACAGGAGAGGAACCAAGAGCAGTCTGGAAAGGTGATGCTGATCCTACCCCAGGGAGGCCAGTTCAAGATACTTGCCAGAGGATGGCATAAAGACAGGCCCTCAGTACGTGGACTGAGACCAGCCCACCTTCAGGTCTCTGAGCCCCATCCTATTCTAACCCTGTGAAGGAAGAGGGTCTCTCCTTCCCTAGTCAGAATGGGATTGCTTATCAGTGTAGGATGTTTAAACACACTTTGTGTGCACAGAGGAGATAGTAGCTTCTGTCCAAACAAGGAGTTTCTGTTTCAGACCTTGTGGAGGCTGGATGCTCGCTAATAAGAGAAAATAAATGATGAGACAAGAGTAAGGGGAAGATCCAATCCTTAATGTGACTTGTTTTTCTTCCCTGGGACATTAAGCACATACTGCACTTCTGTTTACACTGTAGGGACTTTCCTAAAGATGCTGTGCATCGCTACCATTCAGTAACAAACTGAAGAACTGACACTCATTGAGATGGTTAGTCCCTAAAATAGGGTTGTGAAAATAGGCTTATCCTTCAGCTCTGGATATACTAGCTCAAGGAACTATCAAGAATTATTTACTACTGCTGCATCTTTCTGAGAAAATTAGGTTATCATTTCATACAGATTAATTGATTACTTTGCTTCAAACTACACATGTCAGTTTGTATTACATTCCTATATATTTCACCTCAGTGAATATTGGAAGAAGTACCAAAGATAACACAGAAAGAAGTGTGTGTTCAACCCGGCATACCTAGGTACTACTACGCCCCATTAACAGGCTGTAGATAAAAACTGAGCATTCAACCAAGCAAAGCAGGACTTAGGCAGCAGTCAAGTGCACAAACACAGATACAAATAACAAACCTATTTACTGCCAATGTGATAACTACTCACCTTAATAATAAACGCAAATTCCTCATACTTGCCTTGACAGGTAAAATAAATTTAAAACCATTTGTAATACAACAGTGAGAAAAAAAGAATTAAATTATATCTATTTTTTAATTCAAATGACTGCTCTTCATTTTGAAAAAAATACGAAGTAAAGATTTAAAGAAAGCAACACAATGCTGAATCACACCATTTCACAATGCTGAATCACACAATTTCTGTGATCACTGAGACATGATCACAGAAATTAAACTGTAGTTTGGTAGAAGTTCTTCCCATATTTTTCTTTGTAACATTTTCATTCCAAACAAGTGTTTTACACAGTCAGTAGTTTGTCTCTCAAGCTGGAGAAGTCAAGTCACAGCCAAGTGAGATTTGGGTTTTCAGTGGGTAGTTACTGGAGATGCCAAGGGAGCCAGGATCTAGCTTTCTGCAGATACAGATAGGACATCAGCTTGTGGAGCCAGAACAGACACACGTCTGGACCAGTGGTACTGTTTGGAGCTCAGACTCACTTGTTGTCTTTGGGACAGCTAGCAAATGCATCTGGCCCTTGAAGAGGATGTGCAAGTTTGTGTATGGAAAATTGTCTGAGATTCCCTACAGAGTCCTAGAAATTTTGCACAGGCATCAGATAGAATCAGCTGCAAACCCTTGCGTATCAAGTTGTCTGCACCTTTCTGGAACCTCTGCAACTATATATTGACATAAGGAGTGGAAATCCCCAGCCATGCACGCGGACTACTGGATGAGTTTGCCAAAGACAATCACAGCTCCAAAATGAAGATTACTTGGAAAATGTTCTCCTAGATTCTCTCCAAATAATTAGACAAAGAACTGACATTTTTCAGAGAGCTTTTTCTGTTCATTTCTTTCCAAGGGTGATAAATACTAGTGTGATTGGATAAAACCAAAGAAATGTATAAATTTAAGTATCGCAGAATCATAAAACAGCTGTGGTTGGAAGGCACTTCTGGACACTGTTGAGTGGAACCCTCTGGTCAAAGCAGAGTGAGCTAAAGCAGGCTGTTCATGACTGTGTCCAGCTGCATTTTGAATAGCTCCAAGGATGGAGACGTCACAGCCTCTCTTGGCAGTCTGTGCCATTGTTGAGCCACTAACATGACTAAAAAGTTTTTTTCTATGTTTAAACTTATTTTTCTGTATTTCTGTTTGTGCCCATCACCTCATGTTCATTCACTGGTTACTGCTGAGAAGATCCTGGATCTGTCTTCTTCATTCTCTCCCATCGAGTATTTATCAACATCGATGATTCCTCTGAGCCTGCTCTTCTTGAAGCTCACTCAGCCTCTCCTCATATGTCAGCTGCACCAGTCCCTTAATCACATTTGTGGCCCTTCACCAAACTCACTGGCATGTTCAAGCCTGTCTTGCACTGAGGAGCCCAGGTCTGAACGCTGCAGTCTAGACGTGTCCCACTAGTGCTGAGTAGAGATATACTTAGCAAGTAGCAGAACTTCTTAAAAATCAGGTTCATCAAAATATCTCTGCAGTTCACAAAAATTTCTATAAACATCTAAATCCCTTATTTATAATTATACATGATAAATTTATTTTAGAAACATTATAAGTTTGGAATAAATACTTTAAAGTTAATTATGTGAAAAGTAAATCTTATACTGAATACCAGTGTATTATTGTTGTGAAACAGAAGGTCAGTTTTGCATTTAAATATAATCCATTTAAAATTTAGTAAAAAAGGTGACCACTGGGAAAGGAAAGCAGATAAAAGAGAAAGCAAAACTTCTACATGATTTCCTAAATGTTGCTAAATCTCTGTGATATTTGTCTGAATTGTGATCAATCAATTTCACAGCAGATTGCCCCTGAAAAATTACATCCTGTTACTAACAGTAACTCTAAAAACATTCAATGATATTCTACAAAATCTAGCACACAAAGATAGTTGTTCCCAAATTATTAGGTATCATTTCTGCTTTTGGCATGCATAATATTTTCGAGACCACAGAGCAAGAATTCACTATGGAAGTTCATGATCTTTCGGTATTATGGAATAAACTAATCCCAGTAAGGGTTTGTCTGCAGTAAAGGACGATGATGTACTGCAAGTAACACCATAAATAACACAAAGCTGGGAAATTTATGTCAAGAGGGTTTCATTTTAGCCAGGAGTAGATCAATGTTGTACTTAGTACTTTAAACTTGATTAAAAGACAAGAGACATCAGATTTCACTGTTTTTTTCGCCAGGTCAGAACAGAAATGAGTTCAGATTATTGCCCAGATAAAGAAAGTACACTGTGCAGCACTGTAAACCACAGGAAGATAGATACTAATCTCCACATCAGCAGTGAACGCAGTTTTTCTGAGCAACTATATAGTAGCAGGCAGCTCACATCTTCAAGCAATGCAGTCTGCTGATGGTAGCTGAGGAAGACTCAAGCATAATCCTAGTGAGCTTCCTGCCAACAAGAGGTTAAAGTGATTCCTCCAACACTGTGGATCTTAAAACAGAATGTAGATAGGTAGGGACAGTCACTTAATTGACAGATTCCTGAGCAGTGCCTGGTATTTCTCTAGAAGGGTCTTTCAGCTTAGAAGTATACGTCCTGTCACACGTTTTTTATCCTAAGATAAAAGAGAAGCTAGATTAAATGACCGTGTGGGATGGGCATAATGTTGCTGAATTAAGTAACTGCAACGTTGCAGAAAAAAGCTATTAGTCATGCATTTGAAATATTATGAGACATTATGGCACATATAATACTGAAAATCCTTTTATACACACTTGTTCAGTAAAGGGCATCCAAAGGTAAATGTAGGCTATCTTAGACAAGCCTGTTCATTGTTGGAGACCTAGTGTCATTAGTATCCTCTAAGTAAGCAAAATGAGAAATTATTAAACTGTCAATTAAGCACTGGCAGGCATATTATAATTATGTGGAAGGAATCATAGAATCATAGAATAACCAGGCTGGAAGAGACCCACCGGATCATCGAGTCCAACCATTCCCATCAAACACTAAACCATGCCCCTTAGCACCTCTTCCACCCGTGCCTTAAACACCTCCAGGACAGGTGAATCAACCATCTCCCTGGGCAGCCTGTTCCAGTGCCCAATGACCCTTTCTGTGAAGAATTTTTTCCTAATGTCCAGCCTAAATCTCCCCTGGCAGAGCTTCAGGCCATTCCCTCTTGTCCTGTCCCCTGGCACTTGGGAGAAGAGGCCAGCACCCTCCTCTCTACAACCTCCTTTCAGGTAGTTATAGAGAGCAATGAGGTCTCCTCTCAGCCTCCTCTTCTCCAGGCTAAACAACCCCGGCTCTCTCAGCCGCTCCTTGTAAGACCTGCTCTCCAGCCCCTTCACCAGCTTTGTTGCTCTTCTCTGGACTCGCTCCAGAGCCTCAACATCCTTCTTGCGGTGAGGGGCCCAGAAATGAACACAGGATTTAAGGAGCGGTCTCACCAGTGCCGAGTACAGAGGGAGGATAACCTCCCTGGACCTGCTGGTCACACCGTTTCTGATACGAGCCAAGATGCCATTGGCCTTCTTGGCCATCTGGGCACACTGCTGGCTCATGTTCAGTCGGCTGTCAACCAACACCCCCAGGTCCCTCTCCTCCAGGCAGCTTTCTAGACAGACTTCTCCTAGTCTGTAGCACTGCATAGGGTTGTTGTGCCCCAAGTGCAGGACCCGGCATTTGGCCTTATTAAACCTCATGCCATTGGACTCTGCCCAGCGGTCCAGCCTGTTCAGATCCCTTTGCAGAGCCTCCCTACCCTCCAGCAGATCGACACTTCCACCCAGCTTAGTGTCGTCCGCAAACTTGCTAAGGGTGCACTCGATGCCTTCATCCAGGTCATTGATAAAGACATTGAACAGGGCTGGACCCAGCACTGAGCCCTGGGGAACCCCACTTGTCACTGGCCTCCAGCTGGATTTCACACCATTTCCCACCACTCTCTGGGCCCGGCCATCCAACCAGTTTTCCACCCAGGAGAGTGTGCGCCTGTCCAGGCCAGAGGCTGACAGTTTCTCAAGCAGAAGGTATTCAAGCAGAATACCACGCAAGAAGCATTGTTAAACTGCTAATAAAAGCAGTGGATAAAGAAAAAATATTTAATAGAAAGCATTACAAAATTACAGATATTTCAAACAATAATAATACACAATGTATGAGAAAGTGGAGATTGTCAGATGTTTCCTAAAATGATAAGCTGCTCTTGTCTTCCTCAATAAAGGAAGATGATTAAGCATGGGGTACAGATGTCTACATGCATTTTGAATCATTATTTTCCAACATCTATCTATATGTGGCATATTTAATACATTAACACTGAATTGTGGAAGAATTTTAGAAGTTCTATAAAAATAAGACACTAATATAAATCCTGAGCCCTATGCTCTGAAGTAAAAATGCTCTGACTTGGAACAATAGTGACACGATTTTGCAAATATTTCTTTTACGGTGAGATATTGACAGATGTGCACTCAGCAAACAGCCGTGTCAGTGGCATGTAAGACTGCTCAGCATCTTTCCTCCAGCTGTTCATAACCCTCCTCCTGCTGCATCACATCTGCCAGCAGAGTTTCTCCCAGATCATTCCATCAGATTTAACAATGGTTTGTAATTTTATTATATGCACATCAGACTCTTGGCATACAATTCTACTGGCACATATATCAATAGGACAAAGAGAGGTTAGAGGCAGATGAAGCAGGTACTTCAGACTTCACTGAACACAACATAAGGAGATGTCTACCCAGCATGTGTTGCCTGTCCTTTGTTGACAAGCCCTGAGCTTCATCTTTGTACACGTGTGATAGCCCTTTGCCAGGGAGCAAGGAAAGACAGTGAAATGGGTCATTTTATTGAGAACTGAGTCCAACAACCAGGGTAGTTATCAAGCCTTTTCTTCTCTGTGAAAACAGTACACTTAATTGAGGTGGTCAACTGCTAGGATCTGTTCTGTAGAATATCCTGGGACTTGAACAAACATCACGTACTGGAAAATTTTAAATATCCTCAAGAAACACACACTCTGAAATGTTTAAGTTTTGTCATGGTTTCTATATGTTCAGAATATTTTCTAGGCCCCCAGTCAGACAGCCTAGCACGTAGGTAGTCCAAAGAAGCCCTGAAGCAGGTAGGAGGAAGGGAGGTAGAGAAGGATCCCAGGCTTGCATGTTGCCAAGAGAGCTGAAGCAACAAGAAGCTTTCAGGTTCCCCATCTCCATGAGGATCAGATAGATTTGCTATCCGCAAGCCCTAGAAATCCTAAGCCATATTGACTAAAGTGAAAGGACAACCCTAGAGCCCCTCACCGTAATTCCCAATGGTTCACATCCTGGGGGAAGTTCTCTGACCTGGAGTTGGTGTTCACTTTGTAGATTACCATTTCAGAGCAACTTCATATTTAAAGAGAGAAACAGCATTCCCATGGTGTGATTAGTCTCTTTGTAGTATATACAGATGCATTGTAAAATGTACTATGCCCTAGAAGTGCCTACTTTTCTCCATTGAATGGAAGGAGAATCCGGAGTGCTCAGACATACTAATCATATGAGATGACTCACCCTACATATCTAACAGAAGCTAAAATACAGACAACACAATCTGTTGTGGTATTAACACTTAGTGAAGTAAAGCTGAATTCTTTTTCTAAAATGAGGAAAAAAGCCCGCCTCACTTCTCTTCCTGAACCACCAAGGTCCAGAACAACATCTCCTTGCTTTCTTTGAGGCCCACACATCTCATATTCTTTTCTGATGTGCTGTTCAACTTCTGTGGGGGGAATACAGAGGCTAGGAACACAGGGTTTTCTGCCATTGGAAAGTGGTCTTTTTACTTTGAGATTCTACATATGAGGTTGCATAGCAATGCCCATAGACCACAGGTCCCTTTGCAAGGGAGCTGGTAGTGATCCCCACAGGAGAGGCTAACACATCCCATTCTAGCTAGACTCTTCTTTTTTGTAGCTGCTCTAATTCATGCCTGCAGTTTGCAGAATAGCTTTCAAAATTCAGCGGGGAGGAGGCCCTCAGGCTTAAAAAATACTTTGTTCCGTCAAATTTCATTTAACTTTGGATGAGTTACAAACTGTTAAAAGCCACAAGCTTCCTACTGTAACCTGAAATCTTCAGGAAAAAATACTGTTGGCAAAGTGCCACAAGAAGTTAAAAGAGAGAGGAGATATAAGCATTGGTTTAACTGCCAAGCAGCACAAGTGAATTCTGGAAAATCCTAGAGAATGGGAAACTGAGCCAGGTCTGGTTGATCCAGACATACTTCTCCTGACACTTATACATAGTCCAATCAGATCCTGGCACATAAAGTAAAAACTGCTCAGCCCAACAGGGCCAGGCACATTTAACCAGCCTCTAAAGATACAGCATCAGACACCAGCCTTCCATGTCCTGTCTGGGATGACAGTCTTCTGTGGCCAACAGCTAATACAGCAGCTGGAACTCTGATCCTTCAGGGCTGTAAGTCCCACATGATAACCTGGTCCCAAGGAGGTTATTAAGGTTGTAAAGACAAAAATTTCTTTCATGCTTTTTCTTTAAAATAAAAAAGTTGCATTTATAACCATCTGAATAATCTTGGTTCTCTGATTAATTCTCCATATCCATCATGATACAGTCTACTTCTATTCCTCTGTGCTATTTTTTGCCTCATTGTGATCCAACTCATCCCACACAGTATAATGATATTCCTTGCAGAAGGAAGAGAATAGTGATTGCACATGCAACCATGATATGATTTTTCCTTCATTTTTGTGGCCTTGTAATGCTGATCAGGTTTTTCTCCCACACACAACATACATGAAATGTTGGTGAACTGATGTGAAGTTGATAAACATTCTTTTATAGTTTCTGATCTTTTTTTCTAACGTCTTGTTTGCAATGGTGCCGCAGAGTTATTCTGCTTCATTTAGTCTACAAACTTCATTACAGCCAGAAAACCAATTGTATCGCTTAATCAGTGCCCCATCACTATAAAAGCATTATTCTAACTACATGTTTCTCTCTGCTGGCAGATGTAGAATTGTTGCAGCTATCTTAAATGATAAGGTAATGGAACAGATACTGCGATATTACTTCCCTCCCTCAGATTTTATTGATGGAAATTTTTGCCTGACAAAAATAGTTTCCCTGTAATAAAAAAAATCACTAATCACATTTCTGACTTTAAATTCCATGCCTTTGTTACTAGGTATGTTTTTTTAAAATACCTTCACTAACCACACTGCTTCTAATGTTCAAATATTTGTAGGCAGTAAATCCATTTAATTCCTCTAATATTTTCTCCCAAGTACTAGGCATTATAACAGTGATAATGCAGGGACTCAGATGCTGCTGCTATTAATTAATATAAGCAATTAATCTGAGCAGAATAATTTAGCTTCAAAGCATACAAAAATCTGAATTAATCTACAGCTGAGTACCACTGCAACCTGCTGCAACTGTTGAAAATGTAAAGGCAGATAGAAGATTATTACAGCTAATGGCAAGATGGCTAATGAATCATTATTTTAGAAGGGTTTTTTTTTTTCCATTACCTTTCTTGTATGAGTGAAAGGAGTATTAAATCAATCATCAATTAAACCTGGCCAGATTGACACAAACTCATGTAACTATTGATTAAGTATCGTTTTCAGAATAGAATTCAGTATCATAAGATATTTTTTAATAAAAATAAGCACAAAGCCTCCAAATTAGAAATTTGTGTTGGTCCAATACTGCTCCAAAATACACACTTTAACATAAAAAATCATAGATGAGACTTTATGCTTGAGAACCTTTGGAAAGTTGTACAGAACTTATATATATAACATCACTTCCAGCTCAGGTATTTTACACAGAAATGAGAAAGTTCTAGAAAGGTTAATGAATGCTTATATAAAACCCAACAGCTGCCATACACAGATTCTAGCGTATTTTACTGCAAAACCTTAGTATGTAGTGTGTGCAAGTATGTGCCTTAGTATGTACTATGTAGGGCTTTGAGCCTGTGAATAGAACCTCTTGTATAGAACTTAGAAGTCCTTGGCAGATGTTTTATCAGAAATCTCCAGATATTTTCATCCAACTTCTTCAGCTTATGAGGAGAGAAGGACTCTAACCCAATTAGGCTCTGTATGTGGAATGTCAGGCTGTCCTTGGCTGATGAAGAACTTGGAGTTAGGAGAGGAGGTGGACTCCCTATACATTCAACCTGCAGGCAAAGAGTCAGAGAGAACTGGGGTAGAAGACAACGTGAAGAAAACAGTTGGAAACTGCCTCAGAATCTTGCTGGCAAATCAAGAAACCTATCAAAGTGTTAGGAAGAGCTGAGGAAAGTTTTGCTCCACAGGAACTTTGCATATCTGGAGCTGAACTGTTTTTTTCCTGAAGATGACTCTTGCTCCCCCAAGCCACGCTGGTGTCTGAAAAGGATCTCAGGCATCACTTTACATCTACAGAGCAGGCTTAAAACCAAAGGATGTAAAACTCCCTCATAATTTGTTTACAGAAAATATTCCTCTTGCCATAGCAATGCAAAATCAAAGAACTGCAGCTGGGATTACACTAAGCATGGAACATTTTCATATCTGAAGAGAATTTTATCCAAAATGTTTATCAAAAGTAGAGCTAACTACTGACTGTACCACAAACAGAATTTAATAGCCCAACACTTTGTGGCTTCAGGCTGGAATGACTGATCATATTCAAGTGGGAACCTATGAATTATCAATTTAGAAGTAGTTGAGGACAACACTTCTTCATGTGGCTGATGATATAGTAGAGATTGTGATAAAAGTATTTTATCAACAGATCAGGACACAGTCCTTAGGATGAAACAGAGGAATGAATACAGAAATGACTTTTCATGGTTCTATAGAGAAAGCGATAGTTCCCGTAAGACTTAGGGTAGTTTACAGAGACATTTTCTCAATGGCTTGTAAGCATGTAAATGATCATAATAATTCCTAACATGAGGCAAAAGAAAATCTTTGAAATGTTTCTTCCTAAGAAAATAAAACGTCCACTACAGCACTCTAATATATATTAAACACAGTTTTTTTTAATGCAGATCACTCTAATTTGCCAGCAAAACGAATAGTGTTACTCCAAGATTTCCAGTAGATAAAATGTTTTATCTTCTCATGACACCACCTTTGAGCTCCATTCACAAAATAGTAATTTGGCTTTCAATTGAGAAAGGCTTTCGCACCAATGCAGAAAAATCACAAATATTTTTCCTGTGACCACTGATGATGGAGACAATGGAGATATAAAAATGGTTTTGATGAACTGTTACTGCATGGTTGAAAGGGGAATAATCCCTTATTTTCAAGTCACCAAGTAAATTGTAAAGAACTGTTTGCAAATGTGAAGTGTGTACTGCAGTAAAGTAGCTTGGATTTGGCAATGCATCATTTGTGACAACTTCTTGCTGTAATGCTGATGTTGACTTTGGTACGCACCTTTCTGTCCACAGATAAATAGAGAAGGATAATGAATAGCTTTCCCTCCTCAAAAGGATCTGAAAATATTTATGCTGAAGTTCACAAGGCACTACAAAAATGAGGACAAGACAAAAGTCCTGTGTGGGCAGAAGTAAATTACATGAAACTGCTGTTGTTGCCACTAGGACTTCAATTAATTGCCTCAATGCAGTCATTTATTGTCACTTAAAATAATCTAGTATATTCAAGGTATCCACACAGGACTGGCAGATACATCACCAGATCTGGAGCTGGAGAAAGGCCAAGATGTCCCAGGGAATACTAACCTAGCAATGTGGGCTATTTCTTCCAAGTCCGTTGTCACTATAATCAATGGAGTCTACAGAGAAACTCAGCCAACCAAATACAGGTGTCTGTTAGAGAGAGAGTTGACTGTCTTTTCAGATCATAGTGACTACAAGGACTGAAAACAAAGGCAGCTTAGGGCTGGGATCATGTTAGAAACTGAAATGTAGTTACCTATGTTCTTGAGCTGGATGCCACACCAGGAGGTCCATCCAACCATGTCATTGCTAGCACAGCTGCTGTCATATTCACTGTGCTCCTACAGAACCTGTTCTCAAGAAACCATGAGTTTTTCACCTCCTGGACACCTACTATTTACTCATGATCGCACTCAGCTTAAGCTGTACCCAAACTAGCTCTTCCAGTTTTGAGGGGGTTGTTTCAGTGAGCTAGTCTCTTTCTGGTTCTTAGACATCCATTTCATAAAGCTGTCTATCCTACTCTGTTTTGCATTATTACCATCAGTTACTTTTTTACTAAGATGCCAGTTTCTCAATTGGAAATAATGTCTATAGAGTTAATCGTTTTAAAAGAAGCTATTTATTTGTTTCACTGTGTGATGTATACTCAAAAGCTTTTCATTGCATATGGGGAAAGAAAGGAGCTTTTACGTTGACAAATTTCATACAAGGTACCAACAGACATAAAGCAAAATAATGCTGATAGGAAATGGCTCCTAAACACGTGTGCTTATTTTGCTAACATGGTAGGGAAAAAAGTAAATTCATTTAAACTAGCTGTGCACAAAATCACCTGTTTCTGTGCAACAATCTTTTAATCATTGTTTACAGCAATTGAGTTTTACATTTGCCAGTAATACTACCTTATTATTACCATAGACACTGTAATGGCCACACAGCTGCAGCAAGCAGAGGAGAAAGGAGCAGCTTCTGTTGCAGGAAATAAAGTAAAAACAAAAAACAGGATAATTTTCATTCTATTTCCTCTTACCTTCTTCTTCCTCTCACAAACATTAGCACACTCCTTTTATATACACATAAATATAGATATATTTATTTCTCAGGAATAAAAATAAGTAAAAGAAAGGACCTGACCGTGGACTTCGAATTTTAATTCCTTTGAGGGGGCTAGCAAACCCCTTTAACCTAACAGCAATGCCCTGGTGCCAGCTGCTCAGGACAGAGCCCAGTGATGTGTGTTGGGCCCTGTGAATGTGCTGAAAGTGGTATGGAGAGGTTTTCTGCCTGCCTCTCTGTAGGTAGCACAGGATTCCAGCAAAAGTGACAAGAAAAGCCAGTAGCACCCTGTAATCATCCTTTGTGAGAGGCTTAACTTGATGACAACCTCAAAGTAACAGATTTTCCATCATGTTGAACAGCCAAGCTGCTCTGGTACTACACCCCTTCTTTTAGCTGGGCTTTAGTTTATGAGACACCTGGGAGGCAGCACCATCATCCTCCAAGCCCTTGATAAGGCAAGTTCCCCAAGCAAAACTTAGGTACATGCATGAAGGGAAGTCATTAAGAATGAATGACTTCATATAAACTGCAAAGAATTTCTATTTGTGGTTGTTTTTCGTCCCCATGGAAGAAGTAGAAGGAAAATGAGAAATTCATTCCCCCAAACTGATGATATCTTGGACTTATGCAGGTACCCAGAGGGCCAGTCAGTAGGTCTGTGACTTCACTTCAAGTTATGGCCAGGTTCTCTTTAACACACATTTTCTTGCGCAGCCATTGTTTGGAAAACCAATACCTTCCAGGCCTGGGGATGTATGTCATTGTTCTTTGTGTAGGCTTACTGAGATCCATTTGAACTGAAACAGTTGCTTCCTTTAAAAGATCCTAGATAGTTTTGCCACTAAACTTACTTGATGATAATCTAAGAAATGCTGCTCAGCTGAAAAGCTGTTAAGACATAAGACAAAGGATGACAACAGACAGTCAAGAGAGTGATGATGTATATCAACAGCCTGTAGCTGGTGTGAGAAACCCAGTTATTATCCAATAACAACAGATACATTACTATTTTCAATCTCATCCTCAAAAGGAAAACAAAGAGAAAATTGGCTGCTATAGGGTGATTTACCGTTCCCTAAGAAAGACAGAAGAAGAGAGAAAAAGGAGAATAAAATTTGGCAGAGGAAAAGCGACTGCTGAGGTAAGCACTACCAGCCTCAAAGGAAGAACTGGAAAAATTATAAAAGTGATCAGAACAAAGAACTTGTGACACCTGGAAGAGAAAGCTGAAGGTATGCATAGCCTATGGCTTGGTACCCATGTACCTCTTGGCACCCTATGTACCCCAAGAACTCCTTGCTCCCTGGACAACACAGTGGTCAGGTGGCACTAAAACAGACTATGTATCACTGCTTAGTTTTCCCCAATTTTTTTTTCTTTCTCTATGAGACTTCTACTATCTTTACCTTCATTGCCAGCCATTTAACTGCTGTCTGAGTTTATCCTTTCAGCTACAGTGGTGGCAGTGAACTAGAAGAAAAATGGTGAGGGCCCAGAATTGGAACACCTTAGGTGAGGGCAGAGTTTCTTTCTAAAAGGAAAACTTGTAGGTGAGTAATAGTAAGACAGTGTTCAGTCAGGGGAGTGTAGTTTTAAGTGCAAATTAAAGCTCAGAGGGAAATGTAACTCTGAATGTGGTCTTGATGCTAGGCTTGATGCCAATTAAGTAGAAATGCAGCCTGAAACTCTCTGCAGAAGAAACAACAGTTCCACTGCTCTGTCAAGAAGTCTCTTTTCTACACTGGAAGATGCCTTCCTCATTAAAAAAAAAAGCCCCATTGTCCTGTTCTCATCTCAAAATAACTCAAAAAATTCTTCCTTTAGTTATAACTATTTGGTTCTTTGTCATGGCAGGTAACAGAGTTAAACTAATGAGTTGCAGTAATAATTTTCTGGAGTCAAGCTGAGGTTCATGCAGTATCATCAGGGAGAATGCATAGAGCTCCATATGGGAGATGGGATATTAGTGCTGACTCTGCACTGTTACCCCTTCTTCTCCACACCTATCCCAAAGCAGTGCAGAAACAGGCCAAAAACATTGCCAATACCTACTGCTATTGAACTGATGACTTTGATTTCTCAAGTAATTTGTAGATGACTGAAATGTTAACTGCTTCCAGATCCATTCTCCAAAATTGTCACTATCACTTTTGACTATATGCATCCTAAAGATAACTTGTTTTCTTCTGTGAGAAGTGTAATTAGGAGACTTCGTGAGCCTTATATTTTTAAAATTGAATCCAGAATTATTTTCCTGTTTGCTACTTTGCAGCTTTTAGAGCTTTCTGTTGCACGAATCCTCATTCACAGTCTAGGGGTTTTGTTATAGCTTTGCCTTTTAGGATCTTGACTGGAGATTACACCTGCATATATGGCCATGTAGACCAGGGAGTAGCTTGGAAGCAGACCTCTTGTATCTCTGCTAGCTGTCACCGTCTCTTTTAACAAAGGACATTATTAAAAAAGCCAAAAAATATCTGGAGGTTATAGTAGATTAGAAGCTGACTACGTGTCAAGGACAGGCTGTTGCAAGAAACTTTAATGCAGTTGTGGGGTGTACAAACAGAGGTTTCATAAGTGACAAAGAATGTAAAACTTCTGTCCTGCACAGCTCTGTGGAGGACCTGTCTGGAGTACAAAAATGTAACAATAATGTGAAAATCCCAAAAGGGAGTAACACTATTTCTGAGAAGTTTAGGAGACAAACTGATGAGAAACAGTTGTCAAAATTTTTGCTTCCTCCATCTAGAATAGAGAGACTTGAAGAAGGACATGACACCAGACTTCTCACTAATGAAAATACTATTAAAAGAGAAACAGAGGTCAAATGTTTTCCATGTCCACCAGGTGTTTTCCAACATAAACAGAGTTTTCATGAAGAGGACTACTTTGTTTTGCATCAGAAAGTTCTTTGTCACAAAATGTAATAAGCGAAGTACAAGAGAAAAAACCTTCTAAAGGTAGTGATAAGTGGAAATATGGATCTTAGGAATATTTGGCCCTTTTAACAGGGCTACAAGCACCACCAAATACATATGCTTATCCTTCCCCAGAGGAGGGAAACAGCTAAATGGACGTCTTCAAGTCCCTTCCAGGATTAAGCATTTCTGATTCTGATAATTCCTAAACTCATACATGTTCACAACAGAAACCCTACACAGTCAGCTTTCAGATCCTCCCACCAGCTACCCCGACACTCAAAAGCATACAAAATGCAAAACAATGTTGCTGTCATCACCGGTGGGTCCTAGAGAGATTTAATTAATCAAATAGCAGCCAAGTAGATGGCTGCCCCAGTAGTTAAGTTCTCCCTTTCACGATTCCTCTCTTTTCACTGGTAATGTTTCCTGCTAGTCTAGTATAGATTATATTTAATCACTTTTCTCTCTCTGATTCTGCTTATAGCCATTTTCTGTCTTCATAGAATTCAAGCACCTTCTGTTTTATTTTATATTGTATATAGTACAAATATACGATCACCATAAACCATCTGTTAAGCTGACTTTTACAATGGAACAGCTGTCTTAGATTTAGTAGGATCATTCAAAGAGCTCTCAAGAGCACTTACTCTGAAATCACTGGAGCAGGTTTGTATTCCTCTGACAGAATCCCCGGTGAACACTCAGCAGGCACATGTCTACTTGTGATGTGATATGATCCAGGTGTTAAGAGGAAAGCAGGATGGACTTCTGAATGGGGAGGTGCTGTTTCAGTGGCTGAGATTTCGCTGAAAAGAAACGCTTTTCAAAGCAGGAGGTGTTGATTGCTGCTTCAGTCCCAGATGAGATTTTAACAAAAGGTGGGCCACAAATTTGTGTCACATGCACAGTATTTTCCCTGCCTAAGCTGACAGAAAATAAGAAGAAATGGAAGAATAATATATAATGTACTTCTAATGATTTATCCCATCAAACTGCAGTACCTGAGCTCAGCTGAGATCTGCAGTCATTGTCTGAAACCTCTTATCACCTACAGTGTTCACATACAAATTATATTCCCTCTAAAGTCTCATAAATCCTAATTATCTTTAACTCTGAAGCCTTATAGACTCTGATTAAAGGAGATCATAGTATTGCACTTTGCTGCAGGATCCCTCAAAAAGCAAGGTACGGCATTTGAAGACTAGTCTGATATAAAGTTAATAACCTACACACATCATGTTCAAGAGCTGGTATCTCTAAGTTAAGAAAATGGCAGTTGTCCCATTTGGATGTTTGTAGGAAAGAATAGGACAGTTTACAAAAAAAAATGCTTACAAGAGGAGAGAGGCAGTTTAACAATGCAGTTCTTGTGACTGCCTCTAAGAAATAATCGTATTACAAAAGCATTTTATACTGGTGTCATTTACCATAAAGCAATTGGGAGCTTGCATCTCTACCCTTACTGGTTTTGACATGAAGAATGGCTGAGGGGGTTACTGCATTGCTGGTGTGAAATGTTGCCTGCAGCCTGGGGAGCCAATTTTCTCTCACATTATTTTTTTTGTCTCCCTATACCTAGTGCTTCCTTATAAGACACAAAAGCCAGTTGCTTCTCACATTCTGCAGTTCTTGCCTTTAAATATAATGGTCTCTGTCATACTCTGTGTTTTCTTCCATTCTGTTCTAGGCTTGTCCTTTATACCCCCAGCCTTTATGACATGGCTATCAATTTGCTTTTTATTTCCTACCTGCAAACTCATGCTCCTTTTTCCCTTCTGCACGTATGCAGACTCATTGTATTCCTCAGATATTTTTTTGAGCGCTACCTTGGAAATTCAATTTGACTTTCCCTGATTTAACCTCAGTTTCACTTCACTCATGGACTGTACATTCCCAAATAATTTTTGCAGCATTACAGTGCTCAGCCTATCTTCGTACCTCAGAAAGAGACATATCTGGCGTCAACAAGAATCGCATCCATTTCCAGTAACTTGGAAAAAAACTTAGACTTGTTGCCACATCTACCTGCAACAAGGCAAACACTTCAGAATGATTTTGCCTTCTTGCAGACATGTAGAGTCCTGTATACACAAGCAACAATGCATAACAAGCAGTGCTGGTTTTTAAAGTATTCTTCCCATTGGGAATGTTAACAAAGAAATTAAAAGCAAAAATAGTTACCTTGTTAAAAGCAAATCCTGTAGTGACTGGATTCCTTGCCACCACCTTCCTCACTTAGTTTTTTTCCATCACACCATATCTCTTTTCTTCTGCTGGAAAGAAGTAGCAAAAAAGAGTAAATAGGAAGATTGCAAGAATTCCCCAGATTTTCCTACTACTAACAAAGTCTTATTCTCTGTTTTATTCCTCTCCTTTCCTCTATTTTTTTTCTTTTCCTCCTCCAAGGAGGACCCAGCTAATTATAGACACATTAGCCTGACTTCAATCTGTGGGAAAGTTATGGAGCAAACACTCCTGTTGACTATCACAAGTCAAATGAAGCACGTGACTGAGAAAAGCCAACATGGATTCACTAGAGGTAAATTGTGCTTAACAAACCAGATTGCCTTCTACAAGTCTACCTGGACTTCTCCAAGACTTTTGACATGGTTCCTCACAGTCTCCTCCCAGAGAAACTAACACGCTACAGTCTAGGCCAGTGGTCGGTGCAGTGGGTGAAGAACTGGCTGACAGACCAGGGAGTGGTGGTAAATAGTTCTTTCTTGAACTGCCAACCAGTCACAAGCAGGATCCCCCAGGGATCAATACTGGGCCCAGCACTGTTTAATGTCTTCATAAATGACCTGGATGCTGGGACCAAGAGCACCCTGATGAAGTTTGCAGATGACACCAAGTTGGGTGGGGAGGTTCAGGAAGACCTGGACAATATGGAAGAGTTGGCTAGCAGGAACCTTATGAAGTTCGATGGAGGTAAGTGTAAAGTCTTGCACCTGGGAATACATAACCCTGGAGTGCAGCTCAGACTGGTTGCCACCTGGCTTGAGAGCAGCCCTGGAGAGAAAGACCTGGGGATCCTGGTGGACAACAAACTCAACATGACGGAACAGTTCACTGCAGCAGCAAAGAAGACCAGCAGGGTGCTGGGGTGCATCAGGAAAGGCATCGCCGGCAGAGATAGAGAAGTTATTATCCCACTTTACTCAGCATTTCTCAGGCCACATCTGGAGTACTGTGTTCAGTTTTAGTCCCTGCTATACAAAAAAGATGCAGACAGGCTGCAGAGGGTGCAGAGAAGGGCCATTAAGAGGATCAGAGGACTAGGAAACCTAACATATGAAGTAAGGCTGAGAGATCTGAGTTTGTTCAGCCTTGAGAGGAGGAGGCTTAGGGGAGACCTTATTACCATGCACCAGTACATAAAGGGTGCCTACCAAGAGGATGAAGACTTCCATTTTACAAGGGGTCACATGGAAAAGACAAGAGGTAGCAGGTATAAGTTGCTCCTGGGGACATTCCAATTGGATTCCAAAGGAAAAGTTTTCACCACAAGAACAGCTAAATATTGGAATAATCTGCCCAGGGACATGGTAGATTCCTCTACAGTGAACACTTTTAAGCCTCAGCTTGTCATGATGTTGGGCCATCTCATTAAAACTATACATCACCTAAAAAGGTTGGACCAGATGATCCTAGAGGTCCCTCCCAACCTGGAATTCTGTGATTCTATGATTCTTTTCCATAAGCACACTTTTTGAATAGGAAGCAAGAAAGTAAGAGAAACTCTGAATGCTCCTGAAAGTTTTTCTTTTCTTTTCATCTTCCCTCTCCCTTCACACGGGGAAGGGAATAAACCATCAAGATGCATATATGAAGTGAAGGGGGAATTCCACCTTTTTAAGGCAACCTATTCCAAAGCCTTCCCAAAGTAAAGGAGTTTATTCAGTTCTGATCATGGATGTCTGTAAGATGACAAGGTAAAATAAATTGGGTTGCTCTTAGGTAACAGTGAGCAACTTGAGATTTTAGATTGTATCTGAAGTTTTCCTTTTACTTTGTTGCTGGTTAAAGCATCTTCCAATTACAAAGGTGACAGAGAAATAGCAGCTGTGGGCAGTTTAATTACAGATGAGTCTGCAGTAATGTCTCCTGCAGAAATCCCCCTGCCTTACATATCCTTGCAGCTTTTACCCTCTGCTTGTCTCTCTTCTCAAATTCAATTTGCCCTCAGCTCTTTGCAGCATGACACATCTCCCCAAGGGGTTCACGTCTGTATTTCAGAGTGATATTTGGCTTCCCTACATGCACAGAAATTGCATCTGCTGTGCTGAATCAGAAGAAACTCACATCTGTGTGTTAGATTGGTTTTGCTGTGCATTCAGTGGTTGCATTATGAAAACTTTCAAAGCCATGGAAGAGTGAGGGTAAACAAAGAGTTCCTCTTCAGGGGAACAGGGCAGATATTTAACCTCACCCATCTCAGGATGGGTGGCAAACAGAGCTGCCTGCCTGTGGCCACATCACAAAGCAGGGAATAGCTTGTCAACTGGGCCATACACAGTCCTTGCTGTCCTTTTCCCTGTGAAACCTGCATCTCTGCCAGTCACTTACAATGCCAAACAAACATATGATGAAGGCCAGAAGAACAAAACCACCGCACGATGAACTCTATCTATTTACATTCCTTCTTGACTGCAGTAGCTTTAGCACTGAGCGATGTAGGTGTTAGGCACAACATGTAGTAAGGTACAATCCAGAGGGAGGTTTTCACTGCTAGGCTGAAGGGAGAAGTACAGTTTGAGGTCATATCTTTACTTTTCCCCCAGGCTTCCCACAGGATGACATCTGCCGTATCCCAGACAAAACACAGGCATATGTTCTGTTAGCCAATGTCAGCAAACTGCATGGTGATGGCTACATTTCTCCTTACACAAGCAGAGAACTTTGTCACAGTAAATGGCTACAGTGCTAAACCTACAAAGTGTCATGAATTGGTTCAAACCTTCTGAAAAATTAGATCTTAGTTTCTATTTGTCTTCTTACTTACAGAAGAAATAGAAAAGTAGTGTTATTTCTTCAGCTGCAACAGAAAACAGAAGTGAGAAAAATGTTTTGGAAGCTGAGAGGTTTTCCTTTTTTATAATATTTCACCAAACCTTCTCAAACTAAAAATTTTACACTGAGAATGTAAGATAATTGCTTTTGCTTACCATGCAATAAAGAAGAGTAATTCCTCCCGGGAGAAGACAACAGCACTCCAAGAACTTTTTCTGTCCTAGATACAACAGGATTTCAGCTGCCTATCCCCTGGCACCAGAGATATATTCAGAAATATGTTCCTTGCTATATTCAGAAATCTTTTCTGGCAGGGAAGGTAAGGAGCAAATACCTGTGCCTCCCATGAGCTGCTGTTAGCACATGTTGGGAGGAGTTAATAAGAAGTGAATTGGTCTCACAGCTTCTGTGCTCCAGGTGAGTTGGCTGTGGTTTCCATGAGTGGGACTGCATGTCTAGATGGTCAGCTTCTGATTTATGTTTATTTTCAACATTATTAGTCTCTTAAGCATTTTTCTCACAACCTACCTCAGACCCTTGTGAACAGGAGTATCTTCTGCCCAGTAAATACTGTCTGGTTCCAGATGGTAGGATACAAGATTACAGCTAAGATTGGGGGTTTGGGGTTTAAGGCTGAGCAGATCAGAGATGCAAAACCACCTACGGAACCAGTCTCTAGTGTTGCATTTCCAGACTGTACAGCAGCAGCAGCCAGGAGGCCTGAAGTCCTCTCGGACCTGGTGGCAGAAAGTCTGAGAACTGGCAGCAATTAACCGCCAGCTCTTCCATACTGCCTCTAGCACAGCTTTGATCCTCACCTGGACCTATAACTTGGTGACCCTGTGGCTGGATTTTCTTTATGAGTCAGGACAGGTCAACTCCCTTACAGAAGCAGGTACAGGTACAAAGCTGGCACACTTATCTTTCAGCTGAGCTCTACAATGAAGCTTTAACTCATAGAAATAGAGATTTCATAGCATTGTCCTAAGTGTCCCAGTATTGACCAGTGTCTGCATAATGCATCTCTGGTAGTTATCTTTCCTCCGCATGAATTCCTAAATCAGGTTTCTTGCAGAATGTATGTTGGAGTCTTATAGTTTTAAGGTAATATCACTTAAGATAGATTGCCTCAATTCCAAAGAAAAAAAAAGAACTCCTTTACAAAACCAGGGTAAATACTCCCCACTAATTCTGAAGTTAATCACTGAAATATATTTTGCATGTGTATATGAAGTTTGCACAAATATGTTAAATATAATATATATAGTACTATATATAAAGTGTAGTAATAATATAAGTAGGTACTAATTTGAAATGGAATAAGGAAATGTCAAATTATGAAATACTTCATAAAATTCAATGTTTTAAGAGATTTCACTGAGTTATGAATTAAATTCTAGTTCAGCCTTCAAGTTAGACTTCAGTTATACCTTTTTTTAAGTGAAATGTATATAGCGATCAAATAAGGAAGCATTACCTTAGTTATCACTACAATTTCCCAGTTTTACCAAAACCTTCTGCTCTTGGATACTATTCTCAGTCATATTCTATGTACTGATGGAGGCTGTTTTATAAAACTTACTCAATATGGAAGGGGTTGGGAGGAAAAAAAAAAAGGAAAAAAATTAAAAAACCAAAGCCAAGTCAACACAAACCACCCTATATTCTTTGATTTCACTAATAAAACACCAGTACTCTGGTAAAGAGTATTTAAGAAAGGGTAAAACTGTTGCCTGGCAGTGGGAAGTGAGAAAAAATGTGAGAAAAGAGGGAAAGAGGTGCTCCAGATGCTGAAGAGGCCACACTGGAGCAGATATGCACACTGCAGCCCGTGAAGGAGCCCATAACTGAAGAGATATTCAACCTGCAGCCCATGGAGGACCACATATCAGAGTAAACAGATGTAGCCTGAAGAAAGCTGCAGCCCATGGAGAGCCTACCTTGGAGCAGGTTTATCCAGAAGGACTGCAGGCTGTGGGAAGGACTCATGCTGGTGCAGGGGAAAAGCGTGAGGAGCAGCAGAGAGGTACTGTAAATCCTGCCCCATTTGCCCTGTGCTACTTCAGGGAGCAGGAGGTAGAGAAGTTGGGAATGAAAGAATGAAATAGAGCATGGGGACAAGAAGATGGTTCAAGAAAGATGTTTTGATTTTTGCCTATTTCATGTTATCCTGTTCCATTTTTAATTGGCAATAAATTAAATTGATTTTCCCAAAGTCATGTCTCTTTTGCCTGTGATGGTAGTCAGTAAGCAATTTCCTTGTCTTTATCCTGACTCATGAGATTTTTCATACAATTTTCTCTCTGTTGTGTTCAGTAGGGGGAGTGAGCAATCAGCTGGGTTGGTGCTTGGCTCTTAAACAAGGTCAACCCACCACAGCACTGCACAGCTGGACTTGGGAAACTTGATATGTTGCCAACAGAAAGTCTTCAGGAAAGGGATCGTCTTCTCTCAAAAATGTGCAAGGTGATTATCGATGATTACTAAAATAATCCTGAAAATACTTGCAAGTACAGGTGAACCCATCAAGGAACTACATGGAAGCAGTCAAGTTTACCACTTAATCTGAGCTGAGCACATCTTGCATCAAAAGCAGAAACGGTTTCAGTTCACTCTTTATTCAATAAAAGTTATTTTGCCTTTCTATCAAATGCAGCAAATTATTTAAGCCTCAACTTTAGTGGAAGGGCAATATAATTAATTCATAAAGTTATTCTTTTAATTGGATTTGAATGAACCAACTTTTCTGAAACTCAAGAAAGGTTACTGGGTTGGTTTCACAGATGCTAATTCTGCTTGCATTTCAGCTAGCACTAGAAGCAAGGTCATTTCTTTCTGAGGATGTCAGTCTGAGACAGTGGCATCCACTGCAGTTTTATTATTTCAGTAACACAGAAATGGAAGAAAATTGGAACATTAAAATCAAACTGTACACTTCTTAACACATTTTTAAATGTTGGAAATATTAATTAGTCTGACACCAACCTGATAATGAACAATCAAGGAGGAAAAAAAAAATCAATGAAAGGGGAAAAGATTGATATATTTGTCAAGAAATATCCTTCTTGGCCTCATCATGAAACTCTGGCACTTGATCCACCTGAGCACAGGCTCAGGCATAGATGAGGCAGTAGTGATGTCCATAGAACTGTTGTCAGTTCCCTTTGCCGTGCTAACTAAAGCAAATTCAGTAAAACAGTGAATAACAATAGGACTAGTCTACACTAAAATAATAGATTACTCCTCCTCTATGCTGACAAGACCAGCTAGTTGAGGAAGCATTAAATAACCAGGAATGAAACAAATCAAAACCCCTCAATAACAACTCTTTTACCTAAAACCATCTTGTCTTGAGATAGAATCAGCACTGTATGAACAAGACATGTCAAGGAAAGGATTTTTCTTTATTTGCAGTGAATTCTTGGGTCACTAGGAAGCCCATAGCTATCGTGACCTCAGCTCCAAACAGCAGGAGCTTCTAGATGGAGCCTTACTGCAAACAACACTCTTGCTTCCTCTCCCTTTTTCTTCCCAATGCGTGGGCAGAGACAGAAGTGGGCAGTGCATACATGTACCCTGTATAAGCTGGCTCTGGGGCTGAGCATGTTGTCCCCTGAAAGGGCACACTACAAAAGAGATTATGAAGCAGAACTCATTTACAAAAAAAAATTCCTCTAACAGCAGTATTTACAAAATTGGAATTCAGGGAAGGCAATAAATTCACATTATATTGCTGCACTTGTAAACACCAAGGTAGATGTTGACATTTAATTTTCTCACATTCATATTCCTAAGAGGAATTATACATTCAGTTTACACAGATTTATTACACTTAATTGCTTAGCAGCATTTGATATAGTATTAAAAAGGTCAAATAAAATTTTACATACCTATTGTGAGGTCCTGAGACCCTGTGGATTGTAATGGTAGAGCCTTTCCTCTGAAACAAAAAAGCAGTCTAGATGTGAGTGTGCACAAATGAAATGGCTTCAGAGGTGGGAAAAAGGAAAAAGAATAAAAGGAATAAATGCTGTTTTAAACCACATGCAGAAAACCACATTTATGGAGGTCAATACTACATTATCTGGAGGGTGGAAATATGTGTGCACTGTTGCATTTGAAGTCCTCTGCTATGATCTCCTCATTGCCTGTTCCAGAACAAAGACCCTGGAGGGAAGGGAGGTCATGGTACTGCTTGTACAGAAACTTGGTAAGATAATCCACTCCCAAGCATAGGAACTCATCTAGTGTTTTCATTCACACTTTGCAGTAATAGGAAAATTAGTGGGTTTATTAAAAAAAAAAATCTGCAGCATGTTTTGCTCTCTTTTAAGCACTTTCAGATACTGAGAAAAACACGTTCTTTGTCTTAATCAAGTATATATTCATTTTTTTCCAACTATATTTCAATTCTTTTCTAAAGAATGTTTTCATTTCCACACAGCTCTAGTAAATACCTTATGTCAATAAATATGTAATTGATTATCATTTAAAGTCAAGATATGATTTGTGTAATTCAGGTTAGTTTTGCAGAATTCTGAAGTGTTATGGCCAGGCAGTGAATTTTCCAAGATACAATGAAGTCTATATCACTGCAACACACTGTCCGCTTTCTTTCTGTACCAGCAAGTAAACTTTGATTAATGCATTGAGTCTTATACATCTCCTTCCCTCTTCAGATCAAGGTTGAATTCCCCATTGGTAATGCCTTTATACACTGGACAAGGGTATGGTCATCAATGTACTCCTTTTTCAGTTCTATACTCCTTTGAATGTTTTCCACGTGCAAAGCCCTGAACAGCGTTAGCTGCTCACTGCGGCTAAATAAGAAAATGTTTCAATTGAACAGTTTCCCCCTCTGTGATGACAGGTAACATAACTTCAGTACATGACACCTACTGCTTATTTAGCCTAAAATGAACAAATAACATCACAAAATCATTTGGCAACAGCAATGTTGGGATACCAATCACAGCTATTGCCATGAGATGAAGATTAGTTCTTTTAGCTGGAAACATAAACTATGAAGAACTTAATCTGAAAATAAGGATATACAGTTGTATAAAATACAGGTGATTTAGGCATATACGTTACCAAACCAATATGACATTATACTAAGTGTACTGTAGTTCTTACAAATCATATCTTAATACTGTAATTGGTACCTTTATTTTGAACTCAGCATTTCATCTGTTTTTAATGGAAGAAGAAAGGTCAGAAATCGGTTTTTGCTGTGCTTCCTCAGACCTATATTATTCTGAATGAGTTTCACTGTGACTATACAAATAAAAATTCCAACAAGACTTAGGGTTTTGTTGCCCTCTGCTAGACTGTCACAGCTGAAGTTGGTTGCTCAAGATGCCAAAAAACCCTTTCTAGACATCGAGTCTAATTCAATGCAAAACATTTACTGTTATACATGGTTTTTCTAGAATTCTCATTCACAAAGTCCCCTTTGGTGGATTTCTCCAGAAAGGGAATGAGGTAAATTGTGAAAGGAAATTTGCCTCTTAGCTTCAACCTGTTTCTGTCCCATCCTTTCCCTTGCTTAGTCTTCACTGCTTCCATTACTTCTGTATAGAATTCTACAAATACTTCCTATCTTTATTGTCTTTTCTTGGATACCTTCACTAATAAACAACTGAATGGAATCTCTCCTGTTGAGACCATACACTTACTTGTTTCTTTTTTAGACTCCTGATATATATTTGACATAGTGTCCCCTCCCTCTCTTAATTGAAGAGATACGGATTTGGTAGGTGAACTGTTCAGTAGATGAAGAACTGGATGAATGGCCACATCCAGAAGGCAGTGGTCAACATCTGGTGTCCAGATGGAGATCAAGGACAAGTGGTGTCCTTCAGGGATCCACACTGGGACCAGTGCTGTTTAATATCTTCAGCAATGAGATAGCAGGATTGAGTGCACTCTCAGCAAATTTGCAGATGACACCAAGCTGAGTGGTGCAGTTGACACACCTGAGGAATAGGATGCCATCCAGAGGGACCCAGCCAAGCTTGAGAAGAGTGCCCATGTGAACCTTATGAGGCTCAACAAGGTCAAGTACAAGGTCTGCACCTGGGTCAAGGCAACCCCCAGCATCAATACAGACTAGGGAATTAAGGGATTGAGGGCAGCTGTGCCAAGAAGAATTTGGAAGTACTGGTGCATAAAAAGCTAGACGCTAACTGACAATGTCTGTTCACAGCCTGCAAGGCCAACTCTATCCTGAGCTGCTTCAAAAGAAGTATGGTCAGCTGGTCAAAGGAGGTGATTCTGCTCACCTCCCCTGCTCTTGCGAGACACAGTGTGGAGTGCTCTGTCCAGTTCAGCACGAGAAAGACATAGTCCTATTGAAGCAGGTCCAGAGGAGGGTCACAAAAATGATCATAGGGATGGGACACCTCTCTTACGACAGGCTGAGAGAGTTGAGGTTCTGTAGCCTGCAGAAGAGAAGGCTCTGGTGCAACCTTTTTGTGGCCTTCCAGTACCTAAAGGGGTCTGATATGAATGGTGGAGACAAACCTTTTAGCTGGGCTGTTACAATAGGACAAGGGGTAATCATTTTAAACTAAAAGAGAGTAGTTTGTACTACATGTAAGGAAGAAATTTTTTTGTGGTAAGGGTGGTGAGCCACTGGAACAGGTTGCCCGGAGAGGTGGTAGATGCTCCATCCCTGGAAACACTCAAGGTCAGGCTGGACAGGGCTCTGATTAACCTGATCCAGTTGAAGATGTCCCTGCTTACTGCAAGAAGATTGGACTAGATGACTTTAAAGGTCCCTTTCAACCCAAAATATTCTGTGATTCTATGATGCAACACAATATTTTGTAAAGAAATGTGGGAAGCAGAGACATGGGACTCCTTGCAATTTCATATCAGATTTCAGAAGGAATTTCTTAAGAGTCTTCTGTGGCAGGGAGTACATGCTGTCAGAAAATCAATGCAGTGATAAACAAAGGAGTCAAAGTTAGGGTGGTCAAATGCACAGACTTCTACAAGAAAAACACATTCAGTAACTTATAAAACATACTGACAGAGCTGAGATCAACATATGTATCAAACAAATAAGAACATGCCTCTTTCCAGGCACCCTTTGGGCAAAATCTGCCCTGTAAGTGGGCCCAAGAACAAGTCCGTTTTTATTCCCACAAGGCAAGAACAATTCAACATTTCTCAAGGTGCTGGGGGATAGGCAAGCTGTTAGAATTCCATTCAGGTACAGCTCTGCTTTGTTTTGCTCATTTACTTATGCGTATAGGACAGAGTAAGCACCTACAAACATTTTCCTGTCCAGAACAGGAAGATGGATGTTTGCTGGTTCACAGCAATCACTCAAGGCCCCACAAGTTTAATGGCTGAATCGTTTAATGTGGAGGAACAGCCCAATCTCTCACTCCTGTGCTCAAGCAGGCATGCAATTAACCCATATGAAAATGCTTGGCCATATACCATGAAACCTACAGCTGCACTGTGAACACAAAGCATCTTCCAAAATGAGATTGCTTATACTGTCCAAACCCTGCTCAAGCACATGCAGCTGCAACAAGGGATGGTCACTATGACTAATCTATGCAGGCCATTAAGTAACCAAAAAAAAAAAGAGATTCCTACCTCAAACTTGCTTACTGTTTGGAAAATTCTATCATTACACTTTGGGAAACAATACTCACTTTTTGCCCTGGATGCTTATGGTGTGGCAGTGCCAAAGAATTAAAAATAGGAAGGGTCAGGATTGCTTAACCCTTAAGTACTTGTTTGCTGGAGAGTATTTCCAGCAGGAAAGCCTGGATTGCACTTTTAAAGAAGAAAATATCAGAAATGTTGCTAAAATCATACGAATAAGAGGGCAGCTGAAGAAAAAGGCAAAACAAAACAAACCAATCATTGTTTTTACATGCTAATCTGTTCCAACAGGTTACTTGCAAACGCCAAAAGGTTGCTTGATGCTTCTCTGGCTGTCACCTTTTGGGAAATTTCCTGTGGTCATTTAGCATCATGGAACTACAACTAAATCCAATTGACATACAGGGTGAATATACTTTAGAATACCTGTCATCCTGGAGGAACAGGCAGGGTCCATGAAGACGTGGTTGTTTTCACAACTTTATAAAAAATTGTAGCTCCTACCACATTACATGCACACTCCTGAGCTTCTGCTCTGGAGGGGTGTTTCTGTAATAGCAGAATATGCCCCTTCAAGTGATACAAACTAAAAGAGGAATACTTGAATAGAGATTACCCCTTAGAGTTTGGGGTCTTCTTGCTGCACTGAGGGTAGTTTTACCATTAAAGCTCTTACCTCTGCCAATCTTCTTTTTTACAGTGCCCTTCTATGTCAAGTACATGGTTGTGGAAGACTTTTCTGTCTTAATGCTTATGCTCTCTGCTCCATTTTACCATGACACGTCTCCTATATCTAGACTTACTCTCAGTACAGAAAGTTTTCCCAGAGCATTAGCTCTTTTTCGAGGTTACAAATCCAACTTTCCTATTCTCTCTGCTGCACCATGAAGTCTGCTTTTCTCAACCTACAGATCCAGCAAGGGATAAATTTAGCTGAAAGTGGTACTACACCACTTCCCTCTCCACCACTATCCCTCTTTTCTATCAGCTGCCACTGCCATATCTCTTCCTCCTGCCACCGCCTGCCTACTTGGCTTCCCCAGTTCAACCTCCCACTGTAATGTCCTTTTTCCTTATGCTCACCAGTCCTCCAAAGCATTTGCCTTGCTTTATTCCTCATTGCCTGCCACCAGCCTCCTCCAATATCTTAATTTTCCCAAGCCCTTTTAGCACTGACAGAATTAACGATGGAATGAAACAGCAAAAGCTCCTAATTCACTTCTTCCTTTTTTTCCTCCCCCTCCTCCCTGTTTTCAAAGGGAAAAGCTGCAAACACATTTTCAATAACTGAATGTGGCTGAAATGGCACTGGAGGGGACAATCTGTTTGAGCCCAGAAGGTGGTGAGAAGAAAGTCCAAGCAAAAGCAAATCATCTCCAATTGTAAAATGGAAGAACAAAAGGATTAATTATCTTCCACTTCAGATGCAAGGGTTTGGCAAAGCTGTCCTGACTGCTGCATTATCATCAAAGCTGAAATGTTAAGACTTATGCACAGTAAGAAACTGTAAAAGCAGAGCAGCAAAAAAGGATGCGGGGGTTGCAGGAAGAAAGATTTAAAAGACTAAATATGCATAGAGTTGGGCTTAAACATATCTGCAAAAGAAAAGGGACGCAGTTATTTTCTTATCAATATTTGAAGGGTGTGAACACCAAGGGGAGTTACCTCCTTCAGCAGAAGGAATGTAATTAGGAATGCTATATGAAATCACAAGGTGGATTCAAACCGCCCGTTGTAGAGGGCAAAAAAAGCCAGAAAGTCATTACAGGGGATGATATTCTAGGATGTGGATTTCCCATTGCTTAAGGCATGGAGAAGTAGGTTGGTTCAACACCAGAAGCACACAGTTTGCAACAGTCCTGCACTGCCAGGGACACACAACAGATGACCTACTGGTTTGGTTTTTTTGCCATCTGTTGACTCCATGTTCTGGATTAAATGACCACAAACTCAAGATTTGTATGTGTTCATTGGAATACTCTAACGCTACTTCTTTGTATTATGTCCAACAGGCTGGCATCACTTTGCTTTCGTCTGTAGCCCACACAAGCACTGCTTCAATTATTAATGAAGAAGTGCTTTTTAAAAAGCTTTTTCTATCTCAATATGATAAATCTGTCTTGGAGTTGTATTACTGTGTAATTAAGTTTAATGCATTTGAGTTGGAGACACAAATAAGGTGGAAGCTGTAGTAGCAATGTGGTGATGGGATTTTTCTCCAGATGATGATACACCCTGGAGCGTTTCAAATTTTCAAATTTTGAATCTAATCATTCATTCCTATTCTTTGCCAGGGAGCATGCATGAGACAGAAATAGGGTGCACTGAGCTGCTTATCTTGTAAAAGTCAGCAGCTAGACAGTGTGTGTGAATCCAGATCAGTACCTCATCCCAGAAGCTGGGGAGAAGGGACACAGGGAAAGAGTCTTCAGGCAGTAATTTTCTAGTTTGTTTGTAAATTACAGAACTAGCTGCTCTCACTTGCCAGCACACATGGATGTAAGGGATGTCACGGGAACTTGGAACAACATATCTAAACATTTAAACAGCAGCAGGAGGATAAGGAAAATGGGGAGCCCCATCCCAGACAACTGCAGGCAGGCAGGTTGCACTGCTCTCCAGCATCACATTTGAATTTTTCTGGAGTTCAGAGCCTCCTGGGATGGCCTTCCTAAAGCAACAGGCTGATTTCTAGTCTCTATGACTCTCTACAATGAGTAATTTTCCCCTAGACAGTAAGGTGGGTAGCGTTGTCTTGGTTATTTTGTCCCATTAAGTATTGTGACCCCATTCCAGAAAGCATTTTGCAGAGTGCAGCCCATAAAATAGGCCTCGATCACTTCTTTCTAGTACTTTGAGTCACTGGGATACGTTGTGCACATTGATGTAGGAATTTCTGCCCCACATTCCCCAGCTTACATTTTGTGGGAGCCTGACTATACATTCCGTTTACATTACTGGGAACACTATCGGTTTCTGAGAATTCATTGTTAGGAGAAAGAACTTCCTGATTTTACAAAGTCTTCCTTTATTTGTCTTGGATCACACTATTTTCTTTCTTCACCTATCACCAACACAGGGTAATTCAAGCTGGATTCACCAGCTCAGGAACCTGGTATTTAAAAACATATTACAGGAAAAAGGCATTCACTGAGCCCTTGACTCAGGGCTTGGGCTCTGCCAAGCTGGCTGGTCTCTGCGGTTTGGGGCATTAGAAAACACTACAAGACTCATCTCCTGACAGGCGTTTGAGTGGATGCCCAATTTACTTTCAGAGCAAACTTCTGGCTTGAATCTTGCATTTTAATGCCACATTACATTAAACACTACACACAGAGCATCAAAGAAGCAATTTGGTTCAACACTTGCAGCCCTTCCGTGTGATGTATTGATTCCATCTAGCTTGTGCCAGGTATGTCTCATAGTCTTGAAATTTTCCAGCACCATAGAACCATTTGGTTTCTGTTCCCCTCTCAGAGTGTTTCTTGGGGACAAGCTATAGGGCATAAATTGCACAAGCTACCTCCTCATAGCATAAGAGTCTCTCCAAAGTCAACATGCTGTAGGCACTTCTGTCCTTTTCACTTCCAAGCTATCTCACACAAAACTCCTGACTGTAATAAACAATAAGTTGCTGATAAATTAGTTGTGTTCATAGTAACTCTTCCTATAAGGCAACCAGGAAAGGTGATGCACTTTTCCCACTGCCTTCTGTCTTGCAGATTGTGCAATGCAATAGCTCCCTATAAACAAAACCAGGCACAAAAATACACAGCCTCTAACCTCTGACAAGTCATCCATGGTGGGACTACCAGTAGCACCAGGATCCTGCCTCTGCAAACAAAAGATCACAAATCCCTATCCTGAATTAGCTCCCCATTATAAACTGAGCAACCAATGATGACTTCGTGCATACTCATAGTTTCTACTGACTGCTCACATGCTCGTTCCAAGCCTTCCTTTACAAAGGCAGATTCTCTGCTGTTTTCTCTCAGATTGTCACTGGATTTCTAGTGCCAGAGGTATTAAAAGTCAGCCTCAGACAGGAAAGAACACCAGCACAGCACATTGGGAAGTAGCAGTAAGAAGATCCCTATGGACCATATTCTGCCCCACTGCAGAATCCAGCTCAGATAAGCTGTTTCCCTCCCACATGTGGAAACATACTGGAGTGAAAACAAGATCCTTTTACATTCATTTACTGGTGTTTTGGAAGGTATTGTACTTCCTTGCCAAGCTCTCCTTTTCTTAATCCAAACACAGACATGGGTCTAAATTGCTTGAAGAAGTTTTTCTTTCCACAACACGTCTGACAAACACATGGAGGCAAAGTAGTCTAAGAAATAGTGAAGGATAAAAAGAGCTTAAAAATAAGGACTTGACAGTGTAAGAAACCCAAGAAAGGATTAAAACTTTGAAGAGAACCTTCCAAGATCCTAAAGGCTCTTTTGAACTGAGATATAATCTTGGGTTTTTTTTTACTTTGTGAGTTTTAGCATTTGAAGTAACAAACTTCAAACCATGGACGTGGAAAAGGGTCATTCCTGGGCTCACAAAGGAATCTGGCTGGCCACAGGAGATGGAAGGGTTTTTGTCAGACTCATCTGACTCTGCATACCTGATACCTGCATACCATAACTGATAGATCTTCCTTCCTTTTCTTCTCTTCACCCATCAAACATCCAATCTTCTCCATCCTCCCATACACCCTTCATTTACTGTTCTGTAGGTCCTGCCACTTTGCATAAGCCCCTGCTGCTGCTATCTTCTCTTATCACCCTGAACATCTGCTTTCATATCTGCATTAAAAGTGCCTTGCTTTTTGCACGTGCTTCTGCTCACCATGTGAGAGCTGTGGTACAGTGACTGGAGTGCTGGTGCTGTCACCACCCTGAATCTGCCAGCACATCTCAGGGAACACTGTTATGCTGGAGGGCTCTGCTGGATGCATCCCACCCACCCTGTGGGCAGCGCAAAGATGATTATCATAGAATCATAGAATCACTGGGTTGGAAAAGACCCACCGGATCATCGAGTCCAACCATTCCTATCAAACAGTAAACCATGCTCCTCAGCACCTCGTCCATCCATCCCTTAAACACCTCCAGGGAAAGTGACTCAACCACCTCCCTGGGCAGCCTGTTCCAGCGCCCAATGACCCTTTCTGTGAAAAATTTTTTCCTAATGTCCAGCCTAAACTTCCCCTGGCGGAGCTTGAGGCCATTCCCTCTTGTCATGTCCCCTGGCACTTGGGAGAAGAGGCCAGCACCCTTCTCTCCACAACCTCCTTTCAAGTAGGTGTAGAGAGCAATGAGGTCTCCCCTCGGCCTCCTCTTCTCCAGGCTAAACAACCCCTCAGACACTGAGCTGAGAGACAACAGCTCTCTCAGACACTCCTCATAAGACTTTTTCTCCAGCCCCTTCACCAGCTTCATCGCTCTTCTCTGGACTCGCTCCAGAGCCTCAACATCCTTCTTGTGGTGAGGGGCCCAGAACTGAACACAGGATTCAAGGAGCGGTCTCACCAGTGCCGAGTACAGAGGGAGAATAACCTCCCTGGATGTGCTGGTCACACTGTTTCTGATATAAGCCAGGATGCCATTGGCCTTCTTGGCCACCTGGGCACACTGCTGGCTCATGTTCAGACATATGCGTCGTTCCTGCCCCAGATGCAGTAACCCTAGCCATCTTCATGAATTCTATCCCTTATAGTATCTCACAAGGACATGTGCAGGATAGCTGCCAAGGGTAGATAATATGCTAGCAGCCATCCTCATGAGGTATATGTATGTTGTGGGAAGTACTTCGATCTGCTGTTGTTCTGGGACTCCTTTACATACACACATCTTCCTTGCAGTAGGTCTGTCTGGGCTTTCTCTCAGATGGCCAGAGCAGACCAGCAGCTAACTGGGATTTATTTATTTACATGCAAGGAAGTGATTATGCATTAGTTAAGTTTTTTGTGTGTATCGCAAAAGGTGCAGTGCCCTATATTGTATTAACAGATGTTATTAAAAACTTGTGATTTGAAGCAAGGCAATAATTTTTACCATTCGACACTTTAATACTCTTAATAGTAATGACCATTCCCTCATTCCTGCTTCTCATCAACAGCTTTCGAGGAATTGTCATTAAGAAGGCATAGCCCAGTACAAGCAGCTCATCAGGCTCAGTTCATTTAAAAGAGATATTTCAATAAAGCAAATTGAGCATTTACATCAGTGAAGCCCTCAGGGATTCCTGTACCTGCCCCACATGGGTGTGAAGCTCAGCTGTAGTCTGTGTTTGTACTATACCACTGTGTAAGGTGTGAAGATGCACAAATACTGCATATTTTCCTAAAAAGCTATAACATAAGAATTCAGTCTTTCATGGGACTCCACAATACAGTGGTGTTGAGCTGTGTGTTACAGTGTGGGAGACCATAAATTAAAGTACACAAAGTTATCAGATTCTCCACTTGTATTCCAATTTACAGTATTTGCATCCCTGGTGGAAATTGATAGAAAACTTGATATGTTGCTCCTTGGTGGACTCAAAAATGAGTAGGAAGAAAATTAAAGCTAAAATGTTTACAGAGATATCAAACTCCACTGGAAAAATATTTCACCTTTCAGTAGTATCCCACTTGTTTCCTTAAGTGATTCAGTGCTTTAAATAAACAGTTTTGATTGCCTTAAGTGTTCTAAAGAAAAATATTTGGTATTCAGGAACTAGAGCACAGCTAAAATCTATTAAGGCAGGTAAATAATGACAGCTTCTTTTACGAATCAAGTTGTAAGTTTTTGTGGTCTCCTCAGGACTTTCACAGCAGGATTTTACGGGTTCTGTAGTTCTGTAGTGAGCAACTGTTCACAAACCAAGTCTAAAAAAAAGAAGGTGAGAAGTAGTGGCACCACTAAGCTGAAAGGATGCTACAATTCCTCTGGGACATTATTATTATTGATATTGTTGTTGTTGTTATTGATAATAGTACTAGAAAATCATTCTGCAAGAAATACAGAATTTAAAACATTAGAAGTAAGCAACAAAGTCTCAGCACAGTCAGTTGAGGTGAGTTAACTAGTTCAGAGACAGCGTTGCATACAGATGTAAAAAACTATTCATGCAACTGGCATTAACACAGTTCTTTTAATGTATTTTGCAGATCTGTCTTGGCTTTCACTGTTTTAAGAGCAAGATGCTATGAAAATATCATTAATCATCATCTTACATTGATGAGTGGGACGATCAATGATTATAGGGTGGGATCCAGGACAGCAGCCCAGTGATGAGTGCCCCTAAATTTACTGACACAGAATCATTGCAAGATTTTCTGTTGACTCTCAATGGAGAGACTTAATTGCTTTTCCATTATGACAAGTGTTTTTCTATGCACATACAATTTAGATATATACCTATCTTAAACACGCAGGCCAGATCCTAGCCTATAACACTAACTAGCGCTGATGACACGCCATGGTCACAATATCATGACTAATATTCAAGGACCCAATTAGCCAGTGTATCTCTGTTACAACTTTGCACCTTCTTGGCAGTCCACATTGCCCAAACAACCTTGATTTAATGCTGGAATATGTGTGCAAAAACTAAACAGCTTTGCTTAATTTCACAGAAAACTTGACTTGTTGGGGACTGTCCTTTAGAAAACCCTTGCATGCATTCATTAAAGCTGTTCTAATCAGTCAAATATAATTAAACAAAACCCGATCACAAAAACCTTAGGTTTGCCAAAGAGGAATAGATGCTTATTTCTAGAAATATAGCACACACTCAATAACACATATTCATACTGATGCTAATTCATGCGCTCCATAATATTTTCCACTTTGATGGTTACAAATTACACACTGTAACTTAACAAGTTGGAAAATGTGCTATCCCAAGAATAAAAGAGGGAAAATATAACAGCAGTCACCTGTCAGTTTTAATAGAGAGCTGTAACAAATAGCAGCTATATTTATTTTTTTAAGATCATTACTTCAGCACTGCAGCTGTTCGGCTCTGCTGTATTTAAAGAGCAAGAAAAGTCTATTGAGAAAAAACACTTGTAATCTGAATTCCTGCTGGTCCAGCAGGTCGCCACCTATTTCACAGGTCTCCTTTACCATATGTCACATGCTGGTGAACCCGGGAGCATCCTGGGAGACAGAAAGTATAAATATATTTGGGTTTCTCCCTGCCACTGTGTAATGCTGCTAAACCAGCAGAGTTGACCCACCTTTTTGGATTCAGTATTGATTTTTTTTCTATTTTAAATGCTTCTCCATCCATCAATGTCCATGTAGGACTATAGCAAGGTCCTCATGGATTCAGATTATTTTTGCTTTTCTGCTTATGTGTGACGAGAGCAAAATAAAGCCCAGAGAAATACTGAAAACTTAACCTGGAACACAAAATATTGAAACAGCTTTTGTTTTCTTTTGTGATATCGTACTGAACCTGAGAGGGGAAAAAGTCTAATTTGAATACTGTAGGAACTAGAATTATGAGCAAGCATCAGCAGTGATTACAGAAAAAAATTATAACATTTATCATTTTTACAAAGTGATGGAAATTTTTGGAGGAGGGGAAAGGAAGGAAGGATGAAGTGTACCCATCTTCTTCTGCAGTGCTTACGACCTGATGAAGGATAAAACTGCTTTTAACAGGCGTGTAAGACCCCTCACAGATCATACTGGCTTGGCAAAAAATTCCCACAAAGCCACTTTTGGGTATTGATGGGGTTTTGATCATCCCATTAAAAAGACATTATTTCACTGGATTACACCTGAGGTGATACAGGCTTTGGATGATGACCAGTGTTAATTGTGGGCAATAAGAGGAGACAGAGTATCTTTAAGCAGTAGGCTGAAGCAAATCAAGTGGAAAATGTTCACTACTGCTTTGCAGTTTAAGTTTAGGAAAAAAATAGTGGAAGAGATTCTGGTACCAATGCTGGAATGCAGAGCTTTGTGTCATGGGACTTGTACTGTTGTGTGTCTGAATGAAATTAAATTTTACCTATAGAGGAACTGGCCAATTTGTAACGCAGTTGATTAGAACATAGCATAATATTGTCTCAGAATAAGCCAACCTGCCAGCTAGTTCCTAGAATAGCTGAAATGAAAATAACTAAAACTAAATGTGTTTTAGTAAATCAAATGTCTCGTGATATAAAAGGTGGCCTCTAGTGTTATAAAAGCTGCAGTTATAAGTAGTTAACATTTACAGCTTAGAGAAAGACATAAAGAAGAACCTGTCCCTTCAAGTGTCACTAAAACAAAGCACAGATTTTTAGAGAGGTTTCCTTAAACAGGGCTTCGGAGTTCCCCTTTAAAGCATCACAGGTGATTCTTTGCTTCAGCACAAAAGCTTAATGGACACTTCACAGCAATGTAGCCTCTAGTGGGAAATTGAGTTTCTGCAGAATCAACTTTTTATGCAAGAAAAAAATAGTTTTGCCTAAAGCATGCATGTTTCCTTTGGGAAAATCAAAACAAAATATTTGCTTTACTACCTTGACTTGACCCAAATCAAATGTTTCAGTTTATTTTTTAGCGGAACAAGAATATTTTATTTCAATTCAGTTCAATGTAAAACTGCCTCTGGGCTTGCTGTTATGGTAGATACAAGTTGTCCAGGAGAATAAAGGAATAAGACAATTTACATCTCAGCAGTTTTATTCCAAAAATATTAAAATGTTACACTTAGATCAACAAGAATGAAGTAAAATGCTTGGATATTTCCAAAGTGAAGTTCTTCAGGACTTTCAGTCCCATGAAAAAACACTTATATGGGAGAAGTTTAAATGGTTAAAAATTACACATGGGGGAAAAAAATTCCAACTCTAGTTTCCAGCCATCTAATCATTATATCAGTTTTATGACATAGCAATTCCATTTAGCTCCACTGGAATCATTGGAATCACATCAACCTAAAAGTGGTTGCAGGTGCAATGATACTGATCTCAGTGTACAGGTTTAGATATATAAAAGATGTGCCTCAAGGTGCTCCAGATATTCTCTCACGTTTACCTTCTCGTTGGGACATAAAAGGAACTTACAGATCCTGAAAGAAGAACATGTGGTCAGAAATGAGAACACCCTACAAATCACCAGGAATACTGCACATCTTTCCAAAACACATGGATTAATAAGGCAATCGGGCTTTTAAAAGTAAGAGAGAAACCACAGGATCATCTGGGACTGAACAAAGACAGAAATTAGCATTTGTGTGGGGGTAACACATGAAAGTTTAGAGAGTTTCAGTTATTTATAGGTATATATATGATATATATTTGCTTTTTACAGATTGCTCAGTAAAATACACTAAGAAATTATAGCTAAACTGAGTTATTCCAGCTTTCCCTTCAGTCTCAACTTCTAATATTCAGTTCTCATTCAAAACTAGTCCAGACCAAGTCAATAAAGACAGACAGTTTCACAGCAGAGGTCCCCCAACAACAGCTCACTAGCTACCAAAGGTTTTCAGTCAAGACCTGAGGCCCATTGGATGGCCTATCACCTATCACTTGGGAGAAGAGACCAACACTCACCTCTCTACAACCTCCTTTCAGGTAGTTGTAGACAGTGATAAGGTCTCCCCTCAGCCTCCTCTTCTCCAGGCTAAACAACCCCAGTTCCCGCAGCCATTCCTCATATGACTTGTTCTCCAGCCCCTTCACCAGTTTCCTTGCTCTTCTGTAGACACACGTCAGGACCTCAATGTCCTTCTTGTAGCGAAGGGCCCAAAACTGAGCACAGTACTCAAGGGGTGGTCTCACCAGTGCCGAGTACGGAGAGAGAATAACCTCCCTGGACCTGCTGGCCACACAGTTTCTGATACAAGCCAAGATGCCATTGGCCTTCTTGGCCACCTGGGCACACTGCCGACTTGTATTCAGCAGCTGTCAACCAACACCCCCAGGTCCTTCTCCTCCAGGCAGCTCTTCCCCAAGCCTATAGTGCTGCATGGGGTTGTTTTGTCCCAGGTGCACTCTGTTGTTTCCAAGGGCTCTGCATTTGGCCTTGTTAAACTTCATCCCATTGGCCTCAGCCCATCGATTGTGCCTGTTCGGATCCCTTTGCAGAGCCTCCCTGCCCTCCAGCAGATCAACACTTCCACCCATCTTAGTGTCATCCGGAAACTTGCTGAGGGTGCACTCAATGCCTTCATCCAGGTCATTGATAAAGACATTGAACAGGGCTGGACCCAGCACTGAGCCCTGGGGAACCCCACTTGTCACTGGCCTCCAGCTGGAGTTAACTCCATTTCCCACCACTCTCTGGGCCTGGCCATCCAACCAGTTTTCCACCCAGGAGAGGGTGCACCTGTCCAGGTCAATGTTAGCCACTTTCTCAAGCATAATAATTTGAGAAACAGTGTCAAAGGCTTTAATGAAGTCCAAGAAGACTACATCTACAGCCTTTCCCTCCTCTATTAGCAGGTCACCTTGTCATAGAAGGTGATCAGGTTAGTCTGTAAGGACCTGCCTTTCATAAACCCATGCTGACTGGGCCTGATCATCCGGCTGCCTTGCGTGTGCTGTGAGATGGCACCCACGATGACCCATTCCATGACTTTCCCCAGCCTTGAGGTCAGACTGACAGGACTGTAATTTCCTGGATCCTCCCTCCAACTCTTCTTGTAAATGGGTGTAACATCAGCCAGCCTCCAGTTCAATGGAACCTCCCCAGTCAGCCAGGACTGCTGGCAGATGATGGAAAGGAGTCTGGCAAGCACCTCTGCCAGCTCCCTCAATACCCTCAGGTGGGTCACATCTAGCCCCATAGATTTATGTATGTCTATTTGACTAAACAAGTTTCTAACCATTTCCTAGCTGATTATGGGAGCTTTGTTCTGTTCTTCTTCCCTGTCTTCTGGCTCATTAGGCTGAGTACCCAGAGAACATCTTACCTTACTATTAGAGACTGAGAAGGACAGGAGATCCAGAATGAACTCCACTCCAAACCATGTGTCAAAAAGAGAGCAGTGCTGTTTAGTTATTTGTTCTGGTTTGTAATAACTAGGCTATGATTCATGTCTCAAGGAGCCACAGTATTAACTGCTCTAGCAGCCCCTGATAAATGTGAACAGAGCTACCAAGCAGTAGCAGTCTTGACTAATACTACAAATTATTCACATTCCACTTCCCCTACTTTTAGTTGTCAGAGTGAATGATTAACCACTGCAGGTTATACGTTTACTGATTACACATTCCACTCAAAACATCAAGGAGGACGATGGCAAACTCAGAAACTGGGGATTTTTATACTTGAAATAATCACAGAGGGATCAGAACAGGCTGGATCATTGGGCTGAGACCAATTGTATGAGGTTTAACAAGGCCAAGTGCAGAGTCGTGCACTTTGGACAAAACAACCCCGTGCAGCGCTACAGGCTTGGGGAAGAGGAGCTGGAAGTCTGCCTGGAGGAGAAGGACCTGGGGATGTTGATTTACAGCTGGCTGAATACAAGTCAGCAGTGTGCCCAGGTGGACAAGAAGGCCAGTAGCATCTTGGCTTGTATCAGAAACAGTGTGGCCAGCAGGACCAGGGAAGTGATTTTGCCCCAGTACTTGGCATTGGTGAGGCCAACACTGAACTGTGTTCAGTTTTGCACCCCTCACTGCAAGAAAGACATTGAGGTCCTGACGTGTGTCCAGAGAAGAGCAAGGAAGCTGGTAAAGGGGCTGGAGAACAAGTCTTATGAGCAGCGGCTGTGGGAACTGGGGTTTTTTTAGCCTGGAGAAGGGGAGACTTGGGGGAGACCTTATTGCTCTCTACAACTACCTGAAAGGAGGTTGTAGAGAGGTGAGTGTTGGTCTCTTCTCCCAAGTGACAGGTGATAGGACAAGGCAGAATGGCCTCAGGCTGCGTCAGGGGAGGTTCAGATTGGGCATCATGAAAAATTTCTTCTCTGAAAGGGTTATTGGATACAGGAACATGCTGCCCATGGAGGTGGTTGAGTCACCACCATCCCTGCAGGTATTTAAAGGATGGGCAGATGAATTTCTTAGGGATATGATTTAGTAGTGGGCAGGTACAGTTGGACTTGTTCTCAGTGGTCTTTTCCAACCTAGTAATTCTATGATTCTAATCATGAGAACACTGAGTGTGAGTTATGTAAACTAGATGTTTTACTTCTTTTTCAGATGAAATTGTTTAAGAGCAGCATTTCTAGGAAGCAGTTGTGTGCACTGTGACAAGCACAAAACCCTTGACTGATTAATGCCATACATCATTTCCTAGCAGAGCTAGGGAACAGAGGTGGGGCTTTCTGGAATCTGATGCATTCCAGATGTCTTCTAGAAATGAAAATGCAATGTGTTGATTGTTCCAGTGCTAGCTGTGTTTTTAAATAACGCTTTAGGTCTAATGTAAACCACGCTATTGCCATTTTAAGCTAAGATTTCACTTAATTTACATAGACTGGGACAGACTGCAACTGTGTCTGGTTTTAGTGCACACACACTGCCTGGGGTTGCGGGTTGCAGTGTGTGAGGCTCTGCCACTATCAGAGTGCAAGCTTGTTTGTTTAAAATTGGAAGATCATAGGACCTACGGTTTCCCACAGCTACTCACCTTCAGGAAAAGCAATAGTCAAGGTTGGCTTGAGACACGACAAATCATCTAGGAGTTGTACCTCATTGTTCTTTCAAGGCTGAGCGTGTGCTCAGTTCTGCAGGGAGACAAAAGCACCAGTACTCTCCTTTCACTGGGTTCAGCACAGGAAGGTTGCTTTTTTTTGTTGCATCACTTGTAATAAGTCTATATGGAAGAGAAGCCATTTTCAGGTTACTGGGGGAGACAGGAGGGTTGGCTGCTGCATCAAAGAAAAACCTGATCTAAATAGTACAATATACTTGTGCTCAGTAGCACATCCAAGATACTTTGCTAGAAGACAATGTAAGATCACAGATTTGTTGCTGACATATTGGGCTATACACAAGTAGTTTCTGACTCATCAATTTTTCATGTGCAAACCTAAAAAAAGACATTTCATGTACCTGTGCCTCAGTTTCACACATGTCAAACAGTTTTTTGCAAGGGACAGAGTAGTGCTCAGAAAGCACTCAGATCTCAGGATGATGTGTCTACATCTAGACCAAAGGAAACAATGCAGTGACTATCTGAAGAGCTTATGACAGTATCTGCAAAGGACTTAGAAAAGTCAATATTCACCAGGTTTGCACTTATCTTTTATGTTCCTGATGTCTAGAGTAGAGCCACAGTCTTAAATGAGTCATTGGAGCAGAGGAAAAATTAAGTATTTGAGTCAAATTCATGCCACTGCACTGAAGGGGAGCTGAAGCTACCATGTAAAGAACATGAGGGTCCTTTAGCATCTGCTTCAGGTCTACATGGAGCTGCAGATGTGAAATCAGGATTCACAAGCCTTTCACACACAGCTTATTTCTTAGTGCATTCATTCAAGAAAGTAGAAGACCAGTTCCTAAACTTCCATCCTGTCCTTGGAGTGGGAGAAAGATGCACAGCTCTACCTCATGAAACTGGGCATTGCTGAGAGTGCCAGCCTGTGACACACAGTTTGAATATTCACCTGCAAATAAAGGACCTCTCACCTGTGACTCTTACATTAAGGAGTCATTAGACCCCAGAGGGAGATATCTAAGAAAATAACAGGACACCTGGGTTCCTCACAAAGGATTATATCTAGCCCTAACCAAGGGGTCCTTTTTTGCCCTGTTTTGCAGAGCAACAATGTCCAACAGAAGTGAAGCAATGCAGCAGGTCTGCACTCTCGCATTGAGGGCATCATCACTGGGAGAGCTACCAAACCCTCTGGAGCAAAGATGCCAAATTCACTTGGTAAACAGAGTAACCCATTCTGTTTTCATGTTGAAGGAGAGAGGGAAAGGGCCTCTTCTGGCTCCTGGACAAGATTGCCATAACTGAAACATTTCTTGCTCAACTCATCATTATCAGCCTTTTTTAACCAGCTTGTGTTGTCTGATAGTCTTCTGGCCTCACTTTTGGTATTGCAAAACTTAAGAGCTGGGATGACTCATTTCCAACTCCCAAGCGGGTATCAGTAGGAACTACTGCCTGGTTGCTCTGTCCTGCTATGACAGCTGTTGTTGTGGCTCATCTGGGAGCAAAACCAGCCTCAAAGGAACTCTGTTGTGAAAGGCTTACTGTAACAGTGCCTCATAGATCCAGATGGGCTTTGGCGGGTGCTCTGAGACTCACTTTGATAAAGTTTTAAGGAACTGCCTCATTTGGGACACTTCCTTGGGACAGGATGCTGGCATTAATTGTTACAGCCACCTCCTGACAAATGAAGGTGATGTCAGAGTGACTTCAATTTTTTATAAATATCTATTTTCAATTTGATTAACACATCAGCACAGACCTGGAGTTAAAACTGAAGGGAATTGAATACTACACCTTAGCTTTAAGGTTGGCGTAATTTCCTCTCTACATTCAAAAAGCTTCACACTTATGTTTTTCACTAGTATCTACCACTGCAAGCCTTAGATTTTATCTCTTTTAAGCCTGCATCCTGTAAAGCACCGTAATTGTATGCAGCTGTGTTTGCAAGCCATCTTCTGCAAAAGGAAAGCATGCATTGAAAAAGCCCCCAGGCAGAGGACCTCTGAAATACATACTGCAAAAGCTGCTGGGTTAGAAATAAGACCCTCTTTGGTCTGCCCTCCCCTGCCCTCCTCTGCTGTTGCTACCTTGCAGTTTATGACATCCAGATAGTGGGAGGTCTGACAAACCGAACAAGGCAGCAAGCAAGAAATTCCCTTCCTGTTGAAATCAGTAATTCCTGCGTGCAGTCTGCTTTTTCATGTGTGTGCTAGTTGTTTTGTGTCACTTCGAGAAGGGCTCTACTAAAATTGTTTTAAATATAGCTTGCCCTGGGGTGAGGAGATGCACGAGGAAAGAGTCGGCAAGCAGCCTGTCTCTCAGAAGAAAAGAGCGAGCCTCACAGCACGGGAACCGGCTTCTCTGAAGTGTACAGTTTAGAAGTCAAAAAACTAATCCAAATACCACCATTTTGGAGGAGGCTGAAGAAAAAGGACACAAAACTGGCTAACATAGCGAAGAATGTGATAAATCAGGGTACAAAGTGCACCTAACTGCAGTTTGAGAGTGGGCTCTGAAGTACAATGTAAGTCTTCCTTAAATTGTATTTTTTTATCATTGTATTTAGTTGTTTAATTTCCTTTGTGAAGCCAGGCTGGGCCAAAAGGTATAATTAGCTATAAAAATCAGCATGGAGCAGAATGTGTCATCTCTGATATGAGGCTGAAAATGATACTGAAATACAACTGAAGTCAGAGACTATGAGCCTTATTATGGAAGATGAACTATAAATAAAAGCATATCTAATTATTTCAAGAGAAAGATGCTGGATGGAATCTTTAATCAACTTTCTTAATAGGGAAGCGAGAGCTCTGCTGTTTTGTGCGGCAAGCTATTTTAATACTGCTGTGTTTAAAATTGTGTGATTACAGTTACCAATGGCAATAAGATGTAGCTCCAGAGGGGAGTCCTAGTGGTTGCAAAAGTTTTTTCTCTTTTATTTCTCCAACATTTTTGCTCTCTGACGCCTCAAGTCCACGTTCTCTGTCCTACAGCTTGGTTTTGCTTTTCAGCTGGATTTTCAATGTATGTCAACACTGGACTTCCTATGGAATTGAAAACAAAACATTTCAGCTTTCGGAGTAATTCTGTTATGTTTTTCTACATCACGCTAGTGGCAAAAATAGAGTCGACAGAAGATTGTGCTCCCTCAACTTCTTGCATGGACAGCAGAGGAATATAAAGCCTGATGGTGACGAAGGGTGGTCATTTCCTATTTTTCAGTATTTATCTTGCCAGTTGTGGACTTAGCAATGGATATTCTTTGTGATGATGAGAGCTCTGTGAACCCAACTACAAACTCCTTAATACAAACAAATCATGAAAGAAGACTCTACAGAAACATTTATGGAGCTGGAGAGATTAATATATCACATCTCTTTAACTTGACTGTGGACTCTGAAAACCTAACCAATCTTTCATGTGAAAGTAATGTGAGTCCACCATGCTACTCATCCCTGTTTCAGCTTTCACAGAAAAACTGGCCAGCTTTGCTGACAGTGATAGTGATTGTTTTAACCATTGCTGGAAATATTCTTGTCATCATGGCTGTGTCACTGGAGAAAAAACTACAGAATGCCACTAACTATTTTCTAATGTCACTTGCAATAACTGATATGCTGCTGGGTTTCCTTGTCATGCCTGTATCAATGTTAACCATATTGTACGGTGAGTATTAACTGTGTCACCTACTGCATGTATTGAGAGGCTTAAACATTGCATGCACATGTTGTTTTTATTTCATTCTCTTGCCAAAAAAAATTGTAATCACTCCAAGCAAGCTGAAATACATGAAACTGGTTAATGGATGTAAGAATAGGAGAGGTACTTGAATCTTTCCCTACTTTATGTTTCTAGTTACGTGCATTTTAAACACAGTCCAGAACATTAGTTTATTACTCAGTTGTTGGTTGAACTGTCTCAAAGTATATTTGAAGATGCTTTGTTCTCTCTGTTCTTTCAGTTTTTTCCCTTGGCTCATAATTTTTTATATTCTTAATGAGACTGTAGGGTCCTGCCAGTTATTTTTCTCTGCAAATATGCAAAGAAGAACTAACAACTACCTTTAGATTCAAAGTAGGTAGCCCCTTCTATTTTTTAAACTGAAACAATGTAAAAGTAAATAATGTCTTTAGACACTAATAACCTGCTTAGACACCTCCTTACCAGAAAAATCTGTAATAAATATTGTAGGAATTAAAAAAGCATGGGAATTAATTCTGCCTAAATTTATAGTAACATTTACAAATGCAAAGATATGATTTCTTAAGAGAAGTTATTTAAGAATTAAGTGAATAATGACTCACAGTTCATACCTTTATAGGTGATTAATAGCAGATCTCTCTTCTCATTTTCACCTAAATCACTTGCAGTAAGTACAGTTCTTGTAGAAAAAAGCAGCAGCCTGTGTGTTCAGTACCAATATTTCCAGGCTGTTATAATCTCTAAGCTTCAAGAAATTAGTTTTCTGATGTCACAACTGAATTGCTACCATTCAAGGAAAAGCCAGACAACATCAGGAGGAAAGTGAGGCTGCTTGCAAAGATTTCTATTCCTTCACTGTTTGGGGATGAGGGGTCCAAGAATGAGCCTGTGACTTAGAGAGATTTCATGCAGAAAACTGGAAGTTTGTTTCTGAGTTTCAGTATTTCTACACAGATTGCCCCCAGTAGCTTTGCACACTGTATTCGGCATCAGTGATGGTGTAAAATTGTGATTTATCATATTAGTAGTGCGATCACCGTTAGTGGAAAGATAGTGTAAAACGGAGCAGAAATTGTCTGATGTGTGAGATTAGCAAAACCTGAGATATGCAACAGAGACTCCTGCTGGCCAGGTTCTGCTGCCGAGGAAAGACACATGAGAAATCCACACCTCAGAACTGATTCGGAGGTCCAGATGTGGGATTTCCTGCAAGGAGCAAAGCTGAAACCCTCATCGTGGGGGGAACACTGCGTCACATGCCTTTGTGATTGCCAGCACAGAGAAGTAGCGGGGCACTAAAGCCACAGGGGAGGGAGTGTGCAGGCTTTGCCTTCTCTCTCTCTGCTTTTTCCCTTGCAAGGTCAAGAAGGGGAGGCTTTTGCAGGGTAACGCTGGGTGAAAAATCATCTGGCGGTGCACACTGGTGCCAGAAGAGCTGTCTCAGCACAGTGCTCTGTCAACTTCCAGGATAACAAGTGATGGTGCAGAGAGAAGCATTTGCTTGGCATCGGCTTCCCAGAGAAAGGCCAGGATGCAGCTGGCATCAGCCACATCACCTGCGTTGCCACTCCTAAACCCCTTCACAGCCACCTTGCTCTGCCAGGCTACCTCCAAGGCTGTGGAACAAGGGTGCTCCACCACTCACCCTGCAGACCCTTGAAGGGGGATTGTTACTATTTTGCTCAGAGGAGAGCTTTATGGCTACTACAGTGTAGTAGCATTTGTGTGCACAGCCACTTTAACCATGTGCCTGCCCCAGCCTGCACCCTTTGGGCCAGGCAGGTTTCTCCATCCACCCAGCAGCACAAACCTCTGCTGGAAAAAAAGACACTCAGTAAGTCCTGCCAGGACTGGCTTTGAACTGCCAGGACTTGAGTTGAACAACAGTGCTTGTTCCCACCCAGCTTGGTTTTTTGCCTCTTCACCTGAAAGGCCTTGTGAGAAAATATTTCTCCTCTCCTGGATGCTGCTATCTGACTACATCAGGAAGAAAATCTTATCTTATCCTAGTGTTCACTGGCCCTCGCTCTCAGCCTCTCAACCTGAAAATGTATAGTTGCAGAAACATCACTTGCCTGTCCCTTGTATAGGACTCACTCGAGTGAACACCTGGGTCTCATGAGCTCTCATGGACCATATGAAATCCTGGACCTTGTAAAACTTTTCCTGCTTACCTGATCTTTAAATTGCAGCCATGTTTTCCTTTGTTTTGTGTCAGTTTGGCTTGATTTGGTTTGGGTTTTTTTCCCCTTGGACATGTAAAGGGGTGAACTGGACAGCAGCCAGAGCACAGCACGAGGCAGAAGTGCCCTGTGCCATGTCCCACATAAAATGTCCCAAGGCCTGCCTGCAGGATGTTATCTACACCTTTCTGAACTCTTATTGCATCCACTGTTGGCTCCTTCATGTACTTTACCTTTTCTTGGCACTGTAATCTCCAAGGTGGTTTATCTGATGGATGCTGTTCTATCCCTGCAACATCCAAGTTTAGAGCAAGGACAAGGGGTCTAGAAGGATATGATAAATGCATTCCCAAAGGCCAATGAAGCAAGAGAACAGATGCATGTTGTCAAGTGTAAAAATTCTTTATCACTTTTCTCTGTGTAAACGGTCCTTGCCTGACAGAGAGAGGCTGCTGGGAATACATGCCCCTAAAAGCCAGCCCTCAGGTAACATGCTCCAGAGACTGGATTCCCCGTTGGAAGACCAGAAAACAAGATGAAACATACTCATAAATGCTGTATGGCTTTTCAGGGTCGGCTCTTCTGTAATATCAGACTTCTGTAATATCAGAAGTCCAAGAGCACCGAGAACTAGGTCTCCTCAGTTCTTACTGAAACTAAATTTAATTAGACACAGACCTAGCTCATCTTCCTTCCCCTCTGTTCATGTTGTTGCAGACCTTGTACTGTATCTCCAAAGGAGAGAGGCATGCACACACGCACCACCTCAAAACACTAGCATGTTCTCCAAATATCAGCTTTGGCATTGCCCCATGCTGCATTGCTATGGACAGCCCAGATAATGTGCTCTAAATTAAATCACCACAAGACAAGGACATGGATAACTGCAAAATCTGCTCCAAGAAGAGTTATTAATGGTTCCCTGCAGAACTAGAAGGGCCTTTGAATGGGGGTCCTGCAGGGCCCTACTTAGCCTAGGTCTGGTCAATACTGCTCCTAGCAACTTGTGTTCTGTATCAAGTGTGAGCTTACATAGCTTTCCAAAAGCACCGAGCTGGGAGAGGTTACAAGCACTCTGAAGGGCAGGATCAGAATTGTCAACAATCATCTGGACCCCTGAAGAGAAAGTCTGAAATGAACAGATAGCATTCAGTGAGGATAAATGCAAAGATACCAACTTAGGAAAAAGACAGCAAGCCAACTACTGCTGGGGAAATTTGTCCAGGCTTGAGTAATGCTGAAAAAATATCTGGCTGTCAAACTGCATCATAAGCTAAGCATGTGTCTCTATTATATTTTTATACAAAAAGGCACACATCATCATGCGTAAAGCTCTGCCAGGGGAGGTTCAGGCTGGACATGAGAAATTTTTTTTTCATGGAAAGAGTCACTGGGCACTGGAACAGGCTACAGTTGAGTCACCACCCCTGGAGGTATTTAAAAGATGGGTGGATGAGGTGCTGAGGGGCATGGTTTAGTGGTTGATAGAAATGGTTGGACTTGATGATCCTGTGGGTCTTTTCCAACCTAGTGATTCTGTGATCATTCCAGGTTGTGTAAGCAAGGACTTTCCCTGCAAGACCCATGAAGCAATCTTGTATTTCACTTGGCAGTCAGGAGGCCTTTGCAAGAGTACCAAGTCCTGTTTTGTTCACTGAATGATAAGCAAGATGTGGATAAATTAAATAGATTCCAAGGCAGAGAAACAAGAAGTATAAAAGTTTTAAAAGCAAAAGATAAAGAAAATGGCTTTGCTTAGTCTGGAAAAGAAAAAGGAAAAATAGGCAAGATATGATAGTGATCTTCCAGTAACTTCCAGAAAGGACAGCAATCAATTATTCTTCATGGCTAGTGGAAAGAGCAAGCTAAAAGACACAGTTTAATTTACAGCAAAGATGTAGGTTGGGTATTGGTAAACACTAATGCATTGGCTTTGGATTGCTCTCTCTGGAGTAGCCTATCAATATTCATTGACACAGGGAATATCCTTAAGTGTGTGGTAGGTGCGTAAATGCAGGTGAGATAAATATCACTGGTATGCAACAAAACACATTTCAGCTGTCACTAAATCTAAAGTTTCGGTTTCAGAATTCAGGCAGCTTTATATATCAGCAGGTGTTAATAAATGCAGTAATTATACAGATAAAAAGACCTAAAACAAAAATGAGAACTTGCAGGTTCACAATGACAAAATTGCTTCTCTTTGCATAGATTTGCTGCCAGAAATGGTTAATTATAACATCAAGAATTAGCATTATGCCAACAGAATTAAAAAGTAAAAAAAATATACACTGCTTGTAGCCAGGGAAAGAAGTAGAGTTAATCCTAAAAGCTACAGAGTTAGAAGGTTGTAAGCAAATAAAAAGGTTTCTTAAAACAGTGTCAAGCTGCTTCTGTTCAAGGCACAACTTACTCCCAGCTTCTGCTAGAAGGACATACGCATTAATACATATGAGTCACAGCACAGGATGGAAGTATGTCACATTCTTAGCTTATGTCAACTTTCTCTTATGCAGGATACACATGGCCTCTGCCTACAAAGCTCTGTGCCATTTGGATCTACTTGGATGTGCTTTTCTCCACCGCTTCCATCATGCACCTCTGTGCCATCTCACTGGACCGCTATATTGCCATTCGAAACCCCATCCATCACAGCCGGTTTAACTCAAGAACTAAGGCTTTTGCAAAAATAATTGCTGTTTGGACCATATCAGTTGGTAAGTGAGGCAATATTTCAGCATGTAATTGCAGATTTCTAGCCTTTGAGGGGATTTGATGTATATGCTGCAGTCTAAAACTGTTTTCTCTGCCTGCAATACTTTGCTTGCTAGTCTAAGAAGTACTGTAATATAGTAATTATGCAATGAAAATCAAAGATGACAGTGGAAATGGAGGAGAACTGAAAGAACATAAACCAGTGACAGAACTATTGGGTTCAAGTTTGTTTTAAAGATGTGTTTACTTCCAATAGTGCTCATCCATCATTACCTTAACATTTGAAAAGAAAAAAATATCTTAACTGGAAAAAAAGATTTCCCTGTTTTATGCAAGTCAGTTGTTCCCAAATTCTTATTAGGGTAATTTGGTTACAGATGTTTCATATGGGCAGATCTTTTCTGCCTTTCGCAGTGTGTAGGGTAGGGTATTTATGTCTATTTAGGAGACATTACATGCAGAGCGTAAAAAAGAGAAGTTTCTCCACAGAGCTGAAGCCTAAAACAGGTGCCCTGAATGACTCCTTAGATGAATCTCTCTTTGCACTGGCAAAACCCAGAGACTAAGAACTAGGCATGGGAGCTTCGCTCTTCCATTTCTGTGGTAGCAGCACAGTCCAGAGCAGTCCCACAGTGTGGGTGTTGGGAAGAGTTTGGTGTCTGATGCCTTTGGGGATTTCCTCACACACCTGAGCTGGTGATTATCAAATGTGTTGAAATCACAGCTCCCTTCCAGATCATCTGATTTTGTAGACCCCCTGAGCACTGGCAGCTCACATACGCAGAAGCAGGAAAAATTCACTCTTTTGCCCTGGAAGAAATGAGTGTTCCAGCAATCAGTGGTAATTAGCTGCTTCCCTGGCTAATACAAATTATTGTGAGTGGTAACTGTAATCTGTTACCATTCTTTCAAGGGGAAGGAAAGGTGATGATGTCTAATACTGCCACTTGTTTGCCACTCTGAATTTTCTCCTGCTGACACATTTGATATTGGCCCAGAGTCTGAGAAAAAGCAGTCTAGGATATTTATTACTTATAATAGCTTATCTTCTGCTGCACAGCAAGAAATAGTGGGAGACTTCTCTCAATAGGAGGAGGTTCAACAGCATCAGTGCAGTTCTGGGGTGCATTCAGCTGATCAGACATAGATGTTTGGCACAGGCCAGGAGAACTCCACCCTAAAACCAGCTAGATCTCAACTAGAAAGGAAGCCTACAGCAACTCGGATGTAGATGTTTTCATTTATATCTTATATCTCTACAGTCACTCTTCTATCAATCCAGTAGAAACATACCTACTCTGTCCAGTTTTTCCAATCTTGGACACTGCTAAGGGCATTTTCAGTGCATTCTCCATATAAGATAAAAAAAAGGCAAGCATTCCTTACATTTGTATGTTCTGTGTTTGTCTGCATTTGTGAGTGGTGCCTGTGCTTAGTGAAATTTCTGTCCATTTTGGACACGAGTCAATTCACAGAATGATTGGAATGGCCATTCCAGGGGCATACCAGCGGTCCACACTGCTCAAGATCTTTACCCAGATAGGGGCTCACTGCCAGAATATCTGAATTATTTCATTATTAAAGTGAATCCAGAAAAATCTATTACTCAAGAGCTGGTAGACAGAACATTATTTATGTTCTGTAGCAGGACAGCTTAGTTCTTTGATATCTTCATATTCAATTTAAAAAGTTGGGACTATTATTTGCAATAAGAACTGATGACAACTTACCCATTGTGAAAACACCTTTTCTGCACCCTAGAGAATTTTCTCCATAGTGATCAGATGAGCCATAAACATTATTTGTTATTCATATGGCAAGACATGGCAACACAGTTTCTGTTTATAAAACTCTGAACAATAAAACTCCTTATTTTATTGGAAAGCACTCAAGCATGGCATGAGTGAAGAAGACACAGTCCCACATTATTGAAGATGGATAAGGACACATGTAAGGAGATGCTGGATGTCAGGAGAAAAAGTGGGCTTATAGGGTAAACTCTAACTCATTTACACATCACCCGTTATCGAAACATGGAGTAGGTTTGATAGATATATCAATGCAGGCAGACACGCTTGGGTGTGCGGGAATTGGGTGGTGCTTAGATGGTTTGCTAGTCCTGTGGAAGCAAGGAGCTTCACGTGGAGAGATGACCTAAAGAAAGATGGATCGGTCCCCAGCCTGGCAACTGTGTCATGAATGAGCCCTGAGAAAAGTGGTGTTCTCCAGAGGACAGACAGGGAAGCAAACACACAGCAAGCTACAAAGAAGCTGCTGAGCTAGTCACTGCCAGATTACACCATGGCATATTCTCATACTACCTAGAACAAAGAAAAATGCCAGTATTTTAAGGAACCTTGATAGATCCCAGATAATCCATGTAACTTGCTTTCAGTAATTGACCTTGCCCTCCGCATCTGCTATGATCCAACTCAGAAAAGATAGGTAATAGTTTTTGAAGAACAAGGTGTTTTCTATATAATTTACTAATAGAAAATGGTTTCTGAACAAAGAGGTGCTTTATGTATCATTTACCAGTCTCCAGGCTCTCAGTGCTGCTTAGAATATCAGGGCTATAAATTATTTAATTCTCTGCATTTCCACATAGCACAGGCAGAGCCAGAGTTAGGCACCACACACGGTAAGACCGCCATCTCACAGACAAATTGAGAGAGGTGGGAAATCCTCAAGACTTTGCCCTCCAGCCTCTGTTGGATGAGCCAAAGTTTTGGCTTCCCACTGGTCCTGCAGTTTGTCAGAGTTGGTGCCCTACGAATTTTCATGATGTATGAGGTGGGGGTGTAGCATAAAAAGCAAGCGAAAGAAACAAAAGACATCGTGTTCCCCTGCACAGAAGCTCATTCTACCTGTGGAATAGGGGGAAACATGCTGATCACCCACCATAACTCCCTCACTGTAAAAATCCTTAGTCCCTCCTTTCACGTAGCCCCTTCAATTACTGCTTTACAAGGCAATCTGTACAGGCTCCCTTTGCATGGCAGTACTCCACACTCAGGTCATCTCTGTACCTTTATCTGAATCTTTTCTGGTGCTTCTACATCCTCTTTGAGACATAGGTAGCCACACCACAATATTCAAGATGTGGACAGACTATGAATTCATGTGTAGTAATGTTTTCTGCCTTGTTCTCACAGACGGGCACAGATGAACTCAGAGAGCTGTTGCATGCTACGGTCCTCACTATGGAAATAAATCACCTAATCCTACCCCTTTGTTTCCTGTCTTTCAACCCATCTTTTTGCTATAAGAGGATTTTCCTCCTTTTGCCATTAGAGTTCAATTTCTTTAACATCCTTTGACAAGACAGTGCTGTCAGATCTTTCTGGAAATCCAGGAATGCTATATTATCTGGAACACCTTTATCCACCTGCTCACTGGCTCCTACAAATACTTCTAGCTGCTTTGTGGGGAGTGCAGATGTTCTTCTAGTTCTTTCCAATCTACCCACATCTCTTGCATTATGACTTCTCATTTACCTGTAACAACAATTTAATTCACTATATTTGTAATTTTCTTTTTATTCCCTAAATTCACAAATATGTTCTGTGATTTTAATCCAAAAACCAGTCAATCAGTGATCTTCCTTCCATTGGCTTCAGTCATATATGAAGTATATAAAAAACAGCATAAAAAAGAACAGAAATTTGATTTGCTTCTCTTCTGTAATATTGACTTTCTTATATTAAAAAAATTAAAAAATAGTCTAACATTTGTTTTTGCATTTAGTGGAAGAAGAACATTTAGCCAGCAGCCTTTTTTCACTAGACCATGTCGTGCCACAGGCAATTGGTTTAAAATGGATTCTAATTACTGTAACAGATTCTAATAGTGTCTTTGATTCCTAAATCATCCAGTATCTAGAGTGGCTGGATAATTAGATTATTTGTAGCCATTGAAGGCAAAAGTCCATTAAACCCATTTGTTTTAAAGCACAGAGGTCATTACTGACAGTAGGTGTAAAAAGCCCAAGCATTTCCCCTTCCTAGAAAAACTAGAGTTGGATTTTGAATAGTCTTTAACTGAAATGTATAGAACTGAAAGCAGAGCCTGCTGAAAAATGCAGGTATGGCACCTTTGAGTCCTAAATGGGGCTAAGAAACATGTTGTTCTGCAAGAGACCAACAATACATCAGTCTCTCCTTTAAGAATCCTTGAAAGGGCCACATAAAAGTATTACAGTCATGTATGTTAAGCCTTTAAATATATACATACACCATTCCTTAGTCCTTATTTCTCTCTCTTCCTCTAGTAATGGTCTAAGTAATGTGAAGTCTGATGAAGTCCAAATCCTCTTAGCTGGGTTTTCCCTTATCATTTCCCACTCAGCCGACACAACTGTTTGCTGCCTTCAGGCAGTCTCTGCTCTCCCCAGTCACTAGGTACTTATATTTATTTAGCACCTTTCATGCAGAAAAGAAGTCCAAAGTGGAGCTGGATGAAGCTGGTGAAATAGCTCCCACCACATAACGCTCTTAAAATTTTGCCATTGCTTTTGAGGCTTCAAAAATACAGGAATACCGTAGCATGTGAAGCAGCTTTCTTCAAAGTGCAAGAACTTACCTCCAAGTGTACAAAACAAGTCCAGTGCAACTAAGCCCTCTGATAATTTAGCAGTGGGAAGCTTTATGCTGACATAAAGGCTCATACTCCCTTATCAGGCAGCCTGCAATTTCTCTGCGTGACTTCTTGCTGTCCTACGGAGTACGAAGGGCCAAGGATGCAGCTGATGTTTAGAGGGTACAACTATCAGCATTGTCATTTGTCAACAGTTTTGGCACCCCTTAGTTCTCCAGCCACTCAGTTCTGCCAAGGACAACCTTCATTTGAAAGATCTTTTATTGTTTTCAAAAGAAACAAATAGCCAAGGGACTGCGGGCTGGGAATCCCTGTTCCATATCCATCACGTCCTCCATTTCTTCCAGATGACATACTTATAATTTGTCAGTTCATTCAAGTCTGATTTAGGGATAGCTTGACATAGGAAAAGACCATTTGTTATAACAACACTGCCAAAATATGTAAAATTGCAAATAATTACACACAACAGTGTACTTTGACAATAAAGATTTAAAGTTGAGCACCTAAATTTGTAAGTGCTAGTGCTAAATTTGAAATATATGCCACAGTGCTGTCTTTACCATATAGCCATTCACTTCACTTCCATTTTTTCTCTTGAAAATTTGGCTTTGCATTCTTAGAAGTATTTATAATAATTTCCTTAGTTAACATTTCTTTTTTTTTTTTATCATACTCATAAAATCATTTCCCAGATAGTGAATATACTGCTGCTCTTTCCAGCTGGAAAATCTCAAAGGGAAACATTATAAGTTTTTGTGTTTGGGCAATCCCCTGGGACCTTTCCCATTTGTGGATGTAAATGCCAACATAAAAATAAAATGCCAGAAGGATGGCAGTAATGACACAATGTACAGAGAAATTTGCATTAACTGTAATGAAAGGCCATGACAAAATATTTCATAAATGAAGTATTAGAGCTTCATCGCCATCTCACAGAAATAGAATATTAATTGTATTACTTCATAGAGACACAATGTATGAGGCTCTGCAGTCAGCAACAGTTATGCCAGTGGAAAGTTCATTGCCACATTAATGACTCCATCAGCAGCTGCAACTAATGAGTACATGAACACTTCACATGTAGGTTGTCCAAGGGAAGCTAACATTTAGTGTTGTGATGCACATTTATGAGTCGGCTAGCATGTATATTCTGCTTATGAGACATCACTTAAGTTGGTTCTGAGTATGAAACATACACATTGTACTTACTTTCCTCTTTAATGTAAATTATTCCCTTATTTCCCATGTAACAGAACCGTTTGCTTGATTTGATCTTCCCAGAAAAGCATCCACGTCATCCATCAGACCACAGCTTATCGCACATATATCTCCCTTTCATAATAGTGAAGGTTAAAACAGCTTGTATTTTGAACTTGTATATGTTTTATTCATTATTTGACAAGGAGGTGGTACCAATGCTATAATTTTCTTTAGGAAAAAATGATCAAAGAAATGGTAATGATTGAACTGCATTCTAAATTCTCCAAATTTGGAAGCACAGGGATAAGAAACAACATAAAAATCCATAGGGGCACACTTACAAACCAGAAATATTGAGCAACAGCATATATCCAGATAGGAAAGAATACATTATACCATTATACTTATTGTCAAAATAAGTATAATTATTATGTACACATTTATCATTTTCTTTGTGTAATTACCTGATGATCAGGAGATGAAGATTTTTGCCTATTAAAGAATCATAGAATAGTTTGGATGGAAGGAACCTTTAGAGCTCACCAGTCCAACCACCCTCCAGTGATAGGGAGCATCTTCAATTCAGTGAGCAGTTGCTGCATGGGGCATCTAACGTCTCTCTGGGCAACCTGTTCCCATGTTACACCATCCTCATCATACAAAATTTCTTTCTTATAGCTGATTGAAATCTGCTCTCTTTTAGTTTAGAACAGTTACCCCTTGTCCTGTCACAACAGGCCCTGCTAAAAAGTTTGTCCCCATCTTTCTTATAGGTCCCCTTCATTTAATGAGCCCAGGATACAATTGGCCTTCTGAACTGTGAGCACACATTGTCAGATCAAGTCCAGCTTTTAATCAACCACTCCTTCCCAGCAGGGCTGCTCTCAGTTCCTTCATCCCCCAGTCTATATTGACATTGGGGCTCACCCTGACCCAGCTGCAGGACCTCGTACTTGGTATTGTTGAACCTCATGAGGTTCACGTGGGCCCACTTCTGAAGCTTGTCCAGGTCCCTCTGGATGGCATCCCCATCCCTTAGGTGTGTCAGCCACACCAGTCAGCTTGGACTAGGGGCCATGGTTATAAACTGGAGAAAGGCAGATTTAGACTAGACATAAGGAGGAATTTCTCCACGATGGGAGTGTTCAGGCCCTGGCACAGGTTGCCCAGGGAAGCTGTGGCTGCCCCATCCCTGGAGGTGTTCAAAGCCAGGTTGGATGGGGCCTTGGGCAGCCTGGGCTGGTGGGAGGTGTCCCTGCCCATGGCAGGGGGGTGGAACTAGATGATCTTTAAGGTCCCTTCCAACTCATAGCTGTGTTTCTACGACAGAATTTGTCCATTCCCTTTTATAAAAAAAAAAACAAAACAACAACTTGTCTTTGCTCTGAAGACCGTAAGGATCATGTTCTTCTTCCCCTTGAAGCTACCAGCAAAAAAGGGTTAGGTTCAAATGGACCAGGCTCGTCCTGTTATCAGGTTTCTTTGAATGAATAATTGTTTCTGCTTCTCAATATAACCTCTAATCAGCCAGTCTCTCTTTGTAGGATACTTAAGGGTAAATGGAATGTTTTAAGAAAAAAGCAGTAACAGTATAGTCCCTATTATAAGTTATTCCTCATCCTCTGAAAGACCATTACTTTTCATCCAGCCATTTACCCAGCATAGCATGCAATGCATACAAGAACGCAGAATGGATTCCCCATCCATAGGGGGAAGGAGGAGCCTAGGTTCTTCCACCTAGAATAATAACCTCTGGTTCTTCCACCAGAATAACCTTTTCAGCACAAAGTGCTATGAGAGGTGTTTCAAAATGGAGAAAGGACATGTTCACAGGCTTTGATCTTTTTCCAGTAGGTCTCTACAACAGTACATGTTCAAAAGGGGATACTATGTTAACCAAGAAATTACTTGAACATCTCTAAACAGCAGAACTGGCATTTCTGCATATCAGAAGCCATACACAATGTAAATGAGCAGAAAAGAAGTGCACAAGGAATCATGTTGGGATTTACAAACTCTGTCATCTGTACACTATAATTGCATTTAATTGCCTTATAAAACAAAAATAGTGTTGTTAAAGTAGTTCTGTATTGCATAAAAGAAAATGTCAAGAACAAAGAAATTTCCAGTCATTTTAAAACCATACAGAACAATTTCATGGCTTCTTTTATGTATTTTAAAGAACTAGATTTTATTTGTCAGATTTTGCATTTTACAATGTTAAGAAAGAAAAATATATCACACAATTCTGCTTTAAAATGAAATCCCTACATCTACCCCAGCTAGCAAGAACATTGCGAACTATCACACATTCAGGCTGCAATTAACTTTCCCAATGCATTTCTTACCCCATGCCATCAGCACCATTTCTAAGCAGAAGTCCAGCTAATAAAAGTCAAGGGGTTTGTCAGAGCTGAGACAACATATTCCTAGTTACCTACAACAAATTTAGAAATACCTGACAGCTGATTTTTCCTATGATGTCCTTCAGAGTCATGGATGGAAAACAGCCTGTCAAACTCCTGTGATGTCCTGAAAGCAGGCTGAGACATTGTGATAGAGGCTTTCTTTTCTGGCTGTTCAAAACTGGATCAATTGATCAACTCTTGTTAAGATTTTGTATTTGATGTGAGTTTTGAAATGCCAAATTGACTGCTATTGCTAGGATCATAGGCTGAGATTAATTGTGTGTATCCCAAGATAAATGTTGTGTGGTTTTAAGTCTCAGGGGCACTGAGTGAGTAGCTTAATTTCCTCTTTACAAGCATAAAAGCACCCAAAAGTTTTAGGCTGAATGTTCTCAGAGTAAAATAAGCCCTGCTTTGCATCCCGCTGCAGGATGTGAGGTGTTCCTCCAAAATGCAGAGTGGCTATTCCTTACTGCAAGGATAGTTCATGTATTTATTTTTCATTTTCAGGGTGGTTTGTGACAATTAGCAGAAATATAAACCATGGGATTATGCTATGGCACCCACATAGACACCTGTAGATGGCAAATACAGGCAGATAAGATTTTTCAGCTCTTCTTCTACTCTGCCATCTTCTAAATGTGATGAGGGCACTGACTGATCTGAAAAAAGGGCAGTTCAGTCAAGGTGAAGGGCATTATCCACTGGGTGGGAAGTGAAGCATGAAGAAAAAGATCCTGAATCAGGATGTTCAGACCAGTGCGGGTCTCTAAGCTGCTTCTCATACTGGCTTTTCTTCCAAATTCTCCATCACACCAAGACATCTACCCCAATAACTGTCCAGTCATTGGTGCAGTCTCCTTACATAACCAGTAGGAAGCTGACCATTTGCAAACAACCTCAAAAGGAGGCACAGAGAGACAAGACAAAGATCTAAGTTAAAGTGGGACCTGGTGTGAAGTCTGGAAAATCCAGAAGAATTGCAGTTTTGGTTAACTGTGCCCTTCAGACTCAGTGCAAAATTGTTGCTGAAGAAATAATAACAGTTAAACAACTTATCTGTCAGTCACATTCAGTCTTCTGTTAAACTACACCATGAGGTCAAGTGGCACTACTAGAGAAATCTCAGAGAGACTCCAGCAGAAAACTCTGTTCAGTACATTGAAGGATTAAAGTAGAGTTAAGTAAATTTTCAGCATTCAACTAATCATACCAAGAAATAATTAAAAGCTGAGAAGTATAGAAAATGGGATAGTAGAGGATCTTGTTCCTCAAGCTGCTCCTGGAGCCACCACATTAATTGGTTATGATAGTAGAATATTTAACATCTTCCCATAATTTCTAGTTCATTGCTACTCCATATATTCTTCTAAGCATTACTGTGTAGCCTGTATAACACATAATAAGCCCCGAGGAGCCTTTGGAGCTTCATAGCTAAAAAGGCAGACTGATAATGTGTGATCCAGGAAGATCCTGTTACAAATGTATGGCATTTCTTTCTTCCTCAAAGCACAATTATCCCCAAATCTATTCTCCTGGGGGCCTGAACAGCAAACATTACAAAGCCATCAAGCATGGAATACAAACAGATTCTGTGCTAAACAGGTGGGATATCATGAGTGGCTGGAGTTGATACCACTGAGAGTCTCTTTTCCTTTTCATATTAAGATATTTACTTAAGCCAGTGACAACTGTAAATTTGTAACATCTCTTCAGGAGAAATTAAACCAATGCTACAGGGAATTTAAAAACACAAATGCAATTTAAACGACATTAACTGAGTACACAAAAAGGAGAAAAAGGGTGTTTGACCTGCTCTGCTGCATTTTGCTGAGCCACAGAAGTAGCAGGTTTGTCCATCCAGGATCTTCAAATGAGAATGAGTGGTACCTCATACCTCTGTGCAGAGCTAGGCTGGAGACCTGTGGCACCTCTTGTGATTTTTCAAACTAAATATTCAGCTCTTTATCATAAGGTCAGTTGCTTCTAATCACTTCTAATCACTTCTAATCAACATAGATGAAGTGGTTACACAGCCATCATCAGTCTGTGTCCCCCGCAGAACATTAAGCTCAGCCAACATCCCGAGGCAAGCTGTTTCCTTGGCCTCCTGTCCACACTTACCCTGACACTGTTTCACTCTACTCTTTCCAGACTAGGGTATAGCGACTGGTATTAATCTCACCAATTAAGACTGCAAATAATTTCATTTTGTAAATAATAATGCAATTAAATTACAGGGTGGGAGGTCTTTAAAGTGGTTTTATTGTTACCCTAGGAACCTCCTTCCCTCCCCAAATTTTTGCGTTTGATTTCCTCCAAGCACTGCATACCTTGTGTGACACTAGAGCTTCTCTCCCTCCTAGCAGGTCATCCTTGGTGGGAGGCATTTTGAAGTCTGTGTATTTGTAGGATCAGTATCCTTGATGGCCGATAGCTTTTAGCGTTAGGTCAGGTTCGTCGATTTAATCTATTATGTAAAGGATTTGTAGTGATGGGAGGGCAAGTAGGATAAGGACGATGGCTGGTAAGATTGTTCAGATTAGTTCTACTTCTTGGGCATCAACGGTGTTGGAAGACAATTTTTCTATAAGTATGAGTGCTAGTAGGTATAAGACCAGGCTGCAGATTGTTAGTGCAACCATAAGGGCATGGTCGTGGAATTCAACTAGTTCTTCTATGATGGGGGATGAGGCATCTTGGAATCCGAATTGTGAATGGTTAGCCATGTGGGATGTACGGGGCTTTCACCCGTAATTTAGTCTTGACAAGGCTATGTAATTGTTTTACTAACACCCCATAAGAAAGAAGCATAAGTGGTTTGATGCGGTTGGCTTGAAACCAGCATATGAGGGTTCGATTCCTTCCTTTCTTGTACTTGAACAAAGGCTGATTCTTCAAAGGTGTGGTATGGGGGAGGGCAGCCGTGGATTCATTCAGTGTTCATTCAGGGTAGTTCTGGATGTAGTACTTTTCGTTTTGATGCGAAGGCTTCTCAGATGATGAATATTGGTATGATTACATACAGTGCAGGCAGATGGGCAGAGCAACCTAGAACCCAAGTAGAAGGACTGGCACATGGGGCCATATACCCTGTCAACCTCACTTGAAATACAAAGTCAACGTCCCAGCTGGGAGCACTGCGATAAGAGAGCAGGGCAAGGGGCAGGCAGAGGACTCCTCCCAGGAGACTTATGAAAGTACAAATGCTATTGAAGAACTGCAGGGCTACAAATCTTGCAAAAATCTCCACTGCTACCTGCTATCCTTTCTTCTATCCACTCGAGAGCTGGCAGGACATATCTCCTTTGAGCTAACAGACAGAGTAGCACTGATGCGTTGCCAAAATGAGGGCTTAAGTTTTCACAGCACTGGCCGTGTTGGTCTTCAGGGGACGGCCAATGTTTCTAACAACCCTATACACATGGTTACAAAAACAAGTCTGATGTAAAACCTTAGCAAGGACTGTAGATCATGAAAACACAGCTTGTAACTCACTTACTTAGAAAAGCTGGCAACATTAGTTCAGCAGGTATGTGTGCCCATGTAGGAGACAGGTGTGTCCCCACATGAAATTGGTGCTTATTTTCAGGCCTGCTTCTTTCAGTGTGGCATGCCATGGTGTCCACTTGCCTCCAAGCTGAGTAAGATGTAGAGTACCAATGCCTTTCCACTCGTTGTTATACTTCATAGTCTCAGATTTTAAAATGTCCCTGAGGTTGTGGGCAGGTCTTCTTGACTTTCCCTTCTTCAGGCACTTCCCTGTGATAGCAGCTAGCTTGAAGAAGCACTAATAACAAACTTCTTGCCAGATACAAATCTAACCTAGCCCAACTCCCAGAATGTTATGACATCCCTACGGATGGCCTGTGTGGAGTGGGGTTTGTCCTTCTCTCAGTGGCCCTCTGACTCTAATTGTCCATGAGCTATCAGCATTGTCTGAGAAGCGTGGACAAGCTCAGAAAAGGAGGCGTCTTTCATCTCAGGTGGGATGTGACAATGTGGTGCCAAAACACTACTGAATCACTCCCATAAACATTTCTTTGTCCGCTTTCTTAAGGATGGGCTAAATTTTCACCTGGGGGACACAAGGATGGTGCTTTCTCAGGTCAAAAAATTTGCTCAATGTGGCACAATGTCATGCTCTTCCTTACTGGAGAACAGGTTAAGTGGGTTCCTCTGGATCAGTTTGGGGTCTCTCTACCATTGGCTTTCAACTACCTGTACATCCTGGAAATAAACAGCTCTGTCTTGCCTTCTGCTGTAAAAGCAAGTTCAGATGCCTTTTTGTCTCACTCTTCTCCATATATGCATTTATGATGACTTGTATTTGCACAGTAATCCCAGCACTAAACTAAGAGGGTTTGGTTGCAATACCAAAACTTTATTTCAGCTTGTTCATTTGAAAACAGAGAAGTGCGTTCACCATCGCTCCTTGCTGCATAAATGAATGGCATAGACTGAAATACCCAGTCCCCAACTCCTTCTACGAAATAAATGTCTTTAGGACATTTATAAATCTTTCTTTCCTTCTAGCTGTTTGATAAGTGTCGACTCCTATGTGCCTCTGTTAGTCCCTTCAGTGACTGGGTAATCTCATTACACAGAGGGATAATAATTTCTGCTGTGAGAAGCCAATAAGCACCTTCGCACAAGCCTCTGTCCAAACCAAAGATAATGTCACTAGCTGAAAAGCAAAGATTGTATTGGTGGAGACTGAAATTGGAATGCAAAATGTTGTGTCTTCCTCAAATACTCAGAAGGAATGGAAAATCCAACAAAGAAATAATTAGGATCAGATATGAAGGACACAGAACTGCTGTCAACAAGTCCTGCAGAACAACTAAGAAAGGAAATTTGAGGTGCGTATAGGCAGGAATAGCAAGCAAAAAAGCTGTTTCCTGCTATTGAATTCTTGCTGCCTCTAGGAACTAGAGCTGCATGCACATTTTGTAAGTAAACAGGATTATACCAAACCAATAAGTGACTCTGACAGAGGTTTCCTCTCTCATAACTCAGCCCACTGTGGAGCCCTGGTTTTCTAATCAGTTGGGTCATAAATGGGCAATTGTCCTTCATTTCTTGCTCTGTCCTCCCTGTTATGGTCCTCTAATTCTGTTTCTATTTCATTTACTATCACAGTCCTACAAATTAATTCGGACAGACACATCTCTCTACTTATGAGAAATATGCTTCAGGACTGAGAATATAAAAGAAAAATATATTAAGAAGACACTAAGACTTTCCTGATTTTGATTTTCTAAAGTGAAATAGACCATTCACAGCATTATAGTAGTATAAATGATAATTTATGATCATTTTATCACATTAAAAATTTTGAATACATCTCCTACTAGGCTAAATAACATGTTTCCTTAGAGATTTTCTAAGCTGCCAAGAACAAAGTAATTTAAAAATTTATAGGATAATCCAAGTATTACTTGGCACCCCCTTTGTGAATTTAAATATAAAGTAGTTTTTCTTTCAGATGCATTAAATAGAACATGTGGCCAAATAAAATGTTCCAAGGAAAAGCTACAGGAAACCAGCTCTGTGTGAGTCTTCAAATAAAAAACTAGATTTGGCTTATAGACAGCAATGAGGAAAAAGCCTGGATCCTCTTTGACTTCAGTCCTATGAGGCTGGCTTCTTGGGAAGCAGAGAGGAGAGAATGCTCCACTAGCACTGTGACTCATTTAGCTCTCGAGGAAATCCATCTGAAAGCAAATATTACATGGGGATTTGTGAAAGAAAGCTCCTCACCCACTCCTGCCCCCACCACCATTTGTGCCTGTCACTAGGGAAGAGGACTGTGCTTGTCTTGCATGCAGGAGAAATTCTAGCCCAGGACTTTAGGGACACTATTATGCTGACTAGGAAAGGCAGAAGTATTTTAACATAAATGCTAACTAGATGCAGATTCAGATGATGATTCCCAAACCACCCAGGGCTTTTAAACATCTCCCCCCTAGGTGGAAATTTCTGCTTCTGCACTGCCACCCATCAGCAAACTGCACAACCTTGTTCTTGGCAGTGCGGCTGGCGCTATTTGGGTAGCAGCAAAATTATACCATGAGAAGTTTGTCATGACTGGAAATGAGTCAGCTGGGAGCCAGACTGAGCCACTCTTCTAAGGACATTTAAGAGAAAGTGCAAAAGCAGCTGTCGTGGAACTCCAGCTCCTGATATAAGGTCCAGACACATTTGCATCCTTGATACTCAGAGGAGGACAGGTCCATGCCTGCCCCACCCACTAAGTCGCCTGCTGTAGTTCATGTTCAAACATCTACATAGAAAACCACAGTAGCCCAAAGCAATAAACACTATTTTGTGTGGTTATTTCAGTATAAAATATTGAAAAAAATGTGATGGCTGTGTTACACCAAGGCAATTTTCACACAACATGAAACTGAGGGTGCATGTTGTATGACTTGGGTTGCAGCATGGGTGAGTGTTTGATTTTGGTTTGGTTTTGTAGATATACCAAAGGAGGACTTTATTAGAGTACCCAAAGGCACCAGCTACCAAGCATGTGCTTTTTTGAAGAAATTAGACAATACTGCCACATTGAGACGCTTTAAGGAGAGAGTGGCCTTCTCCAAGCAGCAGTCATCATAGAACCACAGAATGGTTTGGTTGGAAGGATCCTTAAAGATCATCCAGTTCCAACCCCCTGCCATGGGCAGGGACACCTTCCATTAGACCAGGTTGCTTAAAGCCCCATCCAACCTGGCCTTGAACACTTCCATGGATGAGGTATCTGCAACTTCTCTCCAGGCAACCTGTTCCAGTGCTTCACCACTATCTTAGTGAAGAATTTTTATCTTGTATCTAAACTGAATCTAGCCTGTTTCAGTTTTAAGTCATTCCTTGTCCTATCACTATATGCCCTTGTAAAAAGTCCCTCTCCAGCTTTCTTGTAGGCTCCCTTTAGTTACCAGAAGACTGCTATAAGATCTCACTGGAATCTTCCCTGAACAACCCCAACTGTCCCTTCAGATGTCCCCAGTGTCACAGAAAATCCCCATAGAGTGGCCCATGATCTGGCCCTTAATCTGAATATGTCTGAATCAATGTGACTGCTAAAACTTGAGCTGGGAAGGCTTTTTCCTTTTTTCTTGCAAAGGTGAACAAAAGTGCCAAATTTTGTTGAGAAACTGTAATGACATTTCTAAAAGGTATTTCCCATCTCTTGGACATTTATTAAGGCACATAGTAACACTCATTTGTATTCAAATCGATTGAAATGCATATATGTGAGGTGAAAGAATGTCACTTACAATTTCTTCTTCAAGCAGACTTCACAGAAAGAACCTTGACTTTATCAGTACCCTCCCCACTCCTTCATTTCACCCTAAGTAGCCCAGGGATGTCACTCTGCAGAGCATATTGTAAATTCTGGCTTTGATTCATTGTCAGTCTCAGCAGCTCAAGGCAGCTGCAAATCCAGTTTACTTGTCCAGTTAAAGTGGTTTTATGGCTGCTGTGTATCTCCAAAGATTTGCAAGCCAGCGATGTGTGCCACTAAATCAACTTTTGTCAGTTTTCCAGGCTTTTTGAGAGAACAACAAGGAGGATGCTATTGCTTTACTTCTTAACCTTTGGTGCTTTCAAGAGTTTTTTGTCATTCTGAACTTGTGCCCAAATCCTTGAGGTTTGATGCTGGATTTATTACTCAGCTTTATTGTTTAGATTCTGTTTTATAGTTTACTGAAGTCCATAGAGTTTGAAACAGGCACCTATGTATAAATCATGCTATATAAATAAAGCATCTTCTACGAAAGGAATATAATATTTAGGGTTTGTCCACAAGGGAAGATGTTCTGATATCACTGGCAATGTCAAATGGAAATACAGTGGCTAACGTACTCCCAGTGCTAGAACGGGTGCCCCCATTCTGTGACAAGTGCTTCCTTGTGCCTCAGCTTAGTCTGATTTTGAAGCAGAGTAAGATGAATCATGAGAAGGTACTTAGGGGATAGCAAAGCTTTTTCTAGACTGACCTTAAGCTAGTGGAGTCAGAGACATAGAACGCGCAGAGTGTGGAGTAGTTGTTTTGCAGCAACCCTGCCAGGTTGTTTCGCCTGGATCTACTGTTTGTACATGGTCCATTTGCCAAATACCGGCTCATCCCTACCTGGCAGCTCTGCATGATCCTTTCTTGTGAATTTTATTTTCTTCCTCTTGATGTTTGAATGCAGGCACAGCACGTGTCTTAAACGTACACAGTCTCCGAGAGCAGGGAGCTGGAATGCAAGGACAATAAAACCAGGAAGAAATTATACACATGAATCATCAAGGAGAAATAAGACGGGTCAGGTTCAATCTTTAAAGAATTAATTCAGTCAGCTGCAATAATGCTAACACAGCTTAGACTGGGACTTTCTGTTATGTGTCTACAGGACAGGTTTGACCTTGTCCAAACCTGAGTGACACATCAGTGACATTCTTGGCCATGTATGATACCTCTTAAAAATCCCATCAGAATTATCAACTTGAGTTTCACATGGAGGCACTTTCATTTACAGTTTAAAGATGACTTTAAATTTGGTCCCTGCGCCCTCACTGGGATTTCCTGTCCTCACACTACAGAAGCCAGAAGCTACTTAGAATCATAGAATCATTAGGTTGGAAAGGACCTACTGGATCATCGAGTCTAACCATTCCTATCAATCACTAAACCATGCCTCTTAGCACCTCATCCACCCATCATACTTGTTGAAGAGGGACAAGCTCTGTTCCTTTGGGGAGGGAAGCAATAAATTTAGTCCCTGTAAAGATATAAAGAGAAAGAGTTGGGCTTGAAGTTAATTGATTCCATGCAGGAATGCCACAATATCAGTCATGGTATCCCCTGTATCAGCTGCATGGGGATATACACGATAAGCAGGTTACAGCCATCAATGTTCTCTGCTACCAACCTGTGACACCTCTGGTATTTTCTAACTGTTACCAACAGTTACTACAGCCAGTTACCCATGGCTGTAGGGGAAAGATGCCTTGAATGCTCATTCAGCAAAACCTATATGACTAGCAGTGACTGCTACAGCTCTGCTGTGAACAGCACTTTTGCATTTGTCAAAGGATGACAAGGACATGTGAAAACTCCAGCTACCAGCTGAAGCTCATTTCCATTTTTTAAAGTCATAAATCTGGATTTAGATGCCAGTCCTCCACAAGCTGCTAACAACAAAACAAAGCAGATGGGGAATTGCTGGCCTTGCATTTCAGGTGAGGAGTTGTAACTGACTTTGGCCTTTGACTTGAAAATGCTTGCAATTAGGCTAAAATTTTCATCTTTTTAGTGCTGTTGCCCCTCCTCCCATGCCTTCTGATGCAGCTGAACCATGAGGTGTGTAGCAATGAAAGGCATCTTTTTACTCTGTCAATGCCATTGTTAGTTTTATCTCTGTAGCTCACAGCAGGTCCTTGAATGAAATGACAAAACAGCCCTGCTGTTATCAGTACAGGGCAGAACTGGATGGGAAACTTGCGGTATTGCTCCGACTAGTGCTGTGTCTTCATGCAGCTGCAGTGTAATGCTAGGAAGTACTGGCTGCCTTCAGTATCCCTTTAACGCATCTGAAAAAGAGAAGGAACTTCAAAGCATCCCCCAGTTCCCTGAGGTGTTTGGCACCTCAGATTACTCAGCCGTGCCTGGGCAATGTGGGTCCTGCAGGTGACCTTTCCCTCTGCACCATCAGTCAGGCTGACTTGGGCCATTTGAGGCATCAGCTTCTCCGGAGTCAGTGGAGGTTTCCATGACCTGGACCTAGGAGCTGCCACACACTGCAGGAGTTTGCATTTCACCCACAGCCCAAGTTCAAGCATTTAGGGCTTGTACAGTCTTGGAACAGAAACAGAAAAGGCAATACCGCAGGCTTTACACCAGTTTCTGCCCTGGGCAGATAAGAACAGTACTTTTGTAAATCATCCCAAGGCATTGCCATGACTCAGTTCCAAGCTGTGCAGATAAAATAAGCTACAGTGTTATCAGAAAATAAACAGCAGTGGTGTTAGAAAAATATAGAGCTTTGTAGAAGCTCCAGAACCACCAAAAGAATGGAACAGTTGAAGAGAATAGTAGTCTATTATGATTGTGATGATGATTATTATTATTATTACTACCCTCATTATTGTTTTGTACTGTGCCTGGACTCCACAGCCTCCCTCTAGGACTAGAGCAGTTGTTCTGGACACTGGAAATGCGTGAAATTAAGAGAAAGCCTATGCTTTTAAAGGGCTCTCAGTCTAAGCACCAGAGTAGAAAGGAGGGAAAGAAAGGGAAGTAGAAGTACCACTGAAGTGCTGATGCTGAGAGGATGTTTCAGAACTTATCTGTGAAACATTAAGGGCATTATTTGGCACACGGGACAAGGCAGGGCACAGCAGAATCCTCACATCATAAACATTTTTTTCTTCCTCAGAAGACAAATACAGTGTCTGAGACTTTTGCTCAGAGATGCAAAGGGGACTAAAGCTCCCGTATCATGCTCACTTTCCACAGGAGTCAGACTCCTAGCTGCTCTCATCCAAATGGGGCTGTGCTATTGCTCCCAGCTTCACAACTCCACTTTTGCTGTATTCACAGCACATCATCCCTCTTGCCGTCTGAACTTTGCCTTCTTGGAGAGACAGCATCCGTCTAGGGGGAGGGGAGGAGACAATATTGAAAAAAAAAACCAACAAAAACAACAACCAAAGAAACAGCAAATGTTTGGTTTTTCTGAGACACTAGAAGCATTTGCAGAAGTCCATGAGAAAACGGCTGAGTGGGCTTGAATAAGACAGAGCAGTTCAAGGAAAATGAACTTCATTACCTGGCCTTGCCATTCGTAACAAGGCAGGGACACAGCACGTGCTCCAGGGGAAGATAAAGTCTGCATGGCTGCCACTGCCTTCAGGGCTGTGTGTTGAGAGGGCAGCCTGTGGTGGTTGGTAATAATGTGAAGAGACCTTTGCAGCCCTGCAGGGTAAACTACATCTCAATCTGCCTCATATCGCTGTTTCTTGGTGCCTGATTTGTCCCCGTCACTCTTCTGGCTGTTGCCATGGAATTTTTTTTTAGCATTTAGACTGTCGACTGTATGGAGATTACAGGGAGAAAAGAAACAGACCAAATGAAAGATTACTCTCAGACCTATGATAAATTTATCTTTCCGGTTAAAAATCAGTGTTTCACAGCCTAATCAGAAACCACTACCCAGAATGCTTTTAATCCCCTTATGAAAAGCATCCCAAGACCACTCTTAAGCCACCCCAGAAAAGAGAGGCAAGGTATCATCTTGATCATAGTGGATGAAAGCCTTTGCTAAGGTGGTAGGAATGAAGGAGCAAGTCTAGAGGTTATTACAAGGGGCCCAAAACCCAAGAATATAAGGACTTATGCTTTTGTTGCCACCGGCTATCATGGGACAGTTGGGTGGAAGCAAATGTGTTCTACGTGTGGCTAAAGTTTCTTTGAAGGAGACAAGGAATTCAAATTAGAACCGAAAAATCCCATTTAACACCTCTGTTGCTCTTTCCCTGCCCTTCTTTGCTGCCACTCTGTAAAGCTGGTGGCAGCAGAAACACCAGGGCCTTGCATACCACAGCGTAGTTCCTGAATTTCGGCATCTGCAAGACCAATATTTTACACAACATCTTTTCTTTATGTGGCCCCAGTAAAATGTCACAAGAACAGGACTAGCACTGAGCTGCTACTGAAACACAGTATTTTTCCTTCCCTTGTGTAAGTTCAATTTGCTTTGGGATGTCTATCAATTACGGCTCTATCTGTTAGTGTTCATCTGATCCTATAACCATTTATTCTTTGACAAATTATCTGTGTATAGTTAAGGGGATGCGGGGTATTTTTTCTTGGAGATTAGAAATCTTGGGTTTTATTATTGTGTTTAACCTCTTCTTTCTTTAATCCACCTTCAGGTATCTCCATGCCTATACCTGTCTTTGGACTACAAGATGACTCCAAAGTGTTTAAGAAAGGCAGTTGCTTACTTGCAGATGACAATTTTGTCCTAGTAGGCTCTTTTGTGTCATTCTTCATCCCTCTAACCATCATGGTGGTCACCTACTTTTTAACTATCAAGTCACTGCAGAAGGAAGCGACACTATGTGTGAATGACATTGGCCCAAAGACCAAGTTTGCTTCATTTAGCTTCCTCCCTCAGAGTTCCCTGTCTTCAGAGAAACTCTTTCAGCGCTCTTTGAACAGAGACGTGGGGACTTCTGGGAGGAGAACCATGCAATCCATCAGCAATGAGCAGAAGGCTTCCAAGGTTCTTGGCATCGTCTTCTTTCTGTTCGTTGTGATGTGGTGCCCCTTTTTCATCACCAATGTGATGGCCGTAATTTGCAAGGAGTCATGCAATCAAGAAGTCATTGGCGGACTACTTAACGTATTTGTTTGGATTGGCTACCTTTCTTCAGCTGTCAACCCGCTCGTATATACGTTGTTCAATAAAACCTACCGTTCAGCTTTCTCTCGTTACATTCAGTGTCGCTACAAGGAGGAGAAGAAACCTTTCCAGCTGATTTTAGTGAACACTATCCCAGCACTTGCATATAATTCTAGCCAGCTCCAGCTAGCACAAATGAAGAGTTTGAAAAAAGAGGCAAAAATGATGGCTAAGGATTATTCAATGGTCACAATAGGAATACATCATTTGGATGGTACCTCCAAGGGAAGTATCAGCCCAGCAAATGAAAAAGTTAGCGGTGTGTGACGGTCAGCAGCTGCCATGACAACCACCACGCATATGCTGAAAATTTCACCTGGCTGTGAGATGCTCTTGCAGCTTAGGAAAATCAGCCCTGTTCAAGAGACCCTTCAATAACATCACATATGCCTCATATTATCCTGTGGATGAAAAGCAGGGTTGTAATTGTATCGAATGTGCAATTTTTTTTCATACAGTACTTTGGCTGTTTTAAGCACAGGCTTTATTAAACTTATTTTTTTAATACTCTAAAGGATATATTTCTTAAAGAAAAAAATGCAATTTCTGGTGTTATAATATGGGCTGTGAAGAAACGTATGCATTTCTTTTCTCTTTGCAAGTGAAAGCTAAGCTGTCCTTTCATGTCCTTACAGAGTAGGCTCCAGCTAGTTTGTCTTGCTACAAAGGAATTTTGTTATTGTTAACTGAATGAGCACTTTATGAAATTTTAAATAAAATTATGGTTAATTTACTAATATAAATTTAAAATAAATTTTAAAGCATTAAAGAAAAATCTATTAAAACCTGTATAGATTAATTACATGGACATTTTGGTAACAGTGTTTTTATGGCGATTTTTTCTTCGGAATGACTATACTGAAATGTAACTTCAGCCATTCATTTGTTCTACAATTCAAACTAGCAATCTTCAAAGGTAAATTATACTTGAATGATCCTTTTTTTTTTACCACCATTCTTAATCTTTATTTCACGTCTTGTACTTTATTTCCATTCAAAAATTTTCATCTATTCTCTGTAAAACTTGAAAGTAATTCTTTCTAAAGTAATTATTGGTTCTGATTCCCTGCTCCTTCCCAATGGTGTTGACAAGGAAGTGAAGTGAGAGAAGAGTGGAAAATCAGACACAACATGGCTAAATAATTTCAGGAACAATTCCATGTTCATGCCTCTATTTGATTCCAACAGAGTCTGATTTAAGTAATGCGAGTGGAAATTTTGCGTGGGTAAATCCTTCAGTAAAAGGTTGCAGCAGATCCTCTCTCATAATTTCTCTTTGGTTAAAAAGGCTACTAAGAAGTCATCCTTCTGGTTTTGTTTTAGGGCTGATAGAGCCAGAATTATTAGAAAACTGTTCAAAAAACTGTTGTTTTACCTGTTTTTGCTGGTTTGCTGTTACGGTAGATTGCTCAGGAATGGTAGGTAGCTTGCACTATCAGGACTCAGCCTTAATGAAATATGTATGGGCAAATGGGGCCCTCTTGAAAAATAACAGGACTTATAAGCAGCATTGTATTTCACCTGCATAGCTCCAAGGGCAGATACATTACAGAAAGAACAAAAAATATATTGCTGACAGAAACGTCTAGTCATGAATTTGTTTCCTTTCGGGCATCACAGACAATTTCACTGAAGCGAGTGGGACTCTGCAGGAGAGCAGAAATATAAACTTTGCGTTAACCTGCAAAGCCTAAATCCAAGCATTTGATTTGTTCCATAAATTTTGCAGCCGTAACAATCAGAAGCAGGATGTATTCCAGTTTCAGAACCCATCCACTCTGAAAAAACATTGCCTGTCTAGAAGCCAAACTCCAATGCTTTCATCAGTCCTTCTCTTGAAGCTGTTCAGTTTTCACAAATCAATTAAATTTCCACTATGGCAAAGAGAAAGAGAAAGGGGAAACTCATTCTGATTCTAGCCTACCAGCTATGGGTCTTTGGGAGAGGAAGACCTTTAGCTTTAAATACAGATCTATGGTAAAAGAGGATTCAAAAGTTGGCTGGGTATCTGGCTGATTTCCAAGAAACAGGTTTGAATTTTCTCTTGCCAGTATGATAATTAAATCTGTCAGCTTTATGAGCTGTTTCCTCCAGCATGGGACAGAGCCACTGTGCCAGGTCACACAGGAGTTCCGCATGCACATGATGACACTGACTCACTCCGCAGCCCTCAGCCTCCATGTCTGGGTCAAAGCCCTGTTGCAGCAATACCATGTGTGTCATCCATTGGCTCATGGCCATTAATGGTTTTCCCCCCGAAAAATTGAGAATTTAGGATCATCTGATAAAGTGGTACAAACACTGCACTCACAGAGGCGGTTTATATGTTCTCTGTGTTTCTGGGCACGCTTGATCACCACAACGAAACTGAACAGCTTCAGCAGAAGAAAAAAAACGAACTTTCTGCTTCTGCCTCCCCATACCCACTCTGCTCTCACATAGCACCACGTGAGGGGTGCCACAGTGGCACAGAAGGGGTTTCAGAGGTAATCAGCTAAATGTAGCTCAGCATAGGGACCACTGTAGTAGCAGGTGAGAGCAGTGACTTTACATTATTTCTTGACAAGTTAGATATAGACCCTAAATCAGGAGCTTTGAGCTAAGGCCAGCTTGTATCACACAGGCCAGCCAGGCAAGGACAGAGCACTGACAGAGCACAAACGGTCCAGGGCATCCCGTGAAACAGGGTATTTGTGTACCTCCTAGTGTCCAGATGTTTCCACTCTACAACTGGAGTGATAGTTCTGAGGATTTACCCTTGGAAACAGGCACCCCAGGGAAGAAGTGGCAGTAATAAAACCAAAGGTCTGAGGCTCACAATCTGCCTCCAAACTGAATTGCCTTCATATGATGAACACTGACACAAGACAGAAGGTCTCTAACCCTGCTTATGAGGGGGAAAAAAACACAGATGTTTCTACCAGTGGAGGGGATTGCCATGTTTTGCTCAATCTGTGCCCATCTTGGTGCAAGTGTCTCTGTGGATGGGGTGGACAGCTCGGATTCTATTGCTCGTTTGTGACAGCAAGCAAAGCCTGCCTGCATGCTGTATGATGCATTTGGCATCCTGCACTTCTCCAAATCTCAATTCCTCCAAAAGCTCCTGAGAGTCTGATTGCTGGTCTGCACAGTCTCCTTCACCAGTCTGTACTTGATAAACTGTTACTGAACATTTAACGCTCACTGCTTATGCTCTCCGCTTGCCGTCTGCATTTTGTCCACATGGCAGAGCAAATCACCTTCCCCCAACCCCTGATTCTCCTTCATTTCACCTTGTGGTCCTCTTACGAAGTCAAATTGCTCAGGTTGCAAATACTGACAGGGAATGTTTCACTACAAACAGTGTGTTTCAATTACTAGCTTGATGTTTCATTAGAAGATGACTGCAAACAATAAGTTTTTTGCAGCTTCATAAAATAAAACCTATGTTTCAGACCTAAGAGACTTGACGGTGTTTCTTTAATTGACAGCTGGAGGTAACAGAACACTTTTTTATTGCTTAGAAGCAGGGATATCTGACGCGTGACATTTTAATTCTGTGAGCACTCATATAGGTGGTTTTATCGAGTGATCAGCAGCCTTTGCCTAAGAAGCCTCTGTAAGCCAAGAATGCACAACAGGAAAAGACCAACATCTCCAGCTCTTTATGGACATTTTTGACAGTTTAGCAAGGCCTGATTCTGCCACCAAAATATTAAGAGATTTTTGTGTGGTTCACCTTAGTGAGGATGACAGAGTCAGCATCTGAATTTGTCCCACCCACCATGCCAGATCTGCACGAGGTTATTCATCCGTAGATAGCAATTAATTGAGCCATTATACTTCAGAGACATTACAAAGTTCAGCTATTTTAAACCAGAATTTATAGCATTAGGCCCATGCCTGGGATAAACACAATGGTTTAGTATGATTGGCTTCAGAGCAGCACTTCCTCCTTGCAAAAAAAAAGGTGAAAGTTTCCATTATGCATCAGGCTGGAATGGAAACTTTCATAATTTTCCAGACAAAACAAAGAAGACATTCACACAGACTAGCTCAGAAGTTAGGGCCTTCCCCTACCCTACAGGAAAACCATGCTGAGTCTGTCATATCTGCATCGAAAAACATGCTTTGTCTGAAAAAATGCTAGAATCAATAATTTTTCAAGTAGATCAACATTTTATTCCTGTTAAGACTGACTCTGAAAAATGTCCAAAGACATAAAGCTCACCATGTATCTCCTAAGCTGGTGTGCGTCCTTTATACACTTCAGGGTAAAAAATCCTATGTATCTATCCCATCCAGCCAACCATGCACTGTACTTATGTAATTATTGCCAGATGGTGAGATGCATTCTATTTTGAATACTTCAATGTTTGCTTATGTAAATACATGGAGAAAAACATTTGCTGTATTTTGTAATGCTAATGTAAAATGGTGTTCCAATGCTTTGTTGTTTTGTCAGAGCCTACTGCTAGTAAAGCAGATTAAAATATTTAAATGCCATCAGTTGTTTTATAAACTGGAGGTTTGTCTTAAACAGTTATTTTGGTCTGGTTTAATTTCTCCCATACGTATTCACAGTAGAATGTCTACTGAAGGCTAAAGTAATTAAAAAAATTACAAAGAGAAAGAGCATGTTGCAGAATTTAACTGTCTAAGTAAACCAATCCAAAATGAGCCACTACAATAATTTTCTTTTTCTAGGGATAGACATTCTTCTGCTGAAAACATATACTCTTTGGACGAGTACATATAGCTTAGAATGGTTTGGTCTCAGAAACAAGGCATTTGCAATAGTAGTAAGCCAATTAAAGAAGGAGAACTATAAGATTAAAATTAATAAGCAGCATAAATAAAGAGCATTGCGTAGTTGCACAGACTTAAAGTAACACCTGAGTCATAGAACAGCAATGCCATCTATTGGTAGTATTTCCTTTCACAAAGAGTGGTAAAATAAGAAACCAGAATGAATTTTGTTACCTTTTTGTTTTCTCAATCTTAAAATCAAAATAGAAGTGTTCCTCCAACCAATACTACAGCACACATGCTCTTGTTTACAATTGCAATGCATGTCGAAGTAGTATGGCTGCTAATAAGAAGTCCCCTCAAAACCTTGCTGTAATCTTAAGGTTTCATCAAGCTTTATTATGTGTAGAGAAAAGCATACAAAGGCATATTTTTCAGAAGTTATCAGATGAAGGGAAACAAATCGTTTTAACTACAAATCTGTGAGACATCATAGGTGAAATACGCCAGGTGAGATCCCTGAACTGAATATCTACTCAGTTTTATTTAAACTACTATATATGGGCTACAGTGCACCAAAATTTTTTATGTTCCTTGGAAAACTCCTTGCCAGATTTACCTGTTTTGACATATTTTGAACTGAACATTGAAAGAGAATACATTTAGTTTATCCATCGCTTCATGCCATAAAAGCAAAGATATTTGTAAAAGAAGATATTTGGTGTTCAGGTTTATAGTATGATCTTTCAAGGACACTCTGAAATATGGCAAAAGGGTCTTTGAAAATTTTATGTAATATAGTGAAGTTCTTTGACATACCCGTAGCTTTTGACATACCTGTAGCATGAGACATGGCTAATAGGCACAGCAATTTGAAAGCCTGCTTGACTGAACCTTATTATGTTTGATGTAATTTAATCAATCAATCATAGACATACCATGTTATTTGACTCTGAAAATAGTTCTATCAATGGTTGTGCAATTAATTAATTATTACATCCAAAGTTATTTGACGACGCGAAAGCTTAACACTTTTCAATCAGACTGAAATCTTCATTTTAGGATAAAGAAAAGCTGAAAACCTCATAGTTTTATTCAAATTCAGTGTTTCAGCTTACATGCGTGAAGTCACATTCTCAGCGTTTGCAGGGCATCAGTTAGGAATCACAGTATCTGAATTGCTTAGGTTATATCACTGCATAAGAGGTACTAAGCCACGCAAAACAGGTTATGGTTACAGTTGTGTTAATATTTTAACTACTAAATTTCTGTTGGAATGGAAAATTGAAAACTAATGCAAACAAAGAATTTTAGGTGGCTGTGGATAAAAAGTAGAGTACATCACAGCCAGGCAGTGTAATTTTTCAAGTGCTGGACTTGTTAGGGTTTTATCTAAAACATATAAGTTAATATATTATGAATATGACTACTTTGCCACCCTGAGTGTGTACAGAGTGTGCAGAGAATCAGACCTGGGATCCTTCCTTAGGATATTTTAATATACAAGCAGAAAAAAATTATTTTTTTTTTTTAAAAAATCTGAGTTCACACTGGGGACACTTGGGAATGATCCAGTATCAGCATAATTCCTTATGGTCATGTGTCAGAAGATTTGCCTCATATCAAATTGTTGGTAAAAAGATAATGAAACAAAAGAGAAAACCATACAGAGATTACATAAAGGACAGAAACTAGCCTATGGACCTATTCTCTGAAGAGTCATCAATGCAGTCCTTCATCAAAAGCTCAAGAGAAACTAAACATAAGTTAAGACAGAAGGTTCTTGCATAGTGAAGGAATCCCTGGGAGACAGGAAACAGGCAAGACAAAACAATCAGTCTTCACCGTTGAGGTAGGACACAAGTAAATCCTACAGGGGCTCTAGAAAATATAGACATCAAAAGTGACAGCATCCATAGTGGAGAATGAATTGCAAGGACAGTATGATACTCTGTGAGAGCTCTGGAAAGAGCAGGTGAAATTCAAAGTAGGAAAAGGCAGGTAATGCATTTGGGGTGGGGATCAACTCTAGCTTTACGTACAGAATAATATGCCCTAAACTGATCAGCAATAGTTGTGGATAACTGTAAAGGGTACAAAGAAGGACAACAAAGACAATAAAAATTGTAGAATGGCCTCCATACAGGTAAATATCTAAATAGCTTAGGAGTCTTAAAAGATTGGGCAAATTCATGAAGATGAAGAGAGCACTCTAACATACAGATGATATTTCTAGACAGAGAACCATGGGAATCTCAGACTGTTAGATATTAGCGGGTGCTCTCTGGAGCCACTTATCAAATCCTTGTGGTCTTCCTTCTATCAGGTTGTGCTACAATTCATCTTCAAAATGGAGTGTGATGCTGGATGGACCATTGGTCTCCACAACTACAGCTACTCTTCCATTAGATTTCAAATGAAAAAGTCATCTGCATGTGAATTTAATTAAGCAAGTCTCCATTTTTCTGTTTCTGCTTTTCCATAAATATTTCTGCAAGTGCAGTAGTAATTGACCTAAAAAAACTCAAGGAGTTAATTCCTAAATTCTTTGGTCACAATTCACTGACAATACAAATATTAGTGTTTTCTGAGTTCACCGGTATTCTTGTTGTTAAAAGTGTTCTGTAGCAATAGAAAAGATTGCTAGTCTGAAAATCCTTAAACATTCTTTCACTTCTCCTAGGAGCCCAGTAATAAAAATTACATTCATGCAACCACATAACTGCTGCAGGACATGGAAGCAAAGAAAAGAGTAGTTAAAATGATGGTTGCTGAGTTTCTGAGTAAATTTACAATGCATTTGGTTTGTAAAGTCTCTGCTGTTGAATAATTTGAAAGGACAAAAATGTTTAGGTGACCCCTGTTTCTATGCAGAAAAAGCAAAAGGGCTGCAAGTTAAAAAAATTATTTTTATTGAGTCATTTAGGCTGGGAGCTGCTATTTAAGCATCCAGATCTAAGCTAGCTGACCCACCTTTAGGAAAAGCAATGGAGAAAGAGAGGCAGCTTAAAATGCATATTTAAGGCAAGTGGAAAGAATCACCCTTTGGAATTGCCTGCTGGAGAAAATCCCAGCTTTCAAATCCCATGAGTATAAAATAGCTTCACTCTCAACTAACAGCAGCTATAATGTAGCCACGTAACATTGCTTTTCAAAACTAAATACTTGGCACTGATGGGGCTAAGGCTAAGTCTGGAGCTGTGGTACAGGGGATTAACCTCCTGCTGTAAGAGGACTATGAACAGTCACGTTGGGGTCTTTAAGGGAGAATACACACTATTTGCTGAATGGGTCCTTTGAGCAACAATCACCTGGGAGAAGGTGAAAAGATTGAACTGTGCCATCTTCTACTCTGCTTAAGAAGCAGGTGGCTGATGAAACAGGAGCACGCTGTGCCATTTTAAGTGAGGCTTCTCCTTACAGACTTACATTTAAGGAAAAAAACGGTTGAAGTTGAAACATGTTAAACAGATTACTGCAGTCACTCTCAGACTGGATTCATATACATTTATCCTTACAATTCTTTTGAGGAAAGGGTGAATACTGCAGGGACGTATTTGCTCAAGGGCAACTGAGGCACAGTGAGATAATATTGGCAAAAGAAGACACTCAATGAGCTGGGAGCAGAACCCAGGACTTAAAAGACATGGGAGAGGGTGCGCTCCCTGAAAGCCTCTATGGCCCACTGCTGAGAAACAGGAATTTCCAGAGGAGTTTTGAGAATCTGCAGTTCTTTTTGACACATGGGGGAAAAAACCCAATCGTAGCAATGCAGTTGACATTTGCATGTTTTAAATGAGTCAGATCTACTTACTTTGAGTACCAGCAACAGTAGCAAGGAAAAACAGTTTATAAAGGCATGTTCTGAGCTGAATTACAGTACTCATGAAACCCTGAATGACCCAAAGAAGGACAGATTATCCTAAAGTTCCTCTTTCAAACCTTCCATGAGAAAGAAACAGCAGTCATTTGGGAAGTTGCACACAGGGGCCTGAAATTTAATGCAAGGTAGAATATCTGCTTCAGAAATCATCTTGTGAAAAATATGGAACTATTCAGGGTCAAATGAAGGTGGAAAATCTCAGGATTTAGATGGAGACTAGTCCAACTGCTACTCCACCAAAGCTTTTTTAATTGCTGCACCTAACTATGCAAAAAATCATGGATGAAGTTTCCCCATGAGCAATACTTGTCTTGGACACACTCAGGAAATGACTATCTCCATTCTGTATATGTGAGGTGTAGAAATATTTTTTTGTCCTTTTTGTCTTGTAGACAGTGAACTTCTCAAGTCAAAAGGATTGCTTCAATAGGATTCTATACAGTGCTTTCCATTGTGGACCTGGTTGCTGTCAGTAGCAATAAGCTCTACTTTTTTTTCCAATGACGTACATTATCAATATTGCAGAATAGCATCTCCCTTCCTTACTGCAACTTAGACATTTTTCCAAACTCCAAAATATTCTTCTGAACTGAAGCCTCTTCTTTTCACAAAGAAATTATCCTTCTCTCTTTATCTCTGTTACTGCAGGGAACACCATGTGTTTTCTTAGCTATATATCTCAGGTTGCATTCCATCTCATTATCCAGGTCATTAATAAAGACACTAAATAGTCTTGTCCCCCATATCGATCCCTGAGGGGTGTCACTCTGCCAGCTGGACTCTGTACTGCTGACCAATACCCTCTGAACCCAGCAATCCAGCCAATTTTCCACCCACCTTATCGTCCACTAATCGAACCCATATTTCGCCAGTCTTGCTAAAAAGGGACAAGGAGAATAAGAGAAATTGTTTCAAAGCCCACACTAAAGCCAAGGCATACAACTTCCACTGCTCCCCCTCTGCCCATTAAGATAGATTTCTCATCAGAAGGCAATTAGACTGATCAGCTGTTCTGTGCTCTCAGTAAATCCACACTGGCTATTCCAATCAACTTCTTGTTAATTGCTTCCAGGAGGATTTGTTCCATTACTTTCCCAAGAATGGTGGTAACACTGACCTGCCTTTATTTTGCTTGATCCTCCTTCACGTCCTTCTTGAAGGTGGGTGCCACATCTACCTTTCCTCAAACATCAATAAGACCTTCTGGATTGTGTCAACCTTTTAAACGTGGTAGAAAACGGCCTTGCTACGACACTGGCCAGTTCTCTCAGCACCATCCAATGCACCCCATCTGGTCCCACAGACTTGTGCATATCCACATATGTTAAGTGCTCCCAAACATTGTACTCTATTCTGGCCAATACTCACCTGACATGCCTACTTTATTGGTGAAAACTGAGGCAAAAAAAAAAAAAAAGCCACCAAGTCCCTGGTTCTTTTCCATGTTCCTTGTCAGTAGTTCCCCTGATCCACTGAGCAATGGGTCCACATTCACCTTACCCTTCCTTTTGCTGTCAATGTACATAAAGAAACCTTTCTTCTTGCCCTTTACATCATGTCTAGTTTCAGACCCAGCTGAGCTTTGGCTTTCCTGACTCCATCCTTGCATGCTTTAGAGAGGTTTCTACATTCTTTCCAGGTATCCCATCACTGCTTCCACTTTCTGTAGGCTTCCTCTTTGCATTTGGCACAGTCAGGAGTCTCTTCTTCATCCACAATGACCTGTGCTCAATTTTCTGCAAAGTGAATGGACTCCTCCTGTGCTTTGAGGATGCTGTTCTTGAAGATCAACTGGCTCTCGTGGGCTTCCCTTTGCCTGTTGGGGTAGTCTCCCATTGGAAACTGCCAATAAACACTATTTGCTCTCCTGAAGTTCAGGGTTGTGACTCCATTAGTTTTGTTCCCTTTTAGGCATTAATTACAACTAAATAATCCCACATACTAGTTAGTGAAAACTTGCTCTCATCAAGATCTATTATTTTCTGTGATTAGTTACTCAGCCTGAATCAAATTAAATGAGGACATTAAGAAGACTACTATCTTTACTTAAAATTCAGATCAATCTTTTTTTTTTCTATTTCTCTTAGGATAATGTGAGTACTTATTTTTATTTTTTCATCTTAAATAATGTTTGAGTCTTCCAACTCTTTCATTCTTTGTACTTCCCCTGGAAACCATAAATATTATTGAAACAAATGCTCTTCCTGCTGGGGATCTCATCAATCGTTCCAAAAGCCATCTAGACATGTTACCATATTCAGTCTTTAGCAGCAATAAAATACTGCCTTTTCCTTGGAGTTTTTAAAAGCCATGTTCTTTAAAACAAATAGCATTTGCGTCTCCGCCTCCCTTTGGGGCACTCATTAATAAGGCAAGGCCTAATGTTCTAGTAAATTATTTATTGTCTAAAATGGAATTTAAATTTGTGCTTTGTCGTTCTCTAAGTCAGATTTTAACTATTACATTCCTATCAGCCAATATTATTTTCTTTAGCTGCAATTATATCTCAAATCTTACTTGGATATCTGAATTCAGAATATTAGTTTCAAAGGCTCAGTAAATCCAACATGATGAATTTAAAACTATGTCGAAAAGTATCTCAAAAAGCAGACTCTCCCTAAGTTAAAAATTAATCTGTGCTATAAAGAAATAGAAAACAAAAGACATAATACAAATACATGCAGTCAGTTTACTATGAAAAAGGCAAGATTACTTCATTTTTAATTGTAAACCACTAAGAGGAAATACTTCCTGCCAGAATTACTAACCACAGGCTGGTCAGTCACATCTCTGTGCCTGACAAGATCTGGGAGCAGATTCTCCTGGAAAATCTGCTGAGACACATGGAAAATTTGGGCAGCGTGAGTGGGACGTATCCTTGCCCATTGCAGGGGGCTTAGAGCTAGGTGATCTTTAAGGTCCCTTTGAACCCAAACTATTCTATGATTCTATGATTATAAAATAAGGAGGTGACTGGTAACAGCCAACATGGCTTCACTAAGGGCAAACCACAGAATTATAGAATAGTTAGGGTTGGAAGGGACCTTAAAGATCATCCAGTTCTGACCCTCCTGCAATCGGCAGGGACACCTCCCACTACAGCAGATTACCCAAGGCCCCATCCAACCTGCCCTTAAACACCTCCAGGGATGGGGCAGCCACAACTTCCCTTGGCAACATGTTCCACTGTCTCACCACTCTCATGGTGAAGAAATTCTTCCTAATGTCCAATCTAAATCTGCCCTTCTCCAGCTTATATCCATTCCCCCTTGTCCTATTACCTCAAGCTTTTATGAATAGTCCCTCTCCACCTTCCTTGTAGGCTCCTTTCAGGTACTGGAAGGTCGCTATAAGATTTCCTTGGAGCCTTCTCTTCTCCAGGCTGAACAAGTCCAACTCTCTCAGCCTGTCCTCGTAGGGAAGGTGCTCCAGCCCTCTGATCATCTTTCTAGCCCTCCTCTGGACCCGTTCCAACAGTTCCATATCCTTCTTATGTTGTGGATTCCAGGAATCATGCCTGATGAATTTGGTGGCCTTCTACAATATGGCTACAGTGTTGGTGGATAAGGGAAGAGTAATTGACAACATCTACCTGGACTTGTGCAAAGCATTCAATACTGTCCCACACAAAATTCTAGTTTCTAAATTGGAGAATGTGGATTTGATGGATGGGCCACTCAGGGGATAAGGAATTGGCTGGGTGGTCACATACCAAAAGTTGTTGTCAACAGCTCAATGTCCATGTGGAGACCAGTGACAAGTGGCATTTCTCAGGGATCAGCAACACTGGGAGTGTTGCTGTTGAAGATATGTACAGTGAGATTGAGGGCACCCTCAGCAAGTCTGCAGATAGAGGGACGGGATAGGAGAGCTCCTCTGGAGCAGATGGTGCCCCAGGTCCACGGTCCAGCAGCTGCAGTTCAAACAGATCTGCCAGGGAAGAGCACAAAGTAATAAGGGGACAGCATTCTGAGTACTCTGCCTTGCTAGAATTCGAGATTAATATTAGAAGTAAATTATTGTCACATCCACAAAGTAACAGATGATCAGACTGCAAAACGTTACGGGCAAAAATAGATCCTGCTAAAGTGGTACATGTTACAAACCTAGGGAGAATAACACTTGCCTTTTTGGCAACCGATGGGCATGTTTAATAGCAAATAAAAAAAATAAAAATAGATGACACACGAACACCAGAAACTGTAAAGAATTTGGGTTATGAATAAGATGAAAGCACTTCCAAGTGTCTTCTTTCTTTTGTGATCTCACAGGTGAGGAGCCATGACAAAAACTACCTAAAATAGAATCTGGTTTTATTGTAAAATTCAGAGTTCATGAGACGGCAGCGCCTATGAAGAACGGTGAAACACTGAGGAGAGGTAAAACGTTTCAAATTTAATGATGTGGTTGTTCAAGTTGAGGCTGCTTCAGCAACCTCTCCCTCTTCCTACCTGCCCCAAAGTCTTGATGGTGAAGGGAAAATAGCATTAACAGAAATAGTCGCTGCTTTGAAGAGTTCACTAATATCAGATTTTCTGTATTAACTTTTTATTTCTCTATTCATTGCACTGTCCAAGATTTTCTTTCTGAGCTGCAAGGTGACCTCGACAGCACTGGGACACGAAGGTGATAGCATCTTGTCTTAAGTATGATCCGTGCTGAACAGATGTCTCTTCTTCTATCATCACCACTGTTTGCAGTCTCACCCTATCTCAAATGCAGGGACATTTGCAGAGAGATGGCTCCAAATTATACAAGAGATTTGACTGTTGTGAAGGTCATAATAACACTAAAATTAGTTCTTGGAAAGCAGCAGAATATGCATAAGATTTCTGGGAAAATTAACACATATCCATGTAAGTGGGAAGCATATTCTGTAAACAATTTTTTTCTGGTTACAGAATGTCCAACGTGATTGATGGAGATCACTCCCTCATGTTGCCCAGGCCTGATGAAAGGACGCTTTCTTTCTAAAACTCCAAAATGAGTCTTAGTGTTTACTGGCCAGCATTTTTGGTATCAGTCCCAGTGCTTCACCAGTCTCACAGTGAAGAATTTCTTCCTTACGTCTAACCTAAACCTACCCTCTTTCAGCAGTTTAAAACCATTGCCGCTTGTCCTGTTGCTATAGGCCTTGATAAGAAGTCTCAGTGTTTCTTCTAAACCCCCTTTAGATACTGAAAGGCTGCAATCAGGTCTCCCTGGAGCCTTCTTTTCTCCAGACTGAACAATCCCATCTCCTTTCTCCAAAGGAGAGGTGTTCGTAGAATTGTAGACTCATAGACCCACAGAACAGTTTGGGTTGGAAGGGACCTTAAAGATCATCCAGTTCCAAACCCCCTGCCATGGGCAGGGACACCTCCCACTAAATCAGGCTGCCCAAGGCCCCATCCAACCTGGTCTTGAGCACCTCCACGGATGGGGAATCCACAACTTCCCTGGGCAACCTGTGCCAGTGCCTCACCACTCCCATAATGAAGAAATTCCTCTTTATGTCTAGTCTAAATCTGCCCCTCTCCAGTTTATACCCATTCTCCAACCTCCATCACTGCAAGCCTTTGTAAACAGTCCCTCCTCAGCTTTCTTGCAGCTCCTTCAGGTGTTGGAACATAACTATAAGATCTCATCAGAGCCTTGTCTTCTCCAGGCTGAACAACCACAACTGCCTCAGTCTGTTCCACCCCTCTGATAATTTTTGTGGCTCTCTTCTGGACCCAACCCAACAGGTCCATGTCTTTCCCGTGCTGAGGGCTCCGGAGCTGGATGCAGCACTTGAGGTGAGGTCTCACCTCAATCTGGACATACTCCTTTTCATAGAATCACAGAATAACCAGGTTGGAAGAGACCCACCGGATCATCGAGTCCAACCATACCTATCAAACACTAAACTATGCTCCTCAGCACCTCATCCACCTCCAGGGAAGGTGACTCAACCACCTCCCTGGGCAGCCTGTTCCAGTGCCCAATGACCCTTTCTGTGAAGAATTTTTTCCTAATGTCCAGCCTGGTTCCCTGGCAGAGCTTGAGGCCATTTCCTCTTGTCCTGTCCGCCGTCACTTCGGAGAAGAGGCCAGCACCCTCCTCTCCACAACCTCCTTTCAGGTAGTTATAGAGAGCAATGAGGTCTCCCCTCAGCCTCCTCTTCTCCAGGCTAAACAACCCCAGCTCTCTCAGCCGTTCCTCATAAGGCCTGTTCTCCAGCCCCTTCACCAGCTTTGTTGCTCTTCTCTGGACTTGTTCCAGAGCCTCAACATCCTTCTTGTGGTGAGGGGCCCAGAAATGAACACAGTATGCAAGGAGCGGCCTCACCAGTGCCGAGTACAGAGGGAGAATAACCTCCCTGGACCTGCTGGTCACACCGTTTCTGATACAAGCCAAGATGCCATTGGCCTTCTTGGCCACCTGGGCACACTGCTGGCTCATGTTCAGTCGCTGTCAACCAACACCCCCAGGTCCCTCTCCTCTGGGCAGCTTTCTAGACAGACTTCTCCTAGTCTGTAGCACTGCACAGGGTTGTTGTGCCCCAAGTGCAGGATCCGGCACTTGGCCTTGTTAAACCTCATGCCATTGGACTCTGCCCAGCGGTCCAGCCTGTTCAGATCCCTTTGATGCAGCCAAGCATCATTTTGATGCAGGCAAGCATACACCTGGCCTTCTAGGCTGTGAGTGCACATCATCAGCTCATGCCCAGTTTTTCACCCCTAAGCTCATCTCTGCAGGGCTGATCCCCAACCCTCCACCCCCCAGCCTGTAGTGGGAGCAGGGAGCCCTTATGTGCTGGCATTGAGGGTGCCGAGGCTGCTCTCCCCAATTGGAGGAGCGAATGGGGAGAGGGAAGAGAGCAGCTCCCACGGGTCCGAGCTCTGCCTGCGGGAAGCAGGATGGCACAAGGTGCAGGGAAGGGAGTCAACCATGGCCACAAAGGCTCCGCCCCCTCATAGCCCTCACCCCACAGGCTCCGCCCCTCATAGACCGTCATAGACCCTCATAGACGACGCCCAATCACAGACAACAGTCCTCGGTGGCCCCGCCCCCTCACAGATTTCCCTCCTTATAGCCTCCACCCATAGGCCACGCCCCCATAGCCCAATCACTGACACCAGCCCCCTCAGGGCCCCCTCCCCTCATAGCCCCTCCCCTCATAGGCCCCGCCCCACTCATAGACTCTGCCTCTCATAGGCGCCATCCCCACCCTCCAGCCCCTCATAGGCCCCGCCCCTATAGGTTCCAACCCTCCGTAGGCCTCGCTCAATCCCAGACACCACCCATCATAGGCCCCGCCCCCACAGACCCCGCTCCATAGGCCCCGCCCACACGCAGGCCCCGCCCCCCGCCACGCACAGGCTCTGCCTCCAAGGCCCCCCCATTTGGCTCCGCCCACTCCACAGGCTGTGCCCCCCACATGCTCCACCCCTCAGGTTCCGACCCCACGCAGGCTCCGGCCCGGCCCCACAATGCTCCGCCCCATAGGCTCCGCCCCCGCAGGCTCCGCCCCTCACAGGCCCTCATAGGCCACGCCCCCTCATCAGTTCTACCCCATAGGCTCCGCCCCCTCACCGACCCCGACGCCTCCGTTCCTGCTCATCACAGGCCCCACCCCTAAGCCCCGCCCCTAAGCCCCGCCCATAAGCTTCACCCCTAAGCTCCGCCCCCTAATCTCCGCCCACGCGCCGCCGCCGCTGGGCCCCGCGGTAAAGGGCGCGGGGGGTGCGGGCGGAAACATGGACGCTGGGGGGGGGGGGGGGTGGGAAACATGGAGGCGCCGGCAGTGGGGGGGGAAGCGCTGGTGCCGCTGGTACAAGACGTGGTTACTGGCGCAAAAAAGCGGGATTGTTTTGATTTAAAACGAAGTAGCGTGAAGCTGCGTCGAAGTAACTGTATTTTTTTGGTTTTCATAGTTAGGTAGAATGTCCCTCTGTGTGTTTTCCTGCAGAACAGTGTTTCCCGGGCACTGCTCGCTGAGATGATAATGTCAGGCTGGATGGGGCCTTGGGCAGCCTGGTCTGCTGGGAGGTGTCCCTGCCCATGGAAGGGGGTGGAACTGGATGATCTTTAAGGTCCCTTCGACCCAAACCCTCCTAGGGTTCTATGATAATGTCGTGTGTGCTGTGTGATCGGTGCTGAACATGTTTCTCCTTCTCTAATCCCCTCTTTGCAGCCTCTCCCCATCTCAAGTGCAAGGTCAGACAGAGCTGGAGCCAAAGCTCCAAATTGGCAAGAGTTTTGGCTGTTGTGAAGTTCAGAATAGCACTAAAAGTAGTCCTTGGAAAATAATAGAATGTGTACAAGATTTCTGGGGAAATTCATACATATGCATAGAAGTGGGAAGTATGTTCTGTCCCCAGCTCTTGTCTCACTGCACACGATTGATGGAGATGGCTCTCTTATAGAATCATAGAATCACCAGGTTGGAAGAGACCCACCGGATCATCGAGCCCAACCGCCCAGCCCTGGTAAATGGTGCTTGCTCTCTAAAACTCCAAAACGAGTCTTAGAGAGTGTATTTCCTCGCATTTTCAGTATCGCTGCAGCTTGATGGAGATGGGGTGACGCGCTTGTGCGTGGCTGCTCCTCTACTCCAGCCCCACTGGGATGATGAGGACAATGAACGTCCTCTGAGTGCTTCCCCATGCTCGAGTGCAGAGCTGTGAGGTTGCCTGGTGTTGCCTGCTTTCTCATCAGGGTTTTCTTGTGTGTCCACTCTTCAGGACTCTTCCCCTGTCAGCTGCCCAGCCAGCCTTGTTCTCCGTGAAAACTGGCAGCATCTTTGTTAGCTTCAGCTTTCCTCAGTTCCCATGAGTGTGCTACTGGCTGTTTTAAAGCTCCAGTGACTCTTTCCTTGCTTTGTGTTTTTCATACTATTTCCCACTGAAGTAACCCTTCTGCTTCTCTGCGAGGCCTATGTATCTCCTGTCTGACTTTTACAACAAGGTAATTAATTTCCATCAAAGAAGATTACAGTCCTCTGTATTGTGGTAATTAGTAGCTGGATACTGGCACACACAGTCAAGGAAAGCTGGGACAGGTTTGTCTCCTACACAGTCATCACGGAGGTACCAGGCTGGCAATGCAGCACACGAAGCTCCAGGCTAACCCCAGCGCATGAGGTTTCTTATACTATAGCAGCGTTGTTAGACAAAGAGCAAGCTACAGTTACTGCAGAGGTACAGGTGATTGGAGATGTGGGTCTGCAGGAAAGCAGGAAGGCTCTGTCAGCTCTGCTTTCTAGAATTCAACTCCCCCTCCCCTCCATTTTTATGGGGAAATAGAATTAACTTGCTCTGGTTTTTTTTCCCACAGTTAAAGCCATGGCGTTGAAACAGGTTTCCAGCAACAAATGCTTTGAGGGTTTCCAGAAGGTCTTTGAACATGACAGGTAACACTACAAAAGTGACTTATCTGTTAACCATGGGACCATGAATCCCTACTGTCATTGCTGTCAGCATTCTCAAGCAGGCTGCAGGAAAACAGCATGTTTTCGCTAATATCCATATTTCAGTAAAGAATGCTGTCGACTACTGTTTTGTCTGTGTTCTTCTGTTTCTCTGTTAATGTTTAACACGTCCAGCAGTAACAGAGTGCTGCAGGGTTGAGACAGAAAGCTGGTATTTGTAGCTTTTAAGAGGAAGTCCCTTTACTCTGGGCTGTCCCCTTTGCAGCACAGAGCGCTGCTGTGTGTACAAATTTCTACTCACTCTACTGCATATTTCACTTTTGTGCACTCTGTCAGCAGGCAGATGCAATACATAGATTATTCTTGTTTGGTGAAGGTGGACAGAAAAACATTTCAAAGGAAAAAATTAGTTATACTTAAATAAGCTTTTATTGACAATAGACTTTAGTATAAATTGGGCACTCTGTAGATTTAGCAGACTGAAAACACTTCTTTCTGGGTGGGGTATGCTGTGAAGTGTATGTTCTTTGAGTCATGTGGATGTGTTTTTCAATAAAAATTACTTTCCAATTTAACAGGCAACGTTCAGGTTAAATACTGCTGGGGTTCAAAATTCAAATTTCAGACTCTTGCCTCTTAGCAACACTGCAAAAATGTGGCTTATTTGTAAGTTTCTGGTGTAAATATCTTCACAGTAAGGTAGGAAGGTTAGCTCTTCTCAGTTTAAGAGGCCAAGGCTGAGTTTTTAAGTAGCTTTTTACTGTATTTAAATAGCTTTTAACTATATTTAACTTCTTAGTTGTTGTAATTCACTGAGCAAATCTTTGTTTTTATGAAGTGCATAGATTCATCTTTCTTTTTTCAATGTTTAGTGGTGATAACAAGGAGTATTTTATTAATACAGTGCAGAGCTAAAATGCAAAATGAAATTTGGAATCTACTTGCCTCCAAAAGCAGAAACTGGAAAGTGTCCTGTGCTGTATTGGCTGTCAGGTAAGTAACATGAATTGTAGTAACTTAAAAAGATAGGTGTTTTTGAGCTACTGTGCTACAGTCACTGAAAACCTGATGTCCCAGGACAGTGGCAGCTTCTGTATTCTGCAACACATCTTCTGGAACATGTGTTTACTTTGAGTATATTCTGATCAAGTTGAATGCAACTGATCTCAGGGGGTAGCCTACCAGATTGTGTTCTGAAATGCTCAGAGTTCAACATTTTCTATCCTTTTGTTCTAAAATGTCTGTGCTTTTTGTTCTAAAACATATATTTAAAGGCTCGCCTGAAAGGCCTCCCAGCTGTGACACCTCCTGGTTCCCTTTGTCTGTGACAGTCTGCTTCAGCTAACAGGGTGGCACGCAAAGTCTAGCTCGTGGGAGCCAGCAAATTTGTCCTCTGGACCCCATCTTAATCAGAGGGCTGTTTTGCAGAGAACAGCTGGTGAAATTGGAAAGGGAAGTGCTGTTAGATGCTTGCTTGGTGCAAGCACATCTAGAGAGAATTAACCCTGTGGGATCAGGAAGGTCCAGGGGCCTGAAAGAGGGCTGTGTGGTGGGAGCGGAGTTGTCTTACCCACAGCATTGTTCCTTCATCTCCTGAGCTCCTGCAGTGTCCTATCCAGCTACTATCTTGCTGGATGTAAGGCAAGCTGAGATGGGACCGGTATCACAGAATCACAGAATCACAGAACAACCAGGTTGGAAGAGACCCACCGGATCATCGAGTCCAACCGTTCCCATCAAACACTAAACCATATCCCTCAGCACCTCATCCACCCGTGCCTTAAACACCTCCAGGGAAGGTGACTCAACCACCTCCCTGGGCAGCCTGTTCCAGTGCCCAATGACCCTTTCTGTAAAGAATTTTTTCCTAACGTCTAGCCTAAGCCTCCCCTGGCGGAGCTTGAGGCCATTCCCTCTTGTCCTGTCCCCTGTCACTTGGGAGAAGAGGCCAGCACCCTCCTCTTCTCTACAATGTCCTTTCAGGTAGTTGTAGAGAGCAATGAGGTCTCCCCTCAGAGACAGACATGTGCTCCCAGTTATCCCAGCTTTGTTCCTTTGCCCTGTTCCTGTCATCTCCCACAGAGCTGGGTCTTGCACCAAAAGTGCATGGATAATGTTAAGGCATTGATGTCAAAATGGTCAGATTTATGTTGGTGATGGCTCCAGTGTTAATTAATTACATCTTTTTTTTCTTTGTTACTCAAGACAAAAAGCAGAATTTGTCTGTTCTCTAATTTTAGGAGTTGCTTTATTGACTTTTGTGTTTAGGAAGTTAGAGAATTAACTGGTAATGTGGAGATTATATTCCTTGTTTGTATTCATTTCACAAAATAGCCAGTAGGTCTGATTTGTAGAATGACAGCACATTGGGTAAAAATGTTTTCCCTTGAAACTAGAAGCATCAAAAGTGTCTGAAGAGCTCCAAGTCATGCAGCACATTTATTTTTTTTTTTTAACCTAAACCATGCTATCTTGGCTAGTGTATTAATCGTTAGGTCACTTGCAGCTTGTCCTCATAGTAAACTAGAATTATTAACCCCTCTTAGATGCAACAGTAAAGACAAATTTAAATAGTGGTGTGCAGTATTATTTATTTGTAGTTTGACTTCAGTTGGGCCTGCTGCAGTACAAAAGACACAGATCGCTGTGTGGTTTGGAGCCAGAGTACTTACAGGCCTGTATCCTATCCAAAGGGTGTAGAATTTGTCAGACCTTATGTAGAATTCTGTAATGCAAACAACTGAAATGGCAGTAGAGAGAAAAATGTAGTTGCAGCGTTAGATGTCAGAAGTTAACAGTGTTCGCCTTAACAACAGTGTTTGTAGTCAGTGGATTTAAATGCATGGTACTTGAGGAAGCCGTGTATGCCCCATGAGCAGGCGCTGCATGGGTACAAAGTACACATTGACCTGGTTTTGATCAGGTGTTAGTGTGACTAGATGTGAAAGTGCAACAGTGTCTGTTTCAGTGGATTATCAAGTACTGTAGAACCTAGTTGAGAGGCTTTTGCATGTTAACAGGGGTGGGAATCACTCCTGTTTTTCAGAACTTTTTCTATCAAAAATGGTTTTGAAACTGGTTTGCAGTGAGCAATGTGTGACCCGTGATATTTTTATTTCTTTAGGATTAACTTGCACGGAGCAGAATTTTATAACAAAAGCTGGTTTTCAGCAAGCTGCAGCTGAACATGGCCTTATTGTAGTTGCACCAGACACAAGCCCACGTAAGTTTTAAGAGATTTGATAACAGTCGTTACACTGTGTTTATCCTCAAAGAATGTAGTGCTACTGTTTGCCACAAAGTGTGTTGCCCACTTGGGTCAGAATATGACCTCACCTCTGTGTCTTGCATTGTTTGCTAGATTGTATTGTCGATATTCTTAATAACATGGTAGTGACCGTTTGATTTGAAAGCATTTTATTGTCATGGCACTAAAACTAGAACAAAGGGACCATTGAGTTCAGCGCAAGGGAGGAGAGAGAAGGAAAGGAAAACGAGAGGCATGTGTTATCAGAGACTCCTGCCTGTACTTCATGTATTGCTGAGGCTTTAAAAATTCTGCACAACTGTGTTGTCACGCTAAGATGTAATGTTTACTCTTTATTGTATTGTCTTCTAAAGCCTGTCACATACGTGTCTCCAGAGGATCCAAATACTTAAAAGTGCAAACAAGAAACCCTTCCCCCCTGCAGCTGCAATAGACTGATGATGAATGGCTTTTTTGAAGTTATATGCTGTTATTTCTATGAGGTTGAGCTCATGTGTCATATGGGAAACCTGAAAATAGTGGATCTGCAGTTACTGGCAGTACAGTCTGTTGGGAATACAGTATGTTACCTTTAGTATTTCCTGGATTCTGCTAAAGTCTGATGAGTACTGTATACAAAGGTGGCAGTCGTCTAACATTCCCCAAGCTTTAGCGGGTCAGATCGTAACACAGGTAATAGGAGAGTGAAGTGGTGTTCTTTCTGGAAACTATTTTTCTCATCTGGATTTTGAAGTTGTGTCAGGGCAAAGAATGGAAATGTGTGTTTCTAATGAAGAAGAGGGACAGAAGAGCAAGATACGTATTAATAGACCTAACACTTCATTCTTGCAATCTGCTGCAGACTAGACATGGGCAACTAGCCTTTGTATTGTTCACATTATGTGAGGGTTAGAATTACCCTTGGGTATTCCTTGTTTTTAGTGTTGTCTAAGTTGTCTGTCAGTGTGAAGTTGCATTTGCATAGTTTATTGCTTTGTTCATTTTCTTTTAAAACCTTCTTTACAGCTTCTGTCTTGCCTTTTAGTCTAATAACTGATGAGGATTGTTCCACTATTTAGATGACTTTCACTATCTGTTTTATATTATACTCCTAGATTTTAACTCAGAGACTCAAAATGTTCTCAAGTTTCTTTGAGCTGTCTGGAGAAAGAGGTGAAGAATGGTCCAAATAGAACCACAAATTAAAAGATCTTAGCATAGGTAGAAAAAACACTAATATGTGCTTTTGAACTCTGTAGTTAGTTGCATGAGAATTACCTTCCAGGAGCTAGGAGATGTATCTGGATGGGGGAAAAGAGTGCATGACAACCTGAAATACCTGTTGTTACAGACCCTCTGTCAGGCCCTGATAGAACTTACTTTTCCTTCTTTGCAGGGGTTTGCTTTCCCAGCCAGGTATGCTGAGCAGTATTTTGCAAGTTTCTTCTCTAATTTCTTTTCCCCAGGGTTTCCCTTAAGTTTCTTTTAACAGAAACAGTGTTGCCTTCATTGCTTTGCAGGACTTTCTGATTTTTTTTGTCCATTGCCAAGAGATGGAAGATAGCAGACTTTTTATATCCAACATGTTGTGTAAGCATCCCCAGCCCTCGTGACTGCTGGACTGTTAACTTACAAAATCAGTTGACATTCAGGGGCATGTCACTGGAGAAAACTCACCTTTGATCCTTATAAGAATCTGATTTCACACTGTGACAGGGTGGCAGGTATCGCTGCACAAATTGTTAGGGACTGTCAAATTACACATGAGTTTGCTTTGTGATCTGACAGTGGTGAAAGCCCATGTCATTTCAGGTTGCAGAAACTAGGAATGTTTAGGACTAAAGGAAGCCATGATTTCCTGTCATGGACACCTTGAAATATTGCATTCTGTTCTGCAGACTAGGCTGGTAAATCACAGGGAGAGTAAGAGAGGACTGGATGGGATGTACAGACTTTCAAGGAGACATTTACAAGTTGAATTTGAAAGTGTAGCCTTGGAAAAGAGACTACAACCCTGCAGTTCTTCAAAGGAGAAATTTACTTAAGTTTTGTGAGGAGTTATAGGTGGGAGCAATGAAATGGATTGTAGAAAAGGTAGAGTTATATATTTTAAAATTATTTAAAAATTATAGGGGCAGCAAGTGTTATTACGGTGTTGAATGTTAGAGGGAGGTGTAGCAGACATTATTTGAAGGACTTAAACAGCTTGTCGTAACCAATTTGGCGATATATGATTCTGTCCTTCTAGAGGAAAGAAAATTCTCTACAGTTGCTGTCTCTGATGTGGTTTCTTGTGTTTGACAACTAATAACTGAAATAAGCTGGTAGTAGCGATTAACAAGTGCCGACTTCTGAATAGGTCCCTGGGTAAATTGAGCAAAGCTTTACACTATTAGTTTAGGAAAGATCTGTACGTTAAGCTTATTTATGAAGGGATATAAAAAAAAGGTTAGAAGCTAGATACAGCTGTAGGGAATATGTAAGTGGCATTTTGAAAGTGTTCTTCAAATAACACATGAAAACACTGTACTAATGAATGAAAGTCCAAATTGCCTTATAGCTGGAAGGGTGAAGACATTGATTGAGAAACTTGTGTTCCAAGTCTCTTATTGTTACAGTAGGTTATGTAATTCTGAAAATCTTTTAAAGGGAAGACAGTAACTACAGAAAGAATTTTCATGACAGGTGGCTGCAATATTGAAGGAGAAGATGAAAGCTGGGATTTTGGCACTGGTGCTGGTTTTTATGTGGATGCTACGGAAGATCCTTGGAAAACAAACTATAGGATGTATTCCTACATAAAGGATGAGGTAACTTTGCTGGGTTCTCCTGGAAGGGGTGCAGCTCAGTCATGCACTTTGTTCCTAGCACCAGAGTTTGCTTGGGTAGCTTGTAGATGGTTGATTGCTCTCATGCTCTCCTCTTTTGTAAAAATTATTTATTATTTCTTTTTTAATACTTAGTTATTTGAGTGATTGGATTTACCCGGTTGTTAGGCTCTTCCTCCCCAAACAGCTAGTGTGGTAGAACTGAGGAAGGAGAGAACTTCAGCACTGAGGTGATAACACCTGGCTGGGCCTGAACAGGAACTCCTTGAGTTTCCTTTACTGCTGGAGATGCCACAGGGCTGGCCTACATTTGTCATCTTGATTCATTAGTTGTTCAGTCTCTGTTCTTAAAAAAAAAGTAAAAAAAAAATAAAAAATCTCTGTTGCTTCTGGAGCAACCAACCTATTTCACTGCACCAGTGTTTCAATTGTATTGCTCAGAGTGTTTTCACTTAGGAGGGTGGGCTAGTGGGTTTGGGTTTTGTTTGTTTTTTTCTTTACCTGAAACTGAGTGTAAAAGGGAATCCTTGAAATATATATTAAAAAGGCAAGTGTCCTGTTTGCCTTTCTGGTTGCCTACAGGAGCATGTAGTTATGTATCTATTAAAATGAGATTATGTTTATTAGTAAATTGCCGCATTTTTTGTTACAGAGTTACGGTAGATTTCTATAGAGATACTTTGAGTTACTTATTATCAGATTAATTGTTTCCTTTTTTTTTTTACAGTCCTTTTCAGATTGCTGTTGGGCTGTCATTCCAAATGTCAGGCTAGAACTAAAGATGTGCCTTTTGTTTCAGTGGCTTCCTGGCAATAAAACACGCTAGTTATTTGTCTGCTACTTTGTTTAAACCTACACAAATTGGGTTTTTTTTATTCTACTGTTGTTCCTTTACAGCTGCCTAAACTAATAAATGCCAATTTTCCAACTGATCCTGGACGGATGTCTGTTTTTGGGCATTCCATGGGAGGTCATGGAGCTCTTATTCTTGCTCTGAAGAATCCTGGAAAGTACAAAGTAAGATATAATACAGTTTATATGGTGCTTATACAGTTTTGTATAGAAATGGAGAGAGAAAACATAACACCAAGTTCTGTTATAGCATTAAATAGATAAGTAGTTTTAGTTGTAGCAGTTCATTGATAGTTGTAGCAGTTCATTGACACGTAGTGTTAGAATATGGAAAATTACCACACTGTGGAATTGTGAGGATCAGCAAAATTAAAAATCTGCAGATTTTAAAAGTTAAGAAAAGTTTTGTTTCTTTCAGATTATGCTGCACCTCTTCCAAGCCACTTGTTCTGTTTAAATGTTAACAGGATCCTTCTAGCTCTGCAGCTGTGTGATTTGCCATATCTTTTCAGATCTTGGCTTATTCATTATTACCAAGAAACATTTTCATTATTATTAGAATTTACCACAGAGTCTGTTAACTCCAGCTGATAGCAAAAAGAACCTGAACCTTGCATGAAATAGTATCTGCAGGACATTTCCACACACACACCTTTCTCCCCTCGCTGAGATTTGCATGTCAGCTCTCCTAAAGATTGATTTTTGGAGTATCCAAGGTACTTGAAGTTGTGTTCATTTGTATTCTATTTGAATCTGAGTCAAACATACTGGAATTGATTTGCCTTTCTTTTATACTCATGAGGGCTGAGAGAAATTTTGTTGCTCTCTTTGGAGTTATGCTTGTGTAAAATGCATTTCTGAGGGAGAATTGGGCATTGTTTTTCAGAGGTGAGGGGCTCTGCCTTTGTGAATCAGGCCTTTCATGGACTGTCCTGGCCCTGTACTTTGTGGTCAGCTGCTGCATTTTTGAAAACAGCATCACATTTGCTCAGCATTATTAGCTTGGTGTTTTAAGAGAGCTGAATGTGAGATAAAGCTTTATTTCTCTCTCTCCTTTTTATCTTTTGGAGCCGGTAGTTCAGAAATTTCCGTTTTCACTGTTGGAACTTAACTGTTAATTGTATTATCTAGAAGAATTAAGCAGTAAATTGAAAATACCAAATTGGTGTGGCTCAGGTGGTTTGTTGCTATTTCCTGCAAGATATTAGGGTGGTAATATTGATGTCCCAATGCCAAATCCAGAAGAAGACTTTTAAAGCCTTGCGCTTCTGACAGCAGTAGCTAGAGTTGTGATCTGAAATGCACTTTTCTTGACCTCTAACCCTGGAGGTACCTCAGTTCGTGGGACATTGCTTAGACTGGCTGAGCAGCCCCATGTGTCAGGCTTTGCCAGATGCTTTGCCAAGACCCTGTTGTAGGTGAAATGGTCCCACGCTCTTGCTATGCTGAGCCAGCAGCAGACCTCAGATCCTTCTGTGCCTCTTAAGGGGATCCAAGCCGATGCCTCCCAACAGAGAAAGGAATGGGGCATCTAACCCTACCTTTTGTAGCTTGGCTAACGTGCAAAAAGGAAAGTGGGGCTAGAAAGAATAAGTAAGAAGGAAGTAGGATAATGTTAGGGCACTTAACCCAGGGGGCTCAAGGGGGAGTCCTGGGCTCTGGCAGTAACTTCAAAACCATTTTTAAAAAGGTTTTTGTTTGCTCATTAGTCAGAATCACTTTTCTTAACTCATACTTACTCTCATGCTTTCTTTCTGAACAGTCTGTGTCGGCGTTTGCTCCTATCTGCAACCCAATTCAGTGTCAGTGGGGGAAGAAAGCCCTTGGCGGCTATCTGGGATCAGATACAAGCAAATGGGAGGTATGTGTTGCAACTTGCAGCTCTTTCATCATGCATGAATGAGTGAGTGATCTGTAGATGTATTTGCAGCAGGAGTCTGGAATAAAACTCCAGGGTGTCCCTGAGCTGGTCCTGCTGTTTTACAAAACCCCTAAGCATGAATAAGCATTGTGTGTTTCTGCCAGGGGTATGACTTGCCTGATGGTGCTTATAAAAAGTGTAATGGGGCAGAAGACTCTCATCAAATTGGCTAAATTCCTCTCTGTTTTATGAAGATCTTAAAATCTGAGCTAAGAAGAATTATGAGCAGTCAGAGACTTTCTCTAACACATGAAAGCAGCAAGCAGTTTAAAAGAGGGTAGGCTGTGGCCCATCTCTCAACAGCTCAGTTCTCAATATATGAAACAGCTGTTTCTTGTAGTAGCCTGAAAATAGAGACTTCAACAAACTTCAGAGGCTGACAAGCCTCTTGGCATCTGCAGGGGCAGCCTGTCTGAGGCAGCTGGCTGAGAAGCCCATTGTGTACTTGGAAATCAGTATCCCATGGAACAGGATTAAACCAGGCAAAGTTAGGTTTTAGCTCTAGGGCCCTAATTTTGAAATATAATATCTGGATGTAAATTGCTAAGATACAAAAATGTGTGTGTTACTGCGTTATTTGTGCTGCCCTTCAGTACTATTAATCTCAGCATAAACATTGCACTGTATCTCTTGAATAGTTAGATGGGATCATTGTGACCAAGTACTCTGTTTTCCTTGTAAATAAACACAAGCTGCAACTAAATCTCTTGTAAATTCTATTAAAATATCTCTTAGGAAGACATCCAGGTCTGATTAAAACATTACTGAAATAGTGAGCACTAGCTGCTTTTACAGTTGTTAGTAGGGCAGATGGTATATTTAAAAACTTGCTTGCATTTAACTTAATGAATTTATTTTGGAAAAAAAAAATGTTTTCTGTCCCCTTAACTTGCATTTGAGCTCTTCTGCAAACCCAGTCCAGTAGATCATCAGCAGGCAATGGGAACAGACTTAGACCTGCCTTTGGCACTGAGAGATAACCTCTGATCTGCATGTTTCTGCTTAAAATTGCCATGTGTTATACCAATTCTTTGACCCTTAGGTCCCAAAGTGGTTACATCAAGATACCAAGTTATTTTCATTGGATCTATTTGCTGTACAAGCATGTGAATCGGTGCTAGATAACATTGCTGCTGTTCAGTTTCTGTACAAATTTAGCCCTGGCCTGTTCGATCAAACTGCTTTTTTTAAAACAGGGGTATTACTTTTTAGTTGCCCAGAATTTTCCCTTTTTTTTTTGCTCTTCCAAAGTGAAATTTGGAGTCTTGATCAGTATCACCCAGTACTCTATATATCTCATTCTTTTCTTCCAGTCAGCAAATCTGACCCGTGCAGGTGACTGGGTGTTGCTTCTCTTTTATTCTTGCAGGCGTACGATGCCACACAACTTGTGAAGTCCTATCCAGACTCTCACCTGGACATCTTGATCGATCAGGGCAAGGATGACCAGTTTCTATCCGCAGGCCAGTTGCTGCCTGATAACTTCATCGCTGCCTGCACGGAGCGAAAAATCCCAGTCATCTTTAGACTGCAGCAGGCAAGTTTCTTCTGCCATCTATGATTGTTGGGTTGTTTCACTGTTATTTTGGGATTTATGTAACAGGTCTCTTCACTGGGTGTGCATTTACTTATCTGTGGCTCTGTCTCTGAAAGTGAGAGGATGAATGGAAATGGCCTCAAGTTGTTCCAGGGGAGGTTTAGATTGGAGATTAGAAAAAATTTCTTTACCAAATGAGCGTTAAAGCACTGGAACAGGCTGCCCAGGGCAAGGGTGGAGTCACCATCCCTGGAGGTGTTCAAAAAGCGTGTAGATGTGGCACTTTGGGACGTGATTTAGTAGGAATGGTGGTGTTGGGATGGTAGTTGCACTTCATGATCTTAGAGGTATTTTCCATCCTCAATGGTTCTATGATAAGCGAGGAGGAGAAGTGATATTCTCCTTAACATGAGCCATCAAACGCTGCGATCTCCCTTGGATTCAGCTGCATTTCACCACTAGGTGGGGCCAGGATTTTAGTTTCAGGGAATGAATTTGTTGATGGCGTCTCAAGCAGCCTGTGGTCGGCTGAAGAAGCAGCATTAATGATTTTTTGTTAAGTGTCAGTGCCGCTGTATCAGCAAAGTGACAGATGCGCTTCACCAGATTCCTTATCTATAGTGTGGGCATTGTGTTTAGCATAAAATTTTTTGATTTCATTTGCCTGTGTTTGTGGAAACTGGGAAAGGTGTGGAACTGGTTGAAATCTTGGATACGTTTAAAGACCCAGGTGGAAGGATTCCTCTTTTGTAACTCAGTGACCCTGAACTGTCCTGAGAGCGCTGGAGTCTTTGTAAGCAACTGACGACTTCAAGCCAGACCCAGTGAGGGGCCCAGCAGTGGGAAACGAGAGGCTGCCTTCTATCGTAGTGACATTTACACTGCCTTGCACTAAAAGATAGAGTTGATGCTGATAGAATGGAGTTGTTCAGAAGTTTCTTTGTCATTTTAGTGTAGTGCTGGAACAGTAATTCAGGCCTGGGTTGTGTTCTCCTCATGCCTGTGTTTCACCAGTAGGGCAAAGGCAGTGAAGGGAACTTTTCTCTCAAATTGCATCTCACTCTTGCATCTCGCTGACACTTGCTGTTCTGCACCTCTAAGTTACATGCCCAGATTAGGGCAGGTTAAGGTACATTGAGTTTGTTTAACTTCCTAGTGTTCATATATACTTAACCTTTTAGTTAGGTATCCTTTTTAGTTTTTAGGTCTAATGCAGGTATATTTGATTTCTTAAAATTAACCTTCCTAGAAAAGAGCTGAGCGTGATTGCTTTATCATGAACTGTATGTATTTGCTGATTTCTTAGTTGTTCTTCTTTTCTAGGGCTACGATCACAGCTATTTTTTCATTTCTACATTCATTAATGACCACATCAAGCATCATGCAAAATACCTCAATGCTTGAACCATTTGGATGGGAGCATTGTCTGTCCAATGTGAATCAAGGACAGAACTGAAGACTGAAGAAGTGTCTGTAAAATGGAGCTCTTCTGATTGTAGCACTAAGACAAATAAAAGTCCTGCTTAATTTGATGCGTGTGCTTTAGAGTAAGTACTTGGAATGTTCTTGCATGCCTAAAAGGAAGTTGTGGAGAGAAGGGAGCTGGCTTCTTCTCCCAAGTGACGGGGGACAGGACAAGAGGGAATGGCCTCAAGCTCCGCCAGGGGAGGTTTAGGCTGGAAATTAGGAAAAAAATCTTCACAGAAAGGGTGATTGGACACTGGAACAGGCTGCCCAGGGAGGTGGTTGAGTCACCTTCCCTGGAAGTGTTTAAGGCACAGGTGGACGATGTGCTGAGGGACATGGTTTAGTGTTTGATAGGAATGGTTGGACTCGATCTGGTGGGTCTCTTCTAACCTGGTGATTCTTTGATTCTATGAAAAACCTCTCTCAATGCCATGAAGCTGCATTCTAGGTCAAAATGAAAATAAACAGATGAGTGAGTTTCAGGGTATGAACGTGGGTTTTGTTCTTAGGACCTCAGGATGATTTGTAGCTTAATTATGACTATGAATAACACCAGCATGCCTCTTCAGCTAATTAAATACCAGGGTTCCCTTCATCGCTTACTGCTGAAGGAAGTTGTCAGTGACACAACCAATCAAGCTACTTAATTATCTGAAGTGTTTGGCATGTTTTTTCCTTGGTGCCTCCAAATATATTCCAAGGACAAAATCCAGTGGAGAGAACAGACAGGAGAGAGCAGTTTGCTATGCAGAGTGGTTATTAACACCAGATAATCTGAAGGGTATTTCATGGATGATACTTAAAAGACCTATTCAAAGTCACGTGAAGGAAGCAGTAGTAGAGGAGGTGGCTTTTTCCTCTGCTTGCCTGACTGTGAAAGGCTTGTGCTGTGTTTATTGGTTCTAAGACTTAACAGGACTGAGAGGAAACTGAAGCGTAGATCTGAAAAAAATCTTTCTCTACCTATAGATGCTCTCGTGTCTTATGGTTGCAAACGATTGTGCTGATTTTACTGAAGGCAACAGCATTTAGGCCTGACAGTTGTAGATTCACAATAGCTCCTAGAGGATCTACAACTTGTGGATCTACAACTGTCAGGCCTAAATGCTGTTGCCTTCAGTAAAATCAGCACAATCGTGTGGGGCAAGAACACAGGTTGCTCCTCTGAGCTGTTTATCTTGTGTTCAAGCTTGTAAACTCTGCTTTCCTGGGGTTCAGGTGCCCCCTGCTAGATTCTAGGTTACAGGGAGGCCGATGCTGGGCACTTAGGTTTCTGTTGGGGATGATGGGCTTAAACTACGTATGTATTGACTTCTGTCAGTCTTGAATGAAGTGAGCTGAGAAGGCTGGGAAAATACCCCTGTGCGCCTTGCGAGAGTTCTCACAAATGCTTAACCCAAGTTTTCCACTCTGTAGATTTACAAGACACCAACCACTCCTCCTTTTTTTATAAAGCAGGGCACTGACATCAAAGTTTAAAGCCACAGGTGCTAAATATTTAGGTTTTTTTCACTCCCACTACAGCAAAATTGGCTCAAAGGCTTGTTTAAAGTGTGGCAGCTTCTTGTTGTTTCTCTCCACCAGCAACCAGGCAACTGCTCTGCCTTAGCCAGCAAATGAATTACTGGGCTATAGCTAATACTGGACTGGAGCTGGTGCTTTTACTGCAAGTACTAAACCAGGGTAGCAGTGGCGGGGTCAGGGTGTTCAGGCTTGTGCAGGTACTTCTGATGATAAACATTTCCATATGGTGTGTCTTAAAACTGTTGTTTTCTTTTGTTTTTTTTTTTTGTCTAATGCATTCTGATAATTGTATTTGAGGGAAAGGGACGTAGCACTTGAAAGCTGCTGGGTTAATGTGTAGGTAACAGCTTGCCCTCTTCTGTACTCGATAAATTTCTATGGCTTAATCATAGTTTTTCCATAAACTGTGGCTCATTGCAGGGAGCTTTATTTCCTGTATCCTTCAGTTGCAGTCTAGCAGATCAATTACCATCTCAGCTTCTCAAAACGACTGTCCAGCTACAATTCTGGAGCTGAAAATACGACTAATTTTCTGCTTGGTGCTCCTAGTAACTGACTGTCCTCCCGCCCTTTTTGCTTTCTGGATAAAACACGTTTACAGGTGCTGCTGCCTTCTGCCTTCCACTTGCCTCACTCTGAGCAGGAGCAGATTCAGGTAAGTGTCTCTGGGCTTTGGTGAGGCCACGAGAAGTTGCTTTGGAACTCAGCAACCTCAAGGTTTAGTAGAAATTGCTCTGAGCTCTTACAGAACTGGTGCAAGAGGGTTGACAAGGAAGGGGCGCTCAAATTGCTCTTGTCTCCAGCTGCAAGGCCAGGACAGTTCAAATCGTGAAAGAACTGGGACACGAATCATTGATCTGATTAAATTATGCAGCGATCTGTCTGTCCTAGCTTTGTATCGCAACAGCCACAGACCCTCGGCTTCCTTGGCAATCAAAAGCAGGAGCTCCCCAGGAGATTAGTGCAGAAAGATCCTCTCTCTCCTAAATCAGCTACCAGAAGTGAGAAAAATACCACCAAAAAATCACCAGGATAAGGTAAAGAAGAAAAATGGGGAAACAGCAAAATTTATGTGACTTCAGGAACCTGCATGGGGAAGAGAGTGCTGCATCCTCTGACCTACACACTGTAGTCCCTACTACCGGGTCACCCTGGGTTATCCCCAGGACAGAAAGCGTCACTGCATCATTGTTTGGATTCACAGGGTCAGCCTGGGCTGCAGCAGGCACCTCATTCAGCTGCTGCTGAGAGCTGGAGCAGCAAAGCTGCAGGGAAGCTCATTTGCAGGGACTGACACCAGATGGCCAAGCCCACAGTTACAAGCTGGATCCTGCTCCTAGTTTAGCTGCAAAATTCATTGACTGGGGTCCCATCATTACCTTCTCCATCCCAAACCCTCCTCCATCACTCCCAGGGTTAAGCTCTCCAAGCATCATCTCTTTTACAATGAAATGTCAGTCACAGGGGCAGTCGTTAAAGGGTTTCTACAAATGATAGAGTTTAATTGTAACTACAGTAAAGATTTCCTATATACATTATGTTCACTGCTTAGGGTGTTACAGAATTGCCATGCATGTTTTATTGCACATATAAATAATATACAAAGATTCATGAAGATTCTCTTTTTATCCGTACAGATTAAGACTGCATAAAAAAAAAAGCTGTATTACAAAATATTTAGAGCTATTTATTTACAGCCAACATCAAGCAAATACTGAAAGACACTATCAGGAGAAAACCAAAATTTTAATATGAAAAAAACCCAAGATTTGTCAAAATAATAATTACAAAGCTTCATGTTGCCATATATACATTGTAAAAAAATACTCAGGAAACCTGCATTTTATCCCTAGAGATGCAGAAATCAATATTCCTATTTTTATACTCAATCTTTGAATGCTTTTAAAATTTGATAAACTCTGACTTGAAAACTTACTTTCTTTACATTGCTCGTGCTTTTTGACAAAACAGATAGTTGTGCAGCTCTGTAAAATATTAAAATACATTTTAATTTAGTGTTAAAGTGCACAGTACATGTTATAGGAAACAATACACCAGCTGCCAATTTGATTGCAATTTAAGTCACTGTTCCCTCTGTAAGATAAAATGCTTTTGCTTTGGTTGAAGTAACTGGATATTCCATGCATACCGTGTGTCTCATTGTCTGCAAGTCCCCTTTCCTCCTCCCAGTACATCACTGCCCATACAAACCAACACACTGGCAATTTGTGGTATTAAAATGTGTCGTCTGCATTCAAATACGTCCCTAAATATGAAAAAAATCCTCTGTTGGAATACTGGTGGGTTTGAATGTGGTGTCTATGAACGTGTGTAACTGCCTCGATACACAGCAGTGACAAGTGTGCATTGTTCCTCCAAAGAACCTTCATACAACAGTTCTCTCCACAGTCTCTTGCTTAAATAGTTAGACCTCTCATCGCCTTAGTTGTCATTACGCATTTCAAACTACCTGCCCCAGTGCCCCACTGACCCCTAACAACGAGCCTTGTCACCACATGCAGCTTTCCTGCCCCGCTTGCCTAAGCTCCATCAATAGCTTCTCCTATGAAAGAAAAATGAGATCTTCTGGATATTGTAAGAATCCCTGTGTGGAACTTTCAGATCTAAATCACATGATGTTTTAAAAATAAATTATACTTATGAAAAAAAAAATCTCATAACAAAAATTAGAGTAGAGATAAGAACAAGAACTGCGTTTCCTATTGCTGACGTGGGCCTAGAGGTCGGATCCTGCAAACATTCCCTACAGAACATTGTGCTTATTTCTGTGGGGAAACAACGGCGACAGGAGCAGCACCACAAGCAGCAGGTTTGGGCTGGAAGATCAGATCTTTGCATCTGCCTTTGGCAATTTTAGTAATTTTATCTCCTCTTGAAGGAATCACTGAGGAAAATAATTAAACTGTTTTGGCTGCCTGGTAAATAAATCTTCTCGTTAACGCTCTTGTGCTGTTTTTGATTATTTGTTCTGTAGTGCTGTCATCTTTATAAGAAATCAAGTTACAGTGCAACATTATATTTCAAGACACGTGATCCTAATGCACATCATTCATTTTGTTGTGGCAAAAGTTAAATGTCTTGTGCATAGCAAAATAAGCAATCAAAAATATTTATTCACATTTATTTTTTCAAGTTTACATAGTTCCTTTGTACTTTTACACATCTATATACAAATAAAATGGGTGTGCTCTCAGTTTTAGCCAATTCAGTCTAGTGGGGACAAAAGTGCTACTGGAATGTAGGAAACTCAATGGAATGCAGACAGATTTTTTACCAATGTTCCACAAATTCAAGAAATGAAGGATGCCATTCCAGCTAGCTGTTCTTGTAATAAAAGCACCTATTTTGTTTCCTTTTTATCTTACATATTAGAAAATACAATTTACGGAGATCTAGACATACTGCACACCAAGTAGAATAAAAAATAACTAAATATTTATATTAAAATAAAGTGTTTAACCACAAAAAAGCAGTAATAAAATACAGTTTCCTAATTTACATTTTGCATCCAAAGGATGAATAACAACTCACTAATAAATAATATTTATATAAATATTTTGTCAGGGTATTTTTTTAAAAGGCAACAATAGCCTGAAGCAACTGCTGGAAAACTTAACATGGTAGAAGTCTGATTTGCTCTCCCTCCCCCCCCACCAAACGATTACAATGATTCTCCGTTTAACAATATGAAGGTATCTTGCTGCGAGGCAGCTGTGGGCTCCACGCATTTTGAAGTGGCAGAGAGGTGCCTGTTTTAGTAGGTGCTGTACAAAGTGAGCTGTAAAAGCAGGGATGCGCCTGTTTGCTCTAGAAAATGTTGCTGTTTACTTTCTGGTTTGTAGTTTGACGCACGTGTACAGTTGGAATGATGACTTTAAAATCTGAAGTGTAAGGATACTCTTAGAGCATAGGTTTTTTTTCAAAGCAGTTTGAAAAGATGGGCAGTATTTTGATTTGCTTTGATGGCACAGTGGAGCTGGTAACAGCAGAGAGAGTACTTTCACGTGAATAAAGCTTGTTTCACTGTTACATCTAGCAATGCTTGAACTGTTACGCTTACTTTTACCAAGCCCTTTTCTTCGAGGATGTGATGTGGTAGGCAGAGCTTCTCCTAGAAAGACAAACAAAGGAGTAAAGATTAGGATCATCAATAGTCGCTGCAAAATTTGCTTTACAAGAACACAGTTGGAACACAAACCCAATAAGCAGGAATCATTTAATTAAAAAGGACTTCCTGTGATTTTGATAGAAAGTCTCTGATTTTGCTCTCATACTTCTGAATTAGTGAGAGATCTGTTAATATTCTGAGCCTCAGAAACCAACCTGTTCTGTGGTCACTGCAGGATGTAAATGTCTTAACTAAAGGGTGAGGGCCAGCAAGTACACCCCGAGCTGTCACTTACAAAGTAAAGTAACCTGGCATTTGCCCCTTACTACATGTGAGTGAGTCTGGGGACAGAAGCCTGGTTTTATCAGTCAAAAAACGTGCTACCACTCTGCTCTAGACAGGTAGGTCTGGGTCCCAAGACATGCATCTTGAAGGCCACCCATCAGCATTTACAGAATATTTACAGATTATTTACAGAATGCTGTGCATTCACAATGGGCAAAACGTTTCATTCTGAATAATAAGCAGCTTATTTTGAAATATCCAGGAATTACTGCATTCACCGTAAGGACACAGCAATCGTAGCTAGGATGAAACCCACTAACTGTCCAGAGAGGCTGTTACACCAGAAGACAGTAAAACAGAAAATACTGACTCTCCTGCAGGTAACAAGAAATGCCCCAGTGAATTACAGCCAGCTTTGTTGAGGGAGAGAGCCTGGTGTCATGATTGGCTTTCTCTAGTTCTTCTTAATGTAACTGGGTATTTCTGTGAATAAAATCCAGGAATTTATGAAATCAACCAGCAGGTTTATAAAAAATAAATGGAAAGACTAGACTACATTACACAAATAATAACTACAACTGTAAGACTGACTGCCACAACATGGAAGCCAAAAGTGTAAGTGGGATGACAAAAATATACAGATAGAACCCTCCTCCCCAACAATGCTATTAAACACAAACACATGGATACAGCGCCTGGTTCACAAAGTCCTTAAACTGTGAGTACCGGGTTGCTTAAAGTTTGACTCACTTCCTGTTGTTCCCTGAGCATCTGCACACAACCATCAGCAGACATGGGATACCTCTTTTTTTCAGAAAGAGGGTTGTTTTGATATCCTCAGTATTGAATATCTCAGCTGATCAATAAACTTCTAGCTTCTGAAACTACTGATGATTTCAGATTATATTTTAATTAATTACCTGTCTTCTACTGAATGTTCTTCTTACTTCTCTAATGTCAAATAATGGTGTCTTATTTTAACTTTATACAATACATGGTCCTGTGCCCCGTTTTGTCACATTCACATTGATTATATCTCCAATTAAAACATCACTAAGCTCTTCAACCTCTCTCCTCATGACACGTTTTGTTCAGCTCTAGTCTAGCCCCTTTCTTGACTCCTATGAATCCCTAAAACTAAACGCAATATTCAGGATGATGGAGATGGACCCGACACACACAAGAGCAATTAAAACAGTTTTATCCTGTTATGCACCTACATTTAATTGCTTTCATCTGCCTCAATTGCTCTCTACTCTTTGCTCAGGAAATCACCTCCAATATTACCAGTATTTATATTTATATATGTACACTCCAGCAGTATATATTACCAGTATTACACAGTTGCTTCCTTTCTTCTGATGTTTCTGACTTTCTTTTATTCATGAGTATTTCTTTTATGCACAACCAACATTTAGTTTCCTTAAATTACGTGGGAAGTCCCCAACACCCTGCTCCAGCCTCAATGAGAGGAAAACTGCAAAACTTACCAAGTAACTGCTGAACCTAAAAAGCAAGAGCTAAACTTTATTCACAATTATGGCACCTGATAATGTAATTTATCTACATTTTATGCTTACATTTTATATTTACTATTTAAGATGTTTTAATGTTTATTATTTTATGCTTAAAAGTTAAAAAATCCCTTAATTTGTAATTATTTTTTTTAATGTTCATCATGGGTATAGCCCAGAACACCAAACAAATACTGTGGGTTCCTTCTGCAAACACAAACCCAAGACACAACTTCAGGTAGGTAATTTTGAAGGACCTGGGATGAGTAGGTCTGTAATAAGTGGAAAACACATTTATCCACAGGGAACATCCCACAATCTTCTGGCGATGTACTAACGTTGGGTTTCCACTTACACTGAGTTTGTGGATTCTGTTTTACACAGTTTGTATAAAAGTCTACAATGCTCTGACTCTTAATAATTTTATTTAAAAAATTATATTAATCTTATTAACTGAGAAAGTGACTCAAGCATCTGAAATACAATGTTATCCTCTCCACTCTCTTCCACTTCTTTCCAGTTCCCTTGCACGAGTAGGCTCTTGTTTCACAGGTTTGATGGCTTACAACGTGCCAATACCGCTAGTCTTCCACACTAGACAAGAATAATTAAATAATAATGCCTGCTGAATCAAAAATCTGAAAACTAGTTAATGTTCCAAGGCTGAAGGGAGGGACTGAAACAAAAGACTCAGCCCCAAATCTACCTACCTTGCTAGTTATTTACGTTTGAAAATATTCTAAATTTTTCTATTGAAGCCAAATTTGCTGAAAAAGTCACATTTCAGCATGCTTCCTTTAGAAAAACATAAATTCTAAACTTACCATTTTTGTCCTACTTCACAGCACTTGGAGAACTCTTCTGTCATGCTTTCTTGCTAGGAATTTTGCAACTGTTTATACACTTCTAGCGAAAATATGCTTAAAGGACTCCATACCTCATTTCATCCAATATCTTTCTCCTTTTAAAGACAATGCATTATGTAATGTTTTTAAATACTGTATAGCAATCCAGTTCATATCAAGCAACCTCTCACCTCCTATTGTGTTTACAAGACGCATACTCAAATAAGGAAAGCTATTTAAAGAGGTCTGTAAAAAGCAGGACTGTACAACGGTGTTCTAGGAGTGAGAGGTTTCAAAGTGTGCTTCTTTTTTATATTATACATCATTCTTCATTATTGCTTGAAACATATGCAAATGACAGCTTTTTTTTTTTATTAAGCAGAAGGTGGAACTTGGATAATATTTTAAAATTCTGCAGTTAAACATGTGGCTATCATGAACTTTCCAAAACTGACAACAAGACCTATGCCATCTCCTAAAAATGATAGACTTGATCTTAGTATTTCACAAATCAATTCTCTTATCTAAGCCCTAATCAGTATCTTGGAAGCTTTGGTAATGGCTTTCATCAGCCCTACATCACATACTTCTCAAATCACAGCTTTCAAGTAATATATTTAACTCCTCTCAGAATGAGAAGAATCAAATCCTGCCAAGGATGGAATCCAGAGCACAGGGACAATCAACTAAGCTTTCTGCGTAACAGCAGCCACCTTGGGCCAAGGTCACAGGTGTCTTGGTCCTTACCTCACCTGCTACCCCTGCAGCAGAGTCCCTTTTTCATGTGATGCCTCACTCTCTAATCCACTACACAAACTGCTATCTAGAAAACACTAACAGTAATGCTGTGAAGATGCAAACCATGAGATTTTAAAACTTTTCTTAAATCCCAGCATTTTAAGACAAGACGCCTGCCCAACCATAAGAACTCCTCAGCCGTCACTCTCAGGAGACTCACCTCACCCACTGCTTCCTATCTTTGATAAGACTTCTGTCCCTTTTACATTAGCATCAAACCCACAGCACTTCAATGTAGCAGTATGAATCGCCTCTCTAAAAATACTCCTGCTGAAATTACCACTAAACAAAATGACAGGCAGGCAGACAGGCAGAACTGGCAGCCTAAAACTCTTTAAAAACAATTGTGAAGGGAAGGGCTGCCACTCTGCTCACAGCAGCATGAATCTCTCCTCTATTTACTACAAAAATCAAGACCTAAACTTTTCATGTATTTTTTTTTCTCCCTAAGACAACTAACTCAATTACTCATTGTGAGCAAACCACTTTTACAGACACATAGCCATTTTGAATGGATAGAGATGTTTTCAGACTCATCATGAAGCAAAAGAACAACCTCTTTTTGATGGGGAAGAAAAAAAAAAGGCACAAAAAGGAGGCAATAGCCAGGAGCCTGAGTCACAAAGCAACACAAAAGACAGTACAACAGACGTACCCACAAATGTACATGTGCGCATGTGCTTGCCAGAGCAAGTTTCTAATCCCGGAACAAAACATCTCATTTAGCCGGTGTAAAAGAAAACAGGAACACGCAAGGACACTAATCCACAAGGATACATGACATGCTACACTTACACATCTATTTTCTTTGACATCTGATGCCTTCAAAGTCACAATAACTGTTTGAATTGGTTTACGCTAGGGCAAACAGCTTGACAATTCAGAAATTCAGTATCAAAAAGAACAATGACAATTCACCAACAAAAAGTAATTGTTGCCATTATATCATATGGGCAAACAGCAAAATGACTGCATCATAACATCAGGGGCCAACTACATTTCTTAGCAGAAATCCAGATAATTGGAATTCTACAAGTTGGCAAGAGCCTGTCTCTTCATTTCTTGTACCTGCAGAATATGAGATTCAGATCTATTGGGGGCGGGGATAGTCAGAAAATAATGAAATACTGGAATGTGTAGTTTCTCCAAAATTAAATAAAAAAACCTAAGACCGTGTAATACCCAGCATTTAGTTTTAGGGGCCAACTGCTCTGAAATAGAAAATCACCAGAAGAAAGATCAGGGCCTTATATTTAAGCAAACTTAAGTCAAATATAAAACCTTGACACTTTTTTACATCAGGGCCAAGTCTTCTTTCTAAAGAGGTGAAAAAAATGTAGCAAACATTTCCTTTTTCATATATCTAAATCAATTTGAAATTATGGTTTTTTATATATATTTTCCTTTTCCACTATTACTGATTATGTCTGTATGTGTCCAAATGCCCTGAAGCTACCATTTGAAATACAAAAGAAAAGAGCAGAAGATCAAAAAGTACAGTAACTCAAGCTATAAGCATACTTTGTCTTCTTTTTTTTTAATTTACAAAGGAAAGATTAGAATGCTTTGTGATGTATACACTTATGACCAGAATTGATAAAGAAGAAAAAGACAACCTATTACTTCAACACTGCAGCTGCAATTCTGGATTTGGAGATATAGCCAGTGAGATATCTAAACATGTGCAACTTCTGAATATGTAACAAACTGAAAATTTTTATAAAACTATATTTACAGATGGTGGGCTTCAGACCTCTTTACAAACTCTTGCCTTGAGCCATAAAATTTCAAAAGTAGACCGTATATTCTGACAAATCACCTTAGAGTTTCATTCTAACACGCTACCGAAAACAGTGACCTGAAACTGGAGGGAACAGACAACTTTAATGAAGACAAACACACACTAAAAGGTAAGAGAAAACATATACTTACACTTGAAATATCAAATATACCTTAACCATACACATTAAATTCTGAGAAATAAAGTGATAGAACGAGAGTGTTTTATTTCGAAGTAGAATGGGTCACTACCTTGAAGTATTTTTACATTGTTCTTTGTGCATAATGCAGCTTATGTGCTAGAAATGAAGGAAATGGCAATGATCCACAAAACCTGCTCTACCGTTTTTCCTAAACCTGCATACACGACTGCTTTTGTTACTTTGCAACTGGAGTAAAATGCCAAGAATGCTACTTTTTGTGAAAAACAATTACGTGGCAATAATTTGGAAACACATTAAGGTCTATGGAGTGGAAAACTGGACTGAATGTTTGCTCAGGTCTAATTCGATCTCCATCTAAAGCAAATGTAGCCTTTCAGAAAACTCATTAGGAACACAATGGGGTCAACACACAGCTTTCAGTTGTAAAAGTTTGTTAACACACACTTGAAGAAAGAAGCATTTGAAGGACTACTGCAGGCACTTTTGGCTCAGGGAAAAAGAAAGCCAAATCCTCACCTCAAGATGCCTCTTGTAATCCAGTGCTTACACATTTTACCTGCATGCAAATTAAATTAATTCATTACAATCTGTATTTATTACTTTACTGCAGCAGGGATGACAAGACCTTCACAGTACAGACTGGAGTAGACTAATTTATGAAGAAATCACAGTTGGCAAATCTCTGGTGACCTCTGCAATGCAAGAAACTGAATGGGGATGCAAATGGGGGAGCAATTATTATTCATGTTACCAATTAATATCTGGGTTAATGACAGCATATATTGTTTTTAAACCCAAGTTCATCAACTTAATCACGTGACTGGCTGTACGTACCAACTGTATATAACTGAATGTTTCAATACTGGGATCTCCTCAGAGGTGAGGAACCACCAGTCAGTTGAATCGCTAGTTTCCCAAGTTTCAAACCCACAAGAACTGCAGCACAGAAACAGGACTCAGTTTAGCAAAGAGCCCAATAGAGTAGATTAATGAGCCACATAAGTGGTTTAGTTTCCAGCTCCCCATTTGGTGGGTGAATGATTCGTTTCAGGGATGGGCAGCCAGGCATTTTTCACATTTGCACCATGCTTGAAATATATTCTGAGAAATGTTACTATACATAAGGGTATATTTTACTAATCCTTTCCCTGTAAGATTTATTTATATATGGAAGCCTTATTAATAGCAACCTGAAGAAAATACAAAACCAGATAAGCTTCATTTATTGGTAGTAAGGCTGTGCTTGCCATGTTCCTCTTTCACAGTCTGGTTCAAGATGGCTTCAACTCTGCAACTATGAGAAAGTGCCTGTAATGTTATACTTCAATTACTATACATTGTTGTAGATGAGAGTAGTGAGAAAATGTACTCTAATTCACTAAAAGACAACTGTCTGCATGGTAAGCATATGTAAAGTTAAAACTTCGGACAAGTTTGAGAGTTACATGTCATCGTGACTGGGCTGTGTTCAGTTTGCCTACCTTGGCACATTAGTAGTTCCATTTCTAACCCAGTGCCTAGTCTGATGAAACACTCAAAACACTGAAGACGTGAACTTCCATTTCTGCACGCTGGAAATGCAAAATACACTGATCTACTATTGCTCTCACCTCCATCCCAAAGCTACTGGATACAGTGGATAATCAGAAGTTTTAGACAGTGAGACAGACGTGTACTACAGGATGGTGGCAACAACTTTCACCACCTGATTTTATAATTTCAAAAAATCTTAAAATATACTCATATTCTAGATGGGTACCATATAAGGAGTCCACAACACAAAGCACTGACAGGAGATCCTTCTACCACTTATGGGAGCAGGAGAAAAATACAAGCCCTAGAGAAGGCATCCATTTTTACTCTAATACCAACATTGGATTATAAAGAATCATACAATTAATAGACCCCTAACTCATACAAACTTTACATCACTTTCTCACTTGCACTATAAAAGCTGCATTCTTAAAACAAGACAACCAAAAAGACAAGGATCTGCTGAAAGGGGAAGCTTAAATGTCAAGTGCCCAACTCCGAGTAAGCAGGTTTCCACTATTTTACCACGGAAACTGGACACGCAGTTAAGAGACAGGCCTGTGCAGCATGAGGGTACAAATCTATAGCTAAGCACCCAAACAACTAGTATTTTTTCCCTGAAGCATGAAGAGCCCAGAAGAACTGATTGTACTCAGGCCTGGTCACACAAGACACTCAAGTCTTTGCAACAGAGATGTTATAGGTATGCACAGGAAACTGCTAGGCATCAAACTGTTCTTAAAAAATAAGATCTATCTGAAATTGATTTTTCATCTTAAAATATGTATCTAATCATACATTTCACCCTTTTTAAATACGTATGCATGCATATTCAAACCATATAAACCAGGAATAGAATTGCATTTAGAAGTTTTTGAATAAAATTCTACAAGTATCTATGGAATGGGGATATTTATAGTATAACACTAAACCACAACCATATGGCCAGAATAATCAGTAACATGCAAGTTCTTATGCTAGAGTTATCCTCTACAAGTCTACAGGTAATTTTTCCTATTTTAGGTAGTGAGAAATTAGTGTATTTATTTCACAGCAATGGAATTGAGGTCCTTTTGGTTATCTAGCCTAAGACTAGTCAACAGCATCCAGGCAAATATTCCAATATCAATACAATATTTGAGATTTTATATTTTTCAATCTATTTTCATTTGCGTATTTCATGTTGATAAAGAGTAAACCAAAATATCTTATTTAAGTTTTACACTAGATTATTTAAGTTTTACACTAGAACACAGAACTGGAAAGGAAATGGAAGTCATCAGTCCAGCACTCTAGCCATGGGCAGAGTTCAAACATACCAAAATGCCTCCTGGCTAATGTTCATCTGACCTATTCCGTAAAACCTCATAGGATGGAAAAATCTAGAGTCGTCCTAGATGATCTATTTTCCTAGCCACATTGTCTTTGTTACAGTTACACAGACAAACAAACATTACCTGCATTTTGACAGGTGATGAAACGGACAAGATAGTGATGTGACTTGTTTGACGTCACTGATAAGAATGGCAGATACAGGAATCTTAACAGCTTATTCTGAGATTATCTTACTGTATCACACTGAACTCCATGGTCTTAATCCCGAAGCATTCTAAAGTCCCTGTCATATTATGAGTTGCTCATTCCCACTACTAATATACAGTCATCTTTGGGGTGTAACATAACAAGCGTTTACAAGTAGTTCAATGCTGCGTTGTGCAACAGAAGGCAAAAAAAAAAAATATTACTCTAGGGAACCTGGAGGAAAACAAAATATAAGTAGGAAAAAGTAAACACTCCAGTACATAATTTAATCAGAACAGTAGAGATGACAAAGGATCTTGAAAGTTACAGCACTCTTGTTAATCTAAAGGATTAAGAATAACATTAATTTGAAAGATAGTTCTCTAAGTGCTCTTAACAAAATGTATGTTGAGATAAATGGCACCAACTCAGAAAATCCTATCGTCTGTTGAAGTGCCACCTCAGTTGCTTCAATATCTGCAGCATTCTTGCATTTTCACAAAATGCAAGAGGCTTGGTTCCATTTAGCTTGTGATACACATCCAGCCTACACCCAAAAGTGGGATGAGTAGCTTCCCTGCTTTAGCACATTTAGTGTGTAGTCTAGGCAACACCAAAGAAAACAAACTAATATAGATAAAGAGATACGTAAGTTCTTAAACTAGAGCTAGAGTGGGGACAAGAGATGGGACTTGTCTTCAAGATGCTACTCCCTCTCTCCCCTATTTCAAGAGATTAATAAAGATATTATGAGGAAGGGAAGCGAGGGAAAGGGAGAAGTTTGTAAGACAAAGGAAGGAAATTAAGTACCTGTAATTTGTCAGAGACAAAGCAGAAAGTTTGTGTGCACATGCGAACAGGTTATGCTGTTAGCACATTCCAGTGATAAGTTATATACATCAAGACTATAAAAAGTATGTGGAAAAGACAAAAGCCTATTAGATCCCAGGAGCGAAAGGTAGAAGTTGATTGTGGGGGTTTCTCCCCGAGGGCGAGCAGAGTGTCAACAGTCTTTCGAATGTGACGAATATCCGACTGCAGGATGTCATACGGAGAGCAGAGGTCAGCCTATCCCGAAGGGCAGCCATTAGAACAGAAAAAAACAGTGCATAAAATTAAAAATACAAAAATAGAAAGATATTGATAAATAAATTATCACAATATTCTAGCATAAACACGTAGGAGTAGCTCCTTCCTAGTGTTGCCTTAGTCACTAGACACCCCAGCTTTCTTTTTATTTCCTCTAAATACTGCATCTACTGTATAGTATCAGAATATTAAAGCTCAGGCCTTCAAAGCCGTCCAAAATTATGCCCAGATTCACAAGGGTGAGGAGGTGCATGTGATCCATTTATTCCAATGAGATCTGCACACCTTTGTCCATCTGGGCCTTATTCAAATGTTTAGATTTTTACAGCTGGTTCCCATCTAACTAATACAATAGCAAACAGTGGGTTAGAAAGCTGTTAAAAGCACAAGCAGCAGCAATAAGGAGTCTCAAGAAAAAGTTCTTTAAGAAATTTATACGTATGCAAAATTCTCTAACATAATAATCTAAAACTTGGTATTCAAATATCATCTTAAACAAGTCTCTAGGACAGAAACTGAAAGAGTCAATGTAGCACTAACTATACATAATTTTAATAAATTTATTTATTAAAGAAGAATTACTGAAGAATTTGATGCTAAATTCCTTAGGTAGCACTTTAAAAGTTATTAGCAGGTTAGATGCTCATACTTTTTTTGGAAATTATCAGTGATTTTTTTGTAGCAAATTACTTGAGACTGGCTATACAAAATGAAGTGTAACAGGAAATAATATCAATATGCATACACAATATTTCACATGAAAATCAAACTAAGCAACTAGTACTTTCAAGATATACCATTTGCAAATGAGGCCTTACTATCAACAATGTTTACTATCAAAAATGTTAAATATTTATGGTATAAAATTATACAAAGTAGGAAAGACAACCCGTTTCAGAAGAACACTGTGTTTCTCTAGCAGCTTTTCAGTTTCACTTGTTAATGAACTGACAGTGCCCTCAATAAATGAAGACAAGGGAGTTCAGATGTCCATTTTCAGTTAGTGCCCACTTTCAAGGTCTAGTTTGCAATAAATTAAACTTTAAAATACTTAAAAGGGCATTCTATCCTGAAAAGTGACTAGTGAAGCTAAAGTCAGAATTATCATTCATACACAATACTACACACACCCACACCCACCCCCCCCCGGAGTAAAACACCGCAAAATTCCAATTTTACTACTTTGACCAGCAGATACACTGAGGGAAAACCACCCTGTCCAGCAACAACACTGCCATTTTTACAGCAATTTACGAGAATTTTTTCAACTCAAAATTCTAGTGCAATAATAAGCTTCAATGCAATTGTATTTGGTTTTCTTCTAAAGGATGAAAACTCACAGACAGAACGAAACTTGCTGATAGTGCCTAAAAATGGGATAGTAGTAGTAACATTAGGGCAAACTACTCACTCTATCAACTATGTAATATATTGCAGTTTCACCAAAGACACAAATAAACCCAACAAATGCTAGACTGGTTTTAAAATAGCATACAAGACTCAGTTTCTACTTGTTTCAAATATATCCCCAAAATAAATATCTAAGATACATGAAACTTAAATTTATATTAAAAAAAAAATTGATAGAACTTAAAAATAAGGACTTAATTTAAATTTTTGCCCAAGAAACCCCCAAAAGTCCCCATTGCAGTCAAATGGAGAAGGATGCCATTTCAGAGATAGAGAATGACAGCTGGGAACAGGTCTTGCTAAGAAGAGATTAACACACCCAGCAGTATACAGGAGAAGCCAAAGTGTACAAGAACAGCCAACACATGCAGAAAAAACTTCCCATGGGAACTGCCATGCTGCGCTTTACTGTAATTCAGTGAAAACCTGGGGAAGCCTGAGAAATGTCAGACAGATTTTGCTTATTTTTGTGTCTTCTGTGACAATGGATAATTTGGTGTTACCTTCACATCTTATTAGGTAAAATGCTTATATTGTATATTTTAAACCTCTATAATGTGACTCTAGAGAAAACAAAAAATATATATAGCTTTTCAGTAATGGTGAATATATTTCCACTTAGGTTACCAGAACTTTACAGAAGTCGTGAAATTAAAACCATACCAAACCATGACATAGCAAAGAAGTATACGACATACACATCCCCTCCCCAAAGTTTCAAAACCAAGCAACCACCCATTCCTCACAAGCACTGCCTTTCTTGTTTAGGAGACTGAAATTTTAGTTCTTTAGGAAGAACTAAAGAGGTACATGTACTTAAAAACTACATGTACTTAAAAACTACATGTACTTAAAAACTACATGTGTGGACTGATTTCTTATGTCTATGCAGCTACACGATTAGATCACACAGCTGCCAAAATCATGCACACAGAGTAAGACAGAAGTGGAATTTCACACAGAGTAAGACAGAAGTGCAATGACAAATGCATAGCCAGCTGTTTGTGTGCGCAACAACCTCCCCCTCATTCTACATGCTCCCACAGTGACTGTGAAAACAGACAGCATTTCAAAACCAGCCTCGTCAAATTTTGACTCTGGCAAAAAAAAAAAAACAAAAACAAGAGTAAGTTTCCAGAAGTGCATTGAAGAACAAAGTCCATAGTGCATATGCACCATGCTCAAAAAAACAAATAGAAGGAACCTCAGAATTACGCTTTCAGTACTCTGACAGCACACTTGAACCACTTAACTTCACATTGTAGGCCAAATTGTGTACGTTACCGAGCACAGAACAAAAGAGCAGAGAAGGGAGTCATACCTGATAAAACTTACTGCAACTTCACGATGTCTCATGATGAAACTATGGAGAAGTAACTGATTATGTGAAATGATCAGAAAACAGGTGTAAATGGAAAAGAAAACATACCTTGCATTAACCTGAGAAACGTGATTACCAGGTGAACCATTAATAGGTGGATAGAAGAAAAAAGCACATGGCATTCTCCTTGGTTGCTTCTTTGACTTTGTTCTGCCAGGTTTAGCACACAAAGGCCTCCTGTTTTTTTTCTGGTTTTGCAATTCTTAAACTAACACAAGTCACTTTGATTTTTAGAATAATCCTGGCTGATGTTGTGACATAGAGAAATGGAGGAAAGGAGATGCAGTAACAGCTCCCATTTGCAGGCCTCTGAAGACACAGGCAGGGTCACAGCTAAACATTTCGTAATCTGAATCGTCGTATGATAATTTGAGATCAAAAGAGCCATTTCCTACAATCACTCCTTTCTTTTGGTACGTGTAAACCAAGCAGCTGACTGAAAATTTGAGAGACACAGCAGAAGCCTCTCCTCCCTACCCTAGAAATATCTTGTCCCACTAAACCTTGCTGCACTGCTACTGACCTACTGGGACACAGAAGCTAGAGAAATCTGTTGCAACTACTGGCTGTGAAAGATTTCATTTTATCTTTACCTTTTATGAACAGAAATTACCATTCTAGTACTAATCATGACAACTTGAAGTCCTTTTTTTCAAGCTATATAAAGACTGTCGAGATGTATCTGTGTATGTAGGAAAAGTTGTTCTTTATTGTTTTCAAAAATAACTCTAGCTAATTTCTCTGATCTGAAGAGGCCCCATAAAGTGTCTAAACTGTAAATGTATTATATTAGTGTAAGTCACAGATCATAAAAACTAATTTGTGTCTGTAAAAAGAAAACTCCATTTTGGCTCACAAATATTGGAAATAACTTTGTTGAATTTGCTTTTTGACAAAATGCTTTGAAGGTTCTTCTTCCGATATGCTGTATTTGCTCATAATTTAATAGAATAAATACAGACCAAAACTTGTAATTTCTGCCTTTCAAATAACACAGTGCATTTACAGCTTTGCTTTGGTCTAAGTCTCATGTAGGATGAAGTCTCATACAGCCCACCACAAATCAGTTATTTTTTTTTCCTTCTGAGAGGAATATTTCTTAACATTGCCAAAAGTGTGTAAGAAAAAAATGCCCTGTAATATGGGCTACCAAGAATAACAACCACCAGGAAAAAAACCTAAAGCTTAATTAAAAGTTAATGATTTGCAGGTTAAAATGGGAAAGCCTACTTCTTCGCTACTAGAATGAATACTAATTCTAAGACCTGTTAAAAAGATGTGTATGAATATTTATGTCTTTATTTAAATATACTGTTACTTGTTTTATGAAAGAGCTGTGGAAACCAAAATACTTCTTCACATACATACTCATGTGACAATAAATCGGACTCTCCTGGTCATTTTTAATATTTCTGGGCTGAGATGTTCTGAAGAAAAGTAAAACTGCATTGGAACTAGTATATTTGACACTTTGGAGGCCACATTTAAACACAAAGAGAAATAAAGAAAAAAAACAGCTTTATTTTTTAAACTCAAAGTGTGAAAGGGTGGGTGTGACATAGACGACAAGCATTATATGTGGTGTCAGCAGCAGCTTTATATGGTATTATCAATCTATTCCAGTGAACAGCACCATCAAAGCACTGCATGTCACTCTGAAAAACGCAGTAGGACAGGCACCCCTACTTACCACACAACTACTGCCACTTGTTTATTGAATCTGTATCAGCCAAAAATTAGGAGCGTCTGCCATTCTATAGCTATCACAGAGGAGATTAGGCAACTTGACAGTTTTTAGTTAACTGTGTGAAATAAAATTGTTTTTTGTACTTTTCCAAGTAACCAAGATCGTACCTTTTCTGTCATATACCTCCTAAGGGGCATAGCAAAGACATTTTCTGAATCTTTGAGCTTTCAGATTCTTAGCTGCCACCATCCCTTTTCTCACATCAAACAAAAATTTTCTTTAGTCTCAAAAAAATTACCATTTACAAAGATCTCTGATACCCTGATATAAAAAAAGGCTCTGCAGGAAAAGTTAGTGGCAAAATTGGGCACAAGTTGCTTGTCTGACAGTACTCACAGTTTTGATAGACTCCCAGTGTAATAAGAGCTTTGCTGTTTAGTTTCTTATTTAAGAGTTGGATTCACAGGCTTAAAACATCCCTTTTGCTTATGATCCACACATCCATTCTACATATGATCAGGAGCACCACACGGCCAACAACATAAAGTGATTTCACGATGGCACTCATCGTACTGAAAATTCTCATCTGGTGGGAAACGGCTTTCTGACACCAGCTGGCACACAATTCCCGCATCATCTACATACCAGGTCATTATAAAGAGATGCTCATGTTCCTGAATATTGCACTAGAGATTCTTTGGTCAAGAACCCAACTCCTGATGCTTACTGTGGCACATTTGGATATGGATACAAAAACTTTTTTTCTATTCTTGGATGAAATTTCCCAGGATCACTCTGGGGAAAGCAATTTTGGTCCAAGAATTGAATGCTGAAAGCCACAGATGCAGGAGATCCCTGCACATCCACACATCACAGTAATTACTTAGCTGTTTTCTTGTTTTCATTTTACGTGATTGGACAGGATATTATTCTAAACCTGTGGACTTCAGGAAATAGCACGTACTCCATTCCATAAATACCTGAAAACAAACCAACAGGAACTATGACAACTTAAAATCCTTTTAAAGACTCATGCACCAGAATTTCAAATTAAATCCAGGTTTAGCTCCTGAGAATTAAGTATCACAGAAAAGCCTAATACCTATGGGTATTAGGATCCATGACTGGAACTTATCACTTTCCCACACAATGCCTGTTTTTAAAAAAGGAAATAATTCATTGCATTCCTTTTACAGCTTTTTTTCTAGAGGTAGACAGGCAACGTACAACTCATCAACCCGAAGCAGCATCAAACACACCATCTGGAGTTCTTTAAAAGCTTTGTCAGTTAACTGTCATATGTCCTATCATATAGCTTTATATTCCTAATACAAATCCCTCCAACATGCAAAGTTCTCATCTACCACCTAGTTCTGCAACACAATGGACTTTCACAGTATAGGGGAAACACATTTGCAAATTACTGACAACTTTAAAATTAATATCCTCAGAGCTCTTGTAAATTTAAAATTGGGAGCCATTCATTTAATGTGTAAGTGAATGAGTTTTTCCCCTCAAGAGAAGTTAATGTTTATTTGGATTCATAAAGATGATTAATTTATAAATCACACCGGTAACATCTGGTCTTGTGCTTAATGCTCTATGCAACAAACTCAACTAAACTAATCCTACACTAATTTCAAAGGAAGTATTAAAGAGGAGGGGCAATAATTATATATACGTGTCTGTCCATAGAAAAAAAGCTGTTTTTCCAGAAACCTTACTTCTAGGAATCCAAAATAAAAAAAACTCAGAGCAAAGGCTTATCTTATCCATCTATACTATGGCATTGCAGGGATCTTTGTAATGTTTTCTATTTTATTTCCATTTCTGAAAGATCTCTTGACTACAATGGAAACAGCACTTGGCCTTTTCTTTCCCAACAGGCTATAACCAGAAAAAACTGACTTGTATTCAAATTCACTGAATCATTTATCATGCATCAAAAGACAACGAATTTTGAGGCAGCTTAAGAAACATGCCATGTCTACAAGCCTATAGCACCAAGATTTTGATCTTCTCTGAAGGGAAATTTTGCCTTTAATATGAAATCATTCTAACATACTAAATTACGAAATTATAAGAACTAAACTGACCATTACAACTTAAAAGGCCTAGCCAAAAGCACTGAATTCTCAAATTACATTTATGATGAAACATTCATTGGAGTTGCAACATGAAAGTCTCTCCCTCAGAATTCTTACAAATAGCAAAAATGATTTTTTATCCTCCAAATCAAGTTCTAAAATATAGATAAAATATAGTGAATTCAAACTGAAATTCCCTCCCAGTGTGAAATCTTCCTATTACCACCTGCTTCCCAAGTGGAAGCTAGGGGAAATACAAAATACCCTTTTGTTTCAGCATTCTCAAAACACATACCAAAGAGAACTCTGTCTTAATTACATTGCCATATGTAAGCAATAACACAAGGAAAATACATCATGCAATTTGCAACTCTTTGGATCAAAAAGATCTCATATAGCACTTTTACCTTCTTTTGAGGGTCATGTATTTGAAATGAACCTTCTCTTTATAGATACTTCTAGACCATATAAGGGATTCTCTGAAATATTCCCAATAAAACTCCAGAAATTACATTAGTTATAAATATATTTTTCCTTAATAATATAAGGATAAATTACACGATTAATGCTACAATTCTTAAATGAAAACCAGAAAACACCAAGCACTTCAATCTTCCTGAAGCACTTATATCTACATAACAGAACAATCTTACGCATACATGCATTCCATCCTTAACAAACAATGGTTTTCTTCACATCACTGCAGAAGCGTTTCAGTGCAAAAGATCAGTGTGTAATTAGTCACTTCTACAATGCAAACTACGCAGTACTTAAGATTGTAAAAAAAGAGAAAATCAATAATAAAAAAGAATTGAGTCCATATTCTAGAAGCACTAGGTAAAAATGCAATTACGTTGTATGATGAAACATAAAAAGCAACCTTTTGCCTAATCACATATTACCTAATTATCATTTCCTTACTTATTTTCCTTAACAAAGATAAGAAGGTATTAGGGTAGTACTGAATTACTAATTTCAGACAAAAGTTGCATTCTGAAGTGTGATGACATGAACACGCTAAACCACAGTATTTAAATCAAGTTTTTAAATTATGCATCTTTATGGCTGAAAACGTGTAGTTCATTAAGTGATCCTTCAGCTTTAAAGTAACTGATGTGGTTTGCATTTGTGATCATCTAGAAATGACAGACTTAAATTACCTCCGGTATCCCCAGTTTTCTACATGCATCCAAAAAGTTTTCCACATTTCTCCTGCATTTGGCCATGCTAAGTTTAGGCTGCAAACAAAAGAAAAGAATAGTTTATGGCAAGAGAAGTTAGCAACATTAATCTACTGCATTATTCTTTTACTGATGCATCATTTCCATATTTCTCCTGAAAAAATGCATAAAATCCTGCACAACTTTTTTTGTGCCGCTCAAAAACCATCATAACTACAAATATGACCAGAGTACCTAAGTTGTGGATGCCATGTGCCTTAGTTACTCTTAAAGTCACCAGCAGATTTAGATCTCTACTTATTTATACCCAGCTTACAAGGCTCTAAAACCTGCCTTTTATAATTATATGTGATAGACAACATTGATTTTTCTGGACAGGGAGTAAACTGCTTAAGGGTTTCAACATACATCATGCGGAACAGACTTACCTCTAAGTAACAACCTCTTGTTTTTTACATCTTTTATGTACTTACAAATGTATCGTAACTACACACAATTTTAATGTCTCTGAAAAGTAAATTTCCTATTACTGTAGAATTTCAAGTACTTGCACAATTTGTCTCACTCGGGACTATTCACCAAATATTTACAGAAATATGATGTTACAAAAAACCTCCCCAACAACTCACTATTTTACTTTTTCAATGCAAGATGTGAAACAACAGTAATTCCTGAATACCCACCTAAACCAAGAATTCAATATAGTAGCAGGGACATTAAAGAACTAATATTCTAGTAATTTCAAGGCTGTTTCAAACAAGAGAACATCATCGTTATAAATTCAAGTTTGCCTATTTTGGCAATGTCATATTTTCACTAAAGACATTAGTAATTTAAAACCAAGAAACAATAAAAGAAATTCCAGTAGGCCAACCGAAAAAAGGCTTTTTCTTTACAACTGTCTTCTTTGAAGTTCTTATAGATTGGCTCTGAAATTCATATGCTATTCTCAGAATCAAGTATCAGGTTGCATATGGCAAATATTTTCCAACATGTACACTACAAAGAAAAAAGGGGGCAGATAGTCTAAGAACATACAAACTCTCTTCAGAAACAGACTGGTATCAGAAATCTTGAACAAAGATCTGACCAAGAAAACAACAGCAATAAACAGATCAAAAGACCAAGAAAATTAAGTTTTGCAAAATGCACAAAAAGTGCTTACACAGATTTTATGTCCTGAAATCTTCAGGTTCTTAGGTTTGGCAAGTCAATATTAAATGATTACAGCACATGTTTCTAGTCCATTCTGTCTGCAGGTAAGAAGGATAATGTCTACATTTAACCCAGTAGGAAAAATATGCTAGTAAGTGCTGTAAGTGCTTTAGTTACATGACATTTGCTAAGCCAGACATCGCTGAGGGTAACCTCATATGTCTTCAATCAATGAAAAAGGGGCTAATACTCTTTCAAAACTGCTCTCCTATACTAAAATCCTGTAATTACAGAATTTCATAGTGCACTGAACAAAAAAGCCATTATGAAAAAAAATCTGGTGTGTTGCTAAATCAGAGAAAAACAGGATAATTTCATTCACTTATAGATGTGTATAATGTACATACACTATATGTAATATCTAAAAATTAATGAACATTTGAATTTGTAATAATGTATATTTTGAACCAATACCAAAGAACATTCATTGAACAGTAACCTGGTTTACACAATCAAATACCATTTGGCAATGCAACAGTAACTTTTAAAGATTTCTCCTCCCCATCCCAAAGCGACAAGAAACATTCAACTTACTACTGCTGGTGAAGGTACATGAATACTTCCTACAGACCGAGGACGAACGTGATTTACTAAATGGCAGAGAACCACACCATCCATCAGAGCAGATCCCAAGTCTTCAGGCAAACAAATCTTTAGTCTTGTTTCAATGTTCTGCAAATGAAGAACACATACATACTTGAAAAATAGAAATGCATGAAGAGGAAAAAAAAATGGGATATATATCCTCTTCTCTACTGTCTTCTAAATATACACCTCAAATTTTCTAATCATGAGCATATTGAATCAGAACTACGTTGTGTTAATCACTATACAAGCAGAGAGTAAAAGGCAATCTTTCCCTAGCAGCCTAAACATTACTACAGGAAGCATTAACAGTGATCAGAAGGGCAGATAAGACAAGGCAAAACATTCAGATTAAAAAGAGAATTTTTGGATACTTAAGTAAAACTGAAGTATCACTGAAAATAATTTGATACTGCAAAATAAAATCCTTTGAAAATATCAGAATTTTGCAGAAAAAAAAACCCCAAACTACTTAGTTTTCTAAACTGTGCTTCAATCTTGAAAATATTTCAACACTATGCTTGAAGATAACTCTTAGATCAACTCTCAGAGAAAATTGCCTCCATTATCTAAAAATAGATATTTCTTATTCCTAGTTGAACCTCCCTAATGTCATTATTCTCTATTAATAAATTACCTCAACCGAAGCTGGATGTTTTGGATTAATTGGATTATTCTCTTCAGAATCAAAGGAGAGTGTAGGTTAGAAGGGATTTCTGAAGGTCATCTGGTCTAACAAATTCAAAATGAGATTAGAGCCCTGATTAGTTAAATTCTGGGTACTTGCAAGGAAGGAGATTTCACATCATCTCCAGGCAACTTTCTTCAGTGTTTCACCATCTTCATTGTAAATTACCTTCTTCTTACAGCTACTTGAAATTTCCTGCTCTGTTTGCACCACCGTCTCTCATTTTTCGACTGTGCATCTTTGAAAAGCCTGGTTTTATCCTTCTCTACTACTACCTTTCAGGCAGCTGTGGACCAACATATATTCAGCACTCTTTTCTCCGAGCGAAAGCAATCCAGTTTTTAACCCCTTCCTCATATATCCTTTTTTTGCGTGCCCTCTCCATGAAGTAGCCTCCACTGAACTAATTTTGGGGTTTCATTGCATTTTCCTAGCTTTTCTTTCACTTAAACACACTATTCAAAAACCCACGTTTGGTCTCAAAAGTGCCAAATGAGGGAATGCATCATGTACACCAATACACTTTACTTTCACCTTGGATTAATTCATACATTATAAAACACTTTTGGTATATGAGGTGTGTACAGAAAGTTATACATTCAGGATACATTTTGCGACTGTTTTCCACATTTGTTACAAACAGGTTTATTTAGGTTAATGTATTTAAAATACCTTCTCTTAAAGGACTCATTTGTCTGTTAGGAGACTACTCAATATAGATATAGCTGGTTTTGGTTTTGTTTTTTTTTATGACCACAACACACCTACAACACTATTTCAATGCCAGCTCATGGTTTGAAACTAGATTTAATTAAAATTGAAGGCTTCAAGAAATGCATCAATTGTCTTCCAATTGTCACTATTGAATAACTGTTCTCTTTCAAAATCATCCATACAACAACTGCAGACAATTTCCTCCACTTAGCATGTGAAAACTAGAAGTTTACCCTTTGAGTGACAAAAATCAATGAGTATTTCTTGCTAGACTACCGCTTAAGAGAAAGTGGAAATCACTCTAAAAATAGCAGCTGTCTGAAGTGATTGAGGACATATACACAATCAAACGGCTCAGGTCCTCATACTTCTACATTAAACCCACTTTTTAAGTATTGTTTGGTAACAGGAAAAAAGTGAAACCTATTGCTTTAAAATAAAATAATACAAGGCACGGTATTTAAAATTAATGAATAATTGTTGTGTTAGTCATTCCATGAAGCTAATGGCATATGAGCAAATGATGTTGTAGTTCATTTGCAATATTGAAGTCACCGACCACACTTTCAGGATTTGCACTGCGCTTATGACTGCAATGATATCATCTCTACTGTTGGTAACAGGACGTCACTGGAAACCTTCACCAGTTCAGGATCACAATATTCCTTGTGGCAAAGACTTTTTTTTTAGCCCTACTCAGGTATTATCTGTGTAATGGACCCTATGAAACTAGATGCAGTAATTTTTTTATCAGGCTCTAGCTTCTATATTTAAGACAACACATCAGGAAACCATCTTGTATACTCAGATCTTCAAGTGATGGAATATTCATTTCATTCCTAAGAAAGCTGTCTTAAGCATTAGTTATCTGCTTTTAAAAAGCGTTTCTAACTTCAGCTTTAAGTAATAGATTCCATTATGACTTTTACTTGCTAGACTGAAGACTTCTCCAGCTGTTAGGAAATTGTTTCTATATCTCTCTCTCTCTCTCTCTCTTAAGTGATCATTTCATCCTTTCTGATGAAATTACATAAATTTTTAATTCCATCAGTGCAAGGCAGGTCATTTAAGTGTATGGCATTCGATTATTTTCCATTTTTACAAAACCCTTCCTTAAGCACAGGCATCTGACCGTGATAAAAGCACTTCAGGAACAGTCCCATCAACATGATATGCAGTAGAATTGCCTTAACCTTTTTAATATTCTGTTACTTAGACAACTTTCCCACAGAAAAATTAAAAAATGCTTTCCATTAGCATAAACGATCTCTACCAACACATACCTCACGCAGCTGTTCCACAAGCTCTCTCTCTTCTCTCATCTGTTCCATTTTCCTTCGAATTGTAAATTGTGGGTCAATGGATTCCAAATTTCTTTGTGGTCTTAAGAACACTATGATTTTAAAAAAGACAGGTTTTACTTTAAAAACAAGCACCATAACCTATTCATTTCTAAATGAAGCAAAATCCTTAGGCACTGCCTCCAGCAAAAACCTCTAGAAAAATTCTATGTCCTCAGGAGGACACACAAAAATCTTATCTTGGATTACAATCATAAAAGGGTATTTTCTGGATATTTCTCTGAATGGGATCGTGTACCCTCATTGGACCGGGTTATTTTTCAAATAAATCCTAACCTCAACAGACAACTTTTGTCAGATGATTAAGCAGAGACACTGCCCCTTAGTGATTCAGATCCATACAGAAAGCTGGATCTGACACAGCAGGAAACACTTCTGATTCTTTTAAGCAGAATCCTCTCCTACAAGATGCTGAATTGTGTAATAAGCTGTGACAAGCATCTTCCTACACCAGACAAACTGCTTACAAGATAATGTTATACAAAAAAAAACCAAAACCCACAAACCAAGCTCCATACACTAAACAAAGATTGATGTAGGCAGACTTAACCATTCAGTAAGTCTGCCTACATTAAAAAGCCATACTGGAAATGTAGCTTTGCACAAACTCTTCACAGTACTCCCACCAATCCTTGTTCTGTTGACTGTATGACTTTAGCCCACATACAGTTCCTTGACATAATTACATGAAATCTCTACATATATGCACCTCTACACTTCCTTTTTTTGTGATATGACTGTTTTGAACAGTTCTGAAGAACAAGATGTTCCCCCAAAACACAAAGGTCACCTCTGTGCCACTTTGTTCGCCATTTGGTTTCACAAAATGCAACTGTCCTCTGTTTGGGAAATAATAATGCTTAAAAGAAAGAAGCATTTTGTATTATTCCTTTCCTGCCTCTCTCCTCCAGAATGCAACACGATACCTTAGGTACCAATTAATTGCGTGGAAAGTACAAAGCCTAGAGGATAATTTCTGGGTCAATAAGTAACAGGACAGAAGAGAGGAGCCTTTTGTTTCCTAAAAGGCACATCTGATATTTGGAAGTGTGGCTACTGTCAGAAGTACCTAATAGAGGAGTGAAAAATGACAAAATACTCTTGAATCTAAGAAAGGTACACGTGGGTGTAATCACAGTAATTATGATGTTCTGTTAAAAATTGTGGCACAGTCATTTTACTTAGGTTGTGATCTGGGTAATAGGCTGAAATTTATAAGTTGATCCTCAAAACATGTAACAAATTAAGAAATTTGACCTGGTGATAGAAGGAAATTTCATCTACATTCTGACCAAAAGTAAATTAATGAAGCCTCAACATCAGTTGAGGGCTAACATACAAAATTGTACCCTCTGATATCTAGGGCTCAGATAAATAAGACAATTTCTGTATGAGAAATAATTTGACATCTTAGAAAAGTCTATAGTCACCAGGAATATCAAACTGTATGCAGGTGGGTAAAGTAACACAATGAATAATCTAAGCTACTTCTCTAGCCAAAGGGACAGACAGATACCATCTAATGCAGTTCAGCCAATAGGCAACAGTTCTCCCCTTATGTACTAAAAAGGGAGCTTGAGGCAACAAAATCCTTGCACATCCTGGTTACTTATCTGAGGTATCAGGGCAGAATAAACTATGGCCAGTTACTAAACTTGCTTCCTTCCACTACTTGACTAATGCAGTCATGGTTTTGACTTTTTCACTGGCAACTGAAATTTGCTACACTACACTTAAATCTGCAGTAATTTTGGGCAATGCCATGTTCAATTTTTCAAGTGTTATGGAGTGTTATCATGGCCTCATACAGTTCAGCCATAATTATCTTTGTTTAGGCCTTCGCTGTGTTAATGCCACACAGTATGTCCCAGGCATTCTTCCTTCTGATTTCAGACTACAAACATCTGTTAATGAAAAGTAAATACCAACATTACTTATTCAATTCTATTTATGACAAAGACATACATTCCGCCACAAGAAAAAAAAGGCAGGTGAATCTCAAAGCAGTGGGCAACTACAATTAAATGTTTCCAAATAAAATAAGTTTAATTGATGAAAAAAACAACCCCTCTCACACATTCCAAAGCATTAGTTATCAAAGTTTTGGTTATATCCTGAATTTGAAGAAAAACGTTCTAAACCAGTAAGTCTCAGCAGTCCTGAGTATTGCTTTCTTCTCTGCATTACATACATTTTCCAGCAAGGGGAGCCCACATCTCACACAGACCTTAAGGTCAATTTTTTTAATCTTTCCAATAGTGAGTTTCTGCTTTCTGAACCAATGGCCAACCAAGGTCATTATGTAATTCTTGTTCCCATGATTTTTTTAAGTATTTTGTACAAGTCTCAACAAGTTGAATGGGTCATAGTTAATAACAAAATATGTAATCAACATCCCAGAGTGAAGGACAAATTTCCTCGTGAAAATTTTCATTTTTGTACTGAGTTACAATGCACATAAGTGCACTATTTATAGCACATCAAGGAATTTAGTGTCCTGAGTACTTATTTTGACAACACTATCCTTTGATAAACAACAAAATGCTTTAACCTGACTAAAGACAATAAACAAAAAGAAGGCCAGACAACAGCAGCAGAGATGAAGTCAGGCTACAAGTTCATAGTTAGATTTCCCTTTGACTGATTTATTGAGTCCATATTCAAGTAACGGTGAAGTTATTAAAGACTCATTTTCTAAGCCAAAGCCTCCACAACAGTGTGGGCACTGGCTTTGGGAGACCTATGCAAGTCTGTTACAAGTCTTATAACCCCCCAGAAATTCTGGACTTGGCTTCCTCTATTACAGAGCTATTGCCAGGTACTTACATTGAAGATGATACAAAGTATTAAGATACTACATAGATGCATGGTGTTTCTGTATCAAAGACTACACCTATACTAGCAAGCTACCCAGGGCTGGTGCATGGATCCTCAGCAGAGGCTGAGGTTTGTGCAAACCCAACTCTCTTCTAAGCAATGTCTTGGTATAGCTCAAGGAATAGCACAGGCAAAGGACAGTCCTTAACGGCAGCTTAAATGCAGCCATCCTGCTCTGAAAAGTAAGAGCACTTAGGTATGGATTTGAAACATACCGTGCCAACTAACCTTAGTGCCAGAGAATGGTCTCCGATCCATTTCACTTTCTACTATAAGAATATACACCCTAAATAACAAACTTAGCCCCAGAAAACATTAAAAAGACAGCAGCCCTGATTTAAAAAAAAAAAAAAAAAAGCAAAAAAACCCCTACAAAACTGTTGTAAAAGCAGTTTTCTATTGTAACAGACCAAGACAATAAACCTAAATATTTGCATTTGGCTTAAGATATGAATGACAAGAGACATTATTTATTCCAAATGCACAAGCACACACTAATCTACACTGCTCATTTCATTTAGAAGAGTAAAACAGTAATAAATCTGGACTAGCACAGAAGCACCTCTAGCCTTCTTTTAGAATATTCATCAGTGGACTATCAAGTTCGGTTCATATCATCACGAACTAAACTGAATTTTTCAACTCACCATTATCACAATTCTTAGATTCTGTACTCATCTGCTTTATGAAGCAGATTCCTTACATACACCATGTTTTATGGTTTATAATCAAGAACACTGCGGCAATACCAAGTACTGTTCAAGTAATGAACTGAACTAAAAATGTAGGCATCCTAAACTAATCATTGGCATTTATCATTCAAGATATGTGATCTTCATTTCAAGCTGATGCTTTTGACAGTTTCACTGCCTTCCAATACCTAACATCCTCCTAATTTAGGACAACTGCAAGAACAGCAGTCTTACTCTAAAAAAAAAATATATCTGCCTTTCAAATATTTATAAACAGTGTAATTGTCTACATTATGTTTCTTCCATCTGAAATTTAACTAGTAAAGCAGTATAAGACTGATAGCCCAAACATGGCCAGCGTTGCATTACTCAACATACTATGACAGTAACACAAAACAAAACAGAAGCAGCAGTAACGAAGTCCACAAATGTGCCTGGCCTTCACTATGCACAGAGAAGTCCAACAGCTTACTACTGGTTTCTGTTGGATAGAAATCACCATTTTTGATTAGCTGATTCTTTCAGCTTTGTTTCTTCATGGATTCCTCTTCTATTTAGTTTTGTACCTGCACCAATAACTGCAGATGGGAGCAGGGTATTTTTATTAACAATCAGTATCAATCAAAAAAAATCATAAATAAAAAAATGCAAAAAATACAGTAGCAAAATTAATTGCTGTTTGAATACAACTTTTACAAACTCTTGAAAGTAAAGCAAGTAAATAAACCTATACTGGACATACTTCTTGGAGTTGATATGGTGAAAAAGTTGTTTTGCCAGAATTGAAAAATAATGACACTCTTCACTTTTTTATTCTACATATTTTACAGTAAATTAAAGCGCATCTTCTGAGTTATTTAGTCTTATAAACACCTCTTAAAGAGTACCGTTTTTCACCCTTAGCCACATGGGGCATTTGCCTTATATTCAGGTTTCTGAAAGAACAAAGTTAATAAATCATGTACGGAACACCTACCATTGTCACTGTCTCCTTCAGATGGGATACTGTAGCTAAAGTTGTCCCATGTTTGTGCCTGTGTAAGTGTGTTGAAGGAGATAGGAGGAAGACTGTGGGATGGGTCTGCTGGAGGGGAGTGATAGCCCGTCCAACCGTGGTGGTATAAGGACCAGAGGGGAGAATAAAAGGGGGCAGCAGCATTTAATATATGGCATTAGGATTGTATGGTAATGACAAAGATGTAATTCAAAGGTGATTAATACAAAATGTGTCATTTTTGAGAAAAGAATGAAAGATGGTGCAGAATAAAAAGAATGAAAAGTTATATGTTAGTACTTGCAAATCATACATTATGCGCAGTTAAGGCTGTTAAGCTTAGCAAGATCATTGTAACCATAACACTTCACACAACTTGTTTACAAACAAGTTTTAAGAAAAAGTACCCATAGATTTTTACATCACTGCCTGACAAAAACCTTGAATCTGTGAATTAGAGAGTAAATGTAACAGTTGTGAAGTTTCAGCAATGAAAAGTTCAGAGACTAAGCATTTTGGTACTTTAGTACCTATGTAATAAGAACACTTCCACCTCCAAAGACTAAGAAAACTTATACATCCATATAAAAATATTTTTACATTTCCACTTCCTAACTGATTTTGATAAGTAGCCGCTACATAAATATGTTCTGTAAGTACACAAACTACAAATGTTTTCCTTCTGGTTTATTTCACTTAATAGTACACACAGCACTACTGCTATTTCTTGCCAACTCCCTCAGCAGTAGGTCCAAACCTACAATGTGGCCAGCATCCTAGGAAAGTTCTGGTCCTCCACAACTTTTACGGACTTTCCAGGGGCAAGAACAGACTTAAAACGCCTCCAAAAGATGATCCTGAGTTTGCACCACAAGCCTTGGCAAACCTGACCTGCAGACAGTCTTCTAACAAGCACAGATTCAATAATGATCCAACTGGGCTCCCTAAACCACATAAAATTGCACGTTTCCGGAAGCTGCAGAGTCTGGAGACTATTCACCAGACGACTGTAAGAGCATGCCATGCCAACAGCTCATGACCACCTATCAACTCACTACAGCAATACAGTTCCTGTTCTCTATCCACTCTGCCTTCTCCCCTTCAACTAGTCCTGACAATATCTCTTATTTGCGTCCCTCAAATCCTTCAGCGGACATTCTTATTCCTTCCTCAGAACATCTGCTCTGCACTTCTGCCTCCTGAAATAACTGTGGCAAGGCTTTCCCGCTCAAGCTTCCCTCAAACCTCCATTCTACGCTGTCACAGAACTAGTCACTGATATCCCTAAAATATCCCCTCCCTGCTTCTCTTCAGCACATTATCCTTCCTTTCAAAGCTTCCCACTGGTCTCTTGTTTTCCAATACAGAATTTAAATCTCTCCTCTGCCCTTTGCAATGTCACTCCTTAGAGAGTTTTTCCTGTATTTGATCACAATGTTGATTACCACTTCCACCACAAAAATTATGAACTCACTAATTTCTTGGTTTCCTACACATATTTCCTTACTTTATCTACTGAATCCCCCACACCAGCAACATTCGTGCTCCTCAAACTAAACCGGAGATTATGAACTACAACAAGAACTTTACAACAATCACTTTCAACAATGAGCAGCACTCTGAACATTGTAATTCATAAGTTGAACACAAAGAGTTTAAATTTACTAAATTCATTAACTATTTTAAGTGGTTCCTTTTCAGAGAGCAAAAGCACTTCCCAAAAGCAAAACTATGGTTCTAAGAAAACCTTATTTATTGATTCTTTTCAATAGTAATTTTTTTTAGGTTTTTAAAATTAATGTGAGTTTCAGAAGCCCATACCTGTATGAAAATATTTAAAATAAAGGAGGAACTATTCCGAAAAAAATAAGAAATCTGCTCTCTTTTTACCTTCTGTGTAAACATCTGAGCCTTGAACAAAAAAAGTCAAGAAATCAAAATACATCTATTACCTTTCAAAATATTTTCTTTGGGCACCATATCAGGCATCAGATACGATTTTTTCCAATGTTTTGCCTAGCTTTAAAATGAAAGAATAGAAGGACCTTCAGTCCTGAACACATATCAGCATGTATTAACACAGAAATTTAGAAGTGGTTTATCCTCTGGAAGATTCCATGGGTAATTCAAAAAAAAAAAAAAAAAAAATGGAATCCTTATCAGAAGTTTCAAAAAGTTTACTTTCACCTTTCCAGAAATCATTATGAAATGATGAGATGGGTGAAGTCAAATAGAAAGCAACATTCATTTAAAATAGATGAAAACAAACATAATGAATATAAGCCCTCAAGTTTCAGGAAGGTATGGTTGCATATTTTTTCATTGAAAATTTGCGATTTTTTTCCCAGAGAACAATGCACACTTTAGTTAGAACATTTTAGCGTTCTTATAATCTTGCACTCAGATTTAAAATATTTATAGAAGCGAGTAAATTCTAATGTAAGCTCTAATGAAGTTAAGTAGGTAAAACTCATTTCCAATTTCCAATGAGTTTTAAGGTTTCCCATAAGGCCATGAAGAACTTACATGAAAAAAGCTCTTAAAATAAACTACAAACTGAGCTGAAAAATTTTCCTGAATCACAGAATTGCTGGACTCCTAGACAAGCTCAGTTCCAGGGCAAAAAATCAGCATATAATTAACCAGCACAGGTTCAGACAGTGATAGGATGGTTCAAACTCACACAAAACATCACGAAATTTTAAAGGAGACACAGTGAAGAAATTAGAGACATGGCAAGCTAACCAGCTTTACTGGGAAACACATGCAGGATTCACAAAAACATCAGTACTTTCAGTCATGTACTACTACATTCTGTAAATAATTCCTACATGTTAGCAAAACAAATTGTAATACTACTTTCAGAGTAATTCTAGGGTGGGAGCAGAAGAGGAACAACATGCAGCTTCACTACTCCTTTGTAAGGTTTCATCTTGGCACATTGTGCTAAAGAGCTAATATACTACTCTTTTATCGGAAGTCGGACCTAAAGTTTTACTGTTGTCAGATTTCCCTGTCTTATCATGGTATAAACTTAAGGTAACATGAGTGAAACTGCCTGTGATGAGGTGAAAGACTGTACAGTACTGGCTCTAGGTTGGTGACTCTGTAGCGTACGATATGGAAAGGAAAACATATTATCAAAGTTTCTGCAACCCATAGCTATGACCAGAAGACATTACTATACTGACATACTCAAAGCGATTCAAATATATCATAGAATCATAGAATAACCAGGTTGGAAGAGACCCACCGGATCATCGAGTCCAACCATTCCTATCAAACACTAAACCATGCCCCTTAGCACCTCATCCACCCGTGCCTTAAACACCTCCAGGGAAGGTGAATCAACCACCTCCCTGGGCAGCCTGTTCCAGTTTCATTCCAATATGAATTGGAATTGGTACCGTGCAGGAAGTCAGAGTAGAGCCAACTGACATTGGTATTTAATCAAGTTAAGCTGCCTTTGCATTCACACATCCTTGTCCTAATGGTGTTATCACAACGTTGCCACTGGACTGTGCAATATTACTCAATGTTTCATTTTTTTCCCCAAAACATGAAAGGACTTTTAACTACCATTTAACCCATACTTTTAAATATATATAGAAACAACATCATCTCTAAAGATGATGTATCAGAACATACAAGAACAGAGCCAGAGTTTAACAGTCCAGCAAACTAAGAATTGTAGGTGAACATACCTGTCAAACTGTGTAGCATATCTAAATAAGAAATATTCTCTTCATGAAACACGGTTGGTTCAATATCATTTCCTTGCTCTTTTGAAACATTTTTTAAAAAATGAATCTATGGGTACAATTTCTTAAACACTGAAATGTGAAACTGCTGCTATTATTGCCAAGATATTTTGTTCTAGAAACTACAAGCTTGTAGTGGTTTACCAGCATTTGACTAAAAGCATTTGTGGTGAATGCAAGAAACCAGAATTAGTAGTAGGACGCTGAAACATAGTGAAAAATCTGCATATTCTTTAGAGGTGATGCAAGATAACATCAATATTGCCTACCACAGCACACAGAAGATACAAGCAGAGTTTAGTCCTGTAGCTGATCCTGTTCCTAAAGAAAGCTGTTATTAAAGCCCCCAAACACATCAATAAGGCTTTATGGGGATTTTTTGTTTGATTGTTTGGGTTTTTTAATATATAAACTGCTGCTTGTTAAAAGATGGATGGTTATGCAGATTTAGTGCATTGCAAAGTCATTAAACTCAGCTGCTGGCTGAAGTAAACATCTGATCTTCCTATAATGGCTGATCCTTACACAAGCATAACCACTGAAAGGCTCATTACAATGAGCAATTTTCAGAGCAATACATAAGCATTTTTCAAAAAAGTCTAATTATATATATAGTCTAATATATTATTCAACAAAATCTAAACTGTATCACTACATACTAAGTAAGCAAAATTCATACTTCAATTATTATGTTAGCACAGATTATATGTATGTATACATGTATAAAATGTGTATTTATATACATAAGCACATTTTAATACATACATATAATTTTATAAAACACTTAATTTAGTAAAGGATGAAAACTGATCCATATATAATGTGCCAAATACGCACTTGTCATAAATTCAACCTTGATTCAAACCTAGAACCTTAGAATGTCCTAATCTTCTTCTAACTTTGTACAGAAAAATGCTTCATCGCTGCCTTCTTAAAGGGTAAAAAAAAATACAAACATCTATTAATAACAAAGATGTTTAAAAAACGGTATACACAAATTGGTTAACTTTCTTTCCCACATTACCTGATCGTGGCTTCAATCCAAAAGGGATTGTGGTGTTTGTAGTAGGAGACATTGTCGGACTTTTACCCTTGTTCTGTGTAATTCAAGAACATAAATCTAAGTAAGTTTTGCATAAAATGCAAAAGTTAACAATACTGCATGCAACAACTACATAATCTGATCACAATATAGCCTCAAATCTATATAGCCTCAATTCTGTCCTATTTCTTTGCTGGAAAGATGAGTTTCTGACCAAGGACTGTTATTTATAACACCTAGTTATAAATAAGCTCAATTATTTATCAGTTTTCTCCCATGTAATCGCTTGGTTCCATCAAGCATACATTTTTCTGGTATAGTGCATTCTGAAAAACGAAGCCAAGATATTTTTCCTTATATACACTTATTTCTTTCATAGAATTAATTACCACTCTGCATGGTATTTTCTATGCAATCCTGAATTTCTGTCTAAAAAGCAGGAAAGGGGAAATAAAACGTACACCTCAGAGCAAGATCACCCTTGAGGCCACATGAGGTTAACACCTGCAGCAGGATGAAACGGTGTGGCGGCAAACAGGAGAAGGTGAGGTATAATCACCATACCACCAACGGTAACACAGAAAAAGTCTTATAAGCAGTCTCCACAATGGGACTCCTATTTAAAAAGTGGTTCCTCAGGGAGCCAGGAACTATAGGAGTTCCATCGCCAAGACTAGTGGAAAGTGGGCGTGTGCTCATGAATTTGCAAGATGCTCATATGCAGTGAAGAGGGAGAAGCCCCCTGTACACAAAATAGGAAGGGGGAAAGTCTCTATAAGGAGCTCCATACAGCTTAATTTTTCAACTTTCTGCTTAGTATGCACTGTGAAAGCAGTAAGCTCAATAAAATCAGACTCCTCGCTGAAAATGAGATCTAGGGCATGACATAACCGTGCAAAAAGAAACTGCACTGAAATAAATAGAAACCCTTGTGCAATGAGGAAGAGTCAAAGAAAGAAAATGTTGCAGACAGAATGAAATGTAAAATAATTAAATGCTCATACTAAACTACATAACTTAGAAACAATCTTATCAGAAAATGTATTTTTATACCCTAGTAAATTCATGACAGGAATAAACCATAGGCCAAATAAACCACACAGCCATTACTGTTGAGCTTAGTTGCATTTTATGTGATACTCAACAACAGGTTTCATTTAGTATATGAACCCATCATATAGAACATGAGACACACAAATGGCACTGCTGTCTTACCTCACTGCGAGAGGTTTGTCCACTTGTATTCCAAACAATTAGATCATTCTGCATGGTTGGAAAGGAGGAAAAAAACATTTCAGCAACCGTATTAGGGATGCATCACAACAAGGTATTTTATTCATGATACACTTTTTTTTTTTTTCACTGCAACAATTAATTATCACAAATAATAAACACCTTTACAGCTAGTTGAACATTATTTTAAAAACTCATGTGGATATTATTTGCACATATTTGTCATTCATAGTATCAATCTTAAGTAATCATAACTGCATGTATAAGGTTTTAATGTTTGTTGATTCAAATGCAGTATCCAATTTAATTTCACAGATTCAGTGATTAAATTATCACCAAGAATTTAATACACAAATATAATTTTTAGAATAAATTTCAAGAGAAGCATTCTGCAAGCAATCCATTTTATAATAACAATAAGACATACCTTCTTAGCACTTCTGCTATAGTTAATTGGAAACGTGTAAGTCATTAATAAGTATGAAATACATTCTTTAATTCTGCATCAATAATAACTCAGTAGAAACAAAGCTGGCATAAGTAAAACCAAATTATAATTAAATTAAAAATGATTTCCTAAGAGCCATTTTTTAAAACTGATAAGAAATGTAAGCAAAAAGAAAAGACAACGCGTGGTTCCAACCGTCACAGAGCTTTCCAAAAGTAGGCAAGATAAGAAGGAAGATTATATACCCATCTTGCTTCGTGACCTTTCTTGACTACTTTTCAAGCTTAAAGAAAAAAAAAACAACAGCTTTGAGCACTGTGGTGCACAGGGACTATGTTCTTGTGATAGAACTGCTAGTTATGCTTATACTGCAGGTCTAATCTCTCTCGTAGCACGTAAGCGACTACTCAGAATTTTAAACTTAAGCTAAATTGAATTTATTTAGTAACACAAATGCTTACTGCACTACACAGAGTGTACCACAGTTAGAAACTTGCTCTTGCAAGATGTGTTCCCATTTCATGGAGTATGCCTAACTGCTTTCACCTGCATCACAGCCCCAGATGGGCTCTTAAGAGGCATTTAGGAAGATTTATTTCTACTTTTAAAATGTTCTTAAAAGTGAAATCAGAAGTGTCATTGTTAAACGGGTTCATCAAAACACAGAGACCTCAGAAATTTTGACAACCAATTACTCTTATCTGTTAATCTCAGCAATGTGGCAAGAACTGCTCCAAATAAAGTGTGGTACCCTCAATGCATCACAATGTAAGAAAAGAGATGAACCAGCTCTTTTTTTTTTTTTTAATTTGATGCTTTAAAGAAAAAAAAAGACAGACAAATTATGACTAACGAAGTCACAAGGATATTATAGTAACATTCTATGGTAATGATGTTTATACACAAGAATACTTCAAAATAATCAAGATAAACCAGATTAAATCTATGTCTGGATAAGACAGACCATATTAAAGATACTATTGATATAGACAGAACCTTAGGCAATTTTGTTCTCACAGTATTCTTACAAGAGCAGTCACAAAAATCTCTCTACAAACAAGTTCTGAAGTAATAACATAGGTGACAAATATTTAAATTAGTTTTTTCATAGTTCTTTATTTTTGGATCATTGCAACATACACAAAACTTAAAATATTTTTGACGTTTTAAAACTATCATTGTAACCTATACTCAGTCTATTTGTAATCTTAAACACAGTAAAAATATTGCTATTAACAAAATCTAGCAGCTTATGTAACTAGAAGATTATCTGGGGTGAGCAGGAAGAGGAATCAAATGTTGCATTTTATTGAAGATCTAACTTTGAGGTGACTTATTTTTTCTAGGGGAATGCAACCACTGCAGCAACTGTAGTTTTTATTGGAAGAAAAGACTTACAATGTCATTAGATCAATTTCTTTTCCCGATAGATCTTAATCAACTTCTCCTTTACAGCCAAATCTAGAGGCTCAAACAAAAAAAAACCCAAAAAAAACCCCAAAACTAAATCCCAATAGGCCTAAACCCACTGTTACCTTCACACGAAAATTGACAGAATGTAATAATCCATCCCAAACGTTTTAACATTTACTGCATCTAGACACCTCCATACCTGACTCGATGACCATTTTTCACCCTGTTCACAACCTCTCACTTCAGCCTTTGCTTTCTCCATTATCAGCTCCCTCCTCCTCTGAAATTCTAGTTCCTTTTCAGTATTTTCTCTCTGTAAGACACATAGGTTTTTAGACTGTGTATCACTGGAAACAGAACTATACATTTTTCTGTATAACATGATCTCAGAAGTATTTCTTACAAATACTATGATGAAAAGCAAACAAAGAAGTATGTAGATACTATATACTTGCAGGTCCAGTGCTAAGGGGTAGATAATGTAAATCTAAACAAAGTATTTCATGAAGAGTATCAGTTCACCAGTTAGGATACAGATCGAATACTAAGCAGCATATATCACAATGTAGAACTCTAAACCATACCTTTATATACTCTCTGTAACTACAGCAACAGTGCTCTGGGAAAACACTAATATTTAGTTTATTAAATATTCTGGGGTTATCTTTAATGACTGCACTGTTCTCCTGCACTAGAAGGGGGAGATAGGGAGGTGGGATGGTAGACGAGTACGTATAGCTGAGTAATGGCCTGGCATACATGAAAGTTGTACGCAGTGGGGTGATGGGATGACTGACTGATAAATGTTATATATAATACATACACATACAGAAATATTAAAACAATTGAATAAAAACTTTAAGCAATCATTAGTTTTGCCCTTCAGCCTACTATATTTTTCCCTTCCCAACCTGGTAGATTAATGATTGTTAAAATTGCTAGCTTATTTCCTGTGTTTTCCCCTCCAAATATTTTGAAAAAACATAGATGTTAACATACCTGACCAAGGGAAGACATCTCCATCTGCATTTGACCGCTGTGTATAAAGATAAACAAATGCAAGTATATAATTCATTGTGTAGAAACTCGAATACAATGGATCTAAAAAATTGCATTATTTTTTCTAAAAGAGGTAGATAAACACACTTTACTGGAGACTCCTGAAATTCTAAAGCTGTTGCTGGTTCCATGGGATACAGATTCACACCACTGCTCTCAGAAATATCTATGCTTAATCTGCAAGGTTTGAAATAAATATTGCACTGGGGTATAGTTCTGGTAACTATTTTGTTCAGTTTTTAGTTTAAAACAAATGGATATATACTTTTACATGGTTCTAACCCGCTCAGTGTTATCTCTTAACACCTTTTTGAAATGCCTCCTGATGCTTCACTCTCACCAGTTCAGTTAAAGCACCCTTAATGCTTTCCTCGGCAAAATGTCACTGAGCAATGGCTTGTATCAAAACAGAAGGAACTGTTTACTACCAACAACCATGCCATTATCTAGAAGACAGTAGATTTCTGTATCAAACTTCTAGCATCCCCTGTTCCAACAGAAGTCACAGCCCTGGTAAAATATTCAAATTTAATTTACAGTGGATGAAAAGAAAGCAGAGAAACAACAGACAATAATCTGAAAGAAAGCAGTGAATATATGAAATGGAATATAGGGATCCAAAACAAACATCTGATAATACTGAAAAAGGTTGAATGAGGATTTTTTTTTTTGCCTTTGCAGAAGTGAAACATTCACGTGCACACAGGGTACGGAGATGTGAAAATGCAGAATACAAGGGCAACAGTAACCAGACAAGTGTTTTCCAAGTTTAACAGTCACATCCATTAGCAAAAAACCCTTCCAACTGATGTGCTCATCACTTAACTCCAGTCAGTGCATGTCTGGTGCACCAGCATCAACTACTTTTTCAGCCCTTACTGTGGTTTCTCCTCCTAACTCCTAAATGGCCTTCAGTGTAAAGTAAGAATAATTCTGGGAAGAGTTAGTTACTTCACCTACGTTATCCTCACTAGGTGATCAGAGATATGTTGATGCACAAAGGAAACAACATTGGAGAATTTATAAACCTAGAACATACTAGGTATATTAGTTCACAGAAACTACAGGAACTAAAAAGCTTTCCTAATTTGGATCACTTTTTATTAAGCAAAAATACCTGTGATTCAGTAATTTAGTGTATGACTCAAGAATTCAGGTGCTCTCCATATGATTCAAAATAAAGCCAGATATTTATCTCTCTAAAAATACTAACAGCGGTGAATTTCTGTCCTAACAAGTACAAAGGTCTGAAATGGGAAAAAGTGATATCAAAACAGGCATTTAAACTAAAGAACAGTGTAGTCGCAAGAACAAAATGTTATGGTGAACCGGCCGAGGGGGGAAGGAAGGAGAAACAAGGATAATTAAGGTTGGAAATGACAAGGAAGATTCTAATCTTCAGAGAAATGAAGCTGTAAACCACAGATATAATGAAGAAGAATGAGTTAGTTTTGAAATGAACTTAACCCACTTCTGAAGGTGATTACACAAAGAAAGGTATTACCAAGCATCCAGACAGAAATACCTACAATATTCTTGTCAGTCCTTTTCAGTACACCAAGCATTTATTTTCCTTTCAATACTTATTCCTTTGTTTATTCACAAATCCAGAGTCATTCTACCTGACTTTGGCTATTTAAAACAGGCCCCTAAATTAAAAAAAACCTTGCCTTCTACGGGGAAATCTAAACTTTCACTAGCTACCTCTTCCTCCTTCTCCTTTAATTTCAGAGGGAGACGACAGACACTCAATTGCTAATTCAGGCACCTCCTTTATGTGCTCCATTGAACTGGGATGAAGCTGGGCAAGATGACCTCCATTCCCACGAAATACACCAAGCATGAATAAGTAGTCTATAGTCTCCAGAAAATGCGACCACCTTAGACAAAACTTCATAAAGTCACAGTAGTGTACCTGAGACTAATGGTTATAGGGTGTCTCCACCTCTAAAATTAGGTCTAACACATGAAGTCATTCTTAATTTACTAGGAATCTTGTTTAGATATGTGGAGAACACATAAGTTTCCTTCTTACCTAAGTGCCTCCTGAAAAATATCAGTATGCTAATAAAACACTTCATAACTCCATAGACTTCCAATTATCACTTAAAAAATAACTCCAAAGCAATTCACAAAGATTTTAAATACATTACATGAACACATCAGCTACTATAAAGCATACCTGTTGGGATCTTGTAATAAATCTACTGCTTCTCTGAGTTGTTCTATCATTGCTATATCAAGAACTTGTTCTTCTGATAAATTCATTCTATAACAGAAAAGAAAAGCATTCAAAAAAGTACAACAGCAATTGCCAAGGGCAGTCTGAATTTCAGTTCAAGAGCCGCATCTTCCAGCTGGAATGCAAAAATTATAGAAGGGAAAATCAGCACCTGTGCATAGCCTTATGTGCTGAATTTATGGAGTTTCTTCTGATAAAAATCTCTGGCATTTTGTCCTTAAAGCCCTCTAACCTAACACATACACATGCATAAACAAATATAATACACTAAAATTTTTAGTGTTCAATTAGACGGACTGACTTCTAAAATTGAAGATCTGTTTACTAATACTAGATTCATAAACTGCACTCACCACGTGTATTCTTTTAACATAAGTACTGAATACCAGCGTGTTCTCTTTTCAATATTTGTAATACTTCTTGCGGTTTAGAAATGCCAATAAGCCTCTTTCTGAAAGTACCTGTTCTTCTCTTCCTTCATTTTGTTTTTTTTTTTAAATCATCTAGGACTCCACTGTCTGATGAGTGACAACTTCACAGTACACTGTCACGTAAAATCTCATTGTCTTATGCACTCCCCTCAGCAACTGGTGCTCATTGGTTCTGCTCTTGTATTAAGGTGTATGAATAAATGCTTCAGGATTAAAATCATAACAAAAGAATGAAAAGACTAAGGGATTTTTCCTAATAATTTTTTTAAATGTACATTTAGATCCTACAAGTTTTGACAAAATCCTTTTTTACCAATGTCATTAACGTACTAAATACCAAAATATCTAAATAAAAGGCTTGCATTGTTATACGCAAAAATATTACAGCATTATTGATGCACATAGATTAATTAGCTGTAATATAAAATCTACTCTATTTGGCAATAATGCGTAAAACATTAAGTACAACCAAAGTGCAAGGCTCTGCTTCTGTCATGCCTCCAACTCCATAAAACTATTAACTGACCAGGAAATGCCAGTTCTGGTCAATCTAATTAATGGACATGGCTAATTACTTATAAATAAAAAAATACTTACATTTCGTCCGTTTGCCATTGTGCGTCCTCTTCTATTCTCAATAATTCATCACACTCTGCTGCTCTGCTCTGTAAGCACACGAAGTGGTATTGAGAACTGAACTATAAAATTAAGTAGGCAGATAAATTTTGCTTTCTGACTCAGGACTGACCTAATTTGTGTAACAGTTTAGGGTGGCTAGTTGAAGCAATCCAACGCTTCTGCTCTACTTATAACTCTACCCCCTTTTAAGATACTGATTACAAGATCTTCTACTCACTGTTCAGATTTTATTGAGGTCATTAGCCCTTACCCTCCTTCAACAGCAAAAAGAAAGTCAAGCAGTATGAGAATTCTTTATGTCCCAGATTTAACTTATGTCTCTCTGGTGTATGCAAACAATGCTTCAATTAAGCATGACTAACTCTCCTATTATTTGCTCTCTTACCACAGATTTGTTTACAGAGCAAGGAAATTCCAAACATGCAAACAGTAGCAAATACGTACTTCACCCATAATCATTAAAATTGTCAGATAGGAATCTTGTTAAGAGCCATGAATAACTTTTAAAAAAAACACATTAGAACAAAAACTGGTGTAAGAATTCATACCAGTCAGCCAGTTATTTTACATTCAATGCAGGCATAAATTAGAGCTCCTACCTCTAACTATGCAGTGCTACTTATTGGAAAACTTGACACTTTTATGCTTTCATTTGGTGCTTTGCAATTTTATTTTCTGTTTCATCTCAGACAGGCAGGAACACTGAAACAGTTCAGCTGCCAGTAAAGACAGAAGGTCTCTTAGTGGACGTGCATTAGTACTAGAATGGAATGAATAGCAGAAAACAGAGGCTTAGGCTCTTTTGCGTCATGTGTTTGGCACATCAGTCGCATCACCCCGTACCAATACACGCTATCCAACTCTGCCAGATGTGTCACTGAAGAGTGCACCAGCTTCTCTAACACTCCCCAAAGATGGCCCATTTCCCAGCAGAATGAAAAGCCATTCTTTTTTCTTTTTATTCTCCTTAGGTGAATGAAGTACACGATTTTTCCCATAAGAAAGGTACATATCATAAGATGACAAAAATGCAGCACTTATTCTATAAGGTGATTCTCGGTCTCTGAGCATAACTATGTAGATAAGATGAATAAAGCCATATAAATTAGGAATAACATTTGAAAAAACACAAAACCCTTCCAAGCCTCCTCTTTTGCACTTCAAGCTGTACTGATCTTATGCATGGTTTGGTTAACCAGGATTTCAAATCTAGAACACTATTCTAGTACATGGCTAAATATAAAACAAAGAACACAACAGACTCAGAAATCTGCACAAGAATGAAAATGCTCCCAAGTTCAAAATCCTGAGAATAACACGATTTACTACCAGTTCAAGTCACCAGTTGCTGATCCCACAATGTTAAGACAACATCAAAATTAAAAGGAATTAAACTGCTCACTCTGGCAATATTCTTGCACCGAAATTCAATACAGTAACCTCTATTTTACTCAACCAGTGTCCACAACACATTCTTGTGGGTAATGTCATCTTATTATTATAGAGGATATGGCCAACAGAAAAAGAAGTCTTCAAATGGTACACTACTGAAAATCAAGATGATGAAATGAGATGAGGAAAGTAAATACAAAGTACACACGTAATATAACATACAGTCAGCTTCAGATGTGTTTACCCCTTTGTCGGGGTGGATGAAAGTACTCTGTCCCATTTTACCCAGTTCATTCACCTCAAATGTGAGCCCCTGCTCAAAATTGATCATTCATCACTTTAACTATCTAAAAAAAAATTCCTCAAGCTTTTTTTTTTACTAGAAGAGTCACAAAAGAAAAAGCCAGTATAAGATAACCTGTATTGTCCTAAACACCCAGCAACTATAAATAACTTCCTAATAATCAACACTACTGAATTCACATTCATAGTTGTAAATAACAATAAATAACAAGCAACATGTATTTACTATGTAAATAAAATTTTCCATAACTGCATGCCTTCAGTAACTATAAAACGGAGAGAGCTGTCAGGTTTTATTTCCTTTGTTTTTAAATGCTACACCTCTGGCTGCCACCTCAGAGACTCTGCAATTCACTGACGAAAATCAGCAAGAGTTTTGTTGCTAGAAAAAGAAAAAAGGTTGCTCAAATAAAGAGATCATTGGCAAAACCCAAAGTCTGTTTCCAAGAAGCTGAAAGGCGGCATCCTTTCTCTTCCCACTATTAGTTCCCAGAACATTATTTCCTACGAAGGATTAAGATGGAAGTGATATAATGCCTCTTTGCACTCCTTAGGAATCTCAGTAGAAGAAAACCAGTCTAAAAATATCCATTTTACATAATCCTTTCTGGTCTATAAATCAAGTGGAGACATCACATTAACAGGGATGCTACAAAAACCTATTATTTCTCAAATACCTTTGCATTACAAAGGATATAGCAAAAGTATCCAGCAAATAAATTTTCACAGGAAAAAAAACCTCACTAGCTCAAAGTTTCTCTAAAATATTTCAAAAACTCCTCAGTCTACCTGACTACATTTAATTGATAAATTCATAAAGCAGTTCTTGCTATATAATAAAGCAAGTAATGTTCATAAGTTACCACACAACAGAAATCACTAATGATCCATAGTATATTTCTATGGATTCTATTGCAGCTTTCTCAGGTATTTATGTCTAGACATATTCAACTAAATCTAATGCCACAAATAAAAAAAAAATTAGTAAGCAACAATATGAATGGGGGAAAAAGCAACTTAAAAAAAAAAAAAAGCCACAGTAGAACAACTTCTAAAATGTCATTTGACAGCTCCCTGACAAGAAGCCCTATGACAGGAGGATGCCACACGACTCATAAGCAAGCACTCATTAACCATGGCAAAAGTACAAGATTAAAGTTTCTAACAGATAAAGCAACTACCTATGATATTTGTAACCAATAATCCAGAGCACCAGTGTCGAGTAATGAACATCTTAAGGAAACTGAACTGGCACACCCAGACCTTTACACACAAAAAGTCTGATAAGTATAATCTCAAGTTTCTTTTTGTGCATATCCTGTGTTTTCTTAAATACTTCATTATACACACATGTACGTTTTGTTATATACACTATTATTCAAATGCACTTCCCTATCACCTGCAGCATCTACAAAGCTCATAGCAGAGTCAGTATATACTTTCAAAATCCATCAAGAAAGGAAGTTGCCAAGAAGTATGTTCCTACAACAACAGATATTATTTTAGAATTGATATGATTTGTTTTATAGACCTCTCAAATTCACTATAGTTCTAAAACATTCAAGGAAATGTATTTTAATGCTGTAACATTACTTCATAACTTCAGCCACCACAACTAACACTTAAAGTCTTCTTGCATTTTACTTATATAACAAAGGCAAAAATTGCTCAATTCAAAACATAAAGGAAATAGTACAGAACATACTTATCATTTTTCTTAAGGCCTTAAACGTAACTAAAGAACTCTCACATAAAGGAGGTTATAGGTAAAATGACAACATAGATTAATTATACCAACTTCAAACCTACCTGTTTTTTTCTGCTTTCTCTACCTTTTGTGCCAATCAATATCAATTGTAGTCACTTACTAATTAAAGTGTCCACAATTTGTCATTCCTGTTTCCTCTATAATTACAAAAGTCGTGAAGATACTTCTCCCCACTTAAAATTGTCACAAACTTGCCTTAATGTAACTCATAAATTCAGTAGTAAGAGTATCCGATTCGTCAAACTCGCCTCCTGTTTCTCTTGACTTATCATTGACAATCAAGTGAGAAGATCCCTGATGGAAATCCACTAATAATAAAAAAAAAGAGAGAAGAATGATTTTTGGTGCAGCTCAACATTTGTTATTCAACGTAATTTAAGTGTACTAAATCGAAGAAAGCAAACCCAAAGTTTAAAATTCAAAGCATACTGAAAAGCTTGAAACAAGTTAAGACCTTTGCATTTTAACGAGTGATGCCAACGCATTTCAAAGTTGTAATAAGTCAATATCCTGGGCTCATACAGTTGTAGATCAGAAGCACCACAACAGGCATTGACGGAGTCAGTTTTGAACTACATCAACTATGTCTTGCCAGTTGCACCAACTATGTCAATACAGTTGTACAGCTAGAGTGTATTTTAGGACATTCAGGTACCCCAGCCAGTGACTTGCAGTTTAATATGACTTCAGAGTTTTTATGCTATAACAAACACTCAGCAGAACTCAAACCAAAAATTCAGAACCTTCAGAGCTTGAATAAAGCCTATGTCAATCTCTGCCTTAAATATACTACTTCCCAGGGTATGAGGTGGTAATAATTTTCTCCTTTGCTTGAAGCACTCTGATCCTCTAACTTACCCTCTTCAGTGCGCTAGCAAACACCATAAGTAGGATGCAATGCTTTTACTGTTTCACTTGGTATTCTACCAAATTCTCATGATTATCTCACCTGAAGTTCATTTAATCTACTATGTAATGGTGGGGAAAGGCTGATCTATTTATGTGGTTTCCACATGTAACTCATTGAGTTTGTCCTGCCATTTATCATTAATGCGTGCAGACCCTGGAGAAACATTGTTTATCAGTATGAAGATATAATCAAATAAAATTTAGATAAAATTAAAACTTCTTTCAAAATCGGAAGAGATTTAGTTCTTTCAAGGGGAAATGTTGACTTGGAAGAATAAGGCTTTATATATACATTAAGTCCTACTACATAAATGGAGTCTGCCTTTGTACAAGTTTGATGCTTGTTGGGCTGTGAATTTTGCAAACAGAATTTAATCTTATATGTAGAATGAGACAGAATTGTCCTGTATTTAACTTCCATTTTTTCTACATTCCAACCTTTTCTTGAGTTAACATGGTGACCTGAATCTTCCTTTACAACATGATCTTCTTCCATGATGTCTGACATTGGAACGTTGAAGCTGATAGTATCTTCATCAGATGGCTAAGAAGAAATAAGAGAAACGCTTGTTTCAGCTCAAACTAAGACTGATAAAAACTACATATTAAGAAAAGTGTTCACTAAAGAGTGGCAAACTAATATGAGAGAGGATATCAGAGCATCTAACAAGTCCAAATCCTGCTTCTGGGAAGCTGTAATCATTCTGAATACATCCTCACAGGAGGCTTGCCAAGCAGTACAACCTGTATTTTTCTACCTTTCCCACTGCACTAGTCCTCTCCTTGCAGTGACACCACTGCACTGTGCTGGTCTCAGCGTGCCTGCCTGGGGCAGCAGGGGCTCATTGGAACCACCAAAGTCTGCACGAAAACCAAGCCTCGTCCTGAATTTCCCTCCAAGACTGTTCCCCCTGCATTACCATACAGCTTGTTCATTTAATGCCTAAAGCATGCAAGAGAGCTTTATAGGCTGAGGCAGTATCTTTTATTAGATTAACTGGTAAAGCTGGAAAAAAAAGCACAAACTTTCTAGTAGCCTAGCATTCCTTCACTGGTTTAAAAGCTCATCCATTTCTGCAGCTGTATTAGTCTGTACATTAAAACACATCACTTGTATCTACAAGCTTTTGCTGCCTATGACTTTACAGACAGTGGCTACACAAAGAAATGCTGACACATAGTTTGTTTCATTTCCTTTAATATATATTTTTAAGAAAATGGTATTTCCCCATTTATCAGTTCAGCCTATTATAACAGAAGAGCTGCAATGGAATGTGAGATTGTTATATACCATCAGCCAATTCTACAGTCACTAGCTTCCAGCAGATTAATGCTGTTCTCACTACCTTTATACATTTATATCCCATGGAGAAAGTATTTTTTAAGGAGCTTTGCTCTTCAAAAATTCTTCAAAGATATATCTAGCCATTTCTGTTTGCCAAGAATACCCTGGACTTAACACATTTAGGAAACGCGGAGCACCACCAATGTTCCACTTTATGAATAGATCACATTATTAATTCTGTGAATTCACTGGCTGTATTCTTCTGCTTAAAAAGAAAAAAATCAAAAGTATGTTCAAGGGACTTGATAAAGCTTTATCAAAGTTAGGAAGCTTTCTAGTGAATTGTACTAAGATTGCAGTACTTCTTCTGTTAGTCAATTTGTAAAATAAAATTTACATTTTAAAACAAATTTTATTTTAAAATTAAACAAATTAGTATCTCAAATGGAAAACAAACAAACCACACTCCTAAGCACAAAACCACACATTCTAAGCACTAAAGACTTGTTCTTTTATAACCTGAAACAATAACAATCCAACAGCTAGTTAAAAAATGGAGACATGAAAAGTATAAATTCATTCAGACAACTGAGGTTACAGGGATGTTCATTCTCTTTCTTTCAGGCTGTCTCTCATTTGACATTTAAGCACTAAATTTGGTTACTCTAGATCAAAGATTCATGTTTTGTTAATTTTGCAACTATAATTTGAAAATACTACAGTAAAATGCTTCCATAGGCATTATTACAAGTTCTGACTACTAAAACAGGCAAGATTTTTTTTTTTTTTCTCAACAGAGTAACACACAACTTTTAGGAAAGTATTTTTGAGTGTTAGTGTGAAAAAAGCCACAGCCCATTCAGCTTGGAAACGGGAAAATCATTCCTTTAACAGACTACATCTCACTTTCAGGGCCTACAGAATTCTGCAATTGAATTTCCAGGTGTTTCCTCCCAGTATACCATGAAATAGAAACTATCCAAAGCAGCCTGCAATAACACAAAAGTATTGCTCCTTTATAGGCAAAATACTGTATCCCACTTCCTTGAAACAGTTTTAATTTAGCTATCAACAGAAAACAACAGACACAGAAGAATCAAAGTTATCTAACGTTAATTCCAACACAGAATTCAGATGACACATTTTGAAAGAATCTTCATGCATATTCTTGCTAGTAATGAAGTGACACTCTTGTGGGTAATAAAGCAGGGACACCATCTGGGTCTTAACAAGTACCCTCTTGTTCTAATGAATGCTAACTAAGGAAAAAATTAAGACCAAAGGGAGATGAAAAATGAGTTAAAATGCTACACCGTTCCTAAAAGATGAGGTAAAGGACTGCACTACTTTAAAGCAGAATTTGCTGTGATCAACTTTACAGCAACACTGCAAGTTATCTTTCACTTGAAGCACCCAAGACGACTGTAGCTCTAAACAACTGACCCTGTAACAACCCTAACAAGAAGCCAGGCAGAAATATGTAAGCTGTTCAGTTCGTCAAGTACTCCATCCTACATGTAGATACTCAAAGCTAACTAGCAAGCTTCCTAAAAATACAGTAGTACTCAAAACAAGTGATTAATTTAAGTTAGAAATTTTAAGCTACACAAATGCAAAATAGCAGTGTAGTATTTTCTATAAAAGAGCTGAAACTCAATAGCCACCAGCCTTCAAACTAAACTGTAGCTTGGTTTTGTCCAATAAATTCATAAAAACCCTCCAAAACATGTGTCTTCACAATGACTCAGTAATTTAATATTGTATCTAATAATTTAATGTTTACCTAATGTTTTATATGTAGATTTCTGACTGCAATTAACAAAGCATGTGAATTTGTACTCACAACATGCTAATACTTCCTGCATAATTCTCATGTGTAACAGGTACTAAAGGTCTCATCAGAAGGAAAACTAAATGATGAATTTACTACCAAAAGGATAACTGATCTCAGCATCTATTTTCTCCTCAACAATAAAGCAGTAGGCAGGTGGGGATGGAATGAGGAAATAGTTCTCATAAATAAAACTCTAACAGTTCAGTGTTGGTTGTCTTCAAAACATTTTTTTTTTTTGCAGCATACTTATGGCTACCTTTTCATTACAGGAAAAATGATCTGTTTTCTAAAGGCGTTATTTATAGCTAGAGGAAATTCTGGAATAACAGTTTCATTAACAAGCTAACTTGGCTTCAGGAAGTGTAAGAATGGCAAAACAGTTTGTAAACATATTTGAATGGACTACGTGCTCTTACAACCAGAGGGAAACTACTACAAATCTGGCTAGAAATCACACTAATTCTTCTTTACTTCCATCTAGCAAGAAATTTGCCCAAATACTTGGGAAATAGGGTTTTTTTTAAGTGCTTTTGTATTTAAAAGCCCAATCAGTGTTTAAATGAACTAAATTTCAATCTGCTTCTTGGTAACTACAAATTCAGTACCTAAGCTTCATTCAAACCACATTTGTTTGAAAAGCAACAGAATCTCTTGTCCTCAAAGGAGGACAGAAACACTAAAGAATCGGTGTAAAATTATTTTAAGTAGCAAGAAGCTCATTCTTTTACTGTGACCTGAATATTTCCCATTAGGTCAGACGTCAAATCTCATTATTTATACACTCCAGATAACACTGCTGAACTATATTGCAAATTATTTACTTATTTATCATTATTCAGTTCAACTACAACTAGATTCAGTGCTCTGTTCAGGTGAACAGTGTCCCAGTAAAAAGGCCTAGGAAAGTCAGCTCTAATACTTAGGACAACACTAGTCTCAGAAAATCATCCCTTCTCTTTGCTCAGCCAGACAACACAGTCAGAAAAAAATTCTGAAGGCTTATTTCTAGCAATGCCTGACCAACAGGGCACATAAACACACTAAGATCTGCAAAGTTTCTGAAGTTCACACACTACAACAAACTGCTGTAACCACAGCACTGCAGAACATAAAGGGACTGGGCACACCGGACGGTTAATTCCCAAAAGGCGTCATTCAGTCAGAGAGAAAATACATGAGGAGAAGCCAGGTCATTTATTTTGTTGGAAACAGCAGATACGGGTTCCGGTTTGGTCTTCATTCTCTAGTTACGTAAAGTGCCTGAAAACTGTAGTGAATTTTCACTATTGGTAGCTTGACCATGTGCAAGTATCTCACAGCCCTCTCAAGTCTCCTTTTAACGTTGTTCTAGCAACTTATTATCAAGAAATTCACGTCAAGGATGTGGTTGCACAGTTTTGATGGCTAAAAACATATTCACATTGTTACAGAGTTTAAAATATAGCCAGAATATGGGTGCTGGAAGGGGAGCTGGGCAAATATTTCAGGTAACTTACCTCTGTTGCCGACAAACGTTTATCACCATTATCACTACCAACACCTGAATCCGAGTCCTTTTTACTTGGGTAGATGTCATCAATGCTAGATGTGAATTAATAATAAAAAAAAAAAAAAAAAGAAAAAAAAAATCAATAAAAAGCTATCACACCATTCACTGTTAAGAATTCTACCCTGGTTTAACTTAAAGCAAAATTCCAACCAGTCTTAATGGTAGAGAGTGGAATAGCCCTCTATAGGGTTAAAAGTTACAAATTTGCAGTGTGAGGACAATAAAAACAGTAAAATAGGTCAGACAATCCTTAAGCTAACCAGCCTGCTAACAAAAACAACAGAAATCTGCTGTAAAGCTTGCTTTTGTCTACAAACAAGGTAAAAACACTTATTTACTAGCTAAGTAGCACAGAAGTGAAGTCATTCAGCCACCAGACAAACAACTAAACTAGCTGAACTTGAACAGGAGCCAACTGATTTAATTTTACCAGCAATGCATTAAAAATGAACTGATCTCTCCCTGCGAATTGAAGTAATTATTAACACAGAAACCTCCTTTTGGTACGTGAAAATAGATGCTGAAGGCTAGGTTTTTAAGAAAATGACTGTAATAATAGCAATTGCTCTCTCTTCTGGTTTCATTACCTAATATGACCTCTACTCATTTTAAAGTATGCAATTAGAGGCAATACTCTCATTAACTAACTTTTTTTTTAAAATAAGTTTTATTATCCTCACATTTGCAACCCTGAAAGCTGTAATCCCAAATTCAGATTGACACAGTAATTTAAAAATAAACTTTATCAGTTTTCACATAAATAAGGTAACCGATTCATCCTAATCTTAAATCGACTCTTATCAGTAAACACTGAGGATTTTGTGTTGAAACTCCCTATGGAAATCCTAAACAGGTTAAGTTTTTTTTCTTTAGAGTGTGAAGTTGTTCTCTAAAATAAAAATTTGATAATTATTGCTCTGTTCATTACCAACTGGTACCTACTCTGTACTACCCCCTTACCCTAATCTGTATGCTTCTATACTGACCAAAATGTCATACAGAACACCACACCACATTACAATCTATTTCCTTGTATAATAAAAAGAACAAACCAGAAAATCAGCAGGTGCTTTCCAAATGGCAGCCTTACTCTTTATCCTGGATTCTTTCCACCTTTGGCATTTATCTGATAAAAATTCATAAAGGTGTCTCTAAGCATGGATGGAGGAAAGCAATTTACCTGCAACCTTATCTAGATGATTGAAAGGGAGATTCCATAACAAACCTTTCTTTTCCCCCACCAGGGTTTTAGCAACAACATCTCTATTTTTATTCACATATACACTACATTTTTATTAAGTACTTGTCACCAAAGACAAGGCATTAATGTACTTTCACTCAGCGGTTATATTCTACTTCCCACGTAAGCAAAGGAAGAGCTGGCTAATAGCTGGTTTCCTATTGCTATGGAGATTCTCATAGAAAGGAGCTGCTTCCTATCTAGTTCACGTCCTTAAACCACAATACAAAATGACATTTCTTAGGAGTTTGATGCAGAACATTAAAGACGTTTTCATTCATTTTGCTAACAAATTAAAACATTTCACTTTAAAAAAAAAACCATAAAGACTCATGTGATTCTCTTTGCTGGATGGTCAAGCTTCTGTATGAACAATAAAAGCTTAAAACAACTATGTGACAAATACATAACAAGATTTAAATCACAAACCAGAAGAAATTACAACTCATTTAATGTGCTAGACTTACAAGAAAAGTCGAGCACCTAATGATACTACCATGTGAATTATTTCCAATATATTCCAGTAGTCTACTAGTGGATGGTTAGATATAAACCACAGTTCACTTCTAACATGCTGCTAAATTTAATCAGAACTGATTGTTAAAAATATTTTGTTTTAAACTCTCATAGTGGTTTCACCGAAATAAAATGTATTAAAGCAAAACAGATCTCTGTCCAAAAAAATACACTCTAAGTAGGAGCTAAACAAACAAAACTCTAGAATCTAAAGAGATAAATAGATTTATTTCACTTTGTTTGTAAGTATTACATGAAAAAACTACGCGAGATTTGCATACATACCTCTCTTCCACAGGCTGTGGCAAATGCTGTTGTTCTATGGCATTAAGATACAGTGAATCTGCTGTTTTAATCTGACAGGCCTGTACAGCCAGGTATTTGAATATATGCACTTTACCCTTTGTACAAATCTGTTAGACAAGGAAAAAAGTTAGATTTATAACTAGAATGACTTTTTATTCCAAACCTCACTTGGCGTAAAATTCCCTGAAAACCAATTCATACCATCACAATAGGCATCTTGTAAAGGAAAATGGATTTTAATTAATTTCTTTTCTTATATTAGTAAGAACTACTTCAATTATCTAATCACTTATCTATGTGTACATGACCTCAAGATAGTAAGACAAAAAACAAGAATGCATTCTACTTTAAATCCAAATGAGCTTCTCACTCAAAAAGAATTACAATAAAAAACATTGTATGGTCTATTAATAACGGTAAATGGAATATTTTTTTTCCAAATGTATTCAATAATGACATTCAATTAATCAGTCCTTTACACTCTTATTCACACTGGTTTTAGTAGTGCCCAAGCATCGTTATGATGCATTTCACCTACATTTTGTGCTTGCTGAAGCTTCTTCTGTATTTTTTGAGTTCAGGAGCAGCAGCATCACTGGTGATCAACGGCTGTTGATCAAGAGCAACTGTAGCTTTCAGAGACGTAGTTTGAATCTACTCTCTGCTAAGTCAAAACCAACAAATCTGTCCTTAAGCAGCAAGCACAGCTTCCACATATTTATCAGCATAGCCTACAGTTCAGCAGAAGACTTTGATTTCTTTATGTATAACAATCAATTATATAAACTTATACTATAAAGCAAAATAAATTTCAAACGGATTACGTTCTAGACCATCTGCGTATTTTTAAATTTAGTAGTAAATCACTGTATAACTTCTAAGGCTGGGCTCTTATTAACAGAGAGAAAATGTATCCAGGAAGTTTCTCACCTCTCTTTTCCAAAATTATATGCATATTCCCACATTAGGTTTCATACACAGACAGGAATGACAAAAATGAATTCCTGAATGGAAATCCTCTAGACTCATGTTGGCTGAAGTGGTGCATAGACTCATACACAGAAAACAGGTTATTTTCTATGTTTTACTTATATATCAACAACTAATGTCTGTGATGACTAAAGTTCAGAAGCTTGCAACTGCAGAAGATAACATTATATAAGCTGTAATTAGTTGCTGTCCACCAAATATTAAGGCACACTTTAAACTACAGATGTTACTTACTTGTGCTGGTGGAGACTGCAAAGGATTATTCTCAAGCAGTAATACTTGTAATTGCACCATCTTTCTAAAACAAATTGGAATCACAAGCACTTTATTGCAGGAAAAGTCGAACTTTACCAAGGGAAGCTGTACCAGTTCTGAAAATACCAAAAAAGAAAGAAGATGTTGTGTCTGTATTTATTTTTGCCATAAAATAACAAAATATTTCTAAATAAACATTATTCTGCATTCAAGAAAAACACAAACACAGGCAGGAACATGATTAATATTTACTCCACTCAGTACTGGAAAATGAAGAGAGCGTTATTTTAAAATGAATACTTAGAATTTTCACACACACACACACACACACACCCCGCCGAAATTCAGCTGACAGTTTCCATACAGCATTCACAAGTAATTACTTGTGCAACTTTGAAGATGCCTAGAATCATGAAGACAGTACATTCAAAATCCCCACATACTGTTATTTAGTGAGTACCACCAAATATTATATCCTGCAAACTCAAATGGAAGCAATTTGAACACAAATTACTACTTGTTAATCATACTTACTTACATGATTAAAAAAATAATTTCAAAATAGTAATAAAAAGAGTCACCATGAAGTCATTATGATTTTTTGTTTATTTGTTTTTACCTGGGGGTAAAACTTCGAGATAATTTCTTCTGACGTTCAGTTCTTTCAAAGATTTCAGCTGCCCTATCTGCTGTGGCAAAGCTGTGATTTCATTACAGCTGACATCCTACAGCAAAATACCAATAATAAAAATAATCAACTTTTGGTTCCTAAATGTTAAAGAATATAGATGTGAAAGTATGACAATCATCTATGTTCTCTCTTCACAACATAGAACCAGATACATGAGAAAATGTTTACACATTACCTAAAACCCAGAGTGAATTCTTATTTGGAAAAGAAGTTAATTTTGAAAGTTAATTTATTTTCTATAAAAACACTCAAACCCGTTAGCTTAAGATGGTCTACCTTGCTGTTCTTAATTTTTATTCATATCGAGAACTCAGTACCATGGTAATACAACCAAATATGTTTGGATGAAATGTAAAACTTCCAGTGTGTGGATCTGATTTTTTTAAAAAGGTTCTTGCTCGCCTGGAGTGAACTTATAAGCAAAACTTAAAACACCTGAGAGAAAACAACAATAGCATTCTGTAATGATGACCAGGAAATGCCTATACTTCATAGTCACACCAGACCGTAGGCCATAACAAAACAGAACAACTCGTTTGTTATTATACAGATATTCAACACATTATTGCAAAGGTACTTCTTAACTGTCTAACCAGGTTCTAAGTAGGTTTTGATGACTGAATTCAACTGGTTTAATAACCTCAATGAGATGTGAACCCATTCTTACTTCAGCTTTCCAAAATTAGTAACTGCTGTAAGCAACTAGTTTACATGCATCACTATTACTGTAATAAATACTATATTTTAATGCTACTGCTAACAAGACACTGCTACAAATGGGTACTAAAGATCAACTTCTTGGATTAAGTCAGTCTAAAATTAGATACTCTGCACATGCTAGCTATCATTTTTGTTGCCAAAATTGTCTATACTAATGTGAAAACAAAAGGACATTGAAAACTCTGCTTATATCCCAGGCAACCTGTAAATTTTAGTAATGTTGCGATTGTGCTTTCATTTCTGCATTAAGAAAAGGACAGTATTTCATGGTATTAGGGTTAAGTGAGTTAATGCCAAATTTTCCTGAATAGCTAAGAGAATACTTTAGGACATTAGCTCCTACTCTCTTGATTGTTTCAAATGCACTTATGCAGTATCTGGAAGCTCTTAGACTACAAAATTGCTAGAAGCCACTCAGACTTCCAAACCATTTCTTTGAAGACAGTTGCTTTAACACAAGTTAAAAGTATTACATTAATTCTCTACCTTCAAGCCTAAAAACTAGTTAATAAAAAATGATAGTAAAAGCCAAATGTGATCTGGCAGTGCTGCTGTCTATATCAGAGAAGTTTATTCTAAAAGAATATAACTGGTGCCAAAGCTTCTTTTCTGTGTCAAAACACACTCAGGAAATTATTTTAATTTTTAGACAGGGAAATTAAAAATCCCAGTTAATGAGTGCATCTTTTGCCCAAGTTACCATGAAGTATGGTTAATTGCACTGTTCCCAGACCATTTATTTCTAAAGCTTTACTGTCCTATTTTTAATTTACAGAGTTTAAACAACTTAATAATTAGATACTGAATTTTTAGAGCAAGGACTTTATATTTAAAGTCACCTTGTGGCAGAGAAACACTCAACCAAGTGCACTTAAGCACACACATCACAACAAATAAAGGAAAGATAGCATTTTAAAGTGGAGGGGAGAAGAAAACAACCCTGGCAGTGTGTAGCCTCAAAACCAAAGTCCACTTATAACCTTTCAAAATATCCTCAATAAGACTGATTTGTTATGACAGCATGTCAGCATTCACAAGATCAAGAGAGACAGTCCTATCTTTAATCCTAGTTAACACTGCAGCCCAACTTCTTTTTATTACTTTATTTGAACAGTTGTGGAAAACAAAGACCTATTACATTATTTCTAGTTACACTTGATCTTGACTGTTACTAGACTTCATAAGTGTGTACATGACAAGGACAGTGTTGATCCTTCCCATTAATTTGGCACTAATGGAAGCAAATGCCTCTGGTTTTCAAGCTATTAATTTTTGGGGAACTATGCAACCAGCAGTGTGGAACTTCACTTCATGGACATCTCCAGCCAACTGAAGTGCAAACACCTACTCAAGTTCCAAAGGGCTGGTGTTTGCTGACAGTCAGACTTCTTGCATTAATTAATTTTGCTCTCATCATGCCAAGTCTTGCTGTGACAACAGTTTCAAGGTTAGAGAAATACCGGATGTATTTAATTTAACGTTAATTTTGTGATTTTAAACCATTTAAATTCACCATAATATAAACTAAAAAAAAAAAAAAATTCGGCACTCTGGCTCCATGTTAATGTCAGAGAATTCAGTCTTAGTCTACAATATACAGAACAGGAAGATAAAGCTATTCTCTTACATACATTTTCCACACACAAGCTTAACAAAATGTGCAATTAAAATAATTTTAAATTAAGGTACCAAATAACTTTTGCCTTTCAGATTCTCATTTACCAGACAATATATTACAGATGATCTACTGCTTGCAGAAACCATAGTGGCATGGCCAGATTTGAAAACAAAAGGAATATAACCATTTTGTAAATCATTTAGACAGGTGTTCCAGGAAAGGAAGGTTGCATGACGAAAACAGTGAAATAAAATGAAAATTAACAGATAAGACCAGTATAACTAGTAGAATGCAATGTGGAAAACAGGTATTAAGAACAGAGAGAAAAGAAGCAGAAGAGGAGGGTGCTACAGAAGGGGAAAACAGCTTTGAAGAGCCTGATGCCAACACTATGAACCTGATACAGCAAAAAAAGGGAGCCAGCGCAGGCAGTGAGTGTAACTGGTAAAGATGATGAACTCAGATTCTGAGTTTTGAATAAATCAAGGGCAGTTCTGCTGCCTAGAAGGGCCCTGAAGAACATAAAGAAAACTATCTTGAGATACTACCCAACACATTTCAGAAGTTAAACTGATTTTTTAACCTGCATTATAGCATGAGGCATTTCTTAAACACATCTGCAAAGTGAGTTTTACTGTTGGTATTTAACAAGAAACAAAGTCAAAAGAGAAAAATAAAGGAGAGATCAATAACATACCAGTTCCATTAACTGTTTTAGCTGACCTATCTCTTCTGGAAGGGAACCTAGCTTATTGTTACTTGCAATTAAGACTTTTAGAGGAAGACCACACAGGCAAGCTGGCAAAGAAGAAAGCTGATTTCGACTGCAAGAGAACAGAAAAAAAAAAATAGCCATTAAAACCACCAGCGACATTCTACTGCATCCTCGAAGTCTGAAGGGTATAAAGTTCCTTCATTTTCATGGGTCAAATTTTATGTAGTTATATTTTAAATTTTTGAATGGCAATCATTAAGAAAACACTTGCACAGAAAAAATATCTGCATTACAGGTCAAACAGTAGTGTGGAATATACCACACTTAATAATATTGTAACAGGTCTGGCTGTCACCTAGAAGGCAAAAAAAGCTGTTTCCTTTCCTAATGAATACAGGAAAGTCAAATGAGACAGTGTTTTGCAAGTATTTAAACATTCTTATTGTTTTATGTGGCAGTGTAGAGGATGTCTCTTGTTCCAACTGAAAGACAAATAAATAAACTACAGTTAAAACATTGAGGGTGTTTTTTTTTCTAAATTCCTTTAAAGCAGTTATAGCTGAGGATTACTTGGTAATTGTTCTGTGATTCTATTTTATTAACCCAGATAAAAACAGCAAAAAATTCTGGGACCACCATTCATCGCTTTCCAAGACTCATATTAGCCCATTTTATCTCCATATCTTACTTTTTCCTAAAACTAATAAACCAAAATGACTAACATATGCCATTTTATTCTTCACACCACATTTTTGGGGAATTTGGTAGGAAAACTTCAAGGTATTTAGTTTGTTATTCCAGTAACAACTACTCAAGAAGCTAGAACAAGAGATGGCAAAAGCCACGATCCTTTGTAATATCCAGATGATTAAAAATATTAACGTCTTGTGATTTGTGGATCAATTCCCAGAAGAAACTTTAAGCTCAACAAAATAACATATTAACTACTGTCTTTCCTAGAATATTTGAAGGTTTTCTTGAAATACAATTTTTTTTTCTTTTTTAAGGGTATTAACCCATAGGAAAGTCACCATCCCTGGAGGTCTTTAAAAGACAGGTGGATGAGGTGCTGAGGGGCATGGTTTAGTGGTTGATAGGAATGGTTGGACTCAATGATGCTGTGAGTCTTTTCCAACCTAGTGATTCTGTGACTCTGATTCTGCGAAAACAATGAATAGTAACTTAAAGCGGCACCCCAGTAAGAACTATTTTAATTCCTACTAAAGCTTCCGCACGACTGTTAAGGCTCCAGAGAAGATACGTGCACAACTGAACTCTGAAAACAGAAGGCAAAAATTATTCTGTGTAATTTCAGCTAGAGTTCCTCCAGAAGTCTCAGAACATTTCTTCTTCCAATGCCAATCTGCCCCAAAGCTGCATACAGAGATGTATCTTCATGCTCCACACAACAGTCTGAAAACATTTTACGCAGCAAACTATCATCATATCTCTGTTTTACAGGCTGGAAGGCATACAAGTATTGAATAATAAACCCAAGGATATTTAAAAAAAAAAGAGAAATCCAACTACTAAAAAGAAGTAGTTGAAAAAAGAATCTATGCTTACTGCGGAGTCAGGATTCTCAATTCTGTTCTTTACAGAAGACCAAAACACAATTTATTCTAAAATGTAAGTAGAAATTATTTTTTAAGTTCCAACGGACTCAAACTGAGGAAGCCTAGAATCTAGAAAAGTTACACCATGGAGCAGATCAGAAAGACAAAAAAAAAAAAAAAGTAAGTAAAATTAACTTTCATGTTTTACAGAACTTGGAAGCAACCCAATACGAGATAAGAAATAGCACATAACCAGGGCAAATAAGTAATAAATCATCATTACTTTAAAAGGAATTTCTTTAAATAACACATGAACAGCATCCATCAAGGCCCAAAGACTATGTATAGCTCTTGGCATTAGTTTCTAATTCTATTTAACGTATGGGCTCTGCTGGTAACAGGCAGCAAAGCACGCATTTTAAATCTATATTATTTTTCTTGCCAAGAAGCAACATGGTTATAAAGTCTAGGATATACTCCCTTTTTCTACAGACTGCTTATTGCATTCAACTAACAAGGGGAAGGGCACATTCAAGTGAAGATTTTAAACTGAGGGAAATCATCTTACTCAGTAAAACTTGAAAAATTACTTCTTATTTTGCCTAATTAACTGTGGTGTGTGACATGAACGCTGTAACTTCTGGTCTTGTGATGATTCATTCACACAAATTTCAACACTACACCAAGTTCCAAAAGGACTAGTTCACTAACTTGAGATCTAACAGAGTTCATTCTAATTCCTCAATTTAATAATACATTTTACATAAACTTAAAAATGATTACATCTTAATTTCTTTATGTCTTTCTAACAAACACTACTTCAAAACTTGAAGTCCTATTCCTTACATGTGTGCAGATACTCAGGACATACTATCTGTGTGTCTATTTATCCACTTCTAGAGCCAAAACGTGTTCCACAGAGGCTAAAAAACTGTAGCAAGTAACAATACAGAAAGGCTTGAGAAGCATCCTCAGCATTTACGAAACTGAGGATTGAGCCTTCACATCTTGAAATTAAAAGCCTGAGGGCTACTTTGCCCCTGCTCAAACTTCATTCTTACAAAAAAAACCAGATTATTTATCGTCACTGATAGTTTTTACACACTTGGCTGCAAAGAAAGTTCCACAAGCCTGTCTCAACTGTAAAACTGCCAACATGTACTCTCTCAAAAGCAAATACGCATTCACCTGCGCTTTAATCAGAGGCAGTTCTCTATACCAATTAGTATTCACACGCACTTTTCACTAAAAAGAAAAAAATTGCCTAATTTCTTTGTCCCTTCCTTCTAAAAAAGGCCGTAACTAAACTTCTTGCATAATGAAGATACTAGTGATGACTTATCATGCCTTTCCTCTCCATTCCCCACGAAAAACCATATATTAATCCTCTCTATCCCTCCATCTTTTTAACTCCAAGAAGTATGTCAAGTTTCACAACATTTATCATCAGATAAATTGTGTGTGTTGACAAGCTTATCATTCTGAACTTGCTAGAAGAATAAGGGAAAGAAAGGGATTAATATTACATGGTTTTTAAATAAATAATTGGTTTTACATTTTGGCCTTTATAGGCCTTCGTACAGAGCTGTATCTACAGCAAATGAGGTTTTGCATTATTGCTTCCAATAAAATAAAAAGCGTAGTCAGTTGTTCCAGAAACACAAAAAGTGCAGACAAATAAAAGCTTTATACATTTGCAAATAAACAAAAAATGTGGCAAAGTTAAACTTACCTCAAATTTAAGTAAGTTAGCATTTGCAAGTTTACTATGGCATCTGGTATAATTTTAATACAATTGTGGTACAGATTCAGTGTTTCCAGTGACACAAAATGGCACAATTCTGTAGGAACTTCAGTTAATCTATTCTTGGATAAATCTGTGAAGAGAAAAACAGGAAGTACATTTTTTGAATCATCAGAAAGATATACTGTGAAAAGCTATGCTTCTTTAAATAAATAAATAAATGTAATCCTACAATGAGACAGCAAATTAAGCCAATGTTTTTATTATGCAAAATAAAACTAGTGCTAACCTTTACAATCTTGAAATGGAGCAGACAATGTATAAAAGAGCAAACACTCAATTACAACGTATTCAGTCTAATAAAAGGTAATTATTGCCAGGATTCGATATGCTAAGGAAATACTTGCAAACAAAACCGAGTTTAGATTCCAAAGCTCAAATACTATATCCAAAGATTCAGCTGATAAACTGCTAGACATCTGCAAATAATGGTATTGTTTTGGAAAAAAAAAATAATCCAGGACTAGGTTTGGTTTTGGTTTTTTTTAATTAAAGTTCTTCAGTAAACTCCTCAAACTGACTTGCATTTTCTAGATCTCAATCGATTATTAAAGAAAGTTACCTACAAAACTGGTGAAGACCTCCAGGAATGGATTTGACGTAAGCACATACAAGACAACAACAGATTCCAGGCCCCCGGTTGAGTGCTTGTTCCCACAGAACAAAAGCTTTTGATTTTTGACCAGTTATTAATTCTTTATTTCTTATTGCAAGCACACAGACAGAAAGGAAAATCAGTAGGAAGAAATGCTATTGAGCTTTGTGCCTTAACTACCACAACAGAAAAAAAATGAGGTATCATGATACTGATGTAAGCTTGAATCATGAAAGTAATGCATGCCAGCACTCAACTGAATTAATTGAGTTCAAAGAAATATTCTAATAATATTACAGAACAAGTATCTCTCATCATCATAAGTCATACAAATGCTACCAAACCTGAGGAATGGTCACCTGTTTTAAGTGGAAGGAAACGGAGTATACCAAGGCAAAAAGTGAAATGTATGATGGGAAGGATACAAGTGAAAACAGAACTTAACAATCTCCTCCTTTCTTCACTGCTGCTATTTTAAGCCTCCTCCCTGATCCTTCAAAGCTTATTTTGAATGCTACTTTCTTAAACTACATAAAGGGAAAAGCAGCCAAAGTAGAGCACATAACATTTCCAGTGCGCTGATAATTTGACTCCTCTCTTTAGGGCCATAAAACAACATTCTGCTTTTGTGAACAGGCAGAAGCCTGACAATCTTTTTACATCCCTTTCACTTCCAGATTCATCACGTTGCTGTGTAGAGGCACAGCTTGAGTTCAAAACTATCATCAGTAGGAAGGTTTCATCATTTTTATTTTTGTTCCCATCTCCTGCAACCGAGAGCTGAAATTCAGTGCACTCTTTTCCCCTTGTCAGCTCCCACTTTGCTTCACCTCATTGCTTCCAACAGGAAGGTGGTTTCATTATTCCACCCTCTAAAACGAACAGCAGCAACAGCCTAGGAGTGCAGCAACTGAGAGAAGCCCTGCTGACCCAAAGGGCAATATGGTAGAACTGAGCACCTCAACCAAACTGATTCACTTCTAGGCTACTATACAACAGCAACGCTTAAAGAGCTCAGCTTTCTCTTACAAGGCTTTGATGGCAGATAGATGCAGCATTACCTCAGCTTCCCCTTTCTTTCACTCCTGCCATCAAACTAAAAGTACTCTATTGGAGTGAATGCTATGGTTGTTTCAAAGTGGGAGAAAGCTCTGCAATGTTCCTCTATTTTAGTGCTATAATCCTCATGTGTTTTCTGTTTATCATGAGAGCACTTATTTACTAACATGGCATTCAAAAAAAAAAAAAAAAAACAAAACAAACTATCACTGGTTCCCTCTCCCACTGTCCCACTGCCTTCCCAGCTCTGTTATTATCAGGTAATAACAAAGGGCTGCTATGCTGTAATGACCTGCACGGACTGGATGGTGCATGGAGAGCAACACCTTACAGGCCTTATGAGGAACAGCTGAGAGAGCTGGGGTTGTTTAGCCTGGAGAAGAGGAGGCTGAGGGGAGACCTCATTGCTCTCTATAACTACCTGAAAGGAGGTTGTAGAGAGGAGGGAGCTGGCCTCTTCTCCCAAGTGACAAGGGACAGGACAAGAGGGAATGGCCTCAAGCTCCGCCAGGGGAGATTTAGGCTGGACATTAGGAAAAAATTTTTCACAGAAAGGGTCACTGGGCACTGGAACAGGCTGCCCAGGGAGGTGGTTGAGTCACCTTCCCTGGAGGTGTTTAAGGCACGGGTGGACGAGGTGCTAAGGGGCATGGTTTAGTGTTTGATAGGAATGGTTGGACTCGATGATCCAGTGGGTCTCTTCCAGCCTGGTTATTCTACGATTCCATGATCCTTCACCTGACCCTTCAAGCGATACATGAACCAAAAACTCAGAACACACAAACATTACTTGTTCTCAAGCTACTAAAGCTGCACCCTTGTCAACCTAATTCCGTTTTCATGCCCATTCTCATTTACCTTCACATGGAATAACAAGGGCCACAGTGTTTGATTCACCCTTGAAAAGTTCTAGTACCTCATAAAAGTGGAGCTGCAACTAGATTGATCCTGCTCCTGTAACAGATGTTACCATGACAGTAAAACATAGGTTTGATTTTTTATTACTCTCCCATGTTATCAAGGGCTTTAACTCTGTTAATCTGCAGGAAGACAAACCAAAAAGGCCACAGATGACAGATTGCTTCCTGTCATCCTGTTATAGGACACTCTACACACACAAATAAATTCAAGAATTAATTTACAAAGGAAGTAAATTATTTGTTATTGTCTAGTTATCACAGTTTATGATCATTTCAACACTTACCTACTGATGCGTCCTAAATAATTATAAAAAAAAAACCTATTTATAGCATAAGGCAGATGAATACACACATTTCATTTAATACCACTGTAACATAACTTAATAGAAAAAGTAGAAGGCTGTCACTGTAATTCACTGATAATTAACACCAAATCTGAATGTCTTTGAGAAAGAGCACTGGGATGCTATCTGAGATACAGAATGCTCATCATATTTTCTAACTAGTGGCAATAATTTTTGCCCAAACCAGATTTTCCTGATCAAACAGAAGCAAAAGAAGAGAGATTGCTTTTAATCAATCCTAGAGTGAATGTGAGCCTCTGAACGTGACACAACTGTGAAGAAAGCCCAGAAGCTTTCAGATGTCTCTGAAAATTCCATACAGAAAAGCACAGGTCTTCAGAAATGAAAGGGAGAACAGTCTGCATCTTTATTTTATACTGCATCTTAAAAGCATATATATATACACGTACAGAAACCACTGAAGTTTACATAATTATTTTTATACTACTTCATAGAAAGGTATGTTTGCCTCAAGTTACTGCACCTTACAACTGATTCGCATATACCTCAGGTTTACTTTGATATTTAAGTTCTAGAATAAAATACAAAGGTTAAGCCTTAATAAAATTCCAGAACCCTCTGAAAACACCGAGAAAAATTGTACACAGGTATCTTGTTCCTGTCACAATTCATAAACTTTGTGAAAAAGTACTTTGAAAAGGCTTTCTTGGGTTTATTATTTAGGGAAAAAGAAGAATATAGACACTAAAGTTTGAAATAGTTTCTGAAAACATGTTTTAAATACAGAAACAATGAGTTGGCAAACCTTTTTTTTTCTTAGTGTAATTTTTGAACTGTACACTTCCCAAACCTATAAGGTACACAACCCCCTTGCTTCATGAACCTAAAGACTATTGCTTCAGGTTACTTACTAATAATGAAGTTACTGTACCGACAAGCTTTTACTACATAAATGGAAACGGAGAGAGATGAAATTTGCTGATGTCTAATGTAATTTTGATTAATTTGCTTACACTATCTAACACAAAGGAAATCTAGCAAGATAATGAATCCAGATGGCAGAAAAACATTGCACGGCCACCAAGACAGTATAGGCAGTTTTCACCCGGGGTGACTACCTCCTGTAACTTCCATTAGGAAAGAGATGGCACAAATATTAACAAATGGAAGGGGGAGGAGGGGCCACATATGTGCTTGAGCAAGCTTTTTGGTTTAAATTAAATACACCATTCATTAATATTTGTGACATCAAGACATTTTCAAACTACATCTGGCTTCATCTCTTCTTGCCAAGAACAAGTTCATTAAAACGCCAAAATAAAGTAACAGAACACAAAAAGAAAATGAGCAAGCCACTTTAGAAAAATATCAGATGGAATCTTGATCTTTAGAAGAGTCAGCAGAATTCTGGCACAACGACATGGCTTTTGTATGAGAAATGTTACTAAGTTGGATGCGAGACAGGAACTTCACAGAATAAGCACTTCCTTAGCTGGGAGCAAACAATAAAAAGCAAGGAGTTTAGACTGATAAATAAGCATTTAACAAAACTCCAGCCTTGTTTGGTGACTGGCACGCTGCATGGTCAGGGTCCACACTGCCATCACACCAATGATAACTGAACTCATCCATGGGGCAAAACCTTTCAATCCCTGTCGCTTTGAATATGCCCACCACAATGAAGCACCAGTGCTGATGGGGACCTTCTTTACAACTTCACACTTCACAGGAAAATTATCAGCTGCCACTATACATACACGCATGGTATAAAACACTGCTACTGCAGAAACCAAAATGGCATTGTCAAAATAAAGAGAGTAATCCATATAGTTACATTTCCTTCAGTACGGTTTCCACAGTGCTCCAATCCTCCTACCTTCCAGTTAGCAACAAATGATTAAATACCAGTTATTAATACGTTATTAAATAAAAATTGAATACTATTCATGGGAGAGCTAAACAATTTAAGCATTTAGGTCAGAACAGTAATTCAATAAATAAACATGCATATGCACTACTACATCACAAATCTTAGCCAAGAATTTTATTGAAAGCAGTATTATCAAAAAGCAGTCATTTTAAATTCTCAGATTATAGAAAACGTGACTATAAATTTATACATCTAACAGAAACCTACAATAGGCAAAAGCTGAAATTTATGCAAGTAAGCATCCATCCACCATTGAGCAGGAATTTTTTGAGAAAGAGAGAGAGAAATTGAAACAATATCTGTATTTTAAGTTCTTCAGCAGGCAGAAGAATAAATAACACATATCGGTATTTTAAAAGAAGTTCTGAAATCAAGAAACTGCAAGGTAAAAAAGCCACCCAAACAACCTTCACTCCCACCCATTAAACTCCTACTTTTGTACTTTTCAGCACTTACTGAATAAAAGACAGGAATGATTTTGAAAAACGTATTTGCATTTGTACTAAGGTAACACTCAAGGTATTCAAATGAAACATCTGAACTGGATTTGACAAAACTCAAGCAAATTACTAAAAGGACCTAAAAATATAGTAAGTTCAACCCTAATTTCATGAGAAAACTGTGCAAAAAAAGAATGCTGGAAAAGACATCTAGAAGTCTGTATATGACAGGTAACAACTCTATGGAGCTTCAACTTTTATACTCTAAGTTAGCCATATTTGTAGCCTTTTAGGAAGCCTCTATTTCCATACTAGCTACCCATATATTCATTGATAAGTGAAACCATAAACCAATGGCACTGTATCTCAGACAACTTTTGAAATACATACTTAAATGTAGTCCAGACCTCCAACAACAACATCTCCCACTCATGCTTGCCTTGGCAAAGGAGGCAAGTGATCTGTTATTGAGCTTATCAGAATCAAAGTCAATGCTCTGTAATGAAGCACTTGCTTCATTCTAGCTTTCCTCACCAAATTACAGGAAAATGTATTATCCCACAGACAAATGCTATGCATTAGTCATGAAACCACTGTAATGCAACTATACAATGCTATATACTTCTAAGACATGCACTATTACAGTAGCACACCCTGTCTCAACTGCTTGCCAGCATCAATGAATCCTGGTTGTACAGCCACCTTTTACTGCGGTCAGCAATTTCTAATGACAGTGATACTACACTGAAAAAAAAGAGGGCACAAAGACTTCCACTCACTCTGGAGTCTAATGCATTCCGGTTTGTTCATGATAATAAGGCACGGGTGGACGAGGTGCTGAGGGATATGCTTTAGTGTTTGATAGGAACGGTTGGACTCGATGATCCGGTGGGTCTCTTCCAACCTGGTTATTCTGTGATTCTGTGATTATGCCATAAAGAATGCATGGCATTTCTTCACCAATAAATATTTCTATTTAAGCTCTTCAGAAGGCAGAAGGACAAATAACAGAAGACAAAGAATGTCCAATATAGTAAAAACAATTCTGCTTCCATATCAAAAAAATATATAGTACCCCATGGACTATATATTAGTTATTACTATATATTATATTTATGGACTAAAATATATAGTACCCCATGGGTTTTTCATTCTGAAACTACAGCTTGTAACAGGCTGAGAAAGTAGCTCCTGTGCCAACTCCTGAGAAAGTAATCAGTACTGATGCACTAACATACAACAATAACATTTGGACTGTGATTAACACAGAATCTACATGTACAACTGCTGACTCAAAACACATAAGTGCATCTGTCCCAGACAACTGGACATAAGAATGCAGAGACATTTACAAAAAAATATTTTGAACAGATTATAGAGTAACTCTGCTGTTTCACACACATTCCCTATGCACTACTTTTTGGAGAACTGTTAGCAAATTTATTTTTCACCTGTCTCCTATTATTAAGAATTATCATTGAAAGTTTCCACCTGAAAGTCACAAATTAAGATTGCACTACAGTTGTAGCAAATTTCATCTACAACACAACACTGCTTTCTGTATCACTGATGGTCAGAATTAATTCAATTTATTACTCGTCAAAGAAACAATTCTGGTGAATATGTATGATTACTATGCCAGTTATCAGAGGGGACCTAAGTCGGGGTTTTAGAGGGAGAAAAAAATTCATGACTGAAGAAAACCAACGCTAGGAGGAAGCACCTCGTACATTCTAGCAAGCAGTGTCACCACTAGAGGGGGTCCTAATCTCACAGACTTGACCAATACACTCCATGTTTCTCAACATACTCCTTTCCTTTTGAGTCCATCCATAGCGTATGAAAAGGAAAGAAATGAGAAGGCACAACTAACAACTCTCTCCTCCAGCACTCCTATTAACCTACTGCCCACCACGGTTTACAAAATACAACAAACGAGGCTACTCACTTGCAACCACAACTGGAGGAAACAAATTCATAAACTTATTTTTTCTGAGGTCAAGCCCTTATAAAAAAGTACTCTATTCCAAAATATTCACGCTCAAGTGTGTTTCCCCAGCCTTCCCTCAGGTGATGTAAGAATCTGAGGTATCCTTGAGTTCTCTGTAGTTATAGCATCATTTGTCCCATTTCAAACAAAAGTGGCAATAAAAGCTAGAAGATTCATTTGACAAACACCCTGCCTACAAACTGACTTCTCCCCAACGACCCTCATCTACCATTCTCATTTATTTCATCCATCACTTTGTTATGGAATACATAGCTTGCTTTTCCACAGTGCCCTGTAACTTCCCAATAAAGCACGGCCAATGGTAAGAAACAGGTATCTTACATTTCTTCTTGGGCAACGTGCTAACCAGCCTGAAGCCATAGAACAGTATAAGCTACCTCTCCCAGACACCAAAACCTGAGGCAAACATCACTTCAAGGTCTTCTGCTTCCTCTGGGTGGAAGCAAAAAGGTAGAAATAACTTTGTAAATGAAAACATATTGTCCTGGTTAGTTCCATGGGACGCTTCAATTCCAAAGAAACAAAGGAAATTTCCCAGCAAGAAACATACTCGAAACAATATCACAAGCCTGGAAGAATAGAAGAAGTTAATACAGCAATCTGCCTCCTTGCTGCATCTGCCCTCAGGTGCCAAAATAAAACATCTAAATTTCTCCATTATGTTCCATTTCTTCCACTTAGAGTTTAAGAAGGACAGATAAAATCATTCATGAGGGTGCTCTGTTTACATACTGAAGCTGAACCTCAAGTGAAAATGCATGAGATTCCCTAAAAACATACTCTGAAACAACTGTATTTTTCATACAGATCTCCATGTAGGTACAAAAAGATCTAGGACTGGGGTGGACCAGGTGCCCACTCAGCTGCTCTATCACTTCTCCTCCTCCTCAGGACACAAGGAGAAAGCACAATGAAAAAGCTCATGGGTCAAGGTATGGGCAGGGACATCACTCACCAACTACTGTCACAGGTAACACAGACTGGACTGAGGAAAATTTGTTACCAATCAATAATACAGTAGAATAGTGAGAAATAACAAAAAACCTCCCTCCATTCACCCCCCTTCCCAGGCTTAACTTCACTCATGACTCTCCCACTTCCTCCGGCAGTGGTGTAGGAGGATGGGGAATGGGAGTTGTGGTCAGTCCATAAACACATAATCTCTGCCACTCCTTCCTCCTCACACTCTTCCCCTGCTCCAGCACGGGTTCCTCCCATAGGTTACAGTCCTCTGTGGGCTGCAGTTATTCAAGAACCACTCTGGCCTGGGTTCTGTATACAGGGTACAGTCCTTCAGGACTGGACTGCTCCAGCGTGGGTCCCCCCACAGGGTCATAAATTGTGCCAGAAAACCTGCTCCAGCATGGGGTCGTCTCAACAGGCCACAGGTCCTGCCAAGAACCTGGTCTGTAGCATGAACTTTCCACAGGCTGCAGCTTCCTTCAGTGCACACCCTCCCGCTGCAGAGTGGAGTGCCCCCTCCATGGGCTGCTGGGAAGCGATGGGCTTCACCACGGTATTCTCAATGGGCTGCAGGGAAATCTCTGCTCCAGCACCTAGAATACCTTACCTCTTTCCCTCTCCTCCTACACTGACCCTGGTGTCTGCAGAACTGTTTCTCTCACATTTTTCACATTCCTTTTTCACACAGCTGTCACGTGAGAACACATTTTTTAACCTTTTCTTAACGACATTATTACAGAGACATGACCAGCACTGCTGATGGGTTTAGCTTTGGCCAGCGGCAACTCCAGCTGGAACTGGCTCTGTCTGACATGGGGGCAGCTTTTGTGTTTTCTCACAGCAGCCAAGCTTGCAGCCCCTAATTACCAAAATCCTGCCACATAAACCGAGTACAGGCATCCTAACACTTGTATCACAAAATGGAAAAAAAAAATCACGTAACAAACACCTTCCATTAACAGAATGGCCTTTAATAACATGTGGTTATGAAACCCAGTTCATGGGCCATGAAGCATTCCTCCTTCTCCCACACCTTCTGCTCAAGAGGGAGGATATAAGTAATTAATTTTCACTCCTAAATAAACAACCAAACCTAAGAAAGATCAATGGATTGTCACACTTCAGTATTGCACCACTCAAGCTCAATAAGGCTTAAATATCGCAGGTGTTTTCTCAGAGACAGGAGCAATAAAAAATGTTTGCCAACTCTAAACTTTAAAAACTGTTCATCATTTTCAGCCTTTACAGTAGGCCATAGAGAGCTCTAGAGGAACAAAACCTGAAGAGTTCACATCATACACTACCCAGCTGAACATCTTTACTGCATCAAACTAAATTTCAGTTGCCTGCTTGAACTGTTCATATTGGCACATTAAAGAAAATTTGATAGTGAATATCCACACGTATGAAAGCAAAACCTTTCCTCTGGAAACAGAAACTTAGAAGTACCCTGATGCTGAAAAGTCCTTAAGATTAGATTTAGCCATCACAGATACACTTCAATTATTAGCACAAAATGCTGTGAGATCAGGTAAACTGTGGTCTACAAGGGGACTTCCAGGTACATTCAAGATTCCTCACAGAACTATGACTGGGATTAAGAAATTGTTTTCTGAAAAAAGAACAGTGACCACAGAGTTCACAAAACTCAAAACGAAAGTTAAAAAATGGTGTAAATTTCACAGGTGTGTATATAAACACAGGCACACAATCTTATGTCAGTCAAGCAACTTATCTCCACCTGCTGGAGAACAGGAAAAGATGTGAAACAAAAACACGACTTACATTCTGTCCCAAAGATGGTGGTGGATCCCTGCACGGATGTACTTGGCTGTCCATTACAAATCTCACCTCCTTTCTTAAAGCTGCCTACTTTCAAAAACAACACCTTCCACTTCCAGAGGGGAGGAATTCCACACATGCGCTCAAACAGCAGGACCCAATTCTACAACCTTTTCCAGTCTACAGGCAATACTACTAAAGGAACAAGCTGAATGCAGTGTCAAAGTTTGTTTTTCACTTCATTCTTTATTTCAATGGCTATTATTTTTCTTCAGGATGTGAACAGAGGACACTATATGCATTATAATAATAATGCTATGCATTATCTACCTCAGTGACCTGCTCAAAGACAAGTTACCTCACATTCATCATCTGGTAGAGGTAGCACAAAGAACAGTTACAGTGAAGAAGCTCACTTGCCTGCACCCTGAAGATGATTATTTTTCGCACCTGACAGACTAAAAAGCTAATTTGTTTATTTTTAATTCATTCTTATACATGAACTGTCTCATATTCTGTAAGACAATTTGCTATGAACAGGGAAACAAAAGGTTATTCGATCTCTAGTATATTAAAGGCACGTGGGTAAAGACATAGAAAAGCTACCTGATGCTACTTTACAGTGACATGGAAAGCAGGGTATTGCTCATCTAATCACTTCCTTTTCTGTCTCCCTGTCTCCCACACGTGCCAGGATTAATCTGTTATCTACATTCTTCTTCAACTCCCACAAAAACATGTAGGAATTCCAGGTCTCAATCTGCAGGGAGTGCCAAAGCCTCTTACTGTTAATGAACATCAGTAGTGAGAAGAGCTGTGTAAAGTGTGACCAGGTGGCAAATCTACTCATCCTGATGGCAGAGCTATGACTGAAGTAGAAAGGTTAAGGAGCATCAAGGAGTCTGAGAAAGAGACAGATTTGCCCCTCCAGAGGCAGAAACAGCCCCCCAAAAAACCCCAAGATCAAAGAGATCCTGTAATCCTACTCCCACCAGGCTGAAGGCGGTAGCTCTAAGGAAAGGAGTGAATGGAGATAAGTCCACACTCAAGGCAGCAGGTGAACCCTCTCCTTGCCTACCTCAATAACTGATCATGTCAAGATCGGAGGCAGCCTGGGATGCAGTGACTACACACTGGTGGAGTTCTCAGACCCGAGGGATACGAGTCAGGTGAAGAGTAAAGTGAGAACCCTGAATTTTAGGAAAGCAAACTTCCAGCTCTTCAAGGAGTTCATCAATAGGACCCCCTGGGAAACACTGGCACAGGTTGCCTAGAGATGTGGTAGATGCCCCAATCCCTGGAAACACTCAACATCAAGTTGGACAGGGCTCTAAACAACATGATCGAGTTGAAGATGTTCTTACTTATTGCAGGGGCATTGGACTGGATGACCTTTAAGGGCCCCTTCAAAACCAAACTATTCTATGATTCATATACTTCTCCCACAACGGTTCTTGAAGTCAGCACAAAATACTTATAACAGTTTATCACACAAATCTGTTTTGTACCATAAAAGCTGACTTAGACTATTAAGCACATACTTAAGCAACACTACACAGGAGAAACGTGAAAAGAATTATTTCAAATTTTATTTGAAATTGCTATTAAGTTTTAAATAAATGGCTAAGAAATACTTTAGACTTCTAAACTAAACGAGAATCTGAAAATATTACTAGAGACTGAGGTACTAAAAAAGAAAACCCTGCAATAAACAAATGAATTCTGTTGTAATAAATAGGCAAAGATCAGATGGCTACTCCTAGAAAAAGGAAAGAAAAAAATTAAAATACAAAGACTTTCTTGAGCTGAAAGCAAAATAAGCACAGTACATACTGTCTTTATCCTCAAAATACCCAAACAAACGAAAAACCACCTAGCTGGAACCACTGGAGCTATAGACTTGTAAATTTTGTACCAAAATATCTTTCCCATGTAACTGTTTCCATGGCTCTTTAAGTTTAAGACAGTCTTTCTCAACTTTCTTCTGATTTTTCTTTCCTTTGGAATCAAAGAACCTTGCCTTCTTTGCAGAAAACCAAACCAAAACAGAGATGTCATCCAATTTGCTGCTGTCTGCCAGGGAGGAGCTGAGTTTAAAGGATAACACAGGCAACTTTATTTTTGTTTTGAAACTTGTTTTAACAAGTCATAGTTTACAAGAGGATTTTAATCTAACATCTTTATAAGGTGAGAGACATCAGAGACAGACTGCAAAAAAAGATGGGGGGAGTAAAACACACCCTCTAGTTATAAACAATCCAGCACCTGTGACTGGGCAGGGAGAAACCACCTTACCCTTGCCATAACACTCAATGGGGACACAGGAAGGAACAAGTCAACAGGCATTAATGGCACTTGTGGGCCAGTCTCCAACCACAGGTAAACATCAGTGCTGCTGGTATGTTAACAAGTGTACAGCAATGTGCGCTTTGAAGGGACAAAAGAATGTTTCCTTCTGGTTTATTTCCCTCATACCCGGAGGTGGGGAGAATCACTTCACAATCTTTTCATCTCCTTAGCCTTCTGAGCCTGGCCTACAATTCCTGCTTCTGGTGCAGATTCATTTCTAACTTATTTATTTTCCTTTCCAACTGCCTTTCAGGGAGTCTAATTTCCATCTTGTATACTAAATATTACAGTGATATTTTTCTATAACAACCATTTCAGACTGAGTCCTCTTTCTGAAGGAATCCTGTTCTGTTTTTATGTGTATCTTAACTTGCATCTCCCTCACTGCTTAATGGCTAACATGCTCTCAATGAGGTAACGATGGGCTAGCACAGACAGAACAGGTTGCATAAAGGCATGAAAGGTACAAGAAAATTAATTCATTATGCTCTCCTCATCAGTAATTAAAACCAAATGCAAAGAACTACCTACTGTGAGGTCTAATCCTGAACAAGCAACAATAACTCATTTATTCAGGCCCAAATGAGAGACCTACAGGTAAGGAGTCCTGCGAAGGGCAGATGGACAGCCTTATTACTGGAACAGGCTGTCCAGAACCATCAACAGGAGGGTTGAGTCACCATCCCTGGAGGTATTTAGAAGACCGGTAGATGAGGTGCTCAGGGACATGGTTTAGTGGCAGACAGGAACGGTTGGACTCGATGATCTAAGAGGTCTTTTCCAACCTAGCGATTCTATGATTGCATGATTTCCCCTTAGTTATCCTCACCTGATGGGTAGAAGGGAAGCGTAAGCCAGATTTATTAGATCTTTGATTTAAGAAGTCCAGTAACTGCAGTGCACACTATTGTTATATTGAAAAAAAAATTTTACTCATTCTTTCTTCCTCCTGAAAAAAATTCAAGAATGCTTTAATGAAATGGTGTTAAATTACCTTCATCGGAAGAAAAAAAGTCTTTCCTGTACAAGCTTTGGACCTGCTTGAATCAGTGACAAATAAGTTTGACACACATGCCACTGCAATGGAGGTCAGGTTTTGTGAAAAGAGGAATCAAGTCAAAATCTTCAGGACAAGAACTTGGGAGATCTGTGGATCTCCGCAACTGCAACTGTGGCGGCACAAAGCGCAAAAGATTTTATAAAATACTTCGCCTCTTGACTTGGTTTATTTATCCAGCATACAGATTGTTACTGAGATCAACTGGTCATTTTCAACATTTTTTTCTCAGTGGGGTGCTGAACCTGGTTGTTCAGGATGCTGAACCAGCTAAGCTTATACTCCCATTGTTACTGCTCAGTGGTTGAACTTCCACTGATACTGTTAACTCCCAAGTCAGTAATTTTGAGTTAATTCCATTTTGAAGTCACCAACGCACAGACACACTCACTGATTCAATAACTAATATTTTACCAGTAACCTCTAAACATTCTAACTGATATTTTCAAACTGCACCCTCAAGTTCATCATCACACGGGTAAAGTGATCCACTGGTGCTTTAGCTGATTTTGCCACCTTCCTGACAATATTGAAATTAGTCCTATCAGGACTTCAACTCTTACCAAATGCAGTGTCATAACTCAGTATTTGTGTGTCAAATACTTTTAGTCATGCCTAACAGGAAGATGTTATAGAAGGAGAGAACTGTGGTTTTAAGTAAAAAATTGCACAGCATTCTGCATAGATTACAGTTTCTTTTCTGTACAAGAAAAACAACATTCTCATCTAACTCATTCCCAATTCAGCATCTCTTTACTTAAAAAAAAAAAACCAACAAAAAAAAAAACTAAAAAAAAAACCAAACCCCACAAAGCTCACAAGATCCTCTACAATTTTCATTCCGATTTCTTCCAAAACTTGGTGCTCCATGACCGATGCAAACACTCTCAGCTCTCATCCACTCACTTTCTCCTCCTGCCTCTTCAAAAAATTTCAATAGGAAATCCATTCTTTCAGGAAGACTTCTGAAGAGATTCACTACCAAATATACAACTACAAATACATTTTACTTTTTTGGGAAAAAAAGTCTGATTATTCAGAAATTATGAACCATTTCAACCAGCAATTCTTTCTCTGAAGAAACTACATTACCACGTATCCCCATGCGTTTCCTATGCTTACTTAATTAAAGTCTCATCTCTGAAGTGTGTTTATTCAAGATTTACACTGATAGAGAATCAACTCTAACACAGAAAGCTTCTCATGTGGCTCCTGCTGAGCCCTCTGCCAGCACACCTGCAGACAAACTGAAGGTGTAATTTAAAATACTACATTATCACAAAGTTACATATACTGTGCAAGATACTCACAACACTCAACTGTTGTGCTACAAATAATCAGTTGGTTTGTTTTGTCTAGAACAGTGTTTGATCTCACAGAAAGTTATTTCTAACTATCGACCGAGAACAGAAATGTTATGTACCATACTCTTCGAACAAACGGAAACAGTTAAATGGATGATCAAACTTTGTGGAAAGGTTAGCTTATGCTCTTAAATCAAGCACGCAAAGATTTTAAAATGCTAGAATGCCAGCAAGCTTAAGATAAATTCTGTCAAAGTCTGCTATATCATATGAAGTTTATTGCCAGAAACATTTGTAGATAACAAGTTCTCTGATAGCTCTCTCCAATGTCTTACATGCAAGAGGCTTTCTTCTTATTCTGCAGCCCACCTTCTATAACTGTTCACGTGAATAAGGTTAAGGACAAAGAATGCCTTTTAACAGCTCCTCTCCCTGTGGTTTTATTTCCTGGGATATATTAATGACAGCAGTATCTTCTCCCAGTCACTCCTCTGCCATACTAACAAACAAGCAAAATTCTTCCAGCTTCTTTTTGTTACAGTTTTCCCCACCATCCAAATATGCCTTTTCTACACCTGTTTCAGTCTCAAGTCACCTTCCTTGAACACGAATGGAACATAATCCTCCATGGGAGGATTAGATTACACCACAGCCATGCATAACATCATTAAGAATTTCTAGTCCCAACTGAAACACATCTTCTCACGCAACCTCAGGATAAAATCAGATTTGTCATGCTGGCAGCTTGTGACCATCTACACTAGTGCCATATACAGGTTTTCTTCATTTACCAATTACAAGTGATGAGCTCAAAACTTAAACCAGACATTTTGCTTATCGAGTCTTTACACTTTCAGCTGCCTCTCTTCTGGACCATTACTCATAGAGCAACCATGGTTCCAACACTAAGTTTACACTGACTTTTGCCCTAAGTCTCTGTTCTCACCACAATGAAATAAGAATGCCTAAATACCACACAGGGTGAAAAAAAAAATAACACTAGGAAATATTTTGCTCCTGTAACAAAACTTCCCATCTCAGAAATAAGTTACTTACTTCAGTTGAAATTAAAGAAGAAATTGGAGAAACAACAATCACCAAAAAAACTCCACAAGTTTTTACTCACAATTAAACTGTTGAGCAACAGCAAGTTCTAGTACAGGTTCATAACAATGAAGCGTTACACAAGCTTAAGCATATCTGACATTACAACTCCCAATTGTAATTCTAATAATAAAAGCTATGATGCTTTAGTAGATTAAGTCAATAGCCAGACGACCTCTACCAATGGATTATCTGGAAACATGCGCTTCTTGCCATTTGTTACCAAGTTTTATGAGGCCTGCTTTTGTCCAGCATCTGAAGAGAATCTTGTCCATACCCGGTTTCCCCACTAATACAGCAGCTGTATCCTAATCACGAACTCAAAAAACAATTCTTCACATTTTCCACTAGCAAAGCTCTTTTTAGAGGTTAAGTAAACATCTAAAAAGAAGAGCTTATTTGGGCTTATTTTAAGGTTTATTGTAGAGGATAATTAAACAAACCATAAAACCACCATAAAAGCCCTTAATCCAATTATGGACAGATTAAACTTGCTTTATTACAGTATATGGGCACTACACTTGTGTGACAATCTTCTGACCTGAAATGACATCAATCATTTGTCAACAACTCCCAGTTAATGTCAACAACTCGCAGAGGTAAGCAGTAGCACTTCCATTTCACATTGCCTCTTTCCCAATGCAACAGAATTCACCCAAGCAACCTCAACAACTTCCCTCAGAGAGGATTCATTTGTTATACTACTATTTGTTTTGGATGCAAGGTAACTTACAAGTCTGGACACTGCAGCCACGTTCCAAGAACATTATTTATTAACTACATATATAGACTGGATTTATATGCAAATGTTTTTCAAAGAGGGGAACAAATACACCTTCAGAGAGGAAGGGGAGAAAATTAGCCTTTCATTCAGACATGAGCATAGCCTCTTTAGAGGCTGCGACATAGGAATTACGCAATGCGGGCATGCCAGTGGTTCACTGAACAGTACTGACTATAAAGAGGACATTGGTAGGAGCAGAAGGAGGTTGACACAGACCTGGACCAGCAAGCCCTTTGTTGTGCAGTTACAGGACACTGCATAGGGAAGTCCTGCTGCAACCCATGTTTGCGTCACTTAAAGACACAATGTAGGAAAACTGAATAAAAGCACTCAATGAGGGGTGGAAAACCTGTATTTGATGAGCTTCAGTGAACATGTGAATTTCAGCAGCACATACAACACAACACCTAAAAAGAGTTCAGGGCCATGGATCAAGGAATGACTCAACTGGAGTTATTAACAGATCTGTGGGATCATTGCCTTCAACTGAAACAAAGAGAAGGCAAGAATCGGCATTCCGCTGCTTTCCCTTCAGCAAAAGAACATTCAGTGGTTCAATGCATCCAGTGGCCACCAACTCACTTGTCTTTATTTTTTCAAGGACATAAAAAAAAATAGTTGTACTTTTTAATTTGAAAAAAAAAAGGCAAAAGGCTTCAGAGACAATAACAGAGCAGAAGCATTTTCTTCGCTGAATTCAGTTCTACCTCAGATGTGCAATGCACACCAAATACTCTCTTCAATTTCGGTAGGTTTATTAAGAGTCTATCCTTCTATATTGTTTTGTGCTACTGACAGCAAAGGGAAAAATGCAAAGTCACCACTATCCACTTTTCAGGTTTAAAATGCTGAAAGACAATGTCTTAAAGATGAAAATAGTTATTTCCTTCCCACATGTTGCTAATAGAGTGCCCGAGGATCACAGTGCCACCTCTGTCACTTCAGAGGAAACCTGAACAAATTAAGGTTATAACATACAGCAATGTTTTTTAAAAAAGAACTACAAATAAGACTGCATTATTTTAAACATCTATAAAAAGGTTGTTCTAAGGTGGTATTTTTAAATCATTTTAATTATTATACTTTTTCTACAGTAGACATTATCCCAGTCTAACTGCACCCAAACTGCTTTGGTTTTCTTTAAAAGAAAGTAAATTTCAGTTTACATACGACATGACTGTTACAAGAACAGTTTTTCACTGCCTGGAACAAGAAATAAGGGGGAGGAAATCTCAATCCTTGTACACGGTACACAAGCAAAAATGAGTAAAACAGTCTGAGTAAAACACCACTGTCACTACGATACTAACTCTTTAGACTATAATATTCTAACTATTATTATTACACACGTAAAATGATCTCATGAAAACATTCCTGTCGTTTGGCATATGAACATAAAGCAATCGATAAAAAGCATATCACTGAGTTGCCTCAAGTTGCTTCTAGTTGTAGACAAGGGAATTTATTGCCAGCAGGAGTAGTCTACATTTTTTAAATTGTTTCTGCATTCTCTGTATACAGATTGTCAAATTATTTGCATGTGGTAGACTCATGTCATTTCCAGCTGCTCTTTGGTCCTTGCTGTTTTGCACAAACATAAAAAAACCCTTTTGGTATAGCTTATTGAAACCTGGCCACTGAGCAACAGTATCTTCCAAAACCACAACTAAACGTAGAACCTCTCTCCCAGTCATTAAAAGCATAACAAATAAGAAATATTGCCTTTCTTTGACAGCCAAAGCAAACAACTCAGTAGCTTTCTTTCACTGCTCTTCAGCAGCTCTCAGAGCCCAACTCTGACAGGCCTAAAGTCTCTTTTTAAGCCTTTCAAGTTCACAAACTAATTAAGCAGTACTGTAAGATGCCTTCTAAGATTTCTATGAGTCCTTCATATTTTAAGCAAGACAAATACTGTTTTCAAAAGGATTATAATAAAAACCTTGTAACTGATAAACGAACTTCAAGGCCTACAGTTTCTATGCATGACTCCGCATTACAAAAGGCAGGTGGTGAAAGCTTGTCAGATCCTTTCAAAATTTATTTCTAGACATTTTATAAACTTTTTAGATGTTTCTATAAGCTTTTCAGTCTTAAGTACTTCCAAGAAAATCAAGCTGAACAAGGAATTATACCCTTTGCTTTCATATGGGTTGCCAACTTTGACTTTGCAATGTGACTGATCTTACACTGTATTATGAAAATGGTGTTCAAGTAACAAATACTTCTTATAAATCATAAATATAATTTTTCAGTGCCCTAAATATAGTGAGCCACAAAGTTCCCTAACCCCACTGTAATGCTTAGTGACCTGTAATGTTCACTAAAAAGTTAATCAAATCACTATCTAGGTAATACAAACATGAAAAGGATCACACAGACTGACAGGTAATCCATGCAGTACTCAAACTAGGAGTTCCATCAAATTCTAGTGACATGGGGGAAAAATACTCCTGACTTTAGACCCGACTCTAAATTATTCTTCTTTTTCGCATGATATGGATAAACCGCCGGTTACCATCTTTGTAGGACAAGGATGAAGTAAAAAACCATTCTAGTTAGGAATCTACAACACTTCTGACAAGCCACAAAGAAAGCGCCGTGACTTCACATGTTGAGAACTAGAAAAGGCAGCTTCTTAAATTTCGTTTTACTGTCTACAGCATCTGCTCATCCAAATTTCTACACAAATCCTCCACGGTTTACTCTGGCTCAATTCCTTGTCTGCACCCTCTTGACTGAGGTTGTGACCCCCAGAACTATCCCTGCCATAGCAGTTTCCCAAACAGGCCAAGCCAGAGACTTTTGTTCCCTGGGTTTTGCTACCAGCCACCCTAAACGTTATTAGTACAACAAACAAGTTCAACCTGAATTCCCGTACAACTTTTGGCCTATTTTCTACTGACAGAGAATTATCCGTCCTTTCAGTAACGAAAAGAGTATTTCAAGATTTTGCTTTAATGAATTCAAGAGTTAGAAGAATTATTTGCTTTAATTTCTTAACGGGAGTTTTAGGCATGTGTGTTAACTCAAAAAAATTACTGAAGTAATTCGGAGCCCAGTATGTAGGGCTCACAGGATCTATACTTCACACATGCTTTGTAATTACTCTGATACCCTTTTATCATTCAGGGAGACACCAGGGCAAGAGGTCAAGGGACTTTCATTCCAGCCTTGGTCTAAGGAAAATCTGCGTTGTAATATCTACGTGACCGCAGATGCACTCCGTTTTCTATTTCACATCAACATTTTAGTACAACAAGCACAGTGATCGATTCATCTACAGAACAGTTCTCTAATTCACCAGCAACCACCCAAACGTAGAGCAACATAGTCCATTAACATTTTTATAGAACACCAGACTAATCAAAGACTGGAGAGGTTGACTAAAATTTAAATTTAAAAGAAAAAAAAATATTTCAGCCTCCTTTCTTCTAACTTTTATCAGTAAAAATAAAACTTCAGAAACCTGCTATGGCTCCAGAAACAGCTAGATCATAGGCAGATGAAAGTGACTGCCCATATGAACACAAAGTACAATGTTCAGGAGTTTAAATGCCCTCACTTTAGATCACAATCAGTAACTGATACACAAGAAATAAACGAAAACTGTTGTGACAGTTTTCAACTACAAAATTTCAGAAGTTCTTGGGTAAATCTACTCAAAGTGGTGAGTTTTATGAGGGGAAAAATGTTAACTGTGCTACTATTAGTAATACTGTAAATGTGTTTATTCACAGACAACTGAACTGTCTCAGCTGATGCTCTGAATGCTTAAGCGCACAATCTATGACAAACAGCAAACCAACAACTCATGAGAAGTAAAGAAGGCAGAAGTCACTGCTTAAATTCAGCACAAGTAAAGTAAAACATATGATATCTGGAAGTTAATACTCTATTAGATGCAACAGAAATTTAGCTTTATTTTTATGCCACTGTTTCCACAGTACAGCAAGTCCACTTATTACAGTACACTATGTCCATGACAGACTGCTTTTTCTCCACGCCGAACACAGCTTCATAAATAAAAACTGTAATGTACTACTTATTCCATATAGAAAACATAGTTTAGTGTCCCTGTTCTCATTGGCAGGAGGTGTGAAGAAGTTTAGACACAGTACCTATTACAACTGAACCCAGCAGAATGAATTCAAACTATACTGACATCAGTTGTGCCAAACTACCTAAACTGCTTGAACTTGTAGTCCCAAAAAAATTGTTCGAGTCATGGCATTATCTATGTAATACTGAAACTTGTCTTATACAGTACTAAAATTACAAATAGTATCACAGAAATTTAATACAAACTGTTCAGCAGAGATTTAAGAATCTAAATTAAGAAATAAAATGAAACTTAAAACAGTAGGAGAAGAAACTGCACATAATATTGCCTTTTTTCTTATCATTCCAGCTCAGTCTAATCTTAGAATGGAAGAGGTCCCACCTACATTGTTTCCGGCAACGTCTTTTACAACCTTATTAAAGGAAGTTTGTTTATCCACCATGAATTTATTGCCAAAACAGTGAAAAATTAAGACTGCATCAACATTCCCCTTAACTGAAATAGTTCAAATTGGTAAGTGGATTTTGTGTGTGTGTGCATGCAAGTCAATAGAAGAGCAGATCACTAGGCCCTCAGCTTTGTTCCTCTGGAGCTACAAGATGAAAAAAAGGGCATGGGCAGAAAGAGAAGAGGTATGATAAAGTTATCAGAGTCAGGTCAAATTGCTTTAAGAAGCTTTTATCTTCCTAAATGAGCTCAGCTTTTAACGTTTATTTTGCAAGCTGTAAAGTAATTCTATCCTGATCAAAGGAAAAACTTAAGAGAAGCTGTTCAACTGTACAAGTATGTATCAATATTTCTGGTAAATCAATAATGCTGTTTGCATTCTTAAAATCAAATACTGGCCTGCTAGATCCTGACCTAGTTAAGCATTACAGCCAAACAGTTGATAATACCACATTTCCCTTGGCTGTAAAGAGAAAGGTCAATGCTTTAAGTGTTGTCAAACAACAATGTGACACTGAGCAACCAGTGCTACACAGGAAGATGAATGAAGCATAAAAATAATGCTTATGGTGGGCATGAATCTAACTTAACATATTAAATACTAGGTCTATGGCCCTCAGCTAACAATGCAGGATAACAAGGCTGGAATATGAAGTTCCTACAAAAATTGAAAGAATTACTAGATTTGCATTGTTTGCAGTATGTTTAATGCTCCTGTAGCCTAAAAAGAGGCATTCAGTAAGCAAAGTTACACTTTTTTCCACCCTTTTCTGAACTGTACGTTACTTCAGAGATAGCGATTTTGAGTTATAATAGATCTATGAAAGACCAACACAATGCTCAATATCACTAGTAAAAGTAACTAAGATTGAGAAAAGCAAGCAAGGAATGGAAGAAGCACAGAAACTAAACAGCAAACAACTATGTCATCATGTAAAGCCATGAAGCATCCTATTTTGAAGGCTGCATGTGGTCCTAGTGGCCCCTTTTCAAAAGTAATATGGTCAGAACTAAAAGCCAAAGAAGAGTAAAATTTAGCATAAAAGCTTTGAAACCATTTCCATAAAAAGTAATATTAAGTTTAAGATTCTTTAGGCTGGAGATAATCTGGGGGAAGGGATATGAGAGTCAGACGAGACTGGAACCAATATAGTCAGTACAGAATGATAACTCAACTGCCTCTGTAACACAAGGGAAAGAAACTGAAACAAAACATGGAACTCCGTATGAGTGTTTACTGGAATTCAAATAGGAACTGCACTAACTTTCTGAAAGAAATGCCCACAGAGAACTCTAAAAACAAAGGCAATGTTTCTGCCTCAGGAAGTCCCTCTGCTGCAGTATTTTGCAGATGTGTACCGAGTTCTGAGGAGGTAAAAACACATGAGACCAGTCTATATTCCTCCCTACGCGCATACTATGGGCTACTGGACTAAGCAACAGTCACTGCTACAAGCTCTTCTCTTTCATCAGGATATAAAAAGCTCATGTGAAATTAAAGCATGCAAAAATTCAGGGCAATAGCTTTGTTTAAACTGCCAACTGACAGTAATACATTATGATAACTGACTCAAGTTCATTGATTTACCATATTCAGACACAGAACAATGGGAAGCAAAGCTAACACTTGCCGTTTCACAAATCACTTTTCACCATTTCACTGTGCCACCTGCACAGCAAACCTAGTATACAGCACTCTTTGATTCAATGTCAAAATTATTTTAAGGTTAAAGTAGACATTTAATATGCCTCAATATACTTCAAGACTTTTAACACAGTAAGCTTTATATGCACGACAGCTTCATATTTTAAGATGACAGATAAATGAAAAGAAATAGGACTTTTAATGGGAAATGGTTGCAGCCAGTCTGTCAACATAATGATAGCTTTTGGTTGAATGGAATACATTTGCAGTCTCCTAAAAACAGACTGGAAAAATATCTTCTTCATATCCTAGCAATATGCTCATTTAATAAGATAAACAGTATTGTTTTAGGGGCATAGCAATATAAATAAGCTACATCCAAATCGAGAAGTATTGAAATTTTTATATGTATAACTAACATGTTACACAACGAACAAAATTATCTCTTCTCTGAAAAGTTCTTAAATCTAGAGGTAGAGAGCTGCACATGCCAAATGTGTAACATCACAGGCACCATTCTCAAGCAGATCTTAAATTCTACACAAACAATGCTTTCTGATAATAAATAAACATCATCCACTCTTCCATTCTGAATGTCACAAAGTTACACAACACTGGATTTACGAGCAGACAACTAGAACCATACCAAAAGGACAAAATGTGACCCTCCTGTCTTTCTTCACAAAGCTGGCAGATACTATTATTCCACCAGACAACAAGGGCAGGCAATAAAAAGTTTTAAACAAGACACCTTTCTGACAGAACTTACGTACAAAACGTCAGACAACATATGAAGTCATATGCTAAACTTCCCAGCTTTGTGGGACTCCAGCATAGAACTGCAGTTGAGACAAAAAGGCACTTACATTGCTTGAGTCTCTGGGGTGCCTTCTCCAACAGAATTCTCCTTAAGTTATACGTGCTGAAGCAAAATAAGTTTTATTCAATCAATCCTACAACTGAACCTATAAAGAAGGCAATAAACTCACATCTAACACTTCAAGGGGCACTGGCTTTGAAACTCCCTATCAACACTTGTGTTAACAGGTGAAACCTGAGCTCCTGTGAAGAAGGAAAGTTGCACTGATTTCATTATGCCCGAGATTTGACTCTCGAGACTGTATTTCACCGCAATCACTTTAGTAGATATACTCATGATTATGCAAACATAAGAGAACTCAAGTGCAACTATTGTCATCTGCTTCCTCCTTTGGCTCGAATGTTATGATAATTCAGTCACACGATGTTCTTCTGTCTGAGGGAACCATGGCCTAGACAGAAAAAATTGGTGTGACAGAAGACTACTTGCTTGGTAATTTTAAGCAAAATCAATCAAACTCCTGCAGCAATTTTTTCAGCAAAAAGAATGTGACAGGTTCACAAAAGGCAGGTCTTGCCAGACTAACCTGATCGCCTTCTATGACAAAGTGACCCGGCTACTGGATGAGGGAAAGGCTGTGGATGTGGTCTTCCTGGACTTCAGCAAAGCCTTTGACACAGTTTCTCACAGCGTTCTGCTTGAGAAACTGTCAGCCTCTGGGCTGGACAGGCACACACTCTCCTGGGTGGAAAACTGGTTGGATGGCCGGGCCCAGAGAGTGGTGGTAAATGGTGTGAAATCCAGCTGGAGGCCAGTGACAAGTGGGGTTCCCCAGGGCTCAGTGCTGGGTCCAGCCCTGTTCAATGTCTTCATCAACGACCTGGATGAAGGCATCGAGTGCACCCTGAGCAAGTTTGCGGACGACACTAAGCTGGGTGGAAGTGTCGATCTGCTGGAGGGTCGGGAGGCTCTGCAAAGGGATCTGAACAGGCTGGACCGCTGGGCAGAGCCCAATGGCATGAGGTTTAACAAGGCCAAATGCCGGGTCCTGCACTTGGGGCACAACAACCCTATGCAGTGCTACAGACTGGGAGAAGTCTGTCTAGAAAGCTGCCTGGAGGAGAGGGACCTGGGGGTGTTGGTTGACAGCCGACTGAATATGAGCCAGCAGTGTGCCCAGGTGGCCAAGAAGGCCAATGGCATCTTGGCTTGGATCAGAAACGGCGTGACCAGCAGGTCCAGGGAGGTCATCCTCCCTCTGTACTCGGCACTGGTGAGACCGCTCCTCGAATACTGTGTTCAGTTCTGGGCCCCTCACCACAAGAAGGATGTTGAGGCTCTGGAGAGAGTCCAGAGAAGAGCAACAAAGCTGGTGAAAGGGCTGGAGAACAGGCCTTATGAGGAGCGGCTGAGAGAGCTGGGGTTGTTTAGCCTGGAGAAGAGGAGGCTGAGGGGTGACCTCACTGCTCTCTGCAACTACCTGAAAGGACGTTGTAGAGAGGAGGGTGCTGGCCTCTTCTCCCAAGTGACAGGGGACAGGACGAGAGGGAATGGCCTCAAGCTCCGCCAGGGGAGGTTTAGGCTAGACGTTAGGAAAAAATTCTTTACAGAAAGGGTCATTGGGCACTGGAACAGGCTGCCCAGGGAGGTGGTTGAGTCACCTTCCCTGGAGATGTTTAAGGCACGGGTGGACAAGGTGCTGAGGGATATGGTTTAGTGTTTGGTAGGAACGGTTGGACTCGGTGATCCGGTGGGTCTCTTCCAACCTGGTTATTCTGTGATTCTGTGATTCTGTGAATGTGAACCTCACCATAGCCCTATGGAGGCTGATGAATTTTTGTAAAGCTTTTCAAGAGAAAAGGATTGGTAAAAGTTTAAAGCATAAAAATCAGGAACAGTTTTCAGCAAGGTTGCTTCCTGACGAAGTCTGAAATAATTCAAACGCACTTGTTGCCAAATGTATTTTTAGGTAAAATGTTACCTACCATGTATCTATAATAGTTATTTTTATATACGACATTATTGCACTTAACAGAGTAAAACTAAGTCTACCTAGAAAAAACAACTCCAAACCAGATGTCAATTGCCTTTTTATTCACAAAATACATTGTGTTGACTAAGAGATGTGAAAAAAACATATATACCTGATATAGAGACGTTATGAATAAAATGTTTTCTAGCAATAAGTACATGGTGGGTTTAGGTGAAATACAACATTTTCAAATCCTCTTACGAATGTGACATGATATTAAATGACGACAGGATATCACATCCATAACATCCATGGGTTGCATAAAATCAGTGAGTAAATTAGATTGGAAAGGACCTCTGGAGTCACCAGGTCTAACTTCCAGCTTAAAACAAGGCCAACTATACCATATTGTACTGAGTCCTGACGTACAGCATTTTGAGTATATCCGGGCGTGGAGGTATGATGGTATCACTAGGCTGCCTGCTCCAGTAACTGACTGCCCTCACTGCCACTGGAATTAATGATTGTAACTTGTGTTCCTGAGGGTTTTGCCCCCTCACTCTACACCTGAGCAGGTTACCATCTCTTTGTATCCCAACATGAAGCAGGTATGAACAGCGATAAAATCCTCCACCCCAGCTTTCTCTTGTGAAGCTGGTAGAAACCCCATTCTCTCACCTTCTCATACATTACAGGCTTAAGCTCACCACTCATTCTGGTAGCCCTCAAGACTCACTCCAACACATTGCTATTTCTCTTCTACTGATGAAAACCAACACAGTAGTCAATGAGCAATCTAAGTGCCAAATACAAACACTTACTTCAACCATCCCAAAAGACTCCTATGTCTGGGCACAGAGACAGAGCCTCAAACTACTGGAACAACTTCATGAAACAATATAACCAGTGGTCAATTCCGAGTAAACTTTGAGGCTATAAACATGTTGCCTCTGAAGAATGGAAAAATCTTTTTAAAATTATAGAACTTATTTACTTTTTTTTTTTTAAGAAGTGTTATTTATTCAATTATTTTGACGACATAACAGGTTCAAAAGTTTCTAAACATTAAGTCCTGAAAATCTGTTAAACAGAGAGGCAACTAGCTTACTTATTTCAGTCAATGGCAAAACACATGAAGATCTGAGCCCAAGTACTTTAGGAGACCAAGTTCCACTTTCAGGGATTTCAAAGCCTAAGATTACTGAAAAAGGATATATGGTGCTATGAAAAAGTCTACCTACACATCTAAACAATTACAATATAAGTAACAGTCCAAAAGCCTTTCAAATCATGGCAATCTGTATTTTAATCAGCATGTACAAACACTTTGCATATTAATGCAGAGGGGAAGATAAACCTCAGCAGATTACTTCAGTAATTCATTCCCAAACTACGATATGGAAAGAAATTTAAGCACACACCTTTTGTTCCCAAGAGGTCTGCAAATCAGTTTACCAGCAACCATTTCTGGAGGAGCAAAACGGGCTAAAATATTTTAACAGAGCCAGAGCCATGCCACATTTTACATTATTGAAAAACTTGGGTATAAAATAACCACAGCAAGCGAGACTTATGAAGTGGAATGCTACACCTTAGAGGCCAACACACTTAACTTGCTAACAAATAGGTCTCAACCAAACTGCAAATGATGTTATTCCTAACTGCAGCTGGAAAACTATGAGTATGGTTCAGTTACCACACCTATAACCAGCCTCAGACAAGTAAAATTACAAATAAACTTTTTACCCTATATATAATGCTTTAGACAGAGTTAAATTGTAAGATATACAGAAGGAATTATTAAGGACACACCACAAATTTACAATTTAGTGACTTTAAAACAGAATAATCATTGAAGTGCAGAAGGTTAAACAAGAAAAGACACAGTATCAAACTCAGTAGATAATCTAACAATTTAATGTTCCGTGCAGACAAAATAATGCTAAGATTAATATCAACAAGAGTGCACTCATATGGCCCATCCCTAGCAAACTGCATGGATGACAACACTTGGAAAATCAGAAGTGTAAACAGCGTGCAACTGGAACACTGGGAACTATTTCAGAGTGTGTTTGTCAAAAACCTAGTAACGCTAAGAAGACAACACTGAAAAGGACTGAACAGTAATTGGGGAAGTACAAAGAACAAAGCAAGAATCAGCTTGAAACACAGCACAAACACTGATTCTTCATTTGTAACAAAGGAAAGGATTCTCAACAGAACCACCACTGAAGCCTGACCAGGCAATGGATAAATCACCCCACCAGCATTGCTACTGCCTCCACGCCTTGGAGAGCAGCCTCCCCACCAGGTGACAGGGGCAGCCACACTCCAGTGTGTTTGGGTTGAGGCAGGCAGGTGGATCCATGGCTCGGGTGGGCTACGTGACCTGTTGGGGGACTCTACCACCAGCCTGCAGATTAGCAGATTATAGGAAGTAGCCCTGGTATAAAGCTGGAATATCCACATCTCCAGGAAGAGGCGTGTGCAATTAGGTGAACTCACAGCCAGAAGAGGAAACGCAGGTGTTGCTTGTAACCCCCACTGCCCATGAAGCTTGTCTGCCAATAACTGTGGAGAGGAAGAAGGGAATTACAACTTTTCATGATTAGTTATGAGAAGCGTTTAGGTATTTGTAGGCTTTTATTAATGCTTTAAGTTGTCTGACACTCTGGTTTTCTGTTGTACTGCTGGTATCAATCCTAAGCATACAGTTCCCTAATTGCCACCTAATTACATCACATTAATAAATCCATAGGTTTTTGGAGTTTAAACTAAATGATCTGAGCAGTTTTTCCCCACAACAGTCAATATGAATAATTGAATATATCAATCTTCACATGTTTCTAATGTTCCTTAGTAGCCGTGTATAGATAATGCAGAACAAACATGCTTTTTTGTAGAAAAAACCAAAACACTCTTTCCTTGGAGAAGATTCATTATTCAGCTGCACCCATTTAACTCAAAAGATACATCTTTTAACAAGATGTAGACTGAGCAATATGATCCTAAAGAGGGATTCAGTATCTTTATGAACTCCACAAATTCCTTAACCTTCAAGCAAATTTAAAGTAGGCCTCTCCATCAGTTAAGTCTTTTAAAATCTTATGCTAGCCTGCTTTGCAGGATGACATTATATTTAGCACAATCACAAATCCCACACATATGCATGTTAATTAAAAACAGATCTGAAAGGAAAGGAAAGATACACTGAAAATTACAACAGCTGCATAACTTTGTTTCACACTGCAGATTAACAGCTCACAGACACAAATGAAGAAACAGGTAAGGTCAGAACCACCTGCATTTTAACAAGTTAGTTCTAAGCTGGTTTTACAGCCGCAAGTTTTCAGGTTTGTTTGGTGCTGTTGAGTAAGATAAGAAAATTTTTACCTGTCAGGGAAACTAAACACAAGGTCAGTCTCAGACAGAGATACAAGTCTTGCCTCAGCAAGTTTACCTCAGGAAAACAGAAATACCTTGTCCTCACTGTTTTGCCAGCACTGCCCACGCGCAGTTACCATGGTTAAAAAAAGCCCAAAGCCATACCACTCCCACTACTATTTTTCTCTTTTAATTGTGAAAACAGAGCCTCAGGTCTGGCCAGATGGTTTCAGGTCTCCTGAATCAAAATGTCTTTCCTGAATCAAAGTGTCTTTCCCCTGAAGAACTACTTCATTATACACATAATACCAGAAGAATTCATTTATTAAGAAAAATGATACATGACCCTTAAAATCACCTTTAACCAATTACCACCTTCATAAACGGAAACTTGGCAGTGCGAGCAAGGCAGACTGTTGCACAATCGACACCTCCCAGATCATACAAGGCTTTATTTTGCAGTCGTCTACCTCAGAAGTGTCTGGCAGAAGAGAGAGTTTAAAATTATACCAAAATTGTATTAAAAAAAAATCTATCATGACTTACAGGAACAAAACCTCATCTGAAAAAAAAGAGATAGCAGGTGTCTGTGTTATTAGAGAACTCATCAGTATTCTCTGCACTTATATAGTGTGGTCCCTCTTACAACAAAATCAAAGCAGCAGGGGAATAAATCGGCCGAGTTTAACTCTTGGCTTCTATCTTCTGTTTCATGCACAGTGCTCAAACCCAGCTCACTGCCCATCAAGGCAGTTTCTTTGATTCAGATTATAAAAATACATGAGAGTCAAAAGCCATACTTTGTTAACAAGCAGCTCTCTAATCAATTCTCTGGTGCAAAAATTTTAAATGCATGAGATTTGATAAACACCCCAGCTCCCTTAATCCTAACCTTACAATCTGACAAGCTCAGGCACTTCAAAATCCTTTCAGGAAAGGCTATACCTTAATTTCCAAGGTGGAGACTGATGGGCAGGGGGATAAAAATCAGTCAATGCAGAAGAAAGGGGGATTTCCAAGTTTTATATTAGATTGTTCAATTAAATAAACAAAAAAGTGAGCTGCTGCTGAAAGCTATGAACAGTTTGAAATTTTGGATTTTGAAATAATTACTGGAGGATGCAATTAATCAAAAGAAAACACAAAGTAGTTTATAGAGCACAAAGGTGCAGTATTTAATCTGACAACAACCACTTTGCAAATCTGTAAGAATCACAAAATGTAGAGGTACAATTCATTAAAATATATATGCAGTGTTTTATGTTTTACAGTTGGAGTATGACTTGTTGCACACCTAACAAACTTGACTTTTTCCCTCAGTTCTTTCCAACTAGTGCAACTGTCTCCCTGCAAAACTCGTCTGCACTTAAACCAAACAGCCTCAGCGCCATTGCTAGTTAAAAAACCCCAACCAAACACAACCCATTCCTTCATGCCCAAATATAATTGTACAACAAACGTAATTAAGGCTTTGGAATTCTAGTATTTGTGCAAGGTAAAACAGGTTGATGAAAGTCATGATTTAGGTTTTTTGTCCTTGACCTCACTGCAAGTATAAGAGTCTCATTTCCTGAGGAATGTAATGGAGTTGTGGGATTCTTATACCACTGCAGAATGATTTAACAGAACTATAAACAAAACTGAATAATTAAAAAAAATATATATAGTAGTGCAAAGATTCACAAGCTTTTTTAAACTTTGTTAAAAATAGCTACATGCCAAATATTAAATAGGACTCAAATTCCATAGCGATTTCCATTCTCAGACCTGGAAGTTAGAGACAAATGGCTCTTGCCAGTTGCAGAAGATACAGTATTGTGGAGTTTCCATAGGGGAAAAATAAACACTGAAAAGCAGAAACAAAACCCTTAAGATTTACTGTATAAGGAGCTCTTCACAATCATTACTCATTGCAAAACAGTCCTGCAGACTAAGACTTCTAATACTGTTATGAACAAACTCCTTTAAAATGGATTCCTTAAAAATCCGAGATGATCTGTAGCTATTCTGAAAACTATTTTTTTTGTAATTCCTTATAAATTCACTGTTTGATCTCCCCCTTAGAAAGAAAAATCACAAAATGATCTGTGGTATGCCACAGAAATGCACTATTTACATAGCAAAAAATATCAAGCCAGTAGTCATTAGGATGCCCTCTAGGGCTGTGGGTGATTTTTTTTTCTTTATTTCTGTAGAAAAATGGGTTGTGGCTTTGTTTTGATCCAATTAAAATACATTTTAACATTCTGGGGTGCACAGCAGTAAAACAAACTATATTCTAGCAAAATCAAATATAAATTTTTGTGCCAGTAAATTCTGACTCTGAAATTCCAACTGAATCAGACTTCTATTTTGCCAAGCAAAAAAGATAACATGATAACAATATGACAATTCCAAAAACATGGTGAATATTACATAAAGAAGCACTGTGGCAGCAAAACCAGAATCACTCATTCATCAGAATTTTAAGTATTTTTAGAGTACAACTGCACAAGCTACAAAACACCCACAAAATTTATTTTTTAAGAGGCCAATAGGGTTGCCTGTTCTATTACTGATTGTCTCTGCTAACTATTCAATAAAGAAAATATGTTGAAAACATTAAATGGACAATGCAGACAATAAAACACAATACATACAACGAACCCACAGGAAATGCCAATGGGAAACAAATGGCCTAATTCTTGGTATTGTGCAACTATCTCCACAAACACAGTATTTAAGTCACTAAGACAGATAAGTAAAACCATCAATCACACTTCCCTAGGCTTGCCTCGTCTACATCAGTTCATCCTCACCACATCCATAATTTAGGTGCATTAAGCTATTCAGTAATCTCATAATACAGGGAACATACTTAACTCACAGGATACAGAAATTTTACAGTCCACGTTCACATTCTATAGACCCCTCTAATTTTCTTCCATCTGATAAAACATCACATTTTAGAAATAGACTCTTTTTTTATTTTCCTGCTTTATAATTATGAAAATCTTGGGAAGATCTCGCAGTTTATTTTTGTTGGCTGCAATTCCAATGAATGACTGAAAATCAAGATTACCTAATATCTGGAAAACGATGGCCAAATACAACACCTTAGTCTTAAACGCCTACCATTCTGAAACCAGTAGAGAACATGAAGCACACATAGAAGTATTATGAAAATAATTTAATTATGAGCTCCTATAATTTCTTTTAAGCAAAGTTGTTTCGTAGGATTATCAACTCATTTTCAAGCTGAAGTGGGGGGGAAGAATATTCTGTATATTTCCTTGTTTACCCTAAATCCACAAACACCTGACAACTGCAGCTCAGAAAAACTGGGGTGCCATAAGGAGAAGCACACATGGCAGCACAACAATATACAGAACAAAACTAATAGCAGTCTTCAAACTGGATCCAGAAACGACCTTTCCAGAGCTCTTGCAAGAGATTATTATGATTGTATTAAGTTAAGAGACAGTTTGTGGGTCCAACTGGAAAGTAAAACCTTTCCTTCTAAAAAGTCCAGCATCAAAAAGGAGAAAGGATAAAACCAGCTAGTCTCTACACATTTCCTCATAGACTGCACAGCTGGTGATCTCTGATCTGTTTTCCCCTTCAAAAACTATCTACTGAAAGCATTCATCCAAAAGCTATATTTAGGTCCCTTTGATAAGAAACATTACTATTAGACATGTAAGAGCCTTATAGTAAATAACAGCTTAAAGGAAATGACCAAGTAAAAGTTTGTGTAGCATATTTAACATTGGTTTTTTATAGTTGCTTATTAACAACAATTATTAACAATAAATTTTATTTCTAATATTTTAATAACAGCCTCTTCATTCAAAGCAGTCAATATTCAATTTAGCATACCATGCCATTTCGATAGATAAAATTATCACAAACCAAGAATTGGATTTATGTTCCCATACAATTCCTTATCTATGAATCCTCCATTCTTTTTAGCAAAAAATAGTTCAGCAAAAACTGCACAGTCATTATTTCAACCTTCTAAAAGCTTGTCCTTTGACATTATTGAAAAAAGTCAATAACTGCTCTTTGCTAAACAGAAGACCTATCAACTCATAAAACATTTATGCACTTGCCAACATAGAACACTCATGTAAAGTGAAAACCAATGAGGGCCTCCTAATATTTTTCAAATTTTCCTAAACACAATTTCTATTTTAAACATATCTAAAAGAGGAAGAGAGTCTTAGAAACACGTTCCTTCAGCTTACAGGGATTCACCTCACTTGGCTTAACTGAAAACTTAACTTTGGAATAAACCATCATCACCTTGCTGTTATGGAATTAAGTCTAAGAACCACTTCGTATGTAGCAAATGCTACAAAAAGGGTGGTCAGCACTAGTCAGAAATGAGATTAAACTTTAGGCTTCCATGCCTATTAGAAGATAAAAAATTTCAGCAGGAAAAAACTAAGGAAGAGCTGAAACTCGTGAACTATATGCTCATGAAGCAGAGATCACAAAGTGCAGTCTAACTGCATAAAGTACAGGAAAGGTAAATTGCAGTCTCAGGTAAAATCACACTCTGATAGGTAAAAGCACACTCTGATGAGCACATCCTTTAGGAAGAGAAAAAGGAACAGCTAGAATTGTCTGTTGCCACCAGTGCCAACAAGTAACAGAGCTGTGTGAGAACCCAGTTGAAAGGCACATTCATTTTCATGAAGAGGTTTTTTTCTAAATATGGCAACAAGCGTCAGCTTGAACTAAAGTTTCTTTTATGCTCATTGTCTTTTTGGAATCTTTTTTTTCAGCCAGCTGGCTGGAGAGCAGTCACTTCCAGGGTAACTGAACCACCACAGTTTGTCTTCCACCATCCATTTCCTAACATTTCCATACATTTTGGGTGCCTATAAAAACTGCTGCATGAACTGCTATTGCTGATCCTCTGGCTTACATATTGCTCCTCTTAAGACACAAGAATCTTTTATCTTATACTACTAGTAAATTTTCACACTCTTGCTAAAGCAAATGAAGAGAAAGTGATTGAGCTTCTCAATCTCCCATCTTCCAATGGTCCAGCTGTCACACAACAGAAATATATTAACAACTGTAGAAGTGGAAGGCTACAAAAAACTCCCAGCTTTTTTAGCTGCAGTCACACATGGAGTCTCTCAAAGCCATTACTAGCACTGGTTAATATACTCTTTTCTTCATCATGTAGTAATTGGGATAGTACCCAATACAAGCCCAGGTAAATGATCATGCCTATGGCTGGTAAAATGTACCCAAACAACAAAGTTGCATCTCATACAGAACTGTAGGAACACTGATAATTTCAACCTACTTGATACTAACACCAAGATTTTTATTACCTTTTTCTTTTAACAAACTCCTTAAAATTACTTCAGGACTGCAGAAGGATCCTCTCATAGGTATGAAATAAATACAACTATCCATCAAGAGTTGTTCCAAACAAGTTATTTGAACGTCTTTGCTTTCAGCTGTAAGTGGCAAATGATTGTAAAATATACCATCACTGTTAGAAGGAGTTGCCTTTAACCAGTAAGGTGCAAGGAACAGGCTATGCATCTTGGCAGCCAGATGGTTCTACAATATTTATAGATCATGTTTGGTCTCTGTCAAATCCACAACAAATCATGTCTTGTCTTAACTACACCTGGTAAAACTCACATGTCTTGCAATAGTATCTGGCATAGTTATGTCACTTTGTTTATTAAGATGTGTCTCAAACCAGAGGAAGCAACCTGTTGCCATGAACAATATGCAGTCATGGTGCACAAAAGAAACATTACTTAACAAATCTGGAGATAAATGAGTTAATTTCTTTCATTACTGTATGCCAACACTCAGTCAATAAAGAGAAAGTAAACAGTAAAATGGAGCAGGAAAGCATTACATTTCAAGCTAGAGAACGAGCAGATGACTGAATTAAGTATTCTAAGAATTCAGAGCTAGCTTTCTAAGAATACTCTTTTGCATAAAGTTTGTATAAAACAACCTATCCAGGCTTCTGAGATAAAAATCCTGTTACAGAAGCTCTCTACTTCAACCACTGTGTTTATTAATACAACTAATCACTACAATCACCATAAATCTACCAGCTAAGTTTTATTAAAATAAAAAAAGAACATAATAAGCAGTAATGCCTTCTGAAATTCAGACTACAATATTTCTAATCACATCCTGCAATGTGGTAGCAAGTTTTTCCTCACATAAAGAAATTCTCCTATTTTCAGAAACATTTACAACACATGTAAGAATAGGAAATGATTGCTGCTATTTCCTCCTCAGAGAAAACTGATTTTCAGAGTTGCCCCTGAAGAATCCAACTATATAACCATGAAAACCATACCCCTGCATCCCTATATCCAATTACATCTCACGGATTTTCTTTCCCCCCACATATGTGGTGCTTCATAAATCAGCAGGACAGCACATGAGCTCCTCTGGATGGCCAAATGCATCAGTTTGCCTCCTTACAACTAAAGGACAACTTAACTGGGATTGCAAGGAAGACACCCATACCCAACAGAAAACTTATTTCCTGCAGTTCTCATCAGAAAACAAGTTTCATAATAAAAGCATCTCTGGAAAAAGTTGAGAAATAAGAGCTAGGAATGGGAGCAATACTAAGACACACGTCTCACCTACTCATGTTTGCACATTTACCAGTGTTTGTGTTAAAGCAGTTTTGCAATAGTTTCTCATACACCCTTGCCTAAACATCACTCAACCTCTCTTCCCTTCATTATAACTTTCTATTTGCGCCTATTAAGTAATTTTACAACAATAACAGAGGACTACGATAATTACACACGCACCACACCCCCCCAAGAATATTTAGGTGTTGTGCTAAAAGACACAGTGTACACTGAAATCAGTAACAGTGTTTTTCATAGTTATGGAGAGAAAACTGTTAGGCCCCTGTAAGCATTAAAATCCAAAGTGAAAGTACCCAAGCTTTTAGAAGTGACAGTAACCCAAAGGGCATATCAAATTCCAACAGAGTTCAGGTCATTAAACATTTTTTGAATACCAGGCCTCCAAAACGGAATATTTTTTTTCTGTGCTGTTGGATACAATCTTGATACAGAAAACTTGCCTTGAGGGCAGCATCAGTCACTGCAAATGATCCATCACAGATAACTATAATCAAAGAAGGAAAAAGCTTATTTCTTAGGGGTAGCAAAATGTGGTGTTACTGAGGGACACACAGATCCCCTTCTCTCCTGGCACGGAGTGCTGCTGCTCTCTTAAGACCATTCCAAATAGCAAGGTAAAGCAGTAATTCCAAAAGGCCAGAGATTCATGTTGTAGATAACACAGCTCACCATAAGCACAAAGACAAAGAGAAGAGGACAGTATTGTGATGAATACTCACACACACACAGCACAGATAGGTCCATCCTGTTCCTAAGGATCGATGCTCAGGGATAAAAAAGCCTTCACTAGTGTCTCTAATAGCTACCTTCCAAAACTTCGGTCCCTCTACCATCGATCTCCTAGACCCTCATCCTGCTTGCTGGCTAGTCCAGCTTTAGGCCTGCTAGCAAATCACACACATCCAGACATCCTAGAAAGACATTCACAGAAGCAGGAAAAAAAAAAAAGAGTTAACAGCATTGAGTAAACTGCAGTGATCAGGCAACAGGCAAACACATGAACCAGCTGCCTGTTTAAATGCAACTGGCTCTTTCTATCCCTTCATTCACTCCTTTTTCCCATACTTCACTTTGGTCCTTTTTTCCTCCATCTCTGGTCCTTGCCTTAAATATCCCACAACATAGCTGTATAATCCCACAATTCTTACATGCAGTCCCCAATTCTATCCCTTCAGCACTCTTTAATACACCCTGCAGCTCCCCCTCCCCAGTTTGCCTGGCATTCCAGAGAGTTTCTTCTAGTGAATCACCTCAGCAGGTTTTGCAACAGGGAAAATAGCTTCGTTAGTCGCCTTTGCTGGTTTTAGGAGCAGTCAATTCAGAGAGATAAGTTGGCTCAGTTCTCCACCTAGTCACTGTCGTTTTGGTCATTAATTACCTATCCCAACAGCTATTAGTCAGATATCCTTACACATACAATCTCAAAAAGCAACAAGCTTCTGAGACATCTTAGTTATTACTTCAACATTTCAGCATTTATATTGCATTATTTAGTTCCATTTTTTATTTACAAACATATAAGCATGATTAAACAAATATATTTTCAGTGCACTGTAGTGCACTGAATAAGAGGTGAGAAGAAAAATTTAATGACAGCTTAATGTAGCTGCAAGTTCTACCAAACTATTAAAACAGCTGGTGGTGAGAGGCAATGCTACACTCTCCTACTATAATACAATGCAACTTTCCCTCACTCCTAGTTCCAATTTTTTTCCATCTTTCTCTGTTCATCCCAGCACTTGTTCTTGTATCTTGCTGATAGATTCTAGCGAGCCCAGTGTATCCCTCTTTACCACACTTGCTCTTACCACACTCCAACTAGGCAAACATAACTGTTACGTATTATTTTACAAGACATGGATTGTAGAGAAGCAACTATCTGAACAACTGAAAACTGTTTTTTCAAAGACAGCACACATCATTAGCTTCATGTGCAGGGGGATTTGAATTATCCATATTAAATAAGTAATGCCAGCCAGCAAATCCAGACTCACAGGACAAAGCCAGATCTGTTTGTCTTATCCCAGATGTTCTGGGATGAAAATTATCAGGCAGAGAGGCTGCAAAGGGATTCAGAAGAGGAAAAAAGTGCACAGTAAAACTGCCGAAAGCGGCAGGGAAGGAAAGAATGAGACTTTACAATACACAAACACTGTTCTAAACACAAGGATGGGAAGCCAGCTTTTGTCTGAAGAATGCAAGACACTTAGAGTTTATTTTTGCTTTTACTTCAGACTGAAGAGTTATATAGCCTAGCACCTACTAAATGTAAATGTTACAATTCTGAAAATACACCTATGTCAGCAAAGTTCACATTCCTAGTTTGTACTGATGCAGGTCCATTAACAACACTAACAGTGTAGACCACAAACTAGTGCCAATATCAATACTTTGGCTATCTCCAATATAAAAAGTTAGGGAATAAGCAACACCCTTGCTCAGCTTTCACTACCAGTTCCAACAGAGAATTTTCACCGTATCCTTAACTAAGGCCAAAAAGTTTTAAGGTAATTATACTCCATTCAGTATTTCTTTCAGAATTAAAGTGTGATGTGCATTGCTTTATATATAAGCAAAGGCTAGGCACCCGTTATTATTCAAAATGCATTTTAGTCTGCTTTTCTGGTGTGCTCTTAAATAGCAACTGTATTCAATAACAAAAAAGGCTCAGTTCTGAGAATTCAGGTTATCACACGGAATAATCACATGTCAAGAAATTATTTTAGCTTTAGCTATCAACATCTTCAAACAAACTGTTTCTATACTGTTGTTAGCCTATTCATTATGGCTAGCCACAGGATACTAATATACTATGTTATGTGAAGGCTTTGTTGTGTTTTTTAATGTGTGTCCTTATTTGCTTTTTCCTCTTTCCCCGGTTGTCTCATCTTCATTCACATTCATGTCAAACAATTCTGCAAGGCAACCACAGGCACTGCCAGTCACGGACCCCAGCATTACCTTTACCTACCAACCTTCTTTCCTACCTTCCATTTGCTCAAAATCTTCCAAAATAAGCACCTCAAGTATGAAGGCAAGGAAGAAGATGAAGCCATGGAAGCCATGATCAAAAAATGGCAAGCGAAAAGATTTTAAACTTGTTCCCACTCTGAAATCAGAAGTCTATCCAAAACATTTCCAAACATATTGTAAAAATACACTTTACTCCTCATTTCACACAGAACAATTCTGAACTTGAATATAAACCAGATAGTTAAATGAAGTAACTTTTTGAATAGTCTGGAATCTTGTGATCTATATTCTATAGCGATCTGCCAGTACCTGAAATGGGACTATAGGAAAGCTGGAAAGGGACTATTCATAAAGACTTGTGGGGACAGGACGAGGGGCAATCGGTGTAAACTGGAGAGGGGCAGATTTAGACTAGATATTAGGAGGAATTTCTTCACAATGGGGGTGGTGAGGCACTGGAACAGGCTTCCAAGGGAAGCAGTGGCTGCTCCATCCCTGGAGGCGTTCAAGGCCAGGTTGGATGGGGCCTTGGGCAGCCTGATCTAGTGAGATGGAGATTGGAACTGGATGATCTTTAAGATCCCTTCCAATCCAAACTATTCTATGATTCTATGGAATACTCTATATAAAGAGTAAAAAAATTACCCAAAGCTGCTACATTAACAATACTGTGGCAACAAGACACTCCTCTCTCTGTAAAGTGAAATGAAATCACTTATACTACAAAATACATCTAGAAAAAAATAACTAGACCTTTTAGGTGAGTATCTGCGCTACTCCATATGCTTTAATTATTATCACCAGCCATAAAATGTCTTATACAGTTTTGAAATCAAGCCCATATAACTAAGCTTCACCACCTCAAAAATATTTTAAAAACACCACAATTCACTAATACATTTATGGAACATTAATAACAAATTCCCTGGTGACAAGATGAATGGATGGACTGTTTGAACCCCTTAAAACTTAATTTAACCAAGGAGGTGCCAGGGAGATTTTAATATGCTTAGATTACATGTAAAATTGCTTACAATCTTGTTTAATCATGAGAATACCCTGTAGGATATTACTCTGGACAAATATCCTAACAAATATTCTAAGTTTTGGCCAAAGTGATAAAATAAACCAAAATTAATGATCTGAAAACACATTTAATGATCTATAACGATTGTTTGCTTTTACACATGTGCAGAGAATTTGAATGGACGCGACCTCATGACAGGAAAACCCTCAAATTTATAACACTTACTCACACTGATAAAAATGCTTATGAGCTGTGAAAAGAAAATATTCAGAATTACAGAAGAAAAACACGTTGTCCTTTTCTGAAAAACACAACGGTGCCTCATGGTGTAAGACAAAACCGCTTCCAATATGTATAAATACACATAAGTAAATGATCACTTATAAAACTCAAAAGCTAGTCACAACTCAGTAATCTACTTCGCAAGTTTAAGTTCCTTTCAACACAAAGGAGCTGGACCATTCTGTTTCATTTCCACTTTGAAAACAATATGTATTTACCCTTATTTAAAAAACAGCTTGGCTAAATTAATCTTGTTACATTATGCCTCCCAAATTCCTCCTGCTTCTCTCACAAGAGCCATGTGTCTGCCTTAATTTCTTTTGTTCCCTCGAGCTTGCTTACTGCTATATAAAGAAGTCTGAGAAAATTACTGTCAAAATTATCCTCTTCTGTTACTAGGATAATAAGAATAAACAGGTCACATGAATTCTGAAATTACTGACAAGTTCTCCCAACTCCAAGGTCCAGCTAAGATACAACCATAATCTCCAAACTCTCAGCATACACAAAAGGCAACTACATTTACTGAATCTTAGCTATTAGTTAGGAACTTAAAGGAAACAACAACATTCTAGCACAGACACACTATCACTAGTACTCCAGACAAAATTCACACAATTCCATCATTTACACACAAATTACATTCAGTTATTGGTAGACTGCAAAACCAGTCACTGCAGCAAATGATGTTCCAGATTTTTTAAGGCTGACACTATCTGGGGCTTCAGCATTTTTAAGAAGGTTCAACCACCACTGCAGAGACAATCATTCTCAGAACCACAGGAATTCTCTTTTTGTGAGAAAGAATTCTCATCAGTTATGAAAAACAGGCAGTTTTGAGCCATGTTCTTCATCCATGAACCACAGTGCACCCACCCATATTACCACCTCTCATCTTGAAGTTCATGGGTGTCTTTCACTTTTTCCAGAAACTATTTGCTTCCCTACTACCTTTCTCTAGTATATTCTTTCCATGAGCTTATCTCATTGGAAGTTCAGCTGCAATTCTGCAAGAAGCAAGCCTTGCAAAACCCTGCAACAATAGTCAGCCTTATGAAGTAAGAATGGAAAACTGCAATCCTAGGTGAGTACAGAGAAGTACTCTACTCATCTGGTTTAAACCCAATGTGTAAGCAACAAAGGTTTACGCAATCAAGGTGCTCAAAGTTTTTCACCACTTCCAAAAAAAGCACAAGTTTTCTGAACAAAGTTCACACTTTAACTAGCAGAACTCCTATCAAATCTAACTTTTCTTCAGAACCTGGAGAGCTGACATCTTTACTGTTTGCTCATGTAACCTTCCTAAGAACTTAATTCTTCTATGCCTCTTCAATTCTACCTTGATAAACTTAATCCTCCTGTACCCAGGGTTCATCTACTGCTTTTACTTTCATCTGTAAAGATCATTTGAAATGGGCAATACTGAGAAAAGCAAAAGTCCTCACAAATTTTCATTCTAGAATCTCTGTATTAGGCAGTCTAGCTCTCTTTTGGAAAACTGCTTAACACTTAGTTAGGTTTTCTTTCTGGCTATTGCTTTTATTTTTAGTAGTCATGAGGGAAAGAGGATGTTCTTTCAGGAAATCCTCAGGTTTCATGTCAAGGATTTGTAAACACTTTGAGAGGAATAGCACTTCTATGCTTTTACGTAATTAATATTTTCACTTTGGAAACTAATGTTGTAGAGAAACTGTCCCAAGTGAAATTTGGTGTAAGACCTCTTCCACGTCCATTTCCAACAGATCCAAAACACTTAAGAGTCTTTCTGACATAGAAGGTTCCAGAGCACAAGTTCAAAGGGAAAGGTTTTCCATACCTTTGTTTCTGAAAGAATTTATAAGAAATATCCAAGTGAACCTTCATACACACTTGGATGTTACGTATCCAACAAGGTTGCTTAATGTTGTGCATACCTTACACTACACTGAAAGTTATACCTTGAAGTCGCATAGTCTACATATATATGGACTTTATAACGCCATAGGGATACCCTGGCTACTGCAGCGGTCCCCATTGCTGCACCTCCAGAATATCAGGACTGTCTAAAAAGACTAGAAGCATATACAGCCACCACAGTTAGGAACACACCTGTATCAACATTACATCACTCTGATTTTTAGTAACCCTTGTAATACTTAGTTAAAAAATATTTAAAAACCAGAAGGTGAAAGTTACATAACTAAAGGACAGGCCTGGAAAGGCAGAATTTCTCTGTTATGTATTCTGTATACATATATACTGTATACATATACAGTATTTTTTATATATATATCTACATCTCATACAAAAAACAGCTTTAAAGCACTGTAGTGATGGTGGAAACAATGTCACATACTCGAGTAACATTGATTTTTTCCTGCTTTAAAACACAACAGTGAATTGCAGCTCATGCTTCCTGCTTACAGGGAACAGTGCTGTTTCACTGAAGACTCAATGTCACTTTTTTTTAGTAAAATTAATCACTTCAAAGTGAATGGGTAACAGAAGTTCACAAAAATCAAAGTTTTTTCACACTAATTTCTCATGTCAGGACATTCATCTGTTCCTGAACTTCTATATTACAAGACACTGTTTTCACTCAGAAATTCCTGCAGAAGGCTTGCTTTTTTAAGTAAACATAGAAAAAGATCCTTCAAATACTTAGTATCTGTAATAACAAATATTCTCCAATATTTGTATTAAGATACCTTAAAAAGTACCAATATTGAGACATCAAAACCAGGATACCATAACAAAAAGTTACTAGGGGAAAGTATCAGGTCAGATTGGACAACATGACAGAACTACTGCAGCTCCAAGCCTTCAGGTCCAACCAGTAGCCCAGTGGAAAATGTATTCCCAGTAGGCAAACGTACACAAAGCACACATATGCATATATACAGAACTGGTCACACAAGATAACCACAACATACACACAGAGGACTCACACAAACAAAGGCAGCAGCGCCGTAACCAACAAGGAGAGAAACTCACCTCAAACTCTACTAGTTATTAAAACAACGTCTGGACAATGGCCAAATGCAAGCCACTTAAGTGCAGCTCTAAAAGCGTGAGATCCAGTCATTGTCCATAGAGCAATACATGATCAGAATTATCCTAGGCATTCTGCCGATCAAAGCAGCAGCAGAGATACTAATTTCCTCTTTCAGCAGAACAAGAAGTCGGGGGGGGGGTGGGGCGGGGTTGGCATGCCTGACAATACTTTAAACGTAACATCTTTTACAGTCCTCCTGTTATTCTAGAGCATAAAAAAAAAAACCAGATTGTTGAAAACAGAGCGTGTATACAGCAGCATTTTTGTTCAGATTAGGAATCCAAAAGATGAAATCTCCTTGCTACTGCCACTTACCATGCTACAATGCATAGCAGAGAGCACGCCAACTTTTAGAGGCAACTAAATTTGCAAATACACTCCTAAAAGGGCAGTCTATGAGATCAGAAGTCGAAAATAAAATCCCTTTAAATCTGTAACAACTAGCGTGCTTTCAAGGTTCACTCCTACAAATTATGCTAATTGCTAACAAGTACATACAACAAATCTCTTTAAATGATACAGTTCTATCCAAATGAAAAGTAAGTAACTGCATAATGTAATCAACTTTCACTGGTGATTTCATCCACTATGCCACCTGCCTCAGGGTTTAAGGCTTAAATGAAACAAAACAAAGTAGTAAAAATTGCCTCTGTTAGACTTGAAATTTAACAGATGACAAAACTGCTTCAGCTTCTAAACAGCTTCTAAGCTTTTCAGCTTCTAAACTAAACAGTTTTTTCTATAGCATTCAGGGATTTAAACCTTGAATAATGGATTAACACATCTTACTTCAAGTAACACAGTGACGCTAATCCACTGACATCCAAGAGGAAGAGCCATAAGCTGGAGAATGATTTTTAAGGAATATAATTATGATATAATGAAAGCCCAGAGAAGCCACATTTTTTATATGCATTAAAAACACTCAACTGTATTAAATCCATTTAAAATACTGTCTTTTGGTATTGCTCATCACACAGATGAACAGAATGCAATCAAGTATCTGAAATACAAAGGTATTTCCTTTATCTAGGAAAGGCAAAACATGATTCTATCAGAAAGGAACCAGAAAACATATAACAAGACAGTCAAATATTTTGGCACATATGTTTAAGACTGGTAACTTCTCTCAAGCTCTAAGCAATCTTAGAAACAATGATACACACAATATTATAACTTGCAAGGAGATATCTATAGAAATCATAAAATCGTAAGTTAAAAGAAAAGCAAAATACATTTTTCTTGCTAAACTGTAGCCAGATACACAATTGCACAAGGATGCAGAAAAAAAATAAGAAAGATTAGGTTAGAAGTTTGAGGTGCTTATACTCTGCTGGTATTTACTATTTCTGTAGAAACAGAGAACAGGGATTTTAAATCAGTACTCAGTTGCTTCACATAAAATTACGACATAACATGCGTAAGTATATAACAGAATAGCTAGCGCTATGTTATTACCTAAACACTTAAAAGTGCGACCAGGCAGAAGTTACTGTAAAAATAACATACTTCCATGAATATGTACTCTGAGTAGAAACCAAGTTCAGAATAAAATGTATAAACTGCTCCTTTGAATAAATTCTGCATAAATCACAAAGATTGTTCTTAAAACACACTCTGAGAAGCTCCCATGACTATACTAGAAAGACTTCCAATTTTCAAATTATGGACATAAAACCATGCCTTTTATTCTCCCAGATACAAGAAAATTAAAAAACAAATTTTAAATCCATATGCCTGAAGTGCATGTATGTGTGTACATATCACACGTGAGAACACAATGACAGAGGCAGTTCTTCATTCAAGTACATCCTTGTTCGGTAAACTGCTTTATATAAAACACTGACAAAACAGTAATTTCAGTAGCTAGTATTTGAAATATTTTTGCCTGCATAGAACTGAGAAATACATTTGATTTTAGTTTCAATGTAAATTGTTGCACCAGGGAATAGTTTGTTAAGAAAATTTATTCTCAAAGCTTAACTGTGGCTTTATCTGGTAAACAAACACCTTGCCTCCCCTACAAAGGCTTATAGATGCCTATAATTGACCAAGTCACATATGCAAACATATCAAACAAGGATAAAAGTGATAAATGAAATTTTTCTCAAAGTCTTACAAGCAAACATGAAGTACATACATTGGTTAGACAGCATCACCAAAACAGGGAAGACTGATCTGTAATCTTCAGAAATTCTGACTCAACTAACCCTCACAGAGGCCAATTAATTTATTCTGAAATGAAAATGAGCATTCTGGAAATATGATTCCACAGTGGCTCTTGCCATTGGCTGAAAGTACATGATATTGTAAATCAATGGTCGGTAAGGTATTTGGGTTATGGTAAGCCTATTTCTATTTACTTTGTTAGCTTGAATTAGTTCATCTTTGATTTTCATATTTATCTCATTCACTTCAAGCAAGATATCAGGTATGCAATTACACATAATTTACCTCTTTCCACAAAAAAAAGACACATAAAAGTAGCACAAGATTCTTCTATACAGCCATAAATGAATAGATTCAGTTATATATAAGAACATATCCAAGTGTGCAATGCAATGTCATTCTGTTACGAGCCAAAAGTTACTGTTTGGCATTAAAAACTGTTTTTTCAAGTCTCACGTCCAAGTAACATAACCCTTTTAAAACAAAACTGCTGAAAAAAGTTAAACATATATTCATTTTAATAAGCTTTCCTTTATTAAATAAACATTCCCAATAATAGACATATTTTTCTTGCACAAATGAAAAAAAGAAAGCTAAGTTCATAGAGAAACCCCTTTTCAAGGGAATACACCTCAGAATTAATTTTTCTAAGAAAAGGTGGGGTCAATCTTCTGTTCCCTTCACTCTTCCTCAGTGTCAGTGGGAGGCCAGTAGGTATTTACAGCAAGACTCGATTCTTCTGTGAATTAACTGTTAAAGAAAGATTAAAGCAAAAGAGAGGAGAAAACCTCCAATAGGTATTCTAAAATTTATCTTGTCATCTTACTCTCCTTTCACATACAGTACATCCATACGCATCATATCATTTCAAGTTAACTACAAAAATACTACACAAAATAAATTCAATGCTAAGCGACTTAAAAATTTTGCTCCAAATTAGTAAACTACAGTAAAAATGGCTAAACCCTGTTCAGGGTTGACAGAGTTTTGTTCAGAGTTTTGTGAGATAGAAGAGCCAAAGCTGTCTAAAAAAACTACCTATTACCACAGTGGAAATCCAGTGGAAAGTCCCTAAAAACCTTTCAGATCATGCAGACAAATTATATTATTTAAACACTGACTTCCTCCAGTTAATTTACTGCCAGGTACACTGACTGACTGACATTTTATATGAAAAATAAGAACACAGAGCAATCCCGAAAGGGAAAATACTTAACATGCTACCAAACCGAATAAGTTTAGTATAGTAGGATATAAACCAAATTACTATCCTCACCATACGTCCTTTTTCTTTAAAACTTACAGCTTACAATATTTGAGGACAATACAAGAGACAGTTAAAGGAGATTTAATCATACTCATGTTCAAACCCATTCAATCAGCTAAGACAGTGAATCCATAACTAATTTGCTGCTGTGTTGCCAGTGGCCTAATATACCAGTTATTCCTTGTTTCTAATTCTTTAGGCCTAAACGCTAACAGAAAGCACAGAAAATTTTGCATGTGGATGGTAAATATTATTTAACCATTATTTAGATATCTGTGATCTCCCAACATACCCCACTGCACATTCTGTTCCTCATCAGCTTCCCCACTTATAACATGTACCATCCAGAAAGTTTATAGCTTTTGACAGACAAGGATTATAGGAATAAATTAAGTACTGTTAACTGTCATATTAATATTTTATGAGGTAGTAAACATTGATAATCACATTGCAGAATGGAAAAAAAAAATCAATGTAAGAATGTAATTATCAAAAAACTTCCTAAGAAACCACTTGATTAAATACATTACTGCACTTCGTGCTGTTAATATTGTAAAAAAATAAAACAAAATCCCACGTAACAGTGATGCTGAATAGAATAACCCTCAATGCATTTCATTACCTAAACCATTTTACACTAACATAGGGCTGAATCATAAAAGTAATCTGGTATCACCTTGCCACAGATGAGGTCTCCTGCAGATTTTAATCTGATTAAATTCAGAAAATGGGTTTTAAATGTCTTGCTTTTAACACCTACATTTTCTGGTGATTTGCTAAAGAAACTAAACAGAAGAAACCTATGGAAAACAAGTGTTTGTCCTCTATCATATAATCTGTTCCTCTAACTGGGGGGGGAGAACTTTCACATACTAAAACTGTATTTAATGAAGTTGTATACTAGTGACACTGCATACAAGGAAAACCTATTTCAGTTAATACAAATATCAGAAGATGATTTTCTAACATTCAGATACTGGAATATAAAACCAGATTCTTCTAATATTTTATTATTTACATTACTACTCATAAAGCAGTAAAGTTTCCACAAGATAGTCTAAAAGTAGGAATTAAAACCAAGGCATAACATGCAAGACCACACATACTAACTAGTGAGAAAGAATCTTGCAACAGCTGTAACTGCATAGTATACAGACATCTTTCCCACTACAGTCACAAACACACCGAAACTCATTTAGAGCTAAATAAACTCGAACACTGACAGAAGGCTAAATACAGCAGCGTGACAGGAGACCCTGACGAGAGAGCAGGTTGAATAAAACCTCTGCTGAAGTATATGCCCATGAAAGAAGATGGCTATAACCTAGTCCTATAAAGTATCATTTGTTTTAGAAATTCAGAACAGGGAAAATCCTACATGCATTGGTCAGAAGGGATTTTGACAGTAAATTCAGTTATCACCCTATCTGCATTTGTGCATCAAACTATCAAAAAGAACCCCTCCCATACTTTAGTTTTGCTGGCATGTGCAGCTTTTTCTTTACTTATTAGGTTGTCTTTATCTCAAGCCATCAAGCCATCAAGTTTTCACACTTCTACCCTTCCAATTCCCCTCTTAGTCTTACTGAGGAGGAATAAGTATGAGGAGCAGCTGTATGGGGCTTAGCTGTCTACTGCAGATAGCTTAGAACAAATAATCCAAGTTTACTGCCATACCCCTTAAAAGGCTTCAGTAATTTTAAACACAGACGTTCCACAGTTGCCACCAGAACTTAAAGCAAAAGAACCCACTATCTCAACCTGAACAAATTTGTCTCCTAGTATTCTTACTAAGCATTCCAGTCTTGAGTGCTACAAACTCTTCATGAATGTCTTTCAAATGGAGAAACTCCAATGAACCCAAAATAGGGTTAAAACAATAACCAAGACTACAACAATCTCTTAAAAGCACTCCCAAACCTAAGTCCTTTCCCTAGACAAATTAACAATGAGAGCCTGTATTTGGTAATAGACACAAAGTATACCTGAATTTATGCCAATACACAAATGGAGCAAAACTCTACAAGTAGTTTTAAAGGCAAATACATAAGCAGACAAAAGATGTCCAAGTAGTAAATTTTGCAAAGATGCAAAGGTTGTAAAAAAAGCTGAATCACCTTGGATAGTCTTTCACCATAAAAATGTTGGTAATCCACAACAGAAGGAATACTTGGGATTTGAAGATACCTGGGAATGCCTCAGCTAAATGAAATATGTTTCAGCTGGCAATAACAATTTGAACAGATTCATACTTGAACCTGCTTTGCACAAGTGACTGGACTGGATGACCTCTAGGGGTCCCTTCCATCCTAAGTTGCCTTATGATCCCATAAAATTTAGATACAAAGTTAGAATAAGGCTTTTATTAAGTTAACTACATATTTTAACAGATACTTACCTTTTTATTTACAAACAAATATTCTGTGTAAAGTAGTTGCTTTTGTGCAGTTGTAATTAGATCTTAACCAAGTTACTAAAGGGAAAAGCTATCACTAAAACTAAATGCCGGTTGAACTAAAATTATCCTAAGTGAGAGAAAACCACAGATAAGATATGCAAAAGAAGAAAACAACATAGCTTTGACATCCGAGAAAGGGAACTAGAGTGATATGCTTTAGGAAGATCACAAAATGATCTGAAGTGGAAACCACAATGCAATATTTTAGAATATTTAAAATGGTATTAGTAAAAATCCAAACCACCTATTACTCTATTTTTATTGCCTCGATACAATCACCTGGACATCTGTGTCACCAATTCACCTTCAACAGTAAGACTGTTCAGCATGCAATTCCTTTGATGTCACTGACACTTCTAAAGATGGTCTTTATGTACCGGTTGCAGCACCAGAACATAAAAAAAAATAGTGATGTCATCTGCATTCCACCAAGGGTGGAGGCAGACAAGCACTTTCTCAAAATGAGTTCCCAAGAAATCCACGTTTCATAAAACCAAAACATCCTGTTTCTATAAACAGAATTGTCAAGCAATCCATTCTCAAACAGCTACTTAAGGAGTAATTCTTAATTAAAAAGCAACTTTTGCTGTATTTGATATAAAATTTTATTCAACATCAGAAATAATCTTCATTTTTACATACCAAATTCATATACCCAAATACCAAAGGAGATACAAGTGTAAAATTATTGCAAGGGAAAAAAACTTTGATATCTTTAACAAACACTATCTGAAGCTAAAGCTTGTACACTACTGAAACAAACCTCATGGGAATATACTATCTACTAGAAGAGCCTTTTTCATTTGTTCATACCAGAATATCAGTCATTTTGATTTTGTTGTACAGTGTTAATCTGATGCCTACTCAGCGAAACTAAAGGATATCCTCCAGAAAGTCAGTTAGGAAATTTTTAGATGCATTTCTTCACAGTCAAGATGTGCTAGACTTTCCCTCCTAGAATACAAAGCCATTTGCTGATAAAATCTGCACATGATTGATGTAACGGTGCTAAAAGTAACAGCAAGCCCAAGTTACCAATACGTGAGGGCCTGGAGCACATGACAGGTTAGACACAATCAAGCTCATATTTAACTCTGTCATACTAAAAATTGAAAATACAACTCGGAAGAATACAACCATAGTCTTGGGAAATGAAAAAACATAGTCTTGGAGGGATGACAATCTGAATCTATGGTACAAATAACTACGATGAAAATTGGGTGCATTGACAGCAATTATTGATAAATAAATTGAACACACGTTACCCCACTGACAGTATTTGCAAAGCACCTCACAAATTGCTGTGTCCAGTTAAGTTTTCTTTGCTCAAATTGCTGTGAGTTGAGAGAAAGACAATAACAATGTTAGAGCACCCAAAAACCTATGAGGTTTCATGAAATTACAAGATTTGGGATCTGAAACCATATTTCACAGGAGAACATCAAAGGTTTGTCTGTTTAGGACTGACTCATAAGCCCCTGCAACATTAACTATGGCAATGAAAGCAGCCTCAACTCCGCCCCCACTCCTCTGCTGGCAGTTCCCTTCCCTATCACAGGGGCAACAATTAGAATCATGCCAGCTCCTCAACATCACAATTCAGAGCCTGTCCCGTTAGTTTAAATACACCTTTGTCACCATTTAGTCTTGCTACCCTAGACAGATGGGCAGTGCCTTTCTGTAGGAAGGTAGATGGACAACTACAGCAGCAGCATTTTAATTAGATCAGTAGGAATTACCCCTCATTAATCAGAGCTCTTGGTTTATTAAAAATAAATGTAAAAATTAACTTACAAGCAACTGCCAAAGAATGAAGCCAGGGAAATTTATGGCTAGTGTTAGGGAGAGGGTCAAACTGCATTGACATAAAATTATTATGTCTTATTATTAAGACATATCAGTTACTCCATGCCTCAACAAGTACAGCCCACTAGCCCCAAAACAAAAACAGCAGCAAGAAACAAGGCAAAGATACCCGGTAAAGAATATTCTTGAAGTATTACTGAAATACCACTAAAAGAAAGTAGCTTCTGTTAATAAAGCAAAAATAAATTAACAGCTTACTGTTCACTACCATCTTCTTTTTACTAACACTGCTTCCCATGGATTTAATTATAACATTTCACAGGAAAGATGTAGTAGTTACGCTCACATAACCTTCACTTAATAATTTAATCATAATAATTACCAATAAAGTAATGCATTTCTCCTTATGTCCCAACTTCTTCACACCTCTTGATTGGCCTCAGCTCAGGCTATTCCTATTTTATGCATCAAGGAAGGATTTAGAAACAGATGAAAAAGTAGAACTGTATCATGCATAAAGCAGAACAAGTGAAACCTTTTTTCTTACATACGTAACCATTTTACTGTCTAATACACATACAACAACATAGCATAAATGTACTAAGACTGACCACACAAGATACTGTTTTTTAACTCAAGCTGAATCAATTTCAAGCAGAATAATTTCTAATTATGATTTTTATTTTCCTATAAAAACATTGGAAAACAAAACAGTTTTGTTAGAGACAAAGGCAGAAATTTAGAGACAGTAAAATTTCTTCAAATACTACTAGCTGAGAAGGTGATTTACCTTCAATAAGTACCATATCACTAACATTTTTTAAAAAGAGCAAACATTCTATAAAACTATTTGGCCAGCGTATGTAAGCAAGAAATGTAAACAACTTGGACTACTCAGCCATCAAAACATGAAATGAAAGATTCCAGTTTCCAGAGACAGCTGTGTGCAGGACAGCTGGCAAGTTTTCCACTTAAGCCAGGCAAGCAAAATTCAACCTTTCTGCAGACTGATCCTAAGTATCCTAGAGAAGCTGATCTGGAATGATTCTTACATATAAATAGTTTAGGACAAGAACATTTGTAATTTAGAAACAGTAGTTTTTGAGGTAGATAGCTCTCAAACATTAGTACAGATACAGAATTAAGAGGTTTTGCAGAATCATTCACTAGCCTGACCACATCAAATTTGTGTGATCACAAAGTTGATCTGAACTCATTTAATTTTGGCTGTATTTCCAAACTACTGTGTTAACAAAGCCTCATACTGCAAAGTTAGAGAACTGGAAAAAAAATCCAAAAAAACCCCAAAAAACCCCAATATTGATTTCTCAGGAGATTTTGCAATGAGTATTTTTAAGGATGTTTATGAGCTATGTCTAAAGCAACACCGATTCTCACAAAAATTTGTCCATGCTGATTTCACTCACAAAAAAAATGACTTTTGTCATTGTATTTTTATACAAATGAGAAAAGCTTTACTTTCATGCAGCACCATGCATTAATCTCACTTGTACCAATAAAAATATCTGGGAAAAAGCTAACAGATTTGGAAGGGACATTGAAGGAAGCAATGACCAGCCTTTTCATAAATCTCTTTTTCAGACCATTTACTGGTGTAAGATTTTTCAGATTTAAAGTTAGTCCCTTCATTACTCTCCTGACTATTCCAAACTCCAGTTTATGCAATCATCCAAACTATTCAGAAACCATTAGGACCCTGCATTTATTAAAAGCACACATTCAGACAGTAACTGGTGCACTTGCTCCTTGTTCGGGGTTCACTTTTAAAGGTAAATCCTACTATATTGGATAAAAGCAGAAGGAAACTTCACAAACTCATTCTATTCTCCGCATACGTAGTCTTAACTGCAACGCTCGTGCTTCACTCTTCCCATAGCAATAGCATTATTTATTTCTTCCTTTCCTTGTAAAGGCTGAACATTACACTCATTCTTACCCCCCTTAAACGAGTACTTGTAGAAAAGCCTCCTTTTTTTCAGGCTACCATTGCTTCATAGATAAACATGGCTTAAATTTTTCTGATAAATGCGACGTTGGTAGGATCACATGGCCACATCTCCCACAGCTTAACATTTAAGTACATAACTAAAATGCTTCAGTGAGACCAGCAATTACTGCAGTTATGTTACTACCACGCAGAACTGTTCAACACCAAACTGAGCCATAAGATTCCAGAAGCCATTTTTAGCCTTGGGCACCAGGCCAGAAATAACTTCTTTAGTTCTCTAAGAAGCCAAATGTTCCAAGATTTGAAAACTGACAGAGGGAATAAAGCACTTCTTGCCAAAACACTGATTTTTTTTGTGAAGTTAATAGTCTTTCATATTACCCAGTTCTTAACCGATTGCAAATCTACAGTGACATTCTTTTAAAGACTGAGTATTTCTGAATCGTATTATCACGCTTCTGTGCCAGATGCTACTATAAAGCAAGCTCTTCGTCCCTGCATTATGTTAATACATTAAAAAACACTCCCAGGGCTTACGACTATAATGAAAGCTTTGAGGTTTACATTTTTACTGCTATCCCAACATCTTCCAGAACAAAGCTTCAATTCAAATGTCTCAACCTCTATTCTTCCAGATATCTTACGCTGTTTTGATTGAGATATAAAACCAAAACTGGTTTTATATCTCGCAGTTTTGCCCTTGATCTGTTCCGAGATCTGGATGAAGCCATTCAAAATTTCTGTTCCTCAGTTTTTCCAATCTGTAAAACTAGGGATAACCTTCATCCTTAAAGAACAATAACAAAAACTCACCAAGAAGCGCAAAATTTCCGAGGTAATTTTTAACAGAAACACAGAACAAGGTTTATGCTAGGACCAACTAAAACTAGAAATCAGCTCAAAGTCATTATATTAACACTCAACATAATCACATAAAAGCCTTTTGAATTAATCAAAATACAAGAAATTGAAAATTTTACTCCACCCTTAGAAGTTCCTGATTGGTTGGCTGAATGTCAAACTTGTACGCAGCACACTAATGCAGCAGTAATAGCTGCAATAGCATGACAAAAAAAAACAACATACCAAGTGTGGCTGTCCTACCTTTAATTTACCTTACAAAAATTTTAGCAAATTGAAGTTATATAATATATTAGCTCATCTTTTCATTGAAAGCGTAAGAATCATACCACTTGTATCAAAGATTTTCTTTGAAGAGCATGCCATATATCACCTTCACTTTTCATGTTGAATTTGAATTAGCACATGAGAAGAAGAGAAGGCAGCTCCAAAGATGAGCAATAAAAATGCAATTTTTAAAGAAAATAAACTTCAAACTCAGCTGCCTCTTTCACCCCTTCAAAATATGGATTAAAAAAGGACGGAACTACACAAACTATCAAACTAACACGATAGTTTTCAATCAAATCTGGAAGTTCAGATGTTGAACAGAAACATCCTTTAAAATACAGCTATAATTCAGTTAAGCACTCTATTAGTTTCTGCACATGTTGGCAAAGAAACTACATCACCTGCTCATGAGTTACTAAAAAAAAAAAAAAACAATAACTAAACACAGTGGCAACATATGTTGTTGAATACAAAGTAGGACTGCTAAGTCTTAAAATAAGAGAAAGTATGGAATCACTTTAGATGGAACCCACAAACAAATTCTCAGTCATGCATCCTTCTTCAAAAATATTACCAAGCAAGGGCAAACACTGCCTTTGGTAAAACTTGCAAATGACAGGACATGTGAGTGAGAAAAAAACAAGTCATTAACACAAAGCAATCTGAACTGGCTGGTTAACAAAATACAGGCAAAGAGTAGGCATTCAGCCAGACTGAAATTCAAATCTTGGAATAGGGATCGCAGTCAAAACTTACTGAGTAGGGAAACAACAGTGTACATAGTGGAAGGCAAAAAGACAGTTTTCTTGAACTGGGATGAACTCCAAAAGCAAATTAAAAATAAATCCTAGCAACACAACATACAACAAGCATGGGAAACCTGGGTTTAAGTTTCTCCCCTTAACCAATCACAGCTGCTTTGATATCCAGGGCATCTTCGCTCCTGGCCTCAGCTGCCGAGAAGGCTCCTTTCATCTTTGACCATAAATCCCACCCCAGAGATCTTCATCACTGCCTGCATTTTTTTGATTATATAACATATGAATGACACTGTTCTCCACCAAATAAACAGACACAGCTTTGTTGCTACTACACTTGTCGTGCCTTAAAAAGACTGCATTTAATAAATCCAGCTAGGCCTCACTATTCTCAAAATACAGTAATATAACAAGAGCAATGGTACAACCTGTCAAGTATTCAATACTTCTACTCCCTATTTCCCCACCACTAAATTTATAAACAGTTAAAAGTTCAAATAGTTTAAAAAAAAAGTAATTTTAATAATAATTCCGCTTACCATGACAACAGTTTCACTATCTTCACATTCTGACACAAGGTTCTTGCCATACATGAACTGCCCTATTTGGATTTTGGGTATCTTGCCTTACTTCCTGTAAGCCACATCCAAAGGCGTTTCCTTCTCCGCTTCTCTCCTTGCATTAATCTCCAAATCAATATTCTTTCCATGTCCCCTTTCTTGCCCATTTTCCAAAAACTCTCCATCTAGTTCAGTGATCCCCAAGTTAATTTTGTGTATACATTTAATAAACTCATTTCCTTCTGTTCACCAAAGGACAGATCCAACTTGTTATTCATGCTTTTCATATTTAAGTGTGGATGGTTTCTTTATTTCTCATTTGATTTTTTTTTCCATTTTTACTTTTTGCCTGTCTAATGTAGAGCTACAAAGGAGTGATGCCACTGTGAATAATGCAACTAGAGTTGCAAATTCAGATGTTAGAAAAATCTGACATGTCCGTATATGCAGGACAAATTAAAGTGAAATTGTCATTTGTAGTTACTTTGCTACTTTTGAAACATACTACTTTATTTTACAACCTACAGTATAAAGAAATCAAGGCACATGCCGTGTTGAAATATACCACCAAGATTTATTTTGTCACATTTAGTTTCTTTAATTCAAAAAATTATTTACCTTAAATCCTCTACCCACTTACTAAAGCCAGCTATCCCAGCAGTGACTCCTTATACGAGAAAAAAAGTATTTATAGGACAGCTTCATTAATAGAAAACACCTAACTAGCCTATATAGTTAAATCCAAGAATCAGAAATTAAATCTGTTGCCAATCTTGCATTTTACAGCACTGCAGTTTTGGAAGAAAATAAAAATTCTGTTTTTATAGCAAGTGTTTCAAGACTACCTTGATATCAGCAACATCCACTTCCAATAGGAAGAATTATCAAGAAAAGTGGAGAAACAATTGTAGGGACATACAAAACATTTGTAATCTTTACAGTGTTTACAATTTATATATGCAGTTGGTGTATTTCAATAAATCAATCTATTGACACAAAGAACATCTAACATACAAGTAACTGCCAACATATTTTCCTATTTCATCACTACAAATAATTCCCTCCATTCTACAAAGTATTTTCAAACCAAAAAAAAGAAACCACCTGTACAAGTATTCAACCTCCAGAGTCAATATTACAATTACTGCAACTTGCATCAAAGAATAAAACCAACCAGCTTCAGAAAACCACAATAAAAACCTTATCCATTCAGCAGCACAAGTCACTTAACATGGTGCTCAGCTGTTTTGATCTTGTTCTGCTTCACATAAAGATCAGTTCAAGAATTCTATCTTGATATTCAAAACCTTTAGCTACTTCCAGTAAACTTCTCTAACTGTACATACATGAGCTGCCTTATACGGGCATCATGAAATTATCAGCCAGCTTTTAAACCAAGGTGTCATAATTCCCACAAGCTCAAATGAACATGAAATATTTCATACAGCTTCATACGCGAGCGCAAACCTCAAGCTGCAAATTACATATAAAACTAACCCTCATTTGGCTCTGCTAAAATCATCATCTCACGAGTTCTGACTTTTTCTTTAAAAATATTTCCCCTACGGACTGGGATAGAAGGACGAAAGACTGTTATTGCTATTTCTATTTTTAAATAGTTAGGAGGTTTACAGATATTATGGAGATCTGAACCATACAAGGCAGGAAAGGGATAGAAAGGCAAGCTGGCCAGTAAAACACCCTTAGGGGAAAGAGGCTGGGGAGAAGCAGTAAAATTTTAGAACTGAACTCTTCCCACAAGGACACATCTACCCACAAATTTAGTGGAAAGTAATTATTCCTCCAGAAGCTTAACTCCTCAGTACCTTTCCAAATAACTATTCTGATGTGCGTACTGTACCTTGCAAAATACAGTCATAAGAGAAAACGGGTACACTATTTTCATCATGCTGGTGTCAGCAGAACACTTTAAGGGTACCTCTCTGGTTTCAGAAGTGCCATTTAAATCATATTAATTTTATTTGTGGATTAAGGATCTAACCACCTTTGGAATGTTCACAAATACAGTAGATGCTTACGAACAGAGCCAGCAAGAACACGGCAGGCAGAATGAACAATCTGTGGCCTGGGGAAGTTACTCATCCTCCTTAGAATGATCATTCTGATAGGCAAAACATCAGCCCCTCCATCTTAGCTGCTGTTGCAACTCTGTAAGCAGCAAAGTGTCAGTGGCTTTCTTTTCCTCTGGAGCCAAATGGATGCTAAGCTTCCCAAACTTAACATTCAACAGCTAATGTTTTAAAGTATGAATTTAACTATTATTTGTAGCACAAAACTTGTAAGTGTCATATATATTGAGTCAAATAATTATCTGTTTATCTAATTCTCCATTCACAAAATTCAGATCATGATTATTTAACTGCTCAAGAAATTAATTTCCCCACGGTTTTACAGAAAAGTATCCCAAGCCATTACACTCAACCAAGAATATACAACTCACCTCTCTGCTTATAATCCTTTCACCACTTCACACATTTTCACTTAGTACTTCATAAATGTTCACTCACTTCGTATGACACTTCTGCCTTTAGTACCTTCTTTCTACTCATTTTCTTGTTCAAACCTCTATTACATCAGCATTAGTCCCCTTCCTCTTTGAAGTCACAGTTCTACTGGGCAAATCCTCATTCTACTTTGTCATAGCTGATTCTACCCTGGTTTCTTCCCCTCACAAAAGTATTCAGTGTTTTCAAAACTCTATGTATAGTAACTGTATTAAGATTCACACTGTCTCTCCTGTTCTACAGATGTCTAAGCCAAGATGATTTTTGCATTGAGGAAAGAAAAGAAAGAGACCAGGGGAAGGAAGAAAGGGAGGCTCACAAATCACATAGGGACATTTGGGTTTTATCTCCCACAAGGGCTGCGATCACATGCAAATGGATCTTCAAAACCAAAGCTGTTCATCTAGAAGCATTTGAAAAGGAACCTGTAGCACCTTTACTGCCATATCAGCACTTTTGGAGCTCTGCGTCAGGCTTTTCCAAGGTAGCTCATCCAAAGGAACACAAAGTGACATTTCTACAAAAGCAATCAGTTTTCAGCCATTTACATGCACAGCATGGTCAAACATGGCTTTGGCAATTCTAGGTAGAGCTGTTTAAAAACCAGCCATCATAAACTGAAAGTTAAGTTTAAGGGTAAAGGTTCAAAAAACAGCTGAGCTTACTCCTGTTGAACTTGAGAAGTTTCATCCTCCCTCCTATCACGTGATTTCTAGGCTGTTATCTCTCCTACCCCTTAGGCCTTCCACTAGTTTTGAAGCTTCTTGACAAAAAAAAAAAAAAAGCAAGCTAACCAATGAAACCAGGAAAAAAAAAAGAGAGTCAATGGTAGAGAGCCACTAATTTGCTCAAGCCACATTCTGGAACAGTAACCAAGTAATCGAGTACTCCTAATTTGTTTCATGCAACAAAAGGCACTCTGCTAATTCATTTTGTGTCAAGAGCCTAACAGCACCTGCAAAGTCACTGACTGTATTTCAGCTATGGGTGCATAAATGTCCCAACAAAAGAGGCAACTTCAAAAAGTGCAATGGACTAAACTTTATATAGCAAAAGAATTAATAGGTTCTTTTCAACAGGAGTCAATAAACTTGATGTTTGCATGATCTACAAGCAAAGACATACTCAGACTTGGAGAAGAAAAATATAAAAGGACCACAAGGCTTTAAAGGGTATTCTTCAGTTACAAGTTGCTAAAGTTATCCGTGGTTCTAAAAAATGTGTTTAGTTTAATACAGCTCTTTCACAAGGCACTGCTTATCAGAAAAAAAAAGAAACTAAAATATATTAATACAGAGATGTCCAGACAGATCACATTATGAAGTTACAGTCTGCAATTGCATTTACACTGTTGGGTACATAACAATGAATACAAAATGAACTTATCTTCACTTTTCAGCCCTGATATAAAAACACATTATGTAGTAACCTCAAAAAAGAGTTACATCCCGTAGTTCTTGGCTGCAGGGTAATATTCAATTCAATTCATTTGTGAGAATAAACAAACATACTTCCTCCTCTCTCCCTGTCCTAATACATTTAGGATGTTATTTGTGTAAAAGACAGGATAAGTAAGGTTAGAAACCTTCAAATAAATACAGGAAGGTTGTAAGAAGGGACTGACTACCGAACATAAAGAAGAATTTTTTTTCAGCTTTAATGATTTTATTTTCATTGATATAAGTTTGGATAAAATGAGCCAAATGGAAGGATCTCAAGAAGCTTCATTCAAAAAAACCCACAATGTAATCAAAATATGAATTCAAGATGATGAATTACAACTAATTCAAAGCAGTAATTATCAGAGAGAACTCTTAAAAGGAGAGGGGGTATATGAAATCCCTTTTTCCCTAGTTACCAAATAATAACCAAATTCTAAAGAAGAGGTTTTTTGATGGTCATTTTTGGGTCATGAAAGCGTGCACAAACAAACTAGTCTGTATCTAAAACATCCTTCCCAGTACGACCTGCATTTATTATAAGCGGAACCAACTGCACACCTACTGCTGTAGTTACAAGAACTCTTATAAGTTCTATAAGGAAGGAGGTGGAGAAAATCAGTGAGAATAAATTCGGGCAATCTAATAGACACCTTTGCTTATTTTTTTTTTTAAATGGTAAATAAGAATTCAGTAGTAGTAAAAAGTACTGAAAGAAACATATGCCCTTGGCCAACCTAGCTTTGCCTGGGACCTCCTTGTGATTTGGCTGCCCCATCCCTGGAGGGGTCCAAGGCAAGGCTAGATGGGCCTTGGGCAGCCTGGTCTAGTGGGAGGCGTCCCTGCCCATGGCAGGGAGGTTGGAACTATATGACCTTAAAGGTCCCTTCCAACCCAAACTGTTCTATGATTCTATATTTCACCTGAACCAGTATCAATCCCAAAATAATTTTTTTTTAGAAGGACAAGTAGAAAGAACTTCAAACTACTGGGTAAAAATAAATGCATTCCTGGCCCTATCTGTGATAGAAGACAACCTGTAACTTGGTTTTGGGTTTTTCTCCCCTCTTTACATGATCCCACAGGAAACACCTAGATGTCAAAACTCAAGTTAAAGATCAGAAAAAAAATAGAATTACAGCTGTACAGGTTTCCAGATAGTTGTTCAGGTGATACTGTGATTTTTTTGAGCATCTTGAAAACAAATCCTTAGTCATACGGTCCAAATAATTATCTCAAAGATGCTGCTGGACTAATGTGTCTTCAACACAGCATTGTTTGGATAGCACTGTCCATTTCCAAACATTTTAAGCAATGGCAAGTAGAAGTTCTTCTGCCTAGCGAGCATTCTGAAATACAGAAAAATAAATACATATTCCTTCCAGAATTTCATACTGTCCAAACTAGCAAATATTTCAATTTGTATTTCTTTTCAAACAATCCAACGCCTGATAAAAAACACTATTTGCTTCTTCCCCACTTCATCATAAGGACCAGCAAGTAACCCTTCCTCATGTACCTAACCCACACAATGGAACAGGATAAAACAAGTATTCACCAGGAAAGGTTCAAAGGATTTGTCTTTAGAAATACAGCCAAAGCCTACAGAAGGAGGTTGAAGTGATACAGGCAGCCATGGTTACACATTTAAGTAACAGCTTTGGGACTTTTTCTTCCTCTTTTATAGACTAACATGCTTCCAGCATTCCCAGTGGTTTTGAGGAATATAATTGCATACTATTACTTAAGAACTATGTGATTACTGTGCCACTGCCTTCTGCACAACCCAGCCTGTAATAAAAGCGATAAGAATAGCATTTATTATTTTTGAAATTTTTTTTGCAACGCATCTGCACTGATGTGGTTTAAAACATCTGACTAAACTCAAGATATTTTACTTAGAGGTTTTATTTTCTTCTAACAGCACTGCACACCATGCAAACTCTTTTCTATGTGCAAAGATACTGCTACAAGTTCGTCTAATCAGGTCCTCAGCTCTTGAGCAAAATTTTCAAAGACTGAGGAAGAAATGTCCCATCATGTCTCTATAAGCAAGATGCATTCAATGCAAATAAAAGTCACAGAAGACAAAAACATACCAAGAAGCTGTAGAAATACAAAAATGACAAGTATAGTTAAGCCTCTACAGTTACCATGGAACGTAGCTGCAATTAAGAACTAGAAAAAAGTCAAGCAATTCAGTTTCAGCTATTAAAGGCAACCAAGCTACATCCCTTTTTTAGGTTGTATCAGTTGCTACATAAAATCTGATTTCTAATGTCTGGAAAGAAATAAATGAAATATCTAAGAATTTAAAGTTTAACATTTCTGTCTTCCTCAGACATACCTAATGCACTCAAAACTTTTCTAGAATACAAGCTTGTTAATATTTTATTTGAGAGTATCTGTAGAACATCATTTTCTCAATCCAAAAATGCTGCCAGAATCTATTGCTTAAATACTGACAAGATGCAGACACGGTTTCGGTTTTCTGGAAACCCCCTGCTCCTCAGATCTCTAAACTCAATCCCCTAGACAGTCATCTCAAAATCAATCACTGACCTTATTTTTCAATGAGATTGGCCCTCTTTAGCAAAAAAGCTTTAACAGTGAAAGGCTACCGCTGTGCCAAGCACCAAAGTTTCAGGGCTTCAGAGACAAGTCAGCACATGAAAGCCAAAAGTAAAAGTCACTCAATGCAAGGACTTATTCTAAGTAGTTCAAGACAGTACCGGTTTTACACCATGCACCACATTTATGGAGAGGAAGCGAGAGAGAAAATTCCCATCAAAAGTCTGCCCTGACAGCTTCAGAAATCTGGGCTTAAGCCAAGCATCTCTTCTATTTACATGTTATACTTACATAAAGTAACACGTGAAAAGGAATATAGATTTTTCTGAAGTATATCAACATATGACTTTACTCACAAGGCAAACAATACCCATGAAAAAGTTACCATATGATGTTACAAACAAAAATACAGATTAACACATGGTTCTTCTAAAAGGGGACAATGAAAAAGAGGCTGCTCTTGTAAGACCGAGACATGGGTAGCTCTGTACTGCTGTTTATACCAAACAAAAGGAGAATGAAAATCTCAATCTGCATTTAATTTCATACTGAATGTCTTCTACGTAAACTGCAACTAAAAAACCCACACTAATGCTTGAAAGCAAAGACTACTTATTTCCAAAGCTTTGCTACCAACAGAAAACTTCGTAGAGTAAGCATGTAACAAGCATGTACAACAACTCATGCTTTTAAAGAACATACTTACACAACATACAAACACTAACCCATAATCACTACAAAGCAAAGCATTTTTTACAGAACAGAATTTTGTTTTCCAACAGTTTGGATAAGTATTAGGTCAAACCAAACAAGCTAGCTTTCTGGATTTCCAATCTACTTATCCTATATCACAACATATCTTCACTAGAGTATAACTCAAAAAAAACTAAAAGAGATTAAACATACTGCTTGGGGTGACAAGCTGACAGTCATTCTTCTAACCGCATACAGTTCCATTACCATGCCTTATCTCTTTCACTATCACATCTGTTACTAAGTCAGTTAATGATTAGCACTGCAATTCATGCTACCAATTCACAGCAGTTTCATTCATCAAGTTGCCTTCGTATTTCTCTTTTATTGATATGATGATATAGGTGTTCAATACAGACCGCTGTGAAATGCATTCAGCAACAGTAAACAAGTGACAGAGCTAAGTAACGATTACATGTGAACTCCACCACACATCTGAGACCACTCTGTTCCCTATAGCTGGAACAGATACAAGTACGCAGTAAGCACATCTCCACTGACAGGGCATAAATATCCTCACGTGCAGGAGAAATTGAGAATTTAGGTTCATGTTATCGCATGTTTGCATGCAGGTATAGCACCTGCTGTTTTGTGGGACAAGAACAAGTGACTACTTGTCTGCTTCTTTGCTGTTACAACACTACTATCTTCAGCAGGCAAATGGGGACACAAAAGGGCGTGCGGAGGCAGGACACTAAAGATGTTAGGAATACACTAATACATTCTTCTAGGGTAGGTTTGTACTGTTCTACCTAGTGACAGTGTGAAGAATGGATTACGTTCCAGCCCCTGGCACAAACAGGGTCAGGAAAACAGATATGACCCTTTTTGGGGGTCTGCCCTTTTAGGTAAGAGACAAGCGTGCCTTTTTTCATGTTGGAAGAAGGGCACGAGGGCAAGATAAACACAGACTGAATACACCTCCCTTCACCACTCCTGCCAGCAGGTCTGTCAGGCCCGTCCCCTCTGTAGATTTACGGAACGATGGTGTCCCCCTCCGCAGAGTATGTACAGTGCCTATGAAGACAGAGATTTTGCCTTGGAAGACTGCACTGCCTACAGAGCTGGAACTCTGGCTACAGGACTGTAAGGATACAAGGATGGATGCCAAGCCCAGTGTCAGACAAGTGGCATTTGGGAAAAGCAGCATGCTCCCTGAGGTGGCTGCAGAGCAAAAGTGTTCCTGTGGACACATCTCCACCTGTAGCATGCAAATATGTGCAACATTCAGAGGCACCAGTGTCTTAATGTGGTTACATAGAGATATGCATCCCTTCCATGCCAGGTGGGTCCACCCACAAGCACCACGACAAAAAGCACAAGTATCCAACCTGGCACACATACGCATTCCTCACATAACCAATTCATAGGTGGGCTGCCTGACACCTCAGACCTCAGCGGTCAGGGCAGGGCAGCACAGAAATGCACATTCCCCAGAGGGGGAAGAAGACAGGTGCAAGCAAGTGTTCCAAACGCACACTCCTCCAGTGTGCCATGGGAGAGCCAGCTCTGCCTCACCAAATGCGAGTGGAGGGGGAGTTGGAGGAAGGCGTGCAGCTACTCAGCCATATGGGAGCAAACACCTACCTCAAGCATGCAGCAAGGCAGAGCAGGGACGGAAAATAAAGCAAGCAGAGGGGCCAAACAGAGCTAGGAGGCGGCTCGGTTTCTGTTCGGGGACAGGTCCAGGGGTGGGCAAGTACCTCATGTCACAGAGATTGAATGAAAAGGTGGGAAGTGGGAGTATGCCTGAGGGGCAGGCAAAGGTGGGTTCCCTGGTGATCAGAGGGGACCCCCAGAACTGGGGCGGGGGGGCTCCAGAACTAAGGATAGGGGAGGAGGCAGGGGGAACCCAGAAAATAGGGGGGGAACCCCAGAACTCAGGGAGGAGGACACCCCACGATCTGGAGATGGTGGGGGACCCCAGAACCTGGAGGAAAGTGGGGGGGGGACAGCCCAGAGCCTGGAGGAAGTGGGGGGTGGGGACCCCCAGAACCGAGAGGAGGTAGAAGGGGGACCCCCAGAACCAGGAGAAAGTGGGAGGGGGACCCCCAGAACCTGGATGGGAGGCAGGAGGGGGCGGAACTGGGCGGGGGAAGGGAACACAGCACCGGGGGGGGCGACACACCCACCTCCCCGGTCTCACCTGCCCGCACGGTGTCGGAGAGGTCGTGGCTGAGGGCGGCGGCGCTACGCGGGAACTCCTTCATCTTCCTGCCGCTGAGGTTGAGCCCCCCGGAGTGCGCCGCCTCCTCCAGCGCCCGCTCCAGCCCGCGGTTCAGCGGCGCGGGCAGAGCCAGGGCAGCGCCGGGGAAGGGCTGCGGCTCGGCTCCCAGCGCCGCCATCTTCCCCCGAGGCCGCTCGCCTCCCGCTCGCCTCCGCCTCCCGCTCGCTCTGGCGGTGCCGCCGCCGCGACGGGGAGGGCCCGGCCCAGGTGCGGCCTCTGCGCATGCGCCGCCGCCCGCGCCCCGCCCACTGCGCTCCGGGGGCGGGGCCGGAGGCGCCCCCTGGCGGCGGGAGGGAGCGGGGCGCGGCGGCTGAGGCGGAGTCGCAGCAGAGTCACACAGACACAGCGTCAGAGTCACAAAAACACATAATCACGTTGTTGTGGGATCACAGCATCATAGATTCGCACAATCATACAATCACAGAATCATATAATCACGTCATCATAGAATCACAGAATCATAGAAGCACAGAATCACATCATCACACGATCACATCATCACAGAATCATGGAATCACATAGTCATACAACAATGTAATCACATCATATAATCACACAATCATAGAATCACTCAATCACACAGTCACAGAATCATAGAATCGCAAAATCAGACAATCGTCTTGGCATTGAATCACAGGATCACACAATCACGAGCTCACAGAACCACAGAATCACACCATCACACAATCATATTAGCACAGAATCATGTAATCATAGAACCATATAATCACAGAATCACATCATCGTAGGATCACAGAATCATAGAACCACAAAATTGCATCATCGCACGATCGCATCATCGCACGATCACATCATCGCAGAATTGTAACATCACATAATCACACAGTAATATAATCACATCATAGAATCACACAATCGTATAATCACATCTTCATAGAATCACTTAATCACACAATCACAGAATCATAGAATCACATCATCATAGAATCACATAATCACACAATCATATCATCACAGAATCACACAGTCACAGAATCATGTAGTCATAGAACCATATAATCACACAATCACATCATCACACGATCACATCGTCACAGAATCATGGAATCACATAGTCACACAACAATGTAATCACATCATAGAATCACACAATCTTATAATCATATCATCATAGAATCACTTAATCACACAGTCAGAATCATAGAGCAACAAAGCTGGTGAAGAAGAGCAACAAAGCTGGTGAAGGGGCTGGAGAGCAGGTCTTACGAGGAGAGGCTGAGAGAGCTTGGGTTGTTTAGCCTGGAGAAGAGGAGGCTGAGGGGAGACCTCATTGCTCTCTACAACTACCTGAAAGGAGGTTGTAGAGAGGAGGGTGATGGCCTCTTCTCCCAAGTGACAGGGGACAGGACAAGAGGGAATGGCCTCAAGCTCCGCCAGGGGAGATTTAGGCTGGACATTAGGAAAAAATTCTTCACAGAAAGGGTCATTGGACACTGGAACAGGCTGCCCAGGGAGGTGGTTGAGTCACCTTCCCTGGAGGTGTTTAATGCACGGGTGGACAAGGTGCTAAGGGGCATGGTTTAGTGTTTGATAGGAATGGTTGGACTCAATGATCCAGTGGGTCTCTTCCAACCTGGTTATTCTATGATTCTATGATAGAATCACAAAATCAGACAATCGTGTCATCATAGAATCACAGAATCACATAATCACATAATCACGAGCTCACAGAACCACAGAATCACACCATCGCACAATCATATCACAGAATCACACAGTCACAGAATCATGTAATCATAGAACCATATAATCAGAATCACACAATCACATCATCGTAGGATCACAGAATCATAGAACCATAGAATCACATCATCACACAATCACATCGTCACAGAATCATAGAATCATAGCATCACATAATCTCACAATAATGTAATCGCATCATAGAATAATATAATCACAGAATCATAGAATCACATAATCACACAATCACAGAATCAGTCAATCATGTCATCACAGAATCACGAACTCACAGAACCACAGAATCACACAATTACACAATTACACAATCACATCACCACAGAATCACACAATCACAGAACCATATCATCAGAGAATCATGCAGTCATTCCATCACGGAGCCATGGAATCACAACATTACACAATAATATAACCACAGAATGGACTAAGTTGGAAAGGGACCCACAAGGATTATTGAGTCCAACTCCTATCTCTCCCTGCATGGGACAACCCCAGAATTGAAGGGGGGAAGATTTAGATTAGACGTTAGGAAGAAGTTCTTCATGATGAGGATGGTGAAGCACTGGAAGGGGTTGCCCAGGGAAGCTGTGGCTGCCCAGTCCCTGGAGGTGTTCAGGGCCATGCTGGGTGGGGCCTTGGGCAGCCAGGTCTGGCGGGGGGTGTCCCTGCCCATGGCAGGGGGGTGGAAAGAGGTGATATTTAAGGTTTCTTCCAACCCAAACCATTCTATGATTGTTAGGCTTGGTGCCATGACTACTTCCCTGGGGAGCTTATTTCAGTGCTCCACCATCCTCTGAGTGAAGCACCTTTTCTTAATATCCAGCCTAAACCTCCCTCGGCACATCTTCCTACCATTCTCTCAGGTCCTTTCATTGATCACCAGAGAGAAGAGATCAGCTCCTTCTCCTTCCCTTGTGAGGAAGCAGTAAACTGCTATGAGGTCCCCCTCAATCTCCTCTTCTCCAGCAAGCCCCCAGCCTCACGCTGCTGCTGGTGCAAGTGCTGGTGCAAGTGCTGGTGCAAGTTCTAGTGCAAGTGCAAGTGCAAAAGGAGGGATGAGGTCTCCCTTGTCTTTTGTCACAGCATCCCCACTGTCTTCCCTTTTAAAAGTTATCCCGGGAGATCTGCCCACGACCTTCTTTGTACCTTTTCCCAGCATTGACTGAGGGAGGTGTTTGTCCCACTCTGCTCCGCACTGGTGAGGCCCCACCTTGAGTACTGTGTGCAGTTTTGGATGCCACAGTATAAAAAGGATATAAAGCTGCTGGAGAGTGTCCAGAGGAGGGGCACAAAGCTGGTGAAGGGATTAGAGGGGGAGCTGTATGAGGAGCAACTAAAGTCACTTGGTCCATTCAGCCTGGAGAAGAGGAGACTGGAGACCTCATCATGGTCTACACCTTCTTCACAAGGGGAGGACAGGGAGCAGGTTCTGCTGTCTTCTTTCCAGTGACAAATGATAGGACCCAAGGGAATGGCAGGAAGATATGCCAGGGGAGGTTTAGGTTGGCTATTAGGAAAAGATACTTCACCCAGAGGGTGGTGGAACACTTAAGTAGACTCCCCAGGGAAGCACAAATAGCACCAAGCTGACAATATTTAACATTTGGAAAACACCTTCTGAAACATGATATGAATTTTGGGGTCGTCCTATGCAGGGACAGGAGTTGGACGCAATGATCCCCGTGGGCCCCTTCTAACTCAGGACATTCTATGATTCCATGACCACCTGCTTTGGCCCCTTTTCCCAGCATCCACCAAAGCTGTGTCAGCACACTAACTGCTCCAACAGGCTCAGGGGCTGGATGCAAAGCAGTTTGTGGTTGGGTGGTGTGAAACCACCATGCATACACGCAGGCAAGCATGTATGTGCTCGGGCAGTGAGCCTCATTTGAAAATTAAAAGCTGCAGTGGCTGTTGCTACTGAACAAGGCCCTGGGGATGATCTGCCCTGCAGAAGGCTTTTCCGTGACTTGCTTCTCCCACAGGGACTGGTTCACACATGTGCATTCTCTCCAGGGCCCCACCTGCCAAAGAGAGACCCTCGAAGGAATGATTTGTAATGACAAAACAAGCACAGGAAACATCATCAGTTCAGTTTTCAATGGAATAACCTTTCTGAAGGGGTGAAGGTCTTGGTTTTGGTTTATTTCCCCTGCTTTTCTATTGCTTTGCAAAACTGAGCCCAGGAGTGGGAGAGGAGGAAGGCCTCATGTTTCCACAGGATTTACAGAGTTCAAAGCTAAGAAAGGACTTGCATGTCATCACCCATGACCTGTATTTTACAGGCCATTACATTTCACTCATTTACCCTTTGCTGTGATCAGTGACTGACATCAAACCAAAGCATTCCCAGCTCCAGGAAGTTCAATCACTGGCTTCTGCAGGGACAAGGAAGGCAGAATTCACCACAAGGAAATAACTCTTAGTTTCTGAAGCAAAGGAGAAATCATAGCGAGTTCAGCAGTAACAACAAGTAGCAGCACTGGTTAAAAGGGAGAAAGTGTGTTAGCGGTAGATCTTTTCACATAACAGTATCATAATATCCATTAAAAACTGGTTCTTTAGAATTAAGAGGTGCTCTCAGTGTCAACATTTCTCATTTATGTTTGACACACATCACATCACTGCAGAAGTGTTGCAGGCAGGACAGCAGAATTTTTAAAGAGGTGGCTGTACATTAAGAGCTGCAAGGTTAGATGATTAGGAGGGGTATTATATTGCTGCACATATATTTATATTGCACCTAAAATATAACCCCTGAGATTAAACTCCAGCACATACTCCTGCTACAGCTACAATTTTCAGTTCTTCATGTTTGATGTGGAGGTATTGGCTTTCAGCATGACAAGTTCAGTGTTCAACCAGTTTGAGAAAATTTGGGGTGCCCCAGAGAGCGATTCTTGACACCATTCCTTGTAGCAGCCACTAGCCAAACAGGGAATTAACAGTTACCACATCAACAATTGTGTCCAGGTATCACATGACTTTTGACAAAGCTTAGTGGGGGTTTAAAATAGTTTTACCCACAAATTTCCACTAGTCACAGCATGTTTTGGATTTGTTAAAAGGCTTAAGTCTAGCTTGCATGCAATCTTTGCATTGCTGCTGGAAAACATAAAGACACATAGGAATAGCTACATCTTCTCAGCAATTTAAAGACAAGCGATGATGAACAGTAGCTCCAGTTGAGTGAACTCTGAATAGGAGCAACTGCTAGGTTTCCCCTATAATCTATTTTTTCTTAAATGTCAATTTAATGACCTAGGTACGATATTCTTTTACACTTAAAAAAGTCTGAAATATTATAGGTTTTATGACTCAGTAAATTACTTTGCATAAGACATTTCCTGTGTGTTAATTAATCTAACATCATGGAGCTTTAGTTTGAAACTAGTAATATAGAACTAAACATTCAGACAGAGTATCTGCAGAAATCATCTTCCAGCATCAACTCTTTACAGGCAGGTAACAGGCCTGTCTTTTCCTGAGATTTGATAAGTCTTCTCACCAGTGGGACACCAAATCCCTTCCTGTCCCACTTCTGGTAAGACAAAATTATTTCTAATGCTGATTTTTATCAGAAAAATAAAAGGAAGATTTTTTTTTTTGCCTTTCATTGTCTTCACACTGTACCGCTAATCCTGGGATTTGATTCACAGCATCTCGCATAAAAGAGGCTAGCAGCAATAACCTTCTCAGCCCTGTTTGAAGGACAGCTTGTCTTCCTCTGCAGCAGGCACTCAAAGTGCTGAGAAGCCGTGCAGGCAAACACAGTGAGCCCACCTCATCTGCTTTATTGGGCTTGCAAGAAGGGCCTGTGGCTGGCAAAGGCAGAGAAGTCAGCACAGCATTCTATCTTAAGACGCCCAAAGTTAGGATAGTTAGGAGACAAAGAGGCTGGGGCTACCCTGGTACATGGTCTCGCAGGGATTAATAATGTAGTTTCCCCTTTATGCAAGGGCACATAGCAATAACCAGGGAACAAGTCTGTTTTAAACTGCTTTTTGATCTGAGTGGCTGAGGTGCAATGCAGGCATGACCCGTGCTTATCAGATACCATATAGAAGCTCCTGGAATCAGCACTTTGAGGGCTGCTAACATTATCTAGGTTATGGAGGGGAAAACAAATGTAGCGCTGAAGCTCTCCCTCTTCTCTGCCTGAGTGATGTGGCAGACCTAATGCCATTTCTACAGACAAAAGGATCAGAAATTGAAATAATACAAAGAAAAGATCAACCACAGCTGTACCATTTTGCTATCCATGTAGATATATAAAAAAGGTCACACTCCATATATTGAATTTGGTTGGATCACAGAGTGGGTAGAGCTTGGCATAGCAGCTAAGCTAAGGTAGTGGCAGGCTGTCCTTGAAAGCAGCCCTTCCATTCCTTGCCTCCAGTTACGTGACCTCTCCAGTTTCTATGTGATAGTATTTGCACTTGTCTGACTCTTCAATGAGTCCTAGAGAAGCTTAAAAATTAACTCTAGAAGGAAAAGAAATGGTGGAAACTCTTCAGCAAGCAGACACAAGGGGAAAGAAGGAATGACAAAGGAAGGCTTATGGGTGTAGCAGAAGGAAAATATTGCAGAGATGACCGTTCTGCAGATTTGGTCACACATGACGGCTGTGACAGGAAAAATCCCGTCAGAGATGAGCAGAAAGAACCATAGCTGAGGGAAACCGTGAGCCTTAGAATCTCAGAGTGAATTTCTATGACTTTTAATCAGCAGAAAAGAGGCAAACAACAAGGCCTGCACAGTTTGTAAAGATCAGAGCTGGTTGAGGGCTTATGTGCAGGGAGCTGGTGCCTCATGAGGTAACGTGTGACCTTGGTGTGGAGTACCTGGCCTGTACTAGGTATGGGACTTCCACAGCCTGGAGCAGGAGAGCATCACTTTACTTCAATGTACAGACATTTACCTAATGCTCCATGTGCTCTAAGACAATCATCAAGAGGCATTATCACATAGTAACTCATACACAGGGTACATCAATGCTTTCTTCACATGATTATCCCGGGTGGACGAGCTGTCTGGTTTGGAGACAGAAACAACAAAGAAACAGTAACTCAAATGCTGGAAAGAAAGTAGGTGCTACTCAATCTGCAAGTCTACTTCCATTTGGTGCAACAAAAATCAGCAGGCACAACTCAGAAAAGCCACTTTATTCATCCTTGATAGCACGACTGTAACAGCACAAGGACAATGAAAATTATTAGATTAATCCCAAGGGACAAAGCAGGCAGATTGAAGCTTCAGGTGGCAGAAATCAAAGATGCTCCTTTCAATTAAAGCACAGACTCCTGAACCTGCTCACAGCATGCCTAAGATAAGTGGTTCGTAGCGCACACCAGCAGAACAAGTAGCCTACACTGAGCAGACAATGCGCTGCAGCTTCCTTGCAGCAAATCTGACAAAGAGAGTTTGAAGAGTGGAGAAGCTATACCAGGAAACAGCTCAGAAAAATCCATATATATAGCACCTGCTTTACAGAACACTCATGGGAAAAAAAAGGGGAAAGAAAAAGAAAAGAGGAATTAATTGAGAGAAGGCAGGAGATGAGGGTAATCTTATATACAAAGCAGGAGCTCTGTAGGTAGGTAAAGCAGCGTGGTCACTGCTCAGAAGACACACAAGGTCCATCCTTGCATGTTCACTACATAAGAAGGCCTAATTATTCTACAAGAATAATATAAAACAGAATTACAGTCTACAAGTGAGCTGAGGAGGCTGCAAGAAAGCTGGGGAGGGACTGTTCACAAAGGCTTGCAGTGATAAGACTAGGGGGAATGGCTAAAAATTAGAGATGGGCAGATTTAGACTAGATGTAGCAAATAATTTCTTCGCCATGAGAGTGGTGAGGCACTAGCACAGGTTGCCCAGGGAAGCTGTGGCTGCCCCATCCCTGGAGGTGCTCAAGGCCAGGTTGGATGGGGCCCTGGGCAGCCTGGTCTGGTGGGAGGTGTCCCTGCCCATGGATGATCTGTAAGGTCCCTTCCAACCCAAACTATTCTATGATTCTATTATTCTATGATTCTATGATTCTATGATTCTATGATTCTATGATTCTATGATTCTATGATTCTATTTTTTAATTGCTACAGAGAAGCACTTCTAGCTCCCAGTGACTGATCACCGCAAGCATTGTGAGCTCAGGAAAGCATCTCCCTAACCATGTCCTGAGACCCAGTGTGGCTCAAAACATACACTGAGTGATAGTTGGTGGGGGTCAGCTTCCACAAGATTGACCCCAAACGACACTACATACACTGGACATGTTATTAAGGTTCACTTTCATGGTAGCGATGCTGCTGTACAGATACAGATGCAACAGGACGAAAGCTGCAAGAGAACATGACCAATAGCTCAGCTCTCAGCTGAGGGATCATTAAAAATACTAAAGGCTAGACTAAAACCAAAATTAAACCGTCTTAGTATCCCTGAGACGCTTGGCGTGACTAAAGCTGTATGAGGAGCAACTAAAGTCACTTGGTCCCTTCAGCCTGGAGAAGAGGAGACTGAAGAGACACCTCATCGTGGTCTACACCTTCTTCACAAGGGGAGGAGAGGCAGACACATGGAATTGGAACAGAAATACAGAGTCCTCAGTGTATTGCAAAACCCCAAAAATGTGAGATGATAGAAGGCATCAGCCAAGCAGCTGAACTCTGGTTTCTAGGTGGAGCACAGAAGACAAAGGTTTGATGAGACCCTTGTTCATGAGTCTGGGAAAGACAGCATATAAAACGCTTCATATCCCTGTTAAGAACAGCAAAACCACTGGGACCAAAATGAGCTACTACCTGGGAAGTAGTTGTCATATATAGAGAAAAAGTGAAGGCTGAAAAGCCAAAGCAGCAGTGGAAATGAAAGAGCAGCTCCACAAGCCCAAATATTTTCCCACACAACCCACCTCTCTGGTATAAGCAAGTTTTTTAGATACCTGGGAACTCAGTAAGAGCTGGGAATATCACCAGCCTGTTGGCTGCAAATTGCTCACCTGACCTAAGTCCGTTAACTAATTGTAGTTGACCAGCACTGTATTTATGCCTTTTCCCTACTCAGTCCAACCACATTGCTGATATCAGTTGAGCAGCAGCAATGAATGTGAAGGTAAAATTGCAAAGAGGGCATTTGGATACCTGCTACTGGGAAAAAAAAAACGTGCAAGTGATTCCTGAATGGGGAATTGTATCCAAGAACATGATAATAGCCAGATATAATGCTCTTATATCACACGCAAATATGCATTACTGCAGCTTCCAGTACCTCTTCACCAAGAAGGTATTTCACCCCTAAGGGGTATCTTTGCTTTCCAACAAGCATCCAGACCCACTGAAGGAAGGATTATTTGCAATTACAGCACCAGTAGGATAAGTCTTTTATTAGCGAAGACTAACCTCCTTCTTGGATGTCCTAACAGCCCCCAGACATCAGCAAGGATGCCAATATACAACATATTGTTGAAAAGCAAATCACAGGGACCCTCATTTTTAATCACTTAGTTTCAAACATTTTTTGTGGAAGTAAAGTTCCACGTGGAGGTGTTCAAAAAATGTGTAGATGTGGCACTTTGAGACATAGTTTAGGTGGTGTTGGGCTGATGGTTAGACTTGATGACCTTAGAGGTCTTTTTGAACCTTAATGATTCTATGATTCTAAGTTGTATATGCTACAGGTAGACAGATTTTGGCCCACGGGGGAATGTTAACTTAGTACAAATCCAAGGGAAGTGCTGGACTAGGAACAGGATGCCAAATATACTCTATATTTCAAGAAATATGGGCTGGATGACTTACAAAGACAATGCATGTCTAAGAGCAGCCTTCAATTCTTTTCTAGTTCATACATGATTATTAGAGCAGCTGATAGAGTCTTGCAGGTCCTGGGGTGTACAAAAGTAACTGAATTCTACATTTGCCCTTTGTCTGCTATGCTGCAGGTAGTATGGGACAGTTCTTGAAGAAGAACAACAAAGAATCAAGGTCAAAGTCAATGACGTAACTGTCCTCATCCTTTCCATGAAGTTCAAGGTGTTCAGCAATTCATATCAAACACCCCAACAACAATAACTTTGACATAACTACCAAGAAACATAGCACCTGCAGGTTTATTTGAGAGAGAAACAAAGACTCAATGTGTTTCACCATAAGTCACTAACACATCTGCAATAACTACAATAACTCTACACAAATTAAGCCTATGAGCAAAATTTTAGAGGCATTTGTCTCCTATTTAGCTACAGAATACACTACTTGGTGTACAGCTGTCTTTTCTTCTTCCAGCACATAACAAAGCCTCCATTCTCTCAACAGTCACTTAACATTAGTTAAGTGGTGAACTGGATCATCCACAGGGTGGGCTGGGTTGCAGAGGGTATGCAGAGAGGGGAACTTAAGAAGATGGGGTAACAACTGCTCTTCCAGATGTGGTTTTGCTATTGCACCTGCAGTGGAAAGCACTTCCCAGCAGCACATTACAGCCTTGCAGCATCTTGGTGAGCAGGATCCTCACAGAGCAGACTCCTGCCATCTTCCAGTGAGATCTAGGTCCTACACTTGCTCTGTGGGGCTGTGAACTTTCCATCACTCCTCATGTGCTAAGTACCACCGATAAGGTGCAACTGAAGATAGGTGGGAGCCAACAGCAGGACAAGTGCTCAGATGAGACCTGCTAAAAAGGTAGCACTTTTCTCTACAATCTCCCACCAAACTCCATCATGTGACTTGTCACTGCCCCTTTCCAAACCACACCATAACATGAGAGCATCTCACTCTTTGCTAAAGAAGATACTTGTGATAACCAAAGTAGTTGATTGTTTAGGGCAAGTTCCTCTCACATTTATTAAAGCAATAAAAATGCTGGAGATCCCCATCAAATGAAGACCACATTGCACTACACCAAGCAAAAACACAGCTACCGGCCAGAATCTCTTCCATTATAAGTATAAAATAATTTTTCATACACACAGGCTTGAATGCTTGGCAACAATGCATATTCTGAAGTAAGAGGCACAATATCAAGGAGCACAATGGAAATCATAGATTCCTCCTTGGAAGAAACAGTGTGCAGTATCTCTAGTAAGACTGATTGCAAAAGACAGCTCAAAAATTGTTGACATGTAGTCAATCCAGGTTCTTGCAGTGCTGGGCTTTATCTCCTCCTCTTCCTCTGGTGAATGCTGTTGGACTGGACTATGCACAGGCAGCAGGATAGCCTGCCTTCTTGGCTGCTGGAGTTACAGCCTGCTCTAGGGCATGGCGAAATAAAGGTGATCCGGTTAGCTGCAGAGTTTCTTATGCTGCATTTAGTGGAGGCCAGGAAGGTGCTCAGGAATGGGTGGTGCACTAACCAACTTCTCATGACGCCTTGGTTTCTAGGATATGCCAGGAAGTCCTTCCTTGCTGCAGAAGCTGGTGGGAGTAGAAGGGTGCTCACCTTTATCCAGAATCCAACCATTAGAGAATGTCCATGTAGTCTCAACATGCATCTGCTTAAGGACACCTACCTGAAAGTTGTTTTCTGTTCTGCCTCATTTTTGTTTAAGCCATCTCCCTCACCTCGTGCCTTCAATTACTTTCTTAGAATTAAAGCTTCACAATCTATTTTTAACAATAGGAGCTGAAAACCGAAATGACAGAGCTAAGTGAAGTGTACATGGAGAGAAGGGGAAAGAAAAGCAATTTCCCACCCTTCCTCCCATCTGTGATCTGTACAGCTTTGTTACTACGTAAAGCGCTGAGCAGCCTGTGAAACCTACATTACACGCACAATAACAGTTAGAATATTTAGAATATAGTTATAGTTCAGATATAGGTATGTTTTTTCTAAGTGTTGCTTATAGCACTAAAAACAATTCTGTTATTAAAACACCTAAGCAGTAATGCAGATCACAGGTCCTCAATGGTTCTGCTAAATGAAAGAGAAACAGGAGAAGTCCTTGAGAAAAACCTTTTGGAGGTCTTGCTACCTTTCCCTGAATTCATTTGGGCATATAGATGGCAAGGGTATATCCTTTATCTGTTTAGAAAGGATGAAAACAGCTAGCAAAGTGAAACAAATATTCATAGTACTCTGAATAAAATAAAAAGTAAGAAGGAAAATGCTGGTCAGGGAAAGTATTCAAGCATGACAGGTAGGCAGGGGATACTGATTTTCATTTTCCCCAAAACCTTCTGCGTTGCAAAGAAGCAATTGATTTTTCCAATGTATTAAGCTGGGAAATTGTTAGGATGATTGCAACCGTGATGCAAATACTTTCTGCTCTGGTGAGATTCCTCTCTCTGTAATTACAGTCCATATCAGTGAGGCATATTTTGTAAACCATTTCAGAAGTTCTGTTCTGAAGTCGTGATTTTTGTTGTGTACATACAACACAGCTCAAGCTCCCACAAAGCAGCAGCAGCTCCCCACACCTTTCATCTATGACCACTTAGTTGACCTTCAGGCCAGCAAGTCTTACTCCAACAGCATCTCTTAAGTGACAAGATATGTGGCTCCACACCTCTCTCAGCAAGCACTGCCCATCAGTGCTGGGGCATGGGGAGCTTTTGGTCCAGTTCCTGAGTGGGTTTGGCTTGTATGGGGCAAACTTCTACACACTTGTAGGACCTCCTTGGACTGCCTTTACGTGAATAATTTCACTAAGGGAAATTTAACTAGATAAATGAAGAAAAATCAACTTCAAGACAAGCATATATTTAAAGGCTAATTACCAGGTGTGTCTCACATTTGCAACATCTCTGCAATAAAAACACTTAAAACCAGCTTGTGCTCGCATTTTTAAAAGAACACCATCCAGCATTAAGTCAAAAGTCTTAATAAATCTAAACACAGTACTTTTATCAGCCATTTACAAGAATTAATTTTCATTGGTCTATATTGATAAGTAAAAATTATATTTGTAGAAGATAGTTGCTTTGAAACCCTATGACATTTTTCTGATTTTTAGCCTTACAACCAATGTCAGGCTAGCAAGTCTATAATTAGCAGTTCATCACACCCTCTGAATTCTGGCATGGGCCAGTCTTCTGGAATATATTTCTGATTCCAAAGTGTTTTCAGAATATCTTTAATTGCTAATGTGTTGAAAGTTGTGTATGGCTGTCCTAGGATGCAAGAACAATTCTTGCTCTGTTTCGAATAAGAATAATTTTTAAAGCTATTTCTGCCTGTTTTGCATCACTGATATCGGTTTTGCCTGCTGTTTCTAGTGATGGACCTAAAACATCATTGTTGTTCCCAACAACTGAATGCTTTCCTACCTTTTGAATATCTGATTTTGCAAGAGAAACCCATGTTCTTCTAAAATAATGTTTTCTTTTTTAAAAAATCCTGAAAATACTGATCATCTGTGCTCTGATTTTACCTTCACCAGGAAGGGTCAGAACCAGAGCTGGAGCTGATTGGCTCACCAAGTGGCAAAGGTCTATAGGACGTTGCAGAGTGCTTGGCAGGTGGTTGTCTTCTCAGTGGTCCTGTCCTGGAGAGGACAGCAGGCGGGAGTCAAAACTATCCACAAACATAGTGCAAAGTCTATGGCCACCTATCATGGATTTCCCCTGGGTTTTGCAGAGGACTGTGTATGAGCAGCCACACATTTTCTTTCCCAGCCCTTCTTAAACTTGACCTCTTCTGTTCCCAGCCCACCCAGCCTCATCTCTTCCTATTCCTAGCTCCTTCTTGAATCTCAGCCTCCTGCATTTTCTCACCCAACCTAAATTTCCCCTCATTTACCCCATTCTCTCCTTCCCCTATCCTTGTCCCAAATTGCTCCCACATGTCTCCAAGTTCTAGTTCCAATCTTTCCTATATTCAAAACAAACGACTTCTCTCTCCTTACTACTACCAGCCAGAAAAAGAGGGATATTAGGAGGCCAGGAAAAACAGGACCCAAGGCTATGGTAGCCCTGAGTCGCAATTACACAGTTGAGAAGGAATGGTGTCCAGCCCAGACAGACTCTGCAAGGTATTTAACTCACAGCTGCAGCAGAGATCTACAAAGCATGCCTTAACTGCATATTTTTCCCCCTAAAAGCTTTGCAACTTGGCCATATTTGGGTTCATTTTTCTGGAGATACAAAATATACAAAAGTCATCTACAGTTAAGTTTCACATCCCTCCAATAAATAGTGGGGGCCAACTAGAGTTCCTAAATGAAAGACAGAAATTAACATCACCAAAACAATACATATTTTCTAGCCACATTCTTGGAAGAGACAGAACTTTATTTATGCACTTAAATTTCAGCTAAATGAGCAGATGCCCAGCTGGGAAAATTCATTCCCAATTGTTACCATTTTGCAAAATTATTAGCAATAGGAGCTCATAATGGAAAGCATTGGACAAGCAACAATAGACAGTGCCACTATTAATATACATCTTCTTGTTTTTAGATTTCCTACCAAATCTTTATTAAATATGCAAGGGACTTCTTAACTTGTATTTTCCACTGCATTTGCATGGGACTTTTGACTGAACACTCTGGGGAATCGATGAGAATTAACAGCACAAATAAAGTCCAAATCAAATGCTGAGATGAATACAAACTGAGGACCTTTTGGAAGCAGCTTTATAGTAACAGAGAGGACGTTATGAAATAGGGCTTACTGATAACAAAATATTTAAAGAAGAGATAAAATGCAGCAGAAAGTAAAGGGAAGTAAATCTGCAGTACCTTTTAGTTGAGTTTATATACCACTCCCTACTATGGTAAATGAGAATCTATTTTAATGCATAGAAAAAAAATGAATGATAATGAGAATACTTCAAGAAAATTACCAAAAAGAGTAAACAGGGAATAGGAAATACAAGGAACTTGTAGAAATTATCAGTGTGGGACAAAGCATTATACCATAAGATTTATACTGAAGTAATTACACAAGGGAACAGAAATCCAGCAGTGAGAAGAAAAGAAGAGGTGGAAAGTTTGCTTTCTAGGTTCCAGTAATCACTAAGTAACAAGAGTATTAAGTGGCAGCAGATGTGCACCGATACAGCTCTCTTACGTGCTCAAGTGCGTTGGAGCTGGGCTCCTTCGGCCAACTGAGAACTGCACCAGTCATGGCCAAGTGCAGCCCTGGCCCCGTTTTGCAAAAGTTGAGAACAAGTGGCTTTTCTTTCCAGTTGCACATTCCCTCTTTCCCAATCCCTAAACAACAGCAGCAACAAAATCTCACACAAGGTCACTGATTTCCACTGGACTGGAGGCTGGCTGATGTTGTGCCCATCTACGAGAAGCGTTGGAGGGAGGATCCAGGAAACTACAGACCTGTCAGTCTGACCTCAGTGCCGGGGAAAGTCATGGAATAGGTGATCTTGAGTGCTATCAGGAAGCACACGCAAGAGAACCGGGTGATCAGGCCCGGTCAATATGGGTTCACGAAAGGCAGGTCTTGCCAAACTACCTCCTCCCGCAGTCTGAATTGCCAATGAATATAGATGTAGACTGGCTATTCAAAAGTATCAGATTATATGCATGTTATTCTGCCTCTCTCTGTAAAATTGCTTCTTAAATGAATTAGAAATACAAGGCTAGATCTGAAGCATCTTTTCAGGCAGCCACAATCTCAGAAATACTCACCAGGTTTCTCTTGTCCTGGTTTTATGTACTATATTTATCTACCTTAGGAATTTAGATATCTTTTTCCTTTATCCTACACCGTAATATCTGAGTTCTTGACAGCTTCTCAGTGAGGATGGGAAATCTGAATATACAAAGATGAATCTGGAAGAGCAAGACCAAGATAATGTAACAGGAGCCCTTAAGCAGGAATTAGGCAATCATTTCTGTGTTTCATTCCATCTACTCTGAAATGATATGTCCAAAGACACAGAAAAAGCAGCAGAATCCACTTCTGGGATGTCCCACCCTAATGTTGTAGTGACCAGCTTCTCTTAAAGCATATGCAGCTGGTGGCGTCTTGACACCGTATTTCCATATAGGTTGACAGTGCTTGAGACTGCTCAGCTTCAGGAATATTTGGGAAGAAAACTCTCATGAAAGAGTGTCAGTTTGTGAAAACCAGAACCTTTTCCTCAGGAAAGGAAAACAAAAGTGTGGCAAGAAGAAAATTTGCAATTTAGACTGCCTCAGAACAGCTAGACTGAAGATTTTTAATAACTCCGCTTGGGACAACAGTTGGGACTCTACTCTGCTTGAGTCAGAAGCAGGAAATTGCACCCTATCTACATCATCATAAATGAGAAGATATCCTGTATTGATGAGCATCTTACAATGGCATAGGTATGTCTGAAAGTAAATTCTCTTCTTCACAGAAGGAGAAAGCTCTTTGCTGCCTAACTCTAGTGTGGCCACTCAGTAAGACCTGCAAATCCCACTCAGGGATCAAAGTCATTTGGCTGGGCTGGCTGCTGCTGTAGCTGGTGACTGCAGGCACCTAAGCTATTCTTAGCACTTTAGCACTTCTATTCAAGGTCAGTTCAGTGCATCTGCATTGCACTCTTGGATCTGAATGCAGGGTAGGCATATCCTCCAAAACTGGGTCATAGCAAGATGGTGAAAGCTAAATCTTATAGCAATTATGCTCAGGAACTAATCTGTTGCATTAAGACTCTCAATGCCCTTTGATATTTGGTATGAGAATCTTTAAGCATGAAAAGGAGGTATTCAAGTATAATAGCAAAGGATGTGCAATACTAGTTCGAAGAGATTTATGTTTTTTACAGTCCCAGAGCGATTATTTTCAGGTAAAGCTTTAGAAAACTATTCAGTCTGCAGCTATTAGCAAAGAGCAGTGTCTAGTTTGAAAAAAAAATAACATATGTATATAATAACTGGGGACAAGTCTGTAGTGCTGCCTTGTTTTGCTGAACATGTCTATACAGATCAGACCCTTTGCAGAGCTGCTGCTTACGAGGACTGCAAAACTTCACTTGGTACCAAGTGGTGCTCTGCTATTACTTGGCTACTCCATCAACACAAGGATGTGATAATTCACAACATCCCTTCCCACTATAACAACTCCTTTCTTCTTGCACTTCCACCTCCAGAGTTCTCAAGGTGGGTAGCGTCCCATCCTTTCCCAGCAGCATGAACTTCCACAAGCTGAACACTTTCTCCAGAAGAGAGTGGTTGGAGAGCAGGGCTTTTAATCTGGCAGAACAGCAGGGCACAGTTCATAGCATACAAACAGGGAGGCATTAGAGATAGCAGTTTAGTTCTGAGTCATTACTGCCAAAACACATGGAAACAATGTTTAACATTTGTATTTCCATAATATTTAATTCCACTGTCTGGGCCTTTTATCAGTAATGTAGATTATGAATACAGATAGAGTCAGAACAATAGAAATGTAAGCCTTGGTACTGATAATCTCTTGCTAACTTTTAACAGAGACAGCAACGTAGCATTTAATTCCTCAATGAAAATGACTCAGAACCCACTTGTTCCCAACAAGGCAGTTTAAAAGATCTAATAGATGTTCCAACATTCAGCATCTTGCAAAATCTGAATTATGTGCTTGCTTGGTTATAGATGAATGCATTAAAATTTTAAAATGCTGGCAGAAATTTGGCATTTTAAAAGCAGTCATCATCTATCATTCTTTGGATGCTTGAATCTATATATTTTTAACAAGTCTTATTATTACCAAGTTATGATGTGGGACTAATTAGGCTCTTCTTTACATGTTACTACTCATAAAAAATTCCTTTGAGTACTAGTTGTCGGGTGCTTTGAGAAAAACACCCAGTTTTTGTCTGTGTCCAGTGGATATATCAGGTAGACACAAGCAAGAAATAGAGAAAATAATGTACTGTTGCTGGCCAGAATTAACAACATTGCTTCCAGCTCAGAGACCTAGAACATCATTTCTATATTCCCGTCTATACAAATGATAACCATGTTTTAAGAACCCTCGCTAACAGAATATAATTCCTATTGTGGGCTTTTTGTACACCACTCTATAGGAACGGGAAAGGCCAGAAAGGGGTTATTTTTATTATTGTTCAGCAAATTTTTCAAGGTCCAAAACAGCCATAAACTTGCTTTTTATGATGATCTCCATATTCCACAAAAAGGTTAGCTTGAAACTTAAGCTAAAGGAATCCCAGAAGAAATAGTTTCAGTAGTTCATGAGTCTTTGAAACCTTCAGTTAACCAAACATGCAAGGCACATAAAATATCTCCCTATTAGGACCAGAAGGAAGTAGTAAAGAGCTTTAAGGACGGAAATTATAAATGTAAAGAGAACTAAAAAGCTTAGTCATGAAGTAGAAATTTTGGTGATATTCCATTGCAATACAATGTGTCTGTGGAAAATTTGCTACACCCTGCACGAAGCAAGTAGTGCCAAAAAGGAAAAGAGCAATTTCAAGACCTTTTGCCTCCCTGCATCTCACATGAGGCTTTCTAACTCTCTGTCTTCCTTAAACTAGTACCGTATGCCAACCTTGCACATCTCCAATGTGTGGCAACAGATTGGTATTTGATTACCCTTTGGGAGTCATTATGCAAGTCAGGGGCAAGGAAAGTGGCTTGCTTTGCCCTCTGCAGAGTGGAGATGAGCTGTCGTTTGCCTCCTCTCCTCTGGGGATTAGGATGCTCAGTACAGCTCTCAAGGTAGAAGCTACAGGACTGAGAAGCAAATAAAAGCTTCTGGTGAGGAAGGGTCCAGTCCACCCTTAGCCTTACAGCAACTATTGTAGAGCTCTAGCAATACAAGGGGTGGCTGGAGTTTAAATGATGTTTTCCCAAACTGTTTCCCCAGGTATTCCTCATCTACAGTCTCTCAAAGCTCGTTTAATGCTTCATAAGGAGGAAGAGCAGCAAAATTCAAAACTCAGGTGAACATAGAGCAAAGCTGCACCCACACAATGCAATCTGCTCCTGCGTTTAATGGAAGGCACAGCTAGTGTCACCAAGGGACAGGAAAATTCCAGTTGCTTTCCACCTTTAAAAGCCTGTAATGGTTGCTTTTAGCTGCAGCACTGAAAAGAGCCATTACTATGACAGAGTGACTTGAAAAGCAGCTGCTTCCAGTATCAGTGACCGCTTACTCAGTCCTATTTATTCTGCCTTCCCCCTGGAGTTATCTGTGTAGCCATAGAGTGAGCCATTCAAGAAAACAGATTGAGGTTTATAGTAGTCTTTTTTTCCTTTCATTTCCGAGGCAAGGAAGTCAGACTGGGTGGCTGTACTGGAGGAGAAGATAGGAAAAACAGTTTAGGGAAGAATAAGAAGCTAGCAGACTGGGTGAGAAAGCTTCCACGTTCTTAGCACCTCCACATGCACCGATATGATGTGAGAGACCAACATTGCTGGCTGGAATACCTTGTAGCTGCCCTAGAAGATTCAAATTCATTTCATCAGCAGAATTTGAGATTTTTTCTTACCTGGATTTTTATAACACATTAAAATTTCCAAATGTGTAGTTAAAACTGCCATAGCTTAGCATTATGTATACAGGATAGAAAGAAAGAGCGGAGGTGTCTGTTTTGATTGACAACTAGTTTAATGTTTCTTGGACTAAAGGCATTGATCCATAGTAAACATTGCTGCATTTATAATTCATAAGCACAGGGAGTGCCAAGTCCCACTATGAGGACAGAGGTAAGATTCATTAGGTGCCTCAGCGGTAAGTTTCCATATAGTACTGTGCTTTGTTCAGGTTGTTTTCTTAAGATTATTCTTTACTTCGAGTTTTCTTGGCTTGCTGTGTACATTTGTGCCATAAGGAAATTATTTCTATGTTTCATTTTAAGCCCGGGTAACAAATCTCTATTCCTGAACATTGCTTCAAATGTATCTAATCCTTAGTTTTATGTTTGGCTTCAATTTTCCAAGCAATTTTCGGCTTTTATGTTCAAATAAAAATTACTCTGCTTAGAATAGCTTCAGCTGGCTGAATCTTGTCAGAGGATGCTGCCCTGTGAACATTAGCGAGCAGACAGAAAGAAGCATCACCTCCCCTGCAGTGAGGATGCTGGATAGGCCATGGAATTCTTTCTAAGTCACGATCACCCTTCTTTATCTTTAAAAAAAACATGCAGAAAGCAACAAAAAAGGGCAAGTTGATGAGTTTTATTGAAGTGTTTCTGAATTTTAGGAGGTTTACAATTACACATGGGAGCTACTGCCGGCCGGCAGCTCTAGCTTGTCTCTGGGGCCCCGTGCCTGTGGCAGGAGTGACCTTGCTAGAGCTCCCACAGCTCTCAGCAGGGCTGGATGGGGTGAGCAGTGATGCATGGAGGCAGGGCTATACTTCAACCTCAGAGATCTCCCCTCAGAATAATTCTTGCCTGGCTTCAGCATGTTTCCAGCTCCAAGAGCTGAGACCACATTCAGCAGCAAATTGTCCCATGCAGGCAATGCGTTTGCTGGGAAATCAAAGATGGTTCCTTGTAATGTGTTGGCACTGCCAAAATTAGGATTCTTCTTGCACTGTATTTGGCATACATAAAAATAAATTTCTATATTAAACTATCTTATATGTATAGTATATATACAACATAGCAATAAAATCTCAGAACTGAGAAACTTGAGCTGTAGCTTGGTCAGAACAAAGCTTGACCTTTTATCAAGCCACATTTGGACTCGATTTATTCTTTTTTTTCCATTAAGTCTTTTCTGAACTTGAACTGAAACCAGGACTAAAAATTCCTGTCTAGGTACGGGCTCAAAGCTGTAGTTCAGTAAATAATGTTGTGGTAGAACAAATCATTTTGGCTTTTGCTTGCCCTTTGCCCCGCCTCTCTAAATCCAAACACAAGTTAATTCAACAAGCTGAGATGTATTGTTCTGCTTATTAAATCATTACACACTCATGTCGAAATAACTTCAGTTGCAGCTGAAGCTGAACCAAGGGTTCATATCTAAATTTTGCAAGCTGCTATGGGAACGTATTATTATCTGCTCAACAAACACATAAAAAGTGAGAATGTGCCATGATATTATTGCGCCTCTGTCAGATAAAAGGATGGGGGATACTTAAAGGGCTCAGTTATCCCTTCACTTCCACTAATTGAACACCACTGACCTCCATGAATTTACATCAATATAAATGTAAACCAAACTGGACCTATAAGCATTTCAGCAGACTGGTCAATTGGCTACAACAGGTCTTGTCCCAGCTTATGCACTGGTAGCCACCTGTCTGATAGCCTACATTATACATCATTATTTCTTCATCTTTAAAACTCCACCACTGAAGCGTGCAAGTTTAGAGGCCACTGAAAACATACTCCAATCTATGAGATACAGCAAAAAATGATATAAAGAAATGTTGGATAATAAATTATAAAGTTAATTATTGTCCAATCGCCTTGCTTTAAATCTCAGGGCTTTTGACTGTTTTACTTAGAGGATAGCTTGCTTTGTACAAAAGTGTTACTGAAATTCACTCATCAAGAGCTCCCTTTTTATCCTACTGCCAGCTGCATATGGGTTAAAGCTCAAGAATTTGAGTCTTTGTTTACATTTTTTAAGTTGCAAAACAGCATAGATCTAATCTTATCTAATCTTAACTCAGTATGAACTAAGATTTGTTTGTTGAAAACCCCTAAATATTGCAAGCTACTGCAGAAACATATTTCCATCTACTTGTCAAACCCCCAAAAAGTGAAAATTGGGCCACTGCTGGAGAACAGGAACAGAATGTAAAGGCTAGGCTCCTTCATACTGCATCATTATGCATCCACCAAGTAACAGATCCAGAGGAGAAACAGGCATCTAAAACCAGCCTTTTGCAGAATTTGTCACTCAAACCGAGAGCAGTGATGCTGGAAACCACTGGTCAGTCTCCACTTGTCCTGGGAGGATCCCAGCCTTCAGAGGCTGTACACAATCTCAAAACTGCCTTAGCTGACTGAAGAGTTGCATCTGTAGTTGAGCATCATCAGTGTGTTTCAGCCGTGCTGAATATGTGCCAGAGAACAGCCCTCATCCCGGAGCAGAGATTTCCTCCAAGTCTTGTGAGCAGCTGGGGCTGGAAGTCCTCCTTGCACCGTTGTTGGCATGAGCTTGTGAGGTGGCCTTCCACACTGAACATAACAGAGATGCTGCTTTCTTTAAAACCTGGCCGGGTACTTCAGGTCCCTTATTGAACTGGACTCTAAGTGACTGCTCTCCTCATTGCATTCGCTCCTCATTTCCTCTGCCTGGTGCATATGCCAGAGAGATGAACTGCCCGTGAGATTGTTCCCTAACGTAATTCAGCCAAAATTAACTGCATTAGCTTAAAAAAATATCATAAATAGGCCTTTCCTGTTGAAGCCTGACACACTTCACCTGAAAGGGGATTGCAAGTGAATGCACAAGCGACTAAACCCTTTGTCCACTGACGGCAGGAAAAGGCAGGGACACAGCAGCAGCCAGAAGTCTCTGTCTATGCCAAAAGCAAGACAGAAACTTCTGGTGAGTCCTTGTTGCATGACCAGGGATACATCTACCCTGTGCCCGGGACTGTGCAAGAGACCGGGGACAGATCAATGTCACCTGATTTGACATCTTCATGGAAAGATGTCTATATCTGAAGCAGCACCACTATAAGCAAAGGAGAAAATAAGGCACAGATGATCTTATTTTACATGCTGCCATCTGCTTTGTCCCAATTCTCTCTCTCTGTCTCTAGCTTTCACCATCTCTTTAGCTCTGCCTAGCAGGGTAGCCAGAGCTTAAAAGTTTCCCTGCTTGCATATAGGGCCCAACACTGATCATGGTAAGAACATGAAATACATTCTGAAACAACTTCTTTATACCTGCTGCCCATTAGAAAGGGTCCAAGCATTTATTGATAGGTTCAAGTGCCACCTATCCCACACCACCATTCTTGTCATTGTATTTCCCTTCAACTTTTGCAGTTTTTTGTCTTCCTGGATGTTGTCACTTCTGTAGCAACTAACGCCTAATGAAAGCCAGTTGTGCCTTAAGCAATTGCTGACAGCCTGGGTTTCATCTTGTGAAGGTGTCTTTTGTCACTCCCTTTTCAGATTATTGCTTCCACCTTACATTTTTATTGCTTATCTTAAGCAATAACTTGGATGAAATTGCAAAAAGAGCGCTTGGCTTTGCCTGTTTAGCCCACCACTTCGACTGGGGGTGCTTGTAAATGGAAAATGAGAGATGTGAGGGGTTTGGTGCTCTCTGAAGACCAAGGCACTGCCACTGTCCATAAAGTGGCCTGGAATAATGCATGTGCGTACATGTATGAAGGGCTTGGCACGTTGATGTCCCTATGTTGGCTTGCTCGTTCACCTGGCAATTAATTTTATGAGCCCAGTAAGGAATCGACGCAAAGCCCAAAAGGAGCCTGTTTTCCAGGTTACTATACTTGCCCCAATATCTGCTCTGCTCTACAAACCTTCCCCAGCCCACCCTGCCACTGCCTTGTGCTGTGCACCCTTTCCTCTGCCCCAGCCCCAGGAGCAGCTCCCATACAGCCAGCGACTCTGTGCAATGGTTTTGCCCCCATCTCCCTTTGACCCCACATCACCCAGCTCATCCCTACGGCTCCTGAGGCTCTGTAAAATCCACCCCATGACTGCCAAAGGGCTAAGGGAGCAATCACAGTATCATAGCCAGCTGCTCTCCATTCCAATCTGAAGCAAGAATCTAGAAGGTATTTTCAGCTCCTTTCCTTCTTCCCAAATGAGATATTGAAGGGGAAGGAGCACAGTGAGGACCACTTGTGAGAGGACAGGGAGAAAATTTGATTTGGGCTCTGTTCTATCTCCTTGTGGAAGCCTGTGCTTTCTGACAGGAGAGGGTAGGGAGATAGGAGGCTCAGGAGGAGAGCAGGGAGGCAGGAAGCTGAGGGAAAAGTCTTTTTTCCAACGAGGCCAAAAATGTTTTGACACTTAGTGATCTTCAGAGCTATTTATACATTTCATATTCCCCTTCATTAAGCACTGGCACAGTGTGCTCTTGGATCAGGTAGAAAAGGTGCCTTTTACAAGCATGGCTGTGAATTGATGAGGAGAGCTGTGGTGTTCACCAAGGCGATGGGGTGGGGCTCGGATGCTCGGACACCACAGGTATCCCATGGCAAAGGTGGGGAGGATGTGGTCCTTTCCAGGGACCTTTCAGAACCATGCCTATGGTCATGCTTCATCCTGTACCAGCAGGGACTGACTGACATCATCCCACTGACATCAGTGCGGTGATGCCAGTGGCTAGAACACCCCGTCTTTCCTTCACCACAATGAATGCTGCTACCACAATGAACAGCCCTCAGAACTGGAGCAGCCCAGAGCTGACATATCAAGCAGCACAAAGGCCAGGAGTAGGCACAGAAATCAGGGCATTTCCCTGCTCTCCCTGCCCTTATTCCCCATCGGCTGTACACTCCCTCCTGAGCTGCGGCTTCTCCCAGTGCTGCATGCTCAGGGCTCCCTGGCAGTGGCTGATTTTGATCTGGCTCTTCCAGTTTTGTTGCATTCCCACCAGAAGCGCAATAATCGCAGCAGGTGTTTTGGCAGGATCTGTTGTGTAGGTCGCTGAACCGTGCATCTTCACGTCCTGCTGGGCAGGTACTGCAGCTGTCACAAGGTAGGACAAAGCCATTCTGGGTCTCATGGCTGCTACGCGATTCATTTGCATACAGATTTTATTCTGTTTAGACCATGTTCTGGTGGCTACTTTTAAGCAAAACTCTGAAGCTGATGAGATTTTTTTCCTGTAGAAAGCAGAACTTTTCCATAGCTTTCCAATCCATTTCAAAGCAAATCTTTATCTAGCCCAGGCTGAACCAGACTGATCTGGTTAGGGAAAGATCTGACTGACTCTGTGCCCCTCTAAAAAGCATTCCTGTCTACCCAGAAAAAAAGGTATTTCCTTAACCCCTGGGGCTTGGGAGCAATCTTATGAAGCTAACAGCAAAATTAGAAGGAAAATAAGTTGTCTTTCTCTCCCTCTTCTTTTTCCCCACAAAAAGACGGATGGACTCATTAGCAATCATGGGGCTTTCAGGACAAAGACACAAGCACTCCAAGCTTGTCCCCACTACCCCATAGTTGCAGAATGTACTTCCCTGATCAGATTAGGGCTGTGCTGGCTGTTAGGATGAAAGGAGGGATTAGGAGATACTGGAAGGTCTCCAGGCAATTTTCTGTTCTCTTAGACAGGCTGCTGTGACTGAGGCACCGGCTGTTTGCCAGAAAGGACCAGATCTGCAGGTGTCAATCCACACCAGCCACACCATAAGTCATCCACCACAAGGGATGAAGGTAAAATAGCCTACCTAATCAGAGAAAAACATGCATTTCAAATGGCCTTAGCTGCACTAGCATGACTGCTCCATCTCAGCGAAGGCCATGACATCTCAGAAATAGCTGTAGCGCACCCAGGTTGCACCTGAACTATGGGGTGGCTGTTGTCAGGGAATCATAGAATCGTAGAATCACTAGGTTGGAAAGGACCCACTGGATCATTGAGTGCAACCATTCCCATCAGTCACTAAACCATGCCCCTCAACACCACATCCACCCGTCTTTTAAACACCTGCGGGGAAGGTGACTCAACCACCTCCCTGGGCAGCCTGTTCCAGTGCCCAATGACCCTTTCCATGAAATATTTTTTCCTGATTGTCCATTGTTTAGCCTTCCGACCTGCCATGGTTCAGCCTGTTAGTCAATTGTAGCCCGCGTTCCCCTGCGTGTATGCCCAGCAGAGACCACTGTGTGGGAGAGATAGGTTGAGAGGGACAGCAGATGCCCACCCCTCACTGCACTCACTGTGCAGCTGGCAGGCAGACAGGGGCCCACCAGAAAAGGCTGCTGGATTTCAAGGGTGAAGTCAGAGAGAATGTGAAGTCAGAGACTCTGAGAAAATGACCCCATGGCAATCTGCTACAAGAATAAACATCATTCTTCCTCCCCCTGCACAGCACACACGTTGCTGAGGACTCAGGAATAACAGCCTGGCTCCTTCCAGCTCAGGGTGAGAGAGGAGGCCAGGATTGCCATTTAAGGCAGGGTTTTCTGCAAATGCACCTACCAGAACACCTCTTATCATCTTTTGCTATGACTGACACAGAGCCTGTCTGCATTTCACACAGAAGAGTTTGTTTTGACATATCTGAGGCGTCTGACAGCCAGAAATTGCAGAGCTGCCTTCACAAACCCATCAATCCCTTGGATGCCCTTCTCCTGTGCAGCTCAGGGGTCCCCAGTGCAGTCCCTACACAGCCAGCACAGCCACTTCCCTACCTCCCTCACACACAGTTCCTGATTCACTTGCTCACAAGTGGATTCATGTTTTCCTGCTATTTTTACACACAACAGTCTTCCCAGTTCTGTGCTGAGGTGCGTGATGCATGCTATCGTGCCCTGATATCTTGCACATATATGTGCACTCCTGACTAGACCACAAGTCAATGCAAGCAAAATCACATGGGATGCTGTTTCGAGTGTCAGATGTGCATTCAAAACTCTCATCTATCAGGACCTCCTATCAGGATAAGCTTATGTATGTGTGTTCACAAACCATTATATGGTGTTCTATGATATCTGGATGAACCATACATTCAAATTTATTTATCCATATGGTACCACAAAGCCTAGTCACAGAAAGAAAACAGTGCACAGAAAGACCACATCTGAAGTTTCCAGTGGTGACCTCTGATCTTGGGTGCCCACTATGCAAGGTTTTCCTCTTGTGTTTGATATTTCTTTGTTTGCCTCTTCTGCTTGCATTGGAGACCCTGCTGTTTACTGTATTTTGCATCTAAAGCTCCAATTAATGTCAGTAGAAGTTCTGCTTGCAGATAAGGGAGGAATATTAAATAGATCTGCAGTGCAGAGAGAGATGATATTTTAGTTCCTTTAATGGATTTTAGTTAGAAAATAAAACTGTAGTTGATTGGTTGTTTGCTTTAACTTCCAGGCATTTCGAAGTACTCTGCTCAATACCCAGGCAGAAAACTTCCCACCACTGAAGGGAGGCTCCTGGTGTGGTGATCAGCAGCCAAACGACAACCTGCCTTTCACAAAAACACACTGGAAGGAAAAAAATTAGCACAATATGGATGAGTTAGAGTCTTACTCAATACACAAGTGTTTCCACGTCTGGGTGAAGGAGCTAGTGTTGCTCAGAGCCAGCAATCCTGAGCAGAGTGAGAGTGGGAGGCTGAGTTTAGGGCACAGGAGATGAGGATGAGAGTTCACCTCAGGTCAAGGTTTGTAGAGTTGGTCAAATGTTTTTTGACATTATCAGCGATGAACATGGAAGCATTTATCATATGTCTTTTAACCTCCAGTGTCCCTCACTGAATGTACCAGGAAGTAATTCAGGTGTTTTTCAAGTGATGAAACGGAAACAGCAGTAGACTTCCATTTGAATAGAAGCTGCATGTGCATTTCCAGCCTCCTTTACTGCTGTATTAGTGCAATGTATTTGGACTGGACTTCATCTGGAGCAGTGGGGATGTGCTTTTAAACAGTATTGCCTGAATACTACCTTTACCTTGGCCTTACAAAGCCTACTTTCTATGCTTCGTAGTGGAGATTTTGTGCTAAGAAGTCAGCTCCACCATAATGAGTAGTCAGATCTGGTTTTGCTCTCAAACCTCATTTCAGGAAGTAATCTGGGGCTTTTCATGCCTGCTCCCACTCACAGCAGGACATTCTTGCCCTCCTTTGAAAAGCAGAAAATCAGAGGAAAACAGCGCTTTGGTGATAAGCATATGCTAGCAGGAATATTGCTGTAAGACTTGCAACAAAGGATTTAAGAAGTGCAGTGTCATAGCAATTAGAATCACGGCGTCTATCAGCTAATAATTCTGGAAGCACTGGGAGTGAGAGAGATCGTCACGTAGGGCCAGCACCTCTTCCCACCTCTCTGAACTTTTTTTTTGCTGGTGCAGTTTGACTGGTTACAGAAAGGGACCTTGATACAGCCAAAGCCACTCCCTTAGAAAGCTAAAACAAACGTTTATAGGTGTTGCATTTGTTGCCTACATCTGTCCTTCTGTCCATCTTAGCATTTACTTTTAGTTGTGTTATTGAACAGGAATAGGACACGAAAGCTTGGGAAGTAGGGAGAGGAGTGAAGGCACAGCCTGCTGAAGGGGTGAGAGGATTAGGAAAAAATTCTTCACAGAAAGGGTCATTGGGCACTAGAACAGGCTGCCCAGGGAGGGGGTTGAGTCACCTTCCCTGGAGGTGTTTAAGGCACGGGTGGACGAGGTGCTAAGGGGAATGGTTTAGTGTTTAATAGGAATGGTTGGACTTTATGATCCGGTGGGTCTCTTCCAACCTGGTTATTCTATGATTCTATGATGGGCAGCAGGAAGGCAGCCCTGGCTGTGCAGGAGATGTGATGTATATATGTATGTATGTATGTATAACCAGTGTGGGTGCAGAAATGGCAAAATGAAAAGGACAGCTGCCTCAACCCTGCTCCCTGGAGTGGTCTTCTATGCCCCAGTCCTTCTCACTGATAATCCCAACCCCTCCAGCAGCCTGATGGGGCCAGGAGGGAGCTGCCCACCTTGCTCCTGGGGCCCACAACAGGAGGAGGAGGCAGTAGCTGTGGCAGGGTAGGAGAAGCTGATAAGGTCACTAGGGATTGCTCTTAATGCCACAGTACCCGCCCAGCATTTCTGGGCTGGTGGCATCCCTCTTCCCTTTGGGCTGCCTTAGCATAATTCTGCAACTGGCTGTTTCTTGGCAGTTACATCCTATGGAGGACTCCAAACAAACCACAGTAGAAACAAAAAACCAAGTGCAAAGCAAACGGGAAGGAGTTAGAAGTAGTGTGAGCGCTCAGCATCTCGCACCATTAGGGAAGAGAAGGGTGCAAGAGGAGAGGAATTGAGAAAAACATGATGCTGTCACAGGGAGCTAGGACACTTCTGAAAAAATATATTGCCCAGCACGGACCAGGCACAGACTCAACAGAGAAGTGCATAGAAAGGTTTCTAATTCTGAGAAGTTTTTGAATGTTGTCAGGCTCAGGATCTTAAACCACATCTATCAGATCCTTGAATAGTAGGTAACTGGCTTGAAAACCTTTAAGGGTTTTTCTTTGGTATTTTGGGTTTGTTTGTTTGGGTTTTTTTAATAAATGGTAGGTTCTTTCAAATAGTCTTCTGGTTTCTGAGCTTTCAGGGCCTATTTAATTTGCATTTTCCTGTCTTCTGGCATAGTGGTTCAAGCCTTTTAAATGATCTTTTAAAATAAACTCTCTGATTTTACTCAGAATCAAATCATTCCAGAGGTGGCAAAATGCCAAATATCGTGATGCTAAATCAGCGGATCAGGGAAACTTAAATTTAGTAAGAGATTTGTGATAAGGAACAAGAGTGATTACTAAACCAGCTTTATGTATTATTGATGAGGATGCTATTGCATGTGCTGGATATGTGTGGTAAGCATGTGGGCTAGTGATGGTGCAGGTATGGCAACGTGTTATCAAGAAAATTGACTATTAATGCATGCGTAGATACCTGTCACTCTGAATTTGGGAGTTAATCATGTGCTGAAGAATGGATTTATTGATATTATGAACTTCACATAAGGCCTTTTTTAAAACTAATTTATTTCAGTTTGAGACTCCTCATAAGAAGGTATCAGCCAGGGGTTGGAGTGTTTATATAAGGAATGGCTGGGCCCACTTCAGTCTACAAACCTCTGGGATATAAGATCTAATAAGCAAGCAACCATTATTGAGTGCTTTGGGTGTTTTCACTTTTCAGATGAAACATTTTCTTTGTTTTCAAAGCAACGCAAATCCCTTTGTTCAGCCCCTTTTTTTCAACTACAGGACAAATCTCTGCCCTGGTGCAGTTGTCTGAGGATGCTGAAGGAGTCAATCAGTTCCAGAATTATGTGGTGTCTTATAGGCAACCATGGGCACAGCCCATTGATTTAGGCAAGAATCAAAGAACTAAAAGAGACGTGGGGGACAAATGCATAATTTGATATCTGCTGATCCTAACTATCAGCTTTGAGCATCCCATTGGTGGTGGAGGTATTGCCTCCCAGCAGATGGATACTTCTGCCTTAACTCAGCTCTGACCACAGTCCTAGCTGATGTTGACATCATTCACTGCAAATGAATTAAAAAATAATGCCAGGAAGGAAGGAAAGTGAGAGTCAGGGAAAAGCCAGGGGGGCACCAATGCTAGTGGGATGATGGCAGAGCAGGAGGGCAAACAGGGTCACACAGAAATTCTTTGGTTAAAGGAAGGCAAGCCCCTTCCTGCGCTGCCCTGGGGATGAGGAAAGGCTGGTAACGCCTAAAAGAAAGGAGGCACTGGGAGACCAGAACTGTGATGTACGTTTTCACAGGGATGCCTGGGTGTTAGCTGTGAACAGGACCAAATGTCACACTGGGAAGTGTGGCAGTCTGCCTGACCTTCTTTAAATCTGGGCTGGCAATAAAGGAAGCAACTGAGTTACATGGCCTATTTGCAAAGTGAGTGAGATGAATGGATCTGTGATGTAGTGGAAAAGAAGATTTAAATAATTTGTGGTAGGATGGAAGCTTTTCTTCCCAGAAGTTCAGGACATTAAGGTAAAACAGGGCCTAGTGCTAAAAGTCACAGGAAAAGCTGTCCATCCATCCTTCCAAGCTGCAGCCTAACAGGGAATCTTAAATGTCAGTGGGAAGAACTTTTCTCTACTGGATTTTGTTTGTTTAAAAATAGGGAAATTTTTACAGACTTTATCTTTCACTGACATCTTTCAGTATCGCACAGGAACATATGCAGAATCTAATCCAGGAACACTGTAGATCTAAGTGCTGCCCCAGCTGCTGCATTGTATCGGATATAGTTTTCATAGAAGGACTCTGTTCGGTTTTCCCTTTTTAGATATTCTTCAAGAAAAACAGATCAAACCCCCCCCCCAAAATGCAGAAAAGTACTGTTATTAAAAAATAAAATTTCCTCTGTGAGCTCAGATGCCAAGAGATACCTGTCAGTCAGTGTGGGCAAGTGGAGCATCTCTTTACTTTCAGAGAAACAGAAGGAACTCTTCCCATTAGCTGCCCAAGTGCCCTCCCTCTGTCTTTGAGAGCTACCTGTGCAACCATGTTACAGTGTCTCTACCAATTAGCATAACTTCAAATGGGATTTTAGGAATCTGGAAACGTGACTGTGAGAAATGGTCTATACCTTATTTTATCATGTTGCTGTTAGGATGCATCTTTGTGCCACTGAGCTGCTTGAAACTTCACAGAGAGCAGCTGTATAATCAGGTGATGGCAAACATCCGATATCTTGGACATTCCTGCAGCTTCCCTGTTTCACTGCAGTTAGTTTAATTCTGGTGTTGCTAGGATATATCACCTTAGAGAACATAAGCCCCACAAAGCTCTTGCTGACAAGAGGATTAGAAAAGCCTACCAGTGAGTTATGTACATGAATGAAGACTAAAATTAATCATAAAATGCTTCATTTCTGATTAAAATGATGTAATTCTGTGGATGCAGAGATGAAATGATCAGGCTAGCTTTATCTCTCGTGCACCCCCAAATTATAATCCTCTGCTCCAGTCGTTCTCTCAGGACACATCTCTGCAGAAAGCTAGTAGTTGTTTAGGGAACACCACAGACTTCTGCCATCTAATTAAACTTAGGCAAATCCAAAGTTAATGTAAGCAGCCACTGCTTAAGCTCACTTCCCACTTATTCACTGGGGAGAACCACATGCTTGTAGACAGTGAGTTCTCTCACCCTAAGGCAGGTCAGAAATTGTGCTGTCAAAGTGCCCATTGCTCCCCACTGTCTGGAAAGGCCACCAGGGTCGCCTGACTGCAATGGAGGCAGGTGGTTTGCCCTACAAGGTTTTTAGAAAATGAGATCACCGGGTCCTTCAGATGCTGCAGCCCAGGGCACACCTCACAGTCCAAATCAAACTGACAGGGCTTGACCCGCTGGCTCTTGAAGCTGCCAGGCTGCAGGCTGGAGCCGCGCCAGAGCAGTCCAGCTTCCTTAGCAGGGCACTTGGCCAACTCCTCTCATTCCCACAGGGTGGGATGCTGCAGAAGCTCTGCTTTCTCACCAGCCCTACCTAACAGCATCAGCAGAAGAAATACATAGACACTCCCTCATACATGTACAGATAGAGATACAAAGGTATCTCCTGAATGATCATTTCCTCTATAAGCATTAATTATGCCATCAAAGAAAACCTGCGTATATCAATTGAGCCTTTTCTCTGTTTCCTAATACCACCTGACTACTCAAACATTACAACGCTGGATCCCAGGAACCAGTCTTGGACTTGGGATCTCTATATGTATTGATGTGACTCAAGCAACGAGGATCCAGCAGGAGCTGAAGCCTCTGTTCAGTGGAGTGTAAATGCACACAGACAGATATGTTGTGTGCATGAGTAGGATTAAATTAATAGTTTGCTGCACAGATTGGTCAAACCTCATCATATTTAATCTACGAAAGAGTCAAATAAATTGCCTGTAAATCTAGCAGGAATCTGCGCATATCAAAGTCATGTGTTTAGTCTGGGCTTAACTCCAAGTTTTCCTTCCCAGCAAAACGCCCATCTGTGGCACCCCTAACATTTGGGGGCAAAGTCAGAAAGTGAGGTAAACCTTAGTGACAGAGGCCTGATAATATGCTACCAATATTTCTGTCTAAATGCTATACACCCTTGCGTCTAAAATACCAGTCACTGGTATTAAGTGAACCTTAGACACAGGGAGCAAAGAACTGGAAACCCATTAGAATTGGTGATTGAGTACTAATTGAATCTCCATTGGTTTCTCGGATGTGCACTGCAGTATCTGTCTCTAACAAAATGATGTGGTGTTTGATTTTGACTGTGACTTTGGCTGCTGATCTACACTTTGACCTTGACCTTTTAGTTTCCATTTACTGTCTTGAGTTTGACCTGTTTGGGAACTCCAGGAATCATGGAATATGACTGACATTCACCTCTTTATGAGACATACATGCACTGCTAATTTACTGCCACACTGATGGCCGTATGCCCGTGCATGGGCACGCTTCCAGCAGTGCTGGCTGACTGGGGAAGTTCCACTGGAATGGAGGCTGAATGATGTTGTACCCATCTACAAGAAGGGTCGCAGGGAGGACCCAGGAAACTACAGGCCTGTCAGTCTGACCTCAGTGCCAGGGAAAGTCATGGAGCAGGTGATCTTGAGTGCTATCATGAAGCACATGCAAGAGAACCAGGTGATCAGGCCCAGTCAACACGGGTTCACAAAAGGCAGGTCTTGCCAAAATACCTGATTGCCTTCTATGACAAAGTGACCCACTTACTGGATGAAGGAAAGGCTGTAGATGTGGTCATCTTGGACTTTAGTAAAGCCTTTGACACAGTTTCTCACAGCATTCTGCTTGAGAAACTGTCAGCCTCTGGCCTGGACAGGCGCACACTCTCCTGGGCGGAAAACTGGTTGGATGGCCGGGCCCAGAGAGTGGTGGGAAATGGTGTGAAATCCAGCTGGAGGCCAGTGACAAGTGGGGTTCCCCAGGGCTCAGTGCTGAGTCCAGCCCTGTTCAATGTCTTTATCAATGACCTGGATGAAGGCATCAAGTGCACCCTTAGCAAGTTTGCGGACGACACTAAGCTGGGTGGAAGTGTGGATCTGCTGGAGGGCAGAGAGGCTCTGCAAAGGGATCTGAACAGGCTGGACTGCTGGGCTGAGTCCAATGGCATGAGGTTTAACAAGGCCAAGTGCCGGGTCCTGCACTTGGGGCAGGAGACTAGGACTAGGAGACTAGGAGAAGTCTGTCTAGAAAGCTGCCTGGAGGAGAGGGACCTGGGGGTGTTGGTTGACAGCGACTGAACATGAGCCAGCAGTGTGCCCAGGTGGCCAAGAAGGCCAATGGCATCTTGGCTTGTATCAGAAACAGCGTGACCAGCATGTCCAGGGAGGTTATTCTCCCTCTGTACTCAGCACTGGTGAGACCGCTCCTCGAATACTGTGTTCAGCTCTGGGCCCCTCACCACAAGAAGGATGTTGAGGCTCTGGAGCGAGTCCAGAGAAGAGCAACAAAGCTGGTGAAGGGGCTGGAGAACAGGCCTTATGAGAAGCGGCTGAGAGAGCTGGGGTTGTTTAGCCTGGAGAAGAGGAGGCTGAGGGGAGACCTCATTGCTCTCTGTAACTACCTGAAAGGAGGTTGTGGAGAGGAGGGAGCTGGCTTCTTCTCCCAAGTGACAGGGGACAGGACAAGAGGGAATGGCCTCAAGCTCCACCAGGGGAGGTTCAGGCTTGACATCAGGAAAAAATATTTCACGGAAAGGGTCATTGGGCACAGGAACAGGCTGCCCAGGGAGGTGGTTGAGTCACCTTCCCTGGAGGTGTTTAAGGGATGGGTGGATGAGGTGCTGAGGGGCATGGTTTAGTGTTTGATAGGAATGGTTGGACTTTATGATCCTGTGGTTCTTTTCCAACCTAGTGATTCTGTGTGATTCTGTGTGTGATTCTATTAGACCATGTAGTTTTTCCCTGTGAATGCTCAGGACATTTCAGAGTCTCTAAAATCCCAGATGGCATTTTTTTTTTAAGCCTGTACACCCAACTCCCCCCAAATTACAGACACAGAATCCTACTTCTTGTTTTCTACTAAGCTTCATTTTTGTTTCATAATTCAGATTTTCAAACTCATCAACGTTGCAGGTTTGGGAACTTACCAGTCATACAACTCTCACAGCTTTGCTCTTGCCCTACATGGCTACACCAGAAGTCTGCTTATTTAGAGCATTAAATAGCATAAGAATCACATATATTTCTTTCCTTCACCCAGCCATCTCTATAATCCCTTTGACACATCCTCAGTCCAGCTCTTGCTGAGGATCAGGTACTCTTCAGGCTGTCACAGCGAAATACTGTGCTAGTGACAGGCTGCAGCAAAGCCCTATAGTTTTTGGCAAACCTAGACTTAAGCTGAGCTGGCTAAGCCAGAAAAAAAATAAATGTTATGCTTCTTCACACCTAGTCCATGCACATTTATAGTGTATATCAGGCTTAGCAGCAAGGACCCATGTGCAAAAGAGAGCTCAAATTAAGTTATCTACAAATTCTAGTTACCCCTGGCAGACAATGTCAGGCTGCTTCCTAAAAAGACGGTATCTTTCCTATCACCATGTGATACGCTACGTGGGCAGCAATAGGAGCAGCTAAGACAGAATTCCTAGAGCACCCATACATGTAGGGTACACTCCAGTCCATGTTAAAGGTTTGCCAAAGCTTTCTCCATCAGGCCAAGCTGAAGATAAGCAGAAATCTGTGCCTGGGCGCTACCAAGGTGTCTCCTGGGAAAGAGAACAGTCTGAGGTGAATCAGACTCTAATGGAAATGATTTTTCAAGATTTTTCAAGTAATTTCCCATCCCAGTAACTGAGGTTTTCAGTTAGGACTAAACTGAAGACAGCTGAAGAAATCTGGGGACAAACAGTTCTCCTTCAGATAGGCAAGGCTAGAGACAAGATGTCTTGCAGCACCTGAGAGCCCTTGCTGTTGTTAAGGCAAATGAAAAACATCCATGGTGCTACTGCACAAACTGGCTTAAGGGCTGCTTATTCTTGTCCATCTAGCTCTGCACAGCACAGCGAAGGGCAGACTCATTTCAGGCTCATTAGAAGATGTCCTTGAGGTGTTTGAGGCTTGTGCCTCACGACAAAGGAAGAGGTTTGCAGATCAAACTGGAGCTTTGATCACACAGGACAATATTTTTATGAGCTGGGCTAAAAAAACCACGAATTCAACAGATTCAACCATAATGAATGGGACATGGAGCAGCAGGTAGCATAGTTCGAGACTCAATTTCTAAATTCAGAGGTAGTTTTCTCAATTTGGTGGCTGCTGGGCAGCACAATTTATGGCTTTGCCTGTAGGAGGTAACCCTACTGTTAATAGGAAGTGACCTACTGGTTAAACAGAAGAGCAGGGTGCCTGTATCCCATGGTCCTGCTTCCCACATCCTGGCTTTTGCTGCCAGCATTATGACTTCAAAGGTTTATAGGCAGCTCTGTGTCTGAATGAAGAGCTATGAACCCACTACTGGCACGAGAGTGATCATAGAATCATAGAATAACCAGGTTGGAAGAGACCCACCGGATCACCGAGTCCAACCATTCCTATCAAACACTAAACCATGCCTCTTAGCACCTCGTCCACCTGTGCTTGAAACACCTCCAGGGAAGGGGACTCAACCACCTCCCTGGGCAGCCTGTTCCAGTGCCCAATGACCCTTTCTGTGAAAAATTTCTTCCTAATGTCCAGCCTAAATCTCCCCTGGTGGAGTTTGAGGCCATTCCCTCTTGTCCTGTCCCCTGTCCCTCTTGTCCTGTCCCCCTGATGTGTGGTGTTGGGGAGTAACAGGAATCCAGCTTTCCCCTGCATATGGAGCTGATGGCACACACAATATGAAGGACGGCTCCTCTGCAAGGGTGGCCATGTGGGCTGCCAGAGCTAGGAAAAGGTCACTGGGGAGGACATAAAAAGGCAAATTTTCTTTGTCTTTCCAAGGCTGTTTCGTGTTACTGAAAATTTAAAACAGGTGCACCATCTTATCTGGGAGACCTCACAGAATGAGAGATAACAGAAGGCATACAGGGGAATATCATTAGCAGAAGAATTGATCCAGGTGCTGGTGTGAAACATACATTCTCCCAAACTAGTTTCAATTTCTCTTAAAATGATACTTTTCTTCATCAGGTGGAATGCTGACAAAGTTCAGCTGTATGTTCAGATACACCTGCTGTTATTCTCCAATAGTGTTACTAGTTATAGATATCTCTTCATCAGACAGATATAACCACAGTGGAGTGTTTTGCAGTAGAAGCTGCACAATACTTCAGCAGTGGACTTCAAGGTCATCGAGAGACAAGATTTGTCAGCATAAAGAGATGTCAACATTTTGTTCTGACTGTTCACTGGGTTTTGTAAGTACTCATCATTCAGCATTCATAACTTCAAACACATATATTTTTAAATCACCCTGACAGATGCAAAGACTGGAGGCCAGGCTGTCAGCCATGTCTCAGCAACTGCAGATCAGTAAAAACTATCAGAGTAGTCGCTGAGACAGTCGTGTTTGCAACGTGATTGCTGGTGGGAGTGACAGGGCTATACAGGTCTGATTTGCCACAGTTCTTCCACACGAAGGCAATAAGGGATGTTGAAAATTCTGGCAGAAATCCAAACATGGCTTGGAAAGGGTGGGAACCACTGACCCAGTTTTATGTATGTCCAGATAATTACCCACAGGAAAAATTCATGCTGGGAGCAAGCTCTTTTTTTTCTAAAGCTTGAGTTACTCTGGAAAACAATAAAAAAAAAATCGAACAGAGCAGGATTTCTTTTCTTTACACTCTCAAAAACAATCATTGTTTTCCCTCTTCCTGCACTGCTAAATCACGTTAAGAGTCTTATCACACTTTGGCTTGGTTGGCCAAGTCACATGTCAACATCAAAACAAAGTCATTCTGAAAACAGCACAGCCCCGGCCTGTAGAAAGACCTGTGCTTGCAGCAATGCCAACAACCCACAGCCTCTGCTAAAATATTTGCAGTAGTTGCTTCCTGTCTGCAGCTTGAAGTAAATTTCCTAGTCAGGAAAATCAGGTAAATATTCTCTGAATCAGCGTATTGTCTTTCAAGTTGCAAAATCCGTGCTGCAAACCTCCCTTCTTATCCCCAAATAAAGAAAAAACAAGGATGCTTCGGTTGTTCTTACAGAGCCAATAAATGTGCTTCAGGGGTCATTAATTTGAAATCCATTCTTTTGGAAACAAGATTAAGAGCAGCACTGTACCTTATCCTGAATCCCCTGCCAAGCTTTGTTTAGAAATAGCATTTTACTGGTATCTTTCCCCCACCATGAGAAAAATCTGCTCGCACAGGGCGGAAGCTGACTACATGCAGTGGAGAACCCGGCGGCATACCAAGTGCCACCCTACACTTGCATAAGCACACGAAAAAAGCCTCGCTTCTCTTTTTATTTTAGGATCTGCTCCAGCAGTGGCAAGCGCTTGAATGGCTGCAGCTCAGTGAGCAGCACGGTATAAGAAGCGAGCTAGTGCTTCTGCCAGACACTTTGAGGTCCTTTGGGCCACCCACATCCTGCCAGAGAGGTTCACCCAATCCTTACTGCAACCCTTCTCCTTCTTTAAGCCCTTCTGATGAGAAACTGCCACGAAAGTGAGAGGGGACCAGGGACCGGGGCTTTGCAGGAGGTCTCAGGGTTGGATGGGCATGGCGAGAAGCAAGTGAGTGGAGCAGGACCATAGAGGGGTAGGACATCTGGGGTCCTATTTGGGAGAGGGTGCAGGTCTTTCATGGCACAAGTGGTCACCTCTTGTGAGTGAACCACGCCTAGTATGGGACACATTAGGGAGATGATATTTTCCCTTTAATGATGGAAGTGTCTCTCAAGTATTTATTTCAAATACTCTCCAATATCCAACCAAATTACCCTGGGCATCATTTATTTTGTCATTATTGACAGAAACCTGTTTTGATACATTTCAACTTATCCTCTGCGTTTTGAAATCAGTTAATGTATTTCTTCCCAGAAAAACTGGAATTATTTTAGTGTGAAGCCTCAGATTAATACAGTTTTTAACTGGGTCAATATTGAAAAATATTCAGCATGGCTCTATATCTGAAGTAGGAATGGCATCATGAGTTCTGAGAGGTTTAAGATCATAAGAGAAACAGGATTCAGCCCATTTCCTGATACAAGCCTCCTGAAACACAGTCAAGCAGCTGTGCTGAGACTCTTGGTACACAATAAGCCTTATGCAAATATCCCATATCCAGCTTTCTGTCAGATTGAAGTCACTCAGGAGAACTCACAGTGAGGATTTTTTCAGTGTTTTTTCATGTTAGTCAGATTGATGTCTCAAATTAAAATGTGAAGTCAAATATTTGGGATGTGACATAATACTACTTTTTTTTTTTCTTCACTAAGAAGTGTTTTAGATAAATACCATGCTTATGACTGAGGAACTACCAATTCTACCATGTGTCTTATCTCTCAATGAATGCATGATATAGTTAACTTCAGCACATGCATCATTAGGTCATTTAAATTTAAGGTTAAGATTAATTTTAAGATTGTGTAAGAAATGTAAAACTTCTGATAATAACCCTTTGCCAACTTCATCTAAGTGACCCTTCAAGAATTTAAAAGTGTAACTAGAACATCATCATCTAACATTGAAAGAGATAAAGAAAGTATGTCTTTATTTGTTTAGAGAGCTAGACAAATATTTTTAAATTCTTGTAATGCAACTCTATGGATATAACCATCACCTGGAGATGTACCTTGGTATTTCCGTGTAAGTAAGGAGAAATGGAATTTCTCATGTAGTTCTAAAATTCTAAGAACTAAGAAAAGGTATTTGTAAATGTTGTTAAACTGCTTTTAAAATGAAATTACTTTGCTGTACATTACAGGAGAGGTTTCGTCAGTTAGGAGAAAATATAATTTTCTTTTCTACTCATCCGTAATTAGAGAGACATCTTCCACAGTTATGCTATTGATGTCACTGTCAAGGTCCAAATCTTTTAAATTCACTTAACTTCTTACATTTTCAGATATTTCTTGTGCAGTTTTTATCACCACCTTGAAAATAATAAAAAACAAGTCAAGTCATGCCCCTTTCATAACTGTCCAGTAATGAATTATTATGGAAAATTATTTTACATTTTTAGTGTACTGAGCCTTATGCAGCCCAGCATTTATCCCTAATAACTACAGAGGATAAATTAACTTTAATACTAAATGGCAGGGGATGGGGGGTAATCTTAGCTGTTCTTTTAAGCTAAAGCTTTCCTTGATATGCATTTCAAGCTGATCTTTTCACATTTGTATGGTGCTTGAAAACCTTTCTTTATGAAGACTAGAAAGAAACACAGAACCCATTGGTTTTATAGTTACTGCTTAACTGTGAACACAGAGCTACAACAGGAGAGTTTGGGGAAAATTAGGTGGCCTCCAGCAAAGATAAGTCAGGGTCATTCATTCAGAAGTCCTGCTGAAGGAGCAGGTATGCTCAGTTCTTCAGTTCATTTTTTCCCAGGAGGTTGATTATTCAGGCCAGGATTTTCCATCTGCAAACTGCAGGAACTGTGGGCATCTCTGCTTAGGTTCTTCAGAACTTTTTTTCCATTTCATTTCTCTTGTAAATTCCTTACCCAAGCCTTGCCCTACACTTAGAAGGAAAAATTTTGCTCTCCCATGCTAGGATCATCTGGGAGCTTTATTCTTCTACCAGCCAACTTCAGCACCGCAGAGCCTTTGGCACAGTGCACTTACTCTTCCATCTGCTGAAGATGAATGAGTATTTTCAGGACCTCTGCTGAGACCTCAGCTTTGACACCTCCAGGTCATGCTAGAGAAAAGTATCTTGACACCATGGTTTAAAGCTTTACCCTGTGCTCACAGGAGAAGGCTATGATGTTTCTACAGCTCATGGTGACCCATTCAAAGCATTCCCCCTTGTAGGTCATTTCTTTCCTGGGTTATAGACAGAAAAATAAAGAGGAGCATTACATCTTACCACATGATATCTCTAGCAGGCAGCCTCACCCATGGTTTCCATTCCACCTTCCATCCTTTAGTGCCTCAGGGTAACACGACAGAAAGAACTTGGGTAGTTATTGTATGACTAGCTTTCACCAAGGGAAATCCCACCCTGTAATACAGCTCCAACAGCAAAACCAATGTGATACAAATACACATTTATATATTTACAAAAGACGTAACTGAGTGTTAAGCTCTGTCAAGGCTTGGTAAATACAGTGAGCTTTCTCCTTTTGCAGGTAGCAGAGGAATGAGATCTGGTGTGGTCTCTTGCTGGATGGATGCTCACCTTGGATGTCCACAGATGCTCAGCCTCCCCGAGAAGTGCCAGGGTGTGTTCTGCTGGCTACAAACAGCTGCAAACAAGTGCCACTGGACAGATACATGGGCATCTGCCAGGTGAGCACATCCAGTGTGTTTTTTCCATTGAGGGGTCATGGCAGACCCCCAGGATGGAGACGTGAAGCCCTCCACAGTCACAGGCACTACAACTGAAAGGGAGTCCACTATATAAGCAAACTAGGCACCTGCCTGGGACATGCAAATTAGAGGAAAGCATACCCAGATCTGTAACGTGACTTGGTTATCTGCCAGCCACATGGATTCCCCGACAGGAATCAGCAGGGACACTTTTGGCTCATCGGTAACACAAACTTGCATGCAGGGCCTGCTGACCAAGGGATGTGCAGCCTTCCTGGGACTGTAGCCACAGGATTAGCCTCACAGAGGCTGTCTGGGACCATGAAGGAGCTTGGGCCATCCCTAGATTCGGCCTAGATCTGTTGTGCTCAGAGCCAAAGCAGCAGTAGCAAGAAAATGTAGGATTACACATAATCAGACCATAGGAGAGAAGCCACAAACCTGTGGTGCCAGAAGGAAAAAGAAAGCAGCAATAAGAATGGAAAGCAATTTCTTACTGCAGGGACTCTCTCATTCAAATGATGATTCTCTCTTAAACACTATAAGAAAGAGGAATCTGTGCCTGCTTCTGACTGCCCCAAATGGCTCTGCAGAACAGGCGATATCACCAGGTCATTTTTATGATGAGATGATGATCTGTGCTCTGCCCTCAAGGTACACTTACGCATTCGTGTCTCCCTCAGCAGAGCTGTGACTATATAAACTGAGGGCTGAAATCAGCCCATCTGAAGTGAGTTAAAGCAGAAAAAAATATTTCCCCCTTTGGGCATGATGTTAAACAGATCTGTCATCCTGATGTTCATGCTGGTGCTGTACAGGAAAAATACTCCTCCACATCATGCCTAATTTCCACCTGTATAGTTATAAATGCCCTTTGCCTTGGGCAGGTTAAATGCTCAGAGTACAAACCTAATAAAAGCCCACATCTCACTGATAAAGTACCCCCCCATACACCTCATTCCATTTATAATCACGATATTTCTTGCTGTAACTCTGTTTCATCAGGATGTGGTTTTCTTCATATTTTTGCTCAGTTTTGCTTATATGACACGATCTATACATGACCAGGGTGCTATGAAAATCAAAGAAGATGTAAATCACTCTAATGTCACTGTGCATGCTTTAGTACCACAAGCTACCAGTAAAATACTTGAGAAACAATGATAAATTAATGTATACAGGAAATTCAGTTTCTATGAGAATCTTAGTCAGGATGGTCCTGACACCTCCCACAGCCTTTTTTGCAGTTGTGGATGTTGACCTAGAACATCCACTATCTTAGTTGCTTGCAAATGTGTATCAACACTAATATAATTAGCAATAGATATAGCTCTGGTGTAAAACATACATGAGTTGCACCTCTATGTGCGACTTTATATGCTATAAATATCCCCAACTAAAATGTTTTTGCAATCAGTTATGTTACTCAGTTTTATATTTAAGTCCAAGTAAAGGGGCTGGAGAAGCCTCCAAGGAAGCTATTTGAATACATAGTGATTACACTACTATAAGCGTGAGAAATACCAGGTTTTCTGCACTCTTGTGATCAGAGTTCCAGATGCTGCTGCAATTGTAATATGCAGTGGGAAAATGTGCAGAACACTTAAGAGATGTCCTTGCTTAGTTAAGCCTGTCTGGACTTCAGTTACACGCAAGGATAAGATATAGAATGTGGATACTGGCTTGATTTCAGTGCTGTCCTGCCTTCTGTCCAGTCTCTTCCAGCAATTCACAGTGGGTGCATTAATCTGGAGGAGAGAGAGGGGAGATGTTCTGCTTGTTCAGGTGGAGGCACCTTCCTCAGAAGAAAGAGAACATCATTTCCCAGGGAAGACTCTCCACCATCCAGCTTGGCTCACCATTGCCAAAAGGGCTGGTCCTTCCTCCCCGCTCATCTCACACATCCATGTGCCTGGACACACCACACACACAATGCCTACAGAGACCACACGCATTGCATGCTCCCATTCCATCCCAAATCCCACCTCACCCCAAGTCCAGACAGTGCAGCAGAGAGCTCGCCGCAAAGAAATCATGATAAACCAGCAGAAAGCAGGTATTGCTTTTGAAATAGCTTTTCTGGGCTTCCACCATCCAGATATCTAGGATATTTAGGTACATTTATATGAGTATGAGGCAGCTGTGTGGCCATCCCATGCAGCAACCTGTCAGGCTCTTGCTTAGGGTTTTCCGGCAACCAGACTCCTTGCTCGCTGGAGCCTGGCTCTGCATGACAGGGGCTAGTGGGAATCCTTTTCTATCACTTCAGACAAGCTATAGAGCAGGACAGGTAAGTTTGGTCTTGTGGGAAGTGGCCTGTCTGTGAAACCACAACAAGCTGATGGATTACTGAAATTTGAGCCAGCATTAAATAAAAAAAAAACAATGTCAGAAAGCAGCGTTCCTTTTGTAGGCATTGCTGAAGACCTCTTCCAAGAAAATTCAGCACCTTTCTGCCCCTTAACATACTTTTTCCATACTAAAAAGAATAGGGTTTTTCTTCCTTAGAAAGGTAACCAAAATACTGGATATTCTTCCTGGTGTCTAGCTTGTGTCACACAAGCTAGAAAAGTCAAGCTGTTGAATATAACTCAGAGACACAAAGTGATATATCAAGATGTCATTTAGTACACAAATAACAGTTTATGGTGGTGGAAAAAGACACAAACCAAATTATGATAAAATCTGCTTTATTGTGCTTCCTGACTGAAAGTCCAAGATGTTGAGATAGGATTATTTCATTAGAGCTGGTTGGGAACATTTCAAGGAAAGCTTTGTGTTTGATTTTAAATCATAAAAATGTCAATTTGTCTAACATTTTCATGATAACTTTCTGTTTCAGTGAATCCTCAGTCAGAAAGACCCTTATTTCTGGAAAGGTCTTTGTGGGCAAAACACTAAAATAACTCACAGATCCGTGCATTAGTGCTCATAACACACTAAACCACAAAAAAAGAAGAGAGCCCTTGTTTGAATCTATTTTAAACTTTGTTTGAAATCCTGGAATGTGCTTTAGTTTTCACAAAAGACAAACAATTCACACTTTGGACTTCACTTCAAGACCCCAGCAAAAAGGCATCCATCTCCTTCCTTTGTGTCTTGTTGCAACAGCAAGAGACCCTCACGTAAAAATCCCTGCCTCATTTTTAAACTGTATTTGTTGATTAAATTAGTTAAATTATAATCATTTGTTTCTGCTAAGCCTTGTCCTTCTTAAAAGTCCTGCATTTCCTCTCAATCAAGGTACTTGGGCAGTACAACAATTTCATCTCTTAATTTTATTTTTGAGATGCTAAAAAAGAAGTCTGTTTACCTCATTTGGGGAAGGGGGGGGTCAGTTCTTTATAATTTCTCTGGTTCTTCTCTCTGCAGTCTTTAGCAGTCTGTTTCAAATAAGCCATGCAGATCAGATGCCAGACTGGTTTAGAGGGGCCCTCAGCTCTCAGCCCCAGATGCTCCTAACTAGCTGACTCTATCCCTGGCCGTGAGCTGTAGTCTTTGTTCTTACTTGGATGTCCTTTCATGTGGCTGGGCCAAAGAAAATCAAAGACTACAGTAAGACCTTTCAACAAAATTCTTATTAATATGTATTACAGCAGTGCCCAGAACTGGCAGTTGAGATGGAGATTTTCGTGCTGTCTAGCTAGACATTGTCTCTGTCCTGAAGTGGAGACAATCTCCGGGTGAAGTCTGCCACACTCCCCTGGAGTATCTTGTCGCCCAAAATCACTAGCTTCATTGAATTCAGTGGCACTGTCCATGCATCAAAGCACTATTATTCATGAATGACAGCAGCAGAAAGACAAAGAGATCTGGTTAAATTTAAAAAGACCCTGTTCCCTGGATGTGTGATATTTCTTGAATTCATTGTGAAAGACAAGGTGAAGCAGAAATAACACAAAAATCAGTAGAACCACTTGCAAATTCTTTGTGAGAATTGTATTTCTTCTGTGAGGGAAGTAAGAGACTTTTTAAAACTAGAATTTCAGAATGACAATTCCATTAAACTGTTAGATGAGGACATATTGTGTGTCTGAATGTATTTATGTCTAGTAAGACTTCAAAGGATTCAATTGATAATGTATAAACTAACTCATTAAAAACTTTACTGGGAGACTAGTAAATCAGAATGAGACTTGTCTATTCCATTCCTGCATTGCTAAACACCATCATTAATATGTTCTGGCTATTACTGGGGTTGTAGAGGGGCTATCAAAACCTTTGAAACTTAATTAATTACAAGAAACTGCTGCATAAAAGTCTTTCAGATCAAGTAGTAAATTCCATTTGAAAGCCTGTGCTTGAGAATGAATAAATTACAATTTTTTTTTCTTGTTAGTGTCATATCCACCTCAACAGAGGAAGCCCTTGGTCTGTGGTCCTGGGTTGGGTTACAAACACTTCTGTTGTGCTCTAGAATGAGGATGGAGGCGCATGGACCTGGGACCTAACTTGGAAAATGAAAGAAAGACCAGAGAGTGTCCCGTGTAACTGTCTAGTTTATAGTTCCGTTGTCCTTGCATTAAGTCTAATTCAAAATGGGTAGGTAATACTGAGGATAAACAAGCCCTTCGGTTTAATTTACTCTCATTTTCAGGAGAGGTCAAGGGCTTCTGTGAATACTGCAGAATTCCAAATTTCTTATTAATGCAGAACTTTATAAAATTAATTTATGGACAAATGTTAAATATATATAATAACATAGATAATACACATAGAAAATAATAACAATATAACATAATAATAAACATAGAACAATAAGTGTTTGCTTGTTTTAAGACAGCGGCACATTATTAAATCTTCCTCTGACAGAGCTGCTAAATTGCAGATGACGGTAGAACAACCATAATCCTCAGCCTAAAAAAAAAATTAATTTGCTTTGTTCTTTGTCTTTTTCTTTTATTTGTAGAAATGCTCAATTACAATGCAGGGTTTTTTTGAACTACAGCTTCAAGTAGAAATCAACTTGATTCTTTGTCAGATGAAATGGACTCTTGCAACACTGTGTGCTTTGGGGATTGATTCTGAAAAGACAGAAGGTAAGGATGCCAAAGCCCATGCTAAGCTGGAGCCAGATCCAGCCCTTGGGTACTCTGACGTTCAGTGCTTCAACACCTTGTCTACAGGAGCCCGGGCCTCAGAGTAGAAAGCACAGACCTGAATCTGGAGTTCAATCTCCTTCCAACAGGAGCAGAACTGAAGTGTTCAGACCCACATTTCTCCACTACACCCAGTGGAAAGACCTTGCTTTGCGCTGTGAAGCTGCCCTACTTCTCAGCAAAGACTAAAAGCTTGAAGGGGACAGCAACAGAGAGCATACAAGAATGTGTGCTGCTGGAGTCCAAAGATTACGGGACTCACCCAGGAAGGAAGAAAACTGATTTAATCTCTGCTTCAAGGGCTGTTTATGCAGATGAATGCAAAACAAGTAAGCTGCCTGTGGAACAAGGACTGGTATGCAAGTATCACCCTGCGTTCAGACTGAGCTCTGATGGGGCTGGAGGGGTGAGGATCCCTGAAGGTAGGTTCCCTCAGTGATGCTTGGCAGCATGAGATCTCTCTGCAAGGCTGAGGGATAGTCAGTCATAATTTCAGCACTGATTGCAGTAGCAACAAGCCTGAGCCCAGGGGTTTTCAAATGTTTTAGGATGAAAGCTGTTGTGCACAGTCGAACTACTGTGCAATGAGGCATAGCTTCAATCCATTAATTCTCCATTATGGGCTAAGTATGTTTTGTAATTACTGAGAGTGACTTTGGAGAGTGGCTTAACCACATGATTCTCACTAACATGAAAGAGAAGTTTATTGTTGCATCCTAGACTTTGCCTAATATCTTAATTTTACCCTCAGAGCTGTGTCTGCAGGCAGCAGTCAGATGAGATCCATTTAAGGAAAAATGTGTTTAGTGTCAGCATTCAGGATTTAGTGCACATAGCCTGATCCCCTCCTTATTTATAATTCCCTGTTCAGTCATTTCCCCTCTACACTGTGAAAGCATCATGTAGTGCTCCGCGCTCAGGCTGAGAGACAAAGTTTGGTGCAGTTACAGCAAAGCTGCTTTTCCTGAAGTTAAGGAACGTGAACACAAGGCTTCCAGGGCCTGTCTGATTTTTAAAATCAGGTTGTGGTAAAGCACAAAACAGAAGGCAGGGAAGAGACAGGGCTTTACAGCCTTTTCCTCTTCTCTTGAGCAACTTCCAGCGTCACCAGCGCACAAGCTAAAATCTAAGCTCTGCAATGACTTGTGTTCAGCTGCCGGGAGCTGCCGTATCTTTGCCTGCCTGCAGCCCCTGTCAAGGGCCCTGCGACAGCTGAGAATAACAGGAATGTAGCAGCTCAGGTGACCTTCCTCTTGCCTGCCCTTCAAAATACTCCTCTGCAGAAGGGAGGCAGTGGCTTGCTCTGGTAGTGCTGCACCATTCAGCAAGTCTCCTCAAATTCACAATAGTTAACATTGTAGAGGGAGAGTTTAGAGGTGCCAATGAAGAGAAGACAGCTGACCTTTCGGAAGCTGAGGGTCCTGGTCTGGAAAGCCATCTCTGCCTGTGGAAAACCGGTTAAAAAAGTTGCTTCTCTCTCCATTTCTGTCCCTTTTCTCCCACCCACACGCTGCAGCTCACACTCGCCTCAGTTGTGCTGAGGCAGCTGTTGTGAGGACTGCGCTGCAAACAGGATCAGTTCAATGATCTTAGTTTAAAAATAAACCTTTTTAAAAAATTCTTTAGTTTAAATCATTTCAATAATCCACCTTGCAGCACAGCCACACAAGCTGTTGCGTTGCTCAGTGGAACAGGCAGAGATACCCAGTGCTGGGGAGTGAAATTGCTGCTGAGGAATTGTTTTAAGTACAGCCCTGTTTTCCATCAAGTTCCTGTAGTACGACCTGGATATTCCAGCGAGCAAACAGCTCCTTGATCACTGATACTAAGCTGAATGCAGCTTTGTTAGGCAGCAATGTGAATTTATGCCTAGTGAAACATGGACACACCACTGCACGTTTGGTGAATCTGAGAGGTAATGCACGATGGACAGTGTTATCATTATTTATGCTGGCCTGATCTTATGAGAAGCAAAGCAGTACTTTTCCCCATGTAAAGACTGCCAGGACGAAGTTACCTCATCAACATTCCCATATGCCTGGAATTAAATTAATTAAGCAGAATTAAGCATCCTAAATCAAGCTCATATTTTGAAAAAGACGCATAGCGCATTTGAAGGAGTCCTGACTGAAAAATCATGGCTCCTCAGCACTAGTGCCTTGTATTTCAGTGCATTTATAAGGGGGGAGACCTTCATGCTTGATTTTGCCACCCTTGGTAAGGGTCCAGTGCCCGAATGTCAGGCCCAGAGGTGCCAGTAAGACTTTTGGCTCTATCGGTAGCAGCCTATGGAACAGGCAAAGAGAAGGAGAAGGAGGAGAAAGAAGGAAGAAAACAAGCAGCTCTCAACCAGAACTCCTCTACGTAATATTGTGCTCAGAAGTACTAAAGTCTCAGATGTTGGGACACAGGTGAGGAAAGCAGGGGGAGGCAGGAGCTGCTTGACAGACTACTGAAAGAGGAGAACGGTTCATTTAGGTCACAGCTGGAAGGAAATGGTCTGAGGCCCACTGAGTTTGATGGTTAAATACTGAGTGTGTGGTGCAGAAAGCACTGGTGGAGATGAAAATTGCATGAATTGAAGCTTGAATCGAAGAAATGCATACCTAGTAGGTAGACTTAATACTAGAAGTCTTCAGCTGTTGTGCACCCCTGGGTGATTTATGTGGTTCATGGATTAACTGTGTTTGATTACATGCAGCAACAGCTCAGGTACAGTCACTTTTACTGGTTTAGATGCACAACATCTGCAAATGTAGCTGTTCTTAGATCTGGAGAATGTACAGCTGCTCTAGTGTAAAGCAGAGCTGATAAACCATATTGCAGCCAGGTTACATCTGTGAGAAATAAGCCTGGGAAGCCAGTACAATACTGTGGAGACCATGGTCAGCTTCAACTAGAATGAATGAGATCTATGATAATTAAAACTAGGCCAAATGTATTTCAGTTTAGATATCATAGAACCACTAGGTTGGAAAACATCCACTGGATCATCGAGCCCAACCATTCCTATCAAACACTAAACCATGTCCCTTAGCACCTCATCCACCCACCCTTTAAACGCCTCCAGGGAAGGTGATTCAACCACCTCCCTGAGCAGCCTGTTCCAGTGCCCAATGACCCTTTCCGTGAAATATTTTTTCCTAATGTCCAGCCTGAACCTCCCCTGGTGGAGCTTGAGGCCATTGCCTCTTGTCCTGTCCCCTGTCACTTGGGAGAAGAGGCCAGCTCCCTCCTCTCTACAACTTCCTTTCAGGTAGTTGTAGAGAGCAATAAGGTCTACCTCGCACAACTTGGCATTTATGAAGATGCCAGCTAAATCATCCAAAGGTTAGTCACTACAAAGGTGCATAAATATGTAAAAGAACACAGTATAACAAGGTCCAACACAAAAGCCCCGAGACTAACCCTATAGCTTGGGAACAAAAAATGGGGGAGAAGAGACAAAGAGATGTTTATAAAGCATATTCTAACCTGTCACAGTGAGATAAGGCTCAGTTGGATTGCTTCACTCAGTATGAGTGGACACATGTTCAAATATAGAACTTTTCTAACCCTTGGTTGGAAAATGTCACTGTGCAAGAGTGAACAGCGAGTTAACATCAATACAACGCACCAGCCCATATGCTTTGTCTGTGATACAGTTTTTAGCTAATAACAACATCAGCTTATCTGCCAGACCTGTATTCCTCTTCCCTCTTCTTCAAGTTGGTGCTCAAAGGAACCCATTTTTCATCAGTAGAAGATGCGAAAGCAAAAATGATGGAGAGCCCCAAAAGCCTTTCAGAAAATGATCTATGAAATTGCTTTGAACATTGGAGTATCGAATGCAGCTGTGTGTCAGCTCAGAAGGGAACTATCTGAAGAAGATAGTAGCTGATTTCCTTAATTTGATAAATAAGAAGATTCTCATTGTTTTTGTGTTGGACCTCGCATGCACAAATACACCCTCCTGTGGAAGCGTGGGATGATTTGGGATTTCTCAGTGGTGGAAACAAGTATAACTTGAGGCAGTGAAGTGAAACTAAACAACAGGAAAGTTACATTAAATAAGAACCGCAAATGTCCTTGATTATCTTGCGTGAGAAATAACCTACATTTCTTATATTCAGTAAAGGCTGGATTAAATACTCAAAATGCAGCTCAGAGAATAATTTGTCATAAAAGGTGAGACAAACACAGAGATAAACAAACTGGTCTTTTTCTCTATCTACTTTCCATGATTCTGAGAATGAATACTGGATTTATTTCACACAGAGCCTGTAAAATGTGCCATTTTTAACAATCAAAACATAATTGCATTTGTTAAATACTTTATTGAACTCAGCTAGATCTGTTCATATGAACAAGGCAACAAAGATTAACCAAAGGATGTCCATTTTCTGATTTGCCTGAAAATGTCACTGTAGCCACTGCCTTTCCTTCTGAGTCAGAGCCAAAGCAAATTTCTAAGCTGGATCTACAGCACAGCCTGCTCCCCACATAGGTTTTATACTTATTTTAACTATTTTATGCCACAAGGTGTGGCTTACTCTGAGGAAGTTAAGATACACTGCCCTGAGGCAGATGCTTAACCTGTATTTCTACTGGAACTTGTGGCTACCTTAAGGAGGGTGGGCTATTTTAACCACAGTCCCGTCAAACCTGAGCAAGGGGCTGAGACGTGTGTAAGCAGTCCTGAAACTATTGCTGGACAATATTTGAAGCCAAACTTTCTCTGCCTTTTTTCAGCTGAGGGACCTGATCTTGGTTGCTTTGCCCTGTTGAGCAGGACAACAGTATTAACGTGAACATTAACAGATAACTCTGTGCACTGCATTTAAGCAGGAAGGCAACTTGTGAAAATGGATATTTACTCTTCAACTAGTCAGACCACATGCTCAGCCACTATGTGCATATATCTCCATATTTATCTCATTCTTTTTTTTTTTTTTAATGGGAAAACCTCCATCAAAGGAACATTGAGACTTAAATTCTTACATTGCAGAAGGGGGATGTGATAAGTGTTTCCTACCAGCTATTCTTTTCCTTTGTGTTCCCCCCCTTGATAGGCCTTCTAGATACTGTGTCAGAGGTATTTGCTATCCTCCATTAACAGCAAAAAGCAACCTATAAGTCTAAATAAGGAGTTCTGGATCTCCCTGTGGAGGCCAGGTGCATTGTATTTAAGCTTAATGGAGATACCAGATTTGGAAGATCTGAATGTGACTTAATGAGTTTGTTGTTATAACTCCCCATGAGACAAGGAAACACTCTCCTTATTTGACAAGATTTTCTTATTACACGACTGTGAGCTCAGAAAAGTATTTATCTGCTGTTTACCTATGTATGTTCTCCTTTACTCCATCTGAATTCTGCCTGGTCTTTTTTTCCCCCTGAAATTCAGTATTGATAACTGAATTTGGCAGCATAAGGAGTTTAACATTTGTGTGACTGAAACAAAATTCCCTATGAATTTTGGTGAGATGCACAGTTTGAATTTGGAGGGAGTGACATTTTCTGCAAATATCCCAGCTGTAAATGTGAACGGCAGCTTTAACCAAGACTTGTCAATGCTGCCAGCAAGCTGTGCCAGGGCAGGTGAGGTAAGAGAAACAGCTGACCCCATTTCTTTCCTACCTGTCAGTAATATCAGCATAATGGCTTATTATTCCTCTGCTTACTTACAGGCTTTTGTATATTCACCCTTGCAGTATCAGACCATATTAGTACTGAATCTCAATCTTTGTACCTCCTCCTCTCCTCTGAAGTGGAAAAAGGCTCTTAGCTGGCCTTTAAAAAACACAGGTAGCATGAGTCTCCCTCTTCTTATCTTACAGATGGCAGTACTTGGATTCAAAACTTCTGAAGACAAGTGGCTTTGCGCAGATCTTTGTGAAATAAGATTAACCGGCGCAAGGTGGTCTAAGTACAATACTGACTGGCCAAACTGAGGTTACGCAAACATATCCCTCTTTCTCACCGATCAGAAAAGATCTCCACGTTGATTTAAACAGACCTGAGTGTCTTTGCAGGAGGAGACTGAGTTCAAATATTACATGTTGAGGACAGGTTGTTTTTTCCGGAGATGATGGAGCGTAACCAACCCCAGCAACTCCGTGCGCTTCCCTTACCCGGGTTACCTTTGAGAGGGAAGGACCTGCCTCAAAACTCTGGAGCTGATGGAGATGGGCATTTACTGGAAGAGCTTGGAGAGGTTCAAGCTATTCACCAGAGTGAGCCCATCCCCGGCTGGCCCGGGCAGATGTACAGACGGGCTTTGCCTCCCTCTGCTGGGCGCTCTCCCGGCTCAGCCTGGCCACCGTTTATATCTCAAAACACGTTTTCTAGCGCGATTACCCGCTGGTACCCTGTCTGCCACGACTTCCTAAAGCTTTCAGGCTGTCTCCTCCATCCATCCCCTGTGGGGAAGGTGCTGGTTAAGCTCTGGTAGTGCGTATTTCGGGGTGTCGGGAAAACATGATGTAAATCTCATTACAAACACGTGCAGTAATGCCGTAAGTAGCTGAGAGCAATATAAGGTGTTTTTCTTCACTGGCACGGGTCACTGCACTGCCTCTAGTTCTTCTGTAACTAACTAACTGTGGCATAAATCACATACAGAACCGCAGTCTCCAGCATCCCACCCAACATGGGTTCATCCCTGTCCTTGCCGGCCGTGCGTGGCTGTATAATACTGACACAAGTGCAGTCAGGATCTTAATTCCAGTAGCCACTCCAACGAAAATTAATATCATAGAATCATAGAATGGTTTGAGTTGGAAGAGATCTTAAAGATCATGTAATTCCAACACCCCTGCCACCACCCACTAAATCAGGCTGCCCAAGGCCCCATCCAATCTGGCCTTGAACACCTCCAGGGATGGGGCAGCCACAGCTTCCCTGGGCAACCTGTGCCAGTGCCTCACCACCCCCATTGTGAAGAAATTCATCCTTTTTTCAAGTCTAAATCTGCCCTTCTCCAGTTCATACCCACTGCCCCTTGTCCTATCACTACAAGCCTTTTTATAAAGTCTCTCCCCAGCTTTCTTGTAGCCCCTTCAGGTGCTGGAAGGTCACTATAAGGTCTCCTCAGAGGCTTCTCTTCTCCAGGCTGAACAAGCCCAACTGTCTCAATCTCTCTGCACATGGAAGGTGCTCCAGCCCTCAGATCATCTTTGTAGCCCCTTCAGGTGCTGGAAGGTCGCTATAAGGTCTCCTCAGAGGCTTCTCTTCTCCAGGCTGAACAAGCCCAACTGTCTCAATCTCTCTGCACATGGAAGGTGCTCCAGCCCTCAGATCATCTTTGGAGCCCTCCTCTGGACCTGTTCCAACAGTTCCATGTCTTTCTAATGTTGAGGATTCCAGAACTGAACACAATACTCCAGGTGAGGTCTCACAAGAGAGGAATAGAGGGGCAGAATTACCTAGCTCGACCTGCTGGCCACGCTTCTTTTGATGCAGCCCTGGATACAGTTGGCCTTCTGGGCAAGCACACATTGCTGGCTCATGTCAAGCTTCTCATCAATCAGCACCCTGAAGTCCTTCTCCACAGTGCCACTCTCAATCATGTCATCCCTCATCTTCTATCGAAAAAAATGTTCTTTTTTTTAAAAAGCAGAGACCAATATTTCTGATCAAAACAAAAGTTGTCCTCCTAGAACGTAAGGTATGAAATATAATAAAACAAATACAATACTGTGAAGTATCATACAGCAATATTTGCAGACTCTGCATATATTGCTGGAATTGAAAGCATTTGCCATTACTTAATAACCTATGAATAAAGATGTTTGTATGAGGATTCCTCCATAGATGTTTCCTCTTTTTCAGCCTTGAAACTCCAGTTTTGGGAAGTATGTGCACAGACATGACATGGGGCCAGATCCCACAGCCATGAACTCCGAGCTACGTATCCACCAAAACAACTGGACACAGTGTGAAATAAGAAGGGTCAATTCTGTGACAGCTTAAACTTGTCTTATCTGAGGCTACCATGGTCACTTCTCTTTTTTCCTCTCCTCCCCTCCTAAAAGCTGACATCTGTCCCCTGGCGGAGTGTAAGGAGGATATCAGGTTATTTAAGAGATGGCCCTGGAACAGCTTTAGGGGATGCTAAATATTATATTAATCCCCTGACTTCCAACAACAGACTGAAGTTATTTCAGCTAGTCTGTTAAATTGGTGGACTGTAGCAAAAGCAGAGACATTCTATAACATACAGCAGTCGTACTTTTAGCATTAATTACCTGGCTTTTTTTTTTCAGAATTAGAAACTATTTTTCTTGCTAACACTGGAAAAAATTTGGTTGCACTGGGGGCACCCACTAGCTCTACAAAACCAGACAAGATCCCCTCCTCAAGACCACACAAAAGCCCTGAGGACAATACCTGTGATGTTTTGACAACATGCTTTATGTTTGATTGTGCTTTTCAGACAATTTGTTTTTATGGGGTTCTTTATCCAGATGGTCTAATGAGAGTAATTTCATGGCAATCAGGCATTCTGCAGCTACAACAAACTTATCTGCAACTACAGGTAAAGTGTTGCACAATACTCCCTTTGTGTGCTTTCTGATTAACTTAGTACTTTTCCTAAATAAATCAGAAACACTGGCATGCCTTCTATTCTCAGGATCCCAGTGCATTTTATTACATAAATTGATTAGATCACCAAGTCAATTGACACAAAGTAGGTCTTGTCAAAAATAGAACAGAAAGCCTTTTGGAGAACTCATTACCCCTTTTCTGGGAAAGTAGTAATTGGAAATCCTATTTTAAATAGCTATCTAGTTTGTTTTAATAGTCAAAGATTAATTCCTCCTTTTACTGCTATAAATGCCTGAACTACCTTAATTATCAGCTCCTTAAATCTAGCACATTCTTTCTCTGTGTTAATATGTACCTCACTGCTGCTAAGCAATGCAGAGAACTGATGGGGGCATGCATTTACCTACACAAGAAGCAGCCTACATTGCTGCCAGTGCCTCTGTTATTAATAATTCACAATAATTTGATTCATTCAGGATCTTAGCTGATAATACAATGAATTTCATGGTGACTTTTGTTCCCATGGAGCTTGTGAGCCTTTCTGTCTTTGGCCATCGATGACAAATGATGGGGTGCAGAGTGGATCAGAGAAACAATTAGGTCTCTAAGTTGCCTGCGTTACCTGTCGTGGAGTCACAAGGGTGGGGGTTTTCTGCAGGATATGAGGTGGGAGCAAGGGGTGACACTTGCACAGGTAGGGCATCCCTGAGGTTGGTCTTTTTTATCTCAATGTATTTATTCCCTGAAATACCGGTTTGCTGTAGCTGGTTCACCACTGCAGAAATACCAAAATAGCAGAAGGTCTTGGCCAGGAGTGGGGATGCCAAAATGCCCCAGAGGGCTGGCCTCGCCAGTGGTCTACAGAATAGTAATTTAATTCAGGATGGCAGGATTCGTAACCCATAGCTCAGATGCCATAAAGTAAGAGCAACTCTTTTGTGTGCTCCCATATGCCATTAGCTTTTATAGAAAGGAATCAAAAATGACAAACAAGGGGAAGAAAGAAAACAGATATAAATAATTTAAACAGAGAACAGAAAGTGAATAGCAAAATATCAGCAAAAGAGGATGTAACAGATACTGTGTGCCTGAAGCAAAAGAATAAACCCTTTATTTACTTCTGGTACAAATAGAGAAAAAACGTCCACTGATTTCATTCAAAGCAGAATCATACCTTGGCTTGATGCCTGTGAGATTGCAAGAAAGGAGATCAATGTTTTCCACCTGGAACAACCCTTGCATACTGAAAATACAGTACTTTTCACTTTCATAGCCTCTGCCCATTGATGATTTCTCTATCGCGCAGTGGGTCTGTGGTTTCTTTAGGGATGTCTGGTGACCCATGCAATCCTCCCATGTTTCTGACACTACCAACAATGCTGTTTCTTCAAGCAACACTTGCCAGGACTTCATCCAGCTTCAAGGACTTCAACGGTCACTGAATTCATAACAAAACCCAGTGGCTTCTGTCTTCACAGCTAATTCAAGCTCACTTGTGACTATCAAATTAGATGACTAAATTTGTTTGAGGGGCCTGTGGGATATTTTAGTCTTGGAAGGTAACTAAAAAAAAGCAGGGAGGCAAGCAGCAGACTTCCACCCACCACATAAATTTACTGCTGCTTTGAAAAACGTGTAGGATGCCTCCACATCAGAACTGCAGAAATAATCAGGAAGAAAAACAAAACAAAACTGGAATGAGACCAAGAGGAAACGGTGTAAGAGGAAAGGCAGCTGTCCTAACAGGTCAGCATCACAAAGAATGCAGAATAGCAATACATGCCAAAATGGGTCCTATCACTGGATTTCTCCAAATCCATTGTTGAAAGTTGGCTCTTTCGTGGTCTAAGTAACAACCCCTCAGGTAACCGAGGATGTCTGATATCTCTCCTCCGTCCAGTCATTAAGCTTACAGTACAGTAGAGGAAAATGCATCCCTGACAGAGGATTTCTTGGCAAAAGTAGTTTACACTAAGTATAGTTCAAAGCAAATCCTGGCTCTCGATATCCCCTCCCTTGTGTGAATGGCCCCGCAGCTAAGCTGCATACTTGGCTTGTTCTCTTTTGGAGCTTTTAATAAATAATTGCTTCACATTATGTCTTCATCTAGAAGGAGGCCAAGCACACACAGATCAGAGCAACCCAGCCCCTGGTGCTGAAGGCCCCTTGCTTAAAGCTAAGCACAGTGTGTGAGATTTTTCACAAGGAGGAAGGAACTGCAGCCACCAAGCCCACAGCCTCCTCAGTAAGGACTGTACCGGAGACCATGACCTCTTTCAGAGAGCCTAGCTCCTCGATTCCCCACAACTGAAAGGTAGCATTTTCTCCAGTTCCCAGGAGGGGAAGCAAAGCAAAACTGGTTTATTAACATTTATGGTTTTGACAGAAAAGGTACGACTGTTACTTTTGTTTTTTCAGCTGTTCGAATGCGCAGCCAAAAGAAAATTTTTCTAATAGTCCTACCCAGATGTCAATCAGCTGTAAATTTGTACTTTCAAAGGTTTCAGTTATTTACACAAAACCACTTGTGGTTAATGCATTCAACACACGTTGCAGTGTTGCAGTATATCTTTGAGAACTGATAAAAGACTAGAAATGCAAAAGGTTTCCTGTTTTCTTTCCAGATAATGGCAGTTGTCCTAACGGTCCATGAAACATGCCCCTCCCTTCATCCTTTCCTCTTGCAAAATGTGGAGCTTCTTAGTAGCTGCTAACAGCTCATTTTAGAGAAAACACTGTTAAGTTTCGACTATAATCACACTGTACATAATGAGGTGGTGTCCCCTCCCTGCTCAGTAAATCACTTCTGGTATCCAGTCAGTAATTTACTTTCTTTATGAACTGATTCTTAAGAATTATGTGAAAACATCACCAGACTCATGGGAGACAAAGGTCTGTTCAAGGAGTGGGCCCATGTGAACTTCAACAAGGCTAAGCTGAAGGTCCTGCAACTCTGTCAAGGCAATACCCAGCATCAACATAGACTAGAGGATGAAGGGATTGAGAGCAGCCCTGAAGAGAAGCATTTAGAGGGGCTGGTGGATAAGAGAAAACGACATGAGTCATCAATATGCACTTGCAGTTCAGAAAGTCAACCCTAATATCAGCTGCATGAAAAAAAAAAAATGTGGCCAGCAGGTCAAGCGAGGTGATTCTGCTCCTCTACTCTGCTCTGGTGAGACTCCATCTGGAGTACTGTGTCCAGCTCTGGATTTCTTAGCACAGGAAAAACATGGACCTGCTGAAGCAGATGCAGAGGAGGGACACGAAAATGGTCAGAGGGCTGGAACAACTCTTCTATGAAGAAAGGGTGAGAGAGCTGAGGTTGTTCTGCCTGGAGAAGAGAAGGCTCAAGGGTAACCTTATTATAGCTCTTCAATCCATAAAGAGTGGTTATAAGAAAGGGTTTTCATCATGGCCTCTAGTGATAGGACAAAGAGCAATGGCTTTAAACTGAAAGAGGGTAGGTTTAGATTGGACATAAGGAAGACATTTTTTACATTGAATGTGGTGAGACACTTCTATGAAATCCTATCGGTAGCCCAAGCTCACGCACACTAAATGTTAAATGCTCTGAAAGTAACACAACCTCAAACCTTCCTTCACAAAGTTTTCTTCCCTATTTAGTGGTGTTCTGCAGTACTACAAGCCCTACAGCTCTAGATTGCTCAGTGAACCCATACATGCATCAAGCCATTGTAACTAAGGAGAGAACCAGGCTACAATACACATATTTTGAATAAGTTTTCCCCCAGGAGAGCTATCAGCTGCTGCTTATCCATTTTTATTTGCACGTGTTCCCCAGCTCCTGTAAGATGAAACTCATTGCAAGTCTGACTGCTGGCTGACACTGTGAAATGAAGAGCTGATTTGGTTTGGATTTTGGCCATTTGCATAGATCTTATTAATAAGAGTTTGGATCTGTTTAAATTCTGTTTCCAGCAGACTCCAGAGACAGGATAAACTCTGAACTTGTGTGCACACAGTGAAGCTCAGTGACAAGTTTGTACTTGAAAACAACCTCAAATCCAAACCCACCTGGCCACCTGGGCACACCCAGTATTTTACTCTTCCAACTCCTGCCACCCACCGCCCACTGTGGATTTACAAATTGGTGTCTAATTGACGAATAACTAAGTAGACACCCGGATTCTCTTTTCTGTGTTGTGAAAGAAACTGCCTTTCTCATAACCGGTTGCCCTACATCTTACAGGCACTTTAGATTTTATCTGGATTAAAAGATTTTGCCAGCTGAAGTCCTGCTAGCACAGGTTTCTGCCGGTAGTTTTGAATAGCTGCCCAGAAAGGTACCTTGAAGCAGCTGTGGAAAGTGGTAGGAGACATTGCAGTGAGAAGCAGCGACACAAACACTGATTAACACAAGGAGTGAAAATACAGTAGGGTGGGCTAGTCTGAAATCTTTTTTCTTAAATTCTTAAATTTAGCTTGTTCCGGGTCAGCATGTAAACAGTTCTCTAACGTTTAGGGTCTGAAATAGGTGGTGTGTGCTAGGATTTGGTTTCACTGGTATAAGTCGCACACACAGTAGGAAATTTTCTTCAGCTCAACTGTACCCATCTAATATTTCAGCATTTTTTTTCAGCTACAGACCTGGCCCAAAAACCAGCTGGTTTTAATATCTTGGAAAAGTAATGTAGCCTCATGCAACAATATTAAAACCAGCTGATATTCTCATTTTTGCAGTAAAAGAAAAAGAAAATAATTTGATGTGGTAGTACGCACAGTAGTACCTAATATGCTATCTTGATAGTATTAAATTGAAATTTTTATAGTCCTTGTTCTTTGTTTTCCTTCTACAAAAAGGCAAGTAATTTGCTATCAAAACTGCCATATCATGGAAATTATTTTGTTTTGATAGAGGGGATTTTGGAAAGAAAATAATACATACGGAAAACTACTCTGACCTGCCCAAATTAGCAACAAAATGGTATCCATATTTAAGGGAGGATGATGTACCTATTTAAGGGAGGAAAGCAGAAGGCTGCTGCTGCTCAATATTTACCCACTGATATGTAGCTCTGAATTTAAGAGAATGTGTCAGTGATACATAAAAAAGTGATCTTTTACAGGGCATGTGATGATTTTGAGTTACAGCTCAGGTCTCCAATGGATTTAATGTGGTCAAACAAGAGTAAATACTGAGGCAACAGTTATAAATATGTTTTATAGGAAGCAGTGAAACAATAAAGGCTCAGGCCCAAGGCTGCTTATGTAAGTGTATGGCTTCTGCAAAGTTCATTTGCCGTATACCACTACATCCCCTTTTTCCAGAGCACATGAACTGGGTTTCCCATGTGTCACCTGATGGCTGTACACTCCCAGGATTAAGTTTAGCATCTGAGCCCTGAGAAGAGAGTCACCATCCAAGAAGTACCACAAAATCTCAGCTCCTCCTGAAAGGAGCAGGACTGAGAACCCAAGAGCTGTGCAGGACCAGACTTCTCCAGTGGCTCTTCCAGATGTTTGGGGGCTGAAAAATGCTGTATCTTTCATCCCGCAGGCACAGCTGGAGCTTCGACAACAGGTATGCAGTACCTGAGAGATGTCCTTAGCAAGATTTTCTCATTCATTTAAGTTAATCATAGAATAGTTTGGGCTGGAAGGGACCTTAAAGATCATCTAGCTCCAATCTCCCTGCCATGGGCAGGGATGTCCCACTAGATCAGGCTGCCCCATCCAGCCTGGCCTTAAACACCTCCAGGGATGGAGCATTCACAACTGGTGAAGAATGTATGGCCTCAGAGGGTATGGTTGCACAGACGTTGTTTTAGATGGCAGTAGTGCCTTATGGAGCTCCCATATTCTCACACCTGTGTTATCCCTTATGGAGGCAAATCAGATGTGTGTGTGTGCAGCCACATGGTAAACTGATATGGCTGAAAAGCAACCTCTTGTTTCCTGAGTCATAGAATCACCAGGTTGGAAGAGACCCACCGGATCATTGAGTCCAACCATTCCTATCAAACACTAAACCATGCCCCTCAGCACCTCATCCACCCATCCCTTAAACACCTCCAGGGAAGGTGACTCAACCACCTCCCTGGGCAGCCTCTTCCAGTGCCCAATGACCCTTTCTGTGAAAAATTTTTTCCTAATGCCCAGCCTAAACCTCCTCTGGCGGAGCTTGAGGCCATTCCCTCTCATCCTGTCCCCTGTCACTTGGGAGAAGAGGCCAGCACCCTCTCTCCACAACCTCCTTTCAGGCAGTTGTAGAGAGTGATGAGGTCTCCCCTCAGCCTCCTCCAGGCTAAATCATTCCAGGGTGTCCCAGTTCAACTGCTTGATTCACCACCTAGCTGTGCAGGCTGCTGCAAGGGTGGTTCGGTGAGCTGATGGGAACAAGTAGTCGTGAATGGGGAGACAAGAACTGAGCTGGTAAAGTAGTTTAGGCATCGCTACCACCAAATGTGAAACTAAGGTGTGACACTGTAGGTGCTGCAAGGAGATGGAGGGAGCCACAATAGCATGCAAACAAGGGCTGGCTTACAAACCCCTGGCACAGACTCAGCCACGTGCAGGACACTTTAAGACCAAAGCCCAAATCCCTCACATACGTTTTTGATAAGTCCTTGGGCCACACAAAGAAAAGTGGGGGGAATCAGAGCTGTAAGTAAATTAGGTGAAGTTAGGTCATTACATAAGCAACTTCAGGAAGTTCTCATGATGTATCTTGGTAAGGGAGAGACACCACAAAGCCTGCAGCTGACGCACTTTTTGCAATTAACTTTGTCCATGCATGACAGGACAGGACATCCTTGTTTCTACTTTCCTGTACAGTAAAATGTTTTAAACAAAGAATTGATTCTTTAAGGGCCAGAGCTGAGACTCTAATTTAGACGTCGACAGTGTAGGTTTCTTGATTTTTTTTTAGCTGTGTCCTCTTAGGAGGAACTGAATCACATCCTAGATATGTATGAGCACCAGCCTGGCTGCAGATGACCAGCTCAGAAGCAGGGATGGAAGTGTTAGGTGAAACATCTTGGAGATGAGAGCAATGCCCATGGCTCCTGTCTTGGTGCTGTGGAGTGGGTAACAGCCACTGGTGTGACAGGATGCAAGTGGGAAAAATGTGAGTGAAAGAGTCTCCAAAACTGCCTGTGAGGGTGTTTGTCCCAAAGCAGATCCACTAAAGAAGAAAATAACAATAATGAAGTTTGTTTAAGAGACAGCCATCAGCTGGATTAAACAGTAACCAGGAAATCACCAAGAGACTTCTGAAAAAAAAAAAAAAAAAGAAAAGAAAAGAAGAAAACAAGAGTCAGCTTCAAAAGAAGTCTAAACAAAGCGTATGAGTTCATGATGAGGGGGTAGAAACGTGGCCTGACAATGTGAAACATCATCCCATCAGCATGGGTTACATGAGTTATGGGTGCCTGTAGCTCTAGGCACATGGGAGCAGGTTAAAATTTGGGAAGTTATTAATAAAAGGGTGTTCAGGCATTTGTAAGTATTTATTACCTTTCCAGATTATCTGTTTCCAATCTTGAATGTGTAGACTACTGATTATCAGGTGATTATGTGACATCAGTAAATCAATAAATTAATGAATCCCTGTAACTGAAACCACATGGGTGGTTTCCCTGTGATGGGAACTAGCAAATCCTACCCTTTCCCCACTGGAAAAATACAGACTGGAACAAGGCTGAAAAAATTTAAATTCAGGTGTATCCATACAGTTCCTCCTTGAGACCACCCTTCTGGAATTCTGAATTCTTTGATAATTCTGAATTTTTCTTCTCCTCCTTCAGGAGCATTTAATTGTCATTCAAGGCAGATAGGAGCACATTCATTAGCCTAGATCGTATAAATGTGCCTGTCTATGTGGGAGGACTTCATCTCCGTAACAATTCTGATTATACTATTCTGCTGCAATTTTCTCCCTCTATACTTATAACTAGGCCAGTTCGGATGTACTAGTAAATTTTCCCATGTAGGAAATTCACTGTATGAATTTCACTAAATGTGTTTCTTTTGTTCTGTGCCAAAAACTGACTTTCTCCATCATTCTAAACTCAGTGATGGTCACAAGGCTGTTTTTCCATTCCTATTTAGAACGGAAAAGTTTCGGCATATTCCTGACATTGTGGGTGTTTGGGGGTTTATTTTTCTTTTTTTTTTTTTAAACCAGCACTTCACTGAGAATTATCACCGGATTTCATTGCCTCCATGTGCATTTTTCATCTGTTTAGAATGAAAACCTTTCATAAATAACAGGTAATTTTAAACAAGTACTTTTAGTTTATACTGTGTTTTCTAATTCAGTAGTAACAGATTTTTACTATAGTGTCACCTAAAAGTAAATTTCATCTGTATGAAGTATAAGCACACAACAGCACTTCTGTCATGTCAAAGATTTTGTTTGCAACAGTGTTATGGACCCCAGGGACTGGAAGATGATCCCTGATCCACCATAAAATCTCCTTGGACAAAATTGTCTCTGCAAAATATGTATTACACTTCAATTGACGTTATGAGTTTGTACCACTTTGTGTCAAGTACCTGCAGTGTTTTGATCCACTATTTTGTGCTCTAGGACCCAATTTCTCATCTCATGGAACCATGGCCTTGTATGGAATTCAGGCTCCATGAACTGGGCCTCCACCCTTGATAAGACAAAGAGCTTCTTGTGTTCATGAAAGCCAGCCTGTTCTTCACCACTGCATCATTTGGTCTAAGAAAAGATATTACCCCTCACTGTAGGCATTGCCTCTCTTCTAAACACTTGGCAGTTCAAAAGTTTTCCTCTCTGGAAGAGTATCTCGACATTTCTCTCTATCACCAAAACAGTGTGTAAGCAGAATGTGTTCATTATATATATAAGCCTGTTGTACCACAGTGAAAAGACTTCTCTGGGAAAGAGCCTTCACCTGGATTGCTCTCACTGGGTTTGCCTGGGTGGACATCGATGCCTCCATACACTCCTGACTCCATGTGTGCGAACACTATTCCAGAAATGAGATTTCTGGCTCTGCCTGCAATACAAGCACCACACAAGTTTGCAAGTCAGTCTAATTAACAAATGCACAACTGTCCTGAAGATAATGTTCAGCTGCTTTTGCAAGGTTTATCTCGTTAACAGTTTAGTGTTGCAAATACTGAAAAGCAGAAGTTAATAAAATAACCTTAGCGCATGGATTGGTTCATGTTACAGTTGAAACGACAGTGGATGTCTAAATAGCAGAACTGTTTAAAATTGGAAGGCAGAAGTAAGTGAATGACTAGTCATCTGTTTCAAAGATGCTGAACTGCGAATATCTGCATTTCCATCAACGTTGTTAACTGTGATGAAATGTACCAACTGTAATTACTTTACTAGCTACTGCAAAGACAAAATGCTTGGAGGAAAAAAGAACTTTTGTGTCGAACTGGTATACATTTGGTGTACTCTTCCATGCAGGTAATGAGCTAGAAGCTTGATGACAGAGCCAGCAGCAAGTAGTTTGAAGCAAGTGAAAATATTTTGTAATCTTATGTTGCTTTTCTTGCTTCTGCTGCTCATCCATTCAGCAGTGATTTTTTTTCATGATGCTTTTATATTTTGATGTCACCAGGACTTATTTTAGAAATTGATCTTTTAAGCAGCAGCAGTGTAGGCTTTGGAAATGGCATGACTGGACACTACAGAATAATGTCCAGCGTTAGGATACGGAAGCTTTCAAGGGTCTGCCTCTGGCAAGTGGATGTCTCTCAGCAGCCACTGTAACATTTAGCAGCCTAAGACATCCCGTGAAAACACTCAGTTCTTTCAGCACATTGCCTGGGAACCGCTTCTCACCAGAACAGATGAAACATCACTTCCTCATCATGTAGCTCCCCAATGCAGCAGTTACACTGTTAGGACGTCAGAAGTCAAACTTGTGATTCTGGGAATAAAATATTTATCACCTATCAGCTGGGCACTGAATGCTTGAATAGAGAAAAGCTTTCTTGTTCTGTTTAAATGAAGGTGACCCCTTCATGTAAATTTCGTGCACAGACTTCATATTTTCATTTGATTCACATAGTTTTCCCAAATGTCCCAGCAAAGAATGGAGGAAAAAACCTGTGTCTATCAGCCTCATCTAATTTAACAAGTTGCAGTGACTAACCCCGCTTGATCTTCTACTTTCTCTAATTGCAACTATGGCTCTCACCATTTTTATTTTGAGTGCCTTCCAGCATTTTTTAATGCTGGTGAATAATTTTATATGCTACAGAAGTTTTGTTAGAACAACATTTTTTTTACTGGCAGCAAGTTCTTCATCAGCTGTGATGGGCAGAAGAAAATAGAAAAAAACCTACTTTCTATAAACAGCTGATCTAGTGATATAGTTGTAGCTTCTCGATCCATTTTCTTTTGTGGCAAAGCTGGTTTAGCAAGCAATCAGCTCCATTCTTTGCCTCCATCTGCTTTTTCTTCTCTCACACACAGACTTTTTCATCTGTATCAATCTTTTGGGGCTGTGTTAAACATTGGAATGCCAGATAATTGAAATTAATTATAAGCTATAATATCCCTGTATTTTTTTCCCCTTTTAATGTATAGTCCAAATTACTATATTACAGTTGCCAGTGGTACTGGCAACTGAAGGAAAAATGAACTGCAGAGCTGATATGGGAACCCATAGCTATGGACAAGACAGGTGGCAGCAAGGACAAGAACTTCTTAAGTCAGAGAAAATACATGATGCATGTACCCAGATGGGATATGGAGAGGTACAGTCCATGTTAACAGTACCTGTTCTCTCTCTGCCACAAATTCATGCCAAGAAACTCCACTGCCATCAGCAAGCAGTGTGTGACCTCAGCTCCACTCCATGTAAAGAGAACTTAATGCAGTCGACAGTTTTTGAATGTTTCCATTTCCTGTGCCTTTAGACTCCTGTGATTCACTCTTCTCCCTTTTTCTACTTAATCACCCTTCCCCATGGCTTCATTTCAGAAATTGCTATGCAAATCCTGCTTCTTAATTATCAGGGGTGGGTTTTTTTTAGTCATATTCATAAAGAATAGTTGCCTTCTGTGCTATGCAATAGGTTAAAATCAGAAGTTACTTAAATATGCACGTATGGTATTTTACTGAGTTTAAAGTCCTTGCCTCAGCAATTGTATTTGTACAGAGTTTATTATTAAAAATATCCAAAAATGATAGTTTTTCAGCTGTTTCTGATGTTCAGTTTATAGCTGTATGACTTAGCCTTTTCTCAAGATACAAGTTTTCCCATCTGCCTTGAAATGGACAATATAGGAAAACCTTTACAGACTGTTTTTAATGGGAAATTGCAAGGTCTTTTAATTTTTCTTTCCTCGACCTCCTGAGTCCAGCTCTTCCTCACAAGATGAGCTCCAATCTGTCCTCTTCTATCCCTTTCTTTACACTCCGTAAAAGGATGGGTGGACAATAATTACTCTCAGAAGGGCTTAATCTCATCTAAGACATGAATGTGTGTTAATTATGGGAGTTGCAATGCTTAGAGACAGAAATGGCTGAAGTGCCTTCAGTCTCCTTTCCAACTTGGGTTGCTGAGCCACTCATGAGAGAGCCGTCAAATGATGTTGTCACAGAAATTATGGTCTTCAGCTGTATTAGCACTGACTACATATTTATAAAGAAATACTCCCCAGAACATAGCAGGATGTGCATTGCTCTGGTGGGGATGTGCCACAGCACCATAAGTTCTACCAGCAAACCCAGGCTTTGATAGCTCCCTTGGGAGGAGCTTGGCCCAGCAGTTGAGTGGGAAGCTGAGGACACTGTCGCAAGCTGTTGTCTTCTGCCAGGGTACCAGCATCTTGACATGTTTTGTATTTTGACTGGATGCTTGTAAATCAGCATGTCTGGAATTCTTTAGAGGGTCAGTTGGCCACCAATTTCCTGGATGTATGTTTGGCTTGGGATAGTTATCCTATCCTTGTAATTATTTTGGGTTTACATGCAATTATTTATATACTTCCTGCTTTCAGCATATTTATGATATTTTTTTACTTTAAGCTGTGCTGGGTAGCTCTTTCCTTGAGAATTAAGACTAATGATTTTTACAAAGGGTGGAATTCAGTCATTCTAAAATATTAGTCTTAAAACTTTAAAAAAAAAAGTCTTAGGGGCTTCTCTGTAGAAGTTGTCCAAATAATTGCCAAGGTTGAACTATTTTAGTTGTGCGATTGAAAATACTCCTTTCCCTGATTTAAAAAGTGTGCCTGTTTTTTTCATGCAATTTGGTGTAAACAGTACAAGGTCAGCACTATCTCAGGCCCTTGTCAGGAATAACGCCTTGAATGTGTTTAAATGTTTATTATAGACACAGGGGACATTGCTTTCAGTTCCCTCCAGCATAACCTTTTGTAGCTCAAAGACATCCGTGTGGTGTATATCTTGGTTACTGCTTGGTTACAAACCATTTACTTCCACACCCAAGATGTAGAATGCAGGAAGAGTTTTCTACAGAAGCTCTTAATCTACCACCTCTGCTCCCAACCTCATTCTTCTGGGTTTTTTTTACATTCTGCTGGAAGGTTCTGGGGCAGGTTTTTGCTGATGCTTTTAATTTTGGCCTACACACTAGATGAAATAGCTCGGGTTTTGACTCTTCCTAAACCAACATGGTCATTCTAGTATTAAAGCAAGATGCTGGTCTTGTTGAGTTTGCACCGTGTCAACTTTAGAAATAGGTGGCCATTACATTCCTTTTTTTCCTTGTGATTCTGCATCTGTCCAGTTTCCTAATATTTCTGCTTGTGACATCTGCAAAAAGTAGGGAGGCTTCTATCACATCCCAAGCACAGGGTCTGACACAACATAAGGGTTCCTGATAATACACAGATGCATAAAGAAAACAGCATGGAGAGAAGAAAAATCAACCACTGCAGGGATATAAAAGTCTTTGAAGTGCTACCCCACTCTTTTTGGGAAGTATCGCTTTCAGATGTATTGAATATTTTGCATTTATATAATGTTTTTCACATAAGAATTTCGGAAAACTTTTTGGGAATGAAGCACAAATTCCCTTGATTTTTGCCAGCCTTTAGTAAGAAACCCAGTAGAAATATAAATAATCTGTAGCTTATCCCACCTCACTGCGTAATTCTTCCCCACATGAATATGCCTATTTCTCAAAATTAGAATTCATTTTTTACACATAATCATGTGAAATTACCATTTTATAGCTGGGAATTTGAAACACCAGCTACAAGATAACATTCAGACCAAGTTCACAAAACTCTGCAGCCCAGCCAGTGGATACCCGTAAGTTTCCACAGTTTTCCATTCCTCTCTTTACTGGCCAAGTCATCATCTCTGCTTAACCACAGAGCATCCCACAGCCACATTTGCAGCTGCAGCTCTGTGCTGCATTCTCTTTACTGCTTCTCCTTATTTCTGCATGGTACCATCTGGATTCTACTTCCTCATGGTTTACAGTTTCTGAAATGCCTGCACATATTTTTTTTTCATTTTATGGACAATCAGCAAATTGCTACTTCCACGAATACAGCACGGGATTTCTGTATTTTCAGCCCAAACTGGAGCTTGCTAGCTTTGAGCCTCCTAAGGCAGCTGATTCAGAGATCAGCCTGGAGGGTGGCTCAGCGCCTTTCTAAAGTCAAGCGAGAATGAGCCTTTGTCATTTCTAACAGGACAGCTGGTTGCAAATCTTCACATACAGGTGACACGTGAGGTGTGTTGGAGCCTCAGCATCCTCCACCCTGATTGAGATAAGACCCTCCATTCGCTCCTAATTGATTTATCTTGGTTATAAAACAGGATAGAATAGAACAGACTGCTTCAGTTGGAAGGGATCTACAACCATCCTCAGCAATTCACGGCTCATTAAAAGCTAAAGCGCGTTGTTAAAGGGCATCGTCCAAATGTGTCCTAAGCACCGAGAGGCTTGAGGCATCGGCCACATCTCCAGGAAGCCTGTGCCAGCGTTTCTGAGTAGAGAAATGATGCTTTGAGGTGTTCCCACGCATCCTGGCACTGGATGACAGGGAGAAGAGGTCGTCGTCTCCGAGAAGAATCACAGAATCATAGAATCACCAGGTTGGAAAAGACCCACTGGGTGATCGAGTCCAACCATTCCTATCAAACACTAAACCATGCCCCTCAGCACCTCGTCCACCCGTGCCTTAAACCCCTCCAGGGAAGGTGACTCAACCCCCTCCCTGGGCAGCCTGTTCCAGTGCCCAATGACCCTTTCTGTGAAAAAGTTTTTCCTAATGTCCAGCCTAAATCTCCCCTGGCGGAGCTTGAGGCCATTCCCTCTTGTCCTGTCCCCCTCCTCGGGAAACTGCGGTGAAGTGGATCTTCATGTCTTCTCGCAAGCGGCAGGTGATGGGACGGGGGGGAATGGCCTCAAGTTGCGTCAGGGGAGGTTCAGATTGCACATTAGGAAAAATTTCTTCACCGAAAGGGTTATCGAACCCTGGCACAGGCTGCGCAGGGAGGCGGTGGAGTCACCATCCCTGGGGGTATTTAAAAAACGGGTAGATGGAAGTGCTTAAGGATACGGTTCAGTTGTGGACAGGTACGTTTGGAGCTGATGATCTCAAAGGTCTTTTCCAACCTAGGGATTCTCTGATTCTTTTTCTCCAAACAGGACAAACGCCGAGTGCTCGGGCGCGCTCCGCGCGGGTGTTTTTTGTTGTTGTTTGGGTTTGTTTGGGTTCGTTTGGGTTCTTTTGATTGGGTTTTGTTTTCTCCCAGCCGGGTCCCCCCCCCCGGGCCCCGCTCCCCCCGCCTCCCGGGCGGAGCGACGCGGTCCCGCCCCGCGGGAGGCGGTGGCTCGGGGGCGGCGGGGAGCGCGCTGAGCGCGGCGGCGGCGGCGGCGCGGGGAGCGCGGGGAGCGCGGCGGGCACCGATGGTTCGGTACGGTGGGATGGCTCGGTGCGGTGGGATGCGGTGGAGCGGTGGGGATGGCTCGGTTCGATGCGGTGGGAAGCGATGACTCGTTGCGGTGGGATGTGTCGGTTCGGTGAGATGCGACGGTTCGGTGCGGTGGGATGGGATGGGAGGGATGGCTCGGTTCGGTGGGATGCGGGGGGTGGCGGGGACGGCTCGGTTCGACTCGGTGGGATGGTGCGCTTCGGTGGGAGGGCTCAGTTCGGTTCGGTGGGATGGCTCGGCTCGGCTCGGCTCGATGGGATGGCTCGGTTCGACTCGGTGGGATGGCTCGTTTCGGCTCGGTGGGATGGCTCGGTTCGGCTCGGTGGGATGGCTCGGTTCCACTCGGTGGGATGGCTCGGTTCGGCTCGGTGGGATGGCTCGGCTCGGTGGGATGGCTCGGCTCGGCTCGGTGGGATGGCTCGGCTCGGCTCGGTGGGATGCGATGTCTCGGCTCGGTGGGACGCGATGTCTCGGCTCGGTGGGACGTCTCGGCCCGGTGGGATGTCTCGGCCCGGTGGGATGTCTCGGCCCGGTGGGATGTCTCGGCTCGGCCCGGTGGGATGTCTCGGCCCGGTGGGATGTCTCGGCCCGGTGGGATGTCTCGGCTCGGTGGGTTGTCTCGGCTCGGTATCTCTCTCCGCGCTAGCGCTGCCCGGCAGGCCGGGCTGTGCCGTGCGAAGGGCTGCGGGGCTTGGCAGCGCCGTGCAGGCAGGAGGTCGCCGGGGTTTATTCCCCGCTGGAGCCTTTCCCTGCCCGGCACCGCAGCAGCATCTCTGCGCGGAGGCTTCGGTGCCTCCGGGTCCGCCCGCTCTCCCCGCGGTGCAGTGAGATGCGGGGCACAGCAGATACATAAACTGCTCTTGTGCCTCTGGTAGGCGGTCCCGTGATGTTGTTTCAATGAATTCGCTAAACGAGGCATTTTCTAACATAATTTCCCGTTATTGCTGCGTTCTGCTCTTCAGCAAAGTCATAAGGATCATAGAATCATTAGAATAGTTTGGATTGGAAGGGACCTTAAAGATCATCTAGTTCCAGCTCCCCTGCCATGGGCAGGGACATCTCACTAGATCAGGCTGCTCCATCCAACCTGGCCTTGGACACCTCCAGGGATGGGGCAGCCACAGCTTCCCTGGGCAACCTGTGCCAGGGCCTCACCACCCTCTAAGTGAAGAAATTCCTCCTTATGTCTAGAGAAATTCTTCCTTAAGTCTAGGATGCGAGGTCAAGACCGAAAACAGTTGAGAACATTAAATGTGGAGTCTGCAAAACACCATCAACTACTGTGGGTAACGCGGTGGTGATTGTAATTCTTTCTTTATCGCTTCCAGGCAGTTAAAAGCAACAAAAAAATGAACGTTTTTTCATCATGTCTCTCCATGCAGTAGCTCTGGCCAGCTGCAGTGCAACAGAAGCTTTTGGGCACCCCCGCTCCAAACAGGTGAGCAGGGAAGGATCCAAGTGTTGGCTGCGTGCTTTCCTTAGCTGGGGAAACCTTTTTCGAAAAACTCTGCTTTTAGTTCTCAGTGGTTGTGGCAAATACTGTGTTTTTAAATGCTGGCAGTTTTATTACAGAGTTAATTTTGTAAATGCAGTCCAAATATTGGGGGTAGGGGGAGGGAAGGGCTGATTCATGAATGCTGTGTAAGCTGTCAGACATTTAGTGGATTTTATTGGTTGTCACAGTGTGTTGTGGAGCATTTCATGGGCCTCTGTTATATTTTATAGAATCATAGAAAGGTTTGAGTTGGAAGGGACCTTGAAGATCATACAGTTCCAACTGGATGGATGGACAGGACCACCTTCCACTATGATCAGTCTTATTTCCTTATAAGTGCTCTTCAATTGCTCCTTGTTTTCTTCAGTTTGATACTAAAGGAGCCCGTTCCCAGTCTGTGATATAGTTGAAATCATAACATCTTAAAATTAAATGGAGTTCTTTTATCTGAATTTGGAGAACACCGTTTCTTCTGATAAGAACTAAAAGGTGTTTTGAAAGAGATAAAACTTTAAAACTTTGCACTCTAATATTTACACTTGCATTCTTGGTGTTCACTCTGGTGTCAGGCAATTATGATACTTCCATCCTAAGTGTTACTGTCTGTTAGTTGCTGTTAAAAAATGTAAAAAATTACTGTGATTAGTAAAAATGAGTTCCTGTAAGAACAACTTTATCCAGTAATATTCACAGTATGATAGTTACTCATATAAGGCCTATCCTCACGGTGGTTTCTCTACGTTAGTGCAGAAGGGAAAAAAAGAAAGCACTCTTAGATGTGTTTTTCTAAGCACTGACATAGTCAAACAGTAAATATTTGCAATTCAGCATACTGCTGTATTTTTGGCCTGAAATATTCTCCAGTTAAAAGGGAAATTCTTTGTGGGATTTAATTGCTACTGCTTTCCCTGAGTCTGAAGGATATCTGTTCTAGATCTGTTCCATGAGTCACCTCACTCTCCCACAGACGCTTGTCGGCAATGTAGAGGTCAACACAGGGTGTAAGAGGACAGCACACCTTTTAACTCCCTTCTCTTTGTATGGGATGATGGATGCAGGGGAGGGTGATAGGAATCCTGGGGAAACTTCTTTGTGGAGACATGGCACAAGATGCACCTTGAGTTGAGTGCCTTCCGGTGATGCACCCATGAGAGCAGGGTAGCCCTTTGATTTCCCTGGTTTCTGTGATGAACTCTGTAGGTCCATGAAATACTTGAGGCAGTGGACAGGGGTGGGAGATGAATGTGTGACCCTCATGAGGAATTTGTGAGCTTGGGGAGGAGACCTGTTGTTTTGCTGTCCTGAGTGTATCTTGCTTCCTTGCTGGAATTGGACCCTTGGTATCTGTGCTAGACTGTTTGCCCTGGTTCATCTTAACACTGGGTTTACAATATGGTAAATCTTGGTTCAAAATACCAAACTGGAAGCAGCTTGACCACACAAAGCAAAAGCCTGTTCTGGTGTGAACCTGCTCAGTCAATTCAAATGAATCCCAAATTTTTTGTTGGCTTATGCTGGCTGGCCATATGCCAGGTCAACTATTATCTATTTGTGTTGCTTTGTACTTTATGCTGGGTCAATCACATTGCTGATGTGAACCCCGTGTGCGACATTCTATCAGATTAGGCCGATGTGATTATGTGACCACACTTGCTCCCAGTCAATACAGCTGGGACATCAAGGAGCACACGCATCAAGTCCTTGTGGAGTCAAGGCCTCATAGACTTAGTTTGTAGCTTTTATACATCTAAACAGTCCTGTGCTTCCAGGAATAGAACAGATTAGTGGCTCCTTGAATACTTTTCCACTTCATTGCAGCTGTTTTGACAGGTACATAGACATATGATTCAGCATTTTGTTTCGTTTATGCCTTATGCGTGTGTTTAATTCTCCTGCTGTGGAGAATTCCTTTGGTTGGCTGCCTTCTACAGTGAAATGCAAGTTGCAGAGTTGACATGCCAGTGCTCTTCAGATGCTAAATTCTTCTAGGGACATTTTCAGACAACCAGGCCTATAGGCAGTGGTTAGGTGACTGCTGACAGGCCTTAGCACAGTGTTTTTCCTTCTGGGATGACCATGAGACTGAGGGTATCATTACCGGAGTACCGTTGTCTTGTAACCAAATTGTCTGCCTGTGCGTTCTTGTTCTAGGTAAGCCGTGAAAAAATAAAAGTGGCTTTCACCAAGTCAGCATACTCTTCAAATCCCTCAGTGAGGATTAGCTGCCTTGCTCCGACACCGCAAATCTCCGTTCTCTCAGGTACGCCAACTTGTTCTGAAATGCCTCCCTCTGGGGAACTTAGCTGGTACTTGTAGCGCTAGCAAAAGCCATCGATGATTGTGTGTACTAGACAACGTAGTCTGATTGGAGAGAGAACTTTGTTTATCGGCTTTGAAGATGGGATGACATCAGAGTATATTATACACTTTGAAAATAAGGAGTTTTTCCCTTCTAAATGGTAATTTGGCCATTTTGGTTATGCTGGCATTTGGGTGCTCAGGGAGTAAAATGCTTGAACTATTCGGATCATACTTAGCAGGTTAATTCCTTGTTCATTCAAGAAATAGTTTCTTGGATTTTAGCAGATTACCCTAATTACTCACATGAGTATTGGTTGCAAAACTGAACTTGAGGTTTTTTCTTTTGTTTTACTGGAACTAACCTATTTCTGGCAGTAGCTTATATTTGGGTTTTGGTTTCTTTTGGAGACTTTTTTCTGGTTTTGTGTTAGTTTTTTTATTTGTTTAAGATTGACGAAGCAGAAGCATGAGTTAAATTTTTAAAACTTGTTCTTTTTTCTCTTGCAATCCATTAAGAACAAATATTTAACAGAGTAAGTCAGCATAGATATGATCAGTGCTAGAGATGCTCCATGATGCTGGTATAGTGGCGCTGCTGAAGGATGAGAGAGAAGGAAAAGGCGGTTGGGATGGGCTTTGCAATAAGAGTGCAGAGCGGGAGAGTTGAAGATAGTAAGACTAAATGTTTTGTCTCGCACAGAAAATATGCTGTTTTCAGCCCAGGTTAAGATATATCTGTGCAACTGAAGTGTCAGTAGTTACCAAAATTGCTTTCTTTTCCTGAAAAACCTAAGGATGTTTGTTTAAAAGTAATCTAGCGTTCATTTATCTGTTCCTGGCATTACACTGCCATGGCTGGCAAAGCTTTCAAGGTGTTTCTTTGCAAATGCAGCCAGTAAAATGTCCAGTTTTGCTGCTGTTTCTGCAAGGATTTTGTCCTGATAAGTGGTAGGTGGCTGGTCCCAATTACTGATGAACTCTTAATCTAGTTTTGACTTGGCTTTACAGTATTGCTATCAGCTCTTGCAGCACAACTTACATGTGGTGTTCTTATCAACTTCTTCAGCTTTCTTGTAGTGAGGACTGCTCTTTATAGACTTGCTTTTCCGAAGTATGTGGGGGTGATTGTTTTTGTTCTGATCGCTTTATTAGTAAACTTTCTTATCAGGCAGTTTTGAGCAGCTTCCAGGTGAATGACCCGTGGAAAGGTTTACTGTTTTCTAGTGAGATATGTGGAAGGAGAGCAACTTCTGGGCAAAGTCTGCAAGACTTGCTGCTTTTTTCACCGGTAGTGTTTAACATTCCTGGTCGTCCTAACTAAGAGTTCTTTGCTCTGGAAATGAGTCTTCTTGTGACTATTCTTAGCATTTTACAACCAACTTATCTTCCCCAAAGAATACAGTTGTTATCTTAATTGGCAAAATGTGGTTGTTAGTTTCTTCTTGAAGACAGACTTTGTGTATCTCTCTATTGCTTGGGTGACAGCAGTTCCTGCGAGGCTTTTCGTTCAAGGTACAGGAATTCAATTTATTCTTGAACAGCTACTGGTTGCATTATGCCACTTCTGCATCACACTAATGTTGCCGTGTTCACCACTAAAAGCAGTTTTTCCATTTTTCTATCGAACTCTATTTTTGCAGTAGGTTGTGTAGGATCTTGGTAGGCAGTACTTTTAATTCCTTCAAACACATTCCAATGAACTCCCCATGGCAGGGCTGATTTTCTTTATGGGTTTACATAAATATTGTCATCCTTGTGAATAATGGACTGAAAGTTACTTCAGCCTTTTCCACATGAGGAGGAGTGTCTGACTGAACTGAAACACGCAAACTTGTGACCTTTCATTATTAAGTGTATGGGGTTTTTTCTTCCTGCTGTATTGATTCTCCGTATGTCTTGCTATAATGTGACCTTCTCTTTTAATGGCTATAGAACCAGACTAATCTCTATATCAGTAACTGTATCCCATCCAGGTTTGTAGAACAAAGATACTTTCAAGCATGCTGACAATTGGTCACCATTAAAGTCTGAGCCTATTGTGTTTGGCTAGCAGCAGCATACTTTACTGTTGGTTTATTACCTAGCCTTATCAATGACAAAATTGCTTCCTGACTGCAGAAAGCAAGAGCTTTCTTTCAAGAAGAGGCAGCAGAGAGTGATATATGGATTCAGTTCTTCCCTTTCTTCTCATACACGCATGTTAAAAATAACATGAAAATGCACGATTTATTTGTGTTCTAAACTAAAGTTGTAATCTCTTTTTTTTAGGGTTGTTTCCTAACCTCTCATTTTCTTACCTTTTCTGAGCAGATGAATACTCAAGGCCAGCAGTGATTGGACATGCTGGAAGTTTTGGATCATATCCAGACAGTGCTGAAGCTATCAAAGATATTCTGATGTCTGTTTTAAATGCATCTGGTTTGAAGTCCTCTTTAGTGGTGGAACGGACCACCATGCAGGGAGCTGAGCATCTGGACAGTGACATGGAACAGTGGGAAGAAAGCAGTGATGGGGACAGCCATGACGACAGCGACAGCGATTCTGCACATCACAACACTGCCTGCACACAAACAGACATTCGGTTTACAAGGCATCGGGCATGTTGGGACAACACGTGCTGCGATTCCCCTAAACCTTCACTGGGTACTTTTTCTCCCCATTACCCTGAAGGGGATCCTGCTGCTTCTTCCTTGAATGGTTTCACTCTTTCGGACATGTCCCCTCTGAAGCGGGACTGCTTTACCCAGGTGACATTAACAGGAGCCACTGTCACATCAGCTGTTGTGCATTCTGGAAAAGAACATTATCCCTCCCCTGAGCAAGACTTGACTTTCACAAGGTTTTTTCCCAATTCGGCTGTTAGTAAGCCAGCAGATCTGTTGAAATACCCTGAAGCTTTGGAGCCTGCCCCCGTCAGCATCAATGACAGCAATTCTCCCAGTGCGCTTTCCCAGTCAGAGCCAGTCAGTCGAACAGGTAACTCTATAGGTCCTCTTTTTCTTTTCTTTATTTTTTTTTTTAGGATTTCTGTGCTAGGAAGGACAGCTGTAATTGAAATGGACCTTGTTTACGGTGATTGTAAATTAGACAAATGCTATCATTCAAAACAGGAGAGAAGGGAGAAAGAGAGAGCTTAAAAGTGAAGGAGGACCAAAGCGTTGGGCTTGGTGGAACAGGAGACACTCATACTTACAGTAGTACTCTGTCTCATGATACAGAAATGCTTCTTTAATAAAATGTAAAAATTGCTGAACTATGAGCAATATAGAATTGGATGAGGCTTACACCATCTTTGTCTTGTCTTCACTGTTCCCCTTCTCCTGAAGGCAGGTAGTGTAGGTCTGTGGTTCGTTGATGTGGGCTCCTTTTGTTTGATGTGAGCAGCAGGAGAGGGAGCGGGACTGGTTTTGCTCTTCCCAAGTGCACCCACTACCTCAATATAGTCCCACCAGCATCTTCTGACCACGCTCCAGTTTCTGACCATATGGATACCCTGCATGTGGTCTGGGAAGAGATGCAGACTGAGGGTTGCTTGCAAAGGGTGTCTCTCCTGTTGCTGCAGCGGTGCGGGGGGCTCAGGGCAGCCCAGGGCTGTAGGCAAGGACCTGTTCAGCTTGGCACCCACGAGACGGCTTGCAGAGTGACTAGCGTGGGCATGGGGATGTGTGTAACTCCATGAGGTGTGTTGGCTTTCCTGGGCTATGAGCCAGAGCCCCTGCCCCTCTGCTGGGGCAACGGAACGTTCCCTTAGTGTTTAACAGCTAACAGTGATATGAACAGCCTTTGCTATCGTGAGATGAAGCATTTTTATTTTATTTATAGAGGTGTTATCAATATCTAAGGGCTTATTCTTACTGTATACTGAGCCTCAGTAAAAATGGCGAAGGCTGGTGGTGGTTTTTTTTTCCTTCTCCCTTTGGTCACTCTGTTGAGCTCTGCTTTCAAGCTCTGATCCTCCCTAGCTCTTCACCCAGAACCTTTCCAAAGCCTCAGGTGAGCAGAGACCTCTGCACGTACTGTTGCAGGGCTGGGAGCTTTTAACAGTAATAACCCTGTCATCTGGGGTAGGATGTTGTCAGCAGTTAGTATGGCAACAATTATGATTGTTTCCTTCTGCCAGGTGTTTTGTTGGCCCGATGTATTTGAGAGGTGCCCGACAGGGAGAAGGAAACTGTGGTTGGAGCTGGCTGGGGCCGGTTGCGCAGGTTTGGGTAGTTGGGTCTGGAAAACACAGCCCAGGCTCTCAGGGACCGCAAGGCACGTGTGTAAGAACAAATAAATCGTGTGTGTGACTCGATCTTCTGGCACGAGTTAGATGTGTCACAACCTTATATTGGGTCAGAAATGCTGCTGGCTCTCCAGCAAGCAAACGGAGGAATAGAGCGGCCAGGTGACTGAAGAAACAGTGTCTTGGATTTTACTTCTCTTGGGAGCTGGAATCCTGATAGACTCTGTGCTGTGTAGTGGGCTCTATCTGCACTGAACAGTGATCTGCTCTGTACAAAGTGAAAGTTTCTCCATTTTATTGCTCGTTGTTGCTTCCAGCCATTTAGCTCTCTGATGGGTACTGTGTGGCAGGGGAAGTGAGGTCTCGTTCTCCCCTGTGTTGTGCAGGACTGTGAGGGCAGGAAAAACAAGTGACAGACTGAAAAAGAAGGAATAAAATGCCCTACTTGAAGGCAGGAATTACACAAAAGCGTCTCCTGGCTTGCCATCCTTTCCATTGCTGTCTCGGAGGTGGTGATTTCTCACTGTTGTTTCTTGCAGGAGAATTGGTGAGGGATGCACAAGACATAAGAAAATGACACGATGGCTTAAATGAGAATAAATATTTATTTCAGTCAGATTTAACATTTTTTTCAGTGGGGTATTCTGCTTCTCCTGTGAGACTCTTTCTAGGTCTTGTTCGTACTTCTAAGGGCCATTCTCTGGTGGCCTCATGCAACCTTCTTCTGAAAAGGCTCCATCATTGCTAATAAAGAGGTTGTATTGGTGTTATCTGAGGGCTTTGTTGTGGCTGGTGTGTCACTGGTGGTTCACAGGGCTTGTTTTTGCTTTCAGCTTTGTGAGTGCATCAAAGTCACTTCTTTCTGTGGCTTTTGCGAGGTTCTTTCTCCAGCCCCACCGTCCTCCAGGAAACAGTCCTCAGGAGCGGAAAGGCAAAAGGTTGTTTTTTGCACCAGACTCAGAGGTGCATCCTATTGTTGGATGTGCTGGGCTCCTTCTCACTTTATATTATATATATTTATATAAAGATGCAAGTGGATTGCAAGAGGTAAGCAAAAGAGAGCTCCCATGAGATTTCAAAATGATGTTTAAGATTATTTGCATCTTGTATTTTAAAGAGAAAGAAATAATTTTCCCATTTCCTTAATTTTGCTTGTTCTTAGTTCAGAGAGTAGTTTTTGTGACCTTAACTGATGAGAATATAGGCTTTTATCAAGCACTTAACCTCTATTCCCCACACACTGCTTATCCGGCAGGATGAATCGTCAGATAAGGATAAAAGATGTTGTAGCGACCTTCCAGTACCTGAAAGGGACTATAAGAAAGCTGGGGAGGAACTGTTTACAAAGTCTTGTACTGATGGGACTAGCGAGAATGGCTAGAAATTTGAAAGGGGCAGATTTAGACTAGACATAAGCTGGAAATTCTTCACAAGAGGGGTGGTGAAGCACTGGCACAGGTTGCCCAGGGAAGTTGTGGCTGCGCCATCCCTGGAGGTGTTCAAGGCCAGGTTAGGTGGGGCCTTGGGCAGCCTGGGCTGGTGGGAGGTGTCCTTGCCTAAGGCAGAGGGGTTGGAACTGGATGATCTTTAAGGTCCCTTCCAACTCAAAGCATTCTATGATTCTATGAAAATAACCTAATCTGGTGATGAAATTGCTTTGAAAAGTCAGCTCCTCAGCCTTGCCACTTTTTTTCCATGGTGTGCACAATGGAGATATTAATAATTCTGTACAAAACAACTACATTTGTCTTGCTATGCTCGAGCATAATATTGACTTTCTAGTCTGATGTCACCAATGCTCGGGGAAGTGTAACATGGTTTCAGTAAATAAGGTGCTGTCGAGAAACTAAACTAGGCTGAGAGTGCCCTTTAGCCCATGACTTGAATGGGCATACGCTTCCCTAGGTGAAACACTGGCTGGATGGCCGGGCACAAAGGGTTGTGGTGAATGGAGTTAAATCCAGCTGGTGGCCAGTCACAAGTGGTGTTCCCCAGGGTTCAGTGCTGGGTTCTGTTCTGTTTAATATCTTTATCAATGAAGGAATCGAGTGCACCCTCAGTAAGTTTGCAGATGATATTAAGTTGATTGTTGGTCTGCCTGAAGGTTGGCAGGCTCTATAGAGGGACAGGCTGGATCAGTGGGCTGAGGCCAGTAGCACGAGGTTAAATAAGGTGAAGTGCCGGGTCCTGCATTTGGGTCACAACAACCCCATGCATTGGTACAGACTTGGAAAGAAGTGGTTGGAGAGCTGCCTGGAGGAGAAGGACCTGGATCGTTGGTTGATAGTTGGCTGAATATGAACCCAGGTGTGCCCAGGTGGCCAAGAAGGCCAACAGCATCTTGCCCTGCATCAGAAACAGTGTGACCAGCAGGACTAAGGAAGCGATCCTTTCCCTGTACTTGGTGCTGGTGAAGCTACACCTCAAATACTGTGTTTAGTTTTGGGCCCCTTACTACAAGAAGGACATTGAGATGCTGGAGCATGTCCAGAGAAGGGCAGCAAAGCTGGTGGAGGGTTTAGAGCACAAGCCTTATGAAGAGCAGCTGAAGGATCTGGGGTCTTTTAGTGTGGAGAAGAGACTGAGGCGAGACCTTATTGCTCTCTACAACTACCTAAAAGGAGGTTGTAGTGAGGTGGAGATTGGTCTCTTCTGACTGGTAGCTAGTGACAGGAGAAGAGGAAATAGCCTTAATATGTGCCAGAGGAGAAGATATGGGTTGAGTATTAGGAGGAATTTTTTTACTGAAAGGATTGTCAAGCACTGGAAGAGGCTGTTCAGGGAGGTAACTGAGTCACTGTTTCTGGAGGTACTTAAAAGTCTAGTAGATATCCTACTTGGGGACACTGTCTAGTGGCATGCTTAGCAGGGCTGGGGTGGACTCAATCATCTTAAAGGTCTTTTCCAAATGAAACTGTTCGGTGATTCTGTATTTATAATTCCTGTCATCCATCCAGCAAATTTCTTGTGGTGGTTGTGAGTGCTTTGAAAACAAATGATCTTATACCTTCAGTTTTCTGGGAAAGATGATTGTGACACTGTATATATGTACATATATATGTATAAATGTATATATATATTTATGCATAAATATATATAATTTATATATAAAAAAAGCAATCCATGGTACATCGATAGAAAACCAGATGCATGTTCTGCTGCATAGGGCAAATTCTAAATGGGAAAGAGAGATATGCCAGGAAAACAGAACTGCTGTTCTGGGAAACAGGGATTACTGCAGCTAATGCATCCACCCCATATTGTACACATTACTGTGCAGTAGGGGTTGCATTTGGAAACACGGAGATTGCCTCGAGGTATGGCCAAGTTTTTTCCAAGTTTGCTGTAGTCACACAATTACCAGCAGTGAATCAGGGAATCTTCTGAAGCTCATCCATCTCTCGGCTTGTCCAGACAACACTGATTTCTTTTTCCTCCAGCGACTGTGAGTGAGCAGAGAGCCGTGTTGGCTGTGTTACAAACTGCAGAGCGTCTTTGTAATCCCAGCCTGAGGTTCTGTCCGTGGCTGTCCCCAGTGGTGCTGTCACCACAGGGCATTTAAACTGTGTTTCCTTGCTAACTGATACTTATGCTTCAGGTTGCTATGGTAGTTCAGATGCCAACATGTTCCTCACGTTTCTGTCTCCTCCTCCTTAATTTCCAGCGCAACTTCTACTCTCAGTGGTGTTCAGTTTTGGGAATGAAAATTTGCTTTGCTTTCTGGAAGACACCTTGCATGCATCCTCTGAGCTGCACAGAAAGAATAAACTAGTAAAAATTCTTTTTATACCTACAGGTTCTGCTTCTCCTTTGAACGTAAGTTCTATACCTTTGAATCGTTCATTGCAGGATATCCGCATGCTTCCAGAAGATGTGGAAAAGGTGAGGACAACACAGACTATTGTCATAATGCTTTTTCCATTTTATAGTGATGAAACCAAATGGCAGAAGGAATTTCTCAGTAACAGAACTTTCTGATAAGATGGACTAATCTTTACAAGTAATGTATTTCCCCTCTTCTTCCCCTCTGTGTGTGAACTTACAAACCTAAACTGTCTATTTCTTTGTTTTTACTCTCAATCCATTAATTATTTTAATTTCTACTTTTTATGCCATCCTTTTCCCACACACTGTTTGAGACCAAACTTGAAGATTGTTACTGTAACTTTAAAGTTACATAAAATCTATTGCATCTGTGCACATATGGATGAGATTTAGTTCATGCTTTTACCATCAGGAGATAGTGGGAAGTTGTTGGGGTTTTTTTGTGTGTGCCGATGATGAGCATGTGAGATGGCTGTAAGAGAATTACAATGTTAATAACAAGCACAGTAACTGTAACATCTGTAGTAATTTAAACCATTTCTCATGGTTTCAAATTTGTGTAAGGGGCCCAAATTGTCTTAGATGTGTTGACAGATATGCAGCCTATTTGAGCTTATGAACAGAGATAAAGATCAGAAGGTAGTGCTGCCACGCGTAACTCCATGCTAGATATTAATATCTTCTAACAATTGGAAAAGAGGGGTTAATGTTCTAATTAGTTATTGGAATGAGTAGGATTTAATACAAAAGAGCTTTAAAAATGTGCCTAGAAAAGGCAATTTATTTTTTTTTCTTTTTGCTGTACTATGGATGTGCACGTGGTCCCATGTCCTGTGCCTGACAGGTAATCGTCCTTGTTCACAGCACTGGTCTTACTGGAGCGGCCAGTTCTGCATTTGATTCAAAGCTCTGTCCCTAAGGAGCATTTAAAATAAAAATAAAGCAAACCAAAATAAAACCAAACTCCAACCAATAAATCACAAACCAAACCCCAACAAACTTGTGAACCAGCTTGTTGTGTTGCCTTTTTTGTGAAAGGTGTTTTAGAAAGGAGATGATTTTTTTCTGTCTGTAATGTGGGAACCAAAACCAAAGTAATTTGCCTTCACTCTCCAAGGCACCAGTGATTAGATATCTCAATTAGAAACTGGTCTGAGAACTATTGAAGAGAGACAAGACAGCATCAGCTACTTCCCCTGTGCAGATGACTGGGGGCTGGTGTCATTACTGGTTGAAAGATAGCGAGAACTCAGTCTGTTGTGAATGACTCTCACAATAAAAAAGAAACAAACAAAACCCAAAACCACAAAACACTTTCGTGTTGTGAAATAAGCTCTTTGAAATTTAGGAGACTGAAAACTAAGGTACATGTAGTGTCAGCAAGTCTGAGAGTTGCAGTCGTGTGCCAGGAAGGAGATGGGCCAGATAATCTAGAGGGACTTTCCACTGATGCGAGAGGGAGAGAAGAGAAATGAGGTTGATGTGTCATCGCTGAGTTGGGGCCACTTCCTAGGGTGATGAGCTAGCAGGAGGCAGAGTTGAAAGCTGATAGTACAGGAGTGCCTGTATCCTGTTCCATCTTTTGGCAACGCAGTTCTGATACGCGCATAATTGCTTATATCAGCAGGACTTGCTGATATGCTGTGCTCTGCCACTAACTTGGGGTTAACCAGTGCTGCACAGGCTTTTTGAATCTTCAGATGTCTTCTTTATCTCCCAAAAGGAAAAAGGCTGTTTAATTCTTTCATTTGCTAATAGCGTGTCCTGAGGTTCATGGAAAGTTATCTCTGGAGAAACTGTAAACCAAGCAAGGGATGTTAATCAGTGTTAGGAAAAAGATAAAATTATCTTCAAACAGCTACAGCGACTTGTGGATTCTATCTAATGTTGAGATTAATCTCTTCTAAAAGCATTTGGCTGTGGATGATAAGAAAGCAGTGATGCCTGACATGCTCATGGGATTTAAACACTGATGTTGTTCTTCATGTTTCCGTGTAGGGGACATCACGAATACTGACATTGAGTGGTGTGGTTTAGGAGACTGAAAGCATAAGGCCCATTCTATAAAACTTTAATTATTCTGCTATCAGAATATCTTGCCTTAGATACTGAGTTGACCATGTGAGCTATCTTGCTGCCTGTTCCCTACTTCACTGCCTTAACTCTTAACACATTAAAAGCTTTTCATTAATTTCTATCCTACCCACCACCTAAAGATCTACAATCCCTTCCAGACTTTCCGCTTCTGGCCCTATCCAAGTTAGCATGTGTGCAAAACTTCTTGTACACACTGACTTGAAGTTACATCCAATTAAATAGGTTACATGGATTCATGCTTGCATACTAAATAACGCAGTGTCACTAGAAGACTGCATCCCTAAAATACATACATATTCATTAATTAGGCATGTAATCAAGTTTCTTTTTATCTAATAGATGGGTAAGATAAATGTAAATTGCATGTTTTGATTAGGAGTGAGACAGTGAGACACTTGCAATTGTCTGGGCAGTTGCCTTTCACAGTAGTATCTGAATCGCCCTTTTGGGAATTTTTGGGTTTTTTTTGGTGTTTAAATGAAAGCTGAGATTGCCTAAACGTTTTCATGAGTTGAAAATGTACAGGTAAAAATTATGTATTTCACTTCATCTTATGTAACTATCAAATATGCTGTGTATTAATGAGTGTTCCAATCTTTCATCCAGGAAAATGCGCACTTCTTTGTTGCTGATATGATTATAGCGTCGCTAGAAAAAATGAAATGTAATATCCTAAGCCAACAAGCAGAGTCCTGGAGCATGGAGGAAACAAGTGGATCAGATGGCAGCTATCACACTGATTCAGAGTTATCTACTTACTCCAGAGAGAAAAAGTCTGATTCTTCTGTTGCCTCTTCAGACAGTGGTTATGAAGGCAAGTTACTTAGTCTATAATACAACCTTTTCTGACAGCCTTTGCTGTTGACTTTTGTGCAAGAAAATACTAAATTAATTAAGCATTGCTTGGAACCAAATCCTCTGTTACCTTCTTTGAGTCTCTCAAGAGTTGTGTTCCCTGAGTATCAGTATGCCACAAGTGTTTTCCCTGGGGGTCAAGTTCTTCCTTTTGAACGCTCACATCTCTGCTTTGTTTATAATATTTGTTATAATAATTATATAAAATATATTATATAAAATATAATAATTAATAGATTTTTTTTTACATGAAAATATAAGGTTAAAGTGCCACATGCCAAGCACAACTCTCCATAGAATGTGCCTATAGTTGGCTGGTTTTCTCTCTGCTTAAATCCCGTTTTTGAAGCATGGCTCTTTCCTTCTATGTTTACTTCTGCAGTTTGCAGATCAGACCATGCAACCAATTTGAGTGAAACTGCTCAAAGTGTTCATTCACATGTAGTTTGCAGCAAGATAATAAATGCTTCTGGCACTATAATGCTTGAATTAGCACATGCATTTTTTTAATAGATTTTGGTCTCTTGAGTAATACATATCTTAGCAATGGAATTTAAGACTGATGTCTAAACAATGTAACTTCTGGGGAAAAATAAATGGTGTGCTAGCACCTGAGAAGGGGAGAGACCACTGATAATATAAAACTATTTGGTCTCTAGAAGCTTCTTCCTAAGAAACTGCTGTATGACAGACTCCCAAGAGTAGGCTTTCTGTGTGAGTGTATAAAAGTAAATAAATTAAATTTTTCTGTAAACACAGGCTGTGTACTAAAGTTTTGGTAAGCAAAGAAAAATATAAATAAACAACTGCAGCTACTGTATAAATTCTGGAAAAGCTTAACTGGTGTTGTCCTTGTTCTGGACAGGCTGCGCTCTGCTGCCTCTCAGCTCCCCGTTGCATCTGCCGTCACATCATGAGGTTACCCGATTTCATTGCCACAGTGACTCAGAGGATGAATATGTAATTATTGGTAAGAGGTTAAAATTATAATTGTAGAAACAGCTCCATTGTTCAGCTGAATCTATTTCATCATTTGGAATATCTGTTGACTTAGTAGATGTTATTGCATGAGAAATAATGTGAGTAAATGGAAAGAATGATGTATGCATGACTCCTTATTAGAACACATGCAGCAATACCAGACTGGTGCAGGCTTTCCTTTCTACAAAAGAATATCTTTGCTGGCTTGAGGGCGTGATGGGATGACCCTGGCTGGATGCCAGGTGCTCACCAAGCCATTCTATTACTTCCATCCTGAGCTGGACAGGGTAGAGAAAATATAATGAAAGGCTCGTGGGCTGAGATAAGGACAGGGGGAGATCACTCACTAATTACCGTCACATGCAAAACAGACTCGACTTGGGGAAATTAGTTTACCATTCAAATCAGAGTAGGGGGAATAAGAAAGTTTCCCCCACACCTTTCTTTTTGGGCTTCACTCCTAGTTTCCCTGCCTCCCGGCCGAGCAGTGCAAGGCGATGAGGAATGGAGATTGCAGGCAGTTCATCATACATCCCTGCTTCTCCTTACTCCTCAGGAGGAAGTCTCCTCACACTCTTCCCCTGCTCCAGCATGGGGTCTCTCCATGAACTTTTCCAACGTGAGTCCTTCCCACAGGCTGTAGTTCTTCACGAACTGCTCCAGTGTGGGTCCCCCACAGGGTCACAAGTCCTGCTCTAGCATGGGCTCTTCTCTCCATGAGTCTGCAGGTCCTGATAGGAGCCTGCTCCAAGTGTGGGCTTCCAATGGGATCACAGCCTTTTTCAGGCTCATCCACTCGCTCCAGTGTAGGTCCCTACAAAAGCTGCAGGTATATATTCACTCCACAGTTAACTCCAAGAGCTGCAGGGGGACAACCTGCCTCACCATCATCTTCACCACAGGCTGCAGGGGAATCTCTGCTCCAGCACCTAGAGCACCTCCTCCTCTTCCTTCTTCACCAGCCTTGGGGTATGCAGAGCTGTTTCACCTATTCCCACTTCTCTTTCTGCCTGAAGTTGTGCAGTTTTTTTTGTGTTCTGAAATCTGTTATCCCAGAGGTGCTGCCACCATCGCAGGTAGGCTCAGCCTTGGCCAGTGGTGGATGTCTTGGAGCCAGCTGTCATGTGGAGGAAACTTCTAGAGGCTTACAGAAGACACCCCTGTAACCCTGCTGCTACCAAAACATTGCCACACAAACCCAGTACCTGGACTGAAATTATGTCTAAGGATTAAACCTGGTGAATGTGCATGAGCAAAGCGTGAAACTGGCACAGCCTCAGCCAACTATATCAGCATTGTTTGAGAGAATTTAGTATACGATTGTTTCCTAATTGGAAAGGCTGATTAGGTTTTAGGGAGCCCTCCCTCTCTTTCAGGGCTAGAGCAGAATGTCTCTGTCCCCTTTAATTATCAGTGTTCTGCTTCTCTTCAGGACATCCTGAGTTTCTTTGGTTAGCTTCTGTTTTTACATACACAGAAACAGAAACCCTTAGAAGTAGCCTGAACAGCATTTAACCTATACCTTATATTTTCATGTTAACAAATGCACTTTATTGCTCCCTTTGGATTTAGAGATTCACTGTTTTTGTCAACTCCTCTTTTGCTAATCTAAGAATGAAGAACTAGGTCCCTAAACTGCGTTTCTAGTAGGAAGAGTTATTTTGACGTGTATGCGTGGGGAAGCATTTGTCTTGAACAATATGCATGGCAAAACCTAATGCTACCTGTGTGAACACCTTGTCTGCATATGCATATTTTGTCTGTATAAACATAACGAAGCTGCTTCAGTTCCATCCATCTTGCCTGTTACTAATTTGTTTATAGCATTAATTGGCATGTTTGTAATCAGTGTCTCCAAATATCTGTCAGCATTTCCATATATCTGTCAATGTCCAAAAAATTAATGTGCACTCTATTGGTTCTGCATATTATAACTTGTGTCTAGTGCCTTCTGACTGAACCTCGACTAGCCGGCACTTAGTCTCTCCTTACTGATTCTCCTGCTCTTCAAGGAAGGCAGCTGCTAGTCCCTAACAGCTGTGCATCTTACTCCTCATCAGTGGCTGTTGGAGATCTGCAGAAGAGATAAGACTCCTTATGCCTATTTTACAGCCAGGGCAGAGGTTGTTTCCCACATCCAGCAAGGGTGTTGTGAAGATGAATATATTTGAAACCGTCTCTGTGGTAATGCAGAAGGTAGATTTAAAACAGTGCTGAGTAACAGAAGCTTTGTTTCTTAAAAGGCCTGATAAAATTTTCTCCTTTCTGCAGAACTTGAAGACCTTGAAAATCTGTCTGTCACCCCAGATGAAAGGTAATACTGTGAATCTTTACTGTAGTAACCCAGTGGCTCTACCTTTTCTGCTCAACTAGCTTTTGGTGACTCTTCTGGCTGGGGCGGGGAGAGGTGTGGGAGTGGTAAATTTGGTCCTCCAAAGGAAGGAGAAGGAATGCTGCTTGACAGCAAACGTCTGTGGCTCTTGGCTTAGCAGAGCGTTTCTCTGGTCCTGGAGTCTTGCTAGAGGGTGATGGCTGCTGCTCTACAAGAGCTTGGGTGTATCAAAGCAATGGGATAGGAATGAAAAGATGGAAGAGAACTTTTCAGGGTTGCAGAAGAGGCAGCAGAGCTGCTGATGACATGCTGCTGTTTTTCACTTGCCTGTATTGCTTAACTTTCAGATCATCTTTTGAACCAGGCAGCAATTCTGCTGAAGCGACAGCCCAGGAGTTGTGCAGAGCTTTCAGAAAGCACTGGTTGCAGACAAACCCTGCAGTTCAGCTGTCTGGTTGCCTGAGCTCGTCTAAGCAGAGAGTGAGTCTGAGCTGAAAACAGGAGGCTCTTTATTTGGTTCCCCAAATAATCATTGTTTCACTGCAGCTGTTTCACTCTTAGGGAAAGGGGGAAGCTGCAATTAAAAAAAAAAACAAAAAAAAAACCAAAAAAGAAGAAATACAGATGAGTGCTTGCAGTTTATGAGTTCACTTCAGATAAATTTTCAGCACATTTAAGATGTACGATTGTGAACAATCAGGGTGTACTTTCTTCTAGGACTGATACGAACGAGTTTAATTGGGGGTGGACTTGTATGCAGGTGAAAACTGAACTTTAAAATCCTGGACTATAAAGGGAGATGTTTCATAGCATTTAAGATATGTCCAGCTGATGGGCAGAAAACATCTTTAAGTTTCTTTCCCAACAGTCTATGCTGAAAGAAGAAATTCCAAGAGAGCTTGAGTCCAGTTTCAGTTTGGCTGAAGAAATAAAGATCATATCCAAATTAAGAGGATCTTCTGGCTGGGCCCCACCTAAATCAGAGATTATATTTAATATTCACCCTTCAGTCAAGTAAGTCTTAAGGGATCTGACTGTTGTTGTTTTGTACAGCATGGGGATTGGGCTAAAACCTGCTGAAGTTGATGGAAGGAGCCTGGGTGATTTAGCAGAACCTAAGGTTAGAGCTAGTGCCTGGCACAGCCTTCTGCAGTGTCTGTCACCAGCTTTGTTAGAAAGCAGATGGCAACTTTTCCCCTCTCTTGGCACATTCTGGTAAACACAGCACGTGCACTTGTACATGCAATAACGCACGTACTGTGGCAGCGTGCTTAGCTGGGCTCCTAAAAACTTCATTTTGTGAAACTAACTGGAGAATATTCTTAAGAGTTTCCCCATTTCCCTGCTGATAATTTATGGGATAGTAGGTTTTAAGAAAGAAGGGAGAAAACAGGTTGCGTTTGGGGAAACTACTGTGTTACTCTGAATAAAGTGCTGTTAAATGCACACAGTAGGCGAACTCACTAAATTGCCTGTGTTGCTGCAGATCCAGTTGCTTTTTCAGTTGCTGATATGGATTTCCCTCCCTCCCGTTGATACTGATGCCACCTTAAGAAATGGAAAATAATTTAAATCTTGCAGCAAGCAGTATTTAGAAGCAGAAATTGATGGAATATTCTCCACAGGATAGCTTAGAGACTCCTACTACAATAATAATCTGCATATCTTTCCAGAACACCCTTCTTTATATGGAGGAATAGGAGTCAGCTCCTAATTTGGACATTTTCACTGACGTCAGTGTAGCTGTCTTGCACTTTGGGAGAATGTTAACTAAACTGTGTTTTAGATGCTGAAAGATCTAACTATTTGGCTTTCTATGCAGGAGAGATGTAGTGATGGCTGCCCAAAACTTTACATGTGTTGGTTGTGGAACCCCGATTGAAAGCAGTAAGTAGTACCAAAAGGGAAAAAAAACTAATTAACCCTTTACTAGTAATCAGACTATAATCTTCACCAACATAGATGTACCACAATTCTGAAATAATCTGAGCTTGAAGGAAAATCTCCTGGTTGGATGTGCCTGCAATAAGGAAACGGAGAGTGGGGTCTTGACTGCTACCTGGAATTTCTCCTTGCGGACAGAATACAATGCATGATACTTGTCCTTCTTGTATACACAGTGAAAATGCCTGACAGTCAATAAAAAACCAGGAAAAGCTATTTAAAAACCCGAAATTTCTAGGCTGGAAAGTCCTGGCTTTACATCTTCAAATGGTTTCTTTCAATAATTTTTTCTCTGCTGATTTACACATTTGCAAAAGTTTTGGTTTTGAAACTTCACAGAAGTTTTGTGCAAGCTTATGGAATGCATTTTGCTTTTCTGGAAATCTTTTAAAAACTTTTTCTTTGAACTTTGATCACAAAATCCTGCCTGCGTTTGATTTGTGATACTTGGTGAAAACTGCCTGAAAGCATCATGATTTACAGGTCTGACAACCAGACCTTACCCAAGACATCCTTGAGATGGCTTTCAGGGACTACTTCTGAGTCTGCTTTACAAAAAAGCAACATTTGTGATTACCTGTAGAAAGATTGCACATTAGCTTGAGCAAACCTGAGTGCCAACATAGCTGGAAAAAAACCCACAAATATCCTTATATTAAAAAGTATTATAGAAGTGTGACTCCAAGATCAGCTTGTCTTTCCATTTGGTGGAAGTATTTTGTGTGGTTTATCTTGTGTATCTTTTTTTGGGAGTAAAGCAACAATGGTTTCTCTAAGATCGCATATGGAACAGGTTACTCAGAGAAGTCATGGCTGCCCCATCCCTGGAAATGTTCAAGGCCAAGTTGTATGGGGCCTTGGGCAGCCTGATCTAGTGGAAGGTGTTGCTGCCCACGGCAGAGGGGTTGGGACTAAATGATCTCCAAGATCCCTTCCAATCCAAACTGTTCTGTGGTTCTATAAATATAATCAGTTCAGTTTGACAAATATGGAAATGAGTAAAGGTTTCTCTACTAATGCAAAATACAAGCTTGTGCATGTGTTTACCACAATAATGAACCCCCTTACATATGCCCCTCACTCTAGGCAATAGGAGTTACTTAGACATAATAGGCATACAGAATAAAAACAAGAGATAGACCCCATAAGGTATTACAAATATTCACAGTTTTATTGCTATCTACCTGCAGAATATATCGGGAGACTTCGCTATTGTGACTATCTGGGGAAATACTTTTGTGAGTGCTGCCACAACTATGCCCAGTCTTCCATTCCTGCCCGAATACTTTTGAAGTGGGACTTCAAGAAGTACTATGTATGCAACTTCTCCAAACACCTACTGGACAGCATATGGCAGCACCCCATTTTCAATGTGTCATGTATTAACAAAGCCCTCTACATGAAAAGTAAAGACATGGACAGGGTGAGGGTAAGTGTCCTTTCTTTTATTGGGAATTCGTGGGTCTGAGACTTTTGGGAAAAACCCCTTAGGGCAGGTTGTCCTTTGCCATATGTGTATGGGGGAAGGAGTCAGAGTTGGATTCTCTGTGCTTAAACTTGTCCCACTGCCGATTCTGGGACTTGCCCCCCTCTCCCCTCAGATGAAGGGAAAGGAGGGAGAAGTAACAGGCTGCCCAGGGAGGTGGCTGAGTCACCGTCCCTGGAGCTGTTTAAGGGACAGGTGGACGAGGTGCTGAGGGGCATGGTTTAGTGTTTGATAGGAATGGTTGGACTCGGTGATCCGATGGATCTTTTCCAACCTGATGCTTCTATGATTCTACGATTCTAAGTTTCCAACCTGTGCTAGAGGTCTTGTGTCCCTGCCCTTGTCTTTGTGAGGCATTTTGTTATAGGTTTCCCATTTTAGTTCATGGAGAGCAGCTGGGCTGCTGCAGTCAGTATTTACTTGTGGTTGGCAATTGACTGTTGGAAAGCTCCAGAAGTTTTGAGTGACTCCTTCATTTTGTAGGCCACTACATCTTAGCTCATCTAAGGTCTGTGCCTCCTACAGCTTGAGGAAGGATGCTCTGCTGGAGATTACAAGTTGCCATGTGCTGCCCTCTTGGCTGAGGAGACACTTACCTGTTCTTACACAGTTTTGGGTCTAGCATCTTGGTGTGCTGACATGGAACCCTATGTAGCATTGAGAACTGCTTCCCTTGTCAGTTAATAAAAGTAACTTTTACCTTCCTTGGCCTTTTGTGCATGAGAAAATCCATTTGTTTATTTTTGTGTTGAGTGTGAAGTTCCTATTTTTAGGTGTGGTTTGATGTACTGACGAGGGTTGCTGACTCAAATAGTTCCTCACTTGTAAATACAGAAATGCAACGCTTTTCATTTAAAAATTGTTTTGGTTTTTGTTTTTCCCTTTTGTCTTTTAGGAGGTGCAAGAACAGCTTTTTCATTTAAAAAAGCTTTTGAGAACCTGCAGGTTTGGTGAAAGGTATGGGCCATGGTCATGCATGAAAAAATGTATTAAAATGTACACAAGGTGCTTACAGAGCCTTCTCTAGAGACATTTAAGTCGAGTTTTAAAGGAGTTAATATTATTAGAGAAAACCGTGATAACAAAACTTCCTTCTATTACATGAAGATGTTGAGTGAGGAACAGGTTTTACGTGGTAGCTTTCTGTTTACTGTTAAACATACTTAGAGATTTGGTTTGAAATGCTGAATGACTTTTTTAGGTGTGTATTTTTTCCTACTCTATCTCTGTAAGGTTCTCACTTATTCTTAGAGGGTTGAATATACTTATGTATGTCTCTGAGATGATTTGTCTTTTAAAAAAAATAAAATTAACAATGTGTTCCTTGAGGGCTTAAAGATTTTTTTTTCCAGAAATCTGTCATAATTCTCAGTTCAGTTTATTTTTATCTGATTATGTTTATAAAATAGTAACCCAAAGTGACAAATATCAAAATATGACCTTGCTTGTTGCTGCAAATTGAAGACTTTCTGTATTAGCCTTCCCAGACTATGGTCATAACTAAGACATCTGAATGATAAAACTTTGATTGCAGAATTGCTGACCTTTTTAAAAACAGACATAAGCAAAATAAGCTTTGAAAGTAGGTTCTGTTCTTTGACGTGGGACTCTCTTATGTGTTGTTCACCAAAATAAGAGAAACATATTTTAATGTCTTTTCTGGAAAACCACCTGTGATTCCATTATAGAAATAAGCATTAGGATCCTCACTGTACCTTGTATATCGGTGGTATTTTAAAAATAATAGCTACATTTTCAATGTTCACCACCTCAGTACAAACATAATTTCACCCAAGTGACCCATGCAAGATAAAAACCTTCAAAGTTCTCTTTGCAAAAAAAATAAATAAACCCTAGCTTATAGCATTAGATCATATATAAGATTTAACTACTCTTCCTGAGGTAGGAGAGAACCCCTTTACACATTATTAAAGAACTGCTGGAATAACTGCACATGGCAACTCCAGTGCCCAAGGAATGCATGTTCAAAGCACACATTTTATTCTAAATCCCAAATCCTACAGTTTTTGTTAATGTGATTTCAAATTCGGAAGGGAGGTAGGATTTAGTATGAACTTGCCTTGTATGATCCCTGTGTGTCTGAAAGAGGCTTATTCTTCAAATACGCTTGAAAAGCAGCTTTTTGTAACTTGATTTGTTTTCTCTTTCTCTTTACAGTGTACTGAAAGAATTTGAACACGTCCCCAGCCATCTGACAGAGGAGCTACATCTCTTCTCCCTGGATGATCTGGTGAAGATTAAACGTGGGCAGTTACTGCCTCTTCTTAAAGATATTTTGAAGAGCTCCACCTCCCACGTGGACAGTTGTGAGGTAAGAAAAAGCCAGGCCTCTTGGTGTCCTTGCAGCTGCTAGTGTGAGGAATATCCCTGGTGATGTTCCCAAATAATTTTTTCCTAGATTAAATCAATTCCTTTGCTGTCCTTGCAGCTCTGTCAAGCAAAGGGGTTTATCTGTGAATTCTGTCAGAGTGCAGATCTGCTCTTTCCGTATCAGACTGCCAAATGTACAAGGTGCACAGGTATGTTCCAGACCAAACGTTTTTCTTTCTTCCTTGGGGAGACGTGGGTGTGTAGAGCTGTTCACACTTAATTTAGGAAGCCATTAAGAACTTGCTTCATGGAAAACATGTAGTTGAAAACCATAGATCGCCTTTATCTTTGAAAACCAGCCTGTGTCTGCTGCCTTGCATCAGTGAATTCAGACAGCAAAACCAGGTACTTGCCTGAACATAATTATGGCTGCAGGAGGAGGCTATTTGTTTGGGTCTGCACATAAGAAAGTGCCTGGGACAGTTCTATACTGCTGCTAAATCAGATCTTGCTGACATCCATTGTCAATCCTGCAAATCTTACCAAAATGCTTCGTCATAGTTCCTAGTGGTTGCCCTAGCCTTGTTTACATAATTTAACTTGGGTGGACTAGATAGAACATCAATCAAGGAACACATTTTTTAATTTGTTTTTTGTTTGTTGGTTGGTTTTTTTGTCCTCTGAATGTTAAACTTCTTGTTGTGTATTTAAACAGAGTGCAAAACCTGCTTCCACAAAGCATGCTTCAAGTCTGGAGGTTGCCCTAAATGTCTGCGAATCGCAGCCCGGAGGACACTTTCAGAAACATCTGCTACTGGTGCCTCCATGAAACTGGATTCCTCTGACTGTTGATGTCAGAAGATGTTCAAAGCCAAATCTTCAGGTTCCTGACCAAGAATTAAATAATGTTGTTTTAGACATTACTATTTTTAATGTCTGTCTCCTTTATGAGGGGGTAAAACAAAAAAACAAACAAACAAAAAAAAGACATTAATATCATCGTGAAAACTTACCCTAAGGGAGTTTCATCTTTAGTGGTTACAGAAAAACTAGATACTAATTCTGTGAGCAGCCTTTTGTTGCTATGTTTTGTCCTTGTATGTAAGTGTTTAATATTATTTTTTTCCATATAAAAACTATTCTTCTCTGTAATTCTGCAAATTCTACGGACAGTAAATGAGTGTCAGAAATCCTTGCCTGTGTTGGATTTTGGCAATAGGAAAAAGTGGTAGTCTGCAATCATTGTCTAAAAAGCTATACCATAGGAAAAGCTCATCTGCAAGCTTTGGGCAGATGCTGATCTGGAATTCTGTTCTGGTAAATAAGGGTTTTTTTTCTGGATTTTAGGTTTCTTTTAAACAGATGTGTGCAACAGTTTGTGGTGGGTTGACCCTCACCTGTGTTAGGTGCCCACCCAGCTGATTTCACTGCTCCTCCTCAACAGGACAACAGGAGAAAATGAGATGAGAGTGCTCGTAGCCTGAGTTCAAGACTGGGAGATCACTTTTCAACTACTATCATGGACAAAATAGACTCAAATTGGGGAAAATTCATTGCCAATTAGAGATTGAGTAGGGTGGTGAGAAACAAAGACTAAACCAACAACTTCCCCCTACCTCACCCATCGTTTTTGTAAGCTTTACTTCTTCATTTCCAACTCTTCTGCCTTCTCCCCTGCCCCGAGTAGTTGAGGGGGAATAGGGAATGGGAAATAGGGGTTGCAGTCAGTTCATAACAGTTCCTCTCTGCTGCTCCTTCCTCCTCACTCTGCTCCAGTGTGGGACCTGCCTATGGGCTACAGTCCTTCAGGATAAACCTGCTCCTGCATGGGCTTTCCAGGAGATGGATATTTCCTGAAGGAACTACACGTGCTCCAGGGGGGCTCCTTTCTGTGTGCTGCAGGGCCTGCAGCACCTCTCCCTCCAACTTCTTCACTACCCTTTTATTTGTACTGTTGTTTCTCCCCACCAGTGTGGTGTTTTGCACCTTGTTAAATGCATTTCCTCAGAGGTTCCACCACCTTGGCTGAGGTGCTCAGCTGTGTCCTTCAGCAGGTCCATTGGAGCTGGCTGCTGGCGGTTGTGTCTGTCATGGGGCAGTCCTGGCCTCTTCACACAAAGCCCACCCTGCAGCCCTCCACTGCCAACACCTCACCACGTACACCCAGTTCATCGCTCTAGAAGTTTCTTTCCAGAGCACTTAGAAATGTAAGGAGAGACAGTAAGTGAGCAGAAAAGATGCTCCCATTTAAATCTCTCATGCTTGCAGATAGGGTCCTTGCCTAAAGGTGAAGTGTTGGAAGATGAAAGCAGCTTTCTTTCCCAGCCTGGTTGGTTACTTCTGATGAAACTGGCTGAGGAAGTGGCCCCTAACCCTCAGAAACCCAGAGTGGCTGCTTTAACCCATAAAACATTTTTTTCTATTTGTGCCACATATAGAAGTACCAATGAACAGAGAAGCCCCAGAACTTGAAAGAAAGCACATACCAACGTTCTGATCTCTGAAATGGGGAGCTGTTAATATTTTGAGTTTGTTGTTCTCATTTTGTGCTTTGTTCTTCCTTTCCTCACCTGCTACCTCCAGCTTTTAGCAAGGAAAAGGTTAGCTGTCTGCTACAAGTTCACCTCCACTCTAATGCTCACAGTACTATTAAGCCCACTAACTCTTCCACTTAGCTGTTTTTTCTGTGGCTGAAAACAGCTTACCTACTTACTGCTCAGAAGCAAGATTGTAATATCTTACTCAAGATCATCAAACGGATACCGAGACAGGGTTTAAGACATGGTGAGAAAGAGCCTGCTTATACAGCTGACTGCATTTAATGTTATGCAAGAGAAAATTCTCGCTTAAGTTGGGTGCATGGCTAACTGAATCACATGAAGGGCTTTGCCCTAGGGATTTTCTGCTTATGAAGGAGCTCACTTGAATAATTCTTCCGTGGGATAACCTGCAGGGCAACTGAATACATCTTTTTCATTATTCATGACTTCAGAAGAGCTGATCTGCTTTCTGGCTGTGCTTTTCACAAATGTTAAAGTCTCACTAAACAGTAGTGGCATGCAGGAGGGGGAGTGATGGAGAGCGAGTCTCATTCATCAGCTGTTCAGTCCAAGTTTCCATAGAGCTTGTATAGCTTATCCTGACTAATTGCCACGTACCACAATGTGCTTCGCAGCAAGGGAAGATCCTTAATGTGTTTGAGTAGCTGATGGAAAGCAGAAGACCCAAGAGTATCAGCATGCTTGTAATTCAAGTAAACCCTAGTTAAAATGCTCTGCTGCTGCTGAAGGACCAAGTTGTGAGGTGTCAACTGGTTGGCCAGAGATAGGAAGGTCTAACGGAGGCTGATATTTGCTGCTTTTGAGTGTGTGGTGCTCTTGACTGCTAGGTCTGGAGGAGGGTCAAACAAAAACCACATTCTTGGGTGCTGGTGTCAGCACAAGATGCCACAGGAACATGCTGAGGGCATTCAGCCTGAGCCTCTTTTGTGGTGAGAAGCAAGACGTAAGTGACTAGATCTGTAGCTACAAGGTGTTGTCAGTGTTACTGAGGTGAGAGTTTTTTATCAGCCACTATCCTGGGATAGCATGAAGGAAACATGATAAAACTGAAAGCGTGTGTTGTGTCTTTCTGTATTTGGTGAGAAAGGGGGCTGGATGGGAGGGGGGCGACTTCCATGCTACAAACCCTCCAGGTGTCTTTATGGAGCAGCTGTGTTCTTTTAATCACATTTTGAGACTCATTAAGCTGCTTAGATCAATACTGTGCTCTTCCTGAGTATATCTGTATGGGTAGGTACTGAGTTGGATCATTTCTGAGGTTAAACCAGATAAGTCAGATCCAAGATAAGAACTTCTCAAGAAACAAAAGCTATATGCCTACAATGAATTTGTTTGAAAGAAGTAAAATCCTAAATGTGGAAGCTCTAAATTATTTGAGAAGAGTAGACATAAAAAGGTTATACTGTCTTACCAAGGAGTTGGGCCAGTTCAAAATAAGTTGCCTGCTAGCTAGAAAGCTGAACATTTTGCTCAGAGAACAGTGACAAGAGACATGACTTTTCAGCTAGGGGAAAAAAGGAATGGTCACACCTTTCTGTTTGCCTAAGCAATGAGGATCAATGTTCATTCCTGATGGTGGGTTTCCATAATGCTGTGTGGATGCAACAAGAGCATGTCTGAGGACCCTCTGTTGGATCACTCTTAGGGACATAACCGGCAGAAAAACCTGTTCTAGTTAACTGCCTGCCTCGCTCCACAGGCAGAATTCAGGTCAAGACAGTTTTATTAGTAATTTCCATAGGAGCAGGTTTTGGAAGAAACACAGTACTAAAATTCTCACTCTTACTGCTAACAGTTTTACCTGGTTTTCCACTACTTTATTTCTTTATACCGATTTGTTGGATTTTTCCTCTTGGTTTCAGTTGTGAATTGTCTGGAGGTTCAAGTGCTTTGCTCAGACTTTGTACAGTGTGTTGCAGCCAGGATCTCTCATGATACATCATACAACTGTTACTGTAAATAATAGAATAATTGCCAGGTGTAGTATAGACTCACAAATACAGGTCTTGTTGCAACTGTCAGTAAGTATGCCAAGTAATTAAGTAGTCTTATGGGCCTGTATAATTCCAGGGATGTCTTCACACCCATTCACTTCAAGAGAACAAAATATCTGTGTTTTATGAGAAATGATATTTTGTCTGGTCTTGTACACAGAGTACTCCTTCAGCAGAAGCCTTTCATCGCTTGTTGTGCCTATCAATGTTTTTATTTTTTTCAAAGGAAATTCATCTCTATTTCCCCACATTTGCTCTGTGACTGCTGCTCGGTAGAGTTTTCCTTTAGGCAAACAATCTGAATACTCTGGAAAACACTTAGTCTTGTATCTAACATATCACTTCTACTTATGTGGAGCAGCACTGACCTAATTGTTGATATCCTTTGGTCATGTGTACTTGCCCTCCCTCATGATTCCGAACAAAGCTATGTGGCCCTTTAATTTTGTACATGTAAGCACCGCGTTTGATCACTCATTGTGTGTCTGTCTGACCACAGACTGAAAAGTTTTCCAAACGTTGCAGAAACAGAAGGTCATTAAGGGAAATTTAATCAGTACAGGAGGAAAGGGAAGAGTAGGGAATAGATGTGTAAGAGAGGCTTGAGTAGTGTACGCTTTAGTGGAGTGTGGAGAGAGCTGAGCAAGACCGGTGGCAGTAAAAGAAGCTTTGCACCGAATGAATCATCTATTCTGTCTACAAAGGATGATGATATTTTACATTTGACTAGATTGAAAATAAAAATGCAGGTTAAATCTGTTTTCAGTAAATTAAACTTGCCCAGAACAAGTCTCTGGTACTGAGGGGAGATGGTACAAGATGGGCCAAATTCAAGTACTCCATACTTCCTTGGGCTCGCCAAATCCAACATACTCATTATGAATTTCCATGCTAACTCCTGATCTGTTTTTACCATCATGGGCTAAAACTGTGCTACATTTAATCTTAACGGTTTGCTAGTGCAGCTGTCCATGATTTAATTAGAAAAAAAAAAAGCATATGGCTGTCATTGTTTGGTGTAACCACTTGTGTGCTTAGGAGAGTCGACAGCTTGTAGCTGTCAGTTCTTCACCTTCCACAAAATGATAGCATCTTCCTAAGTTCCTCCCCCCAGGTTGCTTAAGGTTTGTTTATTTTGGAGCTTTTGATGGAGTATGTCTTGAGGCAGAAGAAAAATGAAGTATTTTTTTCGTTTTCCCCATTATGCAGATTTCCCCTCAGTGTATGATTTAAGGTGCATGTATTTGTAACCAAACCAAATGCATTGCCAGCCTAATAACTGCTCCAAGGGTGGGGCTGGACAGCAGGGGCATTTGGGGACCAAATCAGTTGCCCTGAGTGTGCTGGATGTACCAGGGGAGAGTCCAAAGCACCTTCTGCCTGGAGATGTTTAAAAGATGGGTGGATGAGGTGCTGAGGGGCACAGTTTAGTGACTGATAGGAATGGTTGGACTCCAGGATCCAGTGGGTCCTTTCCAACCTAGTGATTCTATGATTCTATGATTCTATGAAAAACCAGCTGGTTTATATGAAGAATTTAGGCAGTTCAGGAATTGCCCAACTGGTTCTGTTGAGCAGGAGACAGATTCTCTGTGATCTTTATGGGCCTAAGGGTGAGTACCTGTGGAAAAACCGTGCAGTGCCTGTGTAGGTGCAGGCACAGAGTATAAGCAGATCACCACACAAGCAGAGAAATCTGACACAGGAAAGCAGCAAGAGTCAGACAAACTGAGTGTCCAGCTATGGGGACTATATCCATGGCATGGATTTTCATGTGATAATGCCTGTTCCATGGATCTGGGGTGGGCACCTGCCTCCTGGTACAATGCAAAGGAAGCCAGACACCAATGGCCTGGCACATAAAAAGTCCTGAAATCAACATTAAGGAGGAACTGACTTAAAAATTGCGGTCTTATAGGGGCCTTAATTCAATGGTAAAAAATTTTTCCATAGAGGTTTTCTCCTCAGGCCCAGAATTGCCCTTGTTTTGATTCTAGTTTTCTGCCTGGGATTTGGAAATGGGGAGTTCTGCCTGAATGATAGATGCTTGCTGCGAGAGAGAGCTCAGGAAATGGAATAAAATTCTTGTGGATCATCTTTCAACGTCAGCTCTTAGCTGGAAATGTAATTAATTCATGTGCCTGTCCTGCGCCCCAGCACTGTGCTGCTGATGTTGCAAACAGTGCAGGATCTGGGCACACCCAGAGCTGTTTGGACAATGGACATATGTAGGAGCTGAGCTGGACTGATTTTTGACAGCTGCTCCCGCAGTCCCTCTCTAACTTATCTGAAATGATCATATTTGCCTTACTTCCCCAAGTAGCAGCAGCCCTCTTGGATTCCTTTTTCTGCTATTTCACTCAAGGCCTTTCCAGTTGTCCATAGAAACAAAATTAAACTGAGAGGTTAACCTCCAATTTTACCAACCCTTCTCCTCCTCGGCCTGTTTTATTTGCTTTTTAAACCATTGTTCCCTCTTTACAGCCCAGAGGAATTACTTTGAGCTGTGCTGCTTAGGATAAACCAAATATAATAAAATACTTTTGCTATTCCATAACCTAAGGATTGATACTGAAGAAGATGATAGCAAAAAAAGGGGAAGCAAATTCATCAAAGTGCTATCAGTCTGAAGAAAAAGTGTTCTAGAGTAGCACAGAGGGGTGCCTGCAGACCTGCCTGCTGCTTTAGGAGTAAACACAAAGAAGCATTCCTTGGAAGCAATCACAGTGCCTTGCATAAGAAGAAAGAATGTGCTGTTGTGGTCACTTCAAAGGAAACTGGTGACTGCTGAAATGTTGCTGTTGTGCATCAAGGAGCATGGTATGGGTAAGGAGAATTTATTTACCTCACCTGGAACTGGGAGCCATTTGACTGCGCTCTCATCTTGGGCCAACAGTTACTGTAAATCAAATTTCCCCTCCCTGATTTCTCGAAAGGTGAAACTAAATCAAAGCTGGAATGTTCTTAATGGAATAGGGTATGTTTTCAGGGCTCCTACACATTTCATTGATGAAACAAATTAATGTGAATAGTAACTTATGTGCTAGCACAACACTGAGGATATGCCCATGCTTCTGTAACAGGTTTTCCTAAGCTAATTTAGGAACATCTGGCTGTAATAGCAGTGTAACTGTCACAGGAAAATGCCTTGGCACAGCATTTTCCTGTGCCAGCACAGCACTAACATGACCAGCATGTTGTGCAATGTCATGCTAGAAAAGAGTCTTTGGGTCTATCACTGAAGCAAAGCCCCAGGGCTACTTAGAAGTTTAGCAGAAGATTTGAGACATCACTGAAGTGATGCATAATTTTTGGATAGCAAATGTTCGCATGATTTTGTGGATAGCAAAACACAGGCAAGCTGAGGCTGAAATAGCCCTGAGGAAGTTGGCGCTACAGATGGAAGTACACCCCAGATCTAGACCAGTATCCTGAGGAGAGGAGCACCTTTTCTAAATTTGAGACAACAGTGATGGAGGCTGACTTTCTCGGGAAGGATGTCATGCACAGAGAAGGGCGAAGATGCCCTGTCTGTTTCCCATTATGAAGAAAAGTCTGATTCTCTTAGGTTTCATCAGTTTATTAGACAACGCATTAACAACAACACTCAACAACCTTCCCTTTCAGAATCTGCTTAATGGGAAGGATCTGGTTGCCCCAGACTCCACTCTAAATTTCTTCAAAGATATGTAGCTCTCTCCCTTTGTTGAAGAGCAGTGTGCTCACGTTAGCAGGGTCCCAGTGGTCAGGCACAAGGCCTGTACCAGAGTCAGACAGGCTGACCCTCACCCCAACCCTGATTCCCAGGATTTCTGTATTTGACAGGTGGATGGGAAAGCAGAAATAACTACCAGCATGTCCTACAGACTTCCTATTTCGAAAGTGCTTTCTGACTAGTTAGCACATGCACTTCCTCTTTTACAGAGCACGTGTGCACAACTGCTACTCCAGCAGGTGCTGGCTGATGGCTATAACACTTCCCCAGGTCAACCTTCCAGTTGCTCCTGCCAGGAGATGGGGAAATCCATGAACAGCCCATCTACTAGTTCTGGATCTAGCCTCTGGTGCTAGGTCCAGGGCTTATTTCCATGACGGGTCTTGTCTCTCCACTGTGCTTTTACCAAAGGAACATGATTGTCTTACTCCCATATTTTCCCAGCAATTTCCCTCACATTTTCATCTTCCCAGATCTCCTTTCCATGGGGAAACTTATCAAGACATCCTACTCTCATCCTTTCCTCTCAGAGTTCCTGCAGACACATTGTTCACCCCTACCTCCCCAAGGGTTTCTAGCTTTCACAGCCATACGTTTTCCCTCTAGCATGTCCCTCCCTCTTCCTCTAGCATCTGTTACCTGTTGTTGTCTGGAGCCTTCAGCATTCCTTCCTTCACACCTTTACCTGCAAGAATGTGCACCTTGGTCCCCACAGCTTATTACCTCCAGCCACTGTCTCTCCTGGGCACTCATCTCAGGCCCTAGTACTTCTGTGCTCTCTGTCCCAGAGAGGCAACCTGAAGAACTCTAGTTTTCCAGAGCACATCACATGAATTAGTCCTCGACTCCTACTGAGAGACTTAACTTTCTCAGTGACTGAAATCTCCACTACTCTCTGCCAGATACATTTTCACTACTCGTCCTTTCTTCCAACTTGACCTGACTGCCAGTGAAGTATGAAACACCTTTTCAACAACTGAACTATGACTCCGTTTCCTGTTGATCCTTGTTCACCTACATAAATTCCAAGTCCAAGGAATTCAGAATTCCAGTTAAGCTCACAGGCAAAAACTTTTCCTGATGGTATAAGACTGAGGTAACTCACACTTTTGCTTCCTACATACTATTGAGAACGGAACACAAGCACATGCTTTTTTTTCTTTCTCAGAAAAGAATTGATTATAAGTCCTTATATTTTATAATCCAGGAGTTGACAGCAGGTGACACAAAACCTACCTACTGGTCCTGCCATTCTGCTGCGTGTTCATTTCCAGCAGTGCTCATGCAGGGACAGAGGCAGCTGGTATTTCCTGTTTGCTGCTAACTCATCCTGACTGACCGAGTATGTTGTACAAATCCCTGTCTAATGAGTAGATGGCTTGTGGCTACACAGGACTTCTCTCCAGAGTTCTGCCTGACTCAGGGGAACAAGAGGAAAACTGCTGATGCTGAATCATTTTTCTTTCTACCCCAGTGTAATAGAAGCTGACCCAGGAATTTCCTGCGTTTTGCAAAAAAAATCTTTGTCCCCCCCTCTACTAAGCAGGCATCAGAATTGTGGGGCTGGGGGTGGTGTTGATCCCTGCATTTGCACTGTGACATGCAGTCTGGCACTTGGGAGTCACAGAATGGGAAATTGGTCCCATGGTCGCGCTGAAGCTGAGCAGTAAAAGTGCCACAATGCCACTCAAGCAAAAGGCTCTGGCATGGCATATGACCAACCATGTGGCAGTTTATGCACTAAGGCTGCAGGAAATTGTGAAATTTGTACGTAAGCTTGAGCTTCTAGTTACATGTGATGCTTGTAAGCTTCTTGTGGAAACCCCAGGTGGCCAGTCTGGTACTTGATGGTCAGCTACGTGCCTGTGGAAGTAAGTACGTCATTGTGCCTGGTCCTGTGCTTATCAGCCACAGGCAAGTGGACACTGAAAAATAAGACACCACTTAAGTTTTGCCCTGTGGACTGCCTAAGGACTTTGCTCTAAGCCAAGATGAGGGGCAAGAAAGGAATGTAGAAGGGCATACTGCACATGCTGATCAGAAAGATGTGCACTGCCCTGCAAAGGATTTTGGCACAGGCAGGAAGGCAGAGAGGAGCAGTGGTTTGTATCTATTCACCACCTCTTTTCCTTGAAGTCTCAATCAATAAACCAGAAATCTCAGTTTTCCTTTCACTGTGAGACGTGCAAGATGCTTGCTCAGCTGGACTCCAAGAGACATCTCAGTGTAGATGGCATAGGAGATGGGGCTTTTGAAGGGGATAGAAATAGCTGAGAAAGTATCTAAGTGTGCTTAGGCGGAGCAGATAAAAGTGAAAAGCAAAAGCTCAGAACAGCAGGAGCAAGCCCATTAGAAGTTTTGTAAATTGGATGGAGTAACAGTATGGTGCTTGTTAAGAACAGATCATTGCAATTTTTCCTGTTGTAAGCCTCACTTCATTCCCCCTGAGCACACATCTTTCCTGTGATTGCCTAATGCACAACTTGGCTGAGGCAAATGGTTGTTCCTTGAGAGGAGGACACGGTCCAGAATAGACGCTCCAGGTGACTGCACCACATGCTCCAGTTTCTCCATCACCCAGCCCTGCGTGTTGGCCTAGAAACCTGTCTGTGTTTTACAGGTATAAAATTATAGAATCATAGAATAACCAGGTTGGAAGAGACCCACCAGATCATCAAGTCCAACCATTCCTATCAAACACTAAACCATGCGCCTTAGCGCCTCGTCCACCCGTCCCTTAAACACCTCCAGGGAATGTGAATCAACCACCTCCCTGGGCAGCCTCTGCCAGTGACCAATGACCCTTTCCATGAAAATTTTTTTCCTAATGTCCAGCCTAAACCTCCCCTGACGGAGCTTGAGGCCATTCCCTCTTGTCCTGTCCCCCGTCACTTGGGAGAAGAGGCCAGCACCCTCCTCTCTACAACCTCCTTTCAGGTAGTTATAAAGAGCAATGAGGTCTCCCCTCAGCCTCCTCTTCTCCAGGCTAAACAACCCCAGCTCTCTCATCTGCTCCTCATAAGACCTGTTCTCCAGCCCCCTCACCAGCTTTGTTGCTCTTCTCTGGACTCGTTCCAGAGCCTCAACATCCTTCTTATGGTGAGGAGCCCAGGGCTGAACACAGGATTCGAGGTGTGGTCTCACCAGTGCCGAGTACAGAGGGAGGATAACCTCCCTGGACCTGCTGGTCACGCCGTTTCTGATACAAGCCAAGATGCCATTGGCCTTCTTGGCCACCTGGGCACACTGCTGGCTCCTGTTCAGTCGGCTGTCAACCAACACCCCCAGGTCCCTCTCCTCCAGGCAGCTTTCTAGACAGACTTCTCCTAGTCTGTAGCATACCACAGGTGAAGCCACACAACCAAGGAATGCAGTATAGTCCTCAATCAATTGTCTTTTCCTCTGTAAGCAACAGGAGAGACATCCCTGTCAGTTACTATCTGTGGTCCAAATCCTCCCCACTGGCTGAGCAATATCAGTGCATGGGTGTGTGTTGATCATAGCTGCCTTATCCTCCTCTCATGCAAAGGCAAGAGCTTTCGGAGTGTCTCGTTACACTGTCCATATTACCTGCATGCTGATTGGAGCAACGAATCGAGAAAGAACTTGCAATGCAATGGTTCCTTCTCATCTGACTCTGCCCACCTATACAGTTATGTCCACACACACCTCCTTATACACACACAAAACACAGACACACACACACAAAGAGCCTGGCCCAAGGCAAACCCATAAAAAATGCAAAATTTTACATCATGTCTCCAAATCAGGCCACATCTGAGCAGCAGGAATGCTGTGTATTGATCACCCAGTAAGAAACCATTGCTGTGCTGTCTAAACATGACATGAAAGTCAGTGTTATATTTTTAACGATCTTTTGATAAAACAAGGTAACGATTTTTCTTCTAACCTCACTGAAGCATTACCCTCTGTCTCCAGGGTACACGATTTCAAAATCCTTAGTGGGGAGATCAAACTGAGGCCCCCAGAACAATCTGTCTGTAATTTTATGCTTTTCCAGTACTCTCTCTGAGAAATGTGTAAGCATGAGCTCTGTATGTAAGCTGTCACAGTAAAACACGAAGCCTATATTCCAGCATGAGGGTTAGTTGCCTGAAGTTACACTGCATTAAACACTGCTAGGAAAATGCTGAAGTGTAGTTTGAGGGGATGGATTTCCTCGAATCCTAGCTTTACATTTAAAGGTATGTTTAGAGGTGAAGAGGGAGGCAAATGAGGCTTGAAGACTTTCACAGAGGTGGTGAGAGAAGCATTAGTGTCACACTGAAAAGCTGCATGTTCCCAAGCAGCAGCTTTGTTCACATTTGAACAGTTTGACTGTAATTTTCATTTCACTCCATCACATAAACTTCAGAAAGTGACTTGCTCCAGATGCCTTGCTCTGCAGGGTAAGAGAGACTGCTAGCAATTTAAACCTTGATCCTGTCACCATCTCGTCACACCACGTTATAAAATAAATTCTAAAAGCCAACTCGATTCCACAAAGCATTAAAACTTCACGGGGAGAAGTACCGCTAGAGGGGGCTGGTTGCACACGACTCAATTTCTATTCTTGGTGCTCAATGCCATGGCAGGTGTGTGATGGGAACCACTGGACTGTTCAATCAGTGCAGCTGTAGACACATAAACTGCAAAACCTGCCCAGAACCAGGAGTGCAATGTTGCATTGCCGTGTTCATGCTGCTCTCTTCTCCAAAAGTGTGCCTGCAAATCCACCCCAAGCTGGAGATGAGCAAACATTCATCCCAAAGAAGCAATGCCGACACGCACCTGCAGTTCTAGTATATGCAGAACGCAGCTGCAGTGTGTTCGCTTCAGGCTATGACTCCTAGTTCAGACAATCTCTGAGCTCGTCCACTTGTATTCCTGTATTCCCTTAGCTCCTCTTCCTATTCATTCTTTTTGAAAGACATTCCAAGTGCCAGCTCTCTGCTGCTGCCAAGTTAGCACTGCAGAGAGCACAGCCTTCTGCCCCTGGAGCCTGGTGCAGAGGCTGTGAGTCTGGTCCAGAAACCCTGATGGCATTTGGAGCTCTTTCAGTCTGGAGACACTTTCTCTTAATTAGTCCCGGGAAGCTTTACAGCCATTTCTAAAATGTTAGTGAAGGTTTTTTCTTTGGAAGACGCAAGACTACTGTTCCTTGAAGGCATATCTGATCAGGCAGGAACTGACACATCCCACCTCTTCCATGCTAGCCTGGCACAACCCAGCTTTCACTTGGAAGCCAGAGAGTGAAGCAGTGTAGCTCTGAGTAGTAGTAGTAGTAGTAATAATAATAACAATGGAAGACAATGTAACTATAGTTCAGAGCTCTTCTGCTGGCAGCTCCAAGACCAGAGCACAGGTCGTACATGTTTACATGTTTCTGTACCCCCCCCCCGCAGAAATCCCTACTGTACTTTGCCAGAGTTAATTTTCCTCGCTGTCAGCAGCCGGGAACAGGTGAGAGAAAGCCAAAGGATGCTGGTAAGTTTGCTGGGGTTCTTCGTAATTCCTGGATTTGTTGATGCTCTGAAATTGTTTTAAATTTCAGTCATGGGCTCTTCAGCATGCACAAAATCATCTGGACTGTATAGCTACATAGATGTCATCAGGCACGCAAGATTCATGGGGCCAGAGCAAGAGAAGTCAGCCGAAAGCACATGCCTTTGTGGCCCAACACTCATAGGAGCAGGAGGTCCGTGTGTTGTGCACTGCCCTGGATGTTAATCAATCATAGAATCATAGAATCATAGAATCATAGAATCATAGAATCATAGAATCATAGAATCACCAGGTTGGAAGAGACCCACCGGATCATCGAGTCCAACCGTTCCTATCAAACACTAAACCATGCCCCTCAGCACCTCGTCCACCCGTGCCTTAAACACTTCCAGGGAATGTGAATCAACCACCTCCCTGGGCAGCCTGTTCCAGTGCCCAATGACCCTTTCTGTGAAAAATTTTTTCCTAATGTTAATGATGCAATTTATCCAACAACTATTTGGCGACAAATTCTGGGTTCTCATCACTGGATCAGAAGTGTCCATCTGTCCATAGGAGTGCTTGGGCACAAAGTACATCAGGTTTTCATCTCTCTCATGGCATTTCCCTCTTCTGTCTCTGTGTCCCAACTGCCTTTGTGGTGTTTTTAATAGAACTTATATGAAAAGCCATTACCAGTCTTTCCAACCTCAAGTCACACAATATGGAATGGCTCTTAAGACACACAACAAATTCAAGGCACTTCCAGCTAAAGGCTGTGAAAACATCAGGTGTTGAGCAAGTCCCATTGATTCACACCAGGAAGATAAGGCAACAGTCCCTTTTCCCTGTTCAGTCCAGGTAGTAGCTGCAGGTGTTTCACAGTCAGGGAAGACTCAGGCACTGACTTCAATGCATGAGGCTACAAAGTCTGTAACAGTCCCATGATAAAAATCCTTGAACATAATAAATGTTTGCCTTGGAACAGGCACAAGCGGAACAGTTGTTATAGAAATAGGAAGATAATTCTTGAAGTATAGCCATGAAAAAAAATGCTGGATTTTTGCCACTTAACCAAAATAAATGAAAATCTTTTACATTTAATAATTTTTCATCTGTCTTGTTAAGTGAGTGATAATAAAAACAGGGGGGTGCCTTTTTGAGTTTTGTTTATTAAAATGGAAGTTGAGTTTCACTATTTTTGTACTGATTAGGGCCATCTATCCATATATGTTTTGGAGAACAGGCCTTATGAGGAACGGCTGAGAAAGCTGGGGTTGTTTAGCCTGGAGAAGAGGAGGCTGAGGGGAGACCTCATTGCTCTCTATAACTACCTGAAAGGAGGTTGTGGAGAGGAGGGTGCTGACCTCTTCTCCCAAGTGCCAGGGGACAGGACAAGAGGGAATGGCCTCAAGCTCTGCTGGGGAGCACCCTCCTTCATCCAGGTCATTGATAAAGACATTGTACACGGCTGGACCCAGCACCGAGCCCTGGGGAACCCCACTTGTCACTGGCCTCCAGCTGGAATTCTCTCCATTTACCACCACTCTCTGGGCCCGGCCATCCAACCAGTTTTCCACCCAGGAGAGTGTGCACCTGTCCAGGCCACAGGCTGACAGTTTCCCAAGCAAAATGCTGCGAGAAATGGTGTCAAAAGCTTTACTGAAGTCCAAGAAGACCACATCCACAGCCTTTCCCTTGTCCAGTAGCTGGGTCACTTTGTCATAGAAGGCGATCAGGTTAGTTTGGCAAGACCTGCCTTTCATGAACCGGTGTTGACTGGGCCTGATCACCTGGTTCTCTTGCACATGCTGTATGATAGCACTCAAGATCACCTGTTCCATGACTTTCCCTGGCACTGAGGTCAGACTGACAAGCCTGTAGTTCCCTGGGCCCTCCCTCTGACCCTTCTTGTATGTGGGCACAACATCATCCAGCCTCCAGTCAAGTGGAATAGTTGGATGAAGTCCGCAAACCATTTATATAAAGGTGACTTAGGAAACCATTGCCTCAGGCCACCTGGTGGGGTTTTGTGTCCTCTCCTCCATGAAGGCAGAAACATAAATTCTGGCAAGGGATCCCACAGGGGAGTTTGGGTGAAGTTTCCTCTGGCTTGCTCAGCTAGGATACTAAACTGCTGGTTCAGACCAGCCAAAAGACAAAATTCAGATCAGCAGGCAAATTCCCAGAAACCATGAAATATTAAACCTCTAGTTCCTTACCAAAAGTAAGCACTCATTTTCCACATCTGACAAGTACTTTGTATGGTGCTGACATAACCTGAGCTGAATCACACTTTGGCAATAGGTACAGGGCTGAGTAGTTGCCATGAAAACTATGCAGGATGCTTCAGAAAGAAAGTGAGACACTGTAAAAGTACCAAGGAAATGGTGAAAGAAAGTGAGGCAGAAGAAAAGAAGAAAGAAACAATCTAAGGTAAAGGAACTATAGAAGAAAAGCATGTAAATTCCTTATCTCTACAGCTACTCTGATGTTAACAAAAGAGTTTTAAATCATTCTGAACACTTCTTTTTTATAGAATCATAGAATCATAGAATAACCAGGTTGGAAGAGACCCACCGGATCATCGAGTCCAACCATTCCTATCAAACACTAAACCATGCCCCTTAGCACCTCATCCACCCATCCCTTAAACACCTCCAGGGAAGGTGACTCAACCACCTCCCTGGGCAGCCTGTTCCAGTGACCAATGACCCTTTCTGTGAAGAATTTTTTCCTAATGTCCAGCCTAAACCTCCCCTGGCGGAGCTTGAGGCCATTCCATCTTGTCCTGTCCCCCATCACTCAGGAGAAAAGGCCATCACCCTCCTCTCTACAACCTCCTTTCAGGTAGTTATAGAGAGCCATGAGGTCTCCCCTCAGCCTCCTCTTCTCCAGGCTAAACAACCCAAGCTCTCTCAGCCGCTCCTCATAAGACCTGCTCTCCAGCCCCCTCACCAGCTTTGTTGCTCTTCTCTGGACTCGTTCCAGAGCCTCAACATCCTTCTTGTGGTGAGGGGCCCAGAACTGAACACAGGATTCGAGGAGCGGTCTCACCAGTGCCGAGTACAGAGGGAGAATAACCTCCCTGGACCTGCTGGTCACGCCATTTCTGATACAAGCCAAGATACCATTGGCCTTCTTGGCCACCTGGGCACACTGCTGGCTCCTGTTCAGTCGGCTGCCAACCAACACCCCCAGGTCCCTCTCCTCCAGGCAGCTTTCTAGACAGACTTCTCCTAGTCTGTAGCACTGCACAGGGTTGTTGTGCCCCAAGTGCAGGACCCGGCATTTGGCCTTGTTAAACCTCATGCCATTGGACTCTGCCCAGTGGTCCAGCCTGTCCAGATCCCTTTGCAGAGCCTCCCGACCCTCCAGCACACTGACACTTCCACCCAGCTTAGTGTGTCGTCCGCAAACTTGCTAAGGGTGCACTCGATACCTTCATCCAGGTCATTGATAAAGACATTAAACAGGGCTGGACCCAGCACTGAGCCCATGTAGTGGTACAGTAGTGATTTAAGTGGTATAGTAAGAGATTTAAGATTATTTTTCTATGGATGAGGTTATAGAGCCAAAAGATGCACTGAAAGAAAGCTGATATTGACTATTAAACACAGCAAGAGAAGTAATGCATCTTTAAAGAATATACCTGAAGGCTAAGAGCAATATTCTGGTATCCACTTGGGACCTAGACATCAGTTTTTCTTCTTCATCTTGCTTGCATGCTATAAAATGGAAATTAGTTTCCCAAACATCCTCCACACTATTGCCATCAGGGGCATTGTTAGAATCTATGATATGAAAAAAAGATGTCAGGCATTACATAACTTCTTAGGTGAAAGCAAACATTAGGAAATAAAGATTTAATAAGAACCCTCTGGCAAACCTCCTACATTTATTCCTTGAGATCTTGTGTTGCTATACTCAGACAAAGCTCTCACACAATAATCAATTAACTCATACATCTGCATAAAGATATGAAGATTGCAGTTTCTTTACAAACACTTCCTTTCTTTTTCCTTTGACAGGAGAAGAATAAGTCTTCATGTACAGAAAAAAGGGGGTCTGTGAGTAGAATTGAATTATGGTCTACAGTAATGGCAGTAGTTTGCCTTCCTCCATAGTCACCATTTGCATTTAGAGGCACTACAAGCTTGTTATTGAACTGGACTGTACTCAACTCAAACCAGTTCAGAAGTTGCAACCTTTTTATGAGTGTTTTAGGTCTTGTACCTTCAACTTGTCACTTCAATGACAAATCAAGATTGATTTGAAAGTCCAGATGGAGATCCGTGACAAGTAGTGCCCCTCAGTGGTCCATACTGAGACCAGTGCTGTTTAATATCTTCATCAATTATACTGACAGTGAGATTGAGTGCACCCTCAGCAAGGCTGCAGATGACACCAAGCTGAGTGGTGGAGTTGCCACACCAGAAGGACGGGATGTCATCCAGAGGGACCTGGACAGGCTGGAGAAGTTGGCCTGTGAGAACCTCATGAAGTTCAACAGGGCCAAGTGCAAGGTCCTATACCTGGGTTGGGGCAATCCCTGTTTTCAGTACACAATGGGGAATGATGTGATTGAGAGCAGCCCTGCAGAGAAGGACTTGGGGGTGTTGGTCGATGAGAAGCTCGACATGAGCCAGCAATGTGTGCTCACAGCCCAAAAGGCCAACTGCATCCTGGGCTGCATCAAAAGAAGCGTGGCCAGCAGGTCGAGGGAGGTAATTCTAGCCCTCTATTCCTTTCTTGTGAGACCTCACCTGGAGTATTGTGTCCAGTTCTGGAATCCTCAACATTAGAAGGAGATGGAACTGTTGGAACAGGTCCAGAGGAGGGCTACAAAGATGATCCGAGGGCTGGAGCACCTTCCATACGAGGAGAGGTTGAGAGAGTTGGGCTTGTTCAGTCTGGAGAAGAGAAGGCTATGAGGTGATCTTACAGTGACCTTCCACAATTTCAGTAGGTTGAAACCTCCACGTGTTATCACGCATTTCCTAAAAACACTCTTCCAGTCCCTGGTGACACAGCAACTGTATTCCTACCCATGCAAAGAGTCTGGATCAAACTGTATTCAGCAGAAAAGTCCGTGGCAACCATACAATGTTGCCTTTCGCACATTTGAGTACACTGGATACAACTAGGAACCATAAACCTTACTGTCCATCAGAAAATCTCTGAATGCTGGGTTTTTTTTTTTCTTCCAAGATGCAGCACATCTCTCTAACTCAGCACAGCAGAGTGGTTGCCCTCTTGAAGTTGTGCCTGTACAACCTGTGCTACAGAACCACACTTCAGCAGTGAGAACTGCTACAGAATCACATTATCTGTGCCAAAGCACACATAAAACCAAAGTCTGACAAGTAGGCATTTTCACCTTTTGTATCATTACCACACATCAAAACACCATTTCCACCATGTGAATGGTACATAGTAGAAGTACAGAAATAGCTGTAACACCTGCTTCTAGGACACCACAGCAGAAGGATGAGGCAAACACTTCCACCCCCATGACTTAAACAAATACAGGTTTTTTAAAATTTTTTTTAAAGCTGGATAAATTTACTGGTCCAGTCTGCAGCATGGTCACAAAAATACTTGTTTCAGCACAAGTATAGTGTTGTGCCGGGAAGGAACAAGATGTCAGTAGCATTTTTAAACCTGCATAATGCAAGACCATGACTGGAGAAGCAGCATAAAGTACCAGCCGCATTTGGTGTGGTTTGTGTTGCAAGCCCTGTCTTACTGAAACTTGACATAAGCTCATTCTCTCTGAACGTTTTTTTTTGCCATGAAAGCAAAGTGCAAGCAAGTTTGCCTTGGCACTAAAAGTCTTCTTCCATTGAAAAACTACATTACAGTACAAATACTACTTATCTGCAGTCTAGGAGTCCCATTAGGATCCCAGTGTGGTCAAAAGACTGGTCTCAGCCCATTCTGATTTCTTACAAACAGGGAAAAAGATGCACAATGATCTAATGAGGGGGAAAGAGAACAAGGACAAGTTTGTTTTGGTTTTGGTTTTTAAAGCACCCTCATTATTTTATCTGTATGAATACATTTTTATGGAACATTAGCAAAAACCAAGTAATATCTAAAGCTTATGCTTAAACATTTGCCATTTAACTTAATTTTTTTAGTAAGCAGAAGTTCCTACAAATATTGCAATACAGAAAACCGTCCTCTCTGTTGGGTCGCATTTCTACCAACACAAATTAACACACTTAATTAGAAAAAAAAAGGGGGAAATATGATTCAGTGGTGCCTGCATGCTGGAGAGCTCAAGAATTTGATTGCAGAGTATTTGCCTTGAAGGGAAAAAGAAATACCCAGGATAACTTACAATACTGTGCTGGGACACATAAACCATTACATATATGGTAACAGTCTGCAGGATGATGTATCTGCATAAGTACCAGTGAACTAAGGATTTTGTAGGACCTAAAGTAGTTGCAAAGATCTGAAAAATCAATATAATCACGTGTTCCTCTTTTTGCGTTCAATTAGTTGGCTATGTCTGATACAGGCAGATCAGATCGAAGGCCCATGAAAGTGGCAGAATTGCCTTCCTAAATCTGGTGATAGACAGGCCCATGGTTTTCAAAGTCTTATGGAATGGTATTTTTTACAGTTCCTTTGTACCATCAGTTAGAATAAAGTACATACATTTAAATCATCATTTGTTGTTATCTTAAAACATGACATTTCATTTAGTTATCACAAGCTATAATTTTGCTCTGTGTATTTCTCAAGTGATGAGGGTAAATTCTAGTACCCATACAAACATAAATGAAGGGTTTATTTTCTCCGTGTGAGACATGCTTAGGAAAAGCTTTCAGTAAAATACTGCACAAACAAAAAGGTACTAAGATATTTAATATTAATTACGCAGGATCATCTGTTGCTCAGGCTTTCTTGTTTCAAATAATGATGAATCAATATGGGAAAAGATGACTGTATTAAATTCAATCTGAAAGTTCTTCTTTTCAGTCATTAGCTGGCTACTGAGGGCTTTGCAGTTATAGTGGGAAAAAGGTGGCTTTTTGAGTGTTGTTTTCAGAGGCAGAGGGTGAGAAAATAAATATTCAGTGAGACTTTTCAGAGTAATGCAGGAGTGAAATGGGCAGGGCCAGTGCTCTGCAATTTTCGCTGCTTCATATTGAAAGAATCTATCATGGGAGATGGGAAATTATCAGGCCCACTAGGATTTTTAGTAATAATAAAAGCTCTCCTACATGTTTGGACAGAAAAAAAAGGTTTTTGCTTTGCTTTGGTGTGGCATTTGGTTCCTTGTGTAGACAGGAATAATTTCATATTTATAAACTCTGCTTGCAGTAATGCCTGGTAAAGAGAATATCTGTCACCTCTTTTGGCTCCGCTTTCTTTGTCAGAAAACTTGCTTCAGAGAGAACAAAACCTCTCCTTAGGTCACAGAGACCTGTAGTTTTGGGCTGGAACAGGATTTGCTTATGGTTACTATACTTATTAAGGAGACGTGTATCTGTGTTGGAAACGTTTTAGGCTAGAAGAAATGTAGTCATACTGGGGCTGTGTAGAGCGAGGCTGGAACTGAGCCTGAAGAAGGGGGCTTTGAGTTGGCTTTGTGTTTGACCATGACAAATCTGAAGAATAGACAGTCATGTATCTTTGGCTTGGATTTGCACTGAACCGGAGGATATATGATCACTGCTTAGGGAAGCATCTGTCTGCTTGACTTGCCCTTGAGCACTAGCATGCACTCCTTTTTCATTTTCATTTTCATCATTTGTACTCTTTATCACTTTAGTTAGGTATTATTCAAAAATACTGCCTCCTGAAGACAAGAGGGAAAAGAAAAGACATTTATGAGGCACACTGGCATCCTTTTTGAGAAAAAGTTCATGTGACAAATTCTCTATGCCCATATGGAGACTTCCAGTTCAGAGGAAATGCACAAACAATTAAGACTAAGCATCTCAGCACTGCTAATCACAAAATATGCTAAGTTTTTTTTTCCCCAACACATGGGATTCACCTACACACTGTATTGAATGATGCGCAGCACGGCAGTAGAAGAGTTTGGTAACAAGCAAGATGGAAAGGGAAAGGTTTCCACAGTACCTGATGAGTTACATAGTTTAAAAAAGAGTTAAAATAAAATCATTAGGTTGGAAAAGACCACCCAGATCATCGAGTCCATCCATTCCTATCAGTAGAAGTAGATGGGGCTCCTTCATTGAATGTTCCTCTGTGTGCTCCATAGTGTTCCCTATACCACCTAAACCTCAGGCTAATCCTAGTGAATGGGAAAGGGACAAACATTCAGGGAACTTTCATATCAAAAAAGCACCATGGATTGGACTTGTTTAAAGTTTGATTATACCAGTGAGGTCATTTGCAGTCAAGCTGTGAAAAGAACATAAGAATCAGCTTCTGGGAACTGTCTCAGAAGTGAGGGCAGGATGTTTTTCCAAGTAGACAGCTTCACAGAACTGATCACGCCTGTGCAGGAGCATTGCTATCACTCCCTGGGTTCTGGATTGATCCTTCTACTGTTAGGTACCCAGCTGAGGCACCGCAGTCAGAAGTCTGTGTGCTCCTGTCCTGGATCCTTTAAGTAATACAACAGGATATACAATTCCTCTACTCAGAGGGCGAACCAGATCTTCAGCCAGCTAAGCAACTCACTGAAATTGCTTACCTCTCTTCACAGATTACCAAGAGACTCAGAAATCCTGTTTTCTTAGTTTATTCACTCCCAGGTGTGTGGCGGGATGGCACTGACCTCTAGTGTCCCACACCACTGAGGCATAAGTTGATTTCATACGCCTCACACAGCACTTTGCTGCCACTACTATCCCCTAAGAACTCATTTGGGTGGTCCATAGTGGTCTTCAGCTAGTCCCCAGTTTCCAAACAGTACTGCACCCAGCAGACATTTAGTTCTGAACATTTTTATCAACAATTAAATACTTAGTAAATTATCCCTCATTTAACCTTTGTAGTTCCACAAGCTTGATGCCCCATTCCCTTTGCTAGGAAGACTCATTTCCAGGGACTTCTGGAAGGAGAAGTCACTCTTTATATCTCTCTGCTACAGCTCAGCTCTCAGAGAAAGCTGGGACCATTGGTTTACCTCCCTGACCTTTTTGCCCTCTACTGCTGCAGCTGACAGCTTCCAGCCCTCTGCTGGGCACTCTCCACCCTTGACATTTCTGCTGCCTTTTCATTCAACTGCTTTAGTATGTTACATCCTCACTTTCTATATTCCCCTGCAGGGGAAAAGTCACTTATGCCATACCACATTATCTTTTTTTCCCAAGCTCAGGGCTACTGCTCTCAGGTCTCAGTCTCACACTTCATGAAGCACAAAACAATCCCATCAACCAGGATGATCGAATTACCATTGCTTGATGATCAATGAGCGTGCTGCTGTAAAAATATCTTTCAGGTGTAAGGGTTACGTTTGGAGAAATGATCCTTGAACAAACTTTACTGCACACCTCTTAGATTCTTGTCAGGTTTACTAAATACATAATCTATAAATAGCATCCATCACTAATATGCACTACTACAAGGAGAGCCACCATAAGAGAACTTTGTTTCAGGATGAAAGGCTCATCTATCACTTTTAAAATGGTTTCAATCATTGAAACACAGTTCTGGTAGTGAGCCAGAAATATTTACATCAGTTTGGACAGCACCAGACTGGAAATGTATGGTACAGAAATAGATTTTACCAGCCTTTCAAAATAATAGCCAGAAGGGCTTAATAATCTCAAGGGGGCAATAATTATATCTTCTGACTTTTCAACCCTACTTCTTTAAGTGAACTTTTCTTGCTATTTTTAATACTGTTGTAAAATTATTACTTTTAGTATATTATTGTTGTTCCTTTAAAATTGATATTATGTAATTATAATAGCAAATAAACTATGACAGCATTACCAAAAGAAAACAGAAAGTCAAATTACTTACCATTTATTTCGAACATCATAAAGATAATTTAATTTTTTTTTTTCTGTTAGGCTGCTTTATTAATTATGTGAAGACTGAGATTTTTAGCTATTTTGATACTCTAACAGAATTACAGAAGCTAGACATAAAAACGAAAAGCTTGCTTTGGTCTCTTCAATGCAGTTTATAGAGGCAGCATTGTTTACTTTTACATTTACATACTACGCTTTATTCTAATGTGCTGCTCTGTGAAAAAAAACCTCAACGTTGTAAAAGTTCTGTATGCTGGACTTCTACAGTTGATCCTGGGGTCTGGCAGTTTTGACTGAAGTCAGTGAAGCTGTTCGGATGCCAGGGTTTTTCTCTGGCTTCAGGGTTGGTGCCTAGTTTCCAGATTTTTTTTTAATTACTTAGGTTTAAAATATTTTGATTACTGATCATGTCATTGGTTTTCACTTTTATTTTTAAAGATTAGACCTTAAATATTTAATAAATAGCTGCTTTATATAAACTGGAAAGTGCTTTTCATTCACATATAGAGGCCCACAAAATGCCCGGTTGTTTCTGTACCATAAGTCACTGTAAATCCTTTTTTTTTTAACATTAGAAGTCCCTGATGCCTTTAAAATAATATAAGGCAAGATAGATCTTTTACATGAATGTATATGATGAGAAGAGCAGGATCATCCCCTCAAACCTCACTTTTTTCATTTTGTCTGAACCAAAGTTGTCTCTCACTTCCTCCGTGGTCTGACTCCATGTGATCTAATTTAAGTTTTCCTGACGCCAGCAGTTTTTCAGTTCTCCTTCGTATTTTTGGATGAGCGAAGGGGAATGCCTGTATTATTCAGATGGCAGTGTTTGAGCCTGATAGGTAGAAGACTCAGGTTCCAGCACCTGCCCTGATGACTCTTCCACTATTTATATCATAGAATCACAGAATAGTTCGGGTTGGAAGGGACCTTAAAGATCATCCAGTTCCAAGGTCCCTGCCATTGGTAGGGACACATCCCACTAGATCAGGCTGCTCAAGGCCCCATCCAACCTATCCTTGAACACTTTTAGGGAGGGGGCATCCATGACTTCCCTCGGCAACCTGTTCCAGTGTCTCACTACCCTCATCATGAAGAATTTCCTCCTTATGTCTAGTCTAAATCTTCCCCCTTCCAATTTAAAGCCATATGAAGAGTTTCCCAAAGAGATACATGTCACACAGGTCATACTTCAGTCTTATCACACTGTGTTGCACTAGTAGCTTAACTTTCAATCTGTCCTCTTCTGTGTAAATCAACTATGCACTACAGGAACTGCTTTGTACAGTTTACCTTTATCAACATTCTTTCTTGGTGTAGACAGCTTAGATGGCAGCTGAGGGGAAGAGGTCTATGAAGCCGTTTTGTCTGCTCAAACATTTTCTGCTTTGCCTTTGCCTCTGCCAGATGACTGAAGATATTTAAAAAAATCAGAAAAACCTGTTGACAAGGCAAAACAAAAGAAATAGAATCATAGAATCATAGAATAACCAGGTTGGAAGAGACCCACCGGATCATCGAGTCCAACCATTCCTATCAAACACTAAACCATGTCCCTTAGCACCTCGTCCACCCGTGCCTCAAACACCTCCAGGGAAGGTGACTCAACCCCCTCCCTGGGCAGCCTGTTCCAGTGCCCAATGACCCTTTCTGTGAAAAATTTTTTCCTAATGTCCAGCCTAAACCTCCCCTGTCGGAGCTTGAGGCCATTCCCTCTTGTCCTGTCCCCTGTCACTTGGGAGAAGAGGCCAGCTCCCTCCTCTCTACAACCTCCTTTCAGGTAGTTGTAGAGAGCAATGAGGTCTCCCCTCAGCCTCCTCTTCTCCAGGCTAAACAACCCCAGCTCTCTCAGCCGCTCCTCATAAGACCTGCTCTCCAGCCCCCTCACCAGCTTTGTTGCTCTTCTCTGGACTCGCTCCAGAGCCTCAACTTCCTTCTTGTGGTGAGGGGCCCAGAACTGAACACAGTATTCGAGGAGCGGCCTCACCAGTGCTGAGTACAGAGGGAGAATAACCTCCCTGGACCTGCTGGTCATGCCATTTCTGATACAAGCCATAAATAGTAATCTCCAGTTCAAGATCTGAATTATAAAATGTCTGCTTAGATAAACCAGGTGATAAAAGAATCATAAAACAGGAGAAATGGCCAAAAATGGTAGTTTTTCTCTCAGTGATGGATTCAAGAGTTCTTCCAGTTATCGTTAGTGTTTCAGTAAATGAATAAGTGACATTATTAAAAGAAAAGAGCTATTCTTTGAACTTTGAAATACTTGCATTAAAGAATGCTTTTCAGCACCTCTGTCACAAAAGGTGAAGCAATTGGATTTCTTAATCTCTGAGCCAAAGAATGAACAGTAAAATAGAGAAACACCCCACATCAAGCATTCTGAAAGCTCCCAGAAAGTGTTTTCTGCTGCATAAACAGACTTAATAAGAGCAACACTTAACCCTGGTAAAAGGCCAAGTCTGCAAGTAGTAATTTCATCCTTCTTTCTGGCTTCCCATTAGTTTATGAATGCATACAATGATACCGATTTTGATCAAAGACTCCCTGATTTGGTGTCAGAAATCCTCTTATTAGTAGCCAAGTTTAGCAAAGCTCTGATTCGCAGTAATTTCCAAGATTATCTACATCCTAAATTGCAGAGTTTGAGGTGGGCTTTTTGGTGTAGAGCTAAAACCATGTCAAACATTACACAGTATAAAGACTTGGTCTTTTCTTTAGCATCTTTTAGGACCTTCTGGAAATCAGGAGGAAAACACAGAAGAGAAGGCACTGATGAAGGTCACCTTGAAGAGAAACTGAATGTGCCATCAGGAAACTAATGGATCATAGGAAGATTTACGAAGATTAAGAAAATTGTCACATACAGCTAGAGGCAAGGACATCTCTAAGGGAAAAAAATATTTCAATAATTTAATTGACAAGTAGATAAACTTGAAATTTCAGTGTAATTTTACATGTGGACAGGGTTAATTTAAATGAAGTGCAGCATAAGATAAAACTGTGATGAAAAGAAAAAAAGTACCGTGATGTAAAGAATGAACACAATCCTGAAGTGTATAAGTAGGACTGAGTTCATATTTGACACTTAGCTAGTGGCCTTAAATGACAGTTAAACAAGGGGGTAGAGAAAGGAAGAAGCAGGGGAAGATTGAAAATTAAGCCTGGAGTTCAATTATAACTGTGCTGAGTTTGAATAAATGGTCAAACATCACAACAAGATGAGCCACCACCACACAAAAATAACTGAAATCTGGAATTGTTCATGATAACCAGAGGCTGGGGACAGCATCCTTGCAAAAAAAAAATAGAGGCACAGGAAGACAGAATATATTAATAATGCTAAGAAAAAAAACCCAAAACAACAACCCAAGAACAAAACAAACCCCACCCTCAATGCAGGACTTCTTAGAAAGCCAAAGAAGATGAGTTTCAAGAACAGGAACAAAACACTCCATAGCTATGCCTGGGCTTCCTTGAATACACTGCATCTTATCATTCCAGTCTTCTACTATTCAGGACAAAGTTTTCTGGCACCTGCCATATAGATCATGGCATAGCATAATAATTCAGGGGCATAGCATAATAATTCAGGTTAGAAGATACCTCAGAAGGTCTCTAGTCCAACTTCCTGCTCACAATAGGGTTGACTGTGAGGTCTGAGCTGATTACTCGGAGCTTTACCCAAGGATGGAGACCCCTCAACATTTCTGGGCAACCTCTGAGCCTCCTTGTATAAAAAATCGAGACATAGAGTGCACATCTGGTTAGGGCACACATCTAAAGATAGATAAATGTTCTTGTTTTCTCTGATTTCCAGGTAACCTGCATTGAAATTGGCTGACTGATCAAGGATGCTGAGAAATGTTCACAGGTCTGGTTAAGAAGAAAACTTTGCAAATTACCTGGGGGCAGAACAGTTTGGGAGAATACAAAGACTGAAGGACGCAGGAGTAAAGGAAGGAGGTGTCAGTGATGAACCTTGCCAGGCAGAGACCTTGCTATGTGAGAAGAGTAAAAGCCGGGGCAGAAGGAGTGGGAGGAAATAATTTACAACACACGTCATGAAGAGGGAGAGAGGCACAAAGTGAATTCAGATGTGGATCAAAAGAAACCTTGATACAGTTGCATTCTGCTCAAAGGATGGCTAAATATCAGAAACTTTCAGCTGCATGGTATCAAGACCAGGTTAATGTTGAACAGGTAAAGGCATCTGTTTGGTGTATCAGCTTAGAACAAAAATCTTTACAGATGTACCCTTTTAAAAATTAATTTTCTTGGGCAATATAGCAACAGTACAGTGTACTACACAATACTACTAATATACAGCACCGTGCTTGGTTTTGTTCTTCACCCTGAATCTTCTCCACCTTCAAGCGGAAATTTTCTTATCATCATTCTTACATCCTCGTTTAAAAGGTGCCTTGCACAGCACAGTCTGACACCTAGACCAGACTTAGTTCCTGCCTCTGGTATCAGACAGGGCAGCTCCACCTCATCAGAGACACATCTCTGAATGCTGTCCACACAACTGGGATTTCTCATTATGGTTCATCCATTCACAGAATTGTAGAATAATTTAGATTGCAAAAGATGTTTAAAATCATAGAATCACAGAATCATAGAACGGTTTTGTTTGGAAGGGACCTTAAAGATCACCTAATTCCACACCCACTGCCATGGGCAGGGACATCCCACTAGACCAGGCTGCCCAAGGCCTCATCCACCCTCGCCTTGAACACCTCCAGGGATGGGGTCGACACAGCTTCCCTGGGCAACCTGTGCCAGTGCCTCACCACCCCCATTGCGAAGAAATTCCTCCTTATATCTAGTCTAAATCTGCTCCTCTCCAGTTTATACCTATCCCCCCTTGTCCTATCACCACAAGCCTTTGTAAAAAGTCCCTCCCCAGCTTTCCTGTAGCCCCTTCAGATGCTGGAAGTTCACTATAGGGTCTCTTTGGAGCCTTCTCTTCTCTAGACTGAACAAGTCCAACTATCAGCCTGTCTTCCTATGGGAGGTGCTCCAGCCCTCTGATCATCTTTGTAGCCCTCCTCTAGACCCATTACAACAGCTCCATATCCTTCTTATACTAGACACGGTACTCCAGGTGAGGTCTCGTGAGAGAGGAGCTGAATGGCAGGATCACCTCCCTCGCCCTGCTGGCCACACTTCTTTTGATGCAGCCCTGGACATTGTTGGCTTTCTGGTCTGTGAGCACACATTGCTGGCTGATGTCAAGCTTCTTCTCAATCAGCAACCCTGAGACCTTCTCTGCAGGGCAGCTCTCAATCACATCATACCCCATCGTGTACTGAAATTGTGGATTGCCCCAACCCAGGTGTAGGACCTTGCACTTGGCCATGTTGAACCACATAAGGTTCTCACAGGCCCACTTCTTCAGCCTGTCCGGGTCCCTCTGGATGGCATCCCGTCCTTCTGGTGTGGCAACTCCACCACCCAGCTTGGTGTCATCTGCAGCCTTGCTGAGGGTGCACTCAATCTCACCGTCTGTATCATTGATGAAGATATTACAAAGTCCAAGTGTTAATTTAGCACTGCCAAGTCCACCACTACAGCCTTTCCCTAAGCCCTGCACCAACACTCCTCTAGGATCCCCTGGACTGGGCAGGGGCGGTGACTCCCGATGGGGCGTGGCCTATGGGGATTGAATGGGGCGTGGCCTCCTGATCAGTGGGTGTGGCTCATTGGGGCGGGGTCATGGGAGTGGGCAGGGGTGGCTGCGGGTCACACTGGGCCGTGGATCAGACTGGGCCGTGGAACAGGCGAAGGTTTAACAAGGCCAAATGCCGGGTCCTGCACTTGGGGCACAACAACCCTGTGCAGTGCTACAGACTAGGGGAAGTCTGTCTAGAAAGCTGCCTGGAGGAGAGGGACCTGGGGGTGTTGGTTGACAGCGACTGAACATGAGCCAGCAGTGTGCCCAGGTGGCCAAGAAGGCCAAGGGTATCTTGGCTTGTATCAGAAACGGTGTGACCAGCAGGTCCAGGGAGGTTATTCTCCCTCTGTACTCGGAACTGGTGAGACCGCTGCTCGAATACTGTGTTCAGCTCTGGGCCCCTCACCACAAGAAGGATGTTGAGGCTCTGGAGCGTGAACAGAGAAAAGCAATGAAGCTGGTGAAGGGGCTGGAGAACAGGCCTTATGAGGAACGGCTGAGAGAGCTGGGGTTGTTGAGCCTGGAGAAGAGGAGGCTGAGGGGAGACCTCATTGCTCTCTACAACTACCTGAAAGGAGGTTGTAGAGAGGAGGGTGCTGGCCTCTTCTCCCAAGTGACAGGGGACAGGACAAGAGGGAATGGCCTCAAGCTCCACCGGGGGAGGTTTAGGCTGAACATTAGGAAAAAATTTTTCACAGAAAGGGTCATTGGGCACTGGAACAGGCTGCCCAGGGAGGTGGTTGAGTCACCTTCCCTGGAGGTGTTTAAGGCACAGGTGGACGAGGTGCTAAGGGGCATGGTTGAGTGTTTGATAGGAATGGTTGGACTCGATGGTCCAGTGGGTCTTTTCCAGCCTGGCGATTCTGACTCTATGGTTCTATGAAGGGGGCGTGGCCTCCAGGGAGGAGGCGTGACCAGTCAGAGCCACCCTGAGAGCGGGGGCGTGGCCTCCGTCAGTGGGCGTGGCACAGCCAAAGGGGGCGTGTCCTGCCCTCTGTGGGCGTGTCCAGGCGGTGCCGCCCGGCGCGGTGACAGCCCTGACGGGGTCTGCGGCGTCGCGCCGGCATCGCCTGTTGCAGCGCCGCGCCTCGCTGGTAACTATTCTCTCACGATTCTAATTCACAGCTAATTTATCGCCTCTTAAGTTGAAGCGGGACGGGCGGCGGGGGCGCCGGGGTCCGGGCGCGGAGCCGCGCGGGGCTCGGCTGCTGCGGGGGGTCCCCCCGTGCCCCTCTGCCCCGCGGGTGGGTGGCAGAGCAGGCGTTAACCTGGCGTTTCGGGCTGCAGACGGGGTCGAGCTCAGCCAAACCTCTTCAAATTAACCTCGGCGATGTCATGAGTCGCTGAAATAGTCCCGGCGCTGCAGTCCCGGTTCAAGCAAAGCCCTTTTGATCAAGTGGCGGAGACCTTGGCTGGGTGTAAAGTCTGTTGCGACTGGCTTAGAAATGTGGAAAAGGGCAATTGAGGGCTGGGAGGGGTGGGACACAGGAGCTGAGGCAGCTTTAGCGTCTCTGTTAGGTGAAAATGATCTTGTGAGCTTGCATTTAGGGACTGATGAGTAGTCTGCATACGTGTTACGTGAACACTGACCACCCACCATCGTTTTCCGCGTCAAAAATTGCTTCGCTGGTACATTTAATCGTAGTATTTGTTTTTTAAATTCCTTTTTTGTGTCCACAGGGTCCCACTAAAGACAACTTCTTTATAGCAGTAATAGTTTTGAGAATTTCTGAAGGGCATTTCCCTTGACTCACTATGGAAGTGAAGAAGCTGGTTTGCATGTTGCAGATGACTCTGCTGTTTGTCCCCTGCCTGCAAGGTTAACGTTTCCCTACCAGTCTGGCAGCAATCAATTTTCCTCTCCTGCTTCTGCTTTTCCTTTGCACATATTCCGTTGCGTGTAGTGAGTGGACTAGGCTGAGGAAAAAATTTGGATGTCTTCCTACAAAAGATACTGCCTAAATGAAATTAAAGGTATGGCCACAATGTGCGTAACAGCTGCCAGAGGGGAATTATTTATGTAACACACCAAGGCATTTACATTTTTTTTATGTAATCATCATTCAACAATCAATACTGTACCCAAGTGATTTACTTTATCATTGGCTCTTGTGCTTAGCAGTGTGAGATTCAAAGCAAAAAGTCACAATGAAGAAGTACATGCTACATGCTCGCCATGCGAAATCGTGAGCTCTCCCCCATGAGGCTGTAAGATCATTTGGACACTGGTGTCTCCATCTCTGCACAGTAACAGAGGTTGCATTTCCACTGTGGTGTGGCCACCCGCTGCGTGGTGCTCAGGGCTGGCAGGACACCCCATTTCCCACCCCAGTACCCCTTTCTGTGGGAGGCAGAATGGGGGTGTTCATGCTTGACTTTGGGTTTGGAGTTAAGGTACAACTGAGGCGAGCATCCAGACCTGGGAACCCCACACACTCCTGAGTACCTGGGTCAGGTATAGGTGTGTATGCTGAAGATGACACCTTGAGGAAGGCTAGAAGGATACCTGAAGGGTACTAGAATCCTCCTACTGAAATATTTTGCATGTGTTCATGTTGTTTACAGTAAAATATTGGGTTGTAGTCTTCCCTTGGAGGTAAATGTGGAATTTTGTGATGGGCATTAGGTATAATCCAACAAATCCTTGCCAAAATTGTTACATTTTCATCACTGGAGCACTGACTTCAGCAGGATTAGGAGTTTCACGAATAGAGACAAAGCCAAAGATTTGGCAAGTGGAATGCTGGGATGGCACAGGGACAGCAGATGACGATACTGCACATGGGCTTGGCCAGATCCCGTCTACCAGGTATCCTCTGGTAGTGCTGTCTCCTGGCTCTACAGCAGAGTCTGTCTGTATGGGCCAGTGCTTGATAGTAAGTGGACCCCACACTGAAACCCCTACTCGTCAAATAGCAGAGTGTGATTTAGGCTTCCTCTTCTAAGGAAGTTTCACATTCTGTATTCTGCTAGTGGGATGGAATTTTGCTGTTATGGGAGCTCCTGGCTAAACTTTTCCCAGCTTCAGTGGAACTGAGCATTTTCTCCTTTCAGATGAGAGGAATAAGGTGGCCTTTGTGTTTGCAAGATCAAAGCCTATCTTTTTTTGTTTCAGCATAAGAGTTATAAGAGCTGTGCCTTTAGCACTGTTACCTCACTCAAAGGCTTGTGTGAGTTTTCTCTGGTGGGGAAAGAACCTTTTCCATTTTCTGTTCCAGACCCCTCCCACAGCAATGACAGAGGCTGTGACAGCAGCTGGGTGGAGATGAAATTCAGATGAAACTCCCTTTCTCACACCAGTACATCACACAGTGCTTCCTAACCATTAATGCTTTGTCTTTCATTCCATCACCGTCTGTATCACAGACCTGCAATTCCTGGATTTTTCCATGCTCAATGCACACTTCAGGTAGCTCTTGTTAAAAAATAAGTCCTGAGACAACTCATACCTTCTGATCATCCAAGCAAAATCAGAGAAAGGAGTAGGTAGGAACCATAGGCAGGGTTGTATTTGGGCCACATGCTGGGAGATCAGGAGGAACTCAGAGATAAATATCTTCTGTTCATCTGGAAGCACACATGTAACCTGTGTGATTGCTAACCAGACTGATATGTTTATATATTTATTGATTTTACAGACAACCTGCAGTTTTTTCTCATGAAAATACAATTTTTCATCAGAAATTATAGTCTGTCCCTTGTTATTAGAGAATCTATGTTTCAGTTTTGAGGGCTGAATGAAATAAGTACTGTTGTAACAGTGTGGGTTGCCAAAATGGAATGATTTCATCAAGAAGAAGCTAGGACCATGCTGCTAGTCCTCCTACTGACCTTTGGTATTGGCTGCAAAGGGAGCACACAGCTGGAATATTCACAAATTGGTAATAGCAGTACAAGGTGGACTTGACTGATGGATTTCTAAATTGATGGTGGACTCTGCAAAGAAAGCATCTGATTCTTTCCCCTCAGTATTTTGCTTTTTTCAGGCTCTCTCTGTGCTGCTTCTGGGCAGAGACCCTCTGGAGAGTGCCTGAGCAGAGCCCCTGGCCCAGCCAGCTCTTGGGAGCGCTGAAGTTGGTCCTGCTGCAGACTTAGAAGCCTGAGTCAGATGCCCAGTGTTAGGGAGGGGGATATTCCCCATGTCTGGAGGCTTCCTCTTTTCCTTCCTGCCATACTTAGCGACTTGGTGACCCTTAGTATTTACAGTGCATTCATTTCCTCCTCACTTGTGAGAAGACAACTAGTTCGGTTTCATTCTTTTATGGGAAGATTGCTAGTACACTTAATCATTTTAAATAAACCTTATTTATTTTTTAATCTGCTTTAGTCATATTTAATCTGTTTCTATTGTGATCGTCCTTATACTTTCTTTTTTGGGGTTTTATTCTGAATCAATATTTAACAAATATACCCAGTTAACATTTCCCTAGTTCAAAATTTATCTTTGTTTGTTTTCATTATGGAACCTTCAATATTTTTCCTTTCCTCTTGTGATACTTTAGAACTAGTTGACCTTTATTAAGTAGATTGTGAATATACACCCTTGACTAATACTGTTTCAGGAAGTCACTGAATTTGTTTTGTAGGGTTTTTTCTTTAAAGAATATCTCAGAAGAAGGTCAAGACATTTCATTTTGCTCTTGCAAGCCCTTACCCTGCAGAAAGGGGGCTGTTTTAGCTGGGAACAGTCATTCATATGAGCTAGGTAAGCATATATGCTTTTACGTCAGAAAATTTTCTTTCCTCGTAGCGTTGCATTTTAATGTAACTCACTGAGCATGAGATTTGGGTAGATTGATTCTGGAGGTCCCTTCAATCAACATATCCACAGTCCTTTCTTCTCAGTCTGTTTAAACTTCAGTAGCACAGGATGAAAAATCATGGTTAAAACTCTAGTGTTGAAGTATTTGGGACAGCAGAGTGGCAGCACATGCTTTTCACATCACACTTAAATTCGTGAGTCCGAAAGTTTTTGGAAAAGTAGGTCAGCATCATTCTGGAATTGATTTCCCTAAAGACAAAGCACTATAAAACTGCAGTAAGAAAACATTTGTTTCAGAGACCTGAGTATTTTACAAAATGTTTTTGTTCCTGTGAGAAGAAATAGCTGTATTTCTTAGCAAAGTGGAATTCTTTCATCATTATAGTTCCTGTCACCGTGCTGTTATGTTGCTTAACCTTGAAATGAAAGCAGTTTTGTTAACTTTTTAAAAGTGCTTGTTAATATGTTGGATTGTGTCTTTCAGGGCAGAAAAAGTTTCGTTTTCTTGTGTGTACCAATAAAAGAGAACCAGTGTGCTGGGTTAGAGTGCAATGGACTGAAAAAAAAATCTGAAAAAACCCGAGTTACTGCCTCTTTTTTTTTCTTTTTTTTCTTATAGTAGTTTCACATGGTCATCATGTTAAATAACAAGGAAAAATGCATCCCCACTGTCTGCTCTTAAGCAGAAGTCTCAAGTTGAATCACTGAAGACATACCTAAGAATAGTATATTTTAGAAACAACTTCTTTGTTTCGTGATTATGTAAAGATACATGAGAACATTCTCTAACATAAACAAGTCTCCGAATTATTGTCTCGAAAGCTGTTGATATAATTTTTCTTCTATTGCTTATGGAAAGAGCTCAAAAGATGTGATTTCAGTGTATCCTACAGACAAATGCTTCTTTGCATTTACAAGAAAATAAATAATATATATCATATATCGCAATATCTTTCCAAACTATGCAACCTTTACCCTAGTTTTAACTTTGAAAGCATCTCTGCCTCTAAATGTCAGCAAAGTTTTGTAGCATTTATGCCCTGTTGTCTTCTATACAGTCCTTACTTGCCTGTTGTTCTGTAAAGAGAAGTAGGAAATTCAGATTGTGAGATTTTTATTATGAAATATCAGTAATAAACTTTTGAAAATGTAACTGGCTTCTGTTAGTTAGCTTTGGCAGACTGTTTTTATCTTTTTCCCTGCCCCATATGTTTGCTCTCTTTATTTACAGGCAGGTGTCATGACATTGTTCCTCAGTTTTTTCACCTGTGTATCCAGGCCAGAGTTTTCAAAATAAAACTTAGGTTTCAGATTACCTAGTTTAAGACATGGGAAAAAATAGAGCAATCTCTGGAAAGAGCTGCACAGCTACCGTCAGAAAGCTGTACTGTCCTCTTTAAGGTCATCGGGAAGAGTATGCATCCAGGCTTTCTAGAAGAACTGCAGACCGGGAGTTCTTGGAAGTCCTTGAGTTCTGGATCTCAGAGTTCACTCATGTCCATTCCAGGTTAGAGAAAACAGCAAAGACGTAGGTGGAAGTAGCTTGAAGCACATTTTGAAGGTACAGTGAGGTCATTTGCATGTTGATGACTTAATCAGCTTGGCTTCAATGAGTGCAGCTAATCAGAACTGTGATTAATGTGGGAAGTGTGAACAGGGAAACACAATGAGCGTTTATTTTTTTGCCTGTGAATTGAAATGAGGTAGTTAGGCATTTTTCAAAAAGAAGCTCAGTTGAGTCTTAGTTTCTCCTAACAACTTTCTTTCAAAATATCCAGCTTGCCATTTCTCTGTGACTATGCTTTTCCAGTGGCTTGGACCCTGCTCATCAGGATGTCCTCACTGACTGCTCCGTTGTAAGGGGAGGTAGAACAGACCAAGAATCAGAGGAAAGCATCCTCCTCACCAGGTACACGAAGCCAAATGCCTTGTCAAGCCGGCTGGTGGGGTTGCCCCTGTAAAGAAGGCAACTCTGAGTGTGGGAACTGTTTCCCCAGAACTCATCTGGAGAGTTCTGTGGGGCCATCAAGTCATAAGCCCAGGGGCATGTGCTGCCTGTGAAGTGGTGCAGTAATAACGTAGACATCTCATGGGTAGATGATGTGTGGGGACACTGGGGTGGAGGAAGTAACACTGTGCTACTCCCTTCCTGATGAGGTGGGGTCGTCAGCCACTGAATGTCTTCTGTTCTCCTGATGGTGTGTTTCTCAGGATTCTAACACCAACCATACATTTTTTAAAAATAAACCATCTTTGAATATGCATGTCACAAGGAAGCTTGAGATTTGCAAAAGTTGTTGGGTTATAGGCATTACTGGAGGCGTTGGTATGCACAGGGCATTTGGAACAAGTAATTGAAAAAGCCCAAGAAGTCCTACAAAGACAAGATAATGCTTTGCTCATTTTCCTTCATGATGATGGTAAAAGTTTTATAGGATGAGGCAGTAATAAGTTTCTTTATTCTTATATTGCAAACAGTTCTTACATTGTCTGTCTGCCTCAGAGAGAACGCTAAGTCACAAAAGAGATACCAAAGGAAATGTACTTTGCAGAAAATGAGAAAGGGCTTTGTAGTCAATCAGTGACGAAAAATGTCCTTACTTTCTAGACCCACCTTCTTACCTTCTAGACCCACCTTCAGTCTCCTGTAAGCAGAATAACTGACACATTTTAAATCTGATTTCTATTATCACAAGGAATCAGAGTATTTTTTTACTATGAGATTTTTTTAAAGAAATACCACCCCTCCCTTTTTTCCTACTTTCCATTTGGAGTGTTCATTCAGTTAAAAAGGCAGTGCAGTCTTAATAATATGATACATCAGTGCCCCCCCAGTATTTTTGTGCGGGTGCTACACACATAGATGAGAAAAGAATTCAAGCCAATTCAAAAGCAGCCCTCAGGTAAGGACTGGTCTTTTACACTGATTTTTATTTTAGATAACCCCTGCTGAGTGCCCTTTCTGCAAAGCTGGGAAACTTTTACCTTCGTGTACCATTCTCATTTGCATCCCAGTATCCAGGCTTCATCAACATCTAGTTTCATAATTACGTGCCCTACACAGACAAGCAGAAAGTTGGAAGGACTGTACAATGGTTAAACCACTATTTCAAATCGTAAGAGATCTCTTTATATATATATGTGTGTGTGTATATATATAAAATATGTACTTTTTAAATAAGAGAAGTAGAATTCATCAGTCAGCAGCAGCAGCTATGTTGCTACCAGCACTTGAGCTACCTTCTTTTAGCAAACTTGGTTATTCCTGCATTACTCTGCTTTCAGTGCCTACATGCCCTTAGTTAACTGGTTTTGTGCAACTAATGGTAACTTAATTAGAAAACCTAGTAGCTGCCAGAGAGGTATGCTCTTAGGCAGTGACCACCGAGCTTCTGCCATATATTTATCCTTTCATCCTTCCTCTTGAGATGGGCAATCACCAACCACGCAAAGTTAACAAGGGCAAGTGCAGGATTTTGTACCTGGGACACAGCAACCCTGGATGTCCATACAGATTGGGGAATGAGATGCTGGAGAGCCGGGCTGCAAAAAGGGATCTGGGGATTCTGGTCAACAGCAAGTTCAACATGAGCCAACAGTGAGCCCTGGCAGCCAAGAGGGCTATCGTTTAGCTGGCCAGTGTTTCTCACAGCTACAGTTGATATCTGATTGCATACTACTCAGCCATGTAAAATATAATGCTGTGAAGAGTTTTACCTACAACTTAGATACTTCCCACACTGAAGCTTAGAAAAGGATTTAGAGTTACTGTCACATAGGAAACTCACTGCTACTTATGTGAAGCTCGTAACTCGCCAGGTGGGAAAAGGCAAAGAAATGCCTGAAGGATCATTAAACCAGCCAGAGCAAGGATTACCTGCAGTCAGACAGCTCCGGCCACTCTTGACACTGAACCCTCTTTCCCTTGAGCTATTTGGTAGTTTGTGGTAATCTTTTATCTCAGTCTCATTCCACACTCCTGTATCCCTCTCCTTCAGCCCCGGCTAGCAAAGGGGTTTGAAATAAAAACTGAAGGTGCCGCTGTTTCCCTCTCCCCCTAACCTTTGCAGCTCTCTGAGTGATGGCGCTAGAGCAAACAATCCTTCTGTCTGTCTGTCTGTTACACCTGTTTTTTTCAGCCTCCCTCCCTGTCTCATCTGGGAGAGTGCAAGCCCTTTGGGCAAGCTTGCTTTCTTATCCTGTCTGTCTTCATTTGTGGAATCACAGTGCCTGGATGTTCCAGGAGCTCTTGCAGAAACTAAACCTAGGAACAAAGAAAACACAAAGATGTGAAAGGAAAAAAAAAAAAAATCTGAGCACCCAGGAGCATTCCAGAAGAAAAATTCCCAACTGTATTCCCCATTCCTCTATGCAAACTCGAGGTACACAGTGACTGAGGCCATTTTCATCCCTGGTCAGTAACATGGTTCATGATAACACATCCTGATATTTGGAGTGGACTCCATGGCCTGTCTGTACAAATTGCCCATGGCAGTGTTTGCCAGCAGCATTTTTGTCTCCAGCTTCAGTGGGAACATGCTCAGCGGAACAGAACGGGCAATTCCAGGGTGGATGCCTAAATACTCCTGCCTGTGGAGATCTGCAGAGGAACTTACATTGCAGACTCTTTGGCTTAGTCCTTGTGCCCATGGAGAGTGCAAAGTGCTGCCAGCACCACGGGGAGTTGGAGCTGTGGGAGAACACCATCTCATAATGATGGTGCGACAATAAATCGTACTGCTCAGGTGATATTACTGGTGCCCATTTCTCCTCTGTGCACCCTCAGTTAACCCATGAGGGGTGTGTAGAGGAGGCTGAGGCAGAGAATAAGCTTTCACAGATGACTCACAGCTAATCGCAAAGCCAGTCTGGCTCCATCCTCCTCCAGTCCTGGAGCTACCTGCTTTCTCCTTCTCTCCTGCTGCTCCAACCAGCTCACTGAGGCCACCCCAGTCCCAGGCTCCCTGCATGTCCATGTGTTGTCCTCGGCACAGCTTCAGCTGACTGGCTGGGGGGAGGGATGTTGGGGCTGCTGGGCATGCCTCAGTTGTCCAAATTGACCAGTTGCCCAAACCAACTAGTTCCCCAAACCAACCAGTTCGCCGCTTCCAGATCTCAACATAAGCTGGCCAGTGGTATCATCTGCAGGGGTTTCCTTCATCCGGAATGTGTTCAGGGGTCTTTGCACCTTCCTGGGGAATGCCTGAGTTTGGAAGTGATGGAGTTTGCCATTCACTGCATGAAGCACTGATAAATATCCAAGAAGGGACTAAACAGATCTGCCCGAGACCATTTCCAAAGCTGTTCCACTCATTGGTTTGACTGCACAGTGAGGCCTGGAAACTGCAAAGCTGTCCAGGAGCAAAAAAAGTGACACTGTCCCTTTTGAGGTTTCAGTTTAGGGGATGGATCACGTGCTCTTGCTCCCTACAGGTCAGTCAGTAACTGGAGAAATGGACTGCAATGTTTAGTTAGGAGTGACCTGCAAGGATGCTGTGGTCTGTGCCTTCATTTAGTGGGATCCAGAGCTGAGTATGGCTGAGCACTAATGCTCCTTGGGCTGCTTATGCAGGGGATTTCTGAGCAGCTGCCTGGAAGAATTTGTTCTTCTTCCATGATCTAAGAGAGCAACGAGGGCACTTGCTGAGATTACTGATGTGTGTTACTTGGGTAGCACGAGGCTTGTCTCTTTGCCCAGTGGAAGGTCTTGATTTCTAAATTCCTGACACCACTGACAAACACAAGATCAATACAGTTGTGGAGTTTTCATTTGCTACCAAATTGTTTAACATTTCTATTTTCCTATTTCTGTGCCTCTTGAATGCTGTGTGAAAAGAGCAATTAATGTTTGTTTCAAGTTTATATGCCTTTTAGTTAACACTTAAGCTATTGTTTCGTGCTCATTTTCAAGAACAATTGTTTAGGGGCTCTTTTGAGTCTTCTGACATTTGAAAACACACCTGATGACTTTGCCTCGTTAGCTTTCAGTATGCATTGGCCACAGCAGCACAGAAAATGGAATGGCTAAGTGGGAATGCAGAGATGAGACACTGCTCTGCTTGTCTGAGGATGTGCTCTGCCTGTTTCCTAGCAGTGCAGGCAGCTTCTGTGTGATATCCACTGATAGCAACACAAGCAGCAGTATGAGCAAACTCATGCCACTTGATACGCATCTAACACTTCACACTTGGTACTTGCTTTTGAGTGGTGCATCTTCCATCTCTCTGTGTTCCCTCAAAGGTCTTTCTCTTTAAGCAGTGAGCAAAATTCAAGTCTGGTTTTCTTTTACAAAACAGGCTTTCTGTATGATTGCTGACTTAACTACTGTAAAAAGTATAGAGGGTCTTCCTGACCATATTTTAGTCAAATGCTAAATACCCTGTTTGCTAAAACTTGTCCAAGTTGCCTCAACATTTTGCTCAAGTGCACAAAGACTTGCAATCTTGGCCATCTTTACCGTCAAGGCCCAGCTACTCTCTAGACTTCTAGAATATGGACAAGTCTTTGGATGAATACTTTTCAATTGCCTTGTAGAGCATATCTACATATCTTCAACCTTTTATCAGCTGAGCTTCCAGGAGATATCAGTGCCAGACACAAGGACAGGAAGGTATTTTACCAGCAAGATGAAATTTAAAAAAGCAAGAAAATCTTGGTTTTTCTTATTTGAGATAAGCAAAGCTGATAGTGAAAACATGACAGAATCATAACTGAGTATTTTTAGGGCTTGTGCTGAAGCAGAATTACAGTTAAGATCAGCTGTAATCAGTGTTAATAATTGCTAGCAGGCAGAGAAGGGCAGAAATGTCTCCCCTTTCACAAGCTTTGTCCATTCATATTTGTTAGTTTACATATGTCATGGAAGGGATTCATTCCAAATACAAGTTCTGACTCAGACGTTTTTCGATCACCATGCAAAAACACTACTGGGACTAGATTTGTCAGGAAAGAGGGTGGCCTTGTATGCATTCATTTTCCAGAACCAGAGATGTACCAGCTAAGAGTTTGTTGGTTTCGGGACCTTTGCAGAAAACCTCACCTCAGTTACCTCCTGTGTTTAATTTCCATGCTAATGCCTCCACCATCTAATATTTTTGGGGGGTCTTCCTGCAGCTTCAGTCAATGCAGGATGTGTTTGTTCCTTTTGAATGAAAGGCTGTCACCCAGTGCGGCACATGGTCAGCCTAGCACTGGCTTTCATCCTTCATCTGCAGGAGGATGGTGAGTCCCACAGAGGCAGAGCCAGAAGTAGAGCCAGCTCTGCAAACACAGCCACAGCAAGGCTTGAAATGATCCCCCCCTCGGTTTGGGCATTTGCTCTACCAAATTCTGTACTGAGATGTGGGTTTTTTGATGTGCTGTAGAAAGACATCAAGTTCCTCTTGGAGAGGCAAACTTCCCCTCCCAATAGGGAACCAATAACTGCTCATACAGGCTTCTGAACAGCAGTTTCTGTGAGAATGTCAGGCCATTGACCCCCCAGGCTCGGAAAATGCAGATGAGAGGCTGTAAAAAGAGTGGGGCTTCTGAGCTGTGTATTATGAAGAATATGTCAGAAGAGCACTGAGTGCAAGCAAACAGAAACTGCTAGGGCAGGAGTCAGGGAATGAGAAAATGGCAAGAGGTAGAGGGAGAAGAGAAAAAAAAAACCAGAAAATGTGCCAAAGGTGAATGAGAGAACAAAGGGAATCATGTCAAAAACAGAGGAATACAGGAATACAGCTTTTAAAGAAGCTGGGTGAAAAAAACCCAAACAACAAACAAAAGAAACCCACCAAAAAAAAAAAAGATAAAAGCAATGCAAACGGCCTGGGAGGTTAAGATTTCCAACATTTATAAACATATAAAATCAAAACATAATGTTAGAGTATATTAGAAGGTATGCAAGTATGCCTGCATGCACACAACATGTTGTTCAGTCCTACAGGGTTTTGCGTGCAGATTTCCATCTGCATCCAAAGCAAATTGAATTATTCTCTTGGCAAAAAGCCACCTGTGGAGAATTTGTTGAGGAAGACAGCTTCATTTATATGGTTTGTTTTCCTGCTGTCACACCAGTTTGCAGCAGCAGACAGGTACTTGGCATTCCGGAGGTAGGATGGTGATGCCTGGGTTCCTGGCAGAAGTGCACCCACACAGTGGGCAAGAAAGAGGGGCTGCAGAAGCCTATTTTGCTACTGTGACAAAGCCACCTATGGTTCACTCACCAAAAACTGAGTGAGGCTGAGGCTATTAAGCGTAACAGATAAATGATAAGGTTGGTTAACTATGAGACAGCTTTTGCCAGATCCAGATTTTCAAAAATCATGACTTTGTTTCCCACTAGCTTTGCAAAAAAAATCTGTCATATTTATTATAATTAAAATAAAACTTCTTTCCCATCTGCTTCTCCCTGCTTTTTACTCCTGTAAGCCTCTGGACAGCTGAGCCACCAAAGTTATGTTTTCATACTTTTCCCTCCATCACAAAGGTGATAAATTTCCTGAAAAAAATAAGAACAGCTAGGAAACAGACTCTGGGCCAAGTCAGGGTCTAACCAAAATTCCAGTTTTCAGAGGACTGCAAAAAACCTCCAAGCTATGAGAGCCAGTATTGTTGCAACAGCCTCCCCAGATGATGCTTGTAGACCCCTGTGCTTCTGCAAATGGGTTTATCAGCTGGCTGTGCCACTGCTCGTCTCTGTCTGGGATGCAGGATTCGGATGCTTTCCTGGAAGAGCCAGGAGTGCATGTCCTCCTCCCACTGCAATCAGCCCTGGGGACAGGACATGGGCCATGGATGCTCTGTCAGCAGTGGCCACATTTTCCTAACATCTTATTCTCTTCCCCCACCAAATAAAACCTTAGATTAGCTCATGAACCGTTATTAATATTTCACTTACTCCCTGTTGCAGCAAATCGATGATTCTGCTCAATAATTCATGACTGGGCGTAGCCTATTAAATTTGTAGTGAGGTGTATACTTTCATGTTATTTATTTATCGTTGCTTTCATTTTACAGGATTTTCCCCCTGCTATTTCATTTTTCACTTGTTTAAACACTTCTCCTTCAAAGTTCAGACTGTTTACAGGAAGCTAATTTTGTTCCTTATGCCTTTCAAGCAAGGCTCAGCTCTTACCACAAGGGCCATAGGGAAAACTTTCAGTCACTGCAGTGCAGAAGGTGTCTTTGAAGCATATGTTTTTGGTATCAAGTCTGACATCCTCCTGCTGATGGAACAGCCTGCCCCAAGACCAGGGATTGATCGTTGCCCTTTCTCCTCCTCTGCCAGCAGGCTCTATTCTCTCCTAGGCCCCTGTGTGTATGTTTTGGAGAGTGTAAATCTTTCTAGGCTGGCTGTACGTTGTACTCCCTGCTTAGAGGTAATCTTTTGCTTTGCATTGTGGAAACAGTCTACTCACAGACGATTTTATGATCTCTCTGGCTCACCTTGATTCCTAAATGAGGCAACCTGCCAGTGAAACCAAAATAAAGATTTCCTTAGAAGACTCAAAGGCAGGTTTTCAGAGTAAAGGATTTGGAAACTAAAAGCTGCACAAACACGTAAAATTATAAACCATCTCCCGACCTAGGCTTAACAGAACATTATCATCTTGGTAATTCCTGTACCCAGCTCCAGCGGAAAAGGGTAAGGCTTGGAGAGTCACTGCTTCTCAGAATAACCCCACCAAAACAATGCTTTTCAGTGTAAGAGAACTTTTTTTACATGTCTCTGTCTCCCAATGTGCCAGTATACAAGCCTAGATGTCTCTCCCAGCCCAAGACTTTTTGCTGATTAGCCCTGGAAGTTGCCATCTCTTCTATGTGGCAGAGGTTTCCCTTCATTTTCTTCAACCTGTGTAGGCCTGGACCATCACCATCCATGCTACCTTGTCCCTCCTCCTCTGGCTGTGTGCAGCAGCTGTGCAGGGCATCACCGGGAATGTCAATACATCAGGATGACCATCAGTGTCAATATGTCCTGCATGGAAAGTGATGGTTGCATGGGGGTCAGGGATCCCATGTCTCAGGGAAGAAGAACACAGTCGCGAGCTCCAGCTGGAGATGAAGCCCTGCAGATGTAGGTCTGCCTCACTCCTTCCTGCATGAATAGATTGAGACAGATATTTCACGATATCATGATTCCAGCCCGAAAGACTCAAGTATCCGTGTTGTGACGAGGTTCAATGGGATCACCCACCATTGCTTTCCATTCTGAAGGCTTTTTCTGGCAGTTGGAATGCAGGTAGAATACAGTGTAAAAGGTATTATTTTCACTTGCATTCTGCAAAGCCCCCCATCTTTCTCCCTCCTGCAGAGATCACAGGCAGCATTTCAGGATAATTTGTTAACATAGACAGTCCCAGCAGTGGGTCAAATTACCTCCCCCACCTGAGCACATGCCATCCGAGTAATGACTCCTGCTTCACAAGGACTCATTTACCTTTCAACAGCATTTAAGTTCTCAGGGCCCATTTTCAGAAACGAGGCACACGATTCAGTACCTTAATGACTAGTGGCTACACGAAGCGTCACCGGCTTTCATAGGAACAAAACCAGGGTCACACAGAACAAAAGTGTGATTCAGATTGCATCAGACTAGTGGGAATTACATTGGTCCCCTGTACTTATATAAGAGAAAGATATCATTTGGTTAAAAGAGATGACTATTAAATAATAATTTCCATTAATTTTGATTTGAGTCAGTTTTTTCATGGACCAGGAAATTCACCTCAAAGGGTTCATTTAAAATTGTGCTGTCGTTAAAACAAAGATACTTAGCAAAGTCGTCAGGAAGCTTCTGCTGTTGGCTTGGAAGATCTGTGCTGTTATCTGCGCTCTTCTCCCCACCACACCCTTCTTGTCCTGTGTATGTTCTTGGATGGAGGACATGTCCACAACCTGTGACTTCGTCAGCAGTGGCAAGGAAGGTGTTGCCTTATGCAAATGTGATTTTGCAAAACAATGGCTTTTGGAGAAACTCAGTCCCTGAAGAAGCAGCAGCCTGCAGGAAGGCAAAGATCTTGAGACACAGCAGTGGGCAGTTACATATGCAAGAGCCACAAGGTGGTCATGCCAGAAAAAACCATCACAGGAATACCCTTCTCTAGTTCCCACAAGGAAACTGTTCACCAACAGCACACCCCAACCCCCTCCGTGGTTGAGGATCCCAACAAACCCCCTCCAGGCTGCCAAAACACAATGCTGCCATGTAAGATGGAGCTGGTGTACCTCTTCTTAGGTAGGTGCCCCCAGTTTTCCAAATAAAATTCCCATTCATTAGCAGAAATGGGATCAATAGTTCTTGCAGGTTTTTTGGGATGCCACTTACCTTGCCAAGAAATATCCATGCTTGATGATGGGAGAAAGGGGGCAGTCTCCAGCCTTCCTAAAGCTCTCCAAAGCACCCAGTGGTGAAAGAGAGGAAGGTGAAAGCACATCTGCAGGCAAGGAGGTGGGAGTGAACATACACTGCCACTCAGAGGTGCAGGGCTGATGCTGATGTAGAGGCAGAGGAGAGCCAAAGCTGCAGGAGACAAGAAGAAAAGCTGTGGAAGGCTTTGAAGCCTGTGGTGACACAGTCTGGCTGACCTGCAGTGAAACGTGGCTGCGTTGCACGGGCAGCAGGATGAGAGTGACAGTGAGACTGTCAGCACTGCAAAAGGTGCATGGAAAGAAAAGTCCTTCCAGCATAGGGATGATAAGGGGCAAGGCTTTTGAAGTGTTTAGTAATGACAACAGAGGGGGAAGGATTGGTTTTGACCTGTTCATCTGTGGCTCAAGGGCATGGTCTGTTTATAATTATGGTCCTTCCTCTGTGAGTGATCAGATACAGTACATGTTAATTTAAGGTACTTAATTTGTAGACAGTCATCTTGGCTGTTCCCTAATATCATTGCTTGTAGCTGATGGAACATTGTTCTCTAAATCTTGTGCCTTTTGTGCAAGTAAATCTCAAAGTAGCTGCACTGTGATTTTGGCCCTGAGACTGGAACTGTAGGTCAAGTGTGTTGTTTTTCTAATGTGAGACAGTAATGGACATTTAACTCACTACCAAAGTACATCCTATCATAACATCAGCTAGCCTGTTGCTAACCGTAAGCATGCTTTATTGTGAAATTCAAGCTATTTATATTGAAGAGTTAAGATTCAGCAGGCTTCTAGGAGATCTATACTATAATGATTGCCTGCAGTATCCCACCCCATGTAATAAATTACATGCAAGATACCATTGTCATGTAGAGGAGGCTGAGGGGAGACCTCATTGCTCTCTCCAACTACCTGAGAGGAGGTTGTGGAGAGCAGGGAGCTGGCCTCTTCTCCCAAGTGACGGGGGACAGGACAAGAGGGAATGGCCTCAAGCTCTGCCAGGGGAGGTTCAGGCTTGACATCAGGAAAAAATTTTTCACAGAAAGGGTCATTGGGCACTGGAACAGGCTGCCCAGGGAGGTGGTTGAGTCACGTTCCCTGGAGGTGTTTAAGGCCCAGGTGGATGAGGTGCTGAGGGGCATGGTTTAGTGTTTGATAGGAATGGTTGGACTCGATGATCCGGTGGGTCTTTTCCAACCTGGTTATTCTATGATTCTCTGATTTTATTCTATGTAATTGTACATTGTCAGCAATACCACAAAAGAACATAACATAGGTACAAGTTAACCAGGTACAGGTAGGGGTTAACTATTGCACCATACCAGTGAAATGTATTTCAGTGCTGCTCAACAAAATTGTTATTTGTGTAATGCTTCAAGGATGCACAGTGCAGGATTTCAATAGTACATTGTCATGACAGGACTTCAGCTGGGTCTATGTGTAAAGACTACTTAAATGTAACAAATTTTGATGAAAAAGCCTTATTAGGTACACACAGCAACACTATAGTAGGCCATGAAATAAGGCAGAAAAAGGAAAAGGGATTCATGGTCCACACGGCAAATATATAAACATCAAGATAATACTTGCCTTATAAATCCATCATACTTCAAATCTCATCTGTGTTGTCCTTGTATTATTAAACTTGTTCAAGCGCTGTTTTAACACAGCTGGTACCTATTGTTATGTATTGGTACGAATCAGTGCTATGTACTCATGACACAATATTGAGTTCAGTCTAAGTGAAACAAATATAAAATACCATACACTAGATTGGAAAATCTGAGTCCTTCACCCTGTCGTCTGCATTACCTATAGTAACTCAAGAAAGGATGTTGAAGAGTGCTTAGCAAACATTTCTGATAAGGAAACACCCACTTCTAGTTTTCCTGTGCAAGTAAGATGCTAGATTTAAGGCATACATCTGTGTGATGCCTCCTTCCCTGTCTCAGAAAAGGTATTGCAGCGTTCAAGGAGACACCATGGAGAGCAACAGAGATTATTAAGGATATGAAAAAAGTAGGAGCAAACTAGAAAGCTGGTGTTAAATGTCCTAGAAAACAAAGAAGAGGAGCCATGGCACAGTCTATTAAATAATGGAATATCACATGGGACGTTATTTTTGTCATAGAAGGAAGTCATCAAAATTGCCTGGAACATGTTTCAATGCAGTTCTGTATACAGTGAACGTACATGTGTTTCAAAGATGGACCTTAACTATGGGGATTTATTCATGAGGTTTTCCTGAAGCTCTACATTAGCATGTAACTAGTGGTCCAGCTGGTTTGATGAATCGTGAATGACATTCTTTTAATTAAAGTCATTCAGTTTGGTTACTTTTTCAGCTGCCTGTTTTCAGAGGTGAAAGAACAGAAGTGTTGGGATTTCTTAAAATCCCCATGGGGTTGATGAATCGCATTGTCATCATGTTTTCAGTTCCGATAAGGCTTCTGCAACGCTGTGTCATCAGGGTTGTAGGATAGCAAATGTTTGCATCCATCAAGCACTTTTATGCTTGACTCTGAGCTGGGAAATGTGTCCTTGAAATCAGAGTCAGCTGTGAGGTGGCATTGAGGAGCACTTTGTCCTGTTTGAGGCTCTCCTGCACAAGAAAGGCTTCGACAAACTGTAGTGAGCCACCAGAATAGTCATGGGCTGGAGCACATGAGGTCCGAGAAGAGGCAGAGAGGGCTGGACTTGTTCAGCCTGGAGAAGAGAGGGCCAGGAGGGATCTTCTTGGTTTCTACACCTACCTAATCAGAGCTTATAGAGAAGAAGGAGCAGCCTTTTGTCAGAGGTGCACACTGAGAGTCAGAAGGTCACAATTTGTGTCAAGGCAGATTCCAACCACACGCAAGGAAAAAAGTTTTCACAGCCAGGACAGTCAAACGTTAGCAGAGTGTTGCCCAGAGATGCTGAGGATCCCTGGAGACACCAACCTGAGAGCCCCAGCCTGACTTTGCAGTGAATGCTGTGTTGAACATGGGATCAGACTGCAGACATCATTGTCTAAACTGTGTCTACTTTTAATCGCCAAAGAAGGAAGGTATTTTGTGCGTTCATGTGCGCCTGCATGTGCTCAGTGACAGAGAATGGAACCGAAGAGGGGTAAGACTGAGAGGAAGTGGTGCATGCCAGTGGGCCTATTGTAGGAGTAACAAGGTGAAGAGAGAGACCAGAGGAGGGTAAATTTCCTTATAAAGACAAAATCTATTTCACTATGACGTTTTGTCACCAGTCACTTCCCTCTCTGGGCTCAGTCTTGGGCTTGCAGTCTTGGGCTTGACTGGTTGCTCTGCAGAAAAGGGAAGAATTTCCTGGTCACGCAGCAACCTGTTGTGACATACTACTTTGCAGTTCCCCAGCCTACAAAAAGTTTCATTTCTTTTAAAGAAATTATCTCCTCTCTATTGGATTTGCAGCTGTCGAGCAGCTTCTCTGGCAGTTTGGACCCACCGCGTGAGTCTGGGAGGTAGGTTCACAGCACCTGCTGTTATTTTAGAAAGCTGCTCTCATTGTGCATACGAGCAGTTTAACTGCACAGGAAATTGTGGTCACCACGAAAAAGCAGTGCAGGTTCTGTATTAGCACAGAGTATATTTCAGTGGTCTTGTGCATGGCATTTCTACAGACTTTCAGGGAAGTGTTTGTTGGATCTAATTGTGCAGAGTGGTCTCTGACTGAGTAGAGCAGTAGTCTTTGAATTTGCATTTGCTGGTATTTCATTAGTTCAGAAGAGTGTGATAAAGTAAGAAGCTGTTACTTAGATTGCAAAGTGAATCCCTGTGAGAGGGTAATTCTAATTCCAGTGATGAAAAACACTGATTCATAAAGCTAATGTATTTTGGCTCATACCGTTTACAATACATTCTGCTGCCTGTTAGGACATTCATACTAGGCTTTTATAAATGTAATCTTAATCTCTAGAGAATAAATCAGACTGATTGATTATGGTGCCTGATTGTAGTAACAACTTCTGCTTTAAAAATAGTGTTATGTGGTGATGGTCCTTACATTATATTCACCTTTTAATATCTTGGCTGTTTAAGCTGGTCTAACTTGTTCCTTGTCGTCTTTTGGATTTCAGCACAGACTCTAGATGAACTGTGACTTGCAAAGGTCTACAGACATTTTAGGTGGTAGTATGGTGAACAGGAGCCTTTGGGCTTAACATTTTGCCCTGCAAGAGCAGTAGACTTGCTTTTTTTTTGTCAGACAGTGGTTTCTGCATGTGCATTTGGTTTGAGAAGTGCGCAGCTGACCCTTCTGCTTGTAAGTAACTTGACTTTTCAAGCAAATGGGGCCTCATGTTTTTGCCCGAGTAGCCAAAGTCACAATGTTGGCCAGCTGACCCCTCACTGCTCTGGATATCAAATGAAGATGATCTCTAGCAAATGGCAGGCAAGAGTGTGTCATCAGAGGTGCAGATGGGTGCTCAGCAGATGGTTGTTTGATTATCTTGATAAAAGTAGATCACGTCCTGAAACCTCTCATGTAGAGAAACTCCAGCATGTATCACCTTCCTCCCCTCTTGTGTGTCATCCAGGAGAGGTTTGCCCTCCTGAGAATGGGCCAGAGGGTCTGCAAGGAGTCAGAGATGGGGCTGGGCAAACTCTCCTAGGCAGACAGGAGGTGTGGAAACCCCCTCTGTTGTGGGAAACTCCACTGAGGAGGGATGCTAGATTCAGGAGGGACTGGGAAATACCTGCCTGCCTGCTGGTAACGAGAGTGGGGATTTCTGCTTCAATCCTGACCATAAGGTCCAGATTTACATAGCTCAGAAGCTGAAGACAGCACTCACACAGTAAGTCAAAAAAAGATATTATGTTACTAATTTTGAATCTGAATCCTCAACTGAAATGAGTAAGGGTTGGACTGAATACTGTTATGGTTATAAAATGTTTAAGACACTGTATGAAACTCATTGTGCTTAAACAAATCTAGTGGCATTGTTTCTCTCTCCCTGCTCACAGAATGTACCATGCACTCCATCGTGCTTCATTATGTTACCATTTTATGTTCGATCTTGTTTCCTTCTGATTTCAGTCATGAGCATCTTAAAACGCAGCTGTGTAGCATGGAGTAGAGCTATCTTGATAGAGATCCTACAGCAAAAGTCATCACCATAGGTTTTTTTTCTAAAGTATGAAAGAATTTTAAAAAGGAGGTGAGTAAAGGGGAAGGAAGGAGATGAGGGAGATCAAGAGAGTACAGGACATTCAGAAATACAGCTGATTTTCATACTCCAAGCCCTTTCATGTGAAACAGTAGATGCCAATGAAATGCTGATACAAAATGTAAAATAGTTATCAAAATGAAAAGTATTTATGAGAAAAATGAAGCAGCATTTAGGGTACTGAAACCAACCATGCTGTAAGATGAAGTAGGGGGGCTCTGCATTGGTCACTCTGTTCATCTTTGCAGTTACTCAAGGGGAAAATTGTAGGATGGGAAATGAGTCACTGCCCCTGGGAGAGACAAGCAGGGTGTCCTGGACACGGAGGCAGTGCCCACAGGGAGAAGTGTGGGATGCTGCCATGAGGGGTGCCTGGCAGCCAAATTGTTCTGTAGAGGAAAGGGGCACCAGATGACTGTGCCTCCTGCTGTTCCAGTTCCTGCTTTGGTTCCCCAAAGACTCTACAGCTCCCAGCATGGCACCTCTACAGAAGTGGGTCCCAAGCAGCATGTCAACTTGTAAGGAGGACTATGTTCAGATGTGGTCTCCATTTTCTGTTCTAGTTTGGTGGGTGGAAGGGCCTGATCATTCAGGGGCTTGCTAAGCCTGTGTGAATCCCTAATTAAATTAGTGAGGAGTCTGCAAAACTGAGGACGTGTTCCCAGCATGGGAGCAACAGCAAGAGATTCATAAATCCAGGTGGAATCAGTCAAATGCAAATATACATTTGTATCTAGAAATGATATATCCACCTCCCTTTTACAGCTGGAACTTGTTTTTAATATTTTCCACATTCAAGGGAACTGTTTTCCTGCTTACAAGCTGGAAACACAGAACACGTTCTTCTTTTCTTGTATGTAATACCAGGCTTTCATAGGACATTTCTGTCTGAGTCAGTACTTCATGACCTGACCTTCTGCCAGTGGGCTGCAGTATGATGACTACCTTACAGCAGTAGGAAGAGGGGATTTTATCTGTCTCCCCCAGGGTTTTGTGTCCCATCCACCACCCTGGTCATAATAGGGCAGAGGTGGGGGTGACTCCTCATACCTGAATCCAAAGCAGCCCCTGTAGATGGTCTCCTCTTCCCCACCTTAGTTAGCAAAGGTGGAACCAGGTGGGGCAGGGCTTTCCTTGACAAGTAGGCCATCTGCTGAATGGCTGAAGGTCTTGGTCAATTTATCTTGGTTTTAAACTGGTTTGGGCCACATAAAAAAAAAGTGGGAGGGGGAAATACTGGAAAGCACGGGAGAATCAAAATATTCCTTTTTCTATGGACGAATGTTTTCACTTAAATATAGCTTATGCTGGCAAAGGGATAGAAAATATGTGACCCAACAAAAAATGCAATATACTAGATAAAATTTTTCTTTGAAAAAAATATTCTACAGACTTTGATTGAACAATAAAACACACATATAAGCTGATAAAAGATATATAAGGAGAGTATTTATGGGTTCACATCCCTGCTTCTTCAGTGTCTTAATTTCCTTGAAGGATTAGCACTCCTTGCCACTGAGTGGTATATTGGAAAGAGATCTCCATTTCTTTACAAGCTCTGTGGATTTTACCTTCCTAAGCCCTGTTAATTCATACTTGATTTAGGACTCAGGCATCACATTGACAAATATGGTCCTTTATAAAAGGGAACATTAAGAAAATAACTCACAGACAACACCATGTTGCTTTCTGAACAGCAATAAATGTCTTTGTGTTTCTTCAAATTGTATACAAAATGAAATATGTGAAGCATAACAGTTAACAATTCCACTGCCTGCATACTTGGTGAGGTTTTACTGTTGCAGGTTCCAGTCTTTTAAAATGCCTTTGAGGCAAAGAGTGTCTTTTAGTGGGGGTTAAACTGTGAATCTTTATCATGTACCAGGGAGGAACTATTTGCCAGAAAACTTCAGAAAAACTCCTCTGTGCATTTTGTATGCTGATTTAAACAGCAAGATCCCACATAGATTGAAGGTACTGTAATATCCAAGTTACACATTGCTAATAGAGTCAAATATGTTTCTGTCTACTTTAGGATTTAAAAGTAAACTAAACATCTTCGAGGAAATTAGAAGATCTCTTATCCATGTGTGTATCTATAGCTATTTAAGTAGGGAAATAGTCATACCAGTGTGCACGGTTTGAAAAATGGATGGTTTTTTTAAAAATCACCTGTTCAAAGATGCTGCAATTCTTGATGATTCTTCGATGGTTTTCAAAATTATTGTGCAAGAAATGCATCTAATTGACACGTGGTTCAAAACTTGATGGTATTTGCTGTCAGTCACAGTGAGTAGCTAGCTAGCTGAATAACTCACCAATGAGGAAGAGACATATGGATTCTCGATTTTACCTTATATCATTAGCAGAAAAAAAAAACCCTATCACAAAAAGATTGTTCCTACAATCTGCCTAGAAACTTTAACATCAAAAGAATAAAGATATGGATAGGGTTGTTTGTTAATCTAATATGGCTGGATACCCTAGAGCCATCGCTGCAAATTATTTGCAGGTCTTACGAGGAGCGGCTGAGAGAGCTGGGGTTGTTTAGCCTGGAGAAGAGGAGGCTGAGGGGAGACCTCATTGCTCTCCACAACTACCTGAAAGGAGGTTGTAGAGAGGAGGGTGCTGGCCTCTTCTCCCAAGTGACGGGGGACAAGACAAGAGGGAATGGCCTCAAGCTCCACCAGGGGAGGTTTAGGCTGGACCTTAGGAAAAAATTTTTCACAGAAAGGGTCATTGGGCACTGGAACAGGCTGCCCAGGGAGGTGGTTGAGTCACCTTCCCTGGAGGTGTTTAAGGCACGGGTGGACGAGGTGCTGAGGGGCATGGTTTAGTGTTTGATAGGAATGGTTGGACTCGATGATCCGGTGGGTCTCTTCCAACCTGGTTATTCTATGATTCTATGATTCTATGATTAGTGCTCCAAACTGTCAATAAGACTGTGGTGCTACTTGGCTGTGGGTGCAGTATGGAACACCCTGCTACTGCACAGATACAAGCACATTATTTTAATCAGAGCTGTGAGAATAACAACTGATAATAATAAATGTATGAAAGAGAAGCATGGTCATAACTAGTATGCTGAGAGTATGAAGTTCACTTGGGAGCTGAACTATTCTGGATTATGCAAAAGAATATGCTTGGCTGACTGCCAACAAGTTGGCTCTACCTGTTGCATTTTAGGTGAGGTATTTTTGCTGATGAGCACAGGATGAAAATTTAAAATTGAGGAACTTCTAGGCCACGCTGTTGTGGTTATAGCACTGATTCTTCTTTCAACATGAGGTCCACCGAATAATTTCTCTTTTTCTCACCCCTTAGTGAGAAGGAAAATGACAAAAACTTGTCTCCAGAAGGAAAATACTTATCAGAGTCTGACACATAAAACTTCTAGTTTATTGTCTCCTTTGCAGCCCTTCCGTTCTGTAGAAAATCATCTGAGACACATAATTTGAACAGAAATGCATGTGGATATATGGACTAACATGTGGGACCTTATGAGATGAGAGAAAGGTAGTGGGAAGTATTTCTGGGATGGAATATCTTATCAGGGATATTCTGATGACAGATCAGCCATAAGGAGGACCTCAAAGATACAAGAAGTATTGGACAAAGATCGATTATGTTCAAGATACTCCCTTTTCTCTTTTGTTTTTTTTTTCTGGCTTGCAAGATGCTTCAAATCTATCATGAGAGTTTCTGCATGATTCTGAGGCCACTTCTCTTATTCCTGCCTGCTGGTGGCATTGTCCAGGGTGGGCTGTGCACTGGGGGAAGATTGCTGGTGGTGCCTCTTTGGTATCAGCTCGGAAGGAAAGGCTAGTGCAGAAAGGAGCTGTGGAAGTATTCTCCTCCCTTATGGAAAGCCAGACATTTGGAAATTGAATTTGTGGATGAGACGAGAAAGAGAAAAGGAACTGGAGCTGTATGCTCCAGTAAAAAGCAGAGTTCTGTGTGCAGAGGGGGACTGAGTCTTACACTGCTCCATGCAACACTAACAACTATGTTTTGCAATAGTGAGTTCCTTGTTTCATCACTTTAAAAAAAAAAAGTTAGAAGATAGCAGAAGAAATAGGGAAGTTTATATATGACTGGGAACACACATGCAATCCTTTATCTGATCATTCTCAACCAGCTAGAGGGATTATTGTATTATTAATGAAGTACTAGTGCATTAACAAAATAAAACCTTGATCATGGAAAAAGAGCGAATATTAGTAATTTATTTAAATTTCTCAGCACCAAGTTCACAGTTAAGTTACTCCTGATTACTCAAATTTGTGTTTATGAAATGTAATGTTACCTCTGCAATTTGCTTTTTTGTTTTGGGGAAAGGTACAACTTTATGTCTAGCTGTAAAATGTGCTTTCACATCTTCAAGGTTTTCATTGCCTTGCTTGTAATAAAATCTAAACACCAGAGAAGTGGAGGAAAACATAAAATAAGATAACCATTTAACACAAGTCTTGGAAACCTTTAGGTTTTAATGGTTTTCCCATTTATTATTTATATTCCATGGTGGGTGCACACCTTGCCAAGTAATACATAACCAGACAGCTTCTCAGTCTAGGGCTTCAAGATCGAAAGAGATGAAAGAACATCAATATCACTATGTTTCAATTTAGCAGTAATGTTCAGGTTTGAGATTATTTTAGTTCTTCTTTTACGTTCCAGACTGAAAATAGTTTGTTATTAGATCTCTTAAAACATCACTGTGATAGTAGGTTCTTCCAAGGGTAAGGTCAAGTAAAAGGAGGCTTTAGGGCGTGGCTATAAAGTATGTATTGGTTTGGAAAGGATGGCAGGAAAGGGAGTGCTTTGTAGAGGCTCTTTTGATATCGGTTTGTTATGATTCTCAGCAGCTTAGATGAGACCATTTTCCCTTTTTTACATTAACCCATAATGCAACAGTCTTCTGGGGAGGAAGGAGTGTATTTGCACATCTTTATTTTTGCTTTTGCAATAGCAGGTTTACGCTATTGGCAAATAAGAACGAAGTGTCACTTCCCAGCAATGTGTAATCCGGATGTCCTGGTGCCATCTGAAGCTCAGTCTGTCTCAAGGAGTATTTTATTTTCCTTCTGAATTTTTATTACCTTCCATTTCTTTCTGTTGGCTGTTCCTCTGCCTTTCTTACTCTGACTCGTAGGGCTGTCTTCCTCTCCACAGCATCCTGCCACCACGTTCGAGTATGTGCTGACTTTCATCTTGTTCTCTCTAAGGAACTTCAATGCTTTCACTGATCTTCGATCATGGCACATTCAGGATCCTTCCTCTCAGCTACTGCTGCCCTTCAAAAGCTCATTTGTGCTGCTTGCATTCATTCCTTCTCAAACTCCCTTTCTTCTTGCCTGTACTCCCCTCGCCCAGCTTTTCTCTTTACTTCTTCCTGTACATCTCTGTGCTCAAAGCCTGGTTCTCATCAGCTGATTTACCCTGTGCTCCTTCCTCAGCTCCTCAACAGATATTCCTTTCAAAGAATATTGTTTCAACTTGTTTATATTGGCTGTCATCTCTGCATATTCTTCTTTGCTGCTATACTACCCTCTACACTTTTTCTCTGCATCTGTCTTATCATACTGTTTTTGCAAACAGCTTGGAGCTAAGCAGTACACCATATGCTTACAATTCCTTGTGGATTATCATTAATTGCACTATTCACCCAGGGTTGTTGGATACTGTATTGATGGGATGCCCAAGATTATCAATTTGCATTGAGAATGGTGAAATGTTGAAACTGCTTGACCCTTTGAAACAAATGAATCTGATCTTGGCTGATAAAATCAAAGGAAAATGTTGGGCCTGACCTCCCCCACCATTATCCAGAAGCATTTTACATTCCTCTGTGCCTAAACATCATTTACTTTTAATGATCTAAGCAAAATAAGCAGTTTCTATATTAAAAAGTAGCTTTTTGAAAGTGGATTCATTCCCTTGTTTGTGTGTGTTGTGAAAACTTCAGACTTTTACTTATTTCCTCATGTTTTGTTTTTACTACTTGAACAATTCAAAAAAATGGGAGCAATTTGTGAATAACTCTGAAATCTTTAATCTGAAAATTCTGTTTGTTTAACTGAGTGTAAATTTGAGGGCTTTCACACACCTTGCAAAAGTCTTGTGACTGCAGAATAGCACAGAAGACCCACAGCAAAGACTTTCAACTCCTTCCCTGCATTTATTGCAGTCCATTGCCAAAGCCAGCACTAGTGGTAACACTAAAACCGTATAGAAGTGGTGGCTATAAAGGGATTTTCTTGTTGGTATGGATTTTATGTGACAGATGCACTGCTGGGGGCACCACTGTCAAACCCTCAGAGAAATGATGGGTTACAATGCATTTGTCCTGCTAGAAGAGCTGATGCACAGAAGCAGAGACCAGATTTTCAGTCAGCGATAACAGGTGATGTTAGATGCTGGAGAGGACAGGCTGAAATCAAGATGTTCGAAAGAGATGAAAATACAGAAGAAACTGTTGTGTCTTGGAGCAAGCAGTGACAATACCTCCGCTGCTCAAGTACAGCCACTCCTTGGGTGACTGAGGACCAGTTTTCATGCTCAGTGCAGAGATTTATCTGATTTTGTGGCTAAGCATAGCCTCTGTTAGAACAGAGTGAATAATATTGACTTAAAAAAGATGTCAGACAGATTAATTACAGCAAAGCCCTTCATCCTATTATGTATTATTATATAAATGCCCCCATGCAAACATATGTACTATTAATAGGGTTCTCTATGTTTAACAGGTCATTTACTTACTGATCAGAGGCCACCACTTCTTATGTAATCAAGAAAAGTCCATTGGTGATAATTTTTTCTCAAGGTTAGAAAACACTTTGAAAAGCAATGTCATAGGCAACAGCCTCTGGGGTTTAATACCTGCTAAGCTCTAGAACAACCTTAAAGTGCTATTAAAAGTTGTTTTGCAAATTATATTGCTTGATCAAGTGACTGGACTGGAGGGGATGATCTTGCCATGGAAAATGGATTTTCTTGCTGATAATGTAAGATTTTCATACATCAAGATGCAGTAATCCGCATGTTGCAAAAACACACAAGGTGCAAAAGAAAAGGATTGGTAGCAAGGAGTCAGAGGCAGGAAAGTTACCAGGATAAAGAATCATAGAATCACTAGGTTGGAAAGGATCCACTAGATCATCGAGTCCAACCATTCCTATCAATCACTAATCACTAAACTATGCCCCTCAGCACCTCATCAACCCATCTTTTAAACACCTCCAAGGGAAGGTGACTCAACCACCTCCCTGGGCAGCCTGTTCCAGTGCCCAATGACCCTTTCTGTGAAATATTTTTTCCTGATGTCAAGCCTGAACCTCCCTTGGCGGAGCTTGAGGCCATTCCCTCTTGTCCTGTCCCGTCACCTGGGAGGAGGGGCCAGCACCCTCCTCTCTACAACCTCCATTCAGGTAGTTGTAGAGAGCAATAAGGTCTCCCCTCAGCCTCCTCTTAGGTAAACTATGGATCTAATTTTACCTTAGTATACATAACCCATACTGCTAGTGGATCACAAGGCTTTTCACAGGTAATCCTTGAAAGTATGGCAGTTAGAACCACTTTTAATATTATGTTAGCATTTCAGTATCGACCACTGCTTCCATTGTGCTGAAAACTGCATATGGGTTCTTGCACCCCAAGAGTGACTGCGTTATGGATTATGCTGCACTTCTTTACTTATGAAGGCTGGTGAGAATGAACAGATTTTTCTCTGAAAGCTGTCCTCACCCTACTTTCACAATGATGAGGCAGATAAAGGATGCGTGACACTATAGGGAGATAACAGACAAAAACCCAAACACATGGGATTGCCTTTGGGCTGTTTCAAAGCCATGTCCATAGTGGTTCTCCCGGGTGCAAGTAATCACTGCGTGAGTTCAGGGCAGCATTAAATCTGAAGCCCAGATAAGCTGTTCAGAAATCTGAGTCTTTGTAGAGGGCTATAGCAAATCTGTAATTTTTTTTAAATTATCCTTGTATATCCTTCTATAAAGTTTGGAATCCAAGCCTCCAGGATGCAATGTAGGGTTTTGTCTGGGAATGAGATATTTCTGATTTATTTTTCCTCATTTGAACACTGTAGCTACAGCAATCACTTTCCAAGATCAACTTGGGTATCCATTCTATTCTATTTAAACAGTCGCTTGGCTAATTAATACTTAAAGAGACATATGACACTAGAGTCATTCTCACAAATATAGAAAGGATAGTCTGTCTTCTGAATAGTTTCCTCATGAATAGATGCAATGGACAGTAGGTACATGAAAAAGCAGAGAGGTATAATGTGCATCTTCTGGCAGTGTATTAAATGATGTGACAAACGGAAGTGAAGTTTCCCTTTCTAATTATTAAGAAAGGTATCTGGAAAGGGAAAGTCTAATCCTTCTTCCTGCTTTGTCTTTGATGAGAGGAAAGGCAGGCAAACTCAACTGTGGGAGTCAAGTCCCTAAACTCTCCCAACAGCCAGGGAGAGAAGTAGCTGTCTGGAAAGCCTGATCTGGTGCTCTGGACACTTTTTCTCCATCCATCCATCCATCCATCCATCCATCCATCCATCCATCCATCCATCCATCCATCCATCCATCCATCCATCCATCCATCCACCCTGTAAGCGTGACCAGCCTCCTTATTAGGTACCCAAAAGTAGGCAGTGCAGACAGCCCCTGGGGCTCTGACCCCAACCCAGAGTCCACGGGGGCAGACAAGGCTGATGCTTCTCTGCCAGTGCTGCTGAAGAAGCACATGAGGAATTGTGTTTCCAAAGGGGGGATGACAAACCAACACAATTCTGTCTGTTATCTCCATGAGAAACAAAAGTCAGTAGACATAAGATTGAATTCCAGTTAAATTAGTATAAATAAAACTGTTGTGTTTTGAGCAGGGCCTGACAAAACAACAGAAGGGACATGGATTTGTATCTCTTTTATACCGGATTTTGACTCTTCTCTTCATCTCAGAATGCAGAGAGGAACTGGGTTTTAGTTATAAGGAACCACCCCGAGACTGGAAATCCAAGTGAAAACCCCTCTTTTTCATCACAATTATAAACCCCCAAAGGCATCAAATAAAAACAAGTGGGTTTTTTTGCAGACCCACCACTGGGGGAAATAAGAAATGGCATCAACAGCACATTTCTCGGAGGAGGAGATGGCAGAGCTACGAGAGGCTTTCAGCAAAGTCGGTGAGTACAGCAAACAGGAAAGATTCTGCAAAAGTGTGAAGTCGTAGCAAGCTCTTCTCTCATGTACTGACCAGATGTGAGGAAATGGAGCTCACTCCAGCTCTGATCTGCTGTGTCACAGAAACCACAGAGAGTCCTTTCCTGCCACTGCAGGTCCCCTAGACGAAACCGCATCAGCTCACTGCAGAGCATTGGCCTCTCTCCTGAGAGAGATGGCAGGGCAATGAGCATCAGGGGTTGGTTCATATCTATTCTATATATTTACTTATATTTTGTACCCAGATATGTAGATGCTGGTCATATAAAAACATCTCTCTGCATACTGCTATGTAAGAAACACAATAAGCTTTAAACAGGAGAAAATTAGCTTTTTTGTCCATTTGTTAAATCATATACATGTGCATGTAATAGAAATAAAGAAAGGTTTCAGTATCCAAGGTGAAATAGCCTCAAAAGCTGTACTGAAAACCATCTTGGAAATATTCTCCAGTGTTTTCCTAGGAATATTGTTCATTCCTGGCAAATTATTTGGAAGACAAAAAAAAAATTATTTTTGTGTCAACTGAGAACTTCCTCTGAGGAGGAAGAGTCTGCAGAGAACACATGGAAACAGTTACCGAATTTGTAATCCCTTTACGCGAAGTTTCAAGCCCTACATATTTTTAAAGCGTCTGTTTTCTTCCGAAGCCTTTAAAGGTCTCATCTGCTTTGTCTCCTTGAAAGTCACACAGATCCATCACTGCCTACCCAAATTCTAAGATAAATCCTTAAGTTTTTCTCAGCTCATGTAACTTTCATTAGCAGATGCATAAGCCTTACTAGGTTATATGTTAAATAGTTGTCATTCCTGCTTCAGGTGATGATTATTTGAATTCTGAGCACAGTAGTCCAGGCAGGCAATCTTAAACATCTGGTCACAGTGTGTGCCCAGTGCACCTGATCCACTGACAAAACAAACGTTGGAAGGAAACTTTTATTCCTCTCCCAGACATTTCCCTTCCCAAGTCCAGATCCTTCTGTTATATGACTTCGGAAATGGAAAGGATGCTCTTTGCAATCTGTATTAATCTATGCTACTGGTGCTGAGAGCCACATACCTTTTTGCAGTGAGCCACAATTAATTGCATTGCAACTTACCACAGGAAATCAGCACACGCTTCTTTGGCCTCTGGGCTGGGGAAGAAGAGGCTGCAGAATAGGAAACACACACATATATAGAAAACAAATATAAATGTATGTCCCTGTGTAACTATATATATATATATACACACACATATATATAAAAAACTGTGTACATAACCATAGTGCATCTCACCATGCAGTAGTTTCAGTTTCCTTCTCTATTTGTGGAGATTTTCACAAGGTTATGGAGAAGAAAAGACTATTTAACCCATGTCAGTAATCTTGCAACAGGCTCAGCAGCACTATCTGTGTTAGCATCATCGCAGAGAAACATTCACCTTTTTTTTAAGAACAGCCACATTCCAAGCCTCTAAAGTCAAGACTTCTGATGATACTGGATGTAGAAAACAAGATGTGGCCAAAATCTCGAGTTATATCTATGAATATATGTGTATGCAAGGTACAACTCTGTATTCTGTCAACTCCTTTTTCTTTAGCTGTTCTGCAGACAGTGTACTCCTTCTATAAATCACATACATGTTTGTCTATAAGTAAACCTTGGAAAGTCAATCATATCCAATTAAATAGAGCTTATTAAAGATATTACTATATGTCTAAAACATATAAACTCATCACTGTGAGTTTTTGCTTGTTAAATAGTGATTGTAATTTTTTCTTGGTTATGAATGATACCACGGTGGTTGACATTATTGGATTTCAGGATAACAAATCTTTATATACGAAGTACCTTTCCCCAGGTAAAATAAAAAAAACCCAGGCTTTTGTGTAACTAAAATTTCATTGGGTTTGTGTAGAATCTAAATGTTTGTTTTAACCTTTGCAGATATCGGTGGGAACGGTTTCATCCATGCCAACAATTTAACAGACGTGTTGAAGGCAGCCAATCTCCCTCTCCCAGGATATAAAGCCAGAGAACTCATTCAGAATTTGACAACCACAGAGGATGGCAGGATCAGTTTTGATGAATTTATTTCAGTAAGTAGGATGCCAGACAGGATACTCAATGTGGTTCCCAGGGCACAGCAGACAGACAAACACTGGGTCTCATGGGCACCTAGTTAATCCAAGGAAAAGATGAGAGCAGGGGGTAACTAAACCAGAAATCCTGCAGTCAGCTGGAAAAATTTACATGAATGCAGCTGCATATCAAATAGACTTAATTTCTTTTACTTTGACTGATGCAGTGGGATAAAGTTTCTCAGTTATAAGATGCAAAAAGATTGTTCTTGATGATTACAAAAAATTTCAGCACACTGAAACTGAAAATTTCATGGGGCATCTTTTCTATTACAAAAACTTCTTTTTCTGGTCTGAACCGTGACAAAAGCAAATGCTAAAATAGTGGAATTTCCATTGGGATGGAGAAGCAGATTTTCACTTGTCCTTTCTTCATACCAAAACTGTTACAGGCCCTGCTCCTGCATATTTTATCTCCGTAGTTTCATACCGTATGCATTTCAGATTCTTGGCTAATATTTGTTCACTGCTTGGAAAACATAAAAGCTGTGTATGATCCTGTTCTGCCACAGAACATATACAGATTTTACACAGAAACTCATAGAATAGTGCACAAGCTGTGCTTGCCTATGTATGAAGCAGAGAGAATATGTCCTGTGGCTGAAGAGCTGACTGTTCTAGCTTGGCTTAATTATCCAAAATTTTAAAACTGTCTATTGTGTTTGCAAGATTTTCCAAAACCTGAAAAGTGATGATGTTGCTAAGTCATTCCGAAAACAAATCAACAAGAAGGAGGGAATCTGTGCTATTGGTGGGACATCCGAGCAGTCCAGTGCGGGCACACAACACTCATACTCAGGTAGGTACAGGTGCCCTAAACTGATAGCACGTAGGAACAAGTGTGCCCTTGGAAATCATCTGCAACTTATCTCGGTGCAACCCGAAGTGCTCTGTCCACAGTCCGCTTCAGACGCTGGTGCAAGGCTGGTGCAAGGCAGAGCTGTGACGGTAATAAAGCACTGGAGCAGGGTCTTTGTCAAAAATAGTATGAACCAGATTACTGGGGTAGGCACAGCTGTGATTATGGGAGGAAGCTCCAGCCAGCTTAACTTCCCTTACCTTTAACACATTGCAGCTCTGCTGGAGAACAGCCTCCTGGCATGGCTGCAACAGCACAAAGACTGGCGCCTGTTGCTGTCTCTGCTCACCAGTGCAGCACTGGTTCCCCACTACTGCTAACCCATTTCCTTGTACATTTTGCGAGTTGTCTGGTAGTCTCTCTGTGAATTTCCTTGTAACCAAATGGTTCTTGACCTTTTTCTAAAGAGGGCACAACCCCCTCAGGGCTTTTCTCCAAGCTGAAGGTTTGGGGCAGCGGTGAGCAACTGGCTCACTGGGGAAGAGAGAGCAGAGAGTGCTTCCAAAGACTCTACGCACCTAAGCACAGAGGACACCTTCTTTGAGCCACTGGGAGTAGTGTGAGCTGCTAGTGACACAAGATAACTACATTGCTGCCCTGTTGGACTGTTGGGAATGTTTGCCCATTACCATCTGAACGTTCCTTGTCAGAGTCCAATCCATGCTGGCCAGGCTGTTCCAGATATTCCACTTGTGGGGGGTCTCCTGTACAATACAGAATTCATTTATTTGAACTTATTTGAAGATACGTGGAATTTCAATTTGGCAGAGTGATACAACAATGTATTCAAATTACCCTGCAAGTACAAATTATGCTTAGTAGAGCGTAACAACGGCAACATACAGTTGAATCACATGAACTTTATTTCTAGCCTCTATAATATGCTGCCCTCATAACAGTCAGCAACCCCGTTAGTGGGAACGAGTATGGAAGGAGTATTAACCAGCTCAAGCCTATTGTTGTCTTCAGCTCCTTTGCCTGTCTCCTCAGAGCCTTCTTCCCTTGTAGGGGTTCACTTGTACAATGAGCTGTTGGAAAGGTCTTCTCCCCTAGGATCTCTGCCTTTGTCAGTAAAGTGATGGTAGAGGTGTTGTACAGCAAACTGATGGATTTGGATTTGTGTCCACAGAGGAAGAAAAGTACGCCTTCGTCAACTGGATTAATAAAGCCCTTGAGAAAGACCCTGACTGTAAGCACGTGGTTCCAATGAACCCAGAAACAGATGACCTCTTCCAGGCGGTTGGTGATGGCATAGTTCTTTGGTAAATAATACCTATCTTTCTCACAAATGGGAGCCATGAGTCTGCAGAAACTTGCATCTCTGCCTAAATGGAAGCTACTGACGTTAAGCTCATGAATCATTGCAGATTCAGGGCCTTAATAATGCTAGTTTTTTTGTTTCCTGTCTCTTTAAAAATATAAAGCTTCTTTGATGTTAAATGCAAGTTCTTCCTTGCTTCTGGACCCTTACAATAAGATTAAGTCAGTGAAATTTGAGGAGTTACTTGTTTTATTTTTGTCCAAGGACATTTGGGGGTTTATGCAAAGCAGCGCAAGATAGCAAGTGCTCTCACTGAAATTTTCTGTACAATAAACTTCTTGCACAGCTTCACCCTGTGGAATGCTTGGCCTCACACCTAATAGTACAATCTGCATGTGACCTGAAAGAATTGCTAGAGTATTGCGTGTGTGCCTTTGTGTGTATGTATAAAAGCAGAGGCTAACTGTCTATATTTGTTTAGTAACTCTACAGCAATTTTACTTGTCCTACTGCATAGTGACAAAAGCCATATTGTATTTTATATGCGTATAGCTACTAATGTATTTCTGGTTGTTTTTTCTTTTATTTCCAGTAAGATGATCAACTTTTCAGTTCCAGATACCATTGATGAGAGAACAATCAACAAAAAGAAACTCACCCCCTTCACAATACAGGTACTAAAATGTAACTAGATGCTTTGCTTTTCCCCCTAGGATGCTTTGATGTAATCACTTAGAGCAAAGGCTGGAGATAGCAGGGTCCTGCCCAACACCATCAGGCAAAGTTGTTTGTTGCAAAGTGAGATGCTCAAGTCCATGTAAAAAAATATATAGACTTATATTTCTGTTTCTTTTGAAATATATGAGAAATCTGACTAAACACACTATGTTTGTATTTGCACTTAATCCAATGTATATGTTTACCAGTTCAAGCTTTAGATAACTTTATGGTAGATACCATATAAATGCAAGAGCAACTGGGTATTATGGTGATCCATTCCAGCTGGAGTAGCTCTCAGAAAGCTGAAACCTCCTCCAAGGTCACACAGGCATAGCCGTGCACTTGAATTTCCACTGCTGTGTTGCAGTCTGATGTCCTCACTAAAATACCAACTGCAATCTAGGAAGTACTGTGATGTGCAACATGCCCGAGAAGAGACCATAGCCTTGCCTGCCTTTCACAATCCATGCTTTTTCACCTTGAATACCGAAACCTTTCTTTATTTCTATTACATGCACATGTATATGATTTAAAAAATGGACACAAAAGCTAATTTTCTCCTGTTTAAAGTTTATTGTGTTTCTTACACAGCAGTATGCAGAGAGATGTTTTTATGTGACCAGCATCTATGTATCTGGGTACAGAATATAAATAGATATATGGAATAGATATGAACTTAACCCAGTTTAGCCCTTAGCTACTCTGATTTGATGGAACATTAGCCAGGCTCAAGTAAGCTCAGAAGCCATTAAATTGGATTTTTATGCTGTATACCACATTTTTCAATTCTAATAGTTTTGGTCAGCAGCACAGCTTAGTAGTGCAGCTCAGATCAATCCCTGTCACATGTAGACATGATTTGATCAATATAGCTTCCACTTAAACTTAACCCTTTTACAGCTGTCTGGTGGAGAAAAGGTAATTAATTTGAAATGCTCCAATTTTTCTAGCTTATGGGCATTTATACCGTGTCTTTCTCTGCATTTTATATCTAATCAAATCTCTCTGTCATACCAGCAGTGATGAAATTCGTGTGAAAAATTGCAAACCTGTGTGATAAAGTATATTTTCCAGGCTTCTTTGCCTGCTTTACTTGCCCTCTGTTTACCAAGACATTTTTGAGGAGTGCAGACCTGTGGCTCAGATTTTCTTATACCCTTTGTTTTAGATATGAAGAAAGTGGCGAAGGAACTTAATGTTTTTGAAACATCACTTTCTTTCTGACCCTCACTGTGAATCACAGAATCCCTCTGCTTCCAATGAATGCTCCTAAACCAAGACTCCATATTCCAAAGTTCAAAAATAAAATTTCCAGACTTGACCAGTCCTGACCTTGCCTGAACTGCAAGGCTGAACACTCAACATGTTTATTCATACTGTTTCTTGTGACCATGTGCTTTTTGTATACATTGCCAGCTAGCAACATATTTCTATCTATCTTAGGTGTCAAGGATTTTGCATAGTGCTTAGGGAGAGCTAAGCTTAGAATACAGAATCATAGAATCATAGAATAACCAGGTAGGAAGAGACCCACTGGATCATCGAGTCCAACCATTCCTATCAAACACTAAACCATGCCCCTTAGCACCTCGTCCACCCGTGCCTTAAACACCTCCAGGGAAGGTGACTCAACCACCTCCCTGGGCAGCCTGTGCCAGTGCCCAATGACCCTTTCTGTGAAGAATTTTTTCCTAATGTCCAGCCTAAACCTCCCCTGGCGGAGCTTGAGGCCATTCCCTCTTGTCCTGTCCCCTGTCACTTGGGAGAAGAGGCCAGCACCCTCCTCTCTACAACCTCCTTTCAGGTAGTTGTAGAGAGCAATGAGGTCTCCCCTCAGCCTCCTCTTCTCAAGGCTAAACAACCCCAGCTCTCTCAGCCGTTCCTCATAAGGCCTGTTCTCCAGCCCCTTCACCAGCTTCATTGCTTTTCTCTGTTCACGCTCCAGAGCCTCAACATCCTTCTTGTGGTGAGGGGCCCAGAGCTGAACACAGTATTCGAGGAGCGGTCTCACCAGTGCCGAGTACAGAGGGAGGATAACCTCCCTGGACCTGCTGGTCACGCCGTTTCTGATACAAGCCAAGATGCCATTGGCCTTCTTGGCCACCTGGGCACACTGCTGGCTCATATTCAGTCAGCTGTCAACCAATATCTGGTGGCTGAGTGGGTTGTAGCTCCCTCGTTCCTCCATGTGTGCAAGACTGAGTGGAGGAGAGTTTGCCTCATGCTGGAGCTAAGCCTGGACTTGAATGTGGGCTTGTGCATTAGCTATAGGAAGAGCCTGGCTTTGATAACCAGGATTGAGCCAAGACATCACCATGAATGCAGATATGTGCTCTGAGCTCCAGTGCCTTCTGATATGGTGTCTTTCATCTTTGCCAAAGAGGTCCTTTCTTTTTTCATGTTGGGGCCCGAACTGACCTGTAATCCCAGGAGAGTCTGAATACCCCAGCTCCCTGTGGTCAGACATCTATATAAATGCATTCACAGTGAAGCTGCTCACAGTTTTGGCTGTATCTCAGCTCTCCAATTACTGCATCACTTAGAAGTTCTTTTCTTTCCCTAGGAAAATCTGAACCTGGCCTTGAACTCTGCTTCAGCCATTGGGTGCCATGTTGTTAACATTGGTGCTGAAGACTTAAAAGAAGGGAAACCTTACCTGGTTCTGGGTCTTCTATGGCAAGTCATCAAAATTGGACTCTTCGCCGACATAGAGATTAGCAGGAATGAAGGTATGTATGGCTCTTGTTTTCACTGCTCTGCTTTTATCAGCAAACAGCCTTTAGGATAAAGCTCTTTAAAAAAAATAATAAATTCAATTTTTGATTGAAGTATTTGTTACCTGTCTTCTTGACCACTCTAATTTCCCTTGCTCTTCACAAGTTCCAGCACTCCAAATTCCAAGGCTATGGGTAGGCAGAGCCAATTTAATGTTCATTGGACCAGGAATGATAATCTACACACAGGTATATTGGTGTTCTGGCACTAAATCTGGCATAAGGAAATACTTTACTGCATTTAGGAAGCTTTTCTCTTTTCTTGCTCTTTACAAAATCATTGCCGAACCTCTCCTCTTTCTCTGTGAAATCAGAATTATAGAATGACAAAATACCATAGGCTGGAAGGAACCTCTGAAGGTCCACCAAGAGGTCCTCTGGTTCAGCCATCCAACTACTCACTTAAAACAGTATCAGTCTCAAGGTTAGATAAAGTTGCTCAGGGCCTTTTCCAGTGCTCTCTTGAGAAGCCTGTTCCAGTGCCCAGCCACTCTTGCGGTGATTTTTTTTTTTCTGACATCTCGTTGGAATTTCCCTTCCTGCACCTGGCGACTGTAACTTCTTTCTTTTGCTGTGCATAATGGGAAAGTACAGCTCTGGCCCCTCTGTAATTGAAGACAATATTTGTTCCCCTCTCAGACCTCTTTCCAGGCTAAACAAACCTAGTTTTCTCATCCTTTTCTCACTTATTATATACTCCAGGCCAACCATCTTGGTCTCCTTCCACTAAACCCACTGCAGTTTGTCAATGTCTCTCTTGTACTGGGGAGCCCCAAACTGGACACAGCACTCCAGATGTCTCACTGATGCCAAAACTCTGTGAAATAACTTCATTGTGAGGCTGTGAATGTGTAAATGCAGTCCACACAGCACCTCACCTTACTGCTTTGCTCCTTGTGCCTCTGGAGAATACACTCAACCAACAGTGACACTTCTTTTCTCCAGTCACCATGCAGGTGTTACTTTATTACTTCACCCCTTGCACATTTCTATCCATTTCATAGCCAGAGCCACCAGTTTTCAGAGTTCCCAGTTCCTATTCCTTTGTATGCCTTACTGTGCTTAGTAGCTATTTTTCCCTCTCTGGTATTTCTCCTACTCAGACTTCAGTTTGTCAGTGTGAACAAGCCAGGATAATTTTGACTTCTTTTCAAGTTCTCTTTGCCTCATAGCCCTTCTCTGCAGCTGTTCCAGGTGAATTTCCCTGTTCTTGAACATGAGAATCTATATTTCCAATGAGCTCTCATGAGCTCATGGTATCAAGGCAGTACATCCCAACATCTATGGGAAATACCTGGGATGCACTAATACCATGTTTGGTTTTCCCCAGGTCATATCACATGGCAGCTCAGAGTAGCTCAGAAGACATCTAATACACTCAAATGGGTCTCATACTCTGTTTGTACAAGCTTTTAGCTAATAGCAGTTATTCATATTAATTCTTTAGTGAATGTCTTTGAACATGACACTATCAAATTACGTTCCATTTTTTATTTAGTGTCATCTAGTCCTTTCTGTCTGACTTTCTGATCATCCTCTGGATTGACTATGCCACCTAGTGAATATTATCATCAAATTTTTAGCACATTGCTAGTATTTGTGGCAAACTAATTGATAAAAGAAAAATGAAAATGTTAAATCAAAAATTAACCCATGATCAACTCCACAAGAATCCTGCTTCCAGCTTACTTCTCCCAGTGTTAACACTATTCTTTTCGTAAAATCCACTGTCTACTTTGAAATGCTTCTGTTGCCCCTTCTGGTTCAGTTTAACCCCATAACACCCTATATCAAATTATCCATGGAAGCCCATATACTGTACATGTCCACAGTTTCCTTTATATACCAAATCTGTGTTCTTTCAAGGAATTGCAAAAGATATCAGAAGGAGGTCAGAGTAGTGTGACACACTCTCCCTTTTTATCATACTGACAATTAGCTTTCATGTTATTGATTGTTCTTCTCAAAACTTGTTCTACATCCTTTCATACTCCAGAGATCAGCTGAACATCCTACAGCTGCATGGGTTGATCCTTCTCTCCTGCCTCTTCCTCCTTTTACAAACATAGCAACTATATTAATTTTTCTATAGAAATAGGGCATTTTCTCCAGCTGACTGATGAATTAACCCTACTTGCCCATGAGCCTGTGAAGTCACGTGCAAGTTCTTCTGAATACCTGTGTGGATCCACTTTCGTTGTGAAGGTCACTGAGATTTCTTTCATCTAAGCTGCAGAAAGTCTGTGTTCATTTTTTCATTACCAACTTGCCCCTGTACTCAACATCATCATCTTGTCATGAAGATCTGAGGCACGCAAATGAAGTAGCTCATAGATTACACTGAAATTGCTTTGCATTTCTATATGATCCACTACTAGATGCACAACTAGTGGCCTTGTCCTCATTCTACTGATGAAACCCTTTTTCTGTTTATGTTCTCTGTCATGCTGACCCAGCTTGAATTTTGGCAACACTTTGGTCTCTCAGTTTTAGAAACTAGGGTACCAAAATGCGTAAGAGAGAAAATGTTCTCCTCTACAAGTATTCACAACATCATTATTTTTTTTCTTTTTTTCCCTTGCTTAGCCTTGATCGCTCTTCTGAGAGAAGGAGAGAGCCTGGAGGATCTGATGAAGTTGTCTCCAGAAGAACTGCTGCTGAGGTGGGCAAACTATCACCTGGAGAATGCAGGATGCAACAAAGTCACCAACTTCAGCTCAGACATTAAGGTATGAGAAACACCCACCCACAGTAACAAAACAGCAGCCCCACACTCAAATCCCTGTCCTCCAAACATGGATTGTGTAGTGAAACACGCCAAGCAGCTGAGGCTGCTCTGCCAAACACCTAGGGCTGGATATATAAAATAATTTTGGTGGAGTTTACCTTTCTGCTTAATCATATTCCTCCTGACCTCACAGTCATCACTGCCTGCTCCAGAGCACAAGACACCTGGCAAAGGGATGGCTGCTGGCTCTGGACAGGGCACACAGACTCTATCACTGTATTTTCAGTTCCCTGCCTCTATTGTTTTCCTCCTTCCTAAATGTCCTGAAATGCCTCTTGATCTGGCTTTGGTTTGGAAAAGGCTGGACCTCCCCCAAACATGTAACTAGGTGTAGAGGAAGAGCAGTATAGCACCTGGTTTATGTGCTTCTCTGGCCCAGCCTTTGCATGCACTTATCTGTAAGTTTTAATTCAGCAGGACTATTTAAAGTAACATAGCTAGATGAGGAGACTCTTGCAAGGATGGGTCTCTAGTCCTTGCAGCGTATTTCATGTACTTGGGACTTTGTGGGCTTGTGGGTACAGACTTCAGCAGAGCTTTCTCTGCAGGACATTATTTTCTCCTAGACAGATGTATCTGAACCTCAGTGGTGCACGTTGATGAGTTTTATACACTAAAGCTACAGTGTGAGGCTCAATCAGCATCCCAGGGCTGTAGGGGGTACGTCAGAGAGGGTGTATGAGTTGGCTTCCAGGCAAGTCAGGGGCTAGCCAGCATACTGATCTCACCATCCATGACTTGACTCACCTGCTCCGAAGCACGGAGAAAAGCCCTGCTTCAGAGATGTCTGGTTTAGGCTTCACCGGGTACTGAAGCATGACAAGTCATTTACCGTAACTTATTTGACATACAGAAAAAAATACCAGGGTAAGCAACAGGAGAGTCTGAGAGTCCCATTTGACAATACTGTTTTAATTGTAACAGATTATTGGTTTATTGGGTGAGGTGACTGGAGAAGATCCATGGAAAGGAGAGGGAATGGAGTCATTCCCATCTCTCTGTAGGCTGGCTGAGGGGACTGTAACACAACTGATTAAAACCTGTCTGCAACTGAAAGATAAATTGCGTTTCCTGTATTTATAGTTTGAAAATAAGGAACACATTTATCTCTCGGAGGCAAAGACTTCAGGCTTTACAAACAGTCCCTAATTAAGTGTGTCTCCCCGCCTCACTTCTGTTATAAATAACCACTTTCTAGATGTGGTGTGTAGTAATACAGATGTATAAGATTTAGAGTAATTCAGGTAATCTACTTTATATTTTGAACAGTATTACTTGGCTTAGTTAGTCATGTAGATACTAATATGTAGCTTTATTTTATGTTATTTATATTATTTCTGAAGTGAGAATAGTATGTTCCACACAAGGAAGCATCACTACATTTCACAAAAGATTAGACACAACATGGTAAATCCTTGTCTTTTTCCCACCCTTTTGCCTGAAAATGCTGATAACTGTTATCAGTTTTAACTTTTGTCCTTGAAAACTATGCTTTCTCTTCCCTAACTGTTCCAGTGTTTCTTTGAAATCTGCTTTAAACATCTGCTTTCTCCTTCTGCATTTTCTTTTATTAAATGCTCGGCAGCCTGACTTCTACAGCATTATAAAGGTATGCATTTTCTTACCTCTAATTTAATGTTTAGATTAAATCAATTTTAATATCTCTTTTTTGTTTCTGTCCTTTTTGTAAGTGCAATATAGCATTTTGCCTTGTACAGTGAGTGTTCTGCAGCATATATATTGGCTTAGGGCAGAAGATCTGGCAAACACAGCATAAAGTAAGAAATGCTGAGTGCTTCCAGCTTAATTAATTTAATTATTTAGCCCAATGGTTAATGTAATAAAAATGAAGCACGCAGGCACATTCAGGGGAGCACTGGCATGCAAAACCTGAGCTTTAGATGTAATTTTTCCTCCCTTTAATTTCTCTGTCTGACACAGGACTCAAGAGCTTATTACCATTTGCTGAACCAAGTTGCCCCCAAGGGAGATGAAGAAGGCATTCCAGCTATTACTATTGACATGTCAGGATTAAGGGTAAGATGAGATAAGTTTAGAGTAAGTGCCAATATTTTCTGTCTGCTACTTTCATTGCTGGCCAACACAGAGTTGTGCTGGGGTGCCAGAACAAGCAAATTCTTTTTAGCATTACAACATGATCTTGTATTTCAGAAATCAAAGCTTTCAAAGAATTAAATGGTGTGTTTTGCCTTCCATTAGATACTATTGCTGAAACTTTTACAAACATTGAACTACACTGATAAACTACTAACATGTAACAAGTATACTTTACATTTATTTGGGAATTTCATCAAATCACCACCTTTTATATGGAATATAACTGTAAAAGACAATGCTGGATTGTAGGTAAAGCCCATTTCAAAAACACAGACTTGCTGTTAGTAAAAACGGGAAAGGAAATGGCTATAAATCCAACAAGGACCTGCAAATGGGTCTTGCATGCAGTGCCACGTTGTGGGGCGAGGCTGATGGACCCATTTTCTGATGGCACAGGAGAAGGACGATGTCCAGCGAGCGGAGTGCATGCTGCAGCAGGCAGAGCGGCTGGGCTGCCGGCAGTTTGTCACAGCCACTGATGTTGTCCGTGGGAACCCAAAGTTGAACTTGGCCTTCATCGCCAACCTGTTCAACAAATACCCTGCCCTGCATAAGCCAGAGAACCAGGACATCGACTGGAGTTCAATTGAAGGTAATGAAAATGCAAATAAAGGGTGTTTCTGGCCACCCATGCTACAGTTTCTCCAGCTCTGAGTTGATGATACGTTAACCTGATCGTATGTCCTTCAGACATATATTCACTGCATTGTTAGCACAGGCAGCCTTGAGAACGGGAGGCTGCTCTTTACCTCCATGTAGCTTCTAGTATTCTGGGGGTCTGTTCTGTGGATAGCACATGTTAAAAGACAGAAATGTTTATGGGATGTCTGAACCAGTACAGACTACTGAGCATTCTTCTTAGTTGAAATCAGAGTTGATCTGGCATTCTCTTAATTGAGAATATAAATTAAAAATTGGATCTTGCAAAAGCCTACTGCCTGCTTGCTCTGCGTTGGGGTCAGGACCACGGTTGTATAGGTCATTTGCTGAACTTCAGGTGCATCTTTCTCAGCTTCATAGCCAAACTGTTCATGGCACAGCACAGGCTGTTCTTGAACTCTTGAAGGCATTGCAAGGCCAATCTGCCTAAATACTATAACACGTAGGGCTGAAGAAAGATTACATGCTGCACCGTGCTCTCTTATTTCATGTCAACCATTGTCTTCTGTTTATGGTTCAGTGAGCTGTAAATTCTGAGTTATGGTTTCATCACAAGACACTGATTTTATTGGAGTGTTGCATATTGTAGGTCTGTTGATGGATGTATCTGTTGTTTTAGGTGAGACAAGGGAAGAGAGGACGTTCAGGAACTGGATGAACTCCCTGGGTGTTAACCCACGTGTAAATCACTTATATAGGTAAGAGGAGGTATTATGCTTCCTATAGATGATAAATACAGCCAGAAAATTGTTTACAAAACCATTAAAACACTTGGACCCTATAAGAATATATGCGTTTTTTGGGGGGGGAGCTAAGTTTACCTCTAATAATAGTTTAGTTGGGTTCTTTTCTTCTGTTCTTTGGATGATGATATATCTTTTAAAATTATGTAACTTTTCTGTTGTTTTCAGTGACCTGTCAGATGCCTTAGTTATCTTCCAGCTCTATGAAAAGATCAAAGTGCCAGTAGACTGGAACAGAGTGAACAAACCACCATATCCTAAACTGGGTGGCAACATGAAGAAGGTACAAAAAGCTGGAATAGCTCCAGTGGCGATGCCTTATCCTCAGAGGAAGCCTATATGATTTCAAACAGCTATGGGGGTACTCATGTTACTCTTAGGTCCCAAGTACAGCACATTAAATGATTTTTTTGTCTAGTCAGTGAGTAATTTTTCATCCCGAAAAGGAAATATACAATTGACTCACTAGCTCTGTTGATAAGTGAACCATATTTGTAAAGCAAAAAGACTTGACACCTTTTGTGTCAATATTTAAAAACTCTTACAATTATAACACATCTTCACCATGAGTCATGTGGCATCAGCTTAATTGCAGCTGTCTGGATCACTGCCCTCCACATCAAATGAAGACAGTGATGATAAGCATTCTTGACCAAATGCCTCAAGAACTGCTGCTAAATACACAACTTTCTCCCAGCTATCTGGTTGAGTGATTCCATCTGGTTAGGCCAGAGTGATTAATTGACATAAAATATTGACCAGGACACTAATCCTTTATCTCAGTGCAATGTCCTGATGCTGAAGGTACCTATGAGCCATAGATTCTTATTTTCCATGATAAGCTGTTTTCCAGGCCCTGATGATGAAGTATAGCATTTCCTTCTATGTTTATTGCTCAACACGGTATTTTGTGGATTGAATTAGCCGCTGCTAATTATCAGCTGCCAGCTGTATTATCACAGAACCCCAAAGCTCCTGTTTGCCTAGAAGGATCTGGGCTAAGCGATCTAATTTAAAGTGTATGTCTTGTCTTCTTCTTTTTCTATATTTTGGAATCGTACTAACTGACTCTGTCATTAACAGCTTGAAAACTGCAACTATGCAGTGGAACTGGGAAAGAATCAAGCCAAATTTTCCCTTGTTGGCATCGCTGGGCAAGATCTGAATGAAGGAAACCGTACGCTCACGCTGGCCTTAGTCTGGCAGTTGATGAGAAGGTATGGCAGTCAGACACAAACTTCACAGAGTGCAGTGAGCTCTATAATTGGGTGTAAAGAGGCACAGTGGTTAGGAAATGAATACAGATTAAATTCATCTATAAAGCATGGTATACGTTTATCAGGTAGATAATTAATTAATCTAAAGATGTGGTGATTACTTGCCATCAGCTTGGGATGTCTTTCCAAGATGTATGCTGACATATAAGCAAAACATTCCAGGCTTGTGTTTATGAAGAAGATCAGTCTCAGATGAGCATAACAATCCTCTTCTGGCCTTAAAGTTAGTGCGTATTTTTTTAAGCACTGTGAGAGTGAGTCATTTACACCGAGATCCACTAAAAGGAACATTTTAGGAATTTTTAATATCAAAAGCTTTTGACACTCACAAAACAGTGATTAGGAAATTGGGGATGAATTAGACCCATTAGATTAATTAACATAGATTCACAGAATCATTTAGGTTGGAAAAGACCTATAATTCATATACACTGTGAGTGTGTGGGAAGTAGGAGAATATCAGGTCTGCGAGGACTGTTGAGGTGGTCCAAGTCAAGCTGCGCATGTAGATGATGGTTCTGAGGTTACAGTAAACTTTGAGAAAATGCAGATATTCTGGCTTTGCTCTTCAGGTACACCCTGAATATCCTTGAAGACATTGGTGGTGGAGAGAAAGTCAATGATGAAATCATTGTCAGCTGGGTCAATGAAACATTGACTGCAGCCGGGAAGGATTCAACCATCTCCAGTTTCAAGGTACAGGTTTTTGTTGGAAGTCTCTGCTTAGAAATCTCTTATTCAGTGTCTTTGTGTGTATTTTATGTACCTTGCCTGTATATAGACATATACACTATGTTATGATATAACTAACTGCATAGTTCAGTTATTTTTCATTCCCTTCTAAAGGCATGTTCTGATATAGAGATTTTATTGAAGGAGCTTTATTATGAAAAGGTAACAAAAACATTATATGAACATAAAAGGAAACACCTCAAATGCCAGTTTGACATAGGAAATCCAAGTATAGAGCCAGAAATGATGACTGGAATTAAGCAAGAACTGCTGTGCTGTTGATTATTAAACTATAGCAATTACAAATGACAGTATTAAAGACAAAAACAGCAACGCTTTTATAATCTGTTAATGCTGTCCAGGGGTGGTGCCTTATTTTACAAAGTACCTTATAAACACAGAGACAATCCAGTTCCAGAGAGCTTCCAATTTTGCTAATGTATCTGAGACACTTCCGAAGCTGGGCAACATTCAGTGGGTGTGAAATAGCAGTTTGCACCAGGCAAGGACAGATCCATCAAACTTCATGTAATGAACTCTGGAGTCACACACCCTTTGCACCTCCCATTCGTAGACATGCATCAGTGTCGTTTCCTCCCCATAGGAAGCAAATTCACTAGCCTAGCATCACATCTTTTTATTTAATGATGTCTCATCTACTGGAGGGGGGAAAAAAATCCTTGAAAGGGACCTCAGTCTGCCTTAGATATGAACTCATACTAAGCAGCCCTTTGTGAAGATCTAAATGATATTTAATCAAACTGTCTATTGCTCTTGAGTGCAGACTCTGGCTTTGTGGGAGAGCTGTTATCCTGTTCTTGCATCTAATTGTATTTTTTCACCTATGCAGGATAGTAAAATCAGCACCAGCATGCCAGTCCTGGATCTCATTGATGCCATTCAACCAGGATCAATCAAATATGACCTCTTGAAAACAGAGGACCTGAATGATGAGGAGAAGCTAAATAATGCTAAGTATGTTCACGCCAAGTGACATTTAACACCAGTTACCTGCTCAGGCTTGTCTGGCTCTGCCTTTGAAAACCACTCTGCTATCATTCTTATTTGGCACAACCTCAACTGAGAAATACCTCCAGAGTTAGAAGCATGAAAGCTAGCAGTTAGGCAGTAAAAAAAGACTATCAAAGGAAATGAAGTGTGTAATGCCATAATTCCTGCTTTATAATTCCCTTGAAGGGATCAAAATCACTTGGCTTCACAAGCTCCTATTTTCTCTTATTAAATTTAAAATTCTTTCAAAGATCAGGGAACAATGCCAGCAATAGTGAATCACAGAAACCAGCGATTAGAGGTCATGATACCTCTTTAGTCACATATAGGTGGAACAAGGGCATATTCAAGAGAGAAAGAGGAGGTCAGGATTCATGTCTAAAAAACTGTTTTTATGGATGTGGATATTGATTTTTCTTTTCCCTGAGTGCAAACCATTTCCTAGCAGAAAGCCAGTGCTGGGGACAATGCTCCTTTCCTTTCAGAGTTACACAGATCATCTCCTGATCTGACCATTAGTTTAGCTTCTCCTTTGCTATGTGGCAACTACAAAAGAGAAAAGGATGACTATAAAGCAATCAGAGATGCCATAATTTTACAAAGACTTTTCTCACTGTTCTTTTCGCCTTCCATTTTCTACCATTTGGTTTTTTTCTTTCCTTATAACCCTACCTGTGGTTCTCTCCATTTTCAACTTCATCCCTCTGCTGATGTTTTCCTCTTTCTCCTCTCCCCTTCTTTCCCCACCCTGCATGCTTCTCTGCATTTTGGGGGGAATTTCACAAATGTGTGTGCTCTGCAGCGGGAAGAACGTGAGATTTTCTAGCATTTTTCCAAGAAGAGACATACTCACTGGAGAACACAGCCAGTAGCCGTGCAACAGTGCAGTCTGAACAGGGAGATGGGAAGGTCAGCTTCCAAATTCTGAGTATGACTCAAGCAGAAGAGAAGTCCTTTAATGTTGATTTCCCAACAACATTGATATCCACCAACATCAGCCTCCTGCCTTCCACTGTCATGAATTTATTCATGTGTGAAGACTGGGACTGAGGGTGGGCAAGACCAGAATGGCTGCTAGTAAGGATAATATTTCAGGGGATGGAAGACTAAATTTTCATATCAGACTTTGACCTGCAGCCTCCCATGCTGCAGGTAATCTGTGCTCTAAGCATCAGGGAACATGCTCTACCTTTTATTAGAAATCAGTCCTTTATGAACCTGTCTTATACCTTCCTATAGAAAAGTTTAATTTTGATGAATCACTGAAAGTTCTCAACCCACTTTGGTATTGATCATGTAAAAAACTTATCAGAAGGAAAAGTAATGCTACTGCACTAATTTCACTGATTTATTTATTTCCTTTTTTTTTTTAACCCCTTCAATGCAGGTATGCCATCTCTATGGCAAGAAAAATTGGAGCAAGAGTCTACGCCCTTCCAGAAGACCTCGTTGAAGTAAAACCCAAAATGGTCATGACAGTGTTTGCTTGCCTTATGGGAAAAGGCATGAAGAAAGTTTAAAGCACAAAAGACTTTTACTGATGCCTGGTATTCACCCTTTTGATTCCCTCAAACTGGACGCTCTTTTCCGTATCAAGGAATTATGCAGGGTGCTCATGCTTCTAAGGCTAGAATGTTATACATGGTTCTAAATCATACAAAAGTTGTGTATCCATGTGTATCCAGGAAATGTTTTGTTTTGAACAGTAATGTATGCTTAATTTCTTTGCTTTATTTTCCACTTTGCTAGATATACCCATTTCATATTCCTGAATAACAAGGCCTATACATATCCTTTTATTAATGGATACCAAGGTTACTTGTCAGAGGTCACCAAGAGATCTTTCTCTTGGGAGGTACACACAGCTTTTAGGATTATGAAATGTTATATACTGCTTCTGCCTAAAAATATCCTCATGCTTCTGGTAGCATTTCTACCATACTTTCCTTCAGTTTGGACCTGGGATAACAAAAGGGGGTTCCCCAAGCCAATGCAAGTATTAGTGACTATATTTTTGGAACAGTAGGATTCTCTTAGAAAATTCTTGTGGAATGAGAGAAGTGTTTGGAGTCTGCTATGTGTTGCTGGTATATGAACTGAGCAGTACCTTTCCCTGCAAGTTATGCCTCTGGCATCAGTGGCATTAGTCACAGAGTACATTACTCACTGGAAAAAACATATTGTAACCTACCCCTCCAAGAACAACCAAACTCTGGAACCTTTGCAAGAAATGGTCTCTAATGGATAATTCATTTTTATGTCATAATTCACATAGAGCATAAGCAGACTGCAAAGCATGTTAGAAATGAAAACCATGTTAAAGCAACTAAAGGGATAGGTACTCAGTTAGTAGCAATAATATAAGAAGTGAACCAAAGGAATGCAGAATGACATATTTATGAAGTGAATAAAAATTAAACTCTGTTAACTTTAAAGACTTGCACTCAACGGGCTGTGGCCCTGATTCAGGAGAGCATTTAAATATGTGCTTGCATATGAAACACATATTAGAATGCTTCCCTGAACCCAAGCTGGATCCTTAATGGAGCTAAATCAGCATAGCGTTGTTGCTATTTGTCAGTTTGCCTCAATCAAGGACCTAGCCCTGTCTGCAGATAGTCAGTGGGATATATTTGCACTGAATCTCTTCCTTGGCATGAGTTCTGGCCTTTACATGGATTTTACTGTGGTGAAATGCAAAAGGAGGGAATTTTGCCTTAATGCAATCCCGTTGACACAGTCTCGGTTTCCTCCCTTTCCCCTCCCTCCAGCCCCTTCTGAACTGCCTTAATAAAGAACCAATATTCAGTGACGTGAGATGTCTCTCCAAATAAAATGTTCTATAAAGCCAAATGCATAATCTTTGCTTTTACTAATGCATAATCTTTGCTTTTACTAATGCATGTGCAACTGGGGAAGTGTGTAACACAGCTGAAAAGGGATAGATTTAACAAAAACAACCATGGGCTCACTAAGGATGCACACAGTGTTACTGAAACTGCAGGTTGCAGAAAGCAGGAAGAATTATTTCCTTGATAATTCCTGTACATTCCACCCTGAGACACTGCCAAAGATCACAGAATCATGGAATAGAATCACAGACTGGTTTGGGTTGGAAGGGACCTTAAAGATCATCTAGTTCCATGTCCCCTGCCATGGGCAGGGACACCTCCCTCCAGCCCAGGCTGCCCAAGGCCCCATCCAACCTGGCCTTGAACACCTCCAGGGATGGGGCAGCCACAGCTTCCCTGGGCAACCTGTGCCAGTGCCTCATCACTCTCATTGTGAAGAAATTCCTCCTTATATCTAGTCTAAATCTGCCCCTCTCCGATTTATAGCCATTGCCCCTAGTCCCATCACTACAAGCCTTTGTAAATACAAAGTCCCTCTCCGGCTTTCCTGTAGGCCCCCTTTATGTACTGAGAGGTTGCTATAAGGTCTTCTCAGAGCCTTCTCTTCACCAAGCTGAACAACCACCACTCTCTCAGCCTGTCCTCATAGCAGAGATGCTCCAGCCCTCGGATCATCTTTGTAGCTCTCCTTTGGACCCGTTCCAGCAGCTCCATATCCTTCCTATGCTGAGGATTCCAGAACTGGACACAATATTCCAAGTGGAGTCTCACAAGAGCGGAGTAGAGGGGGAGAATCACCTCCCTCGACCTGCTGGCCACGCTCCTTTTGATGCAGCCTGGGACATGGTTGGCCTTCTGGGCTGCAAGTGTGCATTGCCGGCTCACGTCGAGCTTCTCATCAAAGAGCACCCCCAACTCCTTCTCCACAGGGCTGTTCTCAATCACATCATCCCCATCCTATATTGAAATGGGGGATTGCTCCGACTCAGGTGCAGGACTTGGCCTTGTTGAGCCTTATGAGGTTAACACAGGCCCACTTCTCCAGCTTGTAGATGGGACACTGTGCTGGCTGCAACTGTAGCTTAACCAGGTATGATTTTCCCCATTCAGCGCAATACCCATCATCGTCTTCTTTTGCTCATATACCCATAAGCTTTGCTTTTTAATATACTCTGCAATGCAAATGTACCGCTTGGTTTCTATACCCAGAAAGTACACAGAAAAAGGTCAGATTCTGTTCCTGATGAGATCTGAGTGCCCTGTTCCTCTCATGAACCTATATATTTAATTCAGGGTAGGAAAGGAACAGCATTCCGAGACCATCTTTTTTGGTCACAATATTTCCCAGTGCTGGCAGAGGTGGAGAGCATCTCAAATGTTGTATGAAGGAGAGGTCACCCTGATTTATTGCCCTTCAAAGAGGATTTACCGGAGCATGGCCCATACACAGCTCCTCCTCTTTCCATGTATAGGACTCACTGTTGCTGTACAAGAGGGATGACACAAAATATGTTGCTCTTCCCTTGTGTTACTTGACTTTGGAGTCCAACAGAGGTAAACCAGAGAGACAAAACCGCAGGCAGAAATGATGACCAGCAGCACTTCCCTCAGGTGGGACTGGCCATCTATTTTGTGTATGTTGCCTGCATGCTTATACTTTCATGAACTGCAGGGACCGTTTTTAGCTGCATAGACAGCATAGATCTGAAAGGGACTGGTGATCCTACCTGAGTCCAGCCCTGCTCCCAGTTCCCTGTCTTGAGGATATGCCCTCACTCCAGACCCAGAGGCAGATGTGAGGGATAAAGCAGACAAGTAGCAACAGCACCAAGGTGCAAGGGGTACCACTTCCTTTGGTCTCAAATAAATGCTGGTACTTGCTATCCCCAGAGAGAAGTAGGGATTTTCAGACAGAGCATTTTCTATTCACCAGCTCTTAGCAACTCAGTTTTTTCAGAGGGGTAGGGTTTTGAGAGGAGCCTGATGAGGGAGGCAGCAACTGGAAGCTTTCACACATTATGCATGTCCCATAGGCAAGACATAGGACTTTAGGGTCCCTGGAGATTGAAATCTGCCTCTAGCTCAAGCTCTGGAGAGGGGCCAGGTGATGTACGATGTTATTCTTTCGAGTATGTTTTTTGAAGGGGATTACTTTCCCTCCTCCTCAGCAACCCAGAACCAGAGCCAGGCACTCGACCATACAGCCCCATTCCTTGCTAGACCCCTTTTTGGATTTGGGGTTCTACCTCTGAGCCTCAACATGCAACTCTGCACCAGCGGTGAGCCCTGGCACCAGTGCAGCAGGGAGAGCTAACCACGAGATGGCAGTCGCTGTATCTGGAGTTTTAGAAACCAGCATGCGTGATCTGGGAAAATGCTCTCCTCTAGGAAATGGAGAAAAAAAATGGGACATTTTACCCCAGGCAAAATGCTAGCACCTACCAGTGTGCAAAAGGCAATAAGTGCTGTTGGCAGGGATACTATCGTAAATGCCTTAACAGATCTTCATCCCTGTTGTTGTAACCTCCCATGAAAAATAAAGCTGTCATGGATCCAAAGGTGTGCGAATAGCCCCATTGTGGTCCAGGAGCATAAATATTTTCCAGTTTTCAATATATCTCTGTTTAACTGGATATTCTTGGACTTTTGATGGAATTGGGATTTTTCTTACACGAGCTGGTAATAGTAGCCTGTAATAAAGATTCCAGCAGCTGCTGGAGGATTAAACCCATGACAAACATTTAAAAAAAAAAAAAAAAGAGAAAGAGAGAGAGAAAACATCCACACCCAGGATCTGGAATTTTTTGCTGTTGCTTTTCTCCAACTTTTCCCATCACTCTTACAGAAAGCAGCTGCCTTTGGGACTCACTCCCAAATCAAGCTGACTTTGTAAGCACTTCCATTATTGATTTTCATTGCATAATTAATCATAATTTTCAAGGCTTCAAAAAGGCTTAGACATTCATTTGAATAAAAATAAAGCATCAGCAGTTAAACTAACTAGGAGAAAAAAACCATGAGGGCAATCAATTCACATGTTTCAGGGTACAGCGCAATCACCAGATGGACTCAGAAGGAAATATCCCCCTGTAGTGCAGTACAGCATAATTAGGTGTATGATAAAGATTTTATGCCTTCTTGTAAATCATCTGTCCTGGCTAGAAATCATCTGTCCTGGCCTTACAAAGGGGATAGCAAGCAGCGTGGCTGGCTGCTGTCCTCTTGTACAGATAGAGTCAGGTTTTCATTTCCTCCAGAGATGGAACGGAACCAAAACCCCAACCTGACATCTCCCCTCCTTCCAAATGTAGGTTACTTCTGCTGTGAGCCTTGTCATAAACATCAGGTCTTGGTGTCCATTGCTGTCTAACCATGCAACAGCTTTTTTCTGGCTCCTGCTTGGGAAACAGGATCCTGGCTCTGGCAAATGGCTGCAAAAAAAACCACGCAAGAAGCACTGGTCCAGCAGCAAGTACTCAGCTGTCACTGCTTTCAGTCTGATGGAGAAAAGGATCCTGGTGCTCCTAATCTTGCAAATACATGAGTTGAGTATCTACTGAGACTCTCCAGTTCCCCAATCTACTGAGACTCTCCAGTTCCCCATTTTCTGCTGCTTCTGGCAGCCTCCTCAACCATCTGTAGAATGGACTTGTCCACAGTTTGAGAGTGTTTCCCCCAAGCCGCTCAGCCACGTTAAGTCCAGCACTTTTCAGGCAAGTGGATGAGGGGAGCAGCAGAAAGTAGCTTCACTGAATGCCTGTGCCTCATTGCCTGCTGTGTGGTGAGCAACATCTGAGTCAAAATTCATACACAAACCTCAGAAGCTCTTCATTAAGCAAGTCAGTAAATAGGGGAGCTCTGTGTGCTGGTAATGTTCTCATCTTGTTCATATTTTTTACACATATCAGTGCTCAGTGGCAGTTCTCTTCCACCACCAGGAAAACTGTATTGCTCCTCTGATGGTTTGTTTGCTGCTCAGGAGTTAACACACAGATCTGAAGTAAAATTACTATTTTCAAAGCATTATTTTTCATCATATATTTTTTACTTCTTAAACCCTGATCACTTCTTAAACGCAACAGTGTCTTACAGAAAACCTAATTTGCTCCCAGGTTGCAAGCTACTATTGCTATTATAGGCCCCTTATAAATTGTACTAAGGTGAAAAGGGCCAGAATTCCCACAGGCAATGTGTTCACAGGTGACGATACGTCTGAAATTTGAGAAAAAGGCGGAAAGCTACATAACCAATTGTGCATATAAGCACTGAACTCCCTCAGAACAGGCGCTCATTTTGTGCACGTTTTAAGGATCTAAAGGAATTCAGCAATGATTGTCTGTAAACACTATGGAAAGAAATGGAAAGTATGGAAAGAAACCCCACATATTGCCCAGGAAATCTTCTAGCATGTGACTGACATGCACAGTGCTGCTTTGATTCATGCAGGTAGAAAAGCAACAAACCATTGCTGGGCACCTCTGACAGCCTGTGAAGTCCTGATTCTTCACTGTAGTTAAGCAAACTGAAAACCTCAGAGCACATATTGGTTTGCCAGTGAGGTGGGGCGGTGTCTTTTGACCAGCTCCTCAGTAGAATGTCCTTCCCTTGATTTTGCATGTCTGAGAGGCAGTGGATAAGCCTTAGGTGCATCAGCCTCTCCATTCCTTCTCCTCAAGAGCTATGACAGTAGCTTGGGTGCTACTGAAACAGACCTGTGGATAAACAATGTGCTGCTGAAAGGCTCAATAAGCCACATCATTGAAAAGTAAAGGAAAAAAAGAGATGTCTGAGGAGTGATGAAGGCACTCACCACCTCCACTGCTTGCTGCGCTGTCAAATTACATTTCATGTTAGGAAAACGTGGCCACAGTGCTCCATAATTCTTCTGTCACAATCCTTCTCAGACCAACATGTGGAGATGCTGCCCACTTGGTGATCAGACCTTGCAGGATGGCCAAATGCTTCTAGAAACTTCCCAAATTTGTTGCTGGAGCCAAATTCTAGGAATATAGGTTCTGCTGATTGTAGAGGTCGTGAACTCTGCTAACGGGACCTGTACTGTCAGAAACCTCCTTGGCTTGCTGAGCTTTACAACATGTGGGAACAAGCTACAAACAAAGGTTTAGCCTCTGCTGGCCTGGTGGCATCAATTCAGGAGCACCCAGAGGCTTTCAACTTAGTAGAGAAACACATTCTTATAATGTCATTTCACTCCACATTTCTCACAATGTCGTTTCACTCCACATTTCTCACACAAGCTCTGGGCAAGGGGATACCCAGCACCACAACAGAAATCCCTCACTAGCCTACAGTGATCTCCTAAAGGTTTGGAAATGACACCTCAAACAGGAATGATGGGGCTTTCAGACCATGGTCCTTGAATGCAGACTGCAGAAGCTTTCAGCACAGATGCCCTCAGCTGCTATAGTAGTTGCATCACTGCTTTGCTGGGTTCTGCAACTGCAACACTGCGAGTACACTGTAGGGAAAGCTCACTTCTGCCCTTCCCCATGCCTGGATGGGTAGAAGAAAAGTCAAGTGCCTATTTGGATGCATTTGTACAAGAGCTGTGCCTCTGGGAGAGTGATAAATCTCTCTGCAGCGTGGATCTGCTTGCCTGATGGTCAGTATGGGCTGAGAGTGAAAGGTGTCTCTGTGAAGCTGGAAGCACACCATCCAGGAGGTCTGAACAAGAGGGGGCAGGAGGAACTTCAGGGAGCTTCCCTCTACCAGCATTCACAAACAGGTCCCAGAATCCTCCATAAGCTCAAAGGAAGGGTCCAACTTTATAACCTCTGCTAGATGCCAGGCAAGCAACGTGAGCAAGTGCAAGCAGTGGAGAGAAGAGCAGCAAGTACTGTTGATGCACTCAGAGACAGGCAGCATCAGCTCCCCAAGACTAATTGCATTCTTCATATGTACATACATACCTGTGCACATAGATAGGGGACGAGCGTGCATCCATTTGCTTGAACCTTAGCCAACTTGTGCTCTCTCTATGTGGTACTTGCAGCACCTTTCTCAGAAGCTCTGTGTGGAGTAGTCCTGTGGCTCCCCTTGATAACCTTTGTTTAAGAAAGACAAATTTGCTTTGCAAGTGTTCCTCGTTAAGATACCAGTGAACAAATCAATATCTAGGGACACTAAGAAAACATGAGGCACTTGGACAACATGTTGTTTGGGTGGAAGTTGATAACAGACCTTCAGGAAAAAGAGCTCATGAGGAAAGTGCTTAGCCAGTACAGACACCTCCTTGCATCCCCAAAACAGCACATGCACTACAGCATCTTTCCCTCTGCTGACACCGGAAAGCTAAACAGCAAGGGCAGCAGAACAGAAAAGTGAATAAAGTAGCTTGGCATAACTGAGTACTCAAAACCACAAACTGAGCAGGTATTTTCAGCTTCTGCTCATACCGATCATCCACAATTGAAATCTACTACCTGTACTGCACCCATCTGGAGATGAGAGGTCTGCTTCCTCTCAGGTTAACCCATCATTTTCTAGCACAGGCAACTTCTGATTTTTATATTTGGGAATGACATGAGAAATGGCACAACCACAGAAATTTAAATATAATACCGATTTTCCCCTCCTTGTGGTTTCATGGGCCACAAAATTGTTTCCAGAATGAAATGACAGAGGTTGGTGACATTGGCCACATATGTAAATGATTACAGTGTCCTATGGAGATTAATTGGTTCATGAATAAAGATGAGGAGCTGAGGTGTGCAGGAAAAAAATCATTTATCAATTATATGCCTTGGAAAACTAAAAGATGATGCAGCCTTAACAGCTGAATGGGTTTGAAAGGGAGACTTGTAAATTGAGTTCTAATTCTGTTCTACTGCATTCGTAATAAAGAGCTGTTAAACTAATTGCATCCTTGTGCAGTTCATGAGCAATGGCACTCAGCTGCATTGCACAGCAAGCAACAGAGATCAGAGTTTAGTTAGATTTCAGTTGTCCTTTGTCCCATGCAGGAAGGATGCTAACTGTTTCCTTCAGCCTCACCAGTAGTGATAGTGCGCAAAAAAAGGGCAAGAGCTTGTATATACTTTTCACAGAATCATAGAATGGTTTGGGTTGGAAGGGACCTTAAACGTTGTCTAGTTCCAATCCTCCCTGCCATGGGCAGGGACACCTCCCACCAGACCAGGCTGCCCAAGGCCCCGTCCAGCCTGGCCTTGAACACCTCCAGGGATGGGGCAGCCACAGCTTCCCTGGGCAGCCTGTCCCAGTGCCTCACCACCCTCATTGTGAAGAAATTCCTCCTTATATCTAGTCTAAATCTGCCCCTCTCCAATTTATAGTCATTGCCCCTAGTCCGATCACCACATGCCTTTGTAAAATGTCCCTCTCCGGCTTTCTTGTACACCCTCTTCAGATTAATTTTGCATTTGAACCTTAATTTAAAGAACGAAGAAGGACAGCACAGATTCACTTGGCTTTTGTGTTCTGCTTCAGTTATGTCGACCCATTGGTGCGATTAGCCATCCCCAAATGGACTCACTGCTGATTAACTGGAAACAAGAAGATTCTGGAGGATAAAAACAGTAGCAGAATATGCTAATCCCAAAGAGGGAAAGAGATCTGAGGGATGTGGATGCTGATAGCAGTCAAGCTCTCCTGCTCCTTCTCCTTCTGTGTGCTTGTAAATAGCTTTATTGTTACCAACAGACATACCTGCCTAGCGTGGGCTCTGGCACATGCTGAAGTACAGACTCAGATCTAAGAACCTCAATGCAGGGTTAGACTTCCTATTTGCAATCTTGCTGCTGGACACTGTGCAAGCCCTGGGATCAAAGAAGACAGCCACACTTAGGTCCTGGCTGAGCTTAAGAGAAAATCTTCTGACACTTGGTTGCTGAAAGCTTTGGGTGCCAGTAATGGGAGTCACTGGAGATTATTCAGTGGCACCGCTGCAACTACTCAAGCCCACCTGACATGATGACCACTTTCTAGAGTCTGGCTCTCTTTCATCAGCAAGAGCAGTTGCAGAGACCAGCGGGATGGCTGGGCACAACTGAGTATCTCAGAGCATACTGGTGCAGAGGGTGTTTGAACAATGATACCCTGATTTATCTGGGATATGAGTACCTGGTGTCTTCTGCTGCCACCTTTCAGGGCACTGACATCTTAAACCACTACACAAAGATATGCCAGAGCCTGGTCGGAGTGAGGTACGACACCTATGCAACAACAAGAGTATATGGGTGTTACGACATGTCAATGCAGAGAGGGAAAGGAGAAACAGCAGGTTCAGCCAAAAGAGAGGAATCACCTCTTTAGAATTGCCCTGAAAGTGTGACTATACTTTAAAAAGCAATATAGTAATGGCACCAAGAGGCTTTATATATTGCCAGTCCTAATTCTTACATGTTTAGTCTTCAACAAAGAAATCAAGAGAGCACTTTGTTAATGATCTGCTTTAAAAACTAGGACCTGAACATTGACTTTAAATAAAAGTCTGTGCATGTCCCAGAGCTACTTTAAAAACTAAGAGAAACTAACAAAGATCAAACTGTTCCCCCACTACTGCAAGGCTTCTGGTCCCACCTGCTTCATTAACATTTGCCGCCACCAGTTCATCGTAGCCCATGGTCTACTCAAGGTAGAAATAATAATTAATCCAGGTGCAGCGAAAACTTTGAACTCAGCCAGAATTTTTGACCAAGCAGCTCTTCATCAGGAACTGTTGATTCATCAGAAACAAAAAGAGTTGCTAGAAAAGATTAGTTTTGAAGAATTTCCAAATTAGACAAAATACATTTGTTCAAGAAACTCTGAAACTGCTGAAATCTCACCTTACAGAAATACCTAAATTCTATCTTGCTTCCTCCATGTCTTAAAGAAAATGCATAGAAATGTGAGTTGATTGTCAATAAAATTAAGCCAAAGCTTTTAAATTGAGTAAAAATTAAACAACAGTTGAAATTATCAAAATTAAATGTTTTGATAAACTCAATTGCTTTTATAGTTGCTTTTATAGTTGCTTTTCATAGTGTTTTTAAGACTGCATTTTTCTTCCCAGCTTGACTGAGAAATAATTCCAGGTTCTCAGAAATTCTTGAAGGTTAATAAACAATTTACTGCTGTGGGTAGAGCAATTGTGTCTTAGTTTATGATTTTTGTTGCCCAGAACACCACAAATTGCTTCTGACCATAACAAGCACCTGAAGTGTCTAAGCTGAGGGAGGGAGATAAACAGAATCCATGGGATTCACTGGAACAAATGCAGCCTCCTACCTCCAAGTGAGTTACCGCTGCTCTGGTGGCCATGACTAGGACCAGGTGTTTCATTACCTTCCGAGATGTCTACAGGAGGTCACAGATGAACTGTATATTGGTCTTCATTGTGGAGGGCTAACAACAGAGGAGCTGATTGCCTCTTCCTAAGCAGATGAGATGAGCAGACACAGTGAATGTCAACGTAAGTCAAAAGACAAGTTATAACCCCTAGCAGCTAGATGGAAGCAGGGAAGTTTGAGTCTGTTGTCTAAATACATTCCCATCCCTTTCTATTATTTCAGTGGGACTTTTTGCTGGTGTTCTGCCTGGGCACAGCCAGAGTGCTCCTCAGTAGCTCACAGGCTTTGGTGGTAATTGGTGTATAGCTGGTTGGTCATTAGAGCAAAGGGCAGCAAAACAGTATAAACAGATCGTATCAGGAAAGGAAATCTGACCTGCTCAGAGTCTGAACTGTCACAGAAATTGTCTTTGTGTGTGATGAGGGCCACAGCACAGCAGCTTTCAAACACCATGTAAACCATCTCTTTGCAACAAGCTGGAGAATCCACAGGAAAAGCAAACAACAGAAAAATCTCTGACACCCACCATTTGTCCAAAACTTTCTCCTCAGATAGATGACAGAAAGTGTGCCCTTTCCCCACTTAATTTGCGCTTTAAGACATAGAAAATATGATCCCTTTCTTTCCTTTGTTATCAGCAACTGCACTCCATTGGCTTTTCAATCTCCTCTGTTACATCTAACTCAGTTGATCCAATTTTTCTTTAAATTCATCTGTCCATCAAACATTTCCAGATGAAAGTGTGCCTGGGTAACCAAGTTTCATCTCCTGTATTTTTCCCTCTGCTGGCAGCTTCCTCTTACCTACATGAGGGAAGAGCATCTGAACCACTGGTTTAAAAATCTACTCTGGTGGCAGAGCACTGCATGCTGCCCTTGTTAGGAACTGCCGCTGCACCTTAACGGAACTTCTTATTTATTTGAACAACATCTAGAAAAGATAAAATAGAAACTACAAAGTCTAGGTAAGGTGTCACTGCTTTGGTTTCCCCTCAGCCCTTTTTCCTTTCCCTTTGGTGTCCGGTTAGCGGTGAACTTCATTATCGATATCTTCAGTGTTGGTGTGTTTTCACTGAGACATTAACCCTAGGGTACGCTCTGAGGAGCGTGATTCACCTCTGCTGCCTTCCGCCATCCAAAGCTCAGCTGTTTGGCTTCTTACACTAGGTCTGCCCTCCTAAATGAAAGAGAGAGAGGACTGAATTTGAGCTTCCAGCTCCCTAATGCCTGCCTAACTAGAGCACTGGCTCTGATCCAGACCACTCCAAAGCTGTTTTAGTGGTGATTAGTAGATGCAACATAGTCCATATTACCTAACCTTAGCTTCAGGACTTGCTCCCAGGCATTTTTCACCCAGTTGTATAGACATAACCCTAAGCTACACCTACAAAGTCAAATAATCTAGTTCCTTTATTCACTCTGGCTCCCTGGTGTCCACATTGCAAGTATGTTGACTCACTCCTTGTTCCTCTTCTGGAATGAATTCTCTCTGGAACAAAACCATGTTGTGTTTCAGGGGTTTACTCCCCTGGAAAACCTTTTATATCAGACAGCATGGATGAAACTGCCCCATTTTCATTTTGAACCTATACAAGATGTTCAGCCAAAGGCTAACATGAGGGTGGGTCGGATGCTGGAGATGTAAATGAGCAGTTCTTCTCTGCATGCCATGGGCTGCTATAGGAACATTCTCTAATCAGTGCCATGCTTTGAACTGTTATTTTGGTGTGTGGAAGAAGAGAACTTGGACAATGTAATAAGTCTGTTGGGACCTAGCAAAGTTTACTGTTCAAGCACAGAACGTTTATGGAGATCATCTATTCTAGACATGTCAAATAACTTCATTTAGCTTTTCTGGACAACCATGTCTAGAAATACAGGAGGCCAATCTTGGAGCATGCAAAATTTAATAATAATAACACAGAGTCACTGGTACTTTTTCTCAAAAGGCTAACATATGGACATATGGAAAATACAGGGATGTCAGAATGTTACAGAAAAGAGGACACGAAACAACACAAGCAATTTGAAATCCTTAGATTGGTCAGGTGTTATCCAAAGAGGTAGAGGTCAAATGGAGACCTAGTTGATGTGCTCCCTCCTGAACTAGATGAACAGCTCTCAGCAGCAAGAAAGCATCATGTGCAACTTGTTCCTTGTTTTCTCCACTGTCCCTTCATGGATGAGTGACATCGATATGAGGAGGATCTCTCCAGGGAGCTCTGTCATATTGACTTAGCCACCAGGAGCTTAGGGTTGAAAGAGTATTAAATTTTAACCACTCTTTAAATAATATTTTAAAAATCAATATTGTGGGTGCTGAACCCTTGGCTTTCCAGTTACATCTGATTTCATTGTGGATGCCATGAAAATGAAGTTTTACCTTCTCTTTTTTACCCTGTTTATCTGGATTCAACAGAAGCATGTCTTTGCTCTCCCAAGGTAAATTCCTAATAGTGCTACTGGGCTTTTATTGTGTGATGAACAGTATAGGGTAAGTATTGAGGCCAAACAACTCCAAGTTGCTTAAGAAAACATTTGGCAAAGGCTGACATTTATTTATTGCTCTTATAATTGGATATGTGGCTCAATTTAATGTATAGATGGTGGAGGAAATAAAATTATTCTAAGTCTTCTTTGCACCCATAAATCCTATGTTTTTAATCATGTTAAAACTATTCTTTTCCGTCTAAGTGCAAATCAATTCTGTTCATTCAGTGCTTTTGAATGCCAATAAAGGGCATTCTGAAACTTAATGGGAAAAAATAATTCGCTTCATTTGCCTTAAAACAAGACCTTAAACGAATTACTTCTTGAGGTAGAAAGAGAAACCATTTCAGAAAGTGCTAACAATCTGTTTTCTTTCTAAAGCAGCTTTTACGATTGTTTTTGCAGTCATAAATCATTTTTGAATAACCATTTGGTATTTGTACAACGTTTCAGAAGCAGATTTATTGTTAACCTATCGATAAACTTCAGAAATGCCCTGAAACCAAGTTCTTTCTTAAAACATGAGAACATATGTCAGAGATGAAGACAGGCATGTACAGCTGGTTTAAAAACCCAAAATGTTTTAACAGGTAGAACTAAAAGGATAAGTCACTCTTGGTGATATTAAGCAAGCTGAACAACCTACAGAAATCATGATTAAACACAGCCTGCTCCTAGGTCTGAAACATCTACACAAATAATAGTGAATTACGCCTCACAGCCCCTCTGTGACTCCCCACCACGAAGTGGCAGACCCGTGATAGCTGAGCACCTTTTGAGTTCACGGCTTAAAAACAGGATCATTCATCTCCGTTTGTGTTGCAATTGTATTTTGTTGTGGATTGTTACAGAGGTGCGAGGGTTAAAGCAAGGGGACAGATAAACAAGTTTTTAGGTGAAGCTCTGTGCTACCTGAAGGTTCATTTATTTCATGTTTGAATGAAAAACTGAATATCTGACCTTTACAGAACAATATGACATTTCCCACTGCAAAGCATGTGTCTAACTCTCTCAGCCTCAGTCATGAAAATGGCTAAAATAATGTCTCAAAGGTGATATATTGTATCTGACTTTTTACTTTTATTTGAGTACTTGGAGGATTTAACAATCATATATTAAATCTTCCCTTTGCAAGGTTATAGTATTTCATCTGTTAATACTCCCGGTGGTAAACATAACTACAAATGGAAGGGAAGAACTTGGACCAGCTTGCTTAACAAGATTTATAGATTCACTGCTACCTATCACCTGTCCAGTACACCATACTCATTTGAAATATTTATGCAACAAAAGGTGGGATACAAGTACACACCAACCTCCTCACTACAATACTCTTAGGCTGTGGGAATCATAGGGTGAAACCAGATGCAGTGGCACTTTTCTGGTCTCTCCTGAGAAAATACTAGAGATATGAGAAGACAAACTCACTTTTAAAGTAGCCCAAACTAGAAGCTGTTGAGTGCACTTGCCTAAAGAAATAGGCAAACTGCCAACCTTGCCTGTCCCTGATGGGTTTTTGATGCTCTGTCAAATAATGGTAGAGGCGAAAATAGCCCAAAAGTAGACCTGGTTGCCAGATGCTGCCAGGTCTCTGCTTGAAATCCATCACCACAAGCTGTGACAATCATTATGCAGCTTGAAAACAGCAGCCTTGGGAGCCCTGCCTGTTTTCTTTTCAGGACAGTCTTTGCAGACAGGGCTGGCAGGACTTCCACCGTCCTTGGTTTATGCACTGCCACCAACTGCACAAGATTAGAGGGCTGAGAACTACCTCAGCCCAGAAAACAAATAGGGACCTGTCATTCCCCTGAGTCTCCTCCTTCTACACACACAAATTATTTTAATTATCTATTCAATGCCATTTTGAGCTACCTGGCTTGCAGGGCACTGAAGATCAGGGCTGGACTGCAATGCAAAGCGGTATTTTTCTCATTCCAGAAAGTAAATTTCATTTCTGCATCCTGTAGTGGGGTCAGGCATGGAGTAGTTGGGAAGCATCATATCTTGTACAGCGTATCCAGACCATGGATTTCATGTAGAAGGGGAACATAAGTTACTGGGCAAAGAGGGGGAGGATGGTGGTATAGACCATGGTGGTATAGACCAGAAACTATACCTGGCAGAGGGACAGAAATGAGGAGATCAGGAAAACTAGACTGTTGCTGTTGGGATGGACACAACATGCAAAAGTTATGAGGAAAGACTCCCTTTATTGTTATTACAAGCTCTTTTATATCTTTTTAAGACTATGTGTCTATATATAGTTGGTGCAACCAAGGAGCAACAGTTCATGATTAGATGATTTTTCCTCTCTTGTAACTTCAATAAGCTTTCTCTACTTGCAGTCTGGCAGCTCCTTTATCTTGTTTACTCAGCTCTTCTCGGGACGTTCCAGCCTCTTCATGGATACACGGGTATCTGCTCAAGGTCAATGTCAAACTTGCATTCCGCTCCCTCGGGCCAGCCAACGTCTCCCACACTAGACTGGAGTAGGAATAATGATGGTAGCAGCCCATGAACATCTACAAAACATCATGTTTGGCTTTTTGTAGGATGCTGGGGTGGTTCATGTCTCTGCTGAACAGTGACTGAGAAACCCACGTGAGAACAGGAGAGCCTGGTCCAAGCTAGTTTTCCACTGGTGCTGCTGCATGCTGGATTACCTGAGGCTGGAAGTTGTTGTGCTGGTGCCAGCTCCCAGGAGCAGCCTCAGAGTTCACCAGCAGATACTGAACCAAATCGCTGCAACGCCTCTTTCATGGATTCTTCTGATTGGCAGAAGAAGAGGATGGAACACAGCTCAGCATCTTCACTATTCTTTGAGTTCATGGCAACCAAGCCAGGGAAGATGAGAAATGCCAAGCCTGCTTCTCTACTTTTGCATGACCTAAATTTGTTCCAAGTACTTATTTTTATCTAAATACCTTTGTTTTTCAGAGATCAAGTTTTGTGGGCTCTCCCACAAACAGATGAACAGGTTGAAGGCCTTCAGGATTTACTGAACACCACTGAGGTAAACAGTTACCACTGTCTCTCTGATCTCTAGGCCAAATTCTTCCCTCAAGTGTCCTAAGAGAAAGTTTTAGCTTACTTCCATTCACCATTCATTTGTCCTAATACAACAACTCAGCAAATGCTTGGTTTTAATTTGTTTGACCCTTCTGATTATATGAGGAGACCTCTGCTTCACAATGTCATAGAAGGGAGCTCTATCAGAGCTCAGATATTTCCAATTGATTTTCTATACTGAGGCGCTGAAAAACTGGCAAAGCACCAACACACAGTAAGTAGAAACACTTTTGCTAGAGAACCACAGCACTGTAGACCAATGCAGTCTTGACTTATGTGACTTGCACAGCATTGAAAATGAGGACTGTATCTTTGTGGTATTTTTATTAAATCAGCATTTAGAAGATAAAAATCTCCTAAGCAATACTTTTTTTTTTAAAAAAAGTTACTTTTATCTAGCATTAAAGCAGAGAGTATTTAAGTGTAATGAAGCATCTCTTCCTTTTCAAAGGCATTTTTCAAGGTGTAACCATTACCTCAACATAGATTACCAGATGACTGAGGATGCATCTCAGATGACTGAGAGCTTTTAACAGTGCCTGCACCCAGTCTTTCTCTGTCTTTCTTGGCTCCTATACATTTTATGTCCACCCTGAAATCCTACTTGTCTTCTGCTCTCCTTTCTAGTATCTTCTGATCCTTTGCTCCAGTTCATACAAACTTTGATAAGCTTCTGTGCTGTTTTCTACCTCCACATGCCAGCTCACATATCCATCTCCTTTGCTGTACCAAAATAAGTCTTCCCTCTTCCATCACCAGTGTCATTCTTCAGGGGCCCCAAGAAGCTATGAAGAACAACTGCAACAGATTCAGTGCAGAGAGAGCATGTGGTGGTTTCTACAGAGTCACTTATACGAATATATAAACTGAACATTTTTCAAGGGTTATAAACTACCCATTTTTTTCCCCTGTAGCTATAAATTGTGCAAATTATAGGAAGAAAATGGAAAGGGAATGGAAGAAGGAAAGGGGAACAGAAAGGGAAGGGAAAAAGGAAGACTTAAACAGTACCTTCCAACAAGTTTTGATGGCTACAATCCATCAAAAAAAGAGAAACAACTGAAAACTAGCATCTTAGAAGAAGAATTATCTGGCTAATTATAGGTGGTACTCCTGCAAAAGCTGGAAAGCAAAATCCTCAGAGAGGAAATGTTTTGTTCTTACACCACACACACACAGTGCGTGAAGCATCCATCAGAAGACCCAGACACAGGAGCACCTGTTACAGCCTTTTGTAGCTGTCCCTAGGGCCATACTAACCATTGCTGGTGATAGGCAGAGAGACCAATAATCATATGCATTATCCAAGTTTCCCATTCACCCCCATTCATTGCTCCTCTGACACGTGAACTGTGTCAATCCAGAGTTCTTTAGCTTTCCTTGCTTTCCATTCAAAGAATCTCTACGCTAAAGGATCTGAACTGGCATGCTAGCCAGGTCATCAGGGAAATCGATGCTGGGGAGCTAAGCATCCAGCTTGCTTCTTGGATGGCTTCTGCAAACAAGTCTAAGCGATGAGCTGCTGTCATTATCTTGCCAATAACATCTGCAATGGCTACACTGAGACTAGCTCAGCCATTTGTATAGCACCTTGCAGTAACATACCCAGGAACAAAATGTTTTACCATTTATTGTTCCAAAGTCTTGATTAAAAGCATGGAAGAGTTTTTTGTATAAATTTGCAGACATGTTCTCTCTGAGAAATAGTGAGGTAAACAGCTGATACACGCCTGGAAACATGGTGCCCTAAGTTGAATATAATATTCCTGGTGCAACTGCATCAGAAAGGAAAAAAATAATTCCTATTGACTCTACCCTGTACCTCTTCAAAAATATATCCAGGAATTATGTTGACCTGTTTCACTTTGTAAATTCATGGCTAATTTTCTGTTCACTGTCAGTCCTAGATCTTCTGGCAGTATTGCTTCTGAAATTTCAGTGTTTTATTGAATATGTTGGCTTCTGATTTTATTATTGTAAAAGATCTAATTTTACCAAGAATGATCTTATTTTCTTGTTTTCCTCCCACTTCTAATCTCTATATTGCTACTTCGACTTGACTTATATTCAGACCCCTTCTGACATTTATTTCCTCCCTGATCAAAGTAATCAGTGAATACAATAACTACAAAGACTGGTATGATCTTCATTAATTCTCCAAATACCCTCAGGGAAAATAACTCTCAGCAAGCTTGAAAACATGTAACATAATAACCAGCTAAATGTATGCATTATACTATCTCAGAAAAGGTTATGTTCCTGTCTTTGTTCCTGATTTACGAATTTATGTGCAGAAGTCACTATAAACAATTCTTAAATACACACATTTCATTTCCAGCAGCAGTAGAATGTTATAACATAACACAGGGAGTATTAAACTGCTTGAGTAGTGCCTTAAATTGAAAACATATGCCTTGATCATTTTCAAATTACTTATTAAATGTCAGTAAGAATATTTTTCTTTCCTCAGTCAAAACAAGAAAATGTTTTTGGAAACTTTGCAGGTCATTCTCTGGCAACCTGTTGTAGTTGAAAACATCAAGAAGGATGAAGAAGTCCACTTCTATGTCAGGGCATCCAGCGTAAATAGCATAAAATCTCAGTTATGGCGACTGTCTGTCCAACACAGGTATGTGGGTTTTATTTGTTGCCATGAAAGTTTCCGTGAAGTTGTTTGTCATTTATTTAACAGGAGGTTTTGCTCTCTCTTTTTCAGAGTCTTAATAGGAGATGTTCAAGGACTTATTGAAAAACAGACTGTCAATGACACAGTCAATCCACGCAGCTCATCATCATATTATGAAAACTACCATTCGATGAAAGAAGTAAGACATTTTTGTAACAACTCTCTGTAGATTCAAGGGGTGAAATTTGTCTCATGGTTGAGAATGGAGATAGGGCAAGAAATCATCAACAGGTAAGTAATTATCGTTGTGTTGCTCAGCCACCGAGAGTTATATTTACTGTAATAGAGAAAGAAAGAAGTACCAGACAAAATCTCTCACACATGCACTGCATCAAACTGCCATTCAAATGCAGTCAATACAGAAGCAAAATGAGGTTGCAGAACAACATATATGTGTTTAAAACACAACATTAATAACAACTTAACTAGATAGAACTAGAGAGGAATGGCAGGTCTATACTTGGACTGAGTTGTGACTGTATCTTACTGTTTGTTTTAAGAGAAATGACAGTCAGGGAAGGCGTAAGTGTGCTGAATTGCTAGTTTTTCTTTCCCATCAGCTAAAAAGGCAGGATTTAAGTCTAGACCATTTTTCAAGGATGAAGGAAAACAAACAGGAGAAGATCTGTTTACTAACTTCATCCTTGCAGATATATCATTGGATGGAAGAAGTAGTGAAAGGCCATTCTGATCTCCTCCAGAAAATATATATTGGATCATCATATGAAAAACGACCACTTTATATTCTGAAGGTACAGCTGTGACTTACTGCAAAAACTTTCCAAGTACTAATGTAAGCAGGTGATGGGATTTGGCCATAACACTTTCTCACATCTATACTTCTACACATATTTTTTGTGGCTTTTCAGAAGTCTCTTAAGTTCTTCTAGTAAGGTGCATTACCTTTGTAAAGGCATTTTACCATATTAGGCATGAAATACTCGCATGGTGGATACCCTCCACTGTTGGCTATGAAACCAATTTAGTCTGTTGCACTGTGTACTTGGTGATCTACTCTCTTGTCCCCAGGTTTTGCTGCAGTCTTGGTGTCTATGTTAGGAGCTTGGTGGTGGTAGTCTGAATAGGGCTCTCTGCCTGCATGTGAATATAACTGAAAGCAGTATCCTAGCCCAGGAACAGTCTAAGCTCTCCCTACAAGTCAAATGCTTCTTCTTTTGTCTTGGTTGCCCTTATCACTTCTGCTTTTATGTGGCATGCATTAAAACAGGGACATTTTAATACAATTTCTCTTTTGTCAGCTTTCTAAAAGCCAGGAAAGATCCAAAAGTGCCATATGGATTGATTGTGGCATCCACGCTAGAGAATGGATTTCTCCTGCTTTTTGCCTGTGGTTCATAGGACACGTGAGTAGATCACATCTAAGCAAAGCAAAGCAAAGCATCTTGATGCCATCTACCTTCTCTGTTCAATTGCACTCTAAGCTCCATAATGACTTAATCCATTAACTTTCACAGCACGAATAAATGAAGCATAGGTCTGAGCTGCATATGTAGTGGTGAGTTTGTGTGTCAGTCAATGGAGGTATGAGAGTGGAAGAGAAAGTCATATGGATCAAATGCAAAAGAGCTCAGATGTATTCTTGAGCATGAAAGCAACTTTTCAAAGTATTTGCAGCAAATTCAAGTGACTTTTACAGCTATGAATGGTCAGGGATGGAGGCCATGCTAGAAAAAGCAAGTACTTGGTAATCTACTAAGGCTATGTTTATACTGTCACATAGATTCAAGAAATGATCTTGGCTCTAGGTCATGCAGCAGATGATGGGTCATGCTTATACTATTCCAGCTGACAGTGCCTGCAGTAAACCAGAGTGAGCTCAAGCTCTGTGTGCCTACCTAGGGCAATAGGCACCCCACAGACATGGCATAGCTCCGCACCAGCATGTACACCAGCAGTCTCTACTTAGCACTTGCCATGATGTGTCACCTGCTGCTGTGTCTACGGCTACCACTCCTTTGCCTCCTGCTTCTGTGTTTTCTGTTTGTACTCCTGCCTTCTTCTGGATTTGCCTAATTCAGAGAATAAGGCCGCATAAGCCACCATCCCTACTAGAGATACTCTAATTTCAGACCTCCAGAACATGACAAGCAACTGCCAGCCACATGCATAGTACCAGTCTATGGAAACTAGTAAATCACTGATGAGATGGGACTGTAGTACGGGCTTAGCTCAACCAGTCTTGATATGCAGCCCGAGGCTGATGTTCACATCTTATTTTTAATATTTTTAGTATCTACACTGCTCTTGATAGTGAACAAAGGTACACCAAAGATAGAACATTCATGGTGTTCACCCAGATCTTAATATATGTTGCCTTGGTCTTTGGGAATTTAAGACATCTCTGCTCAACTCATCATGCTGAGCTGCTGCCTCAATTCTTGGTATTGACCAAGAAAAGGCTCCTAAGGCAGATGAGGTTGCCCAGCTTGCTCAGTTAATGTCCTGAGATATTATTTATTGATACTTTTTCACAAAAGTGAAGTTCACAGTAAAAACAAGCTAAATGAGACTGGGACTTCACAATCAGCAGGACTGTAGCCAGAGAAACAACATAGATGAGTCCTTGAAACACAAAGTATGGTTTGGTTGTGATGGAGCTAAATGATGATGATAATAATAAGAATCACAGAATCACAGAATAACCAGGTTGGAAGAGACCCACCGGATCACCGAGTCCAACCATTCCTACCAAACACTAAACCATATCCCTCAGCACCTCGTCCACCCGTGCCTTAAACACCTCCAGGGAAGGTGACTCAACCACCTCCCTGGGCAGCCTGTTCCAGTGCCCAATGACCCTTTCTGTAAAGAATTTTTTCCTAACGTCTAGCCTAAACCTCCCCTGGCAGAGCTTGAGGCCATTCCCTCTTGTCCTGTCCCCTGTCACTTGGGAGAAGAGGCCAGCACCCTCCTCTCTACAACCTCCTTTCAGGTAGTTGTAGAGAGCAATGAGGTCTCCCCTCAGCCTCCTCTTCTCCAGGCTAAACAACCCCAGCTCTCTCAGCCGCTCCTCATAAGGCCTGTTCTCCAGCCCTTTCACCAGCTTTGTTGCTCTTCTCTGGACTCGCTCCAGAGCCTCAACATCCTTCTTGTGGTGAGGGGCCCAGAACTGAACACAGTATTCGAGGAGCGGTCTCACCAGTGCCAAGTACAGAGGGAGGATAACCTCCCTGGACCTGCTGGTCACGCCGTTTCTGATACAAGCCAAGATGCCATTGGCCTTCTTGGCCACCTGGGCGCACTGCTGGCTCATGTTCAGTCGGCTGTCAACCAACACCCCCAGGTCCCTCTCCTCCAGGCAGCTTTCTAGACAGACTTCTCCCAGTCTGTAGCACTGCACAGGGTTGTTGTGCCCCAAGTGCAGGACCCGGCATTTGGCCTTGTTAAACCTCATGCCATTGGACTCTGCCCAGCGGTCCAGCCTGTTCAGATCCCTTTGCAGAGCCTCCCAACCCTCCAGCAGATCGACTGAAATGTGTTTACTTCTGTTTTCACTCACAACTATAAAACATCAATAACTGTAACATTTGAAAGGAGATTGCAGGAGTCAGGGACAGGCACAGCTGACTGTACTCTGTGACCCATTGATAATCCCAGCCTTCAAGGTTCCCTCGGAAAGAAATGCATTTGCCCTTTTTATGCTGCTCCAAATAATTACCAGCTGTGCTATTCACTTTCCCAGTGACATGTCCCTACAGCATTTCTCAAAAGTACCAAGCTGAACATTTAAGTTCTTCATCCCCCTGGTCTAATCTACGTGTTTTAAATTTGATTTTTATTTCTGTATCACTTCATGAAGTAACATTTTAAAATCTGACATTAACACGCATCTGCACACACACATTAAAATCACTATCTCTCTAGCAAATCCTAGGCATTCTTTATAATGGGTTCACTATCATTTATTTTTGCTGTTAAGATTGTAGAAAGATTGACATTTCTCATTTAGTCAGAGAAAGTCCATTGCCTGAGGAAAACTAGAAAGGATTTAAAATGAAAGAAGGTGTTTTAAGTAAACCATAAAGGAAAAAAAATGTATATGATTAAGGGCTTAGTCTATTATAATACTAACAAAGCCACTTATCTAGGTTAAAATTTATCCCTGTGAAACGGATTGACAACCAGGTTAGGCATTACTAAAGCCTTCAAAACAGGCTGTGAGGCAAAATTAGCAACGTAGATCTTACTGGTTCCGTGCATACAAGTGAACTCACCATGCAACCAGAAGAAATCATGTTATGTTATCTCAGGAGCTTCATACTGAACTTCAAACTCCTTATGAGCTGTCACTGGCTACAGCCAGTTGAAATGATACTTGTTATTTTTTAGGTTTACTTTATTTTATGCTACTTTTTTCTGGTGTTTTGGGTGGGAGGGAGGGTTCTTTTCATTTATACAAGCAGCAAAAGCTCAAATCTTCCTATTAATAGCATTCAACTGTATCTCATGACCACCTGTTAACATTAAAGGCCTGCAGTGTATCTAATTGACTGTATGATTTTGATTCCAAGCCTCTCCCTGGCACTTCTAACCAAAGAGCTTCCTTACTATTTAGCAGTTCCTGTGATGTGATGCACATCTACCAGGAGGTAGACTGGTCTGATAATTGCACAATTATTTTACATATACCATCAGATGTCTTTCTAGGAAGGTAAGAAAACCATTACTACAAATGCTTTTAATAAGTTTCTCCTGTGCTTTATAGGCAATCCAAGTGCGTGAGAGAGATCAAACCATGACAACACTTCTGGAACACTTCAATTTCTATGTCATGCCTGTGATTAATGTGGATGGCTATGAGTACACGTGGACTCACTCCTCTGTATGTAGAGGTTTTTTTACAGGCTGTACAATGTACTGATATGCTGTTTATGGGAACTACCAGTTCGCATGTTTAGGGTGTCATTTCCATCCCGTAACTGCATACCCCAAACTCTTGATCTCTGCTTGGAATTTCTGCATCTTCTGCCCTATTTACACCACACTAAATATTGCAACTAATTGGTATTTGACTGACAGTACCTTTGTGTCTTCCAAGCTGCTGGAAATACATTTGGAAATGATAGAATCTCACACTGGGATAGTAATACTTCCAGATGTCAGGGAACACTTGTGTCAGCCTTCAGCAGGAAGTTTACAAGTTGAACAGTGTGCTCCATCAGATAGACCACAGCCAATAATTCACTTCTTCCTCCTGCAAGTAGCCCTGTTCCCTGCATACTTTTTGTTTTAGTTAAATGAAGGTACAAAAAATATCTTTTGTCCAGGATTTTATTTATTGGTTGGAAATTCTGAGTTGTTCTTTGATTTTTAGATCTTTCCATCATGGTCTTTTTTTTTTAAAATAAGTCTTCTCTACTCTTACTCATTTGATCTTCAGCCCATGTTGGGAATGTTATACACATATATCTCAGCAGCTCCATACCAAATTTCCAACTTCTCATGTGCTGTCAGCAATGGCTACACAACGGCTGGCCTTAAAACTCCCCAAATTCACATACCTGGCCAAACAGCTTGTACTCTCCTCTCCTTCCACAAAGCAAAACCATTGAAATCAAACCACAGGTGACCACCTCTTATCCGACCCAACATTTCCTTTCACCATCCAGCCTCACTGGCAATCAGATTATGGTTATATAATCTTTCTTGGTCTTTTGCCTCTTCATTGGCACATGACCTGTAGAAGCAAAATCTGGAAGTCAAATTTAACTAATAACTGAAATAGTGCCATCGTTTCTCTGATCTTTTTCCCTAAACGTGGTTCTTGTGTCACTGTTCATAGAACCGGCTGTGGAGAAAGAGCCGTTCATCGCATGGCAACAGCAAGTGCATCGGTACTGATATGAACAGGAATTTTGATGCACACTGGTGTGGTATGACATCATTTCCTTCTTATTGTACTCCTGCCTCAATTGTAGCCTTTAAAATTCTTAATTTTGAAAACATTTTCTTATACCATTTCATGAAATGATATAAAGAGAAATGCAGCTGAATAACTTCCATGAAGCAGTGAACAACTCTCTGAACTGAAGCACTTTTTTTTTTTGGGACCCGGAATTTTTCCTCTCCAGACACGACACCAGGGACCAACCGCTTCCCAGAATGATGACAAGACCAATGGGGACCAGGATCCAGATACAGTCCCTTGCCTCACACCATAGCACATTAGGTGCAGTCTGTGGGGAGAAGGAGGAAAGAGGGAAGAGGAGCACTTGCAATTTCACCTGATGTTTGTTGCATAGCCCAGTTGAGTAGATGCTTCACTGCATCATATGAACTGATCACCCAGTCATCCATCAGTAATGCCTGGCTGACTAGGATTTCTTGGCTCTCAGTGCTTGTTGTCAAGGCTGTACCACATTTATTTACCTACAGACACTTCAGTACCTGACAGGTTTTCAACAGTCTGCAGAAAAGCTGTCTTAAAATTTACCCTATAGATCAGATCTGGCTTCACTCAGTACTAACACAAATGTCTGGTATGGCTTTCAGTTATTTTAGTCTAGTGCTAAACTGGGAATAAAGATGTTTATTTACTATCCATGGTGATTTTATGAGGAATACATTGTTTCAGGCACAAAAGTTATAAAGCTGGGGAGCAAATACATAGATTTAAAAGTAATATTCAGTATAAATATGTCATAGAACAGAAGTTGGAGAAATCTGAAGAAAAAACATGATACAGATATTAGTTTCAGGGAAAAGTTATACAATATATTCCACTTTACTTGTCACACACTTTTGGTAGTGAACAACTCCTGAAGCAGAGAAGTTATTTTACTCTACAAAGAGCAGAAGAATACAAGTGGATTAGAAAGTGCTTCTTCCCTAAAAAAGTCTTTGGACAAAATGTACACCTTCCTAACAGGGAAAAAGCAGAACATCCTTCTTTAGTAAACAGGGAAATATTCATGCTGTTTTCAGCCATCCTATGTTCCTCTCTTTGATATGCTTGAAAACATAGAAGAGAGAAGCCTCGGCACCTTGCAGGGTCTTTGGAGAGAAAAACCTCCACATCAATCTAAGCGCATCAGATACATCTTTGCTTATCAGTTGATGGCAATGGTTGAACAGATTTGATCTATTAACTGGAGAATTTCCATTATTGCTGTAGCTGTGCAAAACACCAAGAGTTCAACAGGATGCTCAGAAGAACCAAGCTGGAGTTTTACCATGTTATAATAATGTTGTAATTGTTATTAACTGTGTCAGTTGAATACAATAACACGTTTGTGTTCATGGGCAATGACCACAATTCAATGGGAACCTGCAATTTAATCTCTACTCACTTTTAAACAGAGAAGAGTTCTTGCCAGGGCTGCTAAATGCTCAGACTTCCATTGGCTTTGGATTTGCTTGTGAATACACCACAGAATACCAGGATTTATAATTATTCATTTAATCAGAGCTATAATGACGCATTCATCTGCTCTTCCTCTTCAGATGCTCAGATAAACTGTTTGAACAGGTACAAAGCCTTCATGTTTTTACATTAAAAGCAAAGCATACTAAATGTACTGATACATTATGCTTTTTATACAAATACAGAGCAAAATTACTCTACTAAAATCAACACTCTCTGTGGAACTAAATTTGACTGGAACCCACCTTACCCATGTTTTCCATATTGTTTCCTTTGCTGGTTGTTCTCAGTATGACCAAGGACTTAGGAAAGCTGACAGAATATTAACTCAAGACTGCCAGCAAACAGATCCTTCACCGTCAGTTGCTCACTTCAATGGAAAACACTAAGGCATAGAACTTAACATTCTCATTTTGCTGCTTTTGCATGATTTCACATAGACGCCAGGAATTGTTTGTATTTTCACATACACGTATTTTCATGGACCGCCTGTGAGATCCCCCTTAATTTAGCAACATTAAGAATTATACATAGATCCCAGAACATAAAACGTACCACAGCCCTCTCTGCTCCAGTACCCTTGTTTCTGACCTCCCAGCCTGCATCTCCCAAACTCAGTGTCTCTGTCCATACTTCTCCCCCACAGCCTGCTCTCTTCCCCATGTTACTTCTTTAGCCTGGAGAAGAGGAGGCTGAGGGGAGACCTCATTGCTCTCTACAACTACCTGAAAGGAGGTTGTGGAGAGGAGGGTGCTGGCCTCTTCTCCCAAGTGACAGGGAACAGGACAAGAAGGAATGGCCTCAAGCTCCACCAGGGGAGGTTCAGGCTGGACATTAAGAAAAATTTTTCATGGAAAGGGTCATTGGGCACTGGAACAGGCTGCCCAGGGAGGTGGTTGAGTCACCTTCCCTGGAGGTGTTTAAGGGACGGATGGACAAGATGCTGAGGGGCATGGTTTAGTGTTTGATAGAAATGGTTGGACTTGATGATCCAGTGGGTCTTTTCCAACCTGGTGATTCTATGATTCTATTTGGTCTTATTCCAAAGATAGCAAAAATGGTGAATCCTATTTGTCTCCTTGGTAACTTGTTCCAGTTCTGACTAGTTTTCCTCATCCTTAGAAACTTTAATTTTGATTTTTGTTTCTCCAGCTTCCAATCGGCAGTTTGCTTTCTCTTGAGATTAAATAATTACTTAGAATTGCCTTTTCCCTGTAGTACTTAAAGATTTTAAGAAGGGATCTCACAATCTTGTTCTTGATGAATTAAAATGGAGCATGCTCATCCTCTCCACTAAGACTTTTTAATCCAGTCTTTGAATATTTTTTTTTCTTCACCTTCTCCAATTTTTTTCAAGAGAATAGTAGGTGAGAAGTTCTAGTAGGCTCACACTGATTTCTGCAAGCATGTAAGTTTTTTTCCATAGCATGGCAGAATCCATGATTTCCTATCCATTAGCATCATAGTCTGTTCTTGCATTAGATGAGCAGAAATGCAGGAGGGAAGAAGTTAGGGAGTAATGCTGTGTGCTCTTTATTACAGGGAAAGGAGCATCTTCCTATGAGTGTCATGAGACATACTGTGGACCATACCCAGAGTCTGAGCCTGAAGTGAAAGCAGTGGCTCGCTTTATCAGAGATCACAAAGACATCATTAAAGCCTACATAACCATGCACTCTTACTCCCAGCTGGTATTGTTTCCATATTCTTACACTACAGACAAAAGCAAAGACCATGATGAGCTGGTAAGCCTTCCCATCTCCTCAAGTTTCACATTTATTTCAGAAGTTCTTACCCTACTTGCTTAGGCTTGTAATGAGGAAGTCACAGTGCTCTGAAGTCCAAGAATTAGGAAACTAGATTTCTATTGATGTTCTTAAGAACTTAAAGAAGTCGAGCTCAGCAAACATCTTCTGAAGACTATGTAAACTGAAAACAGTTATTCCAGATTGATAGCACATCATTAACTCTGATACTTCTAAGCTGTTTCTAAAAGAACAAGAGTATTGTTTTTTCGGACACCTTGAACAGATGTTTGTGCAAATTCCTGATTATGCTGTATGGTTTACACAAACTCTGAAACTGCTTGGGTACGTAATCAAAAAATACCCTCCACATACCTGAGCAATGAGATATTCTGGAGGACACTTACTATTTCTGTTAGTGTGTTTTACAAGGTATACCTATTTAAAATGGTCCTAATGGTAGGATGGAAAACCTATCCTGCTTAAGTAGAATTTTACGTGCTTGAGCCACCAGATCACATGGTAAAAGCTCTCCTAGAAGACAGGCAGAGTTCAAAATAGAAAAAGTAGCTGCTGCTTTTTCCCACTGACCAGAAAACTCTGGGTTTGTCTGTATCTGGAAAGGATATCTAGACTAAAATAGGAGAGTAACTAAGCAATAAGAGTTCATGACCAGCTTAGTAATACTTTTCTTATGTAAAGACATTATCCCCTAGAACAAAGAATTCCCTTTCTTGTTCCCACTTCTGCTGTTTTCTAGGCTCCAAGTGTTGAGGCAATGAACTCTTTTATTTGCAGCAAGGGTTCCTGCCTAGCAGTAAGAAAGGAGCAGAAATCATGTAAACACGATCAGATAGCAGGTTTGCAGGCTTTGGGATTTGTCATATGGGAAGACAGATCGTGTCTGAGGTGGGCAAGTAATTTCATGTTACATAACATAAAGACAGGGAGTAAGAGAGCTTATAAAGATGAGGGACTGGCATTCGCACATACTGCTGTCAATTTGATTGCTTTTTAAACTGAAGCATCTCCTATGTCACATAACATTTTATTTTTAAAAAATCCATATTTTAAAAGCACTATTATATTAAAAAAAATGCACAGATAAGAGAACAGCAAAAAGTGCACAATTAATGCATTAGAAGCATCCTATTTTGTTAGACAAAATGCCAGGCAGCTCAATGTATTTTTAGTGGTAACTAGTGCCAGTTACCGATTTCCTCTGAAGAGGAAATGAAAAAAATTCAGTAATGTCATTAAGGAACAAACTAATCCCAAGCAACATATATTCTTATGCTGTCTTGGTAACTGTTTAATTCACTGAAACTGCATGAAAAAAATATGTAGTTGTAAGTAAACACTAGTAATGCATTTTTTACTCCCTCCTTGTAAAGCAGAAAGACATGTGCTGATTCTGGGCATTTAAGTCTTCATCATGCCTTAAGAGCAGAATTTGCTCAATGAGAATCTTTTTCTACTGTTTTTGTCAATACCACATGAATCAAGAATGACAAATATTGCAGCAGAAAATGAAAAATATGACATGAACATGAACAAATGGTTTGATGACAGTTTGGTGCCTGAAGTGGGTGGTAGTGTCCCATCTATATTTTTTATCTAGCAGAAATGCAATCTATAGCATGATCACAGAGAACTTTAACCACATTCTGTGGCTTTTCTAGAGCTTTTAAGAAAAGTATTTAACTAGTGCAAGATCCAGAGCACAATGTAAATAATTCATAACTGCATAAATATTAACTACTATCACAAGGCTATAAAGCTAATAATGCTTTATTTACTTTCAGGAAAGTCTGGCAAAGAAAGCAGCTAAAGCTATAAAGAGGACAACAAGGAAAACCTATAGACCTGGTCCTGGTGCACAAACAATTTGTAAGTATGATTTTTACTACAACAGGCATGATAGCATGTCTTTGCTAGCATCAGAAGACAGCTTTTGAACAGAAAACTGGAGCTCTGGTTTTAGGTAACTGTTATCTATTTTCCATTCCTCACGCAGATTTAGCTCCTGGAGGGTCAGATGACTGGGCTTATGATCTTGGCATTAAATATTCTTTTACCATTGAGCTTCGGGACACGGGAACTTATGGATTTTTGCTTCCTCCTCAAGAAATTAAACCAACTTGCATAGAAGCACTTTCTGCAGTCAAAGAGATAGCTCAACATGTTCTTCAAAATCTGTGATGTTAAGCATAATTTATCCCAGCATAACTGCATTTACTTAGCTCAAACAATAATAAAAAACCTTGCTGCTTTACTACAATTTTTGATATATAGGAAAAAAAACCATAATGACTGCACTCCCTATACTTCATTTTAGATTAGTCTTTTCAACCATACTTGTATACCTATACCTACACCTACAACAGTAGTCCAGTCCATTACATATTTATATATATAGTGCACAATATAAGGGGAAAATAGCATAGATAAACTTATGTCTCTCTAGATGGTGGGAACACGGGGTGATGTAGCATTGAATGGGCCTCTGATTGACATACAGCATGCTGGTCAGACCCCATCCGTAGAAGAGATTTCCTGATTTCAGTCATTTGAGCTACTATAGAGTTTTCTTGTAGAAGAACCACTTTTTTCATCCTTTCCACTGTCAAAAAGAAAGGATGTTCACATAAGAAATTCTTGGTGCACATTTAAATAAAGGCAAGGACACATGGGTGGCCAAATCACCAATACCAAGTGGAAGCTGCCCGCAGGCTCCTCCACTACAATTAGCTGGCAAAGTTTATTTATCCAGCAGCAAGGGGTTTGTGCAGAAGAACATAGGCCCAAAGGCCAGGCTGCACATGCAGCACAGTGTGGGACCAGCCTGGGTCTACTCAGGTTCACCTGGATCACCAGCTCCTCCACGTACAGTCATCTCCTGGTCAGGACCAACATAAGTCTAAAGACAAGCTGTCATCATGCTGCCACGCTCAGGAAATGTGAAAATGGTGCTGAAGATGAGATCCAGAAAGAAACTCTATCTGGAGGAGACAGATGCCATCCAGAGGGATCTTGGCAGAAATAAAGACTTGGCCGATGTGAAACTCGTGAGGTTCAATAAAGCCATGTGCAAGGTCCTGCACATGGGTTTGGGCAGCACCTGATAACAATTCAAGAGAAGTCTCTGGTGACTTCAAGAAGGGTAACATTGTCCCCATTTTTAAAAAGGGTAGAAAAGACAACCCTGAGAACTACCAGCCTGTCAGCCTCACCTGTGCCTGGGAAGATCATGGAACAGATCCTCTTAGAAGCTATGCTAAAGCACATGGAGGACGGCGAGGTGATTCGAGGCAGCCAGCACAGCTTCACCAGGGGGCAAGTCCTGCATGACCAACTCAGTGTCTTTCTGTGATGGGGTAACTGAAGTAGTGCATACAGGAAAATCAATGAATGTGATCTATCTAGACATCTGTAAATACTTTGACATGGTCCCCCACAATACCCTTTTCTCTAAATTGGAGAGATACAGATTTGATGGGTGGACAGTTAGGTGGATAAGAAATGGGTTGGATAGTCATATTCAGAGAGTAGCGGTCAACGGCTCAGTGTCCACATGGAGACCCATAACAAGTGGTGTCCCTCATGGGTCTGTACTGGGATCAGTGCTGTTTAATATCTTCATCAACGATATTGACAGTGAGATTGAGTGCATCCTCGGCAAGTTTGCAGATGACACTAAGCTGAGTAGTGTCCCTTTTGTATTCATAGAATCATAGAATAGTTTGGATTGGAAGGGACCTTAAAGATCACCCAGTTCTGACCACCCTGCCATGGGAACGAACACCTCCCACCAGATCAGGCTGCCCAAGGCCCCATCCAGTCTGGCCTTGAACACTTCCAGGGATGGGGCAGCCACAACAACCCTGGGCAACCTGTGCCAGTACCTCACCACTCTCATGGTGAAGAATTTCATTCTTATGTCTAGTCTATATCTGACCCTCTCCATTTTATACCCATTACCCCTCATCCTACAACAACAAGCCATTGTAAACAGTCCCTCCACACCTTTCTTGTAGTCCCCTCAGTTACTGGAAGGTTGCTTCGTTTGTTCCTTGTTTCAACTAGTAAACAAGCTAAACTCCTGTTACAGTCACAATCTTACTAACTGCAAGCCGACCAAGATTTGTTGCTTAAACTCATTTATTCCCTTAACACAGAATCATAGATTCACTAGGTTGGAAAAGACCTCTTAAATCATCAAATGCAACCATTCCTATCAAATACTATACCATGCCCCTCAGCACCTCATCTACCCGTCTTTTAAATACCTCTGGGGATGGTGAGTCAACCACCTGCCTCAGCAGCCTGTTCCAGTGCCCAATGATCCTTTCTGTGAAAAACTTTTTCCTGATATCCAGCCTAAACCTCCCCTGGCGGAGCTTGAGGCCATTCCCTCTTGTCCTGTCCCCTGTCACTTGGGAGAAGAGGCCAGCACCCTCCTCTCCACAACCTCCTTTCAGGTAGTTGTAGAGAGCAATGAGGTCTCCCCTCAGCATCCTCTTCTCCAGGCTAAACAACTCGAGCTCTCTCAGCCGTTCCTCATAAGACTTATTCTTCATCCCCTTCACCAGCTTCATTGCTTTTCTCTGTTCACGCTCCAGAGCCTCAACATCCTTCTTGTGGAGAGGGGCCCAGAACTGAACACAGGATTCAAGGAGCGGTCTCGCCAGTGCCGAGTACAGAGGGAGGATAACCTCCCTGGACCTGCTGGTCACGCCATTTGTGATCCAAGCCAAGATGCCATTGGCCTTCTTGGCCACCTGGGCACACTGCTGGATCATGTTCAGTCAGCTGTCAACCAACATCCCCAGGTCCTTCTCCTCTGGACAGGTTTCTAGCCACTCTTCCCCTAGCCTGTAGCATTCCACAAGGTTATTGTGCCCCAAAACATAATGATTTGGGGCGTGTCCAGAGAAGAGGAATGAAGCATGTGAAGGGGCTGGAAACCAAGTCTTACAAGGAGGAGTGGCTGAGAGAGCTGGGGCTGTTAGCCTGGAGAAGAGGAGGCTGAGGGGAGACCTTATTTCTGTCTACAACTACCTAAAAGGAAATTGTGGAGAGGAGGGAGCTGGTCTTTTCTTCCAGGGTGAGGGTGAGAGGGAACAGGGACAGGGTGAGAGGGAATGGCCTCAAGCTCTGCCAGGGGAGGTTTAGGCTGGACATTAGGAAAAAATTTTTCACGGAAAGGGTCATTGGTCACTGGCAGAGGCTGCCCAGGGAGGTGATTGAGTCCCCTTCCCTGGAGGTGTTTAAGGCACGGGTGGACGAGGTGCTAAGGGGAATGGTTTAGTGTTTGATAGGAATGATTGGACCCGATGATCCGGTGGGTCTTTTCCAATCTAGTGATTCTATGATTTATTCCTTCCTCCCCCCAGCACCTCAGCCACAGGCCGATATCCCGGCCTGGCAGAGCCTCTGCCTCGGCAGAAGCGCCCGGGCCACCCCCGAGGCCCCGCACGGAGGAGCTGGCGGCCGCGGGGCGAAGGGGAAGCATGCGCCGCTCTCCGCCCTTAACCAACATGGCGGCGCCAGCACTTCCGCCCGGCCCCACCACCGCCTCCTCCTCCTCTGCCCTCGGTTTGCCCTCCCCTACTTCCGGGAGTCCCGCGCGCGGGGCGGCGCGAGGGCTGCCGGGAAGGGGGCGCGGTGGCGGTTACCCATCGTCCCTGGCGCGCGGGGGCCGGGCGGGAGCGGCGGCGCTGCGGGAGCGGGGGGGGCGCTCCCCCGCCTGCCTCTCTGTGTCGTTCCGCGCTCAGGCCCGGGAGGACGGACTCCTCCCTCGCCCCCTCCCACCCTCTCCGCCCCGGGAGGCGGCGGAGGAGGCGGCGGGGAGCAGCGCGGCAGCGGAAGGAGCAGGTGAGTGCGGCGGCGGCGCGGCCCGGCCGGGAGAAGGAGGGGGAGGAGGCCGGGCCGGGAGGGGGCGGGGCAGGCCCGGACCCCGCTCCTTTACTCTCTCTGGGGTCAGGGCAGGGCCGCAGCCTCTGCCTCCTGCAGCCTTGGAGTTTCCCTGCTCCTTGGGGTTGTTTGGGTTTTTTTTCTCCCGCTTTCTGGGAGTAAAATTGTTTGATGCGCTCCGAGGAGCTGCTCGTTTCGCTCCTATGAATAGTCATCGTTGTTTCTTGAGATAGAGGCTGCAGCCAATTCCCATCTCTTCCAGAATTGCTAGGCTGGGGACGTTGGGTTAATATTAGGGATAGTCCGCTTAGGTCCTGACCTTTGTCTTCTTTGCTGGGTTCTTGTTCCACCACTGATTTCTTGTTGACCGTTTGAAGAGCAGATTGTGGCAGATAGTGGGTTAGCGACCTATTAAGGGCCCTTGCTCTGGTGGTGAAATACATTTTGTCTGTCCAGACGGGAGTGGACAGACTCAGCCTGTGAACTAAATGTACCTTAGAACTGCAGAAGTGTGGTTATACGTGGCTGTGGCTGAGATAATGTGCCTGCTTCTTAGCATGTTTGCTTGAGTGTGACAGCACGCTAAGGTGGTGATCCAGTTTACCGATTGGAGGTAATATGTATCTAACAAACCGGGGAGGAAGGCTAAGTGAGCTTGGATCTGTCCGAACCACTGCTTAGACTGTCCCTTAGTCGGGTAGAACATCATCTTCGAGTATGAGGACTTTATTAGACAAGTTACGGCATACTGTATACTTTCTTTTATAATATTAAGGCCTGAGTTTTTCAGTTTATTTACATGTAGTGTGCCAACTATGATTTTATACTTGTGAAAATATAATTATCAGTTACTTATTGCTGCAAATGGAGAAGTAGTATATGTCAAATTAGAGGGGGGATAGGTTCAAGTTAATATGGTGATGGGTCAACAGCATGGAGGTGTTAAAGTACGCTTATAATAATTTCTAATTCTATGTCAAACAGGCTTCTTTGTGTGAGTTGAAGAGTGCTAGACTGACATCACATAAATGTCCCACCGGTATTAGAATGGTTTTGGGTTTTTTTTTTTTGAAAGTTGGTTAACAACTTGTTTTACTATTTTTAGTGTTATTTTTAGGTAGTAAGCCTGTGGAGCTCCTTCAGATATCACTATTTTATTAGTATTTTGGGAAATGTAAATGTGAATTTTGTATTCAGAAATAAAACCTTTTGAGGTAAAAGCCCTTCATTTGGGAAAATGAGGGGGGACTCTGACGTTTACCTTATTCCAAGCTGTTATTTAGTTGTAAGCAGGTACTTAATTTGTCCTATAGTGTTATAATCAGTTTCTATTTGGAACTTCTGTAGGATTTGGAAATTTGCTTGGTATTTTAAATAAAATCTATTTATTGTTTTGCAGATAGAATTTTCATAAGATATCTAATGTTTTAGTCTATGTGTGGTGTGCATGTATGCATGCACAGACATTGACAAGCTTACTAGTGATGTCTTAGACTTCAGAAAGAGATTTCATGTCCTTACAGGTTTTTTGTGAACCTTGCTTTTGTTCTGTTACATCTTAGTTTCTACTTTTCTTGTTGAAGCAGGATTAATTGTTGTGTAGGACTGGATTAGGTTTCACTAACAGGAAAACAGGTGTTTAGGTGTGTTTCTCTTGGTTGTGGCTTAATTAATATCATACTTTTATTGAAAAAATATTAAGCATGCTTGATGCCAAAATGTAGGAGTACTGATAATAAAAATACCGAATTTCACTGTCAATCATATCATGCTTAGTTGGTTTCAGTTAATTGGATAGTGTCCACTAGGTTTGTTTATATTTTAGATAATTTTTGGTTCTACTTTGAGATCTATTTGACTTCAAATAGCAGTGTAGTTACGGCTATTAACAGATCATCTCTCATCCTGGAAAAGTTACTCCATTTAAAGAATAAATGCATCTGTCACTAAGTTATCATAGTGTTAAAACGTTTCTAATTTATTATTAAAGATTCGTGTGGAATTACTTATGTATGGAAAAGTGATAATTTACAGTCAAGACCTTAGTTATAGGAATTATTCTAGGAATATAACATTAATTTCACTTAGTTGTAGTAAGGCATTTCAGAAGTTGCAGACATTTCAATGCCCCTAGCAAGATTTAGCAGTGCAATGCCATGTACCTGAAAGTATGTGATTTTCTACTTAGAAACTTTTTTAAAAAATCATTGTAGCAATTATTTGAAATGTTGAAATATGAGTGCTTAGAGCTCTGTCCCCACTGATACTCAGTGCTGTCTAACGTGAGTGTTTGGTGAGGATATGGAAGTTGGATGGAAAGGAAAGTCATTGAACTGGCCATCAGCATGGGCTTGATAGCAGGACTGTGATCATCAAGGGTGGAGCAGTGTAAGATGAAAGCGTGGGAGAATTGATTAAGTAATGGGGATGTTTATGGGATGTTCCATTTAAATGGATTACCCATTAGTTTGCAGTCTGAAAAAATTGGAAACTAAACGCTTCACTTAAACAAGTATCATGAGGGGAAAAAAAATTATAAGCAAAGAAGCTTGCCAGTAATATAAAACTGCCATTATTCGTCTGAAATTTCAATTGCAGTATTGTTTTAGTAGTCCTTTTATTTTTCCAACTTGTTTGGTCTTTGAAGAATGAAAATAGGACTGACTTGCATTTTCAGATACTGTCACTCAATTGTAGTTTTTGACACAGTGAAAATTCCTTGGTTTGCCTCTGGGCTCTAATCCTGCAGCCTTTAAACAGCTATATTCACTTAGCAGTGAAATCTCATGCAGTTCTGGTTGCAGGAGTGAGACCCTCATGTGATATGTGCATACAGAAAGTAGTATGCTGTGCAGTCACAACATGCTGGTTTTGTTGGCTTAGAATAATTGATGACACACCTCTTCTGTTAATACACAATCTGGTTTTAATTGCAAACTAGTGGGTATGGGCTGGAATGCAAGTACAGAATTAACAGAATTCTTCCTGAAATAGTATGTTTTTTCTTTTTGCATTCCAAGTTTTTATTTTACTTGAAATAGGGGGATTTACAAACCTTGGAAGGTTCAGGATTGGGTCATGTACTCTTTGTTTCCTTATAGGAAACTTGGCCAAAATCTAGAGAAGTAGGTAGTTGGAATGAAATTCTGTTCAGTTATGATAATGTTAGCCCCTTCATCCTCTCCATGTTTATAACTATACTTTTAAGCCTAGTCATCATCATAACTTCCTATAGAAGTTAATTCCAAGAAGGTACTGGTAGATGGGTAAAAAGTGGCATTTAAAGAAGGTATTTTGCCTCTGGTCCTTTAGAAGTAAAAGGACGTTCAACTTAGGAGGCAAAATGAATGTAATTTTTTTGTATTTGTATACTGCTATCATGTCAGTGTGTACTGTACTTTTGTATTAGATGCACTCATTTTATCTGTTCTTCATGTGTTGAACCCTCTCCCTATGCCATTGCCAGTGCCGTTCTTCTAACCCTTTTTATTTCAGATATGGCTCTTTTTACTATGAATATTTAAACCAAATTCAGCATTTGGTATATGATCGTCTTATTAAAAATGCTTTTGCATATGTCAGTCAATTTTTGTATCCTGTATTAAAAGGGCTGCATGAAACCTAAAAAATGCAGTGGTTTGGTTTTTTTCTGAAATACAGTCCTGAAATGGAAGGGTGCTCAGCTAGGTGAGGTGTGGTATTGTTTTGCTTTCTAACTTTAACGGTTTATCCTGTCAGACTTTATAACTGCTGCTGCACATTGAGCTGTCCACAATGACTCCTAATTATTTTTCTGAGAAGACTGGACTAATTTGAACTCATCAAGTATTTAGACAAAATCATTTCTCCTTGTGTGCATTACATTATATTTATTTGCATTTCATCTGCTGTTGTATTACTCTGTTTTCTAATTCAATTAGATCTTTCTGGAAATCTCTGTTCTCCACAGTTTTTACTAACCTAAATAATTTCCTACTACTGGCAAATTCTACTACATCAATGTCTGCTTCCACTAATTGATGTTAACCATTGTTTTTAATGTCTGGTATACCACATGGTTAACTTCTGCCCTCTCTAAGCATCTTGGTTAATGTCTTAGTTACCTGGTTGCATCGAATTCTTCAGATAATCAAAGACTTGGAGAACCAGTCACTAGAGCTGAGAAATCTCACAAGTACATAGCATAAGTTTGCTTTCTTGCATTGTTTATCAAGAGCTAAAGCACTTAGCAAGAGTTTCAGCACAGTGTTTTTAATAGTAAGTGTACAGTTGTCAGATTTCTAGGGAGGTCTTGTCATTGAAGTCACTGTAGGATTTAGATAATGGGGTTTCACCAAGGAACAAGGGAAAAAAACCAGATATTAACATAGCGTCAAGTGTAAAATACAAGTTAGAGCACTGTTACGTTTTGTGTACGTCTGTCCACATTTATACATTATGATTTTTTTTTTTTTCTGTAGAATGGATCCTTACAGTCTGAATGCTATGGGAATGTATTTTTGATCATATCAGTGAAAATTTATAGTAATCCAATCTGGTGGGTGTTAGTTTAAATTTGTATTAATCTGATTGTATGGATGATCTTTTTGTCATTTGTAACTTGTTTGTATATGAGAGATCAGCTTACGTGTGTCCTAAATGCAGTGACATGCGAATAGGAGCAGTAGGGTAGCAGATTAGTGTTTGTCCAAGTATATTATACTGACTAACAGCCTCTTGAACGATGACAATTTTCAGTACAACAAAGAGGTGGTTTTTTGAGCTGTATATAAATCATACAGCAACTGGCAGATTTTTCCCCGAATTGATTTTATTTCTGTGTAGATCATATAGCACTTACAGAATGGACAATAGTTTCAGGAGCCCATTTTGCTCTTTTTTTATAGCCTATCTCTACTGGTCAATATACACATCTTTCTCTTTTTTTATTTAGTATGGTTTTCTTTCTGTATTCCGTAACTCCTTCCTTTCTCAGGTAAGATAAATTGTGACTTCTCATTTATGAAACTTATGCTGTATTTACTTCAAAATCTGATTTTCTTAATGAAAGGGATTTATACTACCTAAGCTTCTCAAGAAGTATCACTGTTGTGGGGTTGTTTTGGTTTTTTTTTTCCTAAACTCGGATGGTTCCTAATAGTTGTAGAACACAAATCAGTAACAAATGTAGACTGTGGACCACTAACAAATGTAGACTGTGGGTCATGTCAGGGTGATTTGCACACTACAAAGGAAGGGGGGGAAAGAAGCTCTTGATTTTTTGAGATATGTTGCTGAAAATGGAAGCCATTTTTAGTGGTTAGAACCTATTACTGAGAGGTGAAGTCGTATGAGTTGATGCACAAAAAATACATGACAAAGGAAAGCATCTGTTCTGTGTGGTGTTTGCTACCTGAATGAGTAACATATCATATGGTCTTTCTCAAAGGGAAGTTGAAGAATCTAAAGCTGGTTATAAAATAAAATAAAAAATTATCACTACTGATGTTCAGCTGACTAGTTCAAATCAGAGGCATTCCTTGTTATCCAATACATTTCACTCATTTATGGCTTCTTTTTCTTTCTTCATCACCTCTGCAGCAACTCTTACAACGTGTATCATACTATTTTATTCATGTGAGTTCAGCGTCAATAGCCCCAAACTGAAAGATTTTACAGTTTTGCTTTTTTTTTTGGTTGAAGTAGTACAAAATGTCAAAAATTAGAAGGAAGGTCACAGTGGAAAATACCAAGACCATATCCGATAGCACATCCCGAAGACCCAGTGTATTTGAAAGGCTTGGACCCAGCACTGGAAGTACTGCAGAGGTGAGTTATAAAAGTGTTGTTCTTTTCCTCCCCATCCCAGCATCTTCTTTTCCAGGATTTAGATGGTGGGAAAGAGTAGCTCACAAGTACCAAATGTTCAGATGTCACTGATGTTAGTAAAGGTGAAAAGAACTCCTTAGTGCTTGGATGTTCAAGATACTAATACTAAAAGTTTCAAATAATGCGTGTTGCCCCAGCTTCTGGAGAGGAGCCGTAGTACTGTACATATTAATACTGTTTCCACCAACCTAAATTTTTCTCTGCCAGACCTGATGCTAATTGTTGATTATTTTTATTAAATTAGTTATATTACTGGTGGGCAGAAATTACAAATAAATGGGAATTAATGTGCAGTCATTTGTTTGTTCTGCCACACTCACACCAATGGTATTTCCAGAAAAGAGTGTGAAATTCACCCAGTAATGTCTGTCTCTTAGACACAGTGCCGTAACTGGCTGAAGACTGGCAACTGCCTCTATGGGAACACATGTAGATTCGTACATGGCCCTTCACCACGAGGTAAAGGCTATAGCAGCAGTTATAGAAGGTAAATCAAGAACTCACTTTGAATTCTTCACATGCTGTAGGAAAATAGCTTTTGCAACTGTCTTCTGTTTGTTTTTTTGTTGTTTTTTTTTAAAAAAAAAGTGAAATGCTTTGGTGTGCCTAATAGTATGTTTTATTGTTAACCAATTGCATTGTGAAGCTGCTTGAAACAATTTGGCAACTTTCATCAGGTTTTCCCAGGATTTTTGTGTGTGTGTAGCTTTAAAAAATGAATGGAGTTCTGTGGATGCAGACTAACTTGTTACCTTGCTTGAAACAGGAAGTTCAAGAATGTTAAAACTTTTTTTTTTGGCGTAGTGTCACTGCAGCTTCTGATATGCCTTTATCCTTCACTGAAATGCTGTTTTGCAACTGCTTACAGCAGTACTCACTTACCTGCAGCCTTTTTGCCTTCGCTATATTGTTTGATGCATAAGGTATCCATCCTTTCCCTCCTTTAGTGATGAAACACTTCTCTTCAAAACATAGTTTTGTGACTTCATCTGTCAGATTTAGAACAAATATTCTGTGCCACGTGAAGAGATCCAAAAAGTTACTTCATTTTTCAGAGGAGAATATTTTTATCTGCCTTTTGATGTGTTACCATAATTTAAAGATTTTTTTTTTATTATCCTTTGTTGTGGCATAACACCTTGGTTAAACAGAAACTGAATATGGCAGCAAGTTTGTAATATTCTTGTTATTAAGGACAAAGAGGTAATACATTTTTAGCATCGTACCTATTTGTATGAAAATTTCGTATTTTACAAGCAACTGTGCTTTGTAATGCTACAGTAATGTCAGTGTTACCCCTAGATTATCAGTAGGCACATGGAAGCATCGAAGTGTAAAGCAGAGAGGGGAAGGCTGGCATGAGGTTAGGGTTCTGGTTCTGGTTCTTCTTTGTATTCCTGTGGCATACTGTCAGGATGGTCTTGATTTTGCTTGTTTCATCTTCCATTGGTTCTGAGGTGGTAGCAGCTGGAATACAAAATATATCATTGAATTTCTTTCAACGTGTAGAAGATTTTACTCTGTTTTGTACTGAATGTTCCAAATAGGAAAAAGGAGTGATTTCTTGGTAGAGAGTAAATTTAAAAACTGTTAGAATGTCGCTTTCTCCTTGATTTCAGTATTTGGAACACTCGGTGTGTAGTTCTGCTTTGTTATTTGAACAAAAGTCACACTTCTTTTAAAGATTAAAACATTGTTTCTGCTTCACTCTCACCATTGACATTCTAAAATAGCGTTGATTTACTTCTTCCTTTACTAGACTATATGAAAAAGGCAGATGGCAGATCTTGCTGCTTATTTGTCTGATACATTCAACGTTTGTTAAAGGCGTCTGTAAAAATAAAAAGGTGGAGGAAGCACTCTTCCCCCCTCTTCCCAAAATGACAAATGAAAAAGGCATACTTGTCTTCAGAAGTTTCTACTGATAGCTCTTGGCCAGGCACGTAAAAAGCTGCTTTATGTACATAACGAAATGTTGGCATTTTCATGCCATTTAATGTTATGGAGATTTTTACAAATATTATATAGGTATTTTGGATGCCATTTATTGGTTTCTTGCAAGCCAACCTAACGCTGCTTCCACATCAGTTCAGTTCAAGCAGTATTCTTGTTAAAGGATCTGGGACAGCATAATGGCGCTGCGTCTGCATGTGTTCAGCCAGGCTTGCTGGTGTGAAGTCTTTTTGTCTTTTTTTTTCTGCTTTGCAAGCAGTTTGGTAACACAGAGTCTTGCTGCCTTTCTTTTAACCTTCCTAATTCCCTACCTATCTTAAATAAATCTCATTGGTGGTGATGTTGTCTGACCATAATGCCTCCCATAGTTCAGAATATTGCCAGACAGTAGGAAAAATTGACTCTAAAGTGTGAAAGACTCTTAAATCTGATTTCATTACAACTCTGCTTCAGCATTTATGTTGCTTCTCACAGCATGAATTTTGGTCTTGCTGTTATAATTATAAAACCTAGCATGTTTTTTACATATGAAGCTTTCTTGATGAGGGTATTAAGAATTCGGTAATAGACCTTACCAGTCTATTAGAGTAAGGAGAAGCTAACAAGGAAAAAGCTGTGTGTGAACATGCTCTACCACAAGGAGTTTTACTCTCTTGCCCCACTGATTGTTGGTTAGTTGCTTGGCAGTTTCCTGCTGGTTCTTGCACGCTATTGTCAGGATCTATGCCACTATAGCATCTGTCTCTTAGCTGTCAGATCCTCTTCATTCTGGATCATTACACTGAGTTTAAAAACCAAACCCACAGTAATATTAGGTAACAACATATGGATTTTGAAAAGTCCAAATATTGATGTATAGGAAACCGAGAAATGGGGCAATATTTCGTGAGCATTCAATTATAATATGTACACTATGCACTAATAATCGTCACCTACGCATACATGCCTGTGTGCGTGCATGCATACAGGCACAGGTATTTGTGTTGTGATGTGTGTCTGTGGCTAAGGAGTTGCTGCTGACATTAAGTGGTACAGAAGCAAATGGTGAAGCTGATAGGAATATGCATTTCCTAACCAAGTCACTGAATATGGAGAACTGAACTGTTGCAGGAAGCGGTGCTGTTTAAAATCACTTACCTGCACTGCCTAAAATTTGAAATTATGAAATTCTGCATTTTAGGCCTCATCTAAAGGATGCATCCCTAGCACAAGATATTAAGTCATTAAAAAGAAATTTTTCATTGAATGGTTATCTTCTTTCAGCATACAGGGATAATGCTGTGGAGCCTTTATGTGAAAGGTTCTACCAGGTACAGTCTAGCCATATCATCTTAAATTGTAGAGGTGAATTTATAGTTATCTGTTGAAATTCAGCAGTGTGCGTTATCTGGAATAACCAGAGGTCCTTTTGAGGATGGGTGGGAATGGGGAAGTTATGTAGAAAAGAAGCCATTGTTTAAAAATTAAAATTGCAGTACACCCGAAAGAAAAATCAGCTAATAGGCCAGCTTGATTTTCTATGCGTTAATCCAAAGTATCTGGAAACAGTCACAGCTTCCAGAGTAATTTTTTTTCTAAAAATTGGACAGATTTTTCAGTCTTTTTATTAGACTTTTGGGGGATTATGATGTTCTTCTGGGAGGGGTAGGATGGGTACCATGATTTTGCTCCAGTGTTCTCTTGAAGCCGAAAACCTCCTCCCAAACCAAACAAAAAGCCACCTACAAACCCCAACCCTGAAGCTACAGCTTTTTTTAATTTCTGTGATTTCTTGATAATTTTTATAATCTTTTAGTGGATTTGAATAATGTTTTAACAAAATAATTTTTTTCTTCCCTCCCATACTGAGAAAGGTGCTAATTGAGGGTGAAATAAATGGTTTGGATGTTTTTTCACTTCAGCATGTAACTTCAAAAAAAAAAGTATTAAAATAACAAATGTCTCCTTAGAAAGTATATGAACTACATTCAGTGTAAGTTCTCTTGCTCTTGCTCTCTTCTTCAGCTACCACTTTTTTTTTTTTTTGTGAAATTGTTCCTCTTAAGGAACAATCTGACCAGTTTAATATCTATAAACTCCTTTATGCCATAGCTGAAGTACTATTAGAACTTAAGGCATTGAATTGCCACTTCAGTTTTGAAAGACAGTTTATTTTTTGAAGAACCTGATGGTTGGAATACTTCAGAGTGTTTAGTAATGCAAAGGAATTACCTTTCTAAGATGGGGGGAGGCAAAAAAAAAAATTCCTTGAATCGTAGCTGTTGCTAAAGCCAAACACTTTAAAGATGATGTAATAACGCATGCAAAGAAGATAACTTGATTATATTTGTATGCTGGGTATTATTTGATCCTTCTTAGTGCTGTAAGTAGCAGCATGCTGCTGGTTTGTACTTTTCCTCTGATCTAGACTGACCTGTATTTACAACTTCATGAAGAATTAAATGCATTTAAAAGTCAGAGCAGTCAGTGGTCTTTTTCTTAGATCTTAAGACACTTAATCTTACGATGCAGTTTAAGGAATTAAGTATAACATTGCAAAAGAGGAAGCGGAAGACAATTACTCTTTTTCAAGTACGCAGAGGTTGAAAATCGTACTAATTTAGATTTTTGAATGCATAATTTGTGAAAGACCGTTCACCCATTGTGTATTATGTGACAGAGGAAGAAACAACGCTTGCTAGATGGAAACCCTGGTTCAGTATGAAAAACAAAACAAATGCAAAATTCATTATTCAAATATTATATATAAATCTTCTAATCAACTAATGTAGCATCAGTGTTCTTCAGTGTAAACTAATATGTAAAAATCCAGTACTTTTATACAACCATTTCACAGAGGAATCTGCAATTATAGCTGACGGTCATCACAGAAGTACCAAACTGGGTATCAAGCCAGATTTATATGAAGAGGAAATGTGTTTTCTTGAACTGAGAGATCATTTGAAGCAGCTTCTACATCTCCTTTGCTTAAGAACTCATTTAAATGCAAGATTTTAACCCATTTAACTCTTTTAACCCATAAGGGATAAGTGGACTTGTCAGTCCATACTGAGAGGTGACAAAACTATTTAGATGTAGTAAAGTAGGATGTTCCTCCTCCCTTCCCATGTCACAGTAATACCTTTTGCAGAAAATATATCTTAAAGCTGCATGTCTGCTAGAGTTCATCTGATAGTTTGTAATTTAAATGTGTTAAAGCAAGATGGAAAAAAGAGGAAGCCTCCAAGAGTGAATTTCTGGTGCATGTGCTGCAACAGCATTGTTTGTTGGGGTTTTTTATGGCATTCTCACAAGGCCATGGAAGCGTAGCACCTAGGTCAGGTTATCTCCACTTGTGGGCTTCATCCATATCCAGAATTGTGACTGTCATTGCTAGCCTACAGTAGTTTGACTCTATATAATTTTATTTTTATATATATATAAACCCCATATAATATGGATATTTAAATTGGTGCAGCTTAGAATATGGAGAAGGCTAAAGATATCTTGAAAGATTTGGTAGGAGTCATTGTGAAACGCATTTGCATGATAGTCAGAAAAAGGTGGTTATTTTTTTTCTGGATAGGCTCTCCTGAAGCTAATCTAGAGTAGCAACTGAGTCATGTCATAAGTACATACAAGTGATTTCTCTTCTTAGAGTCAAGTCTTTGATGTTCTGAAGGAGTTATTTGGTTGGGGTTTTTGTCGTTTATTTTTTTGGTTTTTTTAGAATACAAAAGCCCATTAGAACTGATTATTTTTTTTATTCATCCACTTCATTTCTGGGTGGGAGGTTGAAATCTTTCTGTATATACATTAATAAAAATAATAATTAAAAGACAGATTGTATTCCTTTAAAAATAAACCCATAGAACTGGTTATATTGTGTTTCTGTGTTATACAGGTCACCAGAAAGACCCACTGGAGATCTTCGGGAAAGAATGAAGAACAAACGTCAAGACGTTGAGGCAGAACCGCAGAAACGAAGTACAGAGGAATCGTCCTCTCCTGTTAGGGTAAGAAGGAAGTTTGCAGAACTCCAGAATCCCTCAGTAGCAATTGGGCAGTATGTCCTAAAAACCTGACTGTGGTGACTTGTAACTTTTAAAATGTTTTGATGAACTGATCATTTTGTACATAGCACATGGCATGTTTTATTAAGTGTCTTAACAATTGTATTTTTGCCTTTTTATATCACTTTATAGTCTTTTGGTTCCTAAAGATTTTATAAATCCTGCAGACTAAAATAAGTTATAAATACTGATAAACAGGTATTTAATAAAAGTGCAGACTCTTTGATTATTACCGAGAAAGTGTATTAACAGTTATTCCAATCATTCAGTGTTTTTCCCTCAACACTTATTCATATCCATTGTTTACGTTCATCCAGGCTTCAGTTATTCATCCCTATATTTGCTTTTGATGAGACCATGCAGTTCTGGTTTTGCAGGTTCATTTCATTTTACTTCTCACATACCCATCTACCATCCCAACTACTCATTTTTGGATTTTGTAAAAAATTAATTCATTATTATTATTCTCTAAGCATCTTTCTGCAACCCTATACCTCTCAAATATCAGAAGTTACTTATTTTAAAATTGTCACCTCTTCCTGCACTGCTGTAACAAATAGGGGCAGAGTTGGTAGTGTGACCCTGCACCTTTGTAGCAATAGCACCAGTGTATTCCTGTGTCATGTTTAAGATCATCTTCATATGTATGATGATAAAAAGATTTTATTTGTGAAAAATCAGTTTTGTTTCTGCAGGTATTAACAGCTTTTTTTTTTATTCTTGATCTGTTACTACTTGCTGTGTAAAATGAATTATGTCAGGTGTAAAGAAATCAACAGCAGCTGCTATCATTAAATTAACAGAATGGCATACCTTCCAATCATGTTTTCAGTTGCTGTTAATTTGTATGAACTTTGGATCTTTTTCCTCTTTTATTTAAATGTGTTTCTTTGATTTTCTAATAGTTTGAATAAACTGTTCAGTTATTGAGTACATGGTTGGTGGGAAAGGTGTCTTTTTCCAACCATTATTTAAAGTTTACGGTAACTGCTCTCCTGGTACAACCTTAATTTTGATGTAATTTATTCTTACTTTTGATTAGTTAAACCTGCATTTTGTAGTGTTCTATTAATGTAATAAAAAAATACTCTTAAACAACTAAACCCCAAGTAAAGGTGAACTGGAAGCAGGAATCAAAAGGAGTCGGAGAAGTAGTGGGTCTGTTGAAGTACCGAAGAATTATTTACAGAATAAGCACACTAAAATATTCTGCTTCAATCTCATAAAACAGATTGCTGAGGAAACCACTGAGATTTTGTATTAGTTGCATGGAGGCAACTGTCAAAGTATGGGATATCCAAAGAAAATATTCTGGAACAAATAGATGAAGAGAGACAGTCATCGAGAGTTGCATTGCAAAGAACCAGGATATTTAAAAGAATAAAAGAAAAGGCTGAAGTGACTGAACCACTAATAAAAACTTTGCTCCATTGCTACTGTTAAGGTGGAGATCTAATATCTGATGTTTCCATCTCTTATTGAAGCTTTTGGGGTAATAATGGATCTGGATAAGAAATACTAACTTTGCTTTGAAATAACAAAAACTAGCTTTTTCCGTAAAAAGTTTCATAACTCTTTTTGGTGTTTTATTTTTTTAAAAAGAAGAAAGAGCAGTTCTGTTCCTGCAGACAAAATTTGTGCTTCACCAGTTTACGAGCCTGAAACTTTAACAGAGTAGTGGCTATGAGAGAACTGTTTGATACAGGTGAAACCATTAGTTTTTGAAGTATATAGATAAGATAGTCAAAGAATAGCGGGTACAATATTGTCAGGCTTAGATGCCAGCTAAGGGGAGAGTTTTAGATTCATTTCAAATTATGAAGATACAGAGGATGCTGTGGTGCTTCATCTAAAGAGCTATACATTTTTAAGAATGTGGAAAAAAAGTTGGATGTCCCAAAGAGATGAAATCAGTACTTGAGATTACTAGAGCCTGAGGAATGCCATAGAGATTGGGGAAAGGTAGTTTTTGGCAGTACAATGGCAAATGAAACTTGGTATTGTCAAGAGAAAGGTAATGCACTGTGAAGAAAGTACTTAAAACAAAACAAAACAAAATCATGAATGGATCTTTGAAAAGTAATTGAAACCATCCAGCAGAAAAAGAAGTTATTGTGGACAGCTCAATGAAACCATCTGTTCAAAGTGCAGTCACAGTTGCAGAAGCTAACATTCAAGTGTATAAAAATGGAATAGAAAATAATCAATGTTATGCTGTAGAAACTCATGGTCCAGTTTTATTTGAAATGCTGTTTGGTTGTGATCACCTGTATGCGAGAAAATCCCATCAAAGGCCTTTTTGAAGTGGGCACAAAGGTGAGAAAGAGACTGGAGAGAAGAAAGGATATGTGGTGAATGCGTTTGATGTATGGTTGAGAGGATGTGAATTAGATGCGTCATATTCGTACTTTATCCCAGGAGAAAGAGTGGCAAATGTAAAAATGACGAGAGAAGTGCTGTTTAAGTTGTATGTGACAATTCTGCCTGATTGCCAGAAGATACAAGCAGAAATCTGAGTAGGTTCCACAAAAAGTTGAGACAGTGTAACTAGTATAAAATCTTTCTAGAAGAGATTTCCTGTTTGGAGACCTAAGATAACTAGTGCAATTTGTATGTATTTAGTAAGAAATTTCCTACATGGACAGCCTATAGGACACATCCCTTGTTTTTTTAGCGTCTCACACTATTATTTTCAGAGACAATATGCTGTATTACGTTGTTGACTACATTGAACTGAGTTGTTTCTGTGTTTCTCAGATTTGTGCTTGAAATTATTTCAGCACTGTATGTTAGTGTATCAATTATTGTGCAAATAATTAGATATAGTTCCTGCTGTTGCTATATTTAGTTGGGAATTTATATGTTGAATTTTTCTCCGTGTTATGAGAAGACAATTACATTGGAGTATATGAAGTATTACCTGGGAGGTGTGTGTAATTTGGGAGAAAGAGTGGGAAGAACTTAATGTATATTTAGTAGGAAACGTTTTTGTAAGGAATGTGTATCATTTTTTTCATATCTGTGCTTTTTGTCGCTGTAGCTTTTGGAAATCTCCATTGATAATGAAAGTCAGTGTTGTTTTCTGTCTTTGAAATGGAAACAGATCATTTCAAGGAACTTTCAAATTAGTTTTCTTGTATGTTTCTGTAATGTGGTAGCAGTTTACACTGTAAAGGTATTATGGCTAGAGCAAGATAATACTGTGCTTGCCCAAAAGATTCTAGATACAATACATGATCGCTTTGAAGGAATCTGCTTTTGAATTAGTTTATATTGCTGCTGCCTGTACATGTGCTGATAAGGCTGAAACTGAAGCTTCTGCCTTTTAAGAATTTTAGGTTGTAAGAGTCTTATGAATATTTTCTCCATCAGTGTTGGCAAAATAACTCTTCTTGGCTAGAAGCACGTTTTGCAAACTGGATGAGTCCTTTTGCACTTGACCAAACTTTTCTGGCTGTAGTGGGGAATTCATTCAAGTAGACATCAAGTCTTGTGCTGTAGAGTGCTGATCATATCTTATGGGATGTGGAATTTCAACTTAAGTAGACATTAAATTAAATAAAATATCGTAGAATTCAGCAATAATGTTGTATTTTTTTCCATCTGTTAAGTAGTGCTTCTCCTGAATGTCAATGCTAAACTGTAATCAACAATCCAACAAGTGTAAGTAGCGAGCACATACCCACTCACAACTGTGAGCACATACATAGGCAAAGTTTGCTAAGTTGTTATTTAGTCTTATGACAATCTACAATATTTTTTTCTAGTAACCAATTATATTATTATGAAAGTTTGTTTCATGTCTAGTAAACGGTATGTTTTCAGACTCTATAGAGGAGTAGTTTATAGGCGTGGCTGAAGTGGATACAGCATCTTCAAGTACAAGTGAGAGACATGCTGTTGGCTTTCAGGAGCTTGGCTCATTTTATTCTTATTAAGGGAGAGATGAAAAAAAATATCTAAAGTGAAGTACAAGAAGGTCTATAAGGATACGAAGGAAATATTTACTCCCCATAATATGAAGGAATTGAATGCATTGTGAGTGGAACAAGTACAATAAAAGGAATGTGTTGGACTTTCTGATGAGAAAAAATTGAAATGTGTTCTAAACTGTCTTAGCTTAAATTCTTGATTTGCTTGCCCCAGGAAAATTCATTCAATTCAATTTCTGAACCAAATCTTGTTTTTCAAGGTGCAGTGTTACCAGGTTCTTTTTTCCTGATAACTGAAGTAATTTAGAGTATGAATAAGCTTGGATCAAGTTGTCCTGACTTGTGAAATAGCATACTTCCGTAAAAATTGTCTGTTCTCTTCCCTAATATTCAGTAATTCAATACACTTCTTTTCATAGATGTTTTTGTTCTTCTGTAGAAGTATGTTTGTGCCACTACTGAATCTCTCCACGGCAAGGAGAAAATACAGGTGGTTCCAAGATGCTTGCATTTGGTTGTAAGTTCGGAGATGTAGGCGAGATACATACAAGTTGTGTAGTGTTACTAACGTGGGTCACTGGTCTTGAAGGATTCTGACTTATTTGTGTGTTCTCTGCTGACAAGTTTTTTTGGTTTGGTTTTGTTTTTTTTTAAATCGGGAGATAAAGAATTTCCTGACATGCGTATTTCAGTTTGCTAGTAACAAATAGTGTTGAATTGATGAAACTAGTATTTGTATTTAAGAAGTTTATTGTTTATATTGTAAGAATTAGTTGGAGTATGTAGCAGAAGCACAGTTTATTAGAACAGATGCAGCCTTCAAGGAGAGTGGTCTAGAAAAATTAAGATGCTCCAAGAAAAAAAAAAGTGGTCGCAGGAGAGTTGATAAAGTTGCAGATTTTCAGATCTTGTCATTTTCTTTTAAAGTAAGTTGCTTTGGAGTGTACTGTGGTTCTTATTGTTGAACTGAAATGCCTTTATGACGTGTTGTGAAGATGGTTTAGTTGTTGTAGACTTGTCTGCAGTTGATGTCTGCAAGCAACATGACGTAATAGGTTAGGATGTTGTACAGCATTTTAAAGATTGTGTCATGAAATGGAGGAAAAAAAATCTTTTTTTTTTTTTCTTTAGTCTACAAGCTGCTTTAAACTAGACATGACACAAATTAGTTCTTTAATGTGTAGTTCCTTTGTACTGTGTGGAGACCGGTCAGTTTTTCTCCAAACACACTAAGGCTTTGAATGTAATATACTGAACACATCAAGAGGCTTGAAGAAAACTGTGTTAGTTCACTAGGTAAAGCAAATGCAGTACTTGTTCTGTCATGGTTTGTGTCCTTAAACTAGAGATAAGATTTCAACGTTGTTAGAGAATAAAATAGTAGAGTTGAATTTTACCGACTTAGTAGTGACTATCCACAATGTTGCGCTGTTTCCTTTCTGAGTTTCTAAGGTGATTTTAAGGATTTAAATTAAGTCAACATCTAAGTCCCAATGAGGAATAGTTAGTGAAATTTTCAGGCATCTCTGTTTCTTGCATAAAAGCAAAGGTTCCTACATATCAACACTGAAGAATCCCCAAATGACAAAAGAAGGGACTACGGGAAGTGTGAACAAAAGGGTTATGGGACAGACTTTCATTATTTGCTCTTTCTGATTTCCTACTTAAAAAATTAACCTGAGATACTTCTAAGCTTGAAATGCTTTTTCATTGGAAATAGCGAAATAACATTGTCCTATACTCTGCTTGAGCCCAGGTAGGTTATTTAGACAACGTCAATTCAGCAGAGGCAGTGATGCAGCTGTGTGCTTTGCTACTGAAATGTAGCAGGGGGAGAGGAACAGCACTGGTTCAGTTGTCTTTTGAAATGGTCTTCTTTCCTGTAAGAATAGTTTCTGGCTTTGTTATGTATCCACAGGACTGTCTGCCACATGCAAAATGGGTGCTACTGCGATAGTTAGTCTTGTCTGATAAGTTGGGGCCACTGAAAGTTCAGATATAAAGCTGTCATCAAAACTTGATGGCAGTGTGTTGCTTTAGACTTTTTTCACCTTCCTTCTGCCAGCCAAAGGTTTCTGTTTTCTGTTAGTATTCTCCCCCTCTCTCCTCATTCTTTATCCCCTGGGGAGTTAAAAGGTTCAGCTTCTGAGGCTCATCTGCCTTGCATATAAATATTCTTATTTAGAGCTGAAAATTCTTACTTAAGCTGTCAAAAGCATATTCTGTAAGTGTTCATTAAACTTTTGGTCTTAGGAACCTGATCTGTTCTTTTGGTTCCAGTTTTAAACTGTTCTCTGATGCTTGCTGGATTCTTGCCTTGCCTTTAAACCTTGTTTTTTATGAATCCTTTCTTCTCTTTTCCCCATCTGCTATTTGCATACTAATTATAGGGAATTGCATTAGAACATGTTGCCTGTGGAGTCGCTGCTTATTTAAGAAGGTATTTGTTCAACAGGGTAAAGGGAAAATGCATTTTGTACTATAAAAAAGAAACAGCCAAAATACCATGTAAAACAGACCTGATTCTTCGGGCTTCCTTTAAAATAAACTTGTTTACTCTAATGCAACATTTTTCCCTTTGTAGAAAGAGTCTTCACGAGGAAGGCATAGAGAAAAGGAGGATATCAAAATTACAAAGGAGAGAACACCAGAAAGTGAAGAGGAAAATGGGGACTGGGAGACAAATAGAGAAGGTAAGCATCACTAAACTAATGGTCCCCCTACAGCTCAGAGAATTGCAAGATTACTGGGCTGTATGTAAAGCAGAATGCTTAAAGGTTTGGTCTCTAGGCAGAGTACTTTTATGTGGTGGGCATTGATGTTTATTTTTGGAGGAGAGTAAAGAAGCAATCTGAGTCAGACTGCTACAATGGTAAAACCAACTTAATTTAAAAAAACATTCACTTTTTTCTGTTTTTCACTCCTTGGACAAGGAACTTAGGCTGAACCTTTCACATTTAGCTCATTAGTTGAACCCAAGATAAATCTAAAGTAATTTTGAAGCTGGGTAGTCTGAAGAGAGAGCATAACTCATTTGAATTCAAAAGTCAGCAGGTTTTTGTTGCTTAATTGGTAATGATGTGAACTGTCTCATTAACAAAGGTTCTATTAGAATAACTGAAAGTAACAATCAGTGAGCTATTTATATCCTGAAAACACTTGAAGAGTGGTAACAGACATTAGATAATGTAGTCAGTTTTGTTTGGGTGGGGATTTTTGGTGGGTTTTTTTTTTAGTGGTTAAAAGGTGATTTCGTTGTCCTTATTGATAGTGCATGTCTATTTAATATGTGGAGAGTTGAGGAAATGGCTGTCTTTTTCTTCTCTCTCTCCTCCTGAGTTTTTCTGTTGTTAGAGACCTCGCTCACCTGACAGTGAAATTATGGCAGCTTCTAATGAACTGTGGTGTTTAAGTAGTTCTGTAAATGTCAGTGTTTAACAAGTAGTTACAGTATTGCCAGAGGAGACGGGAATCCAAATAATTTGAGTGAATTCAGCTATAATAAATGTATTTGCAATAAAGTCTGCTGCAAGTTGTTTGTGGGATGGAGCTCCTCTGTAGACTTCAGTAAGTAGGTGTTTCTTCTGTAGTGTGTGCTATGTGTTGCAGATACAGTTCTGCTGTGTCATAAGCAGAATACATGAATAGAAAAGTAGCCATAATATTTTTTTTCTCCTTTCTACATTTTGTTTTCAACTTGATTTAAGAAACAATGACCTATGACGTGTGCATGGAAATAGGATCTAAGTCAAAGAAGTTTTGACCATGAAAACCTTAAGTTCTATATAAAATATGAGTATCTTAAGTCTTAGACACTGAGGCTTTCAGCTTGATAACTATGATTCTTTTCAAAATAGGGTTGATTATAATGTAGATGAAGTAGAATTACTCTCTGTTAAGTTCTAGTGAGTGCTATATAAGCAGACAGATGGACTGGGAAAGACCCTATGCTGTTAGGAACTGCACTTCTCTATATGCTGTTCCCATGCATTCACAGCACGTGAAGAGAATTTGTAGGTTGAGCTTTAGTTAGTGCAAAATTTTTTATATAGTTCCTTTGTGCAGGAAGGGGAGTGAAAGCTAATGACTTTTTAATGAAGTTATCCTTTCCCTGACAGTTATTTTCCTAAAGTGCTTTTTGAGCATTAGGCTTAAATAGCCATTAAAAAACTAAGAAGTGTAAACAGACCAAGTAAAACTACTTTAATTTTCAGTAAGATTTCAGCTGCAAGGCTTGAAGCATATGGTATTAACTAGCAATGGCTTAATGAAAACTGAGAGAAATAGCGCCTTTTCTGATGTGAAAACCAAACAGCAGTAATGCTTTAGAAGCATAAATGAACTCTTGAAATGTGCATTTATCCAGTAAATGAGCTTATACAGATCTCTTCTTTTATTTAAAAAATCAATTTGTGGATGTAATTAAATAAGTGTATCAATTAATTTGTGGGCTACTCTATTAAATGAAATCTTCTACTATCATGTATCGCTATTTGAATCTGTTTCATGTGACACTTCCCAGTTAAGTAGTGCTCTGCATATTTTGGTGTTTGAGAAGATGTGCTCTTTTCATTTTTTTTTTTATTTAAATCTAAATAAATGGTTTACTGCATTTCACCTCCTCAACTTAATTGATGCAAATCTCTGAAAGAAGTTAAGATTTTTTTTTTAATGAAGTTTAAGAATTTAAGTGCAGGTTGTATGGAACTAACAAGTTATTTCAGGTTTACACACGTCATTGAAGAAGGTATTTGGCATATCTTCATTGATCCGTTCATGTCGTGCTTAAAAGTCACAAAAATGTTTATGCTTGGCATCCAATATGCTAAATATTATTTATTTTATATGTAGTTGTTTACTAATCTATTTACTTTTTTTTAATAAAGACTCTGATAATGGAGATGTTAATTATGATTATGATCATGAGCTGTCTTTGGAAATGAAGCGCCAAAAGATTCAGAGAGAACTCATGAAATTGGAACAGGAAAACATGGAGAAACGAGAGGAAATAGTCATTAAAAAGGAGGTTTGTATTGTGTGAACGTGAAATGAAAAAAATAAATCATTGGCCACTTCATAGGCTTTTAGTTGTTTCCTGGAAGACTTGAGCTTCGTGGGCTACAAATGCATTATTGTGTATATAGTTGTAAATAACTGGCGTGTGTATAACTTAGTCTGTGACTTGGATATTATTTGTGAGTATCTGATTGGTTGTCCTGCACCATGACCAAGTTTTCTGCTTTATGAAGTCAGCTATTGAATGAGTAGAATTTGGTGCATTTTAATCATATAAAACTAATAAGACCTTTAACAGAGAAGATGTGTAGAAGAAAACACAAGGCATTTGCCAAGCTCCTTTTCCAGTGTGTCTTATAGTGACAGAGTAAAGTGGCAGAGGCAAAGCTGTAAGTGCTAGAAAGACTAAAATTTTGAGGAAGATTGGAAAAAAAAAAAAAAAAAAAAAGCCGGAAAGGAGGTCTTCCTTTTCCAGACAAACTTCAGTGGTAACTAGGATCTTAAGCTTTTAGTTACAGTTTTTATAATATATTACGGAGTGCATCATCTTCTCTTCCCCCACCTATTTCCTGTCGTCTTCTTTTTGCTCTTTGAACACTTTGATTAGTTTGAGGTAGATTTGTACATGGTTAAGATATCAAGTGTAGACTATTAATAAATTTACATATTTGACATATATATCAACATACAGGTAAGCTTTTGACCATCAATATGTTATCGGTTAATTTATTCTTTTCCTCAAGATTTCTCCAGAGGTGGCTAGATCTAAATTATCGCCATCACCAAGAAAGTCTAGCAAATCTCCAAAACGAAGATCCAGTCCGAAATCATCATCTTCAGCTAGTAAGAAAGAAAAGAAAGCATCTACTGTATCTTCTCCGCTTTTGGATCAGCAGAGGTTAGTATGTAGATGAATCTTGTGAGAAAGTAAGAACAGAGAACCACAGAGTTTTACTACTGGGGTTTTCATAATTAAAATGGTTTTTCATTTTCCTTGCTTTTGGGACTTTTGATTTTTTAACTTCAGGGGAAGTTCTCTAAATTGTGCACTGTGAATCATCTTCTGCATAAAATCATTATGTGCATATCAGTTGACTGATTTCATGCTTTATGAGCTGCAGTCTGTGAGGTAGCTCCTCTAGGCTGAAGTGAAATGTTTTTAAAATCTACCAACTGCATATTCTGTTGATACTACATATTGCTGCTCAGGAAATAATATTTGACTTTCAAGGCAGGGAATTTCTCAGAATTCAGGAGGAGAAAAGTAGAGAACGGAGTGTTGTGTATGTGGGAAGTAAGTACAAAGTATGTGAAAATGACAGGAAGATCAAACTGGGCACCTTGCCACAATAAGTCAGTCTCCAAAACCTGTTTCTAAGTTCTTGCTGGCTACAGGACCTTTTGAATCACTGTCTGCAGCTTTACATAGGAAAGAAATAACTGCAGCAATATAAGCAGACACATCTGTACTTGCTAAGCAAAAATCCCCTTTAAAATAGGGACAAAACAATGTTGTTTCTGCTGTGAGAATGTACAGAATGGGCTAGAATGATACTGACGTTCAGTATGCAGTCATATCTAGTTTATAGGGTTTATGCCACTGGTAGTTTACATGGAAAAACCTGCTGTTTTATACTGAGATGCAGATTCAAATATATTTGGATGCATTGTCCTGCATTAGCTATTTAACATAAATCAAAGACATGAGTTGTTCAAAGCATTTTGTGTATGTGATTGGGGTATTGCTTCGTGGAACTGAGTCTAAACAGACAAGATATTCTGTAGAGTTCTGGTCCTCTGATGTGTGCAGTTGATACAAGGGCATTTTAGCTTGGGAAACTGGTTCTGTCTGAATGAGAGAAGTTCCTATTTTTGTTCACTTGCTTCAGAAGTAAGTGTTAAAAATGGAAGGGTTCAAAGTGAATTTTACTGTCTACATTCACCCTTCCATCAAATACAGTTATTGAGCGCTGCTTGCTAATGGAATGGTGAGTCCTGTCCTACAAGTTTCAAGGCCCTTGAGGTTATGACGTTCCTGCCAGCATCTGGGAAATCATTATTTGAAATAGTTGGCAGTTCTTAGATTTGTCTTTTCTCCCCCCCCTCCTGTTATTTTATCTCTAGGAGTTCTAAAAGTGCTCAGAGTAAAAAGAAAGGTCCTCGTACCCCTAGTCCTCCTCCTCCAGTACAAGAGGAAACTCCCCTGGGGAAAAAACACAAAGAAAAACATAAAGCAAAAGAACGTTCAGAAGAAAAGGCAAGGGAGGTGAAAGAGAGAGGCCGTGAGTTTGAAAGGCACAAGGAGAAAAAAGAGAAGCAGAGGTAAGTTATGTTGCATTATTAGCTTTTAACATTAATGTAACCTTGCTTTTAAAGTTACCTTTAGTAGAACACTGAATAATAACGGATTTATACCTGTGTTGCCAACAACCTTTTCACTGCTCATTAAATATTTTAAGTGTGTTATATAGATGAACTGATAGACTATAACAGATGGGTAGGTTTTAATTATACAGCTGTGTAAGTTTATAGAATGCCCTTTTGAAAGTTTCATTGTTTTTCAGGAAGTTGGACCTTATCCAATGGAGCAGTTAATTTGCTTAAATCTTTGTCAGAGACATTCACTTGTCCACTTGCCTACTTTTCTAAAATCTTAAAGGACTAATATATTTCTAAAATGGTAGTGGCATGTTTAAACTCTTCCTAATCTTCAGTAGCTTTAAAGTATTTCTGAAGTAGTGAAAGACTACTGCAATTTTAGTATTACTTTGCCTTTGCATATACATCTCTCAAATGGTAAACTAATAGAACTATTCCTGTTGTATTCTGAAGCCTGGGTGTCCATTTAAGATGAAAAATACATCTGCATCTTTAAGTCCTGTATTTCTATGATGAATATAGGGTACATGTTTGTAACTGTTAATTTGTTACATAGCAAAGGCTAAAGAGTGGAAGACCAGTTAATTGTATTTTTTTAATTGATTAAATAACTTACACCATTCTTACTTTAAAGTGTATTATTTCCCTCAGGCTCGTTTATTCCATTAGTGGAATAAAGTAGTGAGCAGTAGAAAAGAACATTCTAGGTAGTGCTGAAAGGATCAAAGGAGTACTTGGCTTGTTATTGTACTACAGTCAGTATTGCTGTGGTGACTGCAGCCTTTTTTTTCAGTGTTGGGTATTTGCCTTCTTTTTTTTCCTAAATAATCAAGATTAAATAATGAAAAAATCTTTGTGATGTACAGTAAGTTAAACAGTTGAAGATTCTGACAGATCTTTCCCATTCATTTCAAACTGTGATTAGTGTTTGAAAATGTCTGTGAGATTGAGCCTTCTTAATTAAAATTCTGCGATTATGGAAGTTTTTAAACAGGGGTAGCAAGATAATTCTCCATTGATAGGAATTGTGCTTCACCCACCACATGAAATATTAAGTAAACTTATAAGAATATATTTTTGTTTTTTCCATATTGTAGTTTTGTATTTTACAGATTAGCAAGAAATTTAGTGCATAATTTGCATTCCTAAGTTTTGCTAATTTAAGATATTTTCATATATAAAGTTACAGGTAGAACAAAAGAGTCTATAAAATAGTTCTTGATCTGGTAAGCACAGGTTCTGTCTTGAGGTTGTTTGTAACTTCTAAGAAACATCCTAATGCCATATGACATCTGTTAAACAAGCTACTGTTTGTGTTTCCCAGGGATCCCTCTGAAAGCTCCCATAGACAGAAGCGTTCTCCTAGTCCTGCAGACCATTCTGGCAGTAATTCTTCCCCATCCAGGGAGTATTCACCACCTGCTGCTAGGCGAAGACAAACCTCCCGAGCTCCAGCCAAGTCAACCACTCGCAAACATAACTTTTCACCCTCTCGCAGGTGGGAGACCAATTGCATGGATTTCCTTTCCATGAATAGTTCTAGTTTAGAAACTTCCTCTGTTGGTTTGACTACTTGTTCATATGTGTCTGTATGCGTGTGCCTCAGACACTTGAGTTCTGAGTCTTTGGGGTTTCTTTTGCCAAGTTACTACATTGAGAGTACCTGTTATGAAAAGAACACAAGTCATGGCGCAGGCTTCCATTTATCGTTTCCTTTCAAATATTCTGGCTTCAGGTGGAAATTCAGAAGTCTGATATGAGGCACAGTCAGACTGTGATCCTTTGGGAGTTTTTTTGTTTTTTTCTTTCTCACCTCCCCCACTGGCTCAAAGTGGTCAATGGAATCCTGGCTTGTATCAGAAACAGTGTGGCCAGCAGGATCCAGGGAAATAACTGTCACCCTATACTCAGCATTCATGAGGCTGCACCTCAAATGTTGTGTTCAGTTTTGGGCCCCTCACTACAAAAAAGATGTTTAGATGTTGGAGTGTCCAAAGAAGGGCAATGGAACTGGTGAACGATCTGGAGAACAAGCCTTAGGAGAGATGACTGGGGTTATTTAGCCTAGAGAAAAGGAGACTGAGGGGAGACCTTATCACTGTCTACAACTACCTGAAAGGAGGTTGTACAAAGTGGGTGTTGGTCTCTTCTCTCAAGTGACAGTCAGCAGGACAAGAGGGAATGGCCTCAAGTTGTGCCAGGGGAGGCTGAGATTAGAAATCAGGAAAAATTTCTTCACCAAAAGGGCTGTCAGGCACTGGAACAGGCTGTCCAGTGATGATGATGTGTCACCATCCTTGGTGAGGTTCAGGGAAGATATCATCCTGCTAATTCTAGAGTCCTTAGAAAAAAAACTTCTATCACTGGTAAAAAGAAAGGAGGTAGCTTCTTATTTTGGTCTGAAGGTGTAGAACGGCAGTGCTAAATGCTACTACAGTCCTATGTATAATGGCGAGAGAGGCATACTTACTTTCTGCAGTTCTGTTCAAGGGTAGGGGAAGACGCCAGGTGTTCTATCAGCATGGAGATATATATGAAGAAACCCATCTGTTCAACAATCCATAGTCATAAGCTAGCTCTTTTTCTGTTGTGGTGATTAAGTTCAGCTGGAACCATGTTGTATTGTATTAAGCTAGATGTCACTGATGGATGTTTTCTTTGCACTGGATTGTTTACAGGGAAGGGAGTAGAGCAGCCTATTTCCCCTGCAGCTGACAGTAGCAAAGAGACTGAAAAGTACCTTTGCAGGACCTTTTCCCTTATTCTTTTCTAACCTGCGCCAGTGTTTTGCTTGTCACTACTTGCTTGGGCATTCTGGGCAGACGTATCAAGTGTTGTACAAGGGAATGTTAAGCAGGGAAGACAAATGGGCCTTCTGCGAGAAACAGGGAAAGATATTTGAAATGTTTTGTTTGTCTCTAAACCATTGATAACCTTCAGTGCAAGCCAATTTTGGTAACCTGGTGTTTCATAATAATGGTGAAAAGTAAACCTAGTCTTACTTTAAAGATGGCAAGTCATGAAGCTATGTTAGAAATCTCTCAGTCATTTCTTACCCTAACTGAATTTTGAGTGTTTTGGAATTTTTACTACTAATTCCAGGCCATCTGTTTCATTTGTATGTGACGGTGTGATCTGGTTGTTTTTTCAAAGTCACTGCCACCGTAAATGGACATTCAGAAGCAGGAACCAAATTACTTAAAATTAAGTGGGATTTTTGAAGTTGTAATGTCCATGTGTGGGTTTTCCAACTCCTCTTCTCCTTGGAGTCTCTGGAATTCTGTGATTTGGAAGGGAGTTGGAAGTTAAGAGCAGCACCTGTTTCATGGGAAAAAATACTTGCAAGCTGATGTGATGCTGATAAGGGCAAAAACCCACCACTGAGCTCAAAGACTTGAAGTGTGTGTTTGTCCACGCTAGACTATGCATGGATAGCATATTATGAGGAAATTTCTTTACTGTTGTGTAAATGGTTTTTAGTTAAGTGAAGGGATTTTGAAGATGAGAGGTACTATGTATAGTTTATTATTCTTTTAGGTATGAGTTTGCCTTGTTTGTGTAAACATTCACGTTTGCTAAAATCTTAAGGAAATACAGGTATGGGTTTTCACGATCCAAGCATAAATTGTATAATGTTTGTAATAAAAGAAAGAATTCAAAACTACATGAGAACAAGACACTGTTTTCTAGACAGTTGAATGCTATTGGAAACAAGAGAAAAAACATTCCGCTTAGGTAACACTGTGTAAAAATTACCTGCCTAATTTTGCCATGAACTCCAAAAAGTATTTTCTGTTGAAGAAAACGGTTGTTCTTGGTTTAGGGGTGGTGGAGAAGGTTGTGTTCTTTTCTGACTCCTCCCTTCCCCCAGGAAAGCATTCTGGTAGCTGTGTATCATAATTTTTATTGGACAACTTGTTCTTTGATACTAAATGAACTATAAACATATAAAGATAAGCTTACTTTGAAAGGATAAGCTTGCTACCCTTTAAAGAAGACTGGTTTGATGTTTTATAGAAGCAGCACTTATTTTCAGCAGACAGAGGGTAGATGACAAATTATTTTAATCACTCATTTTTATAGGGTATGATGAGAATGTTTCAAATCAGGTTATTAGCCTGTTCTAACTTTTCCTTGCAGATCTGCTTCTCCATCTGGTCGGCATCATTCTCCCATATCCTCCAGGCATCACTCCTCTTCATCACAGTCAGGCTCCTCTGTCCAAAGACATTCTCCTTCCCCACATCGCAGAAGAACTCCTTCTCCATCCTATCAAAGGACAACTTCCTCGCCTGCAAGGCGATCATCTTCTCCCTATCCCCCACACTCTTCCTCTTCTCCTCAGAGGAAGCGAAGCCCTTCACGGCACCGATCTCCTGGAAGAGAAAAAGGAAGACATGATCGTGATCGGACTTCACAGTCTCATGATAGGCGCCATGAAAGGCGGGATGGTATGAATGAAAAATCACTTCAGAATAATTTGTATTTGTTTACAAATTGAATTTTGAAACTTGATTTTCAAATTATGGCATCATCTGCAACTGTCCCAATATTTAGGGAGTGAAGAAAATACTGGCTGTATTCTTGTTACTGTGCTGGTGGTACTGTTTTCAGGGACTGTGCAATGAAGTATTCTTGATAGGACTGCTTATGTAGGCTCAGCTGATTGTAGGCATCTGTCTAGGGGTTTCTTGTGTAATGCAGTGGTGGTGTTAGAAGGTAAGTGATCTCTTCTTGTTATCAGGCATGTGCGAGTAGATAAGCTGAATGATGGCAGAATACTTGTAAGGAGCTCTTACTCTGAGGTGCTTGAGTGCTCATCCAGTCCTCAGTGATCACTCTGTCTGTGTTTTTAATTGACATTGAGGTGTGTGCAAAGAAACAGTCATTCCCTCTGGACGTCTGTAAAGCAGTTTGATGGGCAAACATGCTGTTTCTCTCAAGAGGCAGATTACAAAGAGTAAAAAAGAAGAAAAAGACTTGAGCAAAGCATTGAGATCTTAAAAGCAAGTGGTCTAAAAATAGTATAAATTTCCTGAAAATGTGGGTGTGGAGAAAATAAGGAATCTACATTAAATGGTCCTACTTTAAAATTATCAAAGTGTGCTTGCTCTTTAATATGTTTGAAATTTATTTTTATTATACTTACTGTCTTTTGAACAGGTAAATATTTGTACAGATTCAAATTCACAGACAGATCTTTAAAGCTTGCTGAATGTATAGGAAGATAACCAACATGATCTTCTACTTACATGTTAATTTGCATTTTCTGTGTGTATATCAGAAGTATATTTTGACTGCAGTATTTTAGTGTTATTTGTATGCTAATTTTTTGCTTGTTCTGATTAGGCTAGGCATATAACATTCTTTTAAACATTTTACAGAAACTAGAGGGAAAAGGGAAAAAGAAAGAGAAGCAAGAGATGATCGTGATTATGACCAGGAGCAGAGTTCCTCCAGGGATCATAGAGATGATAGAGAGTCTCGTGATGGAAGAGATCGGAGGGAGACAAGAGACAACAGAGATCGGAGGGAGCCAAGGGAATCCAGAGACACTCGGGACTCCAGAGATACGAGGGATTATAGCAGAGATACCAAAGACAGTCGTGATCAGAGAGACTCACGTTCCACACGGGATTCCCATGACTACAGAGACAGAGAGAGTCGTGATGCCCATAAAAAGGATGATCAGTATCAGGAAGACTCACGCAGCTATGGAAGATCCCATGGCAGAGAGGAGAGCTCTCGAGCTGAAGCAAGGAATGACTCCAGAAGTGACTCAAGAAATGAGAGCAGAAGTGATAGAACTGGCAGAAGTCGAGGCAGAGGTCCAGAATTGTCTGACAAGGGTATTGTGTGATTTAAAAAATTAATGTGTCCTTATCCTTGGAGATGGAATATTGACATCCATACTGTATTGTTTGGTGTTTGATATTTGACATAGAAGTGCTTCCAAACAGTTCATGCTTCTAAAGCTACCTTCAATACTGTCATTGTTAAGTTAGAACAGTTGCTTAAATTTATACCAGTTGTGTGTTCTCATTTCATAGAAGTGGCATAATATCGGTATTCTGCCATCCCATTTTAAAACGAAGCTTAATCCTTATACCACTCTTTAATGTTTCTGCAACCCTAGCTTTTCCTGTGGGCTGCAAACACAAGTAACAGGCTGATGTGTAGTGGAGGATTAATAGGGGGCAGTGTGTCTCAGAGTATTGGACAGCGGGTTTTTGTGTTTTCTCAAATGCAACTGCATTTTAACCTTTGGCAGTATTTTTGGAAGTCTGGTCCACTTTGTAGAACAGCTGCACTTATTACCTTTTAATCAGATGTAGTAAATATATTTTGGCTTTCTCAGGCTTATTGTGATGTTTTAATTAGGGAAATGCTATACAATTTTTACAGGAAAAATTATTTTCTCTGATTGTTCCTGCTGCACTCTCTATTGAAAACGAATGTGAACTTGGACTTGAAATTTCTAGTCAGGAGAACTCATGCTGTGACCAAGGAATGGTGATTTAGAAAGTCTTGAGTTTACAGCTGGAAAATAATAGCTTTACAGTTAACACTTGAAATTTGTGTTGTTGGTTATGTAGAGTTTGAGGTTACAATTTCTATGTCCATGAACAGTTAATTGAAGTTTATTGAAAGTTACTGCTTTAGTTGGTATAAAATACCAATGGGTTTCCTTACATATGGAAACTTGTCTCTTGTATTGGTACATCTCTATCAGGAAGTCGGGGGACTAGAGGATCCCAGGTGGATGGCCACAGCAGCAGTGGAAACTACCATGACAGCTGGGAATCAAGGAGTAGCTACCCTGATCGAGATCGCTATGATAGTCGAGAACAAGCAAGGGATTCTTCATTTGAAAGAAGACATGGTGAACGGGACAGGCGTGACAACAGAGACAGAGGTATTTTAATGTATATTTTTACACACACACACATGTTCTTAATTTATTAAGATTTAAAATTAAAAAAAAGGACAACAGAAAAAAAAGCCTTGGAAATAGAAACATGTCATTACAACAAAACACACTTCTAGAAGGGAAGTTGCTTTGAATGGGTTGGGTTTCCCTTTGTGGGAAAATATAAAGAACATGAATGGAAATAAGATACGTTTGGGGTTTTTTTCCTTAAAAATTTAAATCAGTTCCATAGTAGTAAATTCTTTTTAGAGTTACAATTGAAGACATTGTTTCCATAATTAGACCACAATCTTAACATTTGTCATTCAGAAAAAAATCAAGATACGTCTTGGTTGGTACTTAGTTCTGTGATATGCAAGGCGTCTTTCTAGTATGATTTTTAAATGCAAGCTTGCAAGCTTGGGCTGCCTTTATTCAGCTAAGTCAAATATGTAAGCGTTCCAAACAGTCACTGGAACAGGGCTTCAAGAAATGAAGTCACATAAGAACTGCTGACTCTCCACATTTAACTGTCAAATACACTTCCAGTACCTTGATTCCTTTAAGACTTTCATGTGGACATTTTGTTGCCAACACTGACATAACAAACAGGAGTTACAGAACTTCTGTATAAAATCTAATACTTCGTATGCACATTAAATCATATTACAGTGTTATAGGCACCATTAAAAGAATACAGAAGCTGCTCACAGGACTAATGATGGAACTTTTTTAAGAAGTGTTACATCCATGGCAGAAAATGTCACTCAGATTTGCTTTCAATTTTAGCTGGTAACGGGAGCATTAAGTCATTGTTAATGCACTCAGAGATGAAAATTGATTAAACTGATGGATATGCACATTTTATTGATTTTAGTCCTCTTCAAATTCTTCCTGTTCAACCCTGGTGGACATAGTCTAAATTTACATAAAAGTGTATGCTCAGCCTCAGAGGAATAGACCAAAAAATACCAACTTTTGTTCGTGCTATTTTTTGCTCTTTTGATTAGTGCTTTTAATATATTTTTGGAAAAATAGTTTTATTGATCTGTTGTGGTACAAATAGTACTAACATCAGCATTGTTAGGAAGTGGTCAAAATTTATAGAAATACTAAAACTATATCTGAAATATAATGAAAAAACAAAGTTAAGTCTGTGGAAGGTAAATACCGTTAGATAAATCAGGTTTCACTGTCCTTATGGATCAGCCATTTTCTTTGTAAATTTAGTTTTCTCCCTGACTCTAATCTGCTGTCTGAACAATGAAAAGCTCAGTTTCTGAAACTGTAAGACTGCAGTGGGTACATCTGAAAACTCCTAGCAGTTCTGCTTCCCATATATCAGACTTGTCTCCTTTTCTTGTGGGTTTGGCTGTGTATTTCTATGCAAGGATGATTTTGTGATGAGACAGGCCAGTATTTCTTATTTTGCAGTAACTTCTACTAGTTCAGTGATTTCTTGTAAAGCCCATGATTCTCAAGAGAAGTTTGGGAAGTAAAATTTTCATAGCATTTCACTTCATATGTGTGTCGTTCAGAGGTTTTTATGGTTTCAGTACAGGATGGGGGGTGATGTGATTGAGAGCAGCCCTGCAGAGAAGAACTTGGGGATGCTGATTGAGAAGAAGCTCGACATGAGCTGGCAGTGTGCATTCATAGTTCAGAAGGCCAACAGTATCCTGGGTTGTATCAAAAGAAGTGTAGCCAGCAGGTCAAGGGAGGTGATTCTGCACCTCTATTCTGCCCCTGTGAGACCCAACCTAGGGTATTGTCTGGTTCTGGAATTCTCAGTGTAAGAAGGATATGGAACTGTTGGAACGCGTCTAGAGGATGGCTACAAAAGTGATCCAAGGAATGGAGGACCTCCCATACAAGGACAGGCTGAGAGAGTTTGACTTGTTGAGCCTGGAGAAGAGAAGGCTCCGAGGAGATCTTATAGCAACCTTCCAATATCTGAAGGAGCTACAAGAAAGCCGGAGAGGAACTTTTTACAAAGGCATGTAGTGATAGGACTAGGGGCAATGACCATAAACTGGAGAACGGCAGGTTTAGGCTAGACATAAGAAGGAAATTCTTCACAAGAAGGGCGATGAGGAACTGGAACAGGTTGTCCAGGGAGATTGTGGATTCCTCATCCCTGGAAGTGCTGAAGGCCAGGCTGGATGAGGTGTTGAGCAACCTGATCTAGTGGGAGGTGTCCCTGCCCATAGCAGGGGTTTGGAATTGGATGATCTTTAAGGTTCATTCCAACACAAACCATTCCATGATTCTGTCTTAGACCAGATTTTCTATCACAGAGTAAAGCAATAGTAATAGCTTGGCTGTGATGCGTATTTTTTAAAGCCATTCAGAAAAATCTGGTAGAAAAGTAAACTTCTGTATTAACTTTTGGCTACAATAAGGAAGGCCTGCTCCTTAAGTATTGAAAAAATATTTCAAAACTTGTACCCCATTTTGTCTTTTATTCCCCTTCCCAAAGAGGATTTCATTTTTCTGCAGTGAGTTGCTTTTCATTTAATGCAAACCAATATCTAGATTGTCAAAAGAAAAGCTCTTTGGTTTTTATTAGTGTAGTGGAAGCAATGTATGTCTCATTAGCACTTGATAACCAAGCTTGTCTGTCTTTACAGATCAGAGAGGAAGCTCCCCGGTACGACATCAAGGGCGAAGTGATGACCTCGATCGGGATGAAAGAAGAGAGGAGCGAAGGGTAGATCGGTCTGATGACAGGAGAGATGAAAGGGCCCGGGAGAGAGAGCGAGAAAGGGAGAGAGACCGGGAGAGGGAAAGAGAGAGAGACCGGGAAAGAGAAAGGGAGAAGGAAAGAGAGTTGGAACGAGATCGTGCTCGGGAAAGGGAGAGAGAGAGAGAGCGAGACAAAGACAGGGACCGCGAGCGTGACCGTGACAGGGACCATGACAGGGAAAGGGAACGAGAAAGGGAGAGGGAGAAGGAACGAGAGCGAGAGCGGGAGGAACGAGAAAGGGAGCGAGAGCGTGAAAGAGATCGAGAGCGGGAGCGAGAAAGGGAGAGAGGTCGGGACAGGGATAAAGAAAGAGACCGCCAGAGAGACTGGGATGACAAAGAAAAAGGAAGAGAAGACCGCAGGGACAAGAGAGAAGATATCAGAGAAGAAAGAAGTTCAAGAGATGTCCATGAGGAAAGAAAATCCAAGTGAGTGGACCTGAATATTACTTCAGTCAAAGAAACCAAACAATCAAAAAGAAAGCGTTATTTTACTGTGATTTCAGCAAGTTAGTAAGCAGGGGAGTCTCATAAGAAAGAAGATAGCCTCTTCATGCAGAAGTATGGTCTGGAGCTTTGCCTCCCCTGCATCTATGTGGCACAGAGTGGTGACCTCAAAATTGGTACTATGCTGCTGAAGTTGATCTGATGCTTTGTTAATGCAGAATGGGGGAACTACTTGGAAACTAACAATTCTGTTGGGCCATGTCATTTTCCCTTCTAAATATACTTGTATGGCCTTGTCTTTAATAATGCGGGTATTTTTGGAAACATAATACTACACTGTGGTACCATTTTAAGCCTGGAAAGTCAGACAGCAGCTGACTGAGTCTTTAAGTCACGTCTTTGTTCATTAACCTTCTGTGGAACATACTTTACCCTTCTCACTACTAAATTTTCAATACAAGAAAGCTTCTGGTAAAGGAATGAACAATATACCAAATAAATAATATGTGGTGCTTCCTTGTTTAAGTGTGTAGCACCAATTCATTTCTTTTTTTTTTCTTTTAGTACAATAAATTTCTCGTTGTTCCGTCAGTACTAAGCAAAACAGTGTTGCCTTGAATGGTGGCTTTGCTTGGAAGTAATTAGTAGCTTTTTTGTGAGGGAATTGCAGATTCCTATAAATCATCCAGTATAGGCTCTCCACCATCCCACTGGAGGAGAAATGAGCAGGCATCTAGATGCAGGCTAAGGTGCTAGTTGGGGTCAACTCACCGAAAGGATCATTGCCACAGGGAAAAATTGATCTTAATAGTTTTTCATAACTTTTTGCTAAAAAGATGGTTGTCTTAAGTGTTTGAGTTCTAGTTTAAAGTATCTTATAGTATGATCAGAAAACCAATTGTACTTGAATTTGTGAATAATTTGGAAAACTATGAAAAACTTTTGGGCATCCTTATGTGTTGTCGCTTGTATGAGATGTTTAGATTTCAGGGATCACATTGATGATAAATTCAATTAATGAATGTTTTCTTTAAAGAATCCTGAAGAATTTTGACTGTACATGTTTGTTGTGCAGGAAGCGTCACAGAAATGAGAGCAGTCCAAGTCCTCGTCAGTCACCCAAACGTCGCCGAGAGCACTCTCCAGATAGTGATGCTTACAACAGTGGAGACGATAAAAGTGAGTAGGAGTGGGCTGTCTCTGCAGCTGGATCTAGCTTGCCCTCTGCCTATGGCAAATAACATGCAATCTTAAATATAAAAAACATTAGGGAAACTTTTGTAAGTGTCTTCCTCCCCTTACTTTTATGAACAACATTTTTCTTAATCTATATGTTTGTTTTATATCTTCATTTTGCCACTATGCGATATATCTGCTAGGTGATAGTGGCTTCTGCATCTGTTGTTTAAGATGCCTGTTTACCAGAATGTAAATAGTCTGTTGCTGCTGCAGCAGTAGAGAAATTGAAGACATTTAACTGAAATAACGAATTATGTTTTAATTAACCTTTTTTTGGCGTGCACAAGATACCAAATGTTCACCTGTTCTCCTTCCTAAACAATACAAATACATCCTTTTTCTCATTTTGTAGATGAAAAGCACAGACTTTTGAGCCAGGTTGTGCGGCCGCAGGAATCCCGGTCACTGAGCCCCTCTCATGTTACAGAGGAGCGACAGAGTCGCTGGAAAGAAGATGAGCGAAAATCAGACAGAAAGGAAAGTTCCAGGCGTTATGAAGAACCAGAGTTTAAAGAGAGGGTTTCTTCAGCAGATAAACAAAGAGAGCAACCAGATGCCTCTGAAAGCTCCCGGTCCAGGGTTCAGGAAAATCTTGGACACCACCCCTCTGAAGAAAGAGATACTTCTGATAGAATGCATGATGACAGCAAGAAGAAGTCTAAAGTACAGAAAAAGGCCACAAAGAAGAAGAAAGATGACGACAGTGGGGTGGAAAGGTACGCTAATGAATCAACAGCTGAGGAAAGCCAGGTCTTTTCTCCCAAGAAAGGTCAAAAAAAGAAAAACATAGAGAAAAAACGGAAGAGGTCCAAGGGCGATTCTGAAGTTTCTGATGAAGAAATTATTCCACATCATAAAAAGAAGAAAGGCCCAAGAACCCCCCCTGTAACAAAAGAAGAATTAGTTGAAGCACCACCTGAGAAAGCTGTGGCAGAAGTCCCCCAAAAAAGGGAAGATACAACATTTAGTGACTGGTCGGATGAAGATGTCCCTGAACGGGGTGACATTGTTGTTCCAGAAAGAAACACTGAGGACTCCCATAGAAAAAGTCACAGGTTGAGGGGAGAAAAGGTGGAAGCCCCTCATGTTACTATTGATGATGGACCACACCGTAAACCTGTGGATCAGAAGCGCAGCAGCAGCCTTGGAAGCAATCGGAGCCATGCCTCAAGCAGGCTTAGGTCTCCTTCCAATGAGTCAGCTCATCGCAGTGGAGATGACCAGACTGGCCGGAAGAGGATCCTGCATGGTAGCTCTAGAGACAGAGATAGGGACAGGGACAGAGAGAAGAAAAGCTTAGAAATCACTGGGGAACGGAAGTCCAGAATTGATCAGTTGAAACGAGGGGAACCCAGTCGCAGCACATCTTCAGGTAATAAAGATACATTTTAGTGAGAGTGACTTGTCATTCTGTATAAAAGTTCGAAGGCAGAAATCCCCAGTCATTCTTGTTTGCCTGTATTCTCTTTCCATTTGTAATTATTTCGAAGGGAAAGGGAGGTGCTCTCTGCCAGTCACTGTGAAACTACAGTGAATTAAGACTTTTACAAGTACTACCATATTTCAAAATCTGATCCTCACTGGGCAGGATTACCACTTTGTTTACACCAAAACGTTTAGTCAGATTCAGTTCATGCTGCTTGGGGAATAAAGTAATTTGTAGGACAAAAAACATTGTAGAAAGAGAAAATGCTTGTGCTAGCTGAACTTTGAGGTTGTTTTATCATCTAAGTAATGTTCTTGAATTCATTATTAACATTCATTTTGATATGGAAATTCTGAAATCCATGCAAAATGAAAATGGCCGTTCTCTCTGGGAGAGTGTTTCATTATCTTGGGAGCTAGTTTCACCAGGGTAAATCTGTCATGCATAGGGAAATCATCTTTGTTGCAAATGAAAATAATAATGACTTCTTTTATTTGTATCATTCTCATGGGGAAAAAAAAAAGGCTAAAATTTAGAAAAAAATAAAATTTAAACAGCATCGGTAGAAAAATATCTTCATCCTAAAGCACTTTGGCTCTCAGTTCTCTTCATGGCAACATGCCTGAAATTATTTTTCTGAATTTATCATTTGCTAGCCAAGGGATTCTTAGCTTTAGAAGACATGTTTTGAAAATTTTTAAATTTGAGATGATCCTTTCCTTCCCAACCCTTGCCTGAATTTCTGAGTTGAAGTTATGTACCTTCAGTTTGGCTTCTGTTACAGTAGAAAGTATCCACTAAAAGTCTTTTTTGGGAGTGGATGGCGATCTGAAGGTGTTATTAATTTGATGTCAATGCTTTGACAAGTACATTTTCATACCTGAATCTTTAGAGTGCTTTGGCCTAGTAAAATGGTGTTACATTAATGTGCTGAACTCACATATGTATTTAAAATGTTTTATTCAGATCGACAAGATTCAAGAAGCCACAGTTCAAGAAGAAGTTCTCCTGAATCAGATCGTCAGGTCCATTCCAGATCTGGATCCTTTGATAGCAGGGAAAGGCTTCAGGAGCGAGATCGACATGAACATGATCGAGAACGAGAGAGAGAGAGGAGAGAGGGAAGGCAGAGAGACTGGGACCGAGATGTTGACAAAGACTGGCCGAGGAGCAGGGAACGAGAGAGACTCAGAGAACGAGAGAGGGAGAGGGAGAAAAGGCGGGAACTGGACAGAGAGAGAGACAGACAACTACCTGATACTGCTGAAAGGGAGAGAGAAAGAACACTTGACATCTCCTCCCAAAAAGAATCAGCAAAACACAGTGAAACGAAACTGGACAGAGATCATGAAAAGGAATTTGATGGTGTTGGTCGGGATTCAGCGGCTTCAGAGAAGGAAAGAACTGACAAAGATTTAGGACCTTTACAAGGTTTTGAAGATGGAAATGAGGCCGAAAAGGTAGACAGTTTAGAAGGTAAGATATTCTGGGAAAGAACCTCGACTGAGAAGTATTTTATTCTTTCCATTTTAGCATAGTGCTGGACTAAGCTATATTAAAATAATCTTCTACTGAAAGGCTTATTAACTCCAGCTTCTCTGGAAGCAGCAGATAGTAATAAGACAAAGGCAGTAAGGCAAAATCTGATGAGCATCTTCCTTGGCATTAAGTGTGTTGGTGTTATTTGTTAATTTTTAAAGAAGTGTTGAAGCAAAGAAGCATAAATGATCTTAGGCATACTTTAATCAAGGTGGAACATTTCTCAGTAGGCAGTTTCCTAAAGAATAACTCCGACATTTGATTGCCTCATTGTGTCGCTGTAAGATCTATTTCTTAGTTGGAAGTGACAGATGAGTGAAAAAAGAGAGTGTTGAATTGGAACTGTTCTTTGGGAGTTTTTTTTCTCCAAAGCCCAGTTATCATAGAAATGATTGATTAGTAGGTGAAACATATCTGTGGCTTGGCAAAAAAGTCCAAAAACGGCTTTCTTGAGGCAATCTTATTAAATAGTACTGGGAAAACCATGCTTAGGATTAATAAATAAAGTAAATATTGGGAAAACTATGACAAACGCAAAGAATCACTCTTTAGAAGTGGATTAAACAGCTTGAGCTTTGCATGGATTGGGAAGTATTTTTAACCTACGTCAACAACGTAAAGGAAGCGAGAGTCTAAATCCAGAATAACTAGTGTATGCTACAGTTACATTCAAAAAGTTGACTTTTTTTGGTAATAGTGAGAATTCTCTTTAAAATCTGTTGAGAGGGGGAAAAAAGGCATTGTAGGATTTGGAATTCTTGGATATTTGCAGTGTTAAGACCCAAAGTCCATAATCTCCAGAAGGAGAAACAAATTGATTAAGCTTTTATAGTTTTACACAAGATAACAGCAGGACATTGTCTCAACATATTTGTATGCTTAATAAGAATTATCTGTAAATGTTCACTGTTAATTTGCCAAGCCACTCTCTATGATGTTTGAGAAGTCATGGCAATCAGGAGAAGCCCCTGGTGACTGGAAGAAGGATAACGTTGTGCCCATTTTTAAAAAGGGTAGAAAAGACGACCCGGGGAACTACTGGCCTGTCAGCCTCACCTGTGCCTGGGAAGATCATGGAACAGATCTTCCTAGAAGCTCTGCTAAAGCACGCGGAGGATGGGGAGGTGACTAATGGTAGCCAGCATGGCTTTACAAGATGAAAGTCCTGTCTGACCACCTTAGTGCCTTTCTGTAATGGGATGACCACATCAGTGGACACGGGAAAAGCAACGGATGTGATCTGTCTGGACTTCTGTAAAGCTTTTGACACGATTCCCCCCCAACATCCTTCTCTCTAGATTGGAGAGATACGGATTTGATGGGTGTACAGTATGGTGGGTAAGAAATTGGTTGGATGGTTGTATTCAGAGAGTAGTGGTCAATGGCTGGAAGTCCAGATGGAGATCTGTGACAAGTGGTGTCCCTCAGGGGTCAATGCTGGGACTGGTGCTGTTTAATATCTTCATCAATGATATAGAGAGTGAGACTGAGTACACCCTCAGCAACTTTGCAGATGACACCAAGCTGAGCAGTGTAGTTGCCACACCGGAAGGATGGGATGTCATCCAAAGGGACCTGGACAAGCTGGAGAAATGGGCCTCATGAAGTTCAGCGAGGCCAAGTGCAATGTCCTACACTTGGGTTGGGGTGATCCCCGATTTCAGAACATGATGGAGGATGATGTGATTGAGAGCTGCCCTGCAGAGAAGGACTTGGGGGTGCTGATTGATGAGAAGCTCGACATGAGCCAGCAGTGTGCCCTTGCAGCCCAGAAGGCCAACCGTGTCCTGGGATGCATCGAAAGAAGTGTGGCCAGCAAGTCGAGGGAGGTGATTCTGCCCTTCTGTTCCGCTCTTATGAGACCTCACCTGGAATATTGTGTCCAGTTCTGGAATTCTCAACATAAGAAGGATATGGAACTGTTGGAACAGGTCCAGAGGAGGGCTGCAATGATAATCAGAGGGCTGGAGCACCTCCCATACAAGGACAGTCTGAGAGAATTGTGGTTGTTCAGCCTGGAGAAGAGAAAGCTCCGAAGAGATCTTATAGTGACCTTCCAGTACCTGATATTAAATGTGTTCTTAGGCATAGCCTTTCAGCAGACTTATAGTTGTTCTAATGTTTATTATTTTGTGTATTTTTTCAAAGGTTTTATTCTGAATTTTCTGAAATTAACAATTTGTAGGAAATTACGGTATACTTAGGATTATTTGTTTTAGAAAAAGGGCCTTTTGTAAACTATTAGATTGTGTTCCATTTTATTAAAGCACACCATACATATAGCATGTTTATGATTTGCTAAGGTTTAGCATACTTTATTGTCTTCCATTACTTTTCGTATAGTTCATAGATGAATAGGGGTGTATCAACAACTACAGAAATTTGGCATGGCTCTACTTGTGACTTCCTCAAAGAGTCTAAAATTCTGTAAATAATTACTTCATTCAGGATATTTTGCTCCTTCTTGTATTTGGGGGTTTTGTTACTTCTTTCTCTTGCAGAGCCCTTGGACTGAGTCCTGAGTTTAGATTCATGTACAAAAACATCTGAAAGACTTTGTGGCACTAACTTAGATTTGTACTACTAACTACATATCAGTTATCAGATAATCAGCATATGTTTCTTTTGAGTATGGTGCTTGTATGTGCATTTTTAACCAATACTGCCCCCCAAAAAATAACTGAGATATGTAAAATTCAAACTACCACTTCGTGTACAGAAGAAATAACTTCTCTGTTTCCATGAGTTAATACCTGTTTTCATGTTGAATATACTTGTCCCCAAAAACTAACAGTTTAGTTTGGTGAACCGCTGTTTTCAGGCTGCTTAAAACCTGTTTAGAAAACAAGAATGATGACTTTAGAGCTACAGTATGTATTTGTCTCTGTAGGAGGAGAAGATGAAGGAAAGATAGATGACGTACAGTCACTGGGATCTGGTGCTGGAGAATATGAGCCGATCAGTGATGATGAACTTGATGAAATTCTGGCAGGAGATGCTGAAAAGCGGGAGGATCAACAGGAGGATGAGAAGATGCCTGGTAAAAGTATAGTAAAACCACTTTATGATTATTTGAATGCAAAGGTTAGATCAGTTTGCATATAATGCTATTGTGATGTTGACAGTGTTTCTCAATTAGGAACCCTTTTTGGGTGCTCTTCAGTATTTCTCATTTGTTCTTACTAGTTAGGTAAGACTGAGAAATACAAACGTGAAGGAAAGAGTACTGGGAGCTGTATTGTGAAGTAATATCTATCTTGTTTTATATAGCTGGAAGGGTAAGACTGTTGTTTTTATGAACATGGTTTCACTTATCCCATTTGGCTTTGTTCATTATTTGGAATTGATATATTTATGAACAGATTTTATGTGTTTGAATATTTCCCAAGTGCACTGGGAAGCACGTCATCTACTTGTAAGTTCAGTTGGGTCATCTGGGCTAGATGATCAGTGTTAGTGTTTTCTATGCTAAACACACCAGCCACACGCACTTGTATGGGTATCCCATAAATAGCATCTCTCTCCCTTGAAAAAGACAACTATGTACTAACTTTTTAAGCATTTTTATTTGGATCTGTCATAGCACATTTAGTTGCACTGTGACTTTTGTGAATGTGTAAGTGATGTGGGCAAATCTACGGCCTAAACAGGGTCCAAGCAGCCTTCCACAAAGGGATTACAATAATAATGAAGCAGAATATTAGCGCTGCTTTTCTTCAATCTAAGAAGCTTTATATTTGTATGCTCAGATTTTCTACCAATCTAAATGAGTTTGGCCATTCTTACCTGAAGTGTCCAGGGGTCTGGCTTTGAGAACTGCAAAACAATGTTCATCAAATTATCCTGCTTTTAGGAGACATACAAAACACATAAAAATATTCAGCTGTGGTAAGGGATGATGATGTACTAACTCATTCTCTGTCTGTTTTCTCAGATCCTGTGGATGTTATAGATGTAGATTGGTCCAGTCTTATGCCAAAGCAGCCAAAAGAACCACGGGAGCCTGGAGCTGCACTCTTGAAATTCACCCCAGGTGCTGTTATGTTGAGAGTTGGCATTTCAAAGCGATTGGCAGGACCAGAACTCTTCACCAAAATTAGAGAGACTTGCCAGAGAGCATTAGAAAAACCTAAAGGTAATTGTTTCTGCAGAGATTAAACTGTCTTTTGTACTTAATGATTATGAAATGTGCATTACTTTATTGTTTCAGGTTTCAAGACCAGAGGAAGTGTATAATGAGTATTGTGTGAATTACTGTAATCAGCTGTATGCCAATCAAATTAGTGCTTTAATTCCAGCACTGGTGAGGAGGTCTTGAATGACAGCCTAAACAAAATTTTTCATCCTAGTGGAATATTCTTTTTGTGAGACCATTTGTGTTTTCCTGACTTGGAGTTCGTGAGGAGTTTTCTGGGGAGCTAAACATGTTCTGCAATGAATTAGCAGTGATATTGCAAGAAATAAATAAGATGTATTTTCTTTCAAGGTCCTCTGCATGCCTTTATTTTCCCTCTGAGGATCCTCTCCAGAGTGCATAGATAGGATTTTGAGTCAGAATGAAAGAGCTCGGTGAAATTTGTGTTGTGTCTTTGCTAGAAGTGAGAAATTAAATAATACACAGGTCTGGCATTTGGATGAAGTGTATAGCTTAAGACATATGTGATAGATGGGATAGGAATTAACCATGCCAATGCTGTTTACTACAGTTCTGTAGTGTACATAGGGCTTTTGTGTGAGAGCGTGCACTGCTTGCATGGTGGAATTGATTTTTTAGGACTATAAAATGTTTGCTTTCTATAAGTTCTCTGTGCAAGTTATTCCAGGATCCAAATGTGAGAAGATTACGGTTTATAAATAATAGTATCTCTGAAGGCTCTGGTTTTAGGGAATAGCAGAATTTTCTGATATTTTTTTTGTACTCTTTAAATTCTACTTCTTAATTTGAGACAATACTTTTTAATTCTTTGCAGCAGTGTTCTTCATGCAGTTGTCTTATTAACATTACAGTCTCAGATCACTGGATCAAAAAAAACCCAACTTAATTCTCCCAGCCCTGTTAATCTCTGCGAGTGTTACTGCTTGCTTGCTTAAGTCATTGAAATTGTATAACTTAATCATGGGCTTTTGCTACTACTTCTGCTCTTTTTAAAGTCAAATTAAATGCAGATCTTTTTAAAGCATCATAGATAGTATAATTTGAGGTATGTACCTTGTATTAGTAAGTACCAGAAGTGTCCCACTGCAATATTTGCAGCTTTCTGTGCAGTATTAGCTTTCTTCTAGTTTAACAAAATAAATCTCAGCTCTTATGCTGAAGAATTCACATAACCAATGTAAATGATAAAATATTGAGTCTTTCTTAGTTTGCAAACTGTCTGATACTGTAAAGTTATGAACCTTATCTCTCTCCTTGTAAGCTTTAATTTTGCTGTCTACCTCAGGACTTCTTACCAGGGATTCCTTGCAACAGGAACTGCAGCGCAGACTCACTCTGCCTGGCTATTTAAAATGATACCCAAATTAACCTCTGCAGTCCTTGCATTCTTCTCTAGAAATCAGCAAAGTCCAGAGGAGTGATGATGATAGGAGGCTCTCCAGCACTGCATCTGATCTGTCTTAAGCGTACTTGGATTCAACAGAACTTTGCTGTGGAGAGGAAAGGGGATTGTAGTGCCTCTGTTGATTTCCCTTTGGTATATGCAGCCTCTTGCACATCAAGGTTGCTACATTTGGAACTGCCAGTAGGCTTTCAAGTGTATGCATTTCCTCTGTAATCTCCTAGGCAAAAGTTCCTTGTGTAGTGATTACAAAGCCACGACATGTGTGTTCTAGGCAAAGGCACGAATACAGTGTCTGGAAAAGTGAATTAATTTGAGCTAGATATGCAGTGTGTGACAGTAAGAATATAGTGAACTTGGACTTCTTCATGGATGTATAACTTCTTTCCCGGTTTTATTCCTGAGTCTGGCATTCCATTCTCTGATCTTATTTGTGGATGAATCTGGTAATACACCAAAATGCAGAAGAAAGGAAACGATAGCTTGTTTTGGGGAATTTATTTTTTTTAAACTTATTTTCTTGCCTCTGTGCCTTGCAGAGAAGTGAAATTTAAACCACTTTCTGATCAATGCTAGTAGTAAACAGCTTTGTCACACACTGATAATAAATTTTATCCCTTCTTCCATCCCAGAGCTGTTACTTCAGTTTTAGGCCTCTTGGTGATTGCTGTCTCAATATTGCTTTCCAGTGTTGAAGCTACATACAAGGGTAGCTGTCCTTCCCTTTAAATGGTGAAGGATTAATTTGCGTTTTTCTATGAACTGCAATATCCATTTTTTCCAACCCTTGGTGTTGTTTCGAAGGCAGAAATGCAAATAGTAAAACGTAATGAGATTTCTTATTACTGTATATTGCTGTTCCAGAGTACTATGTATGTGTTGATCTTTGCAAATGTCAATTCTTCGTAGATGCAGAAAACCTTTTTGAACATGAACTGGGGGCTTTGAACATGGCCGCACTTCTCCGTAAAGAAGAGAGAGCTGGTCTTCTCAGTAATCTGGGTCCTTGCTGTAAAGCACTGTGCTTTCGAAGGGATTCTGCGATTCGTAAGCAGCTAATGAAGAATGAAAAGGCAAGTGGTTTGTTTACAGTGCTTGGTCAAATGTGGAAACACAGACTCCACTGTGCAAAATATTTCCCTAGGGAGATAGTTTTTGTTTTTATTTGTTCTGGAGCAAACCTAGTCTTTTAAATAGCAGAGAACAAACTTTATTGAAATAGGTTGTGGAGTATTTATCTTTTATTTTCGATGAGAGATTAATTTTAGATTGAGATTAGAGGAGGGTTTCTTACCTTGGGGTTTAAATTCTGGAGATACACTTTCTACATGTAGAGAATAAATGATTAAAATAATTGGTTAGGATACAGTTCGGAAGACAGTTGTTGAAAAAATCTCTTGCTTTTGAGATTCCATGTATTTTTTAGAATTATAAGATCCTGTTCTTCCAGGTTAAAAGTACCTAGAGAATTTTCTTTTCAAAATTAAAATAAAAAATAATTTTGCCATTTCTTGCACCACAGTAGGTTTTATGACAGTTTATGCTAATAGAAAAATCATTAATTCTCAAAGTCTTTTCTAGTGAGTATGTATGATTAAACCTCTAATTATTGAGAGTACTTGAGGTTAATTTCTCAGCTTGCGTGTTCGAAGCCACTATTTTAACTTATTTTTTTTAATTTTTAATTTCAAAAGGGTGCAACAAAACAAACTTATACAAATTCTGCAGCAATGGACAGTGACTTGTTACGGTTGAGTCTACGGTTGTTCAAACGAAAGACTGTGTGCCAAGTTCCTGGGCAGGAAAAGACAGAGGACAGTAAAATTCCACAGCCGACTATCCAGCAAGAAGTCTGTGTGTCTTGAACGAATGACTGTGGTGGCACTTTCTAGTTGATTTCGCACTACCAATGTTGTCATTGGTGTTTAGAATTGGTTGGTTGGAAAGCAGATGTAGAAGACTGAAGAAAATATCCTGTTTGTACACAGCTAAGAATTACTGGATTTGGATGCGAATAAAAGGGGTAAAAATTAAAGACTTCTGTGTGGAGTTCTCTGCAAGTTTTATAATGTTGAATCTTACACTGTAATATAAACCCGTTTTATGGTGCATCAGGTGTAATAATGTGAAGATGTCTGGTTTATCAGTTTATAACACCACCTGATATTAAACTGAAGAAAACTGTCTCCCTGTCTATTCCCTTATTATAAATGAGATGTTCCACCACTGCCCTATTCCCTCATTACATGTCTGGAATTTCTTTAAATAGCTTGTTTCCCGGGTGTCTTGTCTGCCTCCACTTTCCAGATCCCTTTATCACAGCAGCCTCTGGTGTGCACCTGGGGTTGGACAAAACTGGCTCTTTTCCATCTTTACTGTAGGCTTTCTCTGATAATTTCTAGACACAAAAATCTAGTGTAGTCACTTAAGGGTTCCCTTCTTGTTAATGGAAAGAAGTAAAAAACCTTCCAGGAGATTTATGACCAGTTTTAGATGCCTATAGTTGAGAGTAACAGCACTTTGGAAATAACTGCTGCTTACAAAGGAGGACTAGTGCATATATTTTACATTCTATCAGGGCAGATCAGTCCCATGGAGCAGCCTAAGGGTATTTTGCATCTGATGAGTTTCAGTAGGTGTTGGTTGTTAGCAATAAAGGCAGTGAGGAATGATGTTTTACTAGGTGTTGCAGGTCTCAGGGGCCTGATAAGTCTTGTCAAGCCTGGACTCAATTTTGTAAGAATTGGTTTTAGTTTGAGGAATGGGATTTTGAGTGAGATCCCAAGGGTATTAAGGGAGCAGGTGGAGGTTCTCACCAAACCCCTTTCCATCATCTACCAGGAGTTCTGGCTGCCTAGGGAAGTTACACTTGACTGGAGGCTGGCAAATGTTACGGGAGGAGGGTACAGGGAACTACAGGCCTGTCAGTCTAACCTCAGTGCCAGGGAAGGTCATGGAGCAGGTCATCTCGAGTGCTATCACGCAGCGCGTGCAAGACAACCACGTGATCAGGCCCAGTCAACATGGGTTTATGGAAGGCAGGTCCTGCCAAACTAACCTGATCTCCTTCTAGGGCAAGGTGACCCACTTAGTGGACGAGGTAAAGACTGTGGATATAGTGTACCTGGACTTCAGTACAGCCTTTGACAGCGTTCTGCTTCAGAAACTGACTGGCCCTGGCTTGGACAGGCGTACCCTGTGCTGGGTAAAACACTGGCTGGATTGGCCCAAAGAGTGGTAGTAAATGGAGTTAAATCCAGCTGGAAGGCGGTCACAAGTGGTGTCCCCAGGGCTCAATGCTGGGACCCAATTCTGTTCCATTACTTTACTGATGATCTGGATGAGGGAATTCAGTGCAGCCTTGGTAAGTGTGTGGATGGCACTAAGCTGGGAGGAAGTGTCAATTTAAAGGGTAGGGAGGCTCTGCGGAGGGATTGGGACAGACTGGATCGATGTGCTGGGACAAGTGGTGTGAGGTTCAACAAGGCCAATTGTGGAGTCCCACACTTGGGACAAAACGACCCCCTGCAACACTAGAGGCTTGGAAAAAAGGGGCTGGAAAGTTCCCTGGAGAAGAAGGACCTGGGGGTGTTGGTTGACAGCCAACTGAATAGGGCCCAGCAGTGTGCCCAGGGGAAGGAGGCCAATGGCATCTTGGCTTGTATCAGAAACAGTGTGGCCAGCAGGACATAGGGAAGTGGTTGTGCCCCTGTACTCAGCATTGATGAACCTCAAACACCGTGTTCACTTTTTGGGCCCCTCACTACAAGAAGGACATTATGGTGCTGGAATGTGTCCAGAGAAAAATGGTGAGGTTGGTGAAGGGTCTGGAGAACAAGCCATAGGAGAGATAGCTGAGGGAGCTGGGGTTGTTCACCCTGGAGAAAAGGAGGCTGAGGGTAGACTTTATCACTGTCTACAACTGCCTGAAAGGAGGTTGTAGTAAAGTGGGTGTTGGTCTCTTCACCCAAGTGACGGGCAATAGGACGAGAGGAAATGGCCTCAAATTGCACCTGGGGAGTTTGAGATTAGATATCAGGAAACAACTCTTCACTGAAAGGGTTATTAGGCACTGGCAGAGACTGCCCAGAGAAGTGGTTGAGTTACTGCCAATGGAGGCGTTTAAAAGGCCGGTAGATTAAGTGCTTAGGGGTTTGGTTTAGTAGTGGACACGTACGGTTGGACTCAACGATCTCAAAGATCTTTTCCAACCAAATGATTCCATGAGCTTTGGATTATACCACTCAGGTATGTTTAGGTACCTGGGGAGGCCTCCGTGTGAAACTGAGACTTCTAAAACTTCAGACTAAGTCTCTGTGTACCCCTCTGTACTTTTCCTGGGTTTAAACCTGAGCTGTTGCTTTGAATTTTGCTCACAGAGGGTGGGAAAGAAATCCATAGTTTAACCTTAATGCTGGGTTGCTGCAAAGCGACTCGGTTTTGTTGTTCTCATTCAGGGTCAAAGTGAGTTATGAACCACTAGTTTTGTTGACAGTTGGTTTGTTATCCTTTTTGTCCACTTGGAACCAGCATTCTGAGGTGGGATGTTGACTGTGCAGTTTAACAATAGGCCTATCTCATATCTCTTGTGATTACTGACAGTGATTAATTGGAACTCAGTTTAAATTCACTTTTTAAAATGCTGCTATAAAGCTTTCTTCCTGTAATGCTTTTCTATAATGCCTAGTACATACGCTTTCAGTGAAATGTTCTAATACTACATTTAAAGAATTAAGAAAATATGAGGAGGTTTATTTATATTTTTGTAAGTGTCCATCCTAGTGCATATGTACTTGTATCAAATATAAATGACATGAGAAACTTCTAGTGTTTGTTTGATTCTTACTAAACTATGTGACTGAGGCAAATCTTTTCTCCTACATTTTTCACTTGTTGAACATTTTTAAGACACCTGGTAGCTGTTATTTTGAAAGTAATTGGTGATTTTCTATACACTTGTTAAAAAAAAACACCTGTGTTTTAAAGACACCTGAGCAAGAGTCAACAAACCTGTTTTATTTAGCATTTTAAATGTGTTCTCACCTATTTTATAGCTACAATAATGCTGCCTTTAAGCTGCAAGTATTAGATCATTGCTTCCAATTATGTTAAAGCCTATTTTAATCACTGTCTCTAAAAGACATAAAGATGTTTGATAGCTAGAAACAGCCTTGTCTAAGACTGCAGTACACAAAATAGATTCATGGTGTAGCATTTAATTACACTGTGCTTACTTTAAACACTGTTCTGTAAAGCAGTCAGTGTATATATATGCACTTAATTTGCAGATGAATATTTCACATTACTCTAGAAAAAGTGAAATAAAATAGGCTCGAAGGGCTACTAAGAGTATCTCAAAGTGCTAGTGTCTCACTGAAGGTCAAAGCCAGTGCTGACCTGTAATGTTGTTTGTTGGAATCACACAAGAGAGGTGCTGGATTTGCCTCTGCCTCACCCTTGATTTGATCTGAATTGTGTGCAGAAGTACATGATGGTATTGGCAGAGAACACACCTGTTCTGTAGAAAGCACTAAGATTTTTCAAGCAATTCCGCTTTCGTCTGGCAGATGTTACTGTACAGGCTGAGCCCAGCTAGTGCGAAGTTCCTGTCTATGAATATTTTTGGTCTCCATTATTTTAACATAAAATAGCGTTTAGTTTGCAGGTATTCTCTGTGACAGGAAATGTGAGTTAAGAAGCTGTCTTCAGGTAATTTTACAGTAGCTTGAGGAAAAGATTTGCTCACTAACCAATTTCAAAAAAAATACTGGAGAACTTGCTTTCACAGAATCGCATAATCACTAGGTTGGAAAAGACCCACCGGATCATCGAGTCCAACCATTCCTATCAAACACTAAACCATGACCCTCAGCACCTCATCCACCCATCCCTTAAACACCTCCAGGGAAGGTGACTCAACCACCTCCCTGGGCAGCCTCTGCTAGTGACCAATAACCCTTTCTGTGAAAAATTTCTTCCTAATGTTCAGCCTAAACCTTCCCTGGCGGAGCTTGAGGCCATTCCCTCTTGTCCTGTCCCCTGTCACTTGGGAGAAGAGGCCAGCATCCTCCTCTCCACAACCTCCTTTCAGGTAGTTACAGAGAGCAATGAGGTCTCCCCTCAGCCTCCTCTTCTCCAGGCTAAACAACCCCAGCTCTCTCAGACGCTCCTCATAAGGCCTGTTCTCCAACCCCCTCACCAGCTTTGTTGCTCTTCTCTGGACTCTCTCCAGAGCCTCAACATCCTTCTTGTGGTGAGGGGCCCAGAACTGAACACAGTATTCAAGGTCGATGGAAGAGTCTTAGTCCAGTTCTCTATCTTGCAAGGCTCCAGCAGTGACGTACAGGAGTCTCTACCATTTCAGGCAGCAGTACAATTTGAGGGCTGAACGTGTGCCTCTTGCCTTTGTGTCGTCAAGCTCCAAGTCTGGAAATGTGGAGGAGCCTCTGTCACTACTCAGTTTCTCCTTTTAAGCTGCAGCAGCAAGTTTGAAGCCATCCCTGTACCAAACTAGAGATGTCAGCCCTTTCTGCTGCTGAGCCCATGCTGTGCCTAGCTGGATGATAAATTAGTTTTTAAGCATCCCTGAGGGGCAGTCTGGAACGGAGAGAGACAGAAGGACAAGCTGCCGTGTGCGCTGGTAGGTTGCAACAGGCTTTCACCCAGGTGAAACGCCATACCCAGCACTTGCAGGCGTAATGGATTCACAGACAGAGCAGATTTTCAGAGCTTCAAGACACAAATGGGGCTATGACCTGCATCTTGGGATATTGTCATGTTCATTATCTCAAATAGTACTTCCAGGCTATTGCTGCTTCAGCTAGTGGAGTGAGACAGATTTTGACAATGCACCGTCTGCACAGTATACTTCAAAAGACAGAGTTTAGACAATTTTACTAAATTAAAGCTGTTTTTTGAATTGCCTTGGCGCAGTTGTTTTCTCTGTTTTCCGTGTAGGGATGACCTTCAGCAGAGAGCAGGCTGCTGAGGCTACTCTGCCCGTATGAGACAAGACACGGTGTGTGTGTTCAATTTGAACAGTTGCTATGAGTTTACAGAGTTTAGGAACCTTCTTTGTTTTGCAGTTATAGTCCCAGTCAGCTTTACAAAAATCTTTGTGCAAAACAGTTGTTTCTATTCCACGGGTCTTCACCTTAATGCTAACAGCTGGTACCAAATGCTCAGTCTATACACAGAAGTGTATAGCACGTGAGGTTTTATGGGCAGTGTGGGCATCCAAGGTTTTTTTTGGATGCAATTTCAGGAGACGAGCTTGAGAGTGCAGGAAATACCATTAAAATAATAAAAAAGCTCTAAACTGCACCTTAAACTCAGAAATAAAGCAATGTGACCAAGTATCAAGAGGCAAGGGGTTTCTTAAAACTGATCTCAAGAATCCGGAAATTTATCCCATCAAAAATGCTAAAATAGCATTCAAAATCCACATAGCTTAAGGTTTTAACTGGAAAACCCCCCTTTTTTTATAATAAACAGTCAGTTTCATTGTCTCCACTGTATCAGTAAGGATCAATAGATCAAAGAGGGAAGATAAGTGCATTCTGAGGAAGTTTAATTTCTCTGTATTAGCTTTCACTGCCAGGGATGCATCTACCATAGGTTTGGTTTTTCCTTAGTAATGAAGTTAAGGTATTATCTTTAAGTGTTAGAAGACATGCTAGAGCAAACTGCAGAGTTACAAAGCAATGGGCTGTCGAATTTAAAGTGTATATTCACATGTGAATGGGTTGTTGGTTGCAAACATGCAGTTCCTAAACAAGAGGGATGACTGAAGTGACAGGTAGCGGATGGGGATTTTATGAAAGCTTGTGGCTTTAATGGTAAAGGAAAATGCTCTTTTCCATCTACTTTATGACTGAATGTGCTGTTTTGGTATATTATACACATGAGGGGTGGTTGGAGCACTGTGCGGAAAGTACTTGAGGAAGGGAGTAGATGAAATAGGACAGAATCGATGAGTATAAGTTTTAGTTGCCAGCCTGGGAGTGAGACTTCACACATCGACAAGCCAGGAGCTCACTCATCAGAAAGATGGAGAAAGAATGATCTAGGTGTGCTGACAGAGTGTACAGTGTACTGGTGAAACAGCTGCGGAAACAGGCAGTGTAGACCCAATGTGCCTCCAGCTACATGTTTCCAGCAGAGAGAGGAGTGGTTTTACTGCTTTCTATGGTACTTGCAAATTTTCGCCTGGTCTCTCATGGTCTCCTCCTCTATGTTTGTGGAAGCTGAATTCAACCTACCCACAGAGAGGGTCTTGAAACTAGAGAGAAGCATGGAGTGTGACTGCTGCCTCCTGAAAAACTGGGCAAGTGAGAAATTAGAAGAAAAAATCTGAAGGTCAGAAGAAGAACAGGTGAGACTAAGCTGCCCATGTGTGCCTTAAGATTGGATATTGGAAAGCCCCTAAGGCCCTGAATAGGTGCATGCACAATTTATTCTCTCTCTGAGTTGCAAATGTGCTTTATATCAGCATGAAACCTGCAGCTGCCTCTATCTGAGACATCATGACTATGTCTGTGTCTTGCATGCTCACAGAAAATGTGTTAGCAAGAGGTTTCCCAGGTCTTTTAAAATGTCTTGCATGAGGTTACTAGAAAAAATTAAGCTGTAGCAAGTGAAGGATAAAAATACGGCATGAATTAAAAATTAACTGGGAAAGAGAAGGTAAGACAGAGGGTTAGATGATTGCATCTCATGACAAACTGCTCCCAGTGGGTGACCTCTCTGTGCATTTGTGATTCAGGGAGGAGTTCACCAAGAAAGAAGATGGGAAAATTTGCAAATCACAGTTAAAACTGGAGAAATACCCAAGGAGATGCATTTGCTGCCATATGGCCCATTCATTTAGCTCATTTCAAGTCCTTCTGCCAATCAGGCTCAAGATGTCTAAACTGACACATTGCTGAAGCGGAAAATGTAATCAACTTCTATACCTTATAGTGCCATAAGTTATCAGTATCGGTGCCAGAAGTTCATGGAAAGCTTAAATCTAGTGTACAGAGACATACATAAGGCCAAAAACAGATGAATTCACAGAAAAAAATGATGTATGCAAAGGTAGAAATTGTTCTGTGCGTAAACTCCAAGTGCAAGAAAGCTTACTGCAAAACAGGTGATAGCTCAGGGAAAGCACAAGAAATCTTGTATCAAAGTTACTCAAATTCTTGAGACCATATCCTTAGAAAGGAAAGGAGTTATAATAGATAGGATTAAAATGTATGAAACAATGGTCCAGGAAAAGGACGACAGAAGATGCTTTTTTCCTACTTCTTCTGATAGAGCTATATTCAATAAAATTAAAGGGTGTCAGAGTTAAATAATAAACCATAACTTCTTGTTTTCCTCACAGGGCCTAATCAGGCTTGGTTTGTGCTATAGGACATCGCAGAAGCTAAAACTTAGCAAGATTTCCAAGAAGATTGATCATGTTGCTAGCATATGGAGTCGATCCTGGAAGATAAACTCAGTCTGTGTCCGTAACAGCCTATATTGTATGAATTTTTACATGATACAGAAGGATTTTGGGCATCCCTGATAGGATGCCCTGACCCAGCTGCCAGATCACACAGGGGGCTTGCATGGGGACAATTCAGGTTGCGACGGGCCAGATTCAGTTACACAGTTGTTCAGACTTGGAGAATCCTGTTCCTGTGCTCAGGAACTGCCCTGGTCATGTTCACGTCTTGCAGGATGTCATATGTGTGGGCTTAAACTGTTCATCTGTTGGAGACAGTAGGACCTGCTGAAAAAGCTATGCCAGCCTTTGTCTAGCTCTGGTTGGAATTAGAACACACTATTTGATAGCTCTTGAATTTTCCTTTGAGGTTTCTGGTTAGGACCACTGTAAGAGAGAGAGAAACTGACAGATAACGTGACTGATAACATGACTAACTGTGACATTTTCCCTACACTATCTGAATTTAATTTTTTTTTCTTTGTGCAAAAAGCTTTCTTGCCAGCTTATCAAAGAGCAAGTTGCCCAAATAATACAAGCGCTGTTAAATGCACACTTAACAGTGACTATTCTGCTCTTCACTTCCCCTAAGCAGTGGCACCTCTCTTTGCAAATCTCATCTGATGCATGAACTGTCAAAACATAAATGGGCAACTGTGACTTCTCCACTCTCTGCTCAGGAATGATAGCATAATCTATTTGCTGTATTCATCCCTTTAATTTCCATTTTTATTGCTATTCTTTCTTGGTGCACAAATTATAAAGATGGCTGCGCCTATTCATCAGCGGACTCTGAAACACGTCCAGTGTGTGATGCATGATTCTGTCCTGTTGTTTGATCTAGTTAACGCTACATTCGTAACTGGACATAAAGAATGGGTAGTGCTGTCTGATGACAGCTTAAGAGTAAATCATGGATTGCTCTGACCCACGTGGAATCATGAAATCTTCACAGATCTGAAGCTTAAATAAAAAGACTGATAAACACCACTTTTAAAGCACTTCCAAACCTGGGAAAAACAGGACTATTCTGCTCAATGGACAAGTTTGGATGGCCTTAGAACACTGTTTTCTTGGAACACAAGACCAATGGCATCGCCATCTATACAGAGCTGTCATCATAGGAGTGCTGAAGAACCACAAGAGTCGTTCATAAGGAAACCCTCAAATTAGAGTCCCACTTTAGCGTTGTTTTAGGAAAAGCAATTTAATACTGCTCAAATAACATAGGAGCACAAAACAACCTGATTTTGCATTAAATTGCTGTAGCCTATAATAAAACATACTGGGTAGTTAATAAATAAGGCAACTGGATAGAGGATTTCAGAGTCAGACTTCTTTTTTCTGGCAACAGGCATATATCGGTTCCAGCCCCGGCTCAGCCATGCCTATCTGGATAGAAAGAAATGATGGCATTTATGTATGGGAGATTCAACTCTAATTTTCACCTGTATAAACCAATGTGAAGTGTGAAGAGAATGACATGATTAAATTGATATACTACCAAAGTGATAAATCCAATATCTGGAAAGATGTTTTCCTACCCTGCTTTCTTCTGAACTGTAGAAATTGATTTTCAGCTCTTCATTCAAAAACAGCAGAGGAGGATTTATCAGATATTATGTTTGTTTGTTTGTTTTTTCGTTTAGAAATATTTTGTGTTGCCCTAAAGGTACCTAATCATTGTTGCAATGACTTGTGTATTGAAGAAGGAATATTAGACAGAGACCAGGATTTTCCCCAGCTTTTGTCCCTGATTGTTACTAGAATATATATATATGATATTGCTGCGATTTCCAGGCAGTAGTTTGTCCAGTCTGACCAGATGGATTTACATGAAGTCATTGTTTTTAAGCAAGGTGTAAAAGCACAAGGGCTGCTGCTCCGAAAGAAATATTTTATCTGGACACATAGTAACATACTTTAATCTGATAAATGTTGACGCTGCCCCGTAAAGGATTGGAGGAGAAATCAGTGTAACCCTAAATTAAATTGAACTGTTGGGTGTTTTTCCTTTCCCCTCTGTAAGACATGGGTAGCTTTGCAATTCGTCACAGGCCACAGATCAAGAGCTGGGAAAGTTTCTTTACAGCTTTACAAAAATTAAATGTTATGCAGCTTTTGACCTGTATGGTCAAAAGTGGTGAGCAGGGCAATACACAGACAAATCTCAATTATTTCTTAGCTGTTGCCCCCAGCCCGCTCTGTTCCTCTGCTGCTGGCATGTGCTGCTTTTGTGGGCTGGCAGATTCATGAGGGCTTGCTGGAAAAGGAATTGTGGAAGGGTTGTTAGATGGCAATAGAAAGCTGTTGTAAGTAAAAGCATTTATAAAGCCAGCAGAAGTCTTGGGTGCATTTAAAAATACATTTTAAAGAATATCATAAAGACCATTGTAGAGATACATTTATCCTCATCACAGCCTTCTTTCTAATTCAGTCGTAGACCCCTGCTGGTTAGATGTCTGCCCTTCTATCTACATGGTTAAATCTGCTTTTTTTTTTTTTGTTTTTTTTTGCGGATAACTCTTTATGAACACTGCTCCTGTTACAAATTGTGAAGTACAATTTATATCAGCAATAAAACCTTTAACAATTGCTAAAACAGTTAGCCAGCTCACTAGAACATACTCCATCACAGATCTAGCCTTAGGAATTTAACTAACAAACATGTTATTAACCACTGATGAGGACCTGTTTGGAAGAGATTATTGCTTAATTAATCTTTGCACTGAGCTACTAAGAATGTTAAATGGGCCTCTTTGTTGAATTGGGTTGTTAATATAGATTGCAAGTTTCCTCAGGGGGAAATTTGAGACCAATATGACATTAAAGTTAGCCATCCAACAAAGAAGATACTTTAGGTATTAAAAAATAACAAAGCCAAACAAACATTGTCATTAATAATGTCATAAGGTTCAGTTGCTCTGTGTGTGTATGAATTGCCATGCTCCTTCCTCGTCTGGTAAGAAAGTTATGTAAAAAATCTTATTTAGATTCAGCGGGTTTCATCACTGTTCTGTTGCGGCATAAATTAAACTTGTCACACTTATCTGTAGTAAGCAGGTTACGCTGATCGGGAAAGCAGAATCTGAAGCAAGCTCTAATGTCATCTGCTTATTCTAAAAAGACAAACAAGATAAAAAAATCTTTTCATATCAATGAGTCGAATAAACCTGCTTGATACCATTTGATGCAACAGTAAAAGGCAGTGATCAGATTGCCCTTGTGCTTCATGGCATTTTTAGTAGTAAGTGCTCAGGTCCTAGCTGTGAAGCAAGGTGCTTTACTTAATACTTAACCTTTGTTTTGAAAGGCATTATAATTGCCTGCAGTTACCTGCTGTCTTCAACGTCCTTTTAACATACATGTTAGATCTTTTGAGATAAGAGAAAGATTCCATAAAAAGAAAGGTCAGAAAAGGATAATTCGCCCTTGGATGCCTGCTGTTAGTAATTCAGAAGGGATATTGGTCTATCGCTACCATCACTTTCCATGTCAATTGCTGTCCCTATCCCTCATGATGCCAATTTCCATCCTTACATCCAGCTTGGAGGTGTTGACTCAGTGTGTGCCTGCATCCCATGATCCAGATATTACCCTCAATGTGTGATCACTTTTATTTTCTATGAAATGATCTCAGAAAGGCTAGGCAAAGCATTTAGGATGTTAAAGTAGCAATATGACAAAAATCCATTCATGGATACCCATATTTTTTATGTTAAGGTTTTATCTCATCTGAATTCTTGCTGGCTCCGGGCTTAAAATACTGCATCTGTTCCCTCTTACCAAAAGCTCGGGTGTGTCCAAATGAGGGGAATCTCTTGTTAGCCTGACTCCTCTGTGACTGGCCTTTGACATCTTACAGGTTTATTTTATGATCTTTCGCTATGCACACTTGGATATTGATGAGAGTCTTGCACTTAGGGGATGTGGTCATAGTGCAGATCATTGCTTAGTGGTCTGTTGGCTGGTTTCTCTGTGGTGTCCATGTTGTCTCTAATGCATCACATTGAAGCACCAAGGCAAAACCTTCTTCATTAGCACACCCCTGGAGACCTCTGTGTGTTGCCTCACTTCATTACTACCGCAAAATGATCAATATGCCTCACCAAAATTAACTGTGCTTTGGACATCTCCCTTGCCTGATTACTGTGCATTTTTTATTCCTCAAGGATAATGGAGGTTTGCACCCAGCCAAGATTTTAGGTTGGTTGTAGGCACAGCTGCCGAGTCCTTTTATTCCTGTGGCCTTTTCAGGAATGGGTCTTAGCTGCTAAAAAAATATAGTCTTTGTCCATGTGCATGTGATTTATATTTGGCAAGTACAAGTCGGAATTCATAAATGAGGAGTGATTGATTAGAAAAACATGTTCCTGTGCTTTTATAAACATCAGGATGAAAGCTGAAATACCTCACTCCTGACTGTCTACAACACATGTCCACAAATCAGAGATGTTGTTTTCCCACCCTCGTTGCCTGCCGACCTTTTACTGTACTCACTGAAGCTAATCTTACATGTACAACAGCATATTGACATGATGTATTTGTTACAGATAATTAATATTGCTCTAGTCAGCCACCTTCTCAATAATTACTTCCAATTGCTTCATAATTACTAACCTGTCACATTTCAAACAGGGACAAGTGTGCATGATGATATACAGAGGCCTGTTAAGTGGAAAACTTTTAGGTGCCCTTTTGATACTCACATAACCAAGGAATAGCACTGTGGTCATGCTGTCATAGAATCATAGAATCATCAGGTTGGAAAAGACCCACCGGATCATCGAGTCCAACCGTTCCCATCAAACACTAAACCATGTCCCTCAGTACCTCATCCACCCATGCCTTAAACAGGTGCCTTAAACACCTTCCTCCAGGGAAGGTGACTCAACCACCTCCCTGGGCAGCCTGTTCCAGTGCCCAATGACCCTTTCTGTGAAATTTTTTTTCCTAATGTCCAGCCTAAACCTCCCCTGGTGGAGCTTGAGGCCGTATAAGGCCTTCAAATACATATCTGACCTATATGTCATATGCACATTTAAGGGGTAGAATAAACAAGCATGGTTTTTCCACTTATTAAGCAAAACTTTAGACATTACGAGAACGTGAGAGGAGTTTCCACTGACCTCCCAACTAACACAGCAAATTGCTCGTGCTGGATGACCTGCCTGCCTCAGTGCTGCTCCATTTATCCATGCTGATGTTTTTCCATACTTGCATTCACAGGAATCCGTTTGCATGGAACTACAACTCACTACTTAAGCCTTTGCATTGTAAATTCAACTTCAATACTATTGGCAGTGCTCTCTGCCGTGCATCAAGGTCTAGTAAATTACTCCTCCGTGCTGTGGGTTGTAGGACCCATTGCATGTCCCGTGCTTTCTAAGCTTTTAATTTCCATTACAATCCCCTACATTGCCCTGCTGGCTACGATCCTTTTGATGCAGCCCAGGATACAGTTGGCCTATTGGCCTTATGGGCCAAGACATTGCTGACTCGTGTCGAGCTTCTCACTGATCAGCACCACAGACTCCTTCTCTGCAGGGCAGCTCTCAATCATGTCATCCCCCATCCTGCACTGAAAACAGCGATTGCCCTGACCCATATGTAGCGCCTTGCACTTTGCCTTATTGAACCTCATGAGGTTCTTAGAGGCCCATTTCTCCAGCCTGTCCAGATCCTTCTGGATGACATCCTGTCCTTTTGGTGTGGCAACTGCACCACTCAGCTTGGTGTCATCTGCAAACTTGCTGAGGGTGCACTCAGTCTCACTGTCAGTATCATTGATGATGACATTAAACAGCACTGGTCCCAGTACGAACCCCTGAGGGACACCACTTGTCACTGATCTCCGTCTGGACTTCGAGCCATTGACCGCTACCATTGACCATTGGCTCCCTCGTCCCCTCTTTGTTGTCAGACCCTGTGATCTCATTTTCTCTCACAGTCACACAGGACAGCCCTTTGTTCCCAGCCTCAGCCAACCTACTGCAACAACAGCCCCCCAACTCCCTTTCCTCTCCTCTATGGAGACGTTTCCACCACTGCTGTGACCTTCAGAGCTGCTGTATGGAGCATCTCTGCAGGATTGTTCTCTCTGACATTGAGCATGAGGCTGGGCAATAAAATGAGGAATTAGCAGGCATTTGCATTCTGAAGTTAACAATGAGGAGCGTGAGCCTTCTGAACATCTGTTTCCCCTGTTTTCAAGGGAGTCTTCAATTTGCTCCTGCTTCTTATCCACACAGTTAATACCATTAACCATCAGGCAGCAGCACCCTGGATCTGGGGAAGAGAGGCTGGTTTCTGGAATAAAACCCTTCTAAATCATAATACATCTCAGTTTTGAGGCGACAGTTGTAACAGCCATGGGGTTGGAAAATAGTTGGAGAACTTTATTGTGGGTGATGAGAGAAACACAGGGAATGCTGTCCTGCCTTCAGGCCTGGAGCTGGGAATGAAGACTCTTCTGCAAGTGCCTGTGATCCTTCCCCCAGGGCACCGCCAGTCTACCTCTTCTGCCAGCCTGCTAGGTCCTAGGCTGTTGACTGTCACCCAGGGAAAAGACAAAGCACTGACCCTAAGGTGAGAAATCCAGAAACTGGCAACTTGTAGGGGAAGAGGAACAAAAGGGGAAAAGATAGTAAGAAAAAAGCCCCCCCCAGGATTGAGTGTGTCAGGAAAAAGGAGTTAGAAGGGATGGATGAAAGGAAACTCTGGGTAATGACCACTGTTTTGAGATGGACTTGGTGGACGCAGAACACTGTTTCCCAGTAAAACATAGGCAGGGGTGAAGCTACCAAAGATCAATCATCTCCTGATCCAGGGAATGAAGGGGGCAAAGTAGGCACCTTGGCACTTGGTCAGGGTGTCAGTGCAAAAGGTAGAAGGGAATCCTTTTGGGAGAAAATGCCTGAGTGGATTATAAAGGCCAATATAATAATAAATCTTCCCAGTGCCTCTGCCTTTGACCTTCAAAGCCTTGTAAGAGGGCACGTTGTTCAGCTGTTACACCCCTCCCTGATTTAGTGACACTGGAAGTAGCCTTCACCTCGCACGGTCCCTCATTTCATTGCCTTTAATAACCTCATGAAGGGTAATGAAGCATTTTAGGTTTTGTGACAGGGTGGCTTATGTGGCGGGGAGTGGGACATGAGGGCTTTAGGACACAAGGGCTTTGGGACACCTGGTTAAGGTTTCAAGATGCCTTTGAGAAGGAGCGTGGAGGGGGGGCTGAGGCATCCCAAGGCTGGGACAGGATAATGCAGTTTCATCTGAGAGCCTGTGGAGCTGCCCCTACATTCAGTGCTAGCTCCATCATTTTCAAAATTGCCTTTAGTCCTTCTATGGGGGCTTCTCCTTTGATGTGGAAAGTTGGGTACATGGACACAGGATGAAGGGGGGCTCATCTGAGCCTTGTGTTCACTGCCTACCCACGGGCAGAGCTGGAAGTGGGTTTTAGCATTCTCCCTTGTTATGGAGTTCCCTCTTGTCAAAAATCTAAGCACAATAATTGCTGGGGGTGGGAGGAGCGGTTTAAATGCCCAATGCCAAAAGCGACCTTCATTATGAATCACATCTGTCACAGTAATCCAGATGTTGCGATGCCTGTGTACACCTTAAATTATGGGTTAGTGACAGCTGGATTCAATGCCAAGGTGTGGGAAGCCTCAGTGGTTACCAAATAACTGGGAGAGGCAGGAAAATCAAGATGTCACACCAGTGCCTGCTGGCAGTTCAGCTGATTTAACCAGCTCCATGCTGCTTAGCATTTGTATTGGATTTGCTTCACTTTTAAAAACAGAATTGCTTTCCATCTTGAAACCATTTTCAGATCAAATACCCCATGCCAATCCCTTCCCCATCCTCCTCTTAGATGATTTTTGGATGGCACAGATTTTCTGATGAGGAAAAAAAATGAGGTTCAAATGGTGAATGGTTCTGATGAGGTTCAAAAATGGTGAATCCAAGGTTGTAATAGTCTTTTTTTTTTGGCCATTTCCCTTTTAAGCAAGGTAACCAAGAAACCCCAATTTGCACCTGGGAATGCTGATTGCACTAAGTAGTTAAGTCCATCAAGTTCCTAGTGACACTTGCTGTCTGTGAGTTTCAGATAAAGCTATCCTAAAGTAGCTTAATGGATTAAAGCAATTGCCTTCTCCACCTAGACACCTTGGCTCGAATCTGATTTCAGCGTTCAAGTGAAATTGCTCATTTGCTTCAGGGGAGAGAGGTTGGGGCAGATGACCCAAAATACCCTGGCGGTCAAGACCCCCTCCATGTGGCTGTTGAGAGGTGGCCGTCACCAGGACTCGGGTCATCAGCATTGGTAGGCAGGGCACCCTGATGATGCACGTGTCCCTGCAAGAAATTCCCCTGCCATATGCTCTCCCCATATGGGATTTCCCCACTGCTAAAAATTTCCTCCCCTTTGGCATACAGTAACTGTCCCTCAGCAAATGCAGAGAATCTTGTGCTGCTATTGAATATATTGTGAAATATTCTGCCAAATTCTCAATCACTTGGAAAATGGTGTTCAGACATAGGTGGTGCTTAATGGTTAAACTCTCAATCAGACCAGGGAGAAGCTCTGGCTGTGAAAGCACCAGCAATTTACCTTCCATTAAGATGCTGCAGCTCCTCATCTATTAGAGGGCTGCAAGATTATTTTTTTCTAAATATTAAGGCTTTCCCTGTAAAAAATACCACAGATAATGGAAAGATTAAAACAGAAGTTGAGACATCACCAATCTATATATTCAATCAATGCCAAGTTCTGCTTCCCGATACATGTTACTAGGACCATACCGGAAAGCTCAAGATAATTTCCAGGAATTGCTGCTATTTTAAGTTACTTCTTCTTTTTTGTTGCAACTTTGCAGTCCAGAAAAGAATAATTAAGTTGCCCAAATGACCTGAGAGATAAGTGGAAAATCTTGCAGACTACCCTTGGCTTTTCATTACAGTCTTAGAGTCACTTCTACAGGAGCAAGAAGCAAGAGAGCATCATTAGGCTGGACATTAGGAAAAAAATTCTTCACAGAAAGGGTCATTGGGCACTGGAACAGGCTGCCCAGGGAGGTGGTTGAGTCACCTTCCCTGGAGGTGTTTAAGGGACAGGTGGACGAGGTGCTGAGGGGCATGGTTTAGTGATTGATAGGAATGGTTGGACTCGATGATCCGGTGGGTCTCTTCCAACCTGGTGATTCTATGATTCTATGACCAAGAGCTTTCAGGACTATTCTTTTCACCCTTCAGGGTGTCCACAATAAAGCGGACTTTATTAAACGACTTGTTTGTTTCTGTGTGTAGCTGAGGACCATCACTCCTTATTCCCCAAAACATCCAAAAACATCTGAGTAAATGTGTCCTGGAGACGGCTTCATTACTGTCTTCTCTAAGGTCAAATATCACAGTTTTGTTTGGTGATGATACCCTGCAGTTTTCACAAGGACAACATTTCTCCAAGACAGATGGATCTTGACGAGGAAGAACAGAATCAGCCAAGCTGAATCTAAACAGTCAATATCCCAATTTTACAAACTTTTTTTCTTCTTATGTAATACCTAGAAACACAATGTATGGGAGCAGTAGGGCAGAGAAGCCTAGCCTCTGCAAACAGGTTGATCGCACATTGCTGCTTGGAGCTCATGTGAAACATCACAGTCAGAACTTCACAGGAATGATGCATCGGTGTGACAAGAGAGAGGTGGAAATACCACTTAATGTCAGATCAATCCAACACGATTTAATAATAAGGAGCAAAGGAACATAGTTGTCGTTTACTGTTGGCTTTGAAATGCTTTGTGTTAACTGCATTTACTCCTCCATCTGGTGTAAGCCATACATATAAACCTTCTTGATGTGCTCTTTGTTATCATTTCCTACAGATCCCTGTTTTGCTGACCCTCTCTTCTAGGATTTTGTTTCCCCAGCTTTCATCAAAGTGTGATCAGAGCAGCAAAATGACCCAAAAGCTGGTTACAGTGGGGGTTCATTTCTCTTATCTCATGTTATTTTCCTTAAGGAGTCTAGAAGAAGATTGAACTTGACATGGGACAATGAGTCATTGCCTCTGCTCCATGCTATATGGTGTAGTCATTATCCCTTCTTGCAAGGATGTAGGAGGAAGTTTGTTCTGCAGCCTTAACCAAAGGGAAGGTTTCCCTTGCAGGTGAAGTGATGAAATAAGTTGAGATCCTATCTCTCGGGCTTTTTCTAGACTGCAGCCAGCAATGATGGCATATTTTTTTCATGTGGACTTTTGTTGTCTGTGCTGATGTTTTTCCAAGTTTCACCATGAGAAATCCAGAGTTTGAAAAATGGAAACATTTAGGATCTTCTTGGAAATGAAAACCTTTTAAATCACAAAGAAAAAGAAAAAAACATCCAAAGAAGCATGTTCTTAAGGATGTTGAGGCTACGGAGCGAGTCCAGAGAAGAGCAACAAAGCTGTTGAAGGGGCTGGAGAACAGACCTTATGAGGAGCGGCTGAGAGAGCTGGGGTTGTTTAGCCTGGAGAAGAGGAGGCTGAGGGGAGACCTCATTGCTCTCTACAACTACCTGAAAGGAGGTTGTAGAGAGGAGGGTGATGGCCTCTTCTCCCAAGTGACAGGGGACAGGACAAGAGGGAATGGCCTCAAGCTCCGCCAGGGGAGGTTTAGGCTGGACATTAGGAAAAAATTCTTTACAGAAAGGGTCATTGGTCAGTGGCAGAGGCTGCCCAGGGAGGTGGTTGAGTCACCTTCCCTGGAGGTGTTTAAGGCACGGGTGGACGAGGTGCTGAGGGATATGGTTTAGTGTTTGATAGGAACGGTTGGACTCGATGATCCGGTGGGTCTCTTCCAACCTGGTTATTCTGTGATTCTGTGATTCTGTGATTCTTGAAAATGTTTATTGGGCAGAAAAGCTGTTTTTCATTGCCAAACTTCAGGGACAATTTCCTTCTACTCTCTAGCAGATCCACTCACACCTGAGCCTCAGCTCCTTTTCTACACTGGTTAATTTCTATTTAGTTTTCTTCCTTCCCCCCCAATGCCCCTCTTCCTCTCTGCCACCAATGGGGACAGTGCCTTAGTCAAAGGGGCAGTGCTCTCCAGCTCAGGCCCCATAGAGGGCCCCACCATGTCATTTTGAACATCCCAAAGACCAGACAGCTTTTGTGGTTCTCTGGAGTTGAGGTGAAACCACCTAAATGATTCCCCATTGACTTCTGACTCTAGGAAGAAGGTGAAGGCTGCAGCCATAGGGGGGAGTAGAGCTCTGAAATTTGGGACACATGGGCTTTTTCTCCAAGCAATGCCCAAACTTTTTGTGCAGGTAGTGATGGGTCATTCAATCCCTGCATCCAGCAACTGAGTGAATTTCTCATACTACCGAACCACCACCATGCCCTTACTGTCCCCTGCACCTTCACATAAAGATCCCAGGGGTCATGGTGCAATGACAGTATTACTAGGATATGGGTGGATGTCTCACTCCTATCTTGTTAGTCCACTAGGATCTTGTTAGGATCCACTAGCTAAAGAAGCTGCTATTTGCCCCACTCAGCCACCAAATACAGTTTAATTTAGAAAATGCAAATATGCTGGCAGTCAGAGGGTTAAGAGAAAGCAGAAACTAAGTACTTGTAAATTGATGTAGTGCCCTGAGGGTACCTCTGCTGGTAATAAAGTGCATCTCATAAGCAGATCTGACTCTGTGCTACAGTCCAGCAAAACAAAGTGGAGTGGATCCATCCCAAATTAACTGTAAATGAGACTGACACTCAAACACAAATCGAACGCCCCTCAGGGCTCTGCTTACATTAATTACAAAGCCTTGGAAAATGACCTAGAAGGCCTTTCTCTTCTCCAGGAAAAATTAATTGGAGAGATCTGCAGACGGTGGAAAAGGGAGATATACAAGAAGCAAAAGCCATTCAAATCCTTTTCTTTGCTCACAGTTTCACGTGATGATAAACAGTAATATTAGCAGTAACTTCTAAGTGTCAATTCATCTGGCTGCTGTTTCCCTCCTTCACTACATTCCTTGCCCTGACTTACGAGGTGGGGAAGTCCTTCTCATCCATGGATGTGACAACTTCCAGACTTGCCATGGGAGGCAAGAAAACACCACTCCAAGGCTGGCAGGAGGAGGCAAATGGGGCTGTGAGAGTACGTCAGGAAAATACATTGCCAAGGAAAGGCTCGTCTCCCCTAGGGGCTTGAGGACACCCATGTGGGCTGCAAGTGCCCCTACAGCTGAGATTCGGGAGCCGCGGGCATTCGCACACTGGAATGTCCAGACTCCCCAACAGTGGGACGCCCAGGCCCTCTCCTGCTGCATCTTGGCTGCTGCTGTCCTCAAGCCCACAGTTCTGTTCTCCTGTGGAGGGGCTCCTACTCAGCTAGGGAGCAAAAGGAAACATGGAGCATCGAAGCCTCATTCAGTGCTGTTTTGGAGAAACAAAAATATGCCTTTTTTTTTTTTTTTCCTGGAGGAAAACACATTTGTCACCCAAGAACACCAGGTCAGGCCTTTCATCATCATTTCTTCCTCCTTATGCTTGTGCTTTGGATCATCTCACACTCAGCAGGCATGGCAGAAACACAGATGAGGTGTCAGCCCTTGGGCTGCACACCAGATCAAGGGCTGAATGATGTTTGGATCAAAAAAAAAAGCAAGAAAATTCCTGATCTCAGCTTTAGGACTGCAATTTGCCATAGATCCACCTTTCTTGTGATGGGCTGTGGGGCCAGGGAGGGTGGTAGGTGCTCTCTGAGGTAGGATGGAGTCACTGTGCTGGCAGGTGGAGGGGCAAAGGTGCAGCTTTATGCTTGTTCCTCCAGCTCTGCTGCTTTGCATTTCAGATGCAGAGGCATGGTTTATAACCTAATTCCAAAACAAAACCTAGCATCTATTTTTTATGCTTTGTTAAGTAGCCTGTTTGGATTTTTATGATTCAACTAATATTTGTGGGGTTTTTATTGTGAGCAGCCATCCACTAGCAACATTAAATAAAAAGTGGAATCTCTTTATTGATTTGCTTTTAGTTAAAAACAAACATGACATATATAATCGAGATGTACCCTGCTTGTAGATTGTAGAGAGCACGTTTACAAAACCATCAAAAAAAATAATTAAACAGAATATATCACAGCCACCTTCCCAAATCATCCAAACAGGGATGTTACACACATAAAATACTCATAGTCTTTCTAGCAAACTTTTAATACAATCACTTGGTTTGCACTTTAAGTGCCTGGCATATTTTAACCCTGGAGATAAATGAATCTCAGTGGGATTGCTGAGTAATTAAGAAAAGTGTCTCTGATGGGCTTGCATCATACAGAGAGGTGAAATAACACCAGGAGTGTCAGCTGAGCATTTGATATCTTTACATTAAAAAAAAAAGGACAAACCCCGAGGCATGCCATTGTCATGCTGTGTGACAGGGATTGCTTTCAAACAAGTTGGTTTTTCAGTGTTAGCTCTATCATGGTTTTATAAATTGCTATTTAAAATGTAAACCAGTGTGTGTTCTGGAAGGAAGCCTCTCGAGACCCTCTAAGCCGGAGCACGATGGCCTCGAGGCTGCGGGTCAGGGCTCATCTGCTCTGTGGGGCTTTCCTTGATGGAGGGTGATAGCTCCATGAGTTGGTGGCAGTGCTGGAAGGGCTTGGGGAAGAGCCATTTCTTGCCCGCTAGCTAATTGCTACCAAAAGGTCTGCAGGAGTTGCTTATTTTCAGGTAATGGGTCAAGATACAGGCAGGATGATCTTGATAACCTGCTTTTAGGTTTTGTCTTGAGCTTTCTGGATACTACCGAAGGCTCAGATGTTTTTTCGGTAAAAAAAGCCAAAGAGAAATTGAAACTCTGAGCGTCCCCCTCCCCCGCAAAAGAAATCAAGCCTTAAATTACTGCCTGACTCTTTGATGTGCCGTGATTAGCAACGCATGCAGTTTTAGTCTCAGTGCTATTACACACAAATCACACTGGGAACTCAGCTGTTATTGCCAGCAGAGGGATGTTTTCACATCAAGACTTTTAACTCAAAACAGTCACTTTGCTTGAAATATATTTTTGGAGAGCAGGCTCTTGGAGTTTTCCCTTCAGCATAGAGTAGCAGAGCTAAATCCCAGGCTGGAAGCTTGCAGCCTTGATCTCTGCTGGCTGCTCTGAGGTCAGGCTCTACTCACCTCTCGGGACTTAGCTGTATCACAGTCAGAAACATGGAGTGTCAGCTGGGATTTTCGCCAACAATATCGCTCTCGGTTTCAACATACATCCTCCAGCATGAAAAGCATTTCAGGAAGAAGGTAGTTATATCCCCAGAGATTATAATCGATCTCCTTATGAAAAACATTAGTTATTCTCCAGAAAAGAGACCAAGAATTAAGACATTGGGCAATAAGAACAGTTGCCCCTTTAAATGTTTATTTTCAGCTAAAAGATGTTGCTATTATTGGTGGAGAGGTGGCTGCAGGAAGAGTCCATTTGACAATTGTGTCTGAGAGCAGGGGACAGAAGTGCCTGTTTATTTGCTATATAAATCAAATTAATTTAGTTAAATTTACAAAGGCAGGAAGAAAAGCAATAAGGTCTGTCCTGTGGCTGTGCCCCAAAACAAAGGCAGCACTGTCAGTATTAAACCTGCTCTCTCCAGGGAAACTGAGTGTGTGATGTGGCTGCGAGTACTTATTTGGTTGCTGTTATTTCTAGTGCTACATATCTTAAATTTGTTTTGAGCACTGTTGAAAACCTACACTGGTGAGAAACCACCTGCCCAGAGGGATCTAGTGGGGTGAGATGTTCACCAGTGTTAAGGGGAGTTGCGCTGTCTTGCTCCAAGGAAACGTTGAATTGAGGGTTTATAACCAAGGTTAACAACTCCAGCTACATCTCCTTTTACCACTCAAGGAAGATAGATTTTTTTTTTTTAGGCACATGTTCTGACCCCCCCCTTATTTTTCGACCAGTGATGCAAATGCAAAGAGGAGGTAAGAAGAGATTATATCTTGACAACCCTTCCCAGTGTTTCTCATCTTGGTATTTGCCTTGTTCGCCAAGGCAAGATAGATGTGATGTGGTTCCTGGACATCACCCCTGTTTCTAGCTCACAAGATGCTAGTCCAGATGCAGAGAAAGAAACGGTCATTGCAGGACGTAGCCTGGAGGGAGTTGGATGGCTGTGCTAGCTGGCTGGGGACAGCAGGCATTGGTCTGCTTTGTCTCTGCTGACATCAGCATAATTGCAAGGGTATTGGAGGCTGAAGGACAGCTCTAAGATCCATTTCAGGAAGGACAGGCCACCTATGTGGTTTTTTTTTTTCTGAGAAGACTTTCAAGGTGAAACAAAATGGCCAAGGCAGGAATTCTGCCATCAGACACCTGTCTACAAATGCCACTAGTGTCATAAGAGTATCACATGTGAACATGGGAAGAGTATTTAGTGCTCCAGGTGAAGTCCTTCTTGCTGCGCATCCTTTTTTTTGTGCACACTTTCTGGACAGGTGAGTCCCTGTGCCTTCTCTGACCTAGATATGCTCAACCCACAATGTTGAGGATGTTGAGGTTCCGGAGCGAGTCCAGAGAAGAGCAACGAAGCTGGTGAAGGGGCTGGAGAACAGGTCTTATGAGGAACGGCTGAGAGAGCTGGGGTGGTTTAGCCTGGAGAAGAGGAGGCTGAGGGGAGACCTCATTGCTCTCTACAACTACCTAAAAGGAGGTTGTGGAGAGGAGGGTGCTGGCCTCTTCTCCCAAGTGACAGGGGACAGGGTGAGAGGGAATGGCCTCAAGCTCCACCGGGGGAGGTTCAAGCTGGACATTAGGAAAAAATTTTTCATGGAAAGGGTCATTGGTCAGTGGCAGAGGCTGCCCAGGGAGGTGGTTGAGTCACCTTCCCTGGAGGTGTTTAAGGCACGGGTGGATGAGGTGCTGAGGGGCATGGTTTAGTGTTTGATAGGAATGGTTGGAGTCGATGATCTGATGGGTCTTTTCCAACCTGGTGATTCTATGATTCTATAATTCTATATCCTTAGCTATACGTAGGCTGAAAAAATGCCACTGGCTACCAGGGTGCCTTTGGTGCATGTATAGATATGAAAGGACATGGTTCAAGCAAGATGTTACCGGGTGCAGTTCATGAGGGATGGATGCCCCTGGTGATACACTGGGACGTGGTAATCATCTTAACAGCACTTGGCACAGAGTACTGCCTCCCATCCATGTCTGCCTCCAAAAGTATGTGCCATTAGCTAATTGAGCTTCACAGCAATACCTCAGCAATGCTGGCATAGTCAGCCACGTTTTTCAATCGAGTAAATACAGTTTTGTAAAGGTTACGTGGCCCTGCCTGGCCAGGATCATCACTCAACTTCAGGATGCTTGTCCAACCATCCTCAGCCCATGTTGGTGTTGGTGAGGCGTCTCTGCAGGCAATGGGGAGCTCCACTGACCAAAGCAGGATTGGGATCAGAGAGGACACAGACGCGCTTGCACTGGTGTGTGCCCAGACTAATGTTGGGTCACCTAGGCCTGGGGGCCTTTGCTAGAGCCAGGCCAGGGGGATGCCATGGCCAGGGAGAGGAGCATGGGCTGTGCATGTACATCTAGAGCAGGTAGGACCCCTTGAAGAGACTACTCCCTTCAGTCACAGCCAGGCCTGGCCTCCCATGCAGTTCTGGACAAGTAATGCCAGTAAGAAGAAGCTGTCGACATGAGCCGGCAATGTGTGCTTACAGCCCAGAAGGCCAACCGTGTCCTGGGCTGCATCAAAAGAACCATGGCCGGCAGGCTGAAGGATGTGATTCTGCCCCTCTATTCCTCTCTTGTGAGACCTCACCTGGAGTAATGTGTCCACTTCTGGAATCCTCAACATAAGAAGGATATGGAACTGTTGGAATGGCTTCAGAGGAGGGCTACAAAGATGATCAGAGGGCTGGAGCACCTCTGCTATGAAGACAGGCTGAGGGAGTTGTGGTTGTTCAGCGCGGAGAAGAGGAGGCTCCAAGGAGACCTTATGGCAAACTTCCAGTACCTGAAGGGGGCTGCAAGAAAGCTGGAGAGGGACTGTTTACAAAGGCTTGTAGTGATAGGATGAGGGAGAATCGGTATAAACTGGAGAGGGGCAGATTTAGACTAGACATTAGGAAGAATTTCTTCACCATGAGAGTGGTGAGGCACTGGCCAGGGAAGCTGTGGCTGCCCCATCCCTGGAGGTGTTCAAGGCCAGGTTGGATGGGGCCGTGGGCAGCCTGGGCTGGTGGGAGGTGTCCCTGCCCGTGGCAGGGGGTTTGGAAGTGGGTGACCTTTAAGGTCCTTTTCAACCCAAGCTATTCTATGATTTTGTGAAGAAGCAGGTCCTCAGTGAAGCAGCCATGGCATTCATTGCCCAGGATATCACACTTCGGTGTGAGGGCAGCAGGTCTGCCCCATTCCTGCTACCTGCCTATTCCCTGCACAGTCTCTGTGTCTGGTTTAAAGCAGTTGGACTGAAACAAAGCCTGTTGTGATTCTGGTAGGCTCCTAGGGAGGCCCCCAGCATCCTGATTACCAACCAGCACTGGAGCCGAGAGCACACTAAGGAGATTAAAGGACGAAACTGGTGCTGCAGCCAGTCTGTGTTGCTGACTGCCACTTCCCCCACCTGAGTGCAGGTCTGGGAGCAAAACACCAGCCTGCAGAGCAAGACCAGAGACAGCCTCTCAGGCAGGCTTCCCAGCAAATGAGAGAGTCTCTGGCCCTTAAATTCTGATCAGAATTAGAGGCCACCTCTGAACATGCTGCTGCCCAGTATTTTTTTCAGGAAAAGGAGCCTTCTCCATCCATCATTACTGGCTTCTGGTGCTTTTTCTCTCTGACACAAGGCAACCAAGGCAGCTCTGGTCCATCTACCCCCTGGTGCTAGTACGGCCCGGGGCAATGGGACTCTCTGCTGGGCACTGCATTAGGCTGGCAATTGAAACCAATATGTCCTTATGGTAATGTGGGCACCAGGCAGCCACTACGGCTAGGAAATGATAGCAGTTACTTTATCTAATAACAGCATGAAAATGTAAAGTGTCTTTATTGAGCTGCTGCCTTGCTGGTGAGATTTAAAGGAGATGCTCTCTCGGGTATAACATTTGCAGAGCAAAGTAACATGAGATATTGCCATAAACTCTCTGTTAATAAGGCCAGCAGAGGAAGGGAGAACATACCGAAGGCAGCAATGTGAAGGGACAAAATTAAGAAGGTGGAGGTAGCAACCTTTTCCCCTAGGCAGCAAATGTCCTCTAAGGAGAAATGAAGTATTCCCCTCTCAACCCAGCAACTGGAAAACTCGGGTATTACTAATAATAATGTAGGAAGAATAGCTTTGAAAGGAACAAAGGAAAAACACCTCTTGCCATGTTAGTGTCTTTCAATACCAGAGGGAAATGTAAGATTTTGCCGAAGGGAAATTAGCAGGTAAAGCCCAGCATTGATGATGCTCTGCAGGTGGCCACAGGGTGCAGAAATTACTTTTTACCCTGTGACGGACGGGGGAAGCACGGCCCAAGTGTGCGAATGATGCCTGCACGCATCCCGGTTGTTCTGTTGGCTGTACTGGATGTGCAGCTTTGCAAAGTAGCTCTGAGGCCAATGACCACTCAGCTGAATGTGAGCTGCCCAGAGGGGGGAGGAAGGCAGAGCTGAGGAAATGTCAGGAAGAACCTTAGAATTGTGAAATCAGTTCCGGTTGACCCATTTCAGTTTTCTCCCTAGTTTTGCAAGATTATCTGTGGCCTTTATCACTGATATCTTAATTGGCACATTATTTAACTGCTTTAAAGACTGCTTTTGATGATTCTTGCCCAATAAAAGCGGTCCTTTTGAGAAAATGAAAATAGTTGAGATGTTTAAGATCAATTTCTGCTTACAGCATCAGTATAATTCCAGTGCAGATACTGCTTGTATCTTTCCATGGAGTCAAAATGGATTTTTCAAATATATTTGGCAAAATAATTCACAAATAAAGTACTTTGATAAAGCCAACACCTTTTGAAAGCACTTTGCTTTTGAAAAAACAGATCATTTTGTAAAAGAAGAAAAAAGATTTGCTAGTGTTCTCACCTCTCATTACTGCAGACACCAGGGAAGACAAGAGGGAGTGCCACCACGCATTTTCCAGGGAGGTTCGCAGTTCTCCTCCCTCCCCACAGGCAGCTTTGGCTTGCACTTGGTTCTGCTAAAGTGGTGTGAAAAATGCCCTGCGAGCAAAGAGGTGTGGGAATGGGGACCCAAGAGGTGAATGCGTTGTGCCTATAACCAGTGCATCATGAGCTTGTGAGCCAAACAGGTCATTTTTCTTCTGTAGTCATCAGCAGTGAGGAGCAGATCAGGCTCAAGAAGGGATGAGGAGGAGATAATGAAAATGCACAGAGAAGTTGCAAGAGTGACCTTATCTTCTACAAGAAAGGTGCTTTGCAAGGGAAACACTATCTGTCTATTGGGTTCACCGAAGGAGAGCTTAGACAAAAAATGTCTTTGCTTGGAGGTGGTCTATGATAGCAGAGGTTTCCTCAGCAAGGGAAAACAGACAGAAGCTTATGCTGGAAAATAATTCAGACTGGAATCACAATGAAAGATTCTAGCCGTGAAGGTAAATAAACTTTGGAAGAACCTACCAGGAGTTGCCACTGGTCTCCTTCACAGGAAACATCAGACCCAGGCTTTTTGGAAAGAACGGGCTCCAAAGAAAGCAGAAAGCAGCTGGTATGAAGTCAAATGTGCTTTACAGGGGGCAGGCTGGAGGGCTACTGCTCTCCTCGCAGTTTTAAATATTACTGGCTCTGCTTCCCTGGGGATCTGCCCTGCAATGCCTCAGTACAACAGTTGTAGACGCTGAGGAAATAACAGGAGAAGGGAAGGGACAGCAGATGGTGGTCCCTCCCTATAGGACATCTGGAAATGCCACATGCTGTAGTTGCTGCTGGGGACAAGGGTGCTGGGCTGGAGGGACCACTTCACTGAAGTAGTGAGATGTTTCTTATGTTCTTGCTAAAAAGATCGGGTGGACAACAGAGGAAAATTATAACAAATGATGCAAACAGCTCTCCTCACAACATGCCGTGAGACCCAGGAGAGCAGATGAAGCTTCATACATTAATTTTGCATCAAAAGGATGCAGAATACTGCCTGACATCCCAGCCAGGTCTGGGAAATGCATCCTCAGTGTGTCACATTTTCCCCATGACTATAAAGGGAGCTGGGCTGACACAACCAGATGTAGACACTCATGGGAGAGGTACCTAGATGGTCTGGATCCCACTCCTCCAGCCCCTGGCGTGGCAGAAAATGGACTTGAACCTTGGCCAGATGGGGGCAGTGATCCATTTAAACTGCCAGCTAACATCCCTAGAAGGCAAGGCTGACGGTGTAAATGGGTCCTTCCCTGCCCCAAGGTGTCCATGTGGGCTGTCCCTGCTAGAGGGCAGCTGCAAGTCAGCTTGGCCTGGCTCCTTCCCCCAGGAAATATAAGTAGCAGAGCCAGAGTATGTTCCATGTCATCCTGCTCTGTCAGAAATCCTATCAACAGTCAACAATCAGGCTAATAAGCTGCCTCAGTGGGTACTAATGATGCCTTGAACAGCATCTGCCTCTTCCATCCTTGGGATAAAGACTATTGGTGGTGTCATCCAAGATGGGTTAGATTTCCCCTGTGCCTGTCGGTAATGGAGAGCAGTTTGGTGCCCTTTGCATGGGAGTCATCCTGTGGATATTAGCAAAAGGCGTTCAACCAGGTTGATACAAGTAGGGATCAGAAGGGACTTGGATTCTCTGTGGTCTCTGGTGGGGCAGCAAAGGAGAGAGCAGCCTGTAGGAAGGTCACCTCCAAAAGTGCCCAGTCAGAAAGATAAAAAAATCTGATTGAAACTCAAGCACTGCAATTTAACGTTGGGTTGGATGGAGCAATGCATCTCCCACGCTGCCTTCCTGCCAAGTTGCAAGGTGCCTGGACACGCATGGTTTCCCTTGAGCATTTCCCTTTCACCTCAGCAGCTCAGACTGAAAGCAAAGCAGGAAAACCGGGATTCTAGTGCAGATGTGGCAAGCTGTTATGTCTAACTGATCTTATTGTCATGCTAACCTGACGCATTCACACCAGCTGCTGAGCTTTTAGAGCACTGTAACTCCATGCATATTGTGGTGATGCCACTAGAGCTGCTAATTTGGCAAAATATGGAACCTTTTGAAGATCCAGCCTATGACCTTTTGCCACATCACACTTGCATGTTGCAGAATTCACTATCTTGGAAATAATGGCTAGTCTCCAGAAATTTGCAGTCAAAAGTTAAATGGGATTCATCAAGTGTCCCTTGCATGTTGGACTTTTCCAACCTGGTGATTCTACGATTCTATGATTCTACGATTCTATGTGAACTTGTTCCTCCTTTCTCTGGCTGCATCCATACAGCTAAATAATGCCATCAAGGACCTATTCCTAGGTTTGAGGAGAGGTAAGGCAGCAGACCTTGCATCCTTAAGCCTGGATGAGATCACCACAAGCTCAAATTAATGGTGTTACACTGGTCAAGAGCCCTTACATGTGAAAGTAGATGAAAGACCTGGATCCACACCTGCACTCCAGACCACACTACTGAGCTTTTGCTCAACTGATACAGGTAGACACAAGGTACCTTGTCAAGTCATTGGTAAATCATGCGTTGAAATGCAGTGAGTGCTGCACATGAGTCTCAGGAAATGAACAATATGGGCAATAAAGCATTTTCCAAAAGTGTTGCCACAAATGTGAACTCATACACTGAGCAGGAGTTGCCTTCAGATGCACTGAGCACTTGTCTTCATCCTTTTCCACAAATATTGCTGGTAGGGAGATGCTCCTCAGAAGGTTACATGGAATCATAGAATAACCAGGTTGGAAGAGACCCACCGGATCATTGAGTCCAACCATGTAGAAGGCAAGATGAGTAGAGATGCATATGGGGATTTGGGCACTGCAAACATCCTTTGCCCACCCTTGAAGGTGATCTTTTCTTTGCAATGACAACCTTTTTTGTGTACCATCCCAGTGGCCAGGATGTATATTTATGTTGAAGCTGTGCGTCTGCGGGATCAGGGACACCTCTCCTGTCCCCCTAGGAAGGCATCTGGTTCTCAGTGTGGCTGGACTGTGGCACTGCCAGAGCCCCAAGGCTGGCTGGACGTCAGGGATAAGGGGTACAGTCTGTGTTGCCCAAGGATGTGGTTGTGCCCTTGAGCCAATCAAGCCCAGGGGATTTAGATGGCAACAACCAACATAAATAGCAAGGACCTTTTGCTCGTTTAAAGTTTCGATGCCAGAATACTTGCACTGTTAACTTGCAGACTGAAATTTGCTGCTATAAAGTGTTTGTGCAGCTACCAACTACAAATCAGGAAGAAATAAATAAATAAAAAGCTGGATGCTCACAGTTACTTTGGGAACGGAGAAAAGGATACATTTAAGCAAATCAATTCGCTCACTTGTCCTCAAATCTGTCTGAAAATATTCTCAAAGTGTCTCTCAGCGCTGCAAAAATTATCTCCTGTTCTTATTTACAAGCGAATGTTAAGAACTGAGAAATACATATTCCTTCCATCTTTAATGTTTTTGGGGGGTGGTGGTGTGTTGTCAGCTGTTCCAGCATTCACAATTTCCAACTTATTTATCTACTCAAGCCTCCTTTTCTGGTTTGTTTGGTTTTGTTTTATTGGGTTTTGGGTTTTTTTCCCCTTCTTTTTATGCACAGGCTCTCCGCAGTCTGGCAGAGCCAGTATTGCAGTATTGATTTAGGAAAAGGCACTTGTGACAATTCAGTCCCAGCCTGAAGCCCACACTGTATGGGGGCTGCTCTGTCCGGAGCTGCAGCCTCATCCCCAGCATGGGGCTCATGTTTAAAAAGAAGCAAAAAAAAGGAAAGAAAAAAATAAAAAAGCTACTTCCCTCTGTTCTGCTTTGAAAGAAAAAAGGATTATCGGGGCTAAATAAGCCATTTGAGTACTTAGCTAGCAAGCCTAAATAGCACCCTGATAGGAAGTTCTGGCAGAGAGCTAATTAAATTAACCCTCTTTGATTTATTAACAAGCAGAGTAACATATCACACAGGATTGTCCCATGAAATGAATGCACTTTCTGATTCCCTTGGCTGCTTTGGTGCAGTCATCTCCCAGAAAACCCAGTAGTGTGGACTCAAGTTTAATGAGACTCAATGGCTCGAAAAGGATCCCTGCCTACAAACAGATACACACTGGTAATCATATGCAAAACCATGTTGTTTTCCTTGCACTTCCCTAATTCCTTTTTAATGCCTAGGACACTCTAATAGATAATTAGTAATTTCCTGTCCACCGATATGCAGATGAATGTCAAGCAAAAGCCTTCTGTAACTTTAATTATTCTGTTGATTTAGAAACCACTTTTCCCTCAATGCAAGTTTCTCTCTCTGTGTGTGCTCTCATGCATCATGTATTTCATTATTTTTAGAAGCGTGCTCTGTGCCTTTTTATGCTCTCATGGCTCCAGCATCCTGTAATTACCATGTTTTCTGTGCAACGGACCTGATCCACCAGCTAGTGTAAATCAGGAAAACATCACTGACTTTAAATGGAGTTGTTCCAAGTTACACCAGACCTGAGACCTGAGTCCTCCTATTTTTAGTGCTGGTGGTAAATGTTATTTGTGTGCTTGGACCCTTGTGAAGTAGCACAATATACAATTTTGAAAACTTCAGAGAAAATCCAAATCAAAGCCTGCAAATGCACAGATGGGACTATTTATATAGCAAGCTCTAATTCTGCTTAACCCCTGCAAGGAATTGCAACTTTCTTCGCATATTTTATTTTTCTCCCTCAGAAACATAATCTACTTAACCTATTTTTGCTGCTTTCTAACAGTTTCACTGGTGGGCTTCTTCCCTGCACCTTACATTTAGCTTTGGTATCTAAGCGCTCTTTTGTTAAATTAACGCAATTAATAAATGAAGACATTAAGCAATCAATTTTGCCGGCGTATCTCCACAGCCTTATGTATGACTGGCTGTAATCACAAGATAAATGCAACGTGCTGATGTATGGTAATGTTCAATAATACATTCTCCACCAGGCTCAATTCATCAGGGACTTTCTGGAGGGGAGGCATTCGTTATTGGCTGTCTCCGGACCTCAAGGATAACATTTCTGTCCTTTCCATTGGCCGCCCCGCTGCTGCAAGCCTCTTCCCGTCTTATTTTGATGATGAATATGAAGGCATGCTAAGCTGTGCTGGAGCATAGCTCTCGCTGACTGCACTCCCTCCCCGGGCTCAAGGACTCAGGGGCTCTTCGCTGCTTCCCCTGCCCATCACCACCACTACCAGCAGCAGCAGCAACGCCAAAAGTTGTGATGCTTTTCTTCACCCAGTGCTTTGGGGCTGTGTTAGATCTCATTCACCTGCGGTTTCAGCACTACAAGGCAAAGAGGGTTTTTTCAGCTGCTGGGCAACTTGTCTGCGTCGTCAACCCAACGCACAGCCTAAAGGTGAGTTAAAAATATTTTTTTCTCTTCTGGCATTTTCTTGTCCTCCCCACCCCGCTCTGCCGCCGGCGTTTCTCTGCAGGGACTGAAATGATGCTCTGGCAGCAAGGGGAGAGTGCTGTTAACACATTGCAGCCCTGGCAGAGAGGATGTTTGTGCTGTCTGGCTGCACGATTCCCTTTGGAGCAAAGGAGAAGCGACCTGCCGCTCCAAGCAATTGTGGGAAGTTGCTGCTCCCACTCCCCAAAGTTTCCTTATCCCTTTCACCCATGTAATGAGTGCATGTGTTGCAAATGTCTGGAAAAGTTAGTTGTATGAATTAATGTGCCTTTTTGGTGGAAGGAAGCTGGGTGGTCACCACCATCACCCAGGCTGGCACCTAAGCACAACTGGCTGCTGCTCAGCAGTGGAGCGTGGGAAGAGGGGGGCGGCAGTGCAGGGGTCTCCAGCTGCTGCTCTTGTTCACTTATTTGGGGGTTAAATGCTGTTTTCGTCTCCTGAGGGGAAGTCTGAAGGCATTCATCTAGAGCTGAAAGTGTCCTTAAGCTGTTTGCAAGGTGAATCTATTTTAGGCAGGAGAATACATTTGCCTTAATGCAAAACTATTTATAGTCCCAAAAAAACCCATTTCTTTTACTCACAGGGTTCTGAATTTTCACTGACGAAGTGTCAACAGCTCTGTCTACGCCAGAGCCCTGATGTTTGTATGTAGAGAAAGAGCAGCAGGGGGAGAAAGAGACTGGGAGGCTTAATTACTTTATCACAGTAGTGAATGACCAACTTTAACAAAGTGACTCCTGTTTTGCTGGAAGTCTTGGTGGACCTGACTTGTGATGCCACTCTGCTAGCCCAGCACAAGCTCAGAAATGAAACTAATTCAAGACAGCTTATTTTGGCTCTGGTGGCATTCCTGCAATGCACTTGGAGGGGTTGGAGGGAGAATCTTTCCTGATCTGCGGACCCCCAGGAGGTCCATTTATGGGGTAAATCTGTCTTCAGGGCAGCATCCCTCCCCAAAACAGGCAGATTTTCCACACTTGTATTTCCAGCCTGCGCTTAGGCAGGGAGAGGTTGTTTCCAGCATGATGCCAGCTCCAGGAGGATTTCGCCACGAGGCTGTGCTCAGCCCAGCAAGCACTGCCGGCCAGGGCAGGTGCTCTCGGAGTACGAACTGCTTGTGTGCGGGCTCATCTCTCCCACCATCACGCTCCTCTGCTGACACAAGTTATTTAAACACTCTGCAGTCCTGTTATAATCTGAAAGGGTCTGGCTGTCGAAATGGATAAAAGAAATAGCCATGTTCCTAAGTGCATGCTCCTGTGCTCAACCTCTTTTATGTGGCTGTCTCCTTGTACTTTCATGTGTCATTTTAATTATTAAAAAAAAAAAAATAGCAGGAAAAAGGTTATTGAAAGTCACAACACAATTTCAGTGTCAATAGCACTGCCTGGTGAGGTCCCGCAGGCACAATTAGGGATGTTCACTGACTGGTATCTAGGACTAGACCTGAATTCCTCCATTCAGGTCCTCTCAAGTTGTAGATTTGCTGTTGTTGGAGCTGCAGCATTTTACTTTTGAGCATACAAAAAAAATTGCTTTTGTTCCTCTCTGTTAAACACATAGGGCATTTTAGTGCACTAAAATCCCACATGGACAAGTTCTTCACTGATCAGACACAAAGCCTAGCAGAGAGACAAGTGATCTCAATAGTCTCTTGGTCTTGGCAGCTCTTGAAAGCAGTCACTGGATGCAAAACTCTCTTGGAAAAAAAATGGTAACCTTCAGGTGAAGGTCTGATGTGTCAGCGAAGATCCAGTGAAAATCATCTTGATCTGGGTGGGAATTGCTCGCATGATAGGACTGCAGTGGGAACCATACGGAATGTTTCCTGCATGGGCCTGTTGTAACGCTAGATAGATGGGACAGGCTGACAAGAAATCTCCCTGCTCTGAAAAAAAACCTGACTGTAAAGTGAAATAAGCTCCTGAGTTATCCAGCTGACATCCAGCTGGATAAATACAGCAGGCTTTAGCATTGATCCACTCTCAATGTGCTCAGTTTGGCTTCCCACCAGCTCTGTAAAGAAGGCACCACAGCTCTGTGCCAGCACCCAGAGGGATAGCTGATTCGGACCCGTTCGTGCCCAGCGTGGCACTGCAGGTGCCCACCTGCCAGCACCAGTGAGCAGCAGGAGCCTGTGGGCCAGTCCCAGCTATCTTGAGTGAGACACCTCACCCCACTTTCTCTTACCTGGTGGTGGAGATGTGGTCACCTCCAGCTGACAAGACACCTTGTTCAAAAACCAGCATCAAAGAGAAGTCAGGTCAACCTGCCACTTGGGGTACGTGTTTCCCATGAGGATGCACAGGGAGGTTGTGGTTGCAACCTCCAGCAACCTGGCACAGAGGCTTCTGAAGCTCGGACAAGGAAATCTCCCCCACAAACTCTTCCATACAGCAAATGACACCTGAGGGACTCATAAAAATGAAAGGGCTGAACGTATTCCTGTGTGGTGGTATACAGTATCGTGACTACTTTGATGTTTCATAGTCTATTATTTCTAGCTGGGTCATTTCAACTGGAACATTTTGTTGACAGACCCTGAATCTATCTTAACAATTGACAAGTGGAGTGAAAACTATATTAAGTTTCACGGTCGATGAATACAAGCCTGCTAGGAAACAAGGGCTAGGAGCAATGTCATTAGTCTCCCTTCCCTTCAAGGTTTAAATGTTTGTGCTTATTCCAAAATCATAAGCTCTTTGCAAAGGGATTACTTAATTTTCTATCTCCACAGCACCCAGCTGAAGGGTGGCCGACTGCTGCCCTGGTTGACTGGGCAAATAATAAATGACAGGCATCATATTTTGGTGTGATTAAGCATGTTGACAACCCCCACATTGGTCAGGTCCTCAATCAGTGCCAACGCATGTAGCTCCATTGAAGTTAAATTGCAGCAACACCTCCATTGTCACCCCTTCCATACAGGGGATTGGTCAGGGATGGCGGTGGCCCACCCTGAAGACCCATGGTTGGTGATCATGTGTGTCAGACATTTAGCATCACATAAAGCACTCAGTAAGCAGCAGAGAGCAGGGCACCCTATAGGGAAAGTTTGCTTCAGCTTCTACTGTCACAGACCCATAGCTAGACCAAGAGGGATCTCCAGTAAAGTTATATCAGCATGTTGTCACTGCTGTCACAGCCCAGATCTCTGACCGTAACCAGCGCCCACCACTTGCCTCTTCCTTTAAGAGTTGGTGGAGAAGCTCATGCTTAGAAAGAAACTCATGTCTTTCTTCCCACAGAAAAGGCTCATTAACTAGGAAGGCTTATGAGCGATTCAGTGTATCTTACAGGAGAAGATGATAACAGTGTCAGTGCAGAGAACTCTATTGATCTGCTGCTATTTTCCCTGTACACAACAGGCTGACACAGATGGCTATGAATAAGGAAAGACAATTTTGCAAACATGACCCTCTGTTTTGCCTTTTTGGCAGGCATGTGAAGAGGGGGGGTATTGTTTTGAAGTCTCTTTGTCCTTCTTGCTGCTTTATGTTCTTTGTCCTCCCGCAAGCTTTCGCAGGCGTAGCAGCAGCACTTTACAACTTGGTGCTACGCTGGGATCAAAATTCACTTTCTGAGCAGAGAAAGTCTGTTATTTACCATACTTCTATAGGTCATCTTTGTTCTTGGTTGTGCTCTATGCATTACCTTGTAACCTGTCTTCCTTCAAGCGTGCAGTCACTCTTACATCTCTCCTTGGTGAGGCACAGCCAACCAACAGAGCTCCCCAGCTAAGTGACTGCTCCCTCGAAGGCCTCTGAGTCCATGGTTGGACTCGATGATCCGATGGGTCAGGATTCCAACCTGGTGATTCTATGATTTTATAGTAAACAGAGGAGCACCGCTCATGCCGCTCACCGTAAGCCCCAGCATGCAGGGAAGAATTTAACGTCCTCCATGCGCATGGAAGAAATGAGCAGGGTTTGCTGGTCCCTGAAGTGATGAGGGTCAGTGAATTCCTCTGCATTTTCCTCCTGTTAATAGAAATTCCCGGGACACTGCTAATTGCACTCAGAGGAAATGGCAAAGGTGGGCACTTGTGTCCTTGCTCCTTGTCTGGTATTGGTCCCTTCCCCAAAAAACAGCTGTACATGGCAGGGACAACAGAGCAATCACAGCCCAGCTGGGTGCCAATGCCTTGTGAGCTGCTGTGTACAGCTGGGTAAAACAGATCTTCTTCATTCAAAGAGTTACTAGCTTTCTGCATGCAACTGTGACTCTTTGGAGAGTATGAAAAATGTTCTTGTAAAGAATGAAAAAGTATGTTTACAGTGTTCCTGTAAAACCCACCCATCTCCTCTCTGTAGAACTTCAAGGAAGTCCTTGAATTACAGAAAGAAGCATACTTACAGGAAGGCATAAATACTTGAATGTTATATTCAAAAAGGATTGTAGCACGGTTCATGGGGCCAGACTGTCTTCTAGCTATTTTTTAAAGCAACAAGCAAATCTGCTCTGAGTTAGGGAAGGGATTTGAATCCTGTTATAACAGTTTGACTCTGCATGCAGTAGCCAGCCAAACAGCATTGTAATCCACTTTATCCCCAGCAGGATTAAAGTGCTACGGTGCATTATACACACATGAGATTCATTTATTAATTTATTTATTTGGTGCAAGGGAGGAGAGGGATTCTAAAACCTGCTGCTAACAACCCCCAGATATCCTCCATCACTGTCTCAGCTCAGACACCTTCAAGTCTCCCATGCAGGGCTGTGATCTGGGGAGCCCAAGTGGCATTTGACCCCAGTGTCTAGTAGGATCATGACAGCTGTGGTGATAGGGGCTGCGATCCCCTCTTCTGCCTGCAAAACCAAGCTTCTGGCAAGGAGCCTGGGTCCCTTCCCTGCTGTGGGCCAGGGCTGAGTGAGCACTGGGCACCTCACACTTTCAAATTTTTTTTTGTAGGGATGCGGATGGCAGCAAGAAACACTGCTTTGCCACCCCCCCTTTTGCCCTGCCTCTGCGTGAAGGGGTTTCAAATGGCGAAAGTGGAAACTAAGTGGACTGCAAGCACCCCGGGAGCCTCCATGCTTGCACTCACAGCTGCTTGCAGACGTGACTGTAACCATGCTCCAGAGAGGGAAGGCAGAGCACGCTCCTGCAGCTCTCCCCAGGCACTGTCCATCCACCAATGCCACTGCCTGATCCCAGGAGCTCCTTTCTCCTGTAACCCATTAACCTTGAGCCCACAGACCCATGCACACACACACCCCTTGGGAGCATGGTGTGGGCTTTGCTCCAAGCACATTGCAAAGCAAGGAAGCTCCAAGCTTCAGTGTGGTCTCCCAGAATAACAACTCTGGCATCTGCTCATAGGAGACAGAGGGAGAGGAAAAGTTCCTGTCTCAGAAGTTTCTGTGTTACTATGCACTGGCTTCATTTTCCTCACCTCCCACCCTACAAGCACTGCAGGAAATTAATTACCACTACTAACTGGCCTTGCTTGCCATCCTGCAGCTCTGGAGGTGGGCTAGAGGGGGTAAGCATTGAGTCCTTTCACACTTACATCTGATTTTGAGGGTGAAATTCAATAATAAACACAACCTGGTTGCAGGAAATTTTAACTCAGATGTTATCAATGGGAGATAGTACCATTATTATAATATTAGAGAAGTGCCTCTCCCCTCAACAGGATGTTTGACAGCAGGATGAGGAGTAGCCATCTGACACCATCACATATCACAGTCTGATCCACCCACTCTGATACAGCTCAGTATATCAAGAATTTCTCAGTGCAGCCCTTTGTGTGAGACATAGCAGCCTAGATTCATCCCTCAGGAGAAATACTGCCCCAAAATAATTGCTGTGGCTAGCACACAGGGAGAGAGCAGAAAGGGATGTTTTACTATAAGCTTTGATTACATTCAATGAGTGGTGAGGTCTCAGTCTGCTTCCCAGCAGATGTAAGTCACTCCAGGACTGGCATTAATTAGCACATGTTGCTGATTGCCTCAGTAGAGAAGCCAAACACTAAACGTGGTCCTGCAAGCCCCAGATGCTAAGAAGTCCCAAGCCAGGCTCCCAAGCATTGAGTGTTGCCTCCAAGTCATTTAATCATTAAGAATCTCTCCAGTACCAAAGACCTCCCAGGACCCTTAGCCTGGGGACACTTAGAAACTTCATTTTTTTTTTACTCAGAGGCAATCTGGGGTTCTTGAGTAATCTAAAAAATTGAGTTTAAACAAAGCACATCAGATCCTGAGAGCTCCAGTAAAGTGAGAGAAAGGAGCTGCTGTGGCTATGCCCTGTGTCTCTGGGGTTTTGGTGCTTCCTAGGAAAAGAAAGCCCATAATCCTTGTTCTTTCTGACTCAGAGCTGAGACCTTGGGTCCCCCACCCTGCTCCAGCCCCTCCAAAGCCTTCCCATCACAACAGGCAATCAGGAGGCTGCGGTGGCAAGAACCGCTGCCCTCCCAGCATGGTGGGAGCGCTGACTGGAGGAGCAATGATAGTGATGGGCTGTCCTTATCACCCCTCATTGGCATCAGCACTGGTGCACGTGGCCCAATATGGTGTGGTACAGCGCGATGCAGAGCTACTGTCCTCCTTGGAGCTGTTGGAGGTGCGTGACAGGAGGCAAACACACTGCTGAAAAGAAGTTAATTCCTTTGGCAAATTGAACATGATTTGAGTTAGCTAGGCCTGCTTTTGGTGTGATTTTTTGCAACAGAGGCTGTAAGGCAAGCTGAGCCATGCTGCCACAGTCACCTTCTGATGGAGATGGGGAGATCCAGGTCCTGAATGCTCCACTTGGGTCTGGCTGAACACAGCAGCAACTTCCCATCCCACTTCTGCATACACATGCTTTATTTGGAAATAAAAAGCACAAATATTCATACATTTAACATCTTATCAGGCTGCATTATATTTCTTTCTGTCTTTCCATAGCTTGTCTCTTTTCGTTATGTATCATTTCTTCTGTGTTATTGCTCCTCTCATTCTGCCCTTTCCCTGCTATACCAAAGTCTTAAAGCAAAAGGTTCGCCTCATCTGTCTTTCAACAACCTAATTCTGGCCTTTAGTTTACTCCTGCTGAAAGGAAAGCATCACTAATTTCACTGCAACTCTGGATCTCTTATTTTCCTCTAAGTTCCTTCAGAACAAATCACAATAATTCAGTCCTCAGCTTGTTTGGTGCCACCAATTTACCTACTGACAGATGAAGACCTGACTTAAAATGATTGTCAGCAAGATGAGAAGAGGTACAAAAAGCAGTGAAACTTTGATGTTGCCATTTGCTGATGCAGCTGGTGAGGAACCCAAGTGCCTTACGTGCCTGCAAAACCTTATTACCATCAGGTACTGGATCATGGCTTGAGAAGGCAAGTCTAGCTGGAGGTGCCACGTTCATCTGTTGTTCATCCAGCAGAGTGAGCCATGATCATGATCATGTCACCAGTGACAGCGAATATCTTCCTTCTGCTTCAGTGTGGCACCGTATATCCACTTCCAGCAGGGTTCCAAGCTGATTGTCTGCTGTGTGCACTGCCAAAGTAGACACACGTCCCTTCTGCTTCACAGAATCACAGAATCACAGAATAACCAGGTTGGAAGAGACCCACCGGATCATCGAGTCCAACCGTTCCTATCAAACACTAAACCATATCCCTCAGCACCTCGTCCACCCGTGCCTTTAACACCTCCAGGGAAGACGAGTCAACCACCTCCCTGGGCAGCCTGTTCCAGTGACCAATGACCCTTTCTGTGAAGAATTTTTTCCTAATGTCCAGCCTAAACCTGCCCTGGCGGATCTTGAGGCCATTCCCTCTTGTCCTGTCCCCTGTCCCTTGGGAGAAGAGGCCAGCACCCTCCTCTCTACAACCTCCTTTCAGGTAGTTGTAGAGAGCAATGAGGTCTCCCCTCAGCCTCCTCTTCTCCAGGCTAAACAACCCCAGCTCTCTCAGCCGCTCCTCATAAGGCCTTTTCTCCAGCCCTTTCACCAGCTTTGTTGCTCTTCTCTGGACTCTCTCCAGAGCCTCAACATCCTTCTTATGGTGAGGGGCCCAGAACTGAACACAGGATTCGAGGAGCAGTCTCACCAGTGCCGAGTACAGAGGGAGAATAACCTCCCTGGACCTGCTGGTCACGCCGTTTCTGATACAAAGCTTCCACGCTGCAGGAGCAAACAGCTGGGTGGGATAGTGGCCTCAGCTGGCTTTCACAGCCTCCCAAAAAGCTCTTTCCCCTAGAGACTATTGACAGCTGTGCTGAATGGCAAAACTTCAGTGATGCATGGAGATCTGCTGAAAATTGCACTGGGTGACCTGCTGCTAATAGCCACCTGTAATATTCCTGCTCAGCTCTCCCACAGTGCTCTCGTCCAAAGAGGGAAGAGTATCCTGGCACTGCTGATGAATTGCCTGACACATACACAGTATACAATTTGAAGCACTTTTTATTTATTTATCTAGAGCCATTTCTGAGTATCTTATATAACATTAATGGATTTATCTTTAGCTCTCCTCTTTGGTTCCAGCAAAACATGAAAGCGTCACTAGGGGAAAATGGCAGAGACTTCCAAGTACTTTGTGTGCTTATTTTGGTATACTTTTTTTAGAAGTTTGAAACAACTTTGGAAAGGAATTAAACAGTTATTTCCACTGATACAGTGCTTTCAGTGATAGTCTTTTCTTCTAGAGCAATTTTGTTCTGAGCTGACACAAACTGAAAACCCTTTTCCTTCCAGATTGGCCTCTCCAGTAAAAAATAAATCATCTGCACAGCTTTAGTGATGTTACTGGTTTTTTACACATGGAAATATTATATTCCAGAGTGGTTGGCAAATTGCCCATCAGACCCTGGAAAATGCGTGATGGAGAGGAGAAACAAGTCCTTGTGAATATCTAAAACACAAGATCACACACCCTTTCACATCAAGTACCAACTAAACTGGAAAGAGAAACAGAGAAATGGACTATAAATGAGACATGAAAAGATTAAATCAGTAATGTCCCCTTGTGCAGAAAATAACTATACATGAGCAAGGAGGTAGATGCTACAAAGCAGAAAACCATATCAGCAGAGGATGAAAATGTTCTTCAACGCTTAGGGACTGCCATGTGGAAAATAAGCAGAGTAATAAGTGTGAAAATGGAGTAAATAGCCACCACACAACGATTACATAAGGCAGATGGGTTAAGGAGATGGTTAAGGTCACTGTCAGGCTTTGTGGAAATGAGTGACTGAAATGGAAACGGCAGAATGGCAACAAGTGCAGTGATCACAGTAGTGCCATGAACTCAACAAGAGCACTCAGGGATTCAGTGTCAAGCATGTGCACAGCTTCAAAAATATGTATATTTTGCAGGATCAAACCCTTATTCAGACATATTTATTCTAAAAAATTATCCTACTTCATCCAGCAGAAAACCATATGAAAAACCTTCTGGAGTCCAGGAAGCTTATCCTTCTCTTGGGAGGCGTGTATGGTGGATTGAAGTCGTCTTCCTCAAAGGAAGACTGTCTTTCTTGCCACTGAAAATCAAGGAGTCCAGAAGATTAGCTTGGGATGGACTTGTCATTTTATCTAGCTGAAGTTAGATGAAACGAAACCCACCGACATCCTATAGTTCCTTTGACTTATGCAAAAGAAAACCCAATGAGGATAATTGTCTTCTTAAGATAAATCCAGAAAGTCTGGGCACAGTAACACCAAGTATTATATTCAGTGCTATTTTGTACAGATTCAGGTAAGAAAATCTTTCCATTCCTCAATAACAAGCTTTGAGGGAGTTTTTAGATATAGCAAAAATAAAATGGTCTGGCAACATAACTGCAGGGTGCGAGCTTTCGATTTGTTTCTACTAGAAAGAACTTCTAATAAAAAAGGGGGGTGGTGGTGGGAGTGTAAAATTTTGGACTAATTGACAACATAGAATTTTAGATAAAGCAGACAAATAGACCGTGGATGCCAGGCAAGACAGAGGGACAAGGGGATCCAGGCGGACAAGCTGAAAGTGAGCCAGAAATGTACCCTTGTGGCAAAGGTCAACCTCTTCCCAGCCTGTGTTAGCAGGACTGTAACTAACAGGAGGGTGACCTGTGAGACTACATCCCAAGTACTGAGTCTCACCTGGGGCTACCTGCTACAGGGAAGTCTCTGACACTGGGAAGCAGGTACAATGAAGGGCACCAAGCTGGCCAGGAGGCTGGAGCGCGGGATGGAGGAGCAGAGGCTGAGGGCTGCACTTGCTCATCCTGGAGAAGAGAAGGGAATTGCTGTCCACCATTAACTAATGGGACTGTATAGGAACAACAGAGCCAGATTCTTCCCAACGATGCGGAGTGGAAGGACAACAAGAACCAGACATAAGCTGAAACAAGGGATGTTTTGAGTAGGTATGAGGCAAAAAGTGATTCTCATGGGAGCAGTGAGTCACTAGCACAGGCTGCCCAGGTACGCTCTGCTCTCTGCATCCTTGGAGATTTTGAAAAGTTGATGGAACTCTGAGCAACCTGATCTCTCTTTGCAGTTGACTCTCGTTTGAGTAGAAGTTGGACAATGTGATGCCCAGAGGTCCTATTCCACCTGAGTTGTTCTGACTTTGCAATCCTGTATAAAAACAGGGTTGGTGTTTTGGTGTGCAAGAAGGGGTGCAGCAGTACAAGCGGTCTCAATAGCAATCATTGAATGCTTGCATCAACAACATCCAAGCCAAAGTCATATCTGAAAGACATGTCTGAAAAGAATGAAGAAGGCAGACAGACAAGCATGTGGGACACTCTCAGGAATCCAGGGATCAGCACAGTAGACTGCTAGTAGTGAAAAAGTATGGAGATATACCAGTTACACAAGTATCTGGTAATTTATACTCATCAGAAATACAAACCCTTATGGTTGTCCAAAGCCCAGAGCTACTACCAGCTAATGAAATCAGTCTGAATTGGAAAGGAGGTCACTGTGGCAGATGAGGGATGGCAAAAAAGAATAAGATAAACTCCAAAATGTGTTTTGCAATAAACACCCTTATTGGTAATCACAAGAAATACAAAAAAAAAAGCTCCAAAAAGGAGAGGACAGACTGTTGAACCTCTATCGGCAAAGGCTTTCCACCGTGGCACAAGGGTAAACGTGTTCCTAAAGAGTGCTGAGTGGAGCAAATAACGTGGAGCCAGTCATGTGGAGCAAATAAACCACTTGGATAAATCTGTCTTTTGTTCTCCTTACGGGATGGCTGTCAACAGAACAAACTTTCCCTGGACTTATTCAATTAACTGCTTCATGATTACTCTCCCCCTATGGCAGGATCTGTAATGCTTCAGACCTATTTTGTTTTGGCGTGTGAGCTGTGTTAATTAGCTGGGCAAAGAGGTATGAAAAGGCTACTACTTAGGTACTGTCATTTCTGTCCCCTGCCTGGATTCTGGGTCTGATCCCAGGCTTAATAGAGTTTGTTTCTATTTATCTTTGACCAGTGGAAGCTAGAGGTGCTAAACAGATTTTGGTGACGTAGGATGAGATAGCATCACTAGAAGTGAGGAAGTGCTGCTTTGTCAAGCCTCTTTAGACCAGCTCATGGTTTGCAGTATGGAAGTCTGCAGGTGACCTGTATTTCATTGGGACAGCTTAAAATATTGCCATCCCACATGGCTTTGTTAGTCCTCTAAAAGCTGTCATTGCCCCTGGTGCAGGGGCAAGAGCGGGGGACACAAGCATGCTCCTCACACCACCCCCAACCCATTTTGCAGGTCTTTGTGGGTTTATTATAAGAGTTTGCATTAGTATGTCAGACTGAAGAGGCCGCTGAAATGCAGGCACATGTTCCTTTATGCTGCCTTGGCCATGGGAACGTGACTCTTAGCAGTGGCCCTGCAGGCACTGGGATCAGAAATGTCCCACAGCAAGCTTCACCACAGGATATCTGACAGGAGCCTGAGGCATCAATCCTTGAAAAATGTTTCACTGGTATTTAAGGTTTGCTGGCCTGGGGGAGATGTTCACGTTTCATTTTTGCTCCTTGCATTATCACAGAGTCGTGATGTGGTCAGGGGGTTGTCTGGCTCATATAGTTTCCCCTTCACCCTCATTCTAGCATGTGTTTTTGGGGGACATTTTACTCCTGTTGAGTCAAGCAGTATCCCATATTTGTGTTAAAATATGTACCCAGGTTTAAACCTCTCATCATCCATGCTTTTGGCAGTGGGTGAAGCCATGTTTTCCACAGCCACGTGCCAGCCTCAGCAGAATGCACCCTCAAAGAAGGCAGCAATGCAGCAGGAACACCTGCCTTACAAATAGGATTTTTACTTTCAGGCAATTCATGGCTATACCCAGGTCTAGATATAAAGTGTGGCAGGAAAACAGACGCAAATACTTGCAGTAATTCATCACTTCATCTGGTCGCCCAGACAGACTGCAATCTTTCATCCAATCACAGTGGAAACAAAGCTTGGAATCTCAAGGGTGTAAATCATAAAGGAAATAATACAACTTTAAAAATAAAACAGAACTTTTACTGGGTTTCTTCTGCCATAGAAAGTACTTCAAAAAAGACACTCAAAAATATTAAGGTCGTGCAAGGCTGCATAAACATAACCACTGGTTTGTAAATAACTGATTATAAAGACTGAATTTTCTTTCAGGCTGTTGGTAAAAGATGAAGGCTGTATCAGAACACAAATCTGAAGCCAGCTTAATCTTCAGGAGCTTCACAAGGCAACTGGAGATAATTTAGTACTGCAGCTAAGCACAAACTTACTAGTGAGGTATATCTGAATAATTTTAAGCTTTTAATGATTTTTTAATAATAAGCCAGTGATTAGAAAACAACATCCCAGTTCACAGATAAATCTGGGCTGCATCTGGGTATCTCACTTATTTGCTGCTTTAACTAAAGCAACTTTAATTTGCCAGGGACCAATCAACAGCCTATAGCAAGAGAACTCAGTCTGATGAAGCAGATGTTGGGGAAGGGAAGACCTTTTCTTTACTCACTTATAGGGAAAAATTAATTGATGCTGAAAGCAGCCTTTCAGCATTTTTTGTAATAGGAGCTTTTGCTTCTTGACTTTTACAACATAGAAGAAACTTGCAGATTAAGTAGCTTCTGAGTGGTTTTTCATGGAGAAGGATCTTAATGCTGTCTACAGGCAAGTCACACAGGGGGGAGTCAGTCAGCTCCAGTCCTGACTGACGCATAATTACAGCTCAGGCACTCTAGTACGACCTGTGTCTCCTGGTGTTTGCAAAGACCTGAATGTTGAAAGATGAGCAAGAACTTAGTCCAGCCATCTGCAGTCAAGGAGTCCTACAGCTCAAGTCTGGTTTTGTGGATAATTTGTTACCCTGTGGGGAACAACCCTGCCTTTTGGAGGTTATCACCAAATGTCCCCAAGACTCATCCAGTGAGCATCTGTCCATTAGTTGATGGGTAAAATCAGACTGAGCTCCCTGTAGAGCACTCAGTGATGAGACCCAACGGTCTGAATCCAGGCTACAGCTAATGGTACCAGAGAGTTTTCTATGCTTACATTTGTACCCAAAACTGCTTTTCCCGTCTGTGTACAAACACAGTCTTCGAGCTCACAAACAGCACTGGCAGGCTGCCCATCCCCTTGCCCTGTGAGCAGGAGTGCAAGAAAGGATGGAATTGAGACGCAGCAGAGGCTGGGTATGAGGCAGACTGAGGCTAGCAGCTAAATGTCTACCTGAAGGAGCCCTGCAGGAGACAGGATCTGTTCACTGCAGCATCCTGCTGAGGCATTGGGGTTTATCTGCCTCCAAATCTGAGGGGCATATCCACATGCTGCCGTGGTCCATCGTGCTGCAGAAGCAGCAAGGGAGGATCAGCTAGCTGGGATGTTCTGCAGCTGCCTATGCCTTTGGTTTCTTAGGTGGAGGGCAATGTTCTCCAGTATCAGTTAGGCGATTTGGGATGGAGGCCAAAACAGTCAAATCTCCTGCTGTAGGTTGTTGCAACCTAAACTGGTTAAGCTGTTGTATGCCTGTGAGGGACCCATCCACAAAACTGGTCCTGTTGGCATAAAGACTGAGAAGGTGCTGACCCTTCTGGTGTCAATGAGGTTGGGGTGATATGCTCTTCCAGTCTCACAGTTAAACTGTAAATATCTAAGATCCAAAATAAGAATGTTGAAACTTAATCGCAGCTACCTAAATTTACTATTTTTTATACCTTAATCCCTTAATGATAATTATACTGTAAGTAGAAAATATGAAGAATTTTAGGAGTGTTAAGTAATACTTACAGGGCTCATCAATCCACAGTTAATAGGCAGCCACCACTGAGAGGGAACGAAGCAATCATGCGACCTCAGCATTATGCAGTGTGCTATCCCCGCCTGCCTTCCAAAGGGAAGCAGAGGGTGCCTGCTTTACCTGGGACCACAGGGGGAGGCGTAGGAAGACAGAAGACAGAGGTCTGAGGTAGACACCACAAGACATGTGCAGCCCCCCAACTTCCCTTGTCATCATGCATGGGGTCTGGGGGCAGATCTGCATCAACAGTTTTATATTTTCCCTAAGAAAAACAGCAGAGTAGTCATCTTTTAGCTTCCAAGCCAAGCAAAAATCAGCCACCTAGGTTTGAAGGTGCTGCTTTGGAAAGGTATGTATCTGTGCAGCAACATCTGTGCTTTTCCATAGCAAAGGCAAAACCCTTGGGAGGTCAATCATAAACATTCTAGACTTCACCACACCAATGACCAGATACAAAAATAAATGTATAGGAGTATTTACCAGTCTTATCTTCACAGGTGAACAAAAACTCATTACTACAGGTTTTCTTGGCAGTCCCCCCTGCACAACAGTGATCAGACTGTGCCTTGTTCATTCCAAAGTATCATGAGTTTCCAGATCTGAAGCAGAGTCAGAAATCAGTGTCTGCAGTACAGGCAGTCAGCCTTGGGGGTTTAATTCAGGGAGTGAGGGGTTAATTTTTGTAGAAAATTTCTTAATGTCGTGAGGCAAATAAAAAATGTGTCAGTTCAGTGATCTCCGGGAGGCTCTTAACTGGCAGCAAATTCAGGGGAGTACTGTGTGCTGCCCGAGGACAGGGTAAACAAGAATCAAGGGGCATGTCAGGCAATAGTAGATATATAGGTACCACGTGATTGAATGCAAGGTGTTCCTTTATCCTGCCAGGGAACTTAATTTTCCATGTGCTTGTCACCATAGGAAATGAGTAGTGAGGCTATCACAGTCCCAAATGGGGACTTTTTTTTTGTTTATTATCTTCACTTCTAGTGTGCAAGATTAGGTTGAGACCACTCATGCTGGCAAGGTTATGGTACCCGCCGAACTGCATGTTGGATGAAATACAGCGCCATGGCCAAATCTGCAAAGAGCTCAAAGCCCATCAACCCTGGGCAGCTGCTTTTGTTCAAAGCAAAGAGAGGAGTAAGAGTAAGAAACCTGCCTTTCTGGTGGGCTCGCCTCTCAAACCCAGTCCCAAAGCTGAAGAAAGGAAGAAATGCTTGTTCTCAGAGGGGTAAATACTTCCCTGGACCAGAGAGCAGGGTGCAGGCCCCCCTAAGGTCCCAAATGAGGAGCTGTACCATGCAGCTCATGCATGGATGCTACCCAGGTGGGAAGCAACCTGTGGTGTAAACACAGCATTGGAAGCTCACCCAAATTTCATGGCCAGAAAACACAGGGGGTGGACAGGTCATTCTCATAATGTAACAGCTCACTGCAAATCAGCCCCCTCCTTCCTATTCTGTGCTGCCCTCATCGCTAAAGTGGACATTTCCTCTGTGCCTCCTCTAATTCAGAAGCTGTGCCTGGGGAAACGATAAATGCCGTACCATGATGTGATGCTCCTGATTTTCCAGAATTTTTATCTAAGCATAATCCATTGATGTTATTTAATTATCATAAAGCAGCTGCCTTATAACATCCAAAATGCATCTATTTGCCTTAATTTTACAGTATGATAATTAACTACTAATGACTTATTTAAAACATATTTACAGAGGGAAATGTCAGAGATCCATCACTGTTTCATGCCCAGTAAATGCACCCACAGTAACCAATTTGGTATTTAATTAGCTTGCTTGTGAGCTTACCTCTGATAATAATTTTTCCAGAGAATGTGTTAGCTACGATATTTAAGCAGGTTTCAGAGGGAGGATATACCAGCTGCAGGTCAGCAACAATTTTTGCTTTATTAGGCCAGGGTGTTTTGCTGTTCATACAGGCCTAATGCATCTATGGCCTTCACATCATTTTTAAGTTAAGCTATTAACCACACAGAAAATCAATATGCAATAGAACAATGTTAATTAAGAGAACCATAAATCAACCCTTCTGTAGACACAGCAGGTACCAAAGGCTTCCATAATACTGGTCTGTCATGATCAAAGGAGAGGAGGCTGTTACCATGAACAACATGTTTCTGTACGTCAGATCTGCATTAAGCAATACAGACATGCTAGCAAACATTAACTGGGAAGGGAATTTGTGTCCGTCAGGACCTAGAAACAGTGCAGTCCTTCGAAGGTTCCTTCTGCTGTAGCTCCCTGGACAAAATGGGAACCACACAAGTTAAATGGCCTTTCCATTTCTGAATCATGCTCACGGATGCAGCTCTCCTGGGAAGTGCAGCATTGGTCCCTCAAATGAGGGATGTTCCACCATCCCCTGGGATCACTGAGCTGCCTCTAAGCCACAAACCACAGGAACCACAAGGCATCACGTTTGTGTGTTATTTGGCCTAAATGAAGTGTGAGTTGCAAGGCTGAGGACCTTCCATTGCTCGTTACTGACTTTGTGTACTCACAGCACATTCATCCGTCACTGAGGACAAGCATCTGGAGGGAGCTTGTGCAGCTAGTGGTAGGGGCAGGGAAAAGGAGGGATCCCATTCTGAAACTTTGCTGACATAACAAAGGGTAAAGGTAGGGTGAGGGTACAGTGAGATTTTCTTGCCTCTCAGACATCAATTCACATCATTCAAAGCAAGAAGAGACTTTTATGGTAACCTAATGATGCCTGCTGCACAAATCCAAAGCCAAGATCCCTTCCCAGGAGCTTAAGACCATAACTTCAGCTCTCCAATGTCTTTTGGAAAGCCATCTAGTTTGGACACAATGACTTTCATCAATAGAGATAACATGTCTATGGGAAAAACATTATATTTTTAGAAATGGTACTGTCAATAGATTAAAAAGATATATTTTATTACCTAGGAAGGGGTTTGGGGAAGCTGGGAAGGGGCTGTTCAGTGTTTTCCTTTTCGTGAATGTTAACAAAATAGCAGCAACTTGAGATTCTACACAAAAGCCTGAAAATGAAGTATTACCTCCCTCCTGCTTGGAAGAACATTGATAACCTCACAGAAACACTGTGTCTTTTGGAAAAAACAGAGTAACTTTGCTGGGGGTTGAAGAGGAGGCAAAGAAATAGAAAAATCAATTACAGCTGATTGACAGTAGAGGTTTATATTGATTTGGTGTGATTCCCTTCCTCGGGATAGTTTTGCAATAGCCTAGCATTCCCTCGGCGCTCACTGCATCAGCCTGTCCCCTCCACAGCGGCTTTCCCTGCGCTCCTCTCTCCCCCAGCTTTTCCAGGTGTGGTTACAGATCATCCTGTCTGCTGGATCAGCACTTCATGCCCTCTGAGGCTTCATGAAAGTCACCCCAGCTTGCAAAACCACTGACCGTTGCTTCAGCACTCTGCAAAAGCCAGCTATGCCTGCACACACCACTTACCCGCTGCAGCAGTCCCAGATCTCTCCAATGTTTTCCCACAGAAGCTGCAGCATCCATTTTGCTCCATTTTACCAGATTCCTTAATTTCCCTCCAGTCCCACCCTGACCTGTCAAGCCAGTTTTCCCATCTAGGAATAGACAGTCAGCACTCCCCCTGCAAAGTCAGACAGATCAGCTGTGGGCTTTCTGCTCCCCCAGCCTTGCGGGTACCAGCCTGGCAGTGCTACAATGCCTTAATGTTCCACTTCTGTTCTAATTCAATATCAAAACAGGGGGACAAGATCTTTTTGTGCTCCTTTTTTTTTCCCTCCCCTGCAGTAAAGACACCATGGTGCATTGGTCTGGAATACATCACACTTGTCTTTGGCAAACAGCCAGGCTTCCATAAAATGTTCCTTAAGTAGAAACTCCCTGTCTGCTTATAAATACCATCACCTACATTTTAGAGCTGGAAAAACCAAGGCCTTTCTGAGGTTAAAGCAAGGTCTATAACACAGAAAAGAGAAAGCCCCAGTCTCCTCTCTTTTCATTAAGGAAGCGGTCTCAGTAATTCTGCAGAATAAGAGATGAAACCTCTTCTGAAGACAGAGAAAGTCTCAGGGGCTCAGCACTTACAGGTTCACACCTCCCAGCAGCAAAAGAAGAGGCTTTTATTGAAGTTGATCAAAATATATTTGATTTTTGAAGTTACAGAAAGCCATTAATTATGCTGTTTTCAGAGATAATCAGTCCAGGCACCTGCCACATACAACAAAGACAAATACAGTACTAAAAAGATAAAGAAAAGTAAATGTAAGCTGGTAAGTTTTCTAGTCCAGAAAAGGTGCCCGTTGAAGGACAGACACTATTCCCTATCTCACAACAAAGTATACGAACCAGGAGCTTTGTGAGGACATTTTAGCTCCTGATAGGTCTGTTGTGCCAGCCCCAGAAGTCTAGAAAATAAATTCACAGAATCATAGAATCATAGAATCACCAGGTTGGAAGATACCCACCGGACCATCGAGTCCAACCATTCAGAAAGTTACTTTCAAGTCTGTGCCCCATCTTCTCAAGATTACATCAAACTTCTTGTCCAAGCGATAGAAAAAAATGAAGATGCTGTTGTCTCCAGCAGCAAAATTACAAATTTCATGCAAGTTGCTTCCTATTCATCCCTGAGAGCAGCACCCATCGTGTGGGTGCTGCCTTTCAACTATGCCTCTGACAGCGATGGTCATGGAGGGGAGACCCACAGCAAATGCCTTCTGCTGGTTGTTTACGAGGAAGAGGCAAGTTTTCCTTGAATTAAATCTGTAATTGAGTTTACTTAGGACTAAATTACAGCTAAGTTTTATGTCCCTGTTTCACAATGGGGAGTGCATTGTGCTCATTTCCTTGTGATTTCATCCATCTTTGAATTAGAAATGGAGAATGGAAGTGGGAGGTGGTTTCAATGCCAGATGGGGGTGGATGGATTTTGGTCTCATCTCTTTGAACAGGTATGGTCATCTCCCTACTAGGCACATGATGACCCTGAGGCAGGAATGGTGCATGGTGGAACTCTGCCAGCAGCAGCTCTGAAGCTCAGCGACGCTCTTTGGCCATTCTGCAAACTGAGCTCCCTGGAGAGCAACAGGGCAATTGTCCCACGAGTGGTCAGATCTACATTTCTCTGATCACTGGACTTCACTGCAAAACTGATGATAATATAGGGCTTGTACTTTTGTCCTGTCTTTTTTTTCCTCCTTAATATCGCAGAGTGGTCTGCTATTAATGGGCGTGCATCAAACTGCTTGGCACAGCATGTTCAGCACTGAGGGTAGGAAACAATCATTTCAGGGCCACTGCTAAGAAAACCTGTTGAAGTGTCTCAGAGCAGAGTGAAAATCTATTACCTGGGGATTAATTATCTAGAATTTAATGAGGCCAAAAGCCAGGTAGCAATTAAATGCCTGTAGATGGAGAGGGTAGTTTCGTAATAGACCTCAGAGGTGAAGCTGGCTTTAAAAGTTTCTGTTCTCTCATCTCAGCCTGTTACCAATATTACCATTTTTGGGGCTGTGAACCAGATTGCTGAAGTGATCCACATCGCAAAGTCTTTTTGGGAATTATGTTTGAGCTGTGACATTTCAAAATTAGGCTCAGGTTTCTGCAAAACTGGAGGAAGGAAGAAGACGTGTGTGTGTGTGTGCACATGTGCATTTATACATATCAACGTAAATGCATTGCAGAAGTGATGTTTGCACAGAGAAAGCAGCATATCAAAGCCCAGGACTGGCAGGTTATGTCTATACTGCAAAATGAATGAGGGATAGGAAGCTCTTGCCTGAAGCTGAATTCCAATGACTTCAACTGGTTAGGGGTCGCTCCCACTGTAACAATTCCACCTCAGATAGGTGTAGGTGGAGTGGTGCAAAGAAAGCCAAGAAATAAACTGATAATTTGGGTATGTGAGTGATCAGGAGTCCAGTGCTTGGGTACACTGCTTGATCTTCTTCTGCTGGACGTAGCCATATATGCCTCTGCACTGAACATACGCAACCTCAGATATTGGCTTTTTGGTTTTGGCCCATATGTCAGATGTAATCAAATTCAGAATATTTTGGTTTGATTTCTTATCTTAGTTTTATATAGATGTAAATATATAAGTAAAAGGAAGGGGTTTTTTCACAGTAAATTATGCTTTGAATAAGTCAACAGGAAGTCCCATTTTGACCTGATTTATGTTAAGAAATATGTGAATAGTTCCTGTTTAATGTTTTTAAGAAAAACACATCGCACAGCAAAATTCCTGACAAATCATCTGCCACATAAATGTCTCTTTTGCATTAGCCAAAATCCAGCCCTATCCTCTGTTTCATCCAGTCCAGTTTTTCTGCAGAGTTCATGTTTCTCTCTGAGTACAATAACCATACCACTTCAATTATTGCTGTCATAGTAAGGAGATCAGACATGCTCCCTGGCTTCTCCATACAATATATCAACTCTGGTTATGTAAAACATTATAATAAATTACTACAGCAGACAGGATGCAGACAACAGGATTAAAACACTATGGTGTGACACATATAATACGAAATTATAGGCATACTACCTGACTAGGTATTTGTGTATGTATTGGTTTACATTTAGGAAAAGGTTTGAGGAATCTGAGATTATTCTATTTTTTAAAACAAGAATCAGAATATAACCACTCCGGGCTTGAGCAGAGCCCTTTCTTGCCTCTTACAAAAAGACCAATGGTTTTCTTATAGCCATGGACCAGCTCTACATCACAAATTTTGTTTTAAAGCTATAATAAGATCAGCAATAGCTCAGCTTTCCTTAACTCTCCACAGGCTTGTATCAACACAGATGTTCATGACAAAATGATAATGGTTTAAAAGCTCTAATTTTGTTACCCTCTCTGCCATCTAAGCTAGTCCTGATGTAATTAGGAAAGTCCTTTCTTACTTAGGCAGGGTCAATTTCTCTCAGACAATGCAGGGAAAGGAGACACTGAGGGTGCCAGTGGTGCTTCATGCTCAGAAATGTTATTGTGGCAACTAGGAGTCTTGTTAATACAGCGTCCTTCATCACATCCAAACACAGGGGAGAGAGACCCACTTTAGTCATTCCTTTATCTGCATTTATCTGAAAGCAACGGGATGTCACGTTTCCACAAGTACACTTTATACAAAAAGGGGCTGCCAAACTTGATTGCTGTGGTTGCACCAGATCACGCTGGGTTCGTAACATCTGATTTATCACACAGCTTCACCTCAGTGTGGTGGAGGATCACAACAAACCCAGTGCACAGCGCAGTAAGCTGCCAAAGTGTTGGCACAATGTTTGGCTGCCAGACTTCCCAAGCATTTCATATCGTATACAAGCAGACAAGAAGTAGTTAAAGTAGTTCTAAGGAATTTTAGCTTAAGGACAGAAAACACAAGGATGCTCCCAAACCATCAGGAGCTCTTGTGAAATAATAGTATAGAATCATAGATTTGTAGAATAGTTTGGGTTGGAAAGGACCTTAAAGGTCATCTAGTTCCAACCCCCCTGCCATGGGCAGGGACTTCCCACTAGATCAGGCTGCCCAAGACCCCATCCAGCCTGGCTTTGAACACCTCCAGGGATGGGGCATCAACAACTTCCCTTGGCAACGTATTCCAGTGCCTCACCACTCTCATGGTGAAGAAATTCTTCCTAATGTCTAGTCTAAATCTGCCCCTCTTCAGTTTATACCCATTTCCCCCTGTCCTATCACCACAAGCCTTTATGAATAGTCCCTCTCCAGCTTTCTTGCAGGCTTCTTTCAGGTCCTGGAAAGCCGCTATGAGATCTCCTCTTAGTCTTCTCTTCTCCAAGCTGAACAAGCCCAACTCTTTCTGCCTGTCCTCATAGTAAATGTGCTCCAGCCCTTGGATCATCTTTGTAGCCCTCCTCTGGACCCATTCCAACAGCTCCATATCCTTCTTATGCTGAGGATTCCAGAACTGGACACAGTACTCCAGATGACATCTCACAAGAAAGGAATAGAGGGGCAGAATCCCCTCCCTTGGCCTGCTGGCCACGCTTCTTTTGATGTATCCCGGGATACAGTTGGCCTTCTGGGCTGTGAGCACACATTGCCAGATCATGTCGAGCTTCTCATCAACCATAGATTCATTACCACCCCCAAGTCCTTCTCTGCAGGGCTGCTCTCAATCACATCAACCCCCATCCTGTACTGAAAATGGGGATTGCCTTGACCCAGGTGTAGGACCTTGCACTTGGCCTCGTTGAACCTTAGTAGTAACTGAGACAGGGAGGAAACCTTAAAGACATGTTGCTGCAGTGTTGGCCAGTGGGCCAAGATTTGTCTATCTACATGGGGTAAATCATGGGCAGCAAGTTGCAGACCAGAGGGTTGGGGTGGTCTGTGGGGATCACTGTGGCTCCAGGACTGTGTGCCACCAGAATGGGGCAGGAGCAGCAGGGAAGGAAGGGCAGAACTGTAGGATGAAGACTAGCAGGGGTGAGACGTGTAATACCAGTGATGCTGGATGAACCCGTGTTCAGGCTGTCTGTGCTGCATTTGGGGATGGCCTTACACCAAGAAGGTGTATGGGAAGCTCTTCTTCTGCATTCGTCTAGAACAGGCCTAGATGGATAGAAACACCACTGTGCTTTCATGTGGGCACTCTTGTCCAGCCATGGAGAATAAATTACCACTTCTTTCCACTGCATTTCCTCTTCAGAGAACATGAATGAACTAATTTTAAAAAAGATGGTGTTACCCTTTTCCTATAGTCCCCTTCTTCACCGCGGCAGTAGGTAGCTGCTCAGACACTGCATTTGCCTTCACACCTGAAACATGAGCAGGCTACCACAGCTTGAGTTAACTTTCATCTTCAGGGACTAAAGACCATGTTTCCAGTCTTATAGAATCATTTAGAACGGAAAAGACTTTTCAGATCTTTGAGTCCAACACTGCCAAGTCCACCACTAAGCCATGTCCCTGAGTACCACATCTAAATGTCTTTTAAATATTTCCAGGGCTGGGACTCAACCTGGGCAGCCTGTTTCAATGCTTGATAACACTTCTGGTGTAAAAATTTTTCCTGACAGTCAGTATAAACCTCCCCTGACACAACCCGAAGCCATTTCCTCTTATCCTATCTCTTGTTACTTGGCATAAGAGATCAACACCCACCTCACTACAACATCATTGAACGTGTAGTTGTACACAGTGATAAGGTCACCCCTCAGCCTCCTTTTTTTCAAGATTAAACAGCCCCAGTTACCTCAGCCTCTCCTCATAAGACTTCTGTTCTAGACCCTTCACCAGCTTCAGTACTGCCTTCAGCCTTCAATCTTAGCTTTAAGTCACGTTCCAAGCAAAAACTACTTTGAAAAGAATAATCTCCCAATCTGTTGCTGAGCATGATGTTGTGGAATATTCCTTTGATTGGCTGGGATCACCTGTCCCATCTGTGTGTCCTCCAAACATCTTGTCCAGTCATCTGGCTGGGAGGGCAGAGTGAGAAACAGAGAACTCAAAGCTGAGCAAGAACTGCTTAGCAACAACTAAAGCATTCACATGTTACAAATGCTCTTCTGGTCACAGATTCAATGTTCAGAACCATATGGGGTGATGTTAAGAAAGTTAAGTCCCTCCCAGCTAGACTCAATACTCCATTTTTTGATTTCACTCCACCCTCTCAGTGACTCCTCCTTGTGTGCACTGTCCTCCATTCTGGTGCCAAATACAGAAGATATCTGTCTAAACAGAGGGTCCCATTTTACCCAGTGGAGAGAAATAAGAATGCCCAGAGTAGATGTAAAAGCAGAAAAGGAGGTGAGCCTGGAGAACTATGATATTTACTTTGACTCTTAGAAGAGCCTATATTGACTACAGCATATGCAGATGCCTGTGAGCCTGTGACGTTAGGTAAGATAAATCACACTTTTTCCTTGACTTGTTTTTGAAATGTTTCAGTGATCTCAAAACTTTGAAACACTGAGCATTAAATTTTAAACAGATTTCTCTGTTTAGATCATAGTACTCTAGCCCAGCAGACTGTCACTTTCCACTACCTAAATGGTCCACATCTTCAAAGGTATTTTATTCTATGACTCTTACTAAAATGTGAATTTTTGTCCTTAAAAAGAGTCAGCCCTATGACATACTACATACATCACTTTCCCCTTGTGTACAAGTGGGTATACAACTCTTGCTGGTTTTTTTACCCCTATGCCTTTGTGGTAGCACCCAACATCAATAAATCACAATGAAAGAGTTTTGTTTTCATTAGCTGGAGGGATGATGAAGATTAAAAGGAAGAACAAGAACAAAGAAACTAGATTATCTTCTTTTGGTCACGCTGGCTTTCTGTGCTGGAGAGAGGAAACTGTAACCCTTCTTTTCCAGGTCACTTTGTTCAGGCAGTTTTTGCTATGCACAAAGAAATTTTGTAAGCAGGTTATACACAACTTATACACAACTTAATACAGTTATTTATTGGTTGACACAGACAAGAGATAGCTGGGATGTAATGTGCTGGCAGGCTAAGCATTAAGTATGCTCAGTGTCCCCACTAAGACACCTGAAAAGTCCTCACTGGCCAGGCAGTCAGCCATCACATGGGGAAGTGTTAGTTTCTACTGCATTTGTGACAAGTCCTGAGTGCTGCAGAGTTTCCCGTTTCCAGCTCTCTGTGTTGCCATGTAGAATTTTATAACATCATATTACCTTTGTTTGCCTTTTCACTTTTCTCATCTCATGAGTCACCTCTCTACAGACTTTCTCCTAGCTCTTCCCCAGCAGTATGAGCCAAGGTTGTGAACCAGAGCCAGGGACTGGATTCCTGGTTCACAGGCAAGAACCTGTCTAGGAAAAAAGTAGGTTGAAAGGGAGATTTAGGCTTGACATTAGGAAAAAATTCTTCACAGAAAGGGTCATTGGGCACTGGCAGAGGCTGCCCAGGGAGGTGGTTGAGTCACCTTCCCTGGAGATGTTTAAGGCACAGGTGGACGAGGTGCTAAGGGGCATGGTTTAGTGTTTGATAGGAATGGTTGGACTCGATGATCCGGTGGGTCTCTTCCAACCTGGTTATTCTATGATTCTATGATTCTATGAAAGTATGTCAGGACATAAGTCATATATGAATGTGCAGATCCACAAGTGATTTTTCCTACCAACAGGGCCAGCAGTACTGGTGAGGATGAATATTACAACTGATGGGTCCTGGTACCATGACAAGCTTGCATGCCACTGATATCATGTGTTCCACACCTAGGGAACCCCTGTGCAAGCATTTCAGACTACACCCCTAGTCTGGTTGAACTTAATTTTGTTCTTCCCACACACTTCTGCAGTCACTACCAGACTCGACTCCCACTGGCAGAGCAGGAACCTGCAATACCTGGTCCTTCCTTTGGAAAGCGTTTTCCCCTGTATCTTCATTGAATGTCCCCATTTTTAGTCTGCTGGCTGTACGACAACCATTTGGTGCAAGGTTGCATGTGGTGTCATGGAGCAGAGAAACTCTTCTTTTTCAGTGATCCTTTGATATTTAAGGGATGGAGAAGTTCCCATGACAGGTGGTGCCTTAGCCAGTGTAGGGACATATTATGATCATTGCTTTGCCTGTCCATTAACATGAGCTGTTGGGAACTCAGGGTGAGATCCAGCTCCTGAAAAACAATTACATGCTATTTGGTCTCCAAAAGACTGACCTGATCACTTAGACACTATAAGAGCTCCTGTACACCAAAGCTGGCACTGAAAATATGCTAACGTGACTAAGCACCCCTGAAGGGCTGGCATCTTGCTTAGCACAGCATCTCCCACTTGTACCTCTCTCGGTGAAAAATCACAGTCCGGTGCTGTCCAAGGGACTAGATCCTACACCTAATTTGTGAGCATACACAACAGAGAGTGACAGCACAGAGGGAAGCAGAAGACACAACTCTGGCAGCAGCTTTCAGTCTACATGTTGTTCATAGCTTGCAGAGTAACATAGAAGCATGAAGTCTCTCCCATGGCATGGGAGCCACATGTCCTACTTCCCACAGGAGTGCCCTAATGGTGGAAGGGATCGGGGCAGGGATCACCCTCCAATTTTCCTGTTGAAGTGAGGGCATCATGCAGCCAAAACCACAATTTTCTCAGGCTAGAAGAAATACAACTCCATATTCATGTCTCTTGTGGAAACAGTGAATTACAGCCTGGTTTCTTTCAGCTCCTCACTGTCTCCTGTAAAACACAATCCACAAAATCTAGGACTGGATCCTAAATTTATCTTCCCTCACACCAGCACACAAGCTGGGAAAGCCTCTGCTGTCCCTGTGTCTCCCTGCTCATAGCAGCACAGCTCCTTAGAAGAGGTGCAATAGCTACAGTGGAGCTGTGCTGGCTTTGTTCAGCTAATTTGGGTTTATAGCAGTCCTTTCTGTGCAGTTTTCTTTCAAGGTACCTGTTATGCTCAGTGCTGGAGAAATAATAATAGCAGAAATAACAAGGGTGGCACAATGGTAAAGCAACCAAGTGAGAAATGCACCACTCCAGCACTAATGAGATCTGTCTGACCACTCAGCATCTGCTTTTTCTCCCCGGAGCCACGGCTCCTCTACTGGAAACGTCTACAAAACACTGAGGTGCCTCCACTGAAACATGATGTCACCTGCACATAGCTGAGCATGTTCAACTGAATGTGACCCTTTGCCAGGTGTCTGTGTTGTGCTGATGGGATTTAGATGTATAATGAAAAGCCAAATTTACTTGAGATGCCCTTGCTCCAGAGTGCCAGTATCAGGAAACAAATTACATTAAAGGGAAGTAATGCACTCCTATGCCCATACTGTACACTTAAGATTAATTCCCTGTAACTGAAACTGATTGTTCACATAAATCTCACCCTGCTTTTAAGCTAGGACAGCCTCAGCTTAATTGATATTCGTGTTTGAAGACAAAGGGATCAATCTCACACTTCTAGAGAGCCTTTAGATTTTTAAGAGAAAGACTTTCCCTGGTAAACAAGCCTGTATTTTTATAGACTTGGGTTTTTGAACACAGAAGATACAACTTTAATAGTTACATGCATAGCTACAGCTCTCTTTGGAGGGCTTGGAAAAAAAAGCACCTTCTGGATGCATCCTGATTGTGGTCTCCTTGGATTTCAAATGTCCAGGCACATGAAAACTTGCACAGATAGTTCCCGTACTTTTCCTTGCTGTCTCGCTATTCCATGGTAAGGTGCCCATTTATAATTATTTATCAGTGTGTATGTGATAAAACCACGTGGAGGCACCTACTGAAAAGTGTGCATTCCACTTCCATTCCTGTTTCATTGGTTTTTAACCACTGCCCACCCAGTAACATCCTCAGATTCAGGCAAAAGTGCACAAATTATGTGAGAAAGTTCATTTTGCCATTAAACCTGCAGTGTTGGAATATCAGTGTAAAAAAAAAAACCTAATGTGTGAGAAAGCTTGGCCCCATTTCTGGCTGACAGGGGCAGCCTCACAAGCACATCCTCCCTTAGAGCTCTGAACCAAGCAGGCAGGAGAGCAACGACTCTGTGCTAGGCTTTTAAATGAGCTTGTACAGCAGGTTCACTGCACGCTTATCATGCCTTGTAACGTGCACTACCTCCATGTCCTACAATTTATGTGCTAAGTATTTCTAATACAGTAACCACAGTGATTTCAAGGGCAGTTTGCAGAGCAGTGTGACTCTTCAGCTGACAGGGAAGGTAAAGCCCGAATTCCCTATTCTAGCTGTAGAAGAGCTGTGGTACGATTGAGGAGTTGAAATCAGTCCAATAGAGCTGCTGACACAATGTGGACTTGAAGGAAGAGATGTTTTTTACATAGTGCCTTATGAAAACAAACACGTAACTGACATGTAACTGCATCTTGACAGAAGATGTCAAAAGAAAAAGCTTTCCGTGGGAAAGCACTTATTATTTTCCCTTCCAAATGACCGAGTGCTTAGGAAAGGTGCCAAAAGATGTCTCTGAAGGCTGACAGCCTCTGTGCAACCATTAACCTTCAAGGGCTTGGGAGGCAGGACATGAACTCCCCTGATGTGAATTTCTGCCTCTCACTTACACAAGCTGAGCCACCTCTGCAAGCGGAAAATTCAGACATGCCTGTATCCACCAAGATGCAGCAGGCCAAGGCTACAGCACCAACTTGATCATCCATGCTGTGTGATGGCCAGCATTCTCCCTGATTTTGCCCTGTGCCAGCAAGCACTCTCCTTGTTGGGCTTAGAGAGTCTCGGGACTGTTCCCAGCAGGCACAAGGCAGATGTCACTCTGTGTGAGAGGTGAGTTGAACCACATGGACACAAGTTGTGTCACTTGTCTTCAGGACCAAGGAATAGCTCCTGGCCTGTTTTATTGACCTGTATAAAGGCTGATCAGCTAGAGATGAGGTCTGGCTTTGAGGTCTTGTTCCTTGGCACTGGTTCAGGCTGCCCTGTCTCCCTTCAACAAAGGGTCTCTAAGCCAGGCTACATCACCTGAGCTCTGGGCCAGAGATCTGTTCCTAGATTTCCTTCATTTTACAGGTCAGGCCTTGCGCATAAGACCTGTGCATCATTGTTCTTTAAGGGCTGCAAGCCATGGAGAAAACAGGGATGCTTGCTTTGCCACATGGGTTCTTTCACATGGGGGACCAGGAGTTATAGAGTTTTTCAGGTAGATGATTGCTATCAAGGTACGTCTTCACATGGCAAAGACAGGACATGGAGGTACTCCAGCTGGCCAGCTAAGATCCTGAAAGCAGTCTAGGGTTAGAGTGGGATGTTGATGATCTTTTCTCATGGCTCAGTTAGGGCAGAGTTCAGGAAAGAGTAAAGAGATTATTAGGAGCGCCTAAAAACATGAGAGCACTAATCTGAAGGACTTGGGGACAATAAGAGGGTCATGTTTGAGGCAACATGGGGAGAAGCCACTGCACGGCCAGGAATACGTATGAGGAAGAGGTAGAATCAAAGGACTGAGAGTGACCAGGAAGCTCAGGAACCAGGAAGTGGAGCAGGGTGGGATTTTTCTCATCTGAGTGTTGGAGCTTAAAACCAGGTGTCTGCTCCTGAGCTTGGCTTATTCATCCTCAACTTCTGTTAGAGGCAGTGGAGAGAGAAATAGTCAAGTGCTGCCAGAATCAGAACAAAACCAAACTGACCTGGAAAGGAAGTTTAGCTATAACTCTGCTGCTCTACAGTTTCAGATGTTTTAGCTTAATCCTGATGTTATTACATATATGGGCTACTCTAATTTTTCAGCCTGCGCTCCTTTAACTACTGTCACCTGTGTGAGGCCAGTAGCAAGAAACTCCAGCAAAAGGACATTTGCAAGTCACTTTAGGTTGATACTGGTGCCACTGATGCTCATTTTCACATCAGACTGTTTAAGAGCTGTAGTTTACCTCACTCTAAATCTTAGTGTAAGTTTGCTGCTTAAAACTCTTCTTTGCCTCACTTTCTCATCCTGAACCGTTTATTTTCCTCTCCTCTTCTGCTAGTGCTACCTTGATGTTCATAATGTGAAATTGCGACTGTGTTTCCCCCTCCCTATTCTCTTGCTATCCCCTCTACTTCATTGCTTGGATTGCTTGGCTTGAAAAATAGTAGCCAGCCGTCACTGTTACCAGTGCTTGGCACCTTTCTAAGTACAGAAGGAAATAAAATATTAATTGATAATAAGCGGAAACTAAACAAGGAGCACTGTGGCAGACCACCACAATATTGAGGTTCTGGAATCACAAGTTTTTTTCCTTGAACCATTCTCATTTCCAAGATGTAGCTACTGTGTAACACGTATTTCATGTGTAAGTGTACTTCACCATGTAGCTGCTGTATAAGTATGGGCAGTGCCAGGCCCACAACTATTTAACACAGCATTGAGTCTTCTACACAGACTCTTATTTTGGATGATCTTTGACCAGTTTAAGCCATGGCTCATTCAGATTCTATGCATCTCTCTGGCTGCTGATTGCCATTCTGACAAACAGTAACAGAGTGAAAGGAAGAAAGTAACATGAACCTGCTCCTCCATTTACTTAATGCATCCTCAATAACATTGCCCCTATAATATATCTGTTACCAATCAATACTTGATATAATTTTAGCGAATGGTGCTGGAGCAAGCCCAAAACCTAAAAGAGATGTCATGTAAAATAGCCAGAGGGAATAAATGAAGAGAAAGCTCCCATGGGAAGAAAATGTAGCCCCTGGTGACTAGAAGAAGGGCAACATGCCCATTTTTAAAAAGGATAGGAAAGACAACCTTGGGAACTACTGACCTGTCAGCCTCACCTCTGTGCCTGGGAGGATCATGGAACAGATCCTCCTAGAAGCTATGCTAAAGCACATGGAGGATGGGGAAGTGACTAATGGCAGCCAGCATGGCTTCACCAGGGACAAATCCTGTATGATCAACTTAGTGGCTTTCTATGATGGGGTAACCAGAGCAGTGGACACGGGTAAACCAACAGATATGATCTATCTGGACTTTGGTAAAGCCCTTGACACGGTCCCCAGCAACATCCTTCTCTCTAAATTGGAGAGATATGGATTTGATGGGTGGACATTTTGGTGGATAAGAAACTGGTTGGATGGTCATATTCAAAGAGTAGTGATCAATAGCTCAAAGTCCAGATGGAGATCTGTGACAAATGGTGTCCCTCAGGGGTCCGTACTGGGAATGGTGCTCTTTAATACCTTCATCAATGCTATTGACAGCGAGATTGAGTGCACCCTCAGCAAGTTTGCAGATGACACCAATCTGAGTGGTGCAGTTGCCACACCAGAAGTACGGGATGTCATCCAGAGGGACCTGGACAGGCTGGAGAAGTGGGCCTGTGAGAACCTCATGAGGTTCAACAAGGCCAAATGCAGGGTCCTACACCTGGGTCGGGGCAATCCCCAATTTCAGTACATGATGGAGGATGATGTGATCGAGAGCAGCCCTGTAGAGAAGGACTTGGGGGTGCTGATTGATGAGAAGCTTGACATGAGCCAGCAATGTGCGCTCGCAGCCCAGAAGGCCAACCGTAAGAGAGGGACCCACAGTAACAGGAGGAGCCACTTAAGTGTTTCTGAGGCTTCACAGGCAGCTACTTGTTCAGTGAAGGCTGTTAGGCACTTATCAACATAGCTTCCATCTGTCTTTAAAAGCCTTGATTTCCCTCCTTTCCATTCTATGAGCATGCAGTGATGGCTCACCTTGCAATGTCCAGATCTACAGAGTTCACACTGGCTTGGAATAACGTGTTTTAGACCCACAGGGCTTGCAAAGACCTGCAAAGCCTTCAAGGAGAAGGATAGCATTACTTAGCAGAAGAAACACCTGTGACAGACAACTGGGTAATTTTTGGGTGGGATTTGTTTCAGCTAAACGGATATGTCTAAAAGATAACCATGTTCCAATCTCAGCTACTCACCCAAAGTTCCCTTAATAATGGACATAAGAGTACCTCTGCAGAGCAATTCATCATCCCTATCTGAACATCCCTATCTTCAGGGAAAGATGAAATTACTGCACAGCACCTACAGGAGATGTTCACTTCTCTTCTGTAGCTAGAAGTGGACCTGGGGTCACTGGCCCAGAACTGGACATCAGACTTGAAAAGTTTCACCAAGTTCAATGCAGTAGGAGAGTCATATCTTGGAGTAGCAAAGGATTCCACGAGGTAGCCACTGTGACTGCTTAATGGGTGATTATGAGCTGCCTATTCTCCTAATGCAGAAAAACCCTTGAGCTGACACATTTTCTTCCCAGATAAGGGGTGGTCATCCTAATTTTCAGGCCTCTAGATTTAACAGTGAGATAAAAGTAATTTACAGCTCTTTCCAATAGGAGGACAAATTTTCATTTCTGTCCTTCGTGTGAGAAGCACTATAACGAATGAATGATTACTGACCCATGACACCTATTAGAGATTGCAGTTGGGTCATCTCATTTGTTGTTTTAACACAAGAAATTAAGAGCCCTAGCAGGGCTGTCACAAAAATTAAATTGATAATGAGATGAACACTGCCTTTACCAGAGGCTCACTCTAGAATTACACGCAGGAAAAGATCAATGACAAACGGACGTTGAGCCATGGGCCTGAATCATGAGCCCAGAAGGAATTTCCGCTTGCTCTGGCTTTCTCCCATTGCTACCTGGAAGTGCAACCTAGCTGCTGCACATCAGACTTCATACAGACAAAGGAACAGTTAGCCAGGTACTTGGCCCTTTTCCTTCCATCACTGCCTGCAGCTAAATTGCCCACCAAAGAGGTTCTGATTCCAAAGCGGGTAAATGGGCAGGACAGTTTGCTCCCAACAGTAGCTGCTGTGGCAGATTTGTGTGCACTTAGCCTGATGCTGATTACAGAACAGTCAGTGCTGCCAGGTGACAAAGCTGGTTTCCTTTGAAAGCATCCTCAGTGCTAGGAAACAAATAGCTTTCAAGTTTTAAGGGAAATGCTGAAGAACATAATGGATAATCTGACTCTGAGCTGTGTGAAGGCAAAATTAGACCCTAGCAGTCCTTCAGAGCCTCAAGCTAAGGACATACATACTAATTTTCTGCTCAGACCCTCCTGCCTCTAGAGAGATGATGTTGTACATCATGCACATGTAGTTCAGCACCACAGCACCTGTCCCAGTCAGACTCTGTGCTCCAGCTGCACCCTGGACTCTTGGATCTGCCAAGCATCTCTCATCTAGCAGCATTGCTCCTCCCTGCAACCTATGTCAACACAGCAGTCGCCTCCCGTCATGTGACACAGTGCCCTGGCATTGTCTTATGTATTGAAAGCACAAAAATTCTAAGACTCGACTACCACTTAACTGCTAGCTAGTCATTAGTTGACTTGTCGTTCTTTCTTCCAGTCTAACCTAAGAGGGAAAACTGTCCCATTGCTTGTAGTTCATAGAGGTCTGTTCAGTGCATCCAAAGGCAGAGAAAGTACTCAAAGCAGTATCCTACCCTTACTTTTTGGATCCGGGTTGTATAATTTCTTGGCAATTGCAGTTTCAGCTTAACGCTGGATGGAAGAAGTCAGAGCTATAACTCTTTGTTTTACAGCACAGCAGTAGAGCTGGCTGTCCTGTCTTCATGGACTCAGGGAAGCACAAACAGGAGGCTTTGCAAGGTTGTCGTATGAAGCTCTATGGCAAGACCTGCTTCAGATTTAGACTACAGCCAAGAAGTTAAATGATCAATGAAGGACTTAGGATCTTCACTGCTTTCCTTGATCCACAGCCACATAGGTTAGTGCACTTCAGCGCAGAACAAGGCTGTATTAACACAGCTCCTCCACCACTGTGAACCAGAGCAGACCCAGTACTCATCAGCTGAGGATATAGTTCGTTAAGCTCATCACTGATTGGGGCCTTGTCGGTACTAGTGAAAGAGGCGAGCTTTAGGGTGGACAATGGAGAACTTGTTTCCACAGAAAGTGCTGATGCAGTTACAGTGTGAAATCTCCCGCTCTCTTTCCATTGCTGCAATCCGAACTCATTCATCACAAATGCTCTTTCCCCAGAGCTGTTTTGCCTTTCTAATGCACGTAGTGTTGTGAGGTCAGCATTGCAAAGTCAGACCTACAAGTTACATCTCCATTTTCGTAGAATGATAGAATCATAGAATGGGTTGGGTTGGAAGGGACTTTAAAGATCATCCAGTTCCAACCCTCCTACCATAGGCAGGGACACCTCCCACCAGGTCAGGCCCCATCCAACCTGGCCTTGAACACCTCCAGGGATGGAGCATCCAGAACTTCCCTGGGCAACGTATTCCAGTGCCTCACCACTCTCATGGTGAAGAAATTCTTCCTATTATCTTGTCTAACTCTTCCCCTCTCCAATTTATAGCTTTTCTCCCTTGTCCTATCACTACAAGCCTTTGTAAATGTCCCTCCCCAGCTTTCTTGTAGCCCCTTCAGGTAGTGGAAGGTCGCTATAAGGTTTCCTTGGAGCCTTCTCTTCTCCAGGCTGAACAAGCCCAACTCTCTCAGCTTGTCAATGTAGTGCCCATCCCAACTGACTCAGCTTGTCACAGGGGTGTGCAGTTCCTTGCAGCAAAGCCATGCTGTTCACTCCAGGGTCACATCCTGACAGGAATCCAGGAGTCCAGCCAGGAGCTCAGTGGCTTGAGCCCTGTGCAGGGCAGCCTTGACCTCCCTTGCACATGTGCACACTGGCCCAAGCAGGAGGCAGCCAACACTGCAGCATGAGAGACAGGGAGCAGACCCTCACTCGGCATCCCACCCCCAAGACACTGCACTTCCTCCAGTACTGGCAGCCCTTTGGGAAAGAGAGAGGTTTATTCTGGGAAAAAAAAGCTGAAATGTCTTTGATGTGATGAAATGAGTGGCCTGTCATCTTATTCAATAACACAACACTCAGAAAACTCTATAAAATCTTTCTATAAAACAACTGAAAATAAAAAAAAAAAATTCACCCCATTCTTAAATCCTCAAAACCCGTAACCATAACAGAATAGTTGAACAATTATTCACTTTTATGATGTGCAAGGTATGGAGTATTGTACAGCCAGACAAGTTTATAAGAACATGTATAAAGCTGACTGCATGGGAAGGACCTGACTGAAGTTAAAACACAAAACCTTCCCTCAAGACAAGTGAGAGTGTAAGGGAGGACATTAAAGTGCAAGAACAGCTTTGAATAAGAAATGTTGCACCTCTGCCCTCTTTCTCCAATGCTGCACTTGCACTGAAATAGGAAATTTTAGGATGAAGAACCAGAGAGATCAGAGCCAGAGCTGCAGACCCTATGCCAATGGATTTCCATCAAAAGCCTCCCCAGCTTTAAAAACTCCACAAGCTGCAGCTCTGCTGGGTGAGAAGTATCTAGCCTCTGGATTATTCATGGTTTGTCTATGAACAACATTGCCATCCCCTGGTGACATCCGTGGACAAGGACAGAGTTACATATGTCATTTACCTGGACTTCTGCAAGGCCTTTTATACAGTCCCCCACAACATTCTTGCCTCTAAATTAGAGAGAGATAAGTTTGATGATGAACTGTTAGATGGATAAGGAATCGACTAGATTGCAGCATCCAGAGGGTTACATTCAATGGTTTGATATCCAAGCGGGACTCAGTAATGAGTGATGTCCCTCAATGGTCCATAGTGGGACTAATACTATTTAATATTTTCATCAATGACATAGATAGTCAGATCGAGTGCACTCACAGCAAGTTTTTGGATGACATTGAGCTGAGCGGTGCAATTGATTCACTATAGGGATGCCATCCAGAGGGACCTTGACAGGCTTGAGAGGGGGATAGAAGTTCAACAGGGTGAAGTGCAAGGTCCTGCACCCGAGTCAGGGCAATCACAGACTGGAAGAGAAGGACTTCGATGTACAGGTGGATGAAAAATTGGGCATGAGCCAGCAATGTGCACTTGCAGCCCAGAAAGCCAACCGTATCCTAGACTGCATCGGAGGAAGCATGACCAGCAGGTTGAGAAAGGTGGCTCTGCCACTCTACTCCACTCTGGCGAGACCCCACCAGAGCTGGGACCCACTGCGTCAAGCTGTAGAGTCCTCAGCACTGGAAAGACAAGAACCTGTTGGAGCAGGTCCAGAGGAGGGCCACAAAAATGGTGAGAGGGGTGGAACACTTCTCTTGTGAAGAAAAGCTGAGATCTGGGGATGCTCACCTTGGAGAAGAGAAAGCCTTAGGGACACCATATTGTGGTCTTTCAGTATATAAAGGGGAATTACAAGAAAGATGGAAAGATTTTTTTTTTTTTACCAGGGCCTTTAATGACATGAAAATGGCCAGTGGTTTTAAAGTTTAAGAGGGTAGGTTTAAACTGGACATAAGGAAGAAATTTTTCATGATGAGGGTGGCGAGGCACTGGTACAGGTTTCCCAGAGAAGTTCTGGGTATCCCATCACTGGATGTGTTTAAGGTCAGGTTGAACAAGGCTTTGAGTAAACTGATCTTGTGACAGATGCTCCCTGCCTATGGCAGGGGATTTGGACTAGATGTTCTTTAAAGGTCCCTTCCAAGTCAACTCATTCTGTGATTCGCTGATTCTATGATCCTTATTGCTGGTAACACATGAGGTCAAGTGGAATTGCCACTGGGCTAGGGGATACCTGGGGATGCCTCTCTCCTTAAAAGGGCAGTGCTGCAGGAGGTGCAGCATGTAGATTGACTTGACCCCTCCTTCTTTTCTTTGTCTCAAATCTGAGGCAGAGTAGGCTAGGGGAAAAGGAAATGCTGCTGTTCTCTGTACTCCGCTCCTTCTGTAGGCAGAGCACTGCAGACTTAGGAGTTACCACAGAATCACAGAATCACTCGGTTGGAAAAGACCCACTGGATCATCAAGTCCAACCATTCCTATCAATCACTAAAGCACGCCCCTCATCATCTCATCCACCTGTCTTTTAAACACCTCCAGGGAAGGTGACTCAACCACCTCCTTAGGCAGCCTCTGCCAGTGACCAATGACCCTTTCTGTGAATTTTTTTTTTCTGATGTCAAGCCTGAACCTCCCCTGGTGGAGCTTGAGGCCATTCCCTCTTGTTCTGTCCCCTGTCACTTGGGAGAAGAGGCCAGCTTCCTCCTCCCTACAACCTCCTTTCAGGTAGTTGTGGAGAACAATAAGGTCTCCCCTCAGCCTCCTCTTCTCCAGGCTAAACAACCCCAGTTATCAACACAGTACCTTTCCATAACCAAGAAAGAAGAAACTTAGAAAGTTTTTTGTTGGATGTTTTTATTTGGGTTTTTTTCAACAAAACCCTTTAAATTGTCACTCTATTAATAGAGATAATTTTCTTGCTGTAGGTGGAACATTGTCTTCTCTGACTAAGCTGAACCTCCCTTTCTGTTCTCTTCTTTCCACCTGCATCCTCCCCATGTGATGAAAACTTCTAGAAGAACTATTCTTTGAGAGCTTAAGGGGAAGGAAGAAGAAGAAGAAAAAGGCTATGATTTGCACAAAATTAAAAGAAGCATTTGTGGCACAAGCCAAATGTTCCTACAGAAATGTCCTTTTTCTTAGAATATATCAATGAAGCAGCAACATACATTACACAAACTAAAACAGTTTCCCTAGACTTGCAGATTGTTTTTCATGCTCAAAGTTAATGGCTCACATTGGCTTTGTGGATTATTTTGTAATTTTTCCCTTTCTTAAGACTGACTCCACAAACTCAAGCCACGCTTTCTGCTGACAGTAGAATAATGAGGAATTTTTGTTTTTCTTCTTTTTTCCATTAAACTCCATACTGATGTTGCAGGTACCCAGAGCAAGGGCAAGCAGAAAGCTCAGGGCTAGGTCACTAATGGAGAAGGAGCCGAGGCACGTAGGGGAAAGGAGAGTTATTCTGAGGTCAGCAAAATTTGGTTTCCCCTCTTCTTGTCTTCATGCTTCTGCAACCTGAGCATGACCTCCACCACACCAGGACACTGTGGACATGTTTGAAATGCCCATGGCCTGTACCAGCAGTACCTCAGCACGAGGGAGGTAAACTTTATTTTAAACCACTCCGGCATTCCATCAGACTCAGTTCTCATGAGGAAGCTCTAACAAAAAATGAGGAGAATCTTATAGCTGATACGTTGCTCAGTGATTGTTACAGAGGTGTGGGCGTGGGCATGGGCACTGCTGATAAGCCAACAACAGGGAGCCAACGTTACCAGAATTGGGTGCCCTGTGTTCCCTCCCTGCTCCAACTCTATGGCCCCAGCCCAGGATCTGAACTCAGCTTTAACCTGCCTGGCTTAGGTTAGTGCTCATTGTCCTGTGCCAGTTAGAATCATAGAATCATAGAGTAGTTTGGATTGGAAGGAACCTTAAAGATCATCTAGTTCCAAGCCCCCTGCCATGGGCAGGGACATCTCCCACTAGATCAGGCTGCCCATGCCCCATCCAACCTGGCCTTGACACCTCCAGGGATGGGGCAGCTACAACCTCCCTTGGCAACCTGTGCCAGTGCCTCACCACCCTCATGGTGAAGAAAGTCTTCCTAATGTCTAATCTAACTCTGCCCCTCTCCAGTCTATACCCGCTCCCCCCGTCCTATCACTACAAGCCTTTATGAATAGGAGCAATGGTCTGACATAGACCATAAGGCAAATCCCTGTCCAAAACGTGTGTGGGAATGGAATTGGAGACATGGATCCCACCAAGAGAGATTGTGGCCTTGCTTAACCACCACTACCTTGTTCCTTCTCTCCCTCCCACAGGCCAGTGGTGTTTGTGGCACCCTTTGGCACTCCCAGGGTGCTTTCCTGAAAAAATAGTTAGTGAATTGAAATGTCATGTAATTGTGATAGCCGCAGGTTGCCTGATGAAAGGGGAGCATTTCAGTTGTCTCGGGGTGGATTTGCTCTAATTATCTCAGATTACACTAGCAAATCTGCTCCTCTTGGATACAAGCTGTTACTGTAGTAATTTGTAAATGAATATTGGATGATGAGTTATTAGAGCTAGTCTGAACTGGAAAGTTGATAAGCACAGTGGGCAATAATTTCTCCTTTTTTTTCCTTCTCCATATTAATTTATTCCTCAGTGTGAATGTAAAACACAAAATCAACAGGTCAGATATAGGGCTCTTGTGAACTCTGCCTCCCCTATCAGACATAGCAGATGCAGGCTGGAACTCCTTTATCGCTTTGTTTTTAATTCAAGCCTATAATGGTTTTGCCCTTTGTTAACAGGCTTCACACAGAATACAAAGTGGATAAAGGATGAAGCAAATCTTCAGATAATCCTACATTTTAGATTATCTCTTTTTACATATGCAGCCCATTCACTACATCACCCAGAGCCACACAACCAGCATTGCCTCACAAGCAGGTCCCAGGTCCACTGCCCTTATGGAGCAAGAGCAGACAGCATGTGCCTTGGCTTCCAATACTTCATAGAATCATAGAATCACCAGGTTGGAAAAGACCCATCGGATCATCGAGTCCAACCATTCCTATCAAATACTAAACAATGCCCCCTTCCTTGTGTGGCCAAACAGGGTGGTGTTTAGGGGCATCACCCTTGCTTAAACAAGGTATAAAATCTTCTAATGCAAGGACAAGGAAAAATTCTAGATGCTCCAGTGCCTCAGTAGTTGCAATGTAATGTCAAACACTCTGTAGTATGGTTTGTTGTCACTATATTTTGTCCAAAAATGCAAGGGAATTTAAGTAGCAAATCAGGTCCTGAGGGCACATCTGACTCTCTAGCCTGGCTTCTTCTATATCAGTAGTGGCTATAGCCCCTCTGCAAAGCTGGGCAGTCTGCCACGAGGAGGTTCAGGGTCCCCCAGAATCAAAACAGAGAGGGAAGTGATCAGATTATCTCTAAACTACTGGCAGAGGAGGAAGCTCTTGTTTCTGATGTGCAGTTGCCCACCTTTTCCACCTCTGTTGCTAATGGTAGCCGTAAATGAGGATCTGGTGTCTGAATTTGTCCCCAGTAGCCATCTGCACTTCTGGAAAGCTCCCCATGGTGGAGGCAAAATTTGTTTCTGCTCCCTCCACGCTCACAGTGCGGTCACCAGTTCCTGCACAACCTAAACAACTTCAGTTCAGCTCCTTCAGTGCTTCTGCAAAGGGCTTAAATGGTACTGGCAAGAGTACCCTCATGGGCTTCTCCTTGAGAAACAGGAGCAGTTCATTATCTTCTATTACTCCCCATGTTTTAAAAGCCCTTAAAATTTTCCAGGAAGGCAATGTTTCTCTTAGGGGGTCCCAAGTCCAAATAGCAGAGAGCAGAAATGCAGTGTGGGTGAGGGTAGTGAGCATTAGTGTAGGGTAAACCTGCACTGAGCGACGATGCTCCAGACACTATGAGCACGTCTGGTCCTATGTATTCCCACAGTCATGGTCTCATATCGTCTTTACTCAAAACCATTTTCCTGTTGTTACAGATCTGAAAGCTAAGATCAATACTTAGTGAAGCGCTTGGGGCAGCAACAGGGTAATTAACCCAGAGCAGTTAATGTAGATCAACTTTCCAATGTACCATTCCTTCACAGGTCCAGATACTTCCATTTCATCACTTTCACATCCATGTTTTTCGTTTATTTTGGCTAACAAATAGCTGTGTCAGATGCTCCACAGGAATTACCCATGTGCGTGGTTTTGCTTTTATCTACTCAACATATTTTATTCCTCAGAGAAGGCACAAGAAGAGATCTCAGGTTAGCCACAAAGTAAGGTACAGACACACAGCAGCTAAACTAGGATCATTTGTCTGGGCATCTGTGACCGATTTGCAGCTGTGGCTGAGGGTCAGCAAGGTGATGCGTCTCCCTTCAGCCTGAAACATGGAGGTCTTGGCATCCTCCCACCTGGACTGGGAATGGTTCACCAAATTTTGTTTTAAAGCAGTAGAGCTGGAGAGCATGACCTTTCTCTGTTGTTCTGGTGTCTGTGCTTAGATCTCTCTCAGAAAGCATCCATGAGACTGAAATGCTTTAGTATGGATCCTATTTATATTTCATTATAATTACTTTTTTTCAGTATATTGAAGATTGTCGAGTTTTTTGACATTTTTTGCTAGCATGTCAAAACTGCATGTTTATGTATAAAACTCTGATTTTCAAAAAGCAAGGAAATTTTAATTTGAGAATAATGTCTTTCCATCTGAGATACATTCAAAATGCCATAACATATTTTGCTACATCTACCACAAAACAAAATCTCTTTTTTTTTCCAAAATACCTCTAAAAATATGTGGTTTCATCTAAATTTCAGGGTCATCTGATACAGAGAAGTGTGGACGTGTATTAAAGCGCTATTTTCTCTGCATGCTCAGATGAGTGTAATTAGCATGAGGACAGCCATTAACACATCTCGTGTGCTATGTCACCAAGTCACGCCTGATTATGTTGCGCAGTGAGATTAGCAAAATGAGCTTGAAATTGTCCTCTTGCTGCCATGTGATAGTAGGGAAAACAAATCCTTCCACTGCCGAAGCTGCAACTAATATTCAATACTTAAGAAATTCAACTGATGCATTCATAATGAAGAGGATGTTGTGTAATTAAAATTTTAAATAAGTCCCCAACATAAACCCTGCCTTGGACTTCTTAATTTCAGATATGGAAACAGAGATTTTAACAAAATAGGTTGAGGGGTTTTTTTTCCTTCCTTCTCTTTTCTTTCATCTGAGAGATTTACAAAATCTCATTAGCATACTAAAAAATAGCAGAAGAGAAATTAAATGAAGACCAGGATTAAAAGACTTGCTAGTTCCTTCATGTCACCTTTATAGTTCTTTTGAGCATCTATCGCTGTGTGGTGGGTGTAAGTAATGTGGAGGTAGACATTGGTGGGTGGCAAAGCTTTTATGAGGCAGAAAAAAGCTGAGAATTAGAAAATGATTGGAGGCAGTTTCCATACAGATGAGAAGAAGAAATCAGACCCTGAGATGGTGGGGAAGAGGAGGGAGACAGTGTTTGAATAAATTGAATAAATGGCACATTTCACTGGCAAGGAAAAAACCAGTTTGCTCCAACAGAAATCCATGTTCCAACAGAAGGTTGACATGGAGCTCGTACTCAAAGCATCCCAAAGCTGCAGGCCTGGGTCCCTCCTTGCCTGCAGAAATCGTTAGGTCAAAGCTGAAAATCCACCAAGTTCTCATGGCACGTTTCCAGGTCGCTCACCTACCTACAGGTTGACTGCATCTCTTGTCGTCCATTATCACATGGTGGAGGAGATGCCGTAAGTGATGGCAGGTTAGCAAGGAGGTCTTGTAGCTGGGAGGAAGACTATATTGCCTTGGAGATCTGGAATCCATCTATGCGTCTGCTTAAAAAGCACTTTGATATCGGACAGTCTTTTACAGCAAGCTGTTCATAGATAGCTTCTAATCAGACAATCTCTGCTCCTAAGTTGCTCACCCTAAGGCTTTAGACCTGATTTGCTCTTAGTTTGATCACTTGTAGCTACATCTGATGCTAATGGAGGCTGGATTTTGACAATATCAAGTGTTCTATGAAGCAATTCTACAAGGAAAGATCAGGTGTTGTGTGATATAAGTCGAGCAACAAAGCATCAATGCATTTTTGAATAGGTATCAGGTAGCAGATGCCTGTGATGCACAGCCACAGCAATGAACCTCATAGAAGGAAAAATGCATGATAAAATGAACTCCTAGAGACAGTTTTCAAGAAAAAAAAAATTCTAAAATTTGGGACACTTCTCAGAAGGACAGCAAAAATAAGCTCACAGTCAAAATGATTGGGCTTCCATCCTCCAAGTCCCACCCTTAGAGAACTATTTGAAGTAAAAAAAAGGTTTGGAATATTTTAAGCTGGAAAAAACTATGTTTTTCCCCACTGCATTTTTTCCCTATTCAGAAACATTTTAAACAGACCAGCATGTGTTATGAGTCTATATATGAATACGTCTGTGTAGATGCATATATAATGTTATATATATATTTTAAAGGCAGCCTGAATCAAAAGTTATCCCAAATAATTTAAGTTTTAGAGCTATATATGGTAGAAAAAGGAATCTCGGAGTGTGGTCAGCAGCAGCAGAAGTCACCATTAGCACATGTGGCGAGTTTATAACAAGGGGTGTGAGCACAGACAGCCCTTCTGGATAAAATCCCACTGGATAAAATGCAGTTTCATAGTTGTGAAGTGTTTGGAAAGGGGTGATTATTCATAGCATCTGCTTTCCCACCAGAAACCCTTATTGACTGGGCAGAAATTGAGTCCTTGTCCTCACTCCTTGGGAAGTTCTCCTCAGCGCATGTTGCAGTGTTCATGGGCAAGTAAAAAGCTGATTTTTCACAAATTATGCACATTACTGTAAGTAAAAGTATAAGTGAGACATCAGGCTCCCTGTATAACACTGGGTAACACTGGAAAGTGCAGAAAGGTGACATTTAACCTGCACTCTGAAGACCTGAGTGGCATTTAGTCTTCTACAACGTGGCATCGCTACTCACCCTCCTTTTACTGGAGATCATCAGGGTCTCTTCCATAGGGTGGTGAGACTGGATTCAATCCTTCTTCACCCTGAGGGGTGTGCAGCGAGTAAATTCGTCAGGACTTTAATTGCAAAGTATTTGGCTGCTCAGGGCAGCAGCCACCCTTGCTCTCCCATTTGAAGCTGTGCCGACATGCAGCAGAGAAGCAGGGCTTGAGGGACAGCATTGTACTTGGTGCCTGCACACCAGAGGGCCAGGAGCTCAGCTAGCCAGGGTGCAGTGTGGGTTGCTGCCTCTGTTTCCACTACTTCTACTGTAGCTGACCTAAAGTCTTTGCCAGGTAAAAGACAAAAGGTACCTCAGAGCATGAAGAGCAATACCAAAACCCTCTCTCCAGGGTGAGTGTCTCAGCTTTGCAGCTGCAGACTGAGCAATATTCTCGCATCTTCTCTGCCTCTTGGAGATGTTGGAGATCTCTACTTCTTGGGTCTAGCCTTCAACCCTCCCCAGGTAACTGGAGGTGTATTGGTGGTGGGAAGCCATGGATTTACACACTCACGTGAATCTGCATCTATTTCTTTCTCTGTGGACTGTGTTGTCTCCAGTGCAGCAGGAGAAGCCTATAACAGTACAACTCTCTCCTGACCGAAATAGGGGTGCCCTTCTGCTCCTTGACTACAAACCAGTAAAGACTCAGTGAGTCTGCCCTGAGGATGGGTTTGGTCCTGGCTGCATGTGGGGAGCAGTGTTTAGGGGGATGTTCCTTTGGCATGTCTTGGGATTAAGTGAATTGCTCTCCAGGGCTCTGCATGGGCTGTAAAAGGAGCTAGTGTTCTTCAGAGTTAGTTACCTACTCCTCAGACATCGAAATTAGAACACGAGTCACACCTGGAGTGGTTTGCTAGATTTTTAGCAGAAAGTCTGTAGAAAGGTGGAGACAGGACCCAGAAGCCCTGTGTCCCAGGTCCAAATGTAACTGGTTTTTTGTCTTCCCCTATATGAAAAGCGCCGTGTGTTTATAAATTGCTCTTTGCCAAGTGACATTTTCTCAAAGAGAATTACACTTTAATAAGCTGCATCATTAAAAATAAATCTTTCTGTGAGCGGCAGAGCCTGGTATCGTGTAGTTTGGTGTCTCGTGGTGGGATTATCCCACGTCTAATGAGGAACACTGGCTGGAGCCTTTTCCCTGTTCATAGAGGGACTATGTCATGTGAGTTCTCTGTTGTCTATTATACATTTGGGATCAAACTGCATTTGTTTACATTCCCTCATATCTGACAATGTAATATCACCCACGTGGCAAGTTTTTCCTCCCTGGAGACATGAAAGGGTCATTCTTCTGTACCTTGCTGCCTCTTCTTACAAAACTATTTGAAAATTAAAGCCTTTGAGACTTCTATCACACAGTTAAATTTGACTGAAATTGGCCAACAAACTAAAAGGTAATTGATAATAATACTGGACTGATACAAGAATATAATAAACATAAATTTATTAGGCAATTGGACAGTAAATAATGGAAAGTAAATATTGGAGTAGGTTAAACATGGGGAAAAGTGTTCACAAATATTTATTTGAGCATTTAAATGCACTCAAGGTGACCATTTAATGCCTGGCTTGCATTTCAATTTTAGATATTTGATTCACAGCTCTTTTAAAGACAAACAAGGGCATAGGCACCCCAATAGTTATACTTGTACCTCAAAAGTAAAAGTGAAATAATAGTTTTCTGTGAGACTTTTTTTTTCACAGAGACAGAGAATTTGAAAATATTTTTTCAGAATATTACAAAATGTAGAATTTAGAAAGAGAAATGTTGAATAATTCAGAAACCAGATTTTGAAGGTGATCCTCACCAAGTCAGAGAATAAAAATAGATCATGTGATTTGTGCTGGATTTCCAGAATTTTCAATAAACACAAACAGAACAAAGTCAGAACAAAAATTCTTTGCTGAAGTGATTAATGGAAACATTTTAAAAATGCGAGATGTGAAAGAGGATTCTCAATTATCATACATGCACACACAAAATCACATATGAATGAAAGAAGAAAGATGCAGTGAATAAATTGCTCATCGTAATTTATTTTTTCCAGTTTCTGAAACATAGAAGGATGTTTATTATAAAGTGATCTTTGGAGATACTTGTATTTTCTTACTTTGGAAAAGGTTTAGATGGATGAGCTACCATTGCTCTCCATGCTTATCAAATTAGTAGAATGCATTTCTAAATTCAATTATATCCTCAGTGGAAATGGTTTCTCTGACTCTGGTAATCTTTGGACAGGAATTATACACAGTCTATAAAGCTTCACATTTCAAAACCTAATTTTAAACGTTATTCAAGAGGTTAATTTAAGATTCATCTTTCTAAAGAGGAGTTAAATAAAACTGATAGAAGGCTGGAACTTGTCGAGTGGTTGAGAGGTTTATCAGCATGTGAGTATGAGTTCATTAGTTTTAATTAGTATAATCACTAGTGTTGCATTAACAGTTTGGTGAGAGAAAGTAATTGCTCACACCCAATGTATTAGATTGGGGGATTAGAATTCATTTTATGAGGCAATTAGCATTTCAGGGATTTTTTAAATGGCTCTTATGATCTGCCATTGCAGTCGCCTTCTTCACCAGAAGAATTTAAATTAACCATAACTTTCATCTTAATGGGATGCAAAAATTAATGTAGAATTAAGTGTGAACCAGTCCTCTCCAACAATCCCACCATGATAAGCAGACAGCCAAAGCAACAAACCTTTATTAGTTTATAATGACCTGATTTATTTCCAAGAGAATGATAGCCATTTATCTGACCTCAATTCATTATCTTGTTGGAAAGTTTATATTCTTGGATTTTATGCAGCAAAACAAATAAAAAAGAAGGAGTAAGGAAAAAGTAGAACTGTACTGTTGAAGTAATGATTCTCCCAAGAAAAAGCTGCAAGGTTCAATGATAGGACTTATTATTCTTCATATCAAATGTCAGAGGAAAAAGAAATATCTCCCTTTGACACCCAGTGTCTTGGGAAGAATCATGCATTACACAGCAGCAGTAATCACAACCCTGCTTTGCCCATCACATCCCTTGGGAGCTACTGAACAGGGATCAGTTACTGAACAGTGGAAATCCTGAACAGGGATCCAGGACTGTGTCATCCTGGTTGGTAAGGAAGTCTTGGTCATCTGAGAGTTGGGGTAGTGGATCCAAGAGATTGCCTTCCAAAACATCCTGGAAAGCAAAATTGCAAGTCCTGGGGGGAAGGCTGTATGCAGTAAGGATGCTTACTGTCACATCAAGGCTGTAATGAGAGCCCTCATCATATCCAGAAAGAGATGGGACAACGCACCATTCACAACATATCTGGCACCTACTATAGCTTGCCCCTGGTTAAAACAAATCTGTGCTCAAAATTAGATTAATAAAGCTCAAATCTGCTATGACTTGGATGTGGCATGGAGGAGGACAGCTATTAGATCTTAGAATCATACTGTTGTTCCTGCAATTTTGGCTACCTTTGTCAAAATGAGCAGATGTGGGGAAGTATCTGAGGAATTACATGAATCTTCCTAAAGCATATGTGAAAACAAAATATACATACATGTACTCTTAAATCTTATACACCTTATAAGCATCTCAAAAGGAGTTCAGAGGGAGAAATTGTCCTCCTACATTTAAGTATCTACAATTTAGGTACAACTAGACAGATTGGATATGAGCCTTAGTCATTCTGGTGGCAGCTGGTGCCACCTTTAGTAGGTAAATTACTGCCGTTAAGGTCTGAATCCTCCACTGTGAAGAGTGACTTCTATTGACTGCAGAGGCAGTAACCAGGTTTCCATCTCAGGTGGCTGAAATAAATGCTTAAAATTGGGTAAGATGAATCATGACCGGCATGCCTATACCTGTTTGTCTATGCACAGAGCTATTGTGGAGTGCCATTACTCTTCTTGAAAAACATCACATGTGGGTACACTTTTGGTTGAATAAGACTTACTTCTCTTGATCAATATCCACTTGATAGAGGCAGAGCACTTTGCTTCCTAGTCCTCATGTGGAATTATTCTGCAAGGGTTGCTGCCTTTTCAGGTAGCTGCCCTCCCTTAATCGAAATTTACTTTAGTATAAAAATGCCCTTAATTTGCCATCCATCCTCCTTTGAGAGCCATTTAAGATTTATGGAGGTAAACGCATCAATTAAGCACAAATACATTGACCAAAAAAAAAAAAAAACCCAGAAAAAAGGAATCATCTACAATAAAAACTGACTTTTATTTCACAAATTATGGGTGTTATAAGGCATATTGTTTCAGGAGAAATGCCTGTATTTGCCAGTGTGTTTCATTAAAGAATCATAAAGCCATACATATTTCATTTCCTTGTTCTGAGCTGCAAGAGCCGTAACTGTATAAAATGCCCCATGCCGCCCTTGTTTTGTTGGGTTTTTTTTCTTTTTAATCAAATTTTCCCCCCACAAAACTAATGAAATTTCTCTTTAAGCACATACATCACTTTCACTTGAAGTGACTTGTCACGGTTCGAATGGTTTTTCTCTTTTCCTGGAGAACAAAGATTTATCTGTACTGGTTCCTGGTCCATCTGCTATCATGTGTAATTTCTCTCTTCTCATAGTATGCACCGACCCGCTGTGCAGCTGCCCAGACTTCAGCTGAGCAAGGTGTCCTTCCTCCCTGCCATCACCACGAAGCAGTACATGACCCCCAGCTGGTTCCCTGCACATGCCCGCTCTACTCCTGTCCATGGGAAGGGCACCTGGAGGTGGTGGTGTCCCACCTGAGGCAAACCCACTGCATCAACATCCTTCAGGGGGCAGAGATTGTCTTCCTGGCCACGGACATGCACCTGCCAGCACCCACGGACTGGATCATCATGCACTCTTGCCTTGGCCACCAGTTTTTGCTGGTCCTCAGGAAGCAGGAGAAGTATGAAGGTCACCCCCAGTTCTTCGCTACGATGATGCTGATCGGCACACCGACCCAAGCCGACAACTTCACCTACCGGCTCGAGCTCAACAGGAACCAGAGGCGCCTCAAGTGGGAGGCGACCCCCAGGTCTGTACTAGAGTGTGTTGACTCTGTCATTTCAGACGGGGATTGCCTTGTGCTGAACACTTCCCTGGCTCAGCTGTTTTCTGACAACGGAAGCCTAGCTATAGGAATTGCAATAACCACCAGCAAAGTTCACAATGCTGAAGCCGAAATGTGAGGGGGAAGAGGAGGAGAGGAGGAACAACAACGGTGCTCTAGCTGCCTTGTGAGAACCAGAACTTGCGGACTTTCCCGGGGGGGAGGGTCTCAGGTCTTTTATGTATTTAGTACTCGTCCACAGTGGGCATTATGTAAACATCCTGTGGTAACGGTCTCTGTGTAATGTATTTAAAATTTTGTTAATACAATTTTATGAGAAATTTTAAAGAGGCTAATCAATTTATTGTAACACTCCAGCAATGCTGGAAACAACAGTTTCTCCTGGAAAGTGCACCCAGAATGATTCATAGAAACCTTTGGTCTGAGCATGCTATGCAAATGTATTTCCTTCATTACCTGCCTATTTACCTGGTACTGAGGAGGCCATTGTGCCTAGTAAAAGGTAAAATATTCCACTAAGGGACAAGAACACCCAAATTTCCACACTAGCAACAGTGATTTAACATTTACACTGTGGTCACAACCAAGCCCTGGGGAGCTTGCAGTTTCAGAGCTCCTGAGGAAGCAACCTTCACCACTCAGACAATGAAAATTTCAAAGAAAAAGTCACCACCTCCACTGAGCCAGGGCCTGGGAAGCCTCATCCTACATTAAATCAGAGATGAACAATGTGGACATGGTTAAATTTCATTGTTGGATTATGATGGGCAGTGAGATGCTTGCTAGCTGGTCTGGCTCCAGGACATATGTAACCACAACCAGCCATTGGGACATTCACCATTTTAGCTTAAGTATTCAAAAAGAGATTTTCAGAAAATAAATTAGCAGGACAGTTCTAAGTTGCCTGTTTTCTCACTATTGAATTCCGTGCCCCTAAGTCTCACATTGTATGCTGTTAGATATTTTTTTAAAACAATGCAGCCAGAATATCTGTTTGTAAATTGACTATGAGATTTTAAATACTCTCCTATAAAAATAGCCTTACTTTTTTTTTCTTATGTATGCTCGAGGGGTGATGATGGTCTCTTTCTTCCATTGAGGATGTTTCACAGATGGTCATGGTCATAAGAAGACATAGACTTCTTTGTCAGCTTCTCCCCTTGAATGGCTCCTTGGGGATAGTCAGAGGCAGGTGCTGGCCATCTCCTGACACTTGGTTCCACCTGCAGTAAGGCATTTTTCCTTCATAGCCAACAACAGCAGTGAAATCCCACCACAGTAGGTGACTTGTTGTGAGTATGACATGTGAGAAGCATGGGAAAGTGTCATTTCCTGTATTTCCTTCTGTCTCTGTGTGTGTGGCTGTGGGTTGGCTGCTCCCAAATTCTTTCTCAAGAAACAACTGTTGAGTTGGGTCATTTAGTAGCTAGAGTGACTGAGGCTCATTGCTTGAGTTCTTGGGAAAACCAAGGAAAAGGAGGAAGCGACTGTAGCTAGCTTTGGGTAGGCAATAACTCTGATGCTAATCTCTCCCACTTGCTGCTCTCCTGGGAATTATTATAAATGATGCATGAAGTAAAACAAATTGCAGTTTCCCTGAGATGAATGCTATGCAGGTGATGCCTTCTGAGTTGCAGATGCACCTCTCCTCTTTACCTGGGATTTCCAAGCAGGTCACTGCTCAGAGAGGACCTACGGTATCTTCAGTAGGCTGCTTGTGACTACACAAGCTGAGATCTGAAGAAGCCTCAGTCCCTGTAAGAGTATTCTGGAGAATACCTTCACACCTTTCCCACCTCTGAATTTAGGGGCCAGAAGGGTGTGCTGGTTTGCAGTGCTTCACTGGAACACACGGGCTTCAGCGTGACTTGCTTTTTCCCTGCAATGTTAAATATTCAGAACCAGCAACTGCTGCCCTTTTCCTAAATGATGGCAATAAATAAATCATTGGCACTTTTGTGGACTGAAACTGGCTTCTCCAGCTCTTCTGGCAAATAATCTTCTGCTGAATTAAAACAAGGCAAAAGCAATAAAACCCCCATAAAAAAAAAAAAAACCAAAACAAAACAGTTAATCTAGCTTAAACTTCCCAAGTTCTATGTACACTGTGGAATAATGCTGCTTTCATTACCTGGTCACAACCAGTTCTAGAGAGAAGAATTTTCCTTGAGTATTTACTTGTTTGAGACTATTTACTTGTTGCTACTTGGCCCTTTTTCTTTTTGAAATAGCTACTGAAATGAACTATATGTCACTGGTATTTGTATGGGCATGGCCCTCAACAAAGGACCAGAGTATTTCTGGCAGGATGAGTGTGACAGCAACAGTTTGGGATGAGCATCTCCGTCCCTTGCCAGCATCCTGGTTTTCTGGTGTTTTTTGGAGCAGGAGCCACAGTGGAAATGCCACCTCCCTGCCATGGATCTCTTCACATCCCACGTGTCCTTTTCCCAGAGCTTCCTTATGACCACACCAACAGTTCAGCTTTTCCATTTCCTACCCAGTCCTCCCCCTCATATGGCCACCCTTCTCAGCCGATTCTCAAGCTCTCAGCTTGTGTTTCACCCTTTTCCTTGCAGAGCCCGTGATGCCTCTTGCCTGTTCCTAGTTTTGCCTCTTGGGTGCCTTTACTTAAATCGTTCTTGTTGCTCTTCGCAGCCAACCAAGTAACCTCCTTGCCTGGCTCTCTCCACAGCTGGAAAGCCCTAGCTCTAGCAGGGACTTCAGATATCCAGATATGTTGGAGTGCTGCTGAAAATCTGCCCAGTAAGACTCTCAGAAAAGGAGGGGACATACTAGGAACAAGGAGATATGGGTGCCTAAGTCCAGCCCTCATAAGCATCCCAACATAAAACTCAAAAATCAGGGGACAGGACAAGAGGGAATGGCCTCAAGCTCCACCAGGGGAGGTTTAGGCTGAACATTAGGAAAAATTTTTTCACGGAAAGGGTTATTGGGCACTGGAACAGGCTGCCCAGGGAGGTGGTTGAGTCACCTGCCCTGGAGGTGTTTAAAGGACGGGTGGATGAAGTGTTGAGGGGCATGGTTTAGTGTTTGATAGGAATGGTTGGACTCGATGATCCAGTGGGTCTCTTCCAACCTGGTTATTCTATGATTCTATGAATTTATGAAATGTCTAAGATTATATTTAAGGACTTTCTACCAAGGAACATATTCTATTTCTGTCATAATTCAAAGCCTATGAGCAACCCTTCACTGCCATAAAGCAAAGGTGAAGCAAATATTCTGCGTTGTGGGACATAAATCCTAAAGTACTGGCAAGTAGGATCAACAATTAAATACAATTTGCATGCACTCTTTCAGTGCCCATAATACAGCACTTCTAAAAGCTCTCTGTCTGTGGTTCAAAGGCAGACATAGCTTGTCGCCCCAAATTTGAACTGGAATTGTGGCTTGTGGAATTCATTTTGTACTCTAATATTTTACATCTCTATAGTGTACTATACTCAGTCATTCCAAATTCCTTTAAAATTGTGAAGAACATAGTCTTATATCTCTTTGAAGTAAGGAAGTACCCTTCATTTGGTGCAGGAGAAAATGAGATATTGTAAAATTGCTATGCAAAATTCTGGTTTCCTGCCTACCTGGGAGCAGTGTTCCCTCTTTATTTTATTTTTTTTTACATAGACAAAATAATAGATTTTTTTTAGCATTTTTACATATTTGTGTTCACGGATGGATTTTCTTGTGCCTAGATTAGTAAATTGCAACATTAATTTCATCAGGCTGAGCCAGATGGATTGCTACCAGACTCACTAGAAAACCTACTTTGGGTCTTCTGCACTATTCATCAGACACTGTGAATGTTAATGTCAGATCTGCAGTAAAACAGCATTAGTGCTTTCAGCTCAATCCCATTATGAATTAAGCTCACATCATATATCCATGAGTCCTTATAAAATAGCTGAAGCATCACCGTTTTGAAGATGACAAAGGATCTTGCTGTGCCAGTGCCAGCCAGAGGGCTTGCTGAGAAGTAGGGTAGTAGTACTTTTCCCACTGGACTCTGGTATCATATCCTCCATTTCACACCATCCTTTATGAATATAAGCCAGTCAGCTGATGAAGAAAGAGGGAAGGTAAATTCTGGACAATGAAAGGTTTATAACAAAATGAATGGCTTACAATAAATTGCCAGATACTGCTGCATGACTCTCTCTTTGGGCATCAGATGAATAAAACCCGATTGACAATACTGTAATATAGGTGATTTATCGGCTTTTCTAGCCCATAATACACCTGAAAAACAGTTTGATGAGAGAAGAGTCTGTCAGAACAGACTCTGAGATGCACTTCTGCTCCAGCTGAATCGGAAACACCTTCTTACATGGAGGAGCTGCAGCCTCTGAACTGTTCAGGAATAAGCATATATTTTTAAACCTTTTTTTTTTTGGAAAAATATCCAAATAAATCTGTATGCTTACATCGTCTGAGTGAAGGGTGGAAAACAAAGATTGCCACATGTATCATCACTAGAACTATTCACACAAAAAGATGATTCATCTTCTGCACAGATGACCCTGCAGAAAATGAGGGCTTCACAGCAGGGTAGCACAGGGCAGTGCCTGCAAGGCTCCTTAGGCTACACATACAACTGAGGGCAAAGATCAACCCCCCGACAGAAACATTATTCAACTGAAATCACTGGGAGTGAGGTCACGGTGAGGACTGTCAGTAAAATGATCAGACCTCCTGAGAGCAGCAACCAGCGGGGAAGTGAGGCTCTGTGCAGAGACATGTCTCTTCACAAACACACCTTCCACTTGGCAAAAAGGTCTCTTGTCTTGGCAGAAGCAAAAATGAGAGTATCAGACCTTGGCACTGTAGATCTGCATGTGTATGGCCCTGATGCTGCCTAGTGAAGGCAGTCACCCAGCCCCAGTCCTGCCCCATATCTCCTCTGTTTTTGTTTGGTACACAGCTACCTTCAGCTGCCAGTGGTTCCTCCAAGCCATGGCACTCAACAGTTTTGTTGTCTTTCACCTGCATAGCTCCCACCAAAGTAGGAAAATATTTGTTAAACCTGTACCTCGTACCCTTGGTTAGAACTATGATCACTCATTCTTTCTCTCTCCACAAAGGCAATAGATGAACACAAAGCTTTTTTATACCTTTTTGAGTTCTGCCCCTCAAGAACATGCATTATCAGGCAGTTATCATCTCCAAGATAAGGATGAGAATTAACATTGCAAAGCCTGCTGTCCTTCAACTAGTATGAGCTTTATATCTTCCAGGTATTGCAAATCCTCCTGAGACATCGCCTATTTGAATACATCACTTAATCTTGTAGAAAGGCCCAGGACTGAGGGGTTCTCACTGTTAGAAATTGCATCAAGTAACCTTATTGAAGATAAATGGCTTTGAACTTTCATGGCAACAGTGATGAAATGCTTCAATGGTGCAGATGGTGCAGGCTGAAAAATCAGAGCTTTTAGACAAAGAAATAAACTCATTCAAATACAAACGTGAGATCTGGAGCAGAGTTTTCAGGTGATTTTAAAAGCACTTTCCTTATTACCACAGACTGGGTATCTGAACAGCAAGAGTCATTTCATCACCAGTCAGGTCCTATTGGCTTGAATTTAAGAGAAACTCAGATTTTCTTTCTTTCTCTACTAAGGGAAACCACTTTAAAATGTAAAGCAAACACTGTCATGTATCAAAGAAGTCTGACTGCCTGGTCAGCAGACTGTGTGGAGCACACTGCATCTCTTGTCTGTTCATCATTAATCCAGAGTCACAAACACAACATACTGTCTTCATATTGCAATTCCTGCCTCAACTATTGAAGGTAACAGCTGTCAAGCAACTGGCTTTGACAACTTTAAGACTGTTCTCTAAAAACCTACTAAAATTGACTTTTACATTTACATTACGGATGGTTTTAGGGCATGAGACAGTGAGGCTCCACTGAGGCTCTGTAAGGCTCATCCGTGTGTGTACAGGGGAGGGATGCAGGCAAGCCCTACATCTTTACCTCTGCCTTTCACAGTAGGAGAAACAGATACACCAGCAGGGATCAGTTTGGTTCTCTTCTAATAAACGGTGGCAAATGGCTGGACTGCAGAACCAGATGCCACCAGTTTTAGAGACATTCGGTTCAACAGCAGCCAAACCCAATCCACCTCTAGCTTTGAGAATTAAAATAGAATCTCACATAGAACCATTAGGCCCATTCATATCTCCATCAGATGGCTTCTGATTTAGGATATGTGTTCCTCTCTGGATTCTCACAATGACAGTAGGTTCAAAACATGGCTAGGTGTTATTGCACCTGCCACACTAGGGTCCTGTCCACAGAAAGGTCTCTGGGAACTACAATAATATAAATGAATAATTGTATCTCATACTAACATAAAATAATAATGCGGGGAGGCCTTTTAGGGCTGATAACATATTTAGAGGTAGCAGCTCATACTGAAAGGTATCATTACTCAAAATGAGCTTTGGGTGATGCCTGTGCTTTTGCCTTATTGAGTTATAGAAGAGGATATCCAGAAAAGTGACAGTCTCAGGGCTACACTGATTACTCAGAGAAATGCTGAACTAAAAAATATTAGCTAGGAGAGTCCTGAGTGAAGCAGAAATATATTGCTGTTGCCTCTGGGCAGCAGTTTCTTGTGACATGTGTCCTTGGAAAAGGATTTCCAGTAGGCAGAGAGGGTTGAACTTCAGCACATCACAGCCCCTACTCTGTCACTTCCAGAGTTTTCACAAAGAAATACTTAACTGAGACTGCAAAACATATTCACTGAATAGTGTGACCAGCATCAGAGCTGCCAAGGAGATTTATCCAGTCTCCTCTGGGCAATCCTCCATGCAGTTCCTCTCCTGGATTGACAGAAGATGGGGACAGCCCCAGGTCTGAGGAAGACTGGGTGCATTCTTGACAGCCTGTAAATTGTTGCTGCTGTTGTACAGTGATTGCGTATGATAACTCCCATGTTGAAAACTGGCGGAGATTAAACCTGGGCCCTCCAGCAGGGTACATCTGTACTGGCTAACGTTGACAGCCAGGCTCTGGGTTACAGCAAACCCGCCAGCTCTATAGCCTATTATGCAGGACTGACATATGTTGACGGATGGTTATGTGTACACTGAGAAGTCATGCTGAAAAAACATTTCTACATGAGATATGTCCTTAGTATATTGAGGACAAATATTTTATCTTACTCTCTGTGCTGGATCACATCTCATCCATGCCTCCTGATTGCTCTTCTTCTCTCAGCTGGAAACCTGGAAGAAGCCAAGTGGAATCACTGGCCATGCAGATGTCCAGCCCACTGAGGCCAGTACAGAAGCACCATGGCAATATCAGTCCTGAAGCCCATCACTGTACATAGAGAGAAATTCCAAACAACACTGACATAAACACTGAGAAGTCTTCAAATATAAATCTTAACTTCAGAGGCCATCTGAGAAAAAACAGAGGATTTCTTTCTGCAAAATGCTTTCATCTTCACTCAAGTTGCAACTTATGTGAAAGCCGTAGCATGACTGACCATGAAATTTCTCTGTGCAATGATGGTTTCACTTCCCATTCAGACTCAAGAGCTATTGGGTCAAATGAGCTACACTTTGGGCTCCCAGTTCCTCAGTGACTGACGTGACTGCTTTTCTGTGTAGGCATGTAGGCACCATGCAGCTCTTCTCCAGGCTTGATGATACCCCCCAGGTGCAGTGTAACTGCAGAAACCCCATCTGCACCATTTAGCCACATGGTGAAAATGATACTTTTCAGCCCTAGATCTGTCAAGCACTTATGTTTACACTGCATTACTGTGAGGTCCACGATCTGACTACAGCTGAGCCAGCACAAGCATCGGAAGCCACCCTGACATAATAGTCCCACCACTTAATCTGGTCAAGTCACTTGCTCAGTTCGTGGTGGTCAGCTGCCTGGCCCGGTGCTAAATTAACCTTACACATTGCAGCCATCTATTAGGCTGATATACTGTCTAATGTGACAAATTCCATTTTCCTCTCCTGACTGCCTTTGAACAAACACAACAGCCAGTTCTAAAGACAGGTCTGAACCATCACAGGTGAGTTAGAAGCTCTGCAGCAGGTGAAAGTTGACAGTGGGACAAAATGGTACCAGCTGAAAATTAGATGAAGTGGGGGATGCTGGTAAGGAGGTTTATTGCAATGTGCTCAAATGTAAATGTGATGGGAAAAAGACATTCTGAGGATACAGGTCAAAAGCAACCTCTAGTTTTGGTGATAATGCCCTGGCAGAAAGTTGATACAGTTTGGCTTTCAGACCCATTGGGCTGGGCAGCAGCCAGGAACAGCATTTACTCATTACATGTAAACTAAGCAAATTGCCCAGGGAAGGGAGTCAATAAACATGGAGCCTCACAGCACCATTTTCACAGAGTGACCTTTCAGAGCATAATTACATGTTAAAAGATTCAATGACAGTCTTCTCTGACTGGAGAAGCGCTAACCAAGCTGGCGGGGGGAATTAGTTGTTGCCGAATGGGAGTGTGTTGGGAAAAAGCTATTTAGTTAGAAGCTGCTTTTGGCTAGCTCCCATGTGAGGCTGTGATCAAGAGAGGTCCTTCTGACTCCTCGGTTACACATATGTTTGGTCTCAAGTCCTCTAGGGAACAGCAGAAATAACAGTGGTGATGCTGGGAAGCATTTCCATTGTCACTAAAATGCCTGTGGCTTACTGTTCTTATCCAGTGGCGATGACTGCATTCAATAACTTCATCTTAGGGAGATTTTGATTGTAGTCAGAATGACTACAGTGAGTTATTCTGAGAATGGTCCTCAGTCCCTCAGAACACAACCTTCAGGCTGCATCTCCAGCTCAAACACCATCATGGGGCATGGGGTCATCACCTCGATGACAAAAGAACTGGCTGTCCCTTCATCAGCCCATCCCTGAGCAGTCTCCTTCCCTGGCAAGCAGTATTGCCTCCAGCCCAAACACCCCACAAAACTATCCTTATTTCTCCACAGGCAGCAATCCCACCCCTTGCAGTACTTAAAGGTCCTCAGTTTAGTTCTAAAAAGAAAACTTTCCATCTGAAAAAATGAATCCAAACCACCCCTATGTTATGTCAACGTAATTGCACAGGACTTCATATTCCCAAAGGGTTATGGGATTCTGGCTATCTCTTCAGCCTTGTGTTAGACGCCACATGTCATAACTCCGTGTCATTTCCCAGGACAGACATATTTAACCCTAAGGCAAACTAACGCAAGGCATTGCAAAGCACCCAACAGGCAGAAAACAGCAATAAACTGTGAGACAGGCTTCCACTTTCAGAAAGAAGAATCAAGGATTGCAATAAGGAGTGCCTGGAGCTGGACTGGCAAGGTGAGCATCCCTGAAGCTCAGCAGAGGACTATGAAGAAGAGTTTCCTGGAACTTAACTACTCCATGATTTAATTATAGATCAGGCCACTTAATCCAAATACTTAGCTTAACCTCTGACGTGCTGAGATGTGTCCATCTGTGAGCATCAATGACAGCATGTTCAAAAGTGACTGTGATACTTGAGATCCTTACGATGGCAAAGCTCCTAGGGCAGCTGTTTCATTTACGGACCAGTGCATAGCAATTTTTTCCTAAGACTTCAATCAGGAGATCTTCACATATGCTTAAGCATTTCAGTGGTCAGGAAAGGACTAAGCACAGACTCAGAGGCAAGCACAGACAACCTGCCTGAACTGAGATGAGGTATGTTGGATTGGAATTTAAGTAAAGAAAGTGGTATAGAAATAAGTAAGAAAATTACTGTAGAAATCCTAAGCAGTTTTCTTCTGAAAGTTTTTAGATAAAGACTTGTATTTGTTAGCATTCATATTCCACTGTACCCCCCCAATACTTGACATCAACTTAATATATTACACTGTATGAAGTGCTCTGCTTCAACATGCAATGATACCTCAGAGAGAATTTCTTAATGTATATAATTTTCTTGAAATCCTTATGATGATGTATTACATGAAAGAACAGCAATAAACCTTTCTATTGGTGTCTGTAAAACATATCACAATGTCTGTCATGAAAAAATGCCATTAAATCCTATTTGGCATTCTAAGCTGGTATCACCTGCTTGGATTGGAGGACTGCATTTATGAAGAGGGTAGCACGTCATGGAAGGGTAGAAATGAAATATTAGGAAGAAAAGAACTGTTGTCAAAGTGCACTGCCTGCTAAAGCTTGCCTTACAATTTGTTATTGTCTACTTTTAATCTTCTACAGTCATAACCAGTTTGAAAAGAAAAGTTTCGCCGTCACCGAAGGCAAAACACTGGTCCCAGTACTTCCATGTTGGGCTGTCCCCAGTTGCCTTCATGAACTGGATTCAGCATCACCTGTGTTTGGTGGTGGGAGCTTGAAAGCCCACATGGGAATCAGAGCTTTGGTCCAAAGCTGGTCATGCAGGTAAACAAAGAAAGGAGTTCTTTGCATTTTCTAATCTTCCTTTCATTTCACTAAATAGAAACAACACGTGGCTGCTCCTCACTGCTTTCAGGTTTGGGGGTTGATTTTTTTTTGTTTGCTTGCTTGCTTCTGGACAATTAACAGGGAATATACTTCAGTGCTACACCATAAGTTGTTAAGGACCTTCACAGATTAATTCTTTAATTTCAGGTTGGTTATTTTCAAGACCAGAATTGGGCAGGATCTCTAACCGTATTGCCTGTCAATTCCTTTTAACATCAATCGTCTTCTTTGCTTTCTTATTGCCAAAACCTGTTTCAGCAACTCATGAAGCTTGATAGAAATTGCCTTGAAAAGAGCTGAGTGATCAAAACTGACCAGATGTGCAAGATGAATATTCATGATTTATTGGAGCAATCTCCACCCTCTTCTCAGAGCAGGGTACATTCAGCTGACCTGTTGTCTCTCATACAAATTACTGCCTCATTACTACGCCTTCCTCTGGACCATAGCTGTGAGGGACATCGAGCTCGCGTTAAATAATTCAGCAGAACAGTTGAAGAAAACTGTATGTGATCCAGAGTCCAGGCACCTGAAATTTCCTGCTATATGTGCAAGTGAAAACGGACTTGAAGGGACTACGAGAACTAGTTTCTCCCCTTGGACAAGAAGCACGGAAGTTGTCCTCTCTGATTTTAGACATCTGGAAGATGTGTCTGCATAGGTCACCAATAGTTTCCATTCTATAGGGTGGAGGTAAGGCACTTTGAGGATGTAACCAATATCAGCTCTTAAGATACCTGCTTTGGGAGGAAAGTAATAATATCATTACATTGATAAATCAACCACTCCTCTTTGTTGGGGGCTTACGTCTCTTGGAAAACCAGAGTAAAAACTACTCCAAACATTGCAGGCTAGAAGTGAAGGGTGCCTTGTGCTTGCAGTCCTGCTTTATGCTAGAATCCCCTGGGGAGTTCATTGATTTATCAGCTGCCAATAATGAAAGGTTACCAAAGGAGCATCCTGGGCTGTGGGTTAGCATCAGTCTCCAGTTCAGCAGCAAACAGAATTTAATTTCCTTTGTTCTCATTTGTTCTGGCATGCCAGCACAATCCTAGAATCTGTTTCAACAAGGTCTAAAGAGGAGTCCACCTCTTTGGGGATTAACATGTTTCTTCATGCCAGACAAACTAAAAGAGCTGATGATGGAGGAGGGAGATCTGGCAGTTATTCTCCACTTCCCCATTAATAAATACACTGGTGGTTGCAGAGCAACCAGTTTGCTGAGAAGTCAGGAAAGGTCAGAGTGCTTTCAGCGGACCAAAATAATGTTTGGGGAATGTAGAGTAGTAGTTCCTTTCATACAGCCAAATTTCATGTGCAGTAATAACAGGAGCTAAAAATAGCCCGGGATGCTAAATGAGGGCCTGGAGCACAACGTCTGTACAAGATAATTCTTTTTGAAAATGCAATAATTTAAGGGATTGTTTCATTTTGTTTCTTTCTGCTGCTGCAAAGTGCTCAGGAACATGGGGCTGATTGGGTCTTCAATTTTTTCTTCTTAATAGTAGGAAAATGAAATGTTAATGGACAGAGGAGAACACAACTAGAAGCAAGAGTTGCTTTGTTTTTTCTGAGGCTGCTCACGCATGATCAGCAGAGTGGATCAGAGAGGGATTTCATAACATCTCACATGGACTTCTGCATAGGCCAAGATGGGGTTAGGATATTTTTTCCACAGAACTTTGATTTTCCTTGGTTTGTAGATGCTGGATGCTGAAGCATACACACTTTTTTTTTATTCCAGCCCAAAGCTCAGATATTTGGCTTGTGCAAGAGACAGATTGAGCTCCAGCTGGACCTTTCTGCAAGCCTTGGGACACTTCTGCAGCCCTGTGGCCATTTCCCAGGCTCTACACTGTCCCCCAGGAGTGCACTTATGATGCAGCCTGTCCTCCACTGCAGGCACTGCTCAGAGCTCCCTGTCCTCAGCTTGGCCACCCCTCCTCTCCAAACTCATCTGCTATCTCCAAATTAGCCTTAGACACCCACTTTCACAAGACACCTGATTCCCCAGCTGCCCACACAGCTCACACACTATTTTTTCTGGGCAACAAGATGTCCAACCACCCTGGGAAAGAAATGGGGCAGAGGGAAGGGCTTACTTGCTCCTGTGGAGATCACAGGCACAGCAGAACAGAAATCCAGGTCTGGATGATAGTGGTGAGGCTGAGCTGCCCCCAGCTCTTAAGCATCCGAGCAAAACTGGCCAGTGGCTCAAGCATGATGAGGCACAGGGCTGCGTAAAACTCATCTCCAAAAGAAGTGTTTATGAACAGGGGGGAAGGGGCTCCCGTTAGAGACAGCCAACTGTGCGCCTGTGAGCAGCCTACATCACTGGACCATAAAGGATGCAGCAGATCAGAAGCTGTTTTCTGCAAAACACATGCTCCTATAAATACTACTCCAAGAGGGAACAAAACAGGTATTGTCTCTTAATGCTCCCATTAAACAGAACCACACAGATGGTAATTAATGCATCATGACATGACTAAATTGTAAGAAGAATTTGCTGCAACAAGAAGTCACCAGAAGAACAGTGGGATTCAGATTAGTGTTCATTTCAAGATCAACTCCTCCTTTGCTGGAAGGGCTAGGGACCAGCTATTCCATGTTATGAAAGATTTATTTGTCTGCTTTCTTGGGTTTCATGTCATAATGGAGCTTTGTTATCTTTAACAGATTAATGTACTCCTTCCTTAGTACTTTATCAAATAAAACTACTTACAAGGCAATAAAAGGGAAAAAAAAACCCACAAAAAAAGAGAACTATCCCCTGTGTTATGAGTCCTGGATAGGTGAATGCATGTGCGCGTTTTTGTGTGCATATGAATAGGAGAGGGGTTGTTTATTGTATCGTCCAGCGCAGAATGAAATAATTTATGTACCATCTACATGCAAATGTATCTTTCATTTAGGTAATAAACTGCACCCTTGCATGATTTACCCAAACAATGGAGCTGCAAGGACACTGCTGCTAATCTTCAAAAATCAACTGTGCCTTTTCAAAAGGGATTTTGTCTTTCTATGAGTTGATCAAACTTGACAAGTAATTTCAGCCTAATGTTCACGGCTATCCTCCTCTCTCCTCACCATGTGAGGTGAGAAATCCTATTTTCTGGAAGTGACAGGGTAATGCAGGAGGCTGTAGATATCTGTAGAAAAAAAAAAGTAGTTTTCCCAAAGCTACAGGCAAAACAAGGACAGATTCAGGAAGGGTATGAGTAGGGTTTATTTTTGAACAAATTATAACTTCTTCATGCCTGCAACTGTCCACTTCGAGTCACGTTTTTTAAGCCACTAAGTTTAATGAGAGCAGCTGAGAGATTAAAATGTCTCTGTGTTTAAAATACTATGGCAGAAATGCTCCAGTGGAATAGCCTTGTTCTTGTTAACAAATATAATAAAGACTCTCAGAAGAAATTAATTCTGCAAACTTATTGCATCAATGAAAACTGCATTACAGACAAAGGGACTGGATGTAAACTCAATTTGCCTCCAGATTTATTTATAAAAATATCAGCTTTGACTGAAAGCTGATCAGTCCTAAATCAAGGAATACAGAAGAAATTAGAAAGAGGTCAACTACTATCCTACCAAGATCACTGACATGACTGAGGTTAATCTAAAATAATTTGCACAGGTACAAGACATTCTTGTGCAAATTTTGGTTTTCTCCTAGGAAGTACAACACCAGCTCCTTAGGGCCCTTTTCAGCTGTATCAGCATACTACAGGGAATACAGAACAACCCCCAGGAACCACTGTATAGAGATCTTGGTATCCCTAGACTGAGAGTATAAGCACAATTGTGTGCAATCCATATAAATACAGCAACACTTAGGGATTAATTATTTTTTTCACTTAGTAAACCACCTGTGCATGTGTTTTCATGCTTTGTGGATCACTGCTGCTTCTGAAAAATCATTCAGGACTATTTTGTAGGAGGTCCTCATGTGGAACACCAGGCACCCTCACAACCTCCCCAAGGTGAAAGGGTGTTTTTTTCACCATATCTGTGTGTAGATAACTGGATCCAGGAACGTCCTCAGCTGCTGAGTCCTGCTACACATCTACACATGTCCTGCTCCCAAGAGCTTCAGCCAGTCTCTTTCCCACACACTACTTCCCGCACAGAAGAAAGCTCCTACCACCTCTCTTCATCATTCTTCTGGAGCTGCTTATTGTCATCTGTGGGACAGACCTGCTAAACATAAGCTAAAGGACTCATTTCATAAGGATGAGAGAGATAAGCGGTGGCCAGCAGGCCAGCTATGACTCAAGGTCAGCAGCAGGCCAGGTTGAGCACCTGGCTGTGCAAGGCATGAAGGACAGCTGGAGGGTGGCAATTCACTTTGCTCTCATCACAAGAGCTTTTGAAGTTCTGACATCTACTTTAATTTTCCCATTAGAAGAAATTCCATAGCTTGTGACGGTTTCCACAGCAGGGGATTATGTCAAAACAGATTGAAAAGGTCCTTTGGAGGATCAAAAAGGTCAGGGCTTTCAGGGCTTTCTCTATTCTCCCCCTTTGTTTTCCTCTCTAAAGGATATAACTAGATTGTCCATCTCAAACTCGACTAAAGCAAGATGGGAAAACACAGTCAAAATAAATATATAACTACAAAATATCTTCTTCAGAAGAAAACAAAAGCTAGCAAAAAAAATATATTTTTAATTAAAAATTATTCTCTCTGCAACTCTCCTAAGAACAGTTTCTTCCCAGATGGTCCAGCTGAAGTAAAAATTAAGCTTTTTTCTGTTGTCAGATAGGTGGACACAGTGTTAGCTCCTCAATCAATAAAATCATCTTCATCTCAGGGTCTGGTCATTGCTGGTTAATGTGGGTAATGGAATTTTCTGATTGCACAAGCTCAAGCTGATCCCTTAGATTTGCACCATGAGGGCACTGGCAGCAGTAACTCTATGGAGCAGTGGTAGGTTGGCTGTGCAAGGAGAGAGATGAGATTTTTTTGGTCACAGAACTCACCAGAATGGGACTGCTGAGCCAACAAAATGCCAGGAGTGTTTGCTTATATTTCAGTAAGGTGAATGAGAATTCATTTCCATCCTGTGTAAATAAAGAGTGGGTTTCCAAAATGTATTGGCCTCTACTGATGACATTACTCTTGCAGGAAAACAAAACAAATCAAACCCTCTATAGTCATTCATCAATTTCTTGAATCATCCAGTCCTAAAGAATGCTATATATTTCCCCTTAAGCCGCTAGGCTTTCTCAGGCCGTAAGCATAAACCTGTGGTGAGATCAGAGGGACATACTCCTCTCCTCTTCTCTGTAGTTGTTGCTCTGGGTCGTCTATGAAGTATTGCTCGGGTCAGGTAGGACTGGACCTGCTGCCCTCACCACCAGAAAAAAAAGATTTCATTAAGTTCTGTTGATCCTTTGGGTCATTGAGGGGAGTAGGGTAAGACTTCAGTGCCAACGAAACCTTCATTTTTCTCTGAAAAAGGAGGCAGCAGCCTAAGTTACTGCAAATTTCCATAAAGCCATAGAAGTCCAGCAGTATCACTAAGATAGGATTCAGTCTGTGGCTCCTCATTATTCAGAGTGATGGGAGGATATGGAGACGCCAGAGTAATCTGAGGCAGACAATGAAAGTTGTCAAGGCTCCTCTGATTAAAACTGCAAATCCTATAACCCTAACCCTAATCCTCCCCCATGGCAAGGGGAGATTAGCCTTGGTCCTGAAAAAGATAACTCTTTCTTTTCCTTACGTTATGTCTTAAAATTCAATTTCCTCCCAGGAGACAACATGCATGGATATTGCTTTTTCTCTCCCCTCTAATTAGTAAAGTATAAGAAAGTAAACACTGCTGACTGCACAGTAACTGGTGTAGCAGAGCAGGCCAGCTCTGAGCTCTCCGATTGCTTTATTAGCACACCTAGCTCACCTGCACAGCCAGGGAGGCTGAGCAAAGGGGGCTTTTCCCAGCCCTTGAGGGTTATTGGGTGTTTTACAGCACGCTGATGCAATCTGTTGACTTCTCCTCCCATCACACCAGTGCAAATCTGCAGCGAGCAGGCGTGCTGCCAGGGAGATCACTGGCGTCCTGGGGCACCGCGGTGTGTCTGCCTCCTCAGGTCCCACATGCTCCTCTGGTCATCAGGAGATATGTTTCTAATGGGATTATTTTTTGCATGATCTGTGCGCACCAGGGGTGATTCTGATCTCTCCAAGACTCCCGATCCAGCCAGATCTTCCCATCCTTAAAAGCTGCCTTTAACGTCAGCAGGACAGGCAGTGAAGGCTGCTTTCCCGACGGCACGCTGGAAGGGTGTGTTTAGGTGTTTTGAACTAAGGAGCTGACACCCCACAGTCAGGCCCTGTGATGGCTGATGTCCTCTGGGGAAGGGGACAGAGATAGTCCTGTAACTCAGATAGCCAGTGGGATAGCCTCTTCTCCCAAGTGACAGGGGACAGGACGAGAGGGAATGGCCTCAAGGTCTGCCAGGGGAGGTTTAGGCTGAACATCAGAAAAAAATTTTTCACAGAAAGGGTCATTGGGCACTGGAACAGGCTGCCCAGGGAGGTGGTTGAGTCACCTGCCCTGGAGGTGTTTAAGGTACGGGTGGATGAGGTGCTGAGGGGCATGGTTTAGTGATTGATAGGAATGGTTGGACTTGATGATCCAGTGGGTCTTTTCCAACCTAGTGATTCTATGATTCTATGATAAGCATTCAGAAGATGCTCAACGTGCATACATGGTGAACCACTCTGGTGTCCTCCCAACACCTTCCTCTCCCGTGAGGCCCCAGAGCATTTTTTTCCGGCTGATTTCCCATTCAAAGCTGAGGCAGGCGTGCAAGGCTTTGTTGCACAACCGACAGGGAAGGATTGAAGAAAGTAGAGGTTTGTTGTTTTTTTTTTCCCAGATCCCACCATTGCCAACTGTTCCTCGCCTCAGTGAGACACATCCTTGACTAATTTCCCTCCCTCATCTTTTTGAGCCACTGTATTATCAGTGCCTCTATACAGGGCTGCTGATTTTCATCAGGAAAAGACCCATTTCAGAGGATAGACGCAGCAGAGAAACACTTCTGGAGAAGTGAAGGCACCGTGGGGCAGGGGACCCACCACAGAAACCCACGCCACCAGAAGACGGAAAGCCCTACTGAGGGGCACCAGGACAAGCCTCTGCTTGTGAAACAAACCTTCTCAGAGCCTGGAGAAGATGACAAAAGCAGCAGCCTGCATTAATGTGACATTTTTCTTTTGTCAGCTGGGCTCTGAGTATGTTCAGATGGAGACAATAATAACTTGGTGTAATTTTGTTTCCAAACCAAACACAGACAAGACCTTTGAGATCAACTGGAAATCCTGCTGATGTCTTTAAAACACATCCATGGGAGGAATGCAGAGTATTAGTGGCAATATTTATTCTGCACAGCATGACTATGTTTTGAGAAGGGAGGATGCTCATTAGCAGTATAAATGTCCCAACCTGTGTTTTCAAGCTATTAATATGGTGGGTAGTGTTAATGGAAATATAATAGAATGAGATGCTTTAAAAAGGATGGGATTTAGCACAGTCAGGAAAAAAAAATAAGTAATGAAATTTTAATGAGAAAGTCATCTTGCAGTAATTTTACAAGTAATGATTATTTCCTTGATCTGACTAGCCTGAATAGCTTTGTCTTTGCTGAAATGCTCTTGCAAGGTGTGGGGGTGAAGACAGCAAATAAAGCATTACAGGCTACAGCTGTGACTGTCCTGGAAAAGAAACATGGTTTGGGGTTTTACTGTCTGCCTGGATGAGAGGCTAGAGCCTGATCGCCTAGCCCCTGGCTGCTAGACTTGCCTCATCTCACAGGTCTCTCAATCTATCCTTGGCTTTACCTACCCTCCTGCTTTGGAGCTGGAGCTAAGGGTCTTGACTGAGGTAGTGCACCTTGTCCTCCATGAGCATCTGCACCTAATTAGGCACTCAGTATAAACGAAATAATTTTGTGCTCAATGCTCTGTCCCCACTGTTACTGCTTACATAGATCAATGGCATGTGAGCCCCTAACCTGGGTTGTATGCTTTGGCAGGCCAAAGTCCAGAAAATATGTGATTACCTGAGCTTGCCATTTTTTTTCTCTAATGGTTTCCTTTTTTAATTCATTCTGGATTTGAAAATGTTAAAGTGAAAACTAGTAGCCAAACCTTCAGGTCTGAAATGCAGTGACTGTATGTAATGTAGTGAGGTTGCTCTGGTCACTTTGAATCTGTAATACCCATGAAATTAAGTGGATACCTCTAATGTTTGGAAGTCACTGGGACAACTCTCCATTGTTTACTTTTCCCCAGTAGATTTATTCTGTCATTTGCTTTTGTTTGTTTTCTTTTCAGTATACCATGAAATGTAAAATTTAAGTTCTGCTCTGAGGGGAAAGAAGTGCAAGAGATGTTATCATTTATCTGAGATGCTAATGCAGAAGGGAAAATTTTAGTGTAAGTATTTTTTGTCACCTGCCCTTTAAACCAGAGGGCATTGCTCTGAAAGGTGTACCATATTGCAAGGAACCCTCAGTGCCATGTGCAGTCCTGCTTCAAGCTTTATTTCTCACAACTTAATTTCCCCAACAGTTCCTACCTAGAAGCAAATTGCATATTAGGAGCTAAGACTGCAAACATGGATCATGCAGAAACATTTTTCAGCCTCAGCTCTAGCATCAGTCCCAGAAGAAGATGGAAGTTGTGGGGTTGTGCAGAGCTCTTGGCTGCCAGTGCACATGGAGCCAAAAGGGATAAGCAAAATACATCATTGACTCGTGACCATTTTCTTGCCATCTCTTCTGTGAGTTTTATTTTAGTGAAATGTAATCCCACAGGGTTTCATTTCAGTCATTGTCGCAGACAAGACAAAAATGGATAAGTTGCTTTTCTTCTTTTTTTCTATTTCACCAACTGAATTTTCAGTGTACTGAACTTGTTTGCTTCAGGTCCTGATTCAGCAGATTACTTACATACACATTTAATACTCAATGGGTTACTGGTAGAATGATTTGCAAACATTCTCAGGATGGAAAATGTATCTGTGCTAAAGCTCACTCTTTCTACAGTAAAGAGAAACGAACATTAGTGTGGAACCTCTAAATTTTTTGCTGTTGTTAGCTTTTCTTTATGCAGAAAGCTGGACTAGGGAGCAGCAAATCTTGTAGCACAAGGAATCAGAGATCTCTCATCCAGCTTCATATTTTAAAGTGTAGGTGCTTACATCTAAACCAATTACTATGGCTTCCATTATAGTCAAGGAAATAAACACTCCTGGGCTGCTGCTGGAGGTCATCAGTGTGGGCATTGGTGAGAGGAGACCCCCCCACCAGAGACCTTCACCGTGGCCACAGTGGGTCCCCACAGCCTTTCTCAAGGGTAAGCCTACTTTTTCCTTAAAACTTGAAATCCCACATTTCCAGCTTTGAGCTCAAGTTGTTGACTTCTTTCCTTAGTGAAAAAATGAAGCCACTTGTTGATAATGGCAGCATTTCTTCCCTCGTAATCCATTTGAAAAAATGCAGGTAGCACTACCAAGCTGTTCAGTTCATGGGATTTATTTGTGTTTTAAGCTCACTGTGAAGCTCCAAAGTGCTGTGTAAATATTATTGGGACTGTGTTTTCAAGACTGCCCATCACCAGCCTTATTGCTGCATACTTGAGCATATTAGTCTTCTGTAAACATCCATGAAATCCATCTTGTGAGAGGGCACTACTGTTTATTCTTGCACACCTTTGAAAGATCTGGAAATTGATTAAAATTAATTGAATCTGTGCATGTGTGTGTATATGGCATGTGTGTTCATGTATGCATGTCTACATATGGATTATATAAATTATATATATGGCTTATGTATATTATACATATATATATATGGATAACTTGGAATTATGCTAGAAATAGATGATCCAGAAAAATAATTAAGCAGGCATGAACTATGCCTCTTCACCTTCATTTTACCTATGATACTTATATATCATGAGTGCTTTTTTGCCACCGTCACCACCCGTGTTTCTGTCACCTCAGCCTGTTGCAACACATGTGGGATGGTGAAGCAGTGACGCTGAGGAAGCAAGAAGGCTCCTATCTTCCCAAATGACCAGGACATTTCCAACCATAGTGTTTCCTGGGGTATTGACTGGGTGCACAGATCAATTAGCTTAATAGTATGTGGGTTGGGGGCCAGGCAGAAATGAAAGCCATAGCTCTACATGAACAATCTATCAGTAAACAAGGTCATCCTAAGTGATGCTCAAGTTCCAGCTGCAGTGTTATAGCCCAAGACCCAAGATTCACTTCTCCAAGGTTGGGTGCAGCAGACAATTGAGTCACTTTCTGAAGACCCAGAAGCAGTTGTCAAGAAGCCTGGCCCACCTCCAGGGCCAGTCAAGCTCTGAGGGAAGATGGGCAGGTCTTCAGGCTGTTTCACATGAGTTTAGATCCCTTTCCTGGAGACTCTACCTGGGGATATCTTTTATTAAATCACTGTAAATTACCAAGCAGCTGCCTTTTGGTCTCTGCCTTCACCCCATCTGTCCCAGAGCAAGGGGGGTGCTGCCTGCCCCTCCATCATAGCAACCATGCTGGGAGCAAGACCTGGTGACAGTCCAGGGCTCTCTCCCTGTCCCTCTTCCTTCCTTTGCCCCCTTTCTCTGTTGAAAATGTTGTTCCCATCCAGCAAAGGAGCAGAGCAGCACAGAGCTGTTACCGGGTACTGCTATGGTGGAAAGCTCAGGAGACTCAAAGGAGGGAGTGGATGAGGTAAAGGACTGATGGTTGACACCCCAGGAGGATGCAAGCCCTGGGAAGGGGGTTTATCATCAGATCCTTCACCTAAATCCCCCTCCGTCATACATCCTGCAAACTGTTTCTTGCAGGAACAGAAGTAATATGCCTTTTGCCTTCGGGAGGAAAGACTCCTTGCAATCCACATGGGATCTCACTACACCAACTTTTCTGATGTAACATACTCCCTTTTAATGGAGAATTCAGCTGGGTACAGATAACCACCAGGCACTTCAACCATACCTGGCTCTCCTAAACATCTGTTCAGCTAAATTAGTACAGCTCAATGTCTAAGTAAGTCTGTTCCGCTGAAACCTAAGACGTTCAAAGGAGAAGGCAGGTCTTACTAGCATGGCAGAGCCCTCTACGAACTACAGCTACGTCAAGTCCCACCATTTTGAAGCAATAATTTTGAGGCTACATCAACCCTACAGATTCACCCCAAGCTAAATTTGCCCCAATCGCAAAGCTAATTTATTTAGAGGAAATATTTCAAATGGGACAAGGTCTGGCCCTCCCTTTTGCCTGATGATGTTTTTCACCTGTAAAAACTGCATCTCCATGTTTGCACTTGCAAAACACTTTCTTGTGTACTTGTATCTCTTCCCTTTACCCTAGTAAAGAGACGGAGGTGGCATCAGTTTTACGTGAGCTTGCTTTTCAATCTCATTTGGAAAGAGCCCATGCAAATCGCAAGGCTGACCTTCTGAAAAAAGAGGTCTTGAATTACTCCTTTCTTGTATTTAAATTCTGATTTACCATATGGTGGGAAGATAAATTAGATAGGTTAATTAAGAAGCCCTGGAATTCTGTTCATCGTTGTACTCTACAATCATAGATGCATCTCTCCTTTAGGACCATGAATATGCTGACATGTAATCTTTTCTGCATGCCAGCCTTGCAGCATCTCCATCACAATAAAGGAGTGGGAGGGGGAGATGGTTGGAGTAGCCAAGTAAATCAGGAAAAACAACCAGCTAAATTGAGTGCTTTCTAATCTAATGCATTTAAGTCACACTCAATAAAGCTTGCCAACAATCCCTGGCCTCTCTGCTGCAAAGATCACAGAGGCATCTGATTAGAATAACATGTCTTCTAAAAATCCTCTTTTAAAAGGATTTTCATCCCAGATAGGCAACATGTAACGAATCAGAAATGTCCCTTAGTGAACGTGGGGTGAAGGGGCCATTCACCAAGCCTACCCAGCCCCCAGAGTCCTACTACTGTCTTCCTGCCACAAGATGCCCATCAGCTACAGCAAGTTTTTTCTTCCCTGCCAAAAGTAAGTGAAACAGAAATAGCTCTAATCTGTCCTACATTCAAATAATTTCCTGAAATCAGCTTTGGGCTTGAAACCCAAGCCCAGTTTTAGCTTCTAGCAAAAACGGTCACACATTCAAGGGTCCTAAGGAAACTCGTTCCTCAGAAAAGTACTGATTTCAACATGTGTTATATGACTTCGAGTAACTTGTCCCAGCTAAGGCTCTTGGTGTTTAGAAGATGAGAGTGAGCAAGGATTTGAGGAATATAGTGAGGACAAGGATAACCATGGTGTCACACAGTGGACTGGGGAGCATAGCAAATCTGTGACATGGGCTGTCAAGAGAAGAGAAATGCAAATATGTTTTTGAAGACCAATTTTATTTTTTCATTAAAACTTCTGAAAACCATATCAGATGAAACTGTGATTATGTTTTGCAAAAGAGTGCAGACAGTGCGGCTCACACTTTGTTTGTGGCTGTTCATTTGCCAGGTGAAGAACAGCTCCATGGACTGTGTGCATCCACATTCTGCCCATGCTTATTCACAGAAGGAGTTTCAGCTTTCCACTTACAGAACATTCAGTGTTCATGCCAGCATACAGTACTTTCTTGGACAGTCTTGGTCAATTTAATGCTCCAGATGCAGAGATGTTCTTTTGCAGGGTCACTTGCTGCTTCCCTCTGCCCCATCTTGGCACAACACATAAGCCTGAATAATGCTGCAAATGAGGTGTCCCATCCTCTTGGAGGGTTGCATTTGTGTGTTATATTTCACACATGGTGTTAGAACCGAGTAACATTTCTTGGTCTCTCAAATTGCACCTGAGCAAGGCTTTATTTATGGTAATAATGTTCCATACACATTCCTCTGTTACAGTTCAGTTTCCCCAGACTGCTCATATCTCTGCATCTTGGGAAGATTAAAGGACATGAGATGAAGAAGTTGTTTCTGTCCAAGACATACTCATAGCTCTGGTGGCAGAAAAACCAACTCACATGGGGGAGAAGCTGGGTCAATATTCGAGGAGGGATCTGCACTGGCCTTCTTAGCCTCACCCAGCAATGGGCAGGGAAGCAGTGATGAATACAGCAAAACTCAGGGCCATTTCCTCCCACATCCTCTGCAGAGGTCACTCTTGCCCATTTAGAGCCCTGGCTCTGGACTCGTCAAGTGAGATAAAGTCTCTTTTCTAATCTGGCTGCTCCTATGACAGCTAGGGGTGTGGGAGGTGATCAAAGCTGCATAGTCTTCTATTCATTGCCCTACACCCACACTACTGGAAAATTCAGCTGAAGATGAAAGCTTAAGATAGCTGAGAAAATGTACAGTCAAAACAGGCTTGCTGCATATTGATGGATGGAGAGAGGCTGTAATGTCAGCCATATTCTTGAGTTGTATCTACGACCTCATACTTTCTTCGGAAAATTGTACAGGAATGAGGACACAACTCGTAATATGTGATATGTGGAGAACCACTGAGCTGTCTTGGATTTGCAACCACATTTAAATGGAGCAGTAAACCATTCTTGAAACCAGGCTCTGCTTTTATTTGCTCTGGTAGAAAGGTTTCAGTGAAGCACTTATGAACACTGGTTTTACTGGGAATTAGACCATCAGCTTTAGCATGTCATATGTTATTTTGTTGTACCAACATTTACTATTTACAGGCATGTAATTTTGTGCCTGAGGCTAGCTTCTGCCAAACCGTAAGGGTATGCACATATGGTGCAGATTTCCTATAAAAAAGAAGCCTAGGCTGAATAGCAGAGGACGAGGAGGTTGCTTTTAGGGCTGACAGTACCTTGAAGAATTGCAGTTGCTCCCCTGTTTGTTCCATCTTGGAGGCGTACAGCAATGCCTCTAACCATGCCCTACAGTGTGTCCCATAAAAAATAACTTTTCCATAGTCATTATAGATTTAAATTGCCACTGTTACAATTTTTCCTTTAGGATATTAAAGAATATATAAAGAACCTGTTTCTGATCTCTAGCTGACAGAGACACACTACTTTATACTTCCAGTGTAAGTGAAATCTCTTCCAGTCCCCCACCAGCTTCTTTGTCAAGTGTTCTTTGCAGTGCCCAGGAAATCTCTGATTATTTAAAACAGTTAAAAATAGCTATGGGTTAAGAGCACTTGAACTTTTCGTACTCTTTGAAGAGTAATTTAGGAAACCTGACAGGGTTCATCGTTCTGTTCCTGATCAGTATAATCTTTCACAACATTGGTGGTGGAGTACCAGTTAGATCAAGGAAAAATGACTACTCAGAGGTAAGCTGCTGAATTAAAAAGATATTAAGCAAAAGGCTTGTATGTTGTTCAGTAATGACCTTCATCAGCTGAAATAGTTTTGTATTTTAAGTGAATTAATGATCTATAATTATTATTGATCTCTGAGACAGTGATCAGAGAAAACATTTTGCATGGTGCAAAAAGCAGAACCACAAGCGGAAGCACTGTCTGTCTCCAACAATCAGACAAAGTCCCTTTTGTTTTATCTTCCTTGCTTAAAATGTGTTTTGCACTTTATACTTTGATGTCCTCACGACACCACCTTGTCACTATTTATGGTACAGTCACATCTGCCAGAGCAATGGAGATTTTGAAAATGTTTTACCTGACTTTTAACAGATGGATGTTAATGGGATATTTATTTACAGAATAAAATTAAATCAAAGCTGAATCTTAATGCACAATTTACATAATCAGCTTTGTTCTGAGCTGGTAAGCTGTTTTTTTCCAGCACTTGGGACCCCTCAGTCACAGCTGCATCAAAGAAACAGCTACTGAGAGTGGAGATTAAACAATTTCCTAAAGCTAGAAGTCTTGATGAGAATCTATTATTCCATATTAGAATCCCACAATTTCTCCAGACACTACCATAAGATCAAAGATGTATGTTAGAGCTTTGGCATAGCCCACAATCAAAAGGAAGATGTTAAATTTGCATTTAGAAAACATTTCTGTCAATTATATTTTTCTGAAAAATTGAAAGTTCTGCCATTTTATCTTTTGCACCCCAAACAGCAACAAAACCCAGAGGCAAGGAAAGGCTGAAAAGCTAAAATGCATATATTTACAATGAGTTCGGTGAGACACGGTTGTGCTATTTGTGCTGTCTGACTATGATCCTCTGTCCTGATGAAGCTCAGCTCAGCTGGAGTTTTGTCATGGGCTTCAAAGAGTGTAAGACCAAGCAGACAAATGCAATGCCAAAAACCAGTGTGGTGTCTAAATCCCTTACTCCGAGGCTAAGTGACCGGCTGTGAGCCCCTGGGATCAACCCAGGGAGCTGATTTTGGGTTCAGGAAATGAACATTCACTTTTGTCTTACAAGAAGAGCGAGACAAGTGACCTCTGCCAGATCACTTAGCGCTCCCCCACTTCCCTTTCTTTGGGGAATCCTCTGAGATGCTGCCAGGGCATATGCATTAATGGATGTGACCATCATTCAGGACTAGGCTCTCCCCACCTAACTTTGGCCACTCCAGGCTCTCCACAGCCAGCAGGGAAAGACCTGGACTCCTGGAGAGGGGCTCAGCCCCTCTTGGAGCTGAAGGTCTTTCCAGTAAACCTGTCTCACTCTATCAGATGCAGAAGATATCTCATATGGCCTGACTCGCATCTACTGCTTTCATTGAAGTTCCTTCACCCAGATGGGATGAACACCACTTTGGAAACTGTGAAATTATAAAGCTCGTCTGCTTTAAAACCAGTGAATGGCCTCTGTAGGTAATAATGTCTTCTTACTGCTTATTTGGAGAGTTGTTCCCCCACCTTCTTTGCACCTCACTGAATGAATATCATGAGTAGTACGCATTCAAATCTGAACGTCAAAAAAAGATGACTAACCCCCTTTCCGCACAAAGGCTAAGCAAACGACTTCCACTATATCCTGCATTTAAAAGTATGCACATGGTTAATTCTCTGTTGAAATGGGACCGACACTGGGAAGATCAGACCAGGCTGCTGAGAACCCTAACAAACAGCCACCACCAACAGCATGGGTTTTGGTGAGTGCCACAGCTTCCGAAGCACACCCCCAACTTCATGAAATCTCAAGAAAAACTCCAGGAATACTGTCTTCAGCAGTTAACAGGAGCAAGCCAGAGCTCAAGAAAGCTCAAAGCACTTTGAAAAATGTCCTAAATTGCAATTTAGAGGTTGGAGGATACAGTGGGCCTGCTAACACAAGCACAGAAGTCCAGGGTGGATTTTATGTGGAGACAGTACTAAACCAGCTGTATTAGACTGCCTAATAAGAAATGAGAACAGGAAAGTCAGCATTTGCACAGAGTCCAGCTACAGGCAATAATCCAATTTACAGGGAAGCAAGAGTCTCTTGGTGACCTTGCCAAAAACCCAGCTTTCCAAAAATAGTTTTGACAAATGAGTAGTGTAAAAATAAGGCAATAATCAGCAAGAGTAAGAAGGAGAGGGACAGAAAGTTTGTCTCTCTGGAAAAGGTAAATTGTGCAATATAAGAATGACATCCATCCATTTAAAACCAGAATATCTATCCGTTTTCTGGAACTTGTAAATCAGCAAACAGCCTAGGAAAAAAATAAGCTTACTCTACTTTTTTTCCCAAAGCTACCTAAATGTTAAAATAATTTAACAAGTTTTTCCTGTAAATACCTACCTACTGGTGGATTTTTCCCCCATTTGTACTTTAAGTGGGCTGCAACAGCAGTGGGTCCGGTTCTCCTCATGAACATCAACCCCAGATGGCCCACTGAAGAGTTTAATGGCACTTACTTGGGGGCATGGAACAAATCAGAGAACAGCAGTGTTTAAGACTGTCCCTATGCAGTCCTATGACACTCTGCAGGCAACTCAACCAAGTTGCACCATCCATGCTCATTGCATCCATTAAGCAACAGAATGAGCAGTACTCATGTAGAGTGAGAAATACTCATGATCACCCGCTTTTCTCCCATCATCCAGAAGCAAACCTCCACCACTCTCACTAACTGTCCAGCTGGTAACCAAATAAGCACAGAATGGAGACTTGGTCCCTCCTAGGATTTTGAGAGTTTACTTATAAACACAGTCCTCTGCAAGATTAGGCACCGGGTAGTCATTATGGGCATTGTTATCTCAGCACATCACAGACGTAAGAAACCTTTAAGGCATGAGTCAATTCAACTTCTCTATGAGAGATGCCAAAAAACATATGCCAGGTACAGGCTTTTTATAACCAGGAGGATCAAAGATCCAAAGCAGTGATCATAGCACAAAGGGCTCACAAAGTCTAATTCCCTCCAGGAACATCATTAGCATTTGGATTCCCCTGAGGATACTACATGTGTTCCTGACAGTTAAGCTCTGCCCAGATTAACTCTATTTTATCCATAAAGTGATAATTTCCCCACACAATGGAGAGATCTGAGTCAGCTGCTTAATAAAGGCATGTTGCACAAAGCAAAACCAGGGACCAGCACCACACGCTTAAGAGCTTGTGCCACTTCACCATCTGGTAGAGCATCTTCTTTGCTCAGGACTGACAAGCTCCTCACTCAGAGAGCAGGATATGCCCCCTTTAATTCAGAAGGCTCTAAGCTGAACATCTAAGTTAGAGCTAATTGCCCCCAGAACAATTATAGAGGCAACGGAGAGAAGCAGGTCACTACATCTGCTGACTCAGCCCATCCTAAAAGTTTTGTCCGAGTAAGGTGAGATAAAACACAGCCTGAAGGTCCCTATTTCTTCCTACGGGCTAGAAAAGAAGACTGGAGTGACTAGCTGGGATCTGGATGTCATTTCCAGCATGGACAACAGACCTTAGGTAAGATGTTTCCTCCCAAGTCCTTGGTGGTAAGGTGCATGTCTGTGTGTCTTTCCTGTCCATGTATAGGGATGTGGCAGGAGTCAGTGCTCTGACCACTGGCATAGGAGCAGTTTATTTCTTCTTCTTAAAATATGAACACATGAGCAAAGCTTGTCACTACCTCTACTCCGCTGTGGAGCTCAGCACTGCAGTCTTCATAGGCCCCCTCCTGTCTCTTAACAAATTAAAACATGGTGAGGGAGACAGTTTTGAGGAAAGAAGTGTGTCTGAAGGCACAGAAACATGAATGTGTTCCCCAGCAGAGGGCTGAGGTATTTATCAATGTATAATATTTGTAATCCCATCATTATGCAGGAGCAACTTGCTGTCAGCGCATACTCCTGTCAATGGACATTGTTCCTCTTCTTCTAGCCTGATCCTTAAACATGCAACTGTCCTGGCACACTGAGAGCAGCCCTTTACCTTCAACCATGAAAGGAGATTTGTCTCAGCACCTTGAAGCCCTAACAGCAAAGAAAATGCCCTTACTTTAAACCTCTGAAGTAAACAGTCATTACTAGTACTTGGTCTGTTGTTGTCTTGAGTGAAATACAAGGTGAAAGATAATTTGTCCTTTGGGTAATTTGGTGCCAAATCACTGAGGTAAATTACAGTGACAACCTGCTTCTTGGATCTTGTTGCAGGAGATAAACTCCACCATAACCTTCCTTTTGCTTCACAATAATGTTCCTACATTTGCTCTGCAAAAGTCTCCTTGTGCCTGTCTTGTTAGATTACCTAAAAACTCACATATTCTGTCTGAAAGACTGTGACAAATTGCACTGCATCAGGGATGTCCAAGACAGAGGAAAATGTGTTTCCAGGCACTCTGGCCACACAACTGAGAGTAGATTCAATTTTTAAACATGAGCACATCAACAGGCTCTCCATCTCCTGTATCAGCAGATCACTTGAGACTGGTGTGTCCATTCAGAGCATGAGCAGATACACATTCAAGTACCAGCTGAAGCAGTGGAAAGGCCATGAAAATGCTGCTTTCAGTAACTTACTTGCTACAGAGCTGCTTTATCTGACCATTCGAAAATTAAGAGGGACCTCACTGCTCTGTGAATTAGACGTGCCTTACTGCCTGCTCCATTCATTCCCATGGCCATACCATGATGTCTGGGAGAAGATAATCCTCCTTTATTCATCAGCACTTTGTAGCAGAGAATTGTGGATATGTCTTTGCACTATGAGTTGGGACTCACATTTCTTACTGTAGTCTTCTTGCCCACCCCTCACAGGCCAATGGAGACCCGACGGGTGATGGAGTGGGGCTGGTGAGGGAACTGGGGCTTGGCTTCCCAGCATGCTTATCCCAGTCCAGTCCTCAGTATGTAATAGTAAGTTGTCGTGGAATGTGTGGTCCTGCTTTCTGGTTTCCAAGTCCAATGGAAGATTTCAGAAAGACAGCTCAGACTCATAAAGTGGCTTCTGCTGCACAGGGGAATGGCATTGCCCTTTCCCTTGCCCTGTGATACAACTGGAAATATCAATGCTTCTCCAGGCTAAAGAGCTATTAGCTCCACAACTACATGTGATCATTTGCAGACAAAGAGAATTCTTGGCCACCAAGAAGAGCTAGTCCAAAAAATCCACCAAAGTCTACACAGATTTTCTTTTAGCAGTGAGCTATAAATAGGACACTAAACAGTCTTTCCTATATACACTGCATCCTAGAAGTGCCATTTATCAGTAAATAATAGTCTAACTTGAAATCAATGGCATTATTCAAGTGTACCAAAATAAGGCAATTTGAGAAGAATTAAGCCTAATTTAGGTACAGAATGCTTAAGGTAATTTACAAACAACCAGCGCAGAAGGGGATGTGCTGTTCTGGTGGGCAATGTTCACTTTATGTCCTGTTATACTCTGAGGCAAAAGATTAATTTTCTTCCAAGGAAGAGCTTTAAACAAGGGAAAGAGACAATGGTTTAAGTGGGAATATGGGACTGGCAAAACGAAACAGCAAGAATGTATATATATGGCACATATAGTGTGTTTTCCTATGTCCCATTGTCTTTCAAAGGCCTTCCAACTCTGGGAGGCTGCATTTTCTGTGATCCTCTGCTTACCCTATATGAGAGAGGGAAGGTTGGTGAAAGGCAGGAGACACAGTTCAGCCACAGGACTTGGCCAGCCATAAGACAGAAAAAGACCACGAGGGATCAAATTCAGCTCACAGCTGATAGCCTCATTTTCAGGAAGGACCCATCCCTCTGAAAAGTATGGCCAAAATAAGATACTCAAATTAAGAACAAAAAGTGTGAATTACCTTTTGAAACATCTAGGCCTTATTTTCAGAAACTCAAAAATAAAAAATGCTGAAAAAGATGATTTCCCAACACAAGGCAAATTAATGTCCCACTCTGCTCTGCCCTGGTGCAGCCCCACCTTGAGTACTCTCTGCAGTTCTGGGCACCACAGTATAAAGGGACATAATGCTGCTGGAGAGTGTTGAGAAGAGGACCACAAAGTTGGTGAAGGGCTTATAGAGGAACCTGTATGAGAAGCCACTGAAGTCACTTGCTCCGTTCAGCGTGGAGAAGGGGAGATGGAGGGGGACATCATCATAGTTTACTGCTTCCTCACAAGGGAAGGAGGAGTAGGAGCAGGTGCTGATCACTTCTCTCTGGCGACCAATGATAGGACCTGAGGGAATGGCAGGAAGATGTGCCAGGGGAGGTTTAGGTTGGATATTAGGAAAAGGCTCTTCACTCAGAGGGTGATAGAGCACTGGAACAAGCTCCCCAGGGAAGTAATCATGGCACCAAGCCTGGTAATATTCAAGAAGTATTTGGATAACACCTTCAGACACACAATATGCATGTTGGGTTTGTCCTATGCAGGGAAAGGAGTTGTGCTCGGTGACCCTTGTGGGTCCCTTCCAACTCAAGACATTCTATGATTCTGTGACAGTGACAGTCACTCACACTGTCTTCAGGTTCTACTGGGATTGTATTAAGTTTCCTGAAACAAGGAGAGAAGCTTCCAAGGAGATTGAACTAGCAAGTCTTAGCACTAAGCTCCACATCTCTCCAAGCTGATGTTTAGTAGCCAGCTTCTTCCTTCGTTGGGGAAGTAATGGTAATGAGTTCAGTTTCCAACATTTCCATTTGAGCTGTAATGCCTGACACAGTGGTTTTCACAGCCTTCAGCTGCATCTTCAATTTATTGTATTCTTTTTGGAAGGATCTGTTTACATCATTGAGGATGTGGCAATCCTGTTTCTTCCCAAGGAGGTAGTTCTCTTCCACATAGATATGGAGGAGTTTGTATAAGTCCTGGATAGCCTGGAGGATTTCATTATCACCCTGCGTGCTTGGGGGACACTGAATCTTATTCTTGCTTGTAGTGGTGCTCTTCTTTTTAGCTCGATGTTCCTGCTGGGGCATTGGGCCAGGGCTGCTTTCTTCCACATCTGTGATGGTGTTAGTGTCCTTCTGGAGATCTGAGCTGGCATCTTTGCTCTCTTCATGGGCTATGACGGCTTTTTTGTCTTCACAGATGATGGGGGCTGTTTTATGTTTCTGCTGGATATTCTCTGAGACTCCATTATTTTTTGGACTTCCTGGAGAGCTTTGTTGCCTGGACTGTCCTGGAAGCCTATACTCATCTCTTGGAAGGATGGGAATGGCTTATTTTCCTTTTGGAGGCTTTGCTGAATGGTGTCGGTGTAAACAACCGGAGCAGCTTTATTCTGTGACTTGAGACATTGTAGAGCTCTGATTTCTTCCCGGAGCATTCTATTCTCAATCCAGAGGACATGGTTTTCCTCCCAGAGTGCTCTGTTCCCCTCCCAGATGCTCCACTCATTCTGAGCCTTCTTGCCACAAAGTTTGTGGTGGGAAACAAAGGGTGGCTGGTAGTAGATCTCATTCACCCGTTTACCATCAATAGAGACAAACATGTCATCCCACAGCTTCATCTGTGGGGTGATATAGTCTATCTCAGGCTCTGTATGCTCCATGCTCTGGTTCGTTGGATCAAAAGCAGCCATGGCCTTCCTGTAGTAAACTGAGGAGGATGCAGTTTGTGTGAAAAGGCTTCTCGCAGGACTTCAGTTAAGAGGCCACTGTCCTCTGGCAGAGTAGGTGACACAGTGGAGCTAGAGAAGCTTGATCAGGACAGAAAGAACAGGGAACGCAAATGAACAGAATTACTGCCAAAATTCAAGGTCAGGATTAAAGTCCATTGAACAACAGGAATAAGCAAATAAGTCAGTTCTCACAGTTGACCGTGTGGCCCCTTTGACTCTGGAAGGGAAGAAATAAACCAGAAACATAGTTTATAGAAGCTGAGAAAACTGGCATTGGTACATAAAGCAGCAATATGGCAGAACCACATGCTTTGATATATAAACCTGGACTCACCGTTTATATCTTTACCTTGTTTTTACAAACATGTAAGTAGGTAAGAGTATCTTGTACCTCTGAATAGCTCGTCTCAACTGAGTGACAGGCAAGCAAATGAAAAATTGTTGTGAGGCCAAAACCAATTTTTCAAAAGAAAATATTTTTAAAGGATGACAGTGAAATACTGACCTCAAGAGCAGCTTTTTCTCATTGATGATGAGTAGGCTGTGTTAACAAGACACCACAAAAATGTTGGGGCAGTTGTGCCTTTCAATCTTAAAATCCACAGGAAGAGTAGCAAATGATACAATTCACACAAATAATTAAAAATCCAAAACACAGTCCCAGAATATCAGGACCAGGAGACCTCTGTCCTTCTTTACATGTTTTTCTAACAAGTTCCCATCACCATGGTCCAAAACCTGTCACAACACATAAGCAATTCTCCATCTTTCCTTCTTGTTTCTTTTGAAAGCTCCATTATTTTTCTTGCTTTTTTAGCCTTGCAATAGTGATTGCTCATCTCTTTCCAACAGTCTGTCTGCCTCTTTTTCTCATTACCAGAAACCTCATCTTTAAAATCCATGCTGCTGGTCTGCACCTCCGATGCTTCTCATTTCAATCACAGAAGCTTTAGATTTATCTGTTCAACACTCTTACCTCCTTCCTTCTGCCTAAAATGTTGCTGCTTAAATCTAGTCCTAAGTAAACCTGGGCAAATGAAGGATTTAAGTCTTTTTACAAGAACAAAAGAAAACACACACACACAAAATACTTCATAACAAACAAAACCTTGGTTTTTGCAGTTTTTACTAAAGTAAATTTCTGTTATTTTAAAAATGAAATCCTGTGAACCGAAGTTGAATTATTTTTTGTAACCAAGTTGTTGCAATTCCTAGGGTTTCTGTGCAGTGATTCTAACAGCACAAATACACTTTTTCCTAGTCGGAAAAAAAAAAAGTTGGCTAACAAATTTCACCCAGGTCTACTCTTTCCTGTCCTGAGGTCCCTCAGCTGCACTCCTGTTCTTTATTAAACCAAATTCTGCCTTTCTGCAAGTCAGGAGAGCTTTACCTTCATGATTTTTGCCCCTATGTCTCTGACCTGAGCATTAGGCACAAGGTTACAACTGTGCACAAGCTCCTCATACCCTCCAGCTTAGCTATCACATTGTGCATCTTCTGCCCTGTTTTCACACTCTCTTTTCCAAAACTTTCTGTTCCTTCCTTTCCCTGCCATCTCCAGCATGCAGCACTGCAGCCTGGGGGTCCTCCAGGTCACTTCTGAGAGCCAACATCTATACATGCTTCCTTTGCCTCCTTCCCAAGCTTCTCCAGAATCTCAAAGAATTAGTGGTCACATTCAAAGTCCAAATCCCTTAATGAAGAAGAGGGTAATTGCAATACAGGTCTGTTTGCAGTAACGCTAGCTTTTAATGCAATAGGATCTCAGTCTGACTTCCAGGGCTGTCTCCTGCATCACCATCTGGTTTATCTCACATTAGACTTGCATTTTCCTTATATATTCCCCTGCTAAAAGGGATTTTCCCCAAAACTCTCAGTTTTGGAGGATTTTGTTTCCACTTATGCCGCGCTCAGAGCCATATATCGCTCCTTCCCTTGCACCCTCTCCCTCCCAGCCTTTCCAAACCATCCCATCCCCTCCAGATGTTCCAGTCTCAGTGTTTCCACCATCAACCTCAAGACAGGGAGGTAAATCAGCCACAGAGGGAACTAACCCCTAAGTAACAAGATGAGAAGCAGAAAGCATCCAGCTTCTTGATGCTCTGGGAAGGCAGCTGGAGTTGTTAAAGTCACATATATTTGAAGTTTTATATGGCATGTTTTCAGGATAAACAGAAACATCTAATATATATGGTGCTGAAGGACATTATCTTGGGGAAAATTAAACTTGACAGCATCTCTGTCAGCTCTTTTGCACTGCAGAGGAGACATCGACCCAGGCTTCACAGAGACGCTCCAACTTCCCCGGCATCCTGTATCATTTCCCCCCATCTCTGAACTAAATCATCCTGGGAAATGCTGGGCAGCTGGTGTGGGCAGGCAGGGCAGCCAGATGGGGGAAGCCACATGAAATTGAGCCAGGTTGGATAATTCAGCAGCGCTAAATTATGCCCCAGCATGTGCTCGCCTGCTCCCCAGGGCCAATGGTCTTCCCTCTCCCTCCCATGCCAAGCAGTTCTGTGTGAGCTTCTGCTGTTGTCAAGGTAGCAGGGGACTGGGGTGCAGAGCAGAGCACAGAAGGGACCTACTGTGATGCAAGCATGGATGGGGAACCTCACCTCAGAACCAGCCCCTGTCCCCTCCCCCAGGGGCTGGGAGCTCCCACAGACCCTTCTCACACAGTCCTCATCTGCATTTTTTCCCCACTGGCCTCCAAGGATCATCTTTGATTTTTTCCAGTGGCTCTGAGATATTTCTCATGGAAATTACTTTTTTGGTAGCTCAGCTCTCATGCCCTTTCCTGAACCCGGACTTCCTGATCTGCTTTTGATGTTCATAGCTGAAAGCAGTTTGGGTGGATTCTTTATCACGCCCTCTTAAAAGAAGTTTTGGTTTTACTCTGAATCTTCAAATTATATTTGTTGCTGAACTAATATCAATACCTTCAAAAATCACTTCCTTGTATGCACTATGAGACTTGAAGTTATTTTCCAAGGACAGTGTGGGTTTGGAGCTGTTCTTTGACTGTAAGGTTAAGAGCAGACTCTCACTGAACCTTACTAAGAAGAAAATATGCAGGGCATTCATGCATTGCAAGTTTAGATATTATTTGTATTATAGCAGCTATTCCCACTTCCATGTCTTTACATCTATGATTTCTAATGATCTCATTCTCTTTGTTATTTGCCACATCTTTCAGATGTGGATTTTTTTTATTTTCTAATCAGGGTTCTTGAATAATAAATATAGCAGTTAATTTCTTTTCCAGTGAAAATTACTAACTTAACATCAGTCTCAAGGTGACTGTTATTTCTTTAGGAAGTTCAAGGTACAGGTCAGCTTTGGTGTTACATAAAGATGATAAACTCAGGTATAAAATTCTTCTCTGTGAATTCTCCATTCCTTACGTTTAATTTCAGACAACAAAAAAACATCCCAGGTTACTATGGTGACTCCCCAGGGAGCATTCTCCTCTATTTGAACTCCAGGATCTTGCAAAGGAAAGCAGGAAAATGTCTTCAAAAGAGAAAGAAAAAGATTTTATCTTAAGGTGCTTGTGCTAGGCCTTCCATTAGATGGAAATTTAAGGGTGCTACCCAGGTGCAGCAGCTTTCAGAAGAGGTGACTGAAATGGTCAGTCTGAATTCTGAAGAACTGAAACTATGGACCACTGCAACTGACCTTTGATGAACATTTTAGGGTCGAAAGGCCAACTGGAAACTGTTTTAATAGAGATAAGTGCAGCAGGAAAAAGTCTGCTTAATCCAGAGCCGTTAAGAACTAAGTTGCTTTTCCTTCAGCAATATTCTCCTTAAACCTGGATGAAGTTCTTTTGGTAAGAAGAATATATTTGCTGAAAATTACACCTTCATATACTAATATATTTGGATCAAATTTAGTGAATATCATCAAATGTGTACACGCATAGACAGAGGCATAAATCAGAATTGGAAATGCTGCAACAGCTCGCTGCAGATTCTTTTTAGCTGCTACACTGATTCTGAGCTGGACTCTCAAACGGACTGAGACGTCATTCAGAAGATCACAAAGGCAGAAATAATGCTGAGTGTGCTCCCCTCCCTGCCAAGACACAAGTGACCCCTGCTCTGTAAGAAGGGTTTGAATTTACTCCCCAACTGAGTGCTTTGTCCACAGCTGCAGTTTCTCAATATCTCCAGTTGAAGCTGTTTCAGTATACAAAGAATTAAATATTAATTGGAATCAAAACCACATCCCACATCCTACCTGCACACCTTACACCGCTGTTCAGGTGACCTTGCTGTCCTTCTTCTCTTGAGATTATCTGCTTTTGGAAAGGATCCAATGGGAGAGAGTGAATGATCCTACACACATATACAATATTCCTCAGTTTAGAAACTCAGTTCCATGTTGAGCTGCAAGAGGTCACCATCCAGTGATGGGCTGGAAATGGAAGAGCAAGGTCTGAGCTGCTGCCACGAAGATCTTGCAGGAAGGACTCTGGAAACCTCATCCTATCCTCCTTCCCATTAGGAGTGGTGTCATGTACCTACAGTAAATCTGAATCCTATCCTTCCTTTGGTCTTGAGCAATCAGAATAATCTGGGTCTTTTTCAGCAAAAGCATAATAGTACTTGGAACTTGGAACATACTCTCCATTTTTTCTCTTTTTATAAGTCTGTTATACTCCTGAATCTTTATTTGATAAAAACAAAGGCATCCACTGCCACTTTCAACCATCCTATTTAGATTTGTGCTTCTGAAATGCCTGACTTTGTTCATGTCAGCACAAGTTGGTCTCACTGCACTTGCCTACTGTTCTCCATGCCATTAAGCCTGGATGCAAATCCCACTGAGTCACTAAAAATTCTTGCATATTTGAGTGATCTTGAATCATCTCCTGACCTGAATAACTTGATAGGGAGTACAAATTATGTTTTCTTAGTTTTTGAGGCAATGAAGTGTCTGGGAGGAGAGGTGGTGATGCCTCAGCATTGTCTTCTGCTCAGGAAGATGTGAGTGTGCTTGGCTGGCAGTGTAAAAATCAGTTATGAAAACCTCCAGAGTGGGTTATTTTCAGAGAGAGAAATGGCTTTAGGGACACATCTTTGTCACCATACATTCAGACTAATTCTCGTTTCAGGGATGGCATCACAGTGCTGCTGCCAGTGCATCGCAGTGTAACCCTCATGCATGCCATGCTGTGCAAAACACCATTCTACATGCTCACGTCAACACCAGCCAGGATGGTTGCATCAGCTGAGAGCTGAAATGAGAGGTGGAAACACTTGCCTTTATACCTGGCCTCTGGTCCTAGTTTCATTTTAGACATGGGGTCCTCAGTCTGGGATATTGACTTCATGATGCAAACTGTCAAAAGAAAATAATTTTTACTTGTAAAGCGCTTTGAACACAAAGCCAACACACCATTCTTATTTATCCCCACAATCGTAATGCACACATTGTTTACAAGCTGAAACAAAACATTTTACTTTCGCAAGTAACCAACATCTTACAGAGATGTCAGGCTTTGTGGTGTTCCATCTTAGATCTCGCTCCTAGACTGCTTTCATTCTATTTCAGCTATGAATATTAAAAAAAAAAACTATATCAAAACTATGTACAATGTCTTGGTCAACTCTAAGCCATTCCCTGTCAATGCTATTCCTTTGTGCCATGTCTGTGTGATATACTGCTCATGAGCCTTGCCAACAAAACACTCACAGCCCAATTACTGTATCACTCTCATGCTTCTGTCTGCCCAAACTTCACAGCACACACTGCGTTGCTGAAAAAGCCCATTAGTTGTTTGTTGCTGAGTGAGTACTGGCAGCAATAATTGCAGCTGCACTTGTTTTTGTTGAGACACCAGAGGCGTGCTCACCAAGGGTGATGGAGGTGAAGAGCTGACATTGCATCCAAAGAAACTCTTTGGTCTTCCCCTACATTGGGACAAATTGGAGGGCTACAGTTACCTCAACGTGCTGTGTGTGACTGTGAAGTATCCCATGTGGACTGCAGCAGCCACTCTTTGGGGCAAGCCTGCCACCAGGCTTTGGCCAATCTGCTGGCCCTGATCTTTAATAGCCACATACCCTGAACAGCAACAGGCACCAGGCTTGAGCCCTTGGTGGCTCATCAGTCAAGTGATGCTCCAGCCCTCATTACCACAAGGAGGATGTTGAGGCTCTGGAGCGAGTCCAGAGAAGAGCAAAGAAGCTGGTGAAAGGGCTGGAGAACAGGCCTTATGAGGAGCGGCTGAGAGAGCTGGGGTTGTTTAGCCTTGAGAAGAGGAGGCTGAGGGGAGACCTCATTGCTCTCTACAACTACCTGAAAGGAGGTCGTAGAGAGGAGGGTGCTGGCCTCTTCTCCCAAGTGACAGGGGACAGGACAAGAGGAAATGGCCTCAAGCTCCGCCAGGGGAGGTTCAGGCTGAACATTAGGAAAAAATGTTTCATGGAAAGGGTCATTGGGCACTGGAAGAGGCTGCCCAGGGAGGTGGTTGAGTCACCTTCCCTGGAGGTGTTTAAGGGATGGGTGGATGAGGTGCTGAGGGGCATGGTTTAGTGTTTGATAGGAATGGTTGGACTTGATGAGCTGGTGGGTCTTTTCCAACCTGGTGATTCTATGATTCTGTGATTCTATGATTAGGTCTCTGCTGACTGCAGAAGAGCTTAAACACTTCTCTGTCCTTTAGGCATGTGTAGAGAGCTCAAAGCAGGTGTCTACAGTTTGGGGGTGAACCCTCCCTGGGCTGCAGTATTGACGGCCTCAGTGTGCCACTTCCTAAAGATGCAGCTGTCACTCCCTGCACTGGCTCGCAGAAGAGTCTGCAGTGGTTAACCACCTCTATTAGGTGATTAAGGGTAAAGTAGAGCATCACACACAGATCGCTGCAGTGTGGTTTGGCTTGCACACGCATCCTGCAAGGTGCTGCCAAGCTCACGGCTGCTGCGTGGCCTGGGATGACTAAATGGGATCAGCTGAGCAGAACTGAAAGACCTGTGTGAAAAATAAGCACCCTCTCCCCAGGGGTTTCAAAACATTTTGCCATGTGCAAAATCCCTGTCCCTCACAGGCATCAAGCAAGAAACTGCAAAAGATGTGGGGATGGGAGGAACAGTAAGGAGCGTCCCCTTTCATGCACAAGTGCAGGAGCTGAGAGTCTCCACAAGCAGACCGTGAGAGCACAGACTCAAGCTGTGATGTCCTGAGAATGGGTGTGATGTTTGGGAGTCAAGGGCTTTCCAAGTCCTTTAGAACACAGTGGTTCTTCTACAAGACAAGTCTCACCGGGTGAAAGGAAAAGTTAGCACCTCCATTCCTGATCGACAGGAAGAAAATTGAGGGTTCAGGCTTATTAAACAATCTCTAATAGTGATTTATGGGGTCCTGTACATTTCAATCTAAAAACAACAAAAAAAAATCATCTAATTAGTTAGGTGTGTAATTCTGTATATTAATTGTCTATTAGCCACTTCATAATTATAATGGAATGCTTATCAAATAACATGTGATGGCCACATAGCACCAATTTAAGTCATTATCAGACTAGCTCCTGTTTGAATAAGTATCTGTTTAACTGCACTCTAAACATTTCATTTTATTTTAAAAGCTGTAAAGAAGAGGAAGTTAAGATCTTACAAAATGAGTATCGCATTAGGATTTACTATATGCTATGCTACAAAAAATGTTATACAAAGGATCATGAAAACAATGTACAAAATCCATTTGGATGCTGACCCAGATGATTAGATGGCAAAGCATGGTGGAAACCTACCAGGGTAAAAAAACACTTCTCATTTAGGAATACTGGCAAGCTCAGGTACTTCCAGTCTCTTGACTGTTTGACTTTACAGCCAATTTTCCAATTGAAGTGTGGTTGTGCTTGTGCATTTTCTTTCATTTTTAAAGAGATGAACCAAGAAAATTAGATTATATACAACTGCATTGATCTCTATATATGTCACCGGTAGGACTGGTAACATCTCCACAATTTGAATTAAAGAGGTTGTATATGCTATAGCAATAATAAATGATTCTTTTATTACAGAACACACATGCTGCAAGGAGATAGCTATACTCTCAATGAATTTCACAGATATGTGGTGACTACCAAGGAACCTGAAGATCCCAAAACACTAGGTTCGGATCTGTTGGATATATGGGGTTTCCTAGTAGCTCTCCACAACAACCCAGCTCCATCAGCACCTCCTCTTTGTCTTCCCCAGTCACTGCTGTTCCTGGTTTCTTTCCCCTATTCCTATGCTCGCAAAACAGCATTTCATCTGACACATTCCATTTCCAAAAAAAAAGATGAATACGTAGGTCACCATGCTGCTTCTTATGATTTTATGCAGCCTCTTCCCTCTCTTCCTCATTAACCAATTTCTGCTCTTAACTCCATGTACCACCTCTTGCTGCTTCATATTTCTGGCATGTCTCTCTAAAACTACATACACCAAATGCCCATGTTTCACCGTCCAATAAATTATGAAATAACTTACTTGTAGTTGCCCTGATGGGCAAACACAGCTGCGTACAATGTTTTGGTCTTTATAGACTTGCAAGATTTATTCTCCCATTTTCTTATCACTAGATCTGCATGGGCAGACTTCTAATGGGGCACAGGACCCATCTGGTAATCTTATTAAAATATCAGGTTTGGCTTTCAGAAATACCCTCTATCCAGTGGGTTTCAGCAATGGTAGCTTTGTCACCTAAGTTTTGAGAGTTATACCCCCAGTTCCAAGGATTGTCCTTTCACAGCATTTTTACCTACTCCTTTGGCACTCAGATTTTGACTGGACACGATGGACATGTGCCAAACAAATACCTTATTGAAAGTATAAATAGCTTGAAAAGTGTCTGAAGCCTTTTGCTAGGTTTGCCAAACTAGGTATGCAAAAAGTACTGGAAAAAACAGGGAATATAGGCTAACAAATAAACTTCACATGCTGAAACGAGACCATTTCAAGCTCTGTGGAGCCAGTGGTTTACTTTTGGTAGCACGTACTGTGCTTTGACGAGCCACAGCATGCTTTGCTTAGAGGAAGACAATTTTAGCACCTGTTCATTTAAGGGTTTAAATTGCTGCCAGAGTGCTGCTTTAACCATATGCCAGAAAAAGAGAAGTTTCAGTGATAAAAGAAGAGAATAAACAGTTAGGTCCCAGGTACTACTGTTAAGCACACCTAGGAACAGTTAAATGGGCAATTTTAGAAATATTATACCACCCCTAGGAATGATTCTATGCCAGAGACACAGCCCTTGTTACCCATTTCCCTCAACCTTTAATCTGCCAAGTCTGTCACAGGGTGTTTGGAGGTTATAAAAGTTACCTGGTTTTACAAAACTGCCTGCAAGCATCTGTGCAGATTTGGGGTCACTGTCTGCCCAAGTGCTCTGTCGTGGCACTCAAAATATAACTAGAACCAGAACACACACACACACATGCACACACAGAGAAATGCAATGAGAAAGAAATACGTTAAACTGTCTTCATATGTGTTCAGAGGATATCATTAACATTAATGTAGTCATAAAGCAGCACCTGCTGGCTCAACGCAGCAAATCTTCGCCTACTACCAATTAACTCTTAAGAAAATAATAGAGAATAGTTTTCCCCTTCTCACACCAAGCACAATGATTTGTTTCCTGCTAAGCATTATTAATTATGATGTCCCTGCTGCTTTGCCATGCTCAAATGAACAGTCCTATCACAGGTATAAGCTTTGTAGTAAGGTGTATCTCACCAAGAGCAAATATAGAGTTACTGGGCTTTAAAAAATATTACGCCACTTTTTATTCCTATTGTTGTTCTTTACTTGGTGCAGCACTTTCACTCTTAACCATCCAGAAGGAAAGGAAGTATATATGTCACAGAGTCAAAGCACAGATCACAGCTAGGTCAAGGGACAAATTCCCTGAAGACAGTCACATTGCTTTCATGTCAATGACTCAGTGAGCAAAGTCTGAGAAAAAGACTTAGGTGGGGTGAGGTGCGATGGAATGGGATGGGATGGGATGGAGGAGAGACACTCATCAAACACAGCTGTAACCTTGTCCTGCATTGCTGAATGTGAACTGCAGCCAGATTGCTACCACAACAGGTGGGAAGAGTATAGGAGGTAACCTTACTCCTGGAGCCAAGTGAGAGTCTCTGTGACCATACAGCTGCACATTAGGTGTGTGCTACTAGCTTGCACGTGTCCTTGGTTCCCCTCCAGTGACTCTTTTAAACAAGCTATTCACCAGCGCACTCAAGCAATGGCAATGACCCCTTGTACAAGGTTTGTGATATGGTGGCCATGGAGTGCAGAAAGTGACTTAGGTAAGATAGAAGAGTAATATCAGCACAATGTGTAACCTTCGTGTTTGTATCATGTAAAACAGTATTTCAGTTAATGGGTTGACTGCCACATATTGTATGTTTATCCAGGTGACTTATGGTTTCTATCACAATGGTCAAGTTACATACTATGCAAAATATTTGAATGGGCACCATGTATTTCCACAGCTGCGAAGAGATGAACTGTCTCCTCCCCAAACAGCAGAGGCTTAGTTTTACTTCTTGCACAGTCAGCTTTGCTCAGACCAGGAGGGATGCCTCGTGGTGTCTGAGACGACTGGCAGCTGGCGCAAGTCAACACTTTGGCTCTAATGATTTATGTTGGAGGAGACACCTTACAGATGAGAACTTACACTGTAAATCAGTGATCCAAGGCTTACATATAGGTAAGTAAGCCTGTTGGACAGTACACATGTTATGGTGGCGCATGGTTTAGTGATTGATAAGAATGGTTGGACTCCATGATCCAGTGGGTCTTTTCCAACCTAGTGATTCTGTGTTTCTGTGTTCTGCACTCCATGGCCACCACCTAAGCCTGATTCCTGATATCAGGAATACGATTTATTGTTCATACTCATCAGTGCTTTGCAGGTTATCACAGACCAAATACTATGGTGCTCACTGCTGAATGGACAATCGACAAGGACACTGGTTCCCATATGTATAATAGAAAGACAATAACAGGTCAGTTGTTCCTCTCTAAAGCAAATTTGTCATCACTTTGTAGCTTGGGGAAAGCTGCATAACTGCTCCTCTAAATGTGTGTCTGCTTGCATGTTTAATCACAAGTTTGAACTGCATAGAAAAGAACAGTTGTCCTGGCTGCAAAATCTCTGCAAACCCTTTTCTTATGAGACAGCAAAGTCTTTTCTGAGCCATGAAATGCTTTGTATTATTTGCTGCTGTGATTGTCGTGTCTCTGTGTCTAACAAGGTACCTGGAGACTGTCCTCCTATTTCCAGGAAAGATTTCTACCTGACATTAATAAGAAGATAGCATCCCAACACTGCCTTTTTGAGGCAGAAACGTGCACTCCAGTGACCTGGGAAGCCTCATCTGAAATGACTGAACCAAAGCCTGTCATAAGCTTACAGACAAGGTACATGTTATCAGCCTATATCTCCCTCACCTTCCACCTCAATGCTGATAAATTTCTACAAGTCTCATTCCAAGAACTGATGAATGACAGAAAAAAATATACTTCTGTGGCTTGTGGGACAATTCTTTTGCAGTGCATCTTTATCTGCTTTGCCTGCTTGATCAAAGGCGTTATCTGCTGTACTCTACAGCCTCATTGACAGGGTTCAGCCTTGCTAACCCCAAACCTTCAATGATCATAAAACTTTCTGAAAATAAAGATAGTTTAAAAAATAAAAGGTAGGATTCTTTTTATTTCACATCTTGGTTCTCGACCATTTTAGAGATCAAATTTCCTTCACAGCCCTGGGAGACAGAAAACTTTCTATCTGATGACAGTGGATACTGTCTTACACAATAATGAGTCATCTGCCTAATGATTGTCGTTGTTTTGCCATATTTACATTTGCTGTGGGATTTCCTTGCCAGAATATGTTTCCTTGTTATATAGGAAGTAAAAGACCACACTCTGGAGCACCTACTTCATGCAATTCTACCTCAGAAGAGAAAAGCAAATGACTAGACAGCTACCTACCACCAGCTCCTCTGGCCAGAGGGGTAATCAGCAGCCTTTACAGTCCTATCAGTTCTGTTACCTGCCACTACCTCAATTTCTTTCTCTTTGCACCAGCCTCACCCCACTAAATACTGAGCCCTTAAAACCACCTCATACCACCTCCATTTACACCTACCTATAACCCTCAGGTTTTCCTTTTTGAGGAAGCTCCAGGTGGTAGTGTTTAAAGGCAAAAATTCAGATGCCATAAACATGCATGAGACCAGAAATTGCTCACCCTGTGATTAAACACTTCTTCTTTGATTCACAACTGCCACCAAAGCACAGACATACTTCAGTGATGGCTTGGGCTGAGCTGCAGATTGCCTAGGAGGCCTAATAAAGAAACTGTTTCTGAGATTTAGGTGAATGTTAGTGAAGCTGCATCCTTCGTTGTGGGAGACCTTTGTTCTTGGGGAAGAAAAATACATAGCACTGGAAACACAAACCTTACAGAAATCTGAAGCACATTTCCTCCAAATTATGCTTATAAAACATCAGTACCTCAGAAGTAACATCATACAACTTTTTTCTTTTTTTTTTCCAAATGACAGAATCACTGAAAAACTTCTAAAGTAAAAAAAAAAAAAAAAAAAACCAGATGTGGGTAATGAGACTAGAATTAAAATATGGTCTGACTATGGAGTTTATTTAGAAGATACTTGTTTTAAATGCCTTGTCACTTCCATATACATATAATATAAATGATAGAGATAGTGGCTTTTCATTATACCGACATCTCTCTGCAGCCTGCCTGAGAAACCACAGGTACAAGTTCACATACATGTCACTGTGCAAAGTGCTCATGGTAATCATTTTCATGGGGAAAAAGAAGCACTTGCAAGATCATATATTTTATGTTGTAACTTCAGTTAATGCCCACATCAATCAGACTGTCAAAGCTGTTTACAGCCCATGCCTGGATATTTCCAGCTTTTGACGTGTTATGTCAAGGAGAACCAGAATCCTTGAAACATAATTTTGTCATTGTCTCTCTATTTACAGCTTTCTTCTCATCTTTGATTTCCTTTGATTCTTTATATTATCTGCAGTTGTTTCAGGATCCGACAGCCACCAGCTCATTAGCAACATCAAGATAACATTATTCCTCTTCTGGGAGACTGTCTTGGGTTTCCTACAAAACTTACAAGGACCAAAATTTCCAACATTTAAGTGGGTTCCACTGCCACATCTTTCTAACATAAGATGTTCTGTTACTCCTTTGCGCATTACATTAAAGTCTAATTCCTTTCATCCAGTTCCAAGAATGTTCCATTTTTCTTTCTTCTTATTTTTCTTCATTTTTTTCCTTTTGCATTAGTACCTCTGGGTCTGGCAAGTTGTAATTTGCTGATTATGAGCTGTATATCTTCTGGATATTGGCCAAAGTTTAAAAGAAGCCTGAGATGTAACAGTTCTGGAAGAGGATGTGAAAATGAAGAAAGGTTGGAGGATCTATATTTTTTCTTGTGAAAATTGAAAAGCCCTGAATTAGAAACAAGTCTTTCCCCTGTATTTTTGTCCAGACTGAAATCATAGAGAAATCCCAGGTTTTATTTTCATGCATACCATGTGTCATGTAACAGAGACACTGGAGTCAGGTATTTCAGACTGTAAAGACGCAGTGCTCATCAGCCAAGTGAGTACCAGCACAGAAAATTTCTAGGAACATCCACTAAAAAGAGACAAGCCCAGCTGTGCTTTACACCATCACCAAATGAGGTTAACTCAGCCTGATGGACTGACCTTAAGAGACAGGCACTGGACTTGACAACAAGCCCGTGAGAAATGAATAGGGGCAATTTATTCAAAGGACCAAATATCTCACAGAAATGCACGGGGGGAAGGGAGGAAAATGCAGAAGGGGAGGAGAGGGGTCAAAAGTAGTCCAGAACTTGTGCAGACAACAGCAGCATAAAAAACCAAACCAGCACTACCGTGAGATCTTTGTCATAAAGCTTAATGGCTTGTTATCTTTACAAAGCCTTCAGCAACACAGAAAGAAGCGCCCGTTTCCCCTCACTTCACATCTTTATGTTGGATGCTTTCTTGTCTCCCTCCCTCTCCCTCTCTCCCTCCTGTTTTAGTCTAAACAATATATCTGGCTTAAGCACAACTATAAAGCAGACTTAACAGGGACAGAGGTGCGTGCTGACTGGAAACAGCCCAGCTTCTGCTCCTTCCCAAGGTCGTTCCCTGTTAGCTACACCTGAGGACAATGAGCCTGCAACACTGTGATCAGCCATGAGCATGCACCAAGGGTAGCAAAAGGATACTCTGTCCCAGAAACTCGATGGGATGTGCCTGAGCGCAGCAGGATCTCAAGCCTCTGAGGTGTTGTCAAACGTTTCTTCCTTCAAGACATCTATTAAACACTGGATCATGGAACACCCTGACAGGTTTGAATGAAGGGCATTGTGAGCTTGACCGATAGATCAACAGGATAAACATTTCAGGAAAATATTTAAAGTTTAGTTTCTGCAAAAGTCAAGAAAAATAACTGCAAAGCTTTCCAAATCTTGCTGCAAAAAGGCTTTCCCGTGGACTTAATGGTGGGGAAAGTAAAAATTCCATAGACGCCATTTTCAGTTACATTAGTGATTTGAGATGCTTCATCATTCTCTACGCTATATGAACGGCAGACTTTTTATTTGCCAGACTCTACTATAACAAGCCTTATAATTAGGTATCTGTCCTTTGCAATCAGCACTACAGCTTTCTGCTCATAGGAGAAAAACTGTAGGGCGGGAGAACCACTCAAAAGCATGGGAAAGAGCTGTCACCAGCATAATGTAACTGGTTAATGGTTTCAAAAATGTTATTAAGAGAGAATGGTTCCTTAATTTTCTTACGTAGTATGCTAATAAAAATGCTCTTGTTCATTTGTCTGTCTGATTGAATCACACTCAAATTTTGGGTTCAAGCTCATTCTCTCAGCCTGCAGTAGCTAAGTAGCACATTTCTTCTGATTTCTTCCTCCCCCGTACCCATAAGCTGTCTGCCTGAATGACTGGCCCCAGAATGTTCTTGCTTATTAGCACTGGTCACGATTTGCTTCTGAAGTTTGATACAGCAAGGTGATGTAGATGACATCCTGGAGAGATGCTGCCTGGGGTTTTGCCTTCCTGGTTTAGAAGCAAGAACCAGAAGAATGTCTATGCAGTTTTCCAGCTTCCACTCTTTGATTTGTAATGGAGAGCCCAGTTGTCAGCAGGCAAGAACCAGGTTGTTATTCGACTATCTTGAAAAGCTTTGAGTAGCAGCAGCAGGGGGTATCAGCAGAAAATCTTGGGCTATAGAAGTCACAACATCAAGTGAATCGGAGATTTTGCATCCAAAGGTAAAGACATTTTGCGTGTCTTATTACAACCATTAGAAGCAAAAGAGCAAAAATTAATCCGATTGCATTATCCCTGTAAGGCTTAAGTCTACACTTCACTGCATTACACTGTGCAGTCCACAAAAATTCCATGAGCCATTCTGATAGAGCTCCCCCAGACCATCTTTTAGGTTTGGGGAAGTAAATTTCCCCAGCAAGTTGCTTTTGACTACCTTTTTGAGGTGAATTTCAGACGAGTACATCATCCCATTCTTCATTCCAGCAAAAACTGCCTCTGGAGGAAGAAATGACAGCTGTCGAAGATAATCTTCTACCCAGTACTTACCCAATAGCCTTTTCATCTCCAAGGTTCCTAAAGCTAGGAGAGTTATTTTCAGGGCCACACATTTTAAAATTAATGCTAAATAAAAAGGGCTGCCTGTCACAGGGCTTGATTTGGCAGAGAATTTCATTTTTCTAAGTCAACCAGCATGTACATGATTTTTTTCACCACCTAATCATGACTGTGAGAATGTAAATCATGCAGATTATAATGCTTGACACCAGCCATGTCAAGAGAACTGATATCAGAGCCCTTCCCAGAACATTCCGGAACACTCTCTCTCCCCAGCTGCCTGAGACACCCCTTAAGGCAGGACCTCTGGGCTCACCATAGGGCTCATTCCTTAAAACATGCCAGCTCCCCACCTGGGCAGATGGGCCAGCTGGTGGGCATTTGCCCACAGAGCTGATGAGGGAGCCATCGAGGCCTCCTGAGAAGGGTGGGATGAGTCCTAGGGCAGTGCAGAAACGCTTCGGCTGGGTGATGAATGAATGAAATCTGCTGGCCAGAGCAGAAGGGCATGGCTGCCTCTGTCTTTGTTGCCTTCAAGATGGTAGGAGAGAGAGAATCCTCACTGGCAGTGACTGCAGTGACACCAACAGAAAAGTGGGGCTTGGCCTTGTTATGTGGGTAGTGGTCAAAGAGATCAAAATTCTGAGTCTTGTGACCTTGCTGGGATGCCTGCTCAGCCTCGCACAAGCAGAGTTTCTACAAGTGCAAAATGAAAACTGCCGGTACTGGAGTGGAACTTTTATCCTGATGTACCCATTCTCCCATAAATCATGCAGATTACAACGAGCTGTTGATGAATGTGCAACACAGAAACTCTGGTTTCAATCCGTTCTCAGGTCATCACTGGAGAAACTCCTTTCCTAGGGCTGCATTTCTACTGCCTGGCGCATCCACTCATAACCATGCTCTTCTTGGTCAGATGAGAAAGATACTACCTTTCCTTTTGTTTTGTCTGTTACCTGTCTCTCCTCTTAACTGGGAAATGAAGTTTGTTACGTGTCTTTGCTACAAAGGCTTCCTCTAAGTTTTTTTTCATTCACTTACAATCATGTGCTTAATAACTGGATGTAAAACAAAAATCCTCAGGAGCACAAGAAGGAAGTCTGCAAGTGCAAGGGAATTCACTCTTCTCAATATTTATGTTTAGCATTAAATACTTCATGCAAACATAATGAATTTGACTCCTGAGGCCTTCCCTCTCTTATCTCAAAAACTGTTCGTACACATGCTCTGGGATCTCTGTGCAAATATAAAAAGGGGATTAAGTTGTATGTGTAGTAAATCCTGCTTTTATATTTAATAGGTAAGAGCTAACAGAGGGCCTTTGGATTAAAAATAGGTCCTCGTTTGCTGAGCAGACTAAAGCATTCTTTCCTCTGGCTGCCCTGCCATGCAGGAATTCACTTTTTCCTAGTGAGAAATTCAAGTCAATTATAATATTTATAGTATATTAGAGGTATGTACTGTACAATACATTATTTTGATTTAAATTACTATATATTATGGAATGTCTCCTGCCTCCACAAAACCACTCATGGTTTTGCAATGGGAAGATGAGCTCCAGCCTCCATTGCATGAGCCAGTGCCCACATCTGGGTACCCTTAGGGAAATTCTGAGGACAGAAGGTGAAAATCTAAATCACAGCTGTCCAGGAGAGGAGGTGAGTCCCTAGCCCCAAAGAGCATGTCTTTGACCATCATCTGACAGTTTCTCCCCACTCTATGCAGCAGGAACCAGGAGGAGGAAAGCTCAAGCAGCCCACCAGCCCTCCAGCTGCCAGTTTATGAATTGTAACTTCTCAGACCACATGCAAAGGTCAAATCCACTGACATTTTCATCAATTTTTACCATTGGTCCCACAAAAGAGGAAAACCAGGCTGCAGCGCTGAGATGAAGGGTTCTGCACGCAACCCAGCTGTGTGCCCACTGACCTTGTCAAGCTTTGTTTTGTTTCACAGAATCACAGAATTGTTTGAGTTGGAAAAGACCTTTAAGATCACTGAGTCCAAACATTGATCCAGCCCTGCAAAGTCCGCCACTAGACCACGTCCCCAAGTATGACACCTACTCTTCTTCTATACAACTCCAGGGATGGAGGCCATTTCTCCTTGTCCTGTCAGTAGCCACCAGGCAGAAGAGACCAACACCCACCTCACTACAACTTCCTTTTAGGTCGTTGAAGAGAGCAGTAATGTCTTCCCTCAGTCTCCTTTTCTTCAGACTAAGTGACCCCAGATCCCTAAGCCACTCTTCATAAAGCTTGTGCTCAAAACACTTCACCAGCTTTGTTGCCCTTCTCTGGACATACTCCAGCATCTCAATGTCCTTCTTGTAGTGAGGAGCCCAAAACTGAACACAGAATTCAAGCTGCAGCCTACTGAACACAGAATTCAAGCTGCAGCCTCACCAGTGCCCAGTACAGGGCGTGATCACTTCCCCAGTCCTGCTGGCCACACTATTCCTGATGCAGGCCAGGATGCTGTTGGCCTTCTTGGCCACCTGGGCACACCTGGACTCATATTCAGCTGACTATCAATCAGCACCCACAGGGTCATTCTCCTCCAGGCAGCTCTTCAGCCACTTCTCTCCATGCTTGCACCATTGCATGGGGTTGTTGTGACCCAAATGCAGGACCCAACAGTTGTCCTTGTTGAACCTCATGCAGTTGGTTTCAGCCACTGATCCAGCCTGTCCAGGTCCCTCTGTGGAGCCTGCCAACCCTCAGGAAGATCAACGCTCCCATCCAACTTGGTATCATCTGCAAACTTATTAAGGGTGCACTCAATTCCCTCAACTACGTCATTGATAAACATATTAAACAGAATTGGCCCCAGTACAGAGCCCTGGGGAACACCAATTTTGACTGGCAGCCAGCTGGTTTTAACTTTTGCCTATTGTAATGTGTTCCCTATAAAACAAACAAACAAAAAAAAAAAACACCAAGGCATTGCTGAGTACAAGGAAAATTCTTCTCTGTGCATTTTGTAACATCATCCAGCAGGCTCACTGTGAGCACAGTAGCCGGTGTTGAAAATATCCCACAGTCTAATGGAAGGATTCAAAGGAACTGGTTATAAAAGGTAAAACACAGCTGGAGACAGCAGTGACAAGGCCACAAACTTCCTGATGACACCAGTACATCTCACAGCTGACTTTAGCAAGTGGTCTCTTTAAACCTGGCTTTCCTTTCAAGAAATCTCTGAACGAAATGAAAAAGCAATTTTTGCCTGAATCACTGTCCTTTGCAACTTCCCCAGGACCCCAAGCTCTTTCAGCTCAGATGCTCGGCTGCCAGAATAGGAAGCAACCTTATTTCACCTCTGGAATAGGGGTGAAAGAGGCATATATGCAAAAGACCCAAACCCCGAAGTGCTGAAGGATCTTTTTTTGAGGACAGTAGGAGGTCACTAATTCACAGAACTACAGAATCACAGAATCACTAAGTTGGAAAAGACCTCCAGGATCATTGAGTCCAACCATTCCTATTAACCACTAAGCCATGCCCCTCAGCACATCATCCACCCATCTTTTAAACACCTCCTGGGAAGGTGACTCAACCACCTCCCTGGGCAGCCTGTTCCAGCGCCCAATGACCCTTTCCATGAAAAATTTTTTCTTGATGTCAAGCCTGAAACTCCCCTGGTGGAGCTCGAGGCCATTCCCCCTTGTCCTGTACCCTGTCACTTAGGAGAAGAGGCCAGCTCCTTCCTCTCTACAACCTCCTTTCAGGTAGTGGTAGAGAGCAATAAGGTCACTCCCAGCCTCCTCTTCTCAAGGCTAAACAACTCCAGTTCCCTCAGCTGCTCCTCATAAGATTTGTTCTCCAGCCTCTTCATCAGCTTCGTTGCTCTTCTCTGCATTCACTCCACACTCCAGCACCAGCAGCTGGAGAAGAGATTGCAAAGAGGAGGGTGCGCTGGGACCATGGGGGCAGCTCATGCCAGAGTGCTCAGGATGCAGGACACGGCAAAAAAAACAGTGAGGGAGCTCTTGGATGAAAACCATCCACCATGACTGAGATGGATGGGTCCAAGTGTGAGATGCCCAGGCTCTCCTTATGGAGAAGCACACAAGGCCAATTCACCTGTCTCCTCTCAGGGCTTGTCTGGGGCAAGATGCTTTACTTGATGCTGACCTTCTACTGTGATAAGCTTGCTGGTTGGCATCCCACTTCCAGCAAGCCAGGCATCCCCAGCCTCTCTGGACACGGTCTTGCACACCCTCCAGTACAGCAAGTCCCTGTCCCCTCCATCTCCCATAGCCCTGCTGAACTTTCCAGGGAGGGTTATAAGCTGGCAGAAGCTCCCATCTCCCTGTCTGCACTGTTGCTACAGACCTGGGAACCATAACACCAGTGGCTGGACAGAATGGGGGAACAATGGGCCAAGGGGAAAACAAGAAGAAGAAATCCACCAACCCTCAGGACCACTGAGGTCCAAGAGGGTGTCCTGGGCACCTCCTGACAAGCAGGTCTCTGCCTGGAGTAGTTGCTTCTCCTCCTGGAGAGAGCTAAGCCTGTCCTCGGATGCCTGTCCAGCGTTTTAGGCATTGGGAAAACTTCTTGGAGCCCTACTGTGACTGTCAGATGCTGCTTTACCATTTTCTCCCGGTTTGCTTGTTGCTCTCATTTCCCATTTTTCCTGGCAGATGAAAACCAAACCCCTGCATGAAATGGAGGGAGAGGGAGGAAGCTGCAGGTGGTCCAGAGGGGTTTTATCTTCCCTGCAGCAGGCAGAGGTGGAAACACAAGAGTGGGTGATGGGAGAGGAGAGCGATATAGAGTCAACCTCCTCTTTCAGCCCCCTCAACCCTCCCTGAAATCAGACTTCCCTGGAATGTAGGAGCAACTGTAGGCTAGACCACACTGTAACATACCTTAATAAAATAGAAAAGGAGAAAAACAGAAAAACTCAGGCTGGCAGGCCTTCCAAATGGCACACGGGGACAGCACAGCCTTGCAGGCAACCTCTTGCCCAGGTGCCTATGCATAGTGCGCATCGGGTGGTTATTAGGGCATTTGGTAGGACCATGCCTCAGCACGGTCAGTGCTCTTGGCTTCATTCTCATAAACAATGTTCACATTAATTTATCTTCTTATCTTTTTTCCGATTATGCCGTCATAAATTTCTGTGTCAGAACTTGTAGTTTTAATAGACATGTCTCTGAATATATGTACTTTTTCTTGAGATTTACCACAACGTTTTTATTTCTGTATGCATACTTTAGCAAGCATAGCGTAAAAGAGGGTTTCAGTTGAATAGAAGAAGTATAGTTTATTCCTTCGGGGGAAGGAGAAGACAGAAAAGAGATCAGAGAGCTTCTTAGTCCTTTCTCAGTGTGACTCTGTGAATTTGTGATGTATGCTGCTCCAAATCGAGATTAATGGTAGTTAATGCTGCAAATTTACACCACTAGTGTTTCACTGGGTGCATTGTGACTGCAACTTTTAGCTCTGTGTTTAGGGGCTAATGGATCAATTAAGCATTATTTGCCACCTGTAACAAATGCTGTTCTGATTTCTGCTAAAATATTTGGCTTCTGTGGAGGGTTGGGTGAAAAGCAGTGGCACTGGGCTTACATTTTACACTGCTGGGTGTGAAGCAGGAGGGACTCCTCTGCCGAAAGAACTTTGCATGGATGAGAGGATCAGCTTCTTGCCAAAATGAACACAAAATGTTTTTCCCAGCAGTTCACTGCAGTGTTAGAAATCAAACCCACAGCTGGCAGTAACTTTGGCTCTGTATTACCCTAACTTCAGCTCTGTATTACCCAGAGCCAAACACAGTAAATCTCTAGCGGTGCTGTTGGACAAGTCCTTTGCACTTCCAGAGCAGGGAAGAGCCAGAACCATTGGTAACATTAATTGGAGATTTCTGTGTTTTCAGATGATCTAACTTCAGTTTACTTCTTGTCTCCCACAACACAAATCCCAGAACACACACTAATAACCATGATTCACAGCTTGAGCTGCTTTGTTTTACCATGTAGTGTAATTGCTATCCTATTGAAGAGCCAGGCTTTCTGAAGAATATTCATGGACTGTAGCTGTGAGTAGAGGGTGTGTGCTATGTGCTTCATAGCCCAGACAATGGGAACTGCTAAAATCAGATTTGCTTTAAAATCCCGGTGGTAAAAGTTGATAGTCTGATTCTACTTGCCCCTCCTAAGCAGGATTGCTGCTTGTGCCTATGTATTACAAACACACAGAGAGAGAAGTTATAATTCTTACCTGATTTACCATAATAAAGGGTTTTAACTCTTAATTTGCAGGTGTTAGTTGCTGCAGGCAGAGGCAGCTGGTTCTTATTCACAGACCTGCAGAAATAGCATAGTCTCTATAACCTGAAGGCTGAGTGAATTCACTAGGCCCTGGATCAATGCATATTTGCTGTATTTGTGTTTCCTGACTGCCTACAGAGGGGTAGGCAGCCCCTTGGTCAGAGACATTTGCCACAATGGTGAGATCCAGGCTTTGAGATGCAGTGCTGCAAACTGAAGGACACTGCTGAGATGACTGTTAGTGGCTCTGCTAGTGCTTATGGGACTGGTGAGATGCAACAGGCACAAGGGCTGCACAACCAGAGACCACTGAAGAGTTTTCTGTGTAATTTACGGTGACCAATTGCTCTCTGGATGTGTTTGAAAGTGTGAAGTGCAGAAGCAGAGTTATTTTAGGAGATTATTTTCTCTAAAAGTGCAATGGTTATAACTCAGAATTTGAAGAACTAGTCTAGACACAGCTGCAAAGGCAGAAATACAGGAAATACCCTGCTTGTTTTTAATGGGTTTGTTCTGCAATTAAAGCCCATAAACACTTTAAAAAATATATGTAATATTATATTGTATTACATTACACATAAAAAAATGATATGGTGTGTATAATAATAATAATTGTGAGTATATAATGTAAACACTATTAGGCAAGTAGTCACCTACTCTCCTTGGATCTGTAAATAGATACATATAAACCTATATGCATGTGTATATACATATATTTACATACATAGCTGCTTCTTTAGCATTTAAGGAAGTGTAGACTCACACCAGCCCAACCTGTTCTTGGTAGGTAGAATTAAGCTGTAGATCTGCACATCGCAGCACTCGTGGTGTGAGCAGGTCCCTCCACTACAACAAAATGGGATGGATACCACGATGGGAGTGCTTCACCGGGGGCTTCAGCCCCTCCGAAAACTCCTAAGATCAGATATTGCATTGCAAAGTCCTGCCACGGAGTCACATCTAAGCAAAACAGAGACACCGTCAGAAGATTTTCATTGCGGCAGACTGTACAGCAGGAGACTGTAAATCCTGTAGGATCAAGTAGGTGTTGCTTAGAGGGAGAGGTTCCCTGAACAAGCACAAATGTCTTGAAAATAGCAAAGAAAAGCAGAGGCTGACTAAACTCGTATTTACACAGCATTGTCTCCAGACCCATTGCAGTGTGGAAATTACCCTGCAATGTCTATGTATGAAAGTCTCTCTATCACTGTGTACATAGCACTCCTCTACCTTTTGGGATATGTGCAAGGAGCTTACAACCGGAATTAATTTAGTTGACATTTTATGGAACAGCGCGGAGTTTAATCCTCATTTGATGGCACTGTACTCTCTGCCTTCTGCAATGCCTGGGGAGTTATAGTCACGCAAATAATACCATTTCCCCTGGACTGATCCTGGGGGTTGGCATCATCTTCAACTCAGCCAATGTTTTACTGGTTATCTTTCCACCTAAAAGGGGATACAAGAACCATAGGCATAGAAATGGGTTTTATTTCTAAATAAATTTAGAAATTTATTTTTCTATAAAAAATAGAATTCTGTTTTATTTTTAATGGGGGGTGATAGGACTGCTCAGAGTAAGGAAAACAAGGTTTTGAGCAGAGCAGGCAGCTGTGATGGGAGTACCCACAGGGCCCGGCAGCTCAGGTTGCCAGCCTCACCAAGCTCAGGGCAGTGCCCCAGGACAGGGATGTGTCGTGGTTTAGCCCCAGGACAGGGATGTGTCGTGGTTTAACCCCAGCCCAAGGTCCATGCAACCACTTGCTTAACTCCCCACCCCCAGTGGGATGGGGAGGAGAGTGACAAAAGCAAAACCTCATGGGTTGAGATAAAGACAGTTTAATAGGATAGCAAAAGAGAGAGATGATGATGATGATAAAAATAACAATAATAATAGAGTACACAAAACAAGTGACGCACAAAACAATTGCTCATCACTCAATGACTGATGCCTAGTCTGTCCCCAGGCAGTGACCACCCTCCCTCCCCTGTTAACTCCCCAGTTATATGGATAGAATATACCTTTGGCCAGCTTGAGTCAACTGTCCTGGCTTTGCCCCTTCCCAACTTCTTATGCACCTCCTAGCTGACAGAGCATGGGAAGCTGAACAGTTCCTGACATAACATAAATGCTACTTAGCAATAACTAAAACATTGGTGTGTTATCAACATTATTCTCATACTAAATCCAAAACATAGCACTATACCAGCTACTAGGAAGAAAATTAACTCTATCCCAGCCAAAATCAGGACAGGTGGCAAGAGGTCCATGACTTCCCATGGACACATCCAGCCCAGCTGTAGCTGGGAGTAGAAGACTGGAGGGGAGGTGCAAGATGGGGTATGACAGCAAGAGCCAAAGAAATATGGGGGTAATGGCACAGGGAGGCAATTCCACTATTATTAACACAAACACAGTCATCACCCTGCCTTTGTCTCCTGATGAATCAGAGGAAATTGCCTCCTGAGCCATTTGCCTTCCAGCTACTTCAGCTGTGTTTTGTTTCCCTAAGATTCAAATACTCTGACTAGATTTCAGCATATTATTATAAGAACAGAAAAGCTATAGAAAAAGTGAAGCTTCACAGAGGAAATAGCCAATAAATGTTGCGTTGAATTCACTTGCTTTTTATGGCAAGCTCTGATGTCAGGGACAGATATGGCTTTGGAGAAGATGCATTGCTCTGCTGCAGATGTGTTTGTGAATACTTTGTGGACAATATCCTGTGACATTGTAATGGGCAGCTTACCATTATCTATCAGATTTTTAAGCCTGTCATTTTGATGTGACTGATTTTTCTATTTAATACCAAGCCCCACAAACTGTAAGCTTACAAAAGCAAGAGCACTCTTCTTTGTGTGGCGATTCTATCTGGCCAGATTAGCAAAATTTTCATTTGCATTTTGCAAAAGATGTTGGGCTTTGTAATAAAAATACATATCAGGTCAAGTGAAAATGTGATCGTTTAATATCAAAATCCCAGAACAGCTTGTGATGGAGAGGGGGAGGTGAACTTCCAAAGCAGAAATCTTTAATTTTGGCACTTTCAAAATGTGGCAATTCATCTCTCTAATTTGCCATAGGCTTTTTGTTTCAAACACTTCTTTTGATGAAAGCAAGCATGCAAACAGCAAAAAAATCCTATTTAGAATTCAATAATACGCTTCATTTGATCCTCTTCTCTTTCCTGGAAAAGTTCAACATGAACATTCAAGTACTGCATTTCTTCAAATTGCAGGGAAACTGCTGATCTGTTGGTTGGGCAGCTTTGCTGTGCCATGTGCCAAGAGAGGGTCCTCTAAAACCTACTGAAAATCATATTATGCAGTAGGACTGTCCCAATGAGCATGAAAGCTCAGCTTGGCAGATAAAGTATGAGCACAGAGTCAGAGGCCACCTGTCCTGGAGGCTTTACCCTCCTGGATATACAGTTCCCATAGGGTCAGCTATATGGTTTTGTGAGGATTGGCATTGGGAGAATGTGAAAATCCATTTGAAATTACTTTCCACTGCTGGAAATTCTCCACACTTGCAGTATAAGCTGATTTTTCTCTTTTGTTTAAGGGGGAAATTAGGGTAGGAAGGGTGACAAACTATATTAACGATGAGACCCGTGCCTAGATGCTGCTGGGGCGTGGAGCTGGGCAAGTGAGTAAAACTGGCATGTCCACATACTTGTTTCATTTGTGCTTTTATTAATCCAAACTCCCTGGTTTTGCAGTTGTGAAAGAAAATGTTTAAAAAGCCTTTCTAAGAATGCACCACAAAATGTCCTTTAAAACATACGTGAAAAGGACACTGAGCAAAGGAAAAGTTCAAAGGTGGCAGTCAGTTTTTAGTGGTGATGGTGCACAGGGACTTGCCTACGTGAAATGTGGTACCTGGCTGGAGGTGAAGAGAAGCACCATGCACAGACACAGAGCTAGGACAGTCCCTGCCATGCAGACATTGCCAAAGTGACTTGTCACAGAGCAGCCTGTGACCTTGCCTGGGTCCATGCCATGCAATCCAAGGAAAATGGAAATTATAGAGCATTAGAGTGGGGAGACGAAGGTGACACTGGGTTGGAAGAAGCAGCAACCAAAATGGCTGAGTGAGATCTGTCTTCCAAACATCAGTGGAGGGACGTGATTATTACCTTCTGCCTGACACTAGTGAGATACATCTGGACTGCTTTGTAGAGGCTGAGGGGAGACCTCATTGCTCTCTACAACTACCTGAAAGGACGTTGTAGAGAGGAGGGTGCTGGCCTCTTCTCCCAAGTGACAGGAGATAGGACGAGAGGAAATGGCCTCAAGCTCCGCCAGGGGAGGTTTAGGCTGGACATTAGGAAAAAATTCTTCACAGAAAGGGTCATTGGACACTGGAACAGGCTACCCAGGGAGGTGGTTGATTCACCTTCCCTGGAGGTGTTTAAGGCATGGGTGGACGAGGTGCTAAGGGGAATGGTTTCGTGTTTGATAGGAATGGTTGGACTCGATGATCCGGTGGGTCTCTTCCAACCTGGTTATTCTATGATTCTATGATTTTGGGACTCCCAGTATGAGAGACATGGATGTACTGGAGCAAAGGGTCACCAAGACACATAGGGACTGGAGCCTGTGTGCATAAGAGGAGGTTGAGAGCACTGGGACGGTTCAGCCTGGAGGAGAAAAGGCTCAGGGACACCTCATTCCTGTGTATAGCTGCCAAATGAGAGGGTGAAGAGAAGATAGTCAGAGTCTTCTCAGAGCTGTGTGGCTGTAGGAGGAGAGGCAATAGGCATGCACTGGAGCATGGGAAACCCCAATTAAATATTAGCAAGAATATTTTCAGCATGAAGGAGGTTAAATACTGGAGTCAGAAAAGCTGTAGGATCTCAGTCTTTGGAGATATTTAAAATTTGACTGGGCAAGCCCCTGAGGCCCCTGATCTAGTTGACTTGCTTTGAGGAGGGGCCTGGACCAGATGACCTCGAGAAGCACCTTCCAACCTGGCTTGTTCTAACAGTCTGTGAGCACGAAAACTTGACACAGGAAGCTAAAGGACAGCAGTACAATGATCAACAGGGTCAATGACATCAGAGATGCTTTAAAGAATGATGAAGAAGGAAAGAAATCTTAACATGGATTTCTTAAATGAGAAATTACAGAATTATTCATGAAAGGCAGAAATTACAGACTTTTCCAAAGCTAATTCTCTAAGGAGATGATAACTGAATGATGTAATTAGATTGTCTGATGAGATACTTTTTGTCCCAGAAATGAAGGACACAGAGTTAGACTGCCACTGATAAACCTAAGTACTTTAAGATCAGATGCAGACAGATAGCCTAAACCAAATAGTAGTAAAAGGGAAACCTTTGGGATCTCTCTGGGCCATTGGTAATGGGTTTTGGAAGTCCTGGATCAGAAGGAAAGTTCTAGAGAACTGGAAACAAAAAATATTCCTGAAAGGACAAGAGAAGAAATAAAGATAGTCCTTAATGTGAATCAACACAGAGTTAGGGAGTGTGGCTTTTGCCAAACCAGCTCAGTGATTTGTTTTAATAAGATTCAGAAGTTCAGCTGACAAAGGCAAAAGTACCGATACCCTACACATCTTCTTCTCTGTAGCATTTGAGTTGATTCTGCCAGGCAAATGTATTAAAAAACTAAACTACATTACATTTATGGATTAAAATGCACTAACCAGCAGGTCTCAGACCAGCAGGGCTGAGCACCTCCCCTATGAGGACAAGCTGAGAGAGTTGGGGTTGTTCAACCAGGAGAAAAGAAGGCTCTTAGGAGACCTTATAGTAACCTTCCAGTACCTGAAGGGGCTACAAGAAAGCTGAGGAGGGACTGTTCACAAAGGCTTGTGGTGATAGTACGAGGGGGAATGGGTATAAATTGGAGAGGGGAAGATTTAGACTAGACATGAGGAGGAATTTCTTCACCATGAGGGTGGTGAGGCACTGGCACAGGTTGCCCAGGGAAGCTGTGACTGCCCCATCCCTGGAGGTGTTCAAGGCCAGGTTGGATGGAGCCTTGGGCAGCCTGATCTAGTTAGAGGTGTCCCTGCCCATGGCAAGGGGCTTGGAACTAGATGACCTTTAAGGTCCCTTCCAAACCAAACCATTCTAAGATTCTATGATTTTATGGTCTTTAATACACACTAAATAATTTCAGATGACCATTGCCAGAGTACCACAAAAACAGTGCTGACTAGAACCTCACCTTCTCAGTGTCTTCAACATGGACAGCGCTGTTCCTGCTTGACATTTGCCTACCCTGTTCTCAGAAACTGTCCCACTGGAGAAGCCCAGCTGAGGGGTGAGGAGCTTGTCCCACTGAGTGATTCCTTGCACTTCCACAGCGCCTGCATGTGTGTACATGGAAACAGGGCAATAGTAGTCCTTGGGCCTCCTGCACCAGAAAAACATCTGGAAATAGCTGTCTCAGTTTGCAGTCTGTCAGAGCAGAGGAGCATCATGCCTGATGGGAACTGGCAAGGGGGGGCAGGTAGAAGAGGATGTTGCAAAGCACTAGTTCGGCCAAACTAACCTATTGTTTTTCCCTCCTTTCTCTTTTGACATTAAACAGGCTGAGTGGATGAAGGGACGATGCAGACACACTTAACCAGATATTGCAAACAGGAGGGCAAGTTGTTTTTTATGAGTAGTTTATGTTTTCAGACACACAACTATACAGAATAATGAAATAATAAAAATCATATGGCATTTACCCTGGGTTTATTCATTATAAGTCCTTTGAGAGCTGCTATTGTTTGTCTTTATTTAATTGGCATGGTTGGATGGCTACCAGCAAGTCCAATTAAACAGATTCAATAGATTACACTGTACATTTTTTTTTCTTCATCAGCATATAGCATAAAATGTCCAGAATAATTTGTCTGAGTACTAGTAATGAATACAAAACTAGCACTTTGTCCCAGCCTGCACACAGCAAGTTTCAATGTTTTACAGCCAAAGCAAACTGGTTTAATAATGAAATCACAGATGCAAACTTTACTACAGCCTTCATGGGGACAAGGGTACCACTGCATGTTACAATATGAGGTATTTTGTTGCATAACTTCAAGCCTATCTAAGCACAGAGAGACATTATAAGGGTTTTTTTAGCTGTCTCAAGATTTAGCATTTAAGTGTTAGGTGGAAACTGTTTAAGACAATCCCACCAATGGGACTTGGGCATGCCCTTAGTATCAGGTATTTGTTTAAGTGCTTTGTTGAACTGGAGCCTAGTAGATCCTCTTGAAAAGAAAGTGATTTTCAATCTAATAAGGTTATCTTAGTGTGAACATTTTAACTACATCAATCAATATGCCCGTCAAGAGTAAATGACTAATGGGATTTCTCTTTTCTTCCTTTCTTTGTTACCAGAATGATGAATTGACTTTGCCTGTTGCTGAAGATTCTCATCTCCTTAATGCATTGCAGATACGTTTAATGGATGCAAGCTGTCAAGTTTTGGCAGTAACCACATCCAACCAAAAATATTTCCCTCTGGGACTGGTTCATCAGATTCCAACTCTGCTCTCACAGTAGAAAATGTGAAAAGGCTGGAAAAGACATACACAGCTTCTCAAGGAGCATTCAGTAAGCAGAGAATATGGGATTATATTAAGCAGACTAATCTTGCTCTCCTCAACAAAGCGATGACTAGGAAAAGCAGCACAGAGATTGTCTGGGATGCAGAAACTGAAGAAGCCTCCTCATCCTTTCCCATGAAGTTGAGCAAAACCAGCAAAGAAGTGTGCTGGAAGACCTTCGAAGAAATTTCAAGGAAAGATAAGCTATTAACAGGTATTTTTCAGCAATCTGTTAGTGGGAAGGGAAGAGAATTCAGACAGCTACCCTTGATCTTTTCTATGTTTCTATTTGCATATGGTAAATGCGAGTACCATGCACGGGCACCTAAAATGGTGATGGATTTTGAGGAGCAATGTGTGCCTGCCCTTCCCTGTCTGCCAGCATGGGCTGCAGAAGTGTGGGCCACTGGACTGGTTTGTGCTGTGCTAGCCGAAGGTATTTAGCTGTGAGAGCACAGAGAGGAGCACCAGCACCCAGAGCTGAACACCAGCCATGGAGTTTTTCAGAGAGCTCATCACTAATGCAAGGTACTAGTCTATGTGCCCCAGCTGGAAAAAAATGGGATTTTACTAGTAACTTATTTAAACAAAAGCAGAGTGAAGCTAAGGCAGAGTGCAAACAGAAAACCCACACATCCACTTTAGGCACCACTTCCGACTTACCAAAGTGTTCAGAGTTGAAACACTGTGGTGTAGTTTGTCCTGGAGCAAAGCTGCTCTGTTGAATGTAAATAACAGTGAATTAATATTAGACAATGATGTGTCTTATTAGATATCTCAAGCTATGTTTATCTTTTTTATATATTTATGTATCCTGCTTTTAATAATATTTTGCAGCTCACCAAGTAATCCAGCCAATGTCTGGAGGCAGATAGCAGGGACAAAATTGTAATTAATGCATGGAAAGGAAAACTCTAAATTACAGGATAAAAAATCCACTTTTTTAAGGATGATGAGAACTTGTCCCATTTCAGATCTGGCTGCCTGTGGTGACACAGCCCATCTCCTCTGCCTGTAAGCCAGGATGTGGCTTGTGATTGTATGCAGGACAGGGTCACAGCTGTCCCCTGTGAGTGGGTAAGGAGGGGACAACTAGCCCCTTCGAAAGCCACGGGAAGCAAACCACACAGCAGCTGTGAAGAACTGCAACTGGCTGGCTCCCAACATAGGGAGAGTGCAGCTTTCTACATCAGAGACTGGATCCCAAACTGGGATCTAAGTGGGACAACTTGGCTTTATTGGCTTTATATTTTTTTAGATGAAAGATTGGACTTTTACATTTTTTTCAGTTTGAACGTGCTATGAGCATGCATTACAGCTGCTATAGGAAAGCCCTTTTCACAACCTGCCTTGGCACAACCAGAAGTGCACAGCTGCTGTGAAAACCCCACACTAACCCTTGAAGCAAAGGGCTACCTATTTCCTAGAGAATTCATGTACTGGTCCTCCTTGGGAGGCAACAGAAGTGTTTTGTTCTCACTTCGCATTTTTCTCAATGCAAATTTGCCAGCTCCCAGGAATAAGAAAAATTGACTGTTTGCACATGTAAGGTTTATTTTGAAGAGCTTTCCATGTGGAAATCAAGTATTCTTAGCAGACATACACGTGAGCTGCATCCTTGAGGATAAATCTGCTCCTGCAGGAGGCTGAGGATCTGAAACAGCCACGAGTGACTGGAAGAAAATGCAAGCAGAAACCTCACTCGGTGCTATCCCAGGCAATCACTTGTTGGATTTCCACATCACAATTTAAAATTCAGATGAAGTATGAAGTTTCTTTCAATCTGTTTCAGTAGATGGCTGGTATTTAGGCACAAGTAGATTTATCAAGAAAAATCAAATATGGGAATGCCTCATTAGGGACCCAGAGTGCACAGTTAATGTCTTCAAGAATTTGAACGGAACACTGATTCACGGGGCTTTTTTGACCTTTTTCAATTGCTTTTCTTTTCTTTTTTTACATGACTGTCTTATGTAATCTGAACGGTAACCTTCATTTCAATTCTTTTCCTATCTCCCTGTCACAGCCATGCCTCTCTTTTTCCATGTCTCTTTTACTCTTTTACATTTTCTTTTCCACCACCCTACTGTCCTCCCCAAATGACTCCCTGTCCATGTTCTTTCCCCAGACCTCTGCACCCCCTAAAGCTCCCCTTCTGTTGTCTCTAATTCTTCTGGAAATAACACCATTTGGGATGTTGGCAGTGAGGTCAGCCGCATAAGCAGCAGTTTATCTGATAGTGCATTTGAGCTGAGATGTACAATTAACCCAGTAGATGGGGGCTGCAACAGACACCGGGTTTGCTGTGTTCTGTGTGCAGGGGGAAACATGCAGCCTGTGGCCACTAAGGCAAACACGGAGGAGAAGGATGCTGCTCTGGCAAAACCTCCCATGGCACTCCACCTGCCTGTAAAAGGCGTTTGGGTCAAAATTCCTGGTTTCCTCCCTATTTTTGTAGCATCATGTCATAGAGGGGCAGACCCAGTCCCTATCACCCTGTTGCCCGGTGCAGCCACACTGGCACAAGCAGTGAAGGTGAAACACGCTTGGGAATATGCCCTCCCAAAGAGTCAGTAAAATAAAGAGACCCAAGATGCTTACAGATGAAACCTCAGCGGAAAGGCAAAACAAATTAGCTTGTAACTCTTGCTTCTTCCTCTGCAAATCCCACTCTCGGTCACCAGCAACTTTTTTACAGTTCATTTTTTAGGGGCTTTCTCTTCGCTCTCCCACAATTTATTATACCATTAAAACCGATGGGGAAAAATGTTCCTCGTTAAGGTGCGAAGGTTTTATCTGAAATATAAAATAATGAAATGGCAAGAAATCACAAGGTAAGGGGAAAAAAACCCCACTGTTCTACACAAAAAAAAAGAGAATTTTTTTTTTTTTTTAAAGAAAGCTTTTTCTCTCTCCTCCAGCACCAGTGATAGATTCCCCATCAGCTCAGCCCCTGGCTCTAAGCTGAAGGAATCCTAGTAAGGAGAGTAATTGGTAACATTTTTCTATATAATTCAGTCACGTTAGGCTGTATTTATGCCATAAGCAGGTGAGCAGCAGGAACACCTAACAACTGGAAATTTATGGTATGCCTGAGACAGCCACAGCCTGACAGCCGCTGCTGCCCCCCTGCTGTTAATAAACTGGAAGTTATGTCTGTCCAAGGGGTTGTCTTTTGGCCACTCAACATTTGCTCTATTAAAAGGAATGCTGCCGGCCTCTGCAGAGTTGGGTTTTTTTTAATTTTTCTTTGTTGTTATTAGACAGATAAATCCCATGCAGCATCTCTCCAAGCAGCTGCAACATGTAATTTTTATTTTGCAGTCTACTCTTCCAGCTGGAGAAGAAAGGGAGGTCCCATTCCCCAGCCACGGTAAATCAGTGTAACACCACCTCTCACACCACCAATGCTGCGGCAGCAACGTGGATTTACAGTGACCGAAGACGCTGCCCACTCCTGTGATATAAACATTAGACGTACATACCTAATTTTCCTTGCACGCAGAGAGAAGGGGAGAGAAGAGAAATTGAATAGCAGCTCCTGTTCAAGAGACAAATAAAGACCACATTCTTCCACAGGGTACTTGAAATGGCACTCAGTTCATTGATAACATTCCTTATATGAATATCCAAAGGAATTTTTTACTTTTTTTCCTTAAAGACATTACCACATGTACTTGGTACCAAGGAAAATGGATATAAACACCTGTTTAAGGGAAGGCTGTTGCAGGGATATCTGAACGTGCAGCAAGGTGGTTATTTCATTACAGGGTTATAAATTCATAACTTGCAGCCTGAGAAAGAGCATAGGCTCTATTTCTTCCCCAAATTATGAAAATGTTGTGGTCTGAGTTTGCAGTATCAAGGGAAATCAGTCTTGCGGTTTCCAGGCTAACAGAAAGTCACTACACAAATGGAAGAAAAATGAGATCTCCAACCTGCATGAGAGGTTTGTGCCTTCCTGCAAGGTGTGGAGCCACCACTGTGGGAGCTGGAGGAGACCTAGTTCCCCACAGGGATGTCTTAAACCTTCTTTAAGTGAATACTTCATGCAGCCTGCTGCCTGCACATTGCTGGGGCTGCATCCAGACTCTTCCCAGGCTTGGTCTGAGCACGTCACACATCCGGAATAAAAACCAGCTTGACCGATGGAGCAGCCTGAGTTGCCCACTAGCACCCCAGTCCCAGGAACTCCTGTAACATTTGGGTTTAATACCAGTCCCAGTTAACCTGCACACAGCCTTTTACTGGGCTTTGTGCTTCGTGTGTGAGGTAGAGATGATGGCATTTTGCTACCTCAGCACAGCTGGGAGAGCAAATACGTAATGGAGGCACCAAAATATTGCTTCTACCCCTATTCCTTAAAGGTTTGCATCCACAGAAGCATTAATTTGTGTGCAATGTGTCCAGAATCCTTTAAAATTCATAGGCAACTAATAAAAAAGCAGCGATGTGTAAAGGTCCAGTTGAATTACTAATGAAGATAAACAAAAAAAACCCCAAACTAATAATCAAAAACCCTTCACTCCTTCGCTTGAGTCAGATCAAGTCAAACTCTAACAACAGTTTGTTCGGCGTCTTTTTATTTCATGCCCTTTTTTCATTTGCCAAGGCCATGGGCACCTTTAAATTAGTATATCACAGGAACAATCAAAAAATTCTCCCTGTATTACACAGACAGAAGCAGCTGGACACCTTGGGAACTCCATGTCATAGGCTGAGAATGATTTCATACCCTCCCAGACAACTGGACATACAGAGTGGGAAAGGGTCTGGAAAGCCCCACTTACCCCTCTGCATCTTGCTGCCCTTAGCTTTGCAAGTACATCTCTCCCTTCTGCACGCTGCAAAACCGAACTTTCACGTCTTTTGAGCCAGAACTCAGATAAGGTCACTGGTGCTCCTTGCCCAAAATAATGTCACCAAGAATCACTGGAAACAGCTGGGAAAATCTGCGTGGCCACGAACTGCCTCTGAGGATCGTACCCAGTGTTGCTTCTTTGCAGATGGCATGTAGAGGGCCTTCCCATCTCCTGCCACAGCAGAAGGCACAGCATCGAGGACAAGATGACTGAGACACAGTGAAGTTATTCAGACAAGTACCTGGCTGCCAGGGAGGATGGTAAGTTCATTTAAAGCAGCCCTGTCCAACATCCCAAGTACTCAGAATTGCAGATTTCTTTTTGAAACTGGCCTTTTTACAAAAAAAAAAAAATAATGCTCACAAGGTAGACTTTATTCAGCAGAAATTTTGGTTCGGTTGAAGCACTTTGACAAGGATAAATGCCTCTTGTTCCCAGCATCATGAGTTCTGTTCCTCTCCTATTAAGGTACTCTCTGGGTAAGCCAGGGTGAAGCTGAGCACCTCACCTGATAGTCCAGCAGCTGATGAGCATCATCAAGAGCACTCTGAACCCGTATGACCCAAGCCCACTGTGTCAAGGCGCAGGGATGAGCTGATTTTGCAGTGACCTGCCCCTTGAAATCAGACTTGCTCTCCATCACGGCCCTAACCCATGATGCTGGAGCTGAGAGATGACTCTTCCTGAGGTGGGAGGAGGCCTAGTGGTGCTCAGCACCCGCAGCCCAGGTTGCACCAGCACAATTTGTCTCAGTCAACATAGGTGGTCATGACCCACAATGGAGGAATATTTTAGTTTTCACCTTCTTGATTTTAATAGGCCTCCTTAGAATGATGAATTCTCCTCTTACTGCTCAAAGAGAAGTAGTGAAGTGAACTTCACTTGAAGTTCACAAGTGCTTCTATGGTGCTGTCACTGTAGGCTACCAACAATGTGTGAAAGCTATTCCTTTCCTTCTCTGCCTCCTGCAATCCTGAGGTTGACCCTCCAAGTTGCCATCAACAGTACAGGCCTCTGCAACCACCCAAGGTCACTTTTCAAGGCCAGCGTTTCCTTTTAGGCTAATGCAATTCCTGAATCTCCAGCCATCCAGTTTCAGAAGGACATTTGAGGGCCTTCTGAACCATTCACAAATGTGATCCAAATAAATTAGACACTGAGAAGTTTTAGGGGATCCTTACCTAAGGGTTTCTCTATGAAAGAAGCACAACTTTGTCACTAGACTGTCTCAGCCTATGAGGGTTTATGAAATGCTTAGCTAGCAAAACAAAAAGCATTTGCTTCTTGGCTACAGTTTTCTGCCAAGAGATAAGCAGGCTGTGCTTCAATGCAGATGTCTCGGGAAAAAAAATGTGCAGTGCATTAGAGAGCTGTGACTCAGAATAATTATCTTGTTTCTCATAGTTTATTAATAATTTAAACCCAATCTTGTTGTTATTGATCTATCATTGAATTGGAGATTTATTTCAGATCTGTAGTCACTGAGGCAGTAAATTTAATCCCCCTCTCTCTCCCACCCTTCCATCCACTAAACTCACTCTATAACTAAGACATGATGTTTAGGCTGTTTCAGTAATAGAAAATTAGAAGAAATGCTATGAGGCTGCGGGTGGCAGGAGCAGCATTAAACCCTCAGAAGATCAAGATGAGTGGCACTGAGTTTCTGGTTTTAATACACCTTTTCTGACTGACCCATTCTCAGCCATGGTCTCAGGGATGCCAAAAGGACCAAATGCTACTTGCTGGCATGTGTATCTCAACCAGATCCTAAAACGGTTTTGCCTATTTTCATCTGGGTTTGCTTGCCCATTCCCTTAGCTAACAATCTGTTCTGCATGCATCCCAGTCGCAGATTCCAGTCCTACTCTTTGTCCTCTGGAAACTCAGATAGGAGTTCACTGAGATAGAATTCCCTGCGACCTGGAGGCTGTTGCAAGGCACACAAGCTCCCGGGTCTGAGACTAATCTTACTTACACTGGTGAAAACATGAAGCATCTGCCTAGGTGTCCCAGGAGTGCCATCAGTGTAAAATCAATTTAAGCCCATGGAGGATCGAGTCTAGAAAACTGTAATGTGAAGACTCCTACAGCACTGCTCACTTGGCTATAACATGTCTGGTGCATCCACGGATAAAAACAGCAAGACCTGGTCTTTGAAAAGAAGCCAGGAACAGGAAACAGCAAGCTTTACAGCTGTAAAGTGCCCAGAAGAGTGAATTTTGTAGGCAAATTAAATACATTATTATTAAACAAATTATAATATGCAGTTGGGGTGGAAAATGTTCTTGGCTGTATCAACTCTTTCTCAGGTCTGAAAGAAAGCCGAAGTGCCCAAATGCTTGTCTGCTCTTTTCCAACTATATTACCGTTCACTGCCAGCTCACCCTCCCTGCCGTCCTTAGACCCTGCAGCTAAAACCACAGCAAGTGGGGACTCTCGGCCACACACAGGGCTTCTGGAGTTATGGAAACATGCCTTGCTCTAAAAGGCAAACAAGACTCAGTGTAACCAAGCAGAGCGTATGCACTGGTGTGCACCCATAAGTGTGGGCTCTTAGTTCTTGCCCAAGTAGAAGACATCCCTACAGATGAACAGCAGGAAAACAAAGCACAACAAACTCAGTGTGGTCTATAATTATGTTTTCCAGGGGTGCCATTCTCATTCAAGGGTTGGATTTGGGGGTTTTTTGTTGTTTTTGTTCAGTTTAGGTTAGCTAAACCTGGAATAAGACCAGTGGAATGCAGCTATTTCATTAATCCTGTAGGGCAAGGGATGGTGGCAGCAGTAACGTATTTGAGGTGTAAGTGTTGGGTGTTGTAGGGCTGTTGGGAGGCGAGCAAAGCCAGGGAAATCCACAGTCAGATGCTGCTAGGCAGCTGGATCCTTGTGACACTGAGTGCCTCCTGTCCTGATGAGATCGTTATCATTGGCAGGTCACAACTTCTGCAAAGCCTAGGCTCGCTGCCATTAAACCTTCCCTTTCTGTGAGGCCTGAGATACATGTTTGGCCACATTTCACTCAAAGGTGTGAATTCCTAGAAACTGAGGCCTTCCTGCAGTTACAAAGCAGTGGCCTCCCTTTCTCTCCCTCCTTGGTGAAATAGGCAGAGTGGATAATCACAGGCATAGGTCCCATCACCAGTGCAAATGTGTTTCGAGTACACACGTGTGATGGGAGGAGACTTCATGCCGCTCTGAATGCATGACCCTTCCTCCCACAGTTTAGTCCTTAACCAGGCAATTAGGAGACTATTTTCAGTACTGAGCAGCTGAGTAGAGAAACTGAGCATCACTTCAAGGCACAGTTCAACCAGAATATGTTATTTAACACGTTTAGGTCTCATTGCACCCTGATGAGGTGAGGAAGCGCCTTTTTCTGCTTTTTTAGGAGTGTGCAACCAGACAACTGTGTCCCTGTCTCATCTGCCCTGAGCTAGGTGCCTGCTCCTCTGAATCACTTGCTGGAGATGCCTGTTCCTTGCTATTGACAATATCAAGCTCCTAATTCAGGCACTTCACTTACAGGAGCGACCCTGAGCTTCAGTGCAGCTTGCACAGGTCTCCTGACTAGTGGGACACCCTTCTCAAAAGGCCCAGCTGAAATATTTGCAGAAGGCGGCCATGCTCAGCTGGCCACCACAGTCCTCCACCCTGGCTGGTCACAGTGGGGCTGCGTGGTCCCCACCCCACTTTGGAACCCCTTGGAGGCTGTGGTGGTGCAGACGCAGCATTAGCACCGTGTCCTCACACTGCAGGAAAATCCAGCCTCCAGCCATGGAGGTGCTCTCCAGGGATACCAACGGTACCTCAAGGCAGGAGAGAGAAAGGGGAGAGCAGAAACCAAGTAAGAGGCAGCACCTGAAGGTGGAGAGGATAATAACAAAGCAGGACTGTGTGAGCAAGGTACAAGGAGATAGTTGGAATAATCACAACCACTGTGAGATAAATTTGAGCTTTCTAGATGTCCATCTGCCATCCTTTGAAAATCCCAAGCTAAACTAAATATCATTTTGTTCGTAAGCACAACCAAAGCATTTTAAGTCCTCCTTTTGTCACCATGGATCAGAGATCAACACAATTAGGTGGCCATGGAGAACAAGTGATCCTGTGTAGTCATCCAGGGCCATAATAAAAATTCATAGAATCTTAGAATGGTTTGGGTTGGAAAGGACCTTAAAGATCATCTAGTTCCAATCTCCTGCCATGGGCAGGGACACCTTCCACTAGATCAGGTTGCTCAAAGCCTCATCCAGCCTGGCTTTGAACACCCCCAGGGATGGGTTATCCACAGCTTCTCTGGGCAACCTGCACCAGGGCCTCACCACTCTCACAGAAAAAAATTTCCTCCTGATATCTAATCTAAATCTCCCCTCTTTCAGCTTAAAACCGTTACCCCTTGTCCTATCACTGCAGCCCCTGACAAAAGAGCCCCTCCCCACCTTTCCCATAAGCCCCTTTGAATACTGGAAGGCTACTATAAGGTGTCCATGGAGCCTTCTCTTCTCTAGGTTAAACAAGCCCAACTCTCAAAATGAGCCTAAAATAAGGAGGGAAATGTGAATGGGAGCATTTTTGTCAGAATCCTAGTGTTAGCCTCTAGGAAAGGGCCAAGTGGATGCCTAGGAGCACCAACCTAGCACCAACCTCTTAGACCTTCCTCCTCTGGCCTTCCTCATCAGTTTCAGTGGGTTTCAGTTCTGCCATATCTGAGCAGGGTGGCCATGAGATGTCAGGGACTGCAGGAGGCAAGAAAAACCTGTGATTTGGACAAAAAAAGCAGTTGGGAAAGGAGATGAAAGAAGGAAAACTGGGAATCTGAGAGGTCGAAGAGGGCAAGAAATATGACGGAAAAATATCAATAGCTGTGGGGGTACGAATGAAAAACTAAGGCAGACAGACCTCAGGGAAGAGAGGAAAACAAGAATTGGGATTAGGAGAGAGAACTGACAGGAATGTGGGAAAACAGAGGGAGGGACTTTGAAAGGGGAGGTGGATATAAATTAGAAGCAAAACTTAGAGAAGAAATAAGCAAATTTGCAAAATGAAAACAGCAAAGTGAAGAGTGGCTAATTCCAGAGAGCAGAGGAGACAGGCTCAGCAAGACAGCACTCCTGGTCATTCATTGAAAGTCTGGTAACAAAACTGTGCAGATAAGGCTATTCTTCTTTTCTTCTTCTGCCTGGATATCAGCAGTCCTCAGAGGAACCAGGCTGTGAAAGAAAAAAATCTGGGACTGCAAAGCATTTCCTTTCTGTTTCGGATAAAAAGTGCTCATTTTGGGGACAAAAGGGGAAAGGGCAGAAAGAAGAATTTCTTGCTCTTTTTTTTTTAAAAAAGTTATTTATTTTCACAAGCAGCTTTGGCACACACTTGTATAGGTAGAGAGTGGCAGCACGGAGCAGGGGACATGCCCCACAGTGAAGTCTGGTCCAGCACTTCCCAGAACAGGTACCAGGCAAACTGAGGGGCACAACTGCAGAGTCACTGCCTGTGCCACCTCCCCTCTGCCTACTCCAAACCTCTCGGCCACCCATCACTGGGGTGCAATGGCTTGAAATCTGCAGGAGAAGAACTCCTGGAAACCCTGCTCTGAACTTTCTACCACTTTACTGCCCATCCTTCCATCCCTACTTTGCTTGTCAGGCATTTGTACAAATAGGATTAACATCTGCAGTTACACTTAGTGTGACTGCAAATTACACAGGCTATCAGGCCTTGTGCTTCAGGGGATACACTGATTACCATTGAAGGGGCAAAAATGAGTTTTTCCAATAACAGAATATTGCATGATTGACTGGGGACATTACAGGGCAGAGCGGATTAGCCTTTGCCATCAGTACCAGTTATATGTCATTACTGCATCAAAGCACCAGCCGATTCCATTCAGGCAACGCTGGAGGTGGTTGAGTCTGGAGGAGTAGAGCTGGTTGTTAAAACTGGCACAGATTTCTGAATGTGCTTACAAAATGCACCTCCAGCTCCCTGCTTCTGCTCACCCACCTCCTGAACAGCACGCTGCATGCCTTCGGCTCAAAAGATGAGCCAATCCTTTACTTCCTTATCCTCTTACAGCCAAACACAGCCCTCCCCTGCTGCTACTGCAAGGGCCAAGTCCTGCAGTACAATATATAGGCTGCTGTCCCATAAAACATCATCCTATGACATGGTTTTTCAGAAGCCCAATTCACACACGGACTCTTGGGGCTCCTCATCACCATTCTGATACTTTGCAGTCAGAGAGGAAGCTCTATGGCCTACAAAAAGCTGCATCATCCCCTGCTATTTCCCAACTTTGGTGGGACCAAGAGGTATAAGAGGATCTGGGACACACTGTAACAGAAGGTTGTAGGGTGCTTGACCAAATGTTTTGCTGACCCCATCCTTAGGGAACTTCCAGAGGCTTGTGAGAGGAACCGAGGTCCGCATTAGTTCTCTGTTATGGAAGCTTTGCTCACCCTCAGCTTTCAGGCCATCTCATTTCCTTCATCTTGGCAGCAAGTGATTGTCTCATTTGAATGGAAGAGCTAGAATTGACAGAAAATCTAAAATAAGAAAAATAATTAGCAGCAAAACTTTTAATTCCCCTTTCTAAGCTATTTCTAAATGTGTTAGTGCTTATTTATTGAACCTGGCTTGACATTTAGACAGTTCCTTTTAATGCTAATAGGTTTATTACCATGTTGAATCCTACTGCTTTGAGGAAATAGCTTCTCAGTATTCAGAGCTGCCAAGTTTCCGCTGCACAGAAATACTTGCCTTTCTTCACAAGAAATATGTATTATTCAGTGTAAACACATTAAAACAAGGCCATTGCGGGAGTGAGGAGCCCGAGTCAGTGATGCTGCACCAGCAGCCCATGCATGAGGGCTGTGGCCTTGAAATGCCAGGGCTCTGCCTTTCTGTGACTAAAAACTCCCTCCAGCCCCAGCGAGATGGGGTCAGCCCACATGTGCGAATTGGGTTGGAGTTTGCTCTGGCTCATCTGCTCAGCTGTGGTGCCACAGGGCACCCCAGGAGTGGCAAGACCCCCAGCCAGTGACAGATGGGGAGACCCAAGGAGGAGGAGTGGGTGAGAGGGGCAGCCACAACAGGAGAGAAGAAGGAAAGGAACCCACGTGGTTCCCCTGGGTTTCAGCTAAAAGCTGGGGTTTCCAGCCCTTGCGCATCTGCAGTTCATGCTGCACTATCAGTTCATACAGTACTCTTGTCTTCCTCGCTGTCCTACAGAGCCAAATACAATGGGGCCTCCTTCCTTATGGAAACCTAGGGGCAAGAAATGCCGGTGGTTTTTTTCCCCCATAATAATCACTACCATATTATTTGCTTCAGTGTGTGTAGTAGCGGGTTTTGTGCTCCTCCTCTTGCAGATCAATCGACCAGACGGATGTCTGATTGTCCTCCTGTTTCAACTTATATCACCATTACTCCTTCAGAGCTGCTGCAAAATAGCACAAGTGTCAATAAGAATAGAACTTGGCCTTAGATTTGCTTTAAATTAGGCTTTATGGATAAGAATGCTAGGTTTTCAGAAAATAAACCTTTCCCCCACATTACTGAGCATGCAATGTCAACATGAGGCTGCTTAGGCGATGCAGCAACCTTCAGAAATAGGGCAGGCTCCTAAATGCTGAGACAGACAAGCCAGCCTGGTTTGACAATCTTTGCCAATGGCTAGCAGAGCACAAGGAGATTACTCTGATCTGGGGAACAGAGATACTCTAGCTCAGGAATTTCCCCCTGGGGTGTGATTACCTTGTAATAGCTACTACCCCTCATTCTCATTTCTAGCTGGAAAGGAGGCACAAAATGAAGCTCCTAGTTTGTATCCATCAGCTGGTAAAAAGCCAAGGCATGGCTTTTAAGGCAATCTTAGGAAAGTGCACAGGGACACAAATGTCCCTGTCATTAAGGTGGTGAGTTTTCAGCCAGAAAAGACAGTTATATATTGTGTCATTAGAGCATCCAAGTGGTTTTTTCTAATTTAAATGGGGAAAACCTGAGTGAGTCACTCAGATTTGGACTGACCATTCAAGCCGCTGCTGTACATTTTGGGTTTTTTTTGCTTTCCCATCATTCATAACCATGCATCACAGGCAGAACAGGAGCCTCTCTCTTTCAGTGGTGTCTCAGAATAAAAACCAAGATGATCCAGGTCAGGCTGCGGGAAGGTGAGCTGACTGTCATAAAACATCCTTGTTGTGAGACACAGCCACTGCCAGGTCACATTTCTACCACAAGGCAATATGTGCATTAGAGGTCTGCATGTAGCATGGTGTGCCATGTTTCAGAACAACCTGGCCACCAGCTGAGGATCTGCAGAGAAGGCTTGTCCATGCAGGAGACAGTGGACTGGACAAGCGTCCTCAGGTCCCAGACATGGCAATGACAGGAGACGGTGTGAGCTTGGCTCCTGCAGCGTGTGCCTTTTGCTGTATGTCATTGTGCTCACAGGGGATAGTCCACACTCAGGTGTCCTGGTGCTTTGCCTCAGTCACTGAGGTCTGTTTCAGGGCTGCCACCAGCAGGCACAGAGGTCATGGCTTTGTCTTCTACATTACGGGCATCCAATGAGAAGTGGTCCATGCTCTGAAGTGTCAGGCCTACAAAGGCTTTTGCTTTTGGACCGAAAGGAAAAAAGAGATGCACCTGTCTGTGGGTCCTGTTGGAAGGGTTTTTAATCTGAAAATTGCACCTGGTGTGTTCAGGCTGGTATGCCACCAAGCAGCAATATCTCCGTGATTCAAGGGGCTGTGTCAGAAACAGTGAGAGCAGCATCAATAGACACCTTTGGCTACATTCAAGTTGCTTTGCCTTAGTGGGATACATAGACTGGTGTGAAATGCAGAACACAGGGATGACTGCAAAGAGTCATCCACAAAGCGCGCCTGGCCCAGCATCCTGCCCTGGATAAGAGCCAGGAGATGCTCAGGAAGCAATACAAAAATAGAACAAACATTTCTTTATACTTCCCAGAATACTCTCCATTTCACTATTGTCTGTGACTCAGGAACCCCCTGAACTGTAGACCCCATCTCTGCATTTAATAGCCCTTGACAGATTCTTCTTCCATAGATTAGTTTACACCCTGTTGAACCAACTCAGGCTTTAAAGATCTACTGTACCCTATGGCAAGGAGCGTCACAGCTCAAAATCTCTTTTGTTTATTTTGAACTTGTCACTTAATAGTTTCCTTTGATGATCATTCTCTTCCTTTGAAGAGCACTGAAAAATGTGAGTAGCTGTTCCCCAGCCACGCCACTCTTCCCATCACAAAACTCAGTCATATTTCTTCTTCAGTCTTTTTTTCTTCCAAGATAAAAAGTCTTAATCTATTCAGTCATTCCCTGAATGGAGGTCCTTTAATGCCTTTGATCATCTCCAATTGCCTTCTTCTGTAACTTTTCCATTTCTTCTGTATCATATCTGAGATTGGTGAATCAGGACTGCACAATAGTATTCAAGAGACGGGAGCCCATGGATTTATACAGCAGCATAATGATTTCCTCTGTTTTGCTCTCTCTCTCTATCTTTCCTAATAATTCCTAGCCTTCTGTTTGCTTTTTTGATTGCAACCGAGTGTTGAGCTGACATTTGCATAGAGCTATCTATTATAACCTGAAGATTTCACTCCCAAGTGGAAATAACCAGCTCAGAGCCCATTATTTCATACATAAAGCTAGGATTGTCTTTTCCCGTGCGCATCACTTTACATTTATCTACATCAGATTTCATCTGTGATTTTATTACCCTTTTATTCAGTGCCATGAGGGTCTTTCTGCAACTCTTCACAGTCATCCCTTTGCCTCAATCACTCTGAATATCATCAGTAAACTTCTCCTCTCCCTTCTTACTGCTATTTTCAGATTATTTATGAATATTTCAAAAGCATAGGACAAATGTTTAGGCTAATTTAGCAGCCTTCCCTCTCAAATTTGAAGTGTCAGGTCCCAAGAAGATGGAAGAAATGCAGTTTTCCAAGCTCTTAGGATGCCACTGGAGATCAGTTGGCATTTCTGGGAATAGATTGCACTGTGCTTAACCAACACATCTACCTCTTCCCTTGCACAAATAGATGCAGGGGTGATACACTTGCTGGAATAAATGTCTGCCTGCTCCACCAGACTATACAAGGCCAGTGCGAGATGGAGAGGGTTATGGTGGCCCTTTCTCCTACTGAAGCTGGGACCTGGCACAAGGAGGCGTGTTGAGGTCCTGGGACCCCAGGGGAGGAGACAGAGAGGAAGCAATGGATGGTGAAGCATTTCTCTGAGAAAATCTCTGCGCACAAAGCTGTGAGATGCCACTTTGAACAAACAGGAGCTAACTGGGTACTCTTCCTTGACAAAAGTCACATGTGACCCTGCTGAGCTTGCCCAGGGGAGTCAGAGTCTGGAATCAGACAAAGAGCTGTTGTCCACGGCAGAAAAGTGTGAGGATACTGGGATTGAAACTGACCTCAGCCGGAGCAAAGTGAGACCCAGATGGTCTGTTAGTAAGAGGAACCAGGAATTACCATGACTAGCACTTTTTTGGTGGCGTTTTTTTTTACCCCAGACAGTAGCACCTTGCATCAGTGCCCCGTAGGGGTCAGTGGCATGAGGGCAAAAATGAGGGGCACTTCTTTCTGCTGGGGATATCCTTGTCTAGGGGAAGAATCTAGAGAGTTGCTGCTGCTATTTGTAGGCAAAAGGAGCTGGGCTGAGCATCACTTTGGCTCTGAACATGAGGGTGAAATTAATTCAGAGGAGAAAGTGAACCGCTTCAATGGGGGGTTCCTCATCCCTGTCCAGCACTGCATGTTGGAGCCATGGGATCACCCTAAGCATCTTTCCTGCTCCTCTCCGACCCAGGTAATTTCTTGTTGCATCCTTTAGAGCCAGGCAGTAAAGGATTTGCCAGATCTCTGGCAAGACACCTTCTGGAAAAGGCACATAGCTTCCAGAAAAATGTTCTGGGAAGGTGATTTGATACTCCTGCGGGTGTGGAGGGAGAAAGGAAGATAGTGCCACTTCTCTGACTGTGGAATAAAAACTGCTCCAAAGGGCAGAGTTTCTCCTAAGAGACCTAAGCTTAACCATCAGAAAACCAGGACCTGATTGATGTCAGTGACTCAGGCACAAAGTGTCTTTTGAGCTGTGGAAAGACCTGTGTCTCCTGGGGAAAAAAAAAAAACTGCATATGCATGAAAAAAAACCCTGGAATGCATTGACCATCCTGCAAATCTATCTTGGCTGTGCAGCTTTATGGGAGCTCAAGGTAAATCTTGTGTTACTTAACAACTTTGAGGGGAAAAGAGAGACAGGAAAAGAGAGAGAAATATCACCAGTCCTGAATCCAGCACTGGATCTGCCAGCGGGGGTGTTTGGTGTAGAGAGTCCTCAGGGAAGGGCTGCAGGAGTGGCTGAAACACCAGCCATTCAAGAGCAGTGACACCAGGCTCCTCCCTGTAACATCCTGGATTGTTCTCTCCGCCTCAGCTGCAGGAGGGGCTGAGACACCGCCCCTGTCACAAGAAGTAACACCTGATGCCTCCTTAGGAACATTCTGGAATACTCTCTCTCCCCAGCTGTGGGAGGGGCTGAGACACCAACATGACATCAGGCTCCTCCCTGTAACACCCTGGAATGCTCTCTTCTCCAGATCAGGAGTGGCTGAGGCACCAGCCATGTCACAAGAAGTAACAGCAGATGTCTCCCCAGGAACATTCTGGAATGCTCTCTCTCCCCAGCTGCCTGAGACACCCCTTGAGGCAGGACCTCTGGGGTCATCATAGGGCTTATTCCTTGAAATATGCCAGCTCCCCACCTGGGCAGATGGGCCAGCTGGTGGGCATTTGCCCACAGAGCTGATGAGGGAGCCATTGAGGCCTCCTGAGAAGGGTGGGATGAGTCCAAGGGCAGTGCAGAGCCGCTTCAGCTGGGTGATGAATGAATGAAATCTGCTGGCCAGAGCAGAAGGGCATGGCTGCCTCTGTCTTTGTTGCCTTCAAGGTGGTATTGGGGCTGCATCGTCCCCCTTGAAGCTCAGGCATCAGAGCTCATAAGGGGAATCCGAGCAGCAAACAGAAATAAGCACTGATGAAACCATGGAAGCAGGCTCAGGCATGACTTTGTCCCCCGTTCTTTGGGAAGTTCAGTGGTGTGGGGTTGTTCCTGGCACGGGAGAGAGAATCCTCACTGGCAGTGACTGCAGTGACACCAACAGAAAAGTGGGGCTTGGCCTTGTTACGTGGGTGGTGGTCAAAGAGATCAAAATTGTGAGTCTTGTGGCCTTGCTGGGACATTTGCTCAGCCTCGCACAAGCAGAGCTTCAGCAGGTGCAAAATGAAAACTGCCAGTACTGGAGTGGAAGTTTTCTGCTGACGTAGCTGTTCTCCCAAGGGCAGGTTCTTGCCTCCTGTCTGGGGCCATCGCTGTGCACCTCGGAAAAATTTCCTTTACTCAGAGCAGCGTTCAGAGTTTTGAAAGATGGGCAGCAGGGTCTGTTACACAGCGGAGCCCCTTGTCTTCCTGCCTGCTTGGATTAGCTCAGTTGTCCATCACTGGGAGCTCTTCTTCCAATTCTCCACTTTCCTGTCTGCTTGCCCATTGCTCCCCTCTTTGCCATATGAATTTGCTCTTTCTATTTTCTTGTGAAGAGCCTGTCAAGCTTTCCATTCAATCGAATTGCTGGACAGGAAAGTCATGATGAACTGGAACTAATTCTGCTCTTAATCAATGCTAGCTCATTTTAACTTATGTCCTTGGATGACCTGTTCAGGTGTTTGCTTTCCAGAGCAACTGGAGGCACCTGCAGTGGAAACATGGAAGTTCACAGGTAGCAAGGACCTACCTGCCCAATTGCTACCTTAACTATGAAAGGCAGATCCCTTGGATGGGTTTGTGCAGTTCAGCTGAAACAGTTCTGGTGGGATCAGCACTCAAAGTGTGATGGCGAACCTGCATCAGGCTTACTCTGAGCTTCTGCAGAGCTGTTAGCTGGTGAATGGCCTGCAGTAGCAGCAGTCCCACCTTCTGAGGGAGGAGGCTTTTGTTGTCACGCTTTTTGTGGCCCTGACATACCTCTGGTGGATCTGCTTGTGCTTCTGGTGCTGCCGACTCCTGGGGCCATGCACTGGCAAGCCCAGGCACCTCCTTCTCAAAGAGTTCACCGTGGCACTCAATGAGGAGCTCCACTAGCCACGTCATCTGCACACAGCAAGCCATTGGTTTCCACTGAGATGACTGAGAATGAGTCAACCAGCCTTTCCCACTCCTGACCCTTGCTTGTGCGCAAAAAGCTCTGGCTTGAGGCTGCTCCTCCTGGCAGCTCTCTGACCAGCATGTGTTGGAGAGAGCAAGCAGCCAGGTACCTCTGGACAGCAAAGCTCAGGTGGGCCCAGAAGACTATAGCAGGCCAGTAAACACTTGCTGTCACCTGCATCAGGATGTCCAGGGGGAGCACGCCCTCCTCGGATGGGCTCAGGAGGTTTGGCCCCATGCAGATGGCCAGGTTGCCAGCAGTCATCCTGGTGGTGGCCACGTTTCTACTGATGTCTCCCAGCAGGGACAGCCACAGCTCGAGGAGCAGTCAGTTGGCCTTGAGCAACTTGCTGGCCAGCCTGAGGAGGACGGAACGCTGTTAATAAAGTTGATATTGACACTGTCAGTTGCCCAAGCTGATCGCGCCCAAGACCACTTGAGGGAAGTCTCCCTGGCCAGTCCTGGTCTACAGCAGAGGGACTGACTTCACTGGGATGTGGCCACTTCCCTCCCTTCTCTTCTGGCTAGAGGCACTTGGTGAAGCACCTCCCAGTCTTCGGGAATGCTCCAAGGAGAGAAATGTTTTTCTGTACCATGTCTCCCAAAACCCCACCCCCCAGCAGCAGGAGGTGGCTGGCAGAAAACACAGCTATTTCAAGGAGGCCATCACTTTATAGGCAACTCCCAGCCTCTTCCACTCCCTGTGGAGCTGGCAGTCTGCTCACCACTCTTACTCTTTCAGTCCTGCCAGCTGGTCCTGCCTGCTGGTCTTCTGCAAGGTGCTCATTCACTCCTCATAGAGCCTCGAGGGGCTTGGAGGGTAGCTCACGGAGGAAGTCCTGCAATGCCAAGGGCTCCAAGTGAGGCTTTGACCACTGCTACCAGGAGCAGAGGCAGCATCCACAGCACTCTGGTTCACAAGCAGGCTACTGGATTTTGGCTTCTGGTCCCAACAGAGCCTAGAGCTCGTGGGTTACAGGTTGTCCTGATCCAATATCAGGGAGGGTTCTTAAACGATCCCAAGAGTCTGAGATTAAGGCACAAACGAGGTCACATGCCGTACAATCTTGAGTGCTTTATTTTCTGGAACAACTGATAACAGCAATAGGACAGAGAGGAAAAGAAAGGAAAAGTCAGAGTCCTTAAGCAAGAAAATGGTAGAGATGCAGCTAATTATCACCACCAGGAATCCAGCAATGTCCCGTCGGATCGGTCTTGGTGCAGGTGATGATGCTCCAAGCTCCAGGAAGACCAGGGGTGGCACACGCAGCAACATACACAAGGCCGAAGCAACTGAGAAGCAGGAGGCCCCCGATTTATCGCCCCAGTCCCCACTATTTCCCCGAACAGTCCGACCATTTCCAGGAAGACATTGTCCTCCATGCGCGCATGCCCAGGTGTTCATGGTGGTCCTCTCTACCCGGCTTCAGCGCAGGTGCAGCTTGGTAGGCACTGCTTTGGGCGGATGTCATGGTTTTCGTTGGGGACAGTTCGTCTCCTTCGGAGCAGCAATAGGATGTCTGTGGTTCAACAATGTTGAGACAAAACAGTTCAAGAACAGTCTCTTACACAGGTCAGCAGGGTTCACCTTCAAGATGATGGCCAGCAGGTTCACAGGCTGGCTTTCAAGATGGACCTCGACTCTGTTGTCAAGGGCCTCCCTGAGCTCCCAGGAGGCATGCTTGCTTGCCACCAGCCAGAAGATCCCCTCTGTGGATGGCCTGTGCTCATGCAGAAGAGTCAGCAGGTCCTGCATGGGACAGAGGACAGTTGCTTGGCTGGGAAGCACCAGGGAAGCACTCCCAGACTCTCTCAGTGATGTCCCCCCACCACCAAGCACCCGGGAAAAGCATCATTTGGGAATGAGAGGTGCCGGAGTTCAGCTCTCTTCCCACCACAGAGTGATGGGGAATGATGTCCCCTGTGGGAAAGGCAGCAGTAGTCCCAGTGCAGCACCAGTGCCCTCCTGCAAGAGAAGAGAAGGGCTGTCCTGCCCCTGTCTTCTTCAGACTCGCCAGCCAAGAGACCAAGTCCACTTTTGCTGGCAGAGGGGACAAGAGGTGGCAGCTACTCTGGACCAGACTCCAAGAAACATGCTGTATTCACTGAGCAGCCCCACTGAGAGAGCCTTCAGTGAGCTGCATCAGCCCCTGGCCATGTCTGAGAGGTGGGGACGGCCAAGGTTGCACCTCACGCAATCCTCACCTTTGCCTGGTCCTCAGTGAGCCTCTCCAGGGTCCTGGCACATAGCATTGTCACCTGGGCAAGGGGAAAAGAGCAGAGGGTGAGAAGCGATGCACCTGATGCTGGCCTGGAGCAGCGTCTGGGGGCAGAGTGGACGCAGGAAGGACACTCACCATTTTGCAGCCACTCAGCTCCTTCAGTAGGAGCTCGATGGAAGGCAGATGGTTCACCTCAGCTCCCTCCACTTCTTCTGGTGGCCTGTGCAGAAAAGAGTTGTGTGAGACCCAAGTCGCCTTTTCCCTGCCAGCACTTGAAGCTGCCTGGCAGTCAAGTGGAAAGTGGCAGCAGTGAGGGGGATGGGACTGGGCAGGTGTTGACTGGTCACATCTGGGCAAAGCAGCTCTGCTGGCTTTTCCTGCTCAAGAGCTGCCCACAGCCATGGGAGCACCTCTCCCCAGCTGGGGACTGGTGTTTCTGCATCACAGGGCTGCTCATGGAGCATCCTCCTGTCATGTGAGCACAGCCCTCTGGCTGCACTGCCAGGCAGGGCTTTCCCAAGGAGTGTGCTGACCCACAGCTTGTTCACCTCCCAGGAGCCGCAGAAGGAGAGGAGAAACAGCCTGATGCCTCCTGCTCCCCAGCTTGTGGGCAGAGACAGATGCCAGCACAGCCCTGCCTGTAGGGAAGGCCAGGGAGTTGGGATGGAGCCCCGTGGGTCAGGACAGAGGCGTTGCCCAGCCCTGCTGTGCAGCTTAGCACTGAGACTTACCAGAAAGTAAAGACCATGCAGCAGCCACAAGGTCAGACAAAGACAAGGGAGTTGTTGGCCTTGTCTCCCTCCCCCTCATAACCGTGCGCCTCTTTCCACTGCTCAGCACCTGCAGCTGGTCCAGGACCATTCATTGAATCATAGAATCACCTGGTTGGAAAAGACCCACTGGATCATTGAGTCCAACCATTCCTATCAAACACTAAACCATGTCCCTCAGGTGTTGCCACGTCTGCAGAGAGGAGCAACAGGGAGTGAGCTGGAGGTGGCCAAGCCCTCTGGCGCTCCTGTGGTGTCCACCTGCCATGGGCATGGCCATGGGTGCATCCAGCACTGGGATGCTAGAAGCCAGGGGCTGCTCCCTGGCTGTTCCTGCCCTGGTGCCAGGGCCACCTCTGGGGAGGAAACGTAGCTGGGTTCCACGTGTCCTACCAGGTTTGGCAATGGCCAAGGCATCCCTGAAGAGGAAGAGGTCCTTCTTTCTCATCACATGGCCCTGGGTCACCTGCATGCGCTGGCACAACAAAGGCCTGGGTGACGCTGGGATGGGCGTGCGCTGCTGCACAGAGTCAGGCTCGACCCTGCGAAGCAGACAGTGCTGGGCATGAGAGAGGAGGCGGCTGCGGGGTCTGGTTGTGCCGCTGTGTCCCCAGCCCTGGGAGGAGCTCACCTGGAGTGGTGGCAGCAGTTCAGCTGGCTCATCCCACTACAGCCAGAGAAGGCTCGTGTGGGACATGCTGCTGGGGTCGAGGACAGTGCCCAGACAGCCCGAGCAAGGCTGCCAGGGGAGGTCCTGGTGCCAGGTAGTGCTGCTGGGCAAGAGACAGACTCTCCACAGTGCCGCTCTGCGCTACAACAGGGGCCAGTGCTGGGTGAACAGAGCATAGCGTTCTGACCCCAAAGGTTGCACAGGATAACCCAGTAACTACATCACTGAGAGACATTGTTTATTCAAGTTTGCACAAACCTTGGGTGCTTGGAGACTTTTTTTTTCCTGAAATCAAGCATACTTCATGGGGTTTGTCACCGTCATTTATACACCGAGTTACACAAAGCCATATTTTATAGAATCATGGAATAGTCAGGGCTGGAAGAGACCATCTTCATCTAGTTACAACCCCCCTGCCATGGGCTGCCATGGGCAGGAACATCCCCCTAGATCAGGCTGCCCAAGGTTCCATCCAGCCTGGCCTTAAACATCTCCAGGCATGAGGAATCCAAGGGAAAGGAAGGGAATCCAAGGGAAGGGGAGGGGAGGGGAGGGGAGGGGAGGGGAGGGGAGGGGAGGGGAGGGGAGGGGAGGGGAGGGGAGGGAAGGGAAGGGAAGGGGAGGGGAGGGGAGGGGAGGGGAGGGGAGGGGAGGGGAGGGGAGGGGAGGGGAGGGGAGGGGAGGGGAGGGGAGGGGAGGGGAGGGGAGGGGAGGGGAGGGGAGGGGAGGGAAGGGAAGGGAAGGGAAGGGAAGGGAAGGGAAGGGAAGGGAAGGGAAGGGAAGGGAAGGGAAGGGAAGGGAAGGGAAGGGAAGGGAAGGGAAGGGAAGGGAAGGGAAGGGAAGGGAAGGGAAGGGAAGGGAAGGGAAGGGAAGGGAAGGGAAGGGAAGGGAAGGGAAGGGAAGGGAAGGGAAGGGGACCTCTTCTTGTTGCTTTTCAGGCAGGGATTGTACAGAGCTGCACAGGATTGGGTCTGCTTATAACCTGTGAGAGTCCTGTGTTTCCAGTGAAACACATTCAGATATCTCCTTCAAGATATGGAGAAGAACCTGATTCAGCAAAACATGAAAATGATTTTCATTCGGTGCATTATGTTTATAGGACATATCAAACTTGTTTTTTGTTTGAAGATGGACCTAGTTAGGTGTTCATGACTGAGGTGGAAGGCTAAATCTAGTGTCCCTGAGGTTTTACTGGGGTAGTGAGTGTGTGTAAAAGATTTTAATTATGGAGCACCCTACGCAGCTTGAAGGCTGTGATCCACGAATGCATGACCTCTCCCCAAACCAGTGATCCTGAACCATACTGAATACTCAGACCCTTCTCTACTCACTCTTATACCATTCGCAGCTCTTATGCTCTAGAACAGGCTGCCCTAGTGGGGTCAGATCCAGGCTCTTCAGCTAGGAATCACTAGAAGTAGTGCTCCTGGTTCCATGCCAAGCCCCAGTACAACAATTTAACAGCACAGGAAAAAGCTTTACAGAGTCCAGGCAGTCTTAAATTCATCAATAGGGATGTCACCACTGTGTCCAACAAGGGATAGGGTGTCTCATCCACCCGAGCTACCATGAGAAGCAGCTCCCCAGGGCCTGTTGTTCCAGCATCAGTGATCCTGAGAGGGGAAGAAGAGAGTGGAGGTCTGCTCCATCAGCCAGGGTCTGGATGAGACCCTCATGCCAGCTCAGCCACCTGTGGCACGGCTTCTCTCTTCCCTCCCCTGATTCTCCCTTCAAAAACCAGATGGCATTGCAGTTTCTGCAGGCATGCGAGAAAATTACCTGTGATTTATCACACAATCAGTGATTTTGTTGGCTTTTTTTATTTTTGACATAGAAGTGCATTATATAGAGGTAGCAAATCCTCCTGCCTGGGACTGTCTGTCTTTTTAGCCTCATAAAAGGCCTGAAAAAAATGAAAGCAGGAGCAATATTGTCCGTTTGTTGCTTTTTTGTTCCACTCCATCCCTTACACCAGGAAGTAACTCTTACCTATCCTGCAGAGCCAAAATGTGCATCAGGTTATAATCACAGAATCACAGAATAACCAGGTTGGAAGAGACCCACCGGATCACCGAGTCCAACCGTTCCTACCAAACACTAAACCATATCCCTCAGCACCTCGTCCACCCGTGCCTTAAACACCTCCAGGGAAGGTGAATCAACCACCTCCCTGGGCAGCCTGTTCCAGTGCCCAATGACCCTTTCTGTAAAGAATTTTTTCCTAACGTCTAGCCTAAACCTCCCCTGGCGGAGCTTGAGGCCATTCCCTCTTGTCCTGTCCCCTGTCACTTGGGAGAAGAGGCCAGCACCCTCCTCTCTACAACGTCCTTTCAGGTAGTTGTAGAGAGCAATGAGGTCACCCCTCAGCCTCCTCTTCTCCAGGCTAAACAACCCCAGCTCTCTCAGCCGCTCCTGAGAGCTCAGGCTGAGAGCTCCAGTGCTGCGGCTCAGGCTGAGTAAGACACTTCGTGTGTATGAAATGCCTGCACCTGGGAGATGCTGCGGACGAGTCTCTCAACTCCCCACAACAGACAAAACCTGAGCATGGCCCCTTTCTGCACATGAGAATTAGCCGCTGCTTTTAAAGATGATATTAAAAGGCAACAGAAAGATTTCCCTGCTTCCTCCCTCTCCAAGCTGCTCTCTGTTCTGGAGTAATTCTGCTTATTCCTGTTAGAAAGCATTAAACGCAGCCCCCTTGTAATGCTTGGAGCTAAGCCCTTAGCAAAGGAATGTTTCTATTTCGCTTGTCAGTACATTGCAGGATAAATTATTTGTGTGTCTGATGGAAAGAGGGCTCTTGGCAAATTATATCATTAGCGAGCAGCTAATAACATAAAATAAGAAGAGCTGAGCTTTGTACATGGAATGTGAAAACACAGAATTTGAAGGATTTTTTTTTCTGGTATTAAAATGGTTTTAATTAAAAAGTAAGTAAACAAACAAACAAAAACCCCAAGGCTTGGTGGAAAGCACAAAATGTGAGAGTCTGGCTTGCCAGTGCTCTGGGGTTGGTACTGGTGCAGGGAGAGGAAGGCCTGGGGCAGAGCATCCCTGTCCCCTGTGTCCAAGGCAGGCACCTCCTCAGTGCTCCCCCACCTGCCTCTCACCCCCTTGGTTTGGCTTCTGCAGTGCTGCTGTTTTCCTGAGCCTGTAAGATGGTGTTATCCTGATGGACAGGTGGTTTTGTCCTGTTCCTAGATGGAAGTGATCAGGATCCAGTAGCAGTGATGCTGAGGGGGGAGGGGCAGCCACGGGAATCATGGAATCATAGAATCACCAGGTTGGAAAAGACCTATTGGATCATCGAGTCCAACCATTCCTATCAAACCTCAGCACCTCATCCACCCATCCCTTAAACACCACCAGGGAAGGGGACTCAACCACCTCCCTGGGCAGCCTCTGCCAGTGACCAATGACCCTTTCCGTGAAAAATACTTTCCTAATGTTCAGCCTAAACCTCCCCCAGCAGAGCTTGAGGCCATTCCCTCTTGTCCTGTCCCCTGTCACTTGGGAGAAGAGGCCAGCATCCTCCTCTCCACAACCTCCTTTTAGGTAGTTGTAAAGAGCAATGAGGTCTCCCCTCAGCCTCCTCTTCTCCAGGCTAAACAACCCCAGCTCTCTCAGCTGCTCCTCATAAGGCCTGTTCTCCAGCCCCTTCACCAGCTTCGTTGCTCTTCTCTGGACTCGCTGCAGAGCCTCAACATCCTTCTTGTGGTGAGGGGCCCAGAACTGAACACAGGATTCGAGGAGCGGTCTCACCAGTGCTGAGTACAGAGGGGGAATAACCTCCCTGGACCTGCTGGTCACGCGTGTTCATTTTTTTGATCTGGCTTTTTTTTTTTTTTCTTTGTGAAAGTGCACAAAAAGGAGGGAGAGCTGTGCTGCAGCCCCCCAGAGTGGTGGTTTTTCACATTGTGCACCAAGGTGCTGGGTGCAAACAGCATTCACAGCATGAGGGCAATTGGAGATCACCACAACTCAATTGCCAGTGACATCTGTCCAGAGACCCTGGTGTGAGGATTGACTTTGGCCAAGGCTGGATACGTGGCCACGGAGGCAGCTTGGCCCCTTTACAGTGTGGGTGTGATAGTGCATCGTCTTTTCTAGCTTCTTACAGAGCTCCAGGTGGCCACTTAATAAAGGCATGGGTTTATTATCTCCATGTAAGGGCAAACTTCAATAGCTGGAGTCAGTTAACTCAAAGTCAACATTGGTTTTGTTTTTTTCTCATATCCAGTGAGTGGTCCTGACCAGAGAACAACTTAGATGACCTTTCTCTTGAAGTGTAAGTTGTAATATGAGGCGACCGACAGCATTTGAGCCAAAAAATGCTAATTTTTGATCTCCCCTCCTCAGTCTCCAAAATTTCCCTTCAGTAAGCTAGGAACTGAGGGAATCAGTAAATCCCATCTCAGTTTTACCAGTCCTCCTTGTGTTGAGACTAATTAATGGACATCTTAAATGTCTAACTGGCTATTAGAGATCGTTTTAAATAGCTTTTGCAACAACACTTCCCTCAGACTCCTGCAGTCCTACCATTCTCCTGCAGACACACCAATCTTTCATCTATCACCCAGCTGCTAGGTTTCCAGAGGCCAAGGTGATCCCTAGCAGCGCTAAAGCATCGCTGACACTGCCCCAACAGGCCATGTGCTCCTTGTCAGCATTAGCCAAACACCACCTTGCCGCCAAGCTGGGACAGGCTGCTACGACTGGAGTGGAAAAGCGGATCTGCTGGAGGGTAGGGAGGCTCTGCAAAGGGATCTGAACAGGCTGGACCGCTGGGCTGAGTCCAATGGCATGAAGTTTAACAAGGCCAAGTGTCGGGTCCTGCACTTGGGGCACAACAACCCTGTGCAGTGCTACAGACTAGGAGAAGTCTGGCTAGAAAGCTGCCTGGAGGAGAGGGACCTGGGGGTGTTGGTTGACAGCCAACTGAACATGAGCCAGCAGTGTGCCCAGGTGGCCAAGAAGGCCAATGGCATCTTGGCTTGTATCAGAAACGGTGTGACCAGCAGGTCCAGGGAGGTTATTCTCCCTCTGTACTCGGCACTGGTGAGACCGCTCCTTGAATCCTGTGTTCGGTTCTGGGCCCCTCACCACAAGAAGGATGTTGAGGCTCTGGAGCGAGTCCAGAGAAGAGCAACAAAGCTGGTGAGGGGGCTGGAGAACAGGCCTTATGAGGAACGGCTGAGAGAGCTGGGGTTCTTTAGCCTGGAGGAGGCTGAGGGGAGACCTCATTGCTCCCTACAACTACCTAAAAGGAGGTTGTGGAGAGGAGGGTGCTGGTCTCTTCTCCCAAGTGACAGGGGACAGGACAAGAGGGAATGGCCTCAAGCTCTGCCAGGGGAGGTTCAGGCTTGACATCAGGAAAAAAAATTTCACAGAAAGGGTCACTGGTCACTGGCAGAGGCTGCCCAGGGAGGTGGTTGAGCCCCCTTCCCTGGAGGTGTTTAAGGAATGGGTGGACAAGGTGCTGAGGGGCATGGTTTAGTGATTGATAGGAATGGTTGGACTCGATGATCCAGTGGGTCCTTTCCAACCTGGTGATTCTATGATTCTGTGATTCTATGATTCTAAGGTGATGGTGAGCACTTGCTGTGGTAGCCCTGCCTAGCCAGCTCCTGCCTACCACCTGCTTGGGGAGCAGCAGCAGGGAAATTGCCAGATGGAGATAATCTGGGGCTGCTGCATGGGACTGGTCACAAATATTCAGGTGGAAAAATCACCATTTCATTCAAAAGCAAATTTCCTGCTTGTATGAATCTTAATGAAATTCCCTTTCTGAAAAGCACTTAGATATGATTGAAATGCTGTTGTAAAGGCCAAGAACAGCACTGTCATAAATTCATTCTGAAACACTATTTCTTTTCAAAACATTTATATTAAATGTCAATACAAAGCTCCTGATTTTATCTAAACAGCATTTTACTTATCTTGAAACAGGCATCTGGGGAGGAGAGCACCAAAATCCTCCAGTATTTGTTGTTACTCAGGTTTCCCACGTCCAGTCCTTCCCTGGAGGTGGCTGCGATGATTTTGCTGGGGCTCAGCCGTGCTCAGTGCTAGTGTGACCGTCCCAGCCTAGTGGTCTGCTTTCCTGTCCTCCACAGGATGCAAACACAATCAGTCAGCTCTGAGACACAGGTCCCAGTCACCAGGAGCTCATCCTTGGTTAGGGGTTGTGTCCTCAGGGTGAAGGATTCAAGCTGTTTTCCTTGGTGCAGGCACAAACCAAACATTGGCAGCACTCATAGCAGTGGTTTATACTGGAAACAGTAGTTTAATGGAAACAGACATCTGGAGAAGCTCTTCAGAAAGGTGGCAACAACCCAAGGTCAGAATGTGGAACAATAAAGAACTTGCACTTGCTCTTCCTTGCCCCACTACTTCTGGGCAGCCCACTCCCACCAAAAGAGCACAGGGCTGTAAGCTTAGCTCTTCATTCCCCTTGTATGTGTGCTGGAAGAGAATCACCTCCAACGAGGAGCGTCCTTCATTAGCATGGAGGGAAAGGGCATCCTGGACACACTACATGGGTAAACGTAAAATGTTGGGTTACAAGGGATGCTGTCGCACTCAGCTTCCCTTTGTGGAGTTCAGCATTGACACCTTTCACTTTGCACAGACTCTTCTTGCAGGTTAAACACCCAGAGACGTCACCTACTTGAGTGAAGAATCATAGAATCACCAGGTTGGAAGAGACCCACCGGATCATCGAGTCCAACCATTCCTATTAATCACTAAACCATGCCCCTCAGCGCCTCGTCCACCCATCCCTTGAACACCTCCAGGGAAGGCGACTCAACCACCATCCTGGGCAGCCTGTTCCAGTGACCAATGACCCTTTCTGTGAAAAAATTTTTCCTGATGTTCATCCTAACCCCCCCCCGGCAGAGCTTGAGGCCATTCTCTCTCGTCCTGTCCCCTGTCACTTGGGAGAAGAGGCCAGCTCCCTGCTCTTCACAACCTCCTTTTAGGTAGTTGTAGAGAGCAATGAGGTCTCCCCTCAGCCTCCTCTTCTCCAGGATAAACAACCCCAGCTCTCAGCCGCTCCTCGTAAGACCTGTTCTCCAGCCCCCTCACCAGCTTTGTTGCTCTTCTCTGGACTTGCTCCAGAGCCTCAACGTCCTTCTTGTGGTGAGGGGCCCAGAACTGAACACAGGATTCGAGGAGTGGTCTCACCAGTGCCGAGTACAGAGGGAGAATAACCTCCCTGGACCTGCTGGTCACACTGTTTCTGATACAAGCCAAGATGCCATTGGCCTTCTTGGCCACCTGGGCACACTGCTGGCTCATGTTCAGTCAGCTGTTCCTCCAGTCTAAACGATTCATCTCAGGAGCCTGCTGTCTAAAGTACAGACAATGATGCAGTGTGGCAACCCCTCTCTCAGTGATATCACTCTTTGTGTTTAATCACCTTGTATCTGCATGAAATACTGAAATGAAGATATTAAGACTCACAGTAAGCAGTTAGATCCGTGTTTCAGATCAACTTTTCCTTCATCAAGGTGATAACAGTAACTTTGTGATGAAAATAAAACTCTGTTTTTCAAGCTATCTTCCTGTACATCAAGTCCTTGTAAAACCAAGCTCATCTCATTTGATGGATCATCATACGATCAGTGGGGTTATATACCGTGTGTGCTGTACTTTGAAGGAGACTTTGGGAACTTGTACTTTGGCTCTCCACCGGACACCCACATGCTGGTGGAGAGGGAATGATGAACAGCAGCTTGGGTACAGGTACCGTGGGTAAACCAAGAGGGAAGATGAGGGTCCTGTTGGTGTCAGGGCTCCAGCTGATGGTAGATGGTTCTTTTTTTCCTTTTTTGTTTTATTCATAGGTCTTTGTATCAAAGATCTGATTTGCTCCACAGTATTGGCTTGGTGTATTCAATGAGAATAAAAATGCACAAGGGAAGGAGAAAGCAGCGTTTGTTGACACAGGGCTGGATTTACCTACAGCCACAACATGAGCTTTTGCCCCTCCTTTTCCTACCCACATCACTTTGTCAACAGCAAACATCCAGTTTGAGGAAAGGACTGCTGGTTTTGCATGGAAAACACCCAGCACAGCATAAACTATGCTGTGAGCATCACTGTTGTACAAAAGGAAGTGTGAATGCCTTGCCAGCCACTTTGAAATTCCCTTAGTTTGTAAGATACAATCATCAAATCATAGAATTGTTTGGTTGGAAAAGACCTTTGAGATCATCGAGTCCAACTGTACCTGTCCACTACTAAACCATATCTCTGAGCACCTCATCTACCTGTCTTAAGTACCTCCAGCAATGGTGACTCCACCACCTCACTGGGCAGCCAGGTCCAGTGCCTGATAACCCTTTCGGTGAAGAAATTTTTTCTAACTTCCAATCTGAACCTCCCCTGGAGCAACTTGAGGCCATTTCTTATTGTTCTATCACTTGCTACATGGCAGAACAGACCAACACCCACCTCACCACAACCTCCTTTCAGGTAGTTGCAGGCAGTGATGTCTCCCCTCAACCTCCTTTAGGCTAAACAACTCCATTTCACTCAGCTGCCTCTCCTAAGGCTTTTTCTCCAGCCTCTTCCAAAGGGCAAAACGTCTTTAAGGAGGCTCCAAGTGCCCAGGAAGCAACAGTCACACATCACCGCTTCACACCAGTCAGACAGAAGCTGCGTTCCACTGCAAAGACAGCGGTTTTCCTTAGGTTAGTTCATTCACATGACATTGTCAAAGCCAAAGGGCAAAAAGAAGCTGCACATTGACATTAGAGGGGACAAGTCAAGGTTCTGGATGATGGGCTCCTACAATACCAAGGGCCAGAAGAATAGTATGTGGCAGTGAAGTACAGGTGAGTCTGTGAGTAACCAGGCAACAACAGCTATCAAACACAATAATACTTGTGATTTCTGCCACCAGCTCCCAAGTTTTCTCTTAGTAACTAAGACAATGAGTTAAAATGTGTGTCACACTTGTGGCTTCTTCCCCCTACCAAAACTGCAAGCAACGAGACCATTCAGTCACATGAGCTAATTTGTCAGTAAAGAAAATACAAATTTACCTTTATTGTAACCATAAAGAGACATTACTTTAACAATTAGCTGTACATTCAGCACTCAGGTATACATCTGTGCCAAATAAAGTCAATCCTCTTACTGCTAAAAAAGAACACTTCTTCTTAGCAGTGCACTGCTTGTGCTTAGAGGATGTTTATTGTCTTTGTATTACAGTTATCTTGACAGACAAGCCTCAGATTACAGAATAAAGCTTTACTCTTGGACCAAAATAGGAGGCAACATTTTTATTTTAAAAAATTAAAACCAGCAAGTTTCTACTCAGATAATATAAAGCATCTTAAATTAATCTTTTGAAAGTATTTACACTATTTGTAAACGTAAATATATGAAACTGTACATGTTTAAACAAATGTTTGTTTAGCAAACAGGCTGTATAAACTGATTGCTCTTCTAATCTTTCAGCCAGCTGTCCTAGAGCTGTCTGGGTATTCTAAGAGAGAAAAAGATCCCAAGCCCAAGAGTGACTACTGCAATGGTTTACCCTTCATGTCTTTTTCTGTACAATATCTGTATTAAGTCAGTCATACCTGTACAGCGACCATGCAGTCCTTCTGTAAAATTTTATAAAAAACAAATATACATATATTACAGTCTATTGGACATTATTTTACAGCCTGTATTTCTACATAAGGGAAAAGAAAGGGTAAGTTTTCTTCCTTGTTAATTCCTTTAGTTAATTTTTTAAGGAGTCTTACAAGGTCCTACGAGTACCATTTAAGTACCTCAGCACCACTGGTGCAACATTTGTCATGGCAGCTGCTTTACAACCTACCATCTTAGTCTCCAGCTATGTGATTTATAACAGGAAAATTATTAAATCTAAACACCACTGATGTGCATGGAAGTTTCTACAGATTTAGAACTACAGAACAGGTTTTATAAATAAGTTACAATTCTGCCATTTAAGTCACCACATTTTTCTTTTGCAGCACTGCAAAAGAAAGACTTGCACATCAAGACCTTCTAAAGCTGCTTGTAGTGTTTCATTCGATCAATGGCCAAGTGTTTAGCATTCAGCTTTCCAAAAAAAGTGACCGATTAATGCAGACTGAACACCATGCATTGTTTACTAGTTACCAAGTATTCATCCCCTATTTACTATGCTGACTTGACAGACTTGCACATTCAGTTTCTGGCATCCTCACACACCCCTGTTAGCACTTACTCCAGCACACAAGGGCTGTACAAGTCCAAGCCCCAGTCCCCACTTTAAATGATGCACAACACCATTATGATCTTCGGTAAGGCCAAAAAACAACTCTAACCTAAAACTAAGCACCCGAGAATCTCAATGCTAAGCTACGCAGTAAAGCATCTGAAAATATGCAGTTCCCTTAGAAACAAGAGAAATTATATTGCACAGCTTTCCATTGCAGATCCCAAGGAACTGAGATTCTCTACATGGAGTAAGGTTAGAGCACAAAACTCTGCACATCAGACCTCACAGCTCCCAATCACAACAGTATAAGAAAAACAGCACATACAGTGTTTTAAGAAATGCCTCGTGCAGGAAATGAAATTTTCCCAACTAAGAATCACTGAATTATCTTCAAGCATGTGGTGGATTACCAGGATTTTCAGGGGAGTTAAAGAAAAAAAGTTGGAGCATACCTGCTTAACTCATATGGGTCATATACTCATATGTGGTCATATGTGCTCGTCTCCAAGCCTTGCAAATACCTATTACTGCTCCCACTTTATTCCTTGCACTTTATTTCCAGCGTGACTTTGTAAGTGCGGCTTTTTACTGCACACTTCAGCTTATTTAAGGAAAGCAAGAAAAGTTTTACATTAAAAAAACCCAAGATTTCGACTTATATCTGGGTAAGGCCGTAACTGAGTTTCCATAAGAGTGATCAGCAAATGTTTTGTTTTCTGTCTCCACTTCTCAAGTCAATGAACAGGAAGACCTTTAACAAACTGTGTTTTTTTCTTTTTTGTTTTTTTCCTTAAACAGGGTTAAGCAGCCTCTGGATAGTTTTGACACAGACTGGTCTTCGCAGTGGGATCCTTCGTTCACTTCAAGCAAATGTCTTCGCATTCCCTTCACTGCTGGTATTCAGCTGAGCCTTATTTCAAGCAGCCTCGCTGTTGGACTACTTGGACATGGACAAAAGTAAGTTCACCTGCAAGATGAAAGGAAAGCCTACATTATACAGTAGTTTCAGAATCAATGTCTTGTATTTGCTCCTTGGAAGCAAATAGAGATGAATAAGCTACAAAACACCGGTTAGAATTTCCAGTCAAATGCCTACTCACAGTCTTTTTAAAAGGTGACTGTTGGCCATGCTGAGTAATCATTTCAAAGTAGTCGCAACCTAATGTGTCAAAGTTTTTAAAATGATTTCATGCATTGTCAAGGAATTCCAAAAAATCTGCTCATTCGCAAAAAATGTTAATATCGGTCTTGGATATCTGGAACACATTTCGGATCCTTCCCATTGCTCGTTACCCACAGGTTACAATATGTTTTCTCTTACCCTTGAATTAGTGGGAGAAGTGACCCTAAGGATTATCAGCTAGAGGAAGCCATCTCCTCTAGGATAACCCCATCTTGCTCCAATGCATCTTCCTAGTCTATGCTTCACAATACTTATCACACATCCCTGCAGCCACATTCACTGCAGGCAAATGTCCTCCAACCCATAAACTAGATAATCATGACACATCCACATTCCCTGGACCACTAAGGTCAAAGTGAGGTTTTTCATAACCTACTTGGTTTCTATCAGAGCATCCTAATACAGAGAATTCTTAACCCAAATCATTTCTGAGACTAAAGACCTTATTATGTAGGGTTACATTTCCATAAACATCTGCACCTTTTCAATGCCATTTACTTCAAATGAATCCTTATAATCCTTCCTCATGCTTCCTAAATGTAAAAGTTGCTGGGTTTTCTATTTGTCAAAAGCAAGATTACCTTCACACGCACAGGCTTTCTTAAAATGAATTCACTAGCTTTGCTATCTCTCTAAAATGACAACACCCAAAAATGGTAAGACTCTGCAACGATGTTGTACAACTCAATCGCCAGTAACATCAATCACCACCTGCAGTTTCAAAACCTGTATTAGATATTTATAAAAAAACCCCCACAAAACCCCCTTTTAGCTGACAGGCTGGAGTTCAGATAAAGCCTTGAGTTTAATCATCCAGGATTAAGGGGGATAATAAATAAAGAAGTAAGGATTCTGAACACTGAAAATACTAAAAATGAAAAATTAACGTTTACAGAAAAAGGTCACGTGAAAGAGCAACTAATAAAAAAGAAAGCTTCAAATATATACCTGTTCCATTGAAGGACAAGCTATGATCTGGAGATCTTCATCACTGAATTCCTCCTTTAACAAAGCATGGAGTTTCTGGAACATTTGCTGAATGTTATTCTTTTACAAGAAGAAAGAAGAAAAAATTCACTTTTAAAACACACAGCACTGATCTCAAACATGAGTCAGAATAAGAACAATGCACATGGAATAATTACTGACGTGACAAAGTAGGAAGAAACAGCTGAGCTTTAAGAGCTCTTCTTCGAAAACAAGCCCCAAAACAGCTACAAGGAACCCATGCTGTCTGTGAGATAAAAAATACAGCGAAGATGTGCTAAGCTGAAACACTAAGTCCTACAAACTTAAACTGGAAGCTTAAAACTCAAGCTTGGTTCTTTCAGGTGGGTTTACAATGAGTCCCCAACTGAATCTATAGCATCCTCTCTGCCTCCCGTGCTCCTGCCCATGCATAACAGACCAAGCTGTACTGGTTTTGCCTGGGAGAGAGATAATTTTCTTTACAGTAGCTCATATGCTGCCAAGTGGAAGATGTGCAGAATGAATAGAAACAGTTATCCCCCATAATGCGTATGTGTTATGTAAGCTGAGTACAATGGAGAGTAGGACAGCCATTTTCTTTTTTTTAAGCTCAACATATTATAAAACACATGATTAGATTTATTTGGTTTCAATTATTTCACGTGTCTTTTCAACAAACTTCTCAGATCAGAGACACCAGAGTGACTGTAACAACCTGTTCACTGTTCCACGTGCATGATAATTGTCACGTGTTTCCCGACTGGACTGCTAGCCTAGAATAACTCTACAGATACATGTATGTAATCTGTGTCTGTATACACTTACATATATGCATACATACATTTATATAGATTTATTATACATATAAACACACAGAGAAATACAAAGTGATCGATCCCACAAAATGTGTTTAACATCTTTGGCTAAAGGAAGGCCCAACACCCACAGGACAACATGCAGAAGTACATCTAGCAATACTCACCTTAACAGGCTTAAACAAAATTAATTCAGTATCTTTATTGGACAAGTATAATGACATGCTTCGTAACGTTGATGGCAACTTTGTTTTTATTGTCTTGTAAGTGGAAGAGACCAGATCATTGATTTTTGCTGAAAGTAAAAGAAAACATGCTTAAAAGGCTGTGGTCTTGAAAGACAGTGGTCTGCTAGTTGAAATCTACACTCCAGAGGATCACCTCCTCTTTACTGGGGCTGATCATAACCACAGGGTTGTGTGAAAGGGAAAGAGCACAACATGCGAGACCAGGCTTTTATTTTTGGACCTACTCAAGACCTCAGCCCTTCCTTCCCTGCAGAAAATGCATCCAATTTATTTCTGCAAGTGACTACATCCTCCCAAAGTTCCTGAAGTTGCAGCCTTGCAACAACAACAAAATTCTACATGTGCTTACCCCTAGAAAACTTGCCTTGAAAAGAAACCACTGTGGCATAAACAGTGCTAGTAAAAAGAACAGAACAAATTCTCCCTATTGACAACAGGCCACGTTTGTAAGAAGAAAGGCTGCACAACCATCTGGAACCCTCTCTCAGGCAAGGCCTTCTTTCTTTATTGCTAGATATTTTAATAGCGCTATAGATCTTTGCTTAAAGGGCAGGGGAAACTCCATTCATAGGTTTAAATTACCAAAGTTAAAATACTATGTGAATATTTTTCATCAATTTCTACCATATCTGAATTTTCTACCTACTGCTGCTTTCCAAACAAACAACTCCAAGAAACAGCAGAAGCTCTGCTTAGATCTTCCTCTATGCACATAATTATCTCCAAACAAACATTAAAAATACTCCTGAAGAAGCAGGAGATATTAAGTAGCAGCTTGAGTTAGCCCTTGTGAGTCTGACCCATGAAGCAGTGCTGAATTATGAATGAATGTGGATGGCTTTGCATTTTAAGAACATGATGCAACAGAAGGTTCCAATATATTAATTGCAATAATCAGATTTCTCAGTGTCACCTAGAAGCACAACTTTGTAACGTGAAGAGCAAAATAACCCAGAAATACCTAAACTACTGCAAATGTTCCAACGAAGCACTGACATTTGAATTCTTAAGAAAAGGGAAAGAAAGCTGGATTCCAGTTTTACATAGTGACATGAAAACTGAAAAGGAAGTAGGTACCAAATGTACAGACAAGCTTTAATGCAGATTCATTTCTTCCTACAAAAGCAAAAGCTTTATCTTAATGTAGTCAAATAATTCCTTAACAACATTCTGTATGCAGTTGTGGAAATGCTGATTTCATGCAAGAACAGTCACAGCTTAAGAAATAGTCAAGTAATTCATCTACTGTGCCAATTAAACGCATATTCTGAAGTTTATGAAGTTTTGTTTTTACACAGGTAGAAATGGAAGCCAGCATTTTCAAGGAAAAGATAGACAGTTCTTAGGTATTCAGTATTTTTCCAAATCACGCAGTCCTAATCAATCTGGCCAGCTTTTCAGATTCCTACACTTTAGAGGTCAGGCACAGAGACAAAGGACATTCTGAAGTCTCGAGCCCCGTGCTATGCAGCTTATATTGTTCTACCAAAAATGGTGAACGGAAAGGGTTGTCTTCTTCATTTGATAGGAAGTTTACAGAAGATGTCTCAATGTCGCAGATGATCAGTGGTCTTATTAGCCTACAAGCACCTCAGATGTAAAATAACTATAAAATAAAGCAAATACCTGGTTGGGCCCAAGGTTGCTGCGAAAGGCTGTATTTGGGACCTCCTTGAGTGGCCATTGTTTTTAAAGCAGCCACCTAAAACAAATGCAATCAACAAAATTATGCATGTTTCAGTCAAATTCACAACAAAGCGACCAAGTGACAATTGTACAAGTCTCTTAGATACTGCAGTGTACACAATCTCCCCTGCTCTCTCTTCTCACACACAGGTGAAGCAGCTTAACATAAATGCAATTCAAAATTACAATCATGATCACTTCTTTAAAGTAAAATTCAAAATAGAATTAAATTTACAGGGACATTTAGGCACCTAAGTATACAAAGAAACCTCAAAAGAGATTTACACTTAAGCAGCTTAGTCAAGCTCCCTAGATTCCCAATGAATCACTGGGATCACTTGGACATTTACCGATCTTACTGGTTACCCATCTGTATTTTAGGCATGCCACTGGCCCCTCATCCCAGCATGGTATGTATCAGTAGATTTACTTCAGTAAATGTAATGCTGTAATCTTCTAAATCTCAAAAGCAGCTGAGATATCTGTCATTCCCATGCAGTGCTATTGTCCCAGTTTCTGAGATGTCATGCTGTAAAATCACTTATACTCAGTACACAAAGATCCACATCTCTTTTCATTTTCCACACGTAACAGATCCTGTATGCATGGTATTCTCAAGATGCCTAGAAACCCTGAGCTCTAGAGCAGCTTCTAGAAAAGTGTATAGTACCAAGATATCTTTTCTTGTTCCTGTCCTCCAGGATGTCTGTTCTTTCTGACCAAGCCTTATGACAAGGCTTCTGTCACAAACAGGACTTGGGAGGAAAGTCTTGCTCAGTCAGAACATCACAGGTATAAAACATGATGAAAATAAACTTTTAAGAGACTTCACAGTCATACTCTAAGACCTGCCTCAAGAACACGAGTTTCAACTCAATAAAACATTAAAGCTTCTTGTTCAAAGAGCGTATGGGAAGGGTTGCTTTTAAAGACAAACTATATCATGTTCCTTTAATTCATTAGTCTCAAAAATGCCTGGATAATTGTTATCAGAACTTAAAGAGAAACACAACCATACAACAGGAAGTGCCATCATCTTCAGCAAATCAGACAGAACAAGCAGCTTCTTCTATACCAAATTTAAACACTAATTCCCTTGTCCTACCAGTATTTCAATTAAGTTAATGAACATAAAACATGTTTGTACCTTTGTGATGAACTCCTCCAGCTGTTCTATGAACTGTTTGGTTTGCTGCTGAATAAACTGCTCACAAGCTGATTTCAGATGACGATCTACATCTTTCTTAGAGTCGATATAATGTTCTCTGATTTCTGGAGTACCCTTGAACAGAAGACAACAATTCCCTCCTTTTTATTTGCCAGAGATCACCACCCACTTAAATGATGTGGTTTCTCTTAATGCAGTAAGATGCCGTATTACCTCCAGTAAGAACTGTATCAAAGCGTTGTTGCTGTTTAGTCTAAAAAATCTTGACACTGTCTTAGGGTTCAGGATTTTAAATGCTGCATCTGTGAATCAGAAAGTCACTCAAGCTGTAAGTCAATGGGATTCAGCTCCAGGAATTAAAAACTTCAATCACTCATTATGCATAAATAAATGGCCTAGAATGATTAGGACTATAACATAAGATTCCAATACCGCTAGGTATGGATGCACAAGTACACGTGCACAAAAGCACACAAAGCTAGATCCACTATTTTTTCATTGGATCTATGGTAAACCTGACTGTTGCACAGTCTAAACAGATAAATACATCACATGAAGCTAACAAATGACCGACACCAGCTGCAATGCTACCAGCACACAAATTGTGTGAGCTCTTTTCCTTCTGTAACTGTATCTACAAGTGAAAGACTTTTACATGAGCTATGCAGAAACAATATGCAGAATTTGGCCCATGTTGCCTGGGAAAACCAAGTACAGTTGCATGAAATTACTTAGAATTGGCACTTTCTTCCACTGTGCTTCATTATTTATTTAGGACTAAACAATAAAACATCAAGTCTGACATACATTCATGTTTGTAGTCTCTACAGAATTCATGAGCAGAAAAAGCAACAATGTTTGTTATTAACACAAGACACTGAAATTATTCCTGTAGTGTTAACAGGATGTTGTCAACCTGAAATCTATTCAAACTGAGAGAAAGAAAATTATCAATACAGTTTCAGTATGGCTTACTATCCTAATGTCATTCATTTATCACCCCACACATCCAACTGCTTTTTTTTTTTTTCATTTCGAAAGTAATTCTGTGCCCCTCTTGATCTATAAAACAATGGGAGGGCAACAAGACATACGAATTAAAGAAGGGCTGTCAAAGGAATTAAATAAAGAGGTAATACCAGATACACAGGCATGTAGGTCCTGTACTGAACTGAGAATATGCACTCTTACACATTTAAAGAAGGCTGCAGAGAAAGACTCATTTTGTTCACTGAATTGTTTCCCAGAAACTTTGCTGATTCCGAAAAGAGCCTATGAAGGCTATGAGCTAGTCAGTGTGAAAGTCGCCTCTCCCCACTGTATACTTCAGCTACACGAACTTTTTAGCATTATACTACTTTAAAAAAATGGCCAGAAGCGTCCCTTTACCTATATAGCCCAAGCTAAATCTTAAATCTATATTCAGGCAGAAAGCTTGGCCAGAACACAGTAAAATTCCTATTAGCCATGTTATTTTTCTTCTACAACTCATCCCAAACATAAAAGCCCTACAGGCCTATGCTACACTACATAAGGAATTAAGCACAATGCATATTTTTTAAACACCAACAACAACCCCCAATATAAATGAAGTGTTTTCCATTACTTACCACTACCACCTGCAAAGCACTGGCTGGCACAAAAATTTATTCAATTGGATGAAGATGGAGAATAAACTTGTGTGTCAGCCAGCACAAGACACCAAAAGGATGTATTTGCCCTTTAACCTCCAGTCAACTAGAAACTACTCAACAGGTGGGAGTTTTCATTGATGTTCAAATGCAACAGGTGAAATTGTTAGTAAGAATTGTTTGCTTCAGAGTTAAAACAGCAGCACAGATGGCAGGAAAGAAAAGTTATTTCTTCAGCTTTCTCTTCTGGAATAGAAGTAGTGAAACTTGACATGCTTCTTATTTTTACCATTATCTTTATAAACTTGACAAGTACATGACTGTTTGCTTTTATATTGAGAGGGTTTCTTCCGCACTTTACAAAGGAACCATAATACAATTTTAAAAACCATGACCATGGCCACTATTCTCTATTCTCCCTTCCTACATCAGATACAGTTGCTACATAAAACTATTCAGCAATATTGCTCATCGAAGTTGCAACAGAAGAAATCCTTTCCTAAACAAAACTGCACAGAAAGATGTAGGAAATCTTAATTCCTTCTGGCAAGTCAACTATGTATTTTTAAGTTCACCTACTGAACGGTGGTAATGAAAGATCTTCTTTTAAAGGCTCAGAAAGGGGAAAGACCCCGTGTGAAAAAGAACCATAGGTAACTTAGCTGTTCTTAAAAAGGACTGGATAAATAAGTTAGGTCAGCAGCAAAAAGCAGTCAAATGCATTTCATACAACAATAAAGACTGTTAGATATATGTCAAATTACCCTTAACAAAGGAAAGGCTTTGGGTTTTTTCAGAGAAGATAAAAACAAAGCAAGAGATCAGCACAAGCATACAAGTCATTGCAAGTGAACATAAAATAAACCCAGAACCTTTTCTGGCACATTCAGGGGGGACATATCCACCCCATTCTGTTGCCAGCAACTGTTTAGTACCTCTAGTTTTCTTAAGGTCCAGGGAAATTTCCTTAATGGTGAAATCAGTGTGGAAAGGAGCAATTTGTTCACGAAGAATCAAAAGGTGTTTTATTAAGAAAAGCTGTCCATCAACCTGGGTCTACAGCACAAGAGAAAGAACACGCATTACATGTGAAAAATAAAAAATCAATTAAATGAAGAGTAAAGTATCAACACCTCTGCTTTTATTATTTACTTCCTATAACAAAATTAATACTAATAATCTTACTAACAAGCTTTTTCCATTAGCCTGTAGTGCCATTAACTACACCCTGGGATATACAAATCCCACTTCCGTACTATTCCTAACACACTGCTCTGCAGAGGCAGAGTTTATTCACATTTCTTAATAAAATTAGATTACATAGCCGTATTACTAAATGTCCACATTAAGTACAGGTAATCATCATTTGAAAGACAGAAACTTAGTCTTCATAAGGGCCAGGAATTATTTCATGCAATTCATATAATCTACAGTTGAAAAATATGAGGTTCTGAAGTTTTTTAATCATTATGATTTAAAAAATAAAAAAAAGCCATACCAGTTCATGTTTCTGTAATAACCTTGATTAATTCTGCGCTTATGCAAAGGTCTTAGGGGGCATTTTTCGCACATCATTAAACACAAAGCTTAGTTAATTTCTAAACAGTACAGCAAAGATACAAAGAATAGAACAAGGCCAAGTTCACATCACCGAGATGATCAATTTTAGACTGCTTGTTATTTTAGCTGTGTGCTTTATACTGCATGCTGCTTTTCATCTTTGAAGTTCATGGCTCACTGAGGTAAATAGAGGAGGATTCAAGAACTCTTATTTGCTTTTGCAAGCTGGAAGAGAACTTCCCTTGATATAATGTTAAATAAAACAGTAAAAAAAAAATAGATTTAGATCTGCAGTTTTAACAAATAGAAACGCTTACTAAAAATAAGTGGCGGAAGGGTTTTCTGAGTTTTTATCTCTTTTATTCTTGCATGCATGATTTCACCAGACAATGTTAAATTAACATGCATCAATAACAAAGTGGTACAGATCCTACTCCTGGGCCAACCCTTCCAGGGTTCACTGCAGGATGAGTTTCATTTTCTGCAATACATTAAGTCAATGCTGACCCAATATACAGTGCTGGAATGGATCATTAACTGTAGAACTCTGAATCAATTACATGTGAAATAGTTGTCTGCTGATAGAGGGAAACAAGGTTTGAATTTCTTTTTAAAGATACCATATTTAACAGATATTTTTAAAATAAAGAAATTTTTCAAAATGGCTCTTCATTTCTAATAGCAAGTAAAACTTTTTTCATTACTGATTATTTACTGCTTATAGTAATCCAACAACTTTAGCCTACTAAGATTTTCCTTTTTTTTTTTAATTATTCACTTCCTGGCTGTTAGGAATTAGCCAATTACTACAGTATTTTTATTAAAGGAATTGTGGCAGGAAGAAAGGAGGTTGACTCCAACTACTTAAAGTAACACTTAAAGGTGAAATGATGAAGCTGCAACAAATTCTGAGAAACACATCAGATCAAACCTTTTGATAACACAGTTCTGAGCAGAGATACTTAACAAATCTTCTTAGTTAATTTAATGCTTAGAAAGATTTTTGAAAATTCAAATAATGGAGGCAGAGAAAAAGTGAAAAGAGTAACAGGCAGTGAAAACCAATACAGGGAGCAGAGAATGCTAGCAGAAATTTTTCTTTAAGTATCATACGAATTCAATCAAGTGAGTTAGGACAGCCTGTAAACACAGATAGGCTGGCATGTGAATCACTATCTTTGTTTTATAATCCATTAACCGTGACTAAAAGCTGGCAAATCCATCAGGTCTCTAAGGGCAGAGCAACATGATTTTTACTGAAATTTCAACAGAACTCTGAATAACTGCAACATGGCTTTAGATATACACAGGGATGGGGAGCTAAGTCTGACCTTGTTTTTGCTGATGGAATCGGCAGCTCCCAGCAGCGAGTGGATGCAAGCAGATAAGGCCTCTTGCGATAATCCCTGAAACACTGCCCTCTGCAGAGAAGAGGAAATCAGATCAAAAAAAGGTGTTAGCAAAGCTTAAGCAGAATTTAAGAGCTGCAGGTTGTGAAGGATGTGCTTACCAGCCCATAAAATTCTACAGTAATTCACTATAAACATGTCATCTAAATGCAGTAAACCAGGATGGAGCATTCTTATTTATATGCTTGCTACAGCACTTACTTAGACTGGACAGAGGAACACACTCAAGAATGCCACATTCACCTTCTGGCTTGGAATTGGCACCAGGGCAGCGACACGGTCAGTGACACCTAGTGATTCACAGCTAACGGCATGAATGATGCTTACCAGGTAACCTCACTAGACACTTCATGTGTCAGAGTAACTCTCTGTCTGTGCAGTTTATACTTGCAATAGACACAAGATCATTCGAGTGACCTTAACCTGAAGCAAACTCGAATTACCTCACGTTCTCACCAGATAAATAAACAAACATGACAGCTGCCATGGCCTGGCTGACATGGAATAACTCATTGAGCTGCAGCAACTAGATTATATGGGTGAGCTACTGTAGTAGCACAGCTCACCTCCACAAGCTCTCCAACGCAGTACCTGAGAGCCCTGACTGCCCCAAGATTCACCAGCACCACTTCACTCATTTCTTCTATCTACAGGGTGCACGCAAGGCAGCTCTGCTAGAATACCTCAGTGAAAAAAAAAATGAATCACTGTGCAGGTAATACTATAAATAAGCCTCGTGAGCAATGCAAAAATGACCTCTTCTCCAAAAGTCTCACTAAAAGCAAGGCCAAATACTCATTTATCTTTAATGAGACTGATATATTAAGTAATAAAGTACTAATATTTTCCTGCTTCTTTTCAAATGAACAGCATCTTGGTAGCAGCTTCATGTAACACCTATCAAAGGTATTTTGAAATGCATTAAATACATCTAATAAAGATATAACATGTACAGAAAAGCAAAAACACTTCCATTATGTTTCTCAGAGACTTACTAGCTTTCTATGCTATTAGGCAACAGATAAAAATCAAGCTCCAAAAGACAAATCTCAAAATACTTGTGAAGTTTCTGTTAGACATGAAAAGTCCTACTGTTTTAAACTCTGGAAATGCCTCCTCCATTTTGGAAAGTGAAAAGACGTGCTACAAAAAGAGATTTGGGAATATTTCCAAAATCCAGAAGTAGTAGAGTCACCATTTTAAGACCAGAAACATCAGCTTGTCTGATGCCCTGCAAAGCACGTAGCAGGGAACACATTCACCCAGTAATTTCAGCAATAAGAGCTCTCTCAACAATCAACAGAGAACTTTCTATTCTCTCTTGTCGTATTCATTCCTCACCTTTGGTGCAAAAAATATCTTGAGCTTCAGACACTGCAGTATTTTTGTAATAGCAAAAGCAACAGATGTACAAACCAGTGCCTTTTTTCTAATTCTACAAATAAAAAAAATTGTCTTGGAAATGATGACCTAAATTTGTCAGTTCACTTGTTTTATGTAAAGATAGCAGCAAAAAGACTAAGAGATAACAGAGGCCAATACTTGTCCATTCCTAATTTACATTAAAATGTAAAAATATATTGCTACGTGCTTCATAACTTCACCTTAAAAAATTAGATTAAGAAATATTTGCATACATCTATACATCTGTACAGTTTGGAGAGACACACTAGAGTCCTTCTGACAGTAGGATACCACATTCCATGCAGATCTGCTGGTGAAATCGTGGTCTGGTGCCTTAGATTAAGGGATTCTGCTGAACCTGTTTAAAAGTAAAAAGCACAAATGAAAAACTTGCCCATCTGTTCTCTCAGCTGAAGGGGACTGCATTATTGACTGCACTTAATACTGAATCCACAGTAATAAGACATATTTTATCGCACCCAAACAGGTTAGGTTGTTGGGTTTTTTCCTTCTGAGCAGGTGAGTACTATATTTCTGATGTGTATAAAGCACATGGCTGTGAAAGACATGAATTTGCTTTCACAGACAACCCAGCTCAGCATTTTATAATGAGTTAATTTTTTTTGCAGGCGTCTCCAATGACATCCCCCCACATTTAGCTCAACAGCTGCAACGATCAAACAATTACTCCAAAAAAAAGCATAGGAGAAAAAAGAAAAAAAATTGGTTAGTGAACAATGGAACTACAGGAGACGCTCAGAAAAATCCAACATTCCATCAATTTTACTTCTGCATGCATTCCTTTCTGCTGGGGATAATCCTACATGGATTAAACAATTGCAGAAAGTGTAGAGTTTAAACATCATGTTAATAACTCCAAAAATAACGGTAAAACCATGAAGAGGCTATAATCATAAAAAAGGTCACCCTCCTGGGTAACCTTTGTAATGATTTTGTATGCTCAAAATGGATTTTCACTACACCTGACAGGCAGAGGTCTTATATTATTTTCATTTTGTCCTTAAACCCTGGGAAACAGATGAGTCAACAGCATCAGAACTTTCATTCCAATTAGCAAGCATTCAAAAAAAAAAGTAAAATTATTTTTAAGAAATGGAAAGAACACCTGACATATTTATATGATCTGTGTGGAAATCGTCTTAAAATAACTCAGCATTACCTTTTTTGCCTTTTGCAACAATAATTTTATGCCATAGGGATCAGAAGGCCTGTCATCAGTTTGAGTTTCCAGGCTATTTATTATTCACTTCAGCTACTCCTGCAGGTGCTGAAATGGGGGAGATGCACCTCTGAAGGGCAAATAATCCCAATTATCTCAGACACTTATCTTGAAATGACATTATATTGGTTCCTTCCGTCTCCTAAATGCAGGCAGACTTTACAGGACTTGCAAATGCCGCACACTTGGCTTGTGGCAAGATGAACTCCATTCCCGGTAGGATTTGTGGAGTCCAGCTAAAAACAGCCAGAAAGACCTTCACAGACCTTACAAGCCAAAAGCAAGAAACTACCAGGTAATCTAAAGGAATATGAAAAACAACTAACAAATTGCTGAGAAAAGTGCTGCTGGGAAAAATAACACTATTCTGTACAATGATAAAATAAACGGAGAAATTCTTCAAAGCTTTAAAAATTTAAAAGGTTGTAACACTCAAATGACTGGCATCAAAAGAGACATTTCATGGAATTTGCTTCCTGTTCACTGTAATTTACAGGCACGTGGGTCACATATTTTAAAAGTCGAGGACTATATTCTAAATTATTGTAAAAGAGCTAAAATTACTAACTGGTTTCGGTAAATGGAAATGCATTGAAGGGAAGACATTACCTTCACAGGTAAAGGCACACACAGGGACACTTCCTAGATGCTCAAAGCATTCGTTTAAGAGACACGCCTGGCATACCAAACCACCCTTCTCATCTTAGCACAGCTAACAAACAGAAGCATCCTTGAGTACACATCTTGATGGTAGGGCTATTTTGCAGCAGAGAATATAGAAGTTTGGTTTTACACAAAGTACAAGAGATGCTGTCAGCTACAAAAGCGGTTGCTTCACAGAATGGATTATACTGGAAGCACAAAGAAATACCACTAAAAGAACAAGATAAAGTTGGTTTTCTTTCAATAATAAGAATAAAAAAGTTATTAAGAACCCTGAGACAAAGTTCACCTCTCAAAATCTGTTATGAGCTTCTCTAGAAAATAACACTTTAAGACATGTGCAAGTTTCTTACTGATGGTTTAAAGTTAATGCTCACTCTCAGTGAGCTTTATGCATTAGTTTGATAACATGAGATATATTTCATACCAGATTTAATTAAGCCGCAGGACTCGGGATCTTCTAGCCGGACATCTGAAAATGAAGCTTCAGATGGCAGCTTCTTCTGCTCCTCTTTTAAACTCTGTGCAATTTGCTGCAGAGAAAGATATACAACAAAATTTTTTTTTTTCTTCTTACTTTAAGCAGCATTACACTGCTTCGATTATGAGAGAAAAGCATAGTAAATGACAAAAGGAGTTGGTTACACGCAGGTCTTCAGTGTTTCAAAGACATTAAAACAAATAAAGGCATCGGTTTCCAAAACAGTAGCAGAAACATTTCAATATCAACTTAAGATTCACCAGTATTACACAGATCTGTGTAAAACACTTTTCTTTCTATTTTGTCTACTTTTACTGACCTCTAAGTAATATCCAATAAAGCCCCCAGAAAGAAAAGCTCAAAATAAGGGAAACCAATTCAAAACTCACTTAGGTTTCATACAGATTTGTATGATGGCTTTATTCCTACGCATGATATGTGCAGATGGCCCCAAAGTACTCTCTATTCCCTGCAGAAGTTCAACAACAAGCTTTCCACTAACATCACTCAACATTTCCACACATCAACCTTTTTCGCTACTTGGTCTGCTCCAAAGAAACAGGAGGCAGCAAGAATGGGGAAAGAACTGCATTAATATTTGAGCAGAACAGCACAAGAAATATTTCTGCCCTGTGCTTTTAACATTTTAATAATTCATTTACTCAGACATAAGGTCTCTCTAAATAGCAAGGTTTTGAGCTTTAAAAGCAATCAAGTAGCCAAATGAATCTCAAACCAGACAAAACCGATGTCTTATGAGGACACAGGAAGAGCAGCGTAATTTCTTGATTTAGAATGAACTGTAAAAGTCACTTTCTTCTTCTTCCTCCTAACTGAACAGCCATAGGACCCTGGTTAGAAAACAAGGCCTTCTGTAGACTAAGTATCTCCACTGCTTGCCTACACAAGTTATAGCTCACATTAAAAAGTTCTCACAATCATTTTTTTCACTGAGTTCTATTCACATAATTTCAGCAGAAAAAAACAAACCTGCACTCCTAACAGTTACACTGGTAAAACTTCTGATTACTAGTTGTTCTGAAAGGAGGGATCCCATTTAGCTACATTTTGTGTGGTGGGCTTCTCAATTACTATTTTTACTCCTCTTTCAAAAGCTTATTAGTCCTTGAACTTTCATTAAAAAGGACAAGTATTCTACAAACTCAATAGCTTCAGGATTTGTAAATGCTTCCTAAAAACCTATGTACACCTCTTATAATCATCAAAGCGTAATCTGTAACATAGTAAAAGCTTTAGCCATGTATAAGGCCAAGATTATAGCAATATGAGTTCAGTACTAAGAAATTTCTCAGTGTTTGTCTATTTACAGGCAACAATCGAACACAATAATGTACAGTTATACAATGTTAATTTTTTCTAGCCCACAGCAAAAAAAAATATATATAGAAAGAGAAAGAGAGATATAAAGCTACATTTTATATAAGTAATGCTCTAACAAACGACAGCTTCTCTACCAACTGGTCAGCTGCAAAGTCCTACAATCTTCTAAGCACCACCAGCTACTCTGGTAGACAGATGGAAAGCAGAAAAGAATAATAAAATCTGGATCTTGCCAGTTCATATCATAACCTTCTTAGTCAACTGAATCCTTTGACAGCTTGGGCCTCATTATAAAGTGAAGAACAACAGTTATTTGGGGGGTGAGGGAGGGAGTTACTATGCTCAATCCCCTCCATGCAATGCTACCCTTTCTGTTGCACATCAAATGCAGTTCGCTTTACTCAAAGCTAAAGTCTTTCATCATCCACTTTTTTATTTCTGTGTGCAATTTCATTCTGAAATCTTTCATCAATATAGTATTAATCTTCTAAAGTAAGTTGAATTAGTTTTATTCCTTTCAACAGGAACGTTGACAGAAAGGGCTTGGAATGACTACAAATATGGTTAATACTGAAAAGAACTTGAAAAAGACTACTGGAAACTACAGTCTACATGTTAAATTATCTAAAAGTTTAAGCAAGTCTCCTCTCACACTGTCTGAGCACAGCATACACACATGCATAACAAACACTACTCAACCAGTGTTCTGAAAACAAACTTGCAGCTAACTGTGCCTGTCTAAAGCTTCTCATCAACTCCAGCTCAACTAGAAAATACACCAGGTAAAACCTACTAGTTATGAAAGTAAATAAAAGTGTACTGTTACAAAAGAAAATTTAAATTTAAACTTCAAGTTTAGATAAAACTGTTCACTGATGAGAACCATTGCCAGTTTTAATGAGTTTGACATAAAGTGTTCTCTGACTTCTAGTTTAGAGTCATAATTTAATCAACAGGTGCCAATTTGATAGTGTCAGTAATACTGAATACACCCTAGAACTGGAAAACCCCATCTGCAAAGCACAACTGTACATACTGCATATAAAAAGAAAATCAATCAAGGACAATAAAAAAGCTGACGCTATACCTCCATCATTTCCAACTTGTCAGGATATGCAAGATCACCTGGAGCTGGCTTGTACCCTGTGATATCAGTCTGTATGTAAATATGTGTCCTATAGACAAGACGCTCTTGTACATCTTCCAACATCTGCTTGACCCCAGCTGCAAATGCACCCAGTTGTTCAGCTGACAAAGGCAAAAAAGGCACAAATTTGTTAATTTAGTTACCAAACAAGCTTATAGGCACAAAAATTTGAAGTACTGCGCTTAGAACCATCAGAAAGCTGGCTTGGTGATGATGAAGTCAGGCTATTTTGGGAACAGTGGCATGAAGACAAATTTGTGACAAACAAGGAATTACTGAGCTCTATGCTGCAATTGCTTCAGCTTCCTAAATTTTCATTAGATTGTGAAAATGCAATCTCACACTGACAACACCAGATGCCACGTTAGAATTAAGCATCCCAATTATTTGAGACCTGGGCACATCTAGTGGCATTTCTGCTTGGATATCAAACCAACGTGCTTTGGTTCTATCACAGCCGATGCCTGCAGTGTTACTGTCAGGAGCTGACAAGCTGACTCACCTACCTACCCACCAAAGCAGATGATCCAAAACAGCTCACATCAAACTTAAGAACGATTGTATCAGCCTGAATTTAAGTAGTAGAAAGTAACTTCTTAAGAACAGCTGAAAGATTATGTCACCAATTCTTATCTCAATTCCCTTTCCAGGAAAATGAGCGATTTCTCATGAAACTAGTACAGCTGCAGAGACAAAGAACTACACTGTGTTATGTGCCAGCAACCAAGGATGATTTCTGTTCATTGCTTGGTGCAAGGTTAAGACTGTGAAACAACTCCACTACACACTGGTTGTACTAAGAAAATGAGATACCAGATTTTTTTCTGATGGTCAGCTCGCTTCTATGTGACTCTGAGCTCTGACCACTTACAAAATTAAAAAATCTCTACCAGCTATTGACATGAGGAAAAATTTTTTCACAGAAAGCATTATCAAGCACTGGACGAGGCTGCCCAGGGAGGTAGCTGAGTGTTTAAAACACCCTGGAGGTGTTTAAAATAGAGGTAGATGAAGTGCTTAGGGATATGATTTAGTAGTGGACAGGTATAATTGAGTTGACGATCTCAAAGGTCTTTTCCAACCTAGGGATTCTACAATTCTACGATTTCCCTGCTGAAGTTGCAATTTCTAGTCTGGGAAACACTACCTCAACGAGAATGAAAAAAATCAGGTTTGCATTCCTTCGTTTTATTACCATGCGTGCTGAAAACTCCACACAGATGATGGATTAGCATCGCATTGATGCATTTTTGACAAGCAAAGCAATTAATTAATTAGACAAATTAATTTCAATCAATCCTGGTGTACATAAACATACTGGATGGATGCTTGTTTGCATCTGATCCATCTAGTGAAAATACAACTCTAACGCCAGTATATTAATTTCAATGAAGACATACACAAACCCACAAATACAGACCTTTCTATTATAAATGAAAAGCCATATTTTTTTTTTTTTAAATAACCTTACCTCATCTTTGGTATGTTGAAGACCCAATAGAAAGAAAAAAAGGATTTCTTTTTCCTATGTAATTTAATAATCTTATCAGTTAAGAAAATAGTTAAAACCAATCAGGTTCCATCTATGAGTTACCATTGTTCTGTACGTGATCTTCAAGCATCTCATTTTTGAGAATCCCGCAGAGTTCAGAAAGTGTCTCTAAGTGAATGACATGGATGATCATTGGCCTCAGGACATCATACAATGATAGACACAACTTCTCCAAGAGTTCACTATGAAGGAAAAGCAAAACAAAGTAAAACACTTCTAGGACGCCACCATACCAAAATAAAATTTTATCACAAACACAGATTATTTTATGGCAGGGATTTTTAAAAGGAGGGTGAGAAAATGATGCAACACTTATCACAGAAGACTTAAGAAAGGATCGTTAAAAACATGAACCCTGATTTCCCACAAAGTCTTTTAAGAGATATAGGATGCCAAATGCTTAAAATAATTAATTTTAAAGTAAAAAAATAAACAAAAAAGCAACCAACAACTCAATCCAGCACAAAGAGAAGATACTGCAAACTAGTTTACCCAGTTCTGTGTAAAGAAATGCCCCTGCTGAGCTCAGAATTATACCCCCAACTTCCCTTTGCAAAAAGACTCATCTGATTCCAAGTAGTCAATAGTTCATTAGAATCAGGAGCACACCAAGAGAAACACAGAAGAAGTGTGGCAACAACTTCCAACGCTGCAGGGCACACTTCCCAGTACAACTGAAAAACGCTCACAAAAGAATGCTCACAGAAGAAACATCTTTAATCTCTGTCTTCTGATGTACTCTATAGCTTTAAAAGCTGATAAACCAGCAACTCTCCACATTGAAAGTAGAAACAAAGGAGAAAGTTTCAACAGTCTTAAGTACAAAACTCAACCTCAGCTCTCTACTCTGGGGTAGATTTTTTGGTAAACTCTTTTACCTGTACATAGGCAGCTAGCTATTACGTCTTCAGGGCACCTCAGCTTCAATTTTTTCTGAAGTGCTAGTTATTATGCAGCTAAGAAAAACCTAATAACACAGCAAGTATTTGAAACATTTTCCTCAAAATATTTTATTTAGACGTAGGCAAAAAAGGGAACCAAGTTCTTGCAAAAGGAGGTACCTACTTTCTATCAAGATTCAAAAACTATCAGACGTCTGTTCCCATTCTTGGTGTGAAGAGCAAGAGTGACAAAATTTCCATCTGGACAGACTGCACGCTGATTTCAATTATAGATGTTTACTTCAGGATTTGGACCGAGATAACTAAACTGATTCTCAAGCTAAGTTAATTGGTCACCTCAAATCCTAAGCATGTCTCACGTAAGACCTCAATTTCTCAGAAAAGACTGCTACTAGTCCTGCATTATGGCTTATTTCTAGTGAGGCTTTATACATTTATGGTTATCCTTTAGCTCCAGAGGGTAGGAAAAGTCATGGAGAGTATTTTTTCCAGGATAAACTTTTTCAACTCAAGCTGCATTTGATTCTAAGATAATACAACACTCAAAACCAGTGTCTAGATTACATTCTTAGGAATATCCTTTATTTATTAACTTCATAGCAAGAGAAAATGACCTGCCCAAATTCCAAAATTAGATACCATTATGAAAACATACCAGCAAACTGGAGAAGGGAAATTATCTACTCAATTGCTCTAATATTACTGGCCTGTTGTAGAAAACTTAAAATATTTTTATAATGCAATTACCATGTGAAGATAACCACCTGTCTAGATCTAGGAGAACAGACACAGACACTGTCATTGTCAGGTGTCCAATACTCTGTCTTCTGTTCAGCCCGCATACAGGCATATGCAAATACTTCTTGACAGTAAGGGCAACTAACTAACTCTAAATCCCTGATGGAAAAAAAGTCTGGAGTTCATCAGCTTAATTTTACACTGAAGTAAATGAAAAGTAGTTCTGCATCTGACTGCGCAAATGGCTGGAATCGAGGCAGTACAAAACCAGCTGAGAGCTGCAGCATTCCTACAGCTATTTCTAAAGCAACTGTGCGTCTTTATCTCTTTCAGATCATCTACAGAGCACCTATATTATTCAGATTACTTATGGAGAATGTAAAATACCAGCTTCACTTGAAGATAACAAAAAAAAAAACCCCACACAAACAAAAGAACATCAAATTCCAACGCATAAAGTGATTAAGGTGTTTTTTCTTGCTAGTTCTTACCAGCACCTCAATACAACTCTATTTACCATATAACACTGCCAGCTATTTCACAGCATAGTAAATACAACATGCAATAAAACAAAACCAGCATGTACCACCTACTCCAGTTTTGGTGTTGGTTTCGTGAAGAACTCATTGAAAAGCTGGTGTTCATCCTGGCATACGTGGACCATAAAGGCACAACCACTTCGTACCTGTATTCAAAGGAATACAAATACTTGAATGCTCAATTATCTTCCTTGCATCAGTACCACAAGAGGTATTACAGATAATATTTTATATTATACCGTTATATTATATACTGTATCATTACTACAGCTGGGTTTAAACTGAAGCTTGTGAATTTTGAAATTATTGAGATCAACTATAAAACTAAGGACTGAAAAGATGTTACTAGTGAAATAAAGCCTCGCTGTGCAACTTCTGTCCCTTTTCATTTCTGATGAACTTAAAGCAACCACATTTAATGCTTTTGCAAATACCCCTTTGTGAGGTTTGTAGCAGAGCAGAGTTTTTACAGAATGATCTTTCACAAAACATGCATTACTTGAATAAAATTTCAATTATACAAAACCACAAACAGAAGTGACAAATCTGCATGTAAACAACTGAATGAAATAAGTATGTTTTACTTGGGGGAGGAGGGATTAAAAACATAACAAAAACTTCACAACACATTACTACTTTACCTACCAGAGCACAATGGTCTCTGTTGTTCTGACTGGTCAATTCTGTAACAGTGCTAGCGATACTTGGGCCAAGCAAGAGTTCCCTCTGGTCGAGGTAACATTGATGGATTTCATTGAGAACTTGTTGATACCTAGCCAAGAAATTAAAGCAGTAACTGCCTCCTGAAGCTCATTTTCTAGTAAACATAAAATTCATTCTACTACTCTTTAAGGTCAACGTAATTTCAAATTTTAAAACTTTCATTTATACAAATAATGTGTTAAACAGTATTAAAAAAAAAGAAGTTAAGATTTTCAAAACTTAAAATTGTTGAAAATGAATCATGAAAACAGACTCACTCTGGCATTTTTTCAGATCTTTGCTCCACTTGTTCAATAAGAGTCTACTCAATAAAAAGAAAAAAGTATTATGAGTAAATGACTTTTTCTAATAATTGAAAAATAGTTTGCAGTATTTTTCCATGGACACAATACACAATCTCTGGACATTCACACTTGCACAATATGCAATCCTCGCATTCACACTACTAATGAATTCAACTCTCACTTTTATAGTTTCCTTTTTAACAGTTAATGAGCAGTCTACTTACTCTGACTTTGGGAGCAGCTGCTCTAAATTTTACATAAAACAGCGTAAAGGCATTGTCAGAATTTGGCACAGCTGAAGGATCCTGAAAGACAAGATGAGTAATTGGTTAAAAAGAAAAATACTATATTTGGCTTCTAGTATTAAATGGCTGAGACAATTAGGCTCTAACACAGGCTATTGGTTACATTAATAGTGCCAGTGGAAGAGCTCTTTGCCGCTTTCCACCTAGAAAGGCATGCTTGTTTTAGAACTCTGATAAAGTCAGATAGATGAACAAACCCATAATATAAGTTTCAACCAAGTCTCCGCAGCAAAATTAACATTTTCAGTAATTACGGCATTCACCATGAGAGACAAAAAAATTCTGTTGCTCCTTAATTTGTAGTACTAAAGTGGAGTAACATTTCCCTTTGGCCTGCCAGTCCCAGAGAGGAGAAGCTGAGTTCCAGCTCACATTCAAGCTTCAATTGGAATGTCAAGTTTGAAGGCAGACCCACTGCCGCTCCTCAGCATAGCTGGGCAGAAAGACAGCTTGATCTCAGACATCTCCTAGCAGTAGCGAAGCTGAGTGGAGACTCAATTTAGCCACTTGGCTTTCTTCCCCTTATCACTACTAAGGACAGAGAGAGAAGCAGTTGGCCTTCCCTTGAAACATGGTGAGGACAGGAAAACTCTTCCACTTTCCCCATCTCCTGCTTTCATCCCTGTGAGCAACCTGATCATCCTTCTACAAACACAGATCAAAGTTCCCAAATGCTCACATGTGAGGAGTAACAAACAACACCTAGAACTGGCACTGGAACAGGCTGCCCAGGGAGGTGGTTGAGTCACCTTCCCTGGAGGTGTTTAAGGCACGGGTGGATGAGGTGCTGAGGGATATGGTTTAGTGTTTGATGGGAACGGTTGGACTCGATGATCCGGTGGGTCTCTTCCAACCTGGTTGTTCTGTGATTCTGTGATTCATCAGCCCTTTTCCAGTCCTGATGAGGTCTCATGTTGCAATAGGAAATCTCAATACTTGATCATAACTAAGGATCACTGGTTCAGTACTGCACTTCTAGCAGAAGCAGACAGCAGATATTTCAGAGAAATATGCAAAAGCATCCACAAAATACCCATGTAGATAGGAAGGAGGAAGTCATCTGACTCCTAAAAGAGGTTTCCTTCCTGAATTAAAACTGCTAAGCAGCAACTCAAATCCAGAAATGAGGTTTCACTTCTTTCTGCAGACATGCTTGTTATCAGCACGCTTATTATTATGTTCAGTTCTGCTTGAATTCAGCTTGGTCACAGCAATCCATTGGTATCAAACCAGTGTACAATATCTTCTTTAAACAAAAAGTAATTTTATACCAAAAATACTTACTGGAATACAATACTAGAAGAGTCACATCACACACTCAGAGTTGTTGCACTTCAGCAGATTTCATCCTACAATTCCCAGTTCCTACAGTTACCCTTCAAGTATTCCCTGCACCCCCTCTCTACATCTCTAACAGCCCATCTCCAGAGCAGACCCCCACACTATCTGTAATTCTCTTGTGTACCCTCCCCTTTTGGCAACACAGCAGCATCTGCTGCAGCTGATCCAGAGCTACGGCGCACAAACTGGGTCAGGAAAGCATGCTGCCTGGCCAGCTGGTTGCTGCCTCTCTCTCTCAGTTGTTTATCCATCCCTGGCTTTTATAGAGGTTACTGTTCACCTACTCAATTCACCTATTTCATCTTCTTCAACATCCTGCATTTTTTTTAATAGTTATTTAAAAATCTTTTGGATCATGATCTCTTGTCAGATTCAGCTGAAACTTGGTTAATTTAAATAAACACAGTGGTATAGAACTGACCTATTTTCACACAAAAGTGCTGACACATCCCACCTTCAAAAAAATCTTAAAAAAAGAGAAGAAAACTGTATAGTTTTACAACAGACATTTCAGCACAGCTTGAGTTACCACTTACTGATTCACCTTACCCTTTTCATTAACTGGCTTGTGAGGTTCTGTAGGGTATTCACAGTGTACGTCTTGATAAGGTGCATAGCTTTAGAAAGGCATTGTTTAAACTTCACCAAATATACAGGGCAGTCTTTAAAATTTGGCTGAAAGAAATAAAAAAATCTATTCTAAATACAAACAATAAGAGAGTTGAAAACTCATCAAAACTTAATATACTCTTTTACTAGCTGGAAATGCTAGTTTGTACAAATTAAAAGCAGCATTGTATAAAAATTAAGCAGAACATTAAGTACATTCAGTTAAAATTTCTTAGGTTTATACACAGTCATCTTTGCTTTCTTACTGCATTTGCCAGACAGAACATTTTACAGGAAAAAAAAAACCACAAAACTAGTACGAATACATAGTTGTAAAACTATTAAAATTTAACTAAAAACAACACAGAGTTACTTACATGCGATGAAATATATGCAATACAATCATCAAGCTTAGCCAGCATGGGAATGAATCCTTCACTGTTCACGGACAGCGTCGGGGAATTCAATTTCTTTGGAAAATAAGACAAAGCATCATTGTAAGGAACCCAAGTAAGTTAGTGTTGGTGACAAAGCTCAAATGATCAGTACAGCAGTTTCATTTTCTAAGACTACTAACAGTGAAAACATACTTACTGTGTTGATGTTTTCCAGCTCATTAAAATAAGAAAGTTTCTGCTGGATGTTTTCAGCCAGGTCAACTAGTTCTGACTATTAAAAAACAATAAAGAAAAGAAAATCAGCAACCTAGCAAATAAATATATTCTTATATATACATAAAATTTCAGCCTCCCTTTCAGCTCCCAGCACACACCAGTGCTAACTCGCTATAGATAACTTACAACTACCTAAGTACAATAGAAGATACAGAACACTGTGTGCTCTCTCTCACCAGAGAAAGACACATTACTCCCAATAGTGTATTTAAAAACATATAATCCACAGGTTTCTGAGCATTTCACAGCTTCTACTGCATGCTGATGATAGCACAGCTATTTGTATTAAAGAGAACTGTAGAAATGAGCTATTTCAGGACTTAAGCCTTTAGAAATTCTCCCTTATCAAGTCATGCTAAAAAGGCATTTTTATTGGATCACTGTTGGGGCAGTTTGTGAGGAGAAAGTAAATATCTGGAAAATAAGCTTTAAATTCAAAAAAATCCTTCTTCTTGCAATAACCAGCTCAAAATACCTCTGTAAGTGATATGAATTATTAATCTCAACGTAAGTTTGCACTTGTCAGGCATAAGTTATAAAAGGTCCCCTCAGCTAGCCATCCTTCTCAATTTAAAGTGCATATCAAGACAGAATGAACATTTTACTGCACAGAGGCTGGCACGCTAGCTGCAGGTGGAACACACCAAGAATGAGGTCCAAAGCAAATGGGGGAATTGTCACCACCACTCACAAGTTTTCACAGCCTAAGAAAAACTTTTGTTTACAGCACCTGAGAAGTTTCCAGTAATCCTCCTGTCAAAGATTACCTGCTCTTTCAAAAGTTGTTCACAGGCCTCATGCAGCGTTCCTGTCTTCGTGGACACAAAAAGATACTGTTTTTGCAGTGACTCCAGGTGCTGAAGGGCACTATTCACATCATTCAAGATTGCATCACACTGCTCCTGAAACCCAGACAAGTAATCCCTCATCTGTCTAGAAAAAGAGAATTGACAGATAACAGAAGTAAAATTTCACTTTCTGTATTTGCAAATTCAGCTGCCTGCAGGAACACTGCCACTACCTTTTCTTCTCTAGCAATAAAAGACCACTTGCATCACATAAGAGTGCACAGTAAGCAGAAATAGCAGAGCTATAGTGTTTGGAATAGCAGTTAACTCCGTTTTCTGAACGTTCCTTAAAGCAAGGAACAGCAGCAGCATGCACCAGAGCTCAATTAGAGCATGCAAACACTGTCTAAATGGATAACACGGACATAGTGACTACCACAAACTGCTGCTAGCAGCCAAATTCTATCTGCCTTGCTTCCAATAAGGGTGTTAATTTGGGTCTCTTCTATACAATTTTCAGCTTCCACTTTGAAATTACTTTTACTCTCCTACAGTACCTGAAATCATTCTGAGGATTCAAAACTTACTGAGGACTGAAAGAGGCTTAAAGGAAATAGATCCACTATCTAAAGTCACAAAGTGTGTCTAGGACTCAATGCAGACACAAACTCTGAATGATCCCTAAATATACGTCAAGCATTCAGCTGTACTAAAACATCATTTAACATTAATTACTCCTGGATGTCAGCTAAAACTTCTGAACTCTACTTTACCACACCCACAGCAGCAAGTAAAATCGGAATTCTCTGTAGTCATATGCAACCCCTACGAGTACAACAGGCAAAGAACCTGCTTTTCTGGTCTCCTGCAAACAATTACGTGTTGCCCACCATACACAGCCCTCTGCATCCAGGGCATCCCTCGTAGCTGTGTGCGCTATTAGGAACATGGCAACTGACAAAGTGCAAGGGTGCTACTCTTTTTAGGTCATTAGATCATGGGTTTGAGATATGCTTAAACTTCTGCTCTTAAGAACAGCCTCATCCTCACATGCCAGAGGCAAGAGAGGAAGAGGCAGACCAAAGAAAGGCAGAGAAAAACAGCAGACGGGAATACAGCAATATCTATCTCTGTGGCCAAGGGCAAATTTGCAAAGTCTCAAAACACCAGCCAGTTTCCTTAAAACTAAGTTATTCAGCTGTACTTCAGACTCTTGAGGAGTAACTGTGAAAGTCAGTGGGAAGGGGGCCTTCTGAGCCTGACCGAAACGTTAGTTAGACAAAAGTAGATGAGAATGCCAAGTCTCAAAACTGGAGTTGAGCGGAGTGTCAGAGAATGCAGGGAATGCAGATACAGAGTCACAGCCACAGGCACTGATGAACCAGATGGTGATAGCATATACGACTGCAAGCCACACATGCCTATGGCATCCTCTGAGGGTGAGGCTGTGGCAGCAGCAGCAGTGGCAGTGGCAGCTGGAAGAGCATATGAAAGCTCTTAGGCTGCCTTTGTCTACAGCCCTGCCTATAAGCCAAAATGAATTTCAATGTATCTTAATATCCTGGGCAGTTCAGAAGGAAATCTGCAGACCTTTAAACTACTCTGCCATAGGGCAGTTAGCCCCGAAGGATGGGAGTCGGGAATACTGCCCTGTAAACCTTCAACTGTTCCAATACATTCCCCACCTGTGGGATGCAAACAAGTACTAACATTGTGTGAACAAGATGAAGCCCCTCAAGGTTTAAATTGCTAGTGAAAAGAACTGAGGAAGAACACGTACCTATACTTGGCACCTTCATCTTGATCCATCTGTGTTTGTACCTGAGCAAACCAGGAGAAGAACTAGAAGAGATTTTATGGTGTGAACAACACAGATATCACATGCAATCAATTAAAAAAAAAATTAAAAGATCTTATCTTTGAAATGAAGATGAGCTTTATTAGAGACGTTTCAGAACTTAATTATTAATCAAGAAAACAAACTATAACTCCTCATTGCAGGTTCCTTACAGTGTTATTCCTCCACTAAATTAAAATGGGGAAGACCAAATTTCATCTATTTTTATTTGCACAAGAACAAGGCTGTCACATTAGAAAGTGGAGGAAGGGGCACAACATTCTTCTTTATTATAAGCAACACTACCTCACTGAAACAATGCCTGACTCTCACAGAAGAGTGACAGTACACAAAAAGTACCTGTCACTTAAGGACTACAACTTCAACAATTTCCTCCCCCCAAGTTTCTTCATACAAAAAAATTAACAAGCCCATTAAAACCTAGGCAAGAGACAGAAACTCAGAGAATTCTCTAAAGAAGATTCCTGCAACCTGGAGGTTATTCAATATTTACCTGCTGAGCTGTTTCAATTCTTTCATCCTCCATCCCCAGTACAGCAAATCCTTTCAACAGGACATCCTCTGTGGATTCTGGCACCGCAGCCGTCAGTGTAACAGTTAGTGACTGGGATGTTAGGCTGCATAAATCTTCAATTGGAAGCTGCTCACAAAAACCCACAAAACTTTAGTTAGAGAAATTAATAAGACTGAGTGTATTCAGCTCAACTAGAATTATGCAATCCAAGGGATCAACTTCAGAAAATTACAGGCACCTACTTTCGAAGAAACAAACGCAATGGACATGTTATCCACCAATATAATAATACACCAAGAACTGCCACATCTATATAAAAGTAACTTGAGATAAACTGTACTTAAATATGATTAGAGACTATTATTTAGTTTGTATGGAAGAAAGTCATTCAAGTAAATGAATATCATTATATACTATTCATTAGCGTAATATCATTTTTAATTAATTTGACAGGTACTGTATGTTTTCTATTCCGAAGAACATCAGTAACATAAGACTAGAAAAAACTATTAAATAAAATAAGTTGTATCCCTCTAGAAAAATCACTCACTTAGTAAATGTTCAATGTCTGGTAATATTAGTCTGACAAAGAAAGAACTGTCATTATTTCAGATATACAAGAAAACATAGATTGAGCTATTTGTTCAAATTCCATGTATCCCTGTGCCCCATCCTCCAAAACTGGCAGGACCCTGACTGGGGAGCCAGGGTTTCTCTCATGACAGCTACTGCTGAGGAAAAGATGAGTCCATCAGAGCCTGCTTCTCCAGAACCCACGAGGAGTCCCTGTCCCAATCCACTTCAGCAGAGGCCAAGATGAGCTGATGTCCTCAATGTCTCAGCATCCCCATCATCCTGACTGGCAAATACCGTACCTGTCCTGTTGCACCACTGTTTTAGACCCTTAAGAACACCCTCCGAGGGCAGCATATCCTTCTACAAACACTTTGGATGCCTGCCAGTACTTACTTTAGAACAGTTGCATACAGGTTACACAAAAAAGAAACCAGGAAGTATGAAATTAAACATTTCAAGAAGGAACTGCTTTGCCCCCTCCCCTTTGTTATTTCAATCTTTCAGACACTTGCTGAGCGCCAGCATTGTTGATTTTACGGCACTATATCTTGTGCCATGACTCTATTCAAATACAAAACCTCTCACAAAGTGCAGTTAGAGAATGCCAACATTTCGTTCCCCCTCCCTTTGTAGACAAGGAAGCATTTACAAATATTCATCTTGACAAGAGTTTGACATTTTATAACTGGGTGGGAGACCACGTCTGCCACATTACCAACAAACCATTAAGCTTTCAACCACTATTCCTGACTTTCTATGGCTCTTTGAAGCCTCTGGCAGTTTTACCAGGAAAGAACATTGGTGCCAGAAGCTATGAATTGATCAGGATCAATCTAAGAGGCCCAAAACCACATAACTCCAGGATTAAAGCTTTCAATTTTAAGAGGAAAAGCTTTGATGAAGGTAGGGAAGCAGTAAGGGCAGGCAGAGAAAGCCCTATGGATTTTAAGAGAAAAGCTGCCACCACCACCTGCAGGACAGGGCAGGAATGCAGCTCCATGAGAAGAGGCACCTCAGGAATCAGAACCACAGGATCACAGAACCACTCAGGATGAAAAAGACCTTAAGATCATCAAGTCCAATCACAAACCTAACACTGCCAAGTCCACCACTAAAACATGCCCCTGAATGCCACATCTACATGTCTTTTAAAGACCTCCAGGGATGGAGACTCAATCACTTCCCTGAGCAGCCTGTTCCAGCGCTGGACAGCCCTTTTGGCAACATAATATTTTCTCATATCCAATCTAAACCTTCCCTGGCTCAGCTTGAGGCCACTTCCTCTTGTCCAATCACTTGCTACTTGGGAGAAGAGATCAACACCCACCTCACTACAATCTCCTTTCAGGTAGTTTTAGAAAGCGATAAGGTCTCCCCTCAGCCTCCTCTTCTCCAGGCTAAACAACCCCAGTTTCCAGTCATTCCTCATAAAGCTTGTTCTCCAACCCCTTCAGCAGCTTCCTTGCTCTTCTCACTCCGGCACCCCAATGTCTTTCTTGTAGCGAGGGGCCCATAACTGAACACAGGATTCGAGGTGCGGCCTCAGCAGTGCCGAGTACCGGGGGGCGATCCCTTCCCCGCTCCTGCTAGCCACACCGGGGCTCCTACAAGCCAGGACACTGCGGGCCTTTTTGGCCACCCAGGCCAAATCACAGAAGTGGATGTAAAGGCCCTCAAAGACCCCTCGTCCCCGCCGGTTCCAGCACCCTGCCCCGGGTTCCAGCCTCTCCCCCAAGCCCACAGGAGTGTCGGTGACCCCGGCGCAGGCCGCGGCCCGCTTGTCACCGTGGCACCGCGGCGCCTCCCCCGGGGGCCTCACCTCGGGCGGCACCGGCAGGTTCTCAGCCGCCGCCTTCAGCTCCAGCACCGAGTCGGTCTGCCGGTCGCTGAGAGGGGCGGCGGGCCGCGGGCGGCGCTCCCACAGGCCGAGGCGATCCCGCAGCTCGGCGGGCGGCGGGTCGGCCATGCTGGGGCGGAACGAGAGCGAGCGGCCGCGCTTCCGGGGGGGGCGCGCGTCGCGTGGCGGCCGCGTCACCCCGGCGGCGGAAGTGGGGAGTGAGGGCCGGAAGTGGGGAGCGGGGAGGCGGGAGGGCGCCCCCTGGCGGCGGGGAGGAGGGAGGACGGGGCTGGCGGGGAACGTGTCAAAGCGCGGAGAAGGACTGAGGCAGCGATAGCGAACGGCCCTGAGAGCGCCTGCAAAGCTGACTGGGAGGAGAAGGACCTGGGCGTGCTGGGGGACAGCCGGCGGAACGCGAGCCAGCGGTGCGCCCAGCTGGGCGAGGAGGCAAAGGAAGGGATCGTAGAATCACCAGGTTGGAAAAGACCCACCGGAGCATCGAGTCCAACCGTTCCTACCTGCCGCCAAACCGTGTCCCTGAGCACCTCGTCTACCTGTCCTCTAAACACCTCCAGGGAAGGTGACTCAACCACCTCCCTGGGCAGCCTGTGCCAGTGCCCAATGACCCTTTCCGTGAAAAATTCTTTCCTGATGTCCAATGGGAGCCTCCCCTGGCGGAGCTTGAGGCCATTCCCTCTTGTCCTGTCCCCTGTCACTTGGGAGAAGAGGCCAGCTCGCTCCCTCCTCCCCACAACCTCTTTTCAGATAGTTGTAGAGAGCAATAACATCACCCCTCAGACTCCTCAAGGCTAAACAACTCCAATTCCCTCAGCGGCTCCTCATAAGACTTGTTCTCCAGGCCCTTCACCTCTGTGTATATATAAAGTTCCCTGAAGTCACTGTTGGGTAGAAGTACCTCAAGGGCAACTCCTGGGTCTTCTCCACTGCTGTATAAAGTACCTGTCTTAAGAGTTAAACTAAACTATTCAGTGTAAGTTCCTTTGTTTTGATAGAGTATGTGGAATATTTCAAAGCGGAATAGTTTAATTGAAGCTAAAATGCAGTTAAGATTCAGCTAAGCAGTCGTGGGTTTTGGAACTTAAGACACATTGTCCCTCTGATAGATTTCTCTGAGAGCACATTTTCCTTAAAACTGTTTTTCAGACACTGTCCTTTCTTTAAAAGTGATAACATATTGTGTGAGGAACATTTTGTGCTGAGCTGAACAGATGTCTCTTCTTCCATTTCTTTGAAATCCAGCACCATTCACTCACAGCCCAGAAGACCAACCGTATCCTGGGCTGCATCAAAATAATCATGGCCATCAGGGCAAGGGAGGCGATTCTGGCCCTCTACTCCTCTCTTGTGAGACCTCATCTGGAGTACTGGGTCCAGTTCTGGAATCCTCAACATAAGGATATGGAGCTGTTAGAACAGGTCCAGAGGAGGCTACGAAGATCAGAGGGCTGAAGCACCTCGCATACAAGGACAGATAGTTTGGCTTGTTCAGCCTGGAGAAGGTTCTGAGGAAACCTTAGAGCAGCCTGCAGGTACCTGAAGGGGGCTACAAGAAAGCTGGGGAGGGACTGTTTACAAATGCTGGTAGTGATTAGGGGAAAAGGGTATAAAACTGGACAGGGTCAGATTTAGACTAGACATAAGGACAAATTTCTTCACCATGAGGGTGATGAGGCACTGGCACAGGTTGCCCAGGGAACCTGTGGCTGCCCCATCCCTGGAGGTGTTCAAGGCCAGGTTGGATGGGGCCTTGGGCAGCCTGATCTGGTGGGAGGTGTCCCTGCCCATGGCAGGTGGATTAGAACTGGATGATCTTGAAGGTCCCTTCCAAGCCAAACCATTCTGTGATTCTATGATTATGTACAGATTTTGTGATTTTATAACTAAAATGTAGACTAGCTTGAATAATGATAGAAACATAATTTTGGCTAGCCTGTGCCTGGACACTTATGCTTAACTAAGGACTTTTAACAAGCTTGCAGTTAGAAAGAACAAGAAACCAAGTACTTCAGAGTCATTAGAGATTATAACTTTTAATAAGCTTTAAAAACTTTAAACATATGCTTAGTTTACATTGTGTACAAAAATATTTACAAACATTTCTATTAAAGCATAGAAACAGCTGTAAGGAAAAACACAGCACATAAGCATACCCATATACACATAGAAAAAACATTGTGCGTTAGGAAAGTGCCTTGTGCATTTGAAAATCCATTTCTGAATTCAAAATTAGTAATTTTAAGTGATTATAGTAATTTTGAAATCAGTGAAGTTTAAGTGGAATGTATGATTAATCAAAGGAGTTTGAGATTAATACAACACCACAAAAACTCAAGGCTATACATTCTGCTTTGCTACCCACTGAGCACAGAAGGAACACAGTGTGACTCGCATCTCACATTTCCCTTACTGGAATTAACAGCAACATTTGTAAGAGCTTGGACACAACCTATTACAGCCCTGAAGTTTTGATTAACCCCAAAAGTAATGCTTTAAGGAAGTGTGGTTGATTTCTAAAGTGTTTACTTGCACGTAACAGCAGTGTGAGCCTGCTTGCTGTACAAAAGTGCTCAGTGGCTCTGCGTTTGTCGTCTCCGACAAAGGAGAACAGCCTTTACAGCAGAATTGCCTTTGGAGAGCTTGGGTCTTTTTAGACAGGCACCCACACAACAGCCTGAACCGCTCAGTGTAAAACTTGCATCTTTCAGATGACATAACAGCCAGTCACCATTACAAATAGTTCTTCCCAACAATGGAAGAAGCATCAAAAGTTTCTCTGCAAGACAGGCAGATGAGCCTGGACTCATTTGAACTTCATTCCTAATTGTAATTTACATATGAATATGTTGAAGAATCACTTATGCTGAAAACCATGAATGATACACTGGGAAAAAATAAAGCTTTCTTCCAGCTATGCAAAACTGCCAACTGTAGCAACCACACTGCCATATGAAAGTTGGCTTATTCCTGCAAGTTATGCAGACGTCTAAGGACTTAGAGCACAGGAAATCTCTAAAACCAGAAGTCCATTTTGTATTGCAGAAGGTATTTTGCCAAATGGATTGCCTACAAAGATGTCTTGTGATGCTTCCAGTTAGAAACAAACTATTGCAGTCAAATTTTGTACACTTTTGAAAACAGAAAAAGCCCAGCTTTTTGGTTCTACCATCTTCCTTTAGAGAAAGATACTTCACTTCTTACACCTTTGCATCCAAGTCCCAACAGCATAAAATTGCTTTACAGATCTTCACGTTCAAGACCACTTAAAACAGTGAACCAAATACGGTGGAACACCTCCTGCCAATCTAGGAAATAGTGCACATCATCCACAAAACTGCACAAGCAAGCCATTGTTACAGGAGCCAGCCTGCCTTGAAATCACTTCCCAGTTCTCATTCCCAGCAGTCTTGTGATGACCTCTTTCTTCAGCCAGCATCTCAGACCAAGAACAGATACTCAAGATAACTTACAAGCTGCTCTAAACTCAAACAGTACATTACAGAATTCAGTAGACAGTTCAGCATGTCACAAGTCTAATTTCTTCAGCTGTTCATATGTCAGGAAGAACTGGAACAGGTGATTAAGGAAAACTATTTCCCATTCCTTGTAAAATGGTCACTTCACTACTAGAAAGACAGCTGCATCTTCATGATATTTTGTTCCACTCTTTGTTTCCTCCTATGCAATGCTGCTGGTTGGCTATTTTCGTTATGCAGCACTAGGCAGAACAATGAAACCTGCTTCAAGACTGGGGATGCCAATTATTTTCCCATCCTTATTCCTCAGAATCTTAAACAAGATTGTAGAAGCAGGAGACTACTACAAAATCCCTTAGGAGTCTACTCACTTAGCTTTGACAGCCTGAAGTAGGGTTCCCTCAAGGTAAATCCACTTCCCAGAGCTCTGATCAGTTGGCTCTTGAGACAAAAACAAAGTTGTGTGAGACTAGGATAAACAAAAAGATTTCATGGCTAACTGCCAACAGTTTCACCAGTTCTGGAAACTGCCTCCATTCCTAGCTCATCCAGTCAATTTTCTCGAACTACGGAAGAGGACAGGTATGATACTGAAGGAGGAACAGAATAGTATTTTACATGACTGCATTCTAATATTGACTGTGTATAACACATCACTGAACATAACTGAATCTGACAACAGCCAGCTGACTAAGAAAAAAGTCAACTGCACAGTGTTCTGTTCATTAAAAAATATTTACGCTGAATTTCCACAAAGAGCACTCTGAAATTGGCTGTTAATACTTGCTGCTGTATGGCTACCTTAGTTTTATGCACCTTTGAAAAGGATACAATGATATTCCAAGGACCAAGTCTTAACCAGTTTGGCCAAAATCCTTTATATAGAGCAAAAAAGCCTTCATTCTTCCATGTCTGGAGAAAAAAAAACAAACAACACAGCAAGAACACACTAATGCAATTCTTCCTTAGTGAGAAATCTAGACAGCATCCCAGCCTACAAGATTCTACACCACCAAAGGGGATGGCTTAGTGCTGTAATCTTAAGTTTGTTATATGATGGGGCAAGGAATTATTTCACTAGATGAAGCTAAGATTAGTAATGTCTGAAACATACATTAGACATCATGCTCCCACCTCATATCAAATTCAGCAACTGAAGAAACCAAGCCAAAACAGTCAAAATCAGAGACTGACATTACATTCAGCTACTTGGCTTTCCATTACACACTAAGCAGCAGAGAAAACTATCTGCCCCAGATGACATTGTTCTTCAAGAAATGACCTTTGAAGTTATTATTTCCTACCAACAGCCTACCTTTGTATAAAGTTAAATAAGAGCCAGTGCTGTTGATACGCTTAGTCTCCCCATCCAAGCATCAAAAGGAAGCAAGTGCCTGCAGTATATACTAACTTCCTTCCTGCCTTTTTGGCAAGACAGGAGAAAAATTTCATACCAAGTGCATTATTGGCTGTACAGTCCTTTTGAGCTTAAGGGCAAAAAGCATATTCCAGCTACTTGGATTAATTTCTAGGGAAGCTTGGAACAATTTCAACTTCTATACCAAAGTCACTGCCTGATGGCACCAGTTCCTACTTATGTTGACACATTAACTACTTACTTGTAACAAGCAATCCAAAGTACCGTTGTAATTTGAGTGTCCCCCATATTGCTGGCTTCTCTGATTCATCATGCGTGTTCGCACAACATCAATTGGGTTGGATGCAAGGGCTCCAGCCAAGCCACAGGTAAAACTTGAGCTAATAGAAGAAAGGTTTAATGAAATTTGACTTAACACATTTAAAGATGCACAAGAATTCCCCCTCCCCAGAACACATGCAGTAATAATGAGTGCTTAATGATTTTAGTTAAAAATTACATCAGCTAATAGACATGAAAAATCATTTACTATAAAGCATAGAATCATAGAATGGTTTGGGCTGGAAGGGACCTTCAAGATCATCCAGCTCCAACCCCCTGCCATGGGCAGGGACACCTCCCACTAGATCAGGCTCCTAAAGGCCCCATCCAACCTGGCCTTGAACACCTCCAGGGATGGGGCAGCCACAGCTTCCCTGGGCAACCTGTGCCAGTGCCTCACCACCCTCATTGTGAAGAATTTCTTCCTAATGTCTAATCCAAGTCTCCCCCTTCCAGTTTAAAGCCATTCCCCCTCATCTTAGCACTACAAACCTTTGTAAACAGTCCCTCCCCAGCTTTCTTGCAGACCCTCTTCAGCTACTGGAAGGTTGCTGTAAGACTTCCTCAGAGCCTTCTCTCCTCCAGACTGAAGGCCCCCAATTTCCTCAGCCTGTGCTTGTGTGGTAGGTGCTCCAGCCCTCTGATGATCTTTGTGGCTCTCCTCTGGACCCCTTCCAACAGTTTCATATCTTTCTATGCTGGGAATTCCAGAACTGGACAATATTCCAGGTGGGGTCTCATGAGAGCAGAACAGAGATGGAGAATCACCTCCTTCAACCTGCTGACCATGCTTATTTTGATGTGGCCCAGGATATGGCTGGCCTTCAGGGCATTTTGAAGATTTGCTATACAGTCCTTATATACAGTTTCTGTATATTTGAACAGATTTGCTATTCTCAGAGGCACAAACATTTAATCGGAATTTTACTCTAAACTCAGTTTGCAAAGCTGAATTATTCAGACCATCCACAAAACATAAGAAAGTTAAACCCAAATACTAGGTAAAATCAGCTTGCATGCTATGTGCTACAATTGGAGATGCTGTTGCATTAAGAAGTATAAACACATCAGAAGTATATTTACATCTAGACTGATGACAAAAATCAGAAGATTCATCCCCCATAATGATAATTAACCAACAATGAGCTATGCAAACAGTTATACAAACAATTATACAAACTTACAGGAAATGAGTATATACTGTATCTCCCATAAGCCCAGACATAATTAGGTGCTTCTTGGTAAGGTCGTACATTGGCAGTTCCACTCCAACAACCACAGCAGCTCTTTGTGCTGTCAATGACACTCCCTGGCAAAAGAATAGATATAGATGAAGTTTAAAATTAACCTTTGTTCGCCATTAGAAAAGCCTAGCTATTGGAACAAAGCGACATGCCACCAACATGTTAAGAACATGGTTAATTCAGATACAGTTAATGAGTAAAAGTCTTAGATATACATTCTCCAAAAATGCAGATTCAAATGAACAGATCACTTTCCCACACTAAACATCTATTTCGGTATATTTTTGCCTCTTCATCTCTGCTTAAAATCAGTTTGACCAATCTAAGAATTCTAAGACCTCGGCAACCAGGTAATACCTGGTCCCCTTGCTGCTAACTGAAAAACTGACAAGGTAAGGAAGATTGAGGAAGAAAAGCAATGGTCAAGAAACTTTACCAAGAAAAGCATGCTAATGGAAGAACAGTTTTTCCAGCTGTTTCATAGCAACTGTCCATTCTTGGTCAGTCATACAGTTACTGAGCATAATTGACATAACAGAACTACAAGACTGAGTGCAAGAACTGATGAGCTAGAGGGAACATTCATTAGCACCTTTACTTGTAAATATTCTTTGGTCTATGTTTTAAAGATAAGCACACAGATTGAGAAGCAACTTGCAAAGGGTTGTGGAACTAATCCTAGAGCCATTACCTGCATTTAAGCCTCCATTTGTGTCTCCTTTACAGGAGTGGCAAATCTTTGAACGCAAGACTGACTGTAGCCCTTTAGCAAAATGCACAAAGACACCAGCAGTGAAGCAGTCATGACAAATTACATATTAGCTACTGACTTAATTTTAGCTGAGAATACTGTAGAAGTAGATTAAATTCAGTTGAGCAAGAGGTGTGTTTAAAGTGTAGGATACAGTTGCAAAAACTTGCCTTCCATAATCCTTTAGTGCCTTCGTTCTGGTAGATCTGTATGAAGTTGCCCATCATTCCTCCTTGAATCACACTGCCTTGCGCTTGCATTCTGATCTGAGGTGCATTTGAAGATTGGAAAAAAGAAATGGGAAAAATAATTTTCAAACATACAACCAATGACAGTTTAACAGTTTTCTTAACATTAATTAACAGTCTCTCAAGCAGTAAATCCAACTTCTCTTTGAATACAAATTAATAGCCAGTATTATTATAACCATGATGCAATCTTTTGAAGTACCTTAACTATCCTAATGCAGCTGCTAATTTTGAACAAGTATGTGGTGTAGCTCTGAAATGCATTAAGTCACTTCTATTTCTGTATTTCTACATGACTCCATTTAGGTGAGACTGACAGATGGGTTCTGTAGCATGGCCATTTTAGTGTTCTCACAGGAACAGGTTAAAATGAAATGTTAAAGAGACTAAGGTTTCAGGTCACAAGAATCATGGTCTTCAAACTTGTGTATTTCTAAGAACATCCTTGGGAACCTGCAATGGTAACTACCAAATACAAGTGTGGTGACAAGCAAGTTGGTACATGGACATAATTTAGGGAAATAACCAACTGAAGCCACACTTGAAGTAGAAGCTTATGTTTGAAATGCCTCTACGTAACCCCACTAGCCTTATGAGGGATTAAGTTTTTAGTAGCTTTACAAAAACAGAAAATTTTCTTAAGTTTTTCATTAGAGGTAGCCATGTAAGTCACATGCTACAATTCTGTAATTAAATACCATTAATCTTTTTAAGTAAATGGAAAAGAGGTCATTGACCATCATTAACCTAACAGATTCTTAGAGGTGATGGTGAATGACCAATTCACTAAGTGACTGATGCTGGAACACTGGATGGCAGCCTCTCTACAGGATTAAAGCATCACACAGTATCAACAGCACTCATTGAAACTCGTGCCTCTGAATTGATCTCAACTCATTTTGAGCTCTAGAAACATCATAGTATAATAGTGTTACCAAGAACTCGCCAGCCATCAGTTTCCAGGTACTTACTTAGTATGGATCACAGGGAGGTTCCAAGAATTCGTAAAATCACAGAATTCCAGAATTATTTACATTGGAAGAGGCCTTCAAGATCTTGAAGTCCAGCTACAAACCTAACACTGTCAAGTCCACCACTAAACAATTTACCTGAGCATCACATCTACCCACCTTTTAAATACCTCCAGGGTACTGCCTTCCTGGAGTAGCCTGTTCCAGTGCCCAGTAACCCTTCCAGTGAAGAATTTTGTCCTAATCTCCAGTTAAACCTCCCCTGGCTCAACTTGAGGACATTTCTTCTCCTCATCACTTGTTACTTGGGAGAAGAGACCAACACCCACCTCACTACAACCTCCTTTCAGGTAATTGCAGAGGGCAATAAGGTCTCCCCTCAGCCTCCTTTTCTCCAGGTTGAACAGCCTCAATTCCGCCAGCCATTCCTCATAATATTTGTGTTCCAGACCCTTCTACAGCTTCATTGCTCTTTGTGCACACTCCAGCACCTCAGTATCTTTCTCGCAGCAAGGAGCCCAAAACTGAACACAGTATTCAAAGTGCCGAGTACAGGAGCGTGATGACTTCCCTATTCCTGATGGCCACATCATTTTTGATACAAGTCAGCATGCTGCTGGCCTTCTTGGCCACCCACACTGCTGGCTCACATTCAGCCAGCTGTCATCCAGCACCCCCAAGTTCTTTTCCACTACACAGTGCTCCAGCCACTCTTCTCAAAGGCTGTAGCATTGCAGGGGGGTGTTGTGACCAAAGTGCAGGACCCAGCACTCAGCATTGCTGAACCCCTAAACAGCTGGCCTCAGCCCATCAATCCAGCCTGGCCAGATCCCTCTGCAGGAATTTCCTTCACTTAAGCAGTTCTACACTCCTGCTTAACTAGGTGTCATCAGCAAGTTTACCAAGAGGGCACTCAATCCCTCCATGCAGATCTTAATAAAGATATTGAACAAGACTGGCCCTAACACTGAGCCCTGAGAAACACTGCTTGTGACCAACCAACAACTGTAACTTCATTCACCACAATTCTTTGGGCCTACCCATCCAGCCAGTTTTTTTTATCCAGCAAAAAGTACACCTAAGCCATGAGTCACCACCTTCTCTGGTAGAAGGCGGTGGGAAATGGTGTCAAAGGTTTGCTTAAGTAAAGGCTTTCCCTCATTCACTAAGTGGGTCATCTTGTCAAAGAAAGAGATCAGGTTAGTCAGGCAGGACCTGCCTTTCATTAATTCATACTGACTGGGCCTGATCTCCTGGTTATCCTGAAGTGCCAGGTGATGGCACTCAAGATGATCTGCTCCCTAATCTTCCCTAGCACCACAGTCACACTGACAGGCCTCTAGTTCCCTGGATCCTCCTTCCAGCCCTTCTTGTAGATAGGCAACCCATTTGCTAGTCTCCAGTCAAATGGGACCTTCCCACTGCTGATAATGGAAAGTGGCTTGGTAAGCACTTCATCCAGTTCCTTCAGTACTCTTGGGTGGATTTCAGCCAGCCTCATAGACTTGTGCATGTCTAACTGATGTAGCAAGCCACTAACCATTTCCTCTTGAATTATGGGGCTCCATTCTGCTCCTGGTCCCTGTTTTCCATCTCAGGAAGGTACCTCAGGTACCCAGGGGACAACTGGTCTGACTAAAGACTGAGGCAAAGAAAGCATTAAGTACATTAGTCTTTTCCTCATCCTTTCTTAATGTTTTGCTCCACATCCACTAAAGGCTGGATATTCTCCTTAACCTTCCTTTCGCTGCTGATATTTATAGAAATGTTTAATTGACCTTCAACTGAGTAGCCAAATTAAGTCCTAGTTGGGCTTTGGCCCTTCTAATTTTCTCCCTGCATAATCTCTCACATCACCTTTCTAGTCCTCCTGATTTCCCTGCCCCTTCTTCCAAAGGCCATAAACTCTTTTGTTTTCCTGAGTTCCAGCTAGAGCTCTCTGGTCATCTTCCACACCAGCTTGTATGCCACCATATGGGGATATTGGGACAGCCTGCTCTTGTGCTCTTAATTCCAGATGCTACCGATTTTTAAAAAGGCAAGAGATGAGAATAAATTGGGTTACAAAGCAAATCCTGCATTCCTCTGAAGATTCAGCATTTCCTCACTGAGAGGTCAAACACCAAGGACAAACTCCACATAACACATAATTACCTTCAAAACATCTGTAGGGTTGGCAATAGATGATGAGATTACGCCCGAAAGAATGCCACATAGAACATTTATCATCAGGGTTTCATCTATTCCATAAACAAAGAAAAAGTTTAGCTGCAGATTTGCAAAGCTTAAAATGCAGCAGGGCAGGACAACGCCACCCTCCTTTTACCAGAGAATGACAATTACAGAAAAGAAACCTTAAGAACTGCTCACGGCTCTGACAAGGTTTTCTTGCTGACTCACTTAACTGTAATTAGTACAAGCAACATCTACTCAATAGACTTGTTCAAACTGCTACAGTAAGATACCAAATGGAAACAGCAAGCTTCAAGCAAATCACTTCAACTGAATTGTAAAAACCCACTCACCTTCTGGATGCTCAACAAACATTCTCTTTAAACTCTGGTAAGTGCCTATTTTTATAGTTCCATATGAAGCTTGCCGTAGCATTGCTGGTGCAATCCTGTAAAAATAGGCAACGATTATGCTCAAAATTGGAAGATTGGCTAGCATATACATTTCAGAGCAGCAGAGACTGAACATAAAACATCTACCAAAGAAAAATTTGATCATTTAAATCAGCAACTTAAACTCTCTATAGACTAAACAAGGTTTGGGTTGTGTGTTTGGTTGTTTAAATAAAGCCTGTGAGAACATGAATGAACTGTGAAAGGATGACTAATAGAGCATGCCTCAATCTGTGATCTATAAAGGAACAGGCAAGTTTGTAATCTGCAGCTTACATTTCAGGTTTCATCTTTCTCTTACCATCCTGCACACTTTAAAGAAAATCAGGCCCATTTATACACAGGTTAAATCCGTTTTTCTTCCCCTGCGAGATGGAAGAACCTTAACAATATTCTATAGAAAAACTTTATGCTTAGTTTTTTTCCAAGTAGGTTTTGTTTTTAACACATGAACTGCTATTGCAGAGTGCAAAGACTGAAGCACTCCAAGACTGGGCTTTCAACTTCCAGATTAAGGCTAAACAAATACTTTGCAAAACTGAAAACCAAGGACTCTCACACTATGGGCTTACACTTAAACACACTGCTCATAAACCATTATTGCAAGCCAGTTAATTTTACCCAGAGTATAGGGCTTTCAATCCTTCTTCTCTGCATATTCTGACTAGTGCATGCACCATTCCACGGTAGCGGATCTCTTTATATTTGGCATCATTAACTTGACCTTGAACCTGGAGACGTGTTTTGGTCAAATCAATAGGGAAAGTACGAAAATTCAGATAGAAAATTAATTAAGTACTTACCTGACCAAAGAAAAAGAACAAAATATAAGAAACAATAACTTAGTATATACCAAAATATGGAAAAATATACTCCCATAGGGAAAAGAGGTCTCTTACCAAGACTTTCTTTTAAGTAATTAATTTTATGTCAATTTTGTTTCTTCTAAAAGCTTGTCAGAGGCCTTGCCTACTTTCTATGTTTACATTTTGGATTCACTATGTTTTCAGGCACTATGTTAACAACCAAGCAACAGCCACACTGAACAGGACTCTGCAATCACAACCAAGTACAGACTTCGCATGCGTATTCTGCCAACATCTTTGAGGACCATTTCATTGAAGGCAAAGAAATTCCGTAGGACCAGGTATACAGATTCCAGCCTACAATCTAAAGAAAAGTAACAGCAGCAGGAGCAGCCGCCGCCATTTCTGTTATTGCTTTCTTCCTGCATCCTACTGCTATGCTGGATTCATACTCTCCATGCCCCCTTTACGATAGGGTTCAGAAAGCATATTTCTCCAGTGCTCATCTTTAGTAAAGATCACCTCAACACTAACAGTTTTAAGTATAATTTTACCCACATTTTACTGGACAGACTTCACATGCAAGCCCACCACGTATCAGACTATGCTCTGCTACTAAGAAAATCCAGATTTATTTTCATGTACAGGCATTTCAGAAAAGACTTGAAAAGGATGGTCATATTTTAGGTTTGTCTTCAGAGGAGGCACTAAAACATAAGGTGCATTGCCTCACTATATCAATTATTCCATGTTGCACACCAACTGAACTTAAGTGTTCAAATCTAATCAGCCACTCACATTCAGGAAAAAAGAATTTAAACTGCAACATAGTTACTCAGAAGAACTTAACTTGTCTAACCGAGCAAAAAAAAAAAAAAAAGCTGTGTATACTTATGACCACTGTCTAGGAACATATCAACACAACAAATAAATGTAAAGGCAAAGATTGTATAAAAACAAGCTGCAAAGGATGAGAGTTCGCAGACAGAAGTGGTCTGACATCGTAATGAAGTTCTGAGCAACTCTTCAATCAGCATTAAAGGAAAAATACTCCTAGGCTGTAGACAACAACATACTACTGTGTCACCAGTAGCATGGAACCAAACTCATTTTTAAATGTATTATTCTAGTAAAAGAAATCACACAAACAGTTAAAGGAAAAGCTTACCACATTCTGCAGTGATCGATGCTAAACCTCCATAGATAAAGGCCTTCCAGTTTAGTGCTGACATTATTGAGTCTTCTTTCTGTGAAATAAGACTATTTAATGCTTCTATAAGTACATCAGTTATAAAACTACATATGCTAATGTTCATTAAAACTTTGTGCCTTGTTGGTTTCAGATGAACCTTCCAAAGATACTGAGGATAAAGATATATAATACCTTCCACAATCAGAAGCAAGTCAGTAATACTGCACAAAGGCATCCGCATTCAAATCAGTATCTCGGCATGTATCTGGGCCATCCCTACCCTCACCATGAAATGTTAACTAGTTTGTCTACCAGGCATGATCTTAAGAAGCACTGTAGTGAATAATGTCCAATGGTTCTTACCAAGCTGAATTAGTTTGACTACATCCTGCTACCAAATGGGACTTCAGACAGTCATTACTGAACTTCTGTTCTTTTTCCTGGTTTCAATACTCATGTGAACTGGTACGCTTCCCAGAAAACAGGGGTGCATACAACATTTTGCTTCCATTAAAAGGCCTATTTCTGCTGTCAACATTCAGAAAACTCATTCTTGTGAATACTACATGAAAATAGTATAATCAGGTGCATAGGGCCTTTTATGGTGAAGAAGACTGCTCTAACTTAGAAGTTAATTAACTGAATTTGACAGTGACTGCAAATCATAATTAACTATGGTATAGGTTTTGCAAGATGCCAAAATAAACTAGTTACCTAAGATAAGACAAAAAATGCAAAACCACATTACTCCAGCCAATACAAGATAGCCCTTCCCCAAACCAAGTAGGCCTCCCTACAGCTCATTTTTTCCCCTTTCTCATAATATACTTTCTATTCCCTATTTTCTATAATAGAACTCCCAAACATTGGACAGTTATCTTTTGCCAATTAATTTTGTGGAATAACTGTACTTGAAACTATTTCCCTTGGCACTTATATTCCCAGATACTTTGTTTATTGACTTGTTCTGCCAAGCTGGAAAATAACACAATCAGTTGCATAGCATCACCTTTTGTAAAAGCTAACCTTCTCCAGTAACTTCCTCTACACATGCCAGTCCAGCGTCCAAATGACTTTAACAGACATTGCAGACACTCAGCATACCCAAGTAGTTACTGCAGCCCTAGTTTTCCTTTTGAACTCTTTACTTCACAAAGAGTTACCTGGGCCTTCAGTCTCTTGATAATACAATAAACAACCCTAGGAGCTCAAAGCACACAATCTCAAGTACTCGACCACCAACACCCACAGAAATCCACCTTACTTTTTAGGCCACTTCAAAGAACACCAAGTGTGTAAAACAAGCAAAACACCACCAAAGAAAAAGGAAAGCAAGGGCACCCACTATACTTCCAAAAAGGGTGCTGTGCAAAGATCTGGAGCTGCAGGCACAGACTAAGATAAGCTTTCAATATGAAAGCAGCATAGCCAAATGGCTATGACACTGTGCCAGAGGGACAATACTTTCTAGCTCCAAGCTCCTCATATTCCTGTCCTGCCAGGATTAATGGCAACCAATTAATAGAGACAAAGCCAAGTTCAGTTTCCCCACCATCAGTCACACGCATTCTTCGCTTTTGAGAAACTTGTCAAAGCTGAAAATACAGATACCTTTTCCCTTTAACACATTAAAACAAATTTTCACCTGTCAAACACCATAACACTGAAAACTAAAATACACCTGTACTTTTGGTTTTTTTGTATTTCACTCTGCTGAGACAATAAAGACTACTCAGTTTTTCTAATTCTGGGGCACTGACAATGCAAAAGTATGCAAGCACAGGCAAACAGAGTTTCCAGTTTGTTCACAGATTTATTAATACTAGCTGAAGTTTTGATGTAGCTAGGATACCCTAAAGCAGAAATTTTATAGTAGACTGTTCCCATGACATATCCCAAGGTGAAGACCTTACACAGCACTATCAAGGTTTGTACCTCTGGAAGGCTTACTAGTCTCCTTTCTGGTTATTTAGGTCAAATTAACAATCTGAGTGAGTCTTTCCACTTATTTCTAGGTTCGCATCCCTCCTAGGCTCGAGAAGAAGACAAAAAAAAATAAATCAAAGCAGAGTGGCAGATCTTAAAAAAAAAAAACCAAAAAAACAGCAAGCAATTTTGCCCTTTCACCTCGGTTGACTCATTTTCTGAATTCTTGGTTTGCTTCCCACTCCAATTCTTTCCTACACCAATAAAAATAAGCACATCCTTAGAAGAATTCCAGTGGCAATTCAGTCAGCAAGCTACTTAAAAATGGGGTCCACACTTCATTATTGAATAAATTAAGGTCTCAAGTTCTACTAGAAAGACTTGTTCTTATCAAATATAAACTGTTGTTCCTCGATTATCAGTAAGATGACAGAGATGACACTATCCCTAAAGGACACCGGAGTTAAACGAATACAGCGACTCATCCACACACTTTGCAAAAGTCAGAAGGAAGTTAGATTGCTTTTATTTGGCAGTATGACTGAAAAAAATCAGAAGCCCAGGATCCATAAAAGGATGCATCACTTAAAACAAATATTTAGTTATTTCCCTGTTAGAGAACAGATACTGAGTCATATATCAATTTCTTTATTGGTTAAGAATATTGCTACTAGGCTACTATACTAGGCACACAGTATACTCCAACCTACAGTAGTTTTAACTACTTAAAGCGGATTTGACCCTTGAACATTACAGAAGGCTTATGCTATGTGAGATTTTACGACTAAAGTTATAACCTGTAATACAAGCATGCACACATAAGCTACTTATCCAGGCAATATTTTCTACCTGCACGGATTACACTGCAGACACACAGATCAGACTTCCTATTCAAGCACGGAAGCATAGAATCATAGAATGGTTTGGAAGGAACCTTAAAGATCATTCAGTTCCAAGCCCCCTGCCACGGGCAGGGACACCTCCCACCAGATCAGGCTGCTCAAGGCTCCATCCAACCCGGCCTTGAACAACCCCAGGGATGGGGCATCCAGAACTTCCCTGGGCAACCCATGCCAGTGCCTCACCACCTTCATCATGAAGAATTTCTTCCTAATGTCTAATCTAAATCTTCCCCCTCCAACTTAAAGCCATTCCTCCTTGTCCTATCACTACATGCCTTTGTAAGAAGTCCCTCCCCAGCTTTCTTGTAGACCCCCTTCAGGTATTGGAAGCCTGCTATTAGGTGTCCCCAGAGCCTTCTCTTCTCCCGACTGTGCAACCCCAACTCTCTCAGCCTGTCCTCAGAGCAGAGGTGCTCCAGCCCTCTGATCATCTTCATGGCCATCCTCTGGGCTCTTTCCAGAGCTGGACACAGTACTCAGGCCTAAAGTTCACAGCTATCACAGCAAGCCCTTGCAAAATACCAGCTGCCTTACAAAGTATGGGAAGCCAGTGGAAACTTCCCCACTCACCCCCCATCCTGCTTCCTCCCCTGCAGCAGGCCCTCCCAGAGCAGCACTGCCAGTCTATTTAAACAGCTGGAGCAAGGAGGACACAAATACCTATTAAGGGGCAACAACAACGGCGCCTATCAACTCTCTCTTGGCAGAGTTCACCTACGAAACAAAGCACAGGCTTTGCCTTACTGTGATGAGCATCAGAGGCAGGAAGAAACAAGGAAGAGAAGATACCAAAAATGCCAGCAAATAAAGTCTTTAAGACTAGTTTTGGAGTTTTAGAAAGCAAGCATCCTTTTAATGCAGGACTGGGCAACACGAGGGTGTTAGCTCCATCAATCACATGCAATCAGACAAGAGGTGGTTACAGAATATATTTCCCACTTACATTTACATGTATAAACGTTGCAAGAAACCTTATGTACATTCTATCACTTTCCAAGGACTAATTTTATTGTGAACTTCACAGCAGTCAAATCCCCGGCTAATTCAGAGTTGGCTCCAATTCTCTGCTTGATCTTGCATTTCACATAGAAAAACACTGCAAACAGAGGTGATTAGAGAAGGAGAGTCATGTGTTCAGCACAGATCATACTTCACACAAGACATTATTCCTTCACTATGAGAGTGGTAAGGCACTGGAACAGGATGCCCAGGAAAGTTGCAGATGCCCCATCCCTTGGAGGCGTTCAAGGCCAAGTTGGACAGGGCCTTGGACAGCCTGATCTAGTGGAAGGTGTCCAGTTCTGGAATTCCCAGCATAAGAAGGATATGGAACTGCTGGAAGGGATCCAGAGGAGGGCCACAAAGATCATCAGAGGGCTAGAGCACCTACCACTCATGGACAAGGTGAGGGAATTGGGGTTGTTCAGCCTGGAGAACAGAAGTACCTCAGAGAAGACCTTGTAGCAACCTTCCAATATCTGAAGGGGGCTACAAGAAAGCAGGGGAGGGACTGCTTACAAAGGCTTGTAGTAATAAGATAAGAAGAAATGGCTTTAAACTGGAAGGGGGAAGATTTAGATTAGACATTAGGAAGAAATTCTTCACAATGAGGGTGGTGAGGCACTGGCACAGGTTGCTCAGGGAAGCTGTGGCTGCCCCATCCCTGGAGGTGTTTAAGGCCAGGTTGAATGAGGCCCTGAGGAGCCTGGTGTGATGGGAAGTGTCCCTGCCCATGGCAGGGGGTTTAGAACTGAATGATCTTAAAATCCCTTTCAACCTGAACCAGTCTACGATTCTATGATTATTTCCAAGAGAACACAGAATCTAACAGTGACTGGGAAAAAAGTAAAAAAACAAAAAAATCAGAGGGACATTCTGTCCAGCTTCCAAAAAAGTTACTTGGATGAAAACTTAACTCTAGCTTAAATTAAAATATTCCACTTTGGGGAAAAAGAACTATTTTGTGTGTCAGATGGATGCAGCTCGGGGGGAGGGCGAAGCTTAGGAACCCCCTGACGTGCATCAGGGGCATCGGTGAAGCTCATATCTTTCCACCCAGCCGGCAGAGGAGCCTCTCCACCCGTCCGCTGGCCCAGAGATAACCTCCCACCCCCCCCCTTCTCCACTCACCACCGACGCCGCTGCGGCCGCAACGGCCTCCACCTCCCACACTCTGCCGCTCCTGCCCCGTGCTTCCCCGCGGGCCACGCCGCCTTATATAGCCTTAGGGGGTGGGGCGGGCGCGCGGAGGGGGCGTGGCTTCGGCTCGCGCCCCGCCTTTCACCCCGGCGGCCCTTGATGGGCGGGTGGGGGGGGGGGCGGGGAAGCGCCTCGCGCCGCAGAGAGCGAGGGCGGGAAAAGAAAGGGCGGGAAAAGGGCGGGGAAAGGGCGGGAAAAGGGCGGTCTTGCCTGAGGAGGCGGGGACTGGGGTGGGAGCGTGGGTGTTTCCGTGTGTGGAAAGGGTGGATGGGAGGCGAGGTTGGTCTGTGAAGGTCAGAGGGATCTGGACAAGCTGGATGGATGGGCTGAGAGCAACAGGATGAGGTTCAACGAGGTGCTGCGCTTGGGACACAACAACCCCATGTAGTGCTACGGGCTTGGGGAAGAGCGGCTGGAAAGCTGCGTGGAGGAGAAGGACCTGGGGGTGAGGGTTGACAGCCGGCTGAACATGAGCCAGCAGTGTGCCGAGGTGGCCAAAAAGGCCAACAGCATCTTGGCTTGGATCAGAAACGGCATGGCCAGCAGGTCCAGGGAAGTTGTTCTCCCCCTGTACTCAGTATTGCTGCATCTAGACCTCAAATAATCCATACAAGAAAGACATTGAAATGCTGGAGCATGTCCGAAGAAGGGCAATGAGCCTAGTGAAGGGGCTGGAGAACAAGCCTTGTGAGGAGCAGCTGGGGGAACTGGGGTTGTTTAGCCTGGAGAAGAGGAGGCTGAGGGGAGACCTTATCCCTGTCTACAACTACCTGAAAGGAGGTTGTAGCATAGAATAGTTCAAGTTGAAAAGGGTCTTAAAGTCATCTAGTTCCAACACCCCTGCCATGGCCTCTTCTCCCAGGTGCCACATGATGGGATGAGAGGGAAGGGCCTCAAGCTGCACTAGGGGCAGTTCAAATTGGACATTAGGAACAATTTCTTCACAGAAGGGGTCATCGGGCACTGGAACAGGCTGCCCAGGGAGATGGTTGAGTCACCATTCCTGGAAGTATTTAAAAGATGGGTAGACGAGGTGCTCAGGGGTATGGTTTAGTAGTGGACAGGTATGGTTGGACTTGATGATCTGAAAGGTCCTTCCAACCAAGCGATTCTATGATTTAAAGGGCCTGCCAAGCTGCAGCTGTGAGGGTAGGTTTGGTTTGATTTGAGGTGGCGGCGTAGAGGTTATCGATCTGTCATGTAATAAACCAGGGAAAAAATTAACCACCCTGGCCTTCCAGTCAGAAGTCTCCCTTGGGAAAATTCTGACTGGCCGGGCAAGGTGCTATTAACATTTCCCACTAGCAATCCTGCCCCAGGAGACTGGAACGGGTATGTCAGGTATTTCAGTGCTCCTCGGTTGATGAACAGGCCGCCCCTGGGGGTTTCTCCTCATCATTAACCATAATGACATTGTTTTTGTCCCTCTGTATGCAGTTGCACGGCTGCCTCTGCTGCCTGGCGACGTGACAGCAGGATCTGGGTTTAACTTACTTGAATCATTACAGAAGCTGTGGACGAACAGAAAGGGGCAGGGTGGGTTTAAGTGGAATCATAGAACCATGGAATCATAGAATGGTTTGGGTTGGAGAGGACCTTGAAGATCATCCAGTTCCAACCTCCCACCAGGCCAGGCTGCCCAAGGCCCCCGTCCAACCTGGCTTTGAACACTTCCAGGGAGGGAGCATCCACAGCTTCCCTGGGTAGCCTGTGCCAGTGCCTCACCACCCTCATCATGAAGAATATCTTCCTGGTATCTAATCTAAATCTTCCCCCTTCCAATTTAAAGCCATTCCCTCTTGTCCTGTCACTACATGCCCTAGTAAAAAGTCCCTCCCCAGCTTTCTTGTAGGCACCCTTAAGGTACCAGCAGGCCAATAAAAGGTCTCCCCAGAGCCTTCTCTCCTCCAGCCATAATGACATTGATTTTATCCCTCCATATGCAGTTGCATGGCTGCCTCTGCTGCCTTAGTGACCCAACAGCAATATCTGGGTTTAACTTCCTTAAATTGATAGAGAAGCCGTAGATACTGGCTCTGTGGAGGAACGTAACAGGGCTAAATAGCTACCTCGCTCTTTAAAATACCTTGTTGGATATTTTTACATAGCAAAATAGTTTCACAGGTGACTTTAATTTTTGTTACGCAGTTTTGTGTGATTCTAACTGTATTTCTTTGTATTACCAGCGCTGAAATTATGCAGTCTGTATGTAAGATTTATAGGGGTTTGTAAATGCATATCCAACATCCTCCCAGAAGGATTCCTGTGTTCTGTACAGGACATCAACTGTGGCCACCATAACACTGCCTGGCCAGAGAAGGAACACAGGTGCTATCCAACAGGGCACTGTATAAGCAGCTGTGACTAGTCCACAAAGCCTGGAAGAGAACTAGAACTGTTTTTTTCCTTTGGTTCAGAGGCCAGGGCTCGCTGGGAAACAGTTGAAATTAGTTTTTTCTCTGCCCCTAAGTGCCGCCTGTTCTGGCAACTCAGCACTTTCCCTTTCTCACTGAAGAAGTGCTCTGCCAGCCGTGCTTATGGGACCCAACCCTGTGTGCTTGTAGGATCTGCCTACACCAGCCCTGCTGCCGCTGTCACTCCACTGCCTCGCAGGTGGATGGCACGCCTTAACCATGAAAGGTCAAATCATCCGGCATTGCCCCCTTGCTCTAATCTCAGGGTCAGGCTGGCAGCTAAGAAACTTTAAGCTCACCAGCTGGTGGAGGAAGGGAATAATTCCCATTCTGTTCTCATTAAGAAGCCAGCTACGGCCTTAACACGAATCTGCCAATAAAACATAAGTAATCCAAAATCTGGGTCCCAGTGTGCTGTAACTGTTTCAGAGACACTGAAAACAGGTCTCTACAACCATCCAAGTCCATTGCAGACCTCCCAGAAATTTCACATTTCAGTCGTTGCGGAATGGGCAGCCCACAGAGCTCACGCTCCAGGCGCAGTGTTGCAAAGTTGTCTTTGCAGATGGGCCCCTCAGGAGGTAGGTACAACCTCAAACCTCAGAACTGGTACTCTTGTTTACATCCCCTCCTGAAACTCCTAGGAACTGTCTGGTACTTCCCAGGTTTTATATCTATGAGGTGGGGGGGGGATGGGGGCAGGAAGGGTCTTCTTTGAGGTAAACTTTGAACAGTTCATTTCTTTATTTTTGCACAGAGATCATTTGAGCTGATTCTAACACTGAGGGATTTTGCAGGACAGCCACTTCTGTTTTCTGACTTCCCAAATTTCTATTTCATTTTAGGAAGGACTTTAGTCCCAGTTTGACCTTAAATTGTTCCTGGAGTTCGGCCAGCTCCTTCCACAGGCAGCTGGTTTTTATTATCTTTGATGCAGACCAGCTCCTGCTCACATATTACAGCTTGCACCTGATTGTATTTCTTAAGTACCTGCTAGCACTAAACCCGCACTTCTGAATAAAGAGGAATTTAAGCTAAATCTTGTTAGTTTTACTGACTTTTTTTTGATGGCTCCTCTGAATAACCTCTTTTCTTGTATTTTTTAAAATCTGATTCATACTGCAAGATACGTAATGCTTTTATCAACTGCTAGTAGACTATTTTTGGCCAGCTGCCTTGAGCCTGACATTGGTGCCATATCAGCAGTTGACTTTGGTGCTCAGGTTCTTTCCACATGTCTCTAAGCAGTCCATGTGCTACCGGTGTGCTACCGGTTACATAGTCTTGTCCAAAAGCCAGTTCTTTCCTGCTGGGCTGTGTAGGGTTTTTAAACCAAAGAGGGCCACCCTCAAAAATTCTAACAGAGCACCTTGCTTTTTCTGCACTGATTCTTGTCTCAGTCTTTCCACTGCTACCTACAGTGAAAAATCATTTCTCTTCTGGTCTCTGCAGTGCTGAAGACAGTTTTGCCTAGTGTCCTGTTGCTTAAATGAATGGTTAGTGAAGTGACCCAGATGGTTATGGGCATTATTCAAACTGCCTTGTCATTTTGTCACCAGTTGTAACCACTGGAGAGTTTCCTTTGTCCCTTGGAAACTTTCATGCTTATTAATCACATAATTCCTTTGTTTTTTCGTGTCCCATTGGCTGCATGATGAAAGCAAGTCTGGCACATGAAGTCAACCACTCCCTTTGCTGGCACAGCCTTCTTATCTTCAGTGTTTGCACTTTCCACCTGAGAAGGAGTTAATCTGACCCTCAGTCACACAGCAGATGACTTTGTTGGAAAAATAAACTCTCGATGTGCTATTGGCATGTGTAAAAATATAAGACATATTAAATAGTCTTTCCATTGTGTTTGCCAGGGACAAAGCCTCAGCTGGAGCACCACATCCAGCTACATGTGATGCATTTCAGAATGGCTGTAGAAAGGAGTTAGGAGAATAAGACCCGGGATACAAAACATCATCTGCAAGGAGACTGAAAGAAGTAGACTTGTTTATTTTCAAACAGATTGAGTATAACATAATCTTCAATACTGAAAGACAGCCATAGAGAGGAAAGGAATTATCTGTTCTCCACCACTTGTGTTGGACATTAGAACTGATTTCCTAGTGGTATAGACAGTGCTCAGTGAGACTGACTGTGGAGCTTGCAATGCCTTTGTCATGGCAGGGTTTTAAAAACTACTAAGCAGCTGTTTCCCAGGAGTAGTTTCAGTCTGGATGATCCAGCCCAAGCACAGAGATGGACTCTCAAGGACTTTTCTAGCCTTTTTGTTCTGTCATTCAGTGACATTTCCTGCTCCAGCTTCTAGCATGTTGTGAAGCATACGTCATACAATGACAACACCTCTTGCCATTCCTAACTTAGTAACAGGCTGCTGTGCAGAGGTCAAGGAGAAAGAAAAGTGAAAGCAGGAAGAACAGTAAATGCTATTTCACTGCCTTTCTGTTAATATTTCTTGATAATCATGTATGGGCTCTGGCACTGGCTAAAGCCGACGGCCTTTATGATAACCTAGTTCTGTGGATATAAAAGGAGCACGTTATTTGCTTTTAGTGTGTAGAGGGTGAAGGAACTGAGGATAGTTCTGGGGTTTGAGTGGACGAGAGAGGCATACAGCATGAGTTCCCAGCAAGGCAATTCTAGTAAATGCGAACCTGTAATCCAGACAAAATTTTCTGAAAGTGTTGCAATCTTCCAGCAGGTCCTGGGAAATTGATTTCTCTTCATTTCTGAGACTTCCTACAGAGATAATAATTCCTGTGTGTGTCACGGTGTTGGATTTGATGTTATTTGAAAGACAAATGAAAAGCTGTTCAAGATTCTCAAATAGGAAGGGACTGCAGAAGGCTTTTCCCTGCTATGCAATACTTTCTAACCTCAACAGGCGATCTGAGGAAAAGGCTATTGTCCTCTGACCACTTGCCAAATGAAGATCAGTCCCAATTGCTTCACAGAGGCTTTTGTCCAACGTGGCACTGCAGCTAAACAATTAGCAGCTGGAAGAAATGATGCCAATTTGAGTGCTAGTAGATGTAACACAAAGAAAAGCAAACATGTTTCTATACCCTACTGAAACCCAGGCAGGACGTGGTGTAAGATAGGACCTGACCTTTTCCATGATGGGAGATGATTCAGTATTGAATGAAGGACAAAGAGGTCAATATGACACCAAAAGACATAGTACATACAGTGTGTTTTCTGCCACTTTAAGTACACCCCTTACTTGGCAGTACTCCATATCCAAGGATAGTAGGAAGCATCTGCATGGGGAAATACATATTTGTGCTTGGCAATGCTTTGAAAGCAGAGCTGCAGTTGAGGTAATTCTGCAATCGCAGAAACGTGACTCATACAAGTTGATGGAGAGTGAGATGTGGCAGCAGGTGACCCCAAGCTGTTTCCTTCACAGGACAGGATTTAGATGGAGGAAAAGACAAAAATGCCTATGTGGGAAACTTTCCAACTTTGTGTGTTACTTTTTAGAGAAGCCTCATTATTCTCTTTCCTGTTTCCCAAGTTTTGATCAGCTTTTCTTCTGCTCACAACAGTCTGGCTTTGGGTAACTCAGCATTTCCTATCAGCATTTGAATACCATTTCCACCTTTTTAAATAAAAAAAAGTACTTTACAAAATTTTGTAAAATTAAGCATTTGAGTAACATCACCTTTCTTTCTTTTTTTTTTTTTTTTAGTTAAAAGGTTTTGAAAAGACAGAGTGCTTTCCAGAGAAGTGCTTTCTTGCTTCACTAGCCTGCTGACTCAAAGCATGACAACACCAGGGTCCCAGAACTAACACTCTGTTTGGCCAAGATGAGCTGATTGCTCTCAACCTTGAGCAAGGTGGATTATTCTGTGGAGCAGGGAAAAACAGCTGTAAGATTTTGTCTTTATGGTAGTCATCTGTCACTAAAAACACATTTTGGTCAAGTCACTCAGCATCTTTTGTGTGCAGTGGGATTTCTTGCTGATGCTGCAAAGCAGCAGCCACAGGTAGGAACTCGCATTTCCACTCATTTCCAGTAACAAAGCCTGACAGAGTGGGAAAGCGATGGTCTTCTCAGGGCTGAACAGGTTCAGATTGCAGTGATAGACACTAGGATTCTGGAAAAACATGACAGCTGACCTGTTCAAACACCTCCCTCTGTTTTCCATAACAGTCTTCCCCTGCGTGGAGTTCAGTGGATGCTGCTTTTGGACTCACCCACGCCTTAGATGGCAGCACCAGTGAATGCAGTAATGTGCCTTGCAGCTGCAGTAGGGGCGTTCTGCAACGTGGCAGCGCTGGTGTAGCAGCTCATTGCCCACAAAGGAGCGTGCACCATTACCCTCCTACATCCCATTCCCAGGCTCGGTTATGGCGCTTTGCTCACATCAGTGATGGCTCTCATCTGACTCACGAGGAGGCTTAACTCGTTATGCTTACAGAACGCACCTATCAAAGCCTAGTCTTTTGTCAGCCGATGGAACTGAACAGGCTTCACACTGGTACCAGCACCAATGTAACAGAATCATAGAATCATAGAACCACCAGGTTGGAAGACACCCACTGGATCATCGAGTCCAACCATTCCTATCAATCACTAAACCATGCCCCTCAGCGCCTCATCCACTCGTGCCTTAAACAACCTCCAGAGAAGGTGACTCAACCACCTCCCTGGGCAGCCTGTTCCAGCGCCCAATGACCCTTTCTGTGAATTTTTTTTTCCTAATGTTCAGCCTAAACCTCCCCTGGCGGAGCTTGAGGCCATTCCCTCTCATCCTGTCCCCTGTCACTTGGGAGAAGAGGCCAGCACCCTCCTCTCCACAACCTCCTTTCAGGTAGTTGTAGAGAGCAATAAGGTCACCCTTCAGCCTCCTCTTCTCCAGGCAAAACACCCCCAGCTCTCTCAGCCGTTCCTCATAAGGCCTGTTCTCCAGCCCCTCCACCAGCTTTGTTGCTCTTCTCTGGACTTGCTCCAGAGCTTCAACATCCTTCTTGTGGTGAGGGGCCCAGAGCTGAACACAGGATTCGAGGAGCGGTCTCACCAGTGCCAAGTACAGAGGGAGAATAACCTCCCTGGACCTGCTGGTCACGCCGTTTCTGATACAAGCCAAGATGCCGTTGGCCTTCTTGGCCACCTGGGCACACTGCTGGCTCATGTTCAGTCGCTGTCAACCAACACCCCCAGGTCCTTCTCCTCCAGGCTACTTTCTAGCCAGAGTTCCCCTAGTCTGTAGCACTGCACAGGGTTGTTGTGCCCAGAAGTAGCAGGAGTGCATGACTTGAAGTGGGTTCAGCCTTTCTGGAAGCATCAAACTATTAGAATGACTCATCACCTCACAGGACTTAGCCACAAGTACCTGGCACAGTAAAAACATTTGAGGGATTGCAATATGCATCCTGCCTTTGACACCACATCTGGCCCCTGTGTGGGCTGTGAACAGGAGGTGGCATTAACCACCGGACTTCACACAGTGTGCTAGCAACTTTTTCCGACCTTCTTCAAGGTCAGAGAGCTGTGACTGCAAAAAAAGGCACAGTCATCTTGCTGCCTGCAGGCTGCCAGCTGGTAAAACCTCATCTAAGGACTTTGGATGGGCTCCTACAGTACAGCTAAAAATGCAGAGACTAGATAATTCATGCAGAGGATGGGCTGGCCTTGTTTCAGATCTAAGGCCATGGAGTCCAGTCCTGTAAAATGAAAGAACCAAAGAACCGACAAATTTCACTGCTTTTCATTTTGAATGCAAAGCCAGCAAGAAGGCAGGGAGATGAAGAGAGATGAAGAAACAATTAAGAGTCACATAGATGAACAACAGAAGATAGTGCAAATGAAGGCTGAGACAAGAGACATGAGAAGAGGCATGCTTAAATTGTGCAGAAGCTTTTACTGGTGCTAGACTGTCTGAAACAAGAAGGGAGGGTTTGTAAGTGAAAAGAATAAGGGATCTTTTGAAAACAGATGGGTTGCCAGTTCTGTAAGAGTTGACATGAGGATCAAGGCTTTTAGGTAGCTTAGGAAAGTGACTGGATGCTGAGCTGAATTTCCTGGAGGAGGGTATGAGGGACCTTGAAAGGCCACAGCACCATGCAGTCACACTTCAGGAGACCCAGCACAGCCATCCTTCAGGCTGCCTGGAGAGCAGGACTTAGCAACAGATAATGTAACTCCCCGTGGATGGAGTTAAACTTTTGGGGTTTATAATATCTGTAAATTTTAGGGGAAACTAGCCCAGCTTTTGTAGTTGACACATCCTAGATTTTATATGGTTCCAAAAGACATACATCCACTACTTTTGTTATTTTTATATAATTTACAGTCCCAACCTATAATGGCTTCTATAATGGATATAAGTGTATGAGTATGAAAATGTGTTAACCCTAGAGGCAGCACAACTTCTTTTTTTTCAAATGCCTCTCAGTAACATGCAGATGACAGCACTTTTTCTGATCTTGATTGTCACTGTAGACACCATTGTAACACTGAATTTTGGAGATTATAAACAGCATGCACTGTATTTCTAAAACCCTGGAGAGCAGAAGGAGTTCCAGAGGTAGGGGAACCCCAGAAGATGGCTTTTGATCAATGAGCATACAGCATCTGAAAGGAGTGAGAGAGGTGCGAGTGAGCAATGAAATGTACAATATAGATGATCTTATTCTGTCTATCCTGTCAGGAACATCGTACAGGCATTTAGATGGTGTGGTTGAGGACTAGGTGGGGAAAAAACACAGCAGAGTGCAGGGTCCTGGAGCTCCATCGAATTCTTCTGAAGAGAGCTCATTTCATTAGCTCAGCAAGTCTCTAATCAGCAAAATAGGTCTTCATTTAACTACTGCCTGTATCATCACTGGAGAAGGATGCAGCTCCCAAACTGAGCTACCCTCTCCTCTGACCATATTAAGAGAGAGCCAGGTGTCAGTCTTCTCAATCTAAATGTTAACACATCTAAATTCAAGGTTGTCAGGTATCAGATTAGTTGTGTCTGAAAAGCCCTCCCAGATTAGCCAGACACTGGTTTCTGGAAACCTGCCCAGAAATGGTTCTAGGAATTTGCTGAAGCTCGTGTAGCCTCTGCGTTAGCTCTGCTCTGTGCTGTGATCCTCTGCCAATGGCGACACATGACAGTGCTGCAGGAGCAGGGAGACCTTCAAATCTTCCTTTATGTGTTGCAGGAAGACAGCATAAAGAACAGAATATTTGGCATGCTGTCATAAGTGCAGCCCTTCTCATACCAGGAGAAATCAGAACTGGGACTCTTATGATCAAAGCCATTCTCTCTATGCCACAGCTTTTTTTTTTTTTTTCTGTTTTGCATTAGACACAATGAAAGCATTTTTGTATTTTCTTAAATAACATTCTTGTTCAAAATCAGTTTATCCAGAAAGCTCAGTTGAACAGCTTTTTTTCTTCTTAATTCTTCAAAATCCACTGCAAAATACATCTGTTTTCTGGAGAACAATTGTTCAAACAAGCCACAACATTTTTCCTCTCATCCAGTGCTCTGCCCCAAACAGCTTCAGCAAGCCTGGACTTCATTTCCCAGATTTGGAGGTATTTGCTATTTGCTGACCAGTAGTGATAGGATTGAGCCCTAGAGCTTCTCACTGACATTCACTTCTTTCTCCTTTATTTTCCCTCTCTTATTTACTTCAAATGCACTGAATCAACTGGCAATGTAAACTTTAGTGAATGATACGCTCATTAAATTGACCTATGTTTGACTCCAAGTTTTAGCTGATCTCTTAACCTTGTGAGGATTGTACTGTGAAAACACTTGGAAAGACAGAACTTTGATTATATTGGAGGACAGTTGTAGGAGGCTAATCGTTATTTTGTAAAGTTACCAGGGCATAAGTTTTGGAGGCGAAAATGGGGACAAAGTCTTGAATGAAAATCAAGAGCAAAATAAGTCCCCTAGATTTTTGTCAGGAGTCTAACAACTACTTGTCCTAAATGCAGGGCCTAACCCCACATCTTCAAATATTAGGCTAGACATGGTAGTGTTAAAATATTTCACATGTACTAGCGCTGAAAAGGCTGCTGCAAAGGTGCTGCTGAATATGATGATCCTCTTCAGTGTACATTAAGCCTAAAGACATACCATGACACTGACGTTAAATACTGCACTGTGAATGCAGAGATGTATGTTCAGATGTTGCTCTGACCTCATAAAGACTTCGGTCTGTTGATTGTAGTTGACTGCAGCCACTGGGGTGAGGAGTCAAAGGTATAACAGTAGTCACTTTGAATTGTTGATGACAGAGAGTGGCTGGTTTTATTTGAACTAATGCATGAGTTCACTTTGGCTCCGCAATGTCTCCATTTTAAAATCTTCTCAAGTGTACACAGAAATGTTTGCCAACACTGAACATCACATACACAGATACAGATTCTCTCCACTGCACTCCCAAACTTACTTGGTGCTAGAAGAGGTGCTTCCAAACATGAACTTTAAAAGGCATGCTCTTAAAAGAGCAGTGAAGCTCTGTGGTACAGGTAAAAATATACAATAATTCTCTCTCAGAACTGCATCTCCACTCCCACTGCCTGTGTTTTGAGCCCAGATTTGAGTGTCTGAACTTTTCCCGAGTAGCACATGACACAGCAATCTGTGCCAAGTTCCAAAACCGTCCCTGAGACCTCTCCTGACCACAGACAGGAGCCAGTGCAAGCAGTGTCACCTTACTGGGAGGTCACTCTGCACGGGTGTTTTAAAAAGTAAGCTTTTTGCTTTCTGCTTTCCATTTCTGTAATTACATTAGTGGATTCATGTCTGCAAGGACTACAAAGAGAAAACACAGCACCTACAAAATGCAAGTGTGATCACAAGAAAACTATGAAGAGTAGCGCAAATTAAAGCTGTTTATGTATTTGTAGAGAATGCATAAGATCCTACAGCAAATGCATCACGATTTTTGGTGATACAGTGCTGTATTTTATATCAACTGTAAATTAATCACCAACATTTGTTAACATAAACCTTGTGTACAGAATACAAACTTAACGTGCCTTAATACATTCAAGACATTCAACATATTAATCAGTAATATCAGTAGCAATAGTGATGATGTGTCAGCTATAACATTGTGCCAACTGTGTTGATACACGGTAATAATTCAGAACATCCTTTTGGTTAGTTTTAAAATGCTCAAATGCACTTCCTTGTGGAGCAAGCATTGAAGAACAAATGAGAAATCATGAAAGAATTGTACCTAAAATTTTGCAGATCTTCATTATTTGGCTTCATTTCCTCATACTGCATACTATTAACATAAGAATTTGTGCTTGAATGTAGTCAAAATAAAGCCATGGCGTCACTTGCCAGAGCATGGAAAACAAAACATTGCATTGTAAATCACAGCTCATTTTGCAAACTACATGATTAAAAAACATAACAACTACAGCCATCTTAATATTACTACTATATCACACATCAGACAAAACCTGAATGCAGATATTCAACAACCTGTACCTCTCAGATTTCTACTGGACATTTTTATTAAAAGACTGAAGTTATCTGATCACCAGTTTCCTTGAATTAAGTATGCAAGTCCGTGCGTGCAGTATATGCAGTCTGTAGCTTTCATGTTTTCCATATAGAAAAACTATTTATTAGGTAACAGTAGTTAACATTGTATGCACAATAATATAATTTTTAATTCTTTGAGGCAGATAAATGGATGCTAATCGTATTGTTGAAGTACTGAGGGGACGGCACAAATCTGTCTTTCCCTCTTTGTGCCTCCTGGTAAATCCATAGCTACTCCTAGCTACAGTTTTTAAGCTACTGGGTCTTTCATGTTAATGCTGTAATAGGGCACATGAAGGACTTCAAAATTCTGAATATGATTGAAATTGCACAGATAAGAGGCTGGAGCAGAGCCTGCTTCTGTTCACCTTCTTGTTCACCTTCTTGTTCACTTGGCTTGAGTGAGAGGGTGCAATTCTTACATGTAATACTCCTCTTTGTTGATGCTTTTAAAGGCTCTCATCCCATATGCTGCATCTCTGAGCTGTCAGTAAGGAGTCTTCAGGGCACTTCTGTGTGGTCAGTTACTGCCCACAGGTACATGTTATGAATAAAGGGACTGAAACCAAAAGATGGAAGCCCAGATTGATTGCCAAGAGCAAGACCTGAGCATCAGAGGAAGCTTCTACCTCCTCTGAGGATAAGAATAAAATTAATTAGATTCCTAAATACAGATTTATAAGCTTATCCATGAACACCCTAGAAAGCAGCACTGCTCCAGCAAGCCTAGGATGTGGGATTTCCCAACTCTCAGTGCAAAACTCTGCCCTTCTCCATACTTCTCTTTAAGGGTTAAGATTACATAAGACCAAATGCCACACTCCAAACAAACTGTGCAGCTCGCTGAAGACCAGACTCCTACATCAGCACCACTGAAATATTTTGTGATGGCAGGATCTCAGGTGCTCACTATCCTTCTTGAATATCCATGATTTCCAGTTTTGTTTCCCTACCTATGGAAAAATGTAATAATCCATCACAACGGCATTAAATCAAAAGAGAAGCTTGGTCAATAACTGAAGCGATGCTTTTTCTCTTCAGCAGCGGTAGAACTGCTCAATGAAATGATGGAGAATTTGCTTTTTTCTGTCTGTATTTCTTACACGAAGCATTTGAGTGCAGCCTTTGGATAGAAGCCAAGTCTTTTAATAGCACCAGCCTTTGGCAGAGACATCCAGAGCAGTAGATAATAAACCCAGATTAACAGAGAGAAAGAAAAACTGTCCCCATTTCTACAGCGTTGCTCTTAAGTGCCTGGCTGGTTCTTGCCTCCTTGGCCTTGCCACGGAGAAGTTTGAAAGCAGAGGCAGATTTCTGTCCTGGTATTTAGGGGCAAACCACGGCCCTGGGCAGCACCAGAATGCTGTACCCTGCGTGCTCTCACTGCGTGTCTGCAACACCCACTGGAACCAAAACCAACTCCTCAGCTTCTCTCTCGGATGTTCAGCTCAAAACCATTTGTGAATGATGAGGAATTGCATGAAAAAAAGACAAGCAGAATAATTTACATATATTTGATGTTCAGCATAGCGTGTTGGTTGCACATTTTCCATATTCATGCTGTTCTCAGTGGAAAATCATTTGCTGTAAGAGCATTTGCCCTGGAGCCGCCTTCTTTTCTTTGCGTTCACTCACTCCTGCATATATTAATTATTTCAATGGGAGTTCTTGATTTCCTATCCCCTTAGAGTCATAATGATTTGTTCTATCCATCCTCACAATGGGTAGATAAACATTACCAGCCTCATTTCATGCATAGAGAATCTGAGAGAGGAGGGTTATGCACTCAATGCAGTTGCAGAGAAGAGCAGCTGTAAACACCAGTTTTGGCACAGAGGATTTCTTTGTTGCCTCCCAGGTGTGTACTGCGCTCCCGCCCACGCCGCTGAGCTTTTCAAAAGTGAAGGATGGCATAACCTCGTAGAAAATAAAGAACAAACCCAAATCTAACAGGCACTGTGTGTGTTGTGGCCGCAGTGATCTTCATTTACAACAGAGGAATATGTATGCCCAACCCTGGATATGCATATATGTCTTTTCTACCCCACAGCACACTTTGCTTGCTTGCACACACATAAAATGTTTGTGGGATGTGGTGTGTGCATGTGTCAGGATGTTCCAGGTGGGAAATTTGCTGTCATTTAATGCTTGGTGAGCCACAGATGGAGAAGTATGGGGTCAGACCCAAAAATGAGACATGTGGAGGGGGCTGCCCAAAAGACTGCAGAGGGTGGATGTGATTTCTTGGCATGGCTGAAACAAAGCAACCTGACCTCGCAGCACCTCCGCAATCCTTCGCTTACTCAGGGATATCCAACACCACCTCAGCCGGGTGTTTGGGCACAGCCATTAAACAGTAAGGAAGCTAATGGCAGCTAAACCATCTGACACGTGAGGGATTTACTTGCTCTTTCAAATGTCAAAACCAGGTCAGAACTATGAGACAGCAAAATTAGACCAGGAAAAATCCTCAAGAGGACAGCTAATGCAATTAGCATGGCTGGGAGCTGGTAAGACAGAGGGGGCAGCCGTCATCTCTCAGCTCAGCACGGCCTCACACCTTGCCAAGGGTTGTTTCAGGACAGAGGAACAGCCAGAGGTGATTCTCTAGCCTCCTTGCAACCTTCTTGCTCCCTCTTCTGTCCTGGAAATGTCCCTCCCTGAACCTGCATATCATTAATAAGTTAATAAATGCAATTCAAGGATACAGGAGATCTCTTCCAAACCATTTATTCCACAAAACCTACAGACTTATGCAGAGGAAGATAACATTTCAGTGTTAAATTTCCTGCCTCCAGCAGTCCTTGGCCGAAGGGCTTCTTCCTGAGCCAGAAGTGTTTAATAGCCATTTTTTCCATGACTGTTTCTAATTGCTTTTGCAGTAATCTAAACTTATGGCATCCACAGTATCCTTGAGCTGTAAGTTCCACAATATAAATCTTTTGTCCCTTCTGAACAGGTCACCTCACAATTTTCTTGATGTTCCCGTAGTTCCTGTATCCTGAGAGGCAGTGAATAAGTGACCTTTTTTAATTTTGTTAGTGCCGCTGTTAACATCAAAGATGGCCCTGATACCTGCCCCCCCCGCACCCCAGACATGTCTTTTTAAAGCTGGCGTGTCCTTTTCTAGTTGATTATTTTGTTCCTTGCCTCTCTTCTTGGTACTGTTACTACTTTTATCCCCCTCACTTTTAACACTGAGAGGCCACCACTGCACTTGGCGTTTGACATTTGGGTATACAGTAGTTATATATAAAATGTGTATGTCTATTTATAGATATTTACTCTGTGTATGTGTATACAGACATATATATGTCAGAGGCATTTCTGGTTTTACTCTCTATTTCTTTCTTAAAAAGTTGTTAACAGTTTAGCCTCCTGATCAGCATGGAGAACTGCTTTTATGCTTTCACAGAAGTTTTATTATTGCTTCAGGCAACTTTCTTCTGAATTGTGTTTATTAGCTAAATTGCTTTTTATATGGAAAGCTTCATGGTAGAAAAACCAGAGATGGACTGGTTCCTCCATTTCTTCTCTCTACCTACAGTATCACTGCCCTGCAGACAGACTTCCACGTGCCCACTGGCCCAATGCAGGAACTGGGCAGTGAGGGGCATCCTGGTTCATCCTGTGTGAAAGTACTGGCAACTAATACAGCAATTTCTCAGATAGATATGGTTATTGTGCAGCCAGGTGTCAATGTAGAATGAGGCAGGCTGAGCTCCATGAGGATCTGAGCATCAGACAGACCCCTAAATCCACTTTAGTGCAGGTTACAATCTACCCTATATTTACAACACTTCCAGAGGAGTGGGAGGAGCGAGCCTCCAGCCCCTTTTTCAGTAAATATTTGTTCTGCAGAGGAGGATGGAAATCTCCATCATCAGGAGATCTGAAAAACAAGGTAGACAAACATGTACCCAGAGTGGTTCATGTCTAACTAATCCCTGTGATGCAAGAAGACTGGCTGATTGACCTCTCAAGGTCCTTTCCTACCCTAATCTAAAAGTACCTAAGATTATCAGCCATCTCACAGATAGATAAACAGATCAAACCTTATTTTCTCAGAGCAGATTTGTGAGGGCTAATTTGCAAAGAGCTTCTTCTACCATTCTTCCGTTAAAATTCCCGATTTCATAAGGGCTTCTACAGTACTGCTGAACCTTTCTAACACAATATAAACCAGAGCAATTCAAAATCACTCAGAAGCTCGGTAATACCTTCCAACTCGCCAACATATCATTTGTCGCTGAGGTGTCTTTTTGATTTTCAGAGAAGGGAGGAATGGAGTAGACACAAAATCCTTATCAGAAAATAATAAATAACAAATCTATCTTGACATCTTTGAAAATAATAGCAGGTTTGTATTTGCAGCTGACAAGGAGTATGAACTCAAGTTACAGACTGCTGTTTAGGAAACTGTTTTCCCAAATGCAGTCTTTTAGTCCTGTTTAACTGCTTTCCCCTACAATATTTTAAAGTGATGTTTTGCACAACTGGAAAGCCCAAAGGCTGATTTACCCATTTCCTTATAATGCCATCTTTATTTCTGCCATTCTCCTTTAGCATCTGCAGCAAGGTTTGCTTTATAAACATAACTGAGCACAATCCTTATTTACTACCTGCTGGCAAATCCAGTGCCAGAATTGTAGGAATAACACCATTAACATGCCGCATGCTCTGATGATTATTTCTCTATTGACGAGAATGAGACCTCACACTGCATAACAACAAACTAAAAAGGACACAGTGAAAGATTAAAATGGCAGAACTCAATTTCAGGCTTCAAAACATTCATGAAGCAGATGCTGTCTTGAAAAATGGCAACTGAGTGCTTTTAGCAGATCAGGATAAGCCCCACTAATGGTTAAAAACTCAATAGAGCCAAGCTCATCTCATAAGGATGCTAATTAACTGGAGACAATTGTGTAGCATCCAACTGGCCAGGAGCCCAGACAGGTTGTATCAGTTACAGGCCCAAGATCAAGTGATTCTTCTGATCCTGGGGCACCTCAGGTTGTATGGGAATGACGCTGACACCGGTGGAAAAAGCTCTGGCCTCCTGCCAAGGTAAGTAGAGCCCTGCTTGCCATCCACTGGCTTTTCTCCCACCATCTAGTGGCCTGTCTCATATGTCAACGGCACCCAAACACACAGAAAGATTTCCATCTGGGAAGCAAACAGAGATCTAGTGGGGGAGAGTCTTCTTTGAGTATTGTGTATGGGAATCACTAAGGTAACTGAGGACATAGTTCCACTAACCTCTTTGGGAAGAAAAATCAAGCAGAGAGATTAGTTTGCCATAGAAAAAAATGTTAAACTTTAGAGGGATGTCTGCAGATAGAAGTTGTAACCTTGGCTCAAGCTGCAGTAAACCCAGCTGTGGTGCGGGATGGAGACGTGGATGTGGACCTTCTCTCCCCACAGTTCAGCAGCTGTATTTGTGCTCAGCCCTCCCTTCCCTTGCTCCCCACTTGTGTTAGGTGACAGCCGTGCTGAGCCTGGCTCTGTGTCTTGCTCATCCCAGCCCTGGCTTGACTAAGGAACTTGGTCCAACCCCACTGGCCTCACTAGGGCACCGTGGACTGTACTCTTGCTGGGGAGGACTCTGCCCCTGTCTCACTCATCACCATCTACCCTCCCAACTCTCCCCACTAATGCCGCAAGCCCTGCTGCTCCATGAGAAGTCAGATTCGGCTCACTCAACCAAGGGGTCTAATGGTTCACCATCTCTACTGTGGACCTAAAATAGGATGAATTCCACCCTCATCCTTTGCAAAAGCAATTGAACCAGCCAGGCATGCATTTTTTTGTGGATGAATTTATAGATCTTCCACTTTGCTGTCAGAGCAGTTATAGCTGCAGAGAGATCCAGGCTCACAGCCTGTGGATTAAGCAAAGTACAACCACAACAAGCACAAGTTGTTAAAACCCTGCTCACCTTTCCCTTAGGTTTGGCATGGAAGGAGCCCCTTCTGCAGCATATCTCTAATCTGAGTCAAAGGACTGTAGCACGTTGCATTTAAATAGGAGTAAAGTAAGGACTCATACCATGACTAAAGCTCTCAGCGCAGCAGAACCTGAATGCTTCTCCCTCTGCACGCGTGGAATTTCCATACAGACACATCTTGCCATGCAGGGCAACAAACACATTCCTCTCTGACAACAAACCTTTTCCAAAACCTCTTGTCCATTCTGAATGGGGATACAAGGATATTATTTTTATCCCAATTGTGTAACCAGTCTGAACAGGTGTAAATAACAGCACCAAGTTCATCTAAGAATGACTGGGTGCCACAGAATAGTGCTGGAAAGGACCTAGAGGCAGTTTGTCCCGCTGTTGTGGGGAAGGATCAGCTATTATCTATGTCATTCAGGGTGGATCTAACATGCTTTCTGATCTCCCCTGAGGAGGTTTCTAGCCTATTATCAAAAAAATGCAGGCATGGAAAACTAGGGAGCTGGCCTATTCCTTGCTTCTCTACTGACCCTACTGAAAAGCATTAACCAACCCCTAATCTAAAACTCTCTTGCAGCAAAATAAACCAACTTGCATTCTTCCTAGCTAAAGTGGACGTGGAGGACAGACTGCTCCTCTTCTCCAAAAGAAATTGAAAAGTCAAGTGATGTCTGGCGTTCTTTTCTGGGTTGAACAAGGTCATTATTTCTATGTCTACTTGGAGGATGTTTTTTAGACCTCTACTCATTCCTACCACTCTTCTGAGCCCTTGCCAGTTAGTGAATACCTTTTTCCAAAGCACATTACCAAAGCTGGGGTCAGTGCTCCCGGAGAGCTCTTAGCAGCACTGAGCAGAGCTCAGCCCCTCACATCTTGAAAGCAGTAAAAATATCTTACATGTAACATCACCACATCTATATTCCAGTATGGTATGGGGTTTTCTTAAGAGAGGCAAGACAGATTATTCTAGTTCAGCTTTGGATCCACCAGTACTTGAGATCTTCCCTGCAGAACTGCTGCCCAGTTCTCTGTCCTGCGTCCGCAGCTGATCATTTCTGCTTTGCGCTCAAGAGCATGATATCAGAGCAGCTACATCCAGTCAAATTAGGATCCTTCTAATGCAGCTTCTGCTCAGCACCACCTGGAATTTGCTGGCAGCAGAAACTCAGGGAAGGGCAAAGGACCAAGGGCAGGGTAAGGCAGCACTTCCCCCCCGGCACCCTCTCGGCTTCCAGCGGTGTGTGGCTCTGGGCTTCCTTGAACCTTGTGTTGCATCTTTGTGTGTCAAAGCCATGGATGGATTCTCCTTTAGTAAATTTATTTAACTTATGTACCCATTGGGCTTGTCTCAGTGTCTTTTAAAGATTCAGCCTTTTTGCCTGATGTGTTAAGATATTTTTTTAATTCTAATCTCAAGCTCCAATGCACTTGTGGTCCTTCCCAAATTAATGTTGTCTGCAGCTTTCAAGAATGCATCCTCGATTCCAGTGTTCAGCACATTAGTAAAACACTGAATGGCAGCAGAGCCAAGACAGGATCAGGCCTTTCTACTGTACTTCTTTTAGTCAAACAGATGTTTGTAAGGTCACTAAGCCTAAAATGTGGCTGCGGCTTGGGGCAGCACCTTGGTCCAAAATTCTTGTCTTGGCAATTCCAGTCCTGTTTTTCCGGAAAACGCACTAGCTGCCTCACACCCCCCCACCAGCAGGGGCTAAGGCAGCTGAACTGGTGTCACAGACACAAAGGCTTTTTGTTGCTGTGCAGTGACCTCTCTGTCTGTTTGGAGAAGTGCAGCCAGCCAGTAGGCGAAACAGGGCTGTGGGGTCTACAGCCAAGAAAGATGCAGAGGATTTTCAGGGACCCAGCTGCAAAAGAAGAATTGCAAATACTGTAGACATCAGGATAACAACATCTACATTTCTTCTGCGTGCAGAAAGGGTTGTTGCTAAACTGAATACTTTCTCGAATTCTAAAAAAAATTTTTTTTTCTGGAGTATATTCATCTATCTGATGTAGTCCAATGTCTTCTGTTATTTTTTAGTAGATCAGACCCAATAAGATACACCGATGATCAAAACTCAACTCTTTCAAGTGCCAGTCTCAGAATCTGGAAATCTGGCTTAGTAGACTGGCAACTTAGATCTGAATTTTGGCTTGAGATCCAAAAATCTCCAAACATTGCCAGAGGCTGAAAGGCTGGCTGAGTCAAACAGGTGTAAAAACACCTGAAAGAGTCAAACTGATGGCTTGGTTTTATGGCGTCAATTCCCAAAAAATAAAAAGGCTTAGTACCTAGAAATCAACTCTTTATTGCCCTGAAACTGTGGCCAGCAGGTCAAGGGGGGTGATCGTAGCTCTCTACTCCACTTTTGTGAGGCTGCACCTGGATGATTGTGTCCCGCTCTGGAATTAGTCCAGAACGGGGCCACGAAGAAGATTCGAGGGCTGGAGCACCTCTGCTCTGAAGACAGACTGAGAGAGTCGGAGTGTTCAGCCTGGAGAAGAGAAGGCTCCTGGGAGACCTTATAGCGACCTTCCAGCACTTAAAGGGGTTCCAGGAAGGCTGGAGAGGGATTTTTAACAAGGACATGTAGTGATAGGATGAGGGGAATGGCTTTATATTGGAAAGCGGAAGATTTAGATTAGACACTAGGAAGAAATTCTTCACGATGAGGGTGGTGAGACTCTGAAAGAGGTTGCCCAGGGAAGCTGTGGCTGCCCCATCCCTGGTGGTGTTCAAGGCTGGGTTGGATGGGGCCTTGAGCAGCCTGATCTGGTGGGAGGTGTCCCTGCCCATGACAGAGGGGTTGGAACTGGATGAACTTTAAGGTCTCTTCCAACTCAAACCATTCCGTGATTCTATGAAACTCTCTGGGGAAAGAACAAAAGCAGTTAGAGCTACAGTTTCCACCTGGCTTGGTGACACCAGGGGCTACAGAGTCACAGTTCCTGTTTCAGTCCTAAATTCCAGCCAGGTTTGGGAAAACACAAGTGGATCACAGGCTTGTCATTCATCCTCTCTCTCAGTGCAAGAGTGTTTGTGCCAGGAGGCACACTGGGGAAGGGGGCACTGGGCACAGACTGTTCTGCCAGGCTTCTCTGTAGTGGTACATCTTGCTCAGTTGTTTTGTCTCCAATTTTGCAGCTTCTCTCTACCAGGAGATACATATATTTTTAGGATCCTCTCCCTTGCATCCAGCAAATTATGTAAAGTATCACAGACTTTCACAGCCTTTTACAAAGGTTAGAATAGCACATTGGTGCCATCCCTTATGCCACAGCCCAGCCTCACCTCTACTCCTCCAGTCTCACCTCTCGTTTATTTCCAATGACTTTACCTGGCTGAAGACTCAGCTGCAGGCAGGATCTCCTCCCTTTTCATAGAGCTCAGTGAGAGGTGCTATGATGGGCTGAAAATGTGCTGTTTACTTGGAGAAAGAATGGCAAAGTACCACATGTCACTTGCCATTTTAATCCAAGACACAAGGAATTAGTTGAGCGCAGTCATATCAACATGCTAATATTTGTTGAAAGTGAGTAACGCTGCAATAGTTCACGACTAGCTGAGGTGCATCTTCTATGAGAAAGGCTTCTTGTGAGACTCTGCAGACACCTGCCTACGGAAGCCTCCTCAAACTATCTTAAAAAACCCATCTGTAAGAGCGTAGGACTTCAATCAGTCCATGAGGATTTACACATTTCCAAAAATGAGGTGCACTGCCACATCATTTTAGATGTCAGCTGGCATCTAAAATACCCCTTGCTGTGTTGGCTTTTTTAAACAACCAGTCTGGAATGTATTAACCATGTCTGGATGTGAGAGGTGCTTGAAGGGGCTGCCTGCACAGAAAGCAGGTGAGAAACACACAGATGTTCTTAAAACGATGCTTGTTTCTGGGGGAAAAGAAAAATGCATTTTCTAATCTACTTCATCACAAAGTATCAGCACATGACATGATTATCTCTTTCTATGGCATCACAGGAAATTCTCAGTACTTGCACCTCAGTGAAATTCTTCTTGCCAGGCCTACACCAATTAAACTATCACCAACTTAGTCCTGGGACTTATTCAGGTTTGTCTGAGTTTAAATCAGCTTTAAGCACTACTCAAGTTAAAAAGATGCAAAACCCTGCCATGTCAACACTCCATGTCTCATTTAAAGCTTTTTCAACTTGATATTAATTTAGCTTAGCTCCACATCGGATCTGTGTTCATGTGGGAGCCTTGACCTACGTAACCAACACATTTAAGTAATACCTCCTGTTTCACAGCTGCAGCTCTGCGTGTAGACCTACAGACAAGGTGACCTGAAGGTCCATCTACCTTAGGGTTTCTACCCTGCCTCCAGTAAATCGAGTCAACTGCTGAATTTGTAAGAGGTTTCAGTGCTACTGCAGAAATATTCACTTCTCTAGAACACTCTCTTCAAAGCGAAACCAAACTGAAGCACACCTACTAAAAGGATGTTTTTAGCAGCATATTATACTATGGAGAAGGAGCCAAATATTCCTGTGTCACTCAATCCACTGCTAAAGATGTAAGTTGCTCTTTTTCCACTGTGGTTTGTAAAAGGAGGGGCTGTCTTTTATCAGGCCAGCTGCCACCAAGAAAAAAACAGGTAAGCTTTTGGGCAGGAGCCCCTTTTTCAGGTGCTGAAAGAGCAGCAGTAGCCTTGAAAGTGAAACCCAGCAGAAAACGACTCAAATTTAATTAGTTACATAAGCAGCTAAATCATCTGAAAAAAAAATGGCACTGCTATCTGGAGCAAAGGAAGATAAAAGGCGAGCTCCTCTGGCTCACACAAGACAGCAATGAGTAATTTACTGCCTGAGGAGAGTGAGGGAGAGGGAATTGTATCCTGTGCCCTGATATCTCTGTCAAGTCCAGGGTCATTAGCAGCATTAAGTGTTTTAGGTCTCCTGATGTCTTTTGAAGGTATTTTGCCAATGTCCCTGAGGAATCAGGGTTCACAGGAGGCCGACTTTTATTTCAGCTGTGACAGGCTGCTGCATAAACGTGTGTGCTGGGGGAAAAAGAAAAAAGATGCCTTGGTGTTACTGTCCTCATTGTCCTTCTGCCTTTCTTCTTGACCCTGATTGCTGGGCTTAATCTCACTGATTTGTGGGAAAATAAGAAAAATATACCTGGAAAAATATACCTGGCCCACATAGTCCTTCTGTAAGCACAGAAGTTTTAAACTAAGGGAGAGTCAATTTGGACTGATATAAGGAAGAAGGGTGGGAGCACCTCCCATATGAGGACAGGCTGAGAGAGTTGGGCTTTTTCAACCTGGAGAAGAGAAGGCTACGAGGAGACCTTATAGCGACCTTCCAGTACCTGAAGGGGCTACAAGAAAGCTGGGGAGGGACTGTTTACAAAGGTTTGTAGTGCTAAGATGAGGGGGAATGGGTATAAACCGGAGAGGGGCAGATTTAGGCTAGACATAAGGAAGATCTTCATGATGAGAGTGGTGAGACACTGGCACAGGTTGCCCAGAGAAGCTGTGGCTGCCCCATCCCTGGAGGTGTTCAAGGCCAGGTTGGATGGGGCCTTGGGCAGCCTGGTCTAGTGGGAGGTGTCCCTGCCCATGGCAGGTGGGGGGGTGGAACTGGATGATCATTAAGGCCCCTTCTAACTCAAACTATTCTATGATTCTAAGAATTTTTTTACAATGGGGGTGATGAAACACTGGAACAGGTTGTGCAGAGAGGTAGTGGAGGCCCCACCCCTGAAAACATTCAAGGTCGGTTTGGATGGAGCTTTGAGCAACCTGATCCAGTTGAAGGTGTCCCTGCTCCTGCAGAGGGGTTGGACTGGATGACGTGTGAAGGTCCATTCCAACCCAAAGCACTATGTGATTATGTGTAGTGGTGTCTCTGAGCATACCCAACTCGATTTATCTGAGAGAGCAATGACAGGAAGAGTCTGACAGCTCCTTACTTATTTGTCCGTTTAAAAACATCATTTATTTGGAGAAGGCAGAGCACTCAGTACAGGCTGAGAGAGTTGGGGTTGTTCAGCCTGGAGAAAGGAGACTTTCTAGCAGTTTTCCAGTACTTAAGAAGAGCCTATGGGAAAGATGGGGCAGACTTGTAGCAAGGCCTGTCACAGCAGGACAAGCGGTGAGGGTTTTAAACTAAAGGAGAGTTGATTTAGACTAAATGTAAGGAAGAAACTTGTCACAATGAGGGTGGTGAAGCACTGGCACAGGTTGCTCTCTCACACACACGCACACAGACACACTCTCATGCACTCTCACACGCATACACTCACCGACACAGTCACGCAAACACACACACACAGGGATACGTGTGCACATGCAGACACACTCTTGCACACTTGCACACATTGACACACTCACATGAAGGCCTCCGCACACAGACACACACACTCAGACATGTGCACATGCAGACACACACACTCCCACAGGCATACACATGCCCCCTGACACACTCACACTCACATATACATACAATCATACACTCAAACTCACTCACACACTGGCTTTCGCACGCCAACACACTCGCATGTACAGTCACCCTATCACACACACTCAAACTCACACACAGACACTCTCACATACACACACTCCCTCCCTCACAGACACACACACAGTGACACATTCACACTCTCACAAACACTCTTGCTGTCACACTCATGCTCTTACACTTTCATAGAATCATAGAATCATAGAATAACCAGGTTGGAAGTGACCCACTGGATCATCGAGTCCAACCATTCCTATCAAACACTAAACCATGCCCCTCAGCACCTCATCCACCCGTGCCTTAAACACCTCCAGGGAAGGTGACTCAACCACCTCCCTGGGCAGCCTCTGCCAGTGCCCAATGAACATATGAAGTATGTTCACTCACATAGTTTTCACTCCCGCTCTCATGCACACTTTCAGTCACGCACAAACTCTCAGACTCACACTCTCATAGTCACACACTCCCACAAGTGGGAGTGACACTCTCACAGACTCAGTCATATACTCACTCACTGTTACACACACACTCTCACACTTGCACACACTGTCACTCACACACACAGTCACGATCTCACACTCCCACAGACTCACAGTCATACACTCACACGCTCTCACTCATACTCACACTCACTCATTCACTCACACACTCACGCACACTCACACTGTCACACACACGTTCACATACTCACACATACTCTGACTCACACACTCACATGCTCTCACTCACACACAAACACACTCATGCATGCACTGACACACACACTCTCACACTCATACTCTAACACTCTCACGCATACACTGACACTCACTCTCACACTCAGACTCAAACTCTAACACACTCACGCATACACTGACACTCACACACTCTCACACTCACTCACACTCAAACTCTAACACACTCATGCATACACAGACACTCACACACTCTCACACTCACACTCAGACTCTAACTCATGCATACACTGACACTCACACACTCACACTCACACTCAAACACTCATGCATACACTGACACTCACACACTCACACTCAAACTCTAACACACTCATGCATACACTGACACACACACTCACACTCTAACACACTCTCACACATACACTGACACTCACACTCAAACTCTAACACACTCATGCATACACTGACACTCTCACACTCTCACACTCACACTCTCACACATACACTGACACACACACTCACACTCACACTCTAACACACTCACACATACACTGACACTCACACTCAAACTCTAACACACTCATGCATACACTGACACTCACACACTCTCACACTCACTCTAACACACTCACGCATACACTGACACTCTCACACTCTAACACACTCACGCATACACTGAAACTCACACACTCAAACTCACACATACACTGACACTCACACTCTCACACTCACACACTCTCACTCAAACTCTAACACACTCACGCATACACAGACACTCACACACTCTCACACTCAGACTCTAACACTCATGCATACACTGACACACACACTCTCACACTCACACTCTAACACACTCTCACACATACACTGACACACTCAAACTCTAACACACTCATGCATACACTGACACTCTCACACTCTCACTCTCACACTCACTCTCATACACTGACACACACACGCACTCTAACACACACATACACTGACACTCACACACTCTCACACTCACACTCTAACACACACACATACACTGACACTCACACACTCTCACACTCTAACACACACGCATACACTGACACTCACACACTCTCACACTCACACTCTAACACACTCTCACGCATACACTGACACTCTCACACTCTAACACACTCACGCATACACTGAAACTCACACACTCAAACTCTCACACACTCACGCATACACTGACACTCACACTCTCACACTCACACACTCTCACTCAAACTCTAACACACTCACGCATACACAGACACTCACACACTCTCACACTCAGACTCTAACACTCATGCATACACTGACACACACACTCTCACACTCACACTCTAACACACTCTCACACATACACTGACACACTCAAACTCTAACACACTCATGCATACACTGACACTCTCACACTCTCACTCTCACACTCACACTCTCATACACTGACACACACACGCACTCTAACACACACATACACTGACACTCACACACTCTCACACTCACACTCTAACACACTCTCACGCATACACTGACACTCTCACACTCTAACACACTCACGCATACACTGAAACTCACACACTCAAACTCTCACACACTCACGCATACACTGACACTCACACTCACACTCACACACTCTCACTCAAACTCTAACACACGCATACACACTCACACACTCTCACACTCAGACTCTAACACTCATGCATACACTGACACACTCAAACTCTAACACACTCATGCATACACTGACACTCACACTCTCACACTCTCACACTCACACTCTCATACACTGACACACACACTCACTCTAACACACACATACACTGACACACACACTCTCACACTCACACTCTAACACACTCACGCATACACTGACACACTCACACTCAAACTCAAACTCTAACACACTCACACATACACTGACACTCACACACTCTCACACTCACACTCAGACTCTAACACTCATGCATACACTGACACTCACACACTCACACTCACACTCACACTCAAACTCTAACACACTCATGCATACACTGACACACACACTCCACTCACACTCTAACACACTCACACTCACACAGACACTTGCACCCCCCCACTCACGCTCATTCACACACACTCCCAAATGCTCTCACACTCACACACACTCACCCCCCCCTCACCCCCTCCCTTTCCCGCCCCCTCCCTCTCTCACACTCCCCCCCCCCCCCCCCGGTTCCCGGTCCCTCTCCCCGCGGGGGGGGCTGTGGGCGGCGCTGCGCACGCGCGCTCCCCCCGGCTATATGAGGCGCGGCCGGCGCTGACGCGGCCCTTTCCGCCCCGCTCCCGCCGCTCTCGGGTCGCAGCGCAGGGACCCGCGCAGCCGCCGCCGCCCGGCTCCCCCTCCCTCCCCGCCGCCGCCATGATCATCTACCGGGACTGCATCAGCCGTAAGGGCGGCGGGGAGCGGGCTGGGGAGGGGGGGGGGCCCGGGGGGGGGGCGCCGGGCGCGGCCTTGGGGCCTGCCCGGGCCTGGCGGCGCCGCGCATGTGCCGGGGGGGGTGGGGTGGGGGAAGAGATTCTTTTCGCTCTCGGGCTCTCACAGCGTCCTGCGAGGGAAGCTCAGCCGAGGGAGAAGCGCCTCCCGGACGAGGAGAGGCCGCCGGGGCCGCGGCGGTTCGGCCTGGAGAAGAGGAGGCTCCGAGGAGACCTTCTAGCGACCTTCCAGTGTCCGAAGGGGGCTGCTAGAACGCTGGGGAGGGGTTGCTCACAGAGGCTTGTGGGGGTGGGACGAGGGGAATGGCTTTTCGCTGGGGGAGGGAAGGTTTAGGTTAGGCATGGGGAAGAAATTCCTCACAATGAGGGCGGCGAGGCAGGGGTTGCCCGAGGAAGATGTGGATGCTCCCTCTCTGAAGGTGTTCAAGGTGTTCAAGCCACCTGATCCAGCAGATGTCCCTGCCCATGGCATGGGGGTTGGAACTAGATGATCTTTAAGGTCCTTTCCAACCCAGACCGGCCTATGATATTGTGAAAAAATACTCCTTTTCTTTGGAATTAAGCTTCTGGCTGGCTGGTGTGGGGCAGCAGTGTGTGACTGTTGCTTCCTAGGCACTTAGAGCCTCCTTAAAGACGTTTAGCCCTTTGGAAGGGGCTGGAGAAAAACCCTTGCAAGAGGCAGCTGGGTGAACTGGGGCTGTTCAATCTGGTGAAAAGGAGGCTGAGGGGAGACCTTATTGCCCTCTACAGTTACCTGAAAGGAAGTTGTAGCAAGACAGGTGTTGTTTTTCTCTCCCAAGTAACAAGCAATAAGGCAAGAGGGAATGGCCTCAAGTTGCACCAGGGGAGATTCCAACTGGACATTAGGAAAATGTCTTCACTGAAAGGGTTTTCTGGCACTGGAACAGGCTGCCCAGGGAGGTGGTTGGGTCACCATCCCTGGATATATTTAAAAGACAGGTAGATGAGGTGCTCAGGCATATGATGTAGCATTGCACAGGGTGGGTTGGACTCGGTGATATCAAGGATGTTTTCTAATGTAGTGATTCTCTGAGGCAGAAGGTGACAGGGACAGCCTGGGGTGAGGCTGTGGGGCCAGGCAGGATGGAGGGAAGCAGGGCAGTGAGGACAGGCAGAGGGTGGTGGCTGACACTGCCTGTGTATGTGTCTTTTCCTCTGCAGAGGATGAGATGTTCTCAGACATCTACAAGATCCAGGAAGTGGCGAACGGCCTGTGCCTGGAAGTGGAGGGGAAGGTGAGTGTTATGCCCATGCCGGGGGAGGGTATAAGGGGAGGCTGGTGCTGTTGCGGGGACTTGGGGCCACCCAGCTGCTGCGGACATGAATATGGGTGGATATGGGGCCCAGGTCACTGCACGGGGCAGGCCACAGGGATTGGGGAGAGGGGGGCTGGTTACCTGGGTGCTGGGGGACACTGGTACCTGTCACCGGGGCAGGTCCAGCTGGTGAGAGGAGGAGGGCAGTGCTGGTGGTTTAATGGAGCCATGGTCAGGCACCAGGAGAGGAGACCAGCCTAAGAAATCTGTGCTCAGGCTGCAGTCACTCACATTCCTTACACTTAACTGTGGCTCTGAGATCACACCCTGCTGTCAGGTTGTAGATGCGTAAGAGTGCTGGCGTTAAGGTTTTTGCAGAGCCGTTAAGTTTTTTGATGTCTCTGAATCTAGATGGTCACCAGGACAGAGGGTCAAATTGATGACTCTCTAATTGGTGGCAATGCCTCTGCTGAAGGTCCTGAGGGAGAGGGAACAGAAGCCACGGTCATAACTGGTGTTGATATAGTAATAAACCACCACCTTCAGGAGACCAGCTTCACAAAAGAGTCCTACAAGAAGTACATCAAGGACTACATGAAAGCGTAAGTGTTGGTAGACTTTTTCTTTAAACGAGATTGTGAAATTGTTACGTCATTCAGACCTTAAACACGATGTTGAACTTTATTCCTACTAGATGTTAGTTCTGGTACAGGTGCCAGACTGTGAACTTCAATAATGTCTTGGCAAAACCGGAACTCTAAACCGTTGGTACTGGAATATCTAAGTTTATCTTGGCTGAGGTAGAGGACCTGGTCATGTGTTTTGGGTGTTATTTGTAGCCTTGTTGTTTTCCTTTGGATTCCTCTGTCAGATATTCATGTGGGAGGGTGTGGGGCAGTAAAGAAACCTCCAGGAAGCTTTCCGAACTTGCCAGTTTGAATGTTCAAAACCAGTGTCTGTGGCTGGAACTTTTGCTAATTCAAGGCAAAAATGCAGTTGATTATAGTCTAGTGGGTTAGTATTAAAAGTGAAAACATTTTCTCTGATACTGATGGATAATACTCTTGGTGCTGTGGAAATGGTTTGCTCATTTTTGTCTGCCAGTGGCCTTGAAGTAAAATGAACTTGATATGAGCAGTGGGCACTGTTTTTATAATTAAATAGCAAAAGTAAGTTAAAATATGGATGTTTGAGAGGGTGAGGGGGAAAGGGAGTGAAGTGAAACAGTTTGACTGCTGGTAATTCTGCTGAAGAGGGATGCTGCACAGTGAAGTTACTGGGCTAGAACATGTTGTTAGAGCTTGCTTTTTTTGCCTTTCAGAATCAAAGCCAGACTTGAGGAGCACAAGCCAGAGAGAGTAAAGCCCTTCATGACAGGGGCTGCAGAACAAATCAAACACATCCTTGCAAACTTCAAAAACTACCAGGTAATGAGACTTACAGCAATGTTGCATCTCCTTAGAGCAATGTTGCAGTGATACAAGCTGCAATGGGTTAATCTGCTGAACTAGCTTGTTGAGAGTTTTTGAGGATTCCTGTTGTGAGGACATTATACTTGCCCTTCTCTGAGAGCACTAGAGGCTCCTAAGAGGCAAGGGGGAGAAATAGCAAAAGAAGGCTCCTCAGAATTTTGGGATCTCATTTTGCCTTGCAACACTTGTAGTTGCATTTGTAGCTATCACCATTTAGTACTGGTTATATATACTGGGTTATACTGGAAAGGGAGGGGGGGAGGTCTCTTTGGCCCCTGCTGTGTCTTACCACACTGCAAGAAATGGAAGAGTAAAGTTATGTAGTACTAGAAAAGAGAAGTTGCAGAAAGCAGAATTCCTGCAGCTGGTCAGAGAGGCCTTTAAACTGGACTTGGAGGTGGTATAGCTTTCTTGCATAAAAAGGGACTTTCTCCTCCTGGTAGTAGCTCATGGAATGTCTCAGTAACACATTTCTCTGAAGTTCTTTGTAGGAGAGAACATGAACCCGGATGGTATGGTGGCTCTCCTGGATTTCCGTGAGGATGGTGTGACCCCATATATGATTTTCTTTAAGGACGGCTTAGAAATTGAGAAATGTGTAAGTACTGACCAACTACATGATTAGCTCTCTCAGTTGTTCTGTTGTTTTTCCATTAAAGTTGAAGAGTAGCTGCCAGTTTAAAAACTTGAAGTTCGCCTAAGTACAGCCTAATAGCTGCTTTATATCCTACAAAGTGGCTGAAACTTCACTTGTGTACTGTTCAGGCGTATTTTACTGCAGTGATTCATGGTGACTTAATGCCCAGGAAATGCAGAAGGAATTTCCTTGGTGAGATGTGTGTAATTGGAGATGTGTGTAATTAGTAATGGTTTTAAACTGTTAGATTAAAGATGATGTCCTCTGAAATGGAGCACTCCTTTGGATCCCTCTTCTGGGGGTTAGTTCTGAAGTGTTTTACATGATTATGCTCCATCTTTCACTTAATCTGATGCCCTTATTTTATTATGCAAGAACTGTCTGTGTAAATACTGCCCTAAATTTGGGAACACTGTAATACTTGACTGAGTTAGTCTTAGTCTAGCTGGAAACTCCCAGCTCAGGCAGATTCTGTTGTCTTTACCTCCTCTGTGTTGAAATGTGGTTGCAACAAAGCAGTATTTGGATCCCAACACTTAGGTTGTTTTTTTTGAGTCCTGTGGAATTCCCTGCAGACTAGCAGTTGTAGGATCATCAGTTGCTTGCCCAGTCATTGTGGATTTATGAAGTCTGTTTATAGCCAGTTAAATTTATCTCTAAAGCCTCTTACAAGCAGACTCTCTGGTCTGCAAGTCATGTTGAGATGAACCAACTAATGTGGAGCAGTAGCCCAGCTAAAGGAACCCCTTTGTTGGCCAAAGCAGGTGCAGCACCTCCCGCAGGTTGGCTGTAGGGCAGTGGCTGTCCTGGGATAGTGGGAAGGTGCCACCCCTGAACAAAGACATCCGTGTGTCCCCTGCTTGGATAGATGTTTAGAATGTGCCATTTGGGTAACTCCACCCTTTTCAAGGTGGTGTAGAGAGTAGGAAGGTGTTGCAGCTTGTTGGTACGGCCCTTGTGAGTGACAGTGTTTGTGTTGTTGGCTTTAGTGCTTGTTTAGGGTGTGCTCTTATTTGAGAGGAAATCTGAAACTTTGTGTCCAGCAAAAACTGAGTGAGACTCCTGTCTGGCTTGCCCAGCAGCTGATACCAGTTGCTCTGTAGGGTTATGGAAATGCTCAGCATCCTCTGATAGACCACGAGCATGTGTCCTGTTGCTCTCTGGTTTGCACTAAGATGCAAAAATAACTTCCTTGCGCTTTCCGCCTGCCTGCCTGTGGCAGCTCAGATTGAATTGAGGAATACACAAAAAAGATAGAGAAGCTTACGCTGACTGTCATGACCTTGAACTAACACTTGCTACTCTTGTTTCAGTAACAAATCAAACAGTCTGGTTTCGGATCACCTGTCTTCATAGCTGGCTGCTGTTTCTTCTTCATCGGCACAACACCAGGAATTGGCAATGTCTTAACAACTGGACTGATGTCATCTTGAGCTTTATTCACTTCTTTTGACCCTGATTTGGAGTGGAGGCATTGTTTTAAAAAAAGATAAAAATCAAACATCTGTCATGTAGGTTGTCTAAAATAAAACTCATTTAAACCCATTCTGGGTGATGCCTCTTGGTCTAATGTGTTTCTTGCAGGAGAGGTTGCAGCAAGATGTTTGTCTGAGGATTTGGAGGTGTCAGTAGTAGAGCCTGATCCTAGTGCACTGCGACTTCACTGTCTCCGGACATTGTGCAGTTCCTGCCTGCAGCACTGGAGTGCAGGAGCAGGCTGAGGGGAGCAAGGCAAAGCTTAAGAAGTGTCATCGTAGTGGAGTGGACCTTCCTCATCCTCCACGATTGCACAGACACATCTTTCTCCAGAAGATACCAAGATAAATTAAACTCAACAGAAGGAATATGTGCTGCTTGAGCTGAGTGCTGGCTGAGCTGCTTTGTCAGGCAGGGATACTTGAGTCTGCCCTCAGCTGGAGGCCTCGCTTCAGGATGGAGGCAGGAGGGTGGATGGAGCACTAGTCCGATACCAGCACTCTGAGCGCAGGTAGCAAGAACTTCATGGCGGGTGGGATTGTTACATTTTCTAACACAGCCTGGCTGCAGTACTGGCTGCTCTGTATTTCTCTGCTGTTGAGAAGCAGGTTAACTAGGACTTGGTCAGGCTGTGGGGTGTAGGTTTTCCCTGTATTTGCCCTCTCCTTGGGGAGAGAAATGTAAGGGCCTAGCCCTGCCCTAGGTGCGTTACAAAGCAGGCGCAAGTCTAGGCTTGAGACTGACCTAAGTATTTATCTCTTCTGTTCCTGCTGTTTTCCTTGTTGGGAAATGCATCTGTTTGACAGACCTGGAGCAAACCGCCATTGCTTCTCTGGTTCTTGCTGAGATGCTACAGTAACAGGTTCCTTGCGCTTTCTACCTGCCTGGCCTGCTGGCAGCGTGGATTGAATAAAGGAGCACAAACCCCTTCACGGAGCCCCAGCTGCAGCAGGGGGGGCTGTGTTGCTGCTGCTCACCTGGCTGCATCCCTGGCCAGGGTTGTCACCTTAGGCTGCAGGTCGCTAAGTGTTAGAGGAGGTTGAGGTGCCTGAAACCACCCACTCACTGTTGGTCTGTAACGCCTCAGAGCTCCGCTTCAGCACCTTTGGCCCCTGGTGCCTGAGGGCTAAGGTGGAGGGAGGTTTCTGCAGGGGCAAGATAGAAGTGACAGTGGGCTGGGAGGCATGAGATACAGCCTCTGGAGGTGGGAGAAGAGCCTGTCCCAGTTATCTCGTCTGCTTTAAACACCCTCTTTCAGTTCTGTGGGAGCTTCATTTGCATACATATTTTCCTTTAGCTTTCCCAAGAAAGAAGCCTGGGCCAGCTGCGCTTCTGGCTGGGGTGCAGCTTTGGTGTAATCTGAGCAATGTAAATTGATGCTCCCCTGCCTTCACCCAGTGGGCTAAAAGGCAGGGAGGCCTAAATAAAGTTGCTGTGAGGCAGTTGTCCCCCTCCTTGGAGAGTGTTTGTTTAATGGAGCTGGGTGAGGATGTTATTTTATCCTTCTCATTGCATCCTTGTTAAAAACTGGGAGCCTTAGAGGAAAGGGAGAGTGAGCACTTGGCTTAGTTTGAGACACGTGCTGCTTGGTAGGGGTAGGGCAGCACTCGTGTGGCCATGCAGCCCCTACTATCTCCAGCTCCTGCTTCCAGTGAGTTTAAGTGTTTAAAACTGAGCGGAGCTGGGATGTGCTAGTGAAAACAAGAGCTCTTCCCTGTGCCGGGGCTTGGAGCCCCGCGCACAAACCTGGAGTGTGTTGCTGTGTGGCAGCTGAGTACAAGCGATGAGGTGTGCTTTGCAAAGCAGGTGCTTTAAAAGCCCAATGAGCTTGCAGGGGGGTTGGATGCTTAGGGCAAATTGTGTGCCCTCCTGTACATACTCCAGGCCGATTGGGCTATTTAATTGGTGTGCGCAAGCGTGTCTAACTGGTGGCTGACACACTCCTATCAATTCCCTGTGCTTTTTGCGTGGTGGAGCCTCTGAGGGCAGGTCCCCCTTCAGCCTGGTGCAGGAAGGTGTCGGTTCAAAGGCTCTTGAGATGCAGGATCGAGTTCTGTTCATCTCTGCAGAAAGCTGCAAGAGAAGTGGTTTTGCTGTTGGCTGTATCGCGCTTCCCAAAAATGCGTTGCAGCCCTCAGTTTCTCAGGGGAAAGGGCTAGTCTTGCTGCTCTGTGGTGTTAAGCTTGCAATGCACCAGGGAGAAGAGGTTAAACCCCACTTGATGGCAGGGAAAGACCGTGGTGGTGACAAGCAGCAGCTGCTGCTGTGCCTGCAGTGGGAAGGAGCTGAGGGAAAGTCAGGATCTAGCTCCTTGCCTTGGGAATTGCGACATGCTGGGAAGTGGGAGGCCCGTGGCTGGTCCACGCCCTTGTCCACAGTCCGTGATGAAACTCTTTGAGTTGGAAATGAAGTTGACGTATTTCCTCATAGCCCAGTTCTTCCTCTTCTGGCCCCGTTTTTTTCAAGCAGCTGTTTTTTATGGGCTGAAAAGCTGAAGTGATTTGAGAAGGGAAGGTTTCACACAGCTGTAACGCTGCACCTTTGGAGCTGCTAAACTGATAAAAATCTCCCCCATCATAACAAATCACCCTGGTGCTGCTTTAAAACCTGTCCGCATCTTGTTTTAAAACGTGTGCTTATCAGGCTTGTGCCTCGCCTTCCTGGGAAGATATTTTCCATGGCTGGAAGGGCTGTGGAGCTGGGCAGGATCCAAATAGCTTTTCGTCTGAGCCTCCCCGAGTGCGAGTGCGTTAAGCAGTGGGCAGGAACCTTTCCTTTGCCTGCTCAGGAACTCAGCCCTGCACCCACCCCAAGGCGGCTGCTGAAGAAGGAAGGGGGAAAAAACCCTCCTCCCTCTTTAGTTTTGTACTTTTTTGTTTAAGGGAGTGATGTCTTGGGGCAGGAAGAGGCAGCTGCAGTGCTGGGCAGGTGTCCTATGGTCTCCTTGACTTCTTGCTGTCACCCTGCTGTTGCCTCTAAATGTCTCACGGTTCTGCTCCCCAAGCTGGATCTACAAATCCTCTCTCTTTTGCCCTCTCAAAGCAGTGTCTCCACCCTACAGCCTGTGCAGGAGTTCAGCCAAGTGCTGTCAAAAAATCCCACCTCCCATGGGCCGCTGGCTGTACTGTTAACATCCAACCACTGCTGCAGCAGCTCAGCGTCCGTGGTCGCCTGCTTTGAGGAGAAAGGGTGCAGGTTTGGAGTTGTTCATGCAGTGGAAAGAACATCTGGGAGAGCTGCTGGTGGAGCCATCAGGAGCTGGAGACCCCAATTGTCCCAGTCTTAGGTACCCGGCTGAGCCAACCCAGCTCCATCCCTTGGTTTTCCCCATTCAGCCTGAGCAGGGGGTGAGTGCTGGAGCCTCATGCACCAGGAGGGGGCTGCATGGGAACCTTCTAAATGAGTGGTTGTAGGAAACAAGTTTTGGTTGTGTGGTTTTGGTTTCTTTTCTTTTTCACGTGGTTAAAGCTCAAGGACAGGGGGGACTTATTGCTTTCTACCTGAAAGGTTGTGGAGAGGAGGGTTCTGGCCTCTTCTCCCATGTGACAGGGGACAGGACAAGAGGAAATGGCCTCAAGCTCCGCCAGGGGAGGTTCAGGCTGGACATCAGGAAAAAATATTTCATGGAAAGGGTCATTGGGCACTGGAACAGGCTGCCCAGGGAGGTGGTTGATTCACCTTCCCTGGAGGTGTTTAAGGCATGGGTGGACGAGGTGCTGAGGTGATTGATGGGAATGGTTGGACTCGATGATCCAGTGGGTCTTTTCCAACCTGGTGATTCTATGAGTCTATGACTTGCTGTAAGCTTAGGACATGGTTGTTACTGGAGGAGTAAAATTAGTTGTTTTTTTTTTTTAAAAAAAAAAGATACAGGAAAAAAAAGCTGCAACTTGCTTCCTTTCCTTAACGAGTCTCCTGAGCTGGCTCAGGCCAGCCCGCTGCAGTCCTGGTGGTGGTTTCAGTGGCGGCCGTCTAGGGAGGATGTTTTTATTAAACCGCAATAGTATCTGCATCAAAGCACCTCTGCTTTCTCGCACGCTGCTGCTGGATTGGAGCAGGCAAGATGCCTCCCTCTGCTCCCAAGGACCTCCAGCTGTGTTCCTGCTCTGCAGCCACTTCCCTGCGATGCGGCTGTTGTTGTAAACTAAGATGTTTTGCCCTGCAGCAGCCGGCAAGTAAATCTCCACATCGCCGCTAGCCCCGCAACGGGAAAGCAGCAGTTAAACAAAGTGTTCAGTTAGTTTGGAGATAAATGTCTTGGTAGAAGGAAAAAAAAACCCTAGTCTGAAAATCCTTGCCATAAACAGCACAAAATCCATTGCCAGGAGCACAGCCATGGTGTTGTATAAAATCACAGCCAAGTGGCTGTGGCCAGGGTTGGGGGCCTGGGAGAGCTGGTTTTGGTGCCAGCAAATACTGGTAACCCTCTACGTGTGATGCAAGAGCACGGCAGGATGTTTTTGAGGCTGCTTGTAGCTGTTGGGTGTTTTGGGCCATTGAAGCTGCATTCTTCCCCTTCCACTTCAGGCAGAGAAGACCCAAAGCACCCTCACGCTGATGCTCGGAGGCCTTTTTAGACTATTTTGGTGATGCCAGCCCCACCAGCGAGGCAGAGGCTGAGCGCGGTGAGAAAAAGGATGAGCAGTTCATTTCTCCACAGCCCTCTTGCTATCCTGGGAACTAAGAGCTTGGGGTCTCCTCCCTGTCCGTGACCAGCAGAGCTGGGAGAAAGTGCTGTTGGCATTTTGGAGGGCAACCTCTTCCACTCTCAGCAAGGTTCAGGCACACCAGCAGCCCTGCCAAAGCTGTGCAGCTGTTTGATTTTTACAGGGAATCTCCAGAAAAATTGATGTCCAGAGAGGATTTAAGAATTAATTTCCCTATTTTTTTGTAATAGAGTAGTTTAGAAAAGGCTACGTAGAGCTGGCTGCTGCCTCCCTCCTCCTTACGGATGCTCGGCTAGGAAAACCCTGCTGGTGCTTCTGGAATATGGTTCAAATGCTGAGGTTCATCTCTGCCTCCAGCTGTGTCTGCACCTGAGCTGGGCACACTCAGCCCCTCCACGCGAGGCAGGGAGGTGGATTTCTCTGCCTCCTGCAGCCATAAAGCGCCTGCAGCTGCTGGCACCTGGCCCAGCTGCCCATAAAAAGGTGTTTAAAGGGGTTGCTGGAGGAGTAAAATTAGTTTATTTTACTCCCAAAGGCAGCTTTAGGAAGGACATGCAGGAGGAAAATCCTGGGCTGGTGGACCCCACGTGGATGCAGTCCTTGCTGCTTGCAGCTGCCCCCATCACTGGAGTATAAATAGCCTCTTCCCAGGGCTGGGCTTGGCTGGGTGGTGGAGGAAGCGTTTTCAGAAATCCACACAGACTTCTATGTGAGCTCTGTAGGGAAAAATCCAGACCTTAAACCAGCGAAGTGCAGGGCAGGTTGGTCTCATTTCCCTCCCCCGGTGCTGTCATGGTGTTGGGGACGGCTGAACAGGTGCAGGCACAGGCCCAGGTGGCTGAAGAAGGACTCTCCATTGTTTCCTTCATTGCTTTTAGTCAAAGCTTTGCCTTTGCCTGTTCCAGTGGTTCTGGGTACTTGCTTATCATCTGTCTTGCAGCTGCTTAAAGCCTCCTCTGCCTCTTGGAGGTGCTCAAGCCCCTGTGGAAATCCTACTGTCAAGAATGAGCTGCGATGGTAAAACCAGCTAACAGAGAAGAGCTGAAAGAAGTCGTTCCCTTCCTTTCAAGGCTGAAATACTGCAGATTCCCCATTTTCCCATTTATTTGCCTCTGACTGCAGATTCACCAGCTCTAAAAGCTCAAACCCCCTGTGTTGCTCCTCTCCGCTGGCTGCTGTCCTCCCAGGGACACATTTTGGCCGAGGCGCTCCTAACACCAGCACCGAGCAGCTCCTTGTGCTGAGATTTGCTGAACTGGGCAGAACAGGGTTGCTGCAAGTTCAGCTGCTGGGGCTTGAATCTGCCAAAGCGACGCTCAATGGCACCTGCATTCACTGCCCCCTCTGCCTTATGGGTGCCGAGAGCTCTCCATACAAAGATATTTACCAATTCCCTATCCCAAAAGGCGATGAACTCCAAAATGTTTGCATTTGATGAGAGCTGGAGTTGGAAGAGTTTGACCTACTTGAGCTTGTCAGGAGATGTGAACCTTTAGGGCACCTGCTGTAGCACTGGGCACTGAGCTCTTCTGGAATCACAGACTCATAGAATCACTAGGTTGGAAAGGACCCACTGGACTGTCAAGTCCAACCATTCCTATCAATCACTAAACCATGTCCCTCAGCACCTCGTTCATCTGTCCCTTAAACACCTCCAGGGAAGGTGACTCAACCACCTCCCTGGGCAGCCTCTGCCAGTGCCTGATGACCCTTTCCATGAAATTTTTTCCTAATGTCCACCCTGGTGGAGCTTGAGGCCATTCCCTCTCGTCCTGTCCCCTATCACTTGGGAGAAGAGGCCAGCACCCTCCTCTCCACAACCTCCTTTCAGGTAGTTATAGAGAGCAATGAGGTCTCCCCTCAGCCTCCTCTTCTCCAGGCTAAACAGTGCCAGCTCTCTCACCCACTGGGACCAAAACAGCTAACGAGCACCGATCCCCCTACAAGCCCTGTGTCAAAAGGTGTGGTGTCAGCAGCAGAGGCCTTGTAGCCGCATCGCTCTTTGTTGGCCCACAGCTACTATTCATGCTTGGCATTTTCTGCTCCTATTCCTTGTGCAGTCCTGCCTGCCCCCACAGCAGCCTCTCTACAGACTAGGAGAAGTCTGTCTAGAAAGCTGCCCAGAGGAGAGGGACCTGGGGGTGTTGGTTGACAGCCGACTGAACATGAGCCAGCAGTGTGCCCAGGTGGCCAAGAAGGCCAATGGCATCTTGGCTTGTATCAGAAACGGCGTGACCAGCAGGTCCAGGGAGGTTATTCTCCCTCTGTACTCGGCACTGGTGAGACCGCTCCTCGAATCCTGCATTCAGTTCTGGGCCCCTCGCCACGAGAAGGATGTTGAGGCTCTGGAGCGAGTCCAGAGAAGAGCAACGAAGCTGGTGAAGGGGCTGGAGAACAGGCCTTATGAGGAGCGGCTGAGAGAGCTGGGGTTGTTTAGCCTGGAGGAGGCTGAGGGGAGACCTTATTGCTCTCTGTAACTACCTGAAAGGAGGTTGTAGAGAGGAGGGTGCTGGCCTCTTCTCACAAGCGACAGGGGACAGAGCGAGAGGAAACGGCCTCAGGCTCTGCTGGGGGAGGTTTAGGCTGGACATTAGGGAAAAAAATTTCATGGAAAGGGTGATTGGGCACTGGCAGAGGCTGCCCAGGAAGGTGGTTGATTCACCTTCCCTGGAGGTGTTTAAAGGACGGGTGGATGAGGTGCTGAGGGGCATGGTTTAGTGTTTGATAGGAACGGTTGGACTCGATGATCCAAGAGGTCTTTTCCAACCTGGTGATTCTATGATTCTAAGAGCAGCAGGGAATCAGTGTTCATCACTGCTGTGAGTTCAGAGTTTAAATTAATCCACGTGTGGGGGCTGGGGAATCAGACTTGAATGCCTATGAGCCTCCTCCTCCTCTCTTTCTGCAGATGGCAATGGTGTGAGCAGCACTTGCATGAAGTCCCCTTGCCGAACAAGCAGAGCAGAGAGTTTTTGATGCTTATTATGTGCTGGATCCTGATGAAGTTGCCCCAAATGCTAAATCATTATCACAGGGTATGTAGTGATAGGATGAGGAGCAATGGTTTTAAATCAGAAGGGGCAAGATTTAGATTAGACATTAGGAAGAATTTCTTCGCAATGAGGTTGGTGCAGCACTGGCACAGGTTGCCCAGGGAAGCTGTGGCTGCCCCGTCCCCAGAGGTGTTCAAGGCCAGGCTGGGTGGGGCCTTGGGCAGCCTGGCCTGGAGGGAGGTGTCCCTGCCCATGGCAGGAGGGTTGGAACTAGATGATCTTTAAGGTCCCTTCCAACCCAAGTCATTCTATGATTCTATGATTCTCAGAGTTTCCCATGAAGTCAGACCAGTCCATTGGGGCCATCGCAGTGTGTTTGCCCTGCTGCTTCTGCCTCGAGGGTGCTTTGTGCTTCAGGAGCCTGTGGTTTGGCTGCAGGCTGGATGATGACCAGCAAATGGCACATAAGAGCTCCACCTCCATCTTTCCTGAGCACTCCTCACCAGACAGGAGGCCGCAGCATCCCTGAATGCATAGCACAGGTCCTGCTGTGAGCACAAGAGAGCATCTTGCACTGTCTTGAGCCCCTGCGGGCTCATCGTGCCCTTAATCATAGAATCACAGAATCATCAGGTTGCAAAAGACCCACCGGATCATGAAGTCCAACCATTCCTATCAAACACTAAACCATGCCCCTCAGCACCTCATCCACCTGTCCCTTAAAACACCTCCAGGGAAGGTGACTCAACCACCTCCCTGGGCAGCCTGTTCCAGTGCCCGATGACCCTTTCCATGAAATTTTTTTCCCTAATGTCCAGCCTGAACCTCCCCTGGTGGAGCTTGAGGCCATTTCCTCTTGTCCTGTCCCCTGACACTTGGGAGAAGAGGCCAGCACCCTCCTCTCTACAACCTCCTTTCAGGTAGAGAGCAATGAGGTCTTCCCTCAGCCTCCTCTTCTCCAGGCTAAACAACCCCAGCTCTCTCAGCCGCTCTTTGTAAGACTTATTCTCCAGCCCCCTCACCAGCTTCATTGCTCTTCTCTGGACTCGCTCCAGAGCCTCAACATCCTTCTTGTGGTGAGGGGCCCAGAACTGAACACAGCAGCCTTCTCTCATGCCAGATGGATTTAGTGGCTGCAACTGGGGCTAAAATTCCAGTTGCACACTAACAAGCTAGAAAGCCTTCAAAATCATGCAGGAAGCAGGAAACAAAATGCTTCACGAGCTGCCTGTATTCTAGATTGTCCACTTGGTGTTTTTTCTTAGTTTATCCTGCTGTATCACTCCCCAGCTGTTTTTTGAAATAGTTTCCTCATTGTCCCTTTCCCCTTTTACCTTGAAAACTGGCGCTGTTTCAGAGAAGCGAAACAGGGCACCTTGGGTTTCCTCAACCTTTCGACTGCAATCTCCACAGCTCGTTTACTTCTCACACTCTCCACATCTTTAACAATGCCCATACAAGTTTTATTTTTTTTTTTGTAAAAAACATGAAACCCGTAAAAATGCCGTACTTTGTATGCTTCCCATTACTTCTAAGTAGAGTGCACTTCCCCCTGCCCAAAGCCACCCTGCAGATCGATAAATACCTGCTTTACTTAGATCTTCTGGCATTTCACGCTGACTGATGACATCCCTCTCAACTGAAGACAAATTGAGAAGCAGCAAACTCGCATAAACCTAAAATTACAAGCACTTCCTGCTAAGCTAATCCTGCTGGGGATCCACCTAAAGGTAACCTTTCCCCCCAGAAACAGCCTGGTCATTTTTACCTGTGGCAATGAATGACAACACTACTACAGGGGGGTTGGAACTGGATGATCTTTAAGGTCCCTTCCAACTCAAACCATTCTACGATTCTAAATAAGTATTGCGTGGTGTTCCTCTGCATGTTTTTAGAAAATTCTGTGAGGTGCAACACAAAGGAGAAGCTAACCTGGACTTTCTAGGTAAGGGCAATATTTATGAAAGCAAACACACATCCCTTGAATGTCATTTGTACTTCAAAAATTCTCAGCAGTCCATCTCCTGTAGTCCACCTCCTAGGAACTGGACACTTCATACCCCAGGAAGCAGAGCTGCAGCAGGAAGCGTGTCTGTAGAGAGACACCTACACAAACAATTAAAAAAAAATGAATCGAGCAAAATTAAAATGTGTGACTGATGCATAAGGGGTCCAAGTGGCTTTACAAACCTCTGAAGACATCTGGATGAACTTTTCATTGCTTCCAAGTGGACCAATAATGGAACGTTTGCCTTTCATGCAGGCCTGTTATTTCACGAGTGCCCGCAGAAGTGATGTACACAACTGAAGGACCTGAGAAAATGTGAAAGTTGTGCTATAAAACTTCACCTTCTGCTTCATTTACAAGTACACTAATGAGGTTTTCCCACTGTTATCTTTGCTCTTTTTTTTAACATAAAAGCTTTGAGAACATAATTAAATAGTTTTGTCCTATCTCCCTCCCTGCTCCGTCCCCAAAAGGATGCTGAATAGACAACCTTTGCAATGTGCATTTCAAAAATGGGAGAACAAGAGACATAGATACATTAAGCAACCTTCCCCAGAATGCAGAGAAACCCAGTGGAAAAGCCAGCAATAAAAATGTGATTGGAAAAAACCCTTCATGCCTACATTAAGTAGATCACAACATGCGTTCAGGCAGTAATGGAGAACACTGCATGGTACAAATTAAAATAATGCTTTTATTAATATGCTTAAACATAAATTTTAGGTGACTTCATAAAAAACAACAACAACAAAAAGAAAAATCTACTCCTTGATGTACCTGATAGACAGACAATACCTTTTCCTCTTCTCAGTAATCACCTGGAGGGGATTGTTATCTTCTCTCTGACCTGTGTATCGAACAGACTTTGCTTTACGCGTTTTTAACTTGTGTTGATTTGTTCCCATGGGGTCAAAGGGCTGTGATGAGCACGGCAGTTGTGGCTGGTTTTCCTAAAGCCTGATTCCAGAAGGAGCATCGTGTCTCTTCCACCCAAACACTGCATGAAGGGTTGTGTTCCTTTGCAGCTTTCCAGGAGAAGCCCTGCTACATCCCAGCAGAAGCGAGGGTATTAACCTGAGTCTAGTGAGATGCAAACCTACAAAGTTATAGGTTCCTCTAGGACACATTTTTCTTCAAAGTCACTGAAGGCTGGAAAAGCCACAATGATACCAAGAAAAAGTAAGATCAGAAATCAAAAGACTTCTAATAAAGATAAATCTAACACACCTTTATTCTGTAAATAGGTGTTCCTCTAAAAAGACAAAACACTTACAGAAACATAGAAGAAATATTCCTTAGAGAAAAAGAAGCTAGGGAAAACTACCAACTGCTTTGATTTAAGCTGAACCTTGCAGAATTAGGTTGTGCTTAGTCCTGCCTGTAAACCCACCACAGTTCCCTCAGTGCAATCACTAATTCTCTTGGGCTTTGTAAATGCTTTCGTTAATCACTCTTGTCTTCTACTTGGTAGTGTCTGTATTCAGGCTTCAGCTCCCATGTGTTTTTGTGGGTCCCCTTCACGTTGTAGATGCCTATGTCTCTTAAAATTTCTTTTAAGTATATCTGAAAGGAAACAGAAATTCAAATTATACAGGCAGAGAATTACCAATCAAAAGGCTGAGATATGCCCAATGTACCCCGAGTATCAGACGTGCAGATGCTCTAAAAATCTGCGCACTGCTACATTTCTCACACGACTGTGGAGAAATGGGGATGTGGCCACGCTTTCTGCCCTGGGAGTTCACTGCCACCACAGAAAGTGAGCTCTGCTGGCAGCTGCTACGCATGAAGGGCTCCCCAGGGTGGTGGGATGCAGCCACCATGCAGGTCTGTACACCACTGTCAGCTCACACATCTTCCTCAGGCTGGAATTTCTCCATCTGAGCTGAAAGCTCTTGGCTCTTTGGCTTGCTTGGGCTGGGATTATCTTGAAACAACCTGCCTTATTCAGACCCCATCAAAGCTCTGAACTGCTGGTTTTCGTGCCATTTTGCAAAGCTTTATGCATTTTATTATGGCCTCGTTTTTAGAGGAGAGCTGAGTAGGTGCCAGAGAATTTTCTACTACATTCAAATATTAAGACTAGGAAGAGAAATTAAAAGAAAATCAAGCAAAGCTATGATACTATAGCCTTTGACACAAGACAGCTCACTGACATCATCCTCCTTTACTCTTTATAATAAACATCCATAATTTCTTTAATTTTTTAAAGAGCCATTTGCCTGCTTGTTTGTTTAAATATTAATCAGGACTGACTTGAGTGGATTGCCATGGCAACTGCAGACCACAGCTGAAGAATCCCCACGTTAAATTCATTATTGTTTAGTGTGAGCAATTTAAGCCTCTTTCAGTGCATATATTGAATGGGAGTTACCAGAACCCTTGTGTTTTCTCTATCTACAGTTCCACTATGTGAAAATATCAACATATTCCCAAATCATCAAAAAAAGCAAATATAAGAAAAAAAAAGGAAAGCCGATTGCCCAGTCTCTTTCTTACACTCTCGCCATTTTTTTGCTAAATGGAAAAGTTGGGGGGAAAAAAGGTATGTTCTCAGTTAGTAAAAAAAGTCTTTTACTGGTTGTTACTCTTTCTTTCTCCATGTGCATATAAAAAAATGTACAAAGCAGAAAAAAATCCAGATTCTCACACTCCTGACAATACTTCATTTTGATGCACGTAGCAGAATTACTCTAAAAAACCTATCTCGGAGCAACGAGGGGTGTTTGTCCAACAAGTGAGAAAGAGGACCTTAACAGACCGTGCATACAAACTGGTTTCTTAGGGTCTTTTCTTTGAGCAGAGCACAGAAGCCGTGAGCGAGGAGCTCATTTTGCGCTGTGGGGACAGCTCTCAGAGGGACGCACGATTCAAACCCCAGCAGGTGGCAGCAGGAGATCAATAGACATCTATTAGCACAACTTCCAGCTCCCATCTACCGTGGAGATGCTGTCAGTATTTGAAAGTCAGGCACCTTAGACAAATGTACTCACTACAGCATCCATCAGTGAGCAAACGTTTTTTTACGGTGACACCGCTCGTCTGCAATGCATTTTTTAAAAGGTGATGAAAGCAGGTGAAAAAGCAAATTCTACACGGGTACGTGTGGGTGTGTACAACTGCACAGCCACTGCCCTGCCTGCAATCCTTTTCAGCTTGACAGACATGTCAAAAGATGGTAGAGTGGATGAAAAACCACCCAGATTCAAGATTAAATTCTGCTCTAGACCACACGGACAGGCAAGGAGAATTGGAAAAAACAATAGAATTGCACTAAGTCCCACGGAGGACATCCATTTGCAGCTCCTAGGCTGAGAGACCTAGTCTGCATCTGGGAAGGTGGGTCACAAGGTGTGAAGATGCCACAGGGCTCACGCAGAATGAAACCACTATGGCTGCATGGCCCAAAGCTTCCAGCAGTTTGCTGCTGTCTGGTGGCAACGTCGTTGGGTGACATTTTGCACTGCATGAAGCAGTTCTCATCTCTCACTACTTGCTCACGCCTCCAAACCACTCACGCGGTTAAACACAAGTTACTTTTAATTTCAACTAGTTTTCAAACCTAATTCCCCAGGCAGTTCTGCTTCCCTCTGGGCAAAACTTCCAAGAGTTTCGAGTCAACAGAGTAACAAAGCAGAACGAAACCAACGTGAACTGAATAGTGAAGTAATGTCTGTGCCACAAGGGCACTTCAAGCTGGGATCGTGAACTGCAGCAACTGAGGATCTGCAACATATTCCTATCTGCCACCTCTGCCATGGGGGAAACAAGCAGCAGAGCTTTTAGGGAGGGCAGCTGAGAGCATTAACCCCGCAAAAATCACTCTGTGTGCGCAGAAAACGCTGAACTGTTGGAGCTTTTAGGCAATTAGAGATCAGAGATAATCCTGCTGTACTGTACTGCACTTGAGCGAGTGCCTTGATGGGATGAGTTCAAGGGATGTTGTGATCTCTCCTGCAGGATCACTTCTCCTTCCAGAAACCAGGACCTGAGTCTGTGCTTTGCCAGGCTGGTCTATGAATCTTGAAGTGTATTACTCAGTCTGATGCAACATCATTCAGAGAACCCCCCCACTTTCCACAGTGATGCCAAACACTGAATTTTAGAGCCTGGTGAACATTAATCAGGGGTCCACAATTTCTTTCCAGAAAGGGATTCAGTATGTTTTTATACCTATAATTCTAGCACAGTAGCTAATCTGTAGGTAATCCATCTGTATATTTAAGGCATATTCTGATCCACTACACCTTCCCTCATGTTTTTTTTCCATAAAAAGTGAAATGTTATTACAGAATTATGGAACAAAAATTTCTGAGAGAGGAGTTAACTTCCAAGCTCTGAAAACCATTCTGAAACTGAGGAGGGTAGGGGGAAAAACCCCACCGTATTTAGGATAACCATTACTTAACACTGAAATAAAAAAAACAACTGTAAACAAACTACCCTGTTTTGAAAAAATACAGTTCATATTAGACCACTGGTTCCATATTGGTTCCATTCTTCACAATTATTTGATGGCTCAAGTAAAAAGCATATTATATCCTCAGCCATGGAGTCCAAATCTAGAATTACTGCAGTATTTCCAAGGGGCACTCTGTATTCACATCTGGGTAGGTGGCAACCGATTTGCCTACTACTGAAAACTGTTATTTTTCATTAAAAAGGAAAACAAATAAACTCTGGTTTCCCTAATGTAGTGCTAGTTTGTATTCAGAATAGACTTGCTTTGTGATTTCATTATTGCAAAATAAAGATGGCAGCAATTTCCCATGTAACACACAACATTCAGTAGCAAGGGTTTAATTCACTATTTACATTTACCATTACGTAAGGAAAATACTATTATTTATTAGTTCACTAAGAACAATGTTAATTCCCTTAGACAAATGTGTTTTAATTATTATTAGCCAGTGATGTAAACGCTTAGAACTTCATTTTAACAGGAGCCGAAGAGGCAGCTGCAGCAGCATTTTTTATCTCGTGTCTGAAAATAACCTCAACATTTAGAAACTCAGAGGAGAAACTGCACACCCAGACAATCTTAGACACTATGACAGAAAATAAAGCAGTGAACACTCAGCAGAGATTAATTAGCAGCCAACCTCTGTACAGCACAGGGAAAGCGTGCCTATTCACCTGTTGGCATTTTACTTCTTTTTTTGTCAGGTATAGCTGCTCTGTGAATAACAAAGTCACAGTGGGCATTAGGAACAGGTACTTTATTTTCAGAAAAAAAAGAAAAGTTGCACACCAGAGGCTGAAGTCTGCAGTACCAGGGATGCTTACACACTGAGCAAACACCAGCTGAGCAGCAGCGACCAAGGGATAGTATTTTCAAATGGAAATGGATGCTGTATCTACTCCCTATAGAAGCTTTCAATGGGAACCCTTAGGGGAAATAAGGATAGCTTTAGATGAGGGGTAGATGATGTACTGACAGACAGTTCTGAATCTACCAGCCTACTGGCTACTCAGTGAATGAAGAAAGGTATCAGGAAGAGGATTTTGGTCATTTATTTTCTCAGGATATCCAGGTCTGAGGAAGCTGAAGGACACTGACACATAAGGCAAAACCCCAGCTGGGAATGAACTCTCACACACAACTCGAAACTGAGACTGTGCAGCCCGCTTAGGGAAAGAGGTTTTAATGGTTTGATTAATCTCAGGAGCCCTAAGGGACTTTTAGCCATCGGCAGAGAGACTAAAACCATAAACGCAGATGCAAAGATGTAGCCCAAATAATACATGATGTTGGGTCAAATTAGTCTACAATTTCCTTTTAACGTATCTGTATTCATAAAATAACTGAAAAACAAAGGCTAGAATTGCTGAGATGGAAGTACATGGCACAGATCTACTATGCTACGGACAGAAAATATTCAGGAGCATATGATGACAGTGGAATATGTAGGCAGGCATAGAAATTAATCAAAAATGTAATAGAAGTATTCAAGTGAGGTGTTTTGTTCTATACATCTAATCTAATGACCACCCTGTACATCTAATCCTTAGGGCAGTGACTAAGAAAAGAATTGGATTCATCTTGCCTGACTTTTGGTGCTTAATGAAGAAAGTTGTGTCAGAGGCACAGCTTTTTCCAGGCTCCTTTGAGCTGATGCAGACAGACAGGTACATTCAAGAGGAAGAAAACCTTTGCTCTCCCACAGCTTATGTGGGAGTTGTGGGTGAGTATTTCTAGCCGATGTCACGCTAGACGGGATAAATCTGCACCTACTTATGTTCAAAGAGATTGAGATAGTGACTGTCACACCTTATCTCAAAACCCTTAAAATTTTCTTGCCATGCTCCCTCTGTATCTTCCTTCTATTCCCTCCTCCTTCTCAGCTCCCATCATCCCCACATCTTCTCTGCCACACAGGTAAGGAGTTGACTCATTAGATAAATGAATGGAATAGAAAACATTATCCAACTAGTTTCTTCCAAGGGCCCAGAACATCATGAACCTACATGTATATGATTCAGGTAATATCTTTGTGTAGCTTCTTAGCCAAACAGATTGTGTACCTTATACAAACCCTCTGACAGAGACATACTTAATTCTAAATGTTAAGTGAGCTAAACAAGTAAGCATCTCCACTTTACCCCCTTTTTTACAGAGGAATAAATTTTGCCATAATCCAGCTGTCACTGCTCCTTCTTCCACCTTAGCTTTAACAACTTTTCAAATTGTTGCTCCATTTAGGCTCAAACATAATAAAGTCCCTTAAAGTCTTCTGAAAACTGCAGCTGGGTTGAGGACAGATATCAAAATCAGCAATGAAACATGAAAAGGACCAAAGATACTACACGTGTCATTGTGTCCCCTGTCTTCAACCTAGTCTGCTCAAAGAAAACTTGAACAGGGAAAGAAGGGAAAGAACTGGAAAGTTAGGGTTCACAGACGAAGAGGCTGGCAGACAGTGCAGGATTAACAGAACCATCACGTAAGCACACGTCTTCATGTTTAGAAAAAATTGAAGTATATCTCAAATATCAAACCCCTAAACTCTTAGCCTAAAACTTATTCTATTTGTAAAGAAATTCAAGTGATTTTGAGACCCCAAGTGATATTGATGTGAAGCTGGGGCTCCTTACATGCATAACGTCTGCCTTTAATTGTAATTCCATGAAATACAATTACCCTGACCCACAGAAAAAGAGCAACCTCTGTTGCTCCAACAAGATAAAGTTCAGAAGCTGAAGGAAAGGCTGATCACTCATATATACAAGCTCTCTACTGCCAACAGCAACAGAACTAGGCTGTCACTTCAGTGAAAAAGGAGTAGCATGGGAGACATCAGAGTAGTACAGAATTTGGTTTCTAGTATTAAAGTAAACCTAAATAAGAAAGAGGCCATTTAGGTTACTTAAACCACCTCTCTCAAGAAAAAGCCTACTCACTGCAATGCCTAGTATCCAATGCGGTCCTACAATGATGATCTTAAAACTTTACATTTTCTGTTTGTTGTAAAACATATTCAGAGAGCTGTTTCAAAGGCACATAGTATATATTTAACTATTTTCTGGATATGCGAAATATAACACAATAGTAAATACTGAAATGGTTATATTACAAGATGAATAGTACATACCACTGGCTGTTTGGTTATGTCCACCAGGTCTTTAATGTTGTAATACTGATGCTTCTCAAAGGCTGAAAAAAGCATGTCCAGCACTTGTGGTTTATCAGCTCGAGCCCGTTTTCCATCTTCTTTCTTCTTCCTCTCGTATTCAATCTATCCAACACAAAACAAGTTTTAAGACATTCACATGTAACGCTGTATAATTCTCAGTGCTGAACATTAACACATTAAAATCCTCTCCTACTTAATAAAACGCCATTCAATGACTAAGCATTTTGTCCTCAGCACAACAAACTTCTCTGATGTGTATTTCTGCTTTAACCAGGAAAAAAACACAGAAATGGCCTGCACGATGTGCCCAGACCTGGACAGAGAATTAATATTAGTACAGGAATCCAAACTGAGATGGTATTTCCACTCCACCTCTGTTGATATCAGATTCTGAAGTTTAATGACAAATATCAAACAACTTACAAATAGCCATACTTGGGAAAATCCACAGACCAACATAGCTACATTCACAACTACAACAACCACCTGCCTAAAGGATGCTGAAATGACCCTTGGAACTCATCTGCTCCAGAAACAGCATTCAAGGCAACCACTCCATCAATATAAACTCAATCTTCACCAAGTGAAGACACACTTCAAGGATGTAGATGGTATCTCTTCAGGAGAAACCCGAGTAGCGCATAATCATAGAAAGCTTTGGGTTGGAAGGGACCTTAAAGATCATCTAGTTCCAACCCCCCTAGATATCTAGGTAATTCCAACACCTCCTACCTGACCAAGCTGCTCAAGGCCTCATCCATCCTGGCCTTAAACACTTCCAGGGAGAGGGTATTCACAACTTCTCTGGGCAAGCTGTTCCAACGTCTCACCACCCTCGCTGTGAAGAAATTCTTCTTAATGTCTAGTCTAAAATTCTCCCTCTCCAATTTAAAGCCATCCTTCCTCATCCTATCACTACATGTCCTTGTATAAAGTTCCTCCCTAGCTTTCTTGTAGGCCCCCTTCAGGTACCGGAAGGCTGCTATAAGGTCTCCTCAGAGCCTCCTCTTCTCCAGGCTGAACAACCTCAACTCTCTCAGACTCTCCTTGTAGGGGAGGTGCTCCAGCACTCTGATCATCTTTGTAGTCCTCCTCCGGACCTGTTCCAACAGCTCTATATCCTTATGTTGAGGATTCCAGAACTGAACACAATATTCCAAGTGAGGTCTCACCAGAGCTGAGGGGCAGAATCACCTCCCTCGACCTGCTGGCTGCTGGCTACGCCTCTTTTGATGCAGCTCAGGATACAGTTGGCCTTCTGGGCTGTGAGCACACATTGCCGGCTCATGTCAAGCTTCTCATCAATCAGCACCCCCAAGTCCTTCTCTGCAGGGCTGCTCTCAATCACATCATCTGCCATCCTGTATTGAAACTGCGAATCTCCATCTGGACATCGAGCTGATGACCACTACTCTCTGAATGTGAGCATCCCACCTACTCCTTATCCACCAAACATGTCCACCCATCAAATCCATATCTCTCCAATTCAGACAGAAGGATGTTCGTGGGGACTACGTCAAAGGCTTTACAGAAGTCCAGACAGATCACATGCATTGTTTTCCCCGTGTCCACTGATGTGGTTACCCCAGCATAGAAAGCCACTAGGTTGACCAGGCAGGACCTGTGCTTGCTGAAGCCGTGCTGGCTGCCATTAATCACCTCCCCGTCCTCTATGTGCTTTAGCGTAGCTTCTAGGAGGATCTGTTCCATGATCTTACTAGGCACAGAGGTGAGACTGACAGGTCAGTAGTTCCCAGGGTCGTCTTTTCTACCCTTTTTAAAAATGGGCACAACGTTACCCTTCTTCCAGTCACGAGGGACTTTTCCTGATTGTCATGACTTTTCAAACATCATAGCAAATGGCTTGGCCACTAAAACAGTCAATTCCCTCAGGACTCTGAGATGCATCTCATCAGGTCCCATAGACTTATGTATGTTCCGGTTCCTCAGGTGGTACTGAACCTGATCTCTCTGGATTTACCCCTCTTGTCCCCATCTTGTTGTCCCACGACCCATGATAAGGAGAGTGGTTCAGTGAAGACTGAGACAAGAACAGTGTTGAGTACCTCAGCCTTCTCCTCATTTTTTGATACAAGGTCATAATTTTCATCCATCAGTGGGGGTATGTTCTCTTTGACCTTCCTCTTTTGATTGACGTACCTGTAGAAGCCCTTCTTGTTAGTCCTCACTTCCTTTCAAAGTTCAGTTCCAGCTGTGTCTTGACCTTCCTGACCTCACCCCTACACAACTGGGCAGCGTCCCTATACTCTTCCCAGGTTACCCGTCCCTGCTTGCACTGCCTGTGCAGTTCCCTCTTGTCCTTGAATTTGACCAGCAGGTCTCAACTCAGCCACACTGGTCTCTTCCCTTCCTTGCCTGATTTGCTATATCTAGGGACTGAGCACTCTTGTGCCTCATGGAAAGCATCCTTAAATAACTGCCAGCTCTGTTCTGCTCCTTCATCCCTAGAACGGTTTCCCAGGGGGCCCTACTGACTAACTCCTTGAAGAGCTGAAAGGTTGCTTTCCTAAAATTTAGGGTCCTGACTATACTCCTCGCCTGTCCCATATTCCTCAGGAAATTGGACTCCACCAGTATGTGACTACTGCAGCCCAGTCTGCCTCCGATCTCGATGTCACTGATGAACTCAGGTCCAGCACTCTCCTACCTTGTCTCTCTCACCACAGTGTGTCCTCCTGCAGCTTGTCACAGACAAGACTGATATTATTCCCGCCCCCCCCGCCACGTCTAGTTTAAAGCCCTATCAATGAGCCCCGCAAGCTCCTGAGCAAAGACCCTCCTCCTGCTCTGAGGAAGTTGTCTCCCATCTGATACCTGTAAACCTGGTGCCATGTAGGCCATCCCACTGTCAAAAAGCCCAAAGTTATTATGGTGACACCAGCCACAGAGTCAGTATTAACAGCCTGGACCTGACTGATCCTTACAATGTCACTGCCTGCAACTGGAAGGAGGGAGGAAAAAAGTCACCTGGGCCCCAGATTCCCTCACTAGCTGTCCTGATGCCCTGAAGTCTCTTGATCATTCTTGGGATATGTGTTGCAGCTTCATCACATCCCATGGGGAAGAGCAGCAATGGGTGGTAGTCTGAGGGCTGTACCAAGCTGGGGAGTTTCCTAGCAATATCCCTAACCTGGGCTCCTGGGAGGCAGCAGACTTCCCTATGAGCAGGGTCTGCCTGATACATTGGACCCTCTGTTTCCCTCAGCAGGGAGGCTCCTACAACTATAACTCGCCTTTCCTTCCTCGTGGTGGTTGCAGTAATGCTGGAGGGGATGGGAGGGGAGAAGGATGATGTCCTGGCCTTGACCCCTTCTCTGGTGTAGATGAATTGGCACCCACATAGTCCTCTGATCGATCCTCTGCAGCTAGAGCCTCGTATCTATTATGGAGAGGCACCTGGGGAGGCGTGGGCAGAGGGGGTTTGTTTTCTGCCGCGTTGGTGGACTTGCTTCTACTCACTACTTCCCTTTAAGTCTCTGCTTACACCCTGGTGGAGGGAGGATACCGAATCCCTTTTATCAGGTTTTTTTTTCCAGTGGTTGTTTCCATTCTTATTTCAGAGAGCTCAGGGTGTGGTTCCACCAGTCTATCTCTTGCTCAGACTCCCTGATGCTCCTTAGCTTCTCACAGCTCCACGACCAGGCTGAGGAGATCTTCCATCTGCTTGCACCTCACACAGCTGTTGCCCTCTGTTTCCAGTGCAAGCTGCTGACACTACCTGCAGCCTGAGACCTGGATGGCTGCGTCTTTTCCTGGGAGCTCAGTCTGGGCTGATGCGTCCCTCCTGGTAGATGCATCCCTCCTGGTAGATGCAGAGGATGCAGCCTCCCGCTGGGTGGACACCATGGCTGTGCTCCCTCTCACCAACTGAACTTGCCTCCTGAGCACAGAGACTATGCCCTCCCTGTGCAAACTGCCATGCCACAACCTTCTGACAAGCCACACACCTGTTACTGAGCTCCTTAGGGGCCATTTAAATCCCCTACGGATGCTTCCAGGAATGCTGCTCTCCTGCATTAGCCACCACATGGCAGCTGCTGCAACCAGGAGTCAGGAGCCACCTGCCCCTCACTCCCTCCTAGGTTTCCCCCACTCCAAGAAGCATGTTTCTGCCTTGATCGAGGATCTGGCTGCAGGACCTACTGTCCCTGCCTCTGTCACAGATTGAGTGTTTCTGCTGGCTTTGCTGCATCATCTCATCCACCCTTAAGACGATCCTCAACAACAGAAAACCATCGAGCCCCTTGGAACCAACAAAGGTGACCCAGAAAGTAACATGATCTATGTAATCATCAAGTGCTTTCAGGCAGACTGTGTGGGTGAATACAAAGCAGCGCCATGTACAGCAGAAGAGATGCACATGATCTATAAGGGACACACTCCTGCTTGCCCGTGGGATAATTTTGTATGGGAGTCATTCTGCCTCTGATGTCTCAAACCTGATCCTCAAAAGGAAGAATTTCAGAGATGAAGCCCAGAAATGAAAATTCAGTTCTACTGGACACAAAGAAAAAATAACTTATTTTTAAGAAGAGAGATTAGTTTTACGGTACAATTTATTTTTTCCTATGCTTCCTTGCCAGCGAACTCCCTCCTGCTCTCTGAGTGAAAATAACCTGTCTCTTGGTTTGTGTACCAAACTGGCTAAAGACTATTGCCACCTCTGCTGTCACTTGCAGGTCTCTGTCCAGCCAACTCTCTCTTTCAAATCCTGAAACAGATGTGCATCATTAAATTGAACACAGAGCAATTGTTCCCAACCTGCAGCTTGAAGCCTGTTGCTTCTTCTTAAAACCCAAGACAAGCTTGGGCAACCAAATACTTGTCTGCTTTTCCAGCTGTATTGTAGTGTTATAAAAGATACAACTTCTCCACAAGAAACCTACACAACTGATTATTATCCACTAATACGCTCTTGTGTAATTATTTAACTCTTTAGCCTCTGCATTAAAAGAAAAATAAATCTTCAAACCAGTAACAGCTTTGCAACAACAACAGACTGTAGCATCAAGTAAAACAGCTTCACAGTACATTTTGGTTGCCATGATCTATAGCAGACCTGCTATGCCACAGAAACTAGAGTAGGAAGATAAATTTAGGACATTTGCCCTGCTGTTAACATTAGTGTGTCAAAACAATTCCTTCTTCTGAAAATAAAACAGACAATTCATGAGGAACCTCTGTTGACCTTGAAAAGGTTTTAATTGCAAGCTTTGGGAGACCTGCTGTGGATTCAATTTCTATTCTTCTACTTGTACAGTCTTGTTACGCAATGTAATGCAAGTAGACTGCATCTAGTTGTAAATGCATGAAGTAGAACTGCAAAGACATTGAAATATATATGTACAAGTCTACCCAGCTGACGCTTCAAAACTACAAAGCCAAAATACCAAGCAGCATGGCTGGGGTGTGCTGTGTCTTGTAACTCCACCAACAAAGCAGTTGTCCAGTTCCCTGCTGAGTACAATCCCATAGTCACACAGGTCCCTTCAGAGCAGGGAAAATCTCATTCACCTAAAAGTCTATAATGACCAAAGGCAATGCCCATGTCCTGCTATGTTAGCAACAGTTTCTCTATGAAGCACTGAAAGAAATGATACCAATAGTGGGAAGTAGAAGGAAACTGTCCCTTTGTTGCATGAAATGTAGGATGAAATAGGAAATGTTTAAGAGTGCTTGCCTCTTCTGCTACCTGCAAGATAAGCAATACACTAAATTGACTGCCTGACTGCCAAAAACTTCGCATCTTATCTTCATCTGATCTGACGCTAGCCAGTTTGCAGCATTAAAAATGCTTTTAATTTATGCCTGGCTTAAGCAATAATTTATTAAGATATATGATGAGCATTTATATTTTTCCTGAAAGGAAAAACACCTCTCCAGAGCAATCATCTACTACCACTGTCATTGTTCGAACTTAGTGCAATGGTGTGAGGACTTGCTGCAAGGACATGGGTGCACGCTGAGGACAGTGAAATATGCAGGGTTTAAGATACGCATTTTAAATTTATTTTAATATAACAGCTCTCCCTTTGGTCTTAAAAAATACATGAATATGCCACACTTCAGGCCACAAACTAAAGATGCTACTTCATGTTAGCATTACAAAGCACTTGTTACAATCAGAATCCCATTACACTGCATGTTTTGGAAGTTGTATTTCCATCTACAAGAATAATTTTAGTTTCTATTTTCCAGTATTATTTGTATTTTGAATACTGATCCTTTACTTTTTAAGCTGGAGAGAATCAAAGGGCAAACCCACCATCCCACTGTACTGGGACTGACAGTGCTTCAAATAAATGAATGAGTAAGCTCGTCGCTAAGTACGGCAGTATCATCACTATTTTACATGGAATAAAACCAAGGTAGCAAAACTACCTGGCACGTGCAAAGTTGCAGACAGCACCATATCACATTGTGTTTTCAGAAGAAAGTGAGTCAACAACAGCAACCCAAACATAATTAAAAAAAATAATCTAGCTGAGTACAACAAATATGTTTTGGTCCTGTCTGAAAACAGCTCCACATTTTTTCTCTTTGGTAGAGTCAAACACAGGAATTACCATCCTGTAGGAAGTATTACATGTTTTCTTCCACATAAGAAGGAATGCAGGAACTACGACTTTATAGTATCCTCTTCAAAAATCAAGCCACTGACACTACTTTCTCCTAGAAGAAGAGTTTTCTAATTAGCCACTGCAATCAAACGCAGTGGGCTCTCTTGAGTTTTCAGACTATTTTGAGTCTTGAATCCGCAGAATTTTCCTGTTTCTCTGTGCAGTTGCTGATCAGGTCATGGCTGATACTGGTAAGCAACATTCTACTGGATCTCCAATAGAGCCCTACTGCGCCTGAGACATTGGCTTCAGGGAGACCAGCACTGAGAACTTAACAACATTTTGAATATATACACATGTTAACATTTTACAAGAGGAGGAGATGGACTACCCTGCCTTAATTTGTTGTCAGAAAAGCCTCTCATACTTTAAAGGTCAATTACAGAAGCTGGTGGGAGAGACACAGACATCTCCACTTGCAAAGCATGACAGAGTTCTGGTTTCCTGTGTACATTTGAGGTCACTTATCAGTGTAAAGACCTATATAGTTGTTTCTAAGGTTAGCAACTTTTCTCTGGCTCAAAAATATCAGTTGAAAGATGCAGTGGGAAAGATAAAGGAAGCCAGTTCCAGGCCATATCACGCCACCACAGCAGCGGCTATTATGCCTGTTCTTACCAACCCTTCTGCAATTTCTGCCTCTCCAAGCAACATACTAAAATGAACAAGAAGAAAAACAGAAACAAACTGAAATGTCCTCAGGTGGAAGGTCAAGCTGAAGTGCTGAAAGAAACTCATCTCCCCCTTTTCTGTTTTTTTTGTTTTGTTTTGTTTGTTTTTAAGGACAAAGAACAGGAGCAAAGCACTGAGGTTATTCCTTCTGCATGTGGCAGAGAACAGGAATAATGGGTAAGCAACATGGGTGTAATGGGAAAACCTACTGGGACTCTCAAGACAATCTCTGAGAAAAACAAAAAATCCATTGTACTGTTTGTACCTCTTGAAAGGACACAGCGGAAATTTGCTTAGCTAGCAACTAGCTACAACTGTCTCCATGCGGAGAACAAAACTGCTGGCTTTAAAATTGATGCTTCTTACACACAGGAACAAAGTAACAATAAGGAAGTTCTCAACATTATCCTCACTGATGTTAGGTCTCTGACAAGACTGTTTCATGACTGGCTGTAAGATCCTAATTAAAGGAATAACACTCTCCTGGAAAAAAAACATGGAGAAGTCTTTTCAAACAAAGCACAATCTTTTTTTGTGTTTTCACCACTAAATTGTAATGTCCAGCATTATTCTTTGTCTATTATTTCAGTGCATCAGTATACTCTCCTCAGTAGGAACTTAGATTTTACGTTCTCTGGATAAGCTAAAGTCAATCAAGGAGGAGTGTTTATATTCCCTACACAAATGCAATGTGAATATTCTAATATTCTTAATTAATGCATAAGAACAACTTGCACAGAAAACTGAATATCAAACCTCCTTTTGTTGAAAAGTTATTTGCAGCTGGCATCCCAGGTGCCCACAATTTAATTAGCAACACTCCAGCATTTCCCTCCAACCTCAGCAACAGCTCCTGCTGCTGTCTAAAAACACGGAGCCTATTGTGAAATGCTATTAAAAATAAAAAGCATGGTGTCTGTTGCGGCTTCCTTCTTTTTGTCTTGTGAATACGCTGATTAAAGCAAGTTACAATGCAGCCTTTCATTTTTTCTCCTTCCTGTTTTCTTTGCGAACGTGATGTTTTACACAGTAGGCTTAAAGCACTTTTCAAGAGTCATATTACAGAATGCATGTACATTATAAACTAATTAGATGTATTTAAAATTGTGTGGGTTTTAAATTTAAAAAGCATTAAAATACAAATTGCTTTCAAGGAAGAACCATTTTAGAATAACCTGTTGAGTGCAGAAGTTGTGAGCTTATCCCTGCAAGACTTCATACAGAAATCAATTTCTCTTTGTTTACCTTCCCAGTATGTTGCTAAGATGACTGAAAAGCTGCCAAAGTGCCTTCTTGACGGTATCATTAATACTGAAGCTGATGTATTTTACACTGCTTTGGCAGACAGCGAATACAAAAGCGATAGAGAAAGCGAGACTAAATCTAAATTTTCATCTGAGAATGTTTGAATGAAGTCTTAAAGGTTTTGCCATCCCCCAGAGCACAGGTACCAACTTCTACAGTATGGGAGAGAAGGAAGAGAGGAGATCACAAAGAAGCCTCTGCAGTGGTAACCAGGACCACTGCAGAACGTTTCTGCCGTGTTATGAAAAATAATGAAGTCACAGAAAGATTCCAGCTGCAAGAGCTTTGGCACTGCAACCCTTTAAAGATGTGTATCGTCCACAGACATACAGAAAATGAAGGTCCCTTTCCCAGAGAAGGAAAGCTAAGTTTTCTGGCATGTATTCTAATGGAATTGCAATTTCTTCTAATAAAAATGTGGATTTAATATAATTACTTGCAAAATACACAATCACTTTCCCTATACCAGCTATTGCTATTTCCCATCCACAAGTAATTTCTTTCCATTCTCCTTGCTACATTCAGGTACATGAAGCAGCCATACTTAAGCCCCATTAAACATCCTATATCTTCCTTCAGGAAGTTTAACTTCTTTCTTTCCTAGTAGATGCACATTCTTTCCTCAAACTCCTCTGAACATCATCGAATACATCCACATGTACAGTTGTTTGCGACCAGAATAAGCATTCAAACATACTGTTGTAAGTACACTAGTTTCAGGGAAACGGCATAGAATCCCACTGAAGTGAGATGCTCTGCATCACTGTAGCTCATTCCAGAATTAAAAAAGGAGAACGACAGGAGCATCATAAAACAATATACTCATATAAAACTGCATTTACATAGCAGGATATACCAGTGTGACTATTTCAGTTAAATGTCATTCCCTTAGCCAAAATAGTTATATTGGCATGATCACCTATGTACAGTACTTTGTACAGTAACTACTACAAATCAGTCCCATGAGAGAGAAACAATTATTTTTGGTTCTGTAGAAATAGATCGCCTTTCAGAATAATGCTTATATATCACCCAGTATATTATCATTTGTTTTATGTAAATAAAATCTTAATAAAAAGTGTAAAAGTTTAAATGACTAACGCAGTGACTAATTTTCAGTATGACTTAACATTTCTCACATTCAACAGTAATGGCGATTATATATGCATACATACAAATTACTCAAAGAGGATCTTTAAGAAAAAGGACACTGTAGTTTGTATGTACATCAACTGATCTGGAATGGCAGCGTGGGTGTAATATTGACAAAGCTAATGATGCAAATAACACGTACTATGAAGGTATGAAACTGTGAAAAATTATCAGCTGTTATTCTTTTCCACTTGTTAGTTCCTGCAAAGGACTGGAAACTAATGATTCCTTTCAAATCTTTTACCCACCTCCATATGATACCTTATTTGGCTCAAGGGAGTGCTTCCACATCTCATAGCACAAAGCCTGAACTGCCTTCTACGTTCAAATTTCAAAATTACATTTTTTTAAAAAAAGACCAGAGGAAGAATGTAATAAAGACACTAGAAAAGGCTTGGGTAAAGGTCATCTACCCTCCATCAGGTAACACAAGAGAGTTAGAATTGGCAGACCTTAGCCCCAGGGGTGATGTTGGTCTTGAGACAGAAAGAAGATCCCCAGAAGGCAAAATGAGGGAGAAACCAGACATGGGACATTTCCAACTGCAAGCGAAAGGGCTGCAGGACAGCAACAGAACGTTTCTGGAGTCCTCAGACAGACTTCTGGCTAGCAGAATAAATGAAAATGCTGAAAGCTACTTACATTATATTGATGATTAGCCACTGGCTTATAGTTTGTGGTTACGGCTTTGTCCAGCTGCTGTGATAGTCTTACAGGTTTAGAAGATTCTTCTATCTGTAATCTGCAAAAAAAAAAACAACAGGAGAATTAATAAAAAGTTCAGCCAAGCACACACTCAAAATGAATTCTGAAAATCTGCAAGTATGAACCAGATCTTATCAAAGGTCAGCTGCAAACAAATCTTAAGGCAAAACAAATGCACTCTTCTGAGTTAAGTTTTTCCTGCTCTATTTCTGCTTGAAGACACTGTGGATTACCATGATACTATACGCTATCGAAGATAATGAAATGCTAAAAACCAAGCAACTGTGAAGGGAAGATATTAAAAACCATGTATGAACACAAATTTTATTCCAAAAGCCTGACACTCCAGTGGAAGAAAAGCCTGTGCTCTTAAAAAAAAGCTGAAACCCAAGCCAAACAAACCCAGAATCTCCCAGCTTACTCAGCTGAGGGCTGAAAAGGTTTCAATCCACTTCTGCTGACTCCTAGAGCACAGTAAAGGTTAGATTCTATGACCTTCTCTTAGATATTTTAATGTAAAAGAAAAAATTCCATGACCTTTCTTTTTGCATTAGAGTAGGGTAAGAGAATACAACTATCTTATGAGCACTTTTAGAACCATGAAGACAGAGGAATTCATCCAGGTTCAAATCAATGTGTAATCGAGTCTTAATCATACAGTTAATGAAAGGTGACCTTCAGTTTTCTTTGGGAAAGACTGAGAAGGTCAGACATTGAACACGTATTGTCAGGCTCATCTCTACGTAATTTAACGCTTATATGTGATGGTACAGAGAGAACACTCCATTTAATTCAGGTGTAGCACTCAAGAATTACTACTTTGAACAATGATGCACAAACCCAAGCTTTAGAAAGGTGCAGGACAACAACATTCCCTCAAAGAAACAAAGCTTAAAGGCCCAGCCAATTAATAATGACATAAACCTAAGATATCATCAGTGACATTACTTTGTTTCCAAAGGTGCATCTTACAGGCAGAAGAGTCAAGTTTCACTAAACACAATTTAAGACTTACAGCCCAATAAATGTACAGTGATGTTTCCTTCTTTCTGAAGAAAAATCAACATAGTAACATTAATGTAAAAAAAATTATTAGTTTGTTAAGATAAAACACAAAAATGATAACACAGACAGTACTTTAAAACCAACTCTAAGCATTTGAGATCACTGATTTTGTAAAAATATAATGTAGACCAAAAATGGTAAATTTAAACTCAGTATAGTTCTGATTTAACACCTGAAAAACCTAAATAAATTACATTTGAGGTAAACATTAAATTAAGACATAAATTCTCTAGTAGTAGCAACTGGAAATAAAGCTAATCATCCTTCATAGCTAGTATTGCTGGACAGTAACGACAGTTTTGTCTCATAGATGCAAACTTGCTTCCTTTTGAACCTTTGTAGACTTGACATTTGTTCTATAGTTTTAATTATCCTCAAGCAATCATTGCCTTGTATTCTACATTTCCAAATCAGGAGAAGGTACATCAATGCTTTCTTCTTTCCAAATGTAGCATTTTTTTTCCTAGCCTGAAGGGAAATCAATTGGAAGGTAAATGATCAGTGAACACTTTTTTACTCCTGTTCTGGCAAACAAAGGTAGACGCTTTCATCACGAGAGTTTATCTTTTGGCCATCAATCTAATTAAACAATTTTAAAGATTTTATTGATCTGGTTAGCAAAGATCTTCTGAACTCGAGCTTCACAAAGTGGCACAGGCTAAAGCTAAATTGGTAACTTTTCTCCAAATCTGTCTTTTTCTCCAATTCTTCATTACCTTTTTTTTTTTTTGACTAAATAACTTTTTAAAGGCCCGGTTATATAGTTTGGCTTTATTTTTTTGAGTATTTTCTTGTAGTCCTTTGCCATTTTTCCTATTGTTTCGACCTGTGGAGTTTTCCAGTACTCCCCCAGCTCCACTGTAGCTATTTTTCACCTCACTTCTTTTCCCTCTCACACTTTTCCTTTCCATAAAAGATGCAGAGATGTATATCCTGCTCTGAACCTTTTTACTGACACTGCTGCTGTTTATGAGACAGGGCCTCCTAGAGTTGAACTAGGAATTCTTGTTTCTCCTTTCCCCTTCTAGCCACTGCACCACTCTCTTCTTCACACGGACCAGATTTAGATGTTTGTTTTGTGATGTTGTTCCAGAGTCCTCATTACAGCTGCAGCACAGGTAAGCGATAAACAAGGTTAACAGCAATACTGAAAAACATCAGATGGCCTCCTGTTCTTGGGAAGTGCTAGGCTTAGAATGGTGGCATTTCTCTGTGATTAAATCCTCCTTGCACCACGCTTTATATCTGTTACCCACAGCAATGTAAATTTGTAATAGCCTCCTATTCTTCAGGAAAACAGCCAAAGAACATTAGTCCTTCAATGATGAAATGCCAAAACACTGAAAATATTGAACACCTCAGACTGTTCTCAGAAGCAAAAGCTTTAGAATGCTCATGTCAACCCTCCTCCAGCTTCTTAATAAATTAGATATTTAGGCATGCAAACAACTGATAGCTCTTCAGCCTAGAGCCTGTCATGAACTTCATACACCACTCAGAGTTGAAGGTCCCTTCCTGTTCTGGCATTTTAAAATTACAATACAGGAAATACCATCACCCATTTCAGTGTAGGTTCCATAAATGAATCGTTCTTTGCATAAAAGAACACCAGTGATTTATTTTTTAAGAATTTACCCTTGCCATGTAGGATATACATTTCAGAGTTTTTTTTATTTTAACCTGCTACTTTCCAAACCAGTAGAAAAACCCAATGTGTAGGAGGGCTAATGCACTCCTCAGTGGCCTCCAAAGGTTGATGGCAATGAAGTTACATCTAACATATGAAGTTCCCTAGCACACAATCTTGAAAGCAAGGAAAAACTTCTTGCCTCATCAGGAAACAGGACAGAAGCCTACCAAGTAACAACTGAAATGGAAAACCTGAGTTGGTTTGTGAAATGAAAGATTTCAGAAAGATCTAAATGTACCAACTAACAAATGTATTAGCTACAAACGTGTGTGTTCCTGGAGGGAATTTCACAGATATCCCTATTGTACTTCAAGGTTTCTTGCCAAAGGTTTCCAGACTACGACTCAGAGATCTCAGATGGTGTTTAGAAAATTGTCTAACTGTACAGTGCTATATTTTTTTCCCGTTCCTAGCTGATAAACTGCTGTTGGGAGAACCAAAAATATATTACAACCTGGAGAAGTAAGCCTATGTGAACCTCATGAGGTTCAACAAGGCCAAGTGCAAGGTCCTGCACCTGGACTGGGGCAATCTGCAGTTTCAATACAGGATGGGGGATGATGTGATTGAGAGCTGCCCTGCAGAAAAGGACTTGGAGGTGCTGATTGATGAGAAGCTTGACATGAGCCAGCAATGTGCACTCACAGCCCAGAAGGCCAGCGGTATCCTGGATTGCATCAAATGAAGCATGGCCAGCAGGTCAAGGGAGGTGATTCTGCCCCTCTATTCTTCTTGTGAGACCTTATCTGGAGTACTGTGTCCAGTTCTGGAATCCTCAACATAAGAAGGATACAGAGCTATTGGAACGGATCCAAAGGAGGGCTACAAAGATGATCAGAGGGCTGGAGCACCTCCCATACAAGGACAGGCTGAGTGAGAGAGTTGGGGTTGTGCAGCCTGGAGAAGAGAAGGCTCCGAGAAGACCTTATAGTGGCCTTCCAGTACTTGAAGGAGGCCAACAAGAAAGCTGGGAAGAGACATTTTACAAGGACACGTAGTGATAGAACAAAGGGGAATGGCTATAAATTGGAGAGGTGAAGATTTAGACTAGACATGAGAAAGAAATTCTTCATGATGAGGATGATGAGACTCTGGGACAGGTTGCCAGGGAAGCTGTGGCTGCCCCATCCCTGAAGGTGGTCAAGGCTAGGTTGGATGGGCCTTAGACAGTCTGGTCTGGTGGGAGGTGGCCCTGCCTATGGCAGGGCGCTTAAAGCAGGCGCTTTAAGGTCACTTCCAACTCAAACCATTCTGTGACTCATTCTATGATTCCACATCTCTGGTATTACTTTTTAATGCAAACAGTTACAGCAGTTGCCACATGCCAATATGGAAATCTAAATGGGAAGGACAGTGTCTCAGGAGGCAAACCTTTTTATTAAGATGCATTTATTCTACACATGAATCTTGCTTTTCTCCCTGATGGCTGACCTTCTCATTTATTTTTCAACTGCTTTCAGGACCTCCTGGAGAATGACAGAGCCTCACATTACCTTCCTTCTGCCAGGCTTCCATGCAGATTATGGTCACACAATCCCATGTAGAACAACAGCTGCTGCACATCTGGAGTTAGCCTCCCCAGAGTGTACAAATATAGGTAAAGGCCATGACAAACGTGGTATACACCCCCCAACAGTAAATGGTTCATGTGTAGGTGAAGCACTGAAATTTGCTTAGTGCATGACAAAGGGAAAAGACAAATAACCTGCAATTATTTTGTGCAATTATGTTAATGCAGACACTATTTGCAGGGAAAATCTGGTGTGGTTTGCCCAAACTATGCCATAATTCTCTCACATTTATAAAGTATTATGTTAGGGTGAATATAATTGACATTTTAATTTTGTATTTTCATTTTGTTCTTTGGAAAAGTTTGATGAAATATATATGCATATATTCTAGTAATTATACACTCAAAAATTTATAACAAAAGCTATGAAATGGGCATTTTATTAGCCTTTTACTGCAATATTTTATCATGTTACAAATATAATTACTTTTAAATTCCCATTTCTTAAACAGAATTTAAAAAAGCACTATTAAGCTAAAATATTATGAAGCATTTTCTACAGGGCTTTCTCAGAGTGGGTCTGCTGAATCTTAATTGAAACTGTCCATAGGAATAATAATAAAAAAATCAGTATTCTGAGTCACTGGTGACACTGATTTAAAGGAGCAGTGGCTTTTTACCTATCACTCTTAATTATGATTCGCAGGAACGTGACAGTTAAAAGCCTTTGTTAAGGCTCAAAACTCCACTCAGCTCTTCAAGGAGTTAAATTTCCACTTGACTGGTGTCGAAATAGCTAGTGCCATAATTTACGCCAATATCTGGCCTAAAAAATAAAAACAGAATGCAGATTTCCCGAATCTGCCAATAAATTTGCGACAGAGCAGCCACCAGCCTGCACACTGTGGTTTTCCCTTCCACCCCCAAGATCAAATATAGCTCTTCATCCTTGAAATGTAGCAAGTAACCAGCATGGCATTGAATTCACCACAGTCATTTCCCAGCAAAATACATTTTACACTGCAATTCTGATTTGTCACTGTGCCTACAGATGAATAAGGGGAAAAACATTCGAACAGGCTGGAAATAATTCTATAGGACTTGTCAACATGAAGGGAGAGAGGTGAACGCAATATGGACATTCCTAGGAGGAGATACTCATTGGCTTTTAAATATATGTATCTCCCAGCAATAAAAAAATAAACCAAGGACTTGAAGAATAAGTCATTTCGTTTCCTGTGATTAAAGTTCTACCACAAAACCAGCATTTCAAAAATTAGAAGCATGTATTAACCAGAAATGCTGCTTGGGCTTGAATTCTTGACACCTCTAAAGTATTAGCTAGAAATGCTGCTTGGGCTTGAATTCTTGACACTTCTAAAGAAATTATTGTATGGACAAGACTGAAAGGTTTCAATACCTTTCTGTGCTGTATTTACACAGGACAGGAGTAAGTAAGGAGCCAACTTTTCTGTTGCAAAAAAGGAAATGTTGGTTTGCTTCACTCACAGCAGAGAAGCAGGTCCACGGACCACAGTTTATGAGGGCAAGGAATACAAACTCTCCAGCTTTGCAGCTTTTTTTTTTTTTTTTGACTTTTTGCAGAAGTTCCCAGTTCAGTACCAGGGAAGTAAAAGCCAAGGACTGATGCTCTCTTAGTTCCATACTCAGCAATTCTGTACTTGAACAGGACATAGGCAGCTGCACGACATGTAGTTTCATAATACGGGATATGGACAACCAAGTATTTTTGCTCCCGTATTTAACTAAGCATCCCAAACATAACAGAAGAAGGTACAACCTGCAAAATCTCATTCAAAACAAACTAATAAAATAAAGGTAGAAATTGAATTTCACACCAGCTTCTCTTGTGTGCATTTGGATGACGGCACCTTGTTCAGACAGCAAAAATATTAGTAATATAAGATACGAGCAGATAAAAACTTCTATGAGATGCTGAAACTTCAGAAGGTTTTGTAATTATGGGAGAACTAAGGGAACTCAGCACCCTGTGGGGCACAGGCTGCTAATCCAGCTCTGTGGCAGTGCCCAACCACAAACAACATAGGGAACTGCCAAAACTACTTCATCAGCAAAAATACACAATATCTAATAACAATAATAATGCTGACAACCTGCTGCTACACGAAACAATCTGTCACACATTCCAAAAGATAAGAACTAGCAACATAGAAATTCAGCATTTTGTTTTGTTCCATGAAGAAAGATTCTACAGTGTCACGTTAGATGGGGGTGGATGACTGCAGCCTGTTGCACAGATGAACGTGCTATTCTCTTTCAGATGCTAAGTGTTACTCCAGCACACCCCCCACGTCAAAGCAAAGTGAGTCCATCCCCATTTACAAAGACTAGACAGGCAGGCAGAGGATAAACTGAATGGAAATGGCATTAAGAAGCACAATTGCCAGCATTAAATAGAAAAATGTTCTGAATTATTAATATAGAATATGATTTATAACTAATTTTAAGTCTTGAAATCCTGGCATTTCAAGAAAAGTGCTGTAATTATTTTATGTTCAGGAAACCTTTTAGGTTTCTCTGGAACTGACATCTTCAACTATATATGTTGAAGGCTGAGCAACAAATCATATGAATATAACATAATTTCATGTCTAATATTGAGACAGGTGCCACAGTCATAACTGAAGACTCCAATTCTACATTACGTTTCTCCAGTACAGAACACGAGACTATATGAATGGTAATCCAACAATAAGTAACTATTCCTTATGTGTTTTATTTTCTGGTTTTATAAAATGGAAATGATTGATTTAATCCATTAAGCTCTCATTTTTCCTCTCTGAGTTTAGTATTGCAAATGATTAAAAACCTTTTGGGTCGAGGTTGTGAAAATAAATAATGTAAATATAAAGTAAGAAAGACTAGCATTCTAGGAGTGATATAATCGAGTAACTTTCCTTATTACTTGGTTCCCAACTTCAAACATTTTAAGTAATTCCGTAAAGCAATTAGCATGAAGAAAATTATGAGATCCGCTTGGCATGATGGATATTTTTAATCTAATAGATACTTAATCTAGAAGTGTCCTGCTGGTGATGAAGTCAGGCTCTGGCAGTGCCTGGTCCATATTGGGACCATGGTGGAAGAGTATTATCCGAGGCTAAGCTTAAGAAGGAACCATAATTCACAGGTATCTTCTATGCAATGTGACTCTAAGTGCGGTTATAAGCAGCTCATCTGTTAGTGTGGCTTATGAAGTTTGTTGTCTTTGCCTCCAATTGGCTTGCCTGTCCAGGTTTGTCTCTGTATGTTTTGTTTGTTCCTCCCTCTCTTTACTCAAAAGGGTCCTTGACCAGATAACCTTAAGGGCCCACATGGCCATTCACCCTTGTGAAGCAAGGCAGCCTCTGCATCTTCCTTGCACTTCCAGGAGGACTTGGGTCAACACAGCATTGTGCTCCTGCCAGGTAGAAAGGTCTTTCCATAACTTTTATGCAGTAGATTAGCAGAAAGGCCTTGTATGGTCAATCACAGAATCATAGAAACATAGAATAGTTTGGGTTGCAAGGAACCTTAAAGTTCATCTAGTTCCAAGGCCCCTGCCATAGGCAGGGACACATCCCATCAGACTAGGCTGCCCAAGGCCTCATCCAACCTGGCCTTGAACACCTCCAGGGATGGAGCAGCCACAACCTCCCTTGGCAACCTGTTCCAGTGCCTCACCACTCTCATAGTGAAAAAAATCCTCCTTATGTCTAGACTAAATCTGCCCCTCTCCAGTTTATACCCATTGCCTCTAGTCCTATCACTACAAGCCTTTGTAAACACTCCCTACCCAGCTTTCTTCTAGGCCCCCTTCAGGTACTGGAAGGTCACTAATCATGCAATTGTTTAGACTGGAAAAGACTTTTAAGATCATCAAGTCCAACTGTGAACTTAACACTGCCAAGTCTACCACTAAACCATGTTTCTAAGCACCACGTCTACACATCTTTCAAGTATCTCCAGGGATGGTGACTCAATCACCTTCTGGGCAGTTTGTTCCAGTGCTTAACAATCCCTTCCATGCATAAGTTTTTCCTCATATCCAAAAACAGCCCCTCCCCTGGTGTAGCTTGAGGTTATTTCCTATTGTCCTATCAGTTATTGCAAAGAAATGAACACTTCCTTATTACAATTCATGTACTCTGGAATAGCAGAGAAGTCTGCAGCCCTGTAGCTGTTGCAAATGTCAGGATTTGGCAGTCCTTTCTATTCTATGGCTGTCATAGTCAATTAAATAGTGCCCTGAAGGAAAAAAAAACCAACTTCGTTATTGGCTCCTACCATATTTTCAGCATTTTTCTTATGATATACACACCACGAACATCTCTGTTCCACCTAGTTTTCAGCCCAACACTAATCTAAACGCAGGCAAGATCAAGTTCAAGAACAAACATAAGCAGAGCTAGAGGAGACAGCCTTCTCTGAGGACTAAGACAGGGTGCAAGTGCATCCATGAATGCTCTGTAACATGCTGTATCGTTATATGGGGCACCTCATCTTGGTTTCTAAGTGGATAACACTGCAGGATGTAGTATATTTTTATATCAGATTTCCTGTTATTGTGTCTTATTCCAGTGACAGAAAGTTCTAAAACTAGAGTGAAGTAAAATCTGGATGTCCTTTTGTGTTGGCTAGTGCACATGAATTACCTTGAGTACAGGTATGAGATGAGGTATAAGACTGATGGAGTGACAAGGCTTGCCAATCTAAAGAGATCAGGCCGCATGACAGAAAAAATGAATCATAGAATCATAGAATTACCAGGTTGGAAAAGACCCACCGGATCATCGAGTCCAACCATTCCTATCAAACACTAAACCATGCCCCTCAGCACCTTGTCCATCTGTCCCTTAAACACCTCCAGGGAAGGTGACTCAACCACCTCCCTGGGCAGCCTGTGCCAGTGCCCAATGACCCTTTCCGTGAAAATTTTTTACTAATGTTCAGCCTAAACCTGCCCTGGCGGATCTTGAGGCCATTCCCTCTTGTCCTGTCCCCTGTCACTTGGGAGAAGAGGCCAGCACCCTCCTCTCCACAAATGGTAAAAGAGGTGAAATTTCAGAGACAGCCCTGAAGAGCCATCCAGGTGTACACAACAGCCGTTGGTCCAATGCGGGAAAAGAGAGGGAAACAACCCAGAGGCTGGAAGAGAAGCAAGACATAAAAGGAACGGCCACATAGTCAAACAAGTCTGGTGGAAATACTCCAGAAAAACAGCAAGGAAGGTTAAAAAGTCTTCATTTCCCTTTAGGTTTGTTCAGGTAAGACATGCACATGAAGATCTACAGACTTCTAGCTCTATCATTGGACGTGGTCTGCACAACAGTCCATACAACACATGCAGATGTCCATCTTTTAAATACTGGTAGGTATGAATAACCAGAAAAAGTGGTTCCTTGTTTCGGGGGAAGCACTGGGAATCTTGCAAGCTCACTACTAATGATACAGAAAGAAAAGACTGGAGATCTAGGAAAAGTGACTCATTAGCAATCTAAGCAGGATAGAAAATGCCTAGCGTTTTAATTTTAACATGAAGATTATCCTCCTGAATTAAAGCGAGATGTATTCCTTTCAAAAGGATCATACACAATTTTAAATATGCATGCACACATATTTTGGCTGTTCCTATCAAAAAAGATTTGTTAGGAAACAACCATATAACATCACTTCTTCCTCTTTTCTTTTACATTACTTGTTGGTTAGAAGGTAAACTGGAAAAGAAAAAAAAGACTGCATGGTACCGGGGAGCAGTGAGAATTCATGAAAATGTACAAGCTTAAATACATACAGAAAGATATTAAGAAGTCTGCTTAATATTTTTAAGGCAGAAGTATAAGGAATAGTTTTATCTCCCCTGCTGCCGGCTCAAGCCTTTGTCTTGCTTTGCAGCTTGATGTTTGGAAATCTCTTGCCTCCAACTAAAAGGGAAGTTTATTCTGAATTGTCAACAAACCCAACCAACCGAGACATAAACTATTTGAAATGCCGTTGACAAAATGTACACTGCTAAAAGTGACAGCATGGGTAAAAATGTTAAGCCCTCCATGCGCAGAGCACTTTGAGTTTTGATCGAGGTGACAAATGATGCCTGTACCTCTGAGATTTTTGAATGGGAATCTGGGATAAGACATGACTGAAGTCAAGCTCTGTTTCTAGATCTGCATCCTGTTATGCCACGTACACTTTTCTGGAAATTACGCAGTTTGGAGTCTATTCTTGTCTAAGCTTTGGGGACCATCAGATTCCATATTTTACGATCATCCTGACTGCCTTGAGTTGCCCATTCTCCCATTAATATGAATAAACAATGTGTTCGAAACTGTATGTGCCTGTACTCAGGAACTTGCAGCTATAATTTGCTTCCTATTTAAGAAAAACTTCATCTTGAATATTTTCCTTGATATCATAAACCAATTAGTGCTAATATTATACCTGGATGCCTGAGGAGACAAGAGGCAAGAAAAGATCTGACATCCTAATGTAAAAAGCAAGACAAAACAGATCTTTAAAAATGAAGTTACCTTCAGGCATTTATGTATTTTAAAGACAGAAATTACCATTATAATAATGAAATGATAATCTAAATTCTTCTCCTGTTTACTACTGACTGAAGAGTATCCAGTAATACCTCAGGCTCATAGTTTCAATTTTGCTATGCTACATCATTTGTAGAAAAACATCCTGTCATGATTCAAACAAAACCCAAAATTATGAAGAATCACTGAATGTTTAAGCCTTTTTTGTCATGTTTGTAAAGATAAAGTCTCCTTTCCCATCTCCATTTTCAAAGATGCAGTTTCCTTTCCTGCTCCCATTTTCCTCAGTCCCCAGACTTCTCCATAACAAATGGATTTATTTCTAAGATGCCATTTCAATTTAGATTGTAGAAGAGGAATTTTAAATTTTCAACCATTACTTATTTCTAAAAGTAAAATAATTAGACTTGTCTCATAATCACATAATCTTCACTTTCCTGACAAAACTAATTTGCAGTGTTTGTTGCTGCTTTGAAACCAATACTATCAATAATGGGGACTTGCAAATTCAGGCAACAGAAAGCCAAACACTTCTTGTCAGAGCCTGCAGATCCAGAAATGGTGCAACTTTCTGCTAATGGGAAAACAGAGGGAGAATTTTAGGAATTAATCTCTTAGATGGAAAAGCCACATGTTTACCACACCCTGAAAGGCCCAGGTCTTGAATTGTTGGTAAAAAGGTGGATGATTTACAAGCTCAGTCAATTCACTATGCAATGATGAAACTGCTCACATAGCTAAAAGGAGCTGGAAAGAAAGAGGCAGACTGTTGGCTACAAGTCCTCAAATGGAAAAAAAACCCACCTACAGCATCTCAGCTAACTCTCCTCAGTCTGAAGCGCTTCTGCAAAACATCAATTACAGCTGCCAGCGCCCTGCCTCCGACTACGCACTCCCATCTCTAAAATTCCACTTTCCAGATACCTCACCACTTACTTCCCCAATAGCTCTGCAAACAGCCATGGCATCTGGTTCCATTGGGGAACTTCCAGTTAAAATTTACTGTAAACAATTTAACAGTTTGTGGCAATCAGGGAAACATTTGGATTGCTTCCCTAGTAAACCTAGCTGGCTTAAATTCTTGAGGGTTTTCCCTGACTCCTCCTTCCTTCCCTAGCCTGTAGTCCTAAAATGCCAGATAGCAGAATGAGTTTTTGAGGATATACACCTCCCTTCTGTTAAAGTAAACTTAAAAACAACCAGCAAGGGACTGTTGCAAAGGGCACTGAAATGAAACTGCTGGTTGAAAGCACTGTGCTTGCTATGTGTTGATGACTATATACTGCTGTCGATAGCTTAAATGGTAATATTGCACAGTTCAGCTACTGTTGAACAGCTTCCCTGTATGTCTGCACTAAACTGCTGAATTAGCTCACACTGAACTGCTGAATTAACCTATCCAACACTCCTTCCTGCAAGCAAAGAGAAGCATATTATTGTTAACAGAACTCTGAACACACTCTTAATCTAAACAAAATCAGCTTTAAGTTAAAGAGAAAAGCTATGTAAGCTCAGCAACTCTAGGAACCCTACAATGTAAACAACAAACACAGGAAAGGAAAGAAACCTGTATGTCTCCTTTGCCTATGTGAAAAAACTGTTGCTTACTCTCCAACTGGAAAACTTAGCAGATTCTCCTGCAAGCCACCAAAAAATATGAGAAATGTAACACAGCAAACCGAAGAGCAGACAGAATGATGTATCACTTAAAGCAGAAAACAGATTTTTTTAAAGTTTGATTATCACTCTTTCAGCCAACTGCATTTCCTTTGCCAACTGTACAGCACTGCTGCTTTGCTATATCTGTTCAGATATTTTAATTACTTTTTATCTCTGCCTGTTTTGCAAAACAAGTGCTTCCTCAGCTCCCTCTCCCAATACACTTCATACCTGCCCACCTCCACTTGAAAATCGCTGCTTTGACATTCTTCAGCTGTTGTTTGAGTGAAGAAGGTGCTCCCACAAGTAGAAAAAGCGGGCACGAGGCTGTGGCAAAGCCAGAGCAGAAACCAGCTGTGTGGAGGGAGCCTGGCAAGCATGAACAGGGGTGAGAGCTCTGTGGCTGGAAGGTGATAGCAGTCGGGAGAGAAAAAACACTGTGGGGCTGCCCCCTGCAGACCTCTACTCCCACTCGCCAGGCTTTACACCAGCCTTGCATCGTTCAGGCTGGCTTGAGTCGCGCTCCTCAAGTTCTGGTCTTTGAAATCCTGCTGCTGAGGGCAATATGAGCGTTAATTTCCTAAAACACCTTATTTGGCTTCAATGCATCACCTTTGGGCGTACAATGCTCACCTGAGCCACAGGTGTATTACTGTTAGTCCCTAATAAGAGTTCTCAGTACCTTGAAAACACCTCCAGGATCTGGAGGCTGCAGCTCAAGAGAGCTTTGACCTCTGCTACAACTTCAAACCAACAATTCTCAAAGTTATTTCAAAGTAACTTTCCCTTAAAAACACACTGATGACCGCAAGGCACAACAAGGACATGGCTAGGTTTTCAGACAACTGAGCCCTGAAAGCATAAGATTTCATTTTGCATTTTAAAAGTATAATTTAAAAACTAACTTTGCCTTTGTTTTGGAGAAAAAAATAACACAAGCTTGGTAGCTCAGAACATTATCTTTTAAACACTCACTAGAGAGCTTATTTGTTAAGAAATAAGCTCAGGTCTATGCACTTCTGGCTCTGCTACATTAGTATTCTCCTCTTAATTAGAGATTTTCAGAGGAGTGCCTGTTTATTTGTGAACAAGAAGAAACTCACCCAGACTTTGTGAAGCCATATCTATTCTGTTATTAAATAAAACCCCCCAAAGATTTGATTATAGATTCATCTGGCATGACAAACTCCAAACCAGTCAATGGCTGAAGCGCAAACATTGTCTAGCTTCCCTAATAGGAAGCTGGATAATTGGTTTTGTCCATGAAATTTGTGTCAAAGCAAACTCCATGCATGGGTAATTTGGTTGAATATGTCCTCTACAGAAAAAAAAGAAAATCTTGAAAGACACTTCAGGACCATTATATTTTAAAGCCTGCTCTCCATGGTTTTACTTAATTACACCTAAGGCTGCAATTAAAAAAAAAATAAATACATCCAAGAAGAAATGTTCCACACAAGTTTCATTGGTTTGTCATAAACCTGCATGGAACTGAGTTTGTTAGTCAGTAACTCAAACGTGAAATATAATATACTGTGAAAGTACTGATAATAGCTTATAGTTTTCCATAAACTTGTACAATTATTAATTCAGTGCATATATCTATCACGTCACAGTGTAAAATAGTGTCTCTTAGTGTGCTGGGTCTGGCTGGGACGGGGTTACCTTCCCTCACAGCAGCCCACAGAGTGGCTAGGAGGGTGCTGCTAACATCCCTGTGTTCAGTGCCTGCTCAGCATCCAGGCACTCCATCGCCCACCCAAAGGGGTGGGCAGGAGGCCTAGAGGGGACACAGCCAGGGCAGCTGACTGAAGGGATATCCCATACCATATGACACTGCGTAGCAATAAAAGCTTAAAGAAAAGAGGAGAAGGGGAGCATTTATTATTAAAGCATCTGTCTTCCAATGCAGCTGCTATGCATACTGGGGCCCTGCTTCCCACAGAGTGGCTGGACATCGCTGCTGATGGGAAGTAGAGAATACACTTACTTCATTTTCACTTTGCTTCGACACACAACCTTTGCTTTCCTTCATTAAACTGCCTTTGTCTCAACCCATGAGTTTTTAATCTTATTTTCTCCCCCTGTCCTGCTGAGGAGGGGCAGTGCGAGAGCAGTTGGGTGGGCATCTAGCAGCCAGCCAAGGTCAACCTACCATACTTAGAAATGCTAATAAGTCTTGTTACTTTATAAAAAGTTACCTTGGGATAATGAGATTTTGAGAGCTGTAAATATTTTCATATTTGTATATTTATATCTGTACTAAACAATACACATACTGCTGCTCCCAGAAGATATGCAGCAGTAAATATAGGTCACCTCAGAACAATGAGAGTGGCTGGTATATGTCCTCTCGTCAGCGGCATACATGTTATATTTTTAGGAACAATCACGGTATATCACATATACTTACAACATTAGAAAAAGGCAGGTTTTATTTTCCCTAGTAATTTGTCTCCTATTAAGTTCCTTTCTTTCTACACAACAGTATCACATTGAAGTTCATTGTTCTCAAGTGTTAATCAGTGGCTTGGTACAAAAATAAAGTTTTAAGTATCTCTAAAGAAACTGGGAAACAAACCATCATTTATTGAAGTTGTGACATTTGACAGTCTTGGACCTGAATGATTTATAAATTTCAGCCCTAAGTCCAGTGAAACAGAGGATGCTCTAGAGAAAAGAATTGGGAAATGGAATTGCTTGAAAGAAAGAAAAAGCTGTAGCAAATATTTAGTTCTCAAAATGCAGAGAATAGTCAAGCAATTATTCAGAACAGTAAGAAGCTTAACAGATTTCTTCCAAACAGACGCTTTTGTGTCATGTTATTTCTGCAATATTTTTCAGACTACTTGGTCTACTCTACCACACCCTCAACTCCACAATATTTTGGAGCATTCCCACATCCTGCAGTGCAGCAGGAAATGGAATATAAATTACCTATCACTTTCCAAACTTTATTGATGAAACATCTGTATCTAGAGCCACAAACACTTTCTGTTTGTGGTAAGTGGGGAGAAGAAAGCTGCCTCTGCTAGCATGTTTTTTCAGCTATACACAGGCTGAAGACTTCTATCATTTCAGCCTAAGTAGTTCCTGCTTCAGAGGTTACAGGATCTATTTGAGCTGAAGGAAACGGATACTACACGCTCTATACTTCTGTGCATTTAGCTCAGCAGAAGCAGAACACAAACAGCTTTCCTGGTCTTCCTAATTTTGGAAAATAGTTCATTCTGAAGAAGAGAGGACATTTCTTTTTCACAATGGGGAAAATGCCAATTTATGCAAAACACTTATAATTAATTTGAAATTCCTCTCCACTTCACAAATTAGGAAAATAATTTGCCATCACTTCTTTTCAAGTGCAAATTCTATTAGTGGCTGCATGAAAACTATGCTTGAAAAAGGGACCAACTTTAAATAAAAAGATAAATGAAAAATAATAAGATATGAAAATACCGAATTACAAAGAATGTAGTCTTGTGGATTTAAAGAACAAGCTTTTACAATAGGTGTTCTGATATGTCATACTCAGGATAACACATGAAATAAACACCTTACTGCAATGAAATACAAACAACCCAAATGGGGCTTCTCCCTTTGCACATGTTCCATGACAGACGGTACCAGAACGGTATCTGCTGCAAACTAGACTAAATCAGTTTTAGAAACTGAGTTCCATCGATGAACAGACTGCACCATCTGCTTCTCCTAATATACATTAGAGAAAGTGTATTTTCCATAGCTGCTTCTTTACTCTGCAATCAGATGACTATGAGACAAATAGGTATAGCTTAGCTACAGAACAGCTGAAAAGCATCATCATTTGTGGATGACAAGTGTGTAAACAAAAAAGCAGCTAGGTTATTTGCAGGCTGTGCAATGAAGTAATGAAACAAAATTAGGCAAAAGAAAATTTCAGCAGCACACTGGGACACTAATAGTCATTGCAGCGATGAGAGAAATACAAATGCGAAAAGCGTAGATGTAATAAAGCTTCTTACTAATAACATGCAGAAAAAAAAGAGAAGTAATCTTCCAACCGAAGCATAAGTAGAGCTGGCTGGAAATCTGAATTTTTATTACTTGCTTTTTGTGTTTTCAGTGAAAAAAATCCCTTTAAATTAGGAGGTAAGCCAACATTTAAAGTTTTCATGGAACAGAAATCCTTCAAAATTTTGTTTTGGAAACCCAAACATGATGTTCCCAAAACAAAATATGCCTTCCCAGTATCCTCAGCAGCTGTTGACTGAAATTAATGTAATCCTTGTCATTTCACAACTGCCATTTCCATGGCTTGCTGTGGGTACAAAACTGACAAAAACTATCTTAAGCCTCCAGACCAGGGGCTGCCAGAGCATCTGTGAAGCCTTGTCTTTGGTAGTCCGGCAGTGTGAGCTGCTTGGGAATGCAAGAGCCCGGCAGTCCCAGGCCAGCCGGCTCCCTGCACCACCCATTGTCAGGGCAGCCATCCAGATGACATCAGAAATGCTGACATCTCATATGCAATACCCCTTCTTATAAGCAGCTGTAAAGTCAGGCTGACACATTGGTTTGATGCTCATCTGATGCACCAGCATTGCAAAAATGAACTTGAGCTAAATGCTTGAGAAACCAGGGTGAGATTTCAGCATTATTCTATGCATCCTCAGTAGTGAGGACGATTATTTCCAGGCCAGTGAGATACTGCAATTAATGAAACAGTATTTCATTAAAAACGACAGTCTTCTCTTCTTTGAAAGGACACTAATAGAACCAAGAACTATTCAGGCACTATTATGCCCCGGTAAAAATTCGCAGAACTACAGAAGAAGTTACGTTGTAAGAGAAAACAAAGAGTAGGACTCCTTAGGGCTGGAAGAGAGAAAAATGAGAGATGAAGATATGACTGAAGTCAACAAAATAATTTGGTCCAGGAAGACAACAAATAGGGAACAGTTGTATGGTTTGAATAACACAACTAGCAGGTATCGAATCTGTAAGACAGGAAAATTCAAAGCAAACACAGGAAAGCAGTTCTTCACACAACTTGTAAATAAATGATGGAACTTCTTGCTGCAGGATATTATGGATGCTAAAACTGCATAAGGGTTCAAAAGACTAAATTCCCAAAGGATAACTGTATTGATGGCTGTTGAACACCACAACAACCCAACAGTCCCTGAGGTACGAGCTGCTGGAGACTCAAGGACTGTGCTGAGGAACTTTCAGCAGGTGTTTGCCCTGTTGTAAGGTCTTCTTCTCTGTGCCACTCATTACTGGTAACTCTCTGTGACATTGGTGAGACAGTTTACCGTGACCCAGCAGAGACAGTCTTAAATTCAGGCATAAAATGTGTTATATGTATTATGTGCACTGCAGGACAAGCATAATGTGCTGGATTTAGCAGGAAAACTGAAGAGACTCGGCACTCCCCACTTCCCTTGTGTAGTTCAAGGCATGAGATATGCCCTCCAGGGCATTTTAAAACACGGCATCCAGCCTCTCTCCTTTATAACTATAGCATAGCTACATGGAAGAAACAGATGAAGAGTTGGATGTGCTAAGCACTTACTACAGCTCAATAAAATTGACAATCCAGAGAGACAGCGTATCAGACATTGTTGTGATTTCTTCTCACTCACTTGAAATGACAGTCCTGAGAAATGTTAATTACTAGGCCAGTAATCAAATGTCATAAACAGCTAGAGTAGATGAGAAAAAAAAAAAGAAGAATCTTAATGTCATTCCAAATGTGTGATAGATTTAATTAGCTTCTTCTCAAAGGTATCTCTTAACAGAAAGATGGGATCTAATACAAGGGCACAAACACACATACATTGATGCAAATAAGTCTAAGAAGAAAAATTGAACAGAAGATTTCCTGAGTAGAGTAAGTATTATTTCAAAAGAAAGGCTTTTGACTTCACAGTCTTGGAGGAAAAAAGTGTCTCCTATGACCCAGACCAATAAAGCAAAATAAGATGAACCTGTTTTTTGCCTGAAGCTGGTAAGTGACTGTGCCACAGAGTTTCTGGCAGGGCATGCAGAGGAACACCATCAGTTCACTCACCAAATCTGAACTGGTCAGCTTCTTCATACACCTATTTCTCTGCTTGAAAACACAGCATAAAATCAAATATCTAAAATGCAACGCTGTTCGTGATCCTTGGATATAAGCATATTACAGAGTATTAACAAACCCTGCTGGGCCATGCCCCAAACATGCATATAAACATAGAGGCACCACTTTGGAATAACATGCAGGCTAAAAAGGAAGCCAAAAACAGGCAGAAGAAGAAAAAAAGTGAAACATTTACTCCTGCTGGCCAGTGAATCTACAGAGAAATTAAATTACTTGTTCAAGATGGACACCCACAACAAAGCTGGGTATTTACACCTATTCTAGAAAAGAAGTAAAAGAACTAAAATGAAGTAAAAAAAACTTTGGGAGTTACCACATTTATGTAGCGCAAAGTAACATAATCATGACATGATGAAGGCAGCCTCAAACAGGGAACCCTATGCATCTATACAGACGTCCAGACAGGCCCATCTCTTAAAGCTAGAGAAAATGAAACGTGAAAATGTAGACAGAAACACGTTACAGAAAATTGGGAGGTTTTTTTGAAGAGTATTTTTAAGTAACAAGAAGCCACGAATACATAAACAAAAGTGGATTTCTTCAAACAGAAGTAAAGGCACAATACAGAGGAAAAAAAGACAGCCAACACACAGAAAAGAGGGTCAACAGCCACCTGTACTTCCCACAGGAGATTAGGAACATCAGATAGAACTCTGCTCGTATACTAGGGGTTCTTGGGAGAAACACATACATTTGTACAGGGACATAGTGAAGCTGCTATTGCCCTTTAATGTTGATCCAGAAGTCAAAATAGGGCATCCTTGAGGCTATTTCAATGAGGAATAGAACCTGTTGATGGAGTCAAGTATTTCTTTCTTGTAATCTTGTTAACTTTAAAAGAAATGCCTACAGCTTCATTTTCCTCAGAGACGGGCTACTAGCTGCTTGTTTTGAGTAATTTACTTTGACAAGAGTAGTTTCCAAAAGGTTCCTATCTACTGCAGCCAGAAGCTATGTTTCAGTAAGACGATTCCCTTGTCAGCTGGCTTTTATATAGCTAAACCCTCTAAACCTGACTTTTCTTTCCCTTCTTTATTAATATTGCAATGAACTGGAAGTACTTCTGCATCTTGACAAACCTCCAACATTTCTTTCTTTAGCTTAAGAAACATTCTGAACAAAACCAAAGCAAAACATTACTTTTTTTTAAAATAAGGAAGATGCCTGTATTTTGAATGAAAACCACTGATTTATCACAGAATCACAGAATCACAGAATAACCAGGTTGGAAGAGACCCACCGGATCATCGAGTCCAACCGTTCCCATCAAACACTAAACCATGTCCCTCAGCACCTCATCCACCCGTGCCTTAAACACCCCCAGGGAAGGTGACTCAACCACCTCCCTGGGCAGCCTGTTCCAGTGCCCAATGACCCTTTCTGTAAAGAATTTTTTCCTAACGTCTAGCCTAAACCTCCCCTGGCGGAGCTTGAGGCCATTCCCTCTTGTCCTGTCCCCTGTCACTTGGGAGAAGAGGCCAGCACCCTCCTCTCTACAACGTCCTTTCAGGTAGTTGTAGAGAGCAATGAGGTCTCCCCTCAGCCTCCTCTTCTCCAGGCTAAACAACTCCAGCTCTCTCAGCCGCTCCTCATAAGGCCTGTTCTCCAGCCCTTTCACCAGCTTTGTTGCTCTTCTCTGGACTCTCTCCAGAGCCTCAACATCCTTCTTATGGTGAGGGGCCCAGAACTGAACACAGGATTCGAGGAGTGGTCTCACCAGTGCCGAGTACAGAGGGAGAATAACCTCCCTGGACCTGCTGGTCACACCGTTTCTGATACAAGCCAAGATGCCATTGGCCTTCTTGGCCACCTGGGCACACTGCTGGCTCATATTTCCACCCAGGAGAGTGTGCGCCTGTCCAGGCCAGAGGCTGACAGTTTCCCAAGCAGAACGCTGTGAGAAACTGTGTCAAAGGCTTTGCTGAAGTCCAGGAAGACCACATCCACAGCCTTTCCCTCATCTATCTTAATAGAGGGCAAAAAGGAAGCATTTGCTAATTACCTGGTCCCTGAGAGCTCAAAGCAGATGACCCTTTTTATCCTCAGTTCCTTTCACAGGGGACTTTGAATTCACACTGGAAACTGAAGACAAAGCCAGGTTCCATTTATTTTATTCAGACAGTAACCGAGTCAAGGGAACATGCTTCTTCTCTTAGTGATTAATGAAGAGAAGAGATGCAACTGTCAAGCCATTGTGAGAAGCCAGGTTATCCAAAGAGCACTTGGGTGAAAAAGCAACGCTTAATCATTCTGGAGGCAGTGTTACAGAATGGGTGGCCTCCACCTTGCATTTTATTTCAGAAAAGAACCCCACCATTACAGCAGTGCCTTCTCTGCTTACACAGAAGGGACAGAACATTGCGAAAAGAAAAAAAATTAAAAAGCAATCCAAGTACTATAAGACTGCTAAGACACAGGATTCTGCACCACCATTAAAAGGCTGGATTTAATATGCGCTGCAGCCCATAGAATTCATCCTCCTTGATTTGGTAGGATTTAGGGATCAAGCTCCAAAAGCTCGCAATAACCATTTGGTTGGTGTAGCATTTCGTGAATTCATGCTTGCCAAATAAATGTCTTGTACATCATCACTTTTTATATAGACACAAAAATCCATCAAAACCCCATACACACAGCAGAGCTGACTGCGTAACAAGACGTTTCCCTTGCTTACAAAAAGGACATAGTCCTTCTAAACATATTAAGAGCCTGTGCGCTTGCTTTCTAGCAAGTTTTGGACATCTCTACCAAGTGTTACTTCTACTTGGCACCTACCATGTTTCCTAAATCCCAGACTTGAACCCCAGGGTCATTCTTTTTTTCAAATAATGACATGTGACATACGGGCAAATATGCTTATAAATCCTCTTCATCTTCTCTGAATGGTACATAGGACGCTTGTGCTTCACTCATTAGTTTCTGAAATTGATCTAGCCCATAAGCCATGTAACTCCAAATTACCCCATGCATAATTAGGCACTTCCTAGTTTTCATTACTTATGTTTATTTCTGTAATATTTACACAGCATCAACCCTACAGCTGCCCATGTACAGATTGGAATGCATCTCTAATTACATACATTTAATTTGGTTGTATTCCCCTACGAGAGTGGATATTGTTTTCAAGGGCCTTGTTCCAGCCTTGTGACCCAGATGTTCAGGGACCAAGAAGTCCCCGAGATGTACAAGCCCATCTCAATTTACTCACCCTTTCAGAGAGATAAAACCACAAGTGAAATATGTATGCCATTTAATTTCCTAACTTGTGTATCTACAGCTAAAACATCCAGCTTAGATTCACTAAAGCTGGTAAAATCTACCTGTGATTGCTTACATACTGTTCTACAATATCTTTTTTAAAATTATATTAAAAGAAATGCATATTTTAACTGTTTGAAGTTTGAAATCTTTGTTGGAAGACAGTATCAATAGATCACTTTATGATTTAGGTCAAACAGCTGCTTTTCAAGCAACCTTCACAAATCTTACTATTCTTCATCCAGGTGAAGTCCCAGTAGGTACACAGAAGATAAAAATACAATCCTATTTCTTTCCGCAAAACTTTATTCTGCCCTCCATTTTTCCATTTTTGAGACTTCCACAAGTTATATGCTTATATAAAGCATATGAAACCTCTCTTGTTGTACTACCCTTTTGTTATAAACACATAGTGTAATAGAACACAACTTATTAAGTTATAAGTCTGTAAAGTAATTAAACCAAACAATTCCCATATTCCAATCTACATTCTGACAAATTTGATTATATTGGCATAGGCTAAGCAGAAACTAATAAACTTCATCGAATACACAAAACCACAACTCATTACCCACAAGCATTGGTTCTTAGGCATACTCAGGAACAAAAATGAGTAGTGTCCGGTTCTGGAATCCCTAACATAAGAAGGATATAGAACTGCTAGGACGGGTCCAGAGTAGGGCTACAAAGATGATCAGAGGGCTGGAGCACCTCCCATATGAGGACAGGCTGAGAGAGTTTGGGTTGTTCAGTCTGGAGAAGAGAAGGCTCTGGGGAGCGACCTTCCAGTATCTGAAGGGGCTACAAGAAAGCTGGGGAGGGACTTTTGACAAGCGCGTGTAGTGATAGGACATGGGGAAATGGTTTTATACTGGAAAGGGGAAGATTTAGATTAGACATTAGGATGAAATTCTTCACCATGGGAGTGGTGAGGCACTGGCATGGGTTGCCCAGGGAAGCTGTGGATGCCCCCTCTCTGGAGGTGTTCAAGGCCAGGTTGGACGTGGTCTTGAGCATCCTGGTTTGGTGGGAGGTTCCACTGCAGTGGGGTGGGAACTGGATGATCTTTAAGGTCCTTTCCAACCCAAACTATTCTATGCATGCTACAACTAATGTATCGTTTATTGGCCTAGCATTTCACTTACATACAGTTTAATGGAATAAAAATAAATAATCTAAATGCTACATAATGAACTTTCTCTTCAGAATACAAACAAGTATCCAAGTGACATTCAAAGTTACTTTTTTTTTAGAAATGGCAAAGGGATGCATTAACTGATAATTCTTTCAGTCATACCATGCAACTCTAAGAGTTCAGGGTAGAGGAGGAGCAATAATATCCATTTGTAATTGTAATAAAATGGCTCAAATCTGGACTAAGTCTTTGCTAGCTTTGCCCGTATTATAGCATTTTTTCCCCCTAGAGTGGATACTACAGTTGATATTTGTCTACTAATATAAAAAAAGAGCTAAAGAGTTAAAAGAAATAGCAATAAAAACAGTTTTAATAATCTACTTGGATCGGGTGATCTAGGTGTCAACTTATAAATCCTACACCATTACTCCTACTCCATTATGCGGCAGCAAAACTATGATGTAGGTGTTTCTCTCCAAGTTACACTGAGCATCTCTTCTGGTCGATACTGCAGTAATAAACTGCATTTCACATTACTTTACAAGGCAGAAAGACAAGGAAAAAGGGTTTAGGTGCACACAGTTAGAAATTAAAACAATTTAATTCTGAAACAATTTAATAAGAAATATTTGTATGATTCAGTTTCTCAGCATGGGTGAATATAAATCCTCCGAGGATTTAATTAGAGGTGATTTATCATAAATTGCATTCCCATAGACAGATGCTGCTCCTGCATCATGCTGATAACAACAAAGACTAACTGACACTTAAGAGCACATCTGAAATATGTTTTTCCGAAGACATTAGGTACAGCAAGAGAATCACTAAATAGTGCTGAATAAAAGTGCCAATGGATTCCCCAGTTGGTTTACCAATCCCACTCGACGGGCAGTTTGTTTTATTCTGTATAAATAAATTAACCTCATGAAGGTATACATTCTGTCAATCTACAAAACATATCTTTTGCTTCTGATACCAAAAAGACTGAATAAGAAAATTCTCAGGTTGCTGTGCCCATAGTTGTGCTTTACGAAAGGCCATAGAAACACGCACTTGTTTTGAAAATCATGATTTTGATCAATTAACCTCTTGTCAACTAAAAGGTCGTTTCTGCAATACAGCTGTCTTAGTGCTCTAAGCATTTTGATCACAGTTTCAGAGACTGAGGAGGTAATACTTATTTCTTGCATTTTATTTCTGAGAAAGTCCTTGAAAAGTAGATACTCTGTTGAGAAGTCCCTTGTCAACACGTGCCACTGATTGCAAAGTAGTTAAATGATCCTGACTTTGCTAAGTAATTCCCAGGAGCCAAAGTTCAGGTTGAAATCAGAATTCAAAATGAAGAGATTATTAGAAATATAATTAAAAAACTCTCTAAGTTGGGTATTTTTTTTCATTTTGAAAAGTATTATACAAATACAGACCTAACACATACTTCTCTCAGCTATTACCATGTAACATCTCCAGGTACATATTCACATATCAGTGTTGATTTCTATGTAGCCTGCTATTTTTATCACCCATTTTTATACTCCCGCCTACACACACACACTGAAATTTCTCTTTCAAGATGACTTCTCAATTCAAAATATATTCCAGAAAGCTGGGATTTTCTTCTTCTTCTTTTTTTACATAAAGAAATCTGGCCATGGATATTTCTGCATCCCCATTTCTACTGTCTGTTTCCCAGCTGGAAAAAATGGAGCAAACTACAATACAGTTGATGTTCAGCCTTGTACCAGGTTTTGAACATACGGCTTTTTTAACCTCCGGAACAGCTCTACTTAACACTGTCGGAGAGCTAGGATCCTTTCTTTTCTTTCTTACAGATATGACATAGGAACTTTAAAAAATGAGCTCAGCAGGCAGAACATGTGTCTCATTGCTCGTAGCCCCAACTAAACCTTGTTTTTATCAAAACGATTTTGCAAGCGATTTTTTCACTTCCATCTGCTTTTAAAACTGAAGCAGTTGCATTGTCATGGTTATGATGGTCTAAGGACTAACAAGAGCCTGGGTTCACATGAAGATAAGAGCTCATGTTTACGTGTTTTTTTACACTTAGATTCTTAATCTTAAAGCTGCTTGTCGCATTCCTACCTTATTCTAACCTGAGTTAATGGTTCAAGAAATTCTGTTGAAGGACAGAAGCCTGTGTGTCTCCACCATCTGCAGACTGGACTCATGAAGCCAGAGCCTTATGTTATTCACAGAAATGCACCCTGTAAAATCCCAAACTTCCCTATGCCAGTTAATGGGAGTGCTGCGCAAAGCATCAGAATTGAATACAGTCCAAGAGCATAAGGAGCAGAGGAAAGCTCTTTGGTGAACTGTTTCTTTTCCTAATTTATTACTATTTCTTCTTTATCTCCCTCTTTGGCAAGGTCTCAGTCAGAACTCGAGCATATACACACAGTCTGAGGGAACAGCAGGACAGTTATTCAAACCTGCACTACAAGCTGCAGGGTACAGTTCCTTCCGATTCTGCCACTAGCATTAAAAAGAGGTTAACAAAATATACCTGAAAAAATACTGAAGCATTCAAAGACCTAAGGTAGATACTTCATTGGCATTCATTTGGGTTAGGACTCATTCTACCCGTGCTTCTTTCAGTTACTGTTTCAGTGTGTCCAGGATCAGCAAGATAGGGTTGTCCCTGCTAATTTCTCGCAGGTCTTTTTTGACTCAAAGGTGAACGAATTCAGTGAAATGTCTGCCAGACTGGACTAATACATTAATAAAGTTGGAAGTTTGCTATCTCTGGCATTAGTTATTTGTAAAATCAAAACTAAATTGTCAATAGAATACACAGAAGGTGAGCACACAATTAAATTGCTTTATATTTTAAAAGTGCTGATAAAGACAGCCCCTGGATAAACTCACTTGCAATTCCAACTGCCAGAAAGGGCCACCCTAAACCCCTATCAGCAAATCTTTGACAGTGCTTCACAACACTAGAAGCATCCAGCACACTTGAAGTTTGAGTGAGATAAGTGTGCTGGATGAGAGAAGGGAAGGAAAAGTAGGGGGTGGAAAAGACACACAGAGTGAACAATCAAAAAAAAATATCAGTCTATCCTCCAAAGCATCCCAACTTCAGTCAGTCTGCTACCACAGGTTTCACTACTGCCCTTCTCCACCTTGTAAGTTTAGGTTTAAGTTCTGGTCTGTGTATGCAGCTGTTTCTAAATTGTTCAGAGATGATCCAAGGAGAAATGGCTTTAGATAGCTATGTTACAACAACATAGCAGAGCCAATGGTTTCCAAAGATAAAAAAAATGAAAAAAATTTTGATAGGGTAAGTAGCACAGATAAATCTATACTGTTAAGATACATGCATGGATATCAATAGGATATTAATTCAGTTCTGCAGAACATTATTAGTGTTTATATGTGCCAGAAAGTCGGGAAAAGATGGGCAAATCTATTTTTTTTTAAATTGTTATTTCTATCTAGTGGCTTTGCTGTATTAATTATACTCTGTTGAAAACTTTAATTTCAAATACCTGTATATCATCTCTCTCAGTTTCACTTTATACTATATCTTGCTTCCAAACTGGTGGCTTGCAAGCACCTGAAACATGAAGAGCTGAAAACTTTCAGGTGCCGCGCTGCCCATTTTAACTTTATATGTGGACACTTAGGGCTTTTTGTGAGGGGCTGGAAAATCACAGAGCAGCCACCTGGAATTGTCCCCTCCACAGCAACACAGATTTTCGTAACTCCTGTGCAACGCAGCATTTCTGTCCTCATTGCATGGGCAGGAGTCAGTTCTTGCCTTAGGCATGAAACTGCTTGTCCAGCCTTACATCCATGTATTACTTATATGGAATCATAGGATGGTTTGGTTGGAAGGGACCTTAAAGATCATCCAGTTCCAACCCGCAATGCCATAGGCAGGGACACCTCACACTAGTCTGCTCAAGAATCATAGAAACGTTAGTTTGGAAAAGACCTTTGAGATCATCAACTCCAACTGTACCTGTCCACTACTAAATCATATCCCTGAGCACTTTATCCACCCCACCCAATCTGGTCTTGAACACTTCCAGGGAGGGTAGCTCATTCCAACCTCAGGTATGGACAAAGCACATCAGCCCTACAAGGAAGGGTTTCACATGGACACTGTACAACTAACACACTTACAGTCAGACCTATAACACACTTATCTGCCAGAGCAGATGCATGTGTGTTAGGTCCTGCTGATGATGACACTGGCTTAGTGTATAGAGCAAAATTTTCAGCGAAGCACTGCAGATACTGAACTGAGAATGATCAAATCCCAGCCAAACCCACTGACTACAAACAAAGGAAGCATCAGCTTAGCAGAAATATCATAACAGACCACAACCAGAAAGCCCAGGAACTGTATGCTTATTGTCTACAGAGTTCACTTAAGAAGCATATTTTATTGAAAAGCACAAAGCAACTAGAAAATTTCAAACTGAATGTAGACTCAAAAAGAGGACTCATGATTTGCACATCACTAGCATTGACATTTAAATTGCATTCTGGTGATAAAATACCATTTCAACAAGAAACCATCTTGTTCTCTCACAGTTGTGCTGGTCTTGCAATGGTAAGAGAACTCAAAATAGCAGCATATATTTCTCATAAGGCCATAAGCAGATGTGTGTGCATTGAAGTGTATTGAAATGCAGGCATGGAAAATACAAATAATTTGAAAACCAGAGTTTCTACAGCATTGTTAAATCTGTGCATGCACATGAATGTATGTAAGAAATACTTTAGGCAGTGGTCCTTTGTATTCATTTCTGCTTCTTTCAAGTTGTGGAAAGTAACATTTGTAGAAAAGCTTTTATGAATAATATTACTGAGAATGATTTGCACTTGATTATAAATGTAAATAAAACCCTAGGATTTTAAAGTTCCTTCATTGTATTTGCAACTTAAGTATAATTTGTTGGCCTCCGACACCAGCAGTCTCATTTTCTCTATTCAGATAACTCAAAAGGAAAAAAAGTGAGTTTAAGTATTCTAGAGTATTAAAATTAAAAGTATTTTACATTATATCTCTCTTAAAAACCCAGTAACCTACTATCCTTTTTCACTTTATTGTGTTCATTTGAATTCAATTCCCAAGCCATTTAAAAATGTCATTGGCAGGAGGCTGAACAATATCCTCTCTTTTGGAAAACGTTTCAGGATTTCATCTGAGGACTAACTGATGCTTGCAGTGCTTCAGTGTCTTGCAGGAATATCTGCTATACTCAGAGAGAGTATACTCAGAAAGATTCTCCCATGAAATGTAATGCTGTGATGAATTTCTAAAGCTGGGATCTTTCCCACCCACAGAGCCTTTGAAGACCACAGGAGATAATCTGTTTGCTTCCCCAGTGGTGTAGCTGCCCCTGTGGTACTCTAGGAGTTAGGCTCATGCTGGAATTTTGCCATGTCTTGGGGAATTGAATCACTCCCTGATCACAGAGAACCCCAGTTTGGGAAGCACTGGAGCCCTACAGATGAACACTCACAAAGAAAGAGCCAGAAATAAAGGATAGATGGTATGTCTACTAAGAACTTGTTTGAATTTGGTGACATCCTAAGTAATGAGTATTGGATGGACACATATGTACCCTATCATCCGTTGCTTTACTGTCTTCTTGCAGTGTCAAGAATTTCAGTCATATTTTAGTAAGCCAGAAAATCAATACGTCACCAGCAGAGCTTGCCACCTGGCAATTCTACTCTTTGATTTTGCACAAGGATAACTTTAAGCAGCCGGTGATATCATGCAATTTTTGATGCTCCTTGGCAGCAGGGTGTGTTGGACGATACTAGTCTACTGATCTCTCACAAACTGAAAATATCATCAGTAGTATGTGAACAAAGTTGCTTAAAAATAGAAGATGTGCTGTGGTGCTGACATCCTACATATTGGGTAAATTTGAGTTCGTCAGCCGGGTAGTTGCCAAAGCAGTTTTGCAGAACCCAGAACACCGGCAGCACTCAGCATGACTACAGCATCTGCCATGGTGGCTAGGAACAGAACTGTGAGCTTCAGTGAGCTCTGCTCTGCAACTGCAAAAATTAAGATTTATATCTGAACTCTGGCACCACTGTATAAATGGCCATTTTTATCCCAGCTAGCTAGCCCATCTTCCCCTCACAGCACCAAGCATAAAGGTAAACAAAAAGAACAAGTAAGTATGTCTGGTAACATAGGATAAGTCATGATGTTAAAACTGCACTTTCTTTCAGAGATTTCATCCATTCTACTGTGACTTTCATGCAGAAGATGAAAAGAAGAAATTGGTGCTGCCCCGGGAACAGGAAGGGCGTCCCCAGCTGGTAGCCACAGCCAGTACTACATAAGTCCCTCACTGAAATCTGGAAAGCACCTTAGCAGAAGAGACATCTTTGTAAATATTGTAGCCCTGGTAGCAGTAAGGTAAAAAGACTCCCAGCACTGTACCACACCAAAGACTTTGGTTTCAAGGGAGGGAATCTGTGTCAATGACGTTTAGATTTACTGGAAGTACAAGTACCCAGAACTTCTGATGCTGAGCGCTGGTACTGGGTAAGATTTTTTTCAGCCTGAGGAAGTTGGCTACAACTGAAGCCTGAACATATTCCAGGGTGACTATTTTTAGCCTTGCCCCTTTTAAGCAGATAAAAAGGAAACGGATGCTTTTTGGCTAATTAGCACAAAGGGAAACTAGATAGGTTCTTAAATGCAACGCCTCTGATAGTAGGGAATAAGGACTAGTATAGCCAGCAGAAAAGGAATGCTGTTTCATGAGCTCCATGTTAAAGAAACAGGACAAAGAGAACTCTCCAATTACTACTGATTTCCTTCCCCAGGGTAGAAGGAAGAATCCATGCAATATTTGCCATGAACTCTTCTTAAATATGCATCCCTAGGCATCTCTCTTTCTGAAAATGATCTTCCTGCTAGTCTTCTCTCAACAACGCACCGTTCCAAAAGGCACAGAACACATTCAGTACAGCCACTATTAAGTATGAAAGCATCCCAGCAGCACCTTATCACATGATTTCAACTCCAGAGAAATACAGGCATGTTTGGACACAGTCTTTTGCAACTAGCTCTAGGTGACCCTGCTTGAGCAGGGGACTTGGACCAGATGACCTCCAGATGTCCCTTGCCACCTCAACCATTCTCTGACTCTGTGCCTGTCACCTGAAAATGATGATACTTAAAAGATGGGAAGAAGGCAAATTTCATGTTACCCTGTAACAAAGACATTTTAAAGTAAAACAAAAGGGGAATGGTAAGTCAGCCAGCAAGGAAATATACTTCTTTCATCTTCAGTCTTCAGATATTTGCAAAAGAAGACATCTAACAATCATATCCATGGTCTCTCCCAAAATTTAAGGAAGTATCAGTTTTCCATAACTAATATGATTCATACACCAGAAAGTACATTGTAAAACAATAATGTTTCATGTTTTTCCTTTTCCCCCTTTCATTTTCTCCTGCCCCTCCCTAAATTAGCCACATACACCTGCCTACCAGAAGCTGAAGACAACAATGGGGCAAAAAAGATATGGCAACCTTCTGCATCCAGCTGCATGTTTAAGAGAAACATGATAAAATATCTGCTATGTTACAAACAGTAGGGCTTTTTTTCTTATTATTAGCATTACTATAGTGGCTGGAAGCAGCGACCAAAATTAGGTCCTTTTCACATAACAGAACAAAAAAGCATGGCAATATAAAAGATCTATTAAAATCCAGCCTCAGAACAGCACTTGTAAGAACAGTAAAAGATGACAGGCAAAATGGAAAGTACAAGAGACAGAGAAAAGAGACCAAGATGACAATGAAATACATAGCAAACCAACAAAAGCAACTCTCCAAAATGGGGAATAACCATAGCTCTGTGCTGCTGAGCTCATCTCACTTTAACCTTATTTTTCGTACTTGCTCCTCTTCATTACTCTATTCAAAAATTGTGAAAAATAGACCAAAAATGGACAAAGAAACTTAAGTACTAGTCTGCCTGCTACTTTGCAGCCCAATTGTTCATAAGTAGAATGGTATTGACTTGATTTGTAAAAATTGGTGGGTGTCCAGGAAAATAAGGGAAATATATAATAAAACACATCTTTCAACAGTACAGCTTAACTCTTATGAACATTATTATCAGATAAATTTCCATAAATCGCACATTATTCTCCCTCAAAAAGTGGGATTGGAAATATCTTAGCACATAGAAAAAAAATACAATTTTTGTAATTAATGTTGGGTTACTCAAAATATCGTAGGACATTGCCTTTTTTTATTATGCTGAATTTTACTTCAAGAGAAAGAAATCGATCTTCAGTACTTGAAAAATCAAGGTTGCACAGACTGACAGGCAGTTGCTCCCAGATTATTTTTTTTCTTAACTTTTTCTCAAAATGAAATGTAGATTGAGTGTACATGATATGAATGTGTTCACGTTATTTTTAAAAATAATTTTTTTTTTCTGTAAGGAAATGGCAAAAGTAAACATAAATGGGAAAAGAGAACTGAGAAAGTATCGGGGGAGAAGAAGAGGGTTTGCTATGGTTAGAGGGATGGACAGGATGGACATGAAGCCGGTCCAAGGATGGAAACGGGCAATTTGACAGAGAGAATATGAGATGGGGTGCATGGCAGTTCCCCATTTTCTCTCTTTTGTGCACAGCAAAAGGCCCTTGGGATGATCAAAACCTTATTCTTATCTCCTCTCATGTCATCTGGAGCCTGAGGGGAGCCTGAATGTTTGGGGGACTCCTCTCTCCCTGTGCCTGGCCCTTCCCAGTGCAGAAAAGCCTCTTGGAGGACCTCTCTCTTTGGAGAGTCATTAACCCCAAGACAGTTAAACACTGGGATCGTGGAATTAAGGTACTGGAAACAAAAATCACTTAAGTCTCAGAAAGACAAAATGAAGGGACAGATAATGACATCTCATGGTGGAAAGCTGACCACAGTGATATGAAGAAAACAGTCTAGTTTGGGTGGGACTAGCAGGGGTGGATGTGGAGCTTGCCTAGGGCAGCCTGGCAGAAGAGAAAGGCAGCCCAGGGTGACACGGATGGCGGGGGCACAAGCCTGGTACAAATACAGCGCATGCTGTACAATGAGCCGTGCGTGTAACTCCATCTGTGATACACATCCTGTGCTACAACAGTTCACATCGTCCCTCATCCAACAGGCTTGATGGGGCAAAGAAGGGAAGTATCAACCAGAAAGAGTAGCATAGGGATAGTATTTTCTGTGATTATCAGACAGTAAAACCATCTGCAGTTGGGAACAGTCTGCCTATTCTTTTCACCACACAGTCCAAATATTTTTAACTGGGACCACGGGATCCACTCCCACAAGACAGAAATTCAGATAGGTGCTTGAAAACCACATATTACTTTCCAGCTAGCCACAACAGCATCACTAGCAGCAACCGCAGAGGTATAACCAATCATTAACATGTTACAAAGAACAAATACATTGTTAATAAAAAAAAATCTAAGAAATTCAATAGCATAGAGCCTTACTGGTATAGGAAAGCAGGTGTTTCATGGTATTTGTTCCCCTTCTAGAAACTGAAGTTCAGGAAGATGTAAAAAAAAAAAAAAACAAACCCAAAAAAACCCTGCCAATAATAAAACTTCCAAAACAGAAAATACCAAGTGAAGGTCATAGAACCTTTGTTTTACCCTTTCTCACTAGTTATCCCTAGACACACATTTGTACCTTGCATTTGAAGTGTTCTGAACATCAGCCATCTACAACCTTCCTGTAATCAAATCAAAAGCTGCTCCCTGGGGAAAAAAACATCTAACTGCTACATTTGACAACGCTTTCACCAATATGTGTCACCAAATCCTGTGCTTTCATTACCCAACCTTAAACTCACACGTCACACACCTCTCTCATCTAACTGCTGGCAGCCCCATCTCTTTGTCCTCTCCTTGAAACTCTACAGAGTAACATTGAAATCACATGCCATCAGACGATTTTCTCATCCCAGATAAGATACAGAGCATCCATATTACACACAGAATCATAGAATCACTAGGTTGGAAAAGACCCCCTAGATCATATATAATACCAGGGAGGCATAAAATCCCTTTTGCTCACTGCCAGCTCTCAGAAAACAAATGATTACAGTTATTTGAGTGCGCAGCTTAACTTCATTTTCTGGATCTTCAAAGTCTGAAACAACTGCATTTATCTTTTAATGTTATTTTCTTCCCAACTCAATTTACTATTGTAGTACTCAAAGCCTACACAACAGACTTGCTGTTTTATCAATATTATCAATTCCACCTTTGGAGAGTCTCTCTTATGTAAAACACAATAGTAAATAGAAAAGTGAATAAAAATGGTTTAATATGACACAGTTCTGTAATTTATGTGGTTTATCTTTGATGCTGTCACTTTTAAAAGCACAAATACAGACTGCAACATGTTGAGGGTGGGAGAGAGTAAAGAAATTGAGAAGTTAGATCCTACTACTCAAATACCAGAGTCGGTATTTGGACATAAACCAATTTCTTCTGAGGCGGTGGCTGCTAGATCTGCTAAATCTCATGCCAGTTTTTCTACAGGAAAGAAGAAACAAGGGCACTGTCAGTTTTCAGCTGCCAGTGCTTCCAAATACAATACCTGCCTTTGAATTTGTATTTCTGTTGCTCCTATAGGAGTTGAACATGACAAAATCAAAGATCAGGAGGGGCTGCATGCATGCATGCGTGACGGAGAGTAGAATGCTGAAAAATTCAAAGTTTGGGTAGAATGTCATCAAAGCTACCAGTTTTGTTTTGGTCTCCTGCTGTGGCCTTACCAGAAGCAACTTATCTGATCGACTAATAAAAGATTGAGTACAAAATGCAAAAAAGAACTTGGATGAGGTAACCCATGATTAAAAAAGTTATGAGGCAAATACATCCCACAGACTATATTTGTATATATTTAAAATTGCCAGATTGAAATGAGTCCTCTTCTAGTCACATTTGCTTCATACTCCATTTCACACTGACAGCAAAAATCATGACAGCAATCACAAAACGCAGTCTGAAATGAAGTAATTCAGTGTACGTGAGCAAACTTACGGTACCGATTTGTGAACAGCTAGGACATAAGTCTCAGAACTGAATGAATGCAATAAGAAAATACTGGAGCAGTTAAGATGACAGAGGAGGTTAATAAAAGAGAAACACTGTAAATGTAGTATATGATACACAGAAACAGATCAGGAATTGGGGAAAAAGATCACTTTGCTTTTTCTGCATTTCTTTTAACAGTTCTATTACCAGTCACAGATGACTCTCCCCAAAATCTACTGCTTTGTAGTTCTCTATTTACAACAAGCTCACAATATCAAAGGGTGATTTAATCAAAACCTACATGCATATAACTATGTATTTCATATAATGCACAATTAAATTAAAAATCAGATTCATTACTAGTTAACATCATCAAGGTAATTACCCATATGATACATGAATCACAGGGTAAATTCCAGAGGCATTGGATTAAATTTTCAAAAGTCACTACACGATTCTCTTAAATTTATGTCTTGTGGTTTCCGTGCCATTTCTGACATTTTCAGCCACTACCTTTTCTAGCAAGCAAGCCAGTTTAGGCCCAGCACTTCTCCCTGAACTCTTTCCTTCTGGGGGCATTTTAAATACCTTTTCAGAGATGCTGTTTGTCTAGCCTGACACAGTAGAATTAAATGTGGACGATCCACACAGAAACCCATACACAGAAAGCTTGTTCTGACCAGACCAGTGTAAACCTTTAAGTCCTCAGGAAATTAATCTTTAATCACATTTGAATATAGTCATACATTCATACATTAGGGTATGAAGAGGTACATAACATGCTCGCCTAAGAGTTTTGCACAAGATGGAACATAGAAGTCTACATCATCCCACCAGACAATACCAGAAGAAGGTACAAGCCCCATATCAGCTTTCATTCATTCCCTACAGTAAATCCACCCCAAAGGCAAGAACAATTCTGATCCTGAACAAATCCTATGTAAGACCATGACAATACTGAAGTCATCCATTCCTAGTAAGGTAATAATAAAAGCATCAAAGTCAGATATCGCACACCCATTTGTAACAGAGCATCCTACCTTTTTAGTTTCATATAATTTTCACTAGCTGCGGGTCTGCATTCAGCGCGTTGAACCACTATTCCTTCCAAGGCAAGTTTATCTAGAATTCAAAAAACAAAGCAAAACAGGACATCAAAATAAGATTCACCAACATGGTCAACATTTGAATTATTCTTCACTAATTAAGCACTTAGTAAATATAATGTAATTATACAATGTCGAATATCAAATTAAGTTCTAAAATCTCTGCTATTTAGACACCATAGAAATAAGTACAAAACCCATGCTTCCACAGCTAGTATCCCCTAGATCTCCTTCTTTTGCCATCAGCTGTTTTACATATTAAGAATGAATCACAAAGACCAAATTTTAAATAAGAGATGCTAACTCTGTGGTGCTCCTTCCTCTAGGTTGTTGCACTCAGCTATCTAGGAACGTTTTCTCAAAATGTGCATTGAATACAGCCAGTGACCATGAAAAAAATAATCTACAAAGAGAACTTGATCATCAAAGTATCCCAAATTAGTGGAAGATAAAATGAGTGCTAATTTTATTCCTATCCTCAGAAAAAGAGTAACCTATTTTCATTGTATTACAGTGAAAAAAAATTGTCCACTAAAGGAACACAATGTGATAAGTAATAATACTGCATATGCTACACTTGGGGAAAAGAAATGAAAACTTGCAATTAGTAACCTAAGAGATCACATACTAAGTTTTGGTTAATACTGATTTCTGTACATTCACCTTTTTAACAGTCGCTTTGCAATCCAACGTAAAAATCTTTTTGCCTAAAGCAAGGACAACTGACAGAGCAGTGCACAAGTACCAGCCGACTCCACAAAGGTGGAAAAGCCTAAAAATTAAAAGCAACTTGATGTAGAAATGAAGACAGAACTGATGGCAGGCAAACACGTGCTTCTCTGCTATGATATCCTAGTGCATAGAGTATGCAGAGGGGTGGGGAGTGGTGTGGCAATTTATTCATCTCTCCTGGGCAGAGCCAGTGCAATATGTGTAAAACAAACATGTCTGGAACAGCTTTGCACAACAAGAAAGGGTGAGCTTTAATGTCTTGATTAGTTTTCACTATTTAAATTATCCTTCCAACAGAGAGTCTCATCTTGCTGTTGGTGTAGGGAACTGCAGTGTCACCATCACCTTCAGCTGGCAGCGTCACAGGAGATAAGAGAAACGCATAGAAATATTGATGCCAAAAGTAACAGAAGGCACTCAGAGATGCCTCTAATTTTTCCACTGCCTTATAGACTGAGACATTATTATATCTGGAAATCAAAGTCTGCTCTCCCTGAATAATGCAAAGAGTGATTACGTCAATACCATGTATTTTAAAGTGCTTTAATCTAAAGTTTCTTGGTTTGATTTAAACTAGATCCTTGAAAGGAATAAGAATGTCATACTTTTCCAGGTAGTTTGGAATGAAACAAAGAAATTTTGTATTAAAGCACTTCTGGTTTTACAGATTTGTAAGGTTTATGGTCAGGAAAGACAACTTGGCAAACTTGCCCGACCTCTTGTATTTCAGAGACAGATGGATTTAATCTGCTTTCTTCTGTATAGAACCTAGTAACTTAATAGTGGCTAAAGTAGTACTAATATTGCTGTGTAATTTCTAACATGAATTTGCCTTCAGCCTCTACCGGTTGGTTTGTATGACTTTCTATACTATGCTAAAGAGCTTTCTAGTACCCAGTGTTTTCTTCCTTTGAAAGGACTTATATACTGTAATCTAGTCACTTCTCAATCATCTTTTCAACAAACAAATTAATTCAAGCTCATCTATTATCTCACCACAAGGCATTTACACCTCACTTAAATAAGTTTTGGTTCTCTGATCTGCACCTTGTTTAATCTTGCAATGATGCCTTAAGAATACAGAGACCAGAAAACAGACGTAACACTATTGTATTGGTCTTACCAAAACCATATATGGAGGTTAAATAACAGATAAAGGAGCTGGAATTTCTTTCCCCTCACTTCAGCCATCTCAAGGTTATTCAGCAGAATCTCTGAATTCAGCTTAGAGAGGGAGGAAAGGAGACTTTCAGAGGAAAACGGGATGCAGTGATCTGCCCTTGTGCAGGCAGATTCTTTGTGGATTTGGGGTTTTTTTAGGGGCTGGGGTGTCTGTGTCCCATGACTGTGCTTTGTGTTTAGATAGTTCACACTGGGTTAAGATCAATGTCTCTAAAAATCATGCTCTGGGGGTTGATGGAGCTGACTGGCTACTGTATCATTAATACATCCATTCTGAGTCTTTACTAAGCCTCACATTTTACCTGTGTGCTCTGCATTCCCTGTAACTAGGTGTATAATTGCTTTTGGCTTAGTTAAAATGCATTGTCTTTAAACAGATTCTGTGAATTAAATGATCCCCATCACAGCATGACAGCCCTGCCACAGTTATTCACTGTCTAACCAGCATTTGTGTCAATCGTGACACATTTTATAAGCAGTGATTCTCACTTACTACAGTCCTTCTTGCTAATCCTGGAGAAACCCCTTCAAACTACAACCCCAGTGGCTTCCTACTGATAATTACTTTTTGATGACTGTCAGCCAGTTTTTAATCTTGTTCCGTGCTTGGTTGTTTTTTTTTTATTTTAGACATAAATCAAAATGTCACAAGATTCTAAATCATGCGCAATATGAAATGCTAAGCAGGTTGCAAACATGTTGTTACTTTAAACTCACAATCTCAAAAATAAACAAAATTAGGTTTGTTTGACCAGAAAACCTTTACATAAAGCCTACTTCTTTAACTCCATGACAATTTTCCACTAGTTTCCACAGCACATGTTCAAGGCTATCCAGCCCAGTTGTCTGAACACCAACACACTATTGATCTCTCTGCACCTTGCATAATTCTCTAATTATTCCTAAGGTTTAAGAATCAGCCTCACTGAACCAGACAGCTTCCAGACACCAACCATTTAGGAAATTAACCTGCCAATTAAACAAGCTTATTCTTTGTAATATCTCGCCTTTGATGTGTTGGCTATTATCCTTTCTTAATTACCACTGATCCAGATTCAGCTTTTAATGTTCCAGTCACTTCACAGTAGAAGTCTGTCCACAGACTCCAAGACCATCACCTTCCAGCTAACCTAGTCTGCTATCAATGCTCATCTACTGTCCAAAAGCCAAGGCCTATGTCCTACTTTGCCTAGACCCTCGCAGCGATTTTAACACACCTGCAGAGTCTATCTGCAGAGATAAATGTAAACCTCTGGATGCAAGACTGTAGTGGGGAAATGAAGTTTTTACTCCCTTGGAACCTAATCAGCCCTCATTCACCAAACTCCAGTTCAGAGACTCAAGTCTGTTTTCACTTGTTGCAGGATCAGAGCTGCAAAATGCTACAATTTTGCCTTGATATTTCCATAGTCACATCAATCTAGACACCAAAGGATGAATAAGGCATGAAAGTGGCGATTCCAATTCCATGTTAAAAGGAAGCGACTCAAAATAAAGCAGATAGTACAAGATAAATTAAAAGGTTTGGAAGAATAACTGAGATCAGTGATTAGAAGGGAAAACAGACGTTCTCCCAAGTGTCTTACACAGTTGCAGTATGTGAGGCAGCAGGTACAAGTACTGTGAGTGCAGCTCCAGACAGGCTGGTCTACACAATCCATAGCTTCATCATTAGGTATCAAACACATGCTCATCCCAACCTCCCCATCTGAATGTCCTGTCATAAAGGAATGTCCAGTTCATAAAGGAATTTCAACTGTTGACTCCTTCAGTGAGATGAGAGGGAGACACGCTGGGGAGATCCTGATTCCAGCTTCAAATCCTGATGACGCTTACCATCAAATGAACACAATTTGGCTAAAAAGCTTAAAGCAATCTTAATCAACAGGCACTAAGGAAATATACTGGAATTGTGCAGAAGATGATCTGATAGGGTTTGGGTGTTCACTTGAGAGCCAGATAGCCAGACGGACTTTGAGATTTTAATGCGTTAGTTTTCTAGTCTGACTGCACCCAGATCCAATTTCCAGCCACTAGGTGTTGTTAGACCTTTGACTGCTAAGTTGAAGAGCCTGCTGAAAGCATTTCTGTCTACCCAAGTTTTGTACTCTCCACTTTTATCAAACATAATAAAAATAAATCAAGTTTTCTCAAATCTTCCATTAGGCCTATTTTTCAGCTTCTTAGTCATTCTTATTGGCCTGAAAAAGTTCAGTTTATTAGTGCTGTGGGCCTCATAGCCAGACTTGACAGCATGTAGGACTGGGTCTGGAGTTTACCAGCTCCTGCTCTTTGTGAGAAGTGCCAGGGAAGGATGAGATGAAGACCTGCCTCAGGACGCACAATTACCAGGCAGCAGGAAAAAGTGGAAGAAAGCGCAGTAAAGACAGCATATGGGCATGTGTGCCTCCAGCTCCTCAGCAGTTAGAAGCTGGCCTGCTGCTTCTCAGTGTCCAAGTTGGAAACCCTGGTAGTTCCCACTGCCCACTTATACCCCCACGTAGCTTACAAGGCTATTGCATGTGATGGCTGGACAAGTACTAGACTTCAGCTCCACACTTCCAGACCAGATGCACTTGTGGCACTTCTCTCCCATTCAAAGGACAGCCTCAAAGCTGGTTCCCTTCTCAGATCACCCTTCCTAGGTAGCTAGAGAACATGATTGTCTGGTCTTCGCTTGGCACTCCCTTATTTAGGCATCTGAAGACACACAGTATATTTGTTTTATTGGCCACTGTACAGAACAATGACCTCATGTTCAGTTGTTGATGATGTATTTATTGTAAGTAGGCCAGGGCCTCTGCCTTTCCCCTCCCGCAAACATACGTACTCCAAGCCCCATTTACAGTATACCCCCAGGCTTAGAAACTTCGTATTTGGCTTTATTAAGATGTTAACATAACCAGCTACCCAAATGGTTCTGCATCAGCAGATATCTCCTTATTGATTAAATGCTCAGTCTGTGTCATCTCCAGACTTCATCAGTAATTATATCCTTGATCATCAACTAAAAATAAATAGGACGAAGAATCAAATCAAATTAACATTTTAATGACAATTCTCTGCTTAACATTTATGAGTTTGAAATGTGGCAAATATTTTTTTAATTGTTAAATAAGAGGGACACACTCAAAGATTTAACAGAAAAAAACCCCACCTCTTTTGCTGCACAAACTGTAATTAAAAAGAAGGGAAAAAAATGGCAGTATCCATTCTCCCTCCACATACATTGATTAGTATTATATTATGCTGGTGAATGAACCAACAAGGGAGGGTGCCATCCTGGACCTGCTGTTTGTGAACAGAGAAGGCCTTGTGGGGGATGTGGCAGTAGGTGGACGCCCAGGACAAAGCGATCATGAGATGATAGGGTTTTCTGTTCTAGGTGAAGTGAAGAGGGTGGTTAGCAGGACAGTAGCATTAAACTTCCAGAGGGCAGACTTTGATCTCTTCAGAAGGCTGGTTGGCGAAGTCTCATGGGAGACAGTACTTAAGGGGCAAGGGAGCCCGTGAGGGCTGGGAGCTGAGACAGCACCTCGAATACTGTGTTCAGTTCTGGGCCCCTCACCACAAGAAGGATGTTGAGGCTCTGGAGCGAGTCCAGAGAAGAGCAACAAAGCTGGTGAAGGGGCTGGAGAACAGGCCTATGAGGAACGGCTGAGAGAGCTGAGGTTGTTTAGCCTGGAGAAGAGGAGGCTGAGGGGAGACCTCATTGCTCTCTACAACTACCTGAAAGGAGGTTGTAGAGAGGAGGGAGCTGGCCTCTTCTCCCAAGTGACAGGGGACAGGACAAGAGGGAATGGCCTCAAGCTCCGCCAGGGGAGGTTTAGGCTGGACATTAGGAAAAAATTTTTCACAGAAAGGGTCATTGGTCACTGGAACAGGCTGCCCAGGGAGGTGGTTGATTCACCTTCCCTGGAGGTGTTTAAGGCACGGGTGGATGAGGTGCTAAGGGGCATGGTTTAGTGTTTGATAGGAATGGTTGGACTCGATGATCCGGTGGGTCTCTTCCAACCTGGTTATTCTATGATTCTGCGATTCTATGCTCCCTTAATTTTTAACTGATTAACTTTGAAGTCACATGTTTTATTATTTTTCAAACAGTTCTTTTTGATTTTTAAATAACTGGCCCATTCATTTCACCTTTCAAACACTGGCACAGCATTTGCTTTTTAAGTCTTGCAGAACTGCAGTGCTCAAAAATTATTGAAAATATCAACTGTAACTGTTTATAGAGTCTTTGATAACTCTTATAAATTCTTGAATGCAAATTGTTCTGACTTGACAACTTGAAAATCTTCAGTTTCAGTTAGTGCACAGAACTTGTCTTCAATAGCTGTTAATTAACACCCTGAAGTTAAGACTGGAATGAGAACGTCTGCACTACTAAAACTAAGATAGTAACTACTGAATGGTTTTATCGTCCAACAACCTGGCCAATTATCTGTGTTATGACTTAAAATGACTAGCAAATTGCCTAAATAACCCGAACAGATTTCATTAGCATGCTTTCCTAACACACTTCAAAAATTCTCCGCCTCTTAAGAGCTGAGATTTCTCCTCACATCCTTTTGTACTATAAAAAATAAAAGTAGCTGTTTTCTGTAACTCAGGTAATTTTCACTGCTGGCAGACTCACGGGGAAGTTGGTGTTGTTCAGGCATGTAAGTAAGCCGGACCCTGGTTCGGCTTTTCTGTGGTGTCTTCCAGTTCTGAATCCTCAGCTACATCGCATACTCAGACGTCCAGACCAGGAGGTTCAGGAGGAGGATGGAAGTTGAGGGGTAAGGTTATTTTCCAAAAGGAAACATGTAGGACAGAATGAGGGGCAGATGTCTAGTCCCCTCCTGGTCGGATTTGTTTTCTTCTGTAGCTAATAGACATGCCTTTTCACTTTCTCCAGGATGGTTTATCTAATGGAGAAGAAACTGAAAAGCTTTGTGGATTGACCTCCTGGTACAGACTAAACGGTAAGTAACTTGGAAACAGAGTACTACTACTACGGCCACTTTAAGTGTGTACAAGAGAGAATGCTTACTACATTTCCTGACTTAATTTGGAACCAAAACAATATCCTTGCAATTGCTGGATTCCAGTGCCATTCTTCCCTTGAATGGCCAATCCCAGCAAAGAGGTGACACTGACAATTTGGAAAGCAGCAGTCATCTCAGGATTGCTAGCTACCAACATTGGCAAGCAGGTTTCTTCAGTTGTACAGGGCAGAAACAGAGGTGGTTCACTCGCGGCATGGCAGGGTACGCAGCAGCAAGCTGCTCTACCTCAATGCAAGCGGCACGGAAGAACAAGGAGGACACATTGGGAATGTCTCAGACATTTTGCACCTGGCACGCAACACAAAGACTCTCAGAGCACAAGAGCGTATAAATCTGCAGGCTTGATTACAAGAAATAGAATCATAGAATGGTTTGAATTGGAAGGGACCTTAAAGATCATACAGTTCCAAGGCCCCTGCCATAGGCAGGGACACATCCCATCAGACCAGGCTGCCCAAGGTCCCATCCAACCTGGCCTTGAACATCTCCAGGGATGGGGCATCCACAACTTCCCTGGGCAACCTGTTCCAGTGCCTCACCACTCTCATGGTGAAGAAATTCCTCCTTATGTCTAGACTAAATCTGCCCCTCTCCAGTTTATACCCATTGCCCCTCGTCCTATCACTACAAGCCTCCGCAAAAAGTCCCTCCTCAGCTTTCTTGTAGCCCCCTTCAGGTGCTGGAATGTCGCTATAAGGTCGCTCCAGAGCCTACTCGTCTCCAGGCTGAACAACCTCAATTCCCTCAGGCTGTCCTTGTATGGGAGGTGCTCCAGCCCTCTGATCATCCTTGTAGCCCTCTCTGGACCCGTTCCAACAGCTCCATATCCTTCCTATGCTGAGGTTCCAGACCCGGGCGCAGTACTCCAGGTGGGGTCACACAAGAGCAGAATAAAGGGACAGAATCACCTCCCTCAACCTGCTGGCTACGCTTCTTCTGATGTAGCCCAGGATATGGTTGGCCTGGGCTGTGAGCGTGCATTGCCGGCTCATGTCAAGCCTCCCACAAATCAGCAAATACTTGTATACCTTTACCAAAATGAACTTTTAGATGATCTTCCACAGGATGGACAAAAAGACAGAAAAAAGGAAATCCAGTTCTTCTAGCTAATCCTTCAGAAAACACTGAGCTACATGAAACCACTACAATATTTCCCACCTCACTAAAACTACATGCACTGTAATACCATATGCATCAGCAAGTGCATATGAAGAACGACGGCTCTTTGGAAAAGTTGTCTTGTAGTACGGCACAGAAAGTGGAAAATTTTCACAAAGATGTGCCAGCCTTCAGCTTTGCATTACAGACGACCGTCAGCTGCAGTGAAGTTACATCGGTTTGTGATGATGGAAATTTTACAACAGCCCTCCATTTTTAAAGTCTCAAAGGTTTAAATGTAAATATTCATGATCTCCATGGAGTATATTTTTCACATCAAATAAATTTCGAATATTTTATCACGCAACTCAGTAAAATGGTTTTGCATGATCTTTCAGAGAATACTTACTCATTCACAAAAGTGTAAAATTTCAAATGCAAGTGTTAGAGCATTCATAAGACGATGAACATGAAAAACTGAGTGAGCAGGTGCTGTTCTGTAACTCCTGTCTCTTAAAATGTAGACAGTTTAGCTTGCCATGAAAAAATTCCTATCTTTCACAAATCCTAGCTCTCCTTGGAAATCCCTGCTTACGTGCACCAGGACATTCCTAGCTCACCTTCAAGGAATTTCAAGATCATTGAAAGCACCACAGAAATCATTCTCTTAGGGTTTAAGATCCACTAAGATGGTTCAACAATGTAGCTATGCACAATGTAAGCACATTAACTGAATTTTCCATCACTTGACAGTAAATTTGAATGGAAGTCTCCTGTAATGGCAAAAAGATAATAATAATTTTTGAAACTAACTGGCTCTTTCATTTTCTCAATTACTTGCTCAATAATTGTGAAAGTTAATTTTGAATAAAGTACAAATGTTTAAAAATTAGGAACTGGTTGGAATCTCTTTGACTGAAGTTACACTAAACACATCCACGGCATCAAAGAAGTTAAAATTAAAACCATGACTAATTCCCGATAAATCAAATCTAACGAATAACATCTGCTTAATATATCACATACAGCAGCAGCAAAAATTAGCGTATCAGTGCTAGGGATATCCTGGCAAGGAGAACAATGAGTAAAAAGAAGTGCATTTATTTCTGCTAGATTCAGTTATCAATTAATAAAATATTATAGTGATGACTCTACAGTATCGATAAACAGCCTTAGAGACAGTGGGAGCAGTAGGAACAAAATATTTAGAGACAAAGCAGAAGAATTTACAGAAAAAGAATCTGAATTTTCATTGCTAATCTGGCAAAGCAGGAGACATCTACCTGTAAAGTGAAAAATATATCTTGAAAAAGCTGGGACCTCCTCTCCAGCCCAGCCCAAGGTAAACGCTGAGAATGCATGCTGCAGCTCCCGCCTGCTCCCCAAGGAAACACACACAGAGATGTGTTTAGAGAGCTTTCTCCTTACTGCTCCAAGCTGCAAATGTTTAAAGGGGAAATCTTAATCTAAGAGGCAACCAAGAACGAGCCCCAAAGCGGAGGTTAACAGGAGAAGACAGCCATTTGATTCAAGTGTTTTCTGCCAGTGTTTGCCCCCTCCCCACACCCAAGTGTTGCTAAGATATAATATTATGTGATGTTCGAAGCTATCTGTAGGCACACTAACCCTTTGTTCCGCAGGGCAGCCGAGTTGTTCCTATGGAGAAGGAACAAACTGAGGCTAGACAGCCTTGGTGATTTCGAAAACATCAGCAATATAAACAGTAAGGTCCCCTCAAAAACACGTTTTATTAGTGGCACAAAGAAAGCCAAAAAGCAAAACCTAATCAGGCTGTAATTCTTGTGTTGGTGCAGACATTCCCACCAACTGCAAATGGAAGCCTTCACCACAGAACTCAATACAGGCAGACCAACTTCCAGAGTATCTCCTGTGAAAATATCTTGCCACTGAACACGTGCCCTATTAGTGAGGATTATGTATGTGCACACACTCCATGGATGACGACACCTTGTACAGACAGGGACACCTTTCCCCAGTGTTGTACTGCTGTGTGCATCAGATGCTGTAACCAGTACCAAAAAAAAAGCATTTTGGGAAAATTAAAATCCTTGAAACATAAATGAAGATATCTGTTTAACTCCATAAGCACTAAATATTACTTGGCCAGTGGATACTAGAAATAGATCTTAATTTACTAGAAATAAGGTGTCATTAGAATAGTAGTATGGATTTCTGTGAATTACCCTCCAAACCAGGTAAATTTCTTAGGCTTAAAGTAATGAAAGAGACAAGCAGTTTTTATACCCTTCTTCCCTTACACAGTTAAATGCAAATTCTGCTTTACAGTCATATTCTTGATATCTCCTTGCATACACAGCTGATACGCCACCTACTGCAAACTGGAGCTGACAGTCGGAGCAATGCTAGCAGCGTTTCCATTCCAACATCGTGCCGGAGCTGAATAGAGGTGGTTTGTCTTAAAACCCTCCCTGCGAGCTCACAAGAACAAAGCAAGATAGCTGGCTTTTTGTCCTAGCTACGATAATGGAAAGGAAAATAAGCAGAAGAGAAAAGGAATGCGAAGAAAAACACAACAACTCTGAAGGCTCTGAGCAAGACAAGGACTATAAAACGTCTCTGATAACTCTGAATGTTGGTGGCTATCTTTATATCACACAAAAACAGACACTAACTAGGTATCCAGATTCTTTTCTGGAAGGGATCATAAATGGAAAAATAATGTGCCCATTCGATGCAGATGGTCATTACTTCATAGACAGAGATGGACTCCTTTTCAGACACATTCTCAACTTCCTACGAAATGGAGAACTTCTTCTACCAGAAGGGTTTCGAGAAAATCAACTTTTGGCACAAGAAGCAGATTTTTTCCAGCTTAAGGTACTCTCGGATGCAGTGAAATCAAGGTGGGAGAAGGAACAGCTAGCATCTCGAGAGACTACTTTCCTGGAAATAACTGACAGCCACGACCGTTCACAAGGACTTAGAATCTTTTGTAATGCTCCCGATTTCATTGCAAAAATAAAATCCAGAATTGTACTTGTGTCCAAAAGCAGGCTGGATGGATTTCCAGAGGAATTTTCAGTATCTTCAAATATTATTCAGTTCAAGTACTTCATAAAGTCTGAAAACGGCACACGGCTGGTACTGAAGGAGGACAACACCTTTGTCTGCACCCTGGAAACTCTTAAGTTTGAAGCTATAATGACAGCCTTAAAATGTGGATTTAGACTGCTGACCAGTCTGGATTGTTCGAAAGGGTCAATTGTTCACAGTGATGCACTTCATTTTATCAAGTAATCACAGAGACTAAGGAAACGAACATGCAGCCAGTAAACCTCCTTGACCTGCAGCCTCCTGGCATCACAAATAATGTCTCTAACTAGCCTTGCACTGCAGAGCTCGGTTGCTAATCAATTGATGTGAGCTAATGGTATGTAAATCTCATAATGACATCCATCTCTGGCTTACTTAAGCTGAACAAAAATTTTATGCCTGAATTCAATAAAAATTATCTGCTAAATGCTGTAAACACAGACTGAATGCTTTATGCTATTTGTGATCTGTTTTCTCGATGTTGTCTTTCACCCACAGAGTCTAGCTGAATTTTTGTGTACTTGTATGACTGACACACATACACCTAACTGCTCTGCTGAACAGCAGCGAGAGTATTTTCATATAATAAGCAGGCTTAAACTATGTTTTGCTTATAACAAACTTAGAGTGGATTTTAGCTGGAATAAATGATTTTGAGTGTTCATTAGTGTTTATGCTAGTCTATTGTACCGAATTTGAAAAAAAAAGCAAGACTGCAAGAGGGTTTAAAATTAATCAATTTTATTTTCAAGTTAAATGATTTATTGGCTCACTTAAAACCAAATTTATAGCTGTGTTACTACACTAGTAACAACTGTCAAAAATATGTAAACCAACAAAATAATGTTGGGGGGATTAGTTCTGATACGGTAAATCAGTTGAATCTGCACAGAATACTAAATTTCCTATTAACTATATACCTATAAATGGATAATAAAGATGTTTGACATAAAGTTTCATGTAACAGGTTTCTAGTAATGACATCCTACAATGCTAAAGACACTATTTCCCACTAATAATTCGTGCTGATAAGGAAAGACAATTAACAGAGCCCTTGCTTTGCACAACGGCTTACTAAAACCAGATAGTACAAGTAGTTTTGAATAGACCACCTGATGGCATTTAGGCTGCATCACTCGTAAGTAACAGAATAAATACCTTATTTTTCCTCATCTCCACTATTTATCAAATCTTTTCAATTACATTTAAAAAAAAAAGTTTTAATAGCTTTTATGGAATGACTGTAACTAATTTAAATATACGCATTACAAACCTATCATTCCGCTGAAAAATCATCATAAAAGACAAAAAAGAAGCAGCACTAACTTTAAGTTTCAGCTTTGTCCATCATTGAACCCAACCAGGATTCACAGCTCAAAAGAACCCAGAATTCCAGTAAAATGCTATTAAAAAAGAAAAAATAACCAAGTAGTTTCTCAGCTTTCCCAAAACATGATTTTTTACAGAAAAATAATAAGAACGTAAACAAAAAGCAGTACAATCCACACTAGAAGTGACAACTGAGGAAAACAGCTAACACAAGACAGGCTGAGAAAGCTGTCTTTGGGATTTTAGATGAAACAAATCCATCCTTAGCAGAATTGGGCATGAAAATGCAAGGTCCATTTATCCTTCCAATGTGAAACTTGTAACATACCACACTTGTAACATACCACAGGTGGTGTTGAGTGCCTCACCAGAGCTGAATTAAGAGGAGGACTCTACCTCTCCAGACCAGTCAGCAGTGACTGAAACATATTCCAATATGATTTTATTCAAAGTGCAAATTCAACCTCTCCAAAATACTCTTATCAGAATGAACTCACTGTCCAGAAATTATTAACTTCTCAATGCAGCCCCCATGTTACAGACTTACGGGTCATAAAAGATGTGGTTCCAAGTGGAACTTCTCCAAACTGAACTGTTTATAACTCAGATCACTCTACGTTTCAGGCATACAAGCTGAAGAACAATCCATGTATCCCAAAACTTTTCTGAGTTTATCTGAATGCATTAACTATCTACAAAACCCAGATACATAGAAAAATACAATTCTTTACCTCTTTTACACTGCTAAGCAATCCCTAGAGCCAGAATTCCATCACTGTGTGGTCTTCTCTCCATCTCCTCAAATTATTTTTAAATTTGCATTTTAAAAAAAAAAATCATCATTAAGCACTAATCTTGTACGTACAAGGATCTCTAGGCCTTCTGTGAAATATAAATGTGAAAGTTGCCCTAACAGAAATCCAAAGTCCTGCTGATCTCCTAGGACAAGAACAAGAAACACTATCATACAGGATAACTACATGAAAAGCCCTTTGTGGACACAATTCTCTACATGAGCAAGAAAAAGCAACACAACAATCTAAAAGAGCTCCGTAACTAATCCACAAGTTTTAAAAGAAGCATGCTCTCAGCGCTGTCAAATACACAGCCTGCGTAAGCACAAAGTCTGGAGGAGGCTGTTGCTCCTAGGATGTCAAATCATCCATTTTCACTTAAATGCTTTTGGTTATAACCTTCACTTGCAATCATAGAACCATAGAATAACCAGGTTGGAAGAGACCCACCGGATCATCGAGTCTAACCATTCCTATCAAACACTAAACCATGCCCCTCAGCACCTCGTCCACCTGTCCCTTAAAAACCTCCAGGGAAGGTGACTCAACCACCTCCCTGGGCAGCCTGGGTTTGTACACAGACAAAACGACCTTCTTTACAATTAAAGACTGAGGCAAAGAAGGCATTAAGTACCTCAGCCTTTTCCTCATTCCCTGTCACTCTTGTTCCTTCTGCGTCCAATAGGGACTGTATGGTCTCCCTAGTCCTCCTTTTATTATTTTATAGAAAGATTTTTTGTTATCTTTCACAGACTTTGCCAATCTGATTTCTAGCTGAGCCTTAGCCCTTCTGATTTTTTCTCTACACAATCTCACTTCCCTCCTGTAGTCCACCCAAGAGGCCTGTCCCCTCTTCCAGAGCCCATAAACATTTCTCTTCTCCTTGATATCACTCAAGATCTCTCTGTTCAACCAAGCTGGCCTTCTCCCCTGCCGGCTTTTTTTCCGGAACATGGGGATGGCTTTCTCCTGAGCTGCTAGGATTTCCTTTTTGAAGAGCTCCCAGCACTCGTGGGCTCCCTTGAGTCACCTGCTGTAACACTAACGTCAATCTTGCCTTCTCTTCCCATTTTCATGAATGCTCATGCAATCCTACAAGTATGAGAGCTTGAAATTTGTACATGCCATCTCTGATCGAAGGTGCTTCACTCAGCTGTTTGAGTCACATAGCAAAACCAGAAGGCAGATGAGGGTAAAAAAATTCATTCTCTTCCCTGTCCGCATTGCACAAATCCACAACTAAATCGAATCTCACCATATTAGCTACAATCAGATACTTCGAACTACTTACAAACTTGAATAATTTTTCAAAAGAGCATAGTGGGTGTCTTGCTTTTGTATATGAAAATAGTGACCACATAAAATGTCCACACTGTGAATGTTTCCTTTTCACTCTGTAAATATAACATATCTTTCTTATGTTCAGTCACTCAGGTAGATACTGTTGTTCTACCACTCCAGTGTGTGCCAAAAAAACATACCTGGCTGTACATCTATTACCTTTTCTGTCTTTTCTTTAAGGTTAGAAATTGCATATTTAATACTACTATGACAATGAGAAAGCTGTAAAACCAAAAGCTTAAGTCAGAAATGCGAATAGTTGCTCTAACATTAGTCTGAATATGATGTGCATTTAAAGTATTTCTATTCATCATCTTCTCATTAAGAGCTGGACCACAATTAACTTACCAGAACAGTCCTACAAATCAGGAAGGAACAGAATCACAGGTTGTTTACGTTGGAAAAGACCTTTAGGATCATTGAGTCTAACCATAAACCTAACACTGCCAAGTCCACCACTAAACCTTGTCCCTAAGTGTCACATCTGCATACGTTTTAAATACTTCCAGTGACTCAACCACTTCCCTCAGCAGCCTGTTCCAGTGTTTGACAACCCTCTTGGTGAAGTCGTATTTCCTAATATCCAATCTAAACCTTCTTTGGCACAGCCAATGGCACAGCCATTTCCTCTTGCCCTATTGCTCCCTCATACACTTGGGCACCCATCTTTGACAGTATGCTGGCGTAGGTACCAACTATTGGTTAATTTCTACATAAGCTTTAATCCTCAGAGAGGCAGCGCTACATCAGACTAAGGTCTGTCTAGCCTAGTGTCCCTCAGTGACTGTGAAACGTCTCCATCCCTTGATGCTTCACATCTCTGGTCAGAATCCTCATTTTTGATTCAATGACCTTTGCATCCTTTCCCCTATCTTGTCTTCCCCTCCACATCATATGACTGCTTTCCATTTTTCTTCCACTGTTCACTCCGCCTTTCACCACATGGGTTGTTGGGCTTTGTTAAGGCTGGGCAGTAGCCTCACTCAAGAAGGGAAATCAATAAAGCCAGTGGCCAAAAGCCTAGGAAAGAATTCAAGAATCAGAAAAAACATGCACAATGATGCTCCCTTGAAGTACATCCTCAGCCTCCAGTCACTTACTGCCCAATGACCTCAAGAGCCAGATGTGGTTTCTTGGAGGTAGCCTCGATGCTGTGAAATACACAGGCCGTGCAACAAGGTCAAATTACAGCTCCAACTTCACACCTCCACCACCTGCTCACCCAGTAACCAGTGTCTCACAGCATGATAAATGCACTACTGACATTTTCAAACACTCATGTCTTATTTTAATGGTGTTTTTTGCATTTGTACCTACTACAACTGTGTAAGTGACAACCAGTCACTTCTTTTTTACATTAGTTAATATTTCCTTAGATCCTAATGGGGAAAACAAATTACATCATCTGCAGCAGTCAGTGGCATTGCTATTTTCACCTCCTACTTAAAAGCATCACAATGCTTCCATTCAGTAAGATGAGAACAGCTTAAGAAAATTCTCTTCTCCCCATTAGTATAAAAGCAGAATAAAGGCAGACAACAAATACTACAATTTAACAATAGCAGTGCCTCATCCATGAATTTATTTGGGCAGAAGGTTCACACTGATCCTAACTACTGACCAACCAGTTAGGACTGGGGGTGAAGGGGACAAGTTAACTCGGGTCTATGACAAAATAGATACTATTTTCTTAGGTTATAAGTATTTAATCTTTGCTAAATGACTATTGTGCAACCCTAATTTTGTCTCCTGTCCTGCAACACAGGGCAGAAATTCTTTGACTGACAGGAAAGTGACTACTAACTAAAACGTGAAGGTATTTGCATAAGAAGAGATAGGCCTGCACAATTCACTAGGTTGAAGCATAAGCAAATCAATAAGGCACGAGAAATTTAAAATCAGAAGACTAACATTATGGATTTTAATGACTTTTGAAAGAGACATTCTTTAAGTCTTTTGTACTGGAATATCACACAGACCATTGTCTCAAAACAGTCTCTATAAAATATCATCATTCACAATAAAATGCCAGAAAACAAGGAGCATGGCAAGAGCTGGAGAAGGTAGGAGGGTGATGTATGATGACACCTGAGGAACGCGGATGAGCAAGCATTCAGAAAAAGAAAGCACAGTTGCCTTTCTTTCCAAGAGAAATTGCATAATAACCTGTAGAACTAGACAGATTCTTTCTTTTCCTAAAAATGTGTGAAGTAGGAGTACCACACAGAGCTAAAGGAATAGTCTCGCAAAGCGCTGTTTCTGTCTGTGCAAGTAACAGGTTAACATCATTGCCATGATCATTTAACATCATGTTTGTTCATTTTAAGCTTCTGAAAAGAATACTGCTCTGCCACTGCAGGAACAAAACTGTTCACAAAACTGGTCCAATAATAATAGCTGTAAACAGCAGTTACTCATTTAAAACACTTTTAGGACATGACGACAAGCAAGTTCAACATGTTAAGGTTTCCAAACCTAGCAGTTAAAAGATGACTGTTACAAATCGAGCCAACCTGATGGTCTATAAACTTCTCCTGGTAATGCTAAAAGTGACAGTAGGATTGCCTTGTTTACTGGGGATGTGACTTTGGGGGACATAACCTTAGAGTTCATGAAACCCACCATCCATCTGGATGTTAAAGGGGAAATCCACTAGTTCCATCTCAAGCATTATTTCAGTTACCTGAAACACTAGATCTTTTTTTTTTTTGGTCTTTACACCACCCCACTCCAAGTTTTCAACAGTAGCTTTGTTCTAGGTATGGAAAAAGGCTGACCAAAAGGAGGAGGTAAGTCGTCTTGGTCACATCTCCTGAAGGGAGATTTGGCATCCTGTGTAAGCTGCCTTCACCAGCTGTAGAAGCACACCAAGAAGATGAGAATTCAATTTGAAAAGCTCAAGGCTGCTTTCCCTGGAAATGCCCCAGGAAGATGAGGATCCAAGAGGCTTGCTAGAGCTGTGGGCACAATGCTCACAGAAGCTTACAGTGCTGGACTCCTGGAATAGCAAGAGCAGGTAGGAAGCAGTGTGGTGAGAGAGCCTACAATACCTGAGCACTAGGAGATAAAGTGGAGGGTCAAGGGATTGTGTGTCAGTGACTGTCACCTGGGGGTCTTGGGCTTATGGAGCTAGCACAGATACACAAAGGTTTCACAACACAAGTAACATCTCATTACCCTGAAATCACTAGATTTATTTTAAAAAATAATAAAAAATAAATTTCTCCTTTTGTTTTCATACGGAAGGTTTCAGACAGGTAATTTTCTTGGTTTTGCAGCAAAAGGCAGAGGAACAGAGTGATTGCTTTTGTAAAAAGAAAATCTCAAGCAACAAATCTACTGCTGCAGCTCCACAGAAAACTGCTTGTTATCTCAAAGGAGGTTCTTGATTTTGAACCACAGTGAACAGATGAATTTAAAAAAGAACAGGTCAGATGTGGGTACAGACTTTCTCAATTAGGGAGAAAAAATTAAGCAAACAAACTAGCAATGAACAGGCTAAGCATCAAAAAACGTAAACAGATCAAGCAACTGTAGCACCAAACCCAGTCATTTATTGCCTCTCTACTGCTTAAATAAAGCCTTTGGCAAGTATTAAGGATGAAGCAGCACATTTTCTCAATGCTGAAACTGGTAATGTCAAGAGAAAATAAATTAAAGGTCCTGCAAGCCAGGTCGATAAGAACAAGCTAAACAGGAAAGAAAAGGTAATCTCGGGTTAGGAGTCTTATCAATAGCTAACTTTATTTAAGGCCTGCAGCATTGCCAAGTGTTGTGGTATTTCCAACACATTTTCTAAAATGAACAGTAAATACCACTCTTTCCCACAGGGCAGAGATCTAGCACGCAGGCTATTTTATGCCTTCTTACATGATGATAAAAGTCCACCTTGATAAGACTTTTCTGCCACATGCAGATGATGATTTTAGAGTTTTCACACAAAGTACAGTGCACAAATCCCTCAGACAAGCTGCATGAGTAAGACAATATGCTGTAGCACAGCTACACTCTGTTCCTGCTCCTATATCACCACAGCTGTTGGCAAGATGCTGGGGCTGGAAAAGCCTTATAGCTCAGGAAGAGCACCAAATGAGCTCTGCTAGACTGTTTTCAGACAGAGCCTGAGAGCAACAGTACTGGATCAGGCTAAAGGTCTGTTTTGCTCAGCACTGTGACTCCAGCAAAGTGGCCAAAAGCAGATATCGATGAAGAAGCCTAAAGGCAGAGCAGACACACAATTCTCCTACTGGGTACACAATCCAGTATCCACGAGGCTTTTGCAGCTTAAGGTCTCTTAAATCAGGTGTTCTTTCATCTTACTACCCTGTGGTAGGTTTTCTTTCACATACCTCTTGGGTCTCCCTTCAGGGTCATGTAAGCCTTTAGCAAATATCACCTTTACATCCACATCTTCTGGCAAGGAATTCAACAGCTCAATTATATTCTGAGTGCAGAATCACCTCTTTTTATTAACTTTGAAACTGCCTCCTGCTAGCATTACATCTGCTACAACCCAGTCTTGTACTGGCCAAGGCAGCAAGCATTTGATCTCCCTCTTTCCCTTTGATCCATCGTTCAAGGCTCTAATTTGCAATCCTGCAAAGGTCTGAACCCATCAAATGTGATCGTGCTGGTAGGTGGGTGAACTGCAATCATCAGCAAAATCCCTCATGGAAGACAAACAGAATCTGTGGAGTCACGATGTGCAATGCCAGGCACAACTGAAATTCCTGGGATTTCTCAACAGTCAGAAGGGACTCTGATACGAGCCAAAAGCACGCTTCTTAGTGTAATACTTGAACAAGATGAACGCGGACTTTGCTGAAAAACAGAACAGGCTTGTGGGATTAACTCCTGCTGATTTATATCAGGTTCTGTTCCCAGGATAGGGACTGTAAGACCGTAAATACATCAGTGCTGCTTAGGCAAACATAAACATTAGAATATTCATACAGTATACCGAAATAAATTGCCAGACCCAAAGGACACTAATGCAAATTATGCAAGTTCTTAAAAAAACGTAACTCCAGTTAGTGTTGGCCTCTATTAAATCCCCACCCTTTTTGCTGTTCTACCAGTGTTCCCCGATTCTCCACAATGTTTATTATAACCAGTATGGTAGCCTTCCATTACATATAACTTAAAGCAGGAATTGTTGTTTCTTTGTGTTTTAAGAGCTACAATTAGAGTCTCGTTACCGAGTATAGCTCCTAGGAAACTACTGGGAAGCTGTTATGATAAGTTTTGTTGCGTTTAAAAACCAGGTATTTTTGAGACAAAAAACTGTTTCCATGGCTTGAAAATGGCAGATTCCATAACTAAGGTATCTTTGCATTGAGCTTTGAGTTAGTATTTGAATTAACTGTTTTATTCCTCCTGATGATATTTTTAAGTTAGGATTTCGTTTTAAAAGTATAATTAACATAAATTAACTGGTTTAAAGTGGATGAAATAAAATTGCATTTAGCAAGTCTATACAGTTCTCATAACGTAAGAACCGCGTGCCTTTAACAAAAAAATGCTGATCTTACTATAGGCAGCTCAGTGTTTATAAAAATGCTTACAGTAATCTCGAATATTCTGCACGCGTATAATCAACACTTGAATTTTACTGCAATATCAAAAAATGAAGCAAGTGCAATTTGAGTGTTGCGTATTTGTCAAACACGTACATTCATAACTGGCAAAATTCTAATACTAGGCTCATACTATTTTGTCTGCAGCAGCTAAGATAATTTATTCCTTTTACCCAAAGTCAAATCAGAAATTATCCCAATGGTGCTTCTTCTTTCACTAGAAGACATCCGTATTACTCACTGGCAGGTTTAGGGAAAAGAGATGACTAACACCTTGTTCTAAAGCATGCTAAGTACTGAAGGCTGCCCTTTGCTATAAACTTACATCAAAGGATTTAAGAGATGAAATTTGGATACCACAGGAGTTCAATTGGCTTGAAGTGGGCTCAGGAATCTGAGCTAGTAGGCTGCACATTAACACTGCTGGATGTACGCAATCTTGCAGAAAAAGGTGCACCTGTAGTTGGTGTACAGAGCTGATACCTCTACTTCCCCCGAAAAAGCAATACTATGCTTTCAAAACCACATTCTTAAAGCCTAGGCAACGTTCTAATCAGTTGCTGCCCATACAACTTTCATTTAACATACTTCCACAAGGACAGTGCATAATTAAATTCTTTCTTAGGCAAGAATGCATTCCTTTACCGTATCATTATCAACAAACTACACTCAGGGCAGCAGCTTCTGGGTATTTCTATTTGATCATACTTTAACTGGCAGAAACACTTGCTTATCACAGCTTCTGTAACCTCAACAGCACTTACAGGTAGGTGCAAGCAAATTCATAACCAAACAGGAGCAACATGTACATGTTTGGGTTTAAATCACTTGCTCAGCATCATATAGGAACAAGATGAGCCAATTCTCATTTCTTTTTCCTTTAGCTGAGTGCATATTTTGCTAAACCCCTTTCATATTTAACAGAAACCAGCCTTCCAGCACTAAACAACATTGGCTGAATCCCCAAGCATTGCTTATCGCAGGCACTAATCAAACAGGATTTTTGTACGGAAAAAGTGACCTAAAATTGACAAACTGCATGTGCAAAAGGAGCTCAAATTTAGTTTAGTTGAACGTGTTTCAGATACGCCTTCCTGAATATTTTGACTGTAGCACACCATCATTACGTTATGAACACTAGAAGTTTACACGTGCTCAAAAGCCAATGGGGATACTTCATAGAGGAAGATCCATGAGAGCCCATTAAATAAGACACCATTACTTCACGATCTGGATCTCTCCAAGTGGCAAATCAATAAAGGCTAGAAGTATTCTGGGGAGAAACCACTATGCTTCTGTGTTGTTCTTACCCTCTTCTCAAGGCAACTGCAATTGGCCACCACTGAGGACAGGACACCATCTAGAAGATCTCTGGTCTGGTCCAGTACCACATTGCCTCTTTCCAAGTGCTACCCAAGCAGACTGGCAACACTAGTAACAGCTGCCTTTTTGGTAAGTGGTTTACAACCCACTCACCAATAAACATGATTAAAAATGTCATAAATAATCCTAACGATCTAGGACACAATAAATTCTGAAAACTGACAGTATCCTCTCCATGGAAATACACGGGGGAGCTTTTTAAGGACATAAGTCAAGGGATTTCTGAATGCTGTCTCATTCGTTTCCTTTATTTACTTTCTAACTACGAACATGGAAAAGGTCATCTGAGTTCCACACTGATTTTCAGAAAAAAGTGAATACGCAAAGAAGCACAACTGATGGCTGAGAGCCTTCCTTTAAATGCCCTAGTGTAACCAACTACCATCACTCTAAAACTGAATCCACAACCAGCTTTATTCCATCAAATGGGTTTAGCACTCATCTTGCCAGCGTGTTTAAACAGCTCACAGAATACAGTAACTCATTCTTCTGACAGAAGCAATAATATAAACACGAGGCCATCTTATGCAATATTCACTGAACAAAGAGACACCAAGAGTGAAAAGCACACAGTTCAATTATTCAAATGCAAACTGAAACAGAATATAAAAAAAAAACCAAAAGCCAAGCAAAACCAAGGGTGCATCCCTACAACTCAAGAACATTAGAGAAATGCAATGCAAGTATCAAAATTCTGATTCATTTTAGCAGTTAAACTCTCAGGACCTGCCTTACATGCGATATCCACAGCACCGAGTCTTAATTATTAAGTGGTATAAAACACTTATCTCTAGAAAGTAGCTTTTCATAACCTTAAAGCTGCACCACAATTAACATATAACCAGAATGAACAGGTTTTAACAAGTAACTGAAAAAAATTGCAAGCTATAAAACACACCCTGGATTCAGTACAAGTCTACAAATTATCACAGAATCACAGAATAACCAGGTTATGACATTTCTAACTCTTGTCTTCTGACATGCTTAAGCCAGCATAATAAAAAGCACCTCAATATTACAAAGAATTCCCTCCTACAAAAAACCACAAACCCTACTCCTAGTCAGACACCAAGTACTTTTGAAAACATCTGCTGCTAAAATGCAATTCAAATAAAAGTCAAATATAAGAAAAAATACTTCCCCATGTTAAAGTGTCTGAAAAATTACTTTCAAGAAGACATTCTGAAAACCCACTAGCATTAGTCCTATGTTTAGGAATTGCCTTTTAAGAAAAGCAGGGGTATGAGAGTCCTTCCTGACCACCTACTCTCTCTGCCTTTACCACATCCAAGTACCAGCACTATTTAATCCACGTGCACCAGTGGTAATCCTTCTACTAACAAGTATAAGATTCATCTATATGTTTTGTGTTAGCTCTGTCTCACTTAACAGGTTCACAGGCTTTTGCTAACATTGGCACTTATTTGCACTAGTACACTGATGATATTTTTGAAACACCTCTTTAATAAAAGCAGAAAAGGTTTTTTTTCTTTATTAAACACTACTTGACACTGTATGATTATCACGCTGTTGTCTACCTATCAGGGTATTTCAGTAATCTTAAGTCCAAAGGCTTTCACAGAAGTGAAGGGAGCAGGCTAGGAACACACAGCCTCAAAAGAGCTCTGCTGCGGAGTTACACTTGCATGCCCCTATGCTAGAATAAGACTTTCTGGAATCACCTCCTTCAGTTACTACAAAAGAAATCTGCACAGACTAGCTCTGACCTGAAATAAAAGCTTTAGGATTTAGGGAGCCTTAGAAACCTCTCCGATATAAGCATGTTGCCCATTTCATAAAAGAATACCGGTCAAAGGGCAATACTTCTATTTGCTACTCTGAAAAGTGTAAAAAACCAAACAAAAATATTTTCACTACAGCCACTGCAGTTTGAGAAGCACCTTTAGAACTTTTAACTGTACTTAAGACATTGTTGGGCTGACTAATAGATAAATGCTGGGTAATACCAGTGAACTGACAATTTTTGACATTTTCCAAAGAATTTATAAAACTTTCACAAAAAAAAATTTTTCATTAGAAGAATTGAATATCATTAGAAAAACTGAATAAAATACAATGCTAGAACACTATTTTTCTGACTGCTTAGTTTATGTAATTAAAATCAAACAACAAGAGATTTGGAAATTTGCGACAAACTTTCCAATCAAGAGTAAAGAATTCAAACTCAAAGATACACATAATGAACCTAAAAGAGTTGAGAAATTTAAAAATAAGTCTAAAATAATATTCAAAAGAATATCACACTTCTAAAACTCTCCCTTATCATTCTTCCCTTTCATTTCAATAAAAAATATTAATAATTTATATTTGGTCACAGCAGCAGGTTATGAAGTCATTTTTCAATTTTCAATATTTTAGACATATAACGAAAAATACTCTATTTGTTAATTCTAATAATTTCTTGAAAAGTAAAACCAAAAAGGTGCAGTCATAAGTAATTTCTTAAATGTTTCAAAGAAAGTGTCCACACTCACCAGCACTGCTGCTTTCAGATTTTTCTTCTGATTGGCTTTCTGGAAAAAAAAAACAACAAACAAGTGAATAAGAAAGGAATGTAATGTTTCCATGTTGGTTATTTGAAATTACAACAAAAGAGTGGGTAGCAAAGCAAAGAATGATAAATTATGATAATATCACCATTGCTGGGTTTGATTACTGTCTATAAATTTACTTTCTGAAGAATAATTTGCCCTAGGGAGCAACAAAACCAAAAAAAAATCTCCTGTAGTGCCCAAACTGACAACCTAAATGAGATAAATCCATTACAACTCAAGACTGAGCTCTGCAGGAACAAAGTTACACATTTATGCAAAATCAGTAGTAAGGTTATACTTAAGCAATGAATATATCCATGTATCTCACTGCTTACTCTAGATAAATGAATATTATTTTTGTATATTGAAAAAAAAATAATCAGGGTTCTGCAGAAGAATGCTCTTAACTGGCATCAAGCAATTTGTTCTAATTTGATCAACTTTTTCTCTACCCTTTCTGCAGGTCACACGTGGATTTATTTCTTCAATCTTTTCCCTTTCTGATCATTGGCCCTCAGACATTACTATACCCCAAACTGTCTGGTACAAAAAAAAAAATGCATAATCAGATATGTTTCAGGTTCCACACAGTAAAGAATCTTAGAATCATAGAGCAGTCTGGGTTGGAAAGTACCTTAAAAACCATCTATTTCCAACCCTCCTGCCATGGGCAAGGACACCTCCCACTAGATCAAGTTGCTCAAAATCTCATCCAACCTGGCCTTGAACACCTCTAGGAATGGCACATCCATGACTTGCCTGGGCAACCTGTGCCAGAGCCTCACTACCCTCAGAGGAAAAAAATTCTTTCCAATACCTAATCTAAACTCACCCTCTTTCAGCTTAAAATGTTATCACTCATCCTATTACTGCACTCCCTGATAAAAAGCTCCTCCCTAGTTTTCCCGTAGGTCCACCTTATGTACTGGAAGGCTGCTTTAAAGTCTCCCCAGAGCCTTCTCTTCTCTAGGCTGAACAATCCCAGTTCTCTCAGCCTCTCCGCCTATGCGAAGCGTTCCAGCCCTGTGATCATCTCTATGGCCCTCCTCTGGACTCACTCCAACAGATCCGTGTCCTTCCTATGCTGAGGACTCTAGAACTGAATGCAGTAGGACAGATGAGGCCCACACAAGAGTAGAGGAGTAGAGGAGCAGAATCACCTCCCTCGCCCTGCTGGCCACACTTCTTTTGATGCAGCCCAGCATACAGTTGGCCATCTGGGCTGCAAGTGCACATTGCTGGATCATGTTGAGCTTTTCATGTAGCAGCACCCCTGAGTCCTCCTCTTCAGGGATGCTCTCAATCCATTCCCTGCCCAAAGTACGTATGAAGGAAAAACCTACACACAAGTGTTGCAAAATGCTTGCCAAAAAATTATCATTCTCATGAAGACAACAGATCCAGAAACATCTCCTGTATGCAATTCCAATCCAGTATTTCAAGACATGGCAGCTGTGGGATGTATTTTGGTAAACTGAGTTCTATTATTTACAAAGACCCAATAAAGGAAATCCCTATCTAAATTTGTTGATCTGAAATGTGATTGTTTCTCCTACATTCCTCCTTTTTACTCATCTTTTAAAGTAGAAAATAAAAAGAACATTTTCACTTACCTGAAATACAGCTAAAAATGGCAAAACCAAGTAAAAATACAGTAAAGTATACTTGTCCTTAGCTTTCAACGCAGAGATGTCACAGCTATTATTACAGACTATTTGCTCACAAGCAAGAGTGAATTACTGCTCTAACTCTGACAGTAATTTTTGAGTTCGGTTAGTCAGATTGTTCCTACCATTTACAGGCTGGCTATTAACAGAACTGAAAACATCAAATATTCTACAAAAGCTTTTTCTTGCCACTGGTTTTTACTGGCTTCTATGGCTGATGGCCCTGTTTACTCACTGAGACAGCTGACAGCCTAAGGACAGCTGCAAATGGGAAAGAAAAGTATTTCATAGATCCTTCTTTCTTTAACGGTGGCTGTCATTAGTCATAGCTGAAGGCACGTGCTTTCTCACTGAGAAAACATCGTTCTATAGCCTCTTACCACCCATAAGCATTCACAAAGCAAGTTAAAATCACTGCCAAATTTCAGATATATGTACAGGACAGCCTTCTTGCAGAAAAACATGTATTTTCTCATTGACATTTTTTTGTTTCTATTTAGCAGTTTTACAGCATAATGTTATTACCCAGCCAATGCAAGGAAACATTCAGTGCACACAGAGGTAGCAAAGATAATGCAATGAAGAATGCGCAGACACACAAAGGTATCAACCTCTGCCTGGACTGATATGTAGAATCATAGAATAACCAGGTTGGAAGAGACCCACCGGATCATCGAGTCCAACCATTCCTATCAAACACTAAACCATGCCCCTTAGCACCTCATCCACCTGTGCCTTAAACACCTCCAGGGAAGGGGACTCAACCACCTCCCTGGGTAGCCGGTTCCAATGCCCAATGACCCTTTCTGTGAAGAATTTTTTCCTAATGTCCAGCCTAAACCTCCCCTGGCGGAGCTTGAGGCCATTCCCCCTTGTCCTGTCCCCCACCACTTGGGAGAAGAGGCCAGCTCCCTCCTCTCTACAACCTCCTTTCAGGTAGTTGTAGAGAGCAATGAGGTCTCCCCTCAGCCTCCTCTTCTCCAGGCTAAACAAGCCCAGCTCTCTCAGCCGCTCCTCATAAGGCCTGTTCTCCAGCCCCTTCACCAGCTTTGTTGCTCTTCTCTGGACTCTCTCCAGAGCCTCAACATCCTTCTTGTGGTGAGGGGCCCAGAACTGAACACAGGATTCAAGGAGCGGTCTCACCAGTGCCGAGTACAGAGGGAGAATAACCTCCCTGGACCTGCTGGTCACGCCGTTTCTGATACAAGCCAAGATGCCATTGGCCTTCTTGGCCACCTGGGCACACTGCTGGCTCATGTTCAGTCGGCTGTCAACCAACATCCCCAGGTCCCTCTCCTCCAGGCAGCTTTCCAGCCAGACTTCTCCTAGTCTGTAGCACTGCACAGGGTTGTTGTGCCCCAAGTGCAGGACCCGGCATTTGGCCTTGTTAAACCTCACGCCACTGGACTCAGCCCACGGGTCCAGCCTGTTCAGATCCCTTTGCAGAGCCTCCCTACCGTCCAGCAGATCAACACTTCCACCCAGCTTAGTGTCGCCCGCAAACTTGCTAAGGGTGCACTCGATGCCTTCATCCAGGTCAGGGCTGGACCCAGCACTGAGCCCTGGAGAACCCCACTTGTCGCTGGCCTCCAGCTGGATTTCACACCATTTCCCACCACTCTCTGGGCCCGGCCAGCCAACCAGTTTTCCACCCAGGAGAGAGTCCACCTGTCCAGGCCAGAGGCTGACAGTTTCCCAAGCAGAATGCTGTGAGAAACTGTGTCAAAGGCTTTACTGAAGTCCAGGAAGACCACATCCACAGCCTTCCCCTCATCCAGCAGACGAGTCACTTTGTCATAGAAGGTGATCAGGTTAGTTTGGCAAGACCTGCCTTTTGTGAACCCATATTGATTGGGCTTGATCACCTGGTTCTCTTGCATGTGCTTCATGATAGCACTCCAGATCACCTGTTCCATGACATTCCCTGGCACTGAGGTCAGACTGACAGGCCTGTAGTTCCCTGGGTCCTCCCTGCGACCCTTCTTGTAGATGGGCACAACATCAGCCAGCCTCCAGTCCCGTGGGACTTCCCCAGTCTTCCAGGACTGTTGGAAGATGATGGAAAGGGGTTTGGCCAGCACATCCACCAGCTCCTTCAATACCCTTGGATGAATCCCATCCGGCCCCATAGACTCGTGAGTGTCTAGTCAGGCTAGCAAGGCTCTGACCACCTCCTCTGGGATCATGGGAGCCTAATTTTGCTCCTCTAGCTCCTGGGTTTGTACACAGACGGAACGACTTTCTTTACAATTAAAGACTGAGGCAAAGAAGGCATTAAGTACCTCAGCCTTTTCCTCATCCCCTGTCACTGTTGTTCCTTCTGCATCCAATAGGGACTGTATGGTCTCCCTAGTCCTCCTTTTATTATTTATATATTTATAGAAAGATTTTTTTGTTATCTTTCACAGACTTTTCCAATCTGATTTCTAGTTGAGCCTTAGCCCTTCTGATTTTTTCTCTACACAATCTCACTTCCCTCCTGCAGTCCACCCAAGAGGCCTGTCCCCTCTTCCAGAGCCCATAAACGTTTCTCCTCTTCTTGATATCACTCAAGATCCCTCTGTTCAACCAAGCTGGTTTTCTCCCCTGCCAACGTTCTTTCCAGAACATGAGGATGGCTTTCTCCTGAGCTGCTAGGATTTCCTTTTTGAAGAGCTCCCAGCCTTCGCCAACCAGCCTTCTGAAGAGTTCAGAGTCTGCCCTCTAGAAATTTAATGCTACTGTCCTACTAACTACCCTCTTCACTTCACCTAGAACAGAAAACCCTATCATCTCATGATCACTTAGTCCTGGGCGTCCACCTACTGCCACATCTCCCACAAGGCCTTCTCTGTTCACAAACAGCAGGTCCAGGAGGACACCCTCCCTTGTTGGTTCATTCACCAGCTGTGCAAGGAAGTTGTCTTCCACGCACTCCAGGAACCTCCTAGACTGCTTCCTTTCTGCTCTATTGTACTTCCAGCAGATATCAGGCAGATTGAAGTCTCCCACAAGAACAAGAGGCATTGATCTAGAGATTAACCCCAGCTGTTTATAGAAGAGCTCATCAGCTGCTTCTCCTTGGCTGGGTGGTCTGTAACAAACTACCATCACAAAATCTAGCTTCTTGTGGGCTCTTCTGATTTTAACCCACAGGCACTCAATCTCCTCATGACCACAATCCATCTCAACGGTGTCCAAGTCCTCCCTTACAAAGAGGGCTACCCCACCTCCTCTCCTGCCCCTCCTATCCCGCCTGAAGAGTTTGTACCCCACCATAGCTGCACTCCAGTTATATGAGTCATCCCACCACGTTTCCGTGATAGCAACGACATCATAGGCTCCTTGCCCTATGACAGCTTCCAGCTCTTCCTTCTTATTACCCATGTAAGAAGCAGATGAATTTCTTCTTAATTGTGTTTCAATGAAAAGACCAGCTACATAGCCAAAACTACTGCACAAGACATCACACTTAAGAAATGTTAATGGCATGTCTGATTCAAGCAACAAGAAATGCGCATTACGTCTGCAGGGGAAGAGTGTGTTCTTGTTAGTATGTAACAAGAATCTGCACTCAATGGCAGAGACAAAAAAAAAAACCAAAACAAAATTCAAGTCTTGGAGAAAAGTCATTTTTTTTCCCTCATCATTAGACAATTTCTTTTTGTTATGATTAGGTCACAAGTCTCTACTTCAAAAATATTCTCAGTACTAACATCATGAAGAAAGTAAAGAAAGCTGTACTACGTCTATTCAATATACTTCATCAATGCAGACTACAGATGCTCAGCCTCCTTCACAACATGAAAGATTCACAGATTAATATCAACAAGTTGGGGCTTTTGGGTTGTTTGGGATTTTTTTGCTGTTGTTTTGCTGGATAGTGTGTGTTTTTTACACATGCTTCAGTGAGACTGAAAATAACAAAGAAATTTCAAGTCATTGAAGCAGGGAGAAAGCCAATTCTACTTCTGTCACGCTGAGGCCATTCTAAGACCCCATATATTTTGTGCATTATATCCTCAATTGTTTTAATTTGTACACAAATTAACAGTCTATAGTTTTAATAGCAAAAATGAAAAGAAAATTAGTTTGCTCCTGTCAACCAGCTGAATCCATTTTACAGTTATTTGTTAATACTTTAACACTCATATGAAGTAAATAAATATTATTTCCATTATATAATCTGAAGATGGATAAAACAGCTGATGTAACCAGTTGCAGTTGTTTTCTGAATAGGCCATGTATCACAATAATACACATGAAATGTTGACCCATAAAAATGCTGTCTGTAATTAGACTAGCTTGAGTCACATATTTTTTGCTTTTCTGATCAGGGGTTGCATCTTCTTTATGATCCTCACAAATACTTGCAAATGTGATGTCTGAGATGTGAAAGGCTGCTGTTGCTTCAATTTTTTTTTGATCGTGAGGCTGCTGTTAGGTTTTCCTCTTCTGCTAGTAACAGCAGTCCATAAATGACTGAAGTACATAAAGGAACACAAAAGCACTAAGTAAGACTAAAAAGCATTAAGACAAAAAAAAATACAAGAAAGCATTAAGTAAGATTAAGCATTTTGGAGACTGGAGTGTGTGGTTGAGCAGCAACCTGAACAAACACAGACAACTAGAAAGTACTGTTAAAGTAGACAGATACACACTGAAACTCACTCAGCAGGCAGAGCTAAGATAGCAGAATGACATGGGAGGGTGTTTATTTCCTAAATAAGAGTTTGATGAAAAATGTATGAAGTCACCTCACACAAGCACGCAAAAGACAACCAAGTGATCAGGCCCAGTCAACACGGGCTTATAAAAGGCAGGTCCTGCCAAACTAACCCAATTGCCTTCTATGACAAGGTTACCCACTTAATGGACAAGGGAAAGGCTGTGGATATAGCGTACCTGGACTTCAGCAAAGCCTTCGACAACATTTCTCACAGTATTCTGCTTGAGAAACTAATTGCCATTGGCTTGGACAGGCATATCCTCTGCTGGGTAAAAAACTGGCTGGATGGCCAGGCCCAAAGAGTGGTGATAAATGGAGTTAAATCCAGTTGGAGACTGATCACAAGCAGTGCTCCCCAGGGCTCAGTGCTGGGTCCAGTTCTGTCCAATATCTTTATCAATGATCTGGATGAGGGGATTAAGAGCACCCCTTAGCAAGTTTGTGGACGACAATAAACTGGACGGAAGTGTTGATCTTGTGGAGGGTAGGAAGGGTCTACAGACTGATCTGAAGAGCCTGGATTGATGGGCTGAGAGCAATGGTATCAGGTTTAACAAGGCCAAGTGCAGAGCCCTGCACTTGCAACACAACCCCATGCTGCGCTCCACGCTCAGGGAAGAGCGGCTGGAAAGCTGCCTGGCAGAGAAGGACCTGGGGGTGTTGATTGACAGCTGACTAAACATGAGCCAGCAGTGTGCCCAGGTGGCCAAGAAGGCCAACAGCAAACAGTGTGGTCAGCAGAAACAGGCAATTGATTGTGCCTCTGTATTTGGCACTGGTGAAGCCGCACCTCAAACGCGGTGTTCAGTTTTGGGCTGCTCACTACAAGAAAGACATTCAGGTGCTGGAGCGAGTCCAGAGAAGAGGAAGGAAGCTGGTGAAGTGGCTATAGAACAAGCCTTATGAGGACTGGCTGAGAGAACTCGGGTTGTTTTGCCTGGAGAAAAGGAAGCTGAAGGGAGACCTTATCACTGTCTACAACTGTCTGAAAGGAGATTTTAGCAAAGTGGGTGTTGATGAGAAGTGATAGGATGAGAGGAAATGGCATCAAGCAACACCAAAGGAGGTGCAGATTACACATCAAAAAAAACTTCTTCACCGAAAGAGTTACCCCGCACTGGAACAGACTGTCCAGGGTGGTAGTTGAGTCACCATCCCTGGAGGTATTTAAAAGATGGGTAGACGAGGTGCTCAGGGATATGGTTTAGCAGTGGACAGGTACGGTTGGACTCAATGATCTCAAAGGTCTTTTCCAACCAATTGCTTCTATGAGGCTATGATTACAAGGCATCAAGATTCTGAGCAGTACGCATTTTACTGTAAATAATCAAACATAATTATAAGAGTAACTGTTTTAATGAAAGAAACAAACATCTTTCCAGGATTTGTATTGTTTTTTCCCCTTCACATGTCTTTAAATGGCTAGATATATCTGATATTCCAAAACACAAATGTACAAAATACAGAATACAAACCTTGACTATTCATTTTCACAGGAATACAATCCCATATTGTAAGTTATATGATGCATGAACAAACTCAGAAAAAGTCCTTTCATATATGAGAAGCTGTATAAGGAAAAAACCCCAACCCTACACAGGTAGAGAATATTCAAGGGGTGTGGGAATAAAGGAGCTGTACCAAGGTATATAGGCAGAGTTATGTGTATCGATGAACAGGAATACAAAAAAACTGAATTTCATGAACTGAGATTCTGAAAGAAAAGACTCGGGTAACTGGAAAAGAACGCAATGTTAAGAGCCAGCCATCTTCTGTGAAGCATGAAACAGTCAAACAACCCATGCATGAACGCTTCTCAGAAACAAAGGTCTGGTAGTCATTCCGTCAATGGAATTGTCTAAACACTTTATATGCGGTAAGTCGGAACAAGGGTGAAGGAATTCAAAGTAACTAAAATCTGCATGGAGGCAAACCCACTTATGAAGGGGGGAGTTGTGAAGATATATGCACCATTTCAATGAAATGAGTCATCTCATCCAACTTTACAGAAATTTCTTAACTTTATTTGTGCCTACCATGTAAAAAATCTTCCTCTCCGCCCATCAGTCCTTCACAGTTAGGGAAGCAACGGCCTGCCAAGATCTATATTTTCCCAAGTCACATTAGTAGCATATTTATCCAAGAACTAGCTCAGTAAGGAACTTCTATAATTATCTATAACATAGCTGAATTTTTTATTTTTATTCAGAGCCAGCAAGCATTAACTACACGCTGGCAAAAAAATTAAGCAACAGGCAATTAAAGCAGCAAGGGAATTAATTTACAATCACAATCAAAGAAGTTTGCTGTTCAATGTTAATCGAAAGCATGCTCCCATTCCTTCAACCAAGAAAGAAACTGTCAAACTATAGCACTTCTTTATGTTAAGGTGTCTGCCAGTAGGAAGCTCAGAAAAAAACAAATTTTAACCATACATATCCTATATCAATCCCATGGCTTGCCCCTACGTAATTCTTAGCTAAGCATGCTTAAGAAAAATTCATTTTGTTCAATTCAACACATTGAAATATATGCAAAATGCTTTCCTTTCCTCCCGCCCAAAAAATTACAGCTATGATAGCCGACGACAAAGATAAGATAAAATGACTGGAAGCACACATAGCGTTGCATAGCAACTGTTGATGTACATATGGTGATGTTTATGGAACAGAATGTAGCTCATATTTAATGCAGAAATAATACTGAAACCAGCCTAGACAGCAAGATCTAGACAGCAAATGACAACTGTGCTTTAGATCCCTCTGCAGTCATCACAGAAGCCACACTTCCCTCCAGCTTTGCTAAACTGATGTTCAGGAACGCCACCGCAGGTCTCAGCGATTTGCCCAGCAATGAAGATAACTCAATGTCTCACATGTACTAACAGCCTTGCAAAGGAAGCAGGGATATATTTTGCAACTACTACTTTCAGAATGCATTGTACTACTCCGTATAATTCATTAGAACCATTTCAAAATGCAGCAATAGGAAAAGAAAATAAACAGGGGAAACTCCAGAGTTAGTCTAAACAAAGTGCACTGTGTGTGAAAGCCAGCTTAGACTATATTTTTAAAAGTATCTGGGACGGAATATATTTTATCTAGCTTTGCATTAGCTCCGATCCAGAAGACCAAGAAACTAATTCATTAGACTTTGGACATAAGTGACACCTCAGAAGAGATTACTGCTGTCCACTAACATGGGATCTCCAGAGATACAGAGGTTTACAGTCTAAGAGAAAAGGATTTCTTCCAACTACAAAATTTATGAGAAGCAAGTTCAGTTAAGACAAAACAAAAACCACAGAAAATTAATTCAGAAGTCTAGAAATTACATCATGTAGAAAATAGTAAATTACTTGTCAAATTTAATCTCTTCTGCTCACGGTAAGTGACCTGACAAGTCAATGTGAAGTGCTAAATTATCCAGAATATGTGAACTCCCTGCAGCACCTTCCAAGATTATAAAGTATTTCAGAGGCAGCTTTGTCATCCCTCATTCATTTCCTGAAGACCATCAAAAAGATGGTCACTACAACAGAAGGATCCCTGGACTACAGGACAACACATAGGATAAATCTTAGGGCATTTAATGTACTCCAAAAAAAACCAAAAAGGGAAAATACAGCCCAGATCCACAAACAAAAAACCTCTACCCTTTACAAAAGAAACTCTACTGTTTTATATCATTTGCTCCATTTAGGTAACTTCAGTCCTCAAGAAAAGTACCGACTGAGAGCAATAACGTACAAAGCACATTTTTTTATCCATATTTCATTTGCATAATTCCTCAAGTGCATCGAATGCAACAATAGCAATGCCATCTGCAATTCCACACCAGCTTAATCTTTGACCACAGTTCAAACTGGCATACTAATTGTGTTGTATGATGTTTTTTGCAAATGAAAAAGGTACAAAGATTTACACAAAAATATTCTAATTAGAATTTGGCGACAAATTCTGGTCTGTGCATGTAAATGTAAATGATTTTCCATTTCCTATGACCGTCCCTTACTGTGGATTGAGTGACATGCAAAGGCTTGTAAGTTTTTGCTGAGTCTTTTTCCATGGTTGATATAACTTTTTTTTCCCATGTGGACTTTCTGGCATCTAGCAGGGCAGCAGCCTTTCTTTGCATTGGGATGTCCACGTAGTTTTGTCCCACTCTTCAGACACTTGATTTCACACTAGTCACAACTCACCACAAAATTTGTTGAAATTGGCTATGGACCTCAAAACATATTGGTGATACACATCCAAATACAAGAGCATGGCTGCAGGAACACAGTATCTGTAAGAAATCTGACTGGAATTTGGAATATTTGTGTTGCATTCGTCTTTACAACCAAAAAAAAGTCATGTAAGAAAAGCACAATAAGCAAAGCACATTAAAGCGATCGGGTATTTTATTGTATTGCCAATACCAATTTTAACACAACAGCAACACACTTTAGCCATTTTGCATTTAAGTGAGTTTCATGAAAACTCACCAACTGCATGTTATGCTTCCTTATCACAAGCAAAAACAATTTTGACAGGGTCTATGCTTATTCAGTGCTTCATTCCAAACATTTCTTACTTAACTAACTACCCTTTGCTCCCAATTAATATAATAACTTCTACTCAAAAGATCTATGGTCCTTGAATAACATTTTCTAGTTGATAAGAAATGCAAAATTTTTAACTGAATAAATAAAAATTGGACATCATCTAAGAACCTAGAGGTTTCAAGAAACTGGTATTGCAGACAGTAAAACAGAAATAAATGGGCATCTTGTAGCAATCACATTCTAATTACTTCCATTCTAATTGATGACAAATACACCACATTCAAGTTAAGATGCTGTGAGTGCAGATGCTTAAGTTAACATTAGTTTTTTGGAGTCCTATTTTGCATCAGAAGCAGTCTTGGGATTTGCAGCAAACATGCAAAAGTTGCTGACTGTACACTCTAAACGCATCTGCACACCTGAAATCTCTCTCTTTTGTCAAGCATTCTGAAGTTGCAGCACAGAGAAACGAAAAAGGATGAGCTACTACTAAAATGCTTCCATTTCTGGAAAACTTCCTCCACCCTTACTTTCCACATTTGTAATCTATGAATTATAAAACCCAGTATTTTTCAAGTTTTGCAAGTAAGACATACAAAAATACTTTTTTTTTACAAAGTGAAAACCAACAACACAACTACATTAGTTACAAAGAATAACAACTTTAAAGTGCCTGAATTGTAGCATTAAATCTTTAAAATAAATTTTAAAATGAAGTGGTCAGACTTACTAACCGTTCTAACACTGTCCCGTGAGTTACAATTCTACCTCCCTCATTTATTTCAGAAAGTGTCGTGCTGCCATCACAGCAGTTGCTTGCCAGCCTATGAACATCAAAACGTCAGAAGCTGGTCACACGGCAGTTTTCTGCCCCACAGAAGACAGAGGTATCAAAAAAATATTACTATTTGTCTTCTAGGGACACCAAACCCTAAGCGCCTGAAATTGAGATAAGATACCTCCTGCAGACAATGAGATATTCTCTGCAGACGCCTTCCTTTGCTCTCTAACATCCACAACAGGACTGCTTTACCTCACTAGAAAGCCCTACAGTACATGGGAGTTATATGCAAGGCATTCTACTGAACACTACCACATACCTTAAGTGTAATATGTAATCTAGGATATATGATCTTGAATATCTTAATCACTCATACAGGTACTAACCTGAACTGAAGGCAGGCCAAACAGCTAAAACCCAACAAGAAAAATAGCTTTACTGCTGCACTTTTTGGTATTGTGACCTTATTAAGCTTTACTACGCTTAACTCGTATATGTACTTCAAGAAAATGTGGTGTACGGGTGTGTTTATTGCTAAGATGGATCTATTCAGCTGGTCTGAGGAAGAATCAGCATTCTTATAAAACTATATCCACAGAAAAGGAGAAAAAAAAAATTGTTGATCCCAAAAGTCCGTGGGAACCTAAAAACATTATTTCCAGTGAAAACCCTAAAAAGGAATGCACCATGTACTACACTCCATGCTCTCTCTGTTCTCTTCGGCAGATACAGAGCTGAAACATATATGACGACTCCATGAGCAAAGCTTAAAACTCTATGTTCCATCCCATGAATAAGAGACAAATGTAAAAAAAAGTACATCAATGATACGTATGCAGATAACAACAAAACAAAAGCAAAATTTGACTTCTGAGTCTTCTGGTCTTTACAGCGTTCAGTTTATCAAAATAAGGTATATTGGAATTGTAATTAATAACTTGAATTCCAACTTACCTGCTGAACTTTCTGTGAACACTGTTAAGGTCTGTCCTCCCACACTTTGCAGAAGAAACGGATGTTCCCTTGGTGCACTGACTGAAGCAGGTTTTCCTCCAATATCATTGATGCTTGCAAGCTCTTCATTCAAAGTAAATGATACCTAACAGTCACAGTTACCACACAATTACTAAGCAGACTCAATTATTCAGCTTTATAAGTTACAAAGAAATAAAAAGAGAATACACAAGAACACAAGTAGTATTGCACGTTTCCATTTCCAAAACAAAGAGGGGGATAAGTGTCTTACTACATCATTGTTGAAATACAGAATTAAAAGCTTTTCTGTACTTAATAAAATTCATTCATATTTTTTAAAAACCTGTAAATTATTTCCTCCTGAAGTTAGAGAAGAATTTGATTTTACTTATTAAAATGTAAGGCGTAGGTTTTCAGACATTGTTCAGTAAGACTGCTTTACAATGTTTGGTTCCAGAGCAAGTGCTAACGTACCACGACATATGTTGTTAGCCTGGGGACTCCCAAATCGCACATAGCTCAGGAAAGATCCAAACGCTGCTCCTTTGCTATATTTACATCATATGCCCAATACAAGAGCTGAGAAGGTACTGGAGCACTGAGTAATCAGAATACCTAGCCACCGGACACAGCAAAAAATTAGAAGAGGGACGTTTCAGGCCAGCACTGGTGCTTTTCTCGTACACCCCACCTAGCCTCATTTTGCCATGCGATAACAGGGTTCCCCGAAAGTCTCTCATTCTCATGGGGTTCCTCACCACTTGGCTCTACAAGATGTGCAAGGCTTCAAAACGTGCTTTGTAGTTCTCATTAACATCAAGATTTTGGTGCGGTGCTCACAAAATTAGGGAGGTTGGTTCATATTCTAGCCTAGGACAGTTCAGTCAGACATTCAAACCTCCAGTAGCAGGCTCTCTGCTTATTCTAAAAGGAGTTTGGCCAGGTTACCAAATGGCAATGGCAACTTGCTTCCCTACCATTTTTTTGTCCAGAGTTTTTTCCTATCCAGTGACAGATCTATGGTGTATTTGAAGTAATTCCAACAAACTTTCCTTATCTCCCGTAAAAGACAGAGGAAGTTACTGTCATTAGGCTGCCAATAAAAGCAGTTACCGTTACACATAGAAAAAAACTTCAAGTTGCTTTATATTTAGAAGAACCAAATTCCAAAGATAAGACAGAATGCTTCCTGGAATTGCAGACTTCCATCTCCAACTTCTTTTGCTTTATCCTTAATTATCAGACAACCTTTTGCATTAACGTATTTCAAATTAAAGTTTAGAGAGAAGGTCATCCCTGTGATTACACTGTGATGGGTAAACAAACTTAAGGAACAAAGAAACTACTGAAAGCCCCACAGTAAACCTCTGGACAGAGCTACAAACAGAATTCTCTCCTCCTGACTCTGTGGTACAATGCTTCGTTACATGGGTAAGAAAAAAATGTGACACTAGAAAGCAGCATGTTTTAAACAACTCTTAAAATTGAAAATATAATACATTTAACACAGACTTTATATTTAGTAATTACTTACTTCTGTTCTTCCTTGATTCCTGCAAAAGAAAATATTTCCTGTTTTAGTTTCCATAATCTAATTCCACAAATTTAGCTTCCCTGATAAAAAAAAAAATTCAAATTCTAGTCTTGTTACTCAGATTCACTCCCGAGATGCTCATTTTTTTTTTCAATGCTGATACCCAAGAATAAATGGGAAAAGTCAGCAGGTTAGAACAGAAACAGCAAAATAGCACGTAAGTAAGTTAAGAAGTTAAGTGTAAGAAATCAAACATTACATAACGGGATATGGCCACTCTAAGGTAAATTTCATATAATTGCTATTGATAATACAAGCAAGTACATTTCAGAGAAACAGGCACAGTGTTTGCAACAAAGAGGATCATGTATTAGAGGAGGTACAACATAATCTATGCTACTGCAGGTAATTTCTTCTAAGAATTGGGACCAGTAAAGGCTTACTTGGTAATCCTTAGTTTTCCCACTTCACCTCTTCCTGAAGCTTTATTCCACTGTTGTGACAAGTATTTGGGAACCTAAAAAAAACAAGACAGATTTCAGGAAAAGCAGGTTTTAAAATTCTATATAAATTGTGTAGGTGTACATCCTTTAAATGTACTTACCCTTACCACTTCAGAATACAGTACAATCTAAATATAGTAGACACTATATTAGGGACAGGAAAGAGAACAATAAGGCACAAAAATGTGCCAGTGTTGAGTCCCAAATTTCAGAAATGAGGGAAAAAATGTTACAATACCTTCAATCTCAAAAACTATTATTACCCAACCATGAAAAGCAAAAAAAAGTTCAATGTCATATTCTTAAATTAAGGAGTACAACTAATTTTATCTATAACTATACTTTTAAATATTTGTTAAAAATTCTCACCTCTCTATGAATGGAAAAAAAACCCAAACAAATAACCCAACAACGAGAAGTTAAGGCAATAACAACTCACAGACCAAAAAGGGTTGTGAAGGGAAGGCTTAGAGTGTGGGAACCTCAGAGACATCCAGCAGGAAACCGTAGCCCCACTCACACTAGATGTTCACTTCCTCAACAGCAGAACTACCCTGTGCAGGTCTGCCTCTCGTTGCTCATTCCCAGCTCTCTGCTTCACTGAAAAAAGGTCTTGTACAGATGGTCAGCATATGGACTAAGCAAACTGATCTGGCTGGGGGGCGTGGAGGACTTCTACATTTTAGTTGTGCTGAATTTATATTCAGAATGTGGAACAACCAGACCAGGTTCCTAACCCATTTCCCTAAACGGCTGCACAAAGGAAATGTGAGTGCAGGGACACAAACTAGCAGCCCTGCCTAACCTGATACATCCAAGGATGTATCCAAGCAGCTGCTGCAGTGATGCTGATTCAAGCTACATACACATTCCTTCAGTTACAAAGGTTTAGTTATCTGCAACCTCAGGTGGCCTGGACTCACGATGGATAAAAAAGTTGCCTACAGAAACAACCAACAAGCTGGAGGCTGACTCATTTTGACTCTTTTCCCACCAATATAACTGAAATCACAGCCTGCTGCTCTGGCCAAAGAAGCCCCAGCTAATTACTGCCAGGTAAACTAGACCCCAACAGGTGGCACTTCCATGGCCAGCCTCAATACCGCTGTGTGGCACATCCACGCTCTTCAGGCTCCCAGACAAACCCCAAACATGACTATGCAGGAACAGCACTGCTTTTTTTCTGGAGAGAGTAATACCAGGAGAAGGTGCCCATCTCTAGGCAGTTACCCCAGTTCTCCCAAAAGACCAGGCAAGCTTAAAAACAATAATCAACATTTATTCTGTGAAATAAAAAAAGGTTAATAGTTTATTTTGAAATATGGTGCTATTGCTGATGAACACCTGTAGATCGGAGCTTTCGTACAAGGGCACAGTTTTCCAGGACTTCGAAAGGTGGAATGCGCTGGTGGCTAACACCACCTTGCCTCAGAGAGGAGCTCCCAGTTCAGCCTGTGTGTCAGCCCCAGCGAGGCCCTTCAAGCTTCTCAGTTTAGCCCCAGGAGAACGAGGAACCTCTCTACCTTCTCTGCTTTACCACGTGGCATAAGTTCTAGTCATGTCTACCTTTCCTTGGAAGAAGCCAGATCCATCAGTTGTAAGCACAGAGTGTAATGTTTTGCAGATCACTTTTCTTCCCCACTTTTCAGGAATTACAACTTTGTTTTCTATGATGGCTTTTTATATAGAGTGAACACAACATATTAGTACGACAAATATGAGAGTGGAACAATTTCCCCCCTACACACAGGATGTTAGATGTAGAAGTATTGTGGCACATCAAGAAATGGAATACAGACCTGAGGCAATAAGGACAATCTCCTATTTGACTATTTAAAATTAACTCTAAGGTGTTCAAGTGATATGGAAATGATATATTTTTTCCAAAAGGAAATAGTTGAATGACGGAAGAAAATACGGGACGACACACACCGATCAATGTGATCCAAGTGAAGCCGTTTTATTTAGGGTTCGTTCTGCTTTTATAAACTTGTTTAACTTTAGCCCGCCTTCAACAGTTACCTTCCTAATTTGCATAACACAACAGAGTCGTTGTAACCTTTTATAACCTTGAGGACCCTGGCTATGGCTTCCCAGCTCCTCCCAGCCACAGTGCTTGGGTTGCTCATTGTGTGTTGCTACCCAACAATTCCCCCGTTTTCTTTTTGAGCAACCAAGCACTACAATACTGGCAATGAAGATAACCAATCCTTGCTTTAGCGCTCCAACAAGCCACTTCCTTGACTTGTGACACAGCTTCAAGAGCTGCAACTCCTGGGGCTAATAAACCGGCAAAACCTTTTTCCTCAAAACTCCAAAACCAAAAAATTTTTCCTCAAAACTCTAAAAACATATTGTAACCTTGGTGTAAACAACGTTAACTTTCCCAAATAACAAGGTCCACCAACTGGTTTGCTAGGTATTCCGCCCCCATGCTCTGTCACCACAGATTAGAAAATATCCGGGTGGAAAAGCCTTTTCAGAACCGTTATTCCAAATTCCCTTTTCTGTCAAAAGACCACCCCAGTTTCTTCTTCCGATGTGAGGTCCTCTTGCTCCGTCATCTTCCTTTCTTTCCAGGGCTTGATCCACTTTTGTGGCACCCAGCGAGGTCCAGTATCTGTTAGGACACAAGCAGAACCTCTTCCTGTCATTTTTAGTTCAACAGGTCCTTTCCATTCACCTGAGTGCCAGTCGTTGTATTGTACCTTAATACCTTGCTGGTCCTGGTTATTCAATCCTGATTCTAGTGATCGATGATGAATTACAATTGGAGGGCTATTCCTAGTTCCAGTAAGGCGCAAAAAATTTAACACATAAGTCGCTTTTGCAATTCTTTCACTAGGGGGCAATACATCTCCTCCCCCTTTTTGTTTTTGCAAAAGGGACTTCAAGGTTGCATGAGAACGCTCAATGATTGCCTGACCCGTTGGAGAATGTGGGATACCCGTATTATGACGGATTCCCCATTGAACACAAAAATGTTTAAATTTTTGAGAGACATAAGATGGCCCATTATCTGTTTTTATCATTTGAGGTATCCCTAATGCCATTATAGCAGCATACATGTGCTTAATTACGTGTTTTGCAGATTCCCCGGTCTGTGCCGTGGCCCATATGGCCATAGAAAAAGTATCTACTGAGACATGCACATATTTCAATCGCCCAGACTCTGGAATATGGGTCACATCCATTTGCCATAATTGTAAGGCTTGAAGCCCTCTGGGGTTTATTCCAAATCCTAATCCCATACCTTGTTTTTGACAATCTGGACAAGAATTGATTATACCTTGTGCATCAGACAGAGGAATATTAAATTGTCGTTTAAGTACTTTAGCACTTTGGTGAAAAAAATCGTGCTTGCGAAAAGAGATTTGTTCGAGGACCATTCCAAACTGCAGCAACAAAGCGATCGGCACGATTATTCCCGATTGCCAGGCCAAAATTAGGTTGATGGCTTCGTATATGAGTAATAAAATACTTATGCTCTCGTTGCTCCAATAGGTACAGCAATTGTAACAATAAGGCATATAAAACTGCATTTTTAACTTCTTTTATCATAGCCCGTTCTATTCTACAAACAGTACCTACAACATATAATGAATCAGAAACTATATTAATAGGCTGTGATGTACATTGTTGAAATACCCAAACCACTGCTCGTAGCTCCATAGTTTGTAATGAATCACCTGGCTGTGTAAATATTAACTTCTGATTCCATTGTCCTCGCTTTTGCCAGGTAATAGCAGCCCTACCAGATTTCTTCCCTGCATCTGTAAAAAATGTAATGCCTTTCACTGGCGTTTCAGATCGCATCGGTATCTGTTCAAAGGTTTGGTTTTGTATCAAAGGAATCAATCTGCTAATTGGATATGTGTTGCTAACCTCTCCCATAAAATCTGCTAATGCAATCCCAATAGGTTCTGAATGTTCCATAAGCCAATCCAAATATCCCTTATTAATTGGCAGGTAAATTCGTGAAGGTTCAGTCCCAGACAATTCCAAAGATCTTTTCCTGCCTTTCATAATCAATTGACCAAACAGCTCAAGTCTAGTGGTTATAGTATTTTTCGGTTGATATGGTAAAAATATCCATTCTATGATTTGAAATTTTTGTTCTGTCTGTCCCAAAAGGCCAAAGGATGTTTTCGATCTTGAGCAGAGTTAACCAATACTAGCTCCAAGGGCTTATCTGCCACATAACGAGTTACATTAGTTTTTAAAATTTTTTCTATGATTTTGTCCAGCTGCCCATCAGTGGTCACTCCCCAAAATTTGATACCAATCGTGTCCCCATTTGAGACAACACGTCTTGTCCTAATAACGCTTTGCTGAGGGAGAAAGTACCCAATAAATCCCCTTGTTTGTTTTTTTGTGAGCAGTGCAAAGTAAGCCCAGTGGCTGCTTTTTGGCTAGGCTAACGATAGCTCCACTGGTTTTCTCAGCCTGGGGGGGCTGGTCCTCTTTCCAACAGGCGCTATGGTAGCAGCTATTAGTCCCTCTGTCCAAGGGGCTGCAGGCATTTTCTTTTCTCGAATGGGGGGGCAGCTTTTGTCTGGGGGCTGCCGCTTTTTTGCCAACGTAGGTCAGATAGGGGCAGGCCAGGCATTAAATATCGGGGAAACCCCTCTGCTATTCCAGGAATAGGGATTTCAATCTCATCATTCTGCTCCCAAAATCTATTTCCTCTACCCCAGCAGAATCCTGCTTGAATCTCAAAGCACAGTGCTCCCTCAAGCTCCTGCAATCCAGCCAGCTCCCTTAGGGCACATGCATTTGCTTTCCCTACAGGAGAGGTTTCAGACTTCGCCCCCTTATCAATAACAATTGGGGGCTGGAGTTTGAAATCAGGATCTGCATCAAGAGCAAGATCAGGTTCTGCCACCCCGTCATTAATAATGATCAGGGGCTGGAGTTCGGGATCAGAATCGGGAATAGGATCCGATTTCATCAACCCCTCCGCCCCAAAACAATGAGCCTCATGCCGCGAACTAGAAAAACCCGTCTGACAACACCCCCCACCGCCGTCCAAAAGCGGCGATGTGATGCCTTCTGTTTCACCAACAGGACCCGCTCGAGCCACCCGCTCGGACTCTGGGGCTGCATCCAACGGACTGTAAGGTCCCTCAAGTTCTTGCTGAGAAACTCTAATCCTGTCCTCTCCCTCATAAGCAACCTCTGTTTCAAACAGGGGTCGGAGCTCAGGGGCACCATGAGGCCGCACCCTCTCAGCCCAACAATAAGTGGCCGCTTCCTGATCACACAAATGTTCCCAAGCTTGATAGAAGGCAAGGCGCTGAGATGGGGATAACATTAACATAACTAATTGCCGAATATCTGCAGGACAAAGGGTATGACCCATAAATATAAAATCTAATAAACCCCGTGTAAATGGTGATTGCAAACCATATTGTGTACAAGTAGCCTTGACTACTTTTAGTAATTTCCAATCGAATGGTTCCCATTCACTCGCTCCTGTCTGTGTATTTAACACTACAGGATACGCTTCCACAGTTCCCCCTTCTAAAACCGCGTCCCTAATTACCCCCTGCCAACGCGCTCCCGGCCCCCGCCACCTGGTCCCCCCAGTCGCGGTATCAAACCCCATCGGTGGTAGAGCCGCTGCAGTCGGGTCAGGCCGTGGCTGCATTCCTGGGTAGTCGGGCGGAGGTGGTTCAGGTGGAGGGCTCTCCTTTTCCTGGCGAAGTCGAATTTCTTCCAGCTTTGCCATCAGTTTATCAAATTCTTGTCTGAAATTGGAGCACTCAGGAGAGGGCGACACAGGACGTTCAGAGTCCTCACTAAACGAATCCTCTAAGGAATTAATTGAAGGACTTTCTGGAGGAGGAGGCCAAGGAGGACCTTTACGTCCTTCACCTTCGGTAGCGTGAACCTCCTCATGTTCTTCCACTGGGGGAAATGGAAGAGAAGGCCAATCTTTGGAAGGTGGTGGTGGTGGTGCCTTCGTGGGTAAATTACTTTCACGGAATGATAACGCAGATGCAAATGAACCACCACTGTTCTCTTGATTCCTATGCATAGCAGCATAAGCCGATGCTGCAACTTCTCGCTCCACTTTCATATCACACAATGTCTCTTTAACTAATCGCCAAAGAGTAAGGTACTGCCAAAGGCTCTTATTTCCTTTCGAGCATTCATCAAACAGTCTTTGTCCCATTTTCTCCCAAGTTTCTTCTTCGAATAGGGCAGTGGTCGTTGTTACAACGCCGCTTCGATAAGCCCATCTTAACATAAGACTGCATCGCAGCTTTTTCATAAGTAATTACTCTCATGGAGAGCATATGTTGGAGGAGCTTCTGCGCAGATTCTATCCGCGCCTGCCCCATCTCCTCCCCGACCGCTCGCCTGGCCAGTGGAGAGTTTCCTCAATTCCTTAATCTGCGCAGCTTTGGAAAATTCTTTCCCGAGGGCCGGGGACAGCACTCACGTACGGCCGGCTTTTCCGTACCCCCTGCTCTGCGTCTTCAGTCGTTCAAGGCAACTTCGGCAGGCCGCCTGAGGGTCCCTGTTCGGGCGCCATTCGACGGAAGAAAATACGAGACGACACACACCGATCAATGTGATCCAAGTGAAACCGTTTTATTTAGGGTTCGTTCTGCTTTTATAAACTTGTTTAACTTTAGCCCGCCTTCAACAGTTACCTTCCTAATTTGCATAACACAACAGAGTCGTTGTAACCTTTTATAACCTTGAGGACCCTGGCTATGGCTTCCCAGCTCCTCCCAGCCACAGTGCTTGGGTTGCTCATTGTGTGTTGCTACCCAATAGTTGAAAGCTTTCTAACAGAAGCTACCACTTCCCATAAACCTCTTTCTTTCTAATAAGGATGCAGCAGTCACTGGAAGAATATCACCTTAAAGACCTACAGTAGTCTCAGTGTCTAGCAAAACAGTGACTTCTCAAAGGAAAAATCATTTTTTGTCCCAACACCACATGCTAAAGAAGTAGTCTGATACAGGAATTCCATTTTTTTTTTTTTCATATGCTCATCACACATAAGGACAAACCTACTGTTTTAATTTTGCAGGTACAGCAAAGTTTATTCTGGTTCACGCAGTCCACATCCACTGAAAACATCTGTGCCCACGTAGAAAAACTGTGTGAGGGACAGCCAGCAAGAAAGAGAAACGTACTAAGCAATGTCTGTGGCATTTTCTGTTTCAGGCAGCAAAAAACCACTTTATAGCCTGATTTTTGTCTTGCATAGAACAAAACTAAGTCAAGTTTCACTGCACAGCTGAGGGGGCAAAGAGCCTGTTTCTGGAACTTGCTGACAAACAGTGATCCGCTAACTTCCTAACACTCAAATGAATTTAGCAGTTACTTTGAGTTTACCTATTCCTCAAAAAAACCCAGAAAACATCTTGATACTTGGCATTTTCCTTTAGTCTCACAGCCCCCCACTGAGTACTATGCAATAGCTGGAAAATCCATATATCCTACAGCTGCTCAGCCAAATTAAATGTCAGTCCAGGTTTCCATAAAGTCCTAACACCGGGTCAAAAATGCCACAAATGCGTGTGAACAGGCACAATCTATTTATACATATTTTTTCCACAGTTTTCAAAGCAGTAATTTCCTACAGCAGATTTCATGCCAGATCAGATATAATTTTCTTTCTAAAGCCAAGATAAATGCTATTACATACGCCCCAGCTGACTCAATAGAAATCTTACGATGTGCTCACACCTAATCTGTATCTAAATTATATTCCCAGGTAATAAGGTAGACACATATTCAGTCTGAGTGGACAAGGACTGAAGGACTCTCATGCTGTTAAAATCATTGACTTGCTATATAATATAATCAGACACAGAATTTATTCAGATTAAGAGGTTGCAGATCAATCATACTTTGTACTTTCTGCATAGGAAACAGTTTCAAAGCGTGCAATTAGTCATGTTTCTGCTGGCCTATCTGTAGTCAAGGGCTATGCAGAGAAAGAAAAGGGGTTATGAAGGACTGTGATCAAAGGATTACTTCTAGCTATACACAGATACTTCAGTTAAAGCCAGCTGGTCTTCCAAAAACCACATGCTAAACTCTGTAGCTTCATGCTAATGGCATAAACAATCTAATTTGCCATTTTCTTTTAACTTTACCATAGTAAAAGTTAACTTACAGAGAGCAGTCCATTTTCAAACTCTTAATACACCTTGAAAGAACCTAGAGAAATCGAAAGTGACCTGCTTTTACAGAGCAGAAAGAGTTTTCAAAGATCCCACAGCAGGGTTTTGAAAAATACATACCCACAGAAAGACTGACTTGTGGGCACAGCACCTGCCATACTGAAAGGCTACTCAAGGTTTTCGAGACAAGTGGGCTTTATTCTGGGATTTGTGGCTAAGAACACACTTCTCTCCAAAAACCACACAATTTATTCACAAGCAGAAATCTGATGTAGTAAGTAGCATCACTTCAAGACCTCCTCACACTGCAGTTTTCTTGTTACTCACATCACACAGACACCCAGACTCCAGTACGTGAGGCACCCAGCAGGTAGAGTATGACACAAAGGCCCCTGCTCCACACATCTTTCAGCTTATTCACAGCTTCCTATCTGCGTTTAGAACAAAACACAAAAGTAGTCCCTACCTGTCATGAGCTATTTCCAATCTCCTGTATGAAATTAAATTAGTTCTGTCTCTATATGACCATCAATGTACAGGACATATATCAGACACTGAGTAAGGCTGATGTCGGGTTCTATGTTTTCATTTTCCTTTGAACATACAAAAAATAAAATACATAAAGATATCATCTTTCTAAATACAGATCAATGCAGCAGATGAAATAAAAAAACCCTAAAACATCACACAGGGAACAAGGAATGAACAATTTCAATAGCTAACAACTAAGCAGCCTTCACTGCACCACAAGTACACAACCAACAGTTCTTATAAGATTTCCCTATCTTAGCTTTCACTGAAAACACAGAAAAATATTCCAGTTGCCTTCTGGTTTTGTATTAAAGTAACTCGTTCAATTTCTGGACCCTCCTCTTACCGCTTATGCTTCTGAAATACTCATCACCACATTTTTTATTGCCTTCTAAGTAGTCTCCCTGGAATACTTCCTGTGCTAGCAAAACACATGCTAAAAAGTAATTAAATAAGCCAGATTTTTTTTATTCCAGCAGAACCGATTTCTCTCTCCCTCAAAGGAAGGATAAATTCAGCCTCATTATCCTAGCTAGTGAAGATAGAAAGTACACACACATGTTCTACACACCATTCTGCCTCTGGGCATGTTGAATGTCCTAGTAACAAGGATGGTTGGTTCCAAGTTCAGGTCCAAAGGAATTTGAAGGAGAAAATCCCGCTCATCCCTTGCTATGGTCTATCAATCTTTTTTTTTATCATTATTATACAAGAAGACAAACTATAACTTCAAACCATACGCATAAAGGACTACATTAACACACACCTGGAAAAGAAACATTTAAGCATTCCCTTTAGTCCACTTTTCTCACTAGACGAGGCAGCACTCTCCACTTACAGAGGGGCACCAACTGTAAGCACAGATATGTCTGAAAATTCCCAGTTTGCTTCAAGAAACACCAGACCAAAGGACAAGAAAGTTGTGTCCTGTCTCTAAATGCAGCCAAGAGCAGAGGCTTCAGGAAAAACAGGGGTGCCTGAGATGAAAAGGTATTTCCCCAGCATGCTTTTCTTCTTTCTAAGATCTTTTACTCAGCAGGGTCAGTGTACAGAATCACATTCATTTTTAATCTCACAATCCAATTTTCTTGTCTGAATTTGCCAAATGGCTTTTTGAGTGTCTGCAAAGTTTTGACATTTACAACCTCCTGTTGCAACAGGTTCCAAAATTTAACTACATATTGTGCAAAATGGTACCAGCTTTGTTTGCTCAGAAGCCCATCAGGTGAATTAATCTGACGCATCTCTAATTCCTGTGTTCAAAATTGACTCTTCCCTATTCGCCTTTGCCTATTCCCATCTTCTTTATCCACCTGTGACATGCCTCGCCACTTCAGACCTCTGTAAGATTTCAAATCAATTACCTTGCCAGCCTGAAAGGCATCAACAGATTTAGGAGTTCTCTCCACAGCCATCATTCCTTGTTCCCCAGATCATCCCTGGTGCTCTCCTCTGTGTTTCTAGGTCCACTGTATACTTTCCAAGATGGGGAGGATGAGCTCAGAACTACACACAGGCAATATGATAGTACAATAATATTTTTTCTTTTATTCTGTCTCTTTTGTAATCAGGCCCAGTGTTGAATCTGCTCATTTGACACAACAATCTTATAGAGTTACCCACATCTACTGAAACCTCCTCCTGAACAACAACAACCAGCACAGAACCAATCACTATTTATGTAAAATAAGGATAATTGTTCTCTATGCATGTCAGATTAGATTTTTCAACCCTGAATTTTGTCTGCCACCCTGTCACTCAGTACATACATCACAATATACTTCTGCAGCTTCCTGCTGCCAGCATTCATTTTTACTGTCCTGGATAAGCTATTACAATTAGAGTTCATTACTGTTTCATGAAACCAGACACTCAGGTACCAGTACGAAAGAGGAAGCTAGATGCAGCGACACACCTACCACCAGAAATTCTGCACAGCATAGCTTGTCTAAAATTCCTCACCATTTTCCAGGGCCACAATTAGATGTTCTAGTAGCTCTATTATGATGGTGTCACACCCCTTCATCACTCAGGAGCAGTACTTTCGTGCTGTCCGCACAGGTTCTTTGAAGTTGGTGGTTTGAGCCTGTTCCCTCCCTTCCCAAAGGAGGTGTGAGGAACAAGATTGAAACGTTGTCTCAAAGATTGCTGACCAAAGCTAATCAGCTCTCCACAAAAGAAAGCAGTAGGGCAAGATACAGGATGGCAACCACCAGGTGCAGAGGGGTGACGATGTGGAGGATGTGAGAACCTGAACAGAAGCAAGCTATAAAAAGCAGCTGAGCAGTGCACATGCGGCTCTCTGCCCACTGTCAACTCTTCACGGGACCCCTGACTATTTGCAGGATCTCCAAGACCCCGATGGACTCATGGTATTGACTATTCTTGCTACCCTATCCTAAACCCTTGCTTAACTTCCTATTTTAATTCCTCACTTTCCTGTTGCTGCCTCTCATCTACTGCCTTTTTCATAATAAAGAAAGCTTTTTGATTTACAGCACTTGACCTCGTTCGTGTCTTTACCCTGTGTCAGGGATTTCAAGTGAAACCCTCCCCCGGCTTTGGCTAGTGAACCTTACAGGAGGAAGGGCAAGAGGCTCCTGTTTCTCCCCAGATAGAACAAATACAGGTCTGGAAAAGCAGGGGCACACCCACAGGGGACTAGAAAGGAGGCCAGGGCACATATTCCTCCACTGGCTGTGAATTTCCTCTATCCTGAGCCAATACTTGCTGCTGCTAGCAGAAGTAACCAAGACACCTGGCCAGAATGCACAGCACAGAGCAGAGCTGAGCCGGAGGGTAGGCAGGGGTGGCCCGGTCAACAGCAACAGTGACGAACGTGGCCCCTGAACACGGACAAGAGCTTGGGTTAGATTCAACAGTCCCCAGTCTCTTAGAATTGTAGAATCACCAGGTTGGAAAAGACCCACCAGATCATCGAGTCCAACCATTCCTATCAAACACTAAACCATGCCCCTTAGCACCTCATCCACCCGTGCCTTAAACACCTCCAGGGAAGGTGACTCAACCACCTCCCTGGGCAGCCTCTGCCAGTGCCCAATGACCCTTTCTGTGAAAAATTTTTTACTAATGTCCAGCCTAAACCTCCCCCGGCAGAGTTTGAGGCCATTCCCTCTTGTCCTGTACCCTGTCACTTGGGAGAAGAGGCCAGCACCCTCCTCTCTACAACCTCCTTTCAGGTAGTTATAGAGAGCAATGAGGTCCCCCCTCAGCCTCCTCTTCACCAGGCTAAACAACCCCAGCTCTCTCAGCCGCTCCTCATAAGGCCTGTTCTCCAGCCCCTTCACCAGCTTTGTTGCTCTTCTCTGGACTCGCTCCAGAGCCTCAACATCCTTCTTGTGGTGAGGGGCCCAGAACTGAACACAGGATTCGAGGAGTGGTCTCACCAGTGCCGAGTACAGAGGGAGAATAACCTCCCTGGACCTGCTGGTCACGCGTTTCTGATACACGTCGCCTGCGCTACAGCCGCGCTCCTCCCGCCCCAAGGCGAGCCGTGGCGACCAGGCGCAGCCGTTTATTCGCCTCGTTGCTTTTCCAACCCGGATGTGAATTCGGGCGCCCTCAAAACTTTTCCCCGACTCTCAGAACGTCAGGAAGACAAAAACTTTCCCCACCGCGTTCGTTGCCAGGGGCGACCTCGAGCGAAGCGCAGCCCCCAGCTCTCCCGCTTCCCCCTGCGGGGCTCCCCTGGCCCCGGCGAGCGCCCGGGGACACCGGGAAGCGCGGGGCCCCTGCGCGTCGGGGGCGGAGGGGAAGGCCGGGCCGGGCTCAAAGGGGAGACGGGCAGCTTCTCACCTTCACCAGCCACATGCCGGTGTTCTGCTTGACGCCGGTGAGGTCCAGCTCGCCCTTCTCGCTCATGGCGGGGTAGGGAGTGCGGCCGCGGAGCAGCTTCGTGTTCCGAGCCTCCCGGCAGCGCCTGGCAACGCGCGGACGGCGGCCCGCGGCGGACAAACCCCCTCCGCTCGCGAAGCGCGTCACAGGCAGGAAGGGGCGGGGCCACGGCGCGGGGCGGGGCGCTCCCTTCAGAGCCGGTTCGAGTCCCCGCCCAGGCACCGCTGCTGCGGTGGGATGAGGGGATCAGGGAAGGGATGGGAGACGCTTAACATGGCCACCATAAGACGTTATTCTCTCCCTGCATGGGAAGGGAGGAATAAATCATTATTCTATGATTCTACGTTAAGGGAACGGCTGAGAGAGCTGGGGTTGTTTAGCCTGGAGAAGAGGAGGCGGAGGGAAGACCTCATTGCTCTCTACAACTACCTGAAAGGAGGTTGTGGAGAGGAGGGTGCTGGCCTCTTCTCCCAAGTGACAGGGGACAAGACAAGAGGGAATGGCCTCAAGCTCCGCCAGGGGAGGTTCAGACTGGATATCAGAAAAAAATTTTTCATGGGAAGGGTCATTGGACCCTGGAACCGGCTGCCTAGGGAGGTGGTTGTTCACCTTAAAAAAAAAAAAGGTAGATTCACACTGAAAAGCATCGTCACTTTACAGTTTGCTTTTGAATCCTGTTCCACTGATTCTCTGTGCTGTACTTAAGACAGTTTGTTCCTGGGTTGTCTTTGAGAACAAGCCAGTGAATTCCCTTTAAGAGAACCCCAGAGAGACAGCTGAATATCCAAGCAGGTGTGAATGCAGTCATATCCTACTTCTCTCTCTGTACTCAGCACAGTCCTCTGGCATAAGTCTGAGAAACACAGAATCACAGAATCACAGAATCACAGAATCACAGAACAACTAGGTTGGAAAAGACCCACCAGATCACCGAGTCCAACCATTCCTATCAAACACTAAACCATGCCCCTCAGCACCTCATCCACCCGTCCTTTAAACACCTCCAGGGAAGGTGACTCAACCACCTCCCTGGGCAGCCTCTGCCGGTGCCCAATGACCCTTTCTGTGAAAAATTTTTTCCTAATGTCCAGCCTAAACCTCCCCTGGCGGAGCTTGAGGCCATTCCCTCTTGTCCTGTCCCCTGTCACTTGGGAGAAGAGGCCAGCACCCTCCTCTCTACAACCTCCTTTCAGGTAGTTGTAGAGAGCAATGAGGTCTCCCCTCAGCCTCCTCCAGGCTAAACAACCCCAGCTCTCTTAGCCGCTCCTCATAAGACCTGCTCTCCAGCCCCCTCACCAGCTTCGTTGCTCTTCTCTGGACTCGCTCCAGAGCCTCAACATCCTTCTTGTGGTGAGGGGCCCAGAACTGAACACAGGATTCGAGGAGTGGTCTCACCAGTGCCGAGTACAGAGGGAGAATAACCTCCCTGGACCTGCTGGTCATGCCGTTTCTGATACAAGCCAAGATGCCATTGGCCTTCTTGGCCACCTGGGCACACTGCTGGCTCATGTTCAGTCGGCTGTCAACCAACACCCCCAGGTCCCTCTCCTCCAGGCAGCTTTCTAGACAGACTTCTCCTAGTCTGTAGCACTGCATAGGGTTGTTGTGCCCCAAGTGCAGGATCCGGCATTTGGCCTTGTTAAACCTCATGCCATTGGACTCTGCCCAGCGGTCCAGCCTGTTCAGATCCCTTTGCAGAGCAAAAAAAAACACTGCAACCTTGACCTCAGCCAAAAGCTCTCAGGCCATTTTTCAGGATACGTGCTGTTCCCAACCCTGCCATAAAATGACTTGGTGATGGGTCTGGCAGAAATGAGGGGCTCAGTGATAAGATTTTGCTAGAATCACGGAATGGATCACGGACAGGAAGGGACCTTAAAGATCCCCCTGATCCAACGCCCCTGCCATGGGCACGGACACCTTCCACTAGACTAGGTTGCTGAAAGGCCTGTCCAACTTGGCCTTGAACACTTCCAGGGATGGGACATCCACAGTCTCTCTGGACAACCTATGCCAGTGTCTCACAATTGTTGTCGTAAAAAATGTCTTCCTTTTATCGAATCTAAACCCACACCCTTTCAGTTGAAAAAAGTTGCCCCTTGTCCTGTCACAACAGGCTCTACTAAAATGTTTGTCCCCATCTTTCTTACAACCTCCTTTAAGCACTAGAAGGACTCTATAAGGTCTACCCAGAGCTTTCTCTTCTCCAGGCTGAAAGAATTTGACTCTCAGACTTTCTCCATAGAAGAGGTTTTTTGGTTTTTTTTCTGACCATTTTTGTAGTCCTCCTCTCTACCCACTCCAACAGGTCCATGTCTGACTTGTGCTGGGGACTCCAGAACTGGATGCAGTACTCCAGATGGAGTCTCAGATTTTCACTTAAGATAAACACTGAATTAATGACAAAGCTCTGCCCCTGCTCTGTCCCTCTGCCACTGCTCCCAGGTCCATCTGTGTGTTCAGATCACATCCTCCACCACTTTTAAAGAAGAAAAAATTTCTAACAGGAGTGACATTTCCAGTGAGGTGGCATCGTGGTGGGTTTGGATGAGCCTGTGCTCCACTGTACGGGTGATGGAAGGAGAGGATCTCTGCTTGCAACTGGCCTTGTTGCAGACAGCAGCAGCGTCACTGACCACCTCAGAACTCACTTAGAGAAGAAGCTCATGAGGAGCCATTGCTCCTGTTCCAGGCATCAATGACAATTGCAAAAACCTCTGTAAAAATCTGGCAGCTGGGGTGGCTCAGCTGGCAACCCAGAGGGGAAGGCGGCCAGGCAGAGATCCCTCCTGGCTCCCTCCAGGGAGCCTCTCCAGACCTGTTTCCATGGAAACTGAATTTAAAGAGACAATAAGCAGGAAAAGAGCACATTTTCATTAATTCGTCATTTAAAATCTCAACCTTCTGTTTGCCAGGGACACATTTAGTGCCATGGAGGAGGATCCAGGAGCCAGCTGCTGAGCAGCAGAGCTGTTTGTTAGTCACCCATTTTCTTCTTCCTTGCATAGAAACAGATGTTGTCTCTGAGGAGTGTCTTGGTTTCACTCCAGCTGGCAACTAAGCACCAGACAGCCACTTTCTCACTTCCCCCCAGTGGCATAGGAGAGAGAATCAGAAGGGTAAAAGTGAGAAAGCTCATGGGTTGAGATAAAGGCAGTTTAATAGGTAAAGCAAAAGCTGTGCTTGCAAGCAGAGCACAACGTAGAGTTCACTCACTGCTTCCAACAGGCAGGCAGGTGTTCAGTTGCCTTCAGGAAAGCAGTGCTGCATCACATGTAGCAGTTAGTTGGAAGACAAATTCCATCACTCCAAATGTCTCCCCCTTTACTTCTTCTTCCCCAAGCTTTATATGCTGAGCATGACATCCTGTGATGGGGAATATCCCTTTGGTCAGTTGGGATCAGCTGTCCCAGCTGTGTCCCCTCCCAGCTTCTTGTGCACCCCAGCCCATTCACTGGTGGGATGAGAAGCAGAAAAGTTCTTAACTCTGTGTAAGCATTGCTCAGCAACAACTAAAACCTCAGTGTGTTATCAACACTGTTTCCAGCACAAATCCAAATCATAGCCTCGTATGAGCCACCAGGAGGAAAATTAACTCTACCCCAGCGAAAAATAATACAAGGACATAGGAGGCCAAATTCAGACTTGCACAACCTTTCTCTGTCTTCTTCCACCCCCATCCAGCTGGGTGAGGTGAAGAGCGTGCAGTGTCACCAGCAGCTGAACAGAATTTCTCTTCGCTGGTTTTAGGAATGGGCTAATCACTGCAGCCCAATGGTGTTGGTTGAAAACCAGCACAGCACAAGGTGCGAAAGGCCTGATGCTGTCCTGTTGAAGCTGATGGGAGTTTTCCAATTGGGAGCTCATGTGTTTCCCTCAAAGCTCAGCCAGGGTAAGGGGGGTTGTGCTTCTGGGAGCTGGTAGTAGTCCCACCCAAGATGTTGGCAATGGACACCATTGAACAAGTTTCACTGAAAACATTTCTTGAGAATCAAATGGGTTTTTTAGGAGAGGAAAGACATACTGGCAAAGTGAATTGCACAAAACGATGCTCAAACCACTCAGCTGTATTCTGTTTAGGGAAGACCTACTTTATTGTTGAGTAGAGCTAAAGCATGGCACCTGGGAAGGCTTTTCAGCTCCTGACATGGTGTGTGCATCTCCCCAAGGGTGCCCCTGGTGACAGTATTCGTGCATGTGTTGGTCACTGATTTGTGATGCAGTGGTTCCTACTGGAGGGAAGGAGACCTGGACATGCAGGCAGAGATCTGGCCAGTGAGCCTAGAGGCCACACACTGTGTTTTGCTGACCTCTCCTTAATAGCACCAAACAGAGGAACCTCCACAAGACAACTCTTGAAAGATGTCAGGATTCCTTTGCCCCAGCCTCCCCGGTTTTAGTTGCAAGATGATTCAACATAGTTCTTGTTCTCTGCCTGGCAGGAAGAAGTCATGGGATAACATTGTTTTAAAAACATCAGAGGTCTTGATGTAAACTACCCTTTTCCCCTCTTTTTCCTGGTGCAGAGAAACTCCTAGGGAAGTGAAGCAGTGTAGAAATTATATAAAACAGAGGATGTGATAATTAGTATATTATGAACTAATACAACTCAGAGGTCCATATTGCTTTCTGTGCAGATGTTCCCAAAGCTTCTACATTGGGTAAAGTAGCAGGTGACAAACAGTTTTCATACACTAGTTGAAACAAATCAGCTGTAATCACACTGATCTGCAAGCACTGAATTTTATTAAACTGGTAGATCTCCACTTGTGTCTCAGTTTATACATAAGGCAGAGTGTGTGCATAGAATTTTAACAAGAGGATCAAAATTTCCCTGCTCCAGGTGCATGACAACACAGAAGAAGATCATTGCCTTGAGTGACAGAAAAACAGAGTTACAGCCATCTCTGGCATGTTTTCACTGCTCCGCCAGCAATGAGTTTGCAAAACCCCTGTATTTATTACTTTCTCTGTGGTGGATGAGGAAGAAAAGTATGTTATCTGGTACAAGGCGAGGAGGAGAGGGATTGCAGGTCCTGTGAAGTCACATTAAGCGCATGAAAGCCTCTTCCAATCCAACCTGCTGCAGCAATTTTTTTGCTCTGGGACTCACGCCCCAGCTGTGCCACAGGCACATCCTGATGCTTGTGTGGCTGGGGACAAGTAGAGTTGAGAAGGGTTTGGGAGGGGCCATGAGGCTGCCCAGGTCATGCTGGCTGCCTGGCTGCCCTGAGAACTGGGCAGCCCTAAAAAGCCAGAGACCACGATGTCCTTCCTGTGGCCAGATGCAGCTTGGTTATCTCACAGCCCAGAGATTAGGGTATCTAAGACCAAAGTGTTCACTTAGATTCATGTGGATAGAAGACTTCATTTTGGTGATTTCTCCCTCCTCTTTGCAGCAGGTCTCCCTGGGGATGGCTGGAACATCCTTATTTCTGGCTGCTGGTGCTGAGCACGCTGCAGGACCACCACCTTCTTGAGTCACACTTCAGGTTCAATGGGAGCCCTTGACATCTGCAAATGATTCCTGGTGTGTTTGGGATTTTCCCTTGTCTATTGGTTTCCAGGTTTTCAGAAGGCATTTCACTGGGAAAAGGTGATGCCCCAGAAGCCTAGTTTCACCTCTCCTCTTCTCTGTAGATGGGGTGACGCCACCAGTCTATTTTCTAGCATTTCTCTGTGCTGGGGGAGCTGAATACTACTCACGTCTGGAGGCTTCTTGAGTTCAGCTTTGTACACAGGACCTGTGCTGGGCCTCCACAGGGTCAAAACATTTGGGTCTGGAGCTAAAGCAGAGATCTGCTGCCAGGCACAAAGGGAAGATCCTGCAGAAGCTGACTTTCACTTGAGAGCATTGAGCCAGGAAGGAGACTGTTCCTCCAATAGCTAATGCTCTGACTTCATTCATTCCTGTCAGCCAACCTGCTCATTAACAAATTAAGGTGAGCAGGGCATTCATTTTGGAAGAGGAAAACTAATGGAGTGAGATTGTTACAGAGCTGCCTGTCCTACTCCATTACAAGTAATGAGTGAGGGTCTTTTCTATAGCCTGAAGATCTCATTTCTCAGCCAGCAAAGAATCTGTGTGTGCAAGAATTAAATCTCAAAACTTCCATTAATGCTTGAACTGCCAGGGCAAGCAGACGGCAAACCTTTGCTATCTTCAACTGTCATGCATTTCTCTTGCCTGCATTGCAGATGGTCTGTGTAACAGGAAAGAAAAAAAAAAAAAAAGAGGGAAACATCTGCAAAGCGGCAAAAAAATATCTGGGCAGAGAACCATCATTTATTTTGGAGTAAGAGAAAAAGAAGTCTGTGTAGCTTATTCCCAAAACAGAGCACGGGCCACCAAGCTGCATATCCATTTCCTCCGACAGCAAAGGATTCTCAGTGTGCCTCTTTAAAGTCAAAATATATGTTGCAGCCATTGTGTTTTCAGACTGACTTTGAGCAATACATTAATAACAGACTTGTTCAACCCAAGCTGTTCTGTGTCAGAGAGTGCAAAATCAACAAGCTCAGGGCAGTTCCCATTTCATTACAATGCTAGGCAGTGTGAAAACTTAAACATCACACTTCTGCCTGAAAACACAAATCAAAACCCCAGTTCTGATCAGAAGGCAAACTAATTGGTTATTTAATCCTTTTAAAGTCTTTCTATGTGTTTACAGCTCCACATTTTTGTGTATGTTACCCACTGGAGAACACGTGGTTTTCAGGTTAGCAGAACTGCAGCTGTGCTTAGAGTTTCACCCGTGCCATCTCTTCCATGACAGTAACAATATCCAGCGAGTTTGACTGGAGGCAGTTTGGCCTCTTATTTGTTTGGATTTTCACCGTGTCAAGGAAAGAAAAAAAAAAAAGAGAATTGAAAGATGCAGGTACAAATTTTTTTTTAGAAAAAGGAAGAAGACGCTTGTCAGAGAATTTCAGATACTTGATCTGAACCTAGTTTGAAATAATTTCTTAAAAAGTGACCATAAAATTGGCATTATCTGTTTCATTCAAGGTCCTTTTTACCTCCCTCTGGCATAAACAAGTATTAGCATTTTTTTTACCAACATCTCTCAAGAAGGGGTTTTAAGCATGCAACATTTTTAATCCAGTAATAGTACTAAGGTAATGTGAGCTCAGAACAGCTTGTTGTGTTCTAAAGTGCTTTTTCATTGTAGGTGAGTAGATGTTACAGAGAACTGAGTGCTACCTGTTCTCAGGTCCTCCACTCTTCTACCTATTGTCTGATCCTTGAGTTTTCTCTGGTGGTGTACTACCTCAGCATGAAAGGTCAGTGGTACATGCAGTCACTTATCTCCTGGACTTCCCAATTATGACTTAGTGAAGAGTGAGGCATTTTCTGTCCAGCTACTAAAGAAATAATGCTTTCAATGGATTTATTTCCCTTGTGTTATAATTAAACAAACATGATTATATGTCAGTGGTATTGCCATAATTATGTAGGTATAGAAAACACACAGTTGCCAAGGTATGTTATTGATACATAAATTAACTCCTAATGGACTGTTGTTTTGCAGAGGGAGCTTTCCAATGACCCTAGGAGAAAACTGTGTGACTAAGCTGAGCTAAAACAACATTAGTGACCAGAAAAACAAATCTAGAAGGCTCCTGTTGGGAACCCGGCCAGTCTATTGTATAGGGGTTACACCATTTGAATATGGATAGGACTGGCCGACTACCTCCTGCAGTGCCCATGATTGACAGCACAGGCAGATATATGGAGTATTGAGACTATATACCTATGAGTGCATCTGGTTTGTGGATGCTGCTACTCCAAAACTAGTGACTGTGCTAACCTGTAATGCCAGGTATGTAACAGCTATCTTTAGAGGAAACCAACCACACGTATTTGCATTCAACCTCATATTCCACCCTTGTGTCTGGTTGCAGCTCAGCACCTCCCAACAAGCTCTCAATGAGATAATTAACTGGAGACAGGAGATGTGTCTGCCTCATTACTGCTGCCAACTGCCTGCAGGTTCCCCCTAAAGCCTTTCCACTGGGTGCCTCTCTTTTTTTCCCCTAAGTGCCAATTGCTGGCACTTCTCTAAAAGAGTGCTAGTAATCTAATAAATATAATTATACCAAAGTGGTTCATCTCTTTGCTGCATGAGCTAACAATGCTACTATGAGTCAGAGCAAAATATGCTTTCTTTGCTGCAAAGAAGGGGTTTCCAGCAAAACTGAAAAGAATAAACTGGAACGAATAGAAATTGTTAGAGACCTGCAATTTGATCCCATTTTATTGGATTTCTGTTGATGGATGATATTAAATAATGTCTGATTTTTTTGACTTCTAGTTAATGAGTATGAGTTCAATATGAAAGGGGCATAGAAATGGCATTGCTGTCAGTGGGAAGAAAATAAGCAAAAAAGGAACAGAGGGAAACAGCAAACAAAACCAGCGAGGACAAGAAGAACCAATGAGAACATGGGTGCCAAAGGGGCAGGGACCACAGCTAGCTCCATCGGCCTCCTGTTGCTTCCTTTTGTCTTCTGGCATATGGCACGTGAGGCTAGGGGAAAGAAAGATGATGATTCTGGGATTATTAATCATCTGAGGCTATTTCCTGATAGTCTGCTGCTTTCTGAAAACTTCAGGCTTATCCCTGAGAACGACTTCTCCCAGAGATTGAAAGTTCATCATCATCATCAGCCTTTAACCTGGTACTTGCAGCCTGCAAGTCCAGCTCCCTCCAGAAGCTCACACTGTTTCACACATGCTTGTCATCTCTGGATATCCGATATGATCAGGAGTCATTCTTTGCATCATATACTCTTAAGGATGAATCACTGAAGCTTTATCTAACAAAACTGGATGTTCTTTCTTAAAGATACTAGAAGGAAAAACTATACATAACGGAAGGCCATTTCTGACTGCAAGAGATGTCACTTCAGAGCCTGCAATATTTTCACTAGCTTTGCAAACCTCATCCTGTTAAATCTCCCTGCCCTAAGGGGTTGCAGGACCTTTCCTCCTTTCACCCCCTGGCTCAGGGTGGCTCTTGTTGTTCTGTGAATTCATGCTCTTGGTTCCCAGGGTACAGCATAGTCATCCTCACTTAAATCACCTTCCTGATTGTCACAGCATTTTCAAGGCTTATATTCTTATTCTTATGCATACACCTTCTTAAAACCACTGTCTCTCCCGCAGGACCAGTGCTACATCAATCACGTATAGCATTATCCTTTCAGCATTTTTATTAGCAGAGCTTTCACCTAATCTGTCCTTTCTCAGTCTGGGGCTCGGAGTCCCTCAGCAAATCAGCTGCATCTTGCTTTCTATGCTGTTCTTTGAGAAAGAGTATTCCCCCTCCACTCGCCTTGCCTCGCCTTGTGAATCTGGTTCATGCCTGCAAGCCACATTGCCTGGTTATTTCTCATAGAACAAATGGAACATAATCCTTTTCTGAACACCCCACGATGTGTCTCCTACCTTCAACATCTCTGCCTCTAATTTACTGATTTGCTGTTAAAGCAAATTCCTGCTATCGTTTCTGACTCAGCTGCCTTGCAAATAAATACCAAAGAACTATGCTGGCCCCAGCTGAGCTTCTCGTGCATCTTGCCGTCCCTGCTGTGCATCACCAGCACCTCCGATGGTCCCTGGCTACCACTGAGGAGTCTAATGCTTTTCATCAGGAATTGAGACAGCAATGACTTGAAGGCAGCCATAGACATTATCCTCATTTGCTGGCATGTTATGCAAGGCAATAACATTTCCCTAACAGCATGATGGTTAAATTACCTGGACACTGTTTCTGAGGAGATCTTCTGTAGCGAGAGAAGGCATTTTTCTGGCAGTGCTGGGAATAATGAAGTCTGATTTCTCATCTGCTTGTGTCTCTTGCTTGACTGACTTTGAGTCCTTCCTTTGGCTCAAAAAAACAGGCTTTCCTCTATTACACACCCAGCACTAAATCTTAAATACTAGTAGTATTGTAACAGCTGTGTGTTGTTTTTCAACACATATAGGGCTAAAATTGAAAACAGGAAAGATTTAAGGAATTTTGCAGCATGTCAGCATATGGAGAGGTGAGCGGCAGAGCTGAGACTAAATTTTTGGGACTTGTCTTCCTTGCCGTTTTGTTCTGACCTCAGTGACTGTGCTTCTGCTGAAGAAAATCATAGAATCACAGAATAACCAGGTTGGAAGAGACCCACCGGATCATCGAGTCCAACCGTTCCTATCAAACACTAAACCATATCCCTCAGCACCTCGTCCACCCGTGCCTTAAACACGTCCAGGGAAGGTGACTCAACCACCTCCCTGGGCAGCCTGTTCCAGTGCCCAATGACCCTTTCTGTAAAGAATTTTTTCCTAACGTCTAGCCTAAACCTCCAAGCACAGGGAGTCCCATGTGCCTGCCAGCCCATCATGGGCTTTCTAGGCGTAAAGAATCCATTACAGAGAAAACTCCACTGCTATATTTGACATATTGACTGCTCAATAAACTTTAGATTTTGAAAATCAAGGCAGGTCATGCTAACTGTCGTTACATCTTGATGAATTGTAGGTTTGACATAACCTCCATTTTGAGCATTTTTGGGTCAAGGCATTTTTCCTTTTGTAAAACATCATTGATTGAACCACAATTACACTTTTGATGAGAGACTTTGAAGTGGCTGTTGGAACAGCAGCCAGATTCACATGGAGAGAAGCGAATGTAAGAAGAATAGATAGCAATTTCCTGTGGGCCAGATGTGTGTTTATCTGACACGTCTGTGCATACAAAGGGCCTGGATATTAAACCATCTGTTGCCTCTGCTGAGTGACTGCGCAAATTATTTCTGACAGCCATTCAGAGGTGCTTCAGTTAAGCACCCAAACCCGTGCAGCTCTTCACTAGAAAATTAGCTCCTATTCTGAAAACATTGTGATACTCCCCTAGTCTAAGAAGTCATTGACAAGCTGTCAAAGATAAGACTCAGTGTCTAAGGCTCCACACTAATAATTACTCCTCTAACCTGCTAGAGAAAGTGCCAGATACTCACCTCCTTCTTAGGAAATATGAAATCCCTGACAGGTAATAACATCTTTTTAATGTATTTACAGCAATTGTCCACTCTGACCCTCTCCAGAAATTTAGCTCCTGTAAGCTGCTTTTGAGAGTGCTGGGATAGTACTGACTGGTGGCAGATTCCCGTTCTTTCACTGTTGTTAGTGCGTACTTGCAAACGGTGACCCAAAATAGAAACATGAATATTGTTGGAACAGCAATGAAGAAAACAACTCCACGACTAGGGGCAGATCCCGCAGCCTCGGTTCAAGTGAGTCATCTCTCTGCACAAAAGTGGCGCTGCCAAGTTCGATAAACCTGGCTGTGCAAGGCTCGGGAATCAGACCCATTGGCCTCTGTGTCATGGGGACAAAGATGTGGATGGCTTTCACATTGTTGATCCTCTGCATATTTGTGCATGTGTTTGTGAATCTACCCTTCACGGAGGAGGCCGTGTGTGGGAAGAATGTAAAAAGGGTGAAAATCAACACAAAATTAAAAAGCATCTCACTCCACCTAAACTCACTCCATAGAAGTCACCATGCCATTGCACCAGGTATTCCATTGCATGTAAAAAAACTTTCTTGAAAGGGTTGTTAAAATTGCAAATCAAGTAGCCAAAGGTTGAAAAAGGCCAAAATTTAGGCTGCTCACACAGCATTATTTCTGTACATCTATGTTTTTGCATTATAATAGAGCCTTGAATGTCATAATTACATGGCATTTAGCTTATTTTCCTTTGAGTATGAGGCCCCTGTGGTCACGCTGTCTGTGTAGGTGCATGTCTTCTTGACAGTTGTCCCCTCCCTAGCTTTGGAAATCATCTACCAGTTTCAACCAGATCTCAAAGATACTATTCTGCCATAAATGTATGGAAACTAGAGGTCCAATCGAAGAAAGAGATCCTTCTAGAGAAGCAGTGAGAGAGAGAAAGAGCAGTGTAAACCCAGCCTTACTGAAGAATCTGAGGGAGAAGATGTTAAAAATACTGCAAGTATGACAATAGTCTCAACCAGTCTCCATACTTTATCAAACACTTGACCACAGTCAAGGTTTACCTTGTCTGTTTGTCCTCTGAATGGACTAAATTCATATTGTGGTGATGCTCCTTCAGGAGCTCACCCTGCAGTCTGGGTACCTGCTGGTTCCAGAGCTCCATGCTCTTCTGCGCAGCCCATGGGGGCATCGCTGCAGTGTTGGCTTAGCCCGTACTGTGGGGAGTCTGGCATCCTCTGCCTCCCACTCCACCTTCCACCAACAACGCTCCTTCTTCATGAGATCTTCAGTGGCAGCTGCTGCTGTAGCATGTGAAGGCTTCCCACACGCTGGATAAGCCACCTTCAGAAGCTCTCATAGAAGATACCTGGCTTCAAGGCAAAGAAGTATAGGTCCTCTCCCAGTGCTGAGACACAAAATAGGGGTATTGTACAGGTCCCTAGTAGGTACAGGTAGGACACAGTGTCCTAGTCATGCAGTAACTTTTTAGTCAGAAGCTCTAGAGGCCCCTGGAGTAGAGCAGTGTCAGTGGCTGCCTGCAGAGAGACGAGCAAACACGGGCAGCAGTGGATAAAGGGTGGGGGTGTCAGCAGGTTGGATTGGCTAAGCCTTAACCTGACTTCCTAGGACTGAGGGAGATCATTACCTCCTTATTCTACAGATAGGAAAATGAGCTCAGTGAAAGAGCAGCTTGGATGCTGCTTCCCTTCTGGAAAGGAGCCTCCTGAAGAAAGATGCAAAAAAGTTTTTCTTCCAGGCAGCGGCTGAAGGAACGAGGCAGAGGCCGAGTTGCACTGGGTCTTGTAGCCATGGACCAACATTGCTAGTCAAAGATGAACACTGAATATAAACTAGTGTTCAAACCCTACTGTGTCCTATGAAACAGGCTTTGAGATCTGCTGGGAGGCATGTCATAGAGTTCACAGAATCACAGAATCATAGAATGGTCTGAGGTGGAAGGACCTTAAAGATCATCCAGTTCCAACCCTGTGCTATGGGCAGGGACACCTCCCACCAGACCAGGCTGCCCAAGGCCCCATCCAACCTGGCCTTTAACACCTCCAGGGATGGGGCAGCCACAGCTTCCCTGGGCAACCTGTGCCAGTGACTCACCACTCTCATCGTGAAGAATTTCCTCCGTGTTTTGTGAACCAGATCCAATTGCACACTGCTCCTCCACATTCCAGTGTATGCAGCCTTTTGGCATGGCAGTATTGTTAGAGCCAAGGTTTTAAAGATAAATATTCTTAGGTAGCTATAATAGCTTTTACAAAGCCAACTAATATAGCTGGAGAAAGCAGATAAGGCTTGGGGCACACAAGCTTCTCAGGAAAGAGGTAGTGAATTTCAAACCTAACTGCACATGAGGAACAATTGCTCTGGGTTTAATTAGACCTGTGTCTGAGCTAGACATCTGACAGCACCTGTGGAATTTAAAGAGGATGATGGTGGTTTTCTCCTAAGGGAAAATGAGGCAGGCAATTTGTAGAGTAATAGTAGCACAATATAGAGCAGAGAGACTAGTGGGAATGGTGAGAAGAAGAGGAAGGTAACATGTTCTAAAATGTTAGTATTCAGAAAAATGTTGAGATACAGTTCCCAGATTTACTTAGGGAAAGTTTTGTAGATTTTCTTTGAGAATCAGGGCCGGGAGATCAGAGATGGAATAACTACTGTGTAAGAAATATCGCCTGTTGGAAGCACTCCAGCTGACTTGTATGAAAATTGTATCTTTTGACAAGCTGAGGAAAAAAAAAAGCTTTCTTCTGCCTTTGCAAAGTTGTGCCTATTGTGTTTCAAAACTCCCAAGCATTTGGCAGATCTTCACTGTCTCAGCTCAGCTGCTAAGCCGAGAATTCCTCCTTAGGAAGAGTTTTTAATGTTACTTTGCAACCAAAAATGCTCAGGTGATAATTTAAGGGTGTACAGCAGTCAAAACAGGATGACGCCTCAGCTGCCTGCATCGTGTCTTGTCTCACTTGCTACTGATATTTGGATGCTGGTGGGGGTCCCTGCATTTTCTGTGTGCCTAATGCCAGCTGAGATGTTCCAAGTCCACTGTTGAGCAATGTTTCTTCTTTAGGACAGCAGGGAGACAGGAGGTGTCAAAGGAGGTAGACTGAGGTCCATGTCTCAGGAGGGATCAGCCTGCTGTGCTGTGCCAGGCTCACAGTGCTAGGGAAGATCACCACCAACTGGTGGCCAGGCAGCCGGTTCCATCTTGTTTTCCCAGACCTTGATGAGCAGGATTTGACAGACTGAGATGGGACAGAAACTTCGCTGGTTGCCTCAGCTGATGGTGAGATGCCATTTCATCCCAGCAACAGACAAGGCAAAGCACATTTCCCTGTGTTCTCCAAGAGAGCAAGCCACAAGTCTCCCGCAAGCCAACTCTGTCACAGAGAAGACGACTGCTCTCATGAAGCGTACAGGCTCTCTGCTCACTATTATGCTCATCCTGGCATCACTGCAGCTCCTGCCTGCCTGGGAGGTAGATCTCAGCCAGCCCCCTCGCCTGAGTGTACAGCGTCACCAGAGCAGGGGGCTGCTCCTCAAGCTCCATTCAGACTCTCCTCAATATATGTGATCTTGGAGGGTCCAGTTTTGTAGATGGGAGTGGATTTGGTAAGAAGTATAATCTTCCTAACACTAATGGGACTCCCAAATCTCCCTCTTCCAAATTTAAGTCTGTATTGCAAACCAGATCTTCTCAGCAACACAGAGCCAGGAACTTTTTGATATTGGCAGTGCTACCAGAGTTTGTGCTCTGAAATACTTGAAAAACGAAAGTGATGTGGAGCCTTGTGAATGGATGAGAGCTGACACCTGGGGTAGGTAATGCCAGTAAACAGAATATTTCAGGAAAGCCACAAATACCTAGAAGGAAGAAGTTATTCAGACAACATTTGCAGGAGGTGCCGTTGCCAGACCTTTCGTGGTTCCTGGCCATGCACTGGGTTGTGCCAGAGCATCACTACTGTGCAGAAACCTTCTCAAGAGCATCACCCATATCCCTCAGCACTGCAGTGGTGGTCTTCCACTGTCTAGTGCTTGATCAGGCTCAGCCCAGCACCTGCATCCAGACATTGTTTTGTGGAGGTAATGAAGAGAAGACAGTGGACTAGGGACGACAGAAGTGCCCTGACTCGGCTGTGCATCCGTGATCTCTGTGGGAAGGTGGCATTTTTGAGGTGGGCTCCCTGCCTGTGCACAGCATGATAGTGACAGGAAGAACCGTGTGAAGCCTTTGGTGATGGCCTTGGTTCCTTTGCTCTTGCAAACTCTTTCTTCTTTTTGTGGAAAATCATGCATATGTCAAAGCATTAAAGTATTCATTCAGTATGTGACCATGAGTGTATCCCCTCACTGCTGCTGTTTTCCTCTCTTACACTGATTTTGAAGAGGCAATTAAAACCCAGTCCAGAAGTGAACAGCACCTGACTCGTGACTCCACATGTGAATAGCTGCATGGCTCTCCTGCGACAGCCCAGCTCTCCCATGGTTGCCACGGAGATGAAGTTTGGGAAGCCTTGACTCCTTTAGTTCCCTAGAAGACCCCACAAAGGTCTTGAGTGGCTGAGCCCAGCTGGTGCCAATGCCAGGATCATGGACTCAAGGATGTTCTCAGGTGAGCACACAGGGAAGGTCAGACACAAACTGTGCTGCATTGTGTAGTATGGGCACCAAGGAGCAGTGCATCAACAGGGTATCTGGGCTCTAAAGTCATGACTCCATCTGGAAAACCACCTGCAGTGATTTTGAATTACCTGGCTTCCCTCTGGCAGCAAGTGAGTCATGAAGGTTCAGCTGGAGTGGCCAAATTCCTCATTCCTGGCATTTTGCTTCAGTGGAAAGACGCGGAAAGCTGGAAGGCAAGCAGGTGCTAGCAGAGCCAGCTATGTGTATTAAATAAATTCATGTGTATTTCATTTTCCACCTCAGACCCACTATTTGTATTCTGTCTGCATGCTTGTGAAGGCTGAGTCTCACCTGGGCTGCAGAAGATGGTAGTTACCTTGGAAACTGCAGCAAGACCTTGATGGTTTCTAGACAGATTCCCCCAGGCTGCGAGATTTGTGCACGCCAGGAGTCAGCCAATCTCCTTTTCCTAATGTTGCTGGGTTTTGCATTGTGCCATTCCTCCCCGGATGGGAACTGACTGCTTTGACTTACCATCTCCTGGTCTTCTGGGAGCCTCAGGAAGCTGCGGTGGGAGGTGGGTTTGCTTGCTTTCACACAGCGCAGCTGTCCCTCTAGGCAAGGAAAACTGTCATGGATGTGACAGGAGAGGTACAAAGCAGCTGAAGGGAAAAAAGAAGACCTCAAGCAGTGGAAAGGATCATAGTCTTCCATGGCCTCAGTGTAAATTTTCTCCAGGCCTCTTGCATTTAGTGTGGTCAAATCAGCCTGTACAAAGTGGAGGGGACCCAGCCCCCATGGGCCAAGTGCTGTCATGGAGTGAATATTCCCGTCGACTGTCACAAGTCAACGGAAGCATGTGATTGGGAAAAGCCAATGTGGATTCAATAAGGGAAGATTGTGCCTAACAAACCTGATCGCTTTCTACAATGAAGTGACCCAATCGGTTAATGTGGGGCAAGCAGTGAACATTGAAATTCTCCAAGGCTTTGAACACGGTTCCTCACAGCCTCCTCCTAGAGAAGCTACAGCCTAGACAAGAGGTCGGTGCAGAGGGCGAGGAAGTGGCTGACAGGCTGTACCCAAAGGCTGGTGGTAAATAGTTCTTTCTCAAACTGGCAACTAGTCGCAAGAAGGGTCCCCCAGGGATTGATACTTGGCCTAGCACTGTTTAATATCATCATAAATTACCTGGATGCTGGGATCAAGAGCACCCTGATGAAGTTTGCAGGTGACACCAAGTTGAGTGGGGAGGTTGATACTCCAAAGGGAAGAGCTATCCTTCAGGAAGACCTGGACAGGCTGGAAGAGTGGGCTAGCAGAAACCTTATGAAATTAAATGGAGATGAGCATAAGATCTTGCACCTGGGGATACCTAACCCTGGTGTGCAGCTCAGACTGGGCTCCACCTGGCTGGAAAGCAGCTCTGCAGAGAAAGACCTGGGAGTCCTGGTGGACAAGAGATTCAACATGAGTGAAGAGTTTGCTGCAGCAGCAAAAAAGGCCAACAGGGTGCTGAGGTGCATCAGGAAGGGCATAGCCAGCAGAGATGAAGAAGTCACTACACCACTCAGCACTTGTCAGGCCACACCTGGAGTACTGTGTTCAGTTTTAGTCCCCACTATACAAAAAGGATGCAGACAGGCTGCAGAGGGTGCAGAGAAGGGCCGCTAAGATGATCAGAGGACTAGGAAACCTACTATACAAAGTAAGGCTGAGAGAACTGGGTTTGTTGAGCTTTGAGAGGAGAAGGCTTAGGGGAAACCTTATTACCACATACCAGTACATAAAGGGTGTCTACAAAGAGGATGGAGACTTGCTTTTTACAAGGAGTTACATGGAAAAGACAGGGGTAATGGGTATAAATTGCTCTTGGTAGATTCAGACTGGATTCCAGAAGAAAAATTTTCACTATGAGAACAGTTAAATGACAGAATAATCTCCCCAGGGAAGCGGTGGATTTCTCCACTCTGGACCCTTTTAAGGTTCAGTTTGACAGGGTTCTGGGCCATCTCATTTAGACTATATATCACCTAAAAGGGTTGGACCAGGTGATCCCTGAGGTCCCTGCCAAACTGGCATTCTATGATTCTAAGATTCTATGATTCTATGAAAGCCTCATCCACTTGGAAAACCCATCCATGGAGCCTTGAACACTTCCAGGGATGGGGCAAGAAACATACAATTATAATCCCCTTTGGCCATGATTTTTCTGAGATGAAAAACCTTGTTCACAAGATATAGAGTCACAACTCTTCCAGAAGACTCAGGTGGCTCCTATCTGGCCCTGTGGTGACAAACACATCCAACTTCTCATAGTGATGCCTGGCTTGCTGCTCCCCTATGCAGTGGAGTATTTCAGCCTTTTACCTACTGCCTATCACACTGCCCTTCCCCTGTTCAGCAACAGGCAACACATTTTCCCTGTATTTCCTTTTCCTGGTAGCATCCTTATAACATCGTTCACATCTCGTTTTTGTACAACGATCCTATTTTAAATAGGAAGGCTTTTGTGGTTTCACAGGTCCTCTTCTCTGATGTTGCAGAGCCAAGTGGGAAATGAATGCCTTCCCCAGGTAGAATGTGTTTTTCTGCCATGGGAATGCTTGAAAAGGGTATATTCCTTGGTTTATGTAGTAGGATGCTACAGGTCTCCTTTTGACTGGGTGTTTTGAGGTTTGGGATAAAGGGGATGGATGTGCTGTTTCCTGGCACAGCAGGCTCTTCTGGTAGGCAAGGAAACCAGCCTCTTTGGAAGAAGCGACAGTCAGCACAGCAGAACAGATCTGGAGCTTTGCAGAAAACCCTGAAACTTTCAAATTAGTCACAGCTCTAAAGATGGGAACTTTTGCTTTCACAGGTTTCCACTTTTCTTGCTCTGGGCTCTTGAATGCTCAGTGAGAACACAGGTTTGCAAGCAAAAAGACATGTCTTGCACTAACACAAAAAAAGGTTGAATTCAAATCTATAGATCTTGGCTAAAGACACAAGAAGGCCACACTTTTTCCCACATAAATATGAGCCATGAATAAGAGGCAACATTAACCAAAGGAGTGAACAAGGAGAGGCTTTCACTGTCACCAGTGGGAAGGAAAGCCATGCAGAGATGTGTCTGATGGGATTGAAACCCAGTGTCCTAACTACGCTCACAGCCAGTGCAGTTTTAGCAGTGCAGTTTTCTGATTTATCTATAACCAACATGGACAAGAAAGAGGAGCCACATCAGATAATATTTGAAGGCAGAATTTATGGTACTACATTTTTGTGTCTTCAGCATCTCCTAATACTATTTCAGAGGAGGAGAACAAAGAGGAGGAGAATATAAAGGAAGAGAAGGCTGGCTCTGTGAGGCAGCTTGCACTATTGCAATTCAAGAGTGGTGGCTCCAAGGCAGCAAGAAGCATGGGATCCCCCTGGAACCAACAGAGGGGACGCCACAGGAGGTGACTTTGGTATGCGGGGCCCCAGGGAAGTCCTCCCATCCCCAGTGCTGATGTGCTGCAGGGAGGGAGGGGACAGCTGGGTTTTAGTTTTGAGTGGGTGGACACGTGAGCTTGGTGGCTCCATGCATGCTGACCAGGGAGATAACCCAGGTATCTTCAGAGGACTTTTAATTTCTTCTTCAGCCCTAAACCTCAGGCCAAAATACAACGGGTACATAATGTGCACCAAGCCAGTTTCAGAGCCCTTACTTTGGAGACTTCAGAACTGCACAAAAATTTAATATTAAGAATATTCATGGTGGACTTAAGCATTGGGTAGACTATAGGATACTGGCCCTGTGACTGCTCTGCTTCTCTTCTCGGGGGATGGTCGGTGTCAGGAGGTGTAAGTGCCCACAGAGATCTGGGCCAAGCAGCAGGCTGGATCCAGCCCAGCAGTGCACAGCTGGAGAAGCCATATCTGGCCAGACACCAAAGGGGAGAGGTGTCTTCAAGAGGTTCATTGAGGGAGGGGCGTGGGAGCACAGAGATGGGTCCTGCTGAGTGATGGGGTTGCTATTCAGGCTAAGGGAGGTGGACATGTACCCATGGAGGCTCTTCTGATCCGGATTATTTTGTATTTGAACCAAAGACTGGGCTGAGGGACTTAGCAAGGCTGGCTGCTGGGTCTGGGGTGCTGTCACAGCTCTGCTGCTCAACCACAAACCCTACTATCAAGCTGCAGCAGGAAAAAGGTCTTTTCAATGAGCCAAGGCCAATGTAATAACTCAACACTGGTCCTCTCCACTTGTGCTCGGCACTGGTGAGACCACTCTTTGAATCCTGTGTTCAGTTCTGGGCCCCTCACCACAAGAAGGATGTTGAGGCTCTGGAGTGAGTCCAGAGAAGAGCAACAAAGCTGGTGAAGGGGCTGGAGAACAGGCCTTATGAGGAACGGCTGAGAGAGCTGGGGGTGTTTTGCCTGGAGAAGAGGAGGCTGAGGGGAGACCTCATTGCTCTCTACAACTACCTGAAAGGAGGTTGTAGAGAGGAGGGAGCTGGCTTCTTCTCCCAAGTGACAAGGGACAGGATGAGAGGGAATGGCCTCAAGCTCCGCCAGGGGAGGTTTAGTCTGAACATTAGGAAAAAATTCTTCACAGAAAGGGTCATTGGGCACTGGAACAGGCTGCCCAGGGAGGTGGTTGATTCACCTTCCCTGGAGGTGTTTAAAAGCTGGTGGATGAGGTGCTAAGGAGCATGGTTTAGTGTTTGATAGGAATGGTTGGACTCAGTGACCTGGTGGGTCTTTTCCAACCTTGTGATTCTATGATTCTTTGATTCCTCATTGTGGCTGGGCTCAGGCAAATTCTTTCCTGACCCTAAGCTGATGATGGGTGGCAATCCCACACAGGCCAGCAAGGTCTGAAGACAGATCCTGGGAAATAAAGGAATAACTGCAATACTCTGCAGCTGGCTGGTTCTCAGAGCCAGGCCACCAGGAGAACCCACGGTGAGAGCTGCAGCGGCTCTCACAGGGCTCACACAAATTAAAACATATCAAAAACTATTTGCTGATGTAGATTAACTGTTTTGTAGCAGCTCAGGTACTGTTATACTCGGGAGAGAGACTCCTCAAGAGGGACAGTCAGGAAAGGGCAGAGAGAAAATGCAATCTGCCCTGAGGCCAGGAAGTTGTCATACTCCTGATCAGGCACAGATGTGGCAGCACACGTGGTTACAACCCTATGAAGTGAAGCCATCGAGGGCAATGTTAAGCAGCTGAGAGCCTGGCCCAGCCACTTCTTTTTAATTTTTTTACTCCCTCTTAAGTCTGCTTATGAGAATTGCTTTTGAATATTTATGTTTGGATTGCTTAATTGGAAGAAGTCACAGCTGCAGCTGCTCCTGCTGAAGCGACAAACAATCTGTGCTGCTATCTCCTAAAGACCTTAAGTTCCCACTATAAAAGAAAGACTTTTTTAAAAAAAAAAATAAGGCTTGATTTGCCATGTTGATTCTAAATGGGTACAAAGAGCAATGGCATTTATTACTGGTTTAAAGACCAGTGTAAGAAAACAGATAAGCCACAAGGAACAAAGAGAGGATGATGGAGAAAGGGCTTTTGCCTGTTGTGGCCAGTGATGGCCACTGCAGGAGGACACAAAAGTGGCTGCTGTGAAAAAATCAGCTCTGCAAGTGTACTCCCTTAGTCTAACGTCACGATTGAAAAGAACAGAAATGCCACATTTGGGTGAGTTAATGTTAAGGGCCACCACTTCCCATTTGGCTGTCAGAGCTGGGAGCATCAGGAAGATGAGTTTCACAAAACAACAGAGGCTCACACTTGAGCTCCTCACTCATTTCAGGTGGCAAGACATAATCTTCATTAGTGAATACATGAGAAAAACCTAAAGCTGTTGACTGAAAGACACCCCATAACTTTTGCTTTTGTTTTTCCAGCATATAAAACGCTGCACAGAATTCATAAGGACAGAAAGCCTTATGAGTGTATTTTATTTGAGAATTAGGTAACCATGCAATTAGAAACTAATATTGTATGCAAGTAGGGCAGCTGAAGTTGACAATGCACAAGGAGAATGTTTTCTCAGATTCCAGTTTTTAATGCTATACTACTCTTAAATGAATGTAGAATTGCTAATTGGCCAGACAGAAATAACCAAGTTGTAATTTCAGAAACAAAACAAGTACCTGAGCATGAGTAGCCCTGGACTCCAGGAGCCCTCTGCAGCATTTTGAAACACCTTTTTATGCAGAAAAAAAAACCCTTTTTCTACTGAATAGAAACATATCAGTGCTTCAGCTCAATGTTTCTTTCTAGAACAAAGCTCTTTTGACAATGCCGCCCTTGTGCTATGAACATGACACCATCAAAGCCCCAAATAAAATGCGTTTCTATTGTTTGTTGTTTGGGAAAGACACTACATCCAGAAAAGCCAACGTGCACAATGCATCCACTGACTGCAGAAGCAGAAGTGAAAAATATCTCTCCATAAGTAGGTGTTTAAATCAAGAGCAGAGATTTTCCTCAGGTGACAGTACTGCTACACAACAATAAAATTGTCTAGATCAAACATCATGGTAGCTCAATATTTTATCCTATAGATATGTACAAAGAGACCCATAAGTTTTCTTGAAATGTCTTTATTGCTTTTAATTGTTCCTTGGTAACAGCAGACTCAGCAGGTGTTTTTTAATTGGTTTTTTTTTGTTATCACCATATAATATTCCTTACAATTCATCCTAAACATTCAATTTATTATATGCCTACCCCAAAAGCCTTCTTTTTATTGACTTCACTATGAATTCCACATCTAATTGACATTTCAGAAGGAGGGAACCCCACTCTTGAGCAGAAATTTTTAACATCAGTATTAATGAAGGATGCCTATGGCAGCACAACACAAAGGCAAGTGCTTTAAAATCCAGGCTGGCAGGGTTTTCACATCCAGGAAAACTTCCCTGACATTTTTTTTTACAAACCAGAGTTTCCTGATATGCCTCGAACTGCAACACAGGCTGGCAGCACAGTAGAGTCCCTTAAGTTCACGCTGGGAGCTGGTTACCAGAAATGTTACATGGTAATTATGGGGAGCATTTGCTGTGAAAAAAATTCTGTTTTTTCAAATGAGATTCTGAAAAACTGCTCACTAACATTTCTGCAGAAATGCTTTACAGCTTGTCCAAATTGTAGAGGGCAGCTCACCTTTTCCCACAAAAGCTTACAGAGCTTGTAATTTACTGAGTTACTGTTTGCTCTAATGGCTGTTTGAGGGAATGGTTTGGCGTTGGTAGGAGATTAGTTTGTGTATTAATGCAATTCAAAAGTTCACTCAATTTACTCAAAGTAATGAAAGGCTTAATTTGAACTCTCAACAATTCCACTTTCCCCCTATCTCAAGTTCACAACATAGATTTCACCGAGTCTTCAAGAGGCTGCTTCAGGGTGGAAAGAAAAGATTAAGTAGATGAGGGAAAATATGTTCCCAATTCACATCAAGGCTTTACTGATTAGAACTGCACGTCCCACACGCAGAGGTGTGACACACCGCCACTTGACTGCCTGTGCTTCCCTTATACGAGCTCTCCTCTTGAGAAACATGACGGAGCTTCCACTCAAATGTGTCCTTGGAGAGGGGAAAGATGGTGGTGGGGCCAGGGAGGGCAGTGAGCAAACAGCAGGGATACAGCTGGATGGTAAGATCGAGCTGTCTGTGATGCCTGATGACCAATCCTCAGTTTGGAGGAGGGGCCAAAGAACAAAAATGAAAACGCCACATCTAACAACAGAATCTTAATTCCATCAGCCTTCGTTTGTGCAAATGTCCCTGCAACAATCTTCTCTGAATGAGCAAAGACTGCACCATGTGCTTGCCAGATCTGCTCTTTCAGCACAAGGCAACACCCGATCATAAATTGATTTCTCACTGCAGTAGTTTTCAAAAGCAAGCATGAGAAATTTTCTTTTTATCAGCCATGAAGATTTATCTAGTCCTGTGATGCTCACCTTGTCACTACTTTAATTGCTTAAAGAAACCCAAATATACCAACTAAGAAATTGACATTTGCTAAGACAATTGAAAACTGCTAGACACTATTTAACCCCCAGCTGCAGAGAAGCTTCCCAAAAAGGGGAGAGAGACAACTCAGAAGGTAGAAACCTAGTTGGACTTTGTTTGCTGGGGCAAAAAAGCACAAGCACAGTGCAAGGGGAGGAAAATGAAATGGCCTTTGTTTAAGCCTTTCTCTTGCCTCCAAACAAAAATGCTCAGAAACTCAAAACTGATTAAAGAAAAAAAACACAACACAAAATTAGTCACTCTTCCTCCTGAAGGTAGCAGATTTTTCAGATGGCAAAATAAACTGCCTATTAGGAAGAAAAAAAAGCATTTATTTAAGTACATTGTATGTAAGCGTTCATTTGTGACACTGAAAATTCTCCAAGCCTTCTCAGCACCAGAGGCCCTGCCTTGGGCTTATACACACCTGCAATGCAGTAATACCCAAGTTTTTAGCCATTTCTTGCTGCGGCTCATTAGGTCGCAGCTCCATTAATTGAACCAACCCAGAAACTCTCTGTCACAGTAGCCTTTTTTCAAATTACAGTGAACCCCGGAGATTTAATAGGTGAAATATGTCACACTTCCAAACAAGTTGACAAGGTCTCATGTACAAAATGTTCACATTTAGATACTTTCAGTTGCTCCTCAAAAAGGATCTCAAACACTACTGGAGAAAAAAAGGATGAAAGCACAAATCTAATTTTAAATAGGTAACACAACCCTCCTTTCAGCTGCTCTGCACACACAGAAAAGAGCAAAAGATCTAAACATGGATGTAGATGTTTTAAATGCCAGATTTGTTTCCCTTTTAATACCAAAGAGCTGTTCTGCTCTGCAAATTAACTGACAAAATAAGCTTTATTTTCGTTTGGTTTTCACATTGTAATTGCAAAAAAAAAAAAAAGGGATATTCTGATGATAGGCCCTGCAAATTGAAACTCAGATTAGATTTTCTCATCTTGTGTACTATTGTTTTATAATTAAATCTGCAAATCTTGAAGTTTCATTGCTCCTGCTAGCACTAGTTCTTCCTGCTATAGTACAGAAATTATACTACATACATATAAACCTGTATTTATGTGCAGACACAGAATCGTAGAAATAAAAGCACTGAGCAGACATAAAAGTTGTCATTGAGTTTATACTCTCCAGCAGGAGCTCCAGTCAAGCAGTGTCCTGCCCATGAGCCTACAGGGGATTTGTCCATGGACTTCAGGTCAGGCTCAGCAAGTATCTTAAGCACGGCAGGAGAAAGGGGGAAACTGCCAACACCACTGCAAGATCAAATGCAGAACTCCTTAGAACAACACCTGTTTTAATCAATTATTTTTATGCTAACAAAAAAAAGAATATATTTATCAATGTTTTAAAGTATCAAATTTACATTTTTCTTTTACATTGGGACTTCTTTTTACCATTTTAGTTTTAGTATGGATGATCCTCCCTAATAGACTATTTACAGACAAGGAAAAGTAGTTAAAGATCAGGATATTTATTTGCATACAAATATTTACAGAAAAATACTTAAAAAATTAAGTATTCAAAGTTTAATTGACTTAACTTCAAAAAAGCTTCATGGTTTTACGTTATAAAAACATATTGCCTTTACTGTGCTCAAATTTACTATTCAGATCTCTGGATTTTCTTAGAAGAGCTTTCTTTTGTGCTTCATCAAATCGGTTGACTTTGAGATCCTGGTCTCGGTCAAACGGCCTTCTTTCCTGAGGCTTGCTCTTTTCTTCAGACGCTTTGCTCTTTAGCTTTCTCTGATGTATGTCCATTAGAGATTCTGACCTCTTTGACTCCTGGAAAAACAGCAAGAAGGAAGAGGAAATAAGGTGTTACAAAATATCAACAACATACAGAAAACCCAAATGGAAAGGTTGGAACTAGGAAGGCTAAAAAGGAAGACAGCTTAATAAAATAGAATGATAAATTTAGCATACACAGAGCAGAAAGCATGTGTAATCTTGTCTGTACTGAGTAAAATACTAATACTTCACTGACTTTAAAGATAACCATAATGTTCAATCTCCACAGATAGTGGAGATAAATGATAAAAAATAAGGCAAAAGAAATAAATGTTGCTCTGCCATTATTAGCAGAGACAAATGAAGATAATAGGTCAAGAGAAATATCTCAAAGTACAGGCCCAGTTTCTTACACACTTTCCCTAAGCACCTGGTTTTGGTCACCACTAAGTGAAGGAACAAGCTGGATACCCTTTCTGGTCTTATTCTCATGCACTATTGTGATTTTAATGTACATTCTTAACTTCTCAGCATTTGAATCATCTGCTGCTGGCTGATAGGTGTGAGCTAGAGCACACGTTTTGCCACATCAAGGACTTTAGTTGCCTTTATCATAGAGCATGATCCAGCCCAAATACAACATAAAACTTTTGCTGCTCTCACAAGACAACGTGGATCCTCCTTTACTCAGGTAAAGCGTACTTCTCTATCCCTAAACAGCCAACTTCCCAGACTCTGAGATCATTGCAAACCAGCCAAAAGACCAGTCCAAACCAACTGTCTCAGCAGAAAGAGCAAAAGATGATAAGCTCTGTTTTCTCACGTCTAGGCACATGAAACCTTTATTGCAAGGGTATGTTTGTTTGATTGATATCACTAGCAGTTTCTGCTGCTTTACATCCCCTTTCTAATGCATACCATAAAATCGCTCAAATTTGCTTTTCTTCCATCTTTAAGTTGACAATGTAATACAAAAAAGAACAAACAGTGAGAACAAAACCATTAGTATAAATAAGTAGAGCAAATTTCACACTCTAAATGGTACATGAATGAACACATTTCATTCAGTAAGTGAAACAGACATTCAGTAAGTGAAATAAAAGTTTAATCTAAAATAAGCATCACAGTTTACAATGATAAAAACAATGATTTTTGCACCAATTGAGTATGTTTTATTCTGGCAGTGGTACAGAGCAAACCCTGTAGTTTTATATGAAAATTATTCTACTGTATTCATAATGACAGTAGAAACAGACTTAACAGAAGACATTTAGGACAGTAGTCTAATAGCTCTGGATTTACAAGCCTCTAAGTCAAGAGGGACGTGATTTAATGAACTGCAAATAAATTATTAAAAGTGCCAGATAAACCTCAATCATGTAATATAAACCAAGGCTGTGATTCTCAAGTTAATTAATTATACTCTCAAGAGACCAGATTGCCTTCCATAAGACTTCAGGCCATAAATCAGGGAATAACTAGAACAAACAGCTGTAAGGCAGGCAACAGTCCATACATTCTGGTGGACAGGGTTGGCAGACAGACCAGTGAGAGGGAATTTGACATGGAGTTCAGATTTCTAGTAATCAACATCTATCTGTCTGAAAATTACCTGGTTCTGCAGAGACCAAGGAAAACTTCATGTAATATTGCTGTTGTAATGAGCAGTTAAAGTAATTAATTACACGGTGTCATTAATGCATTGATCTGCATAGCCCATCAGGGTTCTTTTGTGTTAATGCCTATTTTGTTATAGAAGTTAAACCTTTACTGGTGTTTTATTCTTGGGATGCAGGTAATCTGGCAAAGCAAGCTCATGTTTGAATTAAGGTTGTTTGCTCCCAGCAATCACATCCTGACATAAGGATGCTTTAAAGAAAACACCACCTAAAACTGAGACAAGTACACAAACACCTGTCCTGTCAGGGGCTGTTTTCAGCAGCAGCTTGAGTACCCAATCCTGCTCTTGCTGAAGTCAATGACAAAAGTTCCAATGACTTAAACAGCAGCAGGCTTGGGCACTAAAAGGGAAGACTGTAGTGGCATTTCCATGGAAACCACAGTGCTAGAAACAAGAACCAGAAGAGAATAGTGGAGACTTAAAGAAAATGCAGGAAAATGATGTATTTTGCTATTACACTTACATTGTATGAAGTCACCTGCTCGGCAAGTCTCTTGTCTCTCCTAGATAATACAATTTCTTCATTATCCTTACTGGTTGACTTTTTTGCCTCCTCTCTTTCCTGATGAGTAGAAGCAAATCACACACTATTAATCAGAATATCTGAAGTGGATAGCAAGGAAATCTATATTTACTTTAATTAAATCTGAAGGGCAGAGGCCACAATAGAGGCTGCCAGATTTTATTTTTTTTTTTGCTTAGTTTGATGAAAGAAGAAACTGGACACCCTTTAACTGGCAATTCAATGAGCTGATACAAAGTACCTGACTCCTGCACAAGTGAAAGGCATTAAAAGAATATCAACGACACTTAAAATCATTATTTCCTTGCCTTTACCTCTAAGCCTGAATTAATAGGTTTTGATAACAATGAAAAATTTGGGAATAAAAAGTCCTTGAACCACCCAGAGTATCTTTACTTTGTTTTCAGAGAGTATCAACAACGTGCATACTGCTTGCAGGTGTGTATGAATTAATAAATGCTCACCTTGGCCTTTCTCTCTCTGTCAGCTGGAGTATCTGTCCAAACAGATCTATCACCTGATTTGTCATCAGCTCTTCTTTTGAATGTTCTTGGGCCAAATCCAAAGCTTTTCAATTCAGGTGGAAGCTCAGTCATCCATGATTCCCTGGTAACTTGCTTGGGTTCATCCTTTACAAAAGCAATAGGGGTGTGTGTAGAAAAGCATAATAAAAAAATGTCTGTCTCAATCTCTTAGCTTCCAGCAGAAATTATGGATTTTTATTTCTTTTAACAATTGCAAATGCTTAGCATCCCAAGCAGAGCTGCAACCAGGTTCACACAGAAACAGGCAAGGAAAAACACAAATACACTCCGGCAACAAACCACAGGAAATTAAGAAATCCAACTTACGCTGTCTGCTGAAGTAAGTTTTTCCTTCATTCTTTGAGCTCTGCGTTCAAATTCTTTAGTCACATCAGACTCCACTGGTCCTTTTGCAGGCATTGGGCCTATAATATTGTCATCTTCCTCGCTACTATCTGTTGCCTTCCAAAATAAAACATTTTTCTCAACTACAGTGATAAAACCATCAAGAAACACTTCAGCTTTATAGGATTAGAAAGTTTTGGTGAAACACTGGAAAGGTTGCCCAGAGAAGTGGTAGATTATCCATTCCTGGGAACATTCAAGGTCAGGAAGCACTGCGCTCTGGGCAATCTGATCTAGTGGAAGATGTCCCTGCCCATGGCAGAGGTGTTGGACGAGATAACCTATAAAGGGCCCTTCCAACCCAAACCATTCTATGATTCTGTGTTGATTAGAAGATATAAACCTAATGCAATGAATCTGCCAGTCAGACAACAAAAACCTGGGTTAGACCTTCAGATTAGACTCTGCTACAGCACTTTACTTAGTTTTCATGTTTCCAAAAGCACCATATCTTGCCTGAGGCAGAACTGTTGTGTATCCACTGTGTTTACCAAAGTCCTGCTACTTTACATTGCTCTGGATGCAGCTATGTAGCCTCTGTAGCCACAGGTAAATTTGAAACCTATAAACATACATCATTGATACTTAGAGCTTTACCATCACTAGCAACATTTAGATGGATCTCCATAGTAAGGATCGCAGTTTTGCACTGCAAGGTTTTGCAAAGTTTTGCACTGTCTCGTGCTCAGATCCTGTAAGGATGCTCAAAAGACTAACATGCACACTAGGGTACACTGGCACGCATGGTACTGCACCCCTGGGTGTACAGTACCTGCCAGTCTAATCTCTCGCTTGTGTCATTCATTTTGATCCCTTTTAACATTGCATTCTAAGCCATGATTTGGGGAATGGCTCAAAAACCTGAGTTTGAAAGAGAGTTTGTTTGGACTCGATGATCCGGTGGGTCTTTTCCAACCTGGTGATTCTATGATTCTATGACTCGATGTTAATAAGATCTTTGTGGCTGCCAAAAGTTGTACAGAAGGCTCACAGGTCCCTCCAAGCTAAAACAGTATGGATTATGGATGGAGGCAGAACTAGACAGAAAATGTGAATGCCTTCATGCCCTGGAAATAGAGCTAAGGACCCAATATCTACAAAGTGAAAAGATTCAGCTACAGCCTGAACATGAGTGACAAAACAATGAGTGGCATGGCAAGGCTGTATACTCAGGAAGCACAGAGCCTTACTTGAGAATATAAAGTGGTGGCAAATAAGTTTCAAATGAAGGACGAAGAAGGGTGGGGGGAATGGCTTCTTTTTGTCACAGCAAACTTTGGTTACCAGGTGTACAAGCTTGAACCAAGATATGAATGATATTTCAAAGAAGATAAGGGCTCAAGAGTGAAAAGCAGTGGAAAAAAAGGGTATCAGGAGCCTTCTATGTAAAATAAGGTGCCTGAGGCAGAAGTGACCCAGTGGAAAATACAGGGACAGAGTAAAGAACCTCACTAGAAGAGTCACCTAGAGGGAGCATGGGGAACGGAGGACAAGTGAAAGGAGAAGAGCAGGAGAGGTATCTCACTACACCGTGTTCATACTTCAGGCTGCTCATGGCTAGCATCCCACTCCTTTAGAAGGATTTCAGCTAAGGAAGACCGCAGGTGTGAAATAAGCCACTTTACTCCCATGTGTGCCACTTCCCACTGAAACTGTTGTGCTTTAATGACACTGCTCCAAGCTAGCCAAGTTGTCTCTCTCTGCCTTTTGGAACATTCAAAGGTTCGAGCAGCAGGAAAGGCAAGCTTCAAGTCGCAAGAGATGCAGCTACATATGGTTGTGAACCACGTGGTGCAAGAAAAGACTTAGCAAACTTAATGCTGAATGATCACTTGCATGAGATGGATTCAAAAGACCGAGGATGGTGAGACATAATTGGTCACTTACAAAGACTAACAGTGCAAAGAGGCAACACCAATGGCTTTCTAACACTATGATATTGCTTCAACTTTTAAAGAATGGGGTGACTACGTTCTCTCTCTCTCTTTTTGAAAGAAGGAGCTGGTGGGGAAGAGGAATAACCATCCTGAGAAACCAAGGTAGTAATACACTTCCCTCTCTGTGTATAAACAAATAAAAATTTCAAAGATGTAAGATTTTCATAAGAAATGGTACTACAAAGCATTTGAGGATGAAAGACAAATTCCACACTGAGTTTTAATTGAAGAAGCATGTCTCATTTCCTTTCTCATTAGTCTTGAGCTCAATTCACTCCGTTACAAACTGCACCAAAGATGATGAAACTAAGCAAACATTAAAAAATACTGCCTTCAGGTTTGAAGGGGAACATCAGTATAAAGTAGAGTCAGCATGGCATAAGCTGTCTCTATAACTGTACCAGAATAATTAAATAAATACAAAAACCCCAAACCTCATATTAAAAGGTAAAAAGAGTGTTACTAGAAAGAGAAAAAATAAAATAAGCTACATTCTGTAATAACTGTAACAAAGCTGATGCTAGAAGATCTATTTAAGAGAAAAGAGATGTGTTTGTTGGTAAATCATACAAGCAGACCAGTTTTGACAACTCTGTCTCAAGAGACTTATCATTATGACAAATTGCTTAATGGTTATTTGGAGTTATAAGATGATGAGTGTCTTAAAAATCTAAGAATCATTCTTCATGAAAGATTATGACAACATTCACTGAAGGTGGCTGAAGAATGGTATACTTTGCGACTACTGTTAAAAAAGTGAACTTACAGAGCAGCTTTTGCCTGCGTTGATTGACAGTCAACTGAATATGAGCCAGCAGTGTGCCCAGGTGGCCAAGAAGGCCAATGGCATCTTGGCTTGTATCAGAAATGGCGTGACCGGCAGGTCCAGGGAGGTTATTCTGCCCCTGTACTTGGCACTGGTGAGATTGCACCTTGAATACTGTGTTCAGTTCTGGGCCCCTTGCTACAAGGAGGATTTTGAGGCTCTGGAGTGTGTCCGGAGAAGAGCAACGAAGCTGGTGAAGGAGCTGGAGAACAAGTCTTATGAGGAGCAGCTGAGAGAGCTGGGGTTGTTTAGCCTGGAGAAGAGGAGGCTGAGGGGACACCTCATTGCTCTCTACTGAAAAGAGGTTGTGGAGAGGGTGCTGGCCTCTTCTCCCAAGTGACAGGGGACAGGACAAGGGGGAATGGCCTCAAGCTGTGCCAGGGGAGGTTCAGACTGGATATCAGGAAAAAATTTTTCACAGAAAGGGTCATCAGGCACTGGAACGGGCTGCCCATGGGGGTGGTTGAGTCACCATTCCTGGAGGTATTTAAAAGATGGGTAGACAAGGTACTCAAGGACACGGTTTAGGGGCAGATAGGAGTGGTTGGACTCAACGATCTAAGACGGCTTTTGCAACCTTATGATTCTACGATTAATTCCTTCCTAGCATGCCCTACAGTGTCTAGGAGTTAAACTTAAAAATGTAAGTACCTTAGAAAAAAACAGAGTAACTGTGGAAACAAAAGTTAATTCTCACAAGGAATTAATATTTAGTTATCACAGTATGTGAGAGATTCAATTGCCTAAACACAGGTATCCAGTACCACTTTTAATGTTTTCAGGTATCCTGCCTGGCTTAAGAGGTGCTGCTCAAGGAGGATACAAGCTTCTCTAAAGTGCTACTTCCTATCTGCCAGCTCACTGCAGATGATTCAGATCCCTCAGAATCGTACCAGAACCCCACATTTAGGAGGCTGAATCTTTCCCATACTTCCAGCTGTATTTTATTACACATCTTATTCCTGAATGTTCTTTAGTAGTGCATGCATTATTTTGCAGCCAGTGATTAGGCTGCAGGACTTATACCTAGTTTTTACCTAACCTGATGAGAATAGTCAAAAAACATGAGCCAAAAAATTACGTGTCGCTGTCCTGCTCCACCTTGCTCCTGGTTACAGGTACCAGCTTACTACTGATAAGAACAATTAGTGAAACTGTAGCGTTATTCTTGATTGAATTCTTCTGGATAAACTGATTTAACACATCCACTGAGAATACTTTTTAGGAGGTGAACATAGATGAAATATGCAATCATTTTGCTCCCCCATCAGGAAAGCAGTAAAAGCTTGAATTACAGGTAAAAATTTTCATTCTAACAGGTTGCATGACTTCTTTTAACATCTTTAAAAATTTGAACTTTGCCAGGATGTTCACTTGTGAAGGATGTCACACCAAAAGAAAGAATGGAAAAACATCAGGTAGAATTACTGTGACTGCAGTTTAGTGTACCACCTACCTAACAGCAAAATCACAACAAACCAGACCAGACTTTCTCTTTTTAAGGCTTATTTATGCTTCAGTATTTGACTCAGGTAAATCAGTTGGTTCCTGGTCTAAAATTAACCTGTTATGTTGAAAAGTGTGTGTAGTTGACTTTTTTAGGCTCCTACTTGTTTAAGCATTTCAGATAGCTTGTACTAAAATAAAAAGCTTCTGTTTTCACAAACCTGGGTATGGCATTCTGATGAAAGAGACAGTCCTATGGCACATCGGCTGCTCCTGGTGTCCTCTTTCCTAAAGCCAGGTGGTAATGCAGGACCTATAATAGGCCTTGAAGGGAAGAAAAACAAAAACAAACAACAAACCAAACTTGGTTTTCAGTTGGAGTAAAAAAAAGCCAAAACAGTAATGTAACCAACATTAAGCGACAGCTTCCGCTGTCTGCTGCGAGGGAAAAACTGTAATAGATTAATACAAAAATAAAAATCACACATTGATGAAAAGAGCAATTCTCCTTCCTCCCCATGCCAGGCTTGCCCCAAAGCACACACTACAGAAATATCTGAATATGAAAAGTCTTTCTCTGTTTCCAAGGAGGACCTTTTGAGATAGCTAGCATTCAAGAAAACTGAGAAAGCTGCAGCATGTAGTCAAGGAAATCCACTTTTTTATTCCATAGCTCACTTCACTGGATTCAAGAGCGATGAAAAGCAGGAGGTCAAATATACACTACTCTAGCAACAAGCAAATTTTATCCGTTTGTTCCTTGCATCACGATATCACTGCCCTTCAATAAACAGAATCAGAGAATTGCTCTGATTTTATGTTTATCTCCCCTTGGACTGGGAACGATAACTTTTGTGTTCCAAATCAACTTCACTGATTTGTTTTCACACAGCAGCTCTGCAAGCAGCATAATTCAAGTATCTCGAGGAACACAGAAAGGTGAGAATCTCCTTTCAATGGTGAAAATGGTTCAAAGCAAACTGTGCTTGCAGTACAGAAAAGCAATAATCCACCATCATACTCTTAAAAGCTAACAAAAGCTAATTAAAACCCCAAACAATTATCACCTGAAGAAATATCCAAGTGACAGTATTCTCACAATGTATCAGCAGAGACTTTGTTTATTATGATCCTCAGTTTCTGAGCTTCAGGGCAATCAAATGCAACACAACATGAATTGAATTATGCTAATTATGGTCTTTTGCTAAATCCCACATAATCTAATCAGCACAGCCCTGCTGTAGTGATATTAACTAAAGAGGGGAAATAAAAAGCAGATAGTCATGCCAGAAAGCCAACCACAGATAGACATACAGAAGCAATAAATGTGAGCTCAAGCCAGGACAAGTGCACTGGGGAGGTTTCAAACCCAGGCAAGAGGTCTGGGTTAAATTTTAAGTTCTGTCCCTATGTAGCTGCTCCAAAAAAAAAAAAAAAAAAAAGAAACAGCTTTTATTTTCCATTGTTCCCTTCAGAACATTTTCTTCTTAAAACCAAGTATAAAGTTCCAAACACAATTTAAAGGGATTGAATTTAAACCCACACAGATATGGCCAAAATAATCTTTTATGTTAGTATACAAGTACCTTTATTTTGCTTCGAATGAGGGTTAAACCAAGCTATATAAAAGCTTTCTACTAAAATATATAATAACATCTATGCTGTGGACTGTATCTGTGCAGCTTGTGAAAAACATCAGATCTAAAATACTCTGCCTTGCTTCTGTCACAGCTCAAAGGCTCTTCAAAGGAATAAAAAAAAATTATTTCCATAATCATCGCTCCCACGCTTTCCATTTCTATGCTATTTTTTCCACATGAATAACCCTGTTGCTCAGGTCTTTCCCCAGTAGCACACAGCCAATGTGATTCCTGACAGTTTCCTGGATCTCCAAAGGCTCTCTGAACAGGTGGAGTGAAGCTAAATGAAACTGTTCAACACATTTTGCTGCTGTTGGCAACTTCAGTACATATCTATAAGCATTCAAAAAAATCACCTCAAACTTATAATGAATTAAGCTCTCATTTAATATCAGATTTTTTGTATGGCAAAGAACACTTTCCTGTTGCTAGACTTGGGAGTCCTTGCTGATGCGTGTTTCATGATGGGCATTACAGCATTCTTCTGATGTTTAATTTAAATTTTTTTTAAGAGAACCTTTACTCTTACCTTGATGTGTGAATATTTCAGGAATATTTACGGGCGCTGCGCTTCTGTGTAACATTGATGCACACCAACATCCTCCCTAAAGCTGAAGGAAACCTGTTCATATATATATATTTTACGCTGCAATGATTCAAGCGATTTTTAACAAGCTGCCAGTCAGCATATAAGCTGCTCCTAATCATGAACATGTTGCTTTGACAAGTTTGGAAAAGATGCAAGAGAACAAAAGCTTTTCTAAAAGAACGCAAATGTCACACAAAGCTAATAAGCAGTGTGTCCATACATTGAAACAAACAGCTTGCATTTGTTTCAATTATTCTTGGCTAGCTCATCAGCTGGCAATCTGTTCAATGCTTGGGCAATGCAGCACGGAGATGGTTAAGAGCATTGTGTCTACCTACACCCTGCACAGCTTATACGCCTCAGCCTGTCAGCACAACCAGACTGCCAGGTGTATGGGGGTGGAAGATAGACAAGGCTCTTCCCACACATCACACCTTTCCCACCTATTCAGAGAATTGGATTGGGTGCAAAACAGCTCTGCTCAATGTGCTTTCTCAGTGTGTGATAGGAGCAGTTGTATGGTGAACCAGAAAAAAAACCCAAACCCTACAACCTGACAAGTGCCTTTTACTGCTTTAATCTCTCACTCTCACAGACACACGGCAGATTGTTCCCTCTGAATGCAAATGCAAGTTACTCATCATTTTAGAAGTACACTAAACAAATAAAAGTTAGGTGACCATATAAAAGACTATGATTATATGATGAGCCCACTAAGTGTAATACCCACAGCTACAGAAGTATTTCCTGATTAAAGCAAAGTGCAATCAAACTGATTAAGAGGATACTTCCAAATGACCTTAGTTAAATAAATTCTTGTTTACCCAGCTGCTGCCAAGCACCATAAAAATTTATCCAAACTAAAAAAAAAACTTCAACATTGAAATTTCCTTTGAGACTGTAAATACATACACAGCTCGACAACATATTGCATCACTTTCCTAGAACTGAACACTCATCCCTATCAGGCAGATATTCATTTATTTTATCTAACAGTTCTCTACTGTTCTCAGGAAGATAATAGTGATCAAGGGACTCTCCTGTACCTTTCATCAATAAGCATTCCCTTGGAAGTACCAATTTCACTATGGATTACCATTTCACATTACAGCAGGAAGTGCACAAATTGATGTAAAGACTAGAAGGCTGTGAGTTCTGCAAAGACAATTCATAGGCTTTTTTGGGGAAGTACTTTATAATTGCATGCAATCAAATGGAAAGTTTCCTGATAGATGAGGTAAATAATGTTTATTTGCTGAGACCTGACAGCTTGCTTTCTAGAAGCCTACACTGTTCAGATTGCCCTACTGCCCCACACCCTCGCAGCCCAGAATGAACTACAGAACTATGGGTCCTTGTAGCTGAAATTAATTTTTTCTATGCTAACCTGAGACCTATCATAAGAAATGGAAAAAATCAGACATTCAAAATATAACTCAGACAATTCACTTATTCACTTTTTCTCTTCAACCTTCCAACCAGCACTATGAGGGCTGTGTGTTCTGTTTTGAGAGAATACTGCCCCTGTTCTCAGAATGTGGAGGAAGCAATTCCAATAATCTGAAGTGCACAATAGAAGTGTTCTGTAATAGTGCCGCAAAATATTTAATCTAAAATAATTGTGTTTTAAGAAAAAGACTCTGAATATAATTCCATTTTAATTACCTCTCTGGAGAATCATCCTGTTTTTTAAATCCAGGAGGAAGAGCAGGCCCAAAAAAACCATCATCATCATCATCATCTTCCTGAATTCTTTTTTGCTTTCTGCAAATAAAAAGATTTCATTTAATAATTACCTTGACGTGAATAGCAATTGTCCGCATTTCAAAAATGAAAAAAATACATGAAATTATTTCAGACAGTCTTATGCACTAAATACCCTGCTGTTACCAAGGAAACTGCAAAAGGATCCAAAATAATTTGCAGCAATTAAAAAACTGGGAGCATAAGCTTCACTCAAAAAATGCTCTGACATTTAAAAAAAATACTAAGAATGCTTTTGCTGTGGAAAGAAGAGTAGTATAATGTTGAAATACTACTTTCAAGTCACAAAGTAATTTAAAATTAAGCATGCTGCTTTCTCTATTTTTGCACAGTCTGCATTTTGATAAGCATTTTTCCCAGTTCAGTTCTTATTCAATGATTTTTCAGTTCAGAAGAGAAGAGAAAAGTGAGTTAACTATAATGCTCACTAAAATGGCATGATGCCCTTCAAGTCCTTTACACGAGACACAGCACGAGCATACACAAGTTCTTAACACAGCAGTTGTGAGCAATGAATCCCACCAAATGACAGCACGGGCGGAGTCCTATTATTTGTTAAACAATTCAGGTTTCTTTTTCATTAGAGCCGACTTAATTGAATGCATCAATTCATGCCCATAAATAGTTCTTATGACCACTTAGTAAGAGGCAGTATCCCAGAAACAGGGCAAAACCCAAATACTTGAATACATAATAAGTGGTGTCTAAGGGTTTTATTGCTTTAATTGTAGAACTAAAATTAAACATGTAAACAGAGAAATCTGATTGCCCTAAATAACTTAATTCCACAGTAGGGTATCAAACAGGTCAGTTGAATATTCTTGGTCTCAAAGAACATGCAGAACATGCCATCAGGTGTTACACAGGTTACACAGGTTACACAGGTTACACAGGTGTTACCTTTCTATTTATATAATATTGACCCTTTCTCATAATTTATGCAGACACATGTCATTTGCAATACAGTGTAAATACGCAAATAACCTAAGAACACACTCACTTGGGTGCTGGATCTCCTTCTGTCTCCTCTTCTGAATCTCTGTTTGCATCTCTGGGTAGAGGTTCTGAGTTATCGTCACTGTCTGGAGTTTCTGAGCTACAGCTGCTTTTATAGCCTGGAGGCAGTGCTGGTCCTACAACTGAACATCGAGAGTTGTTGGGATACTCATTAAACATTTCAAATGACTATGATCTACCTGGAATTAAGTTTCTTCACTCATTGCACTGTCTAGCATTTAGAAAAGATATCTAAACAAACTTCTAGAAATTATGTTTTTTCAGAATGACATTTCAATGAACACCTTTCCTGAATGAAATTATAGCACTAATCCATTGCTGAATGAGTGTCTTCTGGAACAGGACTAGAAAACTCTATTTCACCTAACAGCTGATTTATAATGCATATGGTATAAACCAATACATTTAAAATAATCTACCACCTTAATAAAGGACTTGAAGCTTACCAGTGAAGAATCACAGCATTTGCACATAGACAGAATGTGAGACCATAGATGAGTGGAATTTAATTGCCAGTTTGCTTTAGAAATGGTTTAACAATTAAGGTTATTCCCAGTTCAGCTAAGTCTGGGCCTGCAGCTCATGCTTAAGTACTCAGCTGAAAAAGGGATGATTTTGACATTTGGACTTCAAGGAACCAGTACCGTCAGAAGACCAGGGCAGTTGATGAAGCTCTCATGCTCCAATCAACCCTTTGCTCCCTGGAGCAATGAGGAGGCAGGGGGGGAGGATATCCCAGCAAAGGAAAAATTCAGACACTAATACTGCTAACAGGTCTGAGCTATTCTCTGGCACCATCCCCACCAGCAGTCACAGTTCCTTTATTTTTTGTCTTTTCCCCTTTTTATAGACTTATTTGGACACAATACCATGTATACTGGGTCCAGAAGTAGCTTAGCCACTGATCCTAACAAGTGCCCCCTAAACGAGATGCTTTACACTGATACCCCCACAGGCTCAGCCAACACTGAGTCAGCTGGAGCAACCAAAGACCAGCAACGGTCCCAAAATCCAGGGCAGGGCAGGGTGAGCATCAGTTTACACACACACAAACACACGATACAAACATGATACAATGGAGATTTGATCCTACTGATAATTTAGCATCCTGAAACGCTGTCGTAATTCCTCCTTTTAATATTTCAAACACCGAGTCTGGGACTGACAGGACAAAGATGTTTTGGTGGGGAAAAGACATTGGCTTTATGAACAGTCAAGGGTTAGATGAAAAGATGAGATGTAATAAAATCACATAAATGAAGGGTACCAGGAAATTACATCTTCAGTTAAAGAACTATGACTTTTCATGGTGCAAAATAACACCTGATACAGATTATGGTTCCATTGATAGCTGACAAAGGCTAGGCAGAAACAGAGTCCTTCAAGTGGGCTTCGTAAAAGCTTTTACCCATCTATAGCTCAAGACACAGAACAAGGACAGTCTACTAGTTACAAAGCAGCAACACAGATCTGCCACTTATGTTGTTTTCTGTTTTAATGGGAAAGATTTTGAAGAGGACATACAAATCCATTTCAGTACTAAGAAGGAAAAAAACCCACAACATCCCTGTACAACAGCCTGGAAAGGTAAAATTCCAGACAAGAGGGAACCAACATTAAGATTAATGATAAATAGGAATAAAGTCTGCCACCAAGAAATATCCCATTTTGGTGTGAGAAACACTACTGGATAAAAGCACTTAAAAATCAGACAAAACCTGCACAACAGTTTTCTCCAGCTGCCTGGTATCCTGATACCACAAAAGCAGAGCTTTATTTGCTCTGAATGCAGACACGCAAGAGAAAGGGCTTCGAGTGAAAGGAGCAAACTGAGCTGCAGTCTGAGTCCAATACTGCAGAAGGAGAAAGAAATTGGGAACAGCTTTGTGAGTTAGAAAAATATGTAAACACAAACTATTTAAGGGAGGGAGATTGATCCCACTGACATCAAGGCTAACATACATGCTTTCTATGCCAATTCCTCTCTGTTATGATGGCACTATTTGCATGGGCTATGTAATAAACCAGATCAGGGAACCTAGGAGGAATAAAAATAACTCTGCAAAACTCCTGACCTCAAAGAGCTGTTTGTTCATGGAACTACAGCCTAAGCCAGACAATCAGAAACAAAATAAAGAGAGACAAAGACTCGTTCAGGAAGGGAAAATGGCATTTAAATTCTGTGGAAGAGTCATTTGGACACTGAAAGAAGTGGAGGAGAAAAAGCCTTGGGAGAATGGTCTTGAATATGAATATGGTCATGGTACTGACAGAGGCTGATAACCAGCACAGGTCAGGATAGAGTTATGGATCCGAGGAAAAAAGAAAAACAGCAGAGAGGAAGGAATCAAAATCGCTAAGCATATTCTGGGAGCAAGGAAAAGAAAGGGTAAAGAGAGAGGCCAAGATCTAATGAGAAGTCTGTAAATGAAATTTCCTAGAAGCTGTGGAGAAACATTGGAATGGTTGGACTCGATGATCCGGTGGGTCTCTTCCAACCTGGTTATTCTGTGATTCTGTGATTCTGCGAAACGGAAAGATACAGGCCCAAGGAGGAATGGAGGAGTGCTCAAGAGAGCCAGGAAACTAAAACCAATGAGGTGAAGAAAAGAAAAAGAGACAGCAATGCTAGAGCAACAGGGAAGTGAGGAAGTAAACAGAACTCAGAACAACTCAGAGCAGGGAAGTGGGATAAGAAAACTTTAGGGATGGAGATAAGAGAAACAGAGGCGGGAATGTATCTTGGGTCAGAGCGCCATCCTACTGTTGTTGCCCTGACTTGTCCTCTCCGTTGAGCTGGCTCTGGTGACTTTCCGCCTGAAAATTAAGTCAATTCAACTCAGAAAACAAATGAAAAACTAGTTGTTTTTTGGGGTTTGGTTTTTTTGGGTTTTGTTTTATTTTTCCTATGTTAATTTCTGCTGTACTTGGTAATTCCAAGCAATCTCCCATGCCATCAGACAGGCAGCATGAAGCTCTCAAGGACAGCCAGGAGTAGGGCCTTTCACCTTCAGCAACAGTGACAGATCAACTCAGACATCTATCAATCCATATGTACTTTAACAAATGAGGCCTCAATGCTGAAACAGACAAAAACTCCCTTCTGCATCTCTGGTTATTTTTAGCTATTCCTTAGCATTTTTCTCCTGCTGGTACAAGGACAGAGAAGTGGCGGGGTCAAGCGAGCCAAAGCAAGTACAATTCTTCTGGCAGAGGCATATTTAGGCCAGTTTTGCAGAATCATCATGTGATAAAGAATGTGGAGAAAAGTGTGTCCCATGGGTTAGACAGTGACAAGCTGAAGAAAGAAAGGGAAAGGATTTCATAGAATCATAGAACCACCAGGTTGGAAGAGACCCACCGGATCATGAGTCCAACCATTCCTATCAAACACTAAACCATGCCCCTTAGCACCTCGTCCACCCGTGCCTTAAACACCCCCAGGGAAGGTGACTCAACCACCTCCCTGGGTAGCTTGTTCCAGTGCCCAATGACCCTTTCTGTGAAGAATTTTTTCCTAATGTCCAGCCTAAACCTCCCCTGGCAAAGCTTGAGGCCATTCCCCCTTGTCCTGTCCCCCACCACTTGGGAGAAGAGGCCAGCACCCTCCTCTCCACAACCTCCTTTCAGGTAGTTGTAGAGAGCAATGAGGTCTCCCCTCAGCCTCCTCTTCTCCAAGCTAAACAATCCCAGCTCTCTCAGCCGCTCCTCCTAAGACCTGCTCTCTAGCCCCCTCACCAGCTTCGTTGCTCTTCTCTGGACTCTCTCCAGAGCCTCAACATCCTTCTTGTGGTGAGGGGCCCAGAACTGAACACAGGATTCGAGGAGCGGTCTCACCAGTGCCGAGTACAGAGGGAGAATAACCTCCCTGGACCTGCTGGTCACGCCGTTTCTGATACAAGCCAAGATGCCATTGGCCTTCTTGGCCACCTGGGCACACTGCTGGCTCATGTTCAGTCGGTTGTCAACCAACACCCCCAGGTCCCTCTCCTCCGGGCAGCTTTCTAGACAGACTTCTCCTAGTCTGTAGCACTGCACAGGGTTGTTGTGCCCCAAGTGCAGGACCTGGCATTTGGCCTTGTTAAACCTCATGCCATTGGACTCAGCCCAACGGTCCAGCCTGTTCAGATCCCTTTGCAGAGCCTCCCAACCCTCCAGCAGATCCACACTTCCACCCAGCTTAGTGTCATCCGCAAATCTGCTAAGGGTGCACTCGATGCCTTCATCCAGGTCATTGATAAAGACATTGAACAGGGCTGGACCCAGCACTGAGCCCTGGGGAACCCCACTTGTCACTGGCCTCCAGCTGGATTTCACACCATTTCCCACCACTCTCTGGGCCCGGCCAGCCAACCAGTTTTCCACCCAGCAGAGTGTGCGCCTGTCCAGGCCAGAGGCTAACAGTTTCCAAAGCAGAATGCTGTGAGAAACTGTGTCAAAGGCTTTACTGAAGTCCAGGAAGACCACATCCACAGCCTTTTACCAGGGATGAGGTTTTGAGTCTCTTTAAGCACTGTTTGCTCCTCCCCTGATCATGATTAAAGCTCTCAGGGTTTTAGAAGCATCAGTTCTCTGATGCCATCAAAAGACACTGGTATCTCCTGGCTAAGTCTATTCCGGCTCCCGCTGTGCTGACCTCCAGGCAGAGAAGGAGCTAGTATTTTTGCCTGAGTTACTCCCTTACCCTCAGGCAGAAATGCACAAGGAAACAACAACTGAGTCTATAACCCCTCTCATATTTCACAACATGAAACACCACATGTTAACACCAATGTGATTACACAAGCTACAATTACAATATCCTCAGGTTTTTTTCATTTAAAAAAAAAAAAGGTGAGAATTTGCATGCTAAAAGTTACAGCTACTAACAGAGCTCCTATGTCAGGTAATGGAACTAGATGATCTTCAAAAGTCCCTTCCAACCCAAACCATTCTGTGATTCTATGTCACCCATATAAAGACGAAAGAAATTTAAGAATGGATCAACAGACATTTATTTTGTTTATGACATCTAGCATGGCAACGTCATATCGCAGATAGAAGACAAATGCTTATCTGGAAGCCCTCTTGGAAACCACATCCTGGGGTGCATCAAACACAGCTTCGCTAGGCAGTCAAAAGAGGCGATTATCCCACTGTATCCCACTGTATGCAGCCTCACTGGAGTATGCTGTGTAGTTCTGGGCCCAACAGCTTAAGGCAGATGTGAAGGTCCTCGAATGCATCCAGAGGAGGGCAACAAAGCTGGTTAAAGGACTGCAAGGAATGTTGGGTGAGAAGCAGCTCAGGACTTTGGATGATGAAGGGTGATGAAGGTTGGCCCCATTGCTCTCCACAGCTTCCCAAGGAGGGGAAGTGGAGAGAGAGGTGTCGATCTCCTCTCCCTAGTACCCAGCGCCAGAATGGTTCAAAGCTGTGCCAGGGGAGCTTCAGACTGGACATTCGTCATCATTTCTCTACCAAGAGGGTGGTCAAACACTGGAACAGGCTTCCTAGAGACTTGGTCAAAGCCCCAAGTATTTCAAAGGTGTTTGGACAATGCCCTTAATAACACACTTTAACTTTTGGTCAGCTGTGAATTGCTCAGGCAGCTGGGTAATTGTTGTAGATCTCTTTCAACTGAAACAGTCCATTATATTCTATTCGTGTTCCGAATTAAGCCTTTTTGACCAAATTCTCAGAACGGCTGCCTGGAGTCCTAACTTTGTTGCTGCTGAATAACTCAGACCAGATACTCCCAAAACACTTGGCATCACAAAACCACAGCCTCATGACAAGCCTAACTTATTTTGTTCAGTGGATTCATACACAATACAGACAAAATACATATTAATATATTAACTAAAAGAAGGTAAATAAGCCATCAACACAAACACAGAGAGGAAAGGCTGCATCAGCTCAAACAAGCAGGTAGTCAGGACAGATCCGGAGCTTGGTGTTGCTACGGCAGCAGCTAAGGCAGCAGCTTTGCTCTCTCTTCCTATTGCTCCCTCTTCTGGATTGAAAAATGAAAAGAGCAGATGAGCACAGCAAACCTTTTCCATCAGAGCTGCTTTGTTTGGAATTACCAAATGAGAAATTAAATATGTATACAAAAGCAACCCGAACCCAGGTTAAGGACAGACAGTATTAAATGCTCTAAACTGCTAGTCCAGAGATGGTACCAGTACAGAACATCTAATAGCTTAAACGGGGGAAATGGAGCTCCCCTACAGATGCAGCAGCTAGGTACTCAGCTGTCTTCAGAGAGATCCCACTTCTAAGGTGGCTGCTCTCAGCGTTACAGCAGACAAGGCACCTCAGCCTTGCTGATGGCAGAGTAGCTCTGCATCCTGAGGAAAGCTGCCTGAAAAACGACAGCTTAACCAAGGGGTTCTGTTTGACGAGGAAAAGCACACTGTGAAGGCCCAACCATCACCACTTTTTCTGTCCAGTAACTCCACACTCAGAGCTACTCGAGAGGTCTGAAAGTACACATGCGGCTTGAGCAGGAAAATGATCACAGAATCATAGAATGGTTTGGGTGGGAGGGGACCTTAAAGGTCATCCAGTTCAAATCACCCTACCCTGGGCAGGGACACCTCCCACTAGATCAGGTCACCCAAGGCCCCATCCAACCTGGCCTTCAACACTTCAAGGGATGGAGCAACCACAACTTCCCTGGGCAACCCATGCCAGTGCCTCATCACCCTCACTATGAAGGATTTCTTCTTAATGTCTAATGTAAATCTTCCCCCTTCCAATTTAAAGCCATCCCTCCTTGGCCTATCACTACACGCCCTTGTAAAAACTCCCTCCCCAGATTCCTTGCAGTCCCTTTCAGGTACTGGAAGGCTGCTATAACGTCTCCCTGGATCCTTCTCTTCTCCAGGCTGAACAACCCCAACTCTCTCAGCCTGTCCTCATAGCAGACGTGCTCCAGCCCTTGGATCAGCTTTGTGGCCTCCTCTGGACCCATTTCCACAGTTCCATATCTTCAGAGACAGTATATTTTCAAAACAAATTGCAGACCGTACCCAACTGGTATCACCCCATTACAAGAGATTTTTTTTCCTCAAGAGATGCTACAAAGACCACTCATGAAGCCTGGCTTCACTGTGAGGCCCTGGCGGTGCTGGTGAACCCCCACTGCAGAGCTCCCCGGCCCATGAACAGCTGCACTCCCACACTGCACCTCAGCCCTGCACCCCAACACACGGTGAGGAGGGTATGGGATGGGAGAAGGGGCAGGGAGAGGAGGAAGATCTGGGGGACAACTGACATGGACACAAACACACACGACCAACACAGGGGAAGATGGGAGGGACATGAGACACACATACAGAAATTATAGATACGGGGAGAAACATGACATGACCGACATGGGACACGGACACAGACACGCGCATGACCAACACGGGGGGAAGAGGACACACAGACACAACAGATATGGGGGAAAAACACAACGTGATTGACATGGCAGGACACACACACGACACAACTGACACCGGAGGGGAGGGGACACACACACGTGACTGACAGTGGGGAAGCAAGGGACACGGGTCACACAACACAACTGACACAGGGTGGTTGGGGATTAACATATGACTGACATTATATAGGCTGGACATTAGGAAAAAATTCTTCACAGAAAGGGTCATTGGGAACTAGAACAGGCTGCCCAGGGAGGTGGTTGAGTCACCTTCCCTGGAGGTGTTTAAGGCACGGGTGGATGAGGTGCTAAGGGGAATGGTTTAGTGTTTGATGGGAATGGTTGGACTCGATGATCCGGTGGGTCTCTTCCAACCTGGTAATTCTATGATTCTATGATTCTATGACATTGGGGGGAACGACACACACAGACACAACAGACATGAGGGACACAAGGAGGGGACACAGACACACATGACCGACATGGGGGCGGCACACACACACACGACACACAGAGAAATAACAGATACAGGAATACACGACTCAACTGATACCAGAGGGGAGGAGACACGTACACGTGTGCGCACCCACACAATCAACAAGGAACACGCATACCCAGACACACACAGGACTGCCATGGGGGTAGGACACACAGAGACACACACACACAGAGACAACATGTAGAGGAGCTCTGTGGGCACGTTTGTAGCCACCTCTGGGTAATGACCTCCTACCAACTGCATTCCAAGGGAGGTTCAGGCTGAACTTTAGGAAAAAATATTTCACAGAAAGGGTCATTGGGCACTGACAGAGGCTTCCCAGGGAGGGGGTTGAGTCACCTTCCCTGGAGGGGTTTAAGGGGCGGGTGGATGAGGTGCCGAGGGACAGGGTTTAGTGATTGATGGGAATGGCTGGACTCGATGATCCGATGGGTCTTTTCCAACTTGGTGATTCTATGAACACATCTACAGAGAGCCCCACAGAGACAATACACAGAGCCCCAGAACCCCACACAGACAACACATCCACAGAGAGCCCCCCAGAGACAACACAGAGAGACAGAGTCCGACAGAGACTCACAGAGACAGACACACAGACACACATCCACCCCTCGACCCCCCCAGACACCCCCCCCAAAGATACACGCACCCCCACAGACACACCCACACCCCCAGAGACACACCCCTCCACAGAGACACACCCCCCCAGCCTACCCCAGACAGCCACAGACCCCCACTCCCCCACAGACACCCACCACCCACCACCCTCCCCTCCCCGTGTGGCGCCGCAGCCCATGGCGGGCGGGGGCGGGGCCGGCGCGCGCCTCACCCTGGCCGCAGTCCTCATCCGGGTCCGCCTCGGCGCGGCGCGCGAAGCCGGGCGGCAGCGCGGGGCCGATGAGCTCGCGCGCCATGGCGCGAGGGGAGGGCGCGGGGCGGAGGGGGGGCCGCGCGTCACCCTCCCCCCACCGCACTTCCGGTTCTGCCGGATGACGTAACGCTCGCGCGGGCCGGCCGAGTCCCGGAAGTGACGCGCTTTGTGGCGGCCGCCGGCGCGGCCCCACGCGGTGTCGTGAGGCGGTGGCGGCGGCCGGGCCGCGCCAGGGTAGCCGGACATGAACCCTTTTCCCTGGTACCCGCCGCCCTTCTTCTGCCCGCCGCCCGCCTGGGAGCCCGGCTTTTGGCCCGGGCCCTTCCCGCCGCCCGAGAGCTGCGCGCCCTCCGCCGCATGGTATCCGCCCGCCTACGGGGAGCAGCCGCCGGGCCCGTGCGACGGTGAGGGGCGCGGGGAGGTTGCGTCTAACTCCCGTGGGCTCCTTCCCTTTCTTCTTCTGCGAGGACCTTGGGGCCATCCCTATTTCCCCGTCCTTCCCCCCCGCGGGCTCAGCTGTCGCTATTACAAAAGGTGGAATATTTTGATTTAAACTGAAGTGGAGTTAAGTTTCATTCAAGTAACTGTATTTTTTGAAAGTTAGGCAGAATGTTCCTCTGATTGTATGCTTTTTATAGCATGTTTTTTCAAGTAATGTGTTTGCAGACGCTGTTTGTTCTTTGGAGGTGATAATGTCTTGTGTGAAGTGTGATCTGTGATGCGCAGATGTCTCTTCTTCTGTAAGCACCTCTGTTTGCAGTCTTTCCCCATCTCAAATACAAGGCCAGGTAGAGCTGGCTCCAAAGCTCCAAATTTGGAAGAGATTTGATGTTGCAAAGTTCACAATAGCATTGAAATTAGTCCTTGGAAAGTAATAGAGTACGTGTAAGATTTCTGGGAAGGCATATGCATGTAAGTGAGAAATATATTTTGTGCCCAGCTCTTGTCTCGCTGCACATGACTGATGGAGATCAATCCCTCATGTTGCCCAGGCTTGATAAAGGGTGCTTGCTTTCTAAAACTCTGAAAGGAGTCTTTGAGGGTTTATTTGCATACAGTCCTATGGGCTCTTTTCCATCTCTCCTCAGCCAGGACCCTGGGCCTGCCCTCTTCCTTCCTCCCAGCATGTGTTCTCCCCCACCCATGCTGGTTGTGCATCCATGATTTGTCTCTCCCCTGGCCCTTCACCGCCACAGTGGGGCCACCAAGGTGCAGGAGTGTTGTTTCGCAGGCTGGGTATGAACTGGCTGTCCTTTATTTTATTTTTTTCCCTTTGAAGGTGGAAATGGTGTTTTCTCCCAGAACTGGCAAGGCGAGCAAGGACCAGGGTTTCGTAAACGTTTTCAAGACCAAACCAAAAAGCCAAAGGTATGGACTGAGGTCCTCAGCATACGATCTGTTGATATAGGCACAGAGGAGGGATGTAAAAATCGTTGGAGGACTGGAACACCTCTTCTGCAGAGAAAGACTGAGGCAGTTGTGGTTGTTCAACCTGGAGAAGAGAAGGCTACAGGGAGAACTTATTGTAGCCCTTCAGTACTTAAAGGGAACCTACAGAAAAGGTAGGGACAAACTTTTTAGGAGGATCTGTAGTGATAGGATAAGGAGCAATGGTTTTAAACCACTGAAAGAGGGTAGGTTTAGATTGAATATAAGGAAGGAATTGTATGTGATGAAGGTGGTGAGACACTGGCACAGGTTATGCAGAGAAGTGGATGCTTCATCCCTGGAGGTCTTCGAGGCCAGGCTGGATGAGGCTAATGGTAGCCTATGGTAGGCTACCATAGCTATGGTAGGGGTTTTGGAACTTAGATGATCTTTAAGGCCCCTTCCAACCCAACCTACAGGGCACTTTGTTTGGAAGATGAGTGATTTGAACTTCACTTTGATGTTATGTTGGCTTATTCTTGAAGCCTCAGAAGCATGTTTTGATTGATGGCTTTAATAACAAAAATACTTATTAAAGTGTTTTGCATGTAATTAAAAATAGGAATATCTTGTGATCTGGTAACTGCAATCTTGAAATGATTTCTTGTTTTTTTTGCAGACCAGAAAGAAAAAAGAGCCAATATTTTCCCATTATTGTGATACCTGTGACCGTGGCTTTAAAAACCAGGAGAAGTATGACGAACATATTTCACAACATAAACAGGTTGATGAGTTTGACTTGTTTATTTACACTTCAGCTTTTAATTTTGTGCCTGATAAATAGTTAGTTGTAGTCCCTCTTTGAATGGAAGACTTAACAAAGAGATTCCAGGCTTACAGTAAGTGTTAGTAGGGGATTTTTTTCTGAATGCTTTGTGTAGGGGAGGTCTCGGTTGTATTTTGGTTTTATTGCTGAAGTCATTTTAATGTCTCTTTTGTGAAGCATTGCTAAATCACCCCACTGGCAGGAATTAATTCATTGACATTATTATAGCATGTACAATTGTTGTATGAAAAAACTTTATGTGGAAAATGTATTTTAAAAATTCACTCCTTGATTGCAAAGAATTGTCAAAATTTGAAATTGGTGAGTTTTGCACATCTGTCTCTTAGGTTAGCTTCACATTATCTCTGATTATCAGATGTATTGCCTTCACTGGTTGTTCTAAGTCAGATGAAGTTTAGAAATACATTATCCCTTCTTACTGTTTTTTACAATCGTGTGTTTTGAAATAGAGTAACTTAAAAGTTCTGTGTAACTAACTGCATGGGCATCTAGCACTGAGTTTATTTGAAGTGTGTTCAAATGCTTGTTGATAGTTTATTTGCTTAACTTGGTGTGTCTTAAGTTCACCCCCTTATCTTGCAGTGCACAGAAGAAGGCTGCAGTTTCCGTGCACATGAGAAGATTGTTCAGATACACTGGCAGAACGTAGGTATCCCCCTGAGCCCAGGAGATGAGTCTGTGCAGTCTTTACTGTAGTCCCTTTTTTCATCCTTCAGAGGAGTTTGCTTTCTTCCTTCTGGAAGAGAAACCTACCGCCTCTGAGCAGAACTTGTTATAAGATGATGTTGTGGATGAAAGTATGTGTGGTTTTGGTTTTTTTTTAATGGATTAGTTTTGTAATTGCTGTGTGCAGTCTCGCCACTTGGAAATGAAAACAATGTTGTGATACTACTACAGCTGGCAGAACAATGCTTTCCCCCACCTCCCTTTCTTGTGTTTTTTTTTTCCCCACCCCCTTTTAAACACCTATGAAATACTTTTTCCTTAGGCACATGCACCAGGTGCTAAAAGAATAAGATTAGAGAGTCCAGAAGAGATCGCTAGATGGAGAGAAGAAAGAAGAAAGTGAGTAAGACTTGTGACCTATGGGTTTGTTTTATTTTATCTGTGTGATATTGGGTGACAGCTGAAAAACTGTAGCAGCACTGTGCTACAATGCACAGCACAATGCTTTCTGCTGCTCATCCTTTGCTCTTCCCTCTGCAGAACTCCTGTGATAGTGGTTTGTGAGGGAGCGCCTGAGGGAGGTGGCTGTGAGCTGCAGAGACTATAATCATTTGTATGATTATAAAAGAAGGCAAGGTACCAACTTAGAAGGAGGTAGCTTCCCAGATGTTTTATTTGGTACCCCAGGTTAGGTGAACGGCTTGTTCCTTTTAGCCTGTACAGTGAGACATTTTAGGTCAGAAATGTGTGTGTCTTTGCTTTGTGGGTTTTTTAAAACCTAAGGAATCTGGAACTCTTGTACTGACTGTAATTGTGCAAGTTTCCATGGCAAGTTTTACTGGGTAGACCCCATCAGGGAGTTCTCCTAATTTTTGAGAACTTTCTGTATTGGTTGATGCTTTCCTACTGAAAGAGAACAGAATCCGTGCATGATGCTGTCTCAGGTAGTCTAACTTGCATTATACCTAGGATGTGAGATAAAGTTCACATTTAAGTAGTATTTCTCATTCTAGTACAACTTCTGGTACTAGAATCACAGAATTTGAGTTGGAAGGGACCTTAAAGATCATCTAGTTCCAACCCCCCTGTCATGGGCAGGGACACCTCTGGCTGGATCAGGCTGCCCGAGGCCCCATCCAACCTGGCCTTGAACACCTCCAGGGATGGGGCAGCCACAGCTTCCCTGGACAACCTGTGCCAGTGCCTCACCACTCTCATAGTGAAGAAATTCTTCCTTATGTCTAGTCTAAATTGTGATTTGAAGTGCTTAAAAATTCATGCAGGGCCTGATGGATCTTATCCCACTGATGTTTGGGTTTTTTTTCTGCCTGAGCTGAGTAGACTAAAATCTACAATTTTCCAGGAGATGACAAATGCTGTAGATTTTCCTCACTTCTGTTCCAGGCTTGGAAAACAAGTCCTGTGAGTGAATAGTATACGGGTTTTGCTGCCATGAGGAAGAGTCCTTCATGCAGAATGGAAGTGATACAAGTTTAATTTCAAGATCACTGGTAATGATGTTGGGCAGGATACTTTTTGCTGTATTGAGAAGCAAAATTTTTTCCCCCATGTAAGGGGGAGAAGCAAAGGAGAAAATTCCTGCAAGTTTGACGGTCTTTTGGACATGGTTTCAGCTTTTTCTGCAAATTTCAGAAATGCAAAGGAAATCTTCACCATGTCAGCACATCATAGCAGTCAGCTGTTGCACCTGCTGTTCATTTTTTTGACGAATTAAGACAATGTGTAGGTTAGGTCCCCATGTGTGGTTTGTTTTTTTGAAGAACAGCCTTTCTTCAACGTTTTTTCCATGATAATTTTTTCAAACCAAAAATTTCTGTTGTCTCATGTTCAAAATGCTGGAGTTAACTAGACGAAAATTCACAGAATCACAGAATAACCAGGTTGGAAGAGACCCACCGGATCATCGAGTCCAACCGTTCCTATAAAACACTAAACCATATCCCTCAGCACCTCGTCCACCCGTGCCTTAAACACCTCCAGGGAAGGTGACTCAACCACCTCCCTGGGCAGGCTGTTCCAGTGCCCAATGACCCTTTCTGTAAAGAATTTTTTCCTAACGTCCAGCCTAAATCTCCCCTGGTGGAGCTTGAGGCCATTCCCTCTTGTCCTGTCCCCTGTCACTTGGGAGAAGAGGCCAGCACCCTCCTCTCTACAACCTCCTTTCAGGTAGTTGTAGAGAGCAATGAGGTCACCTCTCAGCCTCCTCTTCTCCAGGCTAAACAACCCCAGCTCTCTCAGCCGCTCCTCATAAGGCCTGTTCTCCAGCCCCTTCACCAGCTTCATCACTCTTCTCTGGACTCTCTCCAGAGCCTCAACATCCTTCTTGTGGTGAGGGGCCCAGAACTGAACACAGGATTCGAGGAGCGGTCTCACCAGTGCCGAATACAGAGGGAGAATAACTTCCCTGGACCTGCTGGTCACGCCGTTTCTGATACAAGCCAAGATGCCATTGGCCTTCTTGGCCACCTGGGCACACTGCTGGCTCATGTTCAGTCGGTTGTCAACCAACACCCCCAGGTCCCTCTCCTCCAGGCAGCTTTCCAGCCAGACTTCTCCTAGTCCGTAGCACTGCATAGGGTTGTTGTGCCCCAAGTGCAGGACCGGCATTTGGCCTTGTTAAACCTCATGCCATTGGACTCTGCCCAGCGGTCCAGCCTGTCCAGATCCCTTTGCAGAGCTTCTCTACCCTCCAGCAGATCGACACTTCCACCCAGCTTAGTGTCGTCCGCAAACTTGCTAAGGGTGCACTCGATGCCTTCATCCAGGTCATTGATGAAGACATTGAACAGGGCTTGTGATCTGTGCAAGTACAAGTTTAACATTAGATTAGTTTTGGTTCTGAGGCTTCATTTTAATCAAAAGATAAGAAGGGTTTGTTTGTTTCTGCTTGCTTTTGCTCTACATACTGCAGGTTTTTTTTTCCCCAGCAGTGCTACTTATAAAGTCTATATTACTTGCAGTACAACGATTTACAAAGTTAGTGAAAAAACAAAATGTCCTTAGATTTGTTTGTCTGGTGGCCTACACTTAGTTTTCTAACAGTAGCTCCAAGAGAAAATATAAATATTTGTGCCATTCTTTGCTATTCATTTGGCACTTTGTCTACACTTTTCTGTTTTGGGATGTTTGGAAAAGTTCCTGATGTATCATCAACATCGTCAGAGTAGCTAGTGCTAAGGTTTAGATGTTGGATTAGTATTTGAGGTGTGTATGTCACTGCATGTTCTTCAGTGTACTAGAACATTAGAGAAGCAGGAATTGTACGTACAATCATGTTCGGGTGCTGTTTGCCTGGGGAGTAGGTGCTGTGGGTAGAAGCAATGTTTATCTACAGTTAATTGCAAAGATGAGACTCTGGAAATAATTTTTGTTGAGTTTCTAGGGGATCTCGTGGTACATGCTGTTGAGTTTTTTACAGATGAATGTAATTTGGCTGTGGTACAACATTGCTGAAAGCCTTTGTTCACTGCAGCACAGTAAAATAACTGGAAATAAGGTCTTGTAGTCATGATCATGAATCAAAAAAAGGCACTGTGGGCTTTGGACCTTCTAAGCCAAGGCCACTAGATGGAGTAGTGCTGTGGCTTATTTTAGTACTTGAGCCCTTCTGTAGGCATCTTATTTAGCTGTAATGAATGGGTGTAGAATGACTACCTGGGTGGCTTTTGTGACTCTGTACAGCAAGGAAGCTATACTAATGTCCTTCTTTTTTTTAATTAAATAATTAGAAAAAACCCCAAAACAACAAAACCCAGCTGAGTCTTTTGTGAAGCATTAATTGGGGTCCCACTAAAGCATCAGTACTGAAGGTCTGTTATTGACTCATTGCATTGTACAGGAAAAAAAAGGACACCAGAGGGAGTCTGAGCTATTAGGCAGTTTTTGTTTATGGTGACAAGAAAAAATCTTTTTTTTTTTTCCCCAGAAGCTCCAGTCCGAGCTAAGAATGAATCTTTTTAGGTCATTAGTAGTTTGTTTCTAATTAGGTAGCAGTGATTTAAAACTTGTGTTTTCATGCTGCATCCCTAACATTCCTGTCTTGTTCTTTCTGCTGTTATGAGTAATTACTTAGAGTTGAGATTTTTCTTCTTAATTAGCTGCTATGCTGGTCAGTTGTGTATCCTACTAAACATCTTTTAGAAAGAGCCTCTGTCTGATGTGCCACTGATAAGCAATGAGTATCTCTGGATGAAATATGTTGGGTCAGAATGCTGTTTTCCTGTCTTGGATTCTGTACAATGCCCTGTTAATTGCTGCAGACTTTGCATCTCTGCTTACCTAAAAGACTTTTTAATGGTTTGTGGCCTGTTGAATCTGCTGAGCCAGGCAATCTAATTAAGCAAACAGCAATAGAGATGAAACCCCATGGTAACTTAGGGCTTCCCTGTGTTTTGGAGACAGATGATTGTGAAATCTAGCATCAGCTTTGGTGACTACAATTACTTTTCATGTTTTGATTTGTCCTATTCCTTCCAAGTGTTGAAAAATGTGCTGTTTTCAGCATATTTTTTCTTAAACGGTAGCTTAAATGGAATTATGTGCGGTGCATTTCCTTAATGTGCAGAATGAGGTATTGCTGTCTTCGCTTCTTCACAAGTGAGATCTGGGTCCTGCTAGCCCACTGGTTTCTAACCACCTCTTCTTCAGCAAAGGTTATTAGAATGTAGCAAGGCTGCCCTGATGTCAAAGGGAATCACTAAACTTACTTTTGCTTAGGTCCTAGTGTAACGATGGAGGATTGAGTGTTGCTTGTGAATTCTCTTCCTCCTTCCCCATTTTCTTTAATCTGCTGGGCTTTTTCTGTTCAGTTGGAGATTGACTGCTGTATTTCCTTCCAATACATCTCATAGGCCGAGCACGCACTTAATGAATGAAGGACAGTATCCTCAACCACACCACTTTTAATTAATTTGTGGTTCTCTAGTTGAGTAATAAGCCTGGAGTTTCTTGGAATCCTCCCTGGTGTTGCATTCATAGTCGTTAAATATTTAATAAGGAAAATAATTTCTTAGCACCTAGTGAAAGATGAAGCAAAGTAGAAGGAATGTGTTGGTAGATCAAGGTAAACATAGATACAATGAAGTTTACTTTGAACTCTGGGGATGAATTAGCAAATGCAAGTGCCTCAGCTGACCTATGGTAAAATCACAGTAGAGATGCAATGCTTGATGAAATGCCTCGGTGTCTTAAACCAAGATTTTATCTGCTCTGTTGGGCCATCTTTATTCCCTTTAGGCTGTTTCTGTCCCCTTTGGTGTTGGTTGTGCTCGTGCAATCAAGACCAGCCCAAGAAATTGTTAAGGCAATTTGATCACAGCACTGTTCCTATAAAGACAATACACTTTTATAGCTCTCAACTCAGAAATTCATTGTGTAAACTGCTACAGAAACAGGTCTCTTCTGTTAGGCATTGGCAAAGCTCTGTTTTTCCACTGCTTGCTAAGAGCTGGTTTACTTTATGTGAACAAGCTAGAGTATGCTGGCCTATGAAACATGCGTGACTCCAACTAGTGCGCTCATTTATTGAAAAAAAAGAAAATCTATTCCCTAAGGCACACATTAGTAGTGATCATGGTCAGCATTACGATTCCTTGTCTCTGGAAGCTTAGTATATCGTTTACCTACATGTCACTTTGTTAGTGTCTATGTAATATGGTCCTCATAGCCTGAAAACCAGTTTTCTGGTGTTGCCCTGACAATTTATACTGAAAAACTTCCAGTTTGGATATTAGAAATATCTGTGGTTGCAAACTGCAGCTGCTATGAAGTAGGGCTGCCTTTTTGGGTAGTGCTGGCTCCTGCATGAAATTTACTGGTCCAGACCATCACATCCTGGTTTAACTCCTCCTTTTACAGTAAGTTGCTTAGGTTTGCAAAGCCTTTGTAGTGACTGATGAAGCTGTCTGTATTCAAGCTCTGAAAAGTTGTTTGCAGGAATGAAGTGCTGGGCTGCTGCTTTTGCTTCGATGGTGTTGGTAGGTGGCATTTCAAGAACCTCATTTTGCTATGGGAGGAGGTGCCTTCTGGAAGGATTAAAAACCAAGTCAGCTCATTGGATTTTAACATGTGACCTTTTATGTGGAGAGATTCAGTATAGGGTCTTCCTTCTGCGTCATGACACCTCTGTTCAGGTGCAGTCTTCCTAGATTTAGCCTTCCTGAATAAGAATTCTCTGTATCAAAAAACATTAAATTCTTCTCTTCTTGATTTTTGAGCTTTGAGAACTTTGTGGCTTTCCTTGTTGCAGAGCACATGGGGAAGAGGGAATGCACTCTGCCTTACACTGAGGCTGATAGCCTGTGGGCTCAAATATCAAAAGCTTACTGCCCACCAAGTCATTAGGTGGAAAAATAAACTAGTAGGTGCTCATTTGCTCATTGTGAATGAAATTAAACACTTCATGTGTGCTGGCAAAATAGGGAGGTTTTCTGCACAAGGTAAAGGCAGTGAGTAAAATGGTATTTAACAATTGAGGAGAGCTTCATAAAATAAACAAACACTGCAGGTGCCTTTGGATGTGCTTTTGAAAGCATATTTGGGCTTAGGGCTTGAGCTCTCTTTGGCTGTTGGTTACTGCCTCTGTCAACTGTAAGGGTGGTTTTGGAGAAATCTGTCTGTCTTGGCAGTGAATCGAACTGAAAGCGTTCATGGAGTCCATTATGGTGGCTCGATGAGGGGAGTGGTAAAGCATAGAAATGAAAGTGGAAGGCAGTCGCATCTCAAATCATGTTGTTAGAGCATGTCTGAATATGTCCTTAATTGGCATAACTACAGGAGCACTTTGAAGACTCCTTTGCTCCAGGTTTAAGGGTCTTCCCTTATGTCTTCTAGAAGAAATAAAAATTGCAAAGACAAGCTTGGGGCTCTTTTGAGCAAAACTGTTTATTTTATAGCTCACTCTCCTCCTGTGAGCATTACTCATGTGAAGGAAAGCACCTTGTCCTAAAACTCTGGAGAGGTGCAAAACGCAAGGATCTTTGTCAGTGCGAAGTGCTGCAGATTAAATAATTCATTGCGTGCTGGGTGTGTTATAGCTTGGATAAACAAATGCAGTGAGGGGAAGAACAGAGATAAAACATCACATCCCTGTGCTTGCTTGAGCTGTGTGGTGGATTTCTGGGAGAAATCCAATGAAAATAGATGCTGACGGCTCGTGTTCAAATCCTGTTAAAGGAGACAAGGTCTGTAGTGTGTTTAGGTGTGTCTTGTAGGAAATGCTTCTCATCTTTTTCCCTTGGTATGTGGTTGAAGCTGTCTTGCATTAGTGTGAAGCTTAACATTCGTGTTGTAAAACAGGGAAGATGGGTGTGATAAGATTAAATATTTAAAGAAAGATATGTGTCCTTTTTGGTAGCTGTATGTAGTAAATAGCTGTTGTAGGTTTCTTGTTACTCCGTTTTAATAGACTTATCAAATATTTACACTATGTGTTTCTGCCCAGAAGCTGGTGGGGATGCGTGTGTATTTTCCTATTTACCACCTTTATCTCCAAGACCTGGGATTTAGCTAACTGATGTTTACAGAGCAACTAGCATTGCCATTTTCGGGCTTCGACGATAATTCGCAGCAGGTCTTGCATGTTAGAACCAGTGTGGCATTTGTCCACAGGGAAGGATGGGGAGGTAGGGAATGGAAGAGAGGGATGGTTTTGGGATATGATTGTAACAGTAGCTTTGTTTTGATATGCATGACTTAGGAATTTTTTCTTGGAAGCTGGAAGAAAAAAGGGACAGCAGTTTTGGTGAAGTGGAGGTCAGTGTGCAAGCACAGTACTGAATATCACTAGAGAGGAAACCTGTGCATTTCTCCTTAATTGTCATTTAATGTGTATCTTGTGCACTCAGAAATTGTTCTTACAACCTTTTTTATTTTTTTCTTGATGCTACAAGAACTCAGTATTTGGTTTGCTCAAGGCCTGTTGTGCCTTTTAGGGTCATTCAAATGTTGAAGTACTGTAAAAATAATATTGCAGGACTAAATTGTGCTGTTATGTGTTGAGACAGGGAGAAGGTCCATGAATGTAACTGAACTGTTTTGTCTGTAGCTTGTTTGTTGGTTTGGTAAATCCAGTTGTGCATGTATGATAAGTTTTTGGTTTTGGGGATTTTGGGCATCTGAGTATGTAAGCATAAATATGCTCAGGTCTCTTCTTCACCAATTACTTTTGTCAGAGGAAACAGTCTGTTAAACTTGCATGAAATATTTTAACAATCCATAGCAGATGCTGGTTTGGTGAAAGTGGAATTGACAAAGTACAGTGAATCATTTACGAGCCAGTGAATTTTTCTTTTTTTCTTCTAGAAACTTTCCTACACTGGCAAACATTGAAAGGAAGAAGGCAATGCAGATGCAGAAGGAAGAACGGGGAGAAGTGCTGACTACCCAGGAGTTTGGGTAAGTTTTTTTGAAACAAGCCTATTACTTTCCTCCGAATGAGTTTAGAAGTACCTGTGCTTCATTTGGTCCCCCAGAATTACTGCTTCCACTCTACACACAATCTAGCTGCCCTTTAACAGTGGACAGGTCATTTTGCAAACTGCAGGCATAATGTTCTTTTGTTTACAGTGCGTGATAGTGCAGTTAAATTAAGCAATATGTGTTAGAATTCTGATGTTCTTGCTGAATTCTTCACTGGTTTGTTTGAGAAAACCACATTTTAATGGCCATTCATTAGATCAGTGTAACCTTGGTCTCTGAAAAAGAAATAATGGAGGTGGAAGTCATGCAATGTAATGAATCCACATGGTCTAATCCTTTCATGACTGAAAATGTCTGAGAGACTTTGAGCGGATTTGGCTTCTTAATCTCTCCTTTCATATGATAGATCAATAATCAAGAGAAGAGGGGAGAAAAATTTAACTTAAGCTATGAAAATAAGTAGCGTTACTTTTTTCTTCTACCTGCCATTATCTTTATCTGCTACCTTTGTTCTGAGCCTAGTACTTACTCCTCTTGGATATTTATCTGTTCACCCCCTTATAGTGTGAATTACTTTTCCGTATAGTTTTTGTTCTTTTCTCTTCCCTTCAGTGTCAATGTTTTGTGGAACCAGCCAACTTCATTAGCTCTACTTCAGGACTTGCAGAAAGACTTTAAAAAAAATGTTATCACAATCCATGCTCCTAGAACATCACTTGTTTGAACTAGAATGATGGAGCTGGAAGGCAGCAGCAGACTGACTTGTAAGGGGCTCTTGCTAAGTTCTGTTTGCTGCTGCATGGGAGTGAAGCTGGAGCTTGCCTAGTTTGTTTTTCTTTGGCATCATCCCCTTGAAAAAAGTGAGACTTGCACCATTGTAAAGTAGTTGAACTAGTGCAGAATAGGGTTTGTGTCAGGTTAGTGCACTTTGTTAAATGCTGACAGCACAAATCACCTTGCTGCAGCATGTGCTTCAAAGGCCCAGCACTTACCTCCCCCCTCTTCCCAGTTGTCTATTGTGACTTTGGAAGCAAAAGGTTTTAAAACATTGAAGTAAAACTTCCTTCAAAGGATATAAAGTTGCAGAAGTGCTTTGGACCCAAGGAACCAAACAATAGGTATTGAGACTAAAGCCACAAACTTATGTTTGCATTATGTTTGGAGATTCTTATGAGCAAAGATGAGTTTTGCCTGTCACCGTAACACACTGGTGTCCACGGGTTTATTTGGTAACTCTTGGGGCTGTGAGTCAGATGCATTATGTAGTCTTAAATGTCCATCAGCAGTTCCATACTGTTACATTTCTTAGCAACTATATCTGGCAAATTGTTTGGAAAAAAGCCTTCAAAATTATAGGTTGTTTGCTTTCACTTAGTGACCTTTAACTCTGATTGATTTTAAAAATCTCTTCTTTTTTCTCCTCCCTGTACTGAGCTGCTAGCACTGTAGACTTGATAAACTGTCCAAAAAGCTGTCATTTTTGCTTTTTATATCAACAGTAAAGACTCTGGAATTAGTGCTTGTCTGGCAAATTTACTGATGTGCAAGGCAAAAATAGAATGCAGCTTGTTCTCTGCAAGCTGTACCATTAAAACAAACAGCTAAGTTAGATTTAGAAAGGATTAGATACTTAACACCTCTACGGTGCTTTCCATTTGTAGTTCTCTGAAGTGCTCTACAACTGCTTTTTCTCAGCATCCCATGTGTGAGATTAGAGATGCAGAAGGACCGCTTTGGTAGTCTGTGTGGCATCTTGCAACAGCTGATTAATAGTGCATGGCTCTATCCCTTCTGAATGGGAAACGAAGAGTAGTATATCTTTTGCAAGGGGAAGGCAGAAGCCAGGCTGACGTTTCTTGGGATGTGTTTGTGACCTTGGGGTTTCTTTCTGGTTGTTTGAGGCCTCAGAGAAATCAGAATGTTGGTTTTAACCCTTGGTCAAGGACATCTCTAACTGAGCCTGTATTTACTCAGTATCATCTTATACAACAGCACCCTGAATTTAGAGTTGTACAAATTCAGAAATGCAGTTCTCTGTCCGGATATTGTTGAATTATGGGAGCTAATATTAGCCTCCTCTTGTGGATGAGAGACTGATGCCTGGGAATGCGGTGGCTTGCCCCTTCTGGCACCAGAGCACTTTGGTGGGTGATGTTGTCAGGGCTGAGTAATCAGTGCTAGACACAGTAATTAAATGGCTGGAGAGTTAAATGAAAAATGTTTTGTTATGAGACAAAGGAATTTTGAATGCTGTGGCAGGCCCTATTCTCCTCGAGATAAAGATTTAATTAGACTGGAAAGGTATGGATGAAAGAAATGTTGGTAATGGGAACGTTTCCTTACAAGCGAAAACATGGGTACCTTGGAAGGGCTGTATGACAGAGGTCTAGAAAAATTGCATAGGTGGGAAGAGATTAATAGAATACAGTTATCATGGAATCATTAGGTTGGAAAACACCTTTGAGATTATCAGCTCTAACTGTACCTGTCCACCACTAAATCATATCCCCAAGCACCTCATCTACCTGCCTTTTAAACACCTCCAGAGAACGTGGCTCAACCATCTCCCTGGGCACCATTTCTAGTAACTTGAGAAGGTTGATGGTACCAATTGACCATTTTGGACATCAGAATGAAGACAAACCAAAAGAAGTCCTTTTCCACAAAATAAAACTACAAGTTTTAAGGCATGCCAGACACTCACACCTCATCCCACAGCATGAAATGCAAAACCATCGGTGTCCTGGGAGCACCTCTAGTCAGAGAGGGTATTGCAAGTGGTATGCTACAGAAAAGTAGGTGAGGAGAAAGGTGACCACTCACACTGATCTTATGCTCTTTTTTTTTTCTCTTCCCTCACATGTTCACTGTCTGCTGATCAGTGACAAGATACCACGTTAGAAATACAGCTGTGAGGCTGCTTGGGGATGTGCAACTCTAGACTCAGGGAGAGTTTTCAGGAAGCAGCTCTTGCCCAAGTATGGTACTACATGGTTTACTAGGGATAACAGGACCCCTGGAATGCTGTAGGTGAGGCTGAGGGAGAGAGTACTGAGCAGAACAAGGTATGGGGATCGTTCAGCATGGTAGGTCTTGTATGTCTTTTGTGGTTGTAAAGTGCTGATGATTAGTTGCAGTCTTGTTTTGCTAAAATAAGTTTCTTTTGCTTGAAAATAAGTATTTTGGGGAAGCTTAAGTTGTCCTTTCTGCATTTGCTTTTCTATCTAGGTCACACCTATTCTTCTATCTATAGGCTTTGATGAGAGCTTGTTAAGCTTTCCAGGTACCTTCCTATAAACATGTTTTGTGTTTGTAGTATAACCTGGAACCGTGAAAAATAAGTGGAATCAGCATGCTGGTCCCATATTTTAGGACTTGTCATTTTGTTTCAGATTTTAAAAAATCCTTTTCCCTGATCGAAGCTTCTTTTATTATTCCTTTTCTGTCAGAGTGAAAAAGACAAGTGGCATGTTAGTTGGAGGCAGGCATTGGCAATCATTGTCACAGGTGGTATCAGATAGCTGAATGGATTTTGTGCAGAAAGATCCTTCTCTGAGCTGTAACTGGAAAAAGGAGACTTCAGCAATGGAAGTATGCCTCTAGTAAATGCTCACCTCTTAATTCCATGTTCTGTCTGTTTTCAATGACTTCATAGAATATTTAATAGAGTCATAGAATGGTTTGAGTTGGAAGGGACCTTAAAGATCATCTAATTCCAGCCTTCCTGCCATGGGCAGGGACACCTCCCACCAGACCAGGCTGCCCAAGGCCCCATCCAACCTGGCCTTGAACACCTCCAGGGATGGAGCAGCCACATCTTCCCTCGACAACCTGTTCCAGTGCCTCACCACTCTCATTGTGAAAAAATTCCTCCTTATTTCTATTCTAAATCTGTCCCTCTCCAATTTATACCCATTGCCTCTCATCCTATCACTACAAGCCTTTGTAAAAAGGTCCCTCTCCAGCTCTCCTGTAGCCCCTTTCAGGTACTGGAAGGTTGCTGTGAGGTCTCTTCAGAGCCATCTCCTCTCCAGACTGAACAACCCCAACTTTCTCAGTTTGTCCTTGGATGGGAAGTGCTCCAGCCCTCTGATCATCCTTGTAGCCCTCCTCTGTACCCATTCCAACAGTTCCATATCCTTTTTTTCTGAGGACTTAATTGCTTAAGTAAAGAAGATATTTGTTGACTTTGTAATGTGGAAGAAAAACACTATGTCCTCACATTGTAGATAATCAAGGATCTTGCTTAGCCTATGTACTCTTTGCTTTGTTAAAAGATAGGAGTTGGAAGGAACTCTGTCACATTGTCCTGCCAATGAGATGAGCTGTCACTGCCTATCTGATCTGTCACCATATGTTAGCTGAGCTGGAGTTAAGTTCTGACATCATGCTGCATTGTTGAACCTTAAATGTTGGCCTGAATCATTTGGTTATGTCAATTCATTTTAGTCTCATAGCTTGTTGTTTGTATGAGCTTTGTGGTTTTGTTCTCCAGAAAAATGAAGGGAATGTGGAAGCCTCCAGAAAATGAAGAGAAGCTTGGGCAGCAAGGAAGACAGAAGAGAAGGCAATGGCGCCCGTTCTGGAAGAAATTTAGGAAAAATGGTGGCAATCACAATGTACGTGGAACTCCAAATGAAACCAATGGAACAGAAAACACCACGTGTGAAAAGGAACATGAAAACCAGCGTGCTGTGGCAGCTCAGCCATGCATGAAGGACATGGACCCTCTCAGTCTTCTGGCAAACAGTGATGCTGGTAAGGTGAAGGAACGTGGAGAACTTTTTAGTAGTACTGCTGAAGTGCTTAGTGATACAAGGCTCTACAGTATTCTTGGAGAAGAACAGTGAGGAGCTTGTTGCCATACTTCTCATTGTTACTAACAAAGAAACTCAGGATTGCTATATTGTGGCTAGAATAGTTCCAGGGCCAACGGGGTCATAAGTTTGAAGGTAGTGCAATATCCCTGTGCCTAAAACTGACACTTGGAACTTCCTCTTAATAGGGAATTTCAGCAAACAGATATCCTGATTCAGGGCATGATCTTCTAAGGAAATTCCCAGTGATTATTGTGAAAGACTGGGTCAGTGCTTTATCTAAAGAAATTGGGTAAATCTTGTGTTTTGGGGAGCTTCTGCCCTATTAGACTTGGTCTGTTATGGAGGAAACTGTCTTGGTAGTCAGGAGGTCTTTGAGACAGTACGCCTGGCTGAATTCATGTCCACATGAGCTGGTAGGAGGAGCTAAAACTAGTAAACTTGGCTGAGAGATGGTTTGGAAAGAAGCTGAAAGGCAAAGTCGCTGAAGAGGAAGAAAAATTCTGATTAGGAAAGCTGAATCAACATTTAAGATACTACCAGCATTAAGCACTCTTACAGTTTACTTGCAAGCCAAGTTGATTGTATTATAAACACAGGGAAAAAAAATCTAGCAGGCTGCTTTTATGTCTTTCTAATTTTTCTTTGATAATTAGCACTACATTTTATTCTGTATCATCAAAAAATGCATAATTTGAAGGGGAGAAGATGTTGGGGGTGGGATGTAGGTATGTCTTGGATTTAAAAAATAATCATGCTTATTTATCATAGCTTTGTATGTTTTAAAATACATTACTAGCTTTAAATTGATATTTAACTAACAGACTGAAGAGGGTTTCTAGGCTCTTAATGGAGTACCCAATTCTGTCTTTCCTTTAACAAGTAATTTACTATAGTAATCTTATCCTACCTATAATCTCCTGATTAAGAATGCTTTTTAATTCAGCACAGTTAGCTGGGAGAGGTGGCAAAGGTAAAGTGGTTTGGGGCGAAGGAAAGTGATGCTGTAGTAACTTTAGGAAGCAGAGGAAAAGAAATACCATCTGAGTTAAATTTCAATGCTGAAACTTTTACTTGCTAGTCAGGGTTTTGGAAGTGTTGCAGTAAAGGTTGTGTGCAGTATTACATGTTCTGACATAAACACTGTAAAAGGAAATGCACCAACTTAGGTTGTTGAACTAATGTATAAAAAAGACAATCATTATAAACACAGAACAAGAATAAAGGACTTTGATGATCAAATTTTTTTGAAGATTATTAAATATCCCTTTGTGGTTTTGGAAATAACAGTGTTTAGAATGTGAAAACAAATGGATTTCCTTGTACGAGTTAAGTGAATTACTTCAAATGTCAGCATTTCTTTATTTTCTGGTTTTTGCTGCATTATGTAATTTACTCCTGATGCTCTCCATATGTGTGTTCTCTAAAGTATTGCTGCTTAGGTTTTTTTGGAGATTGTGTGTTGTATCCACATGCTGGCAGCAATATAAACTCTGCAGATACAACTATTTATAATATACTCGGCAGTGATGCCGTACTATTAGTATATGGCATGTAAGCTGACTTGCACTTCAGCTATTTTTAGCAACAAGGCTAGAATGAATCCCCTGGAAGGACGTCTGATGCTGAGTTTTTCCTCTTGAAAACATAATCTTCAATTAGTGGGAACAAGAACTCAGCATCCCTGTGCAATTCATTTGTTTCACTCATCTCTGCATGTTGGCAAAATTAAGTATGCTTAAAAGTAACTATTTCCCCACAGCATCTGTGTTTTATTTAATGATGAAGTCTAACTATATTGAAGTGCAGCTAGTAAATTCTGTTATAATAGCAGAAAAGGAATGTGGTACTTGCTTGTATACACAGTATTAAAGTCAGTTGTGGCTTGTTTATACTATTGAGAAATATAGTCATAAAAAATAATAACAAACACAATATAACTAAGCAGGTTTTTTAAACGAAAATCATATAACTGAAGTCCATGATTTTACTGTATTAAGCCCGTTTTATTGCAGTATTTAAACCTTTCTCTAGAGGGAACATGTTTTCTGCATAATGCATTCACTTAAGTTAACAGAATTTTCCTCTTGATTTATTAGCAGGAACAAGGTAAAATGATGAGTGTCAGGTGTAAAATTTTGAGGTATCTACTGACCAGGGACAGTCATATTCAGTAGTGCATAACGCTTCCTTCAAATTTGTTGCACTCAAAGAGAGAATGTATTCTGGTATATGTGTTTTCCTGTATTGCTTAAAAGCGAATTAAAAGTAATTCTTTAAAACTTAAATGAAATCAAAAGAAAAGGCACCCAGCCACAGTATGCAGTCAACATTTTGGATGAGAGGGGAAAAAAGCTGCAATTAATCAAAATAATTTGAAGTAAATGCTATTTTTATAATTGCTTAAGTATATGCAGGTGCTATGTATTCTCCATTAGAATAATGAACTGTTTTGCATGAATTTCCAATGTAATTGTAAATTGGTGTGATTACTGAATCTGTGAGAATTAACCTTTCTCAAAAGGAGCTCGAGGTAAAAAGAGGCAAGTAAGTAGTTTAGATAAATAGCTGTGTTTTTATCCAAAAAATGTTTTACCAAACCGCATGAACTCCAGGAAATTAAATAGCTAGTTGTCAATGATATATTAGAAAATAATAGAAAGACATTTGTGATTTCAAAATAAAGATCTCAGAAGTGTTTATTTCAGTAGAATTTTAGTAAGAAGTCTGATGCAGCTTTCCTGAGGGGCAAGCAGGTATAGCAGGGTGGGAGAAGGAGCAGCTCTTAGTATTTGTGAAAATAAAATTGTAAATCCAGTCATCTTATTTGTAGCCTTGATTCTCAGTTTCCCTTATGAACTTTTTTTAGTATCCAAAAATTTCTTCGCTCTTAAATTCTCACTTTGACTAACTCTCATCCTCCTTCCTTCTCTCTCCCCCTGCTATCCCAACCTCTTTACTGGCTTTTTGATGCTTCTCCCCCACCTTTGCCTCTGCTGGACTAAATCCAGCAAAACTTCAACACATAATATGAAATCCTCTCTCTCTCTTTACCTACACTTGATAATAAAATCTGTAATTATGTTTTCCATATGAAAAAAAGAACCAGAAAGCGCAAGCTCTTGTTCAGCAAACTTCTTGCTTCTGTACCTCTGCTGGCAGGACTGTGAACCAGAGGTGAGATGACTTTGCCACTGGAACGTCTGTAGAGGGTAGGGCACATGTGGGATTTTTCTATCAGTCCACAGTGTCGAGCAATCAATTCAGTACCCGACATTAGGCTTGCGTAGTGGTGAGATAGGGATTTAGCAGTGAGGCTGGTTGTTGCTGGAATATTGGGAAAACTCTCTCTTGTATTTTCTCTCCCTGCAGAATCTGACAAGGATGAAGCAGCAGCCAAAGATGGGAAGTCAGGATTGATTGTTGTTCCCAAGATGGTCACCTCTGCACTGAGTTCATTGTCAGCCAATTATGGCAGCGCATCTGACAGTGAGCCAGAAGGTGCGTAGGGGCACATCCTCTGCCCTTCTCCTCTCCCCTTCTACCCTGTGTCACTGTGCTAGCGTGGACTGCAAGCAGGAATTAAACCCAATCACAAATCGCCCTTCTTTGGGAAGGGTAGGGGAGCTTCATCTCTCCTGTATTTGATCCTTTGCCACCTCCCATCCTGTTGTTCACTCCTGTGTATTTAGAATTAGAGTAGTCCAGTGGTAGCTCTTTACAGCTGCAACTCCGACTACTGAAAGCTGCAGATTATAAAAGAATCCTGGAATTACTTGGGTTGGAAGGAACCTTAAAGACAAGTTTAAACCTCCCTGCCATGGGCAGGGATACCTCCCACCAGACCAGGCTGCCGAAAGCCCCATCCAACCTGGCCTTGAACACTTCCAGGGATGAGGCATCCACAACTTCCCTGGCTACCGTGTTCCAGTGTCTCACTACACTCATCATGAAGAATTTATTCACAATGTCTAATCTAAATCTTTCCCCTTCCAATTTAAAACCATTCCCCCTCATCCTGTCACTACATGCCCTTGATGCTCTTATCAGTCAGAACCTCTATAGTACTTACAGCTGTCTGAGAAAAATTTTTGAAGAGAAATCGAAGATGTTGCAAAGGAAATAAAAAATGTAAGCTGTACCTTACATTTAGCAAAGGTGCTGAAGTAGTGGCAGTTCAGTGGCCAAAACTAGTTGTGGAAACACCAGCATTTGTGCAGATAGCTGGTGTATGGGGATGGCCTTCTCTACTTGGCCTGTGCAGCATCTAATGCTTCCCTGCCTTCTGTCCCCAGCCCTGCAGTGTATTTTACAAATCCTTAGACAGAGTTTCCTGAAAGACTGGGTGGGTTTCCCCCCCGCCTCTTTGCTTGCCTTTTCTCATCAGGGTGTCCTGGGTTGAAGGGAAGGGCATAAAATGTTTTTAGTTAGGGTGCGTGTCATCGAATTTCCTAAGCCTTTCTTTCCCTAGTTAGGGGAAAAAAAAAAGCAGCCTGTCTTCAGTCTGTTTTCAAATCATATTTGGATAGTGCCAGGAAAAAAGCTGTTATGCTCACCCTGTGAACTAATTTCCATGTCCTTAAGGGTTTTTTCCATAGAAGGCTGCTGGGTGTTGCAGTATGACTTGAACTCTCTAGTACCTGGAGTTTGTGCCTCACTGAGTGTATGCACCAGTGTACTGTAGAGAACTGCTACCGCTTCCTCGTTTTGCGGGTAGTTACTATGCCTTACGTGCCCTAGATGGCCTACCCAAAGCTACAGAGAGCGTCTAGCAGACAGAGAACTGAACTTGGGCATCCTTTGCCCTAACTCTATCATGATTTTCTCAGCAGCCAAATTTGCAGCAAGCTGTGTTCTGAAGCAGAAGCAATGGCCTTTCCAAGCGATGACAAAGCAGAGGTTGAAAAACCTTGTCGAGCTCTTACTTCTATTTTTCTTCTTGTATTGCAGAATTTAAATATCTTGTTTTCCTTTCTGTGAATGTTTAAAGATTACTCCTTATATTATAAAAGAAACTTGAAATCCAAAACAAAGAAAAGCCTTTGACAAGGTCCCCCACAACATCCTTCTCTCTAAATTGGAGAGATACAGATTTGATGGGTGGACAGTAGGGTGGATAAGAAACTGGTTAAATGGCCAAATTCAAAGGGTAGTGGTCAACGGCTCAAAGTTCAGATGGAGGTCCATGACAAGTGGTGTCCGTCAGGGGTTTGTACTGGGACCAGTGCAGCTCAATGTCTTCATCAGTGATATTGACAGCGAAATTGAGTGTACCCTCAGCAAGTTTGCAGATGACACCAAGCTGAGTGGTGCAGTTGCCACACTGGAAGGACGGGATGTCATCCAGAGGGACCTGGGCAGGCTGGAGAAGTGGGCCTGTATGAGCCTCTTGAGGTTCAACAAGGCCCAGTGCGAGGTCCTACACCTGGGTGGGGCTATCCCAATTTCAGTACAGGATGGGGGATTACGTGATTGACAGCAGCCCTGCAGAGAAAGACTTGGGGGTGCTGGTTGATGAGAAGCTCGACATGAGCCGGCAATGTGCGCTTGCAGCCTATAAGGCTGATCGTGTCATGGGTTGCATGAAAAGAAGTGTGGCCGGCAGGTCGAGGAAGGTGATTCTGCCCCTCTATTCTTCTCTTGTGAGACCTCATCTGGAGTACTGTGTCCAGTTCTGGAATCCTCAAGGTAAGAAGGATATGGAACTGTTGGAATGGGTCCAGAGGAGGGCTACGAAGATGATCAGAGGGCTGGAGCACCTTCCCTGTGAGGACAGGCTAAGCAAGTTGGGCTTTTTCAGCCTGGAGAAGAGAAGGTTACGAGGAGGTCTTATAGTGACCTTCCAGTACCTGAAAGGGACCTACAGGAAAGCTGGAGAGGGACTTTTTATAAGGGCATGTAATAATAGGATGAGGGGGAATGGGTGTAAACTGGAGAGGGGCAGACTTAGACTTGATATGAGGAAGAATTTCTTCACCATGAGAGTGGTGAGGCAGTGGCACAGGTTGCCCAGGAGGGTGTGGCTGCCCCATCCCTGGAGGTGTTCAGGGCCAGTTGGATGGGGCCTTGGGCAGCCTGATCTAGTGGGATGTCCCTGTCCATGGCAGAGAGGTTGGAATTAGATGATCTTTAAGGTCCCTTCCAACCTTGACTGTTCTATGATTCTATGAAAACCTTCCCTTCCTCTATGTAAACCCTGAACACCTTGAACATCAGGTTGTGTGAGCAAGAACAGTAATAATGAACTGCTGGTGCATGGGGATATAAACATGTTAAAGAGGATTTTAAGTTTGAAATCAAAGTGTTTTCTTTTTCTTTAAGAAATTCCTGTCAAGACTGCAACAAAAGCTGAGAAAACCCAGGCTGCACTTGGAAATACGCCCCAAACTACTTGTGTTTCTCAGACTCAAAACGCAAATGAAAAACGTCCAGAACCTGCAGGCACAGCATTAAGAAGCTCGAATTCAAATGCACGTTCCCGCAGAGGGCCTGATAACCGGGGCAAGAAAACATTACCTCTCCTTCCGAAGCGCCGTCCAACTCTGCTGGAAATGGTAACAGTCTTACTGCTAAAATAATGCCTCCTATGCAAGAGTGACACTATTTGGGAGCAGTTCTTCTTTTCCCTGTGGAAAGTTAGGGCAGTTTGTTAGCAGAGGTCCAGTCTTAAAAATAAAAAAGCGAGTGCTTCATTTGGAGAAAGTGCAGATGCTTAAATAGGCAAATAGGAGTACCCTGGTGGGTAATGACTGACTTTGAGCCAGAGATGATAACTTAATCATGCGCCTAAAATGAGCCACACAAAGGACAAAACCTTTATTCCTTCCTTTTCCCTCTCCATGGTAGCATCCAGTGGGTTTTGTTTACGTGTGATCTCATCAGCCTTATTCTGATCTGCCTCCTTTTGCTTCCAGTTTTGCTATTCAGCTGCCTTCCTCTGGTCAAGAAGTGTACAATTTTTTGTATGCAGCCAAATGAGTGATGAGCTGCAGCCTGCGTGTGTGTAGGTTGCTTCTAGATAGGCACTTCTCGATCAGTCTGAGGAAGTGACAGCACTGGTACATGAGCAGGTTGGTGTCTCAGAAGGGTTAGGTTTGTAGGGGTGAGTCCAAGGTGTTCTAATTCTGTTCTCAGTAACAGTGCGAAATGTCCTGTTGGGAAGCTTGATGACTTTCTGTAGTATAAACAAAACTTACAAGTTTTTATTGCATTTAGTACTCAAAAGCAGTATGAGATAGGTAGACTACGCTTGTGCTTCTGTGAACAGCCAGCATACAGCTCCCACATCAAGGGAGAACTTGCTGTAGTTAGAACACAGGAGAAAGCAGTGCCACTGACATCAGGGCTCTGAAATGGCACAGGATATTTAGGCAAGAGATACCTGATAAGGCAGGCACATCCCAAGCTGCAGATGTGGGAAAAATCCCTTGATAGTCCTTTTAGCACTTACTACTGCTGCTGCCAAGAATTAGAGCTCCTAGTGACTGAGAAGGAAGTGTTTGCCCTTTATGTAGTTCTCAAAGCATGCAGTTGTCTTTCTCTTGCGCATCAAAGTTGTTGGTGATCAAAGCATTAAGGACTCTAGAAAATAAAGTCAAATCAAGTCCCATGTGCTGAGAGAAGCTGGCAGAACATTGGAGGCCTGTATTGTTGCTTGCAGGTGTAGTCCATATTTATGACTGCTTTTTGGTAGTTTTTTTTTTTTTGCTTTTTAATGTTGCTCAAATCTGTTATTGATGGGTGCGTATTGTGGCTGTGAGGCACAGAGGAGTGCCTGAGATTTGCAAGGCGGCTTCCACTGTCAGAAATGGTCAGTCTTTAAAAACCTTGAGGAAGAAAGGTTGAAATTTGACACTGAGTCACTGCTGAGAATTTATCCTGAAAGTGAGGAAGTAGGAAAGGATGCTGTATTGTCAGTACAAAAAAGGGGAGGTAGGAGAATAGCTACAAGTGTTTTCTGGCAGTAAGCTTGAACACTATTAAAACATTACCATCCAATTAGTAATGTGTTCAGCCATTCTCTATGCTGACAAAATAAAAAATGTAATATCACTGTACTGATACACATCCCTGCGTTAAAAAATATAGTGCAAAGATATGGTTTTTGACAGGGTGATGGTGCATCCAGTCTGTGCTTCTATTTGACCATTTGGGAATTCAGTTTCTTCTGGTCTGGCAAAGAGAACATCACTATGCTGTTCCGTCTCTGCCCTAATGTACATCTCTGAGTTCAGACAGGAGATTTACGAAGTCCTGTTTTAGGTGTCTGCTGCTTTAACACCTCTTAGTAACAGATCTAAATAGAAATATGCACAGTTTAAAGTGCCTAGTTAAACCACTGTCGAAACTTATAACAACAAAAAGCTTCTCTGTGATTTTGCAGCCGAATTTATCTGTATCTGCTGCAAATGATCAGGTAGTTACAGATTTAGCCACTTGGTTTAAAGTCTTTTGTACAGAGTATTAGTCCTGCTGACACTTGCAATGAAAAAAGGTCCTTCAGCCTTCTGGCTATTTCTTTTTAATAACAAAATTAACTTCAATGAGGTTCAAGGAGATGAAGGAGGCTTCTAGCACTTCGATTAGGCTACTGGTCGTGGGTTGGTGGTTTATAACCCAAACTTGTTATTGCTATTTAAATCCACAGTCTGGAACCTGATGAAACATGCCCTTTCCTTGTATTTATAATTACCTTTTACTCCCAGGGGTTTTCTAATAAAAAAAATGCATGGGATATAAAATTTCAGGTACAGTGTAAACTGGGAAGCTTAAATGATGCAAATAGACTTGCTATCCTGATGAACTGTAGCGCATGGTTTAGTATAATAGTCCAGGATATGAGAACATCATCATCTGGGTCTACAGCCAGATAACTGGGGGGAAATTCCTAGTATTTAGGTGTCCTCAGTAACGTTCTCTGCCACCAGAGCGAGCCGAGACTGACAGCTTATCCAAAGGTCAGATTTGTCAGCTTATTCTACCTGCCATAGTGCATTGATGGTGCTAAATGAGCAGTGCTTACTCAGGTGCCCAAAGAGCAGGTGTTTATTTTTAATCCTTTTCAGTGGCACAGTCATGTGCAAGTACCATGGGGAGTTGTGGCCATTATGAGCCTCTGTTGTTTAAGTATTTGACCATCAACTTGCACTGCTGTTAAGAGCCTGCTGCAGCTCCTTCCCTGCTACCTCTGCCCCAGATTCCTGGTCCCACCTCTTCTCTGCTGTGCCAAGCCTTTTGCTAACCCCATTTTGAACATCCCTCCCCCACAAAAACCCCAAACAATAAAAAACTTGGAGCACCCCACTACTTGCTGCTAATTGTCAGTTGTGTTTTCTCCTGGCTGGTGAGCTGAGCTGGTGCAGTAAGGGGTCTGATCAGTGTGAGCTGGTGTAGGGTGGGGTACAGCAAGCACTTAGATTGCCCAGCTGATCAGGCTGTGTGGTAGAGCTGTAAGGCATGCTCGCTGGCTCTGCCAAAGCCCCAGTCAGTGGGAGAGCACCAAATGTGGGAATACTTGGCTTTCCTCTGCTGCCTTTCCTGATCTGTGTCTCCAGGTCTCATGTGAGAGAGCCAACTGTTTAAATTCAGAGATATTCAAAATTACTGAGTAGAGCTGTACAGAACAACAGAGGGAAATGTGCATCATCTTGTCTTCTTTCTTTCCAGTTACTGGCCCAGGACATCCGGCACGAAAGGAATGTGATTTTGCAGTGTGTTCGATACCTCATCCAAAATAATGTGTTTGGACTTAACTTGAAAACAGAACCACAAGCTGAACCAGAGGCTGAACAGTCCTCTATACCCACAACTACAGTGGAGCCTTTGACGGACAAACTTGATGAATCTAATCATTCTCGTACCTCTGACCTTCAGTTAGCAGGAGGAAAAGAAGAAGAAGATGCATTATTAATAGCGCAGGGTGAGAAAACACCTGTGGATCAAACTTCACAGATGGCTTGCTTGGCAGATGAGGACACATGGGAAACCCCGTCAATCCTGTGTGAGGAAGCACCGTAGAGGATCTCTGTTGTGGACAGTAAAGCAAAGGCTTAAATTTTATACCTGATGAATACTTTTTGAAAGACAAAATAACAAAATAATTATCAAAGTGCATACTAAGAGCTGTTAAAACCACTTTTCTGATGTGTTCAGCTCAAGGTGGCTATTTCCTTGTGAAAATAGCAGACATGTTGAGTAGTTGCATTTCCCCATGGCAAAAAGGCAGCAGTGGTACAGAGTATGACCTTCCCTAGAATAGGTGCGGATCCTCATTATTGAGCCTCAGCGCTCTGAATGTTTGACCTTGTTATGAAATGTGTGTCAGTCCATCACCAGGGCAAAGTAGTTTCGTGGTAGGATGGATTTTTCTCATGTGAAATCATGGCCTGGCGTGTCTGGGAGTGTCCAGAACTATTTCAGTGTATTTTTGAAGTGGTAAATCAGTGCATATTTTTTGCCCCAGCTGTTAATTGATATAATGTATCCAATATAAATGTCGTATATCCAGTATAAAATGAAGAAATGAAATGGAAGATGTAACTGACCTGCTCTAAGAGTACTGCTTGCATCAGGAGTCTCCTCCTTTCTGAACTAATTTAACTGAGCAGAGAAATGGAAATGAGGGTGCACACTGATGCAAGAAGCCTTTTTTTAAAAAATATATAAATAAAGGTGCAGTAACTCCTAGCTGCTTGCATCAGTGCTAGGTAGCTGTGATGCTGGTTGACCTCAGGTAATCAGTATTAAGCCTTAGGCCTTAACTGCTGTTACTGTCATTGCCTGGCAAATCTAACTCTTGAGGAAAATTCTTAAGAATATTATCAAAGTTTAGAAAGCTTACCAAGAGTTACTGGTTTGTCCCTTTTTGGTATGCATTGGGAACTTACTGGCTGGCCTTCTGGAAGAATGTTTTCCTTGGTACGTTGTTACGGTGCTGCTACAGCATCCAGGGATTTTTTTTTTTCAGATTTGTGCATATGTCAATAGGCTTCTGAGCACTAAAAAAGCATCAGCCAAGGTTTAGATACAAGTTTAGTCTTTTTGTTAAGTTGTGTGTTTGTCAGAATCCTTATCAAGGGCAGTTGCTAGTTTGTCACACCAATGCTGAAAACACACCGTGAAAATAATCTGTTATAAAAACCTACACTTCAGAATGTTTCTCTGCTCTGTCTCTTAGTCCTGGTTAAATGTTGGAGGTAAAGCTCAGGGACTGATTTTATTTTCTTGTTCTTTTGTAGGAGTCTAGTCTTCCATTCCACCATCTAAAATATGGAGGCTCATGTGGGGTTTTTTGTTGCCTGATAACTATTTTCTTTCCTCTCGTTCCTTAAGTTGTGCCATATGTCTCATTCATGGTGCACAGAAAACAAGAAATATTCTGTCCCGTTGCTCTGCTATTCATAGCTATGATTGCATATTGCATTTGTAATGCACCATCTAAATTTGTGGAATTATATAAATATCAACACCCTTATAAAAGTTGTGTGTCTCAAATATATGTGCAGAATAGAAGCACTGATTATAAACATTTATATTTCCAAGGCAGATGATTCATTCTTCCCATGATGGTCCCACGAGCCATCTCAATCTCTCTGACTTGCTTATGGCTCTTATACCGCAATGAAAATACCAGCAAAGGACTCTAAGCCACGGGGATCTGGCACTCGGGCAGAACCTGATTTTGGAGTGGAGTGGTACCAGTGCTGTTGAAAGCATGAGTAACAGCTGCAGAAAAAGAAATGGATGTCTTAGGATTGCTACTAAATTGCACTTTAACCCTTATGCTTCTGTCTCTATCGAATTGATGGCATAGCTTTCTTTGACTGTACACTCTGACCTTTTGTTTAAAGAAACCTAAAACAAAAAAATCCTCTAATCTTAATTCTTTATATTGTTGTTGTTATGGACTTAAGAATATTAAATTTTCACACAAAACCAAAGGCTTTGTCAGAAGAAAATCTTTTTTTAGGTCTATTTCATGTAGATAGGAAGAGGTGGGTTTCCTTGGGGGTAAATCTGTACAAGGCCAGGGTGGCATAAATCAGGTTGAAATTTAGGACTTGTTGCATGTATGGGGAACCACTAATGTTCTTGTAGCAAACCATTTCTTCCAACTCATATAGCAGACAAGGACACTTATACTACAGTGCTGTTAAACCCTGAATTGCAGTCTTGGTCAGTGAGTGGTAGGTCTCTCTCCCTTTCTCTCCCCTGCTTTTCCTGTTCTTCCAGGCAGTGTTCAGACTTCACACACCGCTTCCTGCTATTCAAGAATGTGCTTTCTTGGTACTTTGAATTCATCCTTTGGATAGGAAAATTGCCGTAATGGCCTCTTCTGGTATTGCCAAATGCCTGTAGTCTTCTCCAGTCCCTGCAGCTTTCCTATTCTGGGTTCAGAGGGGTGAGTTTTGTTTGCTCCTTTCTACTAAGATGTCTCTCTGTGTCTGTATAAGAAGAACCTGTTGCTTCTGACATGCTGCAGGAACCAGTGTCTTGATTAAGCTTTCTGTAGCTTTTAACTTTTTCTTTGTTTCAGTGTAAGATGGTAGTTTTGTGTTGATTTTTTTTTTTTAAAGATTTTTTGCAGTGTTATTAGAAAAAAATATTCTACTTCTTGGGCTTTGTGACTCACTTTAGATTAAAAATATTCCAGTGACAACCTTCACACTTCTGAAATTTTATTTTTATCTTTCCTCTTTTATAACTTAGCTGCTGAAAATGTAATTGTGGGTGTCTAGTTTAAATTCAATACTCTTCAGCTTTGGTATTTCTTAGTTTGTTTTAAATCTATCTCGCCTACTGAGCTAGAACAGTTGAGAGAGGGGGAAAAAAAAAGATAGTTGTGGTGATGCAGTTTAGGTAGTTTTTGCTTTGCTGTGAACAAGATCGCTTTTGCTACAGCACGTCTGCTTCTGAGACAGGAGTGAGGAAAACAAGTGTTGTGTGTTTAATCACTATGACTACTTGGTCAGAGAGGGCTTTTGCCACTGGTTTCACATGTTGATATTGCAATTGTTGCACTGAGAGCACAGAGAATGGGGTGGTTTGGTTAGCCCTGCTTCAAAGAGATGCTGTCCCTGCTGTCAGCTCTCCTTCAACTGGTTGTCCCTCTGCTTCCCCTTATTCCTGTAACCGGTAATCCAAGTCATGCTGTGCAGTCCTTATTCAGGAATAACAGTCACACTATTCCTAGCAAATCTGAGATATTTAAAAAGTGTCAAGGAACAAATATAAAATCTTTGGGCTGGTCATTCTGTCAAAGGCAGAAATCTGGGCTGGAATATTGCATTCCTCAGAGCATCTGGAAGTGGCAATCTGGCATACCATGGACCGATGTCATCATGAAGCCACTCTTCAATGTCTTTAAATGCACAAGGCAATAGGAGAAAGTTCCTGAGAACTGGCAAGAAAGAGGATCTGGGGACCTACAGCGTCATCACCTTCAACTTGACCCCAGGGAAGGTAGTGGAACAGATGAGTCTGGAGACTATTTCCTGACATGGTAAAGACGAGAAGGTGCTTGGGTTTAGTTAGCATGAGAAATGCTTGATCAATGATCTTCTACAATGAGATTACTTGGTGGCTGCGGGGAGGGTGGTGGATGTTGCTTATTGTAGCTGTAGCAAGACTTTCAATGCTGTCTTACATAAAATTCTCATTGGTGAAGTATGAGGTAGGTAAGTGGGTAGCAAGATGGATTGAACACTAGCTGAAGTACTAGTCTCAGGGTCTCAGAGGGTTTGTGATCGGTCACCAGTAGGTTGAGGGAGTTGGTCCTTACTCTTTGTTCAGCACTGGTGAGATGTATCCAGAGTGATGGGTCTGGTGCTGGGCTCCCTAGTATAGGAGGGACATGGACTTACTGGAGTGAGTCTAGTGCTGGGCCACAAAGATAATGAAAGAGTCTGGAGGGTCTTTGATACAGGGAAAGCCTGAGAGAGTCTGGAGAAGAGAAGGTTTGGATGGATCTTATCTATGTGGATAGATACTTGATGGAGGAGGTAAAAGAAGATGGAGCCAGACTTTTCTTAGTGGTGCCCAGGGACAGGACTTGAGGCAAAATACATGAAATTTAAATACAGGAAGAAACCTTTTTACTGTGAAGAGGGTCAAACACTGGCACAAGTTGTCCAGAGGCATTGTAGCATCTCTGTCCTTAGAGATACTCAAAATCAGACAGGATGCAGTGCTGAGCAGCCTCCTGTGGCTGACTCTGCTGTGAATGAGGGCTGGATGATCTCCAGAGGTGCCTGCCAGCCTTGGCAGTGCTGGGAGTCCATGGGCTGAAGTGGTTGTGTTGCTTGAGATGACTTCTCGGTGTAAGGCAGCTGCTTTGGAAGTGCTGCCCTTGCTGAAATGACAGAGCAGGTAAACCCCACAGGCTGCCCTGCCTGCACAGGGCTGATGGGCTCCCTCAAAGATTGGAGAGGGGGTAGCAGGGTCCAAACGCAGCATGCACAACAATGGATGGGAATCCATGGCCTATATTTGTCCCTGGTGTCTGCCTTTGCACAGCCTTGAATTTCAGCTCTATGCATCAGTTTGCAGAGAGGGATGCTAAATCCAGTCCTTTAACTCTCTTTGCAACACAGTTTGAGACGGATGAATGAAAAATGCTGCATAAGTGTTAGGTTTTGCTGCTACTTGATGAAGTGAAAAAGAGTTGTGTCAGCCTGGGTATTGACTGATGCAGTCTGGGAGTGCTCAGTACCTGAAAGAAACTCCCACTCTCCATACTTTTTCTGGCTCATATTATGTGACCGTCTTCCTAAATTGTCCTCTGGTTTCTAAATATACCCTTAAGGCAGCAGCTCTTGTTTGATAAGACAGCTTTCTTGGCGTGGTATAATTTTTCCATCTTTTTATTTTATTTGTAAAGCAAGATCTATAGGCTCTGTATGAGCAAGGCCTCTTGTATAAAAGCGATATCAGCTCAATAAAATAAAGCTTGCATTGAGGAATATCTGACATATCAAAACTGATAAGTGGTCACAGGAGCAGTTGTTGGTTTGGGTGAGAAGAAATCCAGCATGGATTTCAGCTGAATGCTTTCTTTTAGTTTAACTAACATCATTGTGAAGGCACTGATCTGGGTTATTTGTTGTGGAAAATGAGACAAGAAATTGGAACAAATGCAGTCAGAGGAAAGCAGCACGTTTGTTTCCTATTTGTCGCAGCAAGCCAGGTACCACATACAGAATTATAGAATCATAGAATGGGTTGGATTGGAAGGGGCCTTAAAGGTCATCCAGTTCCAACCCCCCTGCTGTGGGCAGGAACGTGTTCCACTAGGTCAGGTTTCTCAAAGCCCCATCCAACCTGGTCTTAAGCACCTCCAGGGATGGGGCAGCCACAACGTCCCTTGGCAGCTTGTTCCTGTGCCTCGCCACCCTCAGAGTAAAAATTTTCTTCTTAATATTTAATCTAAATCTCCCCTCTTTCAGCTTAAAATTGTTACCCCTCACCCTATCACTCCACTCTCTGGTAAACCTGCTTCCCTGTTCCAGCGTCACCAGTGCCTGGCTCCCTTACAAACCAACCAAGCCAAAAAGGTTTTGTGTAGTTCCCTGATTTCTAGAATAGTTGTACAGTTTTCTGCACAATTACATGAGTGTACGGGCAAACAGGATGACTAAAAAGCACCTCCCTCGCTTTGCAGAAAACATAGTGCTTTACTTTCTAAACATGGGTGATCTGCCTGAATTGTGGAAATGTAAACTTGACTTGCAGGAGGCTGATGGAAAATTGCCGCTATTGGTGTTTGTCTGGGCTGATCTGCTTCTCCTGTGACCAGCGGGCTTCTCTTCGTATCAGAGTGGCTTTCAAATCTGGGAGCTGGCCTCTTCTCCTAAGTGTCAGGGGACAGGACAATGGGGAATGGCCTCAAGCGCCACCAGGAGAAGTTCAGGCTGGATATCAGGAAAAAAAAATTCACAGAAAGGGTCATTGGGCACTGGAACAGGCTGCCCAGGGAGGTGGTTGAGTCCCCTTCCCTGGAGGTGTGTAAAAGACGGGTGGATGAGATGCTGAGGGGCATGGTTTAGTGGTTGATAGGAATGGTTGGACTTGGTGATCCAGTGGGTCTTTTCCAACCTAGTGATTATGTGAAATTCTGCTTCCTCTGCCAGTGGTTGGGGCAAAATAACTGGATTTCCCATTGGATTGACTTATGGATGGAACAGGGCAAGTGAGATTATTTTTCAGTTCCAGAGATGGTGTGGAAATCCTCAAGTATGCTGGTTTGTAATAATTTAAGAAGAGATTTCTTTGTAGTGTCTGACCAGAGCGTAACATTTCTGAGACATGGGTTTCATATTGGTGAAACCTTTCTTTTCACCTGGGACAAAGGCTTTTTATTCCCATTATAATGGGAGTGAGAAAGCCAGAGCAGCTTTTCCTTGGTGTGGGAGAAGGTCATCCTCATCCCCAAGCTCCCAGGAGAGGGGTACTTGAAGCACCACCCATGCGTGGGTGCAGCCAATCCCCTCTCTTGCCTTCCCACGACTCTCCTTGGCCCAAAATACTTCACTTCCTTGCAAGAAGTGAAGCAAGAAGTGAGCAAGAAGGCTCCTTTGCTGAGCAGCGGAATCTCTCATGTGGGAGGCCACACCTTTACAAAATGGAACGAGGGGAAAGCCAGAGGATGCTGAAGAGAAGCCATGTGGTGCTTGGAGTACTCCTGAACAGGGAGACGTGGATGGGGTCAGCATCCTCAGGATAATCCCCTCCTGAGCAAGTGCTTTTGCTGACTCACCTGCTAATTAAAGCTGTCTGCTTCATCCTCGTCCTCTGCCCAGGTTGAGGAGTCTGGTCCATACTCTATCGTTTGCTGAAGCTATAAAGTAAATTCAACCTGAATTTGAAAATAGCAGTGGGATTACTTAAATCACATTTCTCAGCAAGTTCACCGTTGCTAAACTCTTCATCCTGCTATACTTAAATCTAAACCCTCTTAATCTTTGTTTGGTCTCCTAGCCAAGAGATTTTGACTTTCGAGGGCAAGATGTCAGTATTGTACCAGACAACATTGGAGGGAAGGTGATTGCATCATATAGTGACAAAATGTTATTGCAGCTTTCCAAAAGCGGAGGCCAATTTCTGTTAAAGCAAATTAATTCTGAACTTTGGTGCCTGTCTTGTCTTTTATGCCATTAGGTGATACTGCTGACACAGATTTTCTCACAAGAGAGAATGAAAGTCGCCTGTCTTTGCATGGTGGAGAGAAAATACAAGTAACATAAGAAAAAGATTCTTTTCTTACTGCCTTTTGATTTCATGGCTAGGAGCACGATTTCTGCCTCAGTTTCAGGTGACCCTTTCTGAGAACCTGATCTCTGTTAGCCCAGGACCTCCATCCACACAGGGGAGCTCACAGCTGGTGTTTGAGCTCCTGTGACACCCTCTGAGAAAAACGGAAGGTGACCAGAACCAACACATCTGGTGCTTTCCAGGGAGCAAGGGTGGCTTGGAGAGAGTGGTGTTTCACTTCATGTATGTATTTATTTTTAAAATGGATTTAAAAAATGCTTGGGCAATGTATTTGAATGCAGATATCCAGTATTTATGAGATTAATATCCTTGTATTTGTGGTTCCAGGATGATGCCAGGCACGTACACCATCCCCTTGCCCTGGCACAGAGCATAGCTGAGAGGCCCCCAGTGTAAGTATCTTGCTGGAGCCTCTGCTACACAGGCAGATGTGTAAAAGAAAAAACAACAGCAAAAACTTTTTGCAGTAGTGCAAAAAGTGATTCTCCTCCTTTGCAAACAGCTGAATCATTGTCGTCGTAGAAGTTAGAGGCAGCAAGGAGCACAGGCTGTTCTCAGTGGAGGATTACGAGATTCATTTGGGATTTAGGGATAGAAATGCACAAAGGATTTCCTTTTAAAAACCCCATGCTTAAGTAGCTGTTCTGTTCCTATGCTAAGAATTGCAAATCTCATGCCAGCAGGCCTCTTTCTAAATTTTGGGGGCATTTTGGCTCACCCTGAAACGTGCCCCCAGCAGCACAATATGTTGATGTGCTGTGGCACATGCTGCTCTGTAGTGGAGCTTCTTGGTGATGCTGCTGCAATGAATCTCCTTACTTGAAATATCAGAGTATGCACAGGTAAAAAGGTGGGAGCAGGTAACTTTTGGACAATAATTGTAGGTCCTGGTACCTGCCTCCTACCCCTCTAGCTTAAGGGAAGAAGAGTGCTGGCTGGGTGCAGGCAGCTTGAGGTTTCAGTGTGGGTGTGGACAACGATGCTCCATCCTGTTAAACCAAGGAGACAAAGACTCCAACGCACTAACAAGTCTGGGTCGCAAGGCCAAGACAACATCCCTGTGACCCACTTTAAATTTACCACTTAATTCATCTTCTCCGGCGCTATAAATAATTCAGCTTGAGGCAGTTCAATGGTGATAAATAGGACAATAAACCTCATACTGCAGCAAAGCCTACAAAGAGAGCATTGCTTTTTAATTGACTGCTGCGTAGTGACTAGGAAAAGCAGAGAAAATTCAAAGCGCTGCACACAGATGTCACTGAGCGCGAGTTCTTTGATGGCTTTGAAGTTTCCTAGAGTAATTCAGCCCTTATCAAAGGACTGTGTGTCACATAATGTTGGAGGTTTGAACCAGAAGAGTATTTGTGATCCCGGAGTCTTCACACAAACTAATTTAACCTCATGGGACCACTGTGAAGATCCTGGTTTATATCTCGTAGGGTCTCTCCTTGATTTGCCTCATTCATTCTGCCTCCATGAGCTTGGTAAAACCCAAAGGTGGAGAGGTCTGTAGCTCTTACCACCCAGCCTTGTGCTTTGACCACTGTGCAACACCTGACTCTCAGTTAAAAGATGTTTTCTTAGCACTTTATGCCCAGCTCTATTAGTTGGGAGTCCTTGCTGCCTGGGTGTGAGCCAAAAGCAGGAGCGGCAGCAGTTGCCTTCTCAGGGTTGGACCAGAAGGCTGACACGGTGATGTCAACTGTTTAAAAGTTGTCCCCGGCTGCTAGTCCTGCTTATGACCAATTGCTACCAACACCCACAGCCTCAAGGGAAACACAACCTGTGCTGTCCCCTGGGCTACCAAGTGAGCCTTAAAAGCAGGACCAAGCCCCAGGAGGCTGAGAAGGGTTGCCATGTGAGCTTGTGCATGTTTGAGTGAGAAAAATAACCAGGTGCGCAGGAGGCTGGATGTTCTGGCAGCAGAGGAGCAGCACAACATTCCTCCCTGTGGTTCTGGTGAGATCTGGTTAAACCTTTCTGGCTAACTAGAGCTGCAGTTGCATCATCTGAAGAGCAACCCACGTGTTGTGTACCCTGATGAATTAGGCTCAGGGCTTTAGAATTACTGTTTTGTGATGTGTGCCTATATTAAGCCTAAATTTTAATGGCCTGGTATATTTCTCTGTGGTTAGCTAATGAGATCTGGTTCAATAGGTTACTGTGCTACATTCGTGTCTGATTTGACTGGCAGCTCTGAGAAAACTGGGGCCAGGGGATCTCAGAGCCTGGGTTTGTGCACTGCTTGTCCTGTGCTGCTCTGGGAGCAGACGTGGCTCTGCTCTTTCCTCTGATCTCATCCAAGCGTGGAGTCCTAGGGTGGCCCGTGGGAATGGCCCATTTAATTTTATAAGCCTGGAATTTCTGCTTAGGGTCATGGGTGGTGAGGATGTAACTGGAGACGAGATGTGATCCAGCAAAACCACTTCTTGGCTGTTAAAGACTCCAGGGAGTAATGATAGAAAAGGCTTCTCTATCCTGTCTCTCGTGCTCCCTGGAGAGCTGGGATTGCTGAGTAGCCTGAAATTTGGTCTGCTTCAGCAGGATCTTGGCCACCCCTAAGGGAGGAATTATGGGGCAAGATGTGGGACAGGAGGGGAAGGAAGAGAGGGAGATGGTTCACTCTCATAGGCAGCCCAGCTCTGATAGATGGCTTTGGAAATGTGATGTTCTATTAAGGGCAAGCAAATGAGAGGGTACTAACTTATAAATGCCCACAATTTCTTGGGAGAAATGACCCAAGAGGCAAATGGGCAACCAGCCATCAGTTTCTGGACTCAACAAGATGGTTTTTATAGCAGCAGGCAGTGACAGTGTCTGCAAATATGCATCTAAATCTATAACTCCAGCAGTAAACATCAGAAGGGTTAACCATAATAAAAACTTAGCTTGGCATTGTGTCTTCTTACTGAAAATTGTTGAAGTAAAGATTTTCATTCTGACCTGTGTAGATGAGCTGCAATTACTTGAAGGTCTATTTACATTCAGACCAGCATCCCCCTGAGACGGCACTAATGTTTTCTTATAGCTCTTTCAAATTTACATTAAAAATGCTATACCTGAAGTCACTTTGATCAACTGGTATTTGCTGTGTACCAAATGAGAAAGCAAGGTTCTATCCCGCCTGATCTTGGTAACGTGAGACAGCTTTGCTCGCAGTTCTTTTTTTAATGGTTTTAACTGCACCACCAGGAAAAACTTCAGCATTGCTTTCAGCTTCGTGTAGCAATATATCAGAGAAGGAGCACAAATTCAGCAGGCTAATGGGGACAAAGGGTCATGGGAGCAGACCTTGGCAAATAAGCTGATGTGTGGAGCCTGGTCAGTACCTGGGTGGGTGATACATCACTGCTGCTGCAGAGTGAGAGGCCACCATCTATTCCAGCTGAAATGGAAACCCCTGCAGTAGTGGAGGTGGGGTTTCTCCTATACTGGTGGGGTGAGGTAGATACAGGGGGGTTGAGGGGGGGTTGTATACACTTTTGAGTGTGTGGATGGGGAAGGAAGAGATTCTGCCTTTTTTTTTTTTTTTTTTTTTACTCAGGTGAGTCTAATCGCTAAAATTACCTCCTCATCTTGGCTAGAGACGCTAAATCCCGTATTATGTTCAAACAATTTTCTCACCTCAGTAGATAAGCTCTGGCCTCCAGAAACAGCACTTGTTCCTCTTCGGGACAGAAGCCCCAGTATAAGAAGTAGAACCCCTGAAAGAAACAATTGCTCTGCTTTTTCTCCTTCACAAAGCAAACATCATGCACTTTGTGTTTTCCTTGGGAGGTATACTCACCATGGATACGACTTTAGGGGACAGTGTATGCCCCTTTGAGTACCTTGAACTCAAATTCCTAATGGAGCTGCTTTGGCTTTCAAAACAAAGGTCCCTTCTTTGTCCTGCGAGGGCGATGACCTTGTAGCTCTTGCATTTATAGGTTCTCAGAAATGAAGCTGACAGGTGCTCTGTCAGCACCACTGTAGGTAAGAAGGTCTGATGGGGTGGTGTTGATGTAATTTGTAATAAATCACATAATTTGCAAGTGACTGTGCAGTGTTTAGGCAGGTCATGCCACCCAAAAACTGCTTTGCAAATCCAGCTTTGGGTCTCTCTTGTGTTCACTCTGCAGCAATGTCCGTCTGTCTTTCTGGCAATTCCATGCCTGCCCTCCAGAGATCTTTGAGGCTGTAAGTGAGTGGTGGGTCTGGTTTGCGGGTAGAAGGATCCCAACACCTCAGGAAGTTGTCCTGGAAACCTTCATCAATGCTAGTGGGAGATTTTTATCTCAACGGAGTGGAGACCAGAGTGTGGAAGTTGGAGAAAAGAGCAAATACTGGCAGGCAGCCAGGTTTGGAGGGGAGGGGGATTCAGGTCAGGGCAAGAAACTGCTGGAATAAAATGCACTGAACCTGCAAATCAGTTCTTTATCTCCAGTGGGACCAACAGCAAGGTGTATTCAGCACCAGTACCTTTCTCTAACAGGTGCTGAGAGCAGATCTGGTTTAAGCTATTGCTGAAAGCTCTGAAAAACTCACCCCTGAGTGTTAAACTAGGAAATTACTCCTCAAAGTCTATATCAAAGATGGCTTTGTAAGTGAGAAGGAGTCTCAGGAAGGCCCTATAGGGTGACTGTGGCTTTCCTTTCTCCGTTAACATTGCTCAGTGCAGCGAGCATCCATCCGAGAGCTGCCGCATGGGATCTTGCTCCCTCTTTTCCCCACGAGTATTGCAGCTGTGCCCAGTGTTGTAGCTTCCTAAAATAGCAGCTATAACCAACCCTGTAAATGAGACGCTGTAATTATGGAATCCAACGTGGAAAAACAGGATGATCGTATTGGTCAGCAGCCACTTTGAGGAAAACATGCCAATACACTGAGGGGCCCCAGTAGGTGCCAAAAAGAGCTCGTACCAAAACCCTGATCATCCTAACTGTCATTCATGCTTTTGCTGTGTCCAAATGTAGCTGAGACTCTGCTCCCTTCTTCTCACCCTCCTCTGTTACACTCTCAAAGGGCAAATGCAACCACATAGTGAGCCACCACTCTTTGCAAGAGTTTGGAAATGAAGACAGCAGGCAAGGCTTTGATTTCCTTCTCCATCTTCTACAATGTTAGTTTTGCAAAAGCATCTTAATAAAAGGCCCCGCTACTCTGCAGAGCACTGGTGTTGTGCCTGAGAGCTCAAACTTTGTGCTTTCAGGCTTTTAGTCATCAATAAACAGAGCGATTGCACACTCTTTCTGGATGTGCTCTTTCTTCTGCAGTGAAATTGTTTGTTGCCATGGATATCACTTTGTCTTGAGAGACATGTAACCAAAATGGATTTAAACAGACCCTCATGGGTCAATATTTCCATAGGAGCAAATGCATATCTTGAGGCTTCCTAGAATTACTTTGCTTGTCCCTGATGCAAGGAGTACAAAGCACCAAGAGCTTCAGCTGGAGAGGTAGTAGCTGTCACTTAACTGTAAAGAAGGGTGAAATAAATTTTGTAAATTATTTTGCCCAGATCCAAAAAGGTAAAGGAATCTCTTGGATCTCATCAGCCACGAAGATCAGGTAGAAGTTTCTCTATTGTTTGTTCTTGACAATTTGAAACTACTTTTTCTTGTTAGTCCTATTTTTTTTTTTTCAAGAAGTGACTTTCAGTCTGGGGTTTCCAAGCTGGGTCATGTTGCAGCTCATAAATGGACTTGTGTTCTGGATGAACAATAGCTGCCATTGTTTAATGCAGAGATTTGATAAAATTTGCTAATAACTGCTGCCGAAAATGGGCAGATTGAGTGGAGAGAAGTTTTCAGTTTCTACCCAAGAGCAAAACTCCCACTCCCTGGCTTATGAATCTCATTAGGTGGAACTAATTAAGGGGATGTTTCTTATTACCAAGATGAGAAGCAGTCCAAAAGGAGTCCAGGGAGGTTTGTACGCTGTAGCACAATTGCTCTGCTTTTAAATGCTGCGAAAGCGTTGTGTCCTATTTAATTTGACATTCCTTGTGTTTGTTTCTCTTCGTGACTCATAGCATAACACTGGCAGCAGGCCTAGGAAGTAGGTTATGGGATCTGGCGTGGGGACACTGGTGGATTGTATTCCAGGCGTTGTGCTTACATTGCACCACCAGTCATGAGAGCATCCAGAAAACTGTTCATACTGCCCAGCAAGCTGGTGGCTTCAAAAATCAGATTAACAGCTCCAGCAGCAGGCCAAGGCAGGCTTGACTTTGCATTTAATTTGCCACTTTTATTAGCCTAGGTTGTTTAATATGAAACATTTTTAGCAATTGAATAAAAATGCTCTGCAAAGCATACACTTCTTCTCATAGTTGTTGCATTCCATTTTTAGTCAATAGGTCCCTTCCAGCCTCTCACCCATCCTCTGACGGAGATACTGAACTGCAGTCATCAGACCTGCACAAAACCAGGATTATCAAGTAATTGTTGACAGAAATTGTATGAAGGCTCTTACTTCACCCACTGGTGGGAAGTAAACACATTTATTTTCACGCTGATGGGGACTGGATGATGGGGGGAGGGGAGGGGCGCTATGGTAGATGGCAGCAGCTCGCCTCAGTTCTTCAGCTCTACTGAAGAGCTCAAGAGCTCAAATCTTCTCTCCCTCATGCTTAAGCTAATTAAAATGCAAGGGCATCATGCTGCTCCTGTGCACTCTGAAGCCAAAAACTCTAGCGGCATGTCTTGGGAAAGGCTGTTTGGCTTATCTAGCATTGCTCTTAATTTGTTTTTCTTCAGAATAAAGAACTCGCATCAAAGCAACTAAAGTGTTTAGGGGTGTCCTTTGACTCTACGTGGACACTTCATGACCAATAATGCCAGCAGGGCATAAAATACATCTGGACAGTAGGCTCCATCAAACCAAAGGCTTCCTTAAAACAAATCCTCTCTGTAGAAGGACTGGAGTCAGGATTTAGGTTACCTATGTTACTTTGCTGCTTTCTTCTGAAAGAAGGCAGATTATTTCTTGAAGGCCAGTGACAGAAAATGAGAAATATTTGGGGAAAACACCAGAAGAAAGCAAGCAGAAGAAATAGAAGCATCATTAAAAGCTGTTTGTCTGTAGTGCCTCCCATATTTATGTTACTGGCTTCTTGTGTCGCTTAAAGTGATGTGCACAGTTTGCAACATAGATCCTGAAAAGGTGTGTGCTTGCTTGTATGTCTTCTGCTGCATACAAAGCTAAGGCAGAAACTCAGTTAAATTTAGTTTAGTTTTGTAAATTTATGAGGGATTTACAAAGTGGCAGATCCAGGGCAAGATGCAACATTTGTGCTGGTTTATGAGGATTGAATTGTAACATTAATTTTGAGTGATTCAAGATTGATTTTTTTAAATATTAACCAGCACTTAGTTAAGCAATGAAGCAAAACAAAACCTGTTTCTCATTGTCTTTCCTGGGCCTTGCTTACTTAAGAAAACTGTAAAAAGTAGACCTTGCATTCTGGATGCCCATCCCAAGGTCAGCAGGAGCAGGATAAATCCAGCTCTTCTGCCACTGTGCAGCATCCAGCGCTGCAAAGGAACAGAAGTTTCCTTGGGAATCCAAGGCAGCATATGCCCATCTTCTCGGGTGTTTCTGGAAATGCTTCTTTGCATTTTATCATGCTTAGAGACTCTCGGGGAAAATTTCAGAGAGCCTTAGAATCGTAGAACCATGGAATAGTTTGGGCTGGAAGGGACCTCAAAGATCATCTAGTTCCAACCCCCCTGCGATGGGCACTTAATTCTTCCTGAACTGAAACATCTTCTTTTATCCTTTTATGTTTTGGTTTTTTTTCTCTAGGTGTGAAGCAGCAGAGTGTGATTTGCTGTTAGTGAACTCACACCAACTCTTCTGTCCTCTTCTACAGTTAGACACTGCTTTATTTATAGTTACACAGTGAAACATCTCTGGAGCTGCATTAATTCTGAGATGCATGGAAGAAGTGAAATTGAGCAAGACATTAATACATTACTTAGGGTTTTTGTTTTTATGGCTGTTTTGCAGCTTAGAAACAAAGAAGAAAGCTGGTGCTGTACCATCAGCCAGCTGGAGATAGGCCAAAACCTGGAGACACAGACACACACTCACACTGTCGTCTTCTTCTTTTAAATTCTTGACAAGATTTTTTTTCAAAGCTTCCTAAACATCTGTCTGGCTTTCCCTTTTGGAGAAGAGGAAATGGAAGATGAGAGCCCTGGCCAAGGTTGTCAGAAGTGGTTGCAGACTGGCCCATCCAAGCACTTGTTGTCACAGCCGGCTTTCTGCCTGGGGCAATGCTAGAGAACATGTCCCAGGAAGGGCTTTATCTGGTATCAGAACAGCAGATCCTTCTTCTTTGGGGGGAAAATGATGGAAAACACATGATCACTGGAGACTTCCTCCAAGTCTGTGTTTTTAAATATATTACATGTTTTCATAGAATCACCAGGTTGGAAGAGACCCACCGGATCATCGAGTCCAACCATTCCCACCAATCTCTAAACCATGTCCCTCAGCACCTCATCCACCCGTCCTTTAAACACCTCCAGGGAAGGTGAATCAACCACCTCCCTGGGCAGCCTGTTCCAGTGCCCTTTCTGTGAAGAATTTTTTCCTAATGTTCAACCTAAACCTCCCCTGGTGGAGCTTGAGGCCATTCCCTCTCGTCCTGTCCCCTGTCACTTGGGAGAAGAGGCCAGCACCCTCCTCTCCACAACCTCCTTTCAGGTAGTTGTAGAGAGCAATGAGGTCTCCCCTCAGCCTCCTCTTTTCCAGGCTAAACAACCCCAGCTCTCTCAGCCGTTCCTCATAAGGCCTGTTCTCCAGCCCCTTCACCAGCTTCTTTGCTCTTCTCTGGACTCGCTCCAGAGCCTCAACATCCTTCTTGTGGTGAGGGGCCCAGAACTGAACACAGGATTCGAGGAGCGGTCTCACCAGTGCCGAGTACAGAGGGAGAATAACCTCCCTGGACCTGCTGGTCACGCCGTTTCTGATACAAGCCAAGATGCCATTGGCCTTCTTGGCCACCTGGGCACACTGCTGGCTCATGTTCAGTCGCTGTCAACCAACACCCCAGGTCCCTCTCCTCCAGGCAGCTTTCTAGACAGACTTCTCCTAGTCTGTAGCACTGCACAGGGTTGTTGTGCCCCAAGTGCAGGACCCGGCATTTGGCCTTGTTAAACCTCATGCCATTGGACTCTGCCCAGTGGTCCAGCCTTTGATGATAAATGCAGTGAAAAGACAATCTTCTTGCAAGTCTTCAGGTCATAGAGCAGACTGGACTCCGTAGATGTTGTTACTTTGACTGTCATATGGTCCAAATAAGTTTAGCACTGGTAAAACATTGCATTATCCATAAAAAGCTACGTCTGTCTCCAGCTGGGTCTATAAGCTCTTCAGCACTCACTCTGACTTTCTCTGCAAAAATGAGTCCTTCTTTAAGGCTGTAATTTTCTGTGAAGAGAAACATTACATAGAGGTCTGATTTATCAATTATCCTGATAAAAATTATGTGGCTTCCCATGGTAGGTTGGTATTTTTAGAACGGTATTTTGCCACACACTGAAATAATAAACACCACACAATGATGAGTTCCTTTATTTTTAATCTTGTGCACATGAAATCAATGAGCTTATCCAACTGGGAGGAATAACTTATCTTCTTTCTTACTCTTCCCTCCTCAGGCACTGCTGCTCCCACAGGGAAGGGTGGTGTGTCAGCAGGATATGCATTAAAAATGTAAGTGCACTTTCATCTTGAAATTTTAGCACAAGGTCAAAAATATCCAAATAGAATAGCCTTACAGCAGGGCGGACAACTGCAGCCTGTCAGAATATCAACCCAAATCCAGCTTTGGTCACTTGACTATAAGAAACACATCTTGCTAATAACTTTTGTGCCCCTCTGAATGCCGTGTTTTAGAAGTGCATCTGAAACATCAAATAATGCCCCGTATATAATTTTTTCCCACCTCAGCATTGGACAGCTACACAGAAAGAACAATTATCAGTATTCCTGCTTTCCTGAGCTGGAAGATCCATCTGCATCTTGTTGCTCCATCTTCAATAATGCACACATCCATATGTTCATATAATTTCTGCATGAGAACGGGGTCTATAATAGCTGAGCAGTAAGCTCATAAGAAGCTCTGCCTCACCTGAAGGTATAATCCTCTGTTTGTGACATCCCAACTAGTTACCACTGGAATGGATTATGGCTTCGTGTGAGAAATGAACAGATCCAGTGGAACCTAAGAGGCTAAGAGGTGGGTTTTTTTCCACACATTAAAATGCCTCTAAGACATATTTATTAAAAGGAATGACACACTTAGGTGGAGTTTTGCCCACAGGAATGCTCCTGAGTATGTTTTCTCCTGGTTTGTATTTGATAGGAATGGTTGGACTCGATGATCCAGTGGGTATTTTCCAACCTGGTGATTCTATGATTCTATGTCTTGTTAATGTCGGTCTTTGTCTTACTTGTACCTTATTGTCAATGAGAAATGGATGAACTAAATAAATTTTAATATAAAGACAAATAAGAAACAGCAAAAGACACTCATGCTTTAATGCTGTAGAAGCAACAATGATGTATGTTGTCTTTTGTTCTTTTACTGGTATAATAAAAGGAGGGTTCTTACACTAACAATCAAACCAGGTGAAAGACCAAAGACTCAAGGTTTGATCTGAATTTAGTGCTGGGTGGTTTCACTCTTCCCCTACCGAGCCCCACTGAGAGACACAGCCTTGCTTAGGAAAGGCATGAGGTGTGTCTCGTGGCAGCCCCATCCTGCTCTTCTGCATGGTGCAAACTTGCAGACCCAACTCTGCAGGACTGTGCTGGTAATTCCTAATCACCCCGGTGGGGACCCTTGGAGTATTTTTTAGTTTTTCAGTCCAGCCTGCTCTGGTGACCTGGCTCCACTCACCTCTCGTGTTATAAATACAGGCTTGACCCCGTGGCTTGACCCTGTCTTCAAATGTTCACGCCTGAAGGACTAGAGTGTAATGCTACACCTCGCCATAGAAACAGGATAGGGGCAGATTTCTTGGAAACTGCCAGGACAGGCACCAAAAATAAAAGGCATCTGAGCAACAAGTGGAACCACATGGACACAGTGCTGCTTTTCTCTGTTTGCTTTTCTGGTTGGTGCTTTTATGTTATGTTTTCCTGTTCAGGACATTTGTGGGAAGCTATAAATATATAGAGTCTGTGCAACTGCTACTGTGGAAATGAATCTCTGCCCCTGTGTCTGGGACTGAGCACTCAAGGTGTGCAGCGGGTGTTGGTGCTGTGATGGGGGGGGCTCTGCTGCTGGGTTGCAGTGGGATGCCTCTTTCAGCAGCTTAAGGAAGGGAAAAGAGAAACTTGATGTTTTGAGGTTTTTACTGCTTACGTGGAACGAGTGAAGGCACTATATAAGACCTGGGGTTGTTCATCCTAATCCGGGATTATAACACACGGCTACTCTGCCTCTCTTCATCCCTGCCCCATCATGGTTTGCATGGAAATCCCAGCTTACCCATGGTGATGAATGACTGAAGCAGCGACTCGAGTTGTTCGGAAGTGTGCAGTGAAGCATCATGACGAGGTCTAAATTACCCCAAAATAGTCAAGCCTGGGAAAGCTCCTGCACAGAGATCCTCCCACGTGCTGCATGAAGAGCACAGAAAAATTTGCCTGCGCCCATTCTGCTGGGAATGCTACTTGCAGATGTGAGCAAACCCACAAAATTAGTGATAAATACGACCTCTGCTGCTTTTTGTGGCAGGGTGCTGCAGCGTTAGATGGTTTCAATTATAGCACTGGGACCTGGATGGCCTCTGCTGGTATGCTGGGCTGCACTTCCCTGGGAACGCTGTGGGGCAGGTGGGAAAGCAAATCAAGCTCTTTCCCTCCAAATGCAGAGGCCCCAATTACGTCTGGGGCTGGCATGTGCTTGCAAAATTAATTTTACTGCTCCAGGTTGACTCCAGATTATCCTCTCTGCTTAGCTTCTGGTTAATAAGTCCAGGGAGAAGGAAGCCAAACTACAGGTGTGACCAAGTCCCCTGCTTGCTAACTCTGAACCTGGAAGCTGATACTACCAAGCAGTGGCTGCATATAGGACATTGTGACTTTGTGCAACACCTGTAAATTCCTCTGAAGCTTGGGAGTAAGGACAGGTATGTTTTGCTCCATGAATAACTCCTCAGCTCATTGAAAGAGGCCAGGCAGTAAAATAAGGCTAAATGAAAAATTATAGGGTGAATTTGGCCTCATAATCACACAAAGATAATTTGTGCTTGAACAGAGTCAACTGAATATAAACAAGTCTACAATGTGCCTCATTAATTGGAGCTATTTTCCTAGCAAGCCCCACAGAAATATGAAGTGGCTTTGCTCTGCAATTTGTGATATAGTTTGCTATTAAATGCATTCAGTTTAATTGTGGCAATGTGTCTCATTTTGGAAGCTTTCACAGCCACTGAGTAAAAATAGCAGGAGATGGCAGAAGCCAATTCCCCAGCACAGATGTCCTCCTCCATTTGCTGTGTGCTGCTAGAGCAGACAGGTGTGCTGGGCAACCCTAAGCTGCGAAGCATAATAACACTGATGGCAGTGAGAGGCATTCCAGGACAAGTGGCTTTCCTCTACCAATAGCACCGCATGATATAGGATGTCACTGGTTTTGATTGCCCGGACAGTCAGGATGTCCTGTCTGACCTGCATCCAACTTTAGCTTTCCATCTGTAGTCACAGCAACAGACTTGTATATCGTGGGATAGGTACAGTGCCTAATGTTAATCATATCTGGCTGCTTTATGCACTAATCCTGTGACCTCCCAAAGATGAGATCATGCTGGGCTGCCACATATCAAACACACACATCAGCCTCTTGTTGACTTTGGCCATATGGTGTCACAGCAATGAAACAAGAACATTTCTAACCTTGCTACAATGAAACTTAAGGCAATAACTTAAAATATTTTTCCATACTTGGGTGTCTTCTTTTTAAATATATGGTTTGTTTTAATCCATGTGCTTTAGATTGACCAGAAATCTACAAGTTAAGTCCAAAGCTGATTAGGAACCAGGTAAGTTTGCCTAGCTTGGAGACCTTTGTTTCAATAACAGAACATGGCCATTGCATTCCCAGCCATAAAAGTCTATTACTTGGCACAACCAAAATAGGCTTGCACAGTATTTGATTTGGTTTGTTGATCACATGGCGTGGATCTGGGCTTTCAGCAATCGGTATATAACCAAAAAGGGATCATCCAGTGCTGAAAAGGGTCTCAGTGGTGACATGTGGTCAAAAGGGATGAATAGGTTTGGGAGAATGATAGTAGCTGCCAAATATTTATCCAGCATGTATCATAGAACCATAGAATCATAGAATAACCAGGTTGGAAGAGACCCACGGGATCATCGAGTCCAACCATTCCTATCAAATACTAAACCATGCACCTCAGCACCTTGTACATCTGTGCCTTAAACACCTCCAGGGAAGGGGACTCAACCACCTCCCTGGGCAGCCTCTGCCAGTGCCCAATGACCCTTTCTGTGAAGAATTTTTTCCTAATGTTCAGCCTAAATCTCCCCTGGCAGAGCTTGAGGCCATTCCCTCTTGTCCTGTCCCCTGTCACTGGGCAGAAGAGGCCAGCTCCCTCCTCTCCACAACCTCCTTTCAGGTAGTTATAGAGAGCAATGAGGTCTCCCCTCAGCCTCCTCTTCTCCAGGCTAAACTATCTGTTGCCCTTAAGGCAATTGCTAGTGGTGCACAATTACTATGTTGTGAGAAGCTCACCTGAAGAAGCTTCTGGATGTTAAGGGACCTGTGACAGACAATGAAGTTGTGGCTGTACACGCTGTAGTGAGGAGGACGAGTCTCATTGATGGGGGAAGCCGCAGTGCAGACATATCTGAGGGAGAAGGTGCCCAGAGGTCTTATCGATAAAAGCTAAATGCACGCAGGCTCCCATTATCCGTGAACTTGGTGACATTTGGCAGCAGAGAGTTTCCCCATCCCTTAGTCCAGCTTTGATACAGTGGGACAGACGAGTAGTCTCTTGACCAAGAGCTTCCGACTGCTTTCTCCGCCCATGTGAGCAGCGCATCCTAGAGAACGTCAGTACAATTTCACAGCACATATTTTTCGAGGACATGTACTGCGATGACATGTGTCACCCAGTGTCATCTGCGCCTGAAAAAATATGGCATTCAGGAGTAAACAGTTGGCACAAACAACAGCACAGGCTCAAATTTAGATGTGAATAATTTATGCTGTGCTGACCCCGGCTTACTGGAAGGGGGCACACTCTCTGGCAGGCAAGGAGGGAAAAGTGTTGTTAATTTTGCTAGACGACTTCTGCCCTCCCCTCATTTTTGTTTTGTAGCTGCCAGCCTCCCTGGTTGCTCTTAAAATAGAAACATCTGATGCCTTGTTTAACTTACTCTGAGGGCTTGCAGGGAGCAGGAGAAGGAAAAAATCCCCTTTTTGTGGTGAGTTGCTCAGCCTGTTCCTGGAAGTCCTGCTGGGAGCTGTATCCCAGTTTTCCACCTGAACCAATCTTCACAAACCCCTCCACGCTCTCCTTTTCCTTCCCCAACTTTGTGCTGGGCTGGGGTCTTCCTTGCCATCATCCCACTGTCTCTCATCATTCTCCAGCACCTTCCAGGCACGATGCTGTTGGAGGCACAGGGTTGGTAACAGCCATCACGTAAAGTGGAGGTTTCTTCGAGCCGTGCAGGCAGGACCCTCACACCAGTAGTAGGGAGAGAAGCTTGAAATGGAGAGGGGGCATTTCAGTGTGGTTGAAGCAGAACTCTCCTTGCATTTCAATGAGCCTGTTATTGTTGCCTGCTTGCTTGCAGTTAACCTCCTCACATGGTATGAGTGTTGAGAAGGATGGCTTGGTCATGTTGCCATGCTACTGAACACACTGAGTTAGCCATGAGGAGGGCAGGTTGTCCCTCCAAATAGTTCGAGTGCTTCCCAGTCCTCATACGGTGACCCATGTAATGACTGGCATTCTCTTTATTCCTCTCTCCTGTGGGGGTCTCCTTTGTCCTTAGTAAGGATGAAAAAACAGCTTGATTTCTGCATTTCTGAGAGAACTACATAGACAGAGGCTGTAAGGAATTCCATGATATGTCCTTTTGGGGCAGTTTTTATCCCTCCGTTTCTCTGAGGAAAGTGCAGACAGCCCGCTGGGGCATGGAGCAATCACTGGTAAGGGCTTAGGTGCCCTTTCTGAGCCTGAAACAGCAGAACATCCCTTCCCAGAGGAGAAACAGGGGCAGCTGAGCACAGTGGAAGAATCATAGAATCATAGAATCACTAGGTTGGAAAGGACCTACTGGATCATCGAGTCCAACCATTCCCATCAATCACTAAATCATGTCCCTCAGCACCTCATCCACCCGTCTTTCAAACACCTCCAGGGAAGGTGACTCAACTCCCTCCCTGGGCAGCCTGTTCCAGTGCCCAATGACCCTTTCTGTGAAATATTTTTTCCTAATGTCCAGCCTGAACCTCCCCTGGCGGAGCTTGAGGCCATTAATAGCTCCAGCCCATGAAAGTATAGGTAGGTACATGTCCACCTCCTCTATACTCACACTGCAGCCACGTCTGTCACCTCGTTTGTCTAGAGTACAACCATGTGGCAGTCCTCTGGAGAGGGTGCCCTGCCCTGTAGATGACCTGAAGGCCACTTTTTTTCAGAAGGGGCTATGACACAGCCATAATGTCATTGGGCTAAATTCTTCCCAAGCTATGTTCTATATGATTTTCTAGTCCTCGTTACACTGCCAGCTCAAAAGGTATCTGCTCTTCCAAAATCCTCAGTTACAAACCAATAGGAAATGTAATGGAGCATAAGAAAATTCCAATGAGAAATAGGTACAGATGAAAAAATTAAGAAATATTCCCTCGTAGGAACCCCCCAAACTCTGGAGATATAAGAAATTTCTGTCCTTGATTTCTCTCTCTTTTTATTGTTTAACAAGCTGCTACTAGCCTCATATTTGATCTTCAGCTGAAAAGTGTGGTCAGGCCTTGGGAATGCGGTCTCTTTGTGCACATTGTTTTTCTGTTTGTTTTCTCAGGGCTTTGCGATGAGGGCAGAGAAACAGGAGACAAAGTGTTAAGGTCCAGCCCCACTTGTATTCTGATCACTCAGCTAAGGAAGACCTCAGTTTTTCAGGAATGAAGCAAGATCTCTACAGTTACGGCAGTGTCTGTCTGTTGAGACCCATAAAGCATTTAGACATGCTAGGGCTGAAATGACCAACTGGCTTCTGACTACTTAAAAACTAAAGAGAAATTAGGAATTTCTGTTTAGATAGATGTGACAAGCCCATCCTAGCTCTGCTCCAGGTCTGCATACATAGTTTGGCCATCTGGCACCTGAGAGTAAGAAGTTTAAATTGGATTTTAATAATATATGGCACCACCTGATACCATAGTGACTTGAAGGAAACCCACTCTTGCTTATACGTTGAAGACTACAGCCTCCCCTGAATCCCAAAGTGTGGAGGAAACCTCCTATTTCTTTTCAAAGGGGTGTTGAGCACTTTGCTATTCAGAAGGGAAAAAAAAAAGACAATAAAAGCAAATTACTTGGGTTGTCATTTCTGTTTCACACAGGAAGCGGCAGTTAGATGGTAGGTGTGTAAATTCCCCAGCAATACTGCTGAACACAAAATGTACGCTGATTTGAGCCTCTTTTTGGAAATCCTTTACCAACCCATCTCCTAGGGGTAAACCATCACACTAAACTCATTATATCTTCCTGACCTCTAAAGTTTGGTTGGTTTTCTTTTCCTCATTTGTTTCTCCAGAGAAACTGAAAGGTCTGGAGATTGAAAACTTAATGATGGCTCTTAAAAGAAACTGACTTTTAAAATTAGAGACTTACATAAGAGAGAGGAGAGATGAATAATGGTAGCTAGCAAGGTTTGCCACTCCCTCCAGGCTTTGTGGTATTCCAGCTTGAAAACAGCTGTAAATCATTTCCACCTCTGACCTACACAAAGCATCGTCTGTGGGTCCCAGGGCAGCACATGTGCTTCCACATCTCTCTTTTGCTCCTTCCTGGTATTACCTGGGTAAAGGCTTCAAGTCCTAGACAGCTGGGTTAAATTACTAATCATATCTGCTGTTTAACTAGCTACCACTAGTTTTCACCTTCCAAACTGGAGCCAGCTCAATTTTTTCCATCTGGATGAAAAATATGTTTGGATGTAGTTATGTGGTTTCCTCTGTGGCTTTTACTACGTGTTTGTTAAAATAAGGCTAACAGAAATGACTCTGTCCATCTCTGTCTTCTGTATCTGTTGCAACTTGAATTGAAAAGACTACAATGGTGCATGTTATTTCAAAGACATCTCACCAGGACTCCCTTCAAGGACAGGAGTTGTGCCTGGCTACCACCACCTCATGTGAGCTGCAATCCCCAAGATGTGTTTGGGGATGAGTTGGACCTGGTCTGAAATCTGAGCCATAAAACATCTTTGCCTAACAGAAGAGATGGAGGAAGATGGGCTGTGAAACAAAAGGTTCTGTTGTCTGAGCATAGAGGGAACTGCAGGTGACCATCTCCAGGGCTGGTGCGTGGCCATCTTCACTAGTTGATTGGCCTTGTCACAGGATGCCTGCTGACCAGTTGTGAAATGCAGTGGTTGAGAACCACTGTCCAAAATATCTGTAGCAGGGCTGGAGAGACATTACTCCTTGCTCCCTTCCTGCCCGGGCACCTCAAACCTACTCTGCAGTGTTAGATTTGGCATCATCAAACTCTTGAAGCATCTGGACTGTGAATGAACCAGCCGGTCTCCAAGCTGTCAGACTGATGTTACTCCTGAGCAGTGAAATTCGAAAGGAAACAATTAAGGTTGGAGCTACTGCTTGATGTTCCTTGTCTGGTTGTACCGGCATATGCACTTGAGCTAGAACATAGACTGGTCACATGGACGGTTGGAGAAAAGCAAAAATGAAGCTACCTCTGCTGCCCTTCACGTCACCTCATAGAATCATAGAATCATAGAATAACCAGGTTGGAAGAGACCCACCAGATCATCGAGTCCAACCATTCCTATCAAACACTAAACCATGCCTCTTAGCACCTCGTCTACCTGTGCCTTAAACACCTCCAGGGAAGGTGACTCAACCACCTCCCTGGGCAGCCTGTTCCAGTACCCAATGACCCTTTCTGTGAAGAATTTTTTCCTAATGTCACCATCAATACCTCCCTGAGAACACTGGGTGCTGGAGAATACAGGACGCCTGAAATATGCCTTGCTCATTGCTCAGTTTCAGGAGTTAGGTGTTTTTTTTGTGAGGATTTCTGTCTGTTTGTTTGTTTGAGCTGGGTTTTGATCTAGTTCTTTTAGGGTAGAAGTATTATCCTTCTTTTAGAAGCTTTATGTTGTTTCTTGCCCATTTCCCCAGAGATCTTAACCTCAGCAATGACTGATACATTTTAAGTACATCAATCATTTCAATCAGCTGAGCATGAAGACTGAGATGACATCTCTCTCTGCTATGGCTTGTATGTGCAATTTGAGTCTGCTTTGGCTTTCATTTTTGTCTGACAATAAAGAGGTGAAATAACTCACTGTAAACTTAACTTTATGAGAGCTAAAAGGCTACATCACTGTGACTGTTTGGTGCCCGGGCTGCACAGTGTCCTTATTTTTGGCAAGTTATGGGAAGGGACAAAAGCGAGTACTAAAGTTAGGAACAATCAGGTTGGTAAAGACAGTATAATCATTTTGTAAAAAAAAAATATATATATGTAGTGTATTAAGTATGTGCACAGGTCTGTCTTGTGTGAAGAATGTAATGGCCTTAATTTCCCTCCATCATTGGAAATACAGGTTAGGAGTTAGAAAATGCTGTCTGCGGGGAAGCATAATGAAGCATCTTAACAGGCTGCCTGGGAAATGCACAGGATCTCCATTTTAAGAGTTTTTTAAGATTATTTGAAAAGGCAATTCACCAAAAATGGAATAAATACATTTAATCTTTCCATGGACTAAAAGACCCTTCCAGCTCATTCTCCATACTTCCCTACAGCATTGTGTAAAACAGAGATCCTTCTCTTATATAAGGCAAGATGTTAAGCTGATGGTGAGATATAGATAGAACCTTTCGTAACACAAATTGGTTTATCTGAAAGAAAGTATTAAAAACTCAGCCTCAGAAATTGTTCACCAGGTGTGAAATAGAGGCAGCTTACTTCAGAACTGGGAGACTTAAATACACCCACAAATTTTCCTGGATAACATCAACTGCAGACTTGTTGACACTGTTTTATGGTACATTACAATCCTTCCCAACTTTACATTCCAGGAGAAGTAAATAAATTATCTGCTTCCCTGGATATTACCTATTGTCTTTCTTTCTCCTGCTAACATCCTTTCTTCTCCACCAGTATCAGCTACGTTATATTTCAGAGGTGCTCCATCTGCTATGTATCTAGCACATAGCAGCAGCAACCTACGTGCAGATCTGAAGTTAGGGAAGCATCACACCGGCCACATTTTTAAGGACTGCATTCCAGTCCTCTTGAGCCACAGAGACGGCTTCACGGCTTGATGTCTCCAAAGTGCTGCCTGCAGTCCCAGGGCACACACCTGCTCTGCAGTGTTGGGGTTTGTGGTGCCCTACGTCTTCTGCCCCAGGGCAATGTCAGTCCTGACACGTCTACCCACCTGTCAATGGTGGAGACTTTCAGTGACAAAGAAAACACATATTTCTCAATCTTTCCTACTGTTTACTTATCTTTAGTTTTAGAAAGCCTTCCTAATGTCTGACTTCTTTTAAGGGACGGGTGGACGAGGTGCTGAGGGGCATGGTTTAGTATTTGATAGGAACGGTAGGACTCGATGATCTGATGGATCTTTTCCAACCTGGTGATTCTATGATTCCATGATTCTTATTTTCACCGTTGAATAATTTTGTTCTAGACCTGACCGCCCTCCTCTGACCTCTCTCTGCTTGGTCCACTCAATATACAGGTGGTGTTTGAAGTAATGTTGCCCAAGTCAGGCAATTAATTCCCATTAAGGGCTTTGAGAAAAGATTGTCAAGCAAAGCAGAGCAGAGTTATCATGTGTTTTCGCATTGGAACACTTGTGTTTATATAATCCAGTACAAGACCTAAAATGTTTTTTACAGCAACAAGATACTGAGTCATGCTCAGCCTGTAGCCCACTTCCCCAAAACTACTCCTGACCTGGTAATTCCCTGGTGTGATTTTTGTGAAGTTGTTTTTTACTGTGCAATGCAGAACTTCATATTTAACTAGCCAAAACCGAGGCATACTCTTTCGTAGGGGATTTGTTAATTATTATTTTTTTTTAATTCTTAATCTATGCACTAGCTTACGGGCAACATCTTCCAGCTTCGTGTCACTAGCAATTGTCCCTTCTTTTCAGTCCCCGGGTTGTTACTGAAAATGTGGAATGCCATCCAATGTGGGACAGCCCACACAAACTGCTGCCTGACTATCCTTTCACTCTTACTATGACGTGAAACTGTGGCACTGAACTACCCTCTATCATTTTCCAGCCAATCCTGTAATGACCTTGTATAATTTAATCTAGACCACACTTTTCTAGCTCTGAGAAGTAAAGATACGGGATATTTACTGATTCTCCTACTGTCTTTTTGTGAAAACAAATTTAGATTGGCCTGACATAACTCAATACAACTACATCAGTTTGACGCATGCTGGCTGTTACTAATCTCCTTGTTTTCTTTGAAGCACGTACAAAGTTGTGTGTGATTTGTTCCAGAAGGGTTCACGGAAGTGAGGTTGAGCAACGTGAGCTACTGGAGTTAATCCCGAAGTCCTGAAGTCTGTGGAATTGACACAACCTTCCCTGGAGGTGTTTAAGGCACGGGTGGGCGAGGCGCTGAGGGGCATAGTTTAGTGTTTGATAGGAATGGTTGGACTCGATGATCCAGTGGGTCTCTTCCAACTTGGTGATTCTATGATTCTATGAACTGCTGACAAGAGTACCATGGGCAAATCACGTGTTATGTCTTGGATATTTTGAATTTTCTTTGCATTGTAAAATAATGGGATCTTCAATATTTAATTAAAGCACTTATCTTCCCTATTCATGTGGTAATGTACATATTTTTGCAGGTAGAATAGGAGTGTTCAATAGGAAACCTTGGAGCACCTCTGTAAGCTGGTGGCAAAGCTGAACTCACCTCCTCCTTTTATCAGGAAAATACTACCCCCCAGCTTGCTTGTCGCAGGGCTCCTCAGGATCACATGCAAAAAGGGGATACCAGGCTTCTGGGAAGTCCAATACAGAGATGTTGAGTGCTGTGGGCATCAGGCAGCAACTGCAGCTTTTGGGTCAGTAAAATCAGGGTTCAGGTGTTCAGTGCCGCAGTTCCATATTCCGAATCAGACTTTTGCTTCTCTACCTTGCATGCAGCTGTCATGTGTTTCCAAGGGACTGCAGTTGTCCATGAAGGAGAGCAGATCTGGGCCTCAAGGCTGTAAAAATACCAAATATCTGGGGGAATCCGTGTATGTAGAATGTGTGGGCAAGGAGGAATCTCATGGCTGCCTCCAGCACAGGGATGCATTAAAGAGCTCTTAACTTCAACAGCTTGGTCTGGAAAAAAACTAGTCCTCTCTAATAGGTGCTGCTTTCAGTATTTCCCTTATTGCCAATCTAAGAGTGGTCTTCACATCCCTAAGTGAGATAGAAAATAATTTGGGTAAGTGAACTGGTTGGACTCAATGATCCTGTGGGTCTTTTCCAACCTACTGATTCTGTGAATTACTTCTCAGCTCCAAAGAGAACGTTGCTCCTCACCCAGTGTGTTTTGGCTTTTCATTCCTGATGTTTTCCCACACCAAGTATAGGCACTTTTACCTGTTTTTCAGTTCTATTCTGTGACATGGTGTGCTCAGTCCTATATATTTTTCTGTGAATATCACTGCAACAAAACCGTGAAAGTGTCTGTGAAACTCCAGCCACAGCAGGTGCTTTCAGCTGCTGCTGAAACTACGTAAGGCATCTAAAAATAAGTCAAATTGACAACTTACAGGGTAACTCCAGTTTCTTGGGGTCTGCTGCAGCCACAAAGGAGGAAGGGGCTGGCTGGAGCTGAGCTCTGCCCCTTTCCATATGTGTCAAGGGGATCTGATTCCTGCAGTGCAAATGCTGCGGCTGGGCTGACGTTTTTTAGAGGAAAGTCTGGGTTCTGCCATGCTAAATGCCAGAATTTGACAAGCCAGGCATCATCCTCATGGTATGCTTACCTCCTCATAAGCCTTCTGGTTATCATCTGGGGGACGTGCAGAGAACACGTCTTAACTATGAAAATAGTTCTGTTCTCCTGTCAGACACTCCAGCACACCAGCATGTAGGAGCGATTGTCCCTATCAAGTGGCACTGTTTTGTCTCAAAAAAACGGAAAAAAAAATTAAAGAAGATGAGCAAACCACAGCGTTGCTCTTGTTGTTGCTTAAACCACTCAGTCAGACACTGAGGAGAAGATAGAGGGTTTGCTGAATTTCCAGACACCCTTTCTGGGTAATTACCCGTCCTCGTCTCACATCCTCAAGGATGTCAAATTATTTTCTCAACCACTGTATTTGGGTGTTCTCTTACTGAATCTTTTTCTTTAATCATGTCAAATATTTTATATCAGACTTATGCAAAAAGACCAAAGAATATGACTGCATTCAGCCCGAAGTGATTATTCTTATGGGATAATTTAACTAATGAAAGTTTAATTGTATCTCAGGGAACTGTATGCCATTGTGTTGCACCATTTTTGAACCTCATGGCTTGAGCTATTAAACGATTGCAGCTGATACAAAATGATATGGGAGGATGCCAACTGGACTCAGAGAATTTAATCAGATTACTTTGGCTTTGAAATCTCTTCATTGGTTTGTTATAAAATTTCCAATTAATTTTAGGACATTTCTGCTCAGTTTTGAGAGCTCTAATAACATTAGCTTGAAACCTCAGGAATTATTTGGGGACGAAGAAATATTTCATGCTCGTGCTCTTATTCTGTTTTCCTCTAGTAATTTTTTTCTGATGTTACATCTTGCATAACTTTGGGATGAATGTTGAGTACCTTTCAAAAGCATGTAAGAGCAGATTGTTATAAAGTCTGTTGTCTACTTATCTGAAATCTTCTGCCTTCACATATTTGAAAAGCTTGACTCCATTGTCACTTGCAGCCCTTTGAATGGGTCTTAAATCTTGAAGCTTGATATTTGAATAAAAAGCATAGAGTTGCAAAAGGCTTAAAAACACTGTTTACAAATTCTGTCTTTACACCCTGCCTCGATACACTGGGATGGAAGAAAAATAGCTACTTGGTGGACAAGGCTTGTGTGGAAAAAAAAAAAGCATCTACCAATGCTGGGTACTGGCAAACAGAAAGAGAAAGAAATTACTGGTGTTTGAGAGAAGCTAAACTGAATTCACACCTAGAAAAAAAATGCCTGCCAGAAAGGACATCAGATTATAGAATACTTTGCCTAGTGAGATAATTATGATTCAAACAGTGGATATATTCAAGCTAAGATGAGATAAACTCCTCTAAAGTTTGGTGTAGGCAGCATTGTGGTGTAGGGGGAAGGTGAGGGCCCGGGAGCCCCCAGCTGAGTGATTGATGACTTACTCTTCTTCATCACCACTTCTTCATCATCCTCAACCTCTCCTGTCTGTGGAGGGATGAGACTGGCAAGGTGCAGGGAGTGGATTCTGTTGCATTTCACAGGAATCACTGTGGGAAAGAGCTGAAGCCAACATAATTGCCTAATAAAAATTGGTGGATTTGTACACAGGAGAGACAAATGCACCAAATAAGGATGGTCAGGGCCCAGTTCCCAAAGGTTTGAGCTTTATCTGAGCCAGTTTTCTTGCTTCTTATTGGATAGATGTGTATCTACTGCCTGTGCTAGTGCCAGTTCTGGCTGGGTTTTTTCAGCTTCTTATTACAGAGAAAAGGGAACTTCTGCTATGTTTAAAGAGCAGGGGTGGGAAGAAAACCCCACTGACAGCATATGCCTTATGACAGCACTAGCATATTCATTGTGAAAGTGATGGGCAGCTAATGATGTCAGTGCAGGAAAAAACCCAAAACTGGGTTTGTTTTTTTCCTCTCAAAAGCTCTGGCCTGAGAAGGGGCTGCAGAAACAATCACAGCCTGTGAAATCAGGACAGTATTAAAAAAAAAAAAAAAAAAAGACGCTGGGGGGAAAGGAGGAAAGGAGGATATATAAGTAGTGCCAGCTGGATGTAAAATCAATCCGGCATTTCAAAATAACAAAAATATTTCTTTCCCATTCATTTGGTCTGGCATGTAGTGTCAGTGCTGCTGCCACATCATCATTCAGAGTTAGCACACCGGAAAGGAGACACCAGCAGAAAACCAATTGCTGCTCAGCCCTCCCAGAGCAGGACATGGGATGGTGCAGCATATACAAGAGTGCTGGGAAGGATGCTCCAAGCAGTAAGTAGCTAAGCAGAACTCCCTGGATCCAGGGCAGCAGGTGGACATGGGTCCTCAGAAAAAGAAAATATTTCTCTTTTGTAATTCACAGGATTAGCCACTGGAAAAGGGTGGCTTTTTTTTTTTTTATCTCAGCTGCAGCTGAGATAAAAGGGGCTGGTGGCAATGGCATAGCTGTTTCTATCTAAAAGCTTACATTGCATCAGGCCTTGTTCAATCTAACCTCTGTTTAGAGGTAGGGATTTTAATTTTATGCTTCCCATACAGACAAAATGAGAAAAATCTTTGCAATACGTATGGCACGGCCTTGAGTCAGGGTCTGCTGGATGGTCTGAGACTCCCAATTTTCAACAGGGGGAATGAACTTCAGTCTTCTTTAGCTTGACACTCATTTCCAGCCACCTCTCTCAGGATTATGCTACCACCAGCAAGTGCTGTCAAAGCAACAGGGAAAAGCACTTCTCACTTCTTTGTGTTTTGGACACACCTGCCCCATTTTTTTCACTCAAAGATGGGAGCTGTGGGGACAATAAGCCATTTCAATGAATGAGGCGCCTTGTTGTGCAAGCAAACCCCAGAAATGTTGAACAAGGAGATACATTTCACCCTTTTTTTCAATGCCTGTGCAGGGGCTGCTCTGTGATTAGAGCCAGAGGCATCAGAGAGCCAGAAGCATGCATACAGCAGCACAAAGGTGCAAGTGGCTCCCAGCTGGAATGGGTGACGCAGAGCTGTTCAGCAGGAGATGGCATATCCCACCCAGAGAAGTGCCATCAGCTCAGCCACCAGGACAGCCCCTCCACCCCTGGTCTGTGTTTGATGCTGCAAGACACACTAAAGGCATGGCGTTGCTTCAATGAACTAGAGGGATGTAGCAAAGGAAGGCTCCAGATCTACTTGGACAAGCAACAAAGGGACACCAGGGAGTAAAAGGGACCAAAACAAATTGGGGAAACTTGAAAGGTTTTCCACAGGTTGTTATAAAGAAGAAGAAGTTGGCGTAAATTGAGATGAGCTAGACCTTGCAAGGACAGCAAGCAGCTAAGTCTTTTCAGTGGCATAAAGAGAAAGTAGACAAGAGGTAACATTTCTGTAAACGTACCCAGTCAGAGGTGCTAACATTGGTTTAGAAAATGGGAAATTATTCCTAGACAGTTGACCATTGTGGTCTTGATGTTGGAAAAAGGCCTAGAACAAAATTCAAAGGACAAATAAAAAATAAAAGGATGTTTGAAGGAAAAAAAGCACACCTCTGAAATGCAGCTTAGGTTTAGCAGTTGTTAATTCCAGTCAGCCTAGTCTGACAGACAACTGATAGATAGGTGGGTAACTGATGGACAACTGGTTTTCTAGCTATAAGAGATTAAGTAGATCTAACATAGCTGAATTTCAAGAGACAGTTTTGATGCAGAGATACCTGGAAACTAATGAAGGTGGGCACTAGTGTAAGAATGATGAGATGGGTGAAGGTTTGGCTCACAAGGAGAAACATCTTCTGTACTTCAGGGGAATACCAAGCCAAAGGGAACCTGCAAGTGGCGTTCTCTTCCAGATGGGTCTTGGGTTTGCTTTTCTTAAATACTTACATGACTGGTTTTGGCACAGATCAATGGAAGACTACTGATGAACCCTGCTTTAAGGCACTGTCACTACAAGGTGGGATTGGAGTAGTTTTTCAGAATAACTGGATGAGGTTGAGGAGTGGGGTGCTATGTATGAATTGAGATGAGGTAGCTGCAAAGTGATGCACAAAGGAAATTTTGTGCCCTGCTCTGGGAAATCTGCCCACTGGAAAATCATCTAACCTGGAGAGACCTGAGCACTGGACCTGACTGTGGGTGACTACAGACAACAAACCTGAAGCAGCTACAGAAAATGCAAAGCAGCCCCAATAGGTCTGAAAGCTAACACAGAGGAAAATACTATGAGCCCCAGTGAAGGCACTAGCAAACCCTGACCTATACCATTTCATCTACTCACTTTAAAGAGAGAGAAATCTTACCAAAATCAAGTGCAGATGAGGATATAAAACTAGGCTAAGGGGGAAAACACGATCCAACTGATAAAAGATGAATAAAAAGCTTTGGCTTGCATTCCTTAGGAAAACTGAGGCTGACGGGAACTATGGTTGCAGCCTATTGAAATAATGCAGGTAACCTCAAAGGAGGGATATGAGTTATTTAAGCTAGGGAAATGGTTGACACAAAAGCAAATGGGTCTAAACTGACTGTTACTAGCTAAGGCTGTAAACTAGAGGCTCTCTCCGGCTTGAGAGCGGTGAAGCTCTCGGACAGCTTTCAGATAGAGACAAATGCCTGGTTGGCATGAAGACAGATTTTTGGGGGTGTATAAGAGTGAGCTGTAAGTAAAGAGGCCAGACTTGAGGTTATATGAATTTAATTCCCACCTTATTATTGCTGTTCAAATCCATTGATGAGCCTCATAGCGGGCTCTGTTTGCTCTGTGCTGTATCAATGTTTATCTCACTCACAGCAGAGAAGAAGAAGGAGCACTGCACTGCCCTCGCTCGTGAGCTGTGAAGGGCAGATCTGCCTCTGGATTTCAGCAGACTATTCTTCAGCCATCTTCCATTCATCGCTGGGAATGAGAGCTAAATAACTCCTAGCCCATTTCATAATGGAGAGCCTAGCCTCACTAAGAGGTAAGACTCTTCCTTTCTTTGCTTGAAACATCATGAACTTCCAAACTTGGCAAGGCCCTTTTGAGTTCGATCTAATAATAAACCCAAACCCTCCATTGCACAAAAGCAATGAGTCTGAACTTGCCTGAACTTGCCTCAGGGAGCTGAGATCCAAAGCTCTGTCATTCCCTCAAAAGCCATTCTCCTCTTTGCAAGGACAGGATGTTGTTCTTACAGGGCATCCTTGCTGTTTGCTCAGCCTCCCTTCCTCGTGATGAAATCCCTCTATAGCGACTCTGGAGGTCCTCCTTCAGCTCTGTTTTTTGGACATACAATGTGCTACCCAACTAATCCCTGCTCTTTTCTATGAGTGATTTATGGACACTTGAAGGACATTGAGAGTCAGCACATTCTCTGTTTTCCAATCATTGGTGCAACCAGAGCGGTACTTTTCCTGCCAGTGGGAACCTGAAAAACCTGATGGGCTTTTCTGGCAGGACTCGATGTCAGTGAAAAGGGTGCCAAGCCGCCTGCCGAGCAAGAGGAAGTACAAATGTGCGTTTGCTTTGACTTCCACTGGGAATTACAGAAAAAATATTTTGACTTGATTTTACAGTTCAGTTTCTCATTAGCACAAAGAGTGCTCGGCCAGTGATCAGAAATGCCCTTGCTTAATTTGTGTTGATTTCCGTTCAGTTATTAAGCATGATTGATACTAGGACAAAAAAACAACCACCACATTGAAAATTGAGTGAAATATTTCTTTTTTTTGCTCATAATTTTTTTCTTGTGGTACTGGTTCTTTTTAAAAGGAGAATGGTCTTATGTCATCACAAAGTATTTATTCTGGGAGGGAGGAGGGGAGTCTGCAATGTTTGTTTTAGGTATCTAAATTTAAATGACTGACTTAAGCACATAATCTCCCTAGGCTGCCTGTAAAAACTAATGGAGAGGGAAGGACTTCTCTAGTGAGCAGTTCAAAGGCTCTCGCTTAAGTGAGCAATATTATATTATCATGCTATGCAATATAAGATTTGTTTAGGGTTATATTTTATTTTACCTTCTTTATGCTCCTGTTATCCAGGATGTTGTGAAAAGCACAGCAAGTTCTCTATATATCTGGGTTTAGTACCCACCATCTTCCTATATTTCATTATGCAAACACACAAAATTACTAAAGAACAAGGGAATTAAATGAGTGACTTTCTTTCCTCTGTATAAAAATGAACAGCCCACTCCAATGTTGGGGAATTTTATATCTGGAGGAATGGAGATCACTGGTTGGAACCCATTCTCCCTCTGTATTTGGAGATGGAATGTAAATTTGGACTCATATGGGCCTTATCCGAATCTCCTGGAAGTTGGGAAGCCTGTGATTTAGGAGCTATTACACTAAATTCTTCCCACTTCTATTTTGTCCATCATCCCATTTGCAGCAGAAATCACCAACAGATGCTTTTGATGAATGGTGTAATAGTCAGACTGCAGTGTTTGGTTACATACTTAATCCTCCACAGACAAAAGCCAACTGAAGTCAGGTCTGACATAGGGACGTTAGCTTCCCTTCTACATGTTATTTTAACATTAACTATTAAAAATATAGGCTTCCTTGCTGTCCATATAGTAGGGAGAAACTATAGCTACAATATTTCACATTTAGAAAAGCAGTGATCTTATAAGAAAATAAAGGGGAAACTGTTTAGGTGAAATTACTGAGAGTCCACAGAGCAGTTACCAGGTGAATCCTGTCAAAATGGAAAGATTTCTTGAGCTGTTTCCCTAAGGTTATGGCCTGGGTTCAGGACTATTCAGTATTTTCATTAATAATTTGGATGAAGAGGTAGAGAGCCCCTTTGTTAGAGTTTCACCTAAAAGCAAGAGACACTAGGGAAGAGAGGATTAGGGCGCAGGAGATCTCAGTAATTAGAGAAACTATATGGAAATAAACAGGATGCTATTTGGTGAAGACAAGCAGAAATCTGCACCTACATTGAAATAAACAGCTCCACAAGCACACAGCAAGAGAAAAAAGCCAGGCAGCAGCTCTGCCACAGTGGAGCTGGAGGTGATGATGGAGCAATGACTCAGCTGTGGAAGGAAGAAACATTGAGCTGGCTTGGATAGACCCAACTCCATGCATTTTAGGCACAGAGGAATAATCCCTTCAGCAGGGTCACTCAGACCCGTTTCTAGCATTACACCTCAGGAAAGAGGTGTCTGCAGTCCCAAGGAGAACAAGGCTGCAAAGAGTCTGCAGAACAGCGTCTAGGAGGAGAGAGAAAAAACATTTGTATTTAGCCTGGGGAAGGCAAGGCTGAAAGGAGACAGGATAACAATCTTCAGGCTGGGTTAGTCTGCCAAAAAGAGGAAGGTGGTGAACTATTCTGTGTCCAGAAATTATCCTCTGTGGTTTAACCAAGATTTTCTGTGGTTAGGAAAAAAAAAAGAAAGAGGGAGAGAGAAATTGAGATGGTAGAGAAGTTGACTTTACTGCTTTACTTATGAAGTGCCTTGGGGTATAAAGCACATGATCAACATAGTCAGTTACTGCAGCTTAATGAGTTATTGCCTGTTGGCTGAACCATGCTAATTAACCATGTGTGTGCTCTTAGCCTGCCTCAGTTGCATGATGAAATGAGCTTACTTAAGTACTTGTGTTTTTCTTTGCAGATGAGGCAGGCTGAAAGCTCATGTAAGATCAGTGATTACAGTTCAGCTGATGGAAGGTGACTTCTAAGGGATGGAAACTTGTCCTTAGTGCGCAATGGCAATGCTGATGCTGTTGTATCTGGGCAAAAACAAAGGGAGGTGACAAAGAGAGGAGGAGAAACCAGATCTAAATAGACAAAGTATGTTAGTTTACAGGTTTATATTAATGGGACAGTGGTTCCATATGAGTGTATAGGAAACGTAGTAACATTGAGTTTTATAAAAGATCTTGTTGGTTTTTGTTTGGGAAGTGTTGCAATATGGTAATTTTAAAAACAGCAGTAAGAACCCCTACAGAACGCTGCACAAATTTCTCTTGCTACTGAGCACAAACTTGTTTTAAGTCTCTCCTCGTTTTTTTTAATGTTTCCAAGTAGATTATTCTTTTTGAGTCACATCTTTATGTTTCCTTCTAGTTGTTGCTCTTAACTGTCAGTAATGGCTGTTGTAACTCCTCCATTTGATGAGCCACCTTCTTCCTTCTACTGTGATGTGAAGTAGCTGTTGGTGTGGAGCCTTCCTAGTGATGGTGAGTACGCAGTATATGGCACTCCAAGTTACTCCTGATGGCTTTCTTTCCTTCCTTTCTTAGTTTCCTCCTTTCCTCCCTTTCTTTGTTTCCTCCTTTCCTCCATCCTTACTTCCTTCCCTCCCTCATTACTTATGTTGCTATGGACAAACAAACATTTGGATATCACACCCCTAGGGATTTTTTTGTTTGTTTGCAGCAGTATTTCTTGCTGGATGCTGTAAGTTGTCCCTTTTAAAGCAACTTGCCCCTTTGCTTATACCATGCCATTTAAGGAGGCAGCAGACTTGCAGATTTGTTAGCAGACAGACTTGAGAAGTGCTATGTGGAATGGAAGCAGATGCTTCTACTTTGTTAATTTGTTGCTGTTTTACAGAATAATATAAATTACCTTGGATAGGACCCCAGGAAATCGTTTCTTTCTGTACTCAGGGCAGGATCAAATAAATCACTACCCCTTCTGACTGATGTTTGTCTAACTTGTTTTTGAAGCCCTGCAGTAGTGCAAACTCCAGTCCCCTGGACAACCTTACCCTGTACTTTTATATCTTCAACTGCTCCATATGATCCAAAATGCGGAGCTGATGACAAGTTACTCACAGTTACTAAGCCAGCCAAATTACGTTAATTTGTTGCTGTGATCCTTTCAGTTTTCTGTAGGAAAGAGAAATGCTAGAAATCTTCATAGAGATTATTTGATAGCATGAATGTTTTTTAATCTAATTTAGTCTGCAGAGGATTGTTTTCCCTTCAGGACACAGATTTTTGCACTGGGAGATAAACTTAAACATACTGGGAGCCATAATGCTACAGTAGAAATGAACACACTTCATTTATTAAACGTAACACAGAAACAGATTTTCATAGCTGTGTTTTATATATGCTTAGGCAGTTAGACTACGTGATTGCTGTAGGTCCCTTCTGATTGAAATTATTCCACTCTACTCTGCTCTACTCTGCGTGGAAGGTGGTGCTATTATGTACCTATTCAGTGTCAGATGTCCTTGCTTTCCCAGGTCCGTGCTCTAGAGTGGGGATATTGTTATATAGTTGGAGCTACAATTTAATCTGGATCTGGAGAGTCTGTCTACTGCAGCACGGAAACAATTAACATTTGCATGAAGTTGATATCCAGATGTGGATCTGCAGTGGGAGAAAATTTGTGGCTGATTCAAGCTGGTGTTTGTCTCGCTGGTGTTTGTCTCATCTCTAGCTTTACTGCAAAGAAATTTTATGTTAAAACAGTGCTCTCTCTGAGTCCTTCCAGTACTGCTAATCGCCTTCCGATATTACCAAGGAAATATTGGACAATAAATGCTCCGTGGAGATCTGAAACTGTCATACAAGAATAATGTGAGAATTGCCAAACAGATTGTTTTTCCAGTTAACTGAAAACAACTGAGCACCTAAAATTGTGATACTAGTACACTAGTACAATTCTGTCATGTCCTTTAGCAGATACGTTCTGTACAGACAGACCCCAGGACAGCCTGATAGGTTAAAGAACAAGCAAACCATCTTCTCCCACATGCAGAAGGAACTGAAAGCAGCCTGAAAGTGAGGGGCAACACTGGAAAAATGATGATTGAATGCCCATCCTGTCTGCCCTGCCTGTGACTCCAGAGCCAAACCTGACTATTACAGGGGTAAAAAAGTTCTTTGCTGCAACTTTCAATAATCACAAAACTAGAGATGGCTAATTGGGTTCATCGGCACAAGGGATGCTAGATCTGGATCTAGGTTAAGAGTATGGGGATCTACTGGCATCATTGCCCAACAACAGTTGCAGAGAAAGGTTGGTGATAGCAAAATACAGCCTGGGAACATCTAAGTATTCCTCAAAGTTTGCTGGGGTTTGCATCTGGATTCCTCATTCACTGCTCCAGGAAAGGTGAGGAGGGCCAGACTATCAGACACAGGGCTTGTCTATTTTTGCTTTCGCTACATTTGGTGAGTGTTGGAAACGTGATGTATTTTCCAGAGCTCACAACATCAAATAATTCTCAGCAGTGTCACAAATAATGTTATTTCAGGTCTGTGAGGGATTTACAGACAAGAGCCAAACACCCTTGAAATCAATATCAATAATTCTGCTGCTCAAGCTGAAGGCAAATCTCCAGCAGCTGTCAGGGACTGTGATTTTTTATACCCTCTCTAGCCGCAAGGAGGCAAGACCATCATAATTAGCTGCTAATTGAGCAGTCTGCATCTGAAAAGCACAATTTCAGAGAACAAAGAGCCAGAGAGGCCCATTTCCAGGGCTAATTAGAATTAATTCATAGCTATAAGTAGAGGGGCTTCCATAGTCCTGGGACTCTTTCTCGCCCTCTCCTGCAACACCAGTCTAAACGTATGCATAGCAAACACAGAAGGCTCAGCATGACTCGTGTGGATCTCCTGTAATAGCTCTGCTTGTTGAAAACTAGACGGATTTTCATTATTTTTGGCAGCCCAGGGCTATGCATCCCTTCTGCTGCCATTGGTACCCGCACCTAGGTGTGATGCTTTGTGCCTTCACTGCCTCTGCGGGGGGGATCGTGGCACCAGCCCACACAGGAACTCTAGAGCAACAGCTCTCATCTAGGCTTTGCTACCTGCCCTTCCTTCTGTGAGAAACACTCCTTCACTGGCAAAATATTGAAAAGGACAAAGTCTTCGAAGCAAAGGCAATAATATTTTTATTTTACAATTTGGCACTGAATTGGATGCCCTTCTAAAAAAGGCGTAGCATCTTACAAAAGCAGTGGGTGTATATACTAGTTTTAGACAAAGAACCACATAACTCTTCAAAGAATGGTCATTATTTTTTGGATTATCCAACCATGTCTGGAGACTTCCCTCAAGTTCTCTCTTGACCTAAGACAACTACATCTTGCTAGACAACTAAGCATATCAATAAATTCTTGCACCTCTAAGAGAGTGTTTATTCTTTCAGGTTATTTATCCATGTCTGGAGATTGTCTGCATATCATCTCTTGATACAAGACAGATTTGTATGACAAGATAATTAAACATACAAACCAGCTGCAGCTAAACTTATCCATTAATTCTCACACTTCCTTCCTTTTGTGAACCTGTGTACTTACAAAGAGACAACCTCAGCCCTTCTTTACTACTGCAGGAACAGAGCTCTTAAAGAAACAAAAGGTCTGCAAAACCAGGGCATACTATCTGTTGCACATTCCCTAAGGTGCCTGAGGCAGGACTAACTTCAGGCACCTCCATGAACTGCCAGAGTCCACTGTCCTTCCCCCAGCTGGTCCGCAGCAGCTTCTTTCTACTTGAACTGAGTCTCCAGTAGCCCCTCAGGTGGGGAGGCCACCAGCTGCAACTTCCAGTCTTCCTGTGGTCTCTTAAAAAGCCCTCAAGAGATGATTTAATTCTTTAGGATCTGAGGTTAATCAAACAAAACAATTCTGTACTGTAAACAACTCGGTAACAGGTAAACCTACAATATTCACATCTTATTTGAGAACATCACATCTCTCCTATTTGTGTCTAAGCAGCTGCTCACCAGTCCTCTCATTGCTTGAGGACTGAGGCAGTGCAAGGCCACTTCAGCGGGAAAATGAACCAGATCTTTCCCTTATGACAGAGAAATTTTCAAAATGCCTCCATTTTCAGCTGTCCAATATAAGGTGGTTTTAAAGTGAGCTTAATTTTTTTAGAAAGCACTGAATACCTTCCTTTGGAAGACTGCAATTACTTCAAGTTGCTTCAAGCTAGGGACCCAGAAAAGAGCAAGACAATAATTGATTTGGAAAAATGCAGGATAACACATTGTCAATAGCGATAACCTTGTTACACCGGAGGTGGCCTGCTGAATTCTACTTTGCTGGCCTCCCTCTGTAAAGATGTCTAACAAACCTTAGAAACTTCACAGTTTAATTGTGGGTGTCGGAAGCTGATGCTCCTAAAGCAGACAAGTGGCTTAATTTGCCAGTGCAGAAAGGAGTCTGCCCTGCTCAGTAGTTGTGCATCATTATGGCTCCAAATATAGATCAGTTCTATAGCTTCAGTTATCCACAGCTGAGAATCTTGTGTGTGATACCTCACGAGTATGTGATGGGGCACATGTGAACACCACGTGGCTAAAGTCAAAACCCTCTGAGCTCCTTGAGTATCTTTAGATTTCCTGTTGAAGGAAACTGATTTTCTGAAAAAAAAGATTTTCCGAAAAAAAGATTTTCACAGGATTTTCTGCCCACAGGTACCCATCTGGACTATTAAAATGCAAGAATGGTCTTCCAATTCTTCTCTACATGACTTAGGCACATCCTCCTTTCTGTGTGGTGTATCTTATATGTTATGACACAACTCCCATATCATAGAATCATAGAATCATAGAATCATAGAATCATAGAGTAACCAGGTTGGAAGAGACCCACCGGAACATCAAGTCCAACCATTCCTATCAAACACTAAACCATGTCCCTCAGCACCTCGTCCACCTGTCCCTTAAACACCTCCAGGGAAGGTGACTCAACCACCTCCCTGGGCAGCCTGTTCCGGTGCTCAGTGACCCTTTCTGTGAAAAATTTTTTCCTAATGTCCAGGCTGAACCTCCCCAGGCAGAGCTGGAGGCCATTCCCTCTTGTCCTGTCCCCTGTCACTTGGGAGAAGAGGCTAGCACCCTCCTCACCACAACCTCCTTTCAGGTAGTTAGAGAGAACAATGAGGTCTCCCCTCAGCCTCCTCTTCTCCAGGCTAAACAACCCCAGCTCTCTCAGCCATTCCTCATAAGGCCCGTTCTCCAGCCCCCTTACCAGCTTTGTTGCTCTTCTCTGGACTCGCTCCAGAGCCTCAACATCCTTCTTGTGGTGAGGGGCCCAGAACTGAACGCAGGATTCGAGGAGCGGTCTCACCAGTGCCGAGTACAGAGGGAGAATAACCTCCCTGGACCTGCTGGTCACACCGTTTCTGATACAAGCCAAGATGCCATTGGCCTTCTTGGCCACCTGGGCACACTGCTGGCTCATGTTCAGTCACTGTCAACCAACACCCCCAGGTCCCTCTCCTCCAGGCATCTTTCTAGACAGACTTCTCCTAGTCTGTAGCACTGCATGTGCTCAATTTGGTGAGGGATGGTATGTACTGCAGTCATAACCAAGGCAACCTGCCTTACCTTGGCTTCACAGCCCACTGTAGAGAGGTCATCCAGCTGCCACAGCCTGTGTGTGAGTTAAGACTTCATCTGGAACCAAACACAATTGTAATCCCTCTGCATTATTGATGTAAAAGCAGCTTGACAGGCAAAGAGCTGATTTGCACAGGACTGTCAAACACAGTAAAGCTCCTCACTTATGAGGCAAAATAACACCCTCCCCCTCCCCTTCATACAGCTATTGCTCCTGCCTTGCCACTCCGCACCGGTACTGGCAGTCTGCAATCCATCACTTCTGACCTGGCTTGTGCTACTACAAACCACTGCTTTCTGGGAAGCTTCCATCAATTTCCTTTCCCAAACATCTGGATTCCCTATGTGGTCTTAAGTAAGTTCACACTGCTCCACTCCTGCAGGTGAACCTGGAGGACATGGCTTGACAGGATCCCAAGCTGTCCACTCTTGCCGAACACCAGAATTTCCTTCCCCTTTACACATCCAGCTCCTGCCATCCTACCTTCGGCTGCTGCTTGAAACACTGAGAAGCGGTCACAAAGGGACTCATAGTTTTCTGTTAGGTTCCGGCAGCTCATGTTTGCCAAATTTGTATCTGCAGTGGCTTGAGTTTCTTGTATTAGGTAAGCAAAACTGGGTAAGATTGTATACTAGTGTAATTTTAAAGACTGTAAAGGTATTTTTTATTTAACATCTCACTGATGTAGCCTGTAGAAGAGCAATCAGATGACTACAGTTAAATTCTTGTTGGGCGTTATTCTAGTCCTGACATAGGTCTCTTCCTATTGAAAGCATGAAGCATGGTATCAAATGAAAACTCTTTCTATGGGTTATAAAAGTTTCTTTAACACCTTTTCTTCCTCCCCGCTTTGTGCACAAATGAACTGACTGATTGAGACTAGAAGTGAAACCAGAGATTCTGAAATACCGTTATGATGGTGTTGGGACTGCTCTGTACCTAAGTGATACCATATGTTGGCCTGTTTCTAGCAGCATTTACTGTGTGACTACATCGGCTCAGTAGGGATCTGTCTGGAAAAACAGTCAGGATGGAAAAGAATAGTTGAAGAGAGCCTCTCTAAGCAAGCATTGAAAGAGCCTCTACAGGGCAATGCCAGAATCACTGTGTTTGTGACTTTGTTTCCAAACCAGCCAACCTGCCCGATTGGTAAAATGACCAAGAAAGGAAAGTGACTGTTCCAGAATGCACTCGGGAGTTTTCTTTGCTCCTCTTTACTTGGTCTTTAAGCAATGATGATCATAAACCCTGGTGATGGCACCCAGCCAGAATTCTAAATTCCATTTTGGCATGATGCTACATGGCAGAAAACTGCAACCGGCCACAGGATATAAACTGAAAGCTGGCAAGTGGCTCCAAGCTTTGTATCTAAACTCCATAGGTTTGATTAAGAAGTGTCCATAGATTTGAATGCTTTCATAGTCCTGCTTTCTGTAGGATAGTCAAACTCCCTACACCTAGTCTGAAAACCCAATGTGGCAATGAACAAAACTCCCAGCTTCAGATGCAGGCTTAACAATCCACTGGCCACATTTTGGTCTGTTTTGAAGGGGAATAAATCCCACGAACAGTCATGCACATGTGGAGGATGGCTGATTCCTCATTTATATCTCATAATTACTGCAATTATCATATTTCTAACTTTAAGCAGAACTTTTCTTGCACTGTTCCCTAAACAATTCTTTCTGTAGTCTTTATTTACTCTCATTATGAGGCTCAAAATGCCCCAGAATCTGAAAGATATTTGACCCAATCCTGCAGCTGCCATCCCAAAACCCATGTAAATAAAACAAAAATTCTATGAATGGGGATTGCAAGCAGTTGTGGGAAGGATTAGGGATTAGTGCAAGATGATTCCACCATTGTATTCTTAATTGATAAAAGACAGACCACTGTTATTTTGAATAATGCTGTTACCACACAAGCCTCAAGCAACTCAACAGAAGACCTTGTGGAATCAACAAGAACTGCTTCTGGATGCTGAAAATGTTCCTGTGAAGTAACTCCACATCAAATGATTAAAAATAAGGACCAAAGTGAGTGAGGTGGTATCTCTTCTTCCTCTTTTTAATGGAAAAATATTGTTTTCAGATTAATCCACCTCATTTTTCCTCTGAAAATTGACTTTCCTGAGCTGCATCTCTTCTGTGCCTGAGCTCCTTCCATGCCAAGCCACAGCCCTGCAGTGTGCTTTGATGCTGCATTACTCCTGCTTGGTCAGTCACTCCTCCTCTCCAAAACCCAGAAGAGCTGGAGAAAATATAAAATCAGCTCTGCATGATCCCCCTGTTGCAGCAGTTTTCCATCCAATGTTTGTTCCTCAGCTGAACTTGGCACCAGGCAGATTCATGTTTATAATAACGAAAGCAGCCAAGTAAATTGAGTGAGATTTCAAAGGACTCAAGATAGCTTTATAAGTTGTATTTAAAAATGTATACCTATATTTACTCTGAATATCAGCTCTTCTGTTGAATATCACTGCATATTTAGAAGAAATTCAAAAGAAAACATGTGAAAGGGATCAGCACACTCCTACAGTGTGTGAGCAACATCCTAATGCAGAGGTCATATTTTAGAGGACACAAAGAAGATGCCTGGCAACTCAAAACAGTCATCTGTAAATTTAGAGTGGATTTAAACACGAGATTTAAAAGCAGCTCATCTCTGCAGGGTATCTGAGCAAATCCTAACACAGACCTCACTAACCTGGCCTTTCAGGATCTCTCAAGACAAAACAACTGCTGAGCCCCAAAGCTTCTCATGGGATTATGGTGGGATCAAGTGTGAAACACACCCTGAACAGGTCTGGTCCCTCAGAAGCTTTGACCAAATGCCACCATGCCAGCTTCTTGCGGGGAATACACAGAGCGAGAATCAGTCCATCCCTTTGAAGCTGAAGTAATTTGGTTTAGAGCTGTAGCAGTGTTTGTCTGGTTGGTGGGCATTGGCCTCAGGTTGGGAAGAGGGAGAAACCACCTTCTCAAAGAAAATGGAGCGATGAAGGGCGAGAGCTACCAAAGAGCTTAGGAGGTTGTACCACCCATACGTGATGCTGTAGCAAGTGAGGCACTGTACTGAGTGAGCTCCCATGAAGCACATTTCATCTCCAGCTCCACCATATAAATACCTGTGTCCTCCCAGGGCTGCTCTAGACACCAAAGTTGCCTTCGATACCACTGTGTGGAGTGTGTGACAACCAGTTTAAGGGGCCTTTTGGGGAAAGGTCCAGCAAAGTTTAATTCCATGCATGTCAGAGGAAAACCGGCCATCTTCGGACACAAATTACTCTCTTTTCTCTCTCTCGAAAGCAAGTGTGCAAGCAAACCATTCAAAGGCAAAGGCTACGATTGTACTTGTGCTCTTCTAGCTTGGACCTCCTGTCCTTCCTTTCATGTCATTCAGGAAAAAAAAAAAAGAATTCTGCTTGTGGTTGTTTGGCAGCTGCTCACAAGACTGCAGGAGGAGAGAAGAGCGATGTGCTGGGGAAATTTGACCCCCAGTGGGACAAGGACCTGCAAGCAAAAAAAAAAGAACTACTGAATATGTACAGAGGAGCTAAAAGGTTGCCAATGGTCGCCTGAAACTCCAAGGAAAGCAGCTGTTATGCTTTAGGTGGAAAGCATGAGTAGTTGGGGGAAATTAAGAAAGGGAAGCTATAGGCCTAGAAATCAGGGAACTTTTATCAAAAGTGGAATTTATACTTTCTAAAAGCATCACAGGAGAACAGCAAAAGCTACTTGACTATAGACTTTCAAAACTGGACAAGATAGAGCCCTGGTGGATGAAACAGCATCAATAAAAGAAACAGAGTCAATAATCCTGCTCAGGGATGGGGTGAACTGCTGGCCTCATGTCATGTGTCTATTTCATTCCCCACTCCTGTGATACTAAAAAAGAGCCCAACCCAATCCAGGGATCATACAAAGAATGCACTTCAACAAAGGGAAACACATGGCCTTTGTACTCACTCTCCAGCAGCATTCAGGACCAGAAGAGAAGCTGGTCTGAATAGTCAGGATTACATTCCTGGCTATGTAGCAAATGCTATGTAGGTTGAGAGGAAAAATGCATGTGCCCTCACGTTAGGATATTTTCTCTGTATTCTTCTGTAAGCCAGGTGTCAAATGGAGGCTGTGATGGCTATTGAAGCCATTCCTGCTTAACAGCATGTCTGAGACATTATTTCTTCCTGTGTCCATGCAAGAATGGGCTAATCCCAAGCACAGCTCAGCAATTAGGATATTAATAGTCTTATTACTTTGTGTCATCTAGTCCACTTTAAAATTCATGATGCAGCTAGCCGAGGTTTGTTCATAACAGGAAAAGTACAGAGATGCAGGAAGACTTGAGTTGAACAGAGCTTTGAAATGCATCAAGCAACCATTTAATTAAAGAAGGGAGCTCTAATATTGTGTTCCAAATGATTACTTATTTATATACTCCTCAAATAGTGCTATTTTTAAACTAGATTTTGAAGAGAAGACAATTTGTATTTTCACATGCAGATAAGTCTTAAAGTTAAAAGGGCTGCCAGTGCAGCGCTGCCCAAGAGGAGTAGCAAAAGAAAAATCTCTGTGTCAGTCCTTCTTGCTCTTCTGCTGCCTCACATCACCATGAGTACTAGGTATCAAAACAGGCACCTCAGCTTATGCGGGCTTGCCAGCTTCTGCCCACAGTTCTCCTGTGGCAGCTCATCGCCTGGTGCTAAGGCTTGATTTTGGAGGTACCTGGAGGCAAGTGCTCATAAGCCTGGGGAGAGTCAGGAAGAAATATGGTCATTTTGGGGAAAGGTTGTGCCTCCTGGTGAGAAAGAAGGGGGTTTGACTTTCTAAATAATGAACTTCCGCTGGGTGAGGTGCAGGCAGGGATTTCACTTTACAACACTGAAATTAACTGAAGGCAAGCCCTGAGTCCAAGTGATGAGCTTCATCCTTCACTCCTCTGATATTTACTCAATGCATCAGCGCAGAGTGTGAAGTTAAGCAGGGCACCATTTTATGCTCGTTCTTCCCTGGTTTGAATAACTATGCAAGTTGCAAAGAAATAAAATGTTGGCCTCAATAGATGTTTGAAAACTTTATTTTTTCTTAAGAGTGGAGCTGAGAAAGGCCTGTGTGCGAAGAATGAATGTTTGCTGCATACCCAAATAAATCTGAGCCCAGCTTGAGGCACTCCAAGCCTGGTGGCTTCTTCCAGTTTCTCCCTAACAAAGGGCTGTGCCCAAGTGCACTGAAGTCAAAGGGAGAGACTCTCATTGACATCAAAGGCCATTGAATCAGACCCAACGAAGGACAGTCGCAGCCGGGGACCAGCAGAAATAATAACATGTGATGTACGTGACCAACAGCCACTAACCAACCACTTGGATTCCAGGCATTATACTGCGAACAGTGAACTTGCAAACAATTCATGAAAGTATGCCAAAAAAATTCAAAGAAAAATATGTAAGGAAACTGCAATGTGTTTGTGGGTATTCTGTGAGCAGAAAAATATGTTATATTTGTGGAATAAATTAGTCCCTGAGAAGTGTTCTCTCAGCTTGGGGTTGTGCACAATCGAAGTTAATCGAACTAACGCTTTTTTTCTGTTGCCGTAGGAAGTGGGTATTAAGTACAGACATGGATGAAACAAGTTTGGTTTTGCTCTTAAAACATGAGTCACCAGTTAAATCTCATTTCAATTATTCTCATCATTTCGATGATCATTTTTATTGCTATCTAAATGCTTCAGTTTGTTCTCTCACGAATGCTGACAAGGCTTGGTCTGGTGTTTATCCATATCAGGCACTGCAAAGCTCATCCAGTCTCTTATCTCCTTCTGATTAGATTACCACAATGCCCTGCCATGAGGTTTGCCAGGCTGCTTCCTCTGGCAAGGCATGTCACCACTGTCACAGCATCACGCACGAGAGGAAATTCAGTGCATTTTATTCCAACTGCATCAGACCTTTTGCTGGCTATAAACAAAAAGGATCAACTGAAAATGGGATCAACTAAAAAAAAAGGAACAACTGCAGCTGTGATCCAGATCAATTATGAAATGGGGTAACACCAGGAGCAGGTGTGTTTCTAACACAGTGAGCAATAGGTGTGTAGTGGCAGTGTGGTAAAGGAAGGAGGGTCAGCCTCAAACCTTTGACTTGCATTTGGTCTTCTCTAGAAGTGTTAGGGCTGCTTGGGGACTGTTCTGTGCCTCATTTGTGGGCTATCTGGCTCAGGAAATCAAAAGAACCCATTTAACTCTTCCATGAGAGGATCTGCACTTGGTGGCAGAGAGTGGAGTGGAGGCTGCATTGTGCATGTGTACAGCACAGGATGGGAGCTTCTGATGGTGATTGAAAAGAGTCTGCCAGGAGCTTTGTGTATACCTCTGGTTATCTCTACACAGGCAGGCAACACCTCCAATAAACCATGCAGAGTGGGAGGCAAAGGAACAAAAGGGGCTTGGGGTGCAAAAAAGCAAGCTCTGGAGAGAGCCACAGAGGTTTTTTTAGACAAGGGATCAGACCCTTAGAGACAAGGAGCATGGAGAAAGATAAGGATTCTAGGATAAACTTCTCAATTGCCTGTTCACGTTGTCAACCACCAACAGCTGCTCACTTGCACATCTTGGGTACGAAAGTTACAGCTGTGTTCATTAAAACACGGGTTTTAGTTCAGCTTCTAAGCTGGGATAGTGACAAGAGCAGCTTTAGCTGTCCCACTGCTGGCCAAGCTGCTGAAAGCTCCATCTCTCCTTACTGGCAGGCAGTTATAAATACGGGTGATCATAATTGCTCTCAGACGCCAGCCAGTTCTCAAGCCCAACAAGCAAGCGCTGCTTTCTACTTGACCATCACGAAGTGTTCTACAAACCTTTGTAGATGCACTACCATAAAGAATATTTTCTGTCAGGACAGTGAAACACACTGGATGACTTCCGCAAGGTCACACGTGAAACCAGCATGGAATAAACTGCAGATTGCTTAAATCCCCAAAGATAACTCATCTCCTTGCTTCCTCAGTGAGTCCCTATCACTGAGAATCTTTGGCCCTCTTTGCCTTTCAGCTCTTCAACTGACTGCTGCAGCTCTCTGCACCATTAAAATCCTGTTTGATATGGTTCTCTTGCAATTGGTGTTATTTATAACTGCTCTTACCTTCAATCAGACTGGGTATTTTTTAAGCATGTTCAGCTCATGTTTTTGCTTCAAGTGCTGTGAGCATCTTCCATGCAGCAGGTGCTGCTCGAAATTAATTGTTTGCCTTGAAATTATACTCTCATCCAGTGATTTTCAGATGCATCAGTTGTTCCATTAGAGCTGTCACTTCCTACATCCTTTTGTTGAGCACCACACTTTATTCTACTTCTTTCACAGCCAGTGTTTCTTCATTCTTTGCTCTCCATGATAAAATCTATTTTCAGATTGCCAAGCTTTGCAGACCAATACCTCCCCCTTTTTGTCTGCCACAGACAAAGGGCTACTGAGTGAGGCTTGGAGGCTCATTAAAGTTCATGGCATAGCTTGTTTAAATGTGGAGTTTTTTTAAGTCACCATGTCCAATGTGCTTAGTGTGCAGTGTTGGCTGGCTGTGGTGGTGGGTGTCTGCAAGCTCTGCCATGCTCCTGCTGATGGCAGGTGGGAAATGCTTGGAGGGGCCACTGGAAGGAAATTCCTCAGCCTGACAGCAGAGCTGGAGAGGTTCACCTTTGTCAAACCTCGGAATGGCCTCTGCACTGCACTGTGACCCACTGAGGGCTTTTCTGCACAAGGCAGAACTGCTGTGGCAAACACTTGGCCTGAGACCTTGGAGTGGCAATGTTACAGGGAGCAGATTTACTGATGGGGATTGAGTAGGTCTTTGCTATTCTTCTTCATTAACACCATCCAGCACATGGCTGATGTCACAAGATGACACGTGAAGCTCTGCAGCTGCCCCCTTTGCAGTTGTATCCAACTTTGACATCGTGTTTGTGTACATCTCCAGAAGCCATGCTGGCCACTTGGTCATGAATTCAATTTCTTCAGTCTAGTTTGGCTGAGGATTTCTGTGCAAATACAGATAGAATCATAGAATAGAATCGTAGAATAGAATCACAGAATAGAATCATAGAATCACCAGGTTGGAAGAGACCCACCAGATCATCGAGTCCAACCATTCCTATCAATTATTAAACCATGCCCCTCAGCACCTCGTCCACCCATCTCTTAAACACCTCCAGGGAAGGCGACTCAACCACCTCCCTGGGCAGCCTGTTCCAGTGCATACATCTCAAAACAACATTAAACACAACAAAGGTTGTGTTAGTCTGCCCTCCAAGGACTATTCTGCAAATCATGGTCTCCTACTTTTCAGCTAACGCATTGTATGTTGTCAGCTTCTCCCCCTCAGGATCCTACATTTCCTGTGCAGCAAGAAATGCTTTCAGTCTTGCACTGACAGTAAGATCTGCCTCATACATGGTCTTCCAGCTCCAGGGATCCATCCAAGTTGTTCTTCAAAAGGCACATCACAGTAGATTTGGTGGTCCCCAAGTCTTGGCTTTGGTCTGCTCTGGAGTTTGCACTACAGGCAAGCCAAAGGCAGAAGGTAAAGGTGGGATGTTTTTGCATAATTATGCAACTTGAAAGCAGACCTAATAAGATAAGGAATAACTTACACAAGAACTGCATAAACTAGTGTCTCTGTCCACTTTTTTGTTTAGGAGATATTTGACTTCTTGGATCCTAAGCTTATGCATGTACCTAACGTTACCCAGGTGAAGTCTCCCTTGGCTTCTGTGTTTGTCTGATGGCACACCAGGGTGCTGGCTCACTCTGAGTCCCTTCAGCTCTATTTAGAGAGAAATATGAAGCAACAACAATTTTTCCTCCATGCCTTCATGATGCAAAGGAAATGCTGTTTGCCACTTCTATTTGGAATCCATTAAGCTGACTTTTAAAGGTGAACAGACCTTTTACTGACGAAAATTAGCACTCACTTGGTTTTAGGATTTGGGTCCTCAAAGCTCAAGGAACAGTCCCTTTCACAAAGCACTAACTTGGCGCACCTGGACAGCATGGTGGGAGTTAGCCACAGGGATGACCAGGACTTGTTTGGTTTTTTTAATTTCATTTTTGGGGGATTTGGTTGGTTCTTGTTTATTTGTTTACTAGCTGGCTGTTCTTTCTGACCTACTCTTCACTTTCAAAAGCTTTGCTGTACTTCTCACGGTCATGACTCTGAGGGTTACTGTTACATTGTCAGCTCCTACCCTTGGCTCAGGTGGCTTCCAGGGGTTTCCCTAAGACTTTCTTTTGCCTTTTGCAAGGATAAAGCTGGGCAGAAAGCTTTGCATTCGATGCTTTCAAGGAGCCGATGTGCAATCCCTCATTGCAAATGAAGTTTTCTTGTTTTTCCTTTGCTGAAATAGGGTCTGCTCCATTCGCAGACACTGCCCACTGCCAAAGGTAAGTTATCTAACTGAGTGATGTTTTTACCATTTCTTCCTGCCTTTGCTGCTCTTTACCTGGGGGAAAAGGGCTTGTTAGCTTTGTAGGAGCTCAAACAAGACAGGTCTCACTCACTGGGAGCAGGTTAGAAGCTATTTGGTGAGCAAAACTCTAGTCCTTTGCTTGCATGCTGCTGCAGCTCATGCAGGCATGCTCCCTCAAGTGTGCTAGCATCTTTGGCTTACCATGCAATCATGAAAAAAAGAGAAATAATTCAGTCCCAGTGACAAAAAGCAGCAAATATTACATGGCAAAGCCTCCTATTGCTGATGTTTCGGGATGCAGCCAGCTCCTCCCCTGCAGCCAACCCTTCTTCTCAAGCTATCATCTGTGTAGGTGAGCTTGTAACTGAGAGGTCTGTGAACCTGCTCAGCAGCAGCAATTTTACATGGCTGTAATTATGCTGACTGGGAATGACTTCTGTTTTATAGCTCTGCAAATGGAGAATCTGGTCTACAGTAGGTGTGGGAGCTTTTTATTTTTTTTTTTTTAAAGAAACCTCCCTTGGAAGAAACTGGTTTGAATTCTGGGAAAGATTTTTGTAGGGTTTTTTATTAAATCCAGAGGCTTTTGGAAATTTTTTTTTCACTGCAGGCCACAAAGTTGCATTTTCTTCATATTACTGAAGCAAGTAAGAAATCCAAAGGCAGCAACTACTGTGCAAACACTGCAGCTAATGGCACACATGCAAACAAGCTGTTCTGGTGGAAGCTGAGTGCAGAGAAATGAGGGGAAGAGAAAAACTTAAATTAATTAGATGATGCCAGCTCAAATCTGAAATCTGAGGAGGAGAGCATCTCCCCTTTTGTTAGGTTTTGGTGCTTGGGATCTCCTCAGTATGCCTAAGGAAACCATACTGTATAAAGTATATTCATTGTACATAGAGCATGTATGTATATAAAGTATATACCATTGAATTTTGTGGGGATGTCTTCCTATAATTTTCCTGTTTCATAGTTTTATAGTGATTTAGTGGTGGGAAGCTGGGGTCAATGAGACGAAGGCTCAAACTTGCTCACATCAGAAGTCAGACAGGAGGGATTTTCCATGCTCTTGGCTAGTCTAATTATCTCTCCTCTCTGTTGCAGAGCTCTTAATTTCAGAAACACAGAGAGTTTTCACCTGGACTTTTATACAGGAAACCACGTAGGCAAATTGTGAGTGCTCTGGGAGTTCTCAAAACCCATGCAAGCTGCTATGTTGGTGACTTTGGCAGAAAGAGGAGCCGTATGGCCAAGTAGTAGGCAGGGCATTAGGAAGCCTCAGTTGTAGTCTTAGGCTCTGCCACAAGCTTGCCCTGAGCCTTTGGATAAACCTCTTCACTTCTTAATTTAGTGTTTTTCATCTGCTAAATCATAAAGCAGCATACTTGTTTTACTGGGGTGCTGGGAAAATTGATCAGTCCCTACTTGGAATAGTTGATGCTAAGCTTTGTTAAAAAGCTATCAAAGATGGAAAGGTGAGATAGAAATCACATAAACTGTAGCCACTCATTTGTATTATTATTGATTTCATTTTACTTTTATATTGAAATTTTTTCCAGAAGGTCTTGGAATAGAAACAACAGACCTTTACGTGTTTCTGTCGCAGGAGATGTTAGACCAGAGATCTGTATTTAGCTGCACAATGCAGCTTCATAGATAGACTGCACAATATTACGTCTCCCTGTAGCCTTGCCTGGCTCATGTTTTCAGACTGCCAGTATTACAAGGAAATCACTGTCCTTACTGCCTTTGCATAGAGCCAGTTGCCTGCCATCATCTTGTCAGGCACTTATACCCAGTTCTCCAAATGTCATTTATATTAAACCAATTTGTATGACACAATGATTGCCTGATGGAGAAGGTATTCAGATGGGCTGTTTTTCTTCAACTCTATTTAGCTGATCTACTGACACGTATTAATCTCCCCATAGTCTTAGCTTCATTTACATCTTTAGACCATTAAAGCTGCAACAGAACAGTGACTCCAAGAACACCCCCTGTTTACAGGAATTACTTCGCTGTCCACTCTGTGGGATAGAGGATAAGTACGTATCACCTGGCCCTCCAGAGGTCCCAGACCATGCACTTTGATCTTCTCATCAGCCTCTGTCCATACGTTTCCATGACTATTTACTTCAGTTCTAGCCACGCTTGCTTCTCCTTCTCTGTTGAAGTTTTCTCCAGGAAACATGCAATTTGCTCAGCTTCTGGAGGTGTTGTTCTTTCACCATCTTCCAGCAACAGTCCCAACTCCAATTAGGACTTTTGCCTATGTGAGTTAGTTGCCATTTGCATCAGTGGAATTACACTGGTGGAAAAAACAACTTGATCCCAGCCCATCAAATCCTGTTAAGTTTCTATTGCTGTAGTTCAGCTTCCTCACTTATTTTTCATAATTTTTTTTGTCTTTTAGATCTGTATAGTCCTCTGCTTGCTAGGTGCTTTGGGAGAACTTGGAAATGGGCTAGCAGACAACACAAAAATAGATGTAAGCAGCTCCAAGCCATCTGAAGGGATTGAGAGGAAGGATATAACATGGCCATTCCTTTCACTTAAGAGAGGAACAGGGATAGATATTGAAATCTGGAGGCTAATGTGGAGGGGCAGAGGAGGCATTAATTCTCTCTTTCTCCTTTTGTCCCCAGTTAAATCTATGCGGGGCTATGATATAAGGTTGTATTCACAAAGATATTTCTGCCAGGTAAACCTACAAAATCCCTTACAAAGCAAATGTGATGAATCACTGGCCCCTCATTGCTGTTGTTCAGGAGCTGAACACCCTCCTCTCCCTCTGCCTTCCCTCTCTGCAAGAGCGGTCCGTTAAAATGCCTGTTGAAAGACACCACCCATCAAGCTGGTTATAAGACATTTGATGGCCAGAGGCTTCTGGATGTGATGTACTCACATGCTACAGCACGGGTCAGCCAGCCCAAGGAGAAGGTTCTACCATTTCTTTCTCCTTTGAACTATTTTGTAACATTTTATGCTTCCCCTAACTGGTCTCTACCAAGTCAGTAGCATGACAGCCTCGGGGCAGTGGGCTCTCAGATCCCACAGGCAAGCACAAGTCCACCAGTGCTGGACTCGAGCCCAATCCCACAGTACTTCACCTACTTCCAGAGCAGTCAGGTTAAATCTTTCTGCTTGCAAATCCGCTTCCCAGAAGGCAGCTTGCGCTGCACGGCAGGGGTAGAGAATACTCTAAGAAGTCCAAGACAACACTTAAGCCAGAGATGTACCCTCTTTTTTTTTTCAGTGGCTTTGATTTTTTTGCTCTGTAGAGTTTTCCAGGCTTTGGCTCCCAACCTTACTAAAGTAATAATGCAACTTTGAAAAAACAATTCATTTTTCACCACTTCTCCAGCACTGCCAGCTTTTTGTGGCTTTACAGAAAATCTTGTGCTATTCGGTGTTTTGCCTAAAGTTACATGCGATTAATCAAAGAAGCTCACTGAAAAATAAATCCTCGGCTCCATCCCTAAGTCTGAAGCTTTGGGCTGGCTGCAACATGCACAGGGTGCCCTATCTGCACCTCCCACCGACTCTGTCCCAGCAAGGTGTAGCCCACCAACACGATCCAAGCCACAGACCCAGCCTGAGCACTGATGCTGCACAACAATTTTCATTGTAGTTGTCTGCAGAGCTCCTGTGAATTAACACAATGAGACATTTACCAACACAATGCAACATTTACTGGAGGGGTCCGTGGGGTGTTAGTCGTCCCCCCTCCACGCACGTTAGCTCCAGCTGGCATGACACGTGCTCCCGTATCACAAAACACAGTTTTGTGGTTGCACATCCCCCCCCTCCATTCGGATCAAGGCCATCTCTGCCCTTGCTCACTTGCTTAGGAGTGAAAAAATAAGTCCAGCAAAGGAAAGATTAAGCCTTTTAAACGGAAGTAAATTATTTGAATAAAGTATTTAAAGGAAATGATTTTATCGCTTTGAAATTTTATCCATCCTTTAATAAATAAACAACCTCAATAACTACATTTTCAGGCTACGTTTTCCTAGCCGTTTTTATCTGCAGAAAGGATTAGCTTATCCATGGATGGAACACGCTGCACACATCCTCTTCCCATGCAGATTCACATGGTGTGGAGCTGTGTTTCTAGCTCAGCACTAGGACATTTTTCTGTAGCTAAATCAGATGACTGCAAAGACCATTAGAGCAGTTTATCATTGGAATCGGCAGGAACGTATTGTACCCAAAAGGAAAATGTTCATTGATAGGGGAGGTGCAAGATCTGTGATCCTTGTCATTATTAAGATGATTCTCTCCAGAGGTCTGCGATGTGTGAGCAGGTTCACAGTCATGGCATTCGACTGCAGCACTTTCATAGTCCATTGAAATCCAACTGTTCCTGCTCTCAAATCCACTAGGCTGCAGCCCTGACTGGCGCATCGTCATGAATGATTTTGTTTATTACTGGGGACATGCACGCTGCTGATATCCAAAAGACTCCTTGAAATTAAAGTGCTGCTTTTTCTGGGCAGTTTGTGTTGTGGCTCTGTTGAGCCCTAGCAAAGTCTTTCCCCTTGCAGCTCACTGGTGGTGGAGACACCAGCCGCATAGAGCGCACAGATTTTTGGTGTGAGATGCCACTGTCACCAGCACAGGTTGACAAAGTGCAGGTCAGTTGCTTCCTCCAAAAATCTCCAGTCAAAACCTGGTCCAAGGAGAGATCCCTTGACATAAATACCTAGGAAAAAAGAAAACCTTCTCCTCCCGCACCAATGTTGCTGCTCTATACGAAACTTGTTCAAGAGCTGCATGTTTCCCAGAGTGAAACCAACCTTGCTCACGTGCTAAGACCTTGAAATGCTCCACATAAGAAAATCACCTGGTGGTATTTAATTTCCTGAAGGGCATTGCAGAAATCAACAAGAATTGGGAACCAAGAAAGGTTCTGCTCAAGGGTTTGAACACTGTAGCACGGACAGGCAAAACAGACAGAGCAAAAATGTGTAAGTTTTGCCGATGGTTCCCTGCCTCGCCAGGTGAAAGCCATCCCCCTCCTATAAACACTCTGTTCCCATAAAACCATGTCCCCACTGGCAAAGTCAAAGCATCTTAAGGTTGGAGGATTGTAAACTTCTGGTGACCTCGAGGGAACTTTTTGGTGGGGAATATGATCCCTGTTGATCTTGAAGAAACTGTAACTGTTTCTAACTTCTGACGATTTATTAGGGAGTGAAAGAAACAACCAGCTGGCTTCTGCCTCTTTGCGCTCAGAAAATGATCCTGCCATCCCCAGCTCCTGTCAGATCAGGACCTGGTCGTGCTGTACCCATCTGTAGCAAGACTCTGGTCCTTCCCTGTAAAACTGACCCCTCTGGTGGGCAGGAAGGAAAAGTAGTTCCAGTTTTCCTGCTAAGGATCTAGAGGAAACAGAGGAAAAAAAAGCAATTTTAGCATGAGGCCATGAAGGACAACGGTTTCAAATCTGGGAAGCAAGCCTGAATCTCTTGCCTCTACACGCTTTCTCATTTTTTGGCAGTAACCTAACGCACTTCTCCAGTCTCAGGGATCTGGGACTGCCTATCTCCAGGGCAGAGGACAGCCAGGCTGATGCAAAAGGAAGTTTTGGTGGCTGCCTCTTGGAAGAGATCATCAGGCTTTTTCGATATGACTTAATACAGCTGGCTGCAGTGTGGAAACTGCCATAACTTTAGGACTGCAGTTTTCATAGGGGAAATGACCTAGACTAGCCTTTGGTAAAATGTTTAACGCAAAAGCTGTGTACCAAAAACCTGCGTTATTTCTAGTGCAGTTTGTCTGGGCCTCATGTGATTTCACCCACATAGCTCACTCCAGTAAAAAAGAGAGGAAAATGATTATCTAAGTACCCAGGCACAGACAAAGGGTAGTGCATCAAGTGCTATTTGCCTACTGTCAGGTAGCATTAAAAGGAGTCAGAAAACAGAGGGCAGAGGTCTTCTGCAGTGCCAAATTCCAGAAGAAGAACAAGATGTATCCTGTTCCATATAAAACTACAACAGGCAGCTTCCAGGCAAGAATGGAGGCTGTTGTGCAAAAGCATGGTTGGAAGACAAATTGTTGAAGGGCTGGATGGAGCAGAAACCGGGATTTATTGGCAGGACACAGTCCCTGCATGTGTTTCATCTGCCAACAGTCTATTTATGCAGAGAAAGGCTTAGCTGAGATAAACCTGGTGCTGGAAGCCTGCAAGATGAAGTGCTGCCCATCCACGAGTGCCCCAGACAGACATAATCCTATGGAAATGGGGATGATACGTTTTCTTATATCTGGAGGGGTGTGTGTTTCTGCGAAGAAATCACATGCAAATCACAAAGCAGCACAATAGTGCAAGGAAGCCTGGGTGAATTGGCAGCACCCACTATTTCCAGCTCACTCAACCCAACTGCAAAGGTGTGGGGCTGGGAAGAAGGATAGGGTACCGCCAAGTGGACCTTTGTGTGCTGGAGAGCACTGTGTGATGGGGTCATTTCAGATGAGGGAGAGTTTTCAACAGGTATCACTGTGCTTTGGGGAAAGATGAGCAGATCATTTGTATGATTTTCAGAAAAGCAGATTCACTTCCCCTGTACGGTTGCCAGCTTTAATGGAAAAACTGTGCTGGCTGCTAATAAATGGTTCATGTTTGTGAACTGGCATTTCTGGCTGATCTAAACTTCCTCCTAAGGCCAGTGATGGCTGGTCATCCACCCTTCAAGCTGTCTTGGTTGGGGGTCAGGGCACCTCTTAAATTTCTCTCCTGTCTGCCCAATGCCTGCACTTGCTGTGGATCCAAGCAGCAGCACATGGGTCCCCTGCTGCTCGATGTGGCAGGTCCCAGGGGAAGCACTGCTCCTGCCTCAAAGATGATTAAGGCACTGCCAGAGCATCAGCTTGCACTCTTGCTGATCCCGGCTTAGCGACCCAACCTCGCTCAGAGGGTCACTTTTCTGATGTATCAGCAGCCCCTTGCCAAGATGGGGTCTTACTTTGCTTCTGCTGCAGATGACGGTGCTCAAAGCACAGAAACATAGATGGGTTTATATGTATATATGTATGTATACACGCATGAGTGTATAAGAAGTCAAACAAGGCATTACAAATGTTCAGTGAAGAAATAACAATCTGGCTTCTTTGATTAAACAGCTTGATTTACTGGGCTAAACAATAGGTTTATTACTCTGTGCTATGTAATTGTTATTGGAGGACATATCTGGCTTTGGACTGCACTTTTGTGATGCCGAAGCATTAAAAAATTTGAGGGAGAAACTGCTGTCAAATCAAATATATATCTACAAAAAATCAGCCAGAAAGGTCAAAAAAATTTTGAATGATATATACTTAGAAAGGTTGCACAAGAGTGTGGTTCTTTCATATTATTGTGGCCAACCCATGACATTTATAGCTCTTCTCCTGTCTGGCCACTGGAGGCTTCTCCATTTCTGTTGAGCGCCAGCAGCCACTGTGACATGATGCCAAAAGATTTGACACTTTTTTCCTAAGTTGTGGGGTTGCAGCCACTTGAGATGCAGGTCATGCTGGAGATAGCATCGAAAAATAACAAATTCAGCTAAGTACATGGATAAATGCATGGAGCAGAAAACTGATCTCCAGATCACTGAACCTGGGTGGAAGCAGAGCTCCTGTTCTTCATCCCTTACTGCTGAATGTAGAGCCAGGGTTTAGAAACATTGTCTCATGGCTGTCAGGGCTTAGCACAATCACAAACAGGGGGGAAAAACCCCAAACAAACTCACAACAAAGTTAAGGAGATTAGAGGGACTCAGCAGTGAGACCTCACTTGGGTCTCTTTCAGTTTTTTAATGAGGCATAAAAAGGACCTTCAAAAGTAGGCCATTTTCTTGCTTGTTTTGCTACATTAGAAATTCAGATTACTCTTGTTTTCCCAGAGAGACTCAGCTGATGAAGGACTTCAAGATTTCCAGCAGCACAGGAGCACCGCAACCACAACCACAACCACCCTCCTTCCTCTGGCTGCCGACAGCAACGGCCCTCAGCTCGCTGCCCTCCTGGTCATCCTTATGCAGAGACAACACTGAAGGGCCGTGTTTTCAAAGGTGACCAGCAATTTCCACCACTCAGCTTGTGACATCCTAAAAGTTTTCTGAAAGCCATGAGCACATATGCTATAGAAGAAGCTAAGTCTTCTGGAGGTTCTCTGATGTGGCAGCCAGAAATGAAGGCTTTCCACACAAAGAACATAAGTAAAGTTCAAACTTGGTAAAGAATTCACCTTTCCCTTTGGAAGACTTTATTCATAACACACTGTTAACCTGGGAGAAACATGGAACCTCCTAGAGCTGTAGGGCTACAGATGTGCAAGCTGCATATAAGGGAGCAGATTGGTTAATGGACGCTGGGAGAATAGTTTTTATTGTATTTAAAAATACACACTCAGATGTTCAGATACCTCACACAGCAGACAACTATTCTGCAGAGGAAGAAAGTACCTGTTAAAACTGGTTTTCTCTTACACGAACTGGGGTTTTCAAGCTGCCACACTCGTGTCTGTGTGCTACCAACAGTACAGTCACATCCAAGCATGCAAGAAAGCATGAGTCATATCCCTTTGCAATTAGGAAATGAGCTTTAAAAATATTTATTGTCTAAAAAAAACCCAACTCTGTTGATATATCTTAATTTTCTCTCTGTATATATGGAAGTCACAGCCATGGAATTAAAATATAAATTTGTAAAAAAACCCAAATGTAATATTTCCATGTAATCCTGTGTTTCTAGATGATGGTGCCTTATGGGATTCATCACGCTGTGATACTTGCACTCAATTTGTATGTCTTAGAGACTTGAAACTGGATACATGATTGTCTTACAAAAATGCAAACAAATCACAGCTAGCCTCAGCTTTTCTTCAAAGCAACAAAGAACTTAATTAAGAAAAGATGTTAACACTAAAACTGCTGTAATTTCATCTTGTTCTGCTTGTTATACCCGACTCCATAACCTTCTAGGTAACTTTAAAGAAATTAAAAAGCTTAAGAGGCACATTTTTCCTTCTTCCTGAAGTCCCCCTTTTCTATGTAAAGGAAGCTAACAAACAACAAAAAAAATTTAGTTCCAGAAGAAAACCTGGTTTCTTTGTTGCACGAGGTTTGTTCCTGTTTTGGACTCTGCCTACCAGATCAGTAGATTTTGGTGGTGCAATAGAAGTAGCATCTCATGGGGAAGGTGCTGTCACCCCAACTTCTCTGGTGTCGGGGTCTGCCTGTGACAACTGTGGCTGCCACCCCCCACCCCGAGGGTGCTGGGGACACTAGCTCCTGAAGGGTGTCCAGCAAGGCTCTGGGGGACGACGCCTCAGAGCAGAGAGGCTGGAACATTTTCATGGGGACTCTTCATGCTACCTTCCTGTAAAGGTGCCAAACACAGGAAATGAAGTTTTTATCTCCATTTTCTTGTGCAGATGCCATCAGTTCAAGAAAACTGATACATGCCTGTTTGTCACCTCTTTCTAGCAGATGGTTAATATCAAGCAAAAGTATGATTGTTTTCATTTCAGCGTGTTCAGGCTTAGCATTCATTACCTTTGGAATTATAAATGTATATTTTAAATCATAGCAAAATTTGGATGTTGAAACACATTGAGATACTTTAATATATGCAAAATAAAGGAAAAGTAAACATTGAACCCTTTCTGAGGCCAGCAGAACTGCTTGCTCCCTGGTGCTGCATTCAACATAGTTAAACTGCTCCCCAGAAACCTGAGAACCCACATGCAACCAGAATGTGTGGGAACCACCAGGTGGAAACATGAGGACGGATCCTGCAAATCTCACAGGCGAGATTACTTAACTCGAGGCATAAGAAAAGCCCACAGGAACTGAAGGTATCACGCAGGAGTCCCATGGGAAGCTCAGAGTGCGGTTCCACGGCACTTTGGTCCTCACTCCTTCAGCAGCCCAGAGGTGGGATGAGCCACTGAGTAAGACTGGCAGAAAACAATTGCTCATTATTTGCAGGGATGTTTGCTACTGGTAGGTGGGCATCAGTGCTGGTCCATGAAGGACATGGGCGCATGGGGATGAGGAGGGTAACAGGACAGCTCTGGCTCATATTGATGGAAGTTGCACCAATGGACAGGAAAAAGCACAAGGCCCAAGCTGTACCTCCACCTCATGTAATGGGTTGCCCTGGGCACTGCACTAAACACATTAAGTAACGATGCATATACCTATTTTAAGGTTAAAACTACTTCCTAATGGAACCTTTTGCTGGCAACTTTTTCTTTATGTGTTTTTGAACATCGTGTAGCTGAAGAACTGCTTCTGGGTGGAACAGCTTCCCAAGTCAAAACAGCATCATCAAAAGATTGAATAAAATTTATAACATCAAGGAAATAGTTTCTGTGGATAAAACCAGTGAAACCAGCTTCCATAAAGCTCCCTCAGAGTTAGGTCTTGACCTGGGAATTTGGTTTAAAACAGATGAGTTTTCTCCCTAGGAATTCTGTTACAGGTGGTGGGACAGGGAGAATATCCATAGTACAAGACTATCCCCTTTTTCTTGATGTTAAAAAAGGCTTCTGAAATCTATTCCTGGGATTGCTGAAGACTTCAGAAGAGTTGGGCTCAAGCTGCAGGTTCCCAGTCAAGTACTTTTTCCCCAACCCACCTTATGTTGTAGGTAGAATAACAAATGGTGTTGCCGTCTTTTTGCAAGAAGTAGCAGCTTCATGACACGGTGTTACAGAGTTATTTCCTCACCCCATAATGCTGACAGCATGTTGAGGCCTCCATCTGGAGACATCCTTCCAGCATCACCTTGCAGTGCAATGCTGGTGCAGTGGCTCCAAAGCAAGCCTGGTCATACAGGCTGCTGCCCCCTGCTCTCCTTGGGATGGGGTGCAGCCCTCTCACTTCTCTCTAGCCCCATGTAGGGCCAGGAGCTGGTGATGGGTCCTTGGAGAAAGCAGGGTGGCAGCCTGGGTCTTCCTTCCAGTAGAGGGCACTGACTGAAGAAGGTACAGTGGGGAGAACCTTCCACGGTCCTGATGATGAGGTAGGGTGGATGCAACGGCTTCCTGCCTGTGCTGTGATGTAAAGCAGGAGGGAAATGAGGGAATTATATCAGGGCTAAGGTAGGAGGTGTAAAGGTTGGAAAACCAAGGTCCCCACTTTGCAGCACTGTTGTGCATCCAGTGGCACTGGGCACACCCAAGCTGGCTAGTCCATCTCTGCACGTAGGGGAGGATGTATTGCCACAAGGTCCTCTAAGGGTCTTATTACAAAGTTTGGGAAAACCATCAAATGAAAGATCTTCTTCATCATCTCCCTCACCCATCTGCCCTTGCGCTTTTTCCCTGGAGCAGGGCCAGCTGAAAGGGGTGGTCCAACAGCCTTTCCCTGGCCATCTTGGGGAGCACCAGCTGCATCCATCTGGATCTGCTGACCAAGGATCAATCCTATTGGTTTTCTGCAGTGTCTCTTCGAACACAAATTCTCCTGGAGACAGTGGCATCTTTGCTGTGGAAAGATGGAAGCAAGGGTAACAGAACGGGATTTTTTCATCAGCAATGAGACTTTAAAAAAAAAAAAAAGTCAATAGGAGAACTGTAGGGTTTTACAAGCAGTAAGGTGAGACAACGAGTCAGACAGGGTTGTTGACCACAGCTCTGCCTGCAAACTTGGAAATGCAAAGAAAATAATTTTTGTGCTATAGAAATGTCTGATTATCATCTGCCACCTCAAATGCCTCAAAAGAGAAAATCCTGCAAAGACCTTTGGAGCACTTTTAAAACAGAAAGTAGGAAAATACTTGTCAGACTGAACCAAGATGCAGAATGTGATCATATAAATCCCATGTCTTGGAGCAAAGCCCAGGCATTTCTCACTTTGTTGTTTTTCGCCGCAGTTAAGCAATTCAGCAGAATCAGGTTTGCAGTCCTAGATCTGCTGGTTTTGGTAGTGACAGTACTTGAACTAATTGCTTATGCAAATAAACATTTAAAAACCTAGAGGAGATGGGCTAAGATGACTGCAAAAAAAAAGAATTACAATTAAATTCCAGCACTATATTTGTGGGCTACAAATTATTATTAATTCTTTAATTCCCATTTTTAGAGAGGATACAACATCCTAAGCCTTCAGTTCCTGACACATCTCTTTGGAGCCAGGTGAGAGCAATAGCAGTTAATGGGGAGATCTCTGGCAGTGCCAGTGGGCAGAGGCTTTTCTGTGTGTTTTGGTCTTTCTGCCATCTAAGAGAGTGGAATTTGTGAGCTAGGCAGCACACAGCCATACAAATGTAACTATGGGTAATGAAAACCGAATAGTATGATCACTGCATCACTGAAATGGTCCCAGCCAGTGTAGGTGGCTCCAGGCTTGTTATTGACCTTCCAGAAACCCTTGGTGGTGTTCTTTGGAACTGGGTTGATGTGATTCCATCACCTGTCCCGCTGGCAGTGGCACTGAGGAGGGTCACGAAAGAGCCATAGGTGCAGATGAAAACACCTTTGGTGGGCTAGACCTTTATTTTTCCCCCTTGGAATATCTTTTAAATTAAGCATCTCTGGTGAAAAGAAGAGGGCAAGCAAGCATTCAGAACGGTTTATTGAATAACACAAGGTTTTAAAAGCCGTATTATTGTTCCAGGACACAATGGTCGTTACTGTTTTTGTTAGCAAGTACCCGTGTGATTTAAAGCTGCTGACAGCACCAGACGCTTACAATGAAATCATCTCTCCCTCCCCTCCGTGCAGTTCAGGCAGACACTCATTTGTATGTATGGGTTCAGCCTGTCTGCTGCGGCTGGCCAAAGCGACAGATACTAATAGCATATGTTAATTACAACCCAACAACTTCCTTTCATTTGGGTGTTTATTAACATTCTCACTTGGAGGCAGCTGGCGGGTGATGCCGAGGCTGCTGGGGGTCACATGCGATCTTCAATCTGGGGCCGCGATGTGCACCAGATCACATTTGTCAGTCAGCCAGTGCATCCAGCATCCCAGCCGAGATTTTTTCTCCCTCTGCCTATAAAGCTGCAGAGAAGTTGGAAAGGAGGTGGGAGCTCAGGAGCAAATTCCCAGCCACAGCTGCTGGTTTCTTGACCGCTCCAGGTGAAGCTCTGGTTTGAATCTGGGATTTCCCTGAGAACGCTGTTGTGTAACAGGCCCAGAGAGCTGGAAAACAGCTCAATAATTTGGAATTTAGGGGAATCATAAAGTATCTGCTCTAACTGGTGAATAGAGCCAAACAGGTTTTGTTGGGAATAAGAACTAGCATCCTGTGTAAAGCCAGGATCCATCTCCTCTCCTGTCCAGTTTCTGAGCGGAGACAAATATTTCAGAGGCAATGCAAGAAACATTTAGAGGGACAATTAGGGAGTAATATTTCAGGTGACATTCCCTTATCTTTCCTTTCACAACTGGCTTGTGACACTGGAAAATGAGATTAATTCTTTTTAAGAAAGAAAAAATAATGGGTTCTTATTTCTAGACCCTTCATCCTTGTTGAGGACCATCTATCTCGATGATTTCTTGTGGCATGGTGGTCCGAGGGGGTCAGTAAATATCCATTAAATTTAAAAAAGAATCCTCAAATCCCTTTTCAAGCTTTTGTGTTTCAATTTCATGCAACTTTATTCATAACACTGCTCTGGCCAGGAGTCAAGCCCAATGGAGCAGGCTCGCATCCAGTCAGGTTTTGCAGACATATACAGAAAATCCACCAAGCTCAAGGTATAAAACAAGCAAAGTCAGATACAGGGACATAAAGGAGAGCAGTACAAGCTGACTATTCTCTGCCACCTTTTAAAAGACCTGTATTAATCAAAAGGCATTTTCAGGAGTGGTTTGTAGGAGGCAGCTGTGTGCCTGATGGGAAACTGAGGGAGAATGAAAGAAAAATAGGAGTACCCCTTTGCTTTTGTTTTCAGAGTGGTTTTGATGCATGTCAAACCCTCTGCGAGGTGTGCCTGAGTATTCACGGCATTCCTCCCAGCATACATCAGACTGCATTTGGCATCTGGGGACTTCAGGTAGCATTGAGCTGCTCTGGTCCCTGCATAATTCCCTACAGCCTTCAGTCATCTGGAAGTAAAGCATAATTAGCAATTTTTGTTACCTCACTATTTAACCCTTCTGTGGATTTTTTTGTGCTGTTATTTCACAAATATCCAAGCCAAAATGGTTTATCTACTTCTCTTTGTTGAGATGTGCAAAGAATTATAGTAAATTAGTAGGACGCAACTGTCTCATAGAGCTGGCTAGCTTTGCTTATTCCTTCTGTATCTTGTTTACTTCCTTGAGGTTAATTATTTTAGCTATTGGGCTGACCAATTTTGTTACATGACATCAAAATAAAACAAAGCAAAACAAAGCAAAATAAAATAAAATTCAATGTAAGAAGGATATGGAGCTGTTGGAGCGGGTCCAGAGGAGGTTACAAAGATGATAAGAGGGCTGGAGCACCTTTCATATGAGGACAGGCTGATAGAGTCAGCCTGGAGAAGAGAAGGCTCTGAGGAGATCTTATAGTGACATTCCAGTGCCTAAAAGGAGCCTACAAGAAAGCTAGACAGGGACTATTCATAGAAGCTTGTGGTGATAGGACAAAGGGGAACAGATATAAGCTGGAGGAGGGCAGATTCAGACTAGACATTAGGAAGAATTTCTTCACCATGAGAATGATGAGGCAATGGCACAGGTTACCAAGGGAGGTTGTGGCTACCCCATCCCTGGAGGTGTTCAGGACCAGGTTGGATGGGGCCTTGGGCAACCTGATCTAGTGAGATGTCCCTGCCCATTGCAGGGGGTTGGAAATAGATGATATTTGAGGTTCCTTCCAACCCTAACTATTCTATGATTCTATGATTCTATGATTCTATGATTCTATGAAAATCAAATCAAATCAAATCAAATCAAATCAAATCAAATCAAGTCAAATTAAATTAAATTAAATTTAAAAGTGTTTGATACCTTGTAGGTCATAAAGTAAATGTCTCCTTGAGGAAGAGTTTTGATTTCTGTGCATAGTTCATTCTCAAATTCTAGCATCTCACTTTTGGCCCTGGAGGCTGTTTTTGAGGAATTCAGTGTTGCCCAGTGGAGGATCTATAGGGTAGAGTCAGGCCAGGGAATGCTACTCCATGGGCTACAACATCTTTCCCTAGAGGAGATGGAGAATGGTTCCTCTCCTTCTCCTGTGGGACACAGGGCAGGACCATAGCCCTGCCTAAGCAGAACTGCCCGGGTATTGTTTCTTCTTTGTGCTGACCCAGGGCAGATCTGAACGGGGTTACCCATGGCCTCTAAGGCTCTCAACGGGACTGGAAATGTCATATCTGGGATGAGTAAGCCAGAACAGCAGAATAAACAAGTATTTTTCAGTGTTTGCATCCAGCAAAATCCCCACACAATCACTTGTCACAGAATACCAAACACAGCCCTGAAAGCATGTCAGATGAGCAAGGGCGCTTGGTTTAGCAGCCTCTATTGAAAATGACTTTGTTTCTTGTTTAAAGACAAGACATTTAATTATCTGGTCATACATTGTTCTCACTCCCCATGCTACCGGACTGATGGAACATTTTAGTTATTTATTGAGAAGCAGTAAAGCCAAAACCTTTGAATACTACAGCAACAAGGAGTTTGCGTGCCTTGTACCAGTTCTGTGGATCTATCTCATAGAAAGAGACTGGACACAAGAGAGAGGAAAACCTGTTTCTTTCTTACTGAGAAAAACACAATCCTACGCTGCAACAACCATGTAACCAGCAGGTGTACATGGGGCTACGTTAACTAACGCTCATAAAAAAGGGCTAAATCCTCTGTCATTACCCCAGCGCAAGGGTGATCACTCTGGCTGCATAAATCCACGGGCCATCACACGGTGAAGGGATTGTTTCAGTGCTCTGTGGCTTTGACTGTACTTTTGTATTAATAGAAATTACAAAGAGTAGGAATGTCCTTGGATGGGTTCTGCTATGTCCTGTGGGGATGTGCCCTCTCCTATAGTGTTTCACAGGACAAACCATCCTACATGAGTCTCTAGTAGGTAAATCTCAGCTATCACACAGATATTCTTGATTGTCCCCTTGTCCCTATGTACATAACCACACACCACACTGATGAGTCCCTTTACCCCCAAAGTTACATCCTTTGTGTGTATCCACTGAGAAACCGTGGTGCTGGGTTTTTACAACCCTGGGCTCCCCAGTTTTGCAGGTATACCTCCTACCCACTTCAATAAGTGTAAATTCGTTAGGAGAAACAGATAGAACCGGGAGTCTGGAAGAAGCAATACAAGAGGAATAATTGGTAAGGGTTTATGGTTGACCGTGGCAGAAGGAATGCATTGGATGAAGCAAACACGGTCCATCTCTCCAGCAAAGCCTGGTGACACTTGTCATTCCTCTTCTCACCTCTGCATTGGTCAGCACCTTCCTTAGTCCTAGGTAGAGCCAAATGCTGCAGCCACCAGGAGATGCTGCTTCTGCAGAAGCCCTCTGGACAGCCACCTCTCCCTCCAGAAGCACTCCTCATCATGACCTTAGGCTCCTAGGGATTGACCTTTGAGACAGGATGTCAGATATTTTTTCCCAGCCTGAAAGTCCCAACCCTTTGGAGGCTCATTACTCTTTTCTTTTCTCCTTCTGCACGTTGTATCAAATAAGCAAGGACTGGAGCCAATATTCATAGAATCATAGAATCCTAGAATCATAGGATCATAGAATAACCAGGTTGGAAGAGACCCACCGGATCATCAAGTCCAACCATTCCTAACAAACACTAAACCATGCCCCTTGGCACCTCGTCCACCTGTGCTTTAAACTGACTTGTCAGTAAAAACAACCCCTCTAAGTCCTAAAGGAATTTTGGATATTTTTCTCTGGACTGCTAAGGCCCTCCAAAGCACAGTGATTGTACTCCAGTCTTGAAAATAAAAGCTGTGGACCAGGAAGTCTTGACTCTGGAACAGGAAGCCCTGACTGAACTGATAACTGAAATGCTACTTTAAAACAACTTGGTGAATACAGCAGGACATCAACCCAACCGCAAGGCTTCTGCAAGGACATACTTTGCCTCCCCAGTCACCTATTAGCTCAGCTGCAGTAAAAAGCAGAACCTGTTCAAAACTCAGTAGCATTTTAAAATGCTTCTCAGAAAAGTGAATGCACATTTGGGCAAAATTTGGTGATGGATAAAAATTGCCACTGAGCATGTAAAGCAAGGGTTCACTTGCTATGTGGCCAAGGCAGCACCTGGCTACAGGTGTCCCCGTGGGCAGGGCAGGAGGAGGGCAAGAGAAGACATCAATTTGCCCAGGTTAATTCAAGCTAGAAAAACCAGTGAGGCATTTCAGAGATGAAGTCACAGTAGTCTTTTTATAGAAAGAGCAATAAAAAGATTTGAGGAGCAGAAGAGACTGAAAGGTGAAGAGACTCGTGTGATGGTAAATATGGAGGACCTGATAGAGTGACTGGAGATAACGTCAAACATGTCAGCTGAAGGAACACAGAGAATTTCAGCTGAAGATATTATTTCTTATTATTGAACACAGGTGCAAAGTGACACCAGACAAAAATGAAAGACAATGGGTATAAACATCCCAAAAGGAAATGCTGCTTTTTCAGAGCACCACACACCCCAGTTGCCACAACTGCATAGGTGTTTTTTTCATTCTGCTTGCATACAGGGCCGTGCCCATAGGTGTGTGATTTCTTATTTCTTTCATGACACTAACAGCAAATGCTTTCCTTCATGCACAAGAATTATTTTCATAAGGTAAGCAATAGAAGAGGTGATTCAGCCAGATTCCAGGCTTTTATTTGATTAATAGGCTTAGCAGGTACGTCAAGAGGAAAAAATGGTCTATGAGCCATCCCACTTCGAGGTATGATCCAGTCAATAAAAAAAAATCCCATGAATGATGTACTCTAGATGTACCTGATTCTGGGATCCTTTCACTTTCTTCTAGGATTAGACATTTCTGCAAGCAAATAACTCAGCTGATTTAACTAGTGGGCTAGTAACAAGAAGCCTGGTGGTCAGGGCTGCAATGTCTTCATTTTGCATGTGCTGCTTAAACAGCATGCAGAAAAGTTAGTGATCGTAATAATGAGTGCAAGCACAGGCCAAGCGGATCTTCTACTAAGAGCCTGGGATGAGTGGCTCCCTGAACCTGACGCCACAGAATCTGAACTGCAAAGGGAAGATACTGTAGCGTATTTGCAGGAGCACCCAGCAGCAAGGGACACAGGGCAGAGCACAGACTCACAGCTGCCTAAGTCCTTGCTATCCTGCAAGACCAACTCTGGAACCATCCGTGAAGATTACGCAGGAGTGGGAAAGCTGCCAAGCAGTTATGTCCCAAAGCAAGAGAAAGTGAAAGTGTCGCAGTTGAGGCATTCGTTATTATGATGCTGTTTATCTACCTCATTCAAATTTCCTTTCCCCCCCCCTTTACTAAGTGCGTTTCTTATTTCCTATCTGACTCTTGTTTGAGAATGCTTTGAGAATGATTGCCCATGAGATGGTTTAGTCTGGTTTTCCCAGGCTGCTGCTTCTGAGCTCAAGCTAGAGTGTTTGTAGTGATGCCCTTACACTTGAACTCAGCCCTCACTACTGCCCATCAAGTCCTGGCAGAAGGTTACGTACACATGACTCTTATTCACTCCCTTGGAAAAGCTGGACAGGCATCCAAGGACAGGCTTTGTCTCCATGAGCAGACACAATATCTCATTATGGTCTGGAAGGATCGTTCTCAGAGATTCGGTGCTGGGATGACAAATCCATAAACTCTTTGGACATCTCTTTCTTTGTATACATGCACACATGACTCAGATTATACTAATGTAGTTATCTGTGAAAATTCAGGGGGAAAAATATAACCCCAAACCACCTTCATAAGAAAATAAGCTGCAAAGCCAAACGATACTGCCTGCTTTTTTTGCTTGGCTATCAGCAGCTTGCAAGTTCTCTCTTGTTGGGCCTTGGAAAACAACACATCCCAAGACTATGAGCACCAAGCAGTTCAAAGCAACACCAATGCTCTCCAGAAGAAAAAGAAAGCTTGCAAAAATTTGTTGGTGTTCCTAATTGGTTGAGATGGTCCATGAAGTCCTTCCTCTACCCCACGCTGTCCAGCCCTCACTGGCATTAAGTATTTTTCCCCTGAGTTGCTTGTAGCTCTTGCTACAGGCTCCCAGATCTCATCCTGCACACCAGCAATCCTTTGGCAAGTTTGATGTTGCAAGTCCTCTGCTAATGGGCTGAGCACTGGTGTTAACATGGTTTAGAGTACAGACCACAGGGAGGACGGGCCACTTGTAATTTTCCTAATTAATTCAAGAACTAACCACACGATAGCATGTTCGAGAAGACAGCCCATCTAATGACCGAGTTAAGAAGTCTGCACAAATTTGTTATCTCTGCATTCACTTCCAAGTATTTTCGCCTGCCTTTTGTAACTCATTTGAACAAAAGATGGTAAAAAATCTTGTTCTACGAGCTGCTTGTGTTCTCCCCCACAGCAGCTCGTCCTGTACATTAGCTCCTCCTGCTATTTTAAATCATCTGGCATTCCTTTTGGGCCCACCCATCCTCCATATGCTGAGCTTAAATTCTTGACCCCTACTGGGAGATGACTTTAGCTCTCTGCTTCACTGCCTCTCCCATCTTACTCAAAGCTTATCTAAACCCACAGTTGCTCGTATCTCTGATTTTTCTTTTTCTCTCGGTCATAACACTCTAATTAGAGCCTTGAAGCATACAGAGATGTGATTTGCATGAAAGGCGCTATTCAAAATTAAACTGAATTCCAACTCGTGCAGCTTAGCAGCAACATTTAAAGGTGATAAGTTATTTAGAGCCCTCACTTCTTGTCATTATATTCGAAACCACTTGAAGTCCCCTTCATCTGTTCTTTTCTAAAGGATCAGAGCTAGTTTCTCTAGTTTTTCAGGACGGGCAGTAACCTCATGGCTCTGTACTGTGCTAAATAAACTGTGGAAGAGTTTGCACATTCCTCTTCGTTGTGTGTATATTTACTTGAATGTATATCGCCTGTAACCCAGCCCACACAGTGGATGTCTGTCTGTCTGTCTGTCTGTCTCTCTATCTATCTCATGGTAAAACACACCAAAAAAAGGCTATTAGCATAAACAGCTGCATTCCCCACCTTCTTACTTCTCCAAAACTGCTTACTAAAAAAAAGACAGGAAAAGTCAGTCATATCAGAATGGTAGGTAACTTCAAAGTGAAGTACTAATAGAAAAGATGAAGACATCTTCATAACAATTATTACAGCTAATGACCATTATTAAATATTAACCATAACATTAAATATGGAAAGTTTGTAATTACTCCATTTACATAACAAAGTGGGTGTCATACATTTGAAACCTCCCCTCGGAAGAAAAGCAGCTCCTAACGCCACTTGGCACGAAGGGGACATAAGTTACAGAACACCTGATGCAAGGAATTTGTGCTGTGGCTACTTGTGGTGCCAATGCTTTCCATGTAACTCTGCTTTCATGGCCTGATTATGAAATGGGATGTGTCCCAGGCACTGGAGAAAAGCCAGAAAGGGGCCATTTCTTGCTAGCATATTCAAAATAACATTTGCAAAACAAATTCAGTGCAAATACCACAAATTGGTTTTCTCTGCCCCCAGCAATATTGATGAACCCTTGCTTAGAGTGTCCATGAAGAACAAGTCATACCCTTGAGGGCAGCCTGGCTGAGCTTTGTGAAAATCCTTCTGCCTGTAAGGATGCTCTCCTCGTTCTAAAAGCCAGGAGACCTCCTGGCATGCTGAATGCATGGCTAATCCTAAGGGAAGCTTTCTGTGCCATTCTGTTTCAGCAGCCGGCCAGGCAACAGCAAATTGGTTGTGTGGACCCAAGCATTTCCCTGTCCCCCTGCTTTTGAACTGGCAAGGAAGAAGACGAAACTTCTAATGAATGAACTAAAGTGCACTGAACATGCCCCTGGATGGACTGGTACAGCTCCACTGGCCTCATGGAGAAATGCTGCAGGCAAGTGATGTATGGAGCAAAGTGCTTATGCATCAGAGCTGAATTTATCCATGTAAGTTCAGTCTAGAGCAGCACCAGGTTAAGCTATGGAGCATTTAATGCAAAATTGGACGTTATTACCCCAAGAACCAGTGACAAAAGCCAGGCCAAAACTGAATGCAGTGGCTTGTGCCATCGTTAGGGGGAAAAAAATAAGAAGGAGTCTGGATGGAGAGCTGAGATTGCTAAATCTGCCCACAGGACACAGGAGATGAGCAGAGCAACTCCTGCTAGGGGAGGCTGCATCCCTGCTCATCATTACACCCCAGCCTCTACTTCAGCAGCATCAGTAGTGGTCTCTCTGGTTTCCAGGACGCCAGCACAGGCAAAGTGAAGAGCAGGGTCACAGACCTTGAGCTAGTCCTTTCCCTCTTCCCTGCTTCAGGATAGCTCTCCCCTGTGTGTATGGGCACTCTGCCCATGCCTTGAGCTGGTCCTGCTTTGTGGGGCTGCACTTGTTTTGCATAAAAGGTATTTCCAAGAAGAGCAAGTGAGAGAACGTGACAGAGGAGAGGAAGAAGTGACTTTGTAACTCCATAAGTGCTTGGAAACAGGGACAATTGCCAGTGAGTACTCCCAGAGCTGTGCCTCCTAGGCCCAACACATTCCCCTCTTGTGCTGTTTGCTCTTCTCTCCAAGCTGACTGCAACCATTATCCATCAGATATTGTGGAATTTTGCTATCAACTACTAAAACTATGCACTAGAAATGATCTTCCTCTTCAATTACTTCAGAATTCTCAGAGGAGCGGATGTTGAGGCGTGTGGGACATATCACCGTGTCACAGTATGGTTGTAGTTGGAAGGGACCTCTGGAGGTCATCCAGTCCAAGCTTCCTGCTCAAACGAGGCCAGTTGCCCAGGTCCATGTCCAGGCTGCACACCCAAACTCCAGCAACAGGAATAGCTCCCGAGGAGAGCTGGCTTCTCACTGGGAAGGGGAGAAGAATTCTCAGAAGATGCTCCGGTTGGATGGCAAAATATGCCTTCATGGCTTCTTTATAAAGAAGCAGAAAAGGAAGGGAGACTGGCATTAAAGTGGAAATGGGTTTTGGCCAAAAGGAAATAGATGAGTCCCAGAGAAGTGGGGCTACACCAAGGTAGAACAGTAATAGTTCAACCTCCTGTCACTGCAGCTTCATCCATGCCCATAGAGCTGAGTTAAGGATTGTGCTTTCAAAGGAGAAAAACCAGCATAGGGAAGCCATTCCAGACGTCATGGGAGACACTGCTGCAGTGTCCAAGAACCTGGTGGGTGGGAGACTCGGGTTCGTACTTCTGCACTGCATCAGGCAAATCCCTCAGCCTGATGGTGCCTTGGTTCCCTACAGAAATGAGAGGGATAGAATCATAGGATCATAGAATCACCAGGTTGGAAGAGACCCACTGGATCATCGAGTCCAACCATTCCTATCAAACACTAAACCATTCCCCTCAGCACCTCATCCACCCGTGCCTTAAACACCTCCAGGGAAGGTGACTCAACCACCTCCCTGGGTAGCCTGTTCCAGTGCCCAATGACCCTTTCTGTGAAAATTTTTTTCCTACTGTTCAGCTGTAAGAGTTACTCTCAGGCCTATGGCAGGCATGCTTGGATGGGATAAACCTTAAATTCTGAGGTGCTGGGTGCCAGGCAGAAGTGGTGGATGATTAAGGCAAAACTGTAAGTAGGTGCTGCCAGGTCACCCTTAATGAAGACACCTCTAGTAGCCTTAGGAAAGAGGTGAAGACCTCCCTGAAGTGTTTCACCAAATAAATCCTGATTATTTGGGCAGACAAAGTGATTGTTACCCTAACTTCTTAAAGGCACATAAGCATTTAAGCTGCCATAAATCTTTAAGGCAGCACAATGTAAGCGTTAAAGCCAACTTAAAGCCTTATTAAGTCTTCTAGGTGCTTAAAGCATTTAAGCCATTTTTAAGTCTTTTTAGAATGGCTGCTGATTTCCATGGGAAGGATGCAATGTTGAAAGATGCTTTTTATGCAATGTCACCTAAAGTTCACGCTCTCAGACAAGCCAATGTCTCATATGTAACCTTATCAGTAAAGATCTGAAAAATGCCTAGACTTTCATTTCCCTGCCATTTCAGGTTTGGTCCTGGGTTCACAGTGATGGTTACAAATGTGACAGGGTTTCAAGAACACAATGATAGATCCATCAACTCATCCTAGTGGTTTGTGTTATCCCAAATCGTGGCTTTACCACACTGGTCTGTGGTACGTACTTCAGAGGATTGTAGAGGAAGTTGAAAATGAGTGAATTCCTTGAACATACAGGGACAATCATAGCTTACAACTGACCAAAAGCTTTTTGCTCTGACTTTCCAGCAGTGATCTTTGAATTGCAATCAACCCTGGAACATCTCATCTGAAAAGGCAACCTTTTTAGCATACCATGAAAGCACAGCTTTCTAGTAGAAACTATTTTTGCAACTTTTACTGTATGATTTGCACTCAAGAGGAAGCTTTAACTGCTTCACCCCGTGAAAAGGGATCCAATCCAGCAAACCCTGCACTATGCACGCATTTGAAAAAAACACTGAACCCCTTGAATAAGTTCTACATCTGCAGCCAATGCTCTAGAGGGCTGGGACATCAGTTGACATGGTGCTTTTCCAGTAACTCCTGCTATAATTCTGACATTTTCTGCTTCATAACTTCCTTTTGCTAGGTCATATCCCTCCCATGAGTTAAAACTCTGAATGGCTGATGCGCTGGGAAACAACCTGTTTCCTTCAGGCCCTTAGGTTGTGCTGATGTTGCAGGTACCCACTGAAGCTGTCCTCCAAAGACAACAGAGAGAAAAGGGCCCCAACAAAGGCAAGCCAGAGAGCCATCTTACTTAAGTGTAGACCTCTGTGCTAGGACACAGGCAATCCTGCTGGAATCTTTTTAGGGCTCACACTACAGGACTACCAAGGGACTAGGGTACAATTCACCTCTGTGTATCCTAATAAATTCTATCACTATGTGGGTCACTTGGCCAGATTCAGTCACCCTTGACAGTCAGTGAGCAGGAATGGATGCTTTTAGGAAGCCATTCCCCTCACCTGTTACACATACCTCTCAGTAAAAAGGCAGCTGCAGCTTATAACAAGCTCATCACTCTCCGCTGTGAATCCAGATACCTAGTCAGATATAGGCATCTACCGTGTACATTGGAGCAGATGAGACTATGCATGTTACACCTAGGTACAAGCTAATTGCTTGGATTGGCCAGACTGCAAGCTACCATGTATGCTCCCGTGCACATAGAAAAGTGAATGACCTCCTCGCCCACATCAGGAGGTTAGTTTTGAAGTCCTCATGAAGTACTCTATAAAATGTCAGCCTAGTTTTTCCTCCTTTCACCTAATCACAAACTGTTAATGTGTGCCATAAAAGGTTTATGCGAGCATACCCAGTGGTTTTGAAAGTTTTCCACTTCCCTGCATTTGCACGTGAGAAGTTGCTAACTCCCATTTGCAGATTCTCAGCAGATCCGGGGTTTCTGACTGAATGCCTCCAAGTTGGAGTATGCAACCGGATGGCAGCGTTTGGAGTCAATGACCGCACTCATGCCCACGATAACCATGAGCACGTACAAGCCACAGGGAACTCCTAAAATGGAGACTGCTTTGCCTATAACAAAAGTCTTGACTGAGTTTTGTTACAAACTTCCTCATTAGTCTGATATTTTTTGTGACATCCCATTGGCAGCAGATTTGAATAGAGCATTTTTTTCCTGTCTCACACATGAGCAATAGGCACAGATTCCCATGTCAGCTGAAAACAGGCCTGCTCTCCACAACCAGAGCTGCGTATCTGAAGGACCTGAGCTTGCAAGATGCTGAACAACCCCCGCTGATGAGAGGAGCCAGGTAGTTATTTGCCTCAGCGTCTGCAATAATCTAGCCCAAAAAGGGAATGAAAAGTTCAAGAGCTTATTTAAGAGCTCTGTGCCCAAACTTAGCTCGTGCAGAAGGAATCCGCAGGCTGAGCGAGTGCAGTCTGCTGCCCAGCTCTCTCTCTCCTCATAACCTACCAGGATGAGCTAAGAAGCATCCCAGCCTGAGCACAGACTGCATCGAATTAAATCTAAAGGGAATTGCCACACACAGAATAGCATCTGTTGGATGGTAGAAACATGTAATATGGTTAGGTACAGCAGACCATCTCGTGGACAGTGGGGCCAGTAATCCAACAGGAGCAGAAGGAGCAAAGGCAAAAAGGCTAGCTGTGCTCCTGCTCCTGCAGCACAGGGTGATGCTGATCTCCTCTGCTGCCATGAGGTCCTTCCATGCAGAGCTGTTTTCCAGCTGACTGCTCCCAACCCCCACAGGTGCATAGGGTTATTCCTCTTCAGGCTTCACATTTCCTATGCTCAACTTCCTAATGTTCCTGTTGGACAACTTCTCCAGCCTCCCTAGTACCTTGTGCAGGATGTTCCTGCTCTGGAGCTTTTTGGCTGTTCCGCCTGACTTAGTACCACTTGTGACCTTAGTGATGAGGCAATCTGTCCTGTTGTCAAGTCAACCTCCTGAACCCAAAACATTACAAACCTCCTGAACCCAAAACCTGACAAACTCCTCCAGCTAGACTCCGAACCACTGCCCACCCTCCTTTGACTCTGGCAACCCAGCCAATTATCCACCCAACTTATATCCAAATCACGATAATTAGAGCAGGCCCTATCAAGCGTTAACTTTACAGATGAATCCACCATGGTCAGGAATTCAAAATACAGCTGCCTCTCCTTTTGAATGTGGTTATCCCAGTTTGAAAGACAGTCATCCCTCTTCTCCCCCACTATCTAGACATGCAAAATGATTCAATCTGCTGAACTCATGAGAAACAGCAAATGTCATCAGACACATCACAGAAACTATCCATTTGGCTCTGTAACAATAACTCTCACTAGTGAGGAGGGATAAATTATATTTAATGTATTACAGATCAAAGGCCCTGAACTGATCCTTGAGATCACCTCATTTACGACTTGGTCAGAGGAAAGACAATATTGCTGGTACTCCAACATATCTCTGTTTATCTGAATGATCTGAAAGAGAGATTTGCAGTTGTTCTAGTGAGATTCATAAAGAATATACCGCAGGTTTGGCTATCACAGAGATGGAAACCATGCGCAATGCACTCTTGTTAAATTGCTGATCACCTGCAGAGACAATGACCTCGATTCTGCAGTACCCTCTTAATAGCTAAGGCAAGCAATCCTTTGCGACTGCACTCAAGAGTTCATTCTGTTTGCTAAGCCATTACGGTCATTATTCTAATTACCTATCGAGTCCTATTCTCGTGTGTAGTGTTGCACAAAAACAAAGGGAATATTGTTTTTGTCTCCCAAAGTTTGCACTCTTAATCAAAGAAGGAAAGCATTCAGGCACCTAACAAATTGCCTAAGTTAGGGAGGGGTAGAATTACCCCATGAATTAGCTAGGCAGCACTTGTGAGAAAAATGTCTGGATGAAAAAACGATATATTCCTGTGGTTCTCTAGTCCCTATATCCTTGCAAAGTGGAGTGGGGGAAGGCTGAGCGTCTAATAGCCTGGTTCACAGGCAGTAATTCCTCTGGAATATGATGACTGATTTGCTTGAGATTTCCTCTGCTGCCAGCGGTATCAGAACTATCAGGCAATTTCTGGGAGGCTAATTTATTCTTTCCTACTATATGCTGATAGGGAACAAAGAGATGTTAAGTGTTCAAATACCTCAAAAATCCAACATGATTTGGATGCAAATCTCAGGAATCTCTTCTATCGCATAATCTAAGAATTTATACAATTCCCTTTTTCTATTTCACTGACAGTGTCCAAAATAAATCTGAGGTCTGGCATAATGTATAGAAATGACTCTATAGAATTTTTTTTAATTTAATGAATAATTTCCTTATATGGAAATCTTGTCAGAATATAATTAGATATACAAGCAAATGTATTGCTGCATGTTTCTTAATAAGACCATTGAAGAGCAAAGCTGAGAACTAAAAGGTGTGAACTGAAAACAAACTTAGAAGCTTCAGACACCCAAAATATTCTACAGTCCCTGTGCAGAGGAAATTCCTACTGCTAGTGTGGCAGGGCTAAAAAGTTGCTGTAACTCTCTTCTTTAACATAAGCAGATATTTGGGATTGCTTTTGTAGTCTTTTTTGGGCTGTGGCTGGCATCATGCCAGCCCTCACAGATAGATCAGGTTCACTAGACAGCAGTCTCTTGGCTTGGGCTCAAACAAGTTCATACTGAATTAGATGGCTTGTCCCTAGACACTGACCTATTTACTTTTGTCTGTATGCCTAACTTTTCCGTTCCTGTTTTTGTCACCTGTATAGCACTTCAGAGATGCTACTTCTCCTGTGTTAACTGTGGCTACTCAACAATGCTCAGTTTGGCTTTTTTCAGCGCTTCTACTGCATAGGGAGTGACCATTCACAACAGCCATTTGAGAGCCCAAGGCTGTCTGTCCATGGCAGCACAGCCCTTATCCTGATCTACTGGAATCAGCACAAAAGCTGAGATGGGTGCTAACCATGCAGAAATATCTATGTTTTTATTACTACGGCCCTTCTCTTTTGTGTCTTCCACCATCTATTGCTTCTCCCCCTACATCTCAGTCTTGGGCACACAGTATTTCCTGTTGCTTTATCTAAGATGCTGGATAGATGCACACAGGAGCGAGCTCCTTCCTATGTGCAGGAGCCAGCTGGGTTAATTAGTTCTTGTGAAAATGAGCTGAATGATTTTCAAGGTCACCTCATATCTGAGAATTGCTTTTGTGCTACATAAAGCTCAAACCTCCCAGCAGGCTCTTCTTTACTTCCATTTTCTGCATTTTTCTGTTATTTGGCAAACCCAACTCCCTTGTTACCCTGATCGTGGACAGTTGACTTCACTCATTCTTCAAGCTCAATGGAATGAAAGATTTGGGCCCAGAATCCTGAGGTATCAGTGAAATTCATGTAACAGGGGTGGTGAGCACATTGCCTGCTTTGCTGTTTGCTGCAGGTTAAACATTGGTGCTTGCTGTCGGCCAAATCAGCTCCTTGTGGAAGCCCAGGCAAGAATTCAGGTTTGTCAGCTTTTAAAAGCTACTTGTTATTTACTAGTAAAAGCTTTTCACAGTGTGCAGCTTCCTAAAACATTATTTTTTCCCCCTCTTTTATAGTTTAAAGAAAGGAAATATCCTTATAAGAATAAATTAGTGAGAAAAGACTGAGCCTCAGGTGTAATTTGATCTCAGCCTCAGACTTTGCGTAGGCTTATGGTGGTACGCTTCATGGAGTGTGCTGGCTTGGGGTGGCACAACTTGGAGGATGTTTAAAGGCATGCACTGAATGCTAAGAAAATCAGCAGTTTACTGACGATGGTTCTGCTAATATGTTTATGCAAAACTTGTCCTTTGATTCTCCCAAGGCATGAGCGAACGCATGCAAGCAACGTTAATGATTAGCTACAGAAACTATCCATGAGTGTGAGCTCTTATTTTACCAGCAGCGCTGCATGCGTAGGCAGGCATAAAGCTTAACCATATTATTAGGGAAGGCCAAAGGGCTGGGATCCATGCAGGTGTTTAGTCACTTTTATTCCACGTAAGCGCTGGCAGGCAGGCTCTCCCCATCTAACACCAGGCATGTTACAGGGATGCTTAGGCTTGGAGCTTAGTCACCCAAGTCAGTGAGAAAAAACAGGTGCTTTTGGGGGTGATTCAGACATGAGCCACCCCTCAGAGCAACACATCCCTGGGGAGGGAGCCCACTTCAAACAAGCTCCTCACTGAGCTGCCTTAGGTGCCCAAGGGCAGCAAGAGCAGGTCTGGTGCTTTGCAAGGCTGCAAAGGAAGATAAACCCTGTCCTGGAGAGTGTGGTCCATAAATGAGCCCAGAGAGAAATTCTGTCTCAGAGATTGAAGAGCACTTCTGTTAGCAGCAAAAGCATGAAAAAAAAGACTGAGCTTTTTTCTCCAGGAGAAGAGGATAGAGACATTGGTGTAACCCAAACCCAGGAGCTGGATGGCTGTTGAACCTGCATTTCTGCCTCTCAGGCTATTTCCACTCAGTGTTTGGTGTCTTCCTGAGGATGCTGGATTTTTTTATGCTGTGAAGAAGTTTCAAGTCATGCCCATTTCTTAAAAGAACACTGACTCCTGTGCACTGCTCATTCAGTTCTTCTTTCTGCAAAACACCTAATGTGGAGAGGAGGAAAAAAAAGCACAGGAGTAGTTAAGGGCAGGTAGTGCAAAAGAATACCTAGAAGGCGTAACCCTTGATAGAGTCTGTTTGTCCAGTGCCTACAGTTTAATTAACTTATTTCTAGAGCTGTGCTAGCCTGTTTTAGAGCACACCAGCACAAACATTTATTTGCAGCTGCCTGCAGTGAGGTTACAAATCATCTAATGATATAATATTTTCTCTTGGAATTTATTCTATGAAGATGATTCATACTGGGCAGCCAGAAACCATCAGTGATGTGTCAGCTTTTACTGACTAAAGTATTTCTCCATGCGTGATAGTGGACTGTTCTCATTAATGGCTGAGCTGTAAAATCTTGCTTTCCCTCTTATTTACGATACTGGAAAAGATCCAATGTAGCACAGTACATGTGTAAGTCATTACCCTCCCTCTAAGCTCTCCCCCAAGTATGGAATGTTACTGTATTTTAATATATTACAGAAATAAACGAATGTTATACATGTGGGGGATGAGTATAAATCAGACATGACTCAAAGGGCAAAGGGGCTAAACAGAGTTTGCTGGGTCTGAAAATCTCCGTAGCACAACGGCTCTGGAGAGGCGGACGCTGTGCTGCTGTGCAGTGCCTCCACCTCACCAGTTTGGCTGTGTCCAACCCTCCACATTGCCAGGTTTCCAGTTCATGCAGGTTTTTGGGGCTGGTCTTTAAAGGGCTCACGATATCTGATATGGTTTGAACTGTGCAGTTTGTGCAACAGGCAATGATGCCTCCTATTGCTACGTTCCACAGCTCGGCACGGAGCCTTTCCTTCCCAACAGCCACTGGCCACTGTGGCATCTCCTCGGCAGGCACCAGAGCTCCCATCCTCAAAGTCTTCTCAGGGTCGTATCCAGACCCTGAGCATCCCCGTCCTCACCTCAGCAGCTTCAGCCAGTCATTGCTGTGGTGTCCGCATTTCTTCTCACTGAGACAAAGTTAAATGTAGAGACACGGCTGGGAACAGGGATTTCCTTAGAGCCTATACATTTAAGCCTTCTTCCCATCTGGCCCTCCAGATCTTGCACTCCCCCTTGCATTACTGGCCCAGTTTTCAGAGGAGGACTATGGTGATGCCCTTTCTTGACGAGTTGTGGTTTAAATGAGGTCTTATGAGGAACGGCTGAGAGAGCTGGGGTTGTTTAGCCTGGAGAAGAGGAGGCTGAGGGGAGACCTCATTGCTCTCTGCAACTACCTGAAAGGAGGTTGTAGAGAGGAGGGTGCTGGCCTCTTCTCCCAAGTGACAGGGGACAGGACAAGAGGGAATGGCCTCAAGCTCCGCCAGGGGAGGTTTAGGCTGGACATTAGGAAAAAATTCTTCACAGAAAGGGTCATTGGGCACTGGAACAGGCTGTCCAGGGAGGTGGTTGAGTCACCTTCCCTGGAGGTGTTTAAGGCACGGGTGGACGAGGTGCTAAGGGGCATGGTTTAGTGTTTGATAGGAATGGTTGGACTCGATGATCCGGTGGGTCTCTTCCAACCTGGTTATTCTGTGATTCTGTGAATTGCCCTCACCCCAGGAGTGAGCTGTCCCTTGGCTGTTGGCCCTCAGCATTAACAGTGCCACCACCATGCAGAAGCCTTTTGGAGAGCTCTCATAGCCCCACTGGGTGTAGGATCGTGGTCTGCACACCAGCAGATGCCATCTGTATTGGCAGGAAAAAGGAGCTGCTGAGAATTGATGGCGCACACAGCTTCCATCCTTCTGCTTGAACTCTTTCACCTCTCGCCAAAACAGGGTGGCTTCATCCGCCCTGTCTGTGGACAATGTCGAGCCTGTGCCTTGGGCTTGTGAGCCCAGCTGTAGGCATCGAATCCATCCCTAAACATTCTATGTAGTTAACACAGCTGCCTAACTTGAGACATCCAAGTGTTGAGTATCTAATTTCCTACACAGAGGTGCCCAAGTCCCTCCTTGGATCAGGCCTTGAGTTTGCCGTGCTGCACTCCCCAGTCCACGCATTTATGCTTTTATCAACTCTCTGTCACATGGGGAGCAAGGAATAAAAATATTCCTCCTGCAAGAGCCTTTTCTTCCATCTGGATCAATGCATATGACTTCATTTGACACCAGCAGGAGCTCTGTAACAGATCAAGAGCAGTAAATGCCTAATGGAAAGAATAATAATGTTACCACGCATACATACTGCTTCTCATACATCTTGTGGTTTTAGAGATCTCGCTCTTGATGAGCTTGCTGGTCATAATGCTTACCCTCAGCTAATTCATATATTTTAATTACCTTTTCAAAGGTGCCATCAAAAATCAGAGGAAAATGGAAAAGCACAGAATACACAGATGGCAAGCTGAAATGAGATGCTCTCAAAGTTAAGTCTTTCCTTCTATGAAATATAATAGGCAATATAAGTTAAAAAAAAACCCCACAGTAACTTTTATTAGAAGTACCATCATTTAAAAACCGCGAGCCTGAGATTTAATTTTACCCGTAAGCTGCAATGTAATACTTTATTGATCTTAAGTTGGTTTAATATTGTATTTTACTTCTACCTGTTAATGCTAAGAGGCACATCTTTATAAACCACTGGATTAACTGCTAATGCAACACTTGTATTGTATTTCAAGTGGGAAGAAAATCTATTTGTTGTGGGATTTTATCTTTCATAGTGTTTTTTTCCATGGATATTGCATCTTTGTGGGTACCTTTCATCTAATACAACATTAGCATTCATGATGGAGTTGACTGCTTCCTTAATATTAACTTGAAGCTGGATAGTAGAGTAGGAAGGAATAAGAAAAATACAATAGAAGTAGAAAAGTCTTGCATATATGTGACAGTTACTTGTCTAGCCGTAGCAGCATTATGTCCCAAACCCCACATTTCTCTGAGATTTCACTCTTATTTTGATGTATTGTGGTTCAATGGATACTTAAAATAATTATTGTTATTTTTTTCCTTTTCCTTGTGTAGCAAAAATGTGCTGGCACTCTCACAGATTCAGCAGCTTCATTCACGTATAGTTCCAGAAGTGGAATTACCAGAAAATATTTTTTAGGATATTGTCCAGTGACCCAAAGAGCAAAAATAGAAGAAACATGAGTAAAGTTATATTATTTTCTCCATTTATTTTGACATCCAGAAAAAATATAGATCATTGTCTTGTTACTATAAGCAGTCATTAGGAATAAATTGAGATTTTCTTGATGGCATAATTGATAAATTCTTAGAAATGAGGATGTTAAGAGAGTGTGATAGTGTTAACAAATTGTACTGGATTGATTTTCAAGAAATATTCTGTCTATGTATGTCAGGTATCAGCATGCATTCACATTACGGAAGACTTCCTACACAATTAATAAATAACAATAGCCTGTACAGGAGGAATCACAATTAAAGCATTTGTGTTTAGTTTCAAAATGTACTAGAGAGCTAAAATGAAACACGTACTTCCCCTCCCTCAACCAATTCATCTCAATCATCAATGGGAAGAAGAACAACATCTGTACACGACACAATAAAATGCAGAGATTGAGACTATTGACAGAACATTATTGTAGTGCAATTGCTTTTTGCATTTAGACTGGTCCTTGGAGATGAATGAGTTGTTATTAACCAAATGTTCAAAACCATGACATGTAAATCTGCCTTCCTTGCTTGGCTTGAGAAATGAGTCTCAGAGAACATGAAGGGTTACTAGTAGGAAAGAGACATTTTAACACGAAACCTGCAGCAATGTGCTGTGATGCTTAAACAAGACAACTTCCTTCATGACAGGGAAGGATTTCACACAGGAATCCTGAGATTTTATGAGCAGGCAACTGGTGTTCAGTTCATGCAATGAAGCACACACCAGAAGGTGTGCATTTCAGCAGAGCCCTATTTCCCACCAGGAGGGTTGGAGAGAACTTAGCTTGTCCAGTGAAGCCTCAGCAAAATGAAAACATACAAAGATGTTTGACATTTTCTCCACCAACATCTGGGTGTTAGAGAGCATGGGGCAAAAGAGCTGAAATGCCCTGTGGAATGTGAAAATGCCCGTTGCCTGGGACCCTGCCAGCCACTGAGCAGCAGGGAGATGCGCAGTTCTGGCAGGCTCTTTTTTAAGGGTCAGAAAACAGACATGCCTGGTAGCAGGGCACCACTTCTTGGCAGGCCAGCATGATTCAGACAACAGGAAGGATTATTGAAACCATATGCTATTTCTTCCCCCATTTAAACTCCTCTGAGCTCCCGTTAATGAGCAAAAGCAGCTCCTTTCCAGCTTTCACAGCACTCCTCGTGTCAGGCTCTAAAGCATTTTCTTTCGCAGAGGTCACGACTGAACCTCAGAGAGGTTAAGTTCCTTTCCCAGGACTGGAGGGCAACAGCAATCAGGGCTATGGGGAGCGATGACGAAGATAGGTCATGGAGCAAAACAATTGCAAGTCAGGAAAGGAATCTGGGCCATGGGATGCTCAGACCCCTGCACAGCCGGACGCACACTCACCACGGTGGGAATAAGAAAGAGGACATTGTTTCTTCAAATGTCTTGGGCCTGAATGTTTATCAACACAGAGCATCTTCAGATTTTTTAAAAACATGGTCAAGCCCAGGGCTTTTCTGGAAATTGTGGGAATGCTTCGAAGGAGTTTATAAAAAGCAGTGAAGGCTAATAAGCCTTTGATAGGCTTGAGCTCTTTATTTCAGCATACAGGATAGACATCTGCAAATCAAAATAATTTGAAAAAAATCAGGGATCTCGCCTTTATCTAGAAGATAAAATCATGTAACAAAAAAAGCCCCAAAAATGCTCAGAAAACACCCACCAGAAAGACATCATTATCCAGACTCCTCTAGGGAGGTATGAAAAAATGATAAGATCAAAGGTAGCTACATCAACTGCCTTAAACCATGTTTATACATAACATTTTCAGTGCATTCCCTTTTAAAAGCAGATTAGGATTGGAAATGATTCAACAATTCCTTCAAATAGAGCAAAAGCCCTCTGAATGGAGATGTGGCTTTGGAAATACCAACACCAGGATAAGGAAAAGCACAGAAAGAGGATCAGATGTAGATGAAGGGCTGTAAGGGAAGCTGTTGTAAAGCCCTTCCAAGTTAAAAATGTTGGGAAATACCTCTGGGCATCCAGACATCTGGACACAGGGAGTTGCTTGTGTCACACAAGAACCTCAGTCATGAACAAAGTGAAGGAGCAAAGACAGACCAAGATGGAGACTTAGCTGAGCTTCTGGGTGACAGAAATGAAGAAAATCCCAGTGTCTGTTATTCCTTTTACATTACATTTTGGGTGCAAAAGAGAGATGCAGTATACATTTGACTTACCTTTTAGTATGTCTTTTCCTTTTTTTTTTTTTCTATCATGTCATAAAAACGCTCTTATTTAATGAGCTTAGGTCAGCCTGGGAAATTAGGGTCTTTACGTTCTGCATGAAGCCCAGATGCATGGAAGGAAGCAAAGGGAACCTGTCAGCAGCTCCTTAAGGCTAGGATTCACTGGAGTTTTCTAACTTCTACAGCTGTCACAGAGGTTCATCGGCAGCCTGATTTCCCTAGAAGATTCAAGTGTGTTAGATTATCCACAGAGAATGTGTAAAGAGCTTCTGTGCAGATCTCATGCACGCAGTTTGGGTTTCTTTGTTGGGCAGGAGAGAGAAGGAGGCAACAGAGGAAGATGTTTGTTTGTGTGGAACTGATGCTTCCCTGACCATTTCTGACCAGCAAACTTCTCTTTGCATCTTTTCAGAAGGATGAAGGGAATGTGTCCCAGTGCAGAACAGATACTAAGGACTAGAAAGTGCGTTCGTATTCAAAATACACTTGAAATATAACATCCCAGACATACTGTTTAAAGAAGATATTATAGGTCCTGCCTCAGCCCACCTCCTGAGCGCACACTTTGCTTTGAGTCTCACTGAAATCAATGCCCCTTTGAAGTGTACTTTCCTACGTTTCCAAAAAGCACAAGGGAGATACTGAAAGGTTAATCTAAGGTGACAGCACTATGAGCTACAAATTTTAAACTTTGATATGTATTCTTTCCATCAGCAGCTCTATAGATGGGTAAAACCCTTTTGATGCCTACAACCATATTGCAGCACACCAGCATTTGGAAATTGCACCTCCTGATTCATTGCTTGAGTGAATTTCTCCTGTTGCTGCAACACAAGGAACAAAGGGGGTTCTGCAGATCTGGCCGTTTCAGGGACTGATCTGGTAAAGACACTTCTGCTGCTGTCAGTGTCAGGGTAGAATTTAGCCACTGTGTGGCACAGCAGCAATGGGCAGGTGGGAAGACTCCTGGGTGAAGACAGGATTACTCATTCTGCTGGAGCGTAGGTGTATAACGCCGAAAATCTTTAGGGGAGAGCAAACTGCAGCCTGGCTGCAGCACAGGGATGTCTCACTCTGTTGTGCCTTCAGCCTTATTGTCTGGCACCTTGCTTGAGCAAGTGGAAAGCAGGCTTCAGCACATACCACTGACATCGCCCTGTCTGCCCACAGGGTTCCAGTAACATCAGGTCAAAACCACCCTGAGTGTTTCCTTTCACATTACCCTGCGAAGCGCATCCTTTGCTTTCTGTTACCCCCAGCTCTCCTCCAGAGCTCTTTCTAGGTTTCTCATCCCCTTGAACATCTGCCTTTCAGCCGGCTTTTCCCTAAATGTATTATGTTTAATTTTGTGAGTGAATGTCACTTCAGTATTTTTCAGCTGGCATGTGCAAACTCTCTATTCCTGCTGGTGTTTGCAACAGTGTTGTCTATGAATCTTAATAAACCATAGTGCAGACTGTCAAAGACAAGTGCTTGGGTTTTTAGGAACGACTGAGCTAATGAATGGAGAAGGCAAACACCCTGCTTGCAGCGCTGGAGGTGGGTTCAGACTGTAGTGGCACAGAGAGCGTTTGAGCTTATGTCTGATCTGCGAGAATAAAGTTTTCATCTGTTTGAAAAGAAAACAACAGTGACTGCAACCCCCTCAGCCCCAACAGTTAATATAAATGTATGGCAGGAAAGATGAAAAGCTATATGGATGGAAGAGGAAAACCCATCCCTTCTAAAAGTGCAACGGGAATTGCAGAGGCTCTTTTGCTTTTAATTCATGGGTTTGGAAAATGAATGCACTTTAGTTGACATTACAAAAGAAGACTTGTGCTGAGTGGGCAAGTTTGGTGGTGTGCAGAGGAGCTGAGAGAGGAGCAAGTGCTGCCTGAAGGAGGTAGATGCTCAGCCTGGCACCTGGATTTGAACTTTAAACCAGACATGAGCCCTGGGCTCTCCCTGAGGCCACCAGGATTATTTTTAGCATGTGCTGGGCTTTGGAGGGATGCTTGGAGGTTAGCTGGGGCATATTTATAGGGGCAGGTTCAGACTGCCTCACAGCTGTTTGTCCATACTTCAGGGTGTTGCCCACTGAGACAGCCTGGGTCTGGCATTCCCTGTGCATGGGAATCATCTTTTCCTCTTAGAGACAACTGTTTTTCCCAACTCCATGTCAGTGCTCATCTGCATGTCATCTTAGCCATTACAAATGGTGGGTAAAGAGTGGTTTTTAAAAAGTCACTGGTGTATCTCTTTAAAATATACTCCTTCTTCCCTTCTCACCTTTCCCATCTCTTTCTTTGCTGGCTTCAGGGTGAATGGTCAAGGGCAAACTCGATTTCACAGGCTTGATATTATGTATGGTAGGCTGGAGAGCAACAGCTTTCTGAAGCAAGTATAAATATGGAAGGTCTTGTGGGAAAAGAAAGGAGAGTGCATATACAGCACAAAGGAAAGATAGGATGAACAAAAAATAAAACACTAGAGGTGATTTCATTACAGCTGGTGAGTACTTGTTTAGTTTAGGACAAAAAGGTATTATCGTAAAATTATTTAGCTAGCATGTTTGAACTGCTACCTCTTAACATTCAAATTAAAGAGTATTTTTAATTTTAATGCATTATCATATATTTAAAGGTACAGCTCAGACTGAAGTGAAGGCTAATGAGGAGCTAACTTTGCTCTGGCTGGCTAATCTGTGCTAAAATAGTTTTCCTTGTCTGGATTAAGGGCACAGGTCCACGACTTCAAGCAGTTGTAGTAGCTGATCAAGTTGCCCTTCATCAGCTGATCTGCAGCATTGGTTGAGTGCCTACTCTTAGCTCCTCAAGACATGGGACTCGTGTGACTTTCCAAAAGGGACCCTCATGGAAAATCCAAGCCACAGTTTATGTTAAGATATATAAGACAAGTAGTTGCTGTGGCCCTTGTAGGGACTTTCAGCAGAGGTCTGCCTAATTTTTGTGCTATAAGTACGCCTCTTGATGCCATGACGTCTGGGATCTGGATCACTCATCGCTCCTTTGATCCTTTAAGAGTCACAGCATCTACGTGAGGCACTGCTGATATGCAGTCTGAATAAAGCCCCTTTCCCTATCTAATCTGACTGGGCTGATGTAATGAATGATACGAGCCAGCATCTTCACGTGATAGGAATCTAGGAGCTGCTTATGTGGCTAAGCCTTATACCAGATACTGCCCGGTAACGTTGATTGGATGGGGGAATTAACCAGAAGAACAGTCAAGGTTCTTTGATGAAGGGATTGCATCAATTGTCATAAGATATGTTTGCAGCAAAGATCTGCGGTTCCTGCTAGTGGGTCGGTATCAGTTGTGGCAAAGAACACTATCTAGCCATCTGTTCTTGGCAGGAATTGTACAATCCCTTCTTTCAAGTTGCAGATATTATTACACTTACTCAGCCTTTGTCAGCTCAGAATTTGACCATTATAATGCTCCCTGCAGGATGCTGCTCGCTGTGACCATCTGGAAAAAGAAGCTGGATCATACACAGCTGCTTGCTTATTCAGTAGCATTTCATACCACAAATGTCTCACACATCTGCCTTATCGTCTGTTCCAGCTATTCATTTGTGGGTGTGGTAGGAGGTGTTGCTTTCAATCCATACAAAGCCGTGCGTGCACACACAGAACTATGCTGAAGGAATATTAAACTGCAAAGTGGGATACACCTGGGAAACATTCGTATGAAAGTGGACTGTGAAATTTATAGTTGCGAGGTTCTGCAAGAAGCCTCTGGACTTTGTCAACTGTATGATAAAGGAGTATTCATGCCTGCCATCTTAGGCTACGTGGGCGCAATCTTTGCCCACCAACTAGATTTCTAACTTCTTATTCTGAATTGCCCTCAAGCCAGATTGCTGTGATATCCTCCAGTCACACTGTTCCCCCACCAGTCACAAGCCCTTGTCTCTTTCCTTGCCCAGAAAGGATGGTGCCCACATCTCTTCAGTGTTTTGTTTTTCATCATTATTCAACGCACAGCCCAACACCCCATTGACCACATGGTATCCAAGCCTGTCTTAGAAGCAGATTTGTTCCTTTCCTCATGGTCCTTTTTGTACTATTTATCACTACTACGGGGTTATTAATGAATTTACTCTCATAGCCTCGTTGGTGGGGAAGCGGGTGGTTTTATTTTTGTCTTGTCTGAACACGACTGCTAAATTCTTCAAGGGTCTCATCTGCTTTAAGCAGGCTTCACCCTTTCACAAGCCCTCACACACCAAACACACTGCAGAGCTATCATCCCTGCAGGCTGGATCTGGCTCAGGGCCACAAGCCTTTCCTCACTGTCACATCACCAACCCAATCCGTTCTATGATTCTGTGTCAAAGGAAACAAGCACAATGATGGGAGGTCATGTGAAAAGTATCTGAGGATCAGGGGCCTGACAAGAGGAAAAAGGAACAAAGACCATGACTGAGGTGAGGCCACAGGTTCTGCGGGCTGAGGTGCTGCAGAGCCTGCACCAAGGACTGGGAGGAGAGGCTGGGCGAAGAGTAAATAGCTCATAGGTTGGAAAACAGGGAAAGCTGCAAAGGTTAGGAGACCAGGAATCATAGAATCACTAGGTTGGAAAGGACCCACTGGATCATTGAGTCCAACCATTCCTATCAATCACGAAACCATGCCCCTCAGCGCCTCATCCACCCGTCCCTTAAACACCTCCAGGGAAGGTGACTCAACCACCTCCCTGGGCAGCCTGTTCTAGTGCCCAATGACCCTTTCTATGAAATATTTTTCCTGATGTCCAGCCTGAACCTCCCCTGGTGGAGCTTGAGGCCATTCCCTCTTGTCCTGTCCCTTGCCACTTGGGAGAACAGGCCAGCTCCCTGCTCTCCACAACCTCCTTTCAGGTATTTGTAGAGAGCAATGAGGTCTCCTCTCAGCCTCCTCTTCTCAAGGCTAAGGACAAGAAGCCAGGGATGAAAAAAAAGAAACGGAACAGAGACTGGGAGAGGCTGGAGCACGTTCACGATGGTTTTGGACAACTCCTCTGTTGGTGAGTAACAGCTGTGAAACTCACCCACAAACTGTGCTATCGACCTCATCTTCTTGCTGGTCCAAGGGTTGGATGGCAACCTGTCGCTGCTATCAATTACTGATTCAGATCAAGTGCCTGAGTCCCTTCAAGTCTGGGAAGATAATTCTACCACAGACCACATCTAACCTACTGGTTTTTCAAGGCAGATCTTACCTGTGGAGACAAGGCTGAAGCTAAAATTCAATTCACAGTGGAAAATCTTTGGAGTTACTGCCGTACTAAGTGTTGTATTTTCCCAGGTAGCATTGACATAAATTGTAGCAGCAGTGAACATGCAGCTCTTCTATACGCAGTTACAATTGTGTGAGGGAATCACACAATCTATTTGCACAGCCCGTTAGCTGCATAACCGGTCTTTTGTACACAAAATCTCTGATTCAGCAAGTTCTTTAATCATGTGCCCCACTTTAAGCATGTCTCTGAAAATTGGGCCTTGTGTCACATACCTCTGAAAAATCAATTTTTGCAGTAATTTGCAGCTTTTTCTGTCATTTTAGCTTTCTTGTTGGGTTTGTCTGAAATTCTGTGCCTGAAGCAGAATATCAAGCAAACATAAAAGTCCATATAAATGATTATGTTTGTCTAACAGTTAACTTTTTGTGTCTTAAAGTGTCAATATCATTGTTTTCCATTTTTATGCATTATTACCCCACAAGAAAGGACGACCATTCTAAAAAAAAGAGCTGCTGCTGAAACTACCCATGGTTTGGGGCGTTGTACCTCCTTTTGTTTAATGGAAATTAAACCAGACATCAGAAAAGACCACATTTTGTGGGATCTATCTGCCTTTACGTCTTCCCTTAAGCTCCATGAACAGGCATACCATATAGCTTTGCAAGTTTGTTTGCACTTCTCTAACATGTTAAATTAGCATGATCCCACACAGCCTATCACGTGCTACATCCAAACAACCCAAACACACAATAAGAAATTTGCCCAACTAACAGTTTGATATCTAGTTCATGTGCATAGTACAAGGCCAGCGATCCACTGCTGTCTGCTGAGAAATGAGAACAATTATCAGTTTTACTAAAACCTCACAGCTTTCCTGTGCATCTAAAATGCATCTTGCCCTCCTGCTCCTCGTTATGTGCATGACAGCCTTCATAGCTGGCTTCCCCAGAGATGAATGATTGTACTTGGGTATCTGAGAGCATGTTCCCAGGTCTTGAGAAGTTTTTCAAGGCAGACAGTGTGTGGCTCCCCTGGCGACTCTCACAGGGTGTATATGCCAGTTGTGATGGAAAGAAATGATGACCTCTCTTTTTGTCTTCAGAAACTTTACAGATCCATCCACAGAGAGGCAGTTTGGGAATCAAATAACCTTTGCGTTTTCTAGGCTGCAGCCTGAATAGGCAGTGAAGGAGGAAACCACTGTCAATAAATGCAAAGATAAAAATAGGCAGACCAAAAGCCTCGGCAGAGCTCTGGAAAAATTCTGAAGGTGGAAGTAAGAGTTATTTATAAGACTGGGCATTGAAAGGGGAGAAAGAGGTCAGCAGAAGAGTTTATTTACATACTTTGGGTTCCAGAAATTGCTTTCCAGTGCACAGAGCATCATTAGAAAGTGTTTCTGCTCAAGGCCTGAGTCCTAGCCACTTTCTGTGCCTGCACAACGTGCTGTGCTGTGCCAGGAAGCAGGTTTCTGGGCATTCCTAGGATGCAAGAGGGACAAGAGTCAGGAGCTGCAACTCCACTTTACAGAGCAGAGATTCTTAGCTGCAGATACATTTTCTGCAGGAGTACTTTGTGGACTCTGAAATATGTTAAGCTGCCTCCATAGGCATAGTCCTAATCGGTAGGTAGGTAGATAGAATTATAGATAGTTGCCTGGAGTGGAGTCACCTTAGAATCATAGAATCACTAGGTTGGAAAGGACCCACTGGATCATTGAGTCTAACTATTCCTATCAATCACTAAACCATGCCCCTCAGCACCTCATCCACCTGTCCCTTAAACACCCCCAGGGAAGGTGACTCAACCACCTCCCTGGGCAGCCTGTTCCAGTGCCCAATGACCCTTTCTGTGAAATATTTTTTCCTGATGTCAAGCCTGAACCTCCCCTGGCGGAGCTTGAGGCCATTCCCTCTTGTCCTGTCCCTTCTTGTCACCTTCTCTAACACGAACAGCAAAGAAGCAAGTTTTCTAAGTCAGTTTAGCTAGGATGTATCCAGACATCTCCACAACAGCAGGTGCAATAGGAGAACACTGAAAGAGGGAGAAGCAGTGCTGAAAACTTGATGTTTACACTACATACTCTGATCTCAGTCTAGTTTCATCCCATCAACACACCACATGTGCCTCTAGGGAACATCTTTTGGCTTAGTTTCATCAGCAAGGGATCCAGATGATGCCTCTGAGACTACTTCATGATGCAAACCATAGCATGGAAAGCACAGATGCCTGGGGGATGCATTTCAGAAACACCTTCCCAGAGCAAACAAAAACTATGTTGTAGACACAACCTTAGATTAATAATTTTTATACACCTAAAACAGCTACCATGATACTTATCCCTCAGTCTGAGCAGTCCAGTGCAAATCACAGAATCACAGAATCACTAGGCTGGAAAAGACCCAATGACCATTTCCGTGAAAAATTTTTTCTGATGTCAAGCCTGAACCTCCCCTGGTGGAGCTTGAGGTCATTCCCTCTTGGAGAATAGGCCAGCACCCTCCTCACCACAACCTCCTTTCAGGTAGTTGTAGAGAGCAATGAGGTCTCCCCTCAGCCTCCTCTTCTCCAGGATAAACAACCCCAGCTATCTCAGCTGTTCCTCATAAGGCCTGTTCTCCAGCCCCTTCACCAGCTTTGTTGCTCTTCTCTGGACTCGCTCCAGAGCCTCAACATCCTTCTTGTGGTGAGGGGCCCAGAACTGAACACAGGATTCGAGGAGCGGTCTCACCAGTGCTGAGTACAGAGGGAGAATAACCTCCCTGGACCTGCTGGTCACACCGTTTCTGATACAAGCCAAGATGCCATTGGCCTTCTTGGCCACCTGGGCACACTGCTGGCTCATGTTCAGTCGGCTGTCAACCAACACCCCCAGGTCCCTCTCCTCCAGGCAGCTTTCTAGCCAGACTTCTCCTAGTCTGTAGCACTGCACAGGGTTGTTGTGCCCCAAGTGCATGACCCGACACTTGGCCTTCTTAAACCTCATGCCATTGGACTCAGCCCATTGGTCCAGCCTGTTCAGATCCCTTTGCAGAGCCTCCCTACCCTCCAGCAGATCAACACTTCCACCCAGCTTAGTGTCATCTGCAAACTTGCTAAGGGTGCACTCGATGCCTTCATCCAGGTCATTGATAAAGACATTGAACAGGGCTGGAGACAAAACTAATAAGATTGATCTCATTTACACTTCTTAAATTCAAAAAATGGTTTTCACCTCACATTTTCAAAGGAAATAAAAGGAGCTTTTATTTCACAAGACAACACATTTTTTTTCCTGTATTTACTTTTATAGGTAACTAAAATATTTGGCTATTTCACTTGAGGCAGATAACCAGCATGAACAAATTCTGCATTATAGCAACTGTTACAACTACATTTAATGAGAAGTCTTGGGCAAGCTTAATAACAGATGGATCTTCCAGCCTAATGTAATGTAATAGAATATAAATGATCAGTAATTGTGTATTTAAATATCTCCTCTTGGGTGTATCTTAAATTGGCTATTTACATTAATTATGATTTTAATTGCTAGTGGATTTCATGAAGAATTTAATCTAGTTTGCCATATATGAGAAAGGACAATGCTCATGCAGGTGCAGTGCCCTGCCTGGTAGTTTGAGTGGACCTTGGGAGTGACACCTTTGAGAAACAGGCACATCAGATGGAAATGCTGGGACAAACAGCTTCTTGCCCAGCTTCTGGATTAAATCAGTGACAGCATCGCATGGAGGACCACTAACATTTTGCTGACCTGATTTACTGCTTGACCCCACAAAACAATTGCACTGGCACAAGTGCAGGACAGTGAATTGTGGCATGGAGCACCCAGGGCAGGAATCACTTAAATCAGCTTTGCTTCATGAGAAAATGTGTGAGACAAGGAGCAATGAGGTGGGAATATCTCTTGTGAGACCAGAGCTCAAGAAGCAGCAGCAGTCCTTCAGCAGCTAATTTAAGAGTCATCTTGCAAATTAAAATGTCCTACTGACTTTTGAAGTGCACAGAATAAATGACACCTCGTGAAGGGGACTATCCAGTCTCCGCCATCAAGTTGATGGGAATTAGCCTCATTGGAGGGGATGATTGTAAGGTCAGATCATATCCAATTCTGACGGTCAGTGATTTGGCTATGACGTAATGCAGAAGTTAATGATATATCAATATGATCTTTAAGGTCCCTTCCAACCCAAACCATTCTATGATTCTATGATTTTGTTATACCATTTTACTCTCTGATTTTCATTAAACCCTTCTGGTGTCTGCAAAATCCTTTTCTTGTCAGTCACCACTGTAGTTGTTAAAGGTCTCTGTCCCCAGCAGCCTGGTTACCAGGCTCACTCTCAGAGAGGGTCTCTGGATTTTCCTGCTGGAACAAAGGAGCTCCCCAGAAAGCATTTGTGCAGGCAAGAGGGACCACCAAAGGCTATGTCCAGCTCCACCGTGAAGCTTCTTGGATGTTACAGCATTTGGGAGTGAAATGGCTGAAATACTTTTTTAAAATAAAGTCTCAGGCTTTTAAGGGGTAGGATTCTGCAGCTGGCACTGCTTAATCAGGACGGGTTCAATGGCATCGACTGGTTTGTGGGTAAGGTCATGTCTTCAGAGGGAAGACTGGCTGCACAACTGTTGTGCAGGAAAGCCTGTATCACAGAGGCTTCTCCTGTGTTAGATGGGGGACAAATGCTTCACCAAGAGAAAATCTTGTTGCAAGAGTTAGGTCAGTCAGTGCCTTGCTGCTTGACTTAGAGCCTAGATGAGGTATGTGAAATTAATCTGCGAGTAGAACACAAACCGCAGGGAACAGCTGTGAACCAGTATGGTGGTGAGTGAGACTCATCCATGAAATGGCTGCATATTTGGGACCGAGTCTTCGCTCCCAGGCTTTGGATCTGTCTACAAGTACCTGAAATTTAGATGAGAGGTTTTGCTGGACAACTGAGCCAGAAGGAAAACAGAGTCAGGTAGAAGTAAATCCACAGCCCATCATCTTTACCAGCTACCTCTGCATCACAAAAAGGAGACAAAACAAAGTTTGAATTTCTCAGGGACAGGCTCTTAGACCTGGGAGCACCTGAGTATCCCAGTGATGACTGATGAGACCAAAACTCCTAAGGATACAGGGCAAAAGTATTCTCCAACACCAGGCTGGGGGGACAAAAGCTCATGACACCTCTTGCTCACATCTCAGAAGTGCAAGCCCTCCGAACGCAGTGCACTACTGCAGTCAGCTCCCAGCTACCACTCCAGCCTTCAGCTGTTCCTGAGAATAACATCCCAGGTCACCAGCTCCACCTGGGACTGCCCAGAGCATGCCCCACAGCCTGGCCCCACATGCCACGCGTGCCTCAAGCTCCCTGCAGTCAATGAGGGAGGCGGCTGTGGGGGAAACAAGGGTCAAGCCTGTCCTATTAAGTGCTAATGAACAAACTGGCAAGGGAGGGAGCTGTTTTTTTGGCTTCTTCCTGAGAGGGAGCGTATTGTAACCAGATATGAAGACAAAGGTGACAAGGTCACTCCTGCTTTTGGCAGCCCCAGGTCACAGCTCTTTCCATTGGCGCTGGGTCAAGGCTTGTGACAACTGGAGAGCTGGCTGAAGCCACCACACTTGCCTGATGTCAATCAGGGATGGGGCAGGGAAAGGCCACGCTCTTGTTCAGGCTGTGCTGCACATTGTCCTCAGTAAAGCTCAGGCAGCACCTGAAGCTTTGGGAAGGGTTGGAGGAGGCTGATGTTTTGGAAACAGGGAGGTGTACCTGAGAAATGGTGCCACAGCTGGGACCTGGGTGTGTTCTGCAAGGCCTTAAACTGTGGAAATCACCACTCAAAATCCTGAAGCTAAGGTCAGGGTGGTGTTAGGGGTGACCTGATGTAGGTGGCTGGGATAAACAAATGATTGGGAAATTGCCACCTTATTAATGAGCAAGACCATTTTACCAAAGTTTCTGGGAATCTAAATGCTGTCAGTGAATATATCCTCCCAGAACAGGTCTATTTTGTTTCCTGTACGGGTGAAGACTTAAAAATATCACATGGGGAGATGAAGTGACTTACTGAAAGTCATACAAAATTCCCACTGCCGTGCTTTTGGCATTCAAGCCAGGTATACACATTAGAAGCAGCCTCACAGAAGGGATTCCTTCTGTTTTCCGAGATGAACACCCCCAAAAGCTGAGCTATCTGGAGGTGCTTGTCTCTCCCCTTTTATCACAGAGGGAGCCTTATCTGGGTACATGGGAAGAACTGGAGGAAACTGAGCATCTCCTGAGATGCTGTCCAATATCCTTATAATGATATTAATCACCATTGCCAGCTGTTTGGGATCAGGATTTAGGCTGTGATGGAACATGTTTGCATTTCATAATCTGCCTCTGAATTCTAACAATAATCCACCATAACCACTGTAATAGGCTCTTCAAATTAAAATGCTGTTTAACAGGAAAATGAAGTTCTAGAAATGTATTGCAAAATTAGAATTACCCACAAAATAAAATAATTTTGACATGACATATCTGGCTGTAAATTTGCCTTGCAACAGAAATATTCATAATTACAGTAATTTGCAGCTCAGCCTCTTACTGTAGTTATATGATCCCATAATTGCTGAGTTGTCTGCAAAGTGCTGGTTGTGCTAGCTAAACCAGTTTGCTGCTTTAAAGCAACAGAGTGAGCAAGCTCCAGTGCATCCTGAAGCCATGGAAAACTTCCCAGAGATTGCAGCAAGCAGCAAGTTGGACCCTGAGCTGAAACAGGGGATATTCGGCCCCCTGCAGAACAGTGATTCTGTAACATTTGTTCAGAAATGTGAAATACTGGAGTGGAGACAAATACTGGTTAAATCTGTGTAAATTGGCCTCCGCTATAAAACACTGCATCTTAACTCAGTAGTTCTGAGTTTCTACCAATATAAATGGAAAATACTCTAGTCAACATCATGGATAAAACTCTGGCCTGTAGTTAGGATGCAAAGCTGTTGATTTCATAGAATTATAGAACAGTTTGGGTTGGAAGGGACCTTAAAGATGATCTAGTTCCAACCCCCCTGCCATGGGCAGGGACACCTCCCATCAGACCAGGCTGCCCAAGGCCCCATCCAACCTGGCCTTGAACACCTCCAGGGATGGAGCAGCCACAGCTTCCCTGGGCAACCTGTGCCACTGCCTCATCACTCTAATTAATTTCCTCAAATTGAGAATTGGATGTGTGCTTCCTAGGAGACAGAATTAGGAGAGGTATAATTCAATAGATACTGCTACTAGCTTAATTTAACATATCCTCTCAAAAACATTAAACATTTGGGCTCTACTGTAATTAATGACCTTGAGAAGATCATAGTCTGTTTCTACTGATCACATATGAAATTGCTTAACCTGTGGAAGTATGTTCTTAATACCAATGTGCAAATAACTTGCAGAGGAAAGGAGATCCTGAGGTTCAGGTCCTTGATCCCAGGGCAGCATCTGCATTTCATGCTGGGTAAAACACAAAACAAGTCCTAAGCTACTCTGCTTCTAAACCCCAAGCCTTCAAAGCCATCCTCAGCCTGTCCTACCATCTTGCTTCCATGAGCATCTATTGCAGAGTGGTTTATATTCAGTAGGAACAGAGACTGCACAACCTATAGATAGCTATGGCTCTCTCCTAGGATGTGGACACTCTGGGTTTGAACTCTAGACTGAGGTGCAAAGAGATTTTTCAACCTGCTAAGAAAGTCCTTTTACAACCAAGTTGCAAGAGACAAGCTATGCTGCGTGGTCAGACAGTACATAATGCTAGTAGGACCATAAATGACAGATAGTTTGTGTTTGTTTCTATAAAGAATTAAGAATAGTGTTTTATTTGAATAATGAATACTACTAATGAAGCTATTTTTCTTCTGGCATGTAAAATAGATGTTCTACTTCATCTCACATTCTATGACACTAGACAGAAAAAGCAGAACTTGCAACAAATACGTTTTTTATACATATGCCAACGTTATAACCATCTTTGTTCACGTATTTTTATTGAGTGTTTGAATGATTCCCCTTGTATTACCTAATGTATTTTGGTAATGATCACCCATTTATGAAGCACTTATTGCAGCCAACAGCATGAGATTTCTTCAATAAAATCCTGTGACCAAGTTTGGCTAAGTACCAACCTAATTCAGCTAAGAGTCATACGCACTAAGAACTTTCTGCTGTGCCTGGGAAAGAAGAAATAACAAGCTACTTTATCTAAGAACTTAGGAGAGCAAAAAGGCTCAGTGTCATAACGCCTGTTAGCAGCCTGAATTCTGCTGCTGATAGGATGTCTGCTTGGAAATGCCCTATCCATCCAGGCTCATATGTTATAGCATTTCATTATGTTCACTGTAACTTAATACCTCCTGCAGCAAGGAGGCTCCTAGCACATAAAAACATAACCAGCTTGTGTAGACTCATTGCTATGATGAATCTCGAGTAGTGTGCCACAGTATTTCATACTACAGGTTTTATGGCAGTCAGTTACAAATACTAGTATTATTAGAGAAATAAAATACGGTTGTTCAGCTTGTACAAATCCTTTTGAAAGACTGTTTCAGTACATGACCTCTAGAAGGAGAATTCAGATGCATGAACTGCACATTTTCCCTTGCAGCGGGCCAAGCAGGGAAGCTGCCAATCAGGCTTTGCCCAATATGTTTTAGAAGTTTGTTCCTCCTCCTGACCTCATCCCACCAGGCTTCTCTCATCACTCATGTTTAACTAGGTTTTCTGTCACCATAGTTTGAACAATGCTGTACACTGCTAACCTTCCTGTCCAGGAAGAAGTCCAACTTCAGAAGCCAACACAGCTGGACCTGGGATTTGGGGTTGTTCATCCCCACTCTGCAATGCACCCTCTTATTTCCTGACCTGCACCTGGAGCTGCTTGCCCTTTTCCCCCCTTATCCCTAGCAAGCCCACACCTCCTCCTCACCAGCCCCAGGGGTCGGGTCTAGGATGCTGCAGGTGGGGAGGAGAAAAATTCGGTGAGATTACGGCTGCTGCCATGCAAGCAGAAATGGGAGCCGCAGAGACAACTGCTGCTGCTGGGAGGGCCAGCTCCATCCCGGTCAGTCTGTCCTCTGCAGTCCAGTGGCAGCTGCATCGGTCCAGCACATGTGGTTAGTCTACAGCAAGCGCTGTAGCCACTTTCCTTTCAAGAAACAGGCCAGGAGGAAGGGACATGCAAGCCCCCTTCAACCTGCAAGCTCATGGGTAAATGTCTGTGAATAAGCCCAATGTTTCTTCTGGAAGTAATGGATTGCAGTACAGGAATATGGGGACCCAGAGTACCTCTGCAAGCAGCAGCAAGCAAAATCATCCCTCTCTCCTCTCTGCATGCACGCCATCCTCAACTAAATGTTGATGCCATCAGTGATCAGAACAGTGTGCAAGCTAATGGACCAGCAGCAAGAGATGCATCACTACCATTTAGAGCAGGACTTGATTCAGCTCTGCCTCTCTTCTCATTTTTTTTTGTTACAGGCAGGTCTTTGGGGTGGTAGGAACCCAAGTGCTTCTTCCAGGATGTTTTTTTCCACCCTCTGCCCCACCTCTTTTTTATTTTGTAACACCCATCACGCCTGCAGTTTTTAGTTGCAAGTTCCTTTCTCCCACCTGAAGAGCTCTCAATACTGATTCCTGGTGTCTAACACAGTGGTTCCTATACAGTGAGACACTGGTACCTGCAGATATGGAGCTGGAGCCCACAGACAGGGTCTGCAATGGGTCTCTGCAGCACATGATACCAAAGATCCATCTTCTCAGGCGTTTTCTTGGCCCTGTTCAAAATCCCAGGTCAAGTTTATGCTTCTCCATGAACAACCAGCAATCACTACATTAAGTTATCGCCTTCTATCATCTATGTTTTCCCCCTGTCTTTAAAAAAAAATAAGAAAGAAAGGAAAATCTACATGACAAGAGGGTTGTTACATCAATAAGAAAGACAGTAAAAACATTGACTTTATGGAGTCTCCTGCCCTGGGCTGTATGTTTTGTAAAGCACTTTTTCAGTCAGTGCCAGCCTGAGATTACCAAGAGTGATAACCAGATGCAGATAATCTGCATGTACAACAAGCTGAATAGCTGGACAGTGCAAATGACATTGGTTTTTGTCATACTTAATGAAAGTTGTTATTCTGATCTCAACGCTTCCTGAACTTTCAAAGCAGCACACAGTGTTCTAGTTCGATGGCTTCCCGGCTCCATACTGCTCCTGTTCAGGACAACATGAATTTTATTACTGATTACAAGGGGAACAAGCTTGGACCAGTGGTGACAGTAGCAATTACACCATAAGGCTGCTCTCTTGGAAAAATGAACTACCTTGCCAGGTTACTTCCGACCACGAAATACCACGGTACATGTGATGGCACCAAATATTTGCTGTGTGACGTCATGTGGCTCTGCGTGTTTCCTCAGTTTTCACATCTAGTGCGACAGGGAGCAGATGCACAGCTGGGCTCATTTTCAGGTGCCTGTTTCCTCTAGATTGAAGCCAAAGTCCAGATCTGTTGGCAGTGACTCTGTAAAATGTCAGTAGAGCTTATGCTTCTGTGGCCAAAGGTAAATTGAATCATTCTTTTTAATGAAACGTTCCTTAATTGCCTTTATTCTTCTCAATAGCACAGTAAATAGAATATACATTTCATAAAGAGATTATAGAAAAGGAGAGTTGCCAATATAATTATATAATCTTGCAAATGCTACACACAAAATTGCCTTTTGTTTGCTGTTTTACAGCACATCTTTTCTTTGTGCCTTGTATAGCTGACAGAATAGTGTTTGTTTAAAAAAAATGTGACAGAAAATACCATGGGAAAAAATGTATTGTTAAACCTCAGCCAACCCTCAGGAAGGCTCAAGCTGGGACTGTCAACACATACAATCCCAATTCAATGTCTGCTCTTTGCAGCAAAGAAGGCAGTGTGGAACTAAGCAGAAATTAATTAGAAGACTGAAAGGAAAGAACAGAGCAAATTTTATTTCTTTCTAATCCCAACCCAAACCCAGTTGGCAAATACCTGTCTACTGTACAGGGATACAGCTTCACTTTGTAGTCCCTACCTAGCTGAAGTTATAAACTAGTTTACAGTGAAATTATATCTTTTTTTTTTTTAAGTACCAAACAAAACCCCTACTGATTTCATTGGAGTTAGGCTTTCACTTGATAAGCTTATCTTGTGCTATTTCAGCACTTCAAGAAAACAATATTAGTATTCTTTTTTTTTCCCAAATCCTGCATTTCTTGGTGTGTATTTCAGGGAACCCATCATAAACACTGAACACGCGGTATGATGATATGTATTGCTCAGAGCTGTGAGATGTCATCTAACTGCTTGCTCATCACCAGAGACACACTAGATAAGCCAGGCAAAAGGACTTCAGTGCACCTCTCCCAGCTCTTAAACTGACCTTTCTGATAGGAGATGTGCCTTGGAATTGCCAGATTGCTCTGGGCTTGGAGGTACCCACAGGCTCTGCCTGCAAATGCCTCTTCATTTGGTTTGGTTCCACTAGAGGGGGAAAAAAAAAAAAAAGGGCCACACCCCATCAGATTCACTCAAATCTGTTTTGGACATTAGGGACACTCTTCAAATGAAGCTAGTTTTGCTATTGCTAAGCAAAGGTTTGAACCTTTGATTATGGGTTGGAAACATTGCTATGGAAGCAAAGCATTAAAAAAATAACAACCCAGAAATTTAAACTGTTTGATAGCTACCTATGCCCAAGCTGTCATTTAAACTTTCTCTGAAGCATGATGTTAACTGCAGAAGTCTAAGCCAGGACTGGTGAGCAGCGGGTGTTTGAGGCGCGGTTCTGTTCGGTACCCTGGTCTTCCCAGATTGCAATTGCACCCAATGATATCAGGGTTTTACTGTGTGCCAACGCACTTTAGAACCCACAGGATCCTTTCCTCTACTAACTTACAAAGGAAACCTGCACGATAAGCCTTTCAAAGGTGTGTGAATGTAGGATGTAGAGCCAGTGACAGGCTTACCTTCCTGTTCCAGAAGGAGACTGCCCTTCCCAGATGGCATGACTTGCACAGAGAATTCCTGATAGCGTCATAGCAATGTAAACATCACTTATCGTCCATAGAATTACATACAGAGCATTTTGACAGCGCCGGCTTTTCATAGAGATGTTATGACGTTATGGTGGGTGTGGGGCTTGGCGTGACACCTCCCCACCTACCTTACCTCAGTATCCTATAGTCATCATCACATATGCTGTTGTATTAGTAATAGCTATACAACCAGCCTCCACAGCTGTTGCAGCGCAGGGTTGCAAGCTGGTCTGCAGCAGGACTAGGAGAACCCAGTTCCCTGCAGCTGCGTTCTTCCCAGCTGCATCTGTGAAATTCAGGAGAGCTCTGACTACAGGGTTTCCATGCAATAGTCTTGGCTTCTCTCTTTCTCTTACATTCTTCTCTTGATCCTCAAAACATATCAGGAGTGAAAGCGGCACTATAAACCTTCTTCTCTATTTGCACTAAGCTTGTACTAACTAAAGGTGTTTAGGACCTCAATCTTTTTGCAAAATACAGTGAAAACTGCATATTGTTCAGAAGAACACGTGACTGCTGGGGTTTGGGAAAAAATGGGAAAAATATGCACTCACAGAAGTTTCAAATCTTCTGGAAACTAGGTTAAAAAAAGTAATGCATTAGATGTAGGGCTTTCACTTTCTGCCATGCTGCTGAGCAAAAGGAGTAAAATGGCCACAGCACTTTATTTATAGACATAGTGCTAGGACAGAGCTGCTGGGCACCTCGCTGACAGGAGCACTTCTGCTCTGTAGAAAAAGCCTTTCATCAGCAGGAAGCCAGTCTTCATCGCTTCCATGCAGTAACATTTCTAGCTACTGGTGCACTGGAAACAAGAGGTGCAGGATTAAATGCTGTCTGTGGTATGTTGCCACCAAAATTTGCGTATAGTTACAGCCAGCTTATTAACTCCTTGAAGATATTCAAGTGCCTTTCTGAAAGATGGGGTTTTGCACAAGAGAGAACGGAGTATGAGGACATAATTTCTTTAGATCAGCTGAGGCAGAGGCTCCAAAATATAGGGCATTCCCACAAAACTGAATATCCTGGGATTTGTTACCCACACCCTTTGTTTATGATGTTTTTTCTACTAACTTCTCAGGTGAGCAGGTAGTAAGTATAGAGTCTACTGCATTTGAACAAGCAGAATCCCTCTCAAAGCACAGAATAGGGACTGTTGGGGTTGAGTATTTTTTTGCTAAATATGCACCTATTTTGTTCACCACCAATTTAACAACTGATTATGTGGCTTTCTAACATATCACTGGCTCAAAGAATATAGAAACAACAGAGTAGAGAGAGACTGTAAGTCCTGTAAGACTCTTGTGGGGATCTCTGCCAAAGTAGGTCAATGCGTTTGCACATCAATTTTAGCAGAACTGCTGGAAGATTCCTGAGAGAGGTAAAAATCTGAAATTGCTTTATTTGTTGCTGGTTTTGCAATCTGCTTAGAGTTATTTAAAGAAGTGGTTAAAAATATACTGAAACAGTTATTATGGCAACTGCGACAATAGCAGTCATGTTGAGAAAAGAAGCAACATGTTCATATCATTATACAAAGCTGTAAACGTTTCCTTAAGTAGGCTGCAAACATTTCTGATTTAATTCCAGATGTTTCTCATAGTCATTATAATTTTTAGCCTTAAGAATTAACAAATTATGAGAACTTTTAGAAGCCCACAGCAACACAGAATCACAGAACTGTTTAGGTTGGAAAAGACCTTTAAGATCATTGAGTCCAAGCATTAACTTAACACTGCCAAGTCCACCACTAAACCATGTCCCTAACTGTCACATCTACACTGTGTGTTAAACACCTCCAGGGATTGGGACTCCATCACTTCCCTGGGCAGCCTATTCCAGTGCTTGACAACCCTTTTTGTGAAGAAATTTTTCCTAATATCCAATCTAAACCTCCTTTAGTATATCCTAAGGCCATTGGACATCTTAGAAAAAAATGAGTTTACTTGGAATTTCCTCAAACAGCAGAGGAACAAATAGAAAATTTCTGAATGATATGCCAGTCCAAATCATGGTCTGTATCCATGAGCCATAGCATTTTCTGGATCCTAAATGTGCATATGATGGGATGTAGCGGCTTTGATAAAATATTGTTATACTAACATACTGTGCAAATTCTTTGGTGCCCTAATGCCTTTCTCTCAAGCCAGTATTTTTTTCTACAAAGATTCCCAAATTTACAACTCCTTTCTCAGTCTCCTGTAGTTAAATTTAATTCCTATATTTTCAGCTTCACTAAACAGCTTCAACTGATAGTCAATTATAAATTTTTGACTGTATTTTCAGCCAAAGAGCTAGACTTAGGGCTCTGGAATGTAAAAACACAACCAGGGCATTTGTATCACATGCAATTGCAGGGCTTTCCTATAAATAGCTGGGGCAGAAGAGCACCTGTGCTTTTCCTCCCAGCATTTCGGTGGATAGCTTTGTTGGCATCTTTGCAATAGACACTACACTAAATTCAAGAAAGAGGCTGAGTCAGTCCTTAGTAATGGAAAGCATCCAAATTCTCTTTGGCTTTGATTTTAACAGAGAGAGACATCATTTTCTTGTCTCTTTCCAGATTAAACTCCATTCCATTTTTCTGCTGCCCTCAATGTGCACTCCTGAAAATCCCACAGACACATTAACATTCAGTCAATGAGATATTTTGAGCAGCTAGACTACTATAATGTTTAGGTTCTTCTGTAGTTGCAAGGCCTTGATTTTAGCCTGCCCTTACAATGCATAAATTGTCTTTAATTTTGACAGCCCTGAACAATACCATCTTGACAGCCTATAATGTCTTGTGCCTGTGCTAACTGCACCATCCTATCTTTAAGGCTGCCACTCTGAACTTCTATTGTTTCCTGACAGATAGAGAAAAAAAATCATAATCACCATCCAAATCATGGAGAACTTGAATTTTTATCAGTCCTTGAAGAAATTTATGAGAAATCTTTTACTTTTTGCTGCAAATTGTTTGGAAATTGCTCAGAATGTGGGTGAAAAAACAACATTCGCATGTTCTTTCTTCCCATTGTGCAGAATCAATAAACCACCCACAGCTGGTAGCATATCAACAATTCCATGTTCAGGCATTGGGGGAACATGATGAAGGGAAGGATAGTGTATCAAGGGGAGCATAAGAAGCAGGTTCAGGTTGTGAACATAAACTATATCTACTGAAGAGACCAGATGTGAACCAGCTAGCGTCAAACTGTTAAACTCTCCTGTTGAAGATTTCATGCTACAGAAAGCAAAAGCTATCTTCTTGCAACCTTTGGTTCAGTTGCCTTCAGACTCAGGAAGATTTGCTGCTCAAGTTTACAGTGCATCCCATTCAGGGCTTTCTTTGCAACTTCAGAGGGCAGGTGAATACTTCAAGCTGGAAGCAGACAGCAACAACAGCACAAGCTTTTGACTGTGCAGCGCGCACTGTTTAAGCGCAGGCCTTTCTGACATACTGTGATACCCTTGACCTAACCTTGTATAAGCCACCCTGCATATGCTAACGTATGCGCAGGACACACTCACCAAACAAGAATCCACCCCATCACTCAAGTGGCTTCTCCTATCTATGTTGAGCTTCAGATTATTAAACTGCTGAGTGTCCCCAAGCTGATTTTATGGTCGATCATGTACATCTGTGCGCACCCACAATCGTAGATTGCTTGCCATACAACATAGTCAAATTCATTGAAAAAGCATGTGTTAGTTCACAGTGTCCTTTTTTTCTATTTAAAATTCAGTTCAACTGAAGTAATTCAAGGGGCCTGAGCAAATGTAGAGCTCCGAAGGGCCGAGTTCCCTTAGAAATTACAGGTCACCTTACTTAAATCACATCAAAACAGCTGAGATGATTGGTTATGGAGCACACTCTGCCAGATTTGACCAGTTTGTATTTGTCCCCCACATTTCTAGCCTGATTTCCTTAGGAAAAGTTTGTGATTGCAGCCTCTATGCAAGCACACATACATGCACAAACACATGTGTATGTTTGCCTATGGATTCCCCTTCCCACCACTGCACATCACCTAACAACTTTGAAGCTCCCAGCCACTTCCAGCCAAATCTAAGAGCAGAACAGAGATTTCTAACATGTTTATTTCCTACGAGTCTGTATAAACAGGCAGTTACTTAATGGATAAAATTTCTGTTAGTATATTAGCAGACCTAAGGAAAAGGTGTAACTCCTGTTAGATCCCAGAGACTATGTCTACACTCCTACATTCAGCATTCCAGTACCATTTTCTGCCATTAAGGACAGCAGGCAGTGAACAGCCCATGCTGTGTACTACTAAATGCTCTTGCCCTCCAAAACAGGGTGGTCCAATGTAAACTGACTGCTAGAAATGGCCTTGGTCAAAGCTCAATCCCAAAGTGGGTTCAGGGACCATTTGGGAGACTGCTATGGGCACAGGCCAGCACTGTGCCAAGCACCGTTCTGACAATTTGACAGTAGAGAGGATCGAATTCAAGTGGCCAGAAATGCTCCCTGGGACTGTTTGATTTAGTTCACCTAAATTGATTTAGTACAGCTAAATTTCTGGAAGAGAAACTCCACAGGAAAAGAGTTAGGAGTGACCCATCTAAAATAAAAGCTTGTATCAAGCTTGCTACAACATCGGACAATGGAAAATCCAAGTATGAAGTGCAAACCCCCAGGAAATAGGCCTCATTAAATCTATTGCTGACAGAATGACTTGTTTAGCTTATGGCACCTTATTTAGAATTCACTCCCACCAGCACTCCTTTTCAGATATGATACTGCAACTCTCAGCCCCAGATCATAGAATCATAGAATCATAGAATAACCAATTTGGAAGAGACCCACCGGATCATCGAGTCCAACCATTCCTATCAAACACTAAACCATGCCCCTCAGCACCTCGTCCACCCATGCCTTAAACACCTCCAGGGAAGGTGAATCAACCACCTCCCTGGGCAGCCTGTGCCAGTGCCCAATGACCCTTTCTGTGAAGAATTTTTTTCTAATGTCCAGGCTGAACCTCCCCTGGCGGAGCTTGAGGCCATTCCCTCTTGTCCTGTTCCCTGTCACTTCAGAGAAGAGGCCAGCACCCTCCTCTCTACAACCTCCTTTCAGGTAGTTGTAGAGAGCAATGAGGTCTCCCCTCAGCCTCCTCTTCTCCAGGCTAAACAACCCCAGCTCTCTCAGCCGCTCCTCGTAAGACCTGCTCTCCAGCCCCCGCACCAGCTTTAGATGCATGAGTTGTTTTTTTAGCATCCGTTTAGCTGTTCAGATTTTGTTCTCCAGTTTGTTTGTATTAACTGCTACTGTGATTGGATTTTTTGAGATGCTGTAATTATGTGCACCTTTATCGCTTAACATGTGAACCAAATGATTTACTATATTTGCTATTAGTGATCAGGACTGAGAATTCAGACCATGACCTCCAGAGCCAAAGCATGAAGATGTTAGAATCTCAGAATGTGAAGTCTGTTAACCAGCAGCTGCAAAGTCTCATCTTCCGCAGCACAAAGAGAGGTAGAGGACAAATATTGAGTATCTGGATACTGGATATCTGGAGACCAGATTCTTGTAAGAATAAACAGCTGAAAACTGTAGCAATGCTGAGAAGATTTAAGACTCTGAGGAGCTGGAAACTTGAATGCTCAGGAAGACTTTGAAAATTGAAAGCTGTAGGCTCCATCTCTTGGGTACCAAAGAACAAAGTCTAACATTCCTACTGTGATGTTATTAACACGTCCTGCTTGTATTTCAGTGGCATCTAGTGACCCAAATCCAAGACTGAGCCACCCAGCTGAAAAATGAATACACAAGCCCTGTGAGTCTATGATGTGCATACACTCTTTCCAAGAAGAGAAAGTCTCCTGTGAAGGAAACTATCTTTGTATTCTTTCTTCTGTCATAAACACACTTATTCCACAAACAACAGCAATAATGAAACTCAGTTGCCTATGGACATTTGCCCCCAATACAGAGCAGGCCTCCTTCCTTCCCTCTGCATCAATGCTTTTCTCCTCACCAGAGTAGCCCCACTCTCCAAGCTCTTTGCTGCTGAGGAGGAACTCGTGGTGGCTGGAACGTGGCGTTGTGGCCACTGCCGCCCCGAAATGGCTGTAGGGATGCCTGTTGTCCCACGAGAGCCGTGTTAGGACTTTGCCCTCTCCTGAGCTGTAGAAATGCATGAACTTTAGGGCCAGCATACCTCTGCCATCTCTATCCCAGCGTGAAATCAACCAACAGGTTCAAAGTTATTAAAAAGTGGTTGACAGACAAGCAGACGGACAGCCAGGCAGAACAGTTGTGTAAGCTTTGTTTCCTTAGGAAAGCAGGCTAAAAAAAGAAACAAAATGCAGTATTCGCTCATCATTGTCTACAAAAACACTGAAATCAGCTATTTAACACTTTGTAATGAGCATAATGGCCAGGCGGAGTTATTTATTCTACTTGAAAAACCTGTTTCCAGGCCTGTGAGGATTAGCTGAGCAGCAGCATAACCTCGGTGTGACCCCACCCGAGCAGAAGCAGGTCCGACTGGAAGTCTGAGAACAGCAGTTTGAGAGTAGTGGCAGCTATGCATAGATGTACTAGAGCTGATCTAAGCTAAGGGTAAGTTTTACAGAGAAAGAAAATAATCTAAGCATCAGAAAGGGGAAAGAGTTAAAGAAAAGTAAGTGAAAACTAGGATAGAAGGCAAATGAAACCCCCCCAGAATCAGTACAGCAATGAATGCATTTCAGTGTGCTGAGGAATATGGTATTTAATTTAAATGACAGGGTAAAGGTATGTTAGGACAATCAAACGAAGCTGAACATGGATGAAATTTTAGAACACAGATTTGGTCTTAAATACTTTTTGAAACAGAATGAAACATCACTGCTTTCAAATGCAGCCACGCCGGAGCAGCTCAAGCAATATCTGCAACATGAAGCTAGGGCTGAACCCACAAATTTGTTTTCATCTACCTGTCGGTGTTTGGTTTGGAAGGTCTTGTTTCTGTGCATTGCAGCAAGCTGTCCAGTTTTGTGCAAATGAAGACAAGAAACACGGGAAGGAGCTCTCAGCTGCCCACGCCAGGCTGAACCCAGTGAGCTCAGCTAATGGTATCTGACAGCAGGGGGATGCAGAAGTGTCAATTAGCAGACAGTGAAAGCACCACCAAGCTTTGGTTAGGAAAAAAAAAAAGAATTTTTAATACATATAATATATATATTCAATATAAACCCGCATATATAAATATTTACATATAAACATATGTTTATATAATTAAATATATTTATCTATATAAAGCATAATGTTGAATAAAATCACATTCTTTTCTGCACTGGATAATCACCTGTCACTTTAATCCTGATATTGGGTAGGAGCTTTAAATTATAGATTATTGTCCTTTGCCAGACAAGAGCATTGTATATATTAATGGTAGGAATAATCTTAGAGATTATATGAGCTCTCTCTTGATCAGTATAGGATTACTCTCTACAGGCAATTCTTTATTATTTCACCCTAACTAAATCTGAGTGTCCCTGTAATCGATTTTCTATCACTTTCTCACAAGCTGTATTTCACTGTTAGTATCTAATGTATATTCAACCCCACTTGTTCTGACGTTCAGTCTAAAGATTCATTTTCTTATGCCGTTGGCTCACATACCTCCCACCTTGCTCTAGGTCCCTACGGAGAGACACATGCTAGACATCTAATTATCCTGGACTCTCCTATCAGTCAGTGGAGAGAAATGAGCAGCTCCAGAGGTTGCAGGTGAAGGTTTTTTTGTTCTCTATGAGAAATTTTACAGCAACACTTCTAATTGAGGTACCTTACTGGGGGTGAGCTGATCTGGGTCTGAAATATCAACCCCCTCCTTTTTTAAATAATTGGAGATTATTATTGTATGATTTAATGCCTTGACTTGCAGACGCTTGCAAAACAAACACAAATTATAGCTGAAACTCCAGCTTTTTCCAACATCACTTTCATTGCATTCTCTGGACTACTTCTAGTTCTCCAATATACTTCTAATATCAAAATGTCCTTAAATTATTACAATTCCTTGGGTATATGAGCAATGGCAAGTTGTACCCCAAGTACAGGGGGGTGATCACTTTCCTACTCCTGCTGGCCATGCCTTTTCTGATACAAGCCAGGATGCTGTTTGCCTTCTCAGCCAGCTAAGCACACTGCTGGCTTATGTTCAGTCGCTGTCGACCAACACCCCAAGGTCCCTTTCCACCAGGCAGCTTTCCAGCCACTCTTCCCCAGGCCTGGAGTGTTGCATGACTTTGTTGACTGAAGCGCAGGACCCAGCACTTGGCCTTGTTAAACCTCATATAGTTGATCTTGGCCCATTGATCCAGCCTGCCCAGGTCCTTCTGCAGAGCCTGCCTGCCCTCAAGTAGATCAACACTCCTGCCCAACTGGGTGGCATCTGCAGACTTACTGAGGGAGCACTTAATCCCCTCATTCAAATAATTCATAATGATATTAAACAGAACCTGCCCCCAAACTGAGCCCTGGCGAACACTGCTTAAACATGCTTTTTTGCTCGATGGTCTATTTACAATAGACAATTCTCTAGTTTCTTACTAACAACTGTTAAAATGCCTTAATGAGTGGTAAAACTGGACATGAGGTAATGTGCCATGATCCTAAAGCAGTGAAATATTGCAGGGCTGCCTTATTAAGCTAAGACACAAAGCTCCTATCAGACAAAGAGTTACCAGCTTTAAAAAAATACTGAATACCTGGTCCAGCACCATACAGAGTAACCTTCTTCTAGATAAGGACTCAAGACTGTTAGTAACTAAAGGTCAACATAGTCCTAAGGCTCCGTAAGACCACACCTTAGCACACACCTCATCTTTTTGTCTTCTGAGCCTACAAATATTTACACATTTAATGTTACCTTTTTAGGGTTTTAGTGACCACAAGTTAATAGTCAAAGAGACTATTCACGTGTCTGAACTTAAACCTCTGACTATGTGTTTGAACTGTCAGGACTTTGCACATCTTTTGTTCTAGTGAAATTGACAAAGGCATTTTTTCCTGGTGCTGGAGTTTGAAATCCTAAACCTGCTTCTCACTGAATTTTTGTCACAAGGACACATAATCTGACTTTTCATGGCTCGCCAGTGTATGCGTGCAGAAGAAAAAGTGTCACATTTGGTAATGGAAAATCCAGAGACAATCAAAGAGAACATCCCTGAAAAATTATGAAGCAGAGAAACCAAAAACCTTACAGAGGTGAAGGAATTAAATACACAGCTTTACTCTTACTGTGAATAAATTTCTATGTCCTTTAGCAGAGAAATAATAGGTGATTTTTATTATTGGAGTTATGGAAAAACATACCACGTGACTACTCATAAAAACTGTTTGCTTCTGCGGTGCTCATGACCAGTCTGTACTTCTTTTCAGTATGCAGTTCAGTTACATTGTGACAAATGCATATAAAAAACAAAGTTTAAGTTTGCTCAAGTACTGTCCAACAGAAAATCCTGCATTTGTGCAAACAAATATTTGCTTCCCCAGAAAATGTTTTAGATGGGAAGAAATATTGTTGACACAGTTGAAAAGGAGACAAAAATTAGACACACAAGATTCAGAGGAGTTCAAGAAGGATTTCTCTGTATCCTTCACAACTAGGACAGTCTTTCTGCCTCCAGTTACTATGTGGTAATACAATGAAAAAATAATGCAACTATGCTGAATACTAACTCACTACATGTCCTGCTTTCCCAAATAATTCTGCATCAAACAAGTCTGGTTCCAAAGTGGAGGGGGGGGGAGAATAATAATCTCTACTTATTCCTAGCCTGAGATTTTAAAGATTTGTGCCTCATCACAACAGACATCTTCACCCCTGATGACTCAAGAAAATCACACACAAATTGCAGAACTTTTAGTTATCATAGTATTCCCAGTGTAGTCAGTGGACACAAAGTGTGTTCTCAAACAAAGCATTTTTCTAAGTGTTTTCTTCTATCAGGGTTAGGATCAGTCTAAAGAAAACAATTCCACACAATCTTTTTGACTGAGAACTACAAACTAAGACCTCACATTTCCAACACTATTTAACAGTCCCGTGTGAATGTTTATAATTCATTAAAACTAACCTAAAAAACTGGTTGACTTTCTACTTCGCTCATAGATTTTCCAGAGTTAAAAAAGGGAGGGTCTATTTAACAACTGGCCCATTTTTCAATGATTCGATCATCTATTTTATTTGATCTTCAGCTTAATTATATATAACACTTGGCTGACAAATCAAAGATCAAACAGTTAACAATCTAGGACCTGTACTCTACCAACACTTAATTAAATAAATGATCTCAGACTACAGATGAACTGCATCCATTACAATTGTAGGTTGAGGTATCCAAGAAATACTTCCCAGAACCTGGCACTTCTGTAAGATGCAATTTCATCAGTTGACTACAAACACAAGTGAAAGTGGGGGAGTAAAGGAAGGCAAGATGATAACAGTGATAAAATCATGGTGGAGTTTTGCTGGTAATGCATCAGTCACGGGCTGGTGGAGGACTTAGTTTTAACCCTCACTCCTACAATGCAGCACAGAGTTTGTGCACCTATAGACTACACATCTTAAAGTGATGATAAAGCTTCTGTAAGTCTTTCATAAAATCTGAATTTCAATGCAATCCCTACAAAAGAAAAAAAAGGAGAAAAGGAGTACCTACTTCACTACATTCCCCAAGTGCAGGTATAATGAATATTTTAAAAAACCACTTTTCCAGATGATCTAAAAGATTTCAAGTATATTGGCACTGGAGTAGACCCGACTAGTCTTAAAGAAGCTGGTTTTTTTTTTTTTTCAAAGACTGCTAGAATTGTCAATTTCTTCAAGCATTTATTTAATAAAATCTTGTGAGAAAACTTCCCTTTCCTAAAAGTTCAACAGTGTTTCATAAGAATTAAAATAAGGAATGAAAAATATCTCAGTAGGCGTTTTGGAACCAGTCAGTAAACCGAATCAACCAACTAACCAGCCACCTAAAAACAAAACAAGAAAGGAGATCAAGACTTGACTTGAACTTTCTAAGAAAATGCAGAAGTAGAATGACAACTTTTTCAGAGCTGAAAGGTGAAAATTTTCTTATGAGTGCTTCCCTAAGAAGAAGAAAAAAAATGGCATACATCTTTGCAAATCAACTTGGAGATTACAGTCAGCAATATTAATGAACACAGAATAAAGCCTTCTCTAAACTAACAATGGCAGCTGCCTGTAATAAAAAATTCTTTTCATTAAAGTTTTTTAAAAATTATTTATGAAGCAGTCACACAGGATTTAAAACACACATCAGACTGATTTGCCATGATTCTGACTTTCTGGAAAAAACACCATAGTATTCCTGTTTGTTGGCTTTATAATTACTCTGTACAAAGACATTAACTATGCTAGGATGAATGCATACAACTGTGTTAAACAGTAAAGGAGCAAAATAAAGAAAATACGAAAATACTGCTTCTCTTGGTATCCTTGGAGAATATGTGGTGCCAACAAAGCTTGTTGTTTCCTGTCTGAAGAAATATTACGTGTATGGGAGACAGATCTCTAAATATTTACACTGGGAAGATCTTGTACTCTTGCACAAACCTGAATGATAAGATTTTATGGCTGAAATAAGAGTTCTCCCAGACACTGACTCTCCCTACCTGGCAGCAAGGGCTGCATCAAGCCCATCTGTGTTTGCTCATTCGAGAAGCATGTATGTAGGAGATGCAATCCAAGGGGATTCCTCTATACTGGCAACCCTCCAGCAGTCTTCAATCTCCAGCTGAGGTAATGAAGGGACTGCAGGAGCATTTGCCCTGTAGTCATGAGGTGTGACCCTGGTGAACAGGGTGCTGGATCGGTCCAGTCATGATACAAGCGCCTCTGGCTCCAGCTAGTTGATTGTTACCATTCACTAAAAAACAGCAGGTGGACCTGTTTGGAATAACTATTGGGTACTTTCAGTTTCTGTCCGTATGTGAACAATAACTAAGTAACACAATTAATAGAAATTAAAATATCACCTTCGATGGTTGAAATTTAATTTCATAAACCTTAATGGATATGAAAAGGAATTAAAATCTTTAATTCCAGAATCCCATTTTCATGCTTAGACTAAGTCTTACAGAAAATGAGAGAGAAGTGTAAGCACATGCCTGTTGAAAATGGATAAGCAAAGAAAAAAAGGTGTAACATGAAAATGTTTGTATTTACAAACAGTATTAAAAACTTAATTTCAAACATGCCATTTCAGATGAGCTTTGTTAGCCTAGACCATCATTTGGCTTGTTAACTGACCAGTGCCCACATCATGCAGGTAAGTTAACACTGTTACCTAGATTTAATTTTTAATTCAGTTTCTCTTGTATAAGAAGAGATCTGTATGGAGCCAAATTAAAGAACTGTACTAAGAATTTTATAGCCTAAAAGTCTACCAACTATTCAAAATCAATATAGGCTAGTTAGTGTGGGCAAAATCAAACATTTAATCAATGACAATACTATTGTTTTAATACTTTTTCAGGTTTGCTGATGTCTATTAGATGCACACAAACTTCATAGCTAAATCCTTTTTGTCACTTTTGCACAGATTTTTAAGGTTAGAAACCAATTCATCTGTATTCATAGTATATGTGCTTCAAAAGTATTTGGACTTTGTTCAAACATTAAAAAAATCATCTTTGAGCTGGGACTAATCATAGACTTAATTCCTCAAGGAAATTGTTCTGGGAAAGTTATAAGCAGACAGCACAGGAATTTATAGTGGAAGTTGGCTTGCAACCTCGGACTCTCATCTCAAAAATGTTTACACATGTGAGAATCTCATTAAAGACACATATAAGGCCTCAGTGTTGCATCAAGCACCAAAATGTAGACAGTTTGTGGGCATTTTTGTCATGCCTTCCTGAAATCTGTGAGGGTTACACAAAGGTAGGGAGCTCATGTTCACGCAGTGTGGTCTTCAAATGGTTTTATCTGATTAACGGTTTTAAAAAAATAATATTGTCTTGCTCCCACAAACGGCAGATTTTCATTTAATTTCATGTCAATTGTTTCACAGTGTTTGGCACGGTCTGTATACAGGCAGTGTCCTAGAGCCATGGAAGGAGCAAAGGTTGCAAGCTTACCTTTGGGGTATCTGGAGACCCGAGCTGAATGTCTGCATTCCAGACATAAAAGGAATTAGTCTGCAAAAGGCAGGATTTTCTCAAAGCCACCACTGTCCCCACACCAAATGAAACCTAGATAAGCTAGGTTAACAGGGAGAGGCAAGGCAGAAGGGTGAAATTCAGGAATAGGCTCCAAAGCTTCCACTGCTTCTGTGACCTTGAATTCTCACCCTGTTCACAAAATGGAGCTAGAAAAGCAGCTTTTCAGAACCTCACTGATTAAATGTCATACACTGAACATGGGAGGCTCAAATCTCCTCTCTGCCTGAAGGAACTAACATTTACATGTTCCAGAAGAACTCTCTAATGACTCAGCTATATGGTATAGCACGTCGGACTCTTGCAACTTCTCTCCCGTTACAGTTCTACTACTCTTCGCAATGTGCTTTAACACTCACTGCAGCAACCACCAACCCGTTTTTCCCCCCACCCCCTGCTAACTGTCTTTACCACAGGGCTTCATAGTCAAGTTACAGAATCAGCCTGAGCCAGTCAAGTCCTGCAAGCATTTTATTACTCCACTCGAACTGGACCAATTTCAAAGCAGCGATTTGAGACATCTCCACTAGTTCATGAATGCATATGTTAGCAGGTGAGGACGTGCTGCCAGGAGATGGGAAACATAAGTGGCTCTCCAGATTTTAGTGCAGTGGACTGCTAGAAAAAGTGGGAGAAGGTGCAAACATGTTTCCCTCTCCACAGGAAAGTGGGATGCCCCATTTGAAAGCGCTCCTGGAGAGGGAGAGTGCTAGACATAAGGAGGAATCTCTTCATTACAAATGGTGAGACGCTGGCACAGGTTGCCCAGGGAAGTTGTGGCTGCCCCATCCCTGGAGGTGTTCAAGGCCAGGTTGGATCGGGTGTTGGGCAGCCTGATCTAGTGGGAGGTGTCCGTGCGCATGGCTGGGGAGTTGTAACTGGATGATTTTTAAGGTCCCTTCCAACCCAAACTATTCTATGATCCTATGGTGCAAACGCTGGGATACCTGCCTATCTGTGTGGCAGCTCTGTGCACACTAACAGCTTAAAGGGCGTGAAGGAAAATCTCCTGATGGACATACATGCATGGAGTGTCTTCAGAGATCAGAAAGCCATGGCTCCACCTGGGAGAGGGGAAGAGCTGGGGCAGCCCAGCCACGATGGGATGGTGGAGGTTTGCTGCCCAGCTCTGAGAAGGTCACTGTGGTCTTCCTTCCCTGGCAGGATGTGGGCACTGAAACCGCGAGGGAAGATGGGTGAATTTCACCTCAATTCATAGAATCATAGAATCATAGAATAACCAGGTTGGAAGAGACCCACCGGGTCATCGAGTCCAACCATTCCTATCAAGAATTCCACGCAGTAACTTGAAAATACTTTTGAATAGCGCAATTTTTGGAGCAATGTCTTGCCAAGCTCTCATCGGGAGGTCCTGAACATGCACACAGACAGGTTGGGGTGGAGTTGTGCATCCGTGTTCCCCTTGTGAATGCACATCCGAGAATCATAGAATAGCTTGAGTTGGAAAGGACGTTGAAGACCATCCAGTTCCAATCCCCCTGCCATGGGCAGGGGCACCTCCCACTAGATCAGGCTGCCTCACCACCCTCATCGTGAAGAAATTCTTTCCTACATCTCATCTAAATCTACCCCCCCCCTCCAGTTTATACCCATTGCCCCTCATCCTATCACTACAACCCTTTGCAAAGAGTCCCTCCCCAGCTTTCCTGTAGCCCCTTCGGGAACTGGAAGGTCGCTCCAAGGTCTCCCCGGAGCCTCCCCTCCTCCAGGCTCCCAATGTACCCCCCCAACCCGCCCCCCCCGCCCACGTGCTCCCTCCCGCCATCAGCCTCGCACCTCCCGCCCGGGGAGCGGGGGGTGTGTGTGTGGTGGGGGGGGTGGCGGCCATTTCGGGGCGTGAGAGCACAAAGGGGCCCGGGGCTCCGCTTCCCCCGTGTGCGCGGCGGGGGAGGGGATGGAAGGAACGGGCAGGAATATTCTGGGCCGAGGGAGGGGAGGGGGAAAAAGGCGATGAATAACTCGAATAAATCCGCAACGGAGCTGAGGAGAGGGGGAGGGAGGAGGCGGCGGCGGGTCATGTGAGACACAGTCACGCTGCGGGACCGGGGGAGAGGCGTCGGGGAGGGGGTGGGAAGGGATGGGGAAGCCGCCATGGCCGCCGCCCGGCGCCCCCTCCCCAGCCGGGAGCGCCTCCCCCTTCCCCCCCGCCCCACCCCCCCATCCCGGCGCGGGTTCGGCGCCGCTCGGCAATTTCCGCCACCTTCCCCCCAGCTCGGCGCGGGTTCGGCGTCGCTCGGCAATTTCCGCCACTGGGGAACTTCCCCCCCGCCCCCCTCGGCGCGGGCTCGGCGCCGCTCGGCAATTTCCGCCTCGCGAGCCGAGCGCGCTTCCGCCTGCCCAGGCTAGACGGGGCGTCCCGGCTGCCAGCGGGGCGCGCGTGCGCGGCCGCCGCCATCTTAACGCCGTCTCTCGCCTGCCCTCCCCTTTGGCGAGCTTTCCCTCCCCCATTCCCCTCCTCCTCCTTCTCCTCCTCCTTCTCCTCCTGCATCCCGGCGCAGCGCCCTCCTCCAGCGCTCCGTGAGGATACGTGCCGGGCGGGGGGAAGAGAGCGGGCGAGCGAGGGCCCCGCGGCGGCGGGGCAGGGCCCGAGGGGAAGAAAGGCCGTGGCGGCGGGGAGGAGCGCCGGGCGCTGCGGAAGCGCGGGTGCCGCCTGTATAAAGGGGGAGGAGGAGGTGGAGGGGGAAGGAAGAGCGTGCGGAGCCTCCTCCAGAGACAGCCAGACACAGAGGGAGGAGAGAGAGAGGCTGCCTGGCTGGCTTTTCTCCCTCCCTCCCTCTTTTCATGGACTCTCCTGTCGGGCTGCTGCCGTTCTTCCCTCCTTTTCCCGTCTCCTTAGCACCCAAAATGATTCAGCTCCATGGCTGCCACTGACGGGGATGTGCCTGCCCGGCTCAGCCCGCCGCTGCCGCCCTGCCGTGCGCCGGTCCTGTACGTATCTGCGCTCTCCTCCGGTGATGGCGAGGGGGCTGCCCCGAGGGAGCGGCGGGGAGATCGGGTTTTTCGCTCCCCCCCTGGGGTCGCGGGCATAGCTGCTGCCCTTCCTATCCCCCCCCACAAACCCCGGGAGAGGCGCGGCGGGGGGGGTAGAGGAGGGGGGGAGGTGTGAGGAGGAGGGTGGGGATGAAAAGGGGGTGTGGGGAAGGGGAGAGAAAGTGAATGGCGGAGCGTTGAAAGTGTCACATTCGGAGGCGGCGGAGGACGGGTCCGCGCCCCCTCCCTGTCTCGGAGGGGAGGGGGGTGGGTAGTGGCGGTGCCGAGGCGGCTCAGCCCCGGCTCTGCGGGAGGAGGAGGGGGGGAGGTTGTGCGTGGTGTCTGCCCTGCCGCGAGCGCAAAGCTAACTGTGTGTGTGTGTGTGTGTCTGTCTCTCTCCATACCGGGGGACCGCACTCTTTAAATACACCCGATACAATGCACCAGCCTGACTCAGCCGCAGACGTTAGTGCTAGGAAGATGGCGCACCCGGCAATGTTTCCTAGAAGGGGCAGCAGCAGTACCAGCGGCAGCAGCTGCGTTACTGCTCCCGCTGCACCAGGTACCGGCGTTGGGAGCGCTGCCCTCTCCGCTGAGGATTATCAGCCGCCTTTGCTGGTCCAGCCGCCGCCTCCATCTCCTGCAGCATCTTCATCGGTGGGTCCACAGGCGACACCCCCTCCTCCACAAAGCCTGAACCTCCTCTCACAGTCTCAGCTCCAGCCACAGCCTCTTACACAGACTGGAGCCCAAATGAAAAAGAAAAGTGGCTTCCAAATTACCAGTGTGACCCCTGCTCAAATATCAGCTAGTATGAGCTCTAATAACAGCATAGCTGAGGATACAGAAAGCTACGATGACCTGGACGAGTCCCACACTGAAGACCTGTCGTCTTCAGAAATCTTGGATGTTTCTTTATCTAGGGCCACTGATTTGGGAGAACCGGAAAGGAGCTCCTCTGAAGAGACTTTGAATAACTTCCAAGAGGCAGAGACTCCTGGGGCTGTTTCTCCAAACCAGCCTCATCTTCCTCAGCAGCATGTTCCTCTGCCTCATCACCCACAGCAGAGTGTTGTGATCAATGGAAATGTTCACCCCCATCATGTTCATCACCACCACCATCTTCACCACCACCATCATGGGCATCATCATCCATCGCATCCTGGAGTGGGCAGTGCCCCGGTTTCTGGAGGACCACCACCCAGTCCATCATTTAGAAGACTATCAACAACTGGAAGCTCTGACAATGTCATATCAACTGCACCAGTTTCTGCTGCATCATCCACTGGTTCCCCAGCATCTGTCGGGTCTACTATCCGCACTACAAGTACTCCTGGCAATTTAGGTGTAAGTCCTGCTACTGGAACTAGTACCTTAAATAATATGGGTGGTGGTAGTTCTAGTGTGCCAAGCGGCGTGCTTGGTACTATAAATTTAAGCAACATCACAAGTGGTGGTAATGTAAGTGCTTTGTCTGGAACTAGCAGCAATGTTAATGTGAATATCTTGAGTGGTGTTGGCAATGGTACCAGTGCTTCCTCTAGCGTCATTAACAATGTTACTAATCCAACTGCAGGAATAGCAGTGGGATCAAGCCAGCAGCAGCCTGCATCTGGCACGTCAAGGTTTAGGGTCGTAAAATTAGATTCTAGTTCTGAACCTTTCAAAAAAGGTAGATGGACATGCACTGAATTCTATGATAAAGAAAACACTGTTGCAGTTTCAGACGGAGTAGCAGTAAACAAAGCAGTAGAGACAATAAAACAAAACCCGCTTGAAGTGACTTCTGAAAGGGAGAGCACCAGTGGGAGTTCTGTTAGCAGCAATGTAAGCACACTGAGTCACTATACAGAAAGTGTGGGAAGTGGAGAAATAGGAGCACCTACCGTGGTACAGCAGCAAGCGTTTCAAGGTGTGGGTCCACAGCAGATGGATTTTAGCGGCGCTGCTCCTCCGGCGATGCCAGCATCTAGTATACCACAGAGTGTTTCTCAGTCACAGCTTGCACAAGTCCAGCTGCATTCTCAAGAAGTAAACTATCCGCAGCAGAAGCCAGGGGTCCAACCTCCTGCACAGGCCAGTCTAACCACTGTTACTGGGGTGCAGCCAGCCCCAGTTAATATCCTAGGTGTATCCCCATCTCTGGGCCACCAGCAACCTGCCATTCAAAGTATGGCTCAACAGCAGCTACCGTATTCTCAGCCGGCGCAGCCCATGCAGACTTTGCCAGTGGTGCAGCAGCAGCAGTTGCAGTATGGTCAACAGCAGCAGCAGCAACAGACAGTTCCTACGCAGATGGCCGCTGGTCACGTTAAGCCAGTGAACCAAAACTCTGTGACGGGGGCTATGCCAGACTACATGCAACATCAGCAGATCCTTCAGACTCCAGCCCCTGCTATGCAGCCCAGTTCTGCAGGAGTCGGAGCAGGGCAAGCAGTTCCCGTTGCCCAGGCACAGAGCATGCAGCCTTCAGTGCAAGCACATCCAGCCGCTGCCCCAGCTCAGCCTGTTGCACATGCTCCAGCAGCAATACCGGGTGTAGGTACCAGTGGTCAAATGCTGAATGTTGGGCAGCAAGGAAGCGTAGCCCCTGTGGTGCAACCACCATCTGCTGCAAACCAAATTCCACCTCCAGTCATGCCATCAACGGCTGCTCCTCCATCTTCACAAGTAGTGCAGCCTGTGCAGACAGGAATGATGCAGCAGGGATTACAGGCTAGTGCTTCAGGCCTTCCTCAGCAAATGGTCATTGCTCAGCAAAACACCTTGTTACCTGTTCAGCCACAGGCGCAAGGAGTGGAATCTGTAGTCCAAGGGATGACTGGCCAGCAGCTGCCTGCAGTTAGCCCTGTACCTTCTGCTAGTACTGTTTCTGCACCAAGTCAAGCTGGTTCAGCTGTGCCTCCTGGCATACCTTCTGCTTCTATAGGTTTGGGACAGCCACAGAATATAGCGCAAGCTTCAGCTGTGCAGAATGGGAATTTGGCTCAAAGTGTCAGTCAGCCTCCCTTGATATCAACGAGTATAGGTATGCCAGTGGCACAGAGTGTGCCACAGCAGATGCCGCTAAGCTCTACCCAGTTCCCCACACAACCACTAGCTCAGTCAGTTGTAAGCCAAATTGAAGATGGCAGACGCCCTACAGAACCTTCCTTAGTGGGTTTACCTCAAGCTGCCAGTGGTGAGAGTGGTGTTGGAGCATCAGCCGTTTCAGATGGCGGAAGCAGCAACATGCCATCCTCAGCTTCCCTCTTTCCGCTGAAGGTGCTGCCGTTGACAACACCCCTCGTAGATGGTGAGGATGAGAGGTAAGACTGCGTAGAACTTTATTAAAAGATAACGCTGTCTCATAGTTTGGTTTGCACTAACTTGCTGGTCTCGTTACAGCCATTCTGTGAAATAAAGCGGTTTGATGTTTTTTGTTTAATTGGAAATACTGTTTCTCAGGTCCCAGCGCATGTGGGTATTATATTAAAATACTTATTTTTCTCTTGAGGGGGTGGGTTGTATTGATTATGCTCTGAAAATACTGCGTGGGTAAATTGTGTATAACAATCTGTGGCACTGTGTATATATTCCCATTGTATAGAGGAAGACAAAAGAATACTGTGGAATGTGGGTGTGCTAGTGGTGATTGTAGTTTAGGTAATTTATTATACTGAAATAATTAATATTTATCCTTAGGTAGATATTTTTTTTTTTTTAATTCACAAGCCCAGACTTCATCTTGCCTTGGCTACTCTTTTTTCAAATATTGACTTCACTCAGGTTGAACCAGTTGCAAGTCTATGCTCTATGTAGAAGCCTTTTCCTTGACACCCGAAAGATGCTTTAGGCAAATAAGCATGGTGGGAAAACAGAGGTTCAGCAACACCATTGTGGCTCTTCAAATTGAACTTGGGGCATTTTTGGTCTTGGTGGTTTTGCTTCAAAGCGCTAGCCCTTTGTGAGAGACGCTCAGGCCTGTGAAGGAGGGCTGGTGAGCTTTTCAATGTGGTGCACCAGTTCTTCCACCTCCACCTTTTCAAATAAATGACCGTCTGGTCTAAATAGTACGTGCATGTGAATATTCTCATTTCTTGGACGTTGTGTGGCTGGGGTGAGGAGACAAAATAAAGCATTTGTTGCGTACTAGGTGGAAAAAATGCCATAGCAATGGGAGATGAAGCACTTATTAAGTACATCTTCTTGGTGCCATAACTTAAATCAGGAGTAATATCACTGGCCAAACTTTGTTAAAAAAACAATAATAAAATGGGTTGCTGGGAGAGGCTGAATTCTTCTTGATACTGAAAATACTAACTCTCTCAGCAGTCTCTGATTATGTTGATCATGAGGTGTTGACTGCCTTAGTGGCTTTCATCACGTCTTTCTAAGATGCCAGAGAGCTATAATGAGTAGCAGCTTGTCTTCCAGGAGTGCTAGAAGACAAGTTCCAACATTGTTGCATTCTGATTATGTTTTTTAGTCCATAAGTACATGAAGGTGGTAGAAGACAGATTGAGGTGCTAAATCCCTCAGTGTCACTGTTATGCTACTAGCAGTCAGTTTTCTCAGAAGCATTTTTTGGTTTTCCTTCCTTCGATCTTTCTAAACCAGAACACTAATCCTTCTCTTCGTGGGTCCTGTTTGTGTTTGGTGGTATGGGCTTGCTTTTCTTCTTAGTATTTAACCAACCAAAATGCCCTCTAAGCTTTCAGGGAGTCCTGGTGGATTAAGAGAATCATAGACTCATCGATACTCAGTGTTTTTGAAAATGATGTGTAGCTTATGACTGTATCCTGATTTTAAGAGCATATGTTAGCTGTTTGTCACAATTGGTAGTTTTTCCAGAATGTTTAAATCCCTCAGGGTAACAATAGCCAGAAATACCTTCTTCCTCTGTTATTTGGCTAGCCAAAGATCATATCCTTTCTTCTCCCATGCATGTTGCGTCTTTGTTCAATCTGTCATCTCCAGGTAGACTATACTTTTGTTTAGCTACAGTTGGAAAATCATTTAGATTCTTTACACAGAGCAGGATATGGTGCTATTAAATGGAGACCAAAAATAATTGTATTTTTTTGCATGGCAGTAGTGGTTGGGTCACTTTTGTGTACAGTTAGATAATTAATAGCAGCACTTTTGTCCATAACATTCAAAACTTGGTGAGATTGCTTCTGTTTCCGCTTCCAGGGAATCTCAGGGCAAAGTATAATTTGTATTGTAACCTTCACTGGAATTTCTTTTGATCTGGAACTGAGGCCTCATCATGCAAGATATGCTGTTACTTTGCTTGGCTCCTCACTTCTCTGGACATCTGATGCCTCCAATTAGAGTTCTTTCGAGAGTTTTTTTCCTGTTTGTTAAATTATTCCCTCTTTTAAAGGAGGTAAAGAGTAGTGGACTGTAAAAATACTTAAATGTTTTAAGAAGCAGCTATGCTGTAAATATGTGTGTATATAATCCCCATTTCTCTCTGTCTTATGTGCACACACATAAATATCACCGAAGATTTACATTGATACATCCCAAGTGATTCTAAACCTGGCAGGGGAAAAGGTAGGATAAAGCAGTAAGTGATGACATAATTGGGCCAGTGAAGAAGCTGTAAAATTCCATTTGGTGTGTCTTTGAAAAAAACATCTGCCCCATGTAATACCTGTTTAGATTAACTCCCAGCTTTTGTTAAACCTGTATATAATTACATTTAAAGACATGCCAGTATCTTTAAGTCTTCAGCCCTGTTCAGTTTTTAGAACACCATTTGCAGCTCTTTCTATGCCTGTTATCAGGGCATGGCCTTTTAAATATAGACAGTGTGGAATGTATCTGCTTTGGAAACTGTAACCTTTATTTCCCCAGTATGAATGGTATTTTATTTTTTTTTAAATCTTCACTATGACTTGAAATGAGGTATTAAAAATGAGCTGCTTGGCAGAATGCTGTATGGAAAATTAGCTTGCAAACTTTATTTATTAAAGAGAGTATGGAAATAATATTGTTATGGTTTCTGTATTAAAAGAAACCCAGCCAACAAACAAACCCAAATAAAACTCCAAACCTCCACCACTAGCTCTTCTGTGGAGGTGTGCCATAGATATTTGTATGTTGGTACGTTGATCATCTCTTCTAAAATTTCAGTTGACTGAAATGCAAGACAGTTTTTTTTTGATGTTAAATATCTTTTATTCTCGTAGCTTGGATTGTGGTATGGATCATTTTAGTGCCTGCTTCTCTTGTAGTTTCTTGGTTTTGCAGCAGTTACCTCAATTTATTCCGTTATTAAATCCTGTCAATTTTGAACATTGTCTTTTGAGGTTAGTATTTAATCTCTAGAACTGCAGAAGACAGTATCTTTTATTTTTATGTGTTTAAAACTTAAGTATGGAAAAATATGTGTTTATATTGCAGTGAATTCTTTCGTGTTTTTATACTTAGTGCTGCAAATTCAGTTTTATGTCTTTGTAGACAATGTTTTATTATGTTGTAGATGCTTGCAATAAGATTTCGTGCACACTTTTATAACTCTTAAATTACCTGTGAAGTGAAAACTTGGAAAAAATCGATGTATTTTACAGCATTTATAAAGGCAGCTGTAGGTGAATTTAAAAATAACTTAATCTGGAATGTTGTTTACCATTACCCAAAATCAGGTTCTGTGAATGAAGGATAAGAGAACTAATAACTGTCTCCCTGTCCTTGACAGGGTAGAATTGCTTTCATTCTTCAGTCTGGTGCAAGTTGTTTTCACTCATTTATGAATTTCATACAGCAGCGAAGCAAAAGAGAATGGAGGAGAAGGTGCTGATAAACATGTAAAATTGACACAGACATCTGAAGTATCCTTTATTATCTGACAGTCTCTCATAATGTTCTTTTTGAGGAGAAATTTTTTTAAAAAGTCCCTTTTCAGCTGTACAGAGGAAAAAAGAAGTGGAGTAAAAATTTTCTGTCTAGGACATATGCTTTGTTATTAAATTCATGGAGAGGCTGGAAGATTAAAGCTGAAGGTGAGAATGAGAAGACTTGTGAATGGCCTTTAAGAATCTTATTAGCAGAAACCAGTACTGGCTTGTACATCAAGAGTATGGTCAGGAAGTTGGATGAATTTTCATCATGAATGCAGTAGGAAGGCTGGTGGGGTACCAATGCAATTTCTACAGATATAATTTAATACTTGTTGCAGATATCAGTAAGCAGCAGTGAGGATGTTTCGATTAAACGTCATTTTGATGTGGTAACCATTTTGCATACTTATTTTATTTTGTAAGCTGCTAGAATTTATATGGGTTTTTCTGTTTGCTCTAAGTTTTAGTTCTGTGTGTTTGATGAAAAAAGGAGAAGAAACTTCTGGGAGATACTTTGCAACAAAGGATTTATGGTGGTGGGTTTTTTTTAAGTTGCTTCCTAGGGGTAGAGTAGCATTTTTGTCTTCCATTTTTCAGATTTTAAACTTGCTTCAGAGTCTTGCCACCAATTCAAAAATGGCATAACTTGAATTCCAGGAGATCGATCTTTTAGAAAAGGCTCTTTCTATCTTTACTTTGGCCATTTATGGAACTTGAAAAAAAGTTACCCTCAGTAATGGCAAGTCCAGTGTGTTAAAGGGGGGTGCTTTGGTGAATATGATGTTGTTGCTGTTGTCAGGCTGAGAAGTCCAGCCTGTTATTTTATCTGATGAAATAAAATACTGCCGTTGGTGAAATTGATGTTGTTACCTCTCTGCTCTAAGTAAAGAACAATGAGGACTTTGGGGTCTGCACCTTCTCTGTCTGCAGGCTGTAGGTGGCAATGCCTGTTTAGGTGGACCTTTTCCTGGTTTCTTTTATAGACGAATTTTCTGCATGCCATAGTGTGCTTTGAACTAAGGATTGCTACAGTGCTTGGTGTTGCATTGTCTTTAAGGACAGGAAGAACCAATAGATTTCAGGGGGTTGTAAAAGCAGTAATTTAGTGCTTAAGATAAGGCAGATTGTTGGAGATGCTGGGAAATGCGCCTCTCCAACTGATAATGGGATTTCCAGAGTATGTTCTTTAGCACTGTAGTTTTGGCTGCTCTTTGGAAATTGTCAGTAGGTAAGCAGACAAAATAATCTATATCCGTGTACATAAAACCAAACAACAGAAGGCTTTAAAATATTTAATGTTTAAAAGGAATCTTTGCTACTGTCTCTGGACTTAAATTCTGTAAGTCACAAGCTAATCTGGAAATGAGCATTTTCCATTTGTTAGTCTGTGTATTGTTTGCGAGGTGTTTCAGCCTTCACAAAGTTACTCAAGTATATGTTGTCTAGATAGTGCCACAATAGAGCAATGACTGTAACTGCGGTAAGCTAGAAGAGTTAGGAGGACAGGAGGGGAAAATAAAAAGAAACCCCAAACCCCTCTGAAATGTTAATGGACCTTGCTCAAGAAGAGTCACATAGACTGCACACCTGTGCTACAAATACCCCTATATAATAATGCTGTTCACTTTACAGAGGGTAATAAATAGGCATCTTCAGACCTGTCTTTAACAGCTCTGGAAGTAGATCAGGTTGTAAATGGTAGTATTGCTAGTATAGTCTTCTGGAAGAAGAAACTGTCCACACCTGAATATCAGTGTAATAATGGCAAGTATATTAGTATGACCTTTTTGGGAAAAATTTGTGATCTGGGTCTGCAGTTTGGTGTAGGTGAAACGTAAACAAGAATTGAAAATAATGGTGTGTCTTTGTTCTCTTTGATTTACTGCGTTAGTGTTTTGCGGAATACTGTTAATCACTGGTTCTTTTCTATTCTTGATTTATTTATGTGACTGAAATGTGCTGTGTCTTCTATGTATTAAACTTTAACATATGACCGAAACCTGTTTTTAAAAGTGAGCCTGTACCTTTCATTTACTGCACTTACACCACCCGAAGTAATGCTGTTAAGCAGAAGCACGCTTTAACAGTGTGTTGAAAGGGACTGAGGGTAAGATTATTCAGTAAATTATTTCATGCTAGTGATCATCGTAAGTAAGGAGCTAGTTTGTTCTCAGTGTGATTTTAAGAAGAACCCATAGCCTAAAGCTAAACTGGAAAGAACCTTCGTGTGACTGGAAATGGCACTTTATTTATTTTAGCCTCTTCTAAAGTGTTCAGAGTTACAAATTGTGTGATGGAAGTGCAGTGTAATTATGGTATCAAGCTGGAGCACCTGGTCATCCTTCTGGCTTTAATGTCTTGCAACACTTTAACTCTTGGTCTGTCTGTGGAATATGCTAACAAAGACAGTAGTTGAACTACAGTCAGTTGTATTGTAGAAACCCTTATCAGCTGATTTTGTGCCAGCCTCCAAACACCTATTACACATTATCAGTGTTTGAAGCAGGATTTGGTTTGTGGTTGCAGTTATATGCAGAAGTCTCCATCTTCCACTGGAGACTTTCCTGAGAGAGAGACTGAGAGGTTGTGTGTGTTTGGGTGGCAGGGATTGTTGTAAGCCTGTACTTGCAAATGCTGGAGAGTGTTGCCTGTGATAGTTGGTGATCTCAAAGTTCTTTTCCAACCTAATGATTCTATGAATAATGATTCTTATTTTATCATTGTTGATTTCCTTATAGACTAAGTGACTTGCTGGTACCTACTAAATGAGGGCTTCTGATTTTGTCATGCAGAAATTAATAATATCATAGTTCGAATACAGCATTACAGTTCAACTAAACTTGTTCAATTTTATGAAATGTTTTACACTTGCAAAATGAAATCCTGAATGCCTGTTTCAGTAGAGTGGAAGAGTTACAGTAAACCTGTTCATTTTTTCTTTGAGCAAGCAATTCCTTTGTTATGACACTTTCTTTAAATGATTTTGATATTAGTTTTTGTACTTCAGAAATTATTCCTGATTTTTTTTTTCTACTCCTACTTAACTACTTACACTTACTACTGCTTAACTTGCTTACAGGCCTTGACTTCATGTAAGTTGTTTTACTTGTGTTGATAAATTTTTTAAAATAACTTTTTTTTAAACTTGTTAGTAATTTTCCAGAATTTCAGTAGTCTTATAATAGTTAAAATCTGAGAAAATGTAAGTTGAGTTTAAATATTGCTACTGTAAGTTTAAACTAATGTTATAGGAATTATTAAAAAAAGTTTCAAATGGGCTGTATAAGCACGGGAAAATGCTTCAGTCTAAGTGGTGTTCCATATGTGTGTATTAAGTCAAGCTTTCACCACTGTGCTAGGAGTGAAAAATTCATGTCTGGTTTTGGGCCCTTAGGCCAATGTACGTTGTCATGTGTTTTTTAAATGCTCTTTTTCTTCCTGTCTAAATGTTTATTATACAGCTTTTGTGAGGTGTGTAGTGTTTGTGAAGCTTCCTAGACTGAAGCTGCGTGACAGTCGGGTTGTATATTTAAGTACTGTGAGCATTCAAGCTTGAAGCTCTCCCAGTTTCTATTTCTTGTTGCCATGCAGGGCCACTGGTGGTCCAGGAGAGTCAAAGTAAGTTTTCTTTGTTCAGCAGAGGACTGCTGCCTACCCCTTATTATCCTTTCTTGCTGGGGGCTGTAGTGTACAGGCTGAAATGGGGGCAGAAATTTGGGAGTACGTTAAAATAATAGACTAGGAGGTAAAGCAGTTTGAGGACTTTTTATCATTAAGGATTAGAAGTTTAATACTTTTTTTGAAGCTGACTCTAATCTTTGTAAAAGAACAAATGCAGGTACTACTGATGTTTGTTTTTTTCACAGGGATACTTTCAGAAAACTGCTTCGTATTTATTTTATTGAAACTTGAGGGATATCTTGATCATCTGTTTATATACTTTTGAATAACCCATTATTTTGAGAATAGTGGAGGAGGGTGGTTTTATGAATGGCTGAAACAGGCACCAGAAGATCTTCTGTAAGTTTAGGCTTAACAGAATAATATGGATGGTATAGACAGTGTTTCTAGTAAAGCATAGGTTTGATAGCAGCTGAAGTTGTTTGTAGAGTGTTTTATAAGCTGCTGCTTAAGTGCGCTAAACCACTTGGCCAGGGAAATTGAGTTTGTTTGTGACTTCAGTGCTTGTCCAGCCTTCTGTTGCTATGTGTGTGGTGTTTTTTTTGGTTGTTTTAATTAGCATGGATATCCAGCAGGAACTTCTCAGGGCTCTGATTTCTTCATGCGTAATGAAGATTTGAGCTTCTCCAGCAGTTGCTTAAGCAACACTATCAAAGTACTGTCCTAAAAAGGGACAGGACTGAAAGCTGCTGAAAATGTGGATACACATTGAGCCATAGTCTTAGTGGCTTAATGCGTTTAATAATGGCTTTTTTAACTACTGTACTGCAGTGTAGCTCTTGGAGATGAATTATGCGGGTAAGGTGATTTCAGCATGCAGTGCTATTGGTTATATTCTATTAAGATCAAAAGGCAAGCTACACCTTTTTTTTTTGCAGACATTTTTGATCTCTTCTTTGTAATCAATTGTAACATAGGTCAGTAACAGTCCTAGTTATTGATAACCAAATGTTAATCTTCTTCAGTCTGGCATATCTGGTCAACTGTCCTTCTAATTTTATAAATATTAAGTTTCTGAACTTGATATCTCTTGTGAGGTGGTTGGATTAGAAATGGTGTTTTCCTTTAAATCATTGTAAAAAAAAGTATGGTATAGAAATAACTTTTAATATTTTTCCACTGACTTTGAACTCCCTTTGCACTGTAGAGAGGTAGAATCCCTGTCAAGATGAGAGAGAACTTTAAATGCCTTTTAAAGCTTCCTCTGACCTTTGCTTGACCCAACTCAGTCACAGTTGTGCGTAGATGAGAGATGATGACTGGCAGGCATAACTTACATATAAGAAATCAAAGAACTCAGAATGTAACCATACTAAATTTGTGAGTTTAGGTATTTAGGGCTGTTATAACTACTAAGGAAGACTGATTAAAAATAAACCCAGTAACTCATGTACAATTGCTTTGACTTCTATTGTGACTGCAATTGTGAAATAATAAGAAGAGCAAGCAAAAACTTCTCAGGCAGAATCTGACTTGAGTGACTTGTTTGGCATACATTGCCACTGAGCTGGGCTAAGCATAGTCAAAAAAATAACTTCTGCAGATTTCCTGTAAGATTAGTTTCAGCCTGGTAATTTTACTGGATGTATGTGTCAAAGTATCATAATGTGTTTTTTTGCTATGTGAAAAGGCTCTGTGTTTCTCCGAGGAGGTCTGCCTGTGCACTGCAGATGGCATCTTAATTCTTGCTTCCCGTGTGAGTGTGACAGAAGTGGAATCCTTCTGTTTCTTGCAGGATTTTGTGGGGATTCATGCAGCAATGCCTGCCCTATGGAAAGGCATGCAAGGGGAAGCAGAACAACTCGGGATGTTTCATGATTGTCATGCTTATGTAAACTCGTGCAAGGTATTGATTGTCATTGTCCCTTGATGCAGTTTGCAGTGCAGGTTTCTCAAACTCTGAGCATCTCTGAAATCTGGCAAGGAGGTTTCTGGTAATAATAAGTTTATATTCAGCATTATGGTTTGTTTGTTATAAGCTGTTTAGTGAAAATCATTATCTGGCCTTAACTTGAAAGATCTACTGAACATCTAGATTAATTTTCATTGGAAATTCTTTGGTCTAAGGTTTTGAATGATGCGTATGTGTATACCAGTATATGAGAACATAGGAAGCTTTATTTAAAAAAAAATCCTAAACAACAAAATCCAAACCTAACCTGCTGGTAAGAGAAGGAGCAATTGTTGCTCTTAGTTTCATTTCTTGCATTCTTACAAAATAAGACCAGGTGAAAATAAAATGAACCATGAGTTAATGACTACATCTTTTAAGTACTTGTTAAATAATTTACTGTTGCACTCAAATGAATTCAAAGTATAAGTGTACGTCTTTAATCTATTGAATGAGGTTATTATGCTAAGAATGGATCAGCGTATTGCACTGCCAAGTGTTTCTTTAGGAGGCCTAATATCCCAAATTAGGTGAAATGGCAAGTTTGTTGTGAATGTTCAGGGAACGGTGCAGGACATGCATTGCCTCCACGTTCTTTTCTTTCTTTCCAAGTTTGTGAGGCTCTTTCCAGTTCCGTAATTTCTTGTGAAGGAGAGGAGTTCCCAAGCACGCATTTGATTGGAGAGAGAGGAGGGAGGAAACGTCTGAAATGTTTATGATGGTGGTTTTGGTTTCTTCTTTCTTTTTCTGGTGGGGAAAGGGATTTTAATTTTTGAAATGGTTATGAGGTATGCGTGTGTTAGAGCCAAGTATACACAGTTGTTGGCAATGCTGCCTCTTCTTATTTATGGGACAGTAGCTAAAAGGCCTGGCTGTGAGCTGGGGCTCTGCTTTGCTGGCTGCTTTGTAACAAAGAACAGAAAAGGTGATCCTAAAGGACTTGCTGTCTGATGTACTTAGAATTTCTTAATTGATTTTAAGATTGTGATGCCCTAAGGAAGGCAAAGTCTTAAATGTTTTTAGTGCCTTATGAAAAAAAAAAACAAAACAGCAAAGCAGGATAGTAATATCTCTGTTCTTGTAGAGATGTACCTTGTTAATAATGGTGTACACCATCTCCGGAATACTAATGTGTTGAAAATTGAGTCACCCTTTTGTCATGAAACTATGGGTTAGTATATTTTGTAAGGTTTCAGACTCTGCTCTTGGGATGTGTAGATTCTTCATGCTGCTGGCGTATGCTGAAGTGTAGTGAAATAAGTGAGCAGCTGCTTTATTTCATTGGAATTTAACATGTAAGTAGCAGGTAATGTATGATTTCCGTGAAGATACTTTCAGCTTCTAGAGAGTACTGTGATCTGTGGAAGGGGAAAAATAAATATTAGCATGCTATAGCAGACAGTTGTGGCTAGCAGTAGTTACCTTTGCTACTTGTATTTGCCTGACCATCAGAATCCAATCTCTGGGAATCTTTAATGTGTATATTTACTGTCCAAATACCTGGAATATTTAGAACATACTTTTTTAGTGCTTTTGAAGGTACTGGATGAAAGTGTTTTCTCTGAAAGCATGGAAAACAGTCCTCTAAAGAATTCTGTGAAGGACGTTGAAATTGTGTTGTGTTCATACGTATTTTCAACTAGAAGACTGTCTTGATATTTACTAATCTAAAGTGTTTAAGCCAGCCACACAACTCTCCCTCTTGATACTTCTTAATTGGAGGAGTGATTAAGGAAGCTTGGTTTGGTTTTTTTTAAAGTTTTATTTTAAAAAGTAGCTCTTTCCTACTTCAATCTCCAAACGTGATAGACTAAACCATTCTTAATGTTTCAGGAGCATGTACGTTTTAGAAATATCTAAAATATTTCATTCATTTTTATGTTTCAAAGCCAACAAAAATTTGCTGAAATATTGGGATGTGCAGACTTGATCATTAAGAAAAAAGATATTATATTAGCTAGAAGATCCATGCAGTTATCCAAAATCCCAAATAACCTTCCTTTCTTCTATTTTGACACTTAAATTACTGAGTTATAGAATTTTTATAGGTACTTTTTAGAATTGCTTTCTTAAAGTTGCTGTCAGATAGCTCTGAAACAGAAGTACTTCATGATAGGTGCTAGATGGACTGTCTTCAACTTAAGAGGAAGGCTTCTGGGTTAACTCTGTAGCCTTTTTGCATTTAAACAAATATTTCCATCGTTTTATTACTGTGATCTCTAGAACAGTCATACAGATTGCATTCATTGAATAATATTGCCGTGTAGCTTTTCACAATTTGGCATAGACAATTTGGCACTGAGTTCTGTCTGTGTGGAGAAATATTTAAATTTGTTTTCTGTTGTAAATTGTAATATGTGTATGTAGAGCTTCTGTAAATTCTGTACTAAAAGCTTCAAATTCTTGGGTGGTATTCTTAAAAATGTCATTTATACTGAAGTTTAATTTTTTTTGCTGCGCAAAATACTTGGATGATGACAGATAAACACTGGATACTTTAATTTTTGCTAAATAGTTGTATGTTTTCAGCCACTGATTTATATTACTTACCTTTAATGAAAAGGCAACATTGGGGGGGAAGTCCTTTCAGAAATCACGAGGTTGATGGAAGGATCTACATTTTACTTTAGAAACAAGAGTTTAAGTAGCTAGTTGAAGGTAGCCAAAAGTGACCACAAAAGAAATGTGCCAAATGTAATTGGTGGGATAAGTAGGCTTTGTTCTTCATGAAAGAAAATCCAGCCATTTCTGAATAGTAGTTAATGCTAATGTCTGTCAGTGAATGTGACCAGTTTCTGTGAGATTGTGTGCAAGTTGTAAACAAAAGTTGTTTGCAGACTGGTAAGAAATGGTTTGGAAGGCAGTATCTGAAAAGAGATTTGCTGGGCTTCCTGGTGAAGTCATTGTTTTTTCTCTCCTTTAAGTGTTGATGTTAGTGGCTTGAATTAAGATTGCACAGACATGAGTGTTAAGACTGTCTGTTCAGTTCTGGCTTTTCTGAAAATTATAACTAAATAAAAGTTTTTTGAAATGTGGGAATGAACACCTGAAATGCCAGGATGGCTGCTGTTGACTTGGCAGCTTGGTCTTGTTGAAGGACATATGTTAATTCATGCAATTGAGTAGCTGATAACAATGATGGATGAAACAGCTGCTGAAGGAGGAAGCTGCATAGAGCCCTGTGAAAAGCTTGAAAATCCTGAATTCAAGTATGCATTTCTGAGCAGCTTGCAATAGAGATTTCTAAACTTTTAGCTTGCTATCTAGAAATGTGTGTGCTTCACTTGCCTTCAATATGGTTTATTGGGAAGGGGTGGAAGGAGTTTCTACTCTTTCTTGATGACTTATGGCCGGAGGCCCACTGCTGTAGGAACAGGTGAGTAGGGGAGAAGCTTTCAGCCACTTAGAGTGGGTTTCGTTGAGTCTGGCTAGTATGACTGAGTGCTGAGGGAAGTGATTGTTCTAATTGATGCAAGAAATTGATTGATGTTAGTTGTTGATTTACTGGGTTATAATGTTTCATGTTCATGCAACTTGCATTTTAAGATTTCCTAGTGTGTTTACTTTTCCTCATGTGAAGTGTTTGTATTATAGCTTCACTGCATTGCTTTCATGCTTTCATGTACAGGTTTCAAAACTTTGTTCTTCTCCTTTCCTGATAATGTTGGCAAAATATAAAACTTGCAGATCTAGGTTATGCTGCTGAACTAAAACATCCTGTTTTGAAGCCTGGAATGGTGTCATAAAGTTCTGCTTCAGCACTGTGTCCTGTGCTTTTTCCACGTGTCCAGTCTGGTTCAGTGTCAGCTGTTCTTTGCTTGAGAGCTTTTAATGAACGGTCGGTACTTTGGTTTGGGAGAATGAGGCTCTCTGTTGGTGAGTCTTTGCAGCAGAAGCAATTAAGTGGAGTAAGAAGAAGGATGGTACCAGTGATGAACTAAATGATAAGTTTGCATGCTGCTAATTCTTGTCAGGCTATGGGAAGAACTCCTTTGGTATTGTCCCTTCTTTGTTTTCCTAAGGGGTTGCTCTTAACCAGGAGCCTTGTAGGCTAGGCTTGCTTGCTCCTAATGTTTGGTGCCAGCAGGAAGCGGAGCTGGTGGTTGAACCAGGGGCTTTTCTTTTCCCTTACTTCACGCGTACATTTTTTCAAGTACAGCAGAATCTCTTTATCTGGTCACCTTTGCCTTTCTAAGGCTTTTCTACTCTTACTTACTATTACTGTGGTTAACTAAGATGTTTAAGAGTTCCAAATCTATTGCCAAATTTGCCAAAATGATCATTTTGTTTTGGTATGGACAGATACAAAGCCCAGAATGTCCATTTTATAAATTTAACTTGAGCCTTTGCAAACAAAAATCTAATAAGTTAAGGCCTGCTGTGTTGCTGGAGCCTGTCCTGCAATGTCTCAGAATTGAATTGTGGTGGTGTATTTTTAAAAATGTACTAAAAATGATCTACAGGGATTAGAAGGAATTCAAAATGAAATGACGAAGTAATACTTAAATTGGCTCTAAAGATGGTAAACTTGCATCAGACTTGTGATTGAGACAATGACTCATAAGAGGCCTAAAGCTATGATAACATAGCCTCTTTTTTGTGCTTTAAATTATCAATGAGAAGTAGTTTAGGACAAGATCTGGACTTTGTGCCCTTTAATAATTTGGGAACAAGAGGATATGGCTAATCTTAAGAAAGGCTTTGTCTATGGAGCTCATTGCTATGAGATCTTTTTGAGAGCACTTAAAGGAAAAAAGTGTTACATGTGTGTATCTATGTAGTAAACTATACATAATAATAATAGCACATGGAAGATTCAGTGACTTTCGGCTTCAGCTTCTAGGACTACTGCTGGCTAATTCGTGGGAGGCAAGTACATCTTTGAGATAGGTGACAGTAGCAGCTACTGTCACCTTTTTCAGTGATGTCTGCAGTACTTGGTGCTTGCAACTGTTGAAGATGATTACTGCTCCATGCTTTTCTACTCCAAACTAGAAATAAGTTAAAACCTAGTTATTTTTAGTTAAAATTTCTTGAAAATTATATTGAAGCATGAGGGAATTAGAGAAAACTGAGTCAAATGGAAAAACAGAGGTACAGACAAAGGCTGTGCGTATCCTTGACTGTTTATAGAAATGTGAATGATTGCTATTAATCCCATGGGTGCTAAAAGCTAGCAGGGATTCAGTGATGCATGACTGACTTAATGGAGTAGCAAAAGTTTAGAGGTTGTTGCACATTTAGTGACCTTCCAGTACCTGTAAGTGACCTACAAGAAAGCTGGAGAGGGACTGTTCACAAAGGCTTGTGGTGATAGGATGTGGGGGAACAGATATAAACTAGAGAGAGGCAGATTTAGACTAGACGTAAGGAAGAATTTCTTCACCATGAGAGTGATGAGGCACTGGCACAGGTTGCCCAAGGAAGTTGTAGATGTTCCATCCCTGGAGGTGTTCAACTCCATCCGGGTTAGATGGAGCCTTGGGCAGCCTGATCTAGTGGGAGGTGTCCCTGTCCATGGCAAGGGTGGAACTGGATGATCTTTAAGGTCCCTTCCAACCCAAACTATTCTATAATTCTGTGGTTTAAAGTAGGGAAAGATGTAATAACTGCCATACTCTCTCAAAGCATAGGTCAGAGATTAAGATGCAATGTAAGCAGAAGCAAGATATTTATGGTTTCATTAAAAACAAAACCGCTAATTCACAATCACTGTTTTTCGGGAAGCTGTTCTCGTGCTTGAAAAATGTAATGGTCAGCATAGCAATGGCTTAAAATAGCATTTTGGATGCTATAGCCCCATTGGCAAGTACCCAGGAGGCCTGTAAAAGAAGAAAAATGCTTTAAGTGTTAAGCAGATCTTCAAAAGGCAACTTCTGATCTTTATATTTTCTAAAGTATTAAAATTATGTGTCTATTTAACAAAATATTTGAGGGTGAGCTTAAGATCCTGTAAAGGCACATTAGATAGAAACAATTATTACTAGCAACACAAAATAATTAAATTGATTATAGGAGTGCTGCAGTAGGGCAGCTAGCTGCAAAGAATTACTGAAGTTGTAAAGTGGTGAAGGAATAAAGTGGTAGCTGTACCCTTGAGGTAAAAAGAGATTAACTTCAGCAGTTGGATTTTTCTGCTCCCTCTGCTTGCTTGTTTTTTGAATGCTTGGTTATACACTGGGATACACCGTGGGCCTTTCTAGGCTAGTTCTTTGTAGACATATAAGTGTGTTTAGTGGTTGTATGATGGAATTGAAGGATGTCATTTGTCCTGTTGTGGGCTGCTGCAGGTAGCAGGAGGAGGGATAGCCTTTAGCAGCCTCCTTCCCTGCCCCTCTGAGTCATCCTTGGTAGTTACAACCTGCCTCAGGGGGTGAAAGATGTGTTCTGTTGTGATAACCCCTCTCAGTGTCTGTGGATAATCTTGTTAGCTATTACTAAGGAATAAACAGGTAAGTAGCAAACATTTAAAATTACTAGATTCTCAATATTACTGCTACCTGCAAAGGGAACTGAAGAGGTGCTTCCTGTGCTTCTCCTTCCAGTTCTGTCAGGTAAATGCTTTTACCAAAGTTCCTCTGAACTGTGTTGACGGTAAAAAAAAAAAAAAGAGAGGACAGGCCAGTTCAAAACACTCCACCATAATGCTGTTTTTTCAGATGCTTTAAGTAAGAGGGAGGAGAAATTTGACTTTTTGCTTCTAATAAATTCTGAAGCACGTTTTTGGGACTTCCAGGTTCCTGAAGTTGCTGGCATATCAGATGCTTTACAGATCAGCAAGCACGTCGGACGTTACTAAACCCTAAAGGAGACAAGTAACCTACTTAGGTTTTTTTTCTGACTTTATTTAGAACTTCTGGTTTGTAAGATTGAAAAGAAAGCCATTTTCACTTTGTGTTGTATTTATGTTTAAATTTATCCAACAGCAGAATACTTAACACCAAATGTGTATCTTGCACAGTCTATGGAAATTAATGCTTTGCTTAATGAGTTTGTGCTTGGACAAGACCCGAATATGATCCCTAAGAGAGTACCATTGTGGGAAGGACTTAAATCAAAGTCTAAATTAAGGCAAGCCCTAAGTACTGTATTTCCCTGCCTCTCTCCTTATCTGGGTGTCGGCTGAATATTAGTATTGTATTTGATCCGAGGTATCTGTTCCAGGAATCCTACTTCAGAAGCTGGAGGAGTCCATGGACTTTTCAAGGCTTTGTACTTAGTGTATAGAGAGGATGTTTTACTAGACTTTAAAGCGGAGTGTGGCATACATCATACACAAATAATGTAGCTATGTTGCAAGTTATCAGTGAAATGAGAATAAACTTAGAAATGCAGAAAGCCTGTTGGTCTTGTTATAAATATAAAAAGTTTGTCAGAGCTTTTTTTTTTTTTGTAAATTAATGACAGCTGCTAAAGGTAATAAATCAACTTAATATTTTCTAAGTATCAAATACAAGCTATCTCAAATATTCCTCCTTGGCTGCAACATCCCTGTATTAGAGGGAATTACTATGTTTAGCTTAAAATACAAAAACCAAAGTCATATACCTATAATGATTTGGGAGTATATAATGTGTTAGGCCAGTTAGGAGAAGTGATTTTGCAGATTAGTGTTCTGACATGAATTTTTATTCTTAATCCTTTTTTTTTCTTTTGGTTAATAACCTGTTTCATGTAATAAATTAATGTAGACTATATTTCCATTAATTTAATGAAGCATCTTGAATATGAGATTAAAAAGTGCTGTGTAACGCTAATTAAAATAGCATTAGCCAAGTGTTCTATTTACACTTTGACTACTGTTCAGGATGCTTATTTATTCCTCATGCTGGATAGTCTGTGTTTGAAATTTGCATCATATTATTATTTAGGTGATATTGTTTATGGAAACACTAAGGCGATGAATTAATTGTTCAGTTAATTTTGAATGTCTTAAGCGTCTCAGGAAGTGGGCACAGAGTTGTTGGAAGTAGAATAAAATATCTGTAAAGAAATATCAGCCATAATTCTTATTATGTTAGTGCTGACCATGTGCCACATCTTGCACATGGAAGAGGGACAAACGTGAGCATCTTAATTCTTGGAAGACAAACTGTGTGCTAAAATCTGGGGAAGGGAAATGCAGCCACACATACTGACTTCTGTGTAGCTTTATGCTTAAGACAATGTAGCTGACCCTCTCTAATGTGACTTTGTTGCTCCGTAAAGCATCCTAGGAGATAAGGGGCATGAAGAAATGCTGACTTTATGGATCTGTGGTTTTTGGACTGTGTCATGGAAAAGGAATTTTTAAGTCACTGAGCGATGTGAGACAGCAGTGTCTCTGAAGATCAGGAGTAGAAACTTGACTGCAGGGGAAAACTGTTTTCGTGAAGGTGGTTAAATAGCCAAAATACAGGACAAAGAAGGCGTGCTGGTGGTCAAGACTAAATGTAATATCTTCTTATGAAAGAAATCTTTTGGTGGGGAATATTTATAAGCACTGATGGGTGAGGAGGTGCAGGCAGGAAGATAAAGCCAAGTCCATTGACTGTAAAGATATCTTCTTTTTCCAGATATTACTCTTAATAGTATGAGTTGTTCTAACCCTTTATTTTAAGCTGTCTAACTTCCTCAGTGTGTTCTGGTGTATCTAATATGGCTGGCCTGCTCCTTTTTCAGGATTTTCCACACTGCCATTGACTAGACCTTTTTGCTCATCTTTCAGGTGTTAAGCTTGTCTTTTTATATTCCATATTTATGGTACTGAGGTATTTTTTTTTATAAGATGTGTGTGTAATAATTTTATGTCTATGTGCCGCTTCCTGCATGCAACAGGATATGCCTGTGATGAACAGTTCAACAGTACAAAGGGCAAAACTGCTCTGAACTAGCTAAGTAATTCTGTAGGACTGGGTTGGATGACGTTATAAATCTGATTAGACTAATAACTTAGTGCCAGTAATTTTAATAGGTGCCTTTTGCAAAAGCTTGTATTACGCAATCAGTTGTGAATTTCAGAAGTGTTTTAAGTCAGTATTGGTTCATAGACTGTGGGGATGAATGGAATGTTACTTCTGCTGGATGAGGACTTAAGGTAAGGGTCTCCTGATACGCCTCCTAGTTCTAAATAATTAACAAGAAGAGTAAATGTTGAGTCTATTTTGCCTGTGAGAAGAATTGTCACTGCTGTTTGTATGTGGGAAACAGTCATGCTTTCGTTATTAGGGTGTTTGAGACTAGTGAAAGAAAATGATGAAAGGAATTTCTGAGTTTCTAGTACTGCAGAGTATTTAAATAATTTGGTTTAGTTAATTGATAGGGCTTAAATACTACTCTAAACTGTATACCAAAATGATACCAAAGTTCTTTTAAGTAAAAAAAAAAACAAGTTGTGCAGGTAAAACGGCAATGAAGACAAAGCTTTGAGGAAAAAGTAAGGAAACCGGAAGAGCTTAGTGCATGATTGTGCTGTGTAAATTGCTAAGAAATCAGCTACTCCTGCCCTTAAAAGATACAAAAGGGAATACAAACACTTGCATGTTCTGTAGATCTATTCTGGAGCTTGGCACTCCTGTTTGTAGGTGACGTATTTTAAAATATAGACTGGTAAATCCAGAAGCTTTAGGAAATACCAGATGGAAAAGAATTTCAGTGATTGTAGTTATAAATGTATTATTCATTGGAATGAGACTGAAATGCAAATACTTTTGCATTGCTTGAAATTCATATGGACGATATGAACTGTTCTAAGGACTGTGGAACCCGATTGAGATACTTGTGTAACGCTGTTTTTCTGTTTTGGTTGGGATTATCTGATCCCTCATGATATTTAAGCTTTTCAGTTGTGGCACAAAAGAACCTTACATTGCATTCCAACAGAAAAACAAGCTGTTAAATTACTTGGTTTTTTTTTTTTTTTTTTTGTACTAACAGTTTTTGTTCTGCAAAGGTTAATATAATCAGTTCAAATAATTAGCTGTGCAATAGAAAAACTGCTAAATAATGAAAAAAATCCCATCACCTGAGGATTAATGCATCAAATTTTCAGTGTAAGGGAAATGAAGAAACAAATCTTTTCTTTAACTTTTTAAATGATACATTATCATTCCTGCATAGATCCTGGAAAAGAATTTCTGAGATATTTAGCAGTTATGATATTATAGTTATTTCTGTGTTGTATCTAGGCAGGATTAATTTTCAAAGTCTTTGACAAATGCTTCTTAGTTCTAGATTTCTGGAACCCATTATTCCCTGGAGGAAGAAGTGAGGTAGCCAGGGAATAACTTTTTCTGTTGGAATTTACTCATAGCCCTCTAAAAAAATTACTGAGATGTTGTACTGCAACTGCTCACTGGTATTTTGGGGTTGGTTTGTTTGTTTGTCTGAATGGCTCTGTAAGGGAACATTAGCGGGAGTGGGGAGAGATGTGAATTGCCATACATTGATACAGAGTTGGTTATACCGTTTCTTTGAACTTTTCATCTATCTTTTGCACCGGTGAACCCCGTGAGTAGGAATTTAGATTCCCCTTGAGGATTTTGATTTTTCACAACTCTGACTTTGACTTCGGATTGAATAGTTTCTGAAACTTTTTGTATCCTCAGGGGTTTAATAACGTAGCTTTAGCTGAAAACATGCGTGTACTTTAAAGAGTTTTTATTGAAGCCAGCGGGATTATTCATGAGTCACGTTACATCTCTTCTACTGTGTGTGTGGTATAATATTTTCTTTATCGTTAATGTGGCCGTTAGTATATAAAGACTAAAACAGATGTCATAGCTTTAAAAATCTCTGAATCTTTGATGTTTAAAACCTTGTTTTGTAATACCTAATGTAAAAATGTAGTATGAAATGCCCGTGTTAATTTGAAAGTCTTTGGCCTGGTTTAAATAAATCACTGTCTTTAAAAGGGTCCCAAGTGACTGTAAGAGTTTACTTGACAACTAGGGAGAAGCAAATTAGTCTCCTTAATTTTGCTTATGTATTTGAGTTAATGCAACTCAACACTTAAAAGACATCCTGCTAATATCTATAGTTTAAGCAGGGTTACATTATTTGCAGTCTTGCTTTTTTGGTTTACTTAATAGTCATCGCATGTACTTTCTTCAAATGCAATGTGTCCCAAAGTGTCCTGGTGAAAATCCCTTGAAGTACCTGAATATTGCTTGCTATCTTCGCTCTTTTTGGAACTAGCTCTTTGAAGCTTCTGTTTCTCTTCATGTTTTCTTTTTTTTCATGCTTTTTGGTGTTTCTTGGGTTAAGTCATACAGATAGATAAAAGAAAACTCACATTTTCTGTAGCTATCTCTTGGCTTTTCAGTTTCCAAGCAAGAAGGTCTAAATTAAAAAATAGTTATTGCACAGGTTCAGGACTGTATCAGTTGGAGAATTTACAGTCTTTGCTAAACACTTTACAGTCTTGTAAATAAAACTTAAGATGCAGGCTTTTAATGTGATGTCCTAGTTTTGCTGTATATAGATTTTTGGTTATGAATCAACGATAGACTCTTCCTGTCAGTGAAGGTATGGTATATTGCCAACAAATATTCTCAACAAATAGAGAAAGGCTTCCCCTAAATTGGGAAATATCAAATTGTGACACCTGTGTAAACAAGAAAGTTTACTCATCTGATAATGAGGTGTCAGAACGATATTGTAAATATAGTTACTTAATGGCCTTGTGGCACACTGTGCTCCACTGAATGCATAATAGTTCCTGTAAAGAAGTAGCCCGTGCTTCCCAAAAGTTAGTGTACAGGTCTCTTAAAAGCAGCTTCTGTTTCCCATAACGAAGTACAAGTGCCATTGCTACCTGCCTCTTAAAAACAGGCAGGAAGAGGGGAAGGCGTTCTGTTAGTTGGCCAGCCCTACTTGCTTCTGAGTCTCAAAAGTTGGTACATTTGTCTTAAGTCTTGTGGCTTACTAGTCATTTTGTAGCTTGTTACTCCTTTCTGCTAGCAGGGCAGCAGAGTTGGACTAAGTGGTCTCCACGGATCCCTTCCAACCTCAACCTGTTCATGATCCTGTGAGAAATTCAATACATTTCTATACATTTTTTAAAAATCTATTAAAACCAAGTATTTTAAATATATTACTTATGCAGCAAGGAAGCATGATTACTTGTTTGATGATTTTATTTTTATGTTTTAAAGCTATGAACGTAAAAGTTGGGACCTATCATGATGAAACAGGAGCTAAAGGCAGAGCCTCGCTAAAACAGATAATGTTCTTCCTCTGTCACAGAGCTGAAACCAAAAAACTTAGGGTATCTTAGGTTAATGTGCAGACTGCAAACCTGACTTGTATTAGTTGTCTTAAGCTTGCAGTTAATTCTTGTTTCTCTAGAACACTTTTAACTCACTCCTGGCACACACCTGTATTCCCTCCTTAATCCCTTGTATTTCAAGGAAGTTGACATAAATACAGCTGTAAATTTCAAAGACTGGCTTGTTTCAAACAGCTTGCCTCCACCCTAAGGTCCCTTACCTTTCTCTATTGGCTGGCTGTATGTTTGCCTTCCTTCCTGACCTGTTAGTTTGCTTTATTTGAAGGTTTTGGATATTTTGTGAAGGAGAAAGGAAAGGAGATATGGTGAATGGACTGTAGTGTTTTATCTCTACTAAGCTCACAGTTCTGACACTGGTTATTGTCCATATTTAGAGTTTGCCAGTTTGACTTAAAAGTAGAAAGCTTTAGCAAGCTACAGAATTTGTGTACAATTTTGTATCTTAAGTGTTAGTATGGTGAATATTTATTTTTAATGAATGTAACTTGCTACACTCTAGCTTGAGGTGGAGAACATCAAGCTTTCTGTAAAGTAAAATTTCTAGAAGAACCATAAGGAAACTTAATGTTTCTTCTGCAGTCTGGAACTAATGCTGCCCATTTGACCCTTTGCCTTATAGCTGGATCACATCCCCTTTCCTGGCTCTTTCAGTCTTGGAATCCTCAGTGCAATCAGCAAAGTTGCCTTGAGTTCAGATCTTTGGGTTCGGGGGATTTTTAATTTTGTTATGCATGTTTTTGGGGAGATGTCTAGGGAAAGAAAGTATTGGGTTTGCTCTTCTGTTGTGAATTTCTTTTCACTGGTGCTTATAGAGGAGAAGAGAAGCTTGAAGTAAAGAGCTGTAAAGTTTTGAAGGGTATTGCAGGAGGACCTGCTGACCTGCCCTTCCTGTTTGCCAACTCTTCCACTTGTGGGATGCTATTACCTGTTGCTTTGGGTAGCAGCCTACAAACCTCTGGACAGTTGTCAAACTGTGCAGGCTCTGAAACTCCTTCCAAAGGAGGCAGCAGCTTGGTAGATGTAGATTGTGACACAAGAGGAGGGATATCTATTTGGCTTGCTGTACGCATCTCTAAGTCTGAAGGCCTGACGTGGGATACTCCAGACCTATTGTTTCCAGATATTCTAGTATTGGAAAGTTTCTGTTTATGACTTTCCTCATTTTGCTCTTTTGAACTAGCAGAGAATGTGGCATAACTGCATGATAGAGTGAAAATAACATGCTCAGACTTGCATTATAGTATTCAAAACTTGTTAGTTTTTTTGTAGTTTTACGTTGGCTGATGAGCAGACCAGAGTTTGGTGCACTGGAGACAAGAAAGTAGAATATGCTGTTGAATCCTTGTTCAAATCTGTTCAAGCTATTTATTTTCCCATTTCATTGAATTGATAAATGACTTTGATAGTCAACTTCAGGCAAAACAAAGGTAGAGGAATTTGCAACTGTGTGTCCGTCTTCGAACACCCAGTCTTGAGCCTAGAGAGTACCTTTTTGTGAACTTCTTTGAAACTTCTTTAAAAAGCTAGGATGTTAAGTATTAGAAGAAATAGGAGACAGCACGTGTTACTAAGTCTGTCTTCCCCTTGCCAGGTCCTGTATTTTGGGGACTCATTATATCGCTATGACAACAGGAGTTTCATAAATGATATAAGACTGTTTTCCCATGATGCATTTTTAAGAATTATTAGTGTTACACTGAGAAATTGCCAATATTTTGTATGTCATCCTGAATGTACTGTGATGGAAATGAAAACTAGTCTTAAGATAAAGTCAGCATGAGAAACAAACCAGTGATTATCACCTCCAAATTGAGTTAAATTACCCAACAAATCAGACTCAATTTTTTTCTGATGCTGTAAATTATCTGACAACTCTAGGAAGGCACTTCTTTAGATACACAGAATAGAAACTGGTGAAAGCTCAGCAAAACTGTGGAAAGAATTCTGTTGCATTTCTGCTGCAGTCTTCGGTTGAGAACTCCCGAATGCTTCTTTAGTACTAGCCTTTTAGCTAAGCTGCATTTTATGCTGAATTCTTTCTAAGAGGGTATGCACTACCTTTCATAAATGTTTCATAAATGTGGTTTTGCTGCTATGGAAATATTTTGAACTTTGGTTTGTGTTGAGTACATAAAAATAACATAATACACGGTGAAGGGCAGTTGTTCCTCCCCATCCCCAAAGGTTTGGGAAGAAACGTTTTTTTTCCAATGTAGTTCTCTTGTTTGTACTTTTGACTCGTATTGCATTCCATTTTATTGCAGCTTTGTGTTCTAATGAAACCTCTCTGGTTTTAGTTGATTCTTTGTTTCATGCTGTCTCTTGGATGGTATTTATTCTAGCACAGACTGGTCTCACTTGATATTTTTCTAAGACGCACTTATATTGGTGGTCTCAAAGGAGTAATGCTCCTGAAATTGAGCCAAAGATCCTTCAAACTGGGCACTCAAAACCATTTGCGGTTGGAGAACACTTTCAAAACATTCATCCTTGCTTTGGTTGGTTAAAGGGTAAGGGATTCCTTAGAAACTGGGAACTTAATGTTCTTCTCCCTCAATACAAGCAATTAAAAAGTGTTGGGAAGAAAACTGCATCTATTGCAAAATATTCTTGACAGGGCCTAATTTTTAAAAGCTTAATTGTCAGCTCTGGTCAGTGCTAACATGTGCATTGATCATCTGAAAAAATACATCTACAAATTTCAAGTTAAAATTACATTAAAATTTTGAGTTGTAAATTCAAGTGATCAAGTTCCTTGTAGTACAACACAAGTTAGAATGTGTATTGGTCACAAGTTTTGAAGACTGGATATTGTCTTTCTGAGAATCCCTCTACTTGGATTGTTTAAACCTTTATAACCTGATTATTCAAAGTTTCCACTGTAAATTATCATGCTTTTTATTTGTTGTTTAGTGTTTGCATGTCTGTTAGAAAAGCTTTGGGTTTAGGGCTTAGTACCTGCAATGCCTTTTAACTTTTTTTCACAGTGATGCTGAACATTTTGATACTGCTTTTCATAGAGCCTAAACTATTAAATGGAGGTAATAACAAAAAATATTTTGCCAATTCTTTATGTTATTTTGAAGAATAAATTTAAATAGTAGCAGCTCTCTTGTCAAGCATAGCACTTGTTGCTTTTAGTATATGTTCTCACCTGTAGATATTGTTAGAAGATTAGAATGCCTCTTAAAAAGCTGGCAAATAAGGCAATACTCTTCAAATCAGTTTGTTCAATATTTAAAACCAAAAAAACATAGAGGCTTACATTGGATCGTGAAAGAAAAGCTGAATTTTACTTACAAATAGCATGGCTGATGCAATAGTCAGGGTAATGTTGAAGCCTAAGTATTATAACATTGGCTCCAGTCCTGCCAATGGCTTCATAAATGAAATAAGTTAATGCAGCAAGAGCATTCAAGTCAGTCGCATTCACTCCAGTCAGTGGCTCTGTTCCAGGAGGAGTGTTGAATGTAGGAACTAACCTTAAAAGACTTGATTTTAAGTCTGTTTCCCTCCAAGGTGTTTTTGTTTATTATTTGAGAATGAAACAAAGTTCCACGAGTACTGGAGCTTAAAAAAGAGAGGGAGGACATGATTGTGTGTAGGGCTTCTAGAGGTTTCTATCGGAAGCCTCCTTGACTCTGCTACTGCAGTTATCCTTTTCCTATTGCCATGCTGCTCTTCCCTTTGTCTCCAGTAATTTAAGCTGGGCTTGTATGTTTTTCCTCTGCCTTCCCCCTTTAGTTACCCTTTTGCTTTGTGTGTTTAGGCTTGACAAGTGCCTGAAAAAAAACAGTCTAGGCTCTGTCAGCTTGGGATGTGCTGCCTGGAGAGCTGCTTGTTGTCCCTCAGAATGAGTAACACTAGGGTGCCTCTTGCCATCCATTGCCTTGCGCTTGTGGACGCAGAAGTAGGGCTTTGCTCATCCCCGTCACTTTCATGACTCTATTCCTATTCTTTGAGGTGCCAAACTGAATTTAAATTGAACAATCGACTCGGAAGTTGTTTTTTTAGGAACAAATGATTTCTCATGTTTTTTAGTTTCTTTTTGTTTTGAGGACAAATAAAACTGAGATAATGGGCACTAATACTGGAGAGTCTCTAATGGTTTATCATTTCAAACCATTAAGGGTAATAACTACCGATTTGCAAGCTTATGGAGTTTTTACACTATGTATGTAAACTAGATCAATTTCTAGTATGAGCAGTTACCCAGTTCCTTCAGTACCCTCGGGTGTCTCTCATCTGGCCCCATAGAATTGTGCATGTATTGCAGTGTGTCTTTTAGTGTTCTCCCCAATACTTTCCATAGCTTCTCTCCAATGAAGTTTGTGCAGTTGCCTATATGACTACCTTTAGAATACCTTTTTGTGGGTACCACATGTTGATTTTTCTGTCATACAGAACACTTCATATATATGCATACTTTATTTTATGAAAGAGAATGAAAGAACTTAACTGGTAAATGTCAGTTCCCTGATGAATAGAAAAGTAAGACATTGAAAGATTTCCAGGGTTAGGAAAAGCAGACTCTTACAGTAAGTCACACCATGAAGTATGAAGTTGGCAGTTCTGTTAGAAGACTTTTTCTGTTGGACTGAAGTATACAGTTAAAAACTTAGGAAATACAAGAACAGAAAATTTCTTGGTGTTCATATGTGAAATTATTTACATGAATCAATATTCAATATAATGCCCGTCTAGCAAAATAGGAGGAAGAAAAAATGCAGATCCGGAGTATTAAGCTCTGGTCTAGTTTCCAAAGTGTTCATGGAGGTTTCTGTTACTCATAAATTGAACAATGAATTAAGAATAATTTAAAACCTGGGGAAACAGCTATTTGGAACAGCAACTATGCTACAGCAACTACACTTAAATACAGGCACATTCTTGATTCAGTTCTGTATAATGTAATGCTTAACTCTACAACCTCTAGAGAATGGGCTTTGAAGAACTTTACTTTATCTGTGTTGCTGTTTTCTTTACATTGGCTGCATCAAGCTTTTTCACGTGCACTATCCTTTTTGTATGTTTGAGTAAGCTAAAAGATGGAGTTTGATTTAATAATTTAAGAGCATAGGATAGTTCTCTTATGAGAGCTCTTTTGTGTGTAGAAGCAGTGGCAACGTGGAATACTTGTGAGATTTCTACTTTTTTTTTTTGTAACTAGGAAGCCATTGAAAGAAAATTTGAAGAGTTTACATACAGTGTATGGATAGAACGTGAATCTCTTTTGGTTCTGGTGCATACTAATTTAGTATCTTGCCTTAAAAAGAAAATGATGGAAGGAAAGGAGACTTGCTGAATTTTATTTGGTTTTTTATATGAGTACTGATCTTAGGAACTAACTTGCAGGCAAAAGCGGTTTAACAACCGTTTTGAGGAAATGCTGTCCTTTGCATTTTGGCACAGAAATTGGAGATGAGGCAACTAATTCAATGTGAAAAGAGTCTTGTCAAGAGTATTGCTGCTGTGGTGTGTGTTGTCAAACTTACTTCAAAATAAACTATGCATGTTGTGTGTATTAATCATAGACAGAAGTGATAAGTAATGATTCAAATGGTGTTTTTATCAAGAGGGCTTATAGTGTCTTGCATGTTTGCCTGAGTGCGTGGGAAGCTCTTTTTTATTTGCCCTGGATTGTGTTTATTTTTGTCAATGAAGTCTTGACTCAAATGGAGGAAAGAGGGTCCTGTGAGATTCAGTGCATGATTAAACACTTGCCAACCCAGATCAGTCAGTGGGGTAAGTTTATATTTTGGTATGGATGTTTGATGTCTCTCTTTTGCCCTGTTCTGAATAATTTTGTGAAAGCATTAAGCCTGGGCTAGAAATAGATCTTTGTGTTATCATATGTGGCTTTTTTCCTATGTATGACTTGATACTGTTTGTTCTTTCTTCTTGCATGCAACCTAAACCAAGCACTAATATTGCAACAGATACAGAATGACAATCAGACATTGCACTTCTAGTAGTGCAACAGCTGGGAGTTCTGGCTGGTCTCAGCAGGTAGGTGTGAAGGTGTTTGCATGGAGAGAAGGTACAGGGACAGCCCAATGCAAACAGTTCTGCTTAAACAGAGCCAAATGATACGTTTCAAATGTCCTTTAACTCAGCAAACTTATGAATGTTTTTGTTATCAAACTTTTGGTGGTCTTATTCTAAGTCATATTTGACACAATTTTAATTGGATACTAAAATATGGGTGAGTTTGAGGCACCTAGTCCCCTAAGGAAAGTTAAGTCAGCAAAACTTCACAGCAGTTTTAACTAGCTAGTTAAAGACAGCATTTTTTGTGGGGTGATAGCAGTACAAGATTATCTAGAATGCATATTTCATGTACTTGTAAAACGCCCACTATGTAAAAATAAGTATAATACAACACTTGAGACTTTAAACTTGCATCTTGAGTCAAAGAGTCAGGCTATATACCTCTGCAGTATGAGGTGCTTGCAAGTTATTTGCAAGTCATGACTCTAAATTGGTTTCTGTCTCCACTGTCACCAGCTTCTGTTAGACAAAAATAAGCCTCAGTTACATTGCACTTGTTAGTGCTGGAGAGCTAAAGCAGTGTACAGGAGCATTTGACATGAGTTCCTGTCTCAGCAGTTAAGAGTTACTAGAAAACTTGGTCCAGTTTTGGCTGTCCATTTCTTACTGCTACTGAAATTGAGGAAAGGATCAAGCCTGTTGGTCGGATTGCGTGCAGAATTTGTAAGCTTGATAGTCTGGGAGTTCTTTTAACATAAATGTAGAAATTAATATTTGATAGGGAAAGTAATGTGAAAAGTGCTCAGTTCTGAAATGCAAGTTTTAAGTACCTTTCAAAGTAGAACTCCTTAAAAATGGTGGCTTTAAAAAAAAGCAACTCATTTGTTTAACTTCTATTTTCCAGTGCATCCATGTTGCCCATTACTAGCATTAATCTATTAAATGTATGTGTTTAAGCAAGTATTGTATCCAAGGGGCACTTTTGCTGACTTGAGTTCTCCAGAGATCCTAGGCACCAGAGGAAAGTCATTAAGGAGACAATCAAAGAGAAGAGCCTTGGGACTATTCTGAAAATCCAGTTTGGACTCCCACTCCCCAAAAAACCCACACCTTCAAATCACAGGCATCCAGTCAGATGTGGCTGTTGGAACAGTGCTGGAATCACTGCTTTTAACATTGCTTATGTGTAGTATTTCAGCTTCCAGGTTCTGTAGATATACTGGCTGAAAGACCCTGGCAGGGAAGTATAGAAGTTAAATGGAGATTGAAAACTTAATAAGAGAAATGGTTTTCAAAAAAAAAAAAAAAAGTGGAAGAAAGTTATGTAAGCTAATTCTTGTAAATGGGATCAAATTAAATCAAGCAAACCATATATTAAGAGCTAAAAAAAGCAAGCACAAAGACACTGTTAATATTCAGCTGGAGATTTGATATATTTTGTTCAAATAAGTTTAAGGTATACATAAGTACAGTAACCTTTGTTGCTGTAGTTTGCTTTCTTAAGGAGGAAAAAAGTGAATAACCTGGACGTATATGATGCCTTAAAAACACCAATATTTTTTATATTGGCTTATGTACTCTGCCCAGAAGCGCTGAATTTCTCTAAGTCTGAATGAAAACTGTCTTGATGACTGAAATATACGTTGGTGCCAGTAAAGTGTGCTAATCTGATTTAAAATGTAGTTTAGTTGGGCCAAAAAAAAGGTTTGCTCTCTACTGTACTTGGCATACAAAGTTGACAAGAAACAAAAAGCATGTTAATAGACATTTAAAAATATTCTTGCTATGTACACAATTTTAAAAATTAAAAAAATAATTATAATGTTTAACAAATACCCACTTTAATTTCATAAAATTAATGCATCTATTAATGGGAATTCTTTTTATAAGGTAGTATTTTCTATAATCTCCTAATCATTCAATTTTATACCCCTAGTATTTTTCCGCTGTATATATGCACCAAGAAATACTGGCTGTGTTTCTCAAATATGTGTTGCTGTGACAGCTAGATACAATTTCAGAATTCACTGTCATATTTTGATCAGAGAAGCCCTAGCTTTTTACCTCTCTTTACTGGCAGTAGGAAAGGTCTGTCAGGGATCTGCGCCAGTCTGGAGTAGGTATATTGAGACAAGGAGCCTTGTCTGATAATCTAGACCAACGCTATGGCCCTCTCTGATTTTTAGTAGGCCTTTAAAGAAGCTGAGCACAAAACATTTTGGAGAGAGGCCAAATGCTTTAAAACAAATTCTGAAATGCAGAAGGTCAAAATTCCTACCATTCTGTTTGTCTGCAAGTTTAGCTTTTAATGATGGGTTGCATGACAGTCTCTTAAAATCAATGCTTTGATCAGTTGTTTTGCTGCCTTTTCTCCATCTTAGGACTTGATAACATTAACTGGTGTAGGTGTTATGCTCAATGATTTCTTCCTTTCTCTCCTGTCAAGTCCCCTCCTCCCCTTCCCTCCCAAAAAAACCACAAACCAGGAAGTTTTGGGAAACTAGTATTTTCTTTTGGTAGTGTCAGTAGCTTGGAATTTAAGCAGTCAGCCTTACATCACTCCTGTTGATACTTTAATATGCATGCCATGTTGGTGCTAGTTTCCGGGAGAAATACGCTTTACTAAAATCTGTTGTTCTTGTAATGTTTATTTTGAATAACAGTTCAACTGGATGCTGGTGCGTAGATCCTGCGGTGGGTTTGCAGCCTGCACGTGTTTCTAGAGGTATGACTGATGGCAGCAGGGCAACAGCTACTTAATCTAGAACGTTTCATTTTAGGAACTGCCAGTACTCCATATGGATAGTTGTACTTCAAATCTAAAATAATTGCATGACGCTTTAAAACTTAAGCTTGAGAGTTAAGTTAGTTGATTTAGCTGCAGGTAAATTGAATCACAAATAGAAGTATTGTTGCTTATACCCTTACCAAATATGTAGATTCAATTTCTTGCTTATTTTGCAGATGATGTGCTGTAGAATTTACTCACAATTCTTTGAACTTTTCTTTACTGGCTATTGAGCAGAACCACACTGAGGCAGAAAAATTGGGATCACTCTTCACTGGGTTTTTAATTTGTAGCAGCGAAACCTGTTGTGTAGAAAAGGTGGAAGAAAGCACTAAAAGGAGATTTCCTCCTAGGCTGTCTTATCAATAGTCAGGTCACTGTAGAAAGACATTACAGAGATTCCTTTCTTTGCCTAAAGGAAAGGAGAACATTGATAACAGGTCTTCTGTATGCTCATGAACAGAACTACCAGTGCCTTTTCTGACTTCATCTGTATCTGAAGGTCAATACTTGTTGCTCTTGTGTCATTAGAAGGATCCCATCGTAGCTTGCACTTGAGGTAAACCAGCAAACTCTGTGTTACGGTGACAGAGGGAAGAGCTTTTGTTAAGCCAGCTTAAGGAGCTGAGTATACATCTCATCTCAGTATTGTGAATTGCTTCTGATGATTGATCTGAGGCAACTAAAAAAGACCTCTCCCAAAATTCCAATAAGGGGCATCCAGGTACTTTGGATGGTCTACTCTAGATATCTTTTCTGTTTAGAAGAGCAAAGGAGTATTTACTAGCATTTCTCATCCCAAAATGCAGACAAATGTGATTGTTTCAGCCTGAAATTCAGGCTAGTATTTTTGATAGCTAGAACACAAAAATTGCCAACCTCATTTATTATTTAGAGTTCAGGGCAAGTCTCTTCAAGGGAAAAAAGATCTAAGAAAGGATAAAAATGCGAAGTAAAACGTTATCACTTTCTTGGGAAAGGAGATATACTATGACCTTGATGTAAGGAAAGGAATTTAAAAAGAAGTTATTCCTAACAGCATATTTTAGATTGGTCTTCCAGAAACTGTTGTTCTTCAGCTGTTTTCTTGTGAAAAACACCAGTGGAGAATGTCCTCATAAATGCTTTTTTTCCTTAAATTTTACGTGATATCTTCCTCTTCTACTGAACTGCTACGTAAGTAGAGTAAGACAAAGTAATCTTCTCTTATGCACCCCTGAAACTTCAGTAGGTGATTTCATACTGTGCAGTAATACTGAAGGTGATCTGGAGTCTGTTTTTCCAGTGAACAGGATCTTTCCATGGTGAAAGAGGCTGTCTCAAAGGCAGCCTTCTCTTGATGTTACAGAGGCTGTAGGCAGATTCTTGTTTGAAAGAAACCTGTGATAAGCTGGGTCATGCTGCTTCATCTAGGTTCATCTGCTCTGATGCCTTCTATTGCTTTGAGCTATGAAATAATATTGACTTCAAAAGTGTTAGTAGTGTTTGTAGGCTTTAACTCATCACCTGAAATTAAGCCTATAATGCTTTATATGACATTCTAATTATGAATTGTAACTAAGAAGTATTGGCAACTTGAAAAGTTCCTGAGATTCAATGTATTGTAAGTTATGTGAGAAAAAAGAACCTTCTATTCACTAGGGAACCTTAAGAAGAAATGGGCTTTTAATTATGCTGTCCTTTAGTGATAGTTGCTTAGCTAGGGAGTGCAGAGCAGTAGAAATTTGCATTGAATGTGTTCTATTAATTCTTCTTTTGTATCCTCTACCTTACTGGAAGAGGAGAGCATAAACGTCATCCTGGAGACATCTGTTGGCCAAGTACATTTGTGTGCACTGGTCAGTTATTCTTTCCAGAGAGAAAGACTTTCTTTCACAAAAACGTGCATGTGGGATCAAAAAGCTGAACCTGACTTTAACCTTTGAAAGCTGATCTGAATAATCAAAAAGGGGCAACACTTTGCACTTTGTCAAGTGGAAAGGCATAGGAAGACATCTTGATCTTGTTGAAAAGACATGAAATTGCACTAAATAACAGTTAATGCTGTTTATTTTCCTATGAAATAGTCTTACTCTTCAGAGCAAAACCTCTCAGCTGAAATTGAATACTGTCACTGCATTCATTGTCCTCAGAGGAACCAAAAACGAGACTGTCTTTCTGCGTGCCCAAGCAGTTTCTCTGGAAGAAACTTGCTGATTTACAATTACTGTAGGATATCTGTTTCTGTCCTTGATGGCTATATCTGTCACCTGTTTAAAAAAAACAAAGGAATTTTTGCTGTCTGCTAGTTTAATGACAAAAATTAAAGATGCCTTTCAAAAAAGGTATTATTGCTGTGATTTTAATGACAAAACCTAGTGTTTCTTTCCAACTCCTCCTTGTATTATTTGGGGCCTAATGAAGGAAGGTTTCCTTAAGGAGGGGAGAGCTTGTAATTGAAGGACGCATGAGATACCTAACCATTTAAAGCTGTTTTGTCTAGGTGTGTGCTCTAAAGGAGAAGATGAAGAAAACGCCACCAAAATTGTCCCGCAATGAATTAAGCGGAGTTGCGTCAAACATAATAAGTAGCATATATTGGTTCAGTGTTGGATCATGCTCTGCCTGGTGTCTTGAGAGCGTTGAAGAGCACTGCAGGTAAAACAACAGCACAATGGCTCCCTGCGTACCAGTACAACACAGTGTTGCTGTTGTGCAGAAGGTGTTGCAATAGATGGTAACCACTAAATGCATACATGAGCAGCTGTGCATGTAATTGTGTTTTAAGTCCAGTGACTTCTAGTTTTGTTTTGGCTGGCTCTGTGCTGCTGATAAAATTTTGCAGGAGTATGTCAGCTTTCAAGATTTGTGAAGAAGAAAATTTCAGCTTTCTTATGCGTCGTATTTCTGTTGTTCAGGTAATGATGGTTAACTGCTAGGACATCTAGGTATTCAGGGAAAAAAACCCAAGGACTATTCTAGAAACCTAGAAACCTGATCCAGTAACTTGCATAGGTTCTTAGTTTCCCCAGCAGTAATAATGTGCCTAGGTTATGTCAGGGGTTGTCACAAGAGCATTAAACTGTAGTCAGCCTTTGATCCGTCTGATTTTGCAAATAGAACAGCAGACCTGAGATTGGAATAAGGCTTTCACAGGGGAGTTGGGAGTGGGGTTAGTAACTCATTGATGAGGGAATCATTTAGGTAAGTATGATCATTTCTTTTTAAAGAGATTATGGGGAAATGTTCACTGCATTGCAATAGGTGCCACTTTTAATTCACTTGAAAGAAAGTGAGCAGAGGAGAGATTTGGAATTTTTTTCCAAGAAATGAACACTTAAATGTTTGGGTTTTTTTTTTTTTTGTTCCCCCCCTGCACCTACATCTCCTTGTAAGAAACTGAGAGAACTTTCTGGACAAAACATCTTATGATTGATCTCATCTATTGGTAGATGTCTTAAAAGTCTTGAAAGTTCCCAGCTCAACACTTGGGTTTTGGTTTTTTTTTTGACATCAGAGCATGAGAAAACTGCATGTCTAGTACTCATCTCTTGTCATCCTCCTCTATTGCAGTGACTCTGTGTATGTCTCTGTGTGACAGAAAATGAGGGAATGCAGATCATTATTCAAGAAGTCACCAACTAGCACTTTTCCTTCCCCTCCAGTCTTTCTGCCTCCCTACCCTGGAAGTATGGAGTCCCTGCCTCAGCCTACGGCTTCATTCTTTTTCCAGCTGCCCACAAAAGTAAAGAACCAGTGTGAGAATTTGAAGAAAGAATCTGCTCAGAGGACTGAGTCTCAAGTGAAAAGCTCCAGGTTGCAGACTCAGAAAGAAACTTCCTTTGGGGAAGGATCTGCTTCCAGGATTTGCTCGTCTCTTTTTCCTTGGGCAAAGAGAGTTCTTGAAGCAAACAACAGGGTTGCAGGTAGGTAGGGCCCCTTTGAACTGCCATCCGCTGAGGTGTGAAGGATGGACTTTATGCTGTTTCTCTTTATTTTTGTTGATGTTTTCCACTTCTCTAGGCTGAGAGAAGGAAAGAGTGTGAGGAGTTTAAAGAAATATGTGGAGGAGAGAGAGAGGAGAAAAAATATCCTGGGCACTTGGAAAGAATGTTTTTATGCTTCTGTGTAAGCTTCCTGTCCGTGGGTCATATTTATACTTCAGTACTTTGAAGCACTAATGACATTCTTTGTCTGACCCTTTTCTAGACAGGAAAGAAGTTAAGAGCAGAAAATGGTGGCTGGGGCGAAGGTAAGGCCACTGATTGTATATGGCCCACAGCCACACAATTGCCATCTCCTCCCTGTCTCTTTACACTTGTGCTGGGTTGAATGTGCACTGAAGTGGAGGCTGCCAAACGGGTTTGAAATCTGACTTGATTCCCAGCACTGAAAAAGTTCCCCAGTTCTAAATGTGTAAATATATTCTTCCTTCAGAGGAGCATGTAGCTGCTGGGATGGAGTCTTGTTTCCTTGTCCAAGTGAAGGAAAAAGACTGGGGTGCCCTTATTAAGGGGATGTGTTACTAACCTACATGGTCGGCAGTCCCTCAGGCCCAGAGCAGAGGAGTCAGTAGAATCGGCTCAGGTAAATTCTGCCTTCCTTGCTTCATGCTGTGCAGAGCAACAGTCTCTTCCTTCCAGACATCAGTAGCCCACAGTCAGACATTTCTTTCTCCAGCTATGTCATTGCTGGTGCAGGAAGTTTATTCTAAATTTCCTTTTGATTTTTTAGCAGAAGGTATCACTTGAAAATTTGTAGTTAAATTCTAGGGAGATTTTACTAGTTCCTCTTTCATGCTGAGTTGCAATCATTTGGAGCTATGTTAAGTGCATTATTACTTTGGTGCATCTTGTGACTCTTCTCTCCCTCTTCATTCCCTCCAAATTGCTTCAGGACACCTAACCTTTATACTGCATCACAAGCCTTCAGCAGAAGATCTTGAGAGCCATTTATGTTGCTGGAAGATGACTGGGTTTGGATCTTGGCCTCCCTTAAGCAGGATCTCCTGGCAAAAATGGGATTGGGAAAGAAATGACTCCTTTTTCCGTCACACAGAGGCACCCTAGAAATGGAGGCCTAGGCAGAAAATTACTTCTAATGCATCATTCTTTAGGAAATCTGTTTGGCCTCGCATGGTCCTTTTGTTACAATGTCATAAACGTGTCTTTTTTTAAAACCTAAACCTGGTATCTTCCTATTTGAAGATTGAGTCAACAAATCCAAGTTTTAAGTTCGTAGGTCTAATAATGTGATCGGATCTTGCCATCCCCTGCATAGGAGATGCCACATGAATCTGTGAAACTGGGTTCTTCTGTGGTTCTGACTGTTATATTTGTAAAGCCTTTTCTACTTATAATCCATTTAAATTATTAGAAATAATATTAATAAAGCTTCTTATGGAAACGATACTTAATTAGGCTTTTGCCTCTCCAAATTTGCTTAAAAATATATCTTGAGCCAAAAATGTTGCAATGGCAATATGGGAAGTACTGCATCATTTGAGGTTTCCTGTGGTTTTGTGTCAAGAAAAGGTGCATTGGAAGCATTGAGAGCTACAAAACTGGGAAAACTTAGATTTTCCTTTAAGAGTGAAAAGTTATTTGTTAGAAAGCAGAGAGCATTAATTGTTTTTCCCTTAAGGGATTCTATAGTCAAACTCAATCTAGTGTCTTGCAAGATCTCAAATAAAAACCTTATGTTTGGCAGTAGTGAACAACGCGCGCATGCCCATGTACTTTTGTTCTTTTTGCTATAGGAAATTAGTTTTGAAGAATAGGACTTGTTTTTAATGTTCAGGTTAGCAAAGGGGAAAGCTTTGTTCTGAAGCTTGAACGTGAGAAGGGGTGGCAGGAGGGTGAACGGGACCCTCTGGCAGTAGGAAAAGAGCACGTTTATTTTCCTGTTTTATAATTCTGGCAGTTGGAGTAAACTAATCAGATGCTTGTGCTTGAATCCAATTTATTTCTTAAATCGGTTACCACAAAACATTGTTTTTAACTAATGCCTAGATCTTCCATTAAATTCAGCAGTGCATTTAAATTGAGCAGTCTTAACGTAGCCCTAAGGCTACTGCACCATGGCAGTTGAGACTTCTTACTATGCTGGAATGCATTGCCGTCTTAGTACATGCTAAAAATAATTGTTCAGATGGTGCTGTTTAAGTACATACTTATGTAGTGAGCTATTTTCACTGGACTTTCTGAAATTTGGCTCTGTTGGATGGCTTTTTAATACCCTTTCTTTTTTTTTTCTGTGAATATCAAACAACTTTGTCTTGCTGCTTCTTTGGTTATCAAGTAAAATGCTAAATTTATAACGGTATTTTTAGAAAACTGATAGTTGGATGCATGTGTTAAACTATGCAGCCACAGTAACACTTGTGAACTTTGGAGTTTAAAGAGAAAACAGTTTAATGTATCAAATTCAATACTTTGATGTGTGAAAATTTATATGTGAAGACCTTAAAATTGAGTAGTTTCTAGAGGTACTGGCATGAATTGTATGTTGAACAGGAGTAATCTAAAAGCTATAAGATGAAGATCTGTGAGTCTCAGAAACAAATACTAACGTCTGTGGCTAGAGATCTGTGCCAGCAGGGCTGTTAGTTGAAAATACCTGTTTTTCTAATTTTTAGTCCATCTGAGGTTTGGTATGTTTTGTGCCTCCCTTAATGGGTATACTTGCCTCAGTCACGGTTTTTGGTCATTCTGTTTTATAATATAAGGGTAAATTTAAGACCGTCAAATACGAAACCAAATACGTATAGCAAAATAACAGAGGCACTGGGAACTGTCTCTAATATTGTGTCAGTTGCTAAAATGACTTAACCCTCCCTCTCCTCTCCACAGTCACAATTGAAACAAAAAAACCCAAAAAACCTCCTTCTCCTAAAAACCCCAAACCAACCAACCAACCAAAAGAACCTGTTGCTTTTCTGTGGTCAGTATTTTGATACTTCTTGTCTGTCAGTATTGTGTTAGCGTATTACTTTCATGTTCAAGGTTTTGCAGCTGGAACCCTGGGTTCTTGGTACATCTTTAGAGCAATAACTCCTGCCTTTGTGTTATTAAATAATAAAGATGTCTAAAACAATTTTCTTCTTGTTTATATTGTACTTAACGTAATTGTATGAATATCAAGTGACTCCTCTGAATCCAGAATGCCAGGAAACATGGAAAAACACAGTACAATTTCAGTTTTTTAGTCCCTCGTACTACTAGAATTTCACCAGATAGACTTGTAGTGTGCCTATTTTTCCTCTATCTGTTCCTTGTAAAATTCCTTGAGCATTTGAGCCACCTAACTCACTTTACGTAATCCTTTATATCTTCTTGACCAGATGCCAGCTCCTCTTAATTGTTTCATAGCGAGTCTGTAAAAACCTGGCTGTTGACAGCTCCTTTTTCCTGTCCCAGAAGAGCTATCTTGTTTAACCTGAAAGATTTGCTTTTTTCTTTCCACCCTCTATGCACTTGCTGTGGCTTATGTTGCAGCTCTTTCTCTTACGCTTTGACAGTGAGGAAAACTTCTGTAAAGATCAGGAATTTTGAGGCAAAATTTTGCTACTTCAGCCAAGGGTAAACCTGTCATTTGTGTGAGATGCTTTGTCAGTTCAGAGTAGTTTAAGGAAGGGAGATACATCTAAAAATGTCTTCCTTTTATAACTCAGAAACCAGTGTTGATTATATAAACAAGAAAATGAGAATAACGAGCATAGGCTCTGGGTTGTTTATCTTCCCTTGCTTTGCAGTGAGGGAGATGGGTAACAAAACATTGGCAGTTTAGTGTGAATTTCTGAAAGCCAGAGTGGTTCCAGCGGCATACTGTAGGTTGGATTTAATTTCTCAAGTCCAGGGCATTGGGATTTTAGTAGTGACAAAAATCCTTTCCTAGCTCTATTTTTTTTTAATTTTTTTTTTTTTTAATTGAGTAAAGCAGATAATTTGGTTTGCCAAACCTCTGTTATTGATCACTGAAAGAAGGAATGTGATTTAGGGATTAGTTTAAAGAAGTGTTTTTAATTGGAAACTGGAAAAAGGCATTCTCTGAAAGCAATGGTAACAAACAGTTGAACCATTCCAGTTTTGTTTGTTGCGTGGATTTTATGAAGAATTGGTGGCTGCACAGCTCCTAAGCCAGGTCTGTAAGTTGACATCAGCAACATGAGGTGAGTTGGTTGGTTGTTTCAGGAATTGTTGTGGTTTGCTGCTTAAAAAGTTGGGTTGTCCAAGTGGTGTGGAAGGCATCACAAATTAACTATTTTAAAAATGGTTGTGAAGACCATATTAAGCTTTTCTTTTACTGATGACGGTGATACTTCCCTGATCACTTGCTGAATTTTTTTGTAGAATATAAAATTACTGTTCAAATAAACTGTGCTGTATCGCTCCATTCCCTTGCTTCACTCTCATGTGAGTGGCTTTCCTTTTCTCTCTCCTGGTAGAAACTGATGTTTTATGCTTTTAGTATGTACCAATCAAGTGGAGGTCAGGAAAACGTATGAGTGTTAGGTTTCTGTTATAGCACAGTAAGTGAAAAAAATCCATCTTGCATAAAAGGGCTGTCACTTTTTTGAGGGTAAAATATCTTTTAATCCTGATGGTCAGTTGTAAGAGATTGCACAGAGAGGCATATGGTGTTGGGGTAGTTTTGTTCTTAGTAACTACTTCAGCAATTCCAAACTTAGCAGTATCTGACCCCTTCTTGCCAAACTCAGTTATCTTAATTCTGAAGTAAGTAGCATTTGAACAAATAATGAAACTTCTATGATTCTAAATATACTTAATGGGATTACAATTGACTTTTGAAAATTGAAATGTGACTTAGATTTTCCCAAAACTTGGCTTTGTACTGACTTGAACTATGGTCTCTTCATCAGATGGAGTTACGCGTTTAGAGGCCACATTGAAATCATGATAATAATAATGCAGAAAGATTGCCAGCAAATGTAAACTGCTATTCAGAAAAGGAACTTTTTAGAAATTAATACTCGTTTAAGTAATCCGTAGAATTATTGCCATGGCGTATAGGGAAATTAACTGTCTCTGTCTTTGGTTTTAGCCTTTTGGTGAAAGATGAAAAGATTTCTCAAATGAGAGAAGCTGTAAGTTAAAAGGTAGACAGTGTATTTTTGTAGCTTAATTACTAGTAAAAGTATGATAACATTCTCTGCAGCTTATGCACTTTTTCCAGGATGTTACCTTGATTAAAATTGATTTAACTACCTAGGCAGTGTGAGTTTGCAGACTTTGCTTCTTGTCAGTAGGAGACCTTTGTTAAAAGCATAATGTAAACTACAGTGTTCTGTACTTTTTGCATGGAGCTGCAGAACATGAAAAGACTTTGGACATGGGATTTTGCAGAAATCACTGACAAGTAGCTTTGGAAAAATTCGTAAGAATTTATTTAGTTCCCTATGGCTAGGGGAAGGCTTAAGTCATAAAATTGGGAAATTTCGGCTTCTTAAAGGTAGATGTTTAATCTGTTCTCATTTGTTACATTGTTCCAAGGCTGTATGTCCTGGCATTTACTAGTGAGGGAGGGTATTACTGAAACTTAAGAAATACTGTTTAATGTGGTGTAGAAGTAGCATGTGAATGTGAAACATCAGTCTCTGAGACATGGTGAAAAATGCCTTGAACACACGTAAGCTGTGATTTGGGAAAGCATCCGTATCCATTTAAGTGCTGCAGGGGAATTGTCACGCACCTGCTGCTGGCATGAGCTTTTCGGAACAGTAAGATCTGAAATAGCTCTTACAATGTCTTCCTGCTCTCCGGTTAGTACTGTGCATTGGAGGAGGAAGCATGAAAAATTAATTTGCACAATCCTTTTATGAGTACGTGTTTAAATGATAGAGAGATGAAATTGGACTGAAGCACGTAAGATTAAATAGAGAACAGCTGACTTCAGCACAGTTGCTGAGTATAGATGGGATGTCCTGGGTGACTTCAGGACTGCAGAGAAATTAAGGCCGTGTTGGACACCGGAACAGTGCAGGCATTGGAATAACAAGCAGCCAGCTAATGTAGAAACTCTCCCTTAACAGGCAGCAGACTTGACAGAACATGACTTGGCAGCAGCTCAGCTTTTCCCCGCCCTGTAAGCAATGACACTACTAGTCTGGACTCTATAGATTTGTAGCTCTTGCGGCTAGGTTCTCTGGTGTCTTAATAAACTATAAGTGCGCATTTGAACCAGCCTTGGGCACTGGTTATGTTAATCACCTAAATAGTGCCTGAAACAGTTGTGTTAATGCTGCAGCTTTTCTTTAAGGGGAAAGAAGTAAGGAGTTAGAAGAGCTCCTGGACTTGGCCATTTATGTAACTGTTTAAGAGCTTGTGTATCTTTGGAAGCTGGTTGAGATTAGAAATAGGTTAAAAATTTGATAGGGACATTCACTGAAAGAACTTATATTTGTTCCTTTCTGATAAATCAAGAGCAGTTGTGAAAATGAGGAAGCGCTATAAAAATTTTTTTTGGATTTTTGTGTTAATGTCATCTCAGTTTTACTTCTGCAGTATCCTAGAATGCAACTAGTATTTTTCATATATTGCTTAACTGATCTCTGAATTTCTTTAAACAGAATTTACACAGCACCTGATGGAATTATTTTCTTTGAGTATTTTGGAGAATGCTTTTCTCTGTTATGTATTATGCTGAGGAGTGTTCCAAGGAGTCACATCTGTATTTTAGTTCCCTTTACACTTGTACAGGCGATAGCTTTTAACTCTCTGTTTCCCTGTATTAATGCTAATTTTCATCAATTTGTTTTTAGCTTTTCTTCCCAACACTTGCATCCACTTCAGTGACTTTTCCCGTGTTTCCCAGATGAAAGAGCACACTAGTCAGGTCTCTGTAATACCTCCTTATTAGCTAGCTCGGAACTGTTTTCTTTATAAAGCAATTTCTGGACATGAGGAAGATGCACAGTAACTCTACCTTTGTTCAGATAATAAATGCTTAAGAAGAATGAAGGAAACTCTTGCCCCCATATCAGTCCTTGCATTGTTCTCCAAAAATGCATGCTGCTTGGAAGACTGGAATGTATCTCTGCCAGCAGTCAAACCAGTGCTTCCAGTGTGCAGCACTTCAGCTGCAGGGTGTTCTGCTTCTATTCCCCAGGCAATCTTAACACCCAAATTCCTGCTTGTAGGTGAACTTAAGTTATTGTTTCAGATTAATTTTCTGCCTCTTGGAGACACTTTTTAAAATTGTCATGTTGGTGGGAATATAATAATGATATAAAGGATTGTTATGCCTCTTGCCCATTTTAACTCCAAGTTAAACGTTTTTGTGAAGGCCTTAACACCATGTATGAAGGGATGAGATCAATCCAGGCTCTTCACTCACCTTTACACTTAAGCAGTGAATGGTTTAAATAGTCACATTTTGTCAGCCTGAACCTCCATCTCTTGAAGTGCCTACTGTTTCAAAGTCTGGCTTGCTCTGTCATTTAGCGTACTTTATAGAGATACTCCCCTTTCTGCCTTTACTAAGTACATGCTGGATGTTTTGACTTGTCTAGCTGTTTGGATTCTTTTCTTCACATGGAGTGCAAGGTTTTAGATTGGGGATATTTGAGAACCATATTGTGTAAGGCCTTGGTTCGGTGAACAATATGCCTGGTTTGATTGGCATGTGATATTCAGTTATTCTCAGGACACTCCTTGGAACACTTCATATGGACTGAGCTGGAGTTCACAGTGCAGTGACTGGCTTTCTGCAAAGCCGGTGTGCTTGTTACCTGGAGGACTTTTTTCTGCTCCGGATAAAAGCAAATAAAATAAAGCTGCCAGAGCCCCATAATTCTTTTCCCTTCTTCGTTCCTGTGTTTCCTTTTTAATTTCTGGTACAATGAAGATGTACTTAGCAACCCCCCCCACCCATCGCAGAATGCATGCAGGTTAGATAAACCTGGAAAATTTCATTGCTTCCAGTACGATCCATAACTTGATTTATAAAATACACTAATCTCTATACCTCAAAAATAAAACCCACAACCCCCAAACCTGTATCAAAATACAGGAATTTACCTTTTAACTTCGAACTGTAGTGACTGTAATGCGCTGTGAATGCTGTTTCCATGCCCCCCCCCCCCACCAAATCTGAACTTCAGTTTAGTCTGTGTAAAATAAATCAAGGTGTTGTTTTTACTATTTACTCCTTGATACTAAGAAGGAGACTTTGCTTAATAAAAAAAACCTCATGGATGGTATGTTGATACAAATGTTTGTTAATTTGGATCATATGGCAAGCGTTTTTATTTATACCTCAAATTAAGCTGAATTTTCTCATTTGCACACAAAATTGAAAATTGTTCCATCAATATTCTGACGTAAGTCTGTCATACCAGGATTTCATTAAGGCAAAAATTCCGCAAAAGTGGAGTTGAGACTTATAAAGTATAATAGATTACATAATATAATAATTATATATAACGTAACACTATACATCATGCAATATAATACGATACAGTATTTCCTTTTTTTAGCATGACACAAAATTATATCCTCAAAGAGTGGGGATTCTGCCCTTCTTTCCCCGCAGCTAGAGTTTTTTAAAAAAGGAATAATTTTTACTTGTGAGTGGTGTGAGGCTTTGCTAGTGAAGACCTTACACTTTTAATAAGCCCTCTGCCCTTGTAGCGTAGTTCCTGTATTATATAGCACACTGACTGTATTATTTTGACAAGAATTTGTAGTAGTGTCTTCCTCCAGTAAAAGTAGTAGGAAGATGATTTTTTTTTTAGTTAAAATGTAAAAGCTTATATTTTTCTCTGCTATGCTGTTAGTGATGAGTTTGTGTAAGCTTTTTTGTTAAATTAGAGCATTCCTACATGCAAGGGAACTAAATATGTATTTTTAGTATTTTATATAGTTTTTTACTCTTGTATATAGAAGAAATCAAAATAGTATCTTTCCAACTCATGAGTGTTATCTGTGTAGGAATGTGCATTCATACACTCAAATATGTATCTATCAGCTTACGAAGGGATCTGTAGCTGAGTAACACTGTATTGTGTATTTTTTTTTTATACTGAAGAAGTGCTTTGGAGATGTTGCTGTATGTTGTGTGACGTTTATATTGAAGGGTAAACAAAAAGCGCTAAATTAAATTCTGATGTCTTAAAGAGCTGCTTCATAGCACTAGGCACTCGTACTGACCTTTCAAATGAAAGCTAAAACCAAACTAAGCTTAAACTAAAGCAATAAATGTGATTGCCTGCAGAAAGCAGACTAAGACAATAAGTTCTGCGAGGGTTCCAGGGGAGGCTTTTTCTCTGCTTACAAGGAGGTGGGGTTAAGGTGCAGATGACTATTTTCAAAGTGAGGACATGCAGTAAATTGTTTTACACAGCTTCAGAACCATTGCTCTTGATACTTTCTAAAGTGCTCGGTAAGTTAAAAGCATGAATTTATAACAACTCCAAACTCCTGCAGCCTGTAAGAGCATGTTGGAGTATCAGGTATATTTTTCTGTGCAGCTGAAGCTGTACATCTTTTTCTGTCTATATACGCAGTTATATAGATATGTCTGTGTATTTCTTAAGATTTTAAAGTTTTGCACCAACATATTATTATTTTTCCTTTTGACTTTTAAAGTCCATCATTAAATAGTCTTTTAAAAGAACTTTTTCCCAGCTGTGCAAAACGATATTGTTGTACTACCTTTAGTTATTAATGATTCTGTGCAAATCTGTAACTGAATAGTTTTGTCCTCACAAGGAGCAGTGATCAGTCACTGCAGTGGTGGTGTCCCTCTTGTCACTAGACTGGGCTGTAGGAAGTTTTATTTTTTTTGCCATCTGTTACTCCTGTGTGCTGATTTTGACTTGACCTGGATGTTCTTGCCCTGTAAGGGCGCTGAGGTTTAAATGTTGAGCACAGACTGATTAACAAGGCATTAAGTCAGTTAATTCTGTCATTTTTTAAATAAAGTATTAACGTGGTTTTGAGTGGTCACTGATTTGCATTTTAAGCAAGAAGAGATGGCTTATGTAAGCAATATGGATTTCTAAACCCTTTGTGGTGTTCGGTGGTTTTAGTTCTCAACCTTAAATTGTGAAGTTTAAAGTAGTAAGCTGCTGAATCTGCTTTCTCCCGGTAGCTATTGTAGTGATCAGTAACAAATGTGGAACTAACTTGTTTAAAGATGAAGGTTGTAGATGAATATGAAGAGTGTGCAAGTCTGGTTTGGTGCAAGTATTTGTAAATGTGTGGTTTGTAGAAGAGATTGCCTTGTGTTACAAAACAGTAGGCTTGCTTATCAAGAGGTCACTTTCCCACTCCTGTGACTTGGTATGTGAGTGAACTGGCTCAGTGAAAATTGGAATAAAGTGAGCTAGGGCTTGAGGAAAATGGAGTAGCGTCCTCTAGTAATGGTAATGAAATAGCATGACCTGCAACTTAAATTTTTCACAAACTTCTGAACTTCAGATACGGTGGACTTGAGTAGTTCTCAGTCACCGGTATATCAGACCAAGACCAAAGGTCCCACTGAATGGAAAAGATTATTGAAATCCTTCACTTTAAAAACAGATTCAAACACTGAAGAGGCTTTCCTACTTCTGTGTTGTGTTTGCAAGAGCATCAACTCCAGATTTCTATTTTGAGACGTTCTTAATTCCTGAGGCCATCCATGAAAAGATTTTTTCATGAAAAGATCTTTCATTCATCTAAGAACTCCAGAATTAATTAATACAGCTTCAGTTTCCCATTTATGGAGGGGGCATAAGAACTCTGCATGGTATTAACTGGCAATGACTGTTACAGCAATGCAGCCTCCCTGAGAAGTGACTCTTGAATTTTCAGAGACATATTGTGGCCCTTATGGGTAGAAAGGCACTATCTAACACTGTTACCAGCTGGTGGAATCATAGGTTTTGGGAATCTTTGTCTCAATTTACGTTCTGTGAGCTGATGTGCCCTTGAAGGACATGTTGCTATTTTTGGTAGACATAGCTGCCTGTTGCATTTGTTCTGCAAATTACAGGGTATGTTCTAACTCTAAACTTACGCTTATTTGACATTGTGGTTCCTTGGAAGGATGACGGTGCGTAGGGCAGTGCTTTTTCCCCAATCTGTTAAGTAGTCCTGTTAATGCTGTTAAGAGAAGTTGTGGTTAACCAGGCAGGCAGCTGAGCACCACACGGCCGCCTGCTCCCTCCCTCCCTGCAGTGAGACGGGGAGAGAATAAAAAAAACCCAAACAAACTCATGGGCTGGTGAGATAAAAACTATTTAATAGGACTGAAAAGGAAGGATTATTAATATGTGCAAAACAAGTGATGCACAATGCAGTTGCTCACCACCCACTGCCCAGTCCGTCCCCAAGCAGAGGCTGTTATCCACTCACCCCCATCCCTCCCCAGTGAACTCCCCCCAGTTTTATTACTGAACATTATGTTGTATGATATGGAACATCCCTTTGGTCTGTTGGGGTCAAATGTCCCAATTGTGTCCCCTCCCAGCTTCTTGTGCACCCCACTCCACTTGCTGGTGGGGCAGAGTGAGAACCAGAAAAGACCTTGACTCTGTGTAAGCACCGCTCAGTGACAACTAAAACAACAGTGTGTTATCAACATTATTCTCATACTAAATCCAAAACACAGTGCTGTAACAACCATTAGAACAAAAATTAACTCTATCCTGGCTGAAACCAGGACAAGCAGGTCTTGTTCTCATATTTCAACTGGAGATCTGGAAGCTCTCCTCCTCCTCTCTTCCTGGGACATATTGACAGCTTTTGAGTTAAACTAAACCAGAATTTCCTCCAGCATGTCAGAACAGGTGGTGTAGTGTGGGGCACGTGTAGGGAGAAGCAAGACACAGGCTTCCAGGAGAGGCTATTCCTGCGGATCCTAAATGATTGTGTAGGACTTGGTACAGTAAATGTGTGTACTCCAGGCTTATCTTGGCACCCCTTCCACCTGTGTGTCTTCTGTGTGAAAGGCCATTATTCACGTTCCTGGAGGCCGGAATAAGGTAGAGAAGTTATTGCTCACAGATGGTGCTTCACATGTAGAAATATGTGCTTTCTTCTTGTACCCACACATGACTTAAAAGACATCTTGCACAGCTTGGCTGAACTTTTTAATTGTGATAACTCAAATCTTGAGACTGGTGTTCTCTACCAGTTTTCTACCAGTACATTTTATAGTGCTTACTTTGATGTTACGTAGACCAAATAAAAGTTCTTCTTAGCAGATCAGCTGTTACAAAAAAAGGAACCAAAAGTTACAGAAGTAATTTACTGAAGTTTTGTTGACTGCCCTTTGAGATAGGACTGAAAGTGTAAGTGAGAGTAGGAAATGGTTTTGCTGAGCCATAAAGGCTTTGTTTTCCTTCCGTCTTAAGTCCAAGTACTGCACTCGTGATTTTACATAGAAGGAGAATGCACAAACTATGCACAAAGCATAGTTAAAATAATATTAATGTAAGCATAAAAAATACTTGTTGGTAATGTTAGTCCTTTCCTCTGTAACCGGAGTGGTGAAACCATAACAGCTTGAGTAGAGTCTGTGATCAACAGCATCGGAGTTAATGAAATGCTCTTGACTCTTTCTGTAATACCTCCTTCTGAGAATTTTAGACTGTGTATCTAAAGATTCCTTCTTGCAAGGTTTCTTCTCATGCCTTCCTGTCATCCTTTTGATATCCAAGCTCCAGCATAATGGGATATGTGAAATTTGGTCCATCTTGTTGTTTTGGCAATGGAATTAAACCAGTACAAAATTGTCATTATTACATTACAATACTAAAACTATCCCAGTATATCAGTACATGGGTAGTTCTCCATTGTCAGTGATGGTACATGCTTTGTTTCCCTTCTCTTTTGTTATGTTAAAAAATAATATGGTTCTATGACATGGCTTAAAACTATGACTGTTGATCTGAGTAAGCAGATGTAATATATTCAAAAGGATCCATCTGTACCATTTCCTTCTGCATTCCCTGGCTCCCTGGAAAAATTCAGTGATGTAGTCTCCAGAATACCTTTACTTTTTAATAGGAAGACAGAGTTGATGTATAGGCCATTATCCGCAGAGACTTCAGGCCTGTATGATGCCAGGTACTGTCATTGTATAAATGTGTATTGTTTAATAAAACTAGTTAACCCTAAGGAAGTGATTATTTAGGTTAATTCTTCTGCTGGGAACATGATTTTACTAATTCATTGTGTGTTAAATAGACATTGTAGGACTGGAAAGGCAGAGAGCGGTGTCCTTTCTCTTCAGCCCTACTCTACTTTTAATTCTTGCTGTTGGCCTTATGCTCTGAAATTTTAAGAAAGTCACCTTGGAAGGCTCGTTTTCCCCCTTTTTAAAGGGTGGCACCATTCTTCCGTTTGTCTGCCCACTTCCACTTGGTGGGTAAGACGTTCTTCCTGCCACTTCTTCCTACCTCTATCCCAGCTGTTGTAATGTGGACTTCACAAGCAAATTGAAGCTTCCTCTCTCATACTGAATACAGAAAAGATATTCTCTAGCCTAGAAACTTCACACACAGTGCTAACAGGTCAGTGTGCAGCTTAAATCAGTTGTATATTCTTACGTGTGTTGTTTGCATATCCTCTTGCATGTAATTCTTTGCACTTGTGTCCATGTTGAGCTGTAGGCTGCAAACAGTGATGCCGCAGTTTCCCCCACAGGTGAGAAATTAGTAGTGATGAGGGAGGGATCAATACAAAATATAAGGCTATTTATGTTGGGAACGTCTGGTATAACCTAAACATATGGTTGTGTGGGCAGCCATAGACCTGAAACTCCTTGCTTAGAAAACCTGCCTAATATTTGGGTTGATTTCTAGGAGTCAATTCCAGACTCCTGGTAACGAGAGTTTTTGTAATCTCACCCACCACTCTCAATTCATGTCATTCATCTGTCTATTTTAAATGTGTGTCTTGTGAAGTAGTTCTAAAATTACCTGCTGTTTTGACCTGACAGTGACAGGAATATGTTAGCTCCTCCTACTGCTGTTCAGCTGGTGTGCGGCTGCTTACACCGTTCAACAGAGGATGCTTCTGCATGAAAGATTGGGGCATTTGAAACACTACACTGACTCTTACTGTATATTTGACCTTTCTACAGCTGTGACTGAGAAGGTTTTGGTTCATCATTGTGGTGATGAGAGCACAACTTGTTTGTTAGGTCAGGTGTTCAGAGCCCCTCGATGAAATTCAGCAGTTCAGGGGTTGCTCCCTGTACAAACTGCAAGAACTAGTTTGCTTGCCCTTAGTGAGGTTGCCAAACCATGCACCCTCACTCAGCTTGTCTGGCCAAGCTCACTGCTCTCTTGGAATATGAATTGTTGTATAATTTCTTGTACTAAGGAACGCACCGTTTAACTCCAGTGAAACTCAGGGAGGGGGTGTTGGAGTATAGTTCAGTAATAGTAGCTGTTTTGCCAGGTTGTAGATTACATCATCAGGATCACATTATTTGAAAATGCTGAGATTTTACTTAAAACAAAAAGAAACCTCTGCTTTTCAGAGAAAATGGAAATGAAGTGGGATCTGAAAGAGTTATCACATCATGTATTGGTAGAGGAGGACAGAATGAGGGTTACTGGCTAAGGTAATATCTGGCAGAGCAGCTTTTCATTTGTAACATAAGAAACACAGCCCTGGTTCCTCTTTGTCTGTTCCCCTTCCATTTTCTGACTGACTAATTCTTTTGTGCGTGAACAGATTTGTATCTTTGCAGCTTCTGTAACAGCTAGTAAGGAGAGCCGAGTTCCCTCACCTTCTGGCAAATTCCAGATAATGTCTTTGATATTGCTTCCTCTGCCTTGTAGAGCTGCTCCATGACTGCAACTTAAGCTTTTCCGTAATCTCCCATACAACCAAACTTCTTGTGTTTTTCAGTCTCATTACAGGTCCAGTCTTTAAAATGCTGGTGGTGAGTTTTTGGTCATATGATTTGGATATTTTACCAAAAGTTTGAAAACCTTTTTAGTGTTAATTGTGTGTAATTCTGAATTGTGCACTAAAAGTTCAAAATAATTTGCTGATACAGAGTGCTATGCAAATACTGGATAGTAGATAGTCCAGTTGCTTAGCAATAACATTAGCAGGCATGAGTGTTTATAAAGCAAATATAATATGATATCTTCAACAAGGTATGTGGTGCTTTTTGTATTACTTAAGTGTCCTGATAACTGTTGGAAAACGTTTATTAGGATTACACATGAGCAAGCACCTGACACTTAAAGCAACAGCTTGAGTAAGTAGATCTGATAAATGATGTGCTTGTGTTTTTTAATCTAAAACCCCACAACTTAAAACAAGTAGTGAACATGATGACTTTCCAAACACATTAGCTTTGAACTTTGAAATGTTTTTTTTTTTCACGGCGTTGATAAATACTCTTTGAATGGCTTTGGATGTTCAGTCTGGAAATATTAAGGGTGATGGGTTATGTAATTAGAAGGAACAGAGCAGCTCGGTGCCACATTGGCAGGTGGGAGTGCCCAGTAACCTGGTCAGAAGCGAACCCCCTGACCTGGCTCCCAGTGCTGTCACCAGAGTTCACCTGACCTTGGGGACCTTTGTGACAGGCACCTGAGTACTCGGGGAGGCTCTGTGGGGTCTGCTTGTAGCTTGGGAAGATAGGGTCATTGTGGATTTGCTATGGGACTTGGGAAAGAACAGTTTGGGATTGTATGCAACTTGGTGTATGGTATGACAAGACTTAGCTGAAGTTAGACAGCTGATTCTACTTTAGGTCAAACCATCAGAATGGGATAATTAGGGCAGGGACCAAGGTTGAAGAAAGGAGGGATTGGGGTGATTTTGAGGGAAGGAACAACTGTGGGTGGGCTGGTTGTTTGTAAACAGGTGGCTGGGCCGTATGTTTGTGTGCCCTGATTAGTACGGTCTGTCCTGTCTGCTCATTAAACTTTATCTCTAATTATTGGGTAAGGGGCTGTCTACTGTGTGTGCCTATGGGATTTCAGCGTCAGCAGCTGGAGCCAGTGTGGGTGACGGGCTGGTGTTGTTGGGTCGTGTGAGGGTGCGTGTGTTGGCATGTGATTGCTGGGGACTGAAGTGGGGCTAGGCGGGGAGTGAGAGAAGGGACTTCAGAGCAGCCATCAAGTCCAGGCAAAATGTGTGTCTGCGTGAGAGAGCTGGAGGAGCTGGCTAGTGGAAGAACTGGGGGTTTAGGCCAACTGCTGGGCAGGCCGTGGGGTCTGGTGAGACCCCTGCTCATGTGTGTATCTGTGCATGAACAGAGGCAGGAGGTGAGGGGGCCAGCTGCTGGCTAGACAAAGTCCAAGGCCGGATCTTGGAGGGATCTGAAGGGAGTGCATCTGTGTGTTTGCAAGGGGGTCTGAGTACCAGCAACTGGAGTGGGGCCACAGGGGCTCTTGTGCCACACACTGGCAGCTGGGGAGACAGAGGTCTAGAGACAGTGACCCAAGGCCAGTCACAGGGGTATCAGTGTTCTCTGTTTGTGTGTGCACATATGCATGCATTCTCCTAATGGACTGCCACCCTGATCAGAGGGGAGCAGGAGGTGGCTATTGGTTACCAAATGCTGATTTTGCACTGATCTGTGTGGCTGGCCATGTATATGTGCTGTGCACGTTTTAATCCTTTGTCTATGGGGTCCTGTGCTTGGCCTTGCAACTGGGCTATGTTGGGCCTATGTCACCTCTGTTGGGCTGCTGAACTTGGCAGCTGCTCATCAACTGATGCAGGTCTGAGAGATACTAAGGCTCTTGGAAAAAGCTCTCCTTTTTAAAGCTCAAAATGAATATTTGAGATCATTTATTCAGGAGATACTAACTCTGGTTTTCAAATGTGCTGAAGAAAAGCACAAGAAACTTTGTATAGTGGAATAATGGAAAATTATTTTAATGTAAAGATTTACTGATGCTGTGGCTTACAGAAAGTCAGAAATTTGAGATTATGCTGTTTATAACTAACACTGGATGTATGTAATTTGGAAGATAAAATTTGGTTTAAAATACAACTTAAGGTGGTTATAGTGTGCTTGACAGCATCATTCCCCGGCTAGAGCTCTACTCAGTAGACTTTCAGAATGTTAATGAAATCCTTTTGCTAGTGTATTATAATTTATTTATTATTGTCACACATCGTTTTAGACTACTTCAGCAAAATTCAGTGTCCTAAATCTGACCTTGAAGCCTTCTCTCCGAATGCACACTCTAAAGAAAAATCCAGACAAGCAACATGTAATTAAGTGCCATCAGTTCCTGTGATTGGCCTCCATTTAGATTTACTGGAGACTGCAAATTGTATATAAACCTGAAACAAGTTTCTCCTTAGTGACATAAAATTAAATCTGAATAAAAGCTATCATTCATAAAACCTTTTAGATACCTAAGCTCCTTTTTAGTAACATACAAGTTGACACTTTAAAAAAAAAATTTTGCTTTGGTGAATTCCCTTAGCCACCTCTTCGGAGGAAATAGCCACCAGACAAAACAAAACCCCAGAAAAAGTGGAAAGCTACTTGCAGTGAGCATGTGAACAAATGTTTGATCCTGTTGTGATCTGTGGAGCCTCAGATATTTTGCTTTAAGGCTGTTTCAAAATGTCACAGGCACTGTGTAAATAGGTTGTTATATTCAGCCATATTCTTGTACACAATACAGGTAAGCTTGTCACGTCTTTATTTTTAAAATCTGGTCAGACCTCTGGAGAAGCTCACATTAGACACTCAGCATCATTCTAAGGTCTCACCTATTTTAAAGCAAACGATGTAGGGGGAAAATAGGGATTGGTTTGCTGCATGCGTAAGTGCGTACTGCTTAAAAGACTGAATGGCTTGTGCTGTTTAGGGAATGGTATGCAGCCCTGTAGCTGAAGACTGATGTAACACCCTAGAAAAGAGAGTTAAAGGTCTCAAATATCTTAATGTGCAATGTGGAATAAATAATTCAATGCAATATATAAAAGCTGAGGGGTCACTGAATCTGGAAAGAATTGGTTTCAGTTAAAATCTGTAGGGTGGAAAGATATGTTTGCCTGTCTTGTAAGGGTCCTCTGCTGATTTAAGATAAAAAAAAAAATAGATTGAGTTTTTGAAGCTAGAACAGAACTGCCTCATCTTTAATAAAATAATAATAAAAAAATATTAACTTCAGCAGAGGAGTCTTTCGGAAAGCATATGTTAGGCAAACCAGATTTCCAAGGAGCCTCTACACTGAACAGACTTTAAAGCTTGATATGCAAGATGGCTAGTGTTCTGGTGCAGTTATTGGGGTGTATGTGTATTGCCAAGGAACTACTGTAAAGGATTATTTCTTTTGGAAAAAAAAAATCCTTTTGTGCTTAGAAAGATTGGCAGTCGGTCTTGTGTGACAACCAGTGTATCAGAAACAAGACTTGGGACTTCACATGGCCTGTAGAGTTCTGGATCTGGCCTTTGAATATGTGTCAGAACTTGTAGAGCTGTGGAAAGGGTCTGATTCTGGGCAGTAATGAACTGATGAAATAATTCTGGTACCTGATCTTGGTTTTTGTTTGTTTGCTGAGGATCTTAGTGGGCACATGTCCTTTCAGTCTTTGTACATACGTTCTTCCGCTATGGATACACATCGTCTTTTACTTTCTTGTATTGTTTCCTGGCTTGCTCAGCAGGTGACTTGCTGAGATAGATGACTTCTGCTCATCGTTGGCAATTAAATGCTGTGGCTCCATTATAGGATTAAGTCTTTGATTTAGGAGACATTAACTTCATCCTCTTTGACCACTAATTACTGAAATAAATGTTTTCCATTTTATATTCTGTTAGCTTCTACAAGATAGGACTTGACTTCTAAAGCATGTTAGTGTTTAATCATAATAACAAAAGGGTAGGTTCCTTACCTGAATACTTAGATAAGGACTTCTTTTGTCTGTGTAGTGTCTGCTTACTGATTACTCACTTTAAAATGCAAAACATCAGAGCATGGGAACAATTGTCTGCAATGATTTTGGATTCAATTTCATGATAATATTTTGCCTTTTACTTGTTAACATGCTTGCATGCCTATTCCTGCCTTCACTGATCTTATAAAAGCTATCGGTTCTTTCCTATTCTTGCTTGCCAAAAAGTCTTAGGCTAAATTAGTTGATGAAAATGTCTGTATTCTGCCGGTGCTGAGTCAGAAGTTTTTATTTAAACATGATGAATTTAGTAATCATCAAACCATGCTTAAATCATCAGGGATGCTAATTATAGATAGGATAACCTATACTTCTGAAATACTTAATGAATTGAAGGTGAAATCTTTCTCACCTAAGTTAATAAGTGCATTGGTTTCAGTTGGAAATGGATGACACTGCAGTTCACAAAAGACAAAAGTAGTCATTATCTCCATCAAAAGCCGAGTAAGATTCTCAGTTTTCTGTGCTCTTTAGGGTAAGAAAGGAATAAAAATCCTTGAGATTCTTAATGCTGTATTTATAATTTTGACTATTTTGTGTCGATGATGCTTTCCTGTATTTTAGAATATGCTGAATACTTATAGCTCTGCCTCCAACTCCACTAACTTTCTTAGTTCTCATGTTTTATGAAGGTTTTTTTATTAGCTAATATTTGAGGATCATACTGTTGGTTATGGCTAGCATGTTTGAGAGTTAACCTGAGGAAGAAAATTAGTCTTGCATTTAGCTTAACAATTTATTCAGCACTTTATTTCCAGCAGCTATTTATAGTGGTAGCATCCATCACCAGCCAGAGTAACTTTCCATTGAATGCTATAATAGTTCTGAGATGCAGCTATTTTCATTCTTCTCTAGAAGTCTTCAATTTCATCTGTGTGCAGACAGAGAAACTGTTATTGAGGTAAAGCTGGAGTTAAAAATGGTGATCATTTAATTTTTGTCCGTTACATGTGATGAGGAAATACGCAGATTTTTGTGTCTTCCCCTTGTTAATCTGGTAGTTCCATTTTCTTAATGCTTGTGAAATATAATGACCGGGCAATGGTCTTCCATACCAATGTGAAGCAGCACTGTTCTACTGAAAATAGAACCCTCTTGTATTTTCAGAGACCGAAATGCCATGGTGTCTGGTTTTGCTTTTAAAATTAATGGAAACCTAGGTACTTCCTACAAAGAATCTCTGAAAAAAAGGGAAGAAGATGAAAGGATTTTAATGTCTGACTAATTTAGGTGACGAATCTGTCCTGTTGTTCATGGTCTACTTGGAGAAACTGATCACCAGTTCCAGGGAAAAGTCCTGTTTAATTACAATCAGTTGCAAAATGATTCAGTATAGCTTTCTTATATGGAAGCATTTGAACTTAATAGACTCTTAAGTGTTATGCTAACTGGTGATAAATAAAACGAATACAGAACAGGCAGGTACCATTACTCTTACTTAAGTTACTGTTAGTGTGTGTGTATTCAGGGTGTATATGAATATTTTTAGACCAAGTTTTAAATAGGAATAATGATTCTGATGGGCTCTAGTGGTACAAACAGTGCCTTATATATACTTCATTTTTGAAAGTGGAATGTAAAATTACAAAACCAAAGCAATAGTGTTTCACTGTAGACAAAATGGATATGCTTTATGGGCTGAGGGAATTCTTCTACTGCTGCCATGACTTTAAGTTGCTTTTCCAGTATCTATAGGATTGCAGTGGCTTCAGGAGAAATGATGTAGGCAGCATGCAAGATTAAATAATGCTGAATTTGCAAAACTGTTTCCCACGAATGCTATGGGAAATTCTATGCTGTTAGTAAAGATAGTTTCAATGTGCCACTCTTGATGAAAGGCAGACTTGCTTAATTGCCATGGATGATGTTGTATGTGTTGCTACATGTCTCCTTTTCCTGCTAACTTACCCTCTAAGTTTAGTTTTAATAGGGATGCATATGAAGGAAAGACTGTCTGAAGATGTTTCAAGCTTTTGAGAGTTCAGGAAAGAAGTTACTGTTAATGCTGACATGCCTGAAAATAGTGGATTGATCAGAGGTTTTCTTTAATTCCTTCCCAAGATTCAAGGATCAAATATACTCGTATTTCTTATATCAAGTGTGAACCTTCTCTTTTGATGTTGGAAAATAATATAGGAGTTTTATCTTGATGATGGTGAAGAACCCAACTCCCAGCACCTATTATCTAATTCTCTTCAGTGAGCTCCTGTTATGTCAGATTACCCGTGGTTGTTTTGTTTTTTGGTTTTTTTTTTTTTTCCTGCTGTGACCTGAATCTCTCAAAACTTTGTGACAGCAGGGGATTGTCACCTCATTAAACTTTTGTATGGCTTTGGAGCCGGGACAGTCAGTGTTTGAGAACAAATGAGACTGAGCATCAGAAGAATGTTTTGTGCCTGTATCGAGTCCCAGTTCATAACTGCCTAGTTCAGGCTTATCTTTGGGCTATTCTTAACCTCAGCAAACATGTATTGCAAACATTTCCAACATGTCTCTTGACCTCGCCCTGGAGTACAACGTCTAGCATTAAAACAAGAAAGAAAGATGTCATCATAACTTTGTGACCATCAAGTTACTGAAACAGTAAAAACATTGGGTTTTAACTCATAGAAGCTACAGAAGGATATTTGGTTAAATATGTAGTACTATTGGCATTCAGTGCAGGCAAGAGTGTTTGGGAGTCAAACAATAACTGGTTCTTGATAGACTTCAAAAATACTTAGAACTGTAGTTGTGTAACACAGGCGTTTTGAGAATAATGCTAAATGGGATGATAGAAGGTAGAAGATATGTCTCCAGTTCATTTATGCAATCTTAACCTTTCACATACTCTGCTTTCTACTGTGATTTTTTCTCTGGATTATAGGGATGCACAACATTCCTTTATACCTCTCTTAAATTGATTTCTACATCTTTTAATTTCAATGTTTCTGTTCTCCTTTTCTACTTTTAAGTTCCAGAAGTGACTGTAGAGACTGGTATCCACTGAATTATTTATTAAATATGTATCTCTGCACTTTAACAAACTGTTACTGTTAGTTTAACTCAGGCAGCCTTCATCTGGACTGAAATAGTGGTTCATCAAGTGATATGATATGCAGGAAAGAGTCCCAGGAGACGAAGGTGTTGAACTTTGTGAAAGTGGTTATTTGAGTGTAACAGAACAGCACTAAAAGTGTATATGGATTCTACTTAGTCTTAAGTCTGTAGTCTTCCAAGCATTAATGTTTTGGATCAGTCTCCTGGGATTGTGCTTTAGATAGGATCTCTCTTGCCTTCTTTCAATGTTGTCTGCAACCTGGATCATGATATCATGCCTAATTACAACATAATTGTTTGTGACCGTTGTTTTTAAGTATGTAATTGGATCCTATAGGGTGACCTGGTGGTACAACTATGCCAGTTTAAGTTTTGGAGGTTTCTGGGTGGTTTGGAGCTAGAACCTGACTGTGTTTACATTTGCAAGGCAAGTGAGCAGGGTTTCATCTGGGACAGTGCTGTACAATCTGTGGCTGCCTGTCTGACTGGCATGTTTGGTCCTCTTTTCACTGTCATTTCCCAGTTTGATATTTCCCCTCCCACCCCACAGTGCGGGGGGGGCACGCAATTTGGGCACTTCTGGAAAGTTTTCATGTACTGAGTTTCTTGTTCTCTTCAGCTGCTGCCCTGTTTACCCTTACCAATGGAAAACTGAGGGATTGTGACTTTTCTCCGTTAAAAACATCCAGGAGGGAGAAGTGTTATTTATACGTGCTGTTTTTCAGACTAGTATGCTCTCTAAGCTTAAACTGTTGCAAGAAAATGTGTACAACATACTAAAGGCCACTGCTGTTGGAGAGGTGAGGTTCTGGTTTGGCCTCTGACCAGGAGCACAGAGGCCAAATAGCTGAAGTAATTTTAAAAACAGTTTCATGTAAGGTGTATTCTGAGGAGCTGCCTGCTGTACATACGATTTCTCCTGGTTCATGTTATCCTGAAACTGTAATATTTTGGGAACTGATTGCTAGTTCTTCCAATGCTGTGTACTTTTCCTTTCTGCTGTTTCAGAAAAAAACCTGGGCTGTTTTAGTTGGGGGTGGGGAAATCGCAAAATCATGGCCCTTGACGTGAATTGCAAGGTCTGTATGAAGTTTGCGCCATTTTTGGTTACTGCTCTTTTGCATTTGTACAGCTGTGTCTTTCAGATGGCACCTTCCAACTTGTGGTGGTCTGCCAGCGTTGTAGTGCTCGTAAATTTTGAGGTCTGCTATTCTTGTTCAGTTGCTTCAGAAGGCAACTTGATGCAATTGTGAAGTTAGCCCTTATTTGAGCAGGAGGTTGGTGTAGATGAACACCAAAGAACCCTTCCAATCTAAATTCTGCCATTATTTAGTGGTTGGTAGCACCCACTAAGTGGTTTCCAAGGCTTCTTTCTCTTTTTTCTACTTGATGGCTTTATTCTTTTTGGGCCTGCTGTGTCATTACTTGCTCCCAGAGCTTGAAGTGATAAACTGAAGTTCTCTATCTTGTAGAACCTATAGCAAAAGGCATTCGATCAGTTAAGAGTATTTGCCATTGAGTGTTCCTCTTTCTGCATATCCTGGTTAAGGTCCACGGTCAGAATTCTCTCATAATTTTGTTTGAAGTAGATGAAAGTAAGAACTCAGATACTTGGGAAAGTAACCAGGAGAACTAAGCCAATTCACTAAAATAATTGGGTAAAATACTTCTTTGATAATTAAAAGTGTAAATACGGTTTTGATCAGATAACTCATGGAGTCTACGTGCAGTGTTGAAACTGCAGTAGTAGACAAAACTCTAGCTTGGCACGGTAACAAAAGATTCAGACTCTAGTGTCAAATCCTGTTATGACAGTTGATTCATTACTAAATTTGGAAGGGTAGACAGCATAAAATGCCTGTTTTTCATTGAGTTCACTAACTTGCAGGCGTATCTTTTTCTGAAAAGTACTGTGGTCCACTGCTTAGGTAAGTCAGCAGGGGTGAAGATAAGGTGGAGAAGTGCGTAGAAGTCAAGGCTTAATCCCTTTTTTGTGATTACTTCTTCCATGCCTTCAGTTGCTTGGATTTCTGAGCCTATGGATCTTCAGAAGCAGTGAGTTGGAGTGATTAAGTTTGAGGTGATCCCACATCTTCTTTGATGATGATGTCTTGCCTTACAAGATTTCACGCTGCTGGGCTAAGTAAACTAACAATAGTTTCCATTAATGCTTGACCTGGCAATGTGTATGTTTCGCCTCTTCAGAGGGAAGGCCAACTTCACTAACAAAACAGTGCTGACATCACTTTTATACTAGTGATGCTTTTGGCAGTTGAACAACAAGTCTCTGCCATGTTGGCTGATGCTCTGTTAAAACAAACAAGCAGGGGGAAAAAAAAAAAAAAGGCAGGAAAAAACCCAATACCTTCAAGTGTTTTGGTGTTGATAAAAAGGAAAAACACTGAATTATGTATTCACCAGTACTGATAGTGATTGCATGGTGGAATATTCTGGGGTTTTTTGTGTCCCATTTTTCACAAAGGAACATTTTCAAAAATACTGAAATCTGATTTTTAAAATTATATTCTAGCAGTAAAAAGTCTTGGAAGTTAAGAATGTCTGAAATGTGTGTTCTGACACACCAGCCTCTGTTGAGTGCTGATGTCACACACATGCATCGGTGTGTATTTTCTGAAGCTGGGTTCAGCGAAGACTTGTCTTCACAATCATCATTTCGCTGGGAACAGTGGCAGAATTCAAGTGCAGAACAATCTTGTTACTTTAGTATTTGCTCAAAGGTAGCTCCAGTTAGCAAAGTGGGATTGGGTTGCTGAGAGAGTCCAGTGACCCTTTGGTTAAAACAACTCTTCAGATTTTTTTTTTTCTCCAGTTATATGCTGTGAGGGGGTGCAAAGGATAAGGGTCGTTTCTCAATAAAGCTGCAGTGCTGTGGGCTTGTGTGTTGTGGGGAAGCTCCTGACCTCCTAGTTGTGTAAAGTATCAAATTTAGGGGAGTTTTCAGGGAAGACACTGGAGGTAATGTAGTTATCCAAGTAATGTAAGGATTAATTTAATCTGAGAATCGACAGTCGGGAAAGGAGAAGGATTTTTAAATACAGTGTCACTTAAGACAAGAGATGTCTCAGTTTATGGAGCTGTAATGTGAAATGCCTTTATTTTTGATCAGGTGCAGATGGTCTGGTGTGACACCAATAACCTGGTACCTGTATCTGTGCCTTTGTTGCAGATCAGAAGACTTGAGAGGAGGGAGGGCAGTGTTTTCACTTGACTTGGTCAGTGTGGTGTTCTCCAGCCTGACTGCCACGGTGTCTTGGAGTTTAACTCTCCCAAGAACAGTGTGCTCCATGCCTAGTTCAGATCACTGCCTCATTCTGGCCCCTGTTCACAAGCCAGCTCCAGCAATTAAAGCTTCACAGTTTCTTCTGTGTGGGACGCCAGGAGAGAGGCATCTGGGCTTCTCCAGCATGTGTGCACGCGGCCTTAAATATTTACACAGGGGAAAAACCAACACAAGTTTTGGCCCTGAGATTTTTTTTATAGACCTGAAAGTGTAGTGAGTAACTGGGATGGATGTCCTGGGGAAGGGACTGGCGGGTGGGCTTGGTGCTGCATCCTGGCCCCCCTTTCTGGGACAGTCAATGAGAGGAAATGCTGGTGGGAACGTGACCCCGGCCAAAGATTTACTTGCTCAGGTTTTCTCTAGAATTCTCCCTGTGAACTTCCCCTTGGCACATTCTCCCTAGCACAGAAAACTAGGGGAGGATTGAAAAACAGATGTGAGGTGCGTGGCCCAGGCCTGGAGGATGCACAGCAGCTGAGACAGATGGCGTCCAGCAGATCCCAGTTCCCTGTCTCCGAGGCGTGCTCTGCTGTGATCTAACAACTTGCTTTTTTTGCTGGAAGTTGGGTTTGCCTGCAGTACCTCTTAGTGCTGTCGCAGGATCGGATCAGAGAATGGTTTGGGTTGGAAGGCACCTTAAAGATGATCCAGTTCCACCACCTGCCACGGGCAGGGACACCTCCCATTTGCCCAGGCTGCTCAAAGCCCCATCCAGCCTGGTCTCTCTCCTGTTTCTGTGCCTCCCCCCGTGTGAAAGCGAAACATCTCCCTCTCAGCGATGACGCGTGTGGATGCCGCCAGCCCGGCCGGGCGCCTCGATTTTCAGGGAGATGCGGGTGTTTTCGGGAGAAGGGCAGGCGCGTCCCGAGCCCGGCGGTGCCCGAGCGCCCCCTGGCGGCCGCGGCGGGCGGGGGCTCCCTGCCCACCAGGTGGCGCTGTTGGGTCGCGGAGCCGGCTGGCGGCAGCCCGGGGAGGCGCTTTCGGCAGCGCTTGTGTTTGTCGGCCGCGTCGTGCTTCACGAGTGTGCGTTTATGAATCGGTTTTATCAACGCCAGCGGGAGAAATAACCCTCTTCCACACAAGCTCCGCTCCTGTGAAAGTAGTGTCTTCGGGAATCGTAGAATCATAAAATAGTTGGGGTTGGATGGGACCTTAAAGGTCATCCAGTCCCTCCCCAGCTTTCTTGTAGCCCCTTCAGGTACTGGAAGGTCGCTCTAAAGTCCCCTCGGAGCCTTCTCTTCTCCAGGCTGAACAGCCCCAACTCTCTTAGCCTGTCCTCATAGCAGAGGTGCTCCAGCCCTCTGATCATCTTTATGGCCCTTCTCTGGACCCGTTCCAACAGTTCCATATCCTTCTTGTGTTGGGGATTCCAGAACTGGACACAATACCCCAGGTAGGGTCTCACAAGAGCAGAGATGAGGGGGGGAAATCACATCCCTCCACCTGCTGGCCATGCTGCTTTTGATGTGGCCCAGGGAATTGTGAGGAACTGTGTGCAAACTTGAGGTTTTTCTTAGTGGTAGCTTCATCCTGGGAGCGCAGCTGCATCAAGTGCAGTGTCAGAGGAAGGGTCATGCAAAGGCGGAGAAGGTGAAATGGATGCCCCCTCCCTGGAAGGGCAACATATTCTATGTTGTGTCTCTCTGCTTGCCTGGGTCAAGGAAATGGGCTGCCTGTACAACCATCTTCCAGGTGGAGTGGTCCCTTATGCATCCACACCTTTGTTAGCAGTTACCAGACTTACATGGTATGTGAGAAACACCTTATATGTAATTGTAGGGCTGCAGTGTTTTGCTTAATTGTTTGGCTGACAGCAGAATACAGAATTGCCCCCTTGGAAACCTCCCTGACCACACGTTGCATGAAAGGTGAGGTAAATTAGATCTCCTAATAGGCTCATGATAGACAGATACAGACTGAAAACTATCCGATTTTCTCTTAATTCAGGTTGGCAAGAAAGTAATTGAGACAAATGATAAAACAGAATTAAGACAATAATCTTCAGTTTCTTGAGATAACTTTTACTGTGCAATTGAACTGAAGTTCAGGTCTTTAAAAATGATAATCCAGCCATTTTTCTTGAGCAGTGGAAGTTGCTGGATTTTGAGCACTTCATGGGGCTGTTAAACTAAATGTAAAAATACCTGAGCCTAAAATGGCCTTAGGGCTAGTCTGTGCATTTTAGAATAATCATGCTACTTTTTTTGTTCTTCTTTTTTTTTTTCCTGTTACCTTTAGCTTTGTTAAAAGTGACAGACTGACCTCTTTTTTTTGTGTGTGCTGTGGATCTCTGCTTTCCTTACAGTGTGGTGTGTTAGGACAAACAATTTTTCTCCATTCTCTACAGAGGCAGCTGTAGCTCAGATTAATTATCCCGGCTTATCAATTGCCCTCACTCTCTACCTGTCTCCTTACACTACCCTCATAGAATGGCTTGGGTTGGAAAGGAGCGAGTCCAGAGAAGAGCAATGAAGCTGGTGAAGGGGCTAGAGAACAGGCCTTATGAGGAGCGGCTGAGAGAGCTGGGGTTGTTTAGCCTGGAGAAGAGGAGGCTGAGGGGAGACCTCATTGCTCTCTACAACTACCTGAAAGGAGGTTGTGGAGAGGAGGGTGCTGGCCTCTTCTCCCAAGTGACAGGGAACAGGACAAGTTGGAATGGCCTCAAGCTCCACCAGGGGAGATTTAGGCTGGACATTAGGAAAGAATTTTTCACAGAAAGGGTCATTGGGCACTGGAACAGGCTGCCCATGGTGGTGGTTGATTCATCTTCCCTGGAGGTGTTTAAGGCACGGGTGGATGAGGTGCTGAGGGGCACGGCTTAGTGTTTGATAGGAACGGTTGGACTCGATGATCCGGTGGGTCTCTTCCAACCTGGTTATTCTATGACCTTAAAGATCATCCAGTTCCAACCCCCCTCCTGTGGGCAGGGACACCTTCCACTAGTTCAGGTTGTCCAAGGCCTCATCCAGTGTGGCCTTGAACACTTCCAAGGATGGGGCAGCCACAGCTTCCCTGGGCAACCTGTGCCAGTGCTTCACCACCCCCAGTGTGAAGGATTTCTTTCTAATGTTTCATGTAAATTTTCCACCTTACAATTTAAAGCCATTCCCCCGCATCCCATCACTACATGGTTTTTTAGAAATCCCTCCTTATCTTTCTTGTAGACCCCCTTCAGGTACTGGAAGGCCACTCTAAGGTCTCCCTAAAGCCTTCTCTTCTCCAGGCTGAACAACCCCAACTCTCTCAGCCTGTCCTCATAGCAGAGGTAGGACCAGGCCACTGATCTTTATGGCTCTCCTCTGGACCCATTCTGACAGTTCCATATTCTTCTTATGTTGGGGATTCCAGAACTGGACACAATATCCTAGGTGGGGTCTCACAACAGCAGAGTAGAGGAAGAGAATCACCTCACTCAGCCTGCTGGCCGCGCTCCTTTTAATGCAGCCCAAGATCCGGTTGTCATTTGCACTGTGTTTTCTGAGGAGCTGGGGGGTGGTGAGAACACCGGGATGGTTTGCTATGTGCCAGTCTGTGAATCCAAAGGGAAAAGTATCAGAAAGGTGAGAGAAAAGAAAACAGGGGAGGTGGAGAAGCAGTGCTTAGACAAGCTTAGAAGCCGAGGGAATGAAACACAGGAACAGAAAAGGTGTTGCTAAGCTCCTTCATAATAAGTGCCTCAGCTTGAGTAACCTTGCGAAGGAGTGTCCTTTGGTGCTGTGCCAAATGGCTTTTAGCTATGAGAATTCTTAGTACACTGAATTGGTTTGTGTGGTTTATGAGTGTTCCTTTTAGAGTTCAGCTTATGCTGGCCACTGGGAAAACTGCTTTATAAGAGGGGAGGACATTTATAAAGGCTAACCATAGTGCAGGACATGTATTGTGTGGGGCTGCCGCTGTGCTGAGTGGATGAAAGGTGGGGACAGTGGCCCTTAGGCTGGGTGCTGTCCTCTAGGCACCTGACCTTCTTGTGCTAGAGTGAACTTTATGGAACACCTATTGATAGTCAGTATGTGAATTACCTCCAGTAAGAATGCAGGCAGATTTTTTTATTTTTAACTATGTGGTTATCTTGAAGTGTTCCTTTGAATGGACCCGACAGTGTCACAAGTGACAAATCCATGGCTTAGCTATATTTTTTTGAATAAATTATTGATTTTCACGTATAATGATGTGTCTGTGTTAATACTTCCTTGCTCCTTGGCAGAAATGATTTAGTCACTTCTCAAGTAATAGGCTTAATATTAATTGTATATGCTGTTGTGTATCTCTTAAGATACCTTTGATTATAAGTTAGGTTTTTTTTCTCCTTTCTACTATCCTTTCTGCCTGCCTGCTTATCTTCTTTGGAATGTGGTTCTTCAAGTGTTCTGATAAACTTCTGACACAGGTAAATGAGTCTGTTTGTTTCTGTGTTTGCTGATCATGTCCTCTGCTTGGCAGTGCCCAATGAATCTTTAATCAGACAAGCCACACTGCTGTAGATTGGGAAAGGGAAATCCCGCTGCAGTGATGAGTATCACTAGAAAAGATGATTAGCCAAGAAAATAGCTTGAATATTTTCTTCCTTATCTGCTTTTCTTATTCCTTCCCTCCTTTTAAGAACAACAGCACCAACCATTTGGGTAGACAATGCCAACAGAAGCCCCTGACATTTGCTTTTTTGGTGGTAGCCCTTCCTGTCCAGTGTTTCCTGCTAGAGCTTGTGCAGAGTTTCATGTGTGTGTTTGTAAGGAAGGGGAAAGCAGCCTAGGATGAAAAATGTTTATATATTCTCTCTCTTCTGGCTGCCTGTCACTCACTTCTGCCTTCACTTTTATGTTGTTCACATGTTGTAGCTGGTAATAGGTTTTGGTTTTCTGTCAGATCCAGTGCAGAGGAGAAGATGATGTGGGCAGGATGAAGTAGGGAGAACCTTTCATGACAGTTAGTGGGAGTTCATTGGGAAATACAATAGTGGAATATGTGTAATGGAGCGAGAGGAAAAGAATGCTATTTAACTTGTCTTGTTAGCTGCATTTGTGCCTTTTATTAAAACATGAAAAGTTCAGCCTTTGTCAATGGAATGCCTGTTGCCATGAATGCCTGAGCAGATTACTTACATCTTGGGACTTAGATTGGTATGTATGTACCAATAGGGATCACTGCAAATGTTTAATGGGATATTGAACTGTTCACTGAAGGAGAAAGTAATAAACTTTGATTTTTTTTTTAATTTTTCTTTTTTTAAGCACCTTGGAAACAAGAACTCTCAGTTCTTATACCTTGATAAATTGATATTCACAAGCCAGAAGTACAGAGACTTCCTGGAATACACTTAAAGCCCATCGTTTTTATCACTTCTGGTGCATTTCTTCAGTGACTGGTAGGAAATGTTAGCCATTATTAACTGTGGTTGAAATGCAGATGGACACAAAGCTAGTTATTGACCTATTCGTGTGTCCTCCCCATGCAAACACCTGCTCGTGCTCCCTTCCTCCCAGTGCGCTGAAGAGGAGTGAAATAGCCCTGTACTGTTTGGAGCTCACAGAGTGCCATTCTTTTAAATCCTCGTGTTTGTAGTGACCAAATCAGTTGTGATTGTGGAAAGATGGGTGTAGGCTGGCTTTTTGCTTTTAATTGCTGCACTGTCTTAGCTCGCCTCTGCTGAAAGGCAACTGCTTGCAGTGGTTAAACCAAGGGCTGCTGGTGCCATACTGAGCTTCAGTGCTACTGACAGGAGAATTTGCTCTATGGAGAGGTCTTTGTGCATGGCTACGACACACAGGGCAACACAGTTCAGAGCTGTACGAGTTGTTTTGGGATAAGCTACCCTAGCATTGCCACCTTAGTCCCTTCCTGTAGGGTATGCAGTTCCACAGAAAGATTTTGGCTAATGTAACTGTTTTCCTTCTGGCACCTTCAACAGTTTAAAGTATTTATCTTATTTTGAGCATGAACTAAGGAGAGAGTCCTCGCAGGCTGAATGCGTTTGCTCACATCGGCAGAGAAGAGAGATTAAAACTGTGAAACTTCTGATATTATTTTTGTTTCCTCTTGTCCAAAAGCTGCCATCATAAGACAGTAATGTCATGGCACTGGGTAATGAAGTGCTGGTGTGCCAAGGGAGATTGCAGGGCTTTGGCAGTTGCTCGTTATGGATTTAGTTTCTTAACTCTTCCCAGATTTCTCTTTTTCCAGAAAACGCTGACATTCCCAGAAATGCTCTTTCTGTTTTTCAGATGTTATGTGAAGTGCACCAAAAACCCCCAAGTACTGTTAGCTTTCTTCTGCTCATTTTTAGCCCATAATTCCTTTACCCTCTTCGTACCCTTATGAGGTTCCTGACCTTTTTTGCTTTAATGCTTTCCTCTCCTTGCTGTTTTCTCTGACTGCTTTTTCTTCCTGTTCCTTCCCTGCTTCTACTTGCCTTTTATTTCTATTCTTCTCGTTGTTATCTTTCTTTAGTTAACTGGTGTGCTTTTCTAGTTTCCAAATAGTTAGATGGTTTTCTTATGATTCTGTTATTTAATATTGAATTTAATGATAAATACATTTCTCAGTCTCGTTAATAGTGGTGCGTATAAAAATCTCTCTTCTCCTGAGTTGCAGTGATACTCTTCCAAACCGCTATTTTGCCCCCCCAGTAACCTCCCACCACTTTTGCCTACCTGATTAGAACAATTAATTTTTATGAAACAGCTGATAATTACTGGCTGTGGAACTGACGTCCTAATTTCTAGTTTGAGAGGGACACTTTTGCACATCTACAGTGTTGTCACATTCTGTGCTTCTATCCTGATAAGGAGAGAAAGGAAAATGTAGTCACAAGGTCTCTGAAGAAAATGCTTTGTCAGGAGCAGCTGATGTCAGAATTGCTTACTGCTGTTATGTAGCCAGCTAAGAAAATGGAAGGTTGTTACTTTATTTTGCATTCAATTTAGGATAGTGCCAAAATAGGTAACAGGGTGGGAGCTGTGTAAATGTTAAATGTTGACAGTAAAAATAATCAAGTATAGGTTTAGCACTGTGTTCTAATGCCTTGGTTCTTGAACTAGTGTGCCTCTATGATTCAGGGTGGGCCACTCTTTTATCAAAGAGTATGGGTGGCTTAAAATGGTGAGGCATTCAGTGTGCTACCTGTGGAGTTAACTTTGTTGCTGCTCTTTTCCTGTCCAAGCTCTTGAAGCACTTGCACGTCCTCACAGAAATGAGCAGGTTTCACAGCACCCTGACAAACACATTATGCACAGAATATGTATTGGACCCTGAAGATTCAGTTTCATCAGCAAGTTACACCCATGTGCCTTCTGACTGCGCCGCACCTGCAGTGCACTGCTTGTGCGTGGTGCTGCTTTACCTCTGGTCCTGGTGGCCCAGGAGCTGATTGCTCGGGTCTCGTGGAGTGGCCTTGCCATTGGTACCAATGAGTTCCTGCAAGGCCTTATTTTGATTTAACCATCAGAGGAGGATATTTTTAGCTAGATCTTGCCTCACTGAGTGGTCTAAATGAACAAGCGAATTAAGATGCGGAAGTGTTGCTCTCCTTCTGTGGGGAAATGCTCACATGGGAGGGAAACCCAGTCTCTGGTCTCTGCAGCTTGCTTTCCACCATCAAAGGTCATGTTACAACTGCTGTGCTAGTGATACTAAAAGGGGAGTGGCTGGTTACTCCTGTATGAATTTGGGCTTGTGTAGTGTCTCAGAGGTGATGCCACATCATTCTGCTACTTGCTTCCTTTTTGAAGCCGGTTGACTTCTTAAAAATATGATGGCCTCACAAAGCCCGAAGCTTTTTGGGCCTGAACCGCTGCTGGCATGCAGGCTGCTCTCTGAAATCTGAAAGAAAGAAAAAATCTGGAGGAAGATCGCTGTGACGACTCTTCCTACCCTGGTAATAGTTACAACTACATTGTTGCAAATCTTTTTGTTTACTCATTTAATATAGATTTCACCAAATGCCCAAGAAATATTAGCTGTAACTTAGTCTCAATTTCCTGTATTATGAGGAGTTTCTGGTGTCCAGGAATAGTTGTAACTGCTTCCTGCTAGACCCCTCCTCAATTTTGAGGTTTGGGCAGGATGCAGATTTGTTTTGAAATTGTCCCGTGTAAGTTTTGGATGGCCCTTCTCAATAGGAAGCTCGTCAGTCCTGCTTGTGCTGTGTTTGTCTGTTGAAATTAATTTACACTTAACTGTGAGGCTCCATTTTGTGGATTTTATGACTGGCAACTTCATAGTACTGTTTTCTCTTGCATGCATAGGTTAAGAAAACCCCAACACAACCAGAAATGGGAGGTGAGGGGGGTGGTTCCTTCCCCTCCAGCCTTAGCCTAGTGTCTAATTTTGTATTCAGCTGACGTAACTTGCAAAATAAATTGACAACCCCTTGCAGCAGAAAACGCTGAGCTGCTGTTATTGTGCTGTGTCAGACCATGTTAATCAGGCTTCTTGTTGCAGAGATTCTGCTGGTTTCAGTTTAGGAGCTGCTACAGTAAAGGAAAGGAGTGCTTGCTTTAGACTAGGCTAACACAGCATAGCAAGGGTAAAGAGATGCCTTGCCTGTAGAAGAGGTACTAGGCTTGTCTCCTGTAGGCTTAATCTGATTTATTGATCTTCACAACACAAAAAGCAGTAACCAGTACTCTTAATTGGCAATCAGTTCAGTACCAATACTCATGATTACTTCTTCCTCCACCCAGAGATATTTTACTTAATTTTTTTAACGTTTCTTTGTCCCGATACTAACATAGTTCTACAGCTTGAGTGTGCTTTGAGGACATTTGTTCTTCTGAGTGATTAAATGCTAGAAGTTCAGTGGCTTCCATTTAGTGGAATGTGAAGTGTCTACTTGCAGATGGCTCACTGCAGTAGCAGAAGACTGACTCCTCATAGCTGCTGCTCCTTCATGCTTTTGGTGGGTTCCAAGTGTTCCTAGTATGTTCTTATGTCGGGTCTGCTCTGGAGGTTCAAATTTGTAACTCTCTAGCAGCCAGAGGTGTTGATGCTTCATCCTCAATAGTTTGAAAACTGTCTCTTCCCTGGGTAATTAACTTGATCAGAGTTTTATAAAGTCTCAAACTATGTGATGTGAGTCAGTTCTTTAAAACTGGAGCAGTTGTTGGGAGAAATCTCTCTTATTGAACACAAAGTTATCCTTTCTTGTGTAGGAGCTCCTCAAGCTGCTGGTTGCTGGCAGGCAGGAAGAACTGCAGGAGTTGTGTTTATCTGCCTGCCTTTTTTGGGTTCTCCCCTGGGCCTCTGCCTTGAGGTGGCCTCTGGGCTAGATACGCGTTTCAGACCCAGTAAGATCTTTCCTGTATGTGTTTCTTGATCTATCACACAGGGAAGATGTGCTTTTTGGCAGTATATGTAGTGATAATAAGAGGAAAATAAATAGGTGTCAAACAGGCTAATTTTGTGCAATTGTAATACTTTGTGCAACTGGAAGTCTTACCTTATGTACTACTTGGTGGTGGCTATGAAGGAGGTGTAAGAATGTTCCTTAGATGTTCAATTAGCATGTTAGTTGCTAAAGACATATTTTTTAGAGTTACTTAATGATGGACTGAAGTAAAGCTGTCTTCTTTAACTGCACTTCATTACATCTGTTCAGAATAGGAGCAAAGGTACAGCAGTGATTTCTGCTGATAGCATTTAGGAATGAGATACTTCCCAACCTGGCATCCATGCACTTGTCTTTCACTTCAGCACTTTGTTTTTTTGTTATGATGCAGATGTCTTTGTACAGCTATTAGTGCTTTTTACTTGTTGTCAGTTTTATTTCCTTTGATAATCCAGCATGCCTTGCCTCACCAATGAGCTCTACTGAATATTTTCTGAAGTCAGATTTGAGGTTTGTGTGCTGAGGTCGCTCACTAGGAGCCTTGCAGAACAACTTTGTAAAGTTAGAAAAGTTGATTTAAGGTGGGAAGGTGGTGGGGGAACAAAGCATTAAAAACCCCCTAAGTTATGATATAAGTGGTATCTGGGGTATTTCCCAAAGCGATAAGCGCTGCAACTTAATGTAAATGTTCACTTACTCTTTTTGAACCCCTAAAGCAGTAGGCTTGGAGGCTGTGTTGTAATCAGAAAACAAAATTTGGAAATCTTGACAGCTAGTGGCTTGTATGAATCTTGGATGACTATTTTAGTAATTTTTCAATCTTAAGGATTGCATGGTTGTAACTTTTTAAAGCTTCCAGAAGAGCTCGAACATTTGTGTGGTTTATAGTCTGCTTTGTCAAGCGCTTGTATGCACATCAGAATGTTAAATTTATTTATAGTATGTTGCTTCCCATCAAAATTGACATTGTTATCATAGGGTTCATATCTGTAGTCTAAAAATTGTGCTTTACTTTTATTTTTTCCTATGATAAAGTCTGGGTTGTTCAAGCTGTCTTTGGAGTCCTCTGTAGTACCTGGAAAATGAACCTGCTAAGTGTTTACCCCATTGGAGGTATGGGAGCTCACTCAGTGATGTGTGAAGTGCTCAGGAATTCATGCTTAAGTGCTGTGCTTCATTCACACTGACATCAACAGTAAATTCTGTTGGCTGAATGCCAGATTCACGCACTTACCAGGTTAAATCTAAACTCGAGCTGATATATTTATTTTTAAAGCAAAACTGCTGAGGAGTACCACAAGTTAAGTATTGTGAAACATGCTCCCTCCTCCCTGCTATGGGGCGGGGTGGGGAGAGAAACCTAGGTACCCTGATGCTATCATGCGTGAAATCTTGTTGGTTTTTTGTTTCATTAAATGCTAAAACTTCTCCGTATCTGACATCCTAGTGTACCCACAGTGATAATTCATCTGTGCGCAATCTGTCACTTTATATAACAGCCAGAATGGTTCAGGACAAAGGAAGGGAAGCATAGCTTGGTGCTGAATTCTTGAATGTGACAGGAGAAGAAAGAAGATCCTTGTACTTCGGGCATTTTTCAGTTGCAGCTAGAGGCTGTTTTTCAAAGCAGTAAAAATGTTCCATTGCTTAATTAATCCAGTTGACTTACAATTTCTTTATGGTTTCTATTACCTGTAAGTTGTTGACCTTCACATAACTGAGCAATACTTTTAATTACTTGAACGCACTGTAACTAGTATTGGCAAATTTATGGGAATGCTTATGAGAAAAATCAGGTGGTTACTGGAATAGCTGCTTCTGAAGCTGTTACTTTTTAACACTTACTTTGGTTTCAGTCTGGTAACTGACAAAGCAAATCCTTTGCTGTTTTTCATGAAGGTGATAAATGGAAATGATAAGAAGACTCTGGGGCACAACCCGCCTCCCCCAGATAAAAAGGTAATGAGTTGGAATTAAGTACTTCTCAGTCAGTGGTATAAAACCAATTTTATTAGGTGGAACTGGAGAATTAGCATCGAATGTTGCCTTGCTGTAGAGTAAGCATCAGAACTGGGGCTGAAGCATGAGGAAAGACAATTAGCATTAGCTGAGATGGGGCTACCTATGGATTCTCTTTGTGGGCCCAGCAGCGTTTTTTTTTTCTCTGCAAAATGAAGCAGCTGAATGTATTCATTAGTCCTACATCATACACGTGCATATACATGTGCCTTGCATTTTCAAACTGACTGACACAACTTCTTTCAATAAGCAGCAAATTACAAATATCTTAGTGTAAGCTAATTAGGAGGATGCTGGAAAGATGACCCCAGTAATCTAACATTTAATGATCCTTCTGGCTATGTATGAAACCTGGATTTGAGTCAGAGCAGCACTGGAGTGGAACTGTGTATTGGTCAGATGTGCACAGCTTACTGGATCTTGTTTTTAACTGTCTTGACACAGGCCTTAGTATGATGAGCTCCTGTTCAGAAGGTGTGTTGGAATAGGAAAGGAAAAAGTAAAGACTGCTCATGGCAAAGACTAACGTTGCTGCTTTCATCGGTTTCCCACCCCAGCGTACTTCAATGTGTATTTGTTGGTTTAGGCATCCTGGGAACACTTGTAACCAGTGCACGTACTGTATGCACAACAGTTATGGAGAAAGATTATGGAGAAAGATTGTCTTCCCATCTGATTTCAACTGTGCAGCTTTACAGAGGGGGGTGCAGGCAGCGGAGATGGGAAGAAGGATGTTACAAGGTTAGGAGAAGGGCAACTTAAAATCCAGAGCTATCAAGGCTGTTGTTGCAGTTCTATGGGATGCAGATTCAGCCATGTATTTTATAGAACGGCCAAGGGAGGTTGTAGGATATGTGATGTATCAGTTACCAGTAGGATTCATTAGGGATTATTGTACGAAGTCTCTTGACTATGAAAAGATATGCAAGGATGCTACTCAAATTATAATTTCTGTCTTGGCTCAGTTCTCTGGAGCTGTGTTTAAGCATTTCTTTAGTCAGATTATTGCTTCAACTTTTTAAAATAAGAAAGAGTCCTTACTGTAAGTAATATTTCATATTTAGTATTGAAGTTATTCAATAATACTGAGTCAAACTCTCTCATCTTAATAGTTGTTGATTGCTGTAATTGTTGATCCCTTTGTTCCTAGCTTATTGCTCCCTGAACACCTGTTGGAAGTCCACTTCCATCTGCAAATATTCCTTCTCCTCCTTCATTTTTGGTTCTGCGATGTTAATCTCCTCTTGAAGCTTTTCAAGAGTAGCTCTGCTTTCAGAGCAAGACATCCTCATAGGGCCATTATGTCTGTCAGCTTCTTTTCCAAGGACAGATCTTGGAGTACAACTGCTCTACCATCCGAGTGCTTCCACCTCCGTAGTTTTTCAGTGGGAGTAAGAGGAGGATGAGCCATGACTCTTATCTGGTTCCATGCAGTGCTGAAGGAGGTGGACTTGATGTAATGAGAGAAACGCATCTTGTAACCTTGCTGTATTTTTAAAGGAACATGATGTGCTGTCCTTGCAAGCCAGGCATACCAGCTCTAGGAAGATGACTTAAAAAAATTTTGCTCTGGTTCAATTGGTAGCTCTGATGGCCAGTTTAAGTTATCTGAATCTGAATTCTCCCTTGGCTCTGGGAATGGGGAACTAATACCACCACACCCTTCACCCACAGGAGAGAAAAAAACAATTACTGTTATTTCTTTTTGTTTGCTTCTTTTCTACCTCCTAACCAAAATACCCCCTTTGTGTGATGTTGAACCTGTGGGTTCTAGTAAGTAGTGTTGGTTTTAGCCTTCCCTCCCCCAAGCCAGACTTTTCTTTTTATCATGTAATATGTGCTTCCCTTGCCCTCAGTCCCTTCTTTGGTGCCGTGGCAAGGTGCAACAGAAATGAAAGTAAATAGTGGATGGACATGCTTGGAGCCAACTTGTTTTGGCCCTTTTGTTTCTTTCCTGTATAGTCTTGCAAGGCAAATCTGCTTGAGGAAACACATCTGACATCACTTTGGCAGTCAGTAGTGAGCCCAAGTAACATTTACGAGGGTTGATTTCTGGTTTTGTCCCTGCGTTTTTTGTGGTCATGATCTGACAGAAAAGTGTCATATCCCTGCCCGTGCTCTCTTGTGCAGTGGGGGTTCCCGCACACATGCTGCACGTAGCCAGCTATTTCCACGATTAAGGGTTATCTCTGGCTCTCCAGCTTGTGTGTGAACTGGAACAGGCTGCCCAGGGAGGTGGTTGAGTCACCTTCCCTGGAGGTGTTTAAGGCACGGGTGGATGAGGTGCTAAGGAGAATGGTTTAGTGTTTGATAGGAATGGTTGGACTCAATGATCGGGGGTCTCTTCCAACCTGGTTATTCTATGAATCTATGATTCTACTAGGAAGGTGGATCTTGTTCACTTCTCCACAGTGCACTGTGGACAATCAGCTTGTGCTTGCACTAAAAGCTGTTCACCGTGATAGAGGAAGGAATATGTTTACATTTGAGCAATGTTATATAGTGGTACCTGCGCAAGTGGTCTTGTAGTTACATGGTGTGGGTGTACTACAATGCACAAAACATTTTGTATGGTGACCTGCATTCCTGTGAGAAAGAATATGCAATATTTGATTGACTTTTGAATTGTTACTTTTTTCTGGTCTGCAGAGGACTCTATCCATATGCATAATTGTAACTCTCGTCACTGGTTCTTGTAACAGTAGTCAGGAATAGGACTTGCTGGTGTAAGATATTTTTTAGCAAACTGAGTACTGTGGGTTCTATGTGTAATTACAGTTGCCATGAAGCACTAGAACTTGAAGTAGTACAGCTCAGCTGCCTTTCTCTAAGCAGAACTGGCTACCTGCAGCGATTAACATGTGCTTTACAAAAAGTGGGAGCAGGCTGAATCAGCTGGAGAGTTGATGAATTTGGCACTGCTGAAAGAAGATGCATTTGTTTGAGATTTCAAAACCTAACCGTGAAGATTTTAATCTCTCTTGATGCTTTATGTAACAGAATACCATGTGATCTCAGGATCTGTAGTGTCGTCACCGTTCGCTCTTCTTGTTTTTGTTGATCATGACCAACCACTCTTAAACTCCGCAAACTTTGAATAGAAGCGAGTGGATAATCTTTAACGGGCAAGGCTTTGTGATTCTTGAAAGTGCTGTGGAGTTCAGGACCCGTGGTTAATAGTGGAATGCTAATGCTAATCTTGCGGCTTCCAAGGACCGAGAGGTATTTCTGCCGACCCTCCATCTGGGAGAAACGAATCAGTAGGTACTGAATAGATACATCAATGAAAGTGACACTTCTCCGAAAGCAAGGCTCTGCCCGAATAACTATGAAAGTGTTATACTTGGAGCTGGAACAGCATCTAAAGAGGTATTTATAGTTTTTAATTTTTAGATGCTTGATTTACTTGTGTGTCATTCTCCCCCCCTTCCCCCCCCAATAGTTTCTTAAAACTATTTTGTTTGAGCAAGTACTTAAAAATGTTTCTCCTAAACCAAGGTGCTTGGCACTTCTTAAAACTGTTTCAAGGTAGGAGGATCATATTAGTCAAGAGTACCGTGTCACACAGAGTGGTTTGCTTATTGTCTGAAAATCTGTGTGTCCCTAGAAGTTTGTACCCCTATATTTAAAATAATCCATATTGTAAAATGCTTGCCATTACAGTACTTTTCTTTCCTCCTTAAGAAGAGTGTGATTATAAGTATTCCAAATCTTGTGACATACTGCTAAATCAAAACCAAGAATTTTAACATTATTTGAAACTTATTCTCAAGCAAGTTTGTATTCATTCAAAGATTTTTCATACATAATATAAATTTTATCTTCTGTCTTGTCACATATTCAGAGAAAAGTTTAGTTAATTGTTCTTGTTAAATATTTGGAGAGGCAGCGTAATACAGCTCAGTCTTCTGGAAGTTACATTTATTAACCTCCTTTTCCATATAGGCAGTGAAATAATAAATGTGTGGGTTTGGTCTGGTTCCTCTCTAGTGTTTAAAATGAATACCAAGTAACTCGGTGAATGGGAGGAATTACTGAGGTAAAAATGTATGGCAATGTTGGGGGGGGAAATGCCCTGACTGCTCATAGTGCAGAATTATTGTTCTGTGTACAGAAGGCAAATACCGTTCCGTGGGTGGGTGCAGAGAACATGTTCTTCATAATTTCTGATCTCTGAACTGGTGCTTTTGTTATGCCACACCCTTAAACTGCAAATCCCTTGCTCTCATATAGAGTTTGACAAATGTGGATTAATACGTTTCACTTGATATTGTTCTTATGTTGTGTTTGTGGTAATGCCTGCAGAGAATAGCTTTCCTCCCCAAGTGGTGCTTCTTCAAAGAGTATAAATTTATACATTGGAAAACTATAAAAACTCATTTTTCATTTAAAATTGTACTAAATTAGTTTATCTGAACGCCTAAGGAAGGAGTGTAATGGGAATTTTTTATAATAGTAATTAACACAATGACAACATGTACATTATGCTTGAGCAGTGTGCGCATGCAATAACCTGTATCACTATATATTCCTGAACAAGAAAGGTAGTATTAAGAAAATTATTTCCTACCATGAAGCAATCTATTCCACAAAGTGTATAATGGAAAAAAAAGTGTGATGGAGTAGATGTGTGATTTTCTTTAACCTTTTGTCATTATTAAGAGGTTTTGCTATAACTGATTTTTACTGATACAGAGCAGCATGGTGTAGCACCTGTAGTCATAAACCAAAATCTGTATCTGTTAACACTATACAGAAAATCTGGATGATTTCTCCTGTGTTCTTATTCAGCACCTACTTCCTCTTCTCATTTGTTTTGTTTCCGCCAGTTTCTCTTGCAGAGATGTGGATTTTACTCTCGGCTGGCTGACTGGCATGTCGCCATAAATTGAAAATGAAGAAACTCTAACCTGTCCTGCAGGTGTTCCTGGCTAATGTTGTGTGTGGTTATGTTTTCTTTCCAAAATTGACCACACTTAGTGTGTGGGCCAAATCCAAAGAAGGATTTGGCTTTCTCCAGGTTAAAAACAGATTCTCTTTGGAGAGAGAGTGCAATTGTGTGCAGCTTTCTGGAGGAAAGAGGAGCAGTTCCCAGGTCAGGCATCTTGTTTAAAACTTCAGGATACTGATGCAGTTGGTAGCTCTTTTCCTGCTTGCAGTCCTTTGTCAAGGGCAATTTAGAGCATCCTGAGAAGGACTTTTACTCTTTAAAAAAAAAAATAAAAAGAAAGAAATACTTTATACTTTTTCATTTTAAGTTTGGTTGCCAAAATGAAGTCCAAGGTAGAGAGTTCAGGCACTGGAGTTCTGCCAAGGTGCTTTGGAAAAGTGATCCCTGATGTCTTTGTGCAACTGGGGAGCTGTCTAGCATTAGGCAGCTGCAAGTGGAAGAGGGTGCAGGAGCTCCTGCTTCTCTTGTGTTGCGGACAGGTGGCTGTGTCCACTGGAGATCTGGTGTGTATTGGCACCTCTGGGTAATGATACTGAGTGGATGATGATGTGGCTCCTATCCATTTCTTTTTGAAACTTGGTTGGGGACGCAGAAGATGTGAGCCAGAAGAGGAGGAACAAGTCAAAAGCTGCTTCAGCCCTTGGTTGCCTCTGGTTATGGCATCAGCTGGAAGAAGGGAGTGCTGGGTACACCTGATAACTGCTGGAATGAGTAAGATGGGCTGTAGTAGGTTAGAGTACATGAACAATGCTGAAGGCAGGGACAAAAACTTGTCTTGCACTGTTACGTTTGGGTCATCCCTATCTGAACTTGAGTGACTTCAGTTTGCTTAAGCATCCCTTAGTGAAGGGTATCTAGTCCCTGTGTGATGATTTCAAAGGACAAAGATAACTATGTTTACGAGCTATTCCTCCGTAACTGTCTTTGCAAGGCAGACTTGATTAAATAGATGCACTTTGTGAAAAATTTAAACAGACATCTGGTAGCTCCTGAAACCTAGAGTTTTCTCTATTTAAAGATAATTTTTCACTCAAGTTAAATCACGTCTCAGTCCTTCCCAGGATTTCAAGGAACTTTCTATGTCTATCAGTATAAGTAAATTGCCCCAACCCCAGTCTCTGAATTGGTTCACTAGTTTTTTTTCTGCCCTTTTTAGTTTATCAACAGCTTGTTTTGAAGTGCTGACTTCTTCTGAAATGGAGCCGAAAAACAGGTTTGGGCAAACTAATTGAAGGCAGGAGCCTATCTCAGTTGCACCCGTGCTGTCCTGTGACTCAGACATTCACTTCAAATGTTTTTGTTTATCGTTGTTATGATTGCTTGTACTTGAACTGCTGATTGATATTACCATCTGCCTGCCCAGGGCCTCTAGCAATTAGTAGCAGCAAGGAAGAGTCAGAGAGGGAATCCCCTCTTCAGTGCCTTATGTGGGAGCAGGTGAGGCCTTCCTGGATGGGAGGCTGTCTAGGGTGGTTTTTAGAAGAGTCATCTTATCTTGTGTGCTTGGTGGGACACTGCAGCAGCAGTTCCCTGGCTTCATGGCTGAAGCTGGAGGAGGGGTTTTAAATCCCGTATCGCAGCAGGGGTTTTCTCTCCTTCCTGTAACTTGACAGCAGTGCAGCAGCTCACCACATTGCTGCTGTAAAAGAGTGGCCATGGGGCATCTGGGCTACCTCCCTGCATGAGAATGAGGAAATGTACCTGGGAGCTGTTTTGGACTCCCATGCATTACTAAGTGGGTTACTCATCGCACACTTCTGATACTGGAGTTGGTTGGGTTTTGATTTTGTAGAGGTTTCATTTTGTTTTGAGGGTTTTGCTTTTTTTTTAAGCTGCAAAGATTCAAGGTGTCATCTTAATGACAGAGGTTTTGGAAGCGTGAGGTAATTGTTTTTGAGAAGTATTAGGCATTTGACACGGCATCTACATGAGCTCAGACCTTGTTTTGTACAAAAGACACTTGAACGGCTAATGAAACAATTTAGGTGGTTATCCACCAGAAAACAGACATCAGCAGTATTAAGGAGTGGACAATAACTGCTTCATAAACAGGGTGCCGCTCATAAACTTGACCAACTCTGCCTAAAGACAGTTACCCACACATTGAACAGGTAGGAAATTATATGCTGTAATCTTTCATTCGCAGGTTGTGTATTAGAAGAATGACTATATCTTCTGTTCACACAGTGTCTGGCTCAAGGGTGGCTGAATGTCAGTGGTGTCTGCCCGGCGTAGCCACCACAGAACCAACAGTCTTGTGGTGCTTGTTTATCAGCCAGAAGATGTAGTCCTGTGGAAAACTAGGGCATTAGAGGAGCAATAAGGTACTGGGGAAGGCTGAATCCTACTTGAAGGAGAAGCAGCACTTCAGGATGTGTGAGCCTTCTGTAGATGACGTGGACCTATGCCAGCCATTTGCAGTCTCTGGCCTAGAAGGTGCTCCATGGACGTGTTCAAAATATGCTAAGCTGGTACATCTGTGTTCCGACTGTTTATGTTGCTTTGCAGTGTGGCAGGGTTACCGGAAAGAAGAGTTGTGCTAAATTGGGTAATACTCTAAAACCCTAAGGCACGATCAGGTCATGTTAGAATATTTATTTATCTGTCTTCAGGTGGTTTTAAAAATAATTTTTAAGCACACCTGATTTCATAGTCTTACGTACTTTCTCAAGTATCTTGTATTCTATTTCAAACCAGTATTGCTTTACAATTTCTTCCTTCAGCAAGGAGAGCTTAATTTTTTTTTTTTACATGGAGACACTGCTGGGGTTTCCGCAATCGTGACTCAGCAGGATTTGTCTCTTAAGTCGCTGCAGCTATGCCTGGATTAAGAAGCCTGAGAGTACTTTCCCGCTCCTAGAGGGTTTAGCTGTACCTGTTTCTCAATACTGTACTGAGCCGAAGCCCAAGCATACATCAAATTCCATTTCTATCCTTATTTCTACAGGAAAGGGAGCAGGGGAAGCACAGGCTGAGCAGGAAATTTTCCAGCAAATGCCCAACTTGGTGGTTGGTAAAGTGGAGCAAGACTTTGGGATACACCGCATTGTGCAATACATCTGGCAAATCAGGTCACATCATTACATGTTTCTGGAAATTCCCCTACGCTTCCTGAATGGGTGGAAGTAACATGGAGTTTAATTTCTATAAATTAAAGTTTCCATTTGGATGTAAAAACCGAATTTAAACCCATTAGGCAAATTCAGCCTGTGCCATGCACTTCTGCTTGGATGGACCAGCAGGTCTGGAATTTTCTCTAAATTTTTTTAGGGAGTCACCAACATGATGGTAAATTGTGGGTTCAGGCACAAGTGAAGGAGAACATTTGGACCACTTGGGAATTAGGAAATACTGTATTACAAATTTGTGGAATATACACGCATTAGAGCCAGAGGAGTTAATCTGAAAGCCATTCACCAACTTGTTCATCGATATTGCCAATACATTTGAAGCTGTTTGCCAGTGACTGCAGAGAGATTAAAATTGTAGGAGTGTAAATGGACAACTGGATAGAGGTCTGTCATCATAGCATACTTGCTGAGGAGGAAAAGTGGTGTTGAACTCTCTCAGCTTGTTGTGTTTATTCTAGTACACATGTAACTGAGTTGCGATGTTGAAGTTTTGTTATTATTTAACACAGTGGCCTTAAAATGATTCTGCATGACAGAGTGGTTATGATTTGCCATCTCAAAAGCTGAGCAGTGGTGAACCTTCATCCTAGTTCATGGCAGATTGGATTCTTTCCCACACTGTGGTCTTACTATACTTTTTGTTTCTGTGTTTTTGTTCGTCTTTGATCATCATTGACTGTTTTTAATAATATCTGTAGGAGCTGGAGTAGGAAGCTTAATTCCAAAGTTCCTGAAGACAGCACAATAGTGTTTAATTGCAGGGATTTTGGCTTTGTTCTTAGCAACTTTCAGGTGGCTTCTAGTGTGGTCTACTTCTGTGGAAAATACAGGCTTAATTTCAAGTGTTGAATCAAAAAGTGGCCATCAAAGAAAATTATATGCAGTGAGAAGTGTAAGCCAGTTATGTCATATAAATAATTTCTTAATAAGTGTGATTTAGTTGATCCAAGATTTTGAGTCTAATTTCAAGGGGAAAATTAGGAAAAGAGGAGGAGATAAGAAAAAAAGGAAGGGATTAAGGGGTAAAAAAAAAAAAAAGACATAATGGGCATAGGCTTTATAGAGAGCTGGGAACAGGGGAATGGAGGGACATAAGGTCCTCTACCCCCCCCTTCCCCAATTAGCACCAGTCAGTAAGATGTAATATTCTCACTTCATTTGACTTAATGTCACTTTTACACAACCTTAAGGAAACAGAAGATATTAAGAGTTAAAAAATAATAAAAGAAGACCCTTGTCGGTTACAGGTTAAATTGGCTGTTTTTTAATTTGATAACTAAATCCTTCTGTGTGGTATCGAGGTAGGGTGGGATGGGTGCGTGCCAGCCCCTCTCCCAGGATCCCTCCTGAGCTGGTGGCCCCATAGGTCAGAGATGCTGTGTAATATAGAGAAATTCAGCTTTCCAAATGCTTGTTGTGCCACTGTGCCTAACCACTTCCTGCACTTTTTCTGTGTTTCTTTTGTTATGTTAGGTGTAACTTGAAATGCTCCAGTGCCTTTTTCCTCCTCTTCATTTAATTTTGGAGCACATGGTTGAAAAATCTGTTTCACAGTTGGAACAAGTGGGTATAAATGCTGGTGTAAGTGGTTTTCACTCTGAGTTGTTCTCCTTGGCCTTGAGAAAAGCATTGTACCTGAAAGGTGCATGTAAGACATAGGAATTGAACACTTATTTATGAGTTAATTCTAGAATTGTTTAAAGCAGATTTCACATAAAGGAAAAATGAATTTCAGCTCCATGCTTTGGGTAGTGAAACTTAGATGGTAACATATTGTCACTTTTCTGTATGAGCTGCTTCAAGGTGCTAAATGATATTTCTCCCCTCCCATCCTGGGGACAGTGACAGCATGCAGTGTTGCATGCAGCTTTCTGGAGGAAAGAAAATCAATTTCAGGCTCAAATGTCTCACTTAAAACTTTCAGGAGGCTAATATGGTTGGTGAATCCTTTCCCATTTCCAGTCCTTGGTGAAGGGCAGTTTATGGGATACTGAGGAGGGCTTTAACTTTTAATGAGGTTAAATATTTTACATTTACTCGTTTTAAGCTTGGATATGAAACTAGGGAAGCCTGCAATTACCAAACTAGATGTTACTGCAAATGTATAACTCCTTAAATTTAGGTGGGATAGCATCTGGATGCAATTTCTGATTTTCAGTTTGGATGGACCTCACTTGACTCTGAGGAGACTTTTGGTTAAGAGTCAGTGGATGTGCACAGAACAGGGTCCTTCACCCCAGCCGCATGATCTCAGGAAAGAGGGTGACATCCTTCCCTCTCTGAGCATTGAAATTGCTTTACAATGGCTTCCTATTTCCGTGCAGAATGCTCTTTGTTTGTCTATATACAGACTGTATGTTTTATTTTGTCAGCATTAAAATTGGTAGAATCATTATAATTCTCACTAAAAACAACTGAGGCTGACTTAACAATTAGCTGCCTATGAAAGAAGAGGAGGATGTCCTCTGAGGAACCAGTGAAGAACCTCTCCTTGTTTGTCTTTTGATCTTACATGGTTGTCTTCTTGCTTTTAAATGCAGCTTTCTGTCTCATGACAGAGCGCACAGCATGATACCTCTGTGTATGCACTGCTGTTAGAGGTGCTGTCAGGTTATTTCCAGAACCCCAGTAGTGTGTACGTATTCTTTCCACTCAATATTTATTTAGTTATGCTTTGAGGAAAAAAAAAATTACAAATACAGCACTTAGGCAAGATGCTAGTGAAACTAACTTTCCCTTTTATCTGCTTATCATGGTATTAAAAACCAGTTCCTTGCAAACTAAATAACAGATGCAAATAACTTTACTGTGGGACAGGGAAAGTATGCATTTAGGGAAAGTGATAGAGTAATACAGGGTAGTAAGAGGTTCTTTAGCAGAGGTCCATAAATTGAAATCTGCAGAATTCAAACTAGAAATAAAACATGTTAGCCTTAGGAGCTGAGCAATAAGTGGCTTCGTTTCTTTAAATCGATTCTAGCTACAAGTTTGGGGCTAGAAAAGGAGGTTGACTGAGGTTGTGATCTTTATTTAGACCATCGAAATGTGATTTTTTTGTTGTTGTTGTCCTTAGTCTGCTAAAAACAAAATCATGACTAATTGTGGGAAAGAAATCCCTGGGCAGCTTCTTTGCCTGTGAGATGAAATATAAAAACATGGCCTATTGCAGTAAATAACCCTTAGTGTCAACTGCTGCCAGAGTTTCCTCTTTTGGTTATCAACTTGGAGCAATTTTGAATTGTTTGATATTGAGGGGGTTGCTGTCAATACACACACAGTTTTGAATTTATGTATTTTAAGGCAGAAAATTACATTTATTGACTATTTTAAATGCCAAGTGAAATGTAAAGTCAGATGTCATGTAGAATCTAATTACTGGAGTCTTTTTCTTGAGTAAGATTTTTTTTTTTTTAACCTCTTAAGTTCTTTTAGTTTGTAATTGAAAGCTAGTTGGAGTCCACAGGATCTGAGCTTGTCTATAGTGCAAGATCGAAGTGTGCTGTGACAGAAATTGCTGTTTTCTAATACTGTTTCTGGTGTGGTCTGTTTGCAACATAGTCAAAAGACTAGATTTATTTCGCCTTCAGGAGGTGCATGCACACAGAAATCTGCTGAACCAGGCTTGCATGGAGACACAATGATTCCAGGCTGCAGCGTGTGCCTCATTATGTGCTTAAGATGAAAAGCACTTTTTTCAAGTGCGTAGCATGATTAAATTGAGACAAGAAGAAATTATGTAGTGGGCGAAACAGTGCTGAAGAACTGAAACACTACAAAGGGTGAAGTGTGCTGAAAAGCCTTTGACTAGGGTTCATGTTTCAACTTAAGTTGTTGTTCATTTGAGGATCAAAGATGCTGGTGAGGTGCTTGTTTATTGTATCCTGCCGAGACGGGTCTCTCCGCAAATGTCCCTCCCTGAGTGTCCAGAGCTGAAGGGGACACGGATTAGTGCAGCCTGGTGCAGGCCCAGAGTGGCTTTACAGAAATGAGCAATTCTGCAGCCTTTCTCATCTCTTCTCCTACGGATATAAAACTGTAAGCTTTTGCAGGAGTCTAATATCGTGTAGTACCTGTTAATGAGGTGTTAAAAGAGGTGGTTAGAAGGTTTTTGAGTATCCAGGTAGTCATCTTGACTCCCTTGTAGCGCTGTGAGGGAAGGAGAGTGAGTCAAAACAACATCTCTGTGAAGATCGTGGTGGAGGAGGCTAGAGAGGAAATAAATCGATCAAGCAAGGGGAAAAGGGAGTTTGGAGGGTTATTTTCCATAGCTTTTCCATAGAATGTTTTATTTAATAGGTTTATATATATTAAAAAAAGGTAACAGAACCCGCCCCCAACCTTTAAATACTGAGTTCAGTCTCTATCCTTCTCAGGCAGAAAATGGGGAGTTGAGGCAAAATATCAAGAGATAAGTGATGCTTTTCCCTCCCTCCCCCCAAGTTTTGAGGATGAAAGCAGTGCATGTCATGTTTTTTATTTCCTAGGTGATCTGAGAGCTCAGAGCTTTCTCAGCCATAAAGGGACACTTATGGTTTGCTTTTTTACACGGTGGGCAAAGCAGAACATGCATATTAATATGCAGTCCTACTTACGCAGCTGACAGCTTTCTGTTGAATCACAACTCAGCTTGTAGGCATCTAAAAATAAACTAAGGAATCTGCTAAAAGCCCACTGAAATTCCTGGAAGATGGTTAGTGAGTTTAGTGGGAATGTGGTTTTACGACCATATCTGTACCTTTTCATCATGAAGATAAATTAATCTAGATTAAAAGAGGGCAATGTTATTTCTTGTTGATTTACTCTTCCTGTCGTAAGTGGAATGGTTGCATTTAATAATTACCAATTGTTACGGCAGCACTGACAATCATACTGGAATGCATACATGACTTTGTTTTTATGTGTACAAATGAAAATACATATGTCTGCTGTCTGTCCCGCAACAACAAAGAAGGCACTTAAAGGATGTGTCTGTTGAGGCATTTGAGTTTGCTGTCTTCAGCAAGTTATTTATAAGGATCTAAACAGTAGAGATACGACTTCTCCTTTTTCGCACTTAATCTGCCCTTTTCCGATTAAGAGCTTCAGGGGACAAGCTCTGGTGTCCAGCTGCAGTTTGATGAGGAGTTGAGACATTAGTGATTTTTCAAGCTGAACCCTTCATAAAACATTAGTTTAGATAAACCCTAGGACAGAAGTTGATGGCGATTCCAGTGTAGATGATGTGCTTTTGGAGCTGTTAATTAAATGGCTCGCTTGATCACTGAATACAGTGGGTACCGTTGTACATAGTAACCTCTGCAAAGACCCAGTGGGGAGTTGAAGTGTCCATCAGGTAGGAGGGAAGCTGGAGCCTGATGCCTGTATTTTAATGTGTTGATTCTATTGTGCTTGCTATTGAATTTGCAAGTCAATACCAGCAAAGGTTTCTTCAAAAACTTCCTTTAATTTTCAGCCTGTTAGGCAGTATTTTGTGCAATTTGCCCAGATACCCAAGGAACAAGATAGAATCATTAAGGTTGGATAAGACCTCTGAGATCATAAAGTCCAAGTGATGAGAGCTGTGCCCTTGTGGGATGTGCAGTGTATGCACTACTGGGAAAGCAGCTATGGGGAGCTCTTATTCTTAAATGTGACCTCTCTCATGAGTAGGATTAGTTTGTACTACTCTGCTGGCATTACTGAATGAAAGAATAGTAGACTAGGACAATATAAATAAACTAATACGGATGATGCAGATACGCAAATGCTAAATTTAGCTTTAAGATGATTATTCCGTGGCTCCTGACTTTCCTGCTTCGCCGGAAGCAATACCTGTGACTTAAATGTGACTTGTAGTTCTTGGAGAAGTACGCTATAGAGAATTGAGGATGTTTTTTATGTATTTTTGTGCCTTTAAGTAGTTTAATGCCTGATGAAAGTGTAAGCCTGGAAACAATAGTTTTTAGGGGTTGGTTGCTTCTTGGTGGCAGGATTTTGTGGGAGTCCTGTTCAGTCTTGGGTCTCCTGAACTGCTGCTGGAGAGAGGAACCCTTGGACTGGTGGTGACTCCAGTGGTTGTGTTCTGGGATGCATGAGAGCGTAATATTTGTTGAGAAATACAGCGGAGTTAGGTGGGAGAAGAATTTTTCCTAAAATATTAACGCATGTACTTCAACTTTTAAGACCTTAAGTGTTCTACGGTATGTTCTGAAAATGGGTGGATAGGCATTCCTCTGCTATTGTAGAAGAATCAGAGAATGGTTTGGGTTGGAAGGGACCTTAAAGATCATCCACTTCCACCCCCCTGCCATGGGCAGGGACACCTCCCACCAGCCCAGGCTGCCCACGGCCCCATAAACCTGGCCTTGAACACCTCCAGGGATGGGGCAGCCACAGCTTCCCTGAGCAACCTGTGCCAGTGCCTCACCACCCTCATTGTGAAGAAATTCTTCCTGATGTCTAATCTAAATCTTCCCTCTTCCAATTTAAAGCCATTAAAAAGATCACCTGGCTTGCTAGAGATGTGCAGGTTTGTGCTGTGCGTGCCTTTGGTAGACGATCTGATGGCTGAATAATCTCTTCATCCACGTTTTTACGGGCCAATAAGACCCGCGCAAGGGCTGAAGGGGACGCACTGCAGCTTTAGCAGATCTGCAGGGGTCTGGAACACTTTTTCTAGTGTGCGCCGGCGTCCGTGTGGCCGCAGAGCCGTCGGGTACCGGTTTTATTCGCCTTGGGATAAAACCTGCCCCGGGCGGCTCGGGTGGCGCCGGGATCCCGGGCTGCGCCAATAGGTGGCGGTGTCTGCGCGGCGACGGCCGCGCTCCGGCCCGGCCCGGCCTTCCCGCCGCTCCCCCGCTCCTTTAATTATTATTATTATTATTAATATTAATCCCCGCTCCATTGACGCGGGTGGGAACGGGTGAGCCTCGCATCGGGGTTTCGCGGGGGGATGCGGGGGGACACGGGACGCTCGCTGCCCCCCCCCGCGGGCGCCGCGAGGGCCGCGCTCTTAATGAGAAGCGGCGGAGCGGGGAGGGGGCGCGGCCCCGGCGCGGCGCGGCCAATGGGAGGCGGCGGCGGCGCATAAATTATGGGGGGGGCCGGGATGGCCAAGGTTTTGTGCGGCGCGGCGGAGCGCTGACCTCGGAGCCGGCCGAGCGCAGCCCCGCGCCCCGCAGGGTCCCCCCGGGGAGCCGCGATTCCTCCGGGGAGCCTTTCCGGCCGCGATCGCATGAACGCCCAATGTTGTAGACCGGTGGCAATGGATCTAGGAGTTTATCAACTAAGACACTTCTCGATTTCTTTCCTATCGTCCTTGCTGGGCGCCGACAGCTCGTCCCTGAGGCTCGACAGTAGGTAAATACGCGCCGTGCCCTCGGGGCTCCGCGCCGCCTTTGTCCGCCCGGAGGCTGCTCCGCGGGGCGGCTCCGGCTCTGGGGATGCGGGGACGCGCGATCCGGCCGCGGGGGCGCATCCGAGCATCCCGGCGGGCGGCGGCGCCGCGGGGACCTTCACGGGCTCGGCGATAATTCGGCGGTGCGTGCCTGGTGTTTGGTTTTATTATATTTTTATTTTATTTATTTTTTTTTTTTTTCTTTCGCAGCTCCTCTGGTGCCAGCGTGGTAGCTATCGACAACAAGATCGAGCAGGCGATGGTACGTACCGAGCGCGGCGGGGAGGCTCCGGGGGCCGCGATCGCGGGCCGGGGGCCGGAGCGGGGCGATCCCAAAGGTCCCTTCCCACCCAAACCGCCCTCCCGTTTATTTCGGCGGTTGCCGCTTTATCGATCAGAGGCTTCCCTACGGACGCCGGGCGCGGAGCTGCGGCACCGCTTTGGGCTCCCGCTTCCCGGAGCCCCCGATCCGCGCCGCGGGGGAGGGCGGAACGCGGCGCTGCCTCGGGGCCGGGTTGTTTTCGCGTCGCCTCCCAGGCGTGCGGGGCGGGCGCTTTCCGTGCCGCGTCCCGCGGCGGGCGCTGCGCCGCCCGGGCCCGGCCGCCCTTTGTTACTGGAGCGGTGCCGGGAGCCGCTCTCCCGGGAGCCTCCGCCGGCTGTTGCTAGGCAAACTGCGAGCCTTTAACTCCCGGCTATAAATAACTCGGGCGCCCATTGGCCGCGCCGCGCTCTGACGTCACCCGCGGGCGGCGGGAGGGAGGGGAATGCGGCAACCTGCGCCCAGAACTGGCTGCAGCCGGTGCGGGGGGGGCGGGGCCGGGGCCGAGGGGCGGGACCAAGCGGTAAGGGGCGGGGCCAAGCGCGGGTGGGCGGGGCTTGCTGCCTTTCCCCCTCCGCCCCTTCCCGGGGCCGCACGTGTGCGGCGGGGTTGTCACTGTCACCGTCCCCCCGATTGAGGGGCTTTTGTCCAGTCCAGCTCTCTCCTTCGCTGGCATGAGCTGTGGGCTCGTGGCCCTTGCTGGGATGCTCTTCTGCAGTCGAAGAGCTGGGTTTGCACCCGCTCTCTGTACAGGTGGAACCGCCGTGTCACTCGCTGAGCTGAGGTGGGAGCCCGGGCCTGGCGCTGCGCCGCTGTGTTAACGTATGTGCTCTCTTCTGCGTTTTAGGATCTGGTGAAGAGTCACTTGATGTATGCCGTAAGGGAGGAAGTGGAGGTCCTCAAAGAGCAAATCAAAGAGCTGGTGGAGAAGAACTCCCAGCTGGAGCAAGAAAACACTCTGCTAAAAACACTCGCCAGCCCAGAGCAGCTTGCCCAGTTCCAAGCACAGCTGCAGACTGGTTCCCCGCCTTCCTCTTCCCAGTCACAAGGGACAACACAGCAGCCTGCTCAGCCGGCATCACAGGGGTCGGGGCCTTCAGCGTAGTTCAAGATGCCGTTGCCATCGTGATCGCTGGCCTCTGGACTGCCCAGAGCAAGAAGGACTAGCGGGAATCTGCCACAGCCACCCTTCACCCATTTCAATGCACACTGCAACCCAGACTGAGGACTCCATGCCCTGCACACATCAAGAGAGGCTTCTCACCCCTGTATTATGCACTTATCTGTCTCTCTCTTCCCTCCCTTTTCTCTTTGGCTTGAAGGAGTCTTTGTTCTTGAGTTGATTGAATAAAATAAAACTTCTTCCAGACAATTAGCACAAGTACACTGGAGACTCAAGCAGCTTCTGCAAATGGCTGAGAGACGAAGCTGCATGCCTCAATTTTTTCTTTCGTTTTTAAATCTTCCACTCATCCAGTGATACAACTGATACAAGTGCTTTTCAAGCTTGGAAATGAGAAGAAATAGACTGGAGTGAAAAACGATGGCTAAATCCCCCATAGTGCACTGGGATTCCAAAGTGAGGACTGGTGCGTAGGAAGGTACAGAGGAAGAGGGAGAAAGGTAAATTCAGTGTTTAACACTTAATTGTCACCTGAAACCTTAAGTGCAAATATTCGCACCGTTTTCTGAAGCAGTGGACAGGTGCATAAAGCTGTATTATATATATAAAGCAGGTAGGTGACGTACAGTTGGGTCATAGGATACAATGAAGGTTATTTGCCTACTGTATATTTGTGTATTTAGTGTAATTACTTTGTAAAATAGAAAACTGTAACTATTTAGGTTGTACAGATTGAAGTTTAGTTGTTTCATTGGCTGATCTGAAGAAGTTTGGGAAGTTTTTTTTTTTATGCTACGTAAATAAGAATGCACCTACGCAACTGTTCAGAATTTGGCAGACTTATGCTGTTTGTGTAACTTTTGAAGTTCCCTGGCTGTTGATTATCTTGAAGTAAATCTTTGTTCATTGTAGTTTGGTTCAAGACAGGGAAAACCACTCCAAAAATTATCAAACCCTGCTAGCAAAGAATTTAAAAAAGAAAAAAAAGTTGGATTTCCCAGTATGGGTTTTTTGCATATGATCTGTATAGTAGTATGCATATGTTTTTGTGCATGTTCTCTAAACAGTTGTAACACGTCGATGTATTTAACTGTTGCACTTGTCAACTTTCAATAAAGCATACAATGTTGATAAATCACTGTTTGTATATTGTACTAATGTTAAGTGCAGTCACTTTCGCCATGTTACAGTGAGGTCAGGAAGCGTAGATCGGGGTGTGAGGTCCTGTCTCTTGGTGTCAGAGTTTTCTCAAAAGTTTCCGCTGAAAATGTAGCTCCTGTTTTCCGCAGTTTCTAAAAACTGCAGCAAGTGTGAATTCAGATGAAGGAGGGAGGAGGAGGGGCCTGAGGAAGAGCAAAGCTCTGCTTTTTTCTCCAGCCCCGTACAGTCAGGGTGTTTACTATACATCAAATTATGTATAAGCAGGGGCACAGACCTCTGCTGTATCATCAACCATAAATGAGTAAGTCTTGTGCAACAGCTGATCCCTTGCCTGAGCACGGGTCATCCCACACTGACAGCATCTGCAGTGCCCTAACTTTGGGGTGACAAAGGCAGTGGGCATTACTGCTTCCCCGGCTGTAGTGCTGTCTTCTCTTGAAAGCTTCTATGATGAGACGAGGCTGGAATCTCTTCTGTCCAAAAATTTCTCACTTTCACCTCTGCAGTCTTACCCTATTTATTTCATAGGATGGGGGTTAGAGTTTAAATCCCATAAACTTGTATGTATTCTGCTTTCTGAAAGAAGAGTTTCCAGTCCTGTTTCAAAGTAAAACTGTTTAGCTTCAATTTGAAAAAGTAGTTTTCCTCTCTAGTTATGATAATTAAAATAGAACTGAATCTAAACCTACAGATTTTTAGGTGAAAGACTACAGATACTGTGTTACAGTCTGCAGCTGTGGGAGTAAAGGAACTTTCAATTTTATGGTGCATTCTGTTAACTGGTGTTAAGGATGGCAGTCTTGAATACTTGCAGTATTCACAATTAGTAGGTTAAAATGATCAGTCCTTTTGAAGATAAGTAGGTCAGTACTTAGGCTGTGCAAGCAGTGTCCTAGAATTCAAATGCAAGACATTAAACTGACAGGTAATTACAAAGTTTTTTATACAGTCTTATATGACTGCTTACTGCATATAATGAAAATCAGGCGATACCTTGTGGCACTAAATTGAGAATAGTCAGGTGCAGCAGAGGGAATGAGAAGGCTGAGGATTCAAAGGCAGGACCTTTTTCTGTGATGTATTTCTAAATTCTTGCTTTTGGATGCTCATCGGGCAGCCGTTCTGGCACTGCCTGGCTGTATGCAGCACAAGCTGTTGTGTTACTTTTATTGGGATTAGCGTATCAAAGTATGTGCGTGAGTGTGTCTCAGTGGGAGTGTGAACTTTATCTCGTAGTTTGTGTTCCTGAGATTTAAATACAGAATTCAAGGGTGTTCTTAATGAGGAAATGCCAGAGAGAAACGCAAGATGCTTTTTTTGATGGATTAAGCTAAAATTAGAAAATGATGATAGCCTTTGTGGCAGAACAGCACTTGAATTATCTGGACCTGACAAAAGGAATGCTAATTTTGGTCCTTTTTAAATGGCCTAATTGTCTCTAGTTGCCTTTATATTCTGAATGTCTCTTTAGCGCTTCCAGGCCATAACATCAAGTATATAAAAAGTCCATTTTTATATGCAGATAGGCTTTTTCACCCACTTCACTGACCATAATCTGCAAAGAATTATTTTTTGTGTATAAAAGGAATTGACCTTTGGGTTTATTTCTTCAACTTCGTGTAAAGAACAGCTTGAGCGTTTTCTAAATCCAAGATTATGGGGTTTAAAACTGTTCTTTAATACAGTATCTGGAAGTCTGAAGGTCTTCTGTTAGGTAATACATTGATAATTTTAGTACACTGCTTCAGTGTTGTCAAAGCTGATCATTTTGTTTTTAGGTACTGAATAATTTTAAAACTCTGGAGCCAGTTTTGGACCTGTTTAGTAATTGCTAAAGTTAGACAGAACAATGTTTTGCTGCTGAGCTGATTTTAGCAATAGCTCTGTCAAAAACTGCAGTCTTTCTCCGTGAAATGGATTCAAATTGACTAAAATTGCACTTGAGACAAAAACAAAGAGTGGATGTTTTACTTGGTGGTGTCGTAACACTTGTGGAATGAATTGTTTTGATTTTTGTTCTTGTTCTAGAACAAATCATTTTTCAGAGCACTTTAAATCAAATGTTATCAATAGTCAAGTGTTGTCTTTTTCCAACGGAGTTTTTCTTTGTACAAACTCTGAAATGCTCAGGTTTTCATCCACAGCAAGAATCAAATTAAATGTAATCTGTCTCGTATATGTCAGGTTCTTTATTCTCGCATATCTCCAATTCAGTAGCTCTTCAGGCTATGTTCAAGCTGCTTGTCATTTAACTTCTTGTTGACATTCAGCTGCATATTTGCTTTATTTTTGACAGCAATATGTTAAACTGATCTAAGCAAATTATCAGTGACACCAAGTTGCTATTTTTCCTCTTGTGACTTTTTTTTTTTTTTTAAACCATTAATTTTTGGCAAGTAATTCTAAGGCAAGTCCATATCATCCACATTCTGAGGGTTCTGTCAATATTTGTGGAAAAGAAATACCCTTCCATTACGTTTCTGAAAGCACCCAGACATGGCTGCCCAGCAGCGGTGCCTTAGAGATGCCTCTCTCTAATTCTTATGGAATAAATCAGTGCCTGGGAGGCAACTTCCCGTCTTTTAACTGGAGAAAGAACCCAGTGAGGCTATTTGGGAGTTGCCACCCTTGATTTCTGTAGCTACAGTGAATTTATTAATCTCAATACAAAGAATTTTAATTATTATTTATTCCTTGTAGAGTGAAAGAGAAGTGCTCGGGCTCGCTGACTGAAAGCATACTTGTTTAGCTTAATAGATGCCACTTGTAAAACCTCGTTAATTGTCTTGAGTACTTTACTAACAGTTCACATCTTACAGACATTGCATTATTTCTTGCTTTTCTCCTCTCTCTTTGGGATTATGCATTTGAACTTTCTAGAGAGTTTTCTGATGGGGTGAACCTGAAAGACGTCACAAATCCAAGGCTTTGCTTAAACTGGAAATCAGCCCGCTTCCAACCGTTGCTGGCCAGTGTAACTTCAGATGTATGGAACTAAACAGAGGAAGGGTGCTGGAGGGAACTCCTGGTAAGTCTGGAATGAGTTTAGGCATTTGAAGTGCTTGTTTGAGGATACTCTGAAAAAAACACCTGCTACTGGCCCATTCCTTTTCCTACAATGAGTAAGCAGACTCTTCCGACTGCATTTAGTGTGTGCTGAGCTGGATGAACACATGGTGTGTTTGAAAATCCCACGGCAAGGAGTTTTCAGCGGACGCTGGTGGCTGCCCTCCTGAATCGGGGTCCAATTTCCAACAGGAGCAAAGCCAAGCTCAACAATGAAGTTGAAAGCCAAACCATGAATAAACTAACTTCCTTACATTGTAAATAGATTGGAAAAGGGCAGCAGTTCAAAGGGGAAAATGTGCAAAATTGCAATGACTTTCCTTGAAACGAAGTCGCAGGTGGTGGTTGTTCGTTGAGACGCCCCCAGGAGAGCTGTGCTGGGCCAAGAGGCTCCTGAAATGTGACAAAACAGGAATTTGGGTGCAGCATTAACAGTCAGCCAAGGAAAGGGAAAACAGTTCTCAGAACCCTTATTCCTGAGCTAAGCTGTGTTCTTAGGTCATCTTGGAGCTTAACTTTGAATCTTCAGCTGCATTGGGTGGAGGTGGTTTTTCAGAGATGTGTATGTAGTAATCCATTCTGGATGGGGTTCAAGTCGTCATGAGAAAGTGGCTACAGGCAAAAAAAAAGTCATAACACTCCAATTTACAGTCTTCTGGTTTAGGTGGACTGGGAGGTCTGTTAAGGTTGTCCCTCTCCGGGGCTCTGAAGGCACTTCAGAATGGTGAGAGGTTGAGATCTGGCAAGGACAAGCTCAGGGGAAAACCACCTGAATCTTGGATGTAACAAAAGGGCAGCAAAAAAAACCTGTCAGCCTTTAAAAAACAAAGCCAAGAAGAACTGAACCTCTATGGCCTCCAGAAAGGAAAGCAGATCTGTTGTTCATCAGGGAGTATGGGAAGGGAGGGCCATGAGCTTGTTTGTGGATTATTAAATTACTGACAGCTGCTTTCCAGTCCAATGTACATTCAGGATCTCTAGGAGCTGGAAGCTGGGTATCTGTTCTAAGCTCTCAGATCACAGAATCAGAGAGTGTTAGGGATTGGAAGGGACCTCTGGAGATCATCTGATCCCCCCTGCTGAAGCAGGTTCACCTACAGCAGGTTGCACAGGAACGCATCCAGGCATGTTTGAATATCTCCAGAGAAGACGACTCCACAACCTCACCGGGCAGCCTGTTCCCTCACAGTAAAGATGTTTTTCCCCACGTTAAGGTGGAACTTCTTGTGTTCAAGTTTGTGCCTGTTGGCCCTTGTCCTGTCGCTGGGTGCTGTTAGGAAGAGTGTGGCCCCATCTTCCTGCCACCTGCCCTTTAGGTATTTATAAACATTGATAAGGTCCCCTCTCAGTCTTCCAGGTTGAACAGAGCAAGCTCACTCAGCCTTTCCTCATAAGAGAGATCTCCAGTCCCCTGATCATCTTTGTGGCCTCTGCTGGACTCTCTCCAGTAGTTCTTTGTCTTTGTTAAGCTGAGAAGCCCAGAACTGGACACAATACTCCACATGGGGTCCCACTAGGGCAGAGCAGGGTGGGGAGGATACCCTGTCTTGACCTGCTGGCCACACATTTCTTAATGCACCCCAGGATACCATTGGCCTTCTTGCCTACAAGGGTATGTTGCTGCTCATGATTAGCTTGTTGTCCACCAGGATTCCCCGGTCCTTCTCCAGGGAGCTGCTTTCCAGCAGGTCAGCCCCTAACCTGTACTGTGGTGCGTGGGGTTATTCCTCCCCAGGTGCAGTACCTGACACTTGCTGATGCTGAAGTTCATTAGGTTCCTCTCTGCCCATCTTTCCAGCCTGTCCAGGTCTCGCTGAATGGCAGCACAGCCTTCTAGCGTATCATCCACTCCTCCCAGAAATCTTGTTTATCTGCCTGCATTATGCTCCCTGTGGAGGCTGCAGTAAATGGTCATTCTTCCTTCCATTAGTTTTATTACTGAGAACCAGCCTGTTCTGCCTTTCTACTGCTGCTTTAATCAAAGCTTGGCTACCCGATAGCCATCAGAAAAGACATCTGCAATTCAATTAGAAATGTGCTTAAACGCATGATCTCTGTGAAACCAGCCGCTGCCAGAACAGCGTGCCCTCCGTGCTCTGGGCTCACTGGTGCTGCAGCCTCCAGGGTTCTGCTCCAGCACTTCTGCCACGGGCTTATCCCCCTCTTGCCCTGCTGGCCCTGCTTACAGATGCTTGAAATGAGGACCCATTCCTCGTAGGAGGCTGCTAGGAGTTTATTTCTTCTTCCTTGCAAAGCAGGAGAGAAGCTAGAAACTTGGCATTACTTAGGAGTCACAAAATCTTCTCTATAACATGTTGAAAGTGGTTGCTGCAGAGTAGCATCTTCCTGCCTTGGGAGCTAGGATTAAGAAGCTCCAAAGGTGCTCCGGGGGTGAATTATTGCACTTTTTGCATGGACATGAAAGCACAAAGAATTGATAGGAATGTTTGTACTGAAAGAAACTGGGCTTCTGTATTTTCACCAACTTAATTCAGTCTCCAGTTCGGTGAGTGCATATCCTCTGGTGCTGGCTGCTCCAGCACCACCGTTCTTGCTTGAAGTGACCCTATGAGGTGACCAAGGCAAAATCCAAGCACCTTCTGGGCAGGCCGCACCACTGAACCTCTGTGAAGAACAGCTCTTTGGAAATATTTCCATGACCCTAGAGGTAAAGGTGACCTCCAAGTGATGTCAGGCTGGTCCCTGACGCGCACCACAACCTTGTTTATAAGTGCTCCAGGAGGATGGAACTAAGTGCATTAGTGGTGTTGCTTAAAGCAGTACTAAGAACCAGTGATAGAGGCTTGCCAAATCACAAGAGAAAGCAGGCATATGAGATTTGTGGGGGCTTCTTTGTAGAAAAGATGCAGTTGACAAGAATCCTAAACCTGAAGAGAAGTGAAGGTGAGCATGGGGTATGGATATAGCTTGCAGCTCACTGCAAGCTTTCCTTCCTTCAGGGAGCAGCAGCCTCCAACTGGTAGAGAAGCAGGTTTAATTCTTGCCTAGGATGACAGAAAAGTAAGTGGGGATCAGGGCAATGCAGCTGGCCCGATGGGTTGGGGTGTGTTACCTGCCATAGTCCCTAAGTGCAGGATTTAGTAAAGCCTCAGTAAGTGCCCTGCAGCCGTGGACTTTCCCCATCTGCAGTTTGAAGGGGATCCACCCAATGGTGACAATGAAAGTGTTTCATGTCTGGCAGGAAGGCGTGGAGGGGGTGGCAAGAGGATGAAATTGTAGACAGTGTGGGAAAAAGTCATCCCCTGGCCCATCTCCCTGTCTTGATCATCTTTAACTTTAAATCCAGTGAGCAATGGTGGTGGGTCAAGTTCAGTCACGCTCTTAATGAACAGCAGCTCCCCATTGAATGAGTTTGTGTAGAGGATTTGAGTCAGGACAGTCTGTTTGCTCAGAAGGCAATTACTTCTATTTACTACTTAAGTGCCATAAATGTACTCAGGCTTTCTATGGAACAGCAGCAGCTGTATTGCCTGGGCGTGTGGAAAGAACTGAAACAGCTCCAGCCAACAACAGGACACAAATAAGTCAGGGCTTGGGTTGTCAGGTAGATGTAGGATAGAGGGGGATGGTGGGAACAGGCCATATTCTGGTATGACCTGTTGGATGACAGTTCCTGTGTTGGAATTCTCAGAGTTGGGCAGTGATTTTACTCTGGTCTTGGGCTTTTTTTGTGGACTTGGTAGCCAGCAAAGTCTCGGACTGCCTTCCAGGGCCAAGATTGAAGAGAGAGCTCTTTTTTCCCCCTGTCTTTCACACCATTGATGTGCTTAATATATTTTTAATAAATGAAGTGAAACCTTACAGGGGAAGGGAAGCCTAGCATGGACCCCTATCTGTTCTGAAGAGTTGCCAGTGGAGGAGGTCTGGGGCTGTTTTTCTAGTGGAGCATCCTCAATGCCTGACGTGCTTAAACTTGCTCCTGGACACTCTGGGTTTTGGCAGAGATGTATGTGCCCATGCTCCCTAGGCCATCCACGCTGAGCCTGTTGGATCAGGAGGTGGAGGAGCTGTAAGATTAGGTGACAGCGGATGGGGACTTTCAGCAGGTCATTGCTCACCCACCCTTCCTTCAAGAGAGCTGATGAACTCCTCCTGAGGGTTAACATTCTCAGTGAGTGCAGAGGCACAGAGGGCAAGGAGAGGGCTGCACCTCTGCACCCTGCAGCCCTGGGGGAAATACTCCAGTTTTCCATGCTACTGTTATTTCATCTTAGTCATCCCGGAGGTAAAAACAACCCACATCAAAACTCTTCACTTCACTGTGCTGCTTCAGAAGTAAACGCTGCTTTCTTTTTGGGATGTGAAAAAGCAGATATCAGTTATTAGTGATTTAGAGAGGGGAAAAAACATCTCATATCTACAGTCTGTTGTTTACAGATGGGTAAGATCCCTCACCTTTTCTCAACAGGTAGGCACTTGAATTAATCAAGAAGAATGAGCAATGCAAAAAGCCCCAAATCAACCCAAACTAATATAAACAAAAAATACCCTGCAGAATCAAGGGCAATTCTGTACACAGTGATTTTTGGTGGTTTTGGTCATGAAAATCTTATCCCAGCCCACCCTAGAGGGAAGAAAGAGTCCTTCCATCACAGCCTGGCAGTTCATCACTGTTCCAGACAGCGCCTGATCGAGTATATGCTGCAGCACCCAGGCCACGAGTGGAGAACACACTGCTTAGTGACATACCCAGCGTAAAAATCCTGCACCCCAATACTGGAACACTGTCTGCCAACTCATCCCTTAAAAGTCATCGCCAAAGTACTGCCCCAAAATTGCGGTTATGTTCTTAAAGGTAAAGGTATCTGTTAGAGATCAAGCCCATTACTGGGGTCACGGGACTCCCTAGCGTGGGTATGATTGTATTTTAGCTGTGGGTATTCCTAATAATTTATCCAGTGGCAGTGCTGTGATATTGATGTTACCACACTTAAAGCAATGCTTTGTGCTCAGTATAAACAGAGCAACCCAGAGCAGTATCCATTTGTAACGTCCTTGCTGGGGCTGTTGGCGAGGACTTACCCAGCCCACCTAGCCCAGCACCTCTGACTGGCCACGGCCAGCAGCAGGGACACAAGGGAAGAAGGTGTGGAGCTGTCCTTGTCCCTGAGCATCTTGAGAAGACGCAGCCAACAACTTGGGGACCTCCCAAACCAAAGGCTGCAGCTGGACAGCTGTGTTTTAGGGTTGTCTTTGGATGTGTCCTTCAGGTATGTGTTTAAATTAATTTCCATCCTTTTGATCACTCTGCAGAAGCAGTTGTTCCCCAGTTGTCCTCTTCCAGCCTACCTCCCCAGGGTCCCCAGTGCTCGTGCTTGCCTTGGCCCTGATTTGTGCTGTTAACCCATGGACCACTTCAGACATGGAGTTTTCTGCTCCAGATGTGTTGCCTCATACTTGGTATCATGAGATCCTCTGCAAGTCCTCACCCTTGAAGTGTCAGGTAGGCTCTCATGGCCAATGTGCTGTCCTCCACAAACCTTGACTCTTCACCTTCACTGACCTCACCTGCCTGCTTAGATATTTAGAAGAAGTAATTCTCTGCTTTCAGATATGTAGAGGATTTTGGGTTTTGGCATCCCTCACCAGCATTGATTCTTATTAGATGTGACACCTTTCAATGGCTCATTTATGTTTCTGTGCAAAGTTTTGCTTTCTCTTTCCCTGACGAGGATGTCATCCCAGCAGGGCTGTGGCCAGCATACTTAAAGGGAGGTTTAAGTGGAAGCAGGTCTACCCTTTTGAGATGTTGCATATGAAAACCCACAGATGTCAATGACTTTTTTCTTTTTAAAATAAAGGAGAAGGAAAACAACCTTTACTTTTGGTTGAAATTTTCACCAAACTCCATTTCTAGCTATACTTGAGTCCAAAAGATGCCAATGAGTCTGTTTGGCAATGTCAGTACAGACATATACATATATCAGCTGCGATCTATGTTAGAAGCACACCCAGGATATACCTTCAGTGTTGCTAATTTCTGATGATATTATCGTAATGCCAGATAGCTTTAATGGTCCCATTAAAGTCTGAGCTGCTGAAATCATGGTGCTCCTGTGAGACTCATACTTTCTATTAAGAATGAGTCAGCTTCTAGACTTCAGTTTCTGAGGGGAAATATTAACGAGCTGCAGTGCACCGAGCCAGAAATAGGAGAAGGAATAAGAGTAAAAACATTCAAAATAATTTCTTAAGATTAAACAAGACATTTGGGCCTGACTTAGGAGGGTTTTCGATGCTTTGACAGCTCTGAAACTGTGTTAGAGCAAAGTTGCTGTGCCTTATGAGCTCCAACAATAGTACAAGCTGCCTTTGGTCTTACGGTGCCCTGATCCTGCAAAGAATTAATTAAGGAATTGGAATCAAACAGAAACACAGGATCAACCTTCCTAGTTCACAAAGTGAGGCCAAAGTTTCCGAGGTATTTAATTGTATGTTGGATCTTTAACCTTAGATATCCCTAGCGATTTCTCCATCAAAGGGCATTTTTATACCCACAATATTTCGTCCAGTGACTCCTATTATATGCAAATAATTAAGCTGAAAAGCTAATTGCTTTGGGGGAGGGAATAAATAATGACATCACTCTGGATCATCAAAAGCAATTCATTCTGTTCCTTAAGACAGGAATAAAGGTTGTAACCTTGTTTATGAAAATGGAAAATGCAAACAGCTGCTTCTTTTAGCCGTTCAAACAGGTAAGGAGAAACAGCGTTCACATTGGGGTTGCACGATGCTGTAGCTGTACTGAGCCTCCCAAAATTACACTTTGCTTTTGCTTTGGAAGCAATAGTATCCATCCATTCACCCCAAAAGAGATGCTGGAGGGCTTTTGTTATACCACCTACAACCTGGGCACTGTGTGACACCAGCTGCTCTGTAGTAGGTTGCTTCCTTGGAAGAGGGGCTCTCACAGACCATTCCCAGGCAGCCAGGACTAGTGCCCTCCTGTGCCTGCTGGCATGGCCACCCTGCAGCCCTCGGCATTGTTGGGGCAAAATAGCCCCAGCAACAACTTTCCTAAAGCTCAGGTTGCATTTTGCAGTGAAGGGTCAAGAGAAAACACTGACTTTTTTGTTCTTGGGAAACTGCTGGCTAAATCAACCAGACTAAAAAATAGCAAGAGCTATTTCCAACAAAAATAACTAGAAGCAATAACAATCCCATCTTCAGTCCATGACGTGCGCTGTTGTCTTTGCAGAACTACATTAGGGGTGTAGCTAAGCTGAAGAGAGAGAGCCTTTTCATAGAATAATAGAATCATAGAATGGTTTGGGTTGGAAGGGACCTTAAAGATCATCCAGTTTCAACTCCCCTGCCATGGGCAGGGACACCTCCCACTAGATCAAGTTGCTCAAAGCCTCATCCAGCCTGGCCTTGAACACCTCCAGGGATGGGGCATTCATGACTTCTCTGGACAATCTGTTCCAGTGGCTCACCACCTTCACAGGAAAAAAAAATCTTCCTAATATCTAATCTAAATCTCTCCTCTTTCAGCTTAAAACCATTCCACTTTGTCCTATAACTGCTCTCCCTGATAAAAAAGCCCCTCCCCAGCTTTCCTTTTTTAAAAAGTAAAATTTCAAACATTTTCTCCCCAAGTTCCCCATGAAACTGTATTTGTCTATCATGAGCCTGTTAGGAGATCTAATTTATCTCACCTTTCCTGCAATGTGTGGTCAGGGAGGTTTCCAAGGGGGCAATTCTGTATTCTGCTGTCAGCCAAACGATTAAACAAAACACTGCAGCCCTGCAGTTACATATAAGGTGTTTCTCACATACCATGTAAGTCTGATAACTGCTAACAAAGGTGTGGATGCATAAGGGACCACTCCACCTGGAAGATGGTTGTACAGGCAGCCCATTTCCTTGACCCACGCAAGCAGAGAGACACAACATAGAGTACGTTGCCCCTCTGGCAGGTGCATCCTTACAAGGTTAAACCAAAGGGCTTTGCTGGAGTGGGTAAATACGAAGGGTTTCCAGCAATGTTTACTTAGAATCACTATAGAATCATTAGGTTGGAAAAGACCTTAGAGGTCATCAACTCCAACCGTACCTGTCTACTACTAGATCATGTCCTCAAGAACCTCATCTACACGCTTTTTAAACTCTTCCCAGGACAGTGACTCAACCACGCCCCTGGGCAGCCTGTTCCAGTGCTTGATGACCCTTTCTATGAAGGAATTTTTCCTGATGTCCAATCTAAACTTCCCCTGATGCAGCTTAAAGCCATTCCCTCTTGTCTTATCACCTGTCACTTGGGAGAAGAGACCAACACCCACCTCTCTACAACCTCCTTCTAGGTAGTTGTAGAGAGCAATAAGATCTTCCCTCACTAAGAGGCGAGGTATTTCAATGAGGTGCCACAGGATAGTAGATCAGTCCTTCTGGAGATGTCTTTGGGGATGGGAGAGGCATGAACACTTACAAAAACAGGTTTAAATGACACATTTATGACCTGGACTATTAGTGTATAGTCCATAGTACCCCGGCAATCTTCAAATTCTTCCTGCCAGCAAAGGGCAGAATATTTGGTGCAGAGGCAGCTTGGCAGCTGCCAAGCACAGCCAAGTGAGCTGTCAGCGCTGGAACTGAAGGCTATTCTGCACTTCTCCAAGGGTCTCTGCTGTGGCCCACGAGCAATGTTTATCCTGGTGTGCATCACCCCTAGCCCCTTTGCTAGTCCAAATCAAAGTCCTTCAAAGTTTAGTGATTGATAGGAATGGTTGGACTTTTCCAACCTGGTGATTCTATGATTCTACGATTCTGTGATTCTATAATTGATTCACAGAGATGAATGGGCATGGCTGATGAAGCACAGGACGGGCTCTCAGTGCCACATGGTGTTCTGCTCCTGAGTACCAGGTGGTCCTCACACTGAGCCAGAGGGTAGATTTATGCAGGCATTTCTGACTCATTGGCAAACAACCATTGTATTTAGGCCACAGCTCCATAATATTTTCATTTGGGAAGAGAGGGGTTCTTTGGGAGTTGTGGTTGTCTCTTCCTGGTGGTTTCCGTCTCTTGGTGTGGAGGGAAGCCCTCGGGCACGCTGTGCTGTGTGGGTGGCTGGGTCATCCAGTGTGGAGGAACAGCACAAGTTAGTTGCTGATCCTGTAGAACGGTAAAACATCATAGGTGGTAGGAAAGGCTTTGAGTTTTGCCTGGAGAAGACAAGAAAGGGCAAGAGGTGCTAACAGACAACCGGTAATAATAAATAATAAACAACCTGTGGGAAGTGGGTCTTCTTCTCATAGGCGAAAAAAACCACTGAATTCTCAGCTTTCCAGGATAAACAGACTTGCCTTAAATGCAGCCTTTCAGGAAGAAAAACATGAAAACTGTGAATTTTGGTGGAACCCTAGAGAATGAAACGTCTTTTTATTCCTGTCAGTTGGTTCGAAATGCCCAGTGCACCCCTCTAACTTCTCAGGCTCTGGATTTCTGACCTTTTCTCTCAATAATGATTTATTGCACACTAAAATACTCACCGCTGGGTTGAAATGACAAATGTACACAATCCTACAGCTTTTGTTTCTAACCAGCCTGCATTTAAAAGAGGACAAGATGAGCTAAGACTCGGTTTCTTGAGCCGCCTTTGCTCTGCGATGCTGGGAAGTCATTCTCAGGACAGGGACACCCACTGACCCAAAACATCAGGGGAGGAAAACAGATCAATACATGAAGCAGCCCACTCCTGGTGCCTGTTTTCACTGTGCATACTGACAAAACCCCCCAGTGTGTGGTAGCCCAGGCTGTTCTTGGACATGCTCCGTGTGTGGATGCTGCACCAGCATGTGGCTCTATTGCTACAAACAACTTCCCGTGCTGAAACACCCGCAGACCAGCACTGCCTGGGGTCTCCTCCCGACCTTGGGCAATGAGATGCAAGTCCTTCAACCCCAGATTGGTTCAAATGCATGTTTTGAAATGAGGTTATCTGGGAAGCCAAGGACTGAAGCCACAGGAGACGGTGACCTGCACCACTGCTGATGCAGCAAACATCGTTCCTGCTGTGAGCTGTGGGTAAGGATGAGAGACGAGGTTCAGGTAAACCTGAGGCTTGTTATCTCCTGAGATGAGACTCATCCCACGTAAGTGTAGGGATGTCATAACATGGACGTAGAGTGACTGAATCTTTAAGGGACCTGTGGAGGTCGTCTAATCCGACTGGCCACTCCAGGCAGGGCTAACTGTAATGTTAGAACAGATCACTCATGGCCAAATCCAGCTGAGTTTTGGAACCCTCCAGGGACAAAGATCCCACATCCCCTCTGGGAAAACTCCTCCAGTTTTTGCAATGCTTTTTTCCCTAATACCCAATCAGACTTTTTTTTTGGTGTAACTTTTTTTTTCTGGTTTCTACAACAGAGACGTCTTTGATTCCTTTTTAATCATTGTACAGAACCAAATTTGGGGCCCCTGAAATTTCTCTCCTCTTTTAGGGTGAGATAAATTGCAGGTTTTGGATGAGAAGTGCCTGGCTTTTCTTGTTGGTGAGATAGGTTCCCCTCATGCATGCTTCTGCCCTTCTGCTACCAGCGATTCTAGGCTGTGGGCATCCTCTCTAACTTGTTGGGGACAACTAACAGTTGTCTACATGGAAAACTAGAATAGCTTTTCTCAACAAAACAGGAGTAGACCTGCTTTTAGGAGAGGGAGAGGGGCTGGTTGCCTTCAACTACTCTACCTGCAGCTCCTGCAGTCATGTCCAGCCCCTCTTTGGTGCCCAGGTGTTTGACATCGATGACTGTGGAAGAGCCCTTCTCTTCAACATGCAAATTAAGACAGAAATGACAACGTGCGCTTATTTTTTTTTCTCCCCTATGTGTAGCTGCAGTATTTGTGGGTTTGGAAAGCTTGGGGCTTGCTGTGGAGGCATCCTGCATCCCAGGATAAAAGGCAACTGTGTACAAGGGGTGATGGGGAGGGTCATGTTTGAGAAATACGGATGAGATAATCCTTGAGCAATTAATTTATTTAGGAATGACAAAAAAAGGCCAGCAGGTGATTCTTTTGTTCGCTGACAGGGACAATAATCTTTTGTATATAAAAAAGGCTTCCAAGAAAAGCTTTTCAAGTCGACTCCATCAAATTTTTTTCAATGAATTGTTTTTGACAGAACATACCGATTTGTTGAAATGAAAAGGATTACAAAAATATTCAAAAAAACACTTGAAAAAGGTCCCAGTTTTTTAGGGAAAAATACAAAAGGAATGCTTTCAATTAATAAATTGCTCATTTTTTAAAAATCTGGAGTTTTACACTGATATTTTGAATGTTCCATGTTGTGTAGAGTTGGTTTTTAACATTTAGGCTGACATGTCATGAAATCATCACTGCACATAATAACCTCTTATCATTTCTAGCTCAGAGTGTTGCCTGTTTGTTGTAGTGAAACAGTTTGGCACCTGATCAAAGTGTCTCCTGCCTGTCTTGTAAAAAAAATAATGTCAAACTTCCATTACAACACAGACAGGAGACACTTTGATCTAGAAAAGAAAATATGTTAGTGTTTACTAAGTGGCAGATGGCTTTAATAGTTTTAAAATGAAACAGAATAAAACCTTAGTAAGATATTCTTATATAACACACAGCACTAATGAAATGCCATGAAATGGTATAAAAAAACCAAACCCAACACAGAGAAAAAGTTAAATGAAAGTGAGAAACAGCATTTCAAAAGAGTGACTTTATTTTTGTAGGGGTCTTTCCTTTTCCATTCGTTTTTGACCAGGCTGAGTTTGCCATGTGGTGCCAAAGCTTCTTGCCATGGATTTCCTTATATGTGGCTTTGTTGGATGTTGCCTGTAATATTAGGAAAAAAAACAGAGAGAAAGGAGGGGCACAACACAATATTGAAAGGGAATGTGGTTCAGCTGGGACATTAGGCTTGTTTCTCCACTGGTGGCTTCAGAGATTTACCATCACTCAGAACAGGTGCTGGTAACTTCTTGACAAACTCTAAAACCACACAGAGAGCTGGTGGGTAGGCAGACCTCACGTCCCAGAAGCTCTGACACAGGGATTGGAACCACTTTTTCCTGGAAAAACCCGTGGGAAGGTGAGGAGCTGCGTACAACGCACCAATGTTCTTCTCTTGCATGTCTGCATCTGTGGGATGAAGCAGATGATGCCCTTGCTGCCTCTGGGATGTTAATGAGATAATTTGGGAGTGATGGGAGCCTTCCTACTGAAAAGGCAGCAGCTTTTCACTGTGCTCTGCATAACACAGCTCCATGTACTTGTGAAAAGCAAGCCTATGGTGTGTGAAGAGTTACTGGAGGAGGAAGCACTGGGAAAGAGGAAAGACAGAGTTCAAGCCACGAGTCAGCCAAAAAGCTGAAACTGTAGGAAGCTGCACTGAAATGAAACAAAGAATAAAAAGAAATGGAGATTTGAATAGATCCAGGCCTGCTGAGGAGAATAAAGAAGGAGAAAAACACTGCAGGCATGAAACCCTTCCAGCTGCTTTCCACAGACTCAGCATGGCAAATTTGTCACAGGAAATAAAGCAGAGAAAGAAATTGAGATGGGCTAAGGCAAGGCAGGCACGTGGAGAGCTGCTTTCAGCATCCAGCCAGGCTGGACGGCTGAGCACATCTCTGCTCATTGTCCTGTGGTCAGTGCTGGATTTGGGGTGCTCTCAGAGACACACGGTGGGGATATGGAAGGAGTTGGATGAAGAAATGTCCTCTGAGGACCAGCAAAAGCAATTGTATCATCTCTGCCCTGGACCCACTAAGAGTGAAGCAGGGAGAAGCTGCGAGAAGAGTAGGTACTGGCTGCTTGGTCTGCCTCCTGCAGCACCCAAATGTGCTGCGCCTTCTCCAAGCATCTCGGGGAAGGATGCTCTCAGACTGTGATTCAGAACATGCTACAAGACCTGTCAATCCCTCTCTGTCTGCAACAGATGAATTAGTAAAAGAAAATACATAAAGAAGTCACTGGGTTCCTCAACCAGCTCCAGTTCATGGAAATGGGCTTTGGTCTCCCACTATGCAAGCAGATGAGGGGGGCTTTAGCAGCAGTGACACTGCACATCCACAAGATGCCTTTCACTCCTGGGCACTTTGCAAACAATTTAAATGAGTGGGATGTACAAGTTCTAGTTGTAGATATTTAAAAATTAGCTAGAGCAGAACAGATCAACCCATTTCCTCAATAGCCAGTGGGAAGGAAGAGGCTCCTCTCTCCAGACCTGGGTTCAGTTGCTTCTGGATGGGACATGCCTTCATGCTGATGAGCAGCAGTGCCTGGGCTGGTGCTCAGACAGGGATGCTGCACACTGGGATGCCTTGGAGGAGGAACATCTCCAGTTCACTTGCCCCATCACTGTGAGGTGCTGTTCGGTGTCCCATCCCCTCTGCAACTCCAGCCATCAGGTAGCCCCAGCAGAGCAGCTTCTCCCCTGGATGCCAATGTCTTCTACTGCCTGTCAGAGCAAATTAATGAAGAAGGAGGGGAAGAATGCCACTGTATCCTCATGTGCAAGAGACATCAGTCCTTGCTCTGTCTAGGAGATGAAGTAGCTATTGAGAAGATGCACTTTCCAATGTCAGAAGTCTCTGTTTGGGAAGGTTACCAGTCATGCATAGCAGAAGGGTGATGCCATCGCATCCTGCAATCTCTCCCCTGGGTGGGATCGTGGAGCTGTGAACATAAACACCTGCCAAGCCCCTGGGGATGGGGAGCAGTTACCAGCAAGGCAAACGTTAAGTTAAATGCCACTGCATTGTGGAGAAAAACATTGGGAAGTGGAATGATGGCTGATTGCATTAAAAATCCATGAGGTTAATAATGCCATAGTGGCCAATGGGAGATGTAGTTTGTGGTTTTGAGCTTTGGTGTTTAGGAAAGGCATACAAAAACCTAGCTCAAATACACAGAAGACAGAAACAGACCTGTGCATGTAACTCCTAGGGCTGCTAAGGGTCCTTCCTGGGAAGGGTCAAGTGAGGAGAGGAAGGGAACAGCTTTAGTGACAGGTACCAACAGAAAAGAAAGCAGGGAGTTACTTCAAGGACCAATGTCCTGAATCTAGAGAAGGAACAAGGTTCAGGTTAGACATTGAGATAAGAGTTCAGTGTTGGGGAGAAGACACCTGCTGACGTGAAGCTGCTTGGATCACACAGAGCTTGACAAGTGATTTGGAAACTTCTGCCAGCAGGAAGCATTTTCTTAAACACAGCTCCCCTGGTTGTCTTATTCAAGAACGAAGTCAGAGTTTCTGAGAGGCAGCACTAAATCCAGGTCATTATCAGTGCTGTGTTTTCAAGATGGGTCTCCAGATAATGAAACTAATTCTGTTGCTCAGGCAAAATTTCCAAGTAATTTGTTGAAAAATAATGAATGCCGCTTGGGGTTCAATACTACAAATGTTTTCACTTGGAAATCAATCCATTGATTGAGGCAATCGTTTGCTGCTAGAAAAATCATGTCATCTCCCAGATTCAGCCGTGAGCTTTACAAGATTAGGCTGCCTATTTAGCTGTGCGCTGGTGACTTATTCTCAGTCACAACATGCTTCAACTCACATGCTCACTGGCTCCTCCTCCTCTTCTTGGCCTCAGGGTGCTTCAGGTGCTCTAAGGCAGATTTTGTGCCATTTGTTCCAATGGGGTTGGTTCGATGTGACAAACACATGGGGAGTGAGCACAGGAGGCAGTGTTTGTGCTGCCTGCCCGAAGAAGCTTGAAACAGCTGGGTACCTTGTCACAGCAAGGAACAGCTGCTCAGAGATAACAATAACACCAGGAGATATGTCTAAGAAACTGTTCATCTTTTTTTCATTTTAATCTTTTCTCTCTTAGCTAAAGGTCACAAAGTCAAGAAGCCACAGAAGCCCAACTATGGCAGTTGTTAAAGACCAAATACCAAACCCAGCTTGTCCAGCCTTTTCTGAACTCAGGCAGTTCTGGGAGGCTGCATGAGATAGCATTACAAAATTATTTGTACCAGCACACTTGTCCTGGTATAAAAACATCATACTGGGATGTATCCAGCATGAACACTGGAGCATGTGAAAAACAAAAGCCTTCAAAATACACTTCAAGGCTTGTGAAAGCTTGAGCAGGTTTGAAAGACCTCAAGATACCAACAGAGCACAGTGCAGCACGGGGACTAGACACTCACCCCCAGAAGCTCCATCCCTTCCTGTGAAGGTGGCTCGGTGTGTCCCAGCTAGAAGCCTCTTAAGATTGTAACATAAATTGAATAACAAGAGCAGATTTTGTCAGCTGGGCTCACCCAAATGTCTTCTCTGTCGGTTACAAAAAACTCTCTCAGATGGCAGCAGTGACAGTCACTACCCTCCCATACCCATTTCCAACCTGCAGCCCATGAGAACAGACCCCAGCTAGCACCTCTGCACTCCCCAGGGCCCCACGTACTGATCAAGACTCCCACCAGCTTTCACATCCAGACACACTTGTTTGCAAGACTTAGCAGCAGTTAAAAAATAGATGCTGAAATTTTGCGGAGGAAAGGTAGCAAATATTTTTCTGAATTTTCCAGAGCTTTTTCCTAAGCCATGAAGACATGTTTCATGGGGAACCATGCTAGGTAGGTGGTTGCTTTCCACCTTTCAGCTCAGCCCCTTTCCTCCCCTCCCTGCCCGCCCTTCAGAAGTGTATTCATACCTGGTCGGCAGACGACAAAACAAAAGAGAGCCAGGAGCTGGTTCCTACAGGACACTTCTCCTCCTGTGGCCTCAAAAACATGGGTGGGAAGAGGGGTAAAAGAAGATTTCAGTTGTTGGCACTTTATGCTTTTGACCCGCTAGCTCATGTGAAAACAAGTACAGAAAGACAAGATAAGGAACTCTTGTGGTTTCAGCTTCTAACCTCAAACAGCCAACACTCCTCAAAAACATTTTACCATGTGGTCATGTTGCTTCGAAGAACGGTTAAGGAGTCCAACTGAAAAAACACATAATATAGTAACTGGAAAACAGTATTTAGTCACAGAATAGCTGTAAGTAACATAAAAGATTCTCTGAAGTCTGAAAGCTTCAACAGCCCAGTAGCATCACTCACAGGAGGTTTGTTCTTTTTCGTTTGTTGAGATGCCTCAGTCACTAGTGACACAGACACCTCTTCCCAATAAGCATCTAAGTTGTTATTCATCCCCTCTCAATCCATTAAAACAGATACTTCTCAGCCTATGCCAGGAATACCCTTATGTGAAATGTGCGAAGATGTTGCAACTTCGATTCAGTTTATTTCGAGACAATACAATGAAGCAGCACAAGGCAGAGCTCTGGCGCTGGGGAAGAATGTGGAAAGAAGAAGCTGATTAATTTATATCCATTTTGGACCAGTGAATTTCATTTGCATGTGCACTGCTAGCATGGTACTCATGGAACAGGTTGAAGATTTTTTTTTTTATTAACAAAGAGTTAAATACTGATATGTTAACTATAGCACTCACAGCTTCACATAAACCCCAGATGTTCTCTAAATGCAGATGTTGCCAGGACTGAAATAACAGCTTATGTATAGCGATAATTACTCATTAGACTTGTTCAATGGGTAGAGTTTAGCAGTAGCAGAGTAAAGGCAGTGTAACAGACTGACTCCTCCCCTTTGGCTTTGTTGAAAGGTAACTGAAGCTCTACTCTTACTTCCTTTTTTTTTTTCTTTTCCTTTCCATTTTTAATGTCGGTATCATTACTGCCTCCTGACAGCCCCCACTTCTGCTCTTCCAGCTCTGGGTACCCAGCCCTTGGAGGCAGATCCCGGAGCAGTTCCCCACTGGCATGAAGGGGCATTGGCAGCACCCCTGGCTGTGCCACATCCCCAGGGAACCCACTGGGCAAAGAAGGATGTTGAGAGCAATCATCCTGAGGGGTCTCACCCACACTGGTCCCCTCTGACACAAGGCAATGTACCTGGTTCATGCTGAGCATAAAAAACAACATTCAAACACTATTTCAGAGGCAGAAAGTCCAAAATCCAGGCATAACACAACTCAACGGGAGTGTCCCCTCGACCCAAGGCATGAGATCTGGAGCTGCATGGGGCTGCGGGCAGAGGAGGCACCAGAGTAGCAACCAAGAGTCCCAGGCTGTTTATGCCAGGAGTGGTTACTCCTGCTGTTAGTCATGGGTGCCCCAAGCACAAAGGCTGCCTCGCTCATCAGCAAGTGGCAGGAGCGAAAAGAAAAAACAGATTGACTTGGTTTAAAGTAAACATGAAAAAAAAATCCAACCAAACCCTCCCCTCTTACTATCAGAAGGGCACTGGGCTGGAGAAACACTGCGTTTCAAATTAGATTGCAATAGTTGACTTTGAGTTACCTCTTTTTTTTAAAAAAAAAACATTACCAGTTTTACCTAAGGACCAGAAAACATCAAAAACTGTAATATACTTTCTTTTAAAGTTTATCTTCAGAGATGTGAGAGTGTTTCAACAGCAAAGCTGGACTGTGGCCAAATGTAGCTGAAGAGAAGTCCTGATTCCGAGGTGGAGTAGGTCACTTCCCTGATGGCCACCAAAAAATCCCTGCTGTGAGTCTCCCTCCTCCCCTTTGGGACAGCAGAAATCACCCCCTTCCTTTGGAGGGAAGCTGTACTGCTGGGATGGAGAGAAGGGAAAAGAGGACATCCACGCTTTGCTTTCCATCTATCTCCTTTTGCTGGTGAATTTAGACATGGTAAGAGCTGTAAATGAATTTTAAATAAAGGCAGGCTAGGCTTAAATTAAAAGCCATGTTTCATAAGCCAGCTTTTGGCTATTGTTAGCTTCAGCAGCCCGAATGCTGGTGGGCGGCGTTGGTTGCTGGGTGGATCCACTGCTAGAGTTGGAGCACAGACACAGCTACCAGGGCTGCAAAGGGGAGATTTCGATGCCTTTTGGCCACAAAACCACTGCTCCCCTGAACCATCTGTATATAGAAATGTACGTACACATTCACATGGGTATATTTTTTGCAGGGTGGAGCCTGATGCTTCCTCTACTGGTTTCGTTGGGGCAGATGCACGCTTCACAGTGAACTAACATGCATTTTATTTTCCTCCCTTTTGAAGAGGATGCCAGGGAGGAAGAAACCTTACTTGCCTTGGGGGAACATACAAAAGGACCCCTGCCACCCCCTGTACTACCCCAGCAGCACCTTACCAGGGCTGGGCTATCTTTCGTTTCTGGTGGGTGAAGGGTTCACTGTGCTTTTCACTTGCCATCCAGATCAACTGTTTGGCTCTCATTGCTTTCTAATTTCATATATACATACATACATATACGTATATATAAATTAATTTTAAGCATATATACACACAATCATAGAATCATAGAATAACCAGGTTGGAAGAGACCCACCAGATCATCGAGTCCAACCATTCCTTTCAAACACTAAACCATGCCCCTTAGCACCTCGTCCACCCGTGCCCTAAACACCTCCAGGGAAGGTGACTCAACCACCTCCCTGGGCAGCCTGTTCCAGTGCCCAATGACCCTTTCTGTGAAAAATTTTTTCCTAATGTTCAGCCTGAACCTCCCCTGGCGGAGCTTGAGGCCATTCCCTCTTGTCCTGTCCCCCGTCACTTGGGAGAAGAGGCCAGCACCCTCCTCTCTACAACCTCCTTTCAGGTATTTGTAGAGAGCAATGAGGTCTCCCCTCAGCCTCCTCTTCTCCAGGCTAAAGTATATATCTTTCTCTTTATATAGATAGATAGGTGAGATGGCATTTGGGAGAAGTGGTTCCCAACACCAGCGAGGATGGTCTCTGAGATTAAAGCGAAGACCGCTTTCCTCTCATGATGCTCTCACCCTCTGATGGGCATCACTTATTTCCAGCCCTTTGAGTGCAGAATTTCCTCTGGGGGAGAAATCTGGGACTTGAAGCAGTTTGGTAGAACTTGACCACTTGTCATAGACTGACTGGTTCTCGAAATCAGAGTGCAGGCGGCTCTCCGGCTCCTTTAGTCTGGGGCTGTCTCAGCTTTCAGGATAGAACAGATCCGTATTAATTATTTCAAGCTGTAGTGACGAAAACACATGGCAAACTGTCCAGCTGCTTGCAGTAGCCCTGCGACAAGACCTGTAGCATAAAAGTTTGACTACATGTGGCAAAACAGAGAGGATGGTGCTTTATGGCATAGCTGCATGGTCAGGTGACTCCTTTAGAAACCAATGTAGCTTGTCATTACCAACCCAAAAGAAATAAACCTATTGCTAGATGCTTTTTAAACAAACTTTCAGCCAACAAACAATCAACATGATGGACCTTTCCAGGGTCGGTATTCTAGTCTCTGCTTTCAGTATCGACATTTCATAACCCATTGTTAAAGGCTGAGAAGAACTTCAGTCATTTATTGGGACAGTGTTATCTTTGTAGAAAGGCATAAGGGTCTCACTTTCATTTAATTTGCATATCTTCTCATTTTACTAGGTATGGAGAGAGGAAGGCCATAGCCATAATGCTGTGTGGTGCAGAAAACTCCTGCTCCAGATGTGTGCTGAGGTGACACTGTGGCCAACGGAGCAGGCTTGGCTGCCTGGGTTAGATCAGTTTCATATCCACCCCAGCATCTGTCTCCAGCTGTGGCGGCTGTGGGAAGAGGGAGAACAGAGCTTGTGAATCTTCTCCTGGTAACCTCTGGGATCTCTGTTCCCTTCCTGCATGTTCCTAGTGCTTGACTCGCTCCCTTGACTGCTGCTGAGCGTTGAGCTCACGTTTCAGTGGACACTAAACAGAGGACCCAGCTTTTGACTGGCAGTGCCCATGTGTGTCTAGAACCCTCCAAACACCTAATTTGCTGTGTTGAATTTCATCTGCCCTTTGACAATTCACACCATGTACAGTTCCCACAGACGCGTCATTGTACTCAGATAACTCCTTATCAGCACCATACTCTCTTACCTCACTCCTCACCTCTTTTCCAGGCCGTGTACCAAGATGCCGAGCAGCCGAGGTCACTGTACAGACCCCCATGGAAGGTCACTGCTATCCTGGTGCCGTTGTGAGAACTGGCTGTCTGCTCCTGACCTCGTTTTCCTGTTTTTCAACCCCTTATCTCCAGATAGCAGGATATGCTTTCTTATGCCTGAATGGCTGCGTTTCCTGAGAAGCTTTCTCCGCAGCATCACTTCGTTCTCAGCAGCTCCCTGGGCTAAAGGAACTGTTGTACCCACAGGAACGGGTGCATTCCCCTGCGCGTTGGGATAGTTGTACAAGTGTCTGGCAGGTCCAGAGCCACCTCCCTGTATGCACACCTGCTGTTGTGACTGGTACTCTTTCTGAACAAGCCCAGGTGATTTTGCAGCTGGGACAGGGCTCAGAGAACATGCTTCTAGCACTCCTGTTTTTCATGTGGTGGAAAGTCAAGTCCAAGACCTTTATTGACTCTGCTTTTACTGTGATTAGTTCCTCCTGGTTGTCATTAAATACTCAAGACATAAAACCGTATTGAGTTGCCCCTCACTAGCAGCACCTGAGAAGTCTATACAGTACCTGTAATAGCATTGTTGTAGCTCATACCAGACAGGCATGACTCATTTGTCTTCACTTGGATGTGGACATCAAAAATGACATGACATGTCTTATTGTTTTATTTCATGATAATTTTCTTCTTCCTCCTCCCTCCACCCCACTGAGGGACATTTTGGCAGTTGGCAAACATCCTCCAGTTCACATTCATTGAGTGTTACTGCAGGCATTTCTTTCATGTGACAGCTTGAAAAAGGGATGTGAAAGCTTTCCTTCTTGTCTTCCTGGCCTTTCCCTCCATCATCTGACCCTCATGAATGCTCTCCAGCAAACAGTTTGCCTTTCTTGCATGGTAAGATCTGGAAATAATTGCCTGCCACAGCACTTATTTCCATCAGTGAATAAGCTTGTGTAATCATGCTGTGGTCTTTCTCCACAGTTCATTTTCTTAACCCAGAAAAGTGCCTTTCTGCTTTTTTTTTTTTTTTGCACATATTCTGTTTATCCTCACAATTCACTGTTGCCAATAAAGTAGGAAAATAAGGGATAATCACCACTTAAATACTTTCAAACCAGTGCCATATGTGGGGAAATAAAATCCCAACCAAGGAAAAAGTCCTAGCATACTCAAAAGAATGTGCATTGAACGTGCCCTAGCATTTTCTGATGGATCACATAAAAACTCAAGGTCCTGACAATCTTTTGATTCCTCAAATCCCCAACACAGATCAAAGGTTGGCTCACATCAGTGGCTCCGTTGTTATGGTTCTTGATGATCATTAGTTTGTGATTGGTATAGTGAGCTCTAGGAGTGGCAAATGTCAGAATCTTGTATCATTGTATCGCTCCAAGGAGATTACTGATAAAGAATAATAATAGACACACACACATAATGAATAGAGGCAAACAAAAAATAGCAGCCAAACAGAAGAATAACGTCTGTCTTGGTGGAGCATATTAACTTTAATTAAGCAGAAACAGTTTTGGGGAGTGGATTCCATCTTTTTAATTTCCTGAAAAAAACAAAGGACAATAAACATCTTTCAAAATATGTGCCCTGAGAAAAGTACTTTGTGTGACGGAGAAGGAGCTGTGGGCATGTGTGGGGTTTTTTTTCAATTGTGTAGTATTTACCTTGGGAGTAGGCACAGAGGAACTAAAGTGGTTCCATTTGATCTGGCCAATCACTCCGACCCAGGGCCTATTAGAACATCCGTTTCCTCACTGAGCATCACTCCTGTGCACTCACCTCCAAGACATGACCCAAAACCAGGTGATCTGAATGTCCTTCCTAAATCCCAGTGATATTTCAGTGTCTCCCAAGGTCCTGGCATGCACCGTGGAAAGGTTATTTCTACCTCCCCCATTTTCAAAGCCAGACGGTGCGGGGCCCTGGTGCAGCCACCCCACTTCCACACCTCCAAGCAGAGATACTCTGGGTTTTACTAATACAACTGAAAGCTCAAACCATTTCTCTAGCTTCAGTAACCTGTAATGGTTACTTAATTGCCCATCCACGGTCTTTCTATAAGGAAATTATTCCAACTGAAAAATCTTGGGCAAGCTTTGGCTGGATTCAACTACACTCGCGAGCTGCCTTTTGCCATTCCACTTACGCAAAGCAGCAGTAGGTCCAGACTAAGTAGCTACTTGTTTAACAGATTTAACTCTGTTTTATAGCTCAGGACAATATATCGAAAACAATAGGATAGCAAGTCTATCCTGAATACATACATATGTTGGAGATAAAGGTGAAATTTTTGTTACATTGAAGTTTATGAGACATTTTCTAGGATTTCTCACCCACTCCTCTGGGATTCCTGCCAGGGTTTCCACATCAAACCACCTCCTTTAGGTTCATCTCTACAGGTGGAGCTCAGTTAATCACAACTGAGGTTCATCAGGATGATGACTGCCAAGAAGGAGGCACTGCAAGGCAGATTTCCATCTCTGTTGGCTGGCATTAATATGAAGTCACAGGGATTATTCTTAGTACGTACTGATTTAATTAAAATTAGTTAGATCTGCAGTGAGGGGAAATTAGCAAAGAGGAAAATGTTAGGGAATTCCTTGCTTCTGAACTGTGGAGAAAAGTATGCAATGATAGGATTCCCAGGTCCCTTGGTTAATGAGGTGCGCTGCACTGGCTGGGTCCCCTTGGTGCAAATGTAGGATAATCAGCACGGTCTGGAATTGCACTCCCGGGAACATCAGTCTGTTATGCTCCTGCACCATGGCTTGAGTCTTCTCCCATTCTGAGTTAATAATAAACACAACCCAGCTAAGTGATATACGTGACACGTTTATTGCCTTGTCCTTTAGAAGCAATTTCCTCTCTGCTCTGTTTTCTCACAGACAGTGTAATTACCAAGTTAAAGAGAACAGAAAAAAAAAATTAAGAAGAAAGTTTCCAGATTTGATCTTTCCCAGATGAAATGGCAAAATTAATGAACCAGTGTATTCTCTTCAGAGTTGTAAGGAGATCCCTAGGGTTAACAGCTGCATTTCAGCAAGTCTTCAAGTGAAAGGACACAGTGAAATCAACTCCATATAGGTACACCTTAGCACGAAGAGATTTTTAGATTATTACACCCAAGCCATAGGTTTGTGCCAACATGGAAGGCTGGCAGTCATGGCATTCCCAGCTAAGGGTTGCAAAGCAAACCCAGCCACCGTTCCTCATGTAACAAATTGCTCAGTTCCATAAAGAAGAGAAGGAAAATTGAGGTGAATTCCTAGCGCTGTTGGAGCAGGTGACCATTTACTTTATCAGAGCTAGAAAGCTGCTTTGAGTTGGCTTGAGGACGGGACAACTCCATGTGTTTTGTGTTGCATGTTCTTCCTCTCTTCCTCTGTAGCCCCATCACCAGGGAAACAGAAAATAATCCCTCTACTGCAAATTGAATACCTCTATTGCACCAGCAGGTGCCCTAAACTGTCCTAATAGTTGCATAAAACAGAAAGCTGAGAGGAGTGCGAGTGAGGGTGTTTGGGCTGAGAAGCACAGGGGGAAAAGACTTGGGCTTCTCTGCAGCAGTGTGCCCAGTGAGAAATAGTTTCCATGCATACTTTCAGCCTCTTCTGCTTGGAAAGAAAGAGCAGAGCCCTAAGGCATGATCACTACAATAGGCTCTGTGTAAGATGCTGCTTATAAACTTTTGTCAAGCTGCAGTGAGCGCAGGACAGTGTGGCAACGTGTCCTCATTCGGCAGCGCTTCCCGTGGGTAATGGATCATGCTGGGAACTAGGCAAGCCACTGCTTGATTCTGGCAGAGGGAGGCAATCTAATGTTCCTGTGTTTTAACCTCTGAAGTCCCAAATGATTTGGCTTCCGACATCCTCAGAGGGCCTTCATCCATCTCTGACTACAGGCCAACAGGAGCAGGCGCACTGTCCAGGTGGCAGGATCTGGGCATCAAATTGTCCCCTGGAAAGTGCTGTCTGCTTCCCTGTTGGTCCAAGATTTGGAAACTTTCAGGACATATTGAAAAACCTGAAGTTGTTCGTGAATCCACCACCCCATACTAGCTTTCATGAAGGGTAATGTAGCGGTAGAAAACCAAGGAGGCAGAGACAGCCAGCAGGAGGGTGACATGGATGGGCCAGTGACAGACAAGTTATCCGTGTTACAGGGCAGATGAGGCTCCCATCACTCACCCTTCTCCAGTATCGCCAGACCAAGCAGGAGGGGGATCCTTGGAAGGGTCAGACCCCTCTTACCTCCACAGGAGGTCTTGGTTTTTAGAGTTGTCCAGTGGGGCCGCTCCTGAAAGCCTCCACCCCCAAGGAGGGCCTTGGGAACACTCTGATCACCTCCCATACGAGGACAGGTTGAGAGAGTTGGATTTGTTCAGCCTGGAGAAGAGAAGGCTTCAAGAAGCTCTGATAGTGACCTTCCAGTGCCTGAAAGGGGCTACAGGAGAGCTGGAGAGGGACTGTTCACAAAGGCTTGTGGTGATAGGACTAGGGGCAATGGGTATAACCTGGAGAGGAGCAGTTCCTAGACATTAGGAAGAATTTCTTCATCATGAGGGTGGTGAGTCTCTGAAAGAGGTTTCCCAGGGAAGCTGTGGCTGCCCCATCCCTGGAGGTGTTCAAGGCCAGGTTGGATGGGGCCTTGGGCAGCCTGGTCTGGTGGGAGGTGTCCCTGCCCATGGCAGGGTGGTTGGAACTGGATGATCTTGAAGGTCCCTTCCAACCCAAACTATTCTACGATTCTATGGAAGCCCTGGTGTGTGGCCCCTCACGGCCAAACCAACCAGTCAATGGGTCTGGTGCCACAGCAAAATTTCTGCTTCTTGCCAGGCAGTTGTAGTGAGATGAGCTTGAATGGGGATGTTTACTACACCCTAGGGGAGAGATGGGTACCCTTGGGTTTGTGAAGATGGGATATCCCCATGATCTGGGTCAAACAGAAAGAAATAATTACATTTAATCCTTCCGAGGCAGCAATTATGGGTCAAATTTCATCTGGTGTAAATCAGCATGGCTCTGTTGGGATCAATGGAACAAGCCTAGCTTGTGCCAGCACAGGTTCTGGACTGGTGCCTGTCATTGTGCACGAGCACTGCTGAGTGCCCTGAAATTAGAATGAAAGATTAATAAAGTCGTATTTTGCATTGTCCTCAGCACAGGCAGGCCATTTGGAATAGCACAGCAGCCACGTATTTCCAGTGGCTCTGCCCCATGTTGTTTCCAAAACTCACTGGTGTGTATAGAAATGAATATGCCTACATGGTGAAAAGTATTATTCTCTGCATTATCTGGTAATTTAGCCTTATGGCTAAAAAATTAGCTTCATTTAGCTGTATAGATTTTATTTTAATTTGCACATAGCACTCTCCTTGTAAGAGAGTTGTTCTCTAGAGAGTGTTCCTGGGAACTTAGGGGCTGGTGTCCCACAGGGCTTTGCTCACATGCTGCCCCCAGTAGCAGTCAGAGCCAGATGTGTCAGAGGATTCAGTTCTTCATCTCCTGCGGTTCCTCCAGAATTCATCTTCATTGACAATCACTCTGAGCTAACAATTCATTACAATTTGCAATAGCCATGGTCATTTGGCAAATTGAACTCCACTCCTTCACTTTTGCAGTATGTACGGCACTGATCCAGAGAAAGACTTAACATGCAGATTTTCTGTTTTGAAACAGCCTCTTTTGACCATGTACTACCCTGACACTGTGCTTCTTTTTCCCTAAATAAGAAAATATGCTTTTGTGAAATCCAGCCATTTGCCATGGTTTAGACTCTCTCCCAAAACCTGTAATTGAATTTTGCAGGTCAGATCCCAAACTCATTTGATGTGGTGTTGCTTGGATATTAAAAGGTATTATTGCCTTCAAATCAGTGACAGAAGATTTGCTATTTAATCATATCACACTTCTGATTTGCAACAGAAACAATTTTGTGGTCCAGCTGAAGACTGGAGCTGAAAAAGAAAAGCAGATTAAATTTTATTTCTGGGAGGTGTAATAGCCTTTATTCTTGCAATTACTCACCTATGTCATCTCAGATTAGAGTTAATTACTGAAAGATATAAGCTGTTCTTGCTTTCACTGTTACAGCTAGAGTGATACTGGATCAGTAAGACATGGCACATGTTCATTGTACTTCAAGAGACACGTTCTTGAGTGAAAATTGACAGAACAATTTCAGTAGACGTAAAACCTTCTCCTGCATTTCCACAAGGCCTACGGATACTGCTGCCACAGAGAAAGTTTTTGCAATATTTGCTGTAAAGATGGATCAGCAATAGTGCTTCAATTTTATGCCCATAGCATGCTCAGGGTGGCTTGCTGTGAAGCTTCTTGTACAAAAGGACCCTTGCTAGGCCTGCTGGATGACAACAGAAACCTTAATAGCCACACTTTGAATCTGCCAAAGGGTTGTCAAGTGTTGACAGATCCCTGTTGGATTTCTCCTAAACTTGAAAGACTTTGCAAACTAAGGTGTTTCCAAACAGCTGTTTCTGGGAAAGCTTCGGTTCCTGGCCTTGGCTGGGTTCAGGTTTATTCCCCTGCATCACAGAGAGCATCTTCATAGCTCAGACCGGCAGAACTTGGGATCTTGTGGAACAATCTCACCTGTCATGCCTGTATCAGAGGTATCTCAAAGGCAGCTCTGATTTCTCCTGGATTCCCTGATCCATGTCTTGCTAGTTAGGACAGATGTTTATTGTTTGAGCCACCGATTCTGTATTGCACAAATTACCACGGCAGACATGTGAAGCTGCAACATTAATTCATTTTGTAGGATTTCAAGGGGGTATTGACTTGTTCTCAATGTCTCTCTGTTGATCCAGGGACAGCAGAAGGAAAAAAAGGATTGTCTAAACAGGAGTCAGAGCTGCTGGCTGCTCTGATGTGTCCCTCTTCCCTCCTCTTTCTCTCTTTGGACTACTGAGGAAGCATGTAAACATTAGTCCTAGCCATTAACACCCTGCTTCTACCCCTCACAGCATCCTAACTCAGTGCTCTGCTTTCATCTGTAGCTCTCTCTGGTTTTGCACATCATTACCCCCTGGTTATCACACCTTCAATTTAATTTCCTTGTTACACCTGGAAAAACTTCCCTGTTGGGAGCAGTGCATGCGAAGAGTTTCATTCCCTGCTGCAGCCTCCGGTTTAGCTGTGGGGTGAGTGGAGGCAAAGTCAGCATTGCTCAGGCACTGGACTGGGAGAAGAAGGATGGCGGTGGGGATTCTGAGGTCCCCCTCTGCTGTGGGCTTGCTGTCTAACCGGGGGTCATTTCACCTCAGCACTTAGACTTGAGAAAGGTGTTGAGCAGATCATTTCCCCAGTTTTGTAACATACTTCATTATTACAGGTGTGCTTTCCGAATGTTTTGAACTATTCTCACACCATTGTGCTTGGTTTCCCTCCTGTCTTCATTTAAATCCCCCTTAAACACTCACTCCTTCCAAGAGGCCTATGAACGCTAACCTATGTCAAGATAATGTCATTATCACTACCATCGATGGAGTAACTCATGAGTGCTAAACTAAATCACTTTCCCTGGAGATTACTCCCTAGAAGCCAAATGTAATCAGTAAAGCTTGGGTTTGACAAGGCTGTCACAGATAGAATTCATTTACTAATGAGTTGCAGCCTAAAGTCCACATTCGTAATGTGTCTGTGGTTTTAATGAAACATTACAGAGACCTTCTTCTCAGCATTTGTTGCTTGTTAGATACACTGGTTGTCAGATATGTCTTCCTGCTGGATGGGAAAGTTTTTTTCTTCCTCTTCCCCCAGCTGAACAATAGATCTGTGAGCATCATGCTGCCAAGTGCTGTTTTCTAAAATCATTCTTGCTCCTTTGTAATAATATTCCTCTTCGGCCTAGATCAGCATGCCAGCTGTACTATTGCCTAACCATGGAAGGATGCTGCCTTGTGCAGCGTTTCTTATAAAATAGTTTCTCCTGACAACTGCTGAGAGAAAAATAAAGGTGCTATCTGTTCACTGTGCTATCAGAAGAAAACTTGAACCATCGATAAGGATGGTTTCTAAGCAACCAAATGCAGCCTACAACCATAATAACAGCACTTTGGAAGTAAATTACTTTTAGCCTGTACACGTGAAGACCCACTCTCCAATTAATGGTGAATTCATATCAGCCCCATTGTCTGGCATACACCCATTAACAGGGCTGAAGTGCTTCTAGAACAACACTTTAAGCCATAAAACAAAACTTAGAGGTATTTGGATCTGCTAAAGACTAATTATTTTAAAGATGTTTTGCAGAAAATACCTTAAAGATTTTAATAAAAAATAACAATTCTTACCTTTTTCTACCCTACAGGGTATCCTGGTAAATTGTGTCTCTGTTCAATGATGACTCCTAAAAGCTACAGAAAATATATTCTCTGACATAGGTTTTTTAAATATTTTGCCTAACTTTCCTCATAGAAAAGGGTCCTAAGTACCATCAAGCATGGTGTTTATTACAGTGCAGCATCTTCATAAAGAAAACACATTCTTTGTAAGAGATTCATATCCTATGTCATTGTCTGCTCTACTGAAATTTAAACAAAGGTCAGGAAAGGATGAAAAATGATCTTTTTCAGGTAACAGAAAAGAACTGTAGAAAATACCTTTCCCTGTCACAGTCCACTGCCTAAATCCATCACTCCTCAGCTCTGCTCTCTGCCATGCATCTGTCTTTCTCAACTGCTCCTCTCCTCCTGTCTTACTGCTGAGAAAGAACAATGCTGCCTGAGGATTGGTCCCCAACGAGGTGGCCCCAGAGAAGGTCACATCTGTGGCTGGTAGTCCTTCTCCTCTCCGCAAGGGAGGAGATGTGGCCCTTGATTTCTCTTAGTCAGGGAACAAGCCGAGAGGACTCACATCTTTATCTCCATCCTCCTGGTACATTTTGATAAGCAGGGAGGGACTTAGAGGACCTAATTGGCCATGAAAAGGGAGATAATTTTTTGAAGTGTACTGTGTAAGAGAGCAGTTGACAGCCAGTTGTCACCCTTCATGCTTTTTGTGAGGAGGGCAAGGGCTGCAGTGACTGGTCCTCATGTAGACCCATAGCAGACATGTCTAGGAGCACTTGGACATGGGAGAATGGGGTTTTGGCTGAGGAAGGAAGCATCCTTGGTGGTTAGGGACTGGCTGGGAGGGGTGGCAGAGAGCCCAGGGAAACCTGCTCCCTCGTTCACTCATTCATGACACTCAAAGGGTCACAAACTCTGTGGTCCATGTGGAAACAAGGACCAGAACTTCAGAAAGACGGGTGCTTGCTGGGGACAAAAAAGCACAAGCACAGTGGCCACCCAGGAGACTTAGCAGCTTACAAAGAGCTTTTCATGCTGCAGTTTGGGTCCTTTTAAGTGGCATTTTAAGTGGCAGATTTCCCTGTGATTTCACTGGGCCTAGATGTAAAATGAGGGTGGAAATATTGCAACTGCCCTTGCTTTGATTAGTTAGCGTCTGGCACAGCGTTAGTGCTGAACGCCGTTAAAATACAACTAATAGCAAATTACTTGCAAGACCACACTAGAGGAGCTGTAGAAGCTCATGGACAAGGCAAGTGAGCATGGAAATCTGAGTCTGGCAATCAGAGATTGCTCCGGGGTCTGAAAGAAAATAGTCCAAGGAATGTTTGCACTTGCATAGGGATTATTTCAGATCTTTTTTATTTCATGATTTATTTCATATGAGTGTATGAAGAAGAAAAGCTATTTAATATTGTCCATGAGCATCAGGGAGCAAAGGACACAAACAAGTCCATCCAAATGCAACCCATGAATCCAAGGGCAATGAATTCTTCAGCTGAAACCGAAGGAGATTGTGAGCTTGACTTCCCCATTGACAGACCAGAGGACTGCCACGCCTCTTCTGTGGATAAACTTGGGTCGTAAAACCCAGCCTGGAGTTATTTTTTTGTTCTGGATGATCCCCTGCTCCATGGTAGGAGGAACTCTTGAGAGTAAGAGTAGGTTGATGGGTCAGGCAGTGTTGGATACCCTAGACTCATGGCAGTGGAGGAGCTGTAGAAGAGGCTGGGATGGGAGACCCATCAGAGACACGTCTGTTACCCCAGATCCAACACAGCTATGCAAATCTGTGCAAAGAGTAGACTGATATTTTTGGGACCCATCTGCCTATGCTGTGTTGGCTGTGGAGGTGTTGTCATGGCACAGGACCAAATCACTGGAAAACAGCTAGACTGAGGAAAGGGCACAGGGAGTGGAAAGGTCTCTACACCCTAATCACAGTTATCCATGTTATTAATTACCTACAAGGCCAGAATTCAAAAGTGCAGACGTAAGAGATCTCTGGGGTCTCCACAGCTCTTGCAAAAGCAGAGTTAAAAAGACCAGAACATCCTTCTCGGGACAGCTTCAGACATTTTTTTCTCTCCTGATTTAAAGATTTCTATGTCAGCTTCTCAGCTGTACTTGCGCATGGGGTACATATGGAGGAGGAAAAAAAAAAAAAAGCAATAACTGGTGCCAAATGGGGCCTGCTGCAAGTTTTAACCGTCCTCTTCACTTACTATTAAAATGCAGCTTCGCCCAGTGAAAATGCTGCTTTACTGCTGCAAATATACTTCCCAAAGACATAGCCCTTGGAGCACAGCAGGGAAATGTGCCACGGAAGAGCAGGGCTGAGAGCAGTAGGCAGGTCAGGCTGTCCCAGAGGTGCCCAGTCCTGCTGACCCAGGTGGCAGGGGCTCAGCAACCCAGGGAGCTGTTGGGTAGATGGCCTGGAGGTTATGGGAGAAGGCAGTGGTGATGCATGACATGCTCAGAATCACGGAATCACCAGGCTGGAAAAGACCTCCAGGATCATCGAGTCCAACCATTCCTATCAACCACTAAACCATGTCCCTGAGCACCTCATCCACTCGTCTTTTAAATACCTTCAGGAAATACCCTTGGTGACAACTCATGGCACCATGCAGAGCTTCCCACCTAGCTCCCACGTTTTGCTCCCTGCCATACCTTCCCAGGTGAGCTTCTGTCCTCCATCTCACATCTCTCCAGCTCTGGCAAGCTGCCTTCACCTGAGACCTAGCCCCCTCCTCTTCACACCTTTGCAGTCCTGGCCCCATTTCTATGCTCCCCAGCCCATGTGCAGCAAAAGGCGATTGTACATGCCTGCCTGCATCCCACCACCGTGCCTCAGAGCTGGGGCCAGCTGGTCATCCCATTGTCCTGTATTTCACATGACACTGCTCAGAGTGGTCAGCACTGTCTGGGGCTCCTCTCCACATCAGCCCAGTCGGGAAGCAGGGGAAGAGGTGGCAGCCAACACCCAGAAGGCAACACACCATTGAGGCTTGGGAAATCCATCTGATTTTGATGTTTGTGGAGGGTTGTGGTGCTGCCGCTGTCCCCAGGAAGTGGCTGGCAGCTCCTTTGAAGCTGCCTGCCCCCCATCTGCCTGCCAGCTGCCCTCGCCACCACCACTGCCCACAAAGCCGTAGTGGGTGGGCGGCAGAGCCTGAGCGATGCTCAGACTCGCTCTTCAATGGGGTGGTGGGCTGCTCGCAGAACTGATGGATGACGTGCTGCATGTGCAGCATTGGAGGGTGGGTGTTCAGAGTGGTGGTTGTGAGCTGCGGCTGTGGCCCTTTGGGTTTTCCTCCTCTCTTCCACAGCAGCTGGTATTTGCTGAGCAGCAGGCCAAAATCCATTTCTGATTAAGGCAAATTGCATTTCAGCGGGATGCTAAATACTTGCACAGATGTACAGAGGACGTTTGGCTTGGAGCTGCACAAGGACAGTGCTGGTTATAGTATGAACCTGCATCAGGACTGTGCCGGTTACCACATAAACCTAAATTGCTGTTTCAGAGGCACCCAAAAGCAGGGAACAGCATGCACTGCCAAGGTCAGTGGCGACTCTTAACCCCTTCTGCTGATTCTTTCCAATTTCCCTAGGAAAGAGGGTTCAAGTCTTATGAGGAGCAGCTGAGAGAGCTGGGGTTGTTCAGCCTGGAGAAGAGGAGGCTGAGGGGAGACCTCATTGCTCTCTACAACTACCTGAAAGGAGGTTGTGGAGAGGAGGGAGCTGGCCTCTTCTCCCAAGTGACTGGGGACAGGACAATGGGGAATGGCCTCAAGCTCCACCAGGGGAGGTTCAGGCTGGACATTAGGAAAAAAATTTTCACAGAAAGGGTCATTGGGCACCGGAACAGGCTGCCCGGGGAGGTGGTTGATTCACCTTCCCTGGAGGTGTTTAAAGGATGGGTGGATGAGGCACTGAGCGGCATGGTTTAGTGATTGATAGGAATGGTTGGACTCGATGATCAGATGGATCTTTTCCAACCTGGTGATTCTATGATTCTATGATTTTTCCAGAACTGTTTTCTTGCCTGCACTAACTGTGCCTGTTCTTGAGAGCCATACGCATCTTACCCACCTGACTGCATCCTCGGTGTTCTCTTATGGCCTCTTAAAATGCAACAGGAGGCTGCAAATTACTTCATAATCCAAGCTCTCTCTGCCTTTTCACTGCATCTCATCTGCGATCATTACCCATTTTAAGGCATCTTGCATGACACTGCAGAGTTTTCTTCACCAAACAATATGCAGAAGAGATACAAAATGGTGCAGTGTTATTTTTTTTTAATCCTTTTCTTGTCTTATAGGTGGTTTCAGCAAGTGTATCTTTGCATTCCTTGTTTCAAAACTATGCACTCTCACTTAACGCAATAGGCAACTTTTACTGCTGTTACCTGCTCACCATGTCTCTCTAGGCCCAAGTAAGACTTATATTACTCTTTTTTTGTAGCAACCTGCTGGTGAAGAGCTGAACTTTTTAGTGGTTGTAGTCGGCTAAGACGAATTTTTATGAAGTTAGTTCAAAAACAGAAAGTGAATTTAGAAGCCAGATTTAGTTGGGAAAGCACTAATTGCAAAGCATTAGAAGGTGGTAGAATTGGTAAAAAAAAACATGGAAAGAAAATAATGAGCTGCGGGAAAACTTTTTTTTTTTTGCCAGCATCGCTATATTTTCAGAATATTTTGCCCACACTTAAAGTTGCCCTTCTGGGGAAAAGAAAAGGATCCCCTTTTTTTCAGAACAGTCTCTGGGAAACTGTGAGAAATTGTATATTCTGTCACCTTGTCTGTATTGAAATTTCTGTGGCAACCACAGGCAGAGACAGAGGTGAAAAATACTGGGTTGGAGTGGAAAGGAATGAGCGGCTGCTCTTGGGGTATAAAAGAATAACACAGGTGTTGAAGTGCCCTCCAGTGCCAACCCAAACAAAGGGTGGTCTGCTCTCAATTTTCTTCTGAGTTACAAGGGTGTAGTTTCCAACTACAATGAGATTTCTTTCTGTAAAATTCAGTTTAGGAATCAAGATTATTTTTTTAAACTGAAAAATTAACAAGTCCAGGGATTTCTGAACTCATGTGCTTTGGCAAATGAGGACAATTTTAATGGCATTACAATCAAGTGGACAAATGGGACTAATTTGCAGTATAGTAGATTCCAGATATGTGGAAAAATTGCTGGTGATAAAGATTTATGAATACTGTGTTCATGCTGATTAAGAGCCTGGTTGTTGTTACTTACAATTTAATACCAGTTCCCCTTGGATTTTTTTTTTTGTGGTTTTTTTCCCTCTGTTTTGTTTTCATCCTGTGGCCTTTTTAGGGTCAGGAAAAGAAGAAGAGAGCAAAAGGATTTCAAGGATGCAAGTGGGGTCATGCTGCATGCACTCCAAAGAATCAACAATATTTTTGAGGTCATAGACATTGTTGAATCACACTCAAAATGTCAAGCACTTTTGTCTCAGCTGATACCGTCAAGCAGATGTTTGGTTGTTTATTAAACGTGGAGACAAAGCTGAGCTGGTGTGGTAAGGACTGTTGCTTGCCCATGAAGCCTTCTCAGGGCACCACACAAGTGGGAGATGCTTCAGACCTTGGCCACCATGCTTTCCTCTCAGGTGAGATGGACAGTGCATGCAGAAGTGCTCGGGAAGGGGTGGCTGAGACCCAGAGGGTGGTGGAGAAGCCCTGACTCCACTCTTTCCTGCCACCTCCAAGAAAAAGTAGAAGATTTCTAAGGCAAGACATGACTTCTGCTGCTTGGACCCTTAGTGGCAATTCCAGGCAGCCCCAGGAGGGGAACAGGTGGGAAGAGAACAGCCTTTCTTGTCTCCTAGACCATCCATGCCTCTATGGGATGTGTGGGCTTTCCCTCCCCGCTGCAGCACCCCCGTGCAGGAGCAGGACAAAGCAGCACTCAGACAGCCGTAGGCAATGCTGAGCTCCTCATAAAGTCTTTTGATTTCAAAAGAAGTTTTGCATTCAAAAGTTATTAAGCTCTCGGGGCTCTGAGTTCTTTTGTATCCTGAAATGATAGCACTCTGGGAAAGGTTTGGCAGGCTCTCAGCTCCTCTAAACATATCTCGTCAGCAACTGATGCCAAGGAATGGCTATGGCAGGCTGCTGCTCCCAGTGGGAGCAAAAAGCTTCTCTGGGCCATTCTGCCTCTAGAAACTTGTTATGCACTGTTGGATGTGATGCCAAGTTGTTTAGGGGGAATTTCTGTGGCTCCTGAAATATTCTGAACTTGAAGATGGCCCTGTTGCTGTATCAATGTCTAATATTCTTCAGGCTTCTTGTCTAACTGCTCTTTCTTTAAAAGAATAATCCTTGGGATCTGGTGTAAGGTAGCAGTCCCAAACCATCATTTCTTTAGGCTTATCAAAATACACAGGAAAAAACAAACCCAAGAAATAGTCAGAAGAAAAATTGACTGGTCAAGTGAAGTTGTTTTACTTTACGTAATTGTTCCTTTGAAATGTGGGTTTGCAGTTTCATATTGTACCATAAACAGTGGATAGTTCCTGTGCTCTTCTGAAGGTTAATTCACTCTTATGTTACGTGCCTTGTGTTCAGTCTTCATGAGAAACCTGATATGATCTTAATAACTTTCCACCTCCTGCATTTCTTGCTTTTCTTCTCACTTATTTTTACACTTAGAGATTCTTGGCATTGCTTAATTTGGGATGTTACATAAAATACTTCAACAACTAGTGGTTGTTTAAATATTAACCCCAGCAGAATGAATGTAATATCACCAGTTATTTTTAATAGATGATTTCCCTGTTTCAGAGACCAGAAAATCCTTATGTAGCATCTGGTGAAATAAAGTCCAGGAGGAAAGAGGTTAGCAAAGGAGGCAGATACAAAGATGGAGACAGAAAGAGCCACTGCCTTTCTTCATTTAGCTGTGGGCACCCTCTGCCACCCCACCTGTTCCATGGCTCCAACATTTGATGAGCTGATTTGAATCTGAACTGTTAGACTTATTTAAATATTTTGAGGATACATGCTGAAGGTCTAGGGCTGGATATATCCTATACGTGGAGCATCAGAGGTAAGCATGTAGTTGACTGATTTCCCTACTCTTTCAAAATTGGGCATCTCTAGAGAGCAATTCACAAGTTAGGTTGACCATATCTCCATCTTTTTTAAACAAACTAAGGTCAATTTTGCAAAATATTGTTCCAAAACCACCTGTCATTATTGAAAATTCAGGCATTTTGGAATATCTTGCCAAGGAAACAGACATCCAAGTCACCATCCAAAAAGGAATTAGGTGGAGAAAATATTTCTGTCCTATACCTAGTAAGAAAGATTTGAAGACAGTTTAGAAAAGCACCTTAAAATGACATTGCAAAGGTGTTTTGCACCAATGGAGATGACAGTGTGTGTTCAGTGAGACTTTCACGTGCCAACAGCTAATGCATTTCCATCAAAATCAATAGGAGCTGGCAAGGTAACACTTCCAGATTCTGCTAAACAGGAGCTCCTTCTTCCAAGCTGGCCATCAAATGCTCAAGAGTCTAAATCTCCCTCAGAATCCCTCCCAATCAAGTTTCTTTTATGATATTTGGGGCGGTAAGTAATTTTTCAGAATGCCTTTTTAAAAAATGTGAGTGTAGATCCTTTAAGATGCTTCTTGTGACCGCATATACTGGGAAGGGGTTGTGATAGCCAAGAAAATTTGATTATCAATTTGTTGAGTATGTTCTTAGGCAGACCAAGTGAAAAGAGTAATTTTATTTAGCTTGAAGTATCTGGTAAACATAAAGAGAAAAAGGGCTCTGTAGTTGGACAGGTCTTATCTCAGTATCTTTATTTACATTTTCAAAGAACACTGACGCAATCAAGCTACCAAAAGAACTGCTCTCCATCAGCCTGGGAACAGAAACAAATTCATCTTTAATGGTGTTGTGTGAAAACTATGGCAAATGTTATGTAAAACTGTGCAAACAGAATGTTTGTGTTCTAGTTCCAGGTCATTTAGTGGGCAAAAAGAGAGACATTTTGTGTGAAATAGCCATGAAACCGTTTGTGATTAGGTAAGGATAGGATCTGCTAGATCAAACTAATGGTGACATGCCGAGAACCAGATGCTTCAAAGCAAAATGCAAGACATCCCAGTGTGGATAATTATGAAAAAGCCTGACCATAGGGGAAATTTCTGCATAAACGACTTTAGTCCTAAAAGGCTACATGTTTATATTGCTTCTGAGAAGGTTTTAGTCTGATTTCCCACAGACACAGGGCTTATGCAACCAGTGCGCTGCCTGGCTGTGCAAATCCCTGACTCTCTCCCTCCCTGTCTGCTCTTCTGCCTTCAGCAACCTCTGAACACATCTGATCTATGCCACAGGGAGCGAAGGAGGGGAAGTCTCACAAATAGTTAAGTTCCTACAGGTTTCATGAATATAAGCTACTCCCCAGCGAGGAGAGACAGGTATTTGTGCCAGCTCAGGGTGAGCTTACACCTCATTAGAAATCAGAGAAACCACATGGGAGAGCATCTTATAACTGCTCCAACTGTGGGAAAAGCTTCAACTGTGGCTCTCCATCAACATGAGATGCAAATCCTAGGTAGTTACTGGCACTAATGGCACTGTCTCTTTTTCCTATTGATTATAACTTTGAATATCCTCAGGATCTAATATAAATGCTTATTTCTTTGTGACTGAACATGTTCTTAGCTTTAACAACATCCAGGGGCAATGAGTGGTAGTTAAATAACGTGCAGATAGGACATTTCCTTCTGGTACGAGAAACATACAGATTTTGTTGTAGCTCTTCCTATAAAACAGCTGGGCTTAATTTGTGCATGATGCTTTTCATGGGGCAGCACACTAATTTGTAAATTAATTAGAAGTAAGTTGAAGGCAGTCTCATGCCTCTTGGGAAAGCTAGAATTAATCATTTCAAGGTATTGAAACTTTGCCTCTTTGCCACACTAGACTGTTTGACTCTTCTCTGAAGTCCACATCATTTTAGATGACCTATATTACCCCTCTTCTCCGATCATGACTGGGAAATCATGTGATGCCCATCTTTTTCACACTGAACTGCTGCAGAGTCCTCAGGATGGAGATACACAGTGTCTTCAAAGCTTGTCCATCCTTGCAAGGACCCTGAGCCACAGTGAGCTGCCCCATTCCAGCCCTTTCCCCTTGCACTGCCAAATGCCACACCATGCACCACTTCTCCATAACCTTCACAGCAGCACGAATTAAATGAAGCCACCTAGAAGAAGATACATAGTCCTTACCACGTTGCTTACATTGTCTTGGATGGTATTTTGATATTAAAAAAAAGTTATAGAAGGAAGTCCTAAGGTGGAAAGGTGAGTCCCCTAAACTAGATGAAGACATGCATACGTCCGTCCCACAAAATGCAGCAGCTGGCATAACATTGCTAATGGGGAAAGTTATTCACAGATATTTTGGCAGCTTCTCAAGGTAGTCTTATTTCAATTGCAAATGAGAACCTCTCTTTACTTTTCATTAACTTTTGTGCAATTACGGTATTGTTCCTAGGACCAGAACTGGGAAGGCACTTTGGCACACTCACCTGTGGGTTACTACCCCTAAAATAAAATAAATAAAATAAAATAAATCTATATTTCATTTGGAGCCCCAAATGATTTACAAGATGAATCAACCTGTCAGGGACGTTCAGCGCTGGCAAACAATATGTCATGTCTCAGACAGTGGATTACACAGTTCAATAGCTTGACTGCAAACCTCAAATATGCAGGAAAACATAGTGCTGGAGACTGTTTAGGCAAGATGTTAATTGAACAAGCTCAGAAATTCATACTGTATATACATTCCTCCCCAGCGTGAGCTGAGCCATGTGTTCATTCAGTTTTCTTGGAGATGAGGCTTTTATGCACATGGAAGAAGAGGCACTGAAAAGTCCTCAGTGGCCTGAGTGAAGAGGAGCAGCAAGACCCGCAGACCCAAGGGGACAGACACCCTGGTAACTCTGAAGGATTGATGGCTCTCCTAGGCAGCTTCTTTCTGAAAGGAGACTCAGGAGAATTCTGCTTGTTTTTTTTCATGAAGTTGCTAAGTGTTATGTAATTTTGATAAGACCACCTATTTTGATGTAACATTGTGCTTCTCTGAGCAGCCACAGAATGACAGAATGACAGAATGCCAGATTGGAAGGGATCTCAGGGATCATCTGGTCCAGCTTCTTAGGTAATAGATAGTTTAAATGAGATGGCCCAGAAACCTGTCAAGCTGAGCCCTAAAAGTGCCCACTGTAGAGGAAACAGGCCATTTTCTGTGCTTTTTATTTGAACCCAAGTCATTTATGTCCATGCATGCAACATACTTTACATTCCAATCTTCTCTTCCATGTTTACCACACATCCTCACTTCCACACTCCCACATAATCTACTAGGAGGGTGATATTTTGGCCTTTGAGAGGATTCTTAACAAAGATCAGATGCTGCCATCACCTATGAAAGAGCCAGGTTTTCCTTTACCAGCTGTGGCATGCGCTGGTAAAAAAAAATTCCTCAGAGTGAACCTTACAGCGAAGTTTTTATATTTAGCAGGTGAAAAGTCAATACTCAACCTGTAGTGAGATTTGCTCACGGAAAAGCCCTGGAAGCTGTTCTTAGCAGCGGGGAATTAGTCATCCTTGGAAGGCACTTTAGCTGCTCGGCACTTCTGGCTTGCACTGGGCTGTGCTGTGCCACGTGTGAGGACTCCTTTGGAGGCTGCACAGTGTTAACAGCAACTCCTGCTTTGCCTCAGGTGTTGAGTTTAAGCACATGGTTTTTGGTTATTTTCGGAAAACATGAGATCACGTTCCAGACAGCTTTCTCTCCAGCCGTAAGACAGTCCTTCTCTGGGCTCCGGGGGCCTTGCTTCTCCAAGGGATTTCTGCTGAACAGATTTGGAGATGCAGGAAGGTAGGGAGGCTGAGAAAGGGACATTTTTGGTGTCACATGGAGATCAGGCAGCGGAGACAGTGGAGCAGTGAGGTCACGGAGCGAGGTCTGAGGAGCAGAATCTATTAGCGCATCAAAAGCTGTGGATAAAATAATGCTGCACTAGGACTAAGGCAGCTCCTAAAAAAATTCACAAAGAGGAAACATAGGTGATCAAGGAAGAGGTCAGTTTGGTAGACCTGAAAGCTGTCTTGTCCACAAGGATGCTACCTTGGAGTAATGACTCTCCTTTGGAAGAAGAAAGGTGGCTGCAGCCTGATGTCCCCTCCGACATCCAATTACCCCTGATCTCCAGAACCACTGTGCCAAAGTGAGAAGAGCCTTACTCAGGACTCCAAGGGGATTGCTCAACTTGGACGGCCAGTGGAGAAAGACAAGGAAAGCCCTGGTGAGGATTATCCCATCTGATTGTGGGGGCAAAACATGCACTCTGGCAGGAACCAGTGGAGGCTTAGCTGTGTCCCTTCTCCCAGACCAGCCAGCCCTTCCTTTCCTCTGTGTCTCAGATAAGGGTTTGCAGAAAATAAGGGCTGTTGATACATAGTGTCCCCTCTTTATAAGGAAATGTCTTGAAATAATACATACTCACATCTTTTAATGATGTCTCTATCATGTGGCAGTCTAAGAGCATGGGAACCTTGAACAGGATATGTGGACCTGTGAATAATTTTTCTGTTGGAGACTACACTTAAAGGTAGTGCTGGGGGAAATCAGGAGGATTTGGAAATTCAGATTCTTTGCTAGATATGACCAAAACGAGCAAGTGTGAAAGTGTTAGAAGAGACACAGCATTTCATTTAGACATCTTGTCTTGTATTGAAACATTGTGATGTTTTCCTTGAAGAATTTTCAGGGCCACGGTACCTCTCATTCAAAATACCTAGAAAAATAAAACATGAAAAAGAAGCCAGAAAAAACCCCAGGCTGAACAGAAAGTCTTGTTTGATACAAGACTGTTGGGAGAGGGAAAGTGGTGGTTTCAGCTGCTAAATTGTTCCTTCAGTTTTACTGCTAAGCCTCTCCTGAGTTGTTCCAATGGCACAATGGGGTCTTAAATCTTGTAGGGGATCCTCTTGGCCCAGGGAAATGCCTGGGTGGCCTGAAGCCAAGGACGCTGCTTAAGACAGGGTACAGTTGTGTTTAGACCAGGCATGGTTCTCTGTATAGGTCCAAAAGCACATGGGAAGGCAAAATACAGCTGAGAAACTCTCTCCTGTTTTTGTTTTGTGGCTTCTGCAATAATCTTTCAAAGGAACCTTATAAACGAGAGTAGTGTTTTTTTTAAAACATTGCCGTGATGGTAATACTTTACTGCTGACTCCTTTGTTATGTGTTAATGGTGCCCTCCTCTTAAGTCTACTCATAAAAGAAATTTAAACCTCAATGTGAAAGTCCTTGTAGAGTTACAAATAAAACACATTTGTGCATTTTTCCCTGATAGGTGAGACACTGGAGTGGCTCTGCACTTGGATTTAGCATCAGACCTTAACCAAGAAGCTTACATGTCAGCTGCAGCGCCTGACACTATATGTTTGGAATCATATGCTCTATGTACAAGGCAGAGCTATAAAGGAGTATCTCACTTTTAAATCAAAGGGAAAGGGAAGGGAAAACCTCACACAAATTAAGAATAATATAGAATATTACATCTAGAAACTGGATAGAGTGATTCATAATCTGTACCACACTTCAATCATTTCTTTAATATAACTTTTGAATCAACCTATGGAATATATTAATGTAGAGTTTATTTCCCTGCAAGTGAATTCTGCAGGCTTGTTCATAGGTCTATGGAAAACTCTCCTTTCAGTCACACTCTTTAATTCTATATATTGCCATAAATAAAATAGGAAGAGAGGGATGTGTCTAATTTTCCCAAACTGGCTGGAGTATCACCATATGTACTGTGCAGGCAGCCCAGTTCTCAAAGCACTAGACTACTGCTATCTGCGTGAGTGATGAGTGCATGCAGATAACAGTGAAGTTTGTGCATTTTCTGAGAAATCTATGGTTTAAATCATGTGTTGAGAAGCCTTCTAGTTTTATTTCCTATGCTTTTAGTGAGCAATTACTTATTTGGAAGTAAATGAAATACAAAAGCCCGAAACCATAAATGAGTGGGAAGTGTGGACTGATTTCTGGAGAAAAGTGTAGTGGAAAAGACAGGAAGGCTGAATTTAGACAGACCTTAAACATATAAAAATTAAGCCAACTATCCCTCAGCTCTTGCCAAGAGACTTTGTTTTTATACACAGAAAGAACGAGGGTCTCCGTAACCTCACTGAGTCATGAGGAGGTAATGGTTTGGCTCACCTAATCTTGTCTTTATGTGCTTTTCTGCAAAAGCAAGGACTGTCCTCTGTGAGCACTGTGGGGGTCAGCTCCTGCTTAGCCACTGAATGCTCTCAGAAAAGATGAAGTCTCAAGACAACTTTTAAGACAGACAGGATCTTGCTGTAGAGATCCTCTGAGCTTTTGAGGGCTGGCACCTTTCCATATGGTAACCACTTCGAAGCAGATAAAATAAGGGTCATCCCAGCTTTTGTATTCATGGGGAGGAGATCAGTTTTGACCCCAGATCATCTTCAAGACCCTCAGGAAAGCTTAAAGTATGTGTGCTTATGTATGTGATCTGGGATGTGTCTGGTATGAAGCCCTTCTTTATGCATTATGTGCGTGTGGCAGACCTGGGGACGTGTTGTTTTGTGCTTTTGGGTATGATGTGATGTACATCCCCAAGGACCAGCCAGGCAAAGGCAGTTGGCTGCTTGGAGCTGCCCTGAGAGTCAAATCCAACACACTGGTCCTCATTTGAGCCATGCTGGCAAAGCTGGTATGTGATCATAGGTCTGTGGCCACACTGAGAGTGAAAGCATCTGCCCATCTAGAACATGAAATGAGCTGCTGGACGCAGAATCCCACATAGGTTCTACTTTTCTTATGGTGGCAGAAGGAAGCCAAAAGCTTTCCAAAATGAGACAGAAAATTAAAAACCGAAATTGTTTTCATAGTTGGAGAAAGGAAGAAAATGTGAGAGAGGCACCTCAAATGGATCTTTATTTTTGTTGCAAATAGTCCCAGGATGAAGGCAGGAGCCTTATACATACCCATATGGTTTCTACCACAGGATACGGTAGGGCTGACAGGTTTCCACTGGGAGACTTAGATTCTGTTAAAGAAGTATTTTCTTATGAAAAATATTTTTTGTCAGAACATTTTGGGCAAACTTATGGTATGGACATGAAAGGCTCTGACAAGCGATGCTACAATTACTCCATCCATTAAAAGAACAGAAGCTCTGGAGGGGCAGGAGGGGTGAGAAAGGGGCAGTCCGTTCCTCTCTGTGGTGATGCTGAACATGGGCTGCACTGTCTGGAGCTCTAGCCATATCCAGAATCCTTGAGAGGTGAAAGCTTTGGGGGCTTGCAAGCAGCACGGCTGAGTGGCAACCTCTGAGTCTGCACCCCATGGGCAAGCCAGCCGTATTATGACTTCCAGCCATGTTTTAATCCGATTGACGGAGTGGCCAGAGATGCTGATGGGATTAAAGCTCAGCAGGATGACGAAGCACTCAGGATTTGCCTTTGTGCTGATTCCTGTAGCATACCAAAGGGGAATGGCTGCTCCTGATTTACAAGCTGTTAGAGCCCTGCATTGAGGGTGGAGCGTTTCCTTTGAAATATGGATCCCACACAAACACACCTCACAGTCTGCAGCCTTGTGCATGGTCTCTTGCCTTGAGATATTACCACGAGGGACACAGAGGCACTGTGGGGGTGATGGGCATTTGGCCCCCCTTCCAACGAGTTGACCTGCCTGGCAGCAGTGCTGCAGGCACCTCATTTCTCTCCAGCAACCAGATGACAACTGAAGTAATTGCACTCAGGGCTAGCTGGCTCAGAGGGAAATTTGGGCTGGGGTCTGTAGCTGGTGTAAATCACTTGGTGCTCACTGGCAGCAGGCGAGCAAGGTGGATTTGCACCAGCTATGGATTTTATTCATTGCACTTACGGACTCCTTTACTCTGTTTTCTCATATGAAAAGGGAAAATTAAGGTAAACCTTTTTTTTTTTTTTTTACAGGAACGGTGTCTCTAAATGATCTGACTTAAGTAACAGTGTGGGTAATGGAGTAACTTACAAGTACAAAAAGCGGCTGCCACAAGGACAGAGAGCGCTCCCTCTTGAGCGAGCCTCAGATTTTAAGCCCTGAAAGAGCAGCTTGACACTGTGTGACGTACCTGCTAATATTCCTAATCCACGTCTTTATAAATACACGTTCCCGAGAGGGGCAAAGGGGTGATGAGGGAGGACAGTGAGTGCAGCAGGGAAGAGCTCTCATCCTTGGGCTGTGCTTGCAGGAAGCAGATGAAGGTGCTCACAGCCTAAGTGGATTAAGCCTGGGGAACGTCAGTTCAAAAATAGGATCTGCAACCTGACATAAAGATCTTGGGAAGCAAGAGGATTTGCTTATGACCAGTGCTAGACCCCTGGAGGAAGTGAAGGAGGGTCCAGTCTTGCTGGCATTTCCTATACTGATTGAGGACATGGATCCTCCTCCTCCTTGGGGTATGTTCTAGTAAATAAGGAAGACGCACATATTATAGCATGATGTGAGGAGCAGTGACTCTTTCAGACTTTTAATCATAGTAAACACAACTCTATTTTTTTTTCCTAGATTTATGTGTGCAAAAGAAGCCCTGCTGTGTTTCACATACAAACTATCTATGCTATAAAATGGCAGCTGTGATTTCACATCAGTCTTTCAGCCCTCAGTAAAGGTTTTTCTTCTTGTCCTAATACTGCAAGAGTTAACAGCTTAGGGGATGGAAACAGGTCTGAAAGTCTCCAGGAAGATAATACTTGAGAAGACAGGTTTAAGCTAAATAGGAAAGCAGATTTCATCAGCCTTCTTGGAAACAACCTGACCAGACACTTGTGATCCGTTGCTAAATTTGGCCTTTGCCTTTTCCATGTACAGGAAGAAAAAGGCAGCAGTAATCCCCAGTGAATTTGGACACGCACATGAGGGGCTGAATGCCTTTGTTTGTTATAGGTCCGAGGTAAATGGGTGTTGCAAACATGACTCATGACAAGCTTAATTAAGACAACAAACATGGGAAATGTAGCAGAAGGTCACGCATCTTTCTTCATGGTTTTGGCAACTGAAGATTTCTCAGAGAGATTTCAATGTGCTGCACCTGCACAAATATAAATAGAGTTTTAATAATGATTTTCTCTTTCTCAAAATGATTTTTATATTTTTTTGCTGGTGTTAAAATAGTCAGAATAGAAAAAAACCTGGCCTAATGCATGAACACATTAAGTTGTGGCAAGCCAAACTACAGCTGATGAAAATAAAAGATGTTGTGAACATATGACAAACCTCCTACAGTCAATTTGGTCCTGCCCCAACAATGACAAATTTACTCCTGGATGAATCAGAGTGAATGTATCAGACACTCAAATACCCATCTATCCATGCAAAACCTGCCTGTTTATCAAACTTTCAAATGCATATTTGGTGTTGGAATGAGCTCACTCGCTGATGGAGGAGTTTGTTCCAGACTCATTACCTGAGCTTCATCTCCCTACAAATGTTGTGTGGAGCCTCAGATTTTGGTTCAGAAAGGTTTCTTCCTAAGACAGCTTGTATTTTGAACAAAATGATCCTGACAAGTCGATAGCTACAGACAAAGGGTTCTTGAGAAAGTGGCGGTGATATCACCTCTGTTAAGTGGACAATAAATTCAGGTGGGGGAACTGATTTAATGCTTCGTTCATGGGAGGCACTTCTGAGAACTTCCCAAACATTTGGAAATCTTAGTCCTATAAACTTGCAGCACTGTGCTTAACAACCGACAAATAATATATCACATTGTGCTCAGGATGGACTCCATTTACTTTAATTGTACACCTGAAAGGTAAACATCCCCTCAAGTTAGTCAGCTGGGCTCTTCCTATAGTCAGCTGAGAAACAGTGGTAGGTAGGAATATCTGACAGGAATTGATCCCATCCTGAGTTACATGTCTGCAGTAGATGAGAGAACTCCATATTTCTCCATATTTCTCAATGGGGAAGCCAGACAAGGGAGCCCTGGTGATTAGCTGAGGCTGCCAACATAACTTTCTGATGGCTAAAATTAAATTAAATGAATCCCAACCTCAGAAACAGAACTTGTGCCAAACCACTCCTTCACACAAAGGTCTTGTAAACACATGATTCTTCAAGACTTTAGACAAGTTTATACAAAATATTTGAAAATTCTATTATAAAATTAAATTCTCTTGAGGGTGTTGAAGCCCAGTAAGGCAGATTTGTACTGGTGTGGGCAAAACCCATAGCATGTGAAACTGATTATCTGGGAGGGAACTTTTCAAAATATATGATTTTCAGGTTAACGTAGCCTCTCGATTTTCCCTAGAACTCGTGCTCTTAAATTCTACGGAAGCAATTGAATATTCCCTGTCCAAATTAAAATAATAAACAAGTATTAAATTGAAGAAACTGAGAAAGTGAAATTTAGATTCTGCAGTGAGTTTAAGACACAGCACTGGCAGAGTCTATCCCAGGATTCTAAAGTATTTTAAAATGCATCTAGATGGAAATTTCCAAAGTCACAAGTAAAGCTGATATGTCTTTAAAAATCTACCCCTTTGTTTCTACCTTTCTTTCCAGTCCCTTAAATTCAAAGCAGTAAAACCACTAAGTAGTTATAGTCTCAGATTGTCTGCTGGCTTCTGTGATTAAAACATCCCATTTGCATAAAGCAAATATATGTGTTTGAGTGAAGGTTTTGCATGGTTTACTGTTTAAAATCAATTGTTTGGATAATTCTAGTTACATTTATGGATGGATTTATCAGAGTATTCTCCATTAAATCACCATACTATTTTATTTTATTTTAGCACCCTACTAATAATTATGAAACTAGATTAGTCTGATTTTCTCTTAAAGAGATTTAGTCACACCACCCCCAGCATTCATATTAAGCATGTTTACAAACCAGGAAAGCATGCACATGGCTAGTGTGAATTTCTGGAGAAACTAATGATGGGCAATTTTGCCACCAGATTCCTTAAAAGCTTCTGTGCTCTGTTTTTCCAGGAAGAATCTGTAAGGCCCAATTATTTACAGGGACAGAAAAACATTGCAAACAGGTAAAATGAATTCCCACTCCATTGTGCCAAACCCCAGTAAATGCATAAAGACTACAAAAAGCAGTGATAGGGAAAGGTCTTTCCTCCAGGATTGGCACAAGCATCTGTGCTGCAGGAGGAAACGCTCCCAACCATTGCAAAGTGACGTTGCAACAATATCCTAGAGTCACCCCTGTTGCAAGCTGTTGTGTTTGGGAATGCTGCAGCGGGATTAAACAGCACTCTCGAACAGATTAACCAAAGCGCAGCAGCATCTCTGTGCAGGTCCCTTGGCTGAACTGGGGACAGCAGGATGCTGTGTGGTCTCTGTGCATGCCGGCTGTGCGGTGGGAGCAGCTCTCACCAGCCAGGCTTTGCTCCCCCAGCGCACAGTGCCCAGTGTGAATGTCTTGGCGTGAAAGAGGAATTGTGGTCGTGGACTATTTTGTTGGAGGCCCCATTTTTTTGCTGGCGTGGGTTGCACTGCAGTGAGCTCAGCATCCTGCAGGGTCCTGTCCAGGCAGCCTGGCTGTCCCAAGAAAAAATTAGCATCGACTCATTAGTCTAACGGCTATCAACTTGAACGTCCTATGAATTCCTCTCAAAGCTCATTTAAAACCCAAAAGCTAAAGGGCAGATGAGCACTGTAATGAAGGAGGAAGTATCATGTTTTACTACCAGATTTGAGAAAAATCCTATTCATAGCCCTACTGGGACCATACTGGCTTCTGAAATATATTTTCTTTTGAGATCTGAGCCAAGGATGCAAGTCACAGTGACACGACTTCTGTGAAATTTGCATTTGCAAGGGAGAGAAGGGAGAAATCTGTATAACCACAAAAAAATTACTTTGAATACCAAGGCAAGAATGCACAAGTAGGATTTGCTTTCACTCCTTAATTTTTATTATTTTAGTGTGACTATGTGGGATTTATTTTAGGTAGAGAAGACCTTTAAGGATAAGAAGGAATTTTGGATGATCAGAATAAGCAGGTCTCACATCAGAATAGTGACACTGGTAGCTCTGGTCAGGTTGGTTTGCTCTCCTGTGCCTTTTATTCAATGTGGAATGGTAATAACTAATGAAGAAAGGACTCTACGGCTCTTACAGAGTCATCTCAGGCAAAACTCCCCTTTTAGATAAGGAAACTTTACCGGAGTGACAGCCCAACATAGACTGTAAAATCTGGTCATTAAAACCTCAGCTAAGCGGATAAGAAACCAAAATCCTTCAGGCAGACAAGTAAAACGGGATTTCCATCCTCCGTAGCTATTCACATCCTACACATGAGCTCTGGCATCTGTGGCAGAAATGTTAAAGGAGTATTGATCTGCAAAATTTGGTGTGTAATAGTGATTCGCAGACACGGAGAGAATATTGAATCCTTGTTTCTTGTTATTCCTCAGTGGGCTGATCAGTTGGGGAATGCTGGAAATGCAGATGGCATTTCCATTTCTCCTTTTCATCCATCAAGTGGTTGGTTGATGGTCCCTCCAGCTGGTCACTGGTTTTATTTTTTTCCCTTTCACAAATAATACTATTGAATGTTGATGTATGACATAGCCATTATGTTATAAAGCAAAGGTTTAATGAAAGGAACTAGTTATAAACAGGCTCTTGCTCCTGAGTAAAATGAAAGCAATTTCTTTCCAGGTAGCTTTTAAGATAACTGGTCCTGTTAAATGTATTTTTATGTCAACGTACATTTGTCCTGCTCTGAGTGTTACAACCTACATCTGCAGGCAGGACTGTGAAGCAATTTTCAAGAAGAATAGCCATGAGCACACCAGTGTCACCTCACCCCAATGGGAGTTAAACACAGTCCTACCAGCTGACGGCACGTTCAGCCATAGCAGGGAGGAAGCCCCAGGGTACCATTTCACATCTAGTATTTCTACCTGACCCGCCAGGGTCAGACCCTTCCTGGTGTCTCCCTTGGGCTGATCTTACACACATCTCAGAAGAAAAAAGTTGTCCTCAGAGAAAACCACTGCTGCTTTTTACTGAGGACTGCTCATGCCATTACAGTCTGGAGCAGGGAACTTGGGTCAGTGAGCTTGTGTCACACACTTGACCTCTTCACCTCCTTTGAAATATCTACCCAAATTTGGCCAAGCAATAAATGTCTATAAAAAAAATCCATCCATACATAATCCATGGAGACTTCTGACTCCTGATCAGGTTTTGAGCAGTAAAAATGAAGCATGAGACCACGTGCTGGCGAAGAAAACAAGATATTGAATAGCTGTTCATTAATCAAGTGCTTGGGAGAGGGGTACAGCAGTAAAAAATAGCATGCAGTTCTTATAATTAAAGGCTGTTTCAGGATGCATATGTACAGAGGGAGGTGGGGGAGTGAAGTAATATCACACAAGCAACCTTAATTTACATGTCTTGTGAGTGCTCAGCTTGCTAATTCTGCTGATGTTCTATGGGCACAAGGTGGGGTTTTTTTCTGTTGCATAGAGTGCTTTGCTGCCTTTCAGTTCCCTGTCCTTTTCTGGCTTTATAAAATGTGGAATATTTGTGACTGCCTTGTGCTGCAATGATGTGATTGCAGAGCTCTTTTCAGCTCTGTGGAAGAAATGAAAGGTTGTGCTCACTGCGAGCAGTTGCTAAGACAGAAAGAAAGAAACCCTATTTTAAGCTGTTCCACAGAAGCACATACTGGCTTGATTGGTTATTGATTCCAGTTTCATTATGGAGAAAGCACATTTTTAGCCACAAATATGTGCAGCCACGTGTTGAGTGTGACGACTGTATCAACTGTAAGGCTCTGCTGTGAGCTGTGCTGAGCCTGAGCATGTGAAAAGTTGAGGACCTACATGTCTCAATATAGCGGATGGCACCAGTCTCTTGAGGAAAGTTTTCTTGGCTCCTTCAGCTGTATTGAGCTTTGGAATCAATTCAGTTAGGAATTGGTTGTGACTTGGATCTTGCAGGCTCTCTCAAAACTGGTGAATTAAACAAAGCTTCGGACTGCTTTGGCCATTGGAGTAAGACCGTCTGTTCTGAAAAACTGTTGGATTAGTCAAGGGAGTGGTGGAGCCCACATGAATTATTGCCCTCCTGAACTGTGCCTAGGCATGGGAATGTGAGTTTCTAAGAGGCGCTACAGGCTTTTCTGTGCAGGATGGATTTGCTGCCAGACCACGTGCATGGGTATGGGCATGTTCAGTGTACAAGGAAGCCACGAATATACATAAATATAGGTGTGTATACATATATAAACATAAGCAGCCTTATTTGCCAGAGATATACAGCCAGGTAATGCCTTGCAAATCTGTATTTCAGACTATATGGGGAGAAGCAAACTCACGCATCTTCCCTTGGAAAGAAGAGATGTGAGGACTGAACAGTTTTGGTTCTCCTTTTACCCCAGAGAAGTCAGACTGGAAGTTTTGTGGCATTTCACTGTTAGCCAAGGGCAGGAATAATATGAGCAGGGAGTAGGAATGCCTACAGGTTTTTGGGATACCCTTTCTTCAGAGCTGTGCCAGTTCAGTCTTTAGTTGAGAATAAATAAAAACAAAGTACTTCCCTGAATCAGTGTTTGTAGGAACAGAATACAGGGTCAGGCACATTTAAAAAGGACATTTTTCCCCTGAAGAAAGCCAGAGTCTATGAAAATGAACAACAGAAAGACTTGGAAACCGTTAGCTATTTCCTGAAGGCTTTTCCCATTCCTTCTCATGCAAGTCAATGCATGCTTTGCCTGGATGAGAGTGTGTATTCTTTTTTTTTCAGAAGCACTGGAGGTATCTTATTTTCCTTTTGTGGGAAGGTTCCTGACCCGGCAAACTTTCCCCATTTCTTGGCCTGGGGGAACTGAAATGTGGTCACTTGAGTGGGCTGCAAAAGCCATCTGCTTGGGCTTGTTTTCAGAGGAGGCTTAGGGCAGATATCCCACGACAACAAAAGAAGAGGAAGGAGTCCTCTCTGTGCCTGTTGGCACTGGACTGCTGTTGAAACAGTTGTTTCTGAAATTCCTTCTCACTTGTGGTGCTAATTGTATTTTAGGAACAGCTGCGCATGTGCATACAATATTACATCTGTTTGTCTGTTCAGATCAGCTGGGTACCTCAAGCAATACTCTTGGTATTGGTTGACCCATGTTGAAATCTACTTTTTGCCTGATTTCAGGTAGGAATTACAGACCTCATTCTATGCTGACTTGTGAATCTAGACGATTGTCCTTCTAAATTCTGATAATTCATTTGTTATCAATCAGCAGGATTCTGGCCCAAGTCTGTGATGAGAGTTGTCTGGCCTGCAGGCACAGGTTTTCCCTCTGTGTCTGGCAGGAAAAAGGACAATAGCAATAACCTATTGCTAGAAATTTGCCCACTATAGGGCTGGAATATGGCCAATATGTACATCTGTAGCTATATTCTCCCAGTTCAAAACAGCTCCATTTCTTGTTCCAGTTTCCCTAAATATTTGATCAGGCTATAAATCTTCCTCTTTGGTCCAATGAATATTTAATTGCGTGTATAAAGTCAAACAGCTTTAACAAGAGGGATTTGGAGCGATTCTCCTCCACCACAGCACACAGCCATTTAATTACTGTTGTAGAGCCATGACAAGCCTCTGCTCTGACTCAGACAGCACAAAGGTTTGAACGTGGGCTTCCCCCACAACTGTGTTGTAGGATCCAAACAAAAGGGAGATATTTTCTTGGTCTTGCCTTGGGGTTTTAGCCCCACTGGCCTCAGTTTGCCTGGTCTTGATGTCTGTATCTATATTTCTGAGTCAGGACCTGAACCTGGGCTCCCAGGCCATGGGCTGAGTTGGAACTCTGTTGTTGAGGGCTGTTTCCTAAGGTAGAGATTGGGCTTGGAGAGAGCTGGTTGAAGGAATCAAAGCAGAGGTGGAAACCAGACGTTGTGACCTCTGCTCCTTTCTAGCTTTAAGAAGTGGTAGAAACGTGCCCACGGTGCCCAGTTCCCCGCAGGCCTCATGTGGAGGGAGCCTGGTTTCTTGACTGAGGATTGAGAGTTCACTAGGTATCAGTGGAATGAAGAGGAGTGGGATATTGCAGTGCTAGCATGGTACCAAGAGCCTGTTTCCTGGCCTTGATACTTGGTTAACCCTAGACTCAAACACATCTGTGTTCTACAGTCCTCTCATCCTTGAAGAAGCAGGGGGATAGATTTTAAATTAGAAACATAATATAATTCACTAATTAGCTGGAATGACTTGCTTCCACCATTTTGGTCATCACAGATAAAGGGATTTGGCCTTTCGTTTTTGTTTAGAATGTACTGTAACTTTGGTTTCTGGAAGTGCTTCTTTTTTCATACACTTCAAACACAGGGCTCAAAATAGGGAGAACAGGATCAAACTTAGCATTTCATGTTTCTCACCACTTCTCTAGCAGAAAATATGTTTCCAAAAGCAAGCCAAGACTACATCAAAATCATATCATCCCTTGTCCTTTTCTGCTTAATGAGCCATCTTCATGTAGATCAGTTAGCACAAACACTTATTTATTCATCCTTTCACTAACCAGTCAACCACAAAAATATAACTGACATTTAAATGGTGCAGGAGGAGAGACAGGCAGGTTTGCCAGGCTGGAGATAGGGCCAGTATTTCCACAGTGTAATAAGAAGGCTCTCAAACAAACACCAGATGAATTAATTGAGACTGAACTGGAAGATATGTTTTTTGCTAAGGTTAATGACAGCTGACAGCTTGACCTATTCTTGCAGTTTACTGTACCGGCATCAGTCCCAGGCTCTGTTTGTGTCTTCTCTCTTCAGATGTCCAACGCTGGATTTAGCTTCTGCACAGCGTGGGGAAGTCCAGCCCCTTGCAGGTCATCTCCCAGCCCCAGTCCCCATTGCTGGATGTCCCCAAGCATATGCCAGGGACTTCTTCTCCCAGTGTTCATTCCCCAGGGTCCCTCCCCACTGCTGTCAGAAGCACAGGGTGAAGGCTGACAGTAGTGCTAATGGGGCATGAGTATGTATCAATGTTTGTCATGTGGATATTAGAGCTTGTGAGTATGTTTACCAGCTGCTTCCATGACCTGGATTTAGACTCTTCCTACAGGGGTCCATTAGCAGAATTTTCATACCGTATTTATTCTTGGGGAAAAGGCATTGAAACAACATGACCCCAAACTGACTAACAAACCTGAAAACTGCAGAGTAAATTGTCACATGGAAAAGGCACAATCTGCTCAGTGCCTGCCTAGTAACGGTGCTTTCTTGTTCTTCTGCTTATTTTAACCTAATGTTTCTATGCAGGTAGCATAAGGCCATAGGCAAAAACATCTCACAAGTACTCATTGACTCCAGATGTGTCAGGTCACTGTGGATTTCACAGTTGTTATCACTGATTGTTATCACCTTGCAGCTTAATGAGACACCAGCAGGAGCAGCTTGAACTCTCAGATGATTTTTGTGCTTGTAACACATTTTTAAGACACATCTTGAACTGTGGATAAGAGTTGAAGGCACATATCAACACTGCCAGGTGGAACCTGAAAATCGATCCTTATGGCTGCTGTCTCTGTAGGAGCCACCAAACTGTCCAGCTGGAGAGGAGACTGAAGGGCAGGCTGAGAGTAGTATCTTATGTGGACATCATTCCTTTTTAAAGCCAGGGTTAGGTCTCTTCATCTAGGACAGAATGTGCACCCGAATAACCATACAAAAAGGTGCCAAACCTCCAAAACTGAGATAGAAATAAAGTTTTGGTCCTGAAATGGACCTAAGCATAGTCATGGGTGTTAGGTTATGTAGGGAAGATGCTGATGTTGGGAATCGCATTTGTAGTAATTTCCAAAACATGTTAACAATTACAATTAGTAGATTCAGCAGTGGTGTTCAGAAGATGTGGAAGGCTTGGGTACTATGCGTGGGATTCATTACACCACTCACTGGATGGCAAAGTCTGAGGTTCCCCTTACTAACCATGGAGAGAGCAAGGTTCATTTGGCTGAGCTTACAAATGTATCTTAGGGTACCATGGCTTTCCTTCTGGAGGTACCTCTCTTAGAAAAATATCCTGGAAACAACTTGCTTTGTCCTGGACACGTTTCCTATAAACATGCAAGTGAGATCAGATGATTCTTACTACCATGCGGCAAGGAGATCTGCTAAGTACAATATACACAAACAGGAGCAAATGGATGCTGGTCCTTGGCTTGTACTGATTAATCTTCCCAGGGAGCTGGCCTTGGCTTTCCAAATTGTAGCAGAAGTGCTACTGATAACAGCTGCAGTGAGTTTCATTTAGTACTTCGCACCAGATTGTACAGAGCAAAAAAATTCTAACGTTAGTGGATATTCTGGGTACCTTCTACAGGCATTTTTTCCTCTTGAAGACCAGTCGGCAGACAGTTTAAGCCCTTTCCTATAAATACTTCCTTCCTCCTCTTGTACACAAAATTGAGTTGGCTTTCTGCTGTTTGAGCATGGTGTCTCCCCAGTCTGCCCAATGTTAGAATGCAAGGGCAGGAGTACAAGTCTTCGTGGTTTTGTTGTCCCACCTCTTCCCCTTATGCTTTCAGCACTATTTCATCTTCACGCTTGCCCCTGCATGCTCACTCTGACCCAAGCCCTTATCAGCTGCTACAGCCGTATCCGAGGCTGACATTCATAATACTGAACATTCATTTTTGCCATTTTGTGGGAGAAGAAAGCAGTAAGCAACTTCTCTGTGAGCTCTCAGACTCTTCCAGGAGCATGCTGCTAATGGGCTGACTCCCAAAGCAAAGATCTTTCCCATCTCCCAAGGATTTCCATGAGATGTGTGGGCACTTGGCACTTCAGATTAACAAGCTGTCCTGCCAAAGCAGGTATTTGTACTGATTTTGCTCACTTTTGCTCACAGAGGAACTGCTGCTTCCAGAAATGACCCTCTTAGAAGCCTCAGCCCTGTGCTGGGGGTTCCTGCACTGTATCAGGCTTTGCATTTATTTATGCACTAAGAAAATAGTTGTATTTTATTCAGACCCACTATGAACCTGAGGAAAAACAAAGCTGGACATCTCCCAATATTGCCAATTGGTCCTGTTGTCGAGTGGTTCTGTCAGCAACTTATTTAAGACCTTAATCCCTTTCAGCAATTAAGGTGGAGTTCAAGGCAGTGTGGGACTAGAAACAGGAGTGATTTTCACTTGGATTTTCATCTTTTATTTTCTCTAGTGTTATAACCTGATAAAGAGGCAATGGCAGTTCACAATGTGCTATTCCGTTCATTGTTGCCTGCTTAAAATGAGGAAGGTGGAGGAGTAGGAAGAAAAGACTCCTTTAAATCTGTAGAGGAGCATGGGTGCCTGCAAGAGCCGTTTAAAGAAGTAGAGCCACTTTAGCTTGTTGATCGATTTCTGCACTGTAATTTATGCTGCCATTCACACAGCGTCAGAAAGCTATTGTGAACCTTTGTATAAACCCACGCTATAGATTTGGGGGGCTCTAGTCCATAGCTCTGCCAGCACAAGCATACTGGTGATAGGATAATGGCAGGTTTTGCTCCTAAAGGGTTTGATTTCTTTATTTGGAGGGGGTTGATGTACAAGAGGAAGAATTTTAATGATTCCCAACAGACCACCCGCTTAGCTATTAACAAAAGTAAAGCTACAGTTTATGCATCCTGATAGAGGTGAGTTTTGAGAAAAGATGTGAAATACAAACCAGGACCTTTCACAGATGATTTGTGGAAGGCACTTCATGAAATACCACATCAGCGAGATACCTCAGAAGAAAGACCAGGCTGGGAAATTGCTTCAGAGTAGCAGCTAGGGGAAAGACACCATTTCTTTGGGCATCACCAGTCATATGATAAGGGAAGCTAGAAGGAAGATCATTCAGGAGGATAATGTGTGCTGTGAGCAAATGGGGAATGGACTCGGCACTGGTGAGACCACTCCTTGAATACTGTGTTCAATTCTGGGCCCTTCACCACAAGAAGGATGTTGAGGCTCTGGAGCGAGTCCAAAGAAAAGCAATGAAACTGATGAGGGGGCTGGAGAACACGCCTTATGAGGAACAGCTGAGAGAGCTGGGGTTGTTTAGCCTGGAGAAGAGGAGGCTTAGGGGAGACCTCATTGCTCCCTACAAATACCTGAAAGGAGGTTGTGGAGAGGAGGGTGCTGGCCTCTTCTCCGAAGTGACAGGGGACAGGACAAGAGGGAATGGCCTCAAGCTCCGCCAGGGGAGGTTTAGGCTGGAAATTAGGAAAAAAAATTCACGGAAAGGGTCATTGGGCACTGGAACAGGCTGCCCAGGGAGGTGGTTGAGTCACCTTCCCTGGAGGTGTTTAAGGGACAGTTGGACAGTGCTGAGGGGCATGGTTTCGTGATTGATAGGAATGGTTGGACTCGATGATCCAGTGGGTCTTTTCCAAACTGTTGATTCTATGATTCTATGATTCTGTGATTCTATGATTCTATGATTCTATGATTCTATGATTCTATGATTCTAGGACAATGACATAAAGGAAGGATGCTGAGGACAGGATCCATCTCAGCTAACATTAAACATTTAGTCATCTAGGCTCTTTTTGTGGTCAGCAGAGGCAGCACTTTGAAGGCATGATTCATCTGACCTATTTTGGGCACTAACCTACCTAGGATGAGGTGACTTACCCTTTATGCACGCCTGTTTCTTCGTATTGATTCTGAATGGAGCTTCAGACACATAGCACAGATAGACATTTTAGGTACATCAATGAAAGTTTGACAAACCCTCCTTTGCATGTGCGGTGCGACTATAAGAGAGGACATCCACTGCCACGTGGTATCCGAATCTGGGACAGTGTTCAATCACCATCCACCTTTGTCTCCAGGAGATACAAGTAACTAGAAAGACAGAGGATGGAAACAAAGAAAAGAAGGCAAAAGAGGACAAGGAGCTTTGGTTCAGCTACATTATGTTTCTGCCCTCACCAAGAGCTGCTGTATGTAATATGGGAGATGTAGGCTGAAGACAATAATGCAAGAAAATAAAAATGAAAAAATGAGTCTTAAAAGTCTCATTTAGAAGTGAGCTTCTACATGAACAACTGACATTATCATAACTATCCACTAAAAAAAGGATAGTGCTATTTTCTCATCAGAGTTCTTTCTGAAATTGCATTCTGGAATATTTATGGACAATCTTAAACTTGCTGAAATGTAAATTTTGCACTGAAAATCAGGTTTTGCATGGGCAAAAATGAAAGTTTTTGTGATGACTGCAGCACAAATATCGGTGAATGGTTCTTTAAGCTGTGTTGCCAGAAATGTCACGAATCTGTTCAAAACTCCAAGGAAGGGAAGTGGTTTGAAATTCCTAACACTGCTTTTTCAGCCAGAAGAGCCATTTTGGGTGTATTTCACATGAAGCATGTCTTCAGGGCTTGATATGTCTTCATTCTGGGCCCTGTATTGTGCCAAAGAAATTCTCAGTGTTTAACAAATAATAATAGAAATAAGCTGTGTAAGCATATGTGAATCTTCACTTTATAATTTTACGTGTAGAAAAATGATCTCATAGACACATAGGAAATAGAGCAGATGGTAAAACGTGTGTTGGACTAAACTCAGGCAGCAGAGTAAGTCTCCTAGAGAAGAAGAGCACAAATGCTGGAGAGTCGCCTCCAGTCATGCACATGAAGCATGTTTGTGAACAGAGATAAACAGAGCGCAGATCAAACCAAATTAGGAGATCACCTTTGATCTATTGTTTTCTCCTATTACTGCAAGTGCAATGCTGCGATTTGTCATCCCCTGCATGGACATTCAAACGTGTTCGCTCTAGGAGAGCACTCAGATTGTTTACTGGGTATTAGGTACCCAGCAGCATTATTCCAATTTTGAACTTGTGCAATTCCACTCATTTCAGACATCTTTCATCTGTGGTGAAACTGGTTTGAGAAGGTGGTTCTGGATAAGGTCTTACAGTTCAGCCCTGCTGCTTCTTTCCTCCAGATATCCTTGTTGGCAGAGATGTATGAAACTTAGTTTATACTACTGTTTCAAAGCACGGCTTCTCCCTCAGTGACTAGGGCCAGGTTGCAACAGCAAGGTAAGTTGGGAAAATCAGGAATAACCATGAACTGCCTGAGCTCAAAACTGCTCCTGGAAGAAGGGAAGTGAGAAATGGAATTATGCCAGACTGCAAGGATGTTTTGCTCTGTGTACTATCAAAACAGAGGCCAGTGGAGCATTATAAAAGCAAAGCATGCAAATAGAACCTCTTCACAATGTATTCCCCACCAAAAAGTTTGTAGGTAAACAAGAACTGCACATCACAGATCCATTAAAGCTGAGCTGAAAGATTCCTTCAAATGATATAAATGTAAATATTATGAGTGCAAGTCTGGCCAGTTTGAAGCCCCTGATTCATGTGCTGTATTAGATTTATGCCTGCCTCGGGAAAAAAAATTATCTTCTGCTGTCATGTCAGTTTTTACTCTCTTTTCTCTTTGCTACAGGGTATCTGATGGGCTATTCTGGAATGTTAAATACAAATCACCGCAGTTCTGTATTAGATATGCTTCTCTATATTATGCAGATCATGTGCTTTGGAGACCAAACAGACTCATGTTTATCCACTGACAATTTCCATTGTTATCAATGGCAGTGGCTTTGGAGCAGCTATCGAGGATTTCACTGCAGAATTTAGTGATGAAAATGCAAGAAAAAAATTAAATTAATTTTAAAAATATTTCCCACCCTTTTTAAACTCTAGATAATAGGTTTTTGTACACAGCAATGATAGCATAAAATAATCAAAATACAGAGCAGACTATCTGGACATGGAAGAAAAAGCAATGAGTTTTTTGTATTGGGATGCTGAAATTTCTGTGCTGAGATACATTGAAGTAACAGGATCCTTTTTTGTGGGGGGTTGGAACTTGGGGTGGTAGTGTATGTGTTTTTTTCTTTTTTTAAGATCAGTTTATCTACTAGTAGGCTAATATGTTATTTTAAAGCACAGGGTCTTGGAAGAGAGGGTCTGGATCTTCCATTCACCCAGGTGCATGTCTTGGGGAAATGCCTCCGCACCTCTGTTTTCACAAGGGTAAGCCATGTCTGCTTAAGTGGTAGAGTTATTCAGACCACATTATTAATAACATGAACCCTGAGTCTGCAGAGGAGCCCATCCCACCTCCCTTGTATAAATTATACCAGTATTAGAAATCAGAAGTAGCAGCCTGATTTGAAGTAAACCACACAGACTTTTTTACTGGTGAATGCCAGTGGGAGGTAGGGACAGAGGGAAGAAGTAGCAGGTGCTGGTCTGAGGGGAAATTGTCTTCATGATCTCTACAACTCGCCTTACTGATAACTGGAAGGAGATTTTCCTAACAGAAAAACCTGTGAACTATATGAGAAGGCTAATCCACTTGACCCTTGCCTTATCCTAAGCCTTCAAGCCATCATGACATTTCATTTCTCACCAGCTGCAAGACCATTTCTTGGGATTTGTTTTCATCACAATGCAAAGCCAGCATTGTTCAGCCCAGGAGGAAGACCAGAACAGGGATGCTGGAGTAGGGTATGTGAGCAGGGACATAGCATTCATATTTGGAGAGGGTGAGAACTGGTGGCAGCAACAAAGGTAAACAGGGTGTGTTTGTGCAAGTGACCTTATTTATACCAGCATGATGAAGAGAGATCAAATGTCCTGCGCTAAAGGAAGTGAGTCCACATGCATATGGGAGCGAGTCCAGCCCTACGTGGCTGGCACAAGCCCAAGTGCTTCTTTGCAGGGTGACAGCTTGGGGTTTTCAGGGCAGCTGTCGTCCTCAGCATCGGGTCTTTGAATCTCTCTGTACTGCTGGCTGTGCAGAAATGGGCATGGCAGTGGTGGGAAGGGTGCTCTGGTGCCCATTGTCCCTTCAGCAGGTACCAACAATACAGCCCCTGTGGTGCTGTATAGACCCTTGCAAGTGATTAATTCAAAATCATAATTTGTTAGTTCAAGATTTGGCCACTGAGTGGCTCACGGATCAATCCTGACATAATTTCTTTTTTTTTTTAACACTATATTTGCTATTCTTTGAATATTTTGGGTGGATAATTATCCAGTGTGTACTCTATACTGCAGAATCTATGAATATTTGCTTTGGCTTTTCCTCCCAGTCAGTTAGAGTGTGCGGTTGCTGGCCTAGATCTCAGGGCATTGTTTCTGACTATGTAAACGAAATTTTAAAACAAGAGAATAATGAATACAGACCAGAGAATAAGGCACATTCTGTGTCTATTTCACATAAGCAATTTTTCTTGCTAAAATCCATGAGGGGCTCAGCACTTGTGATTATTTACACATGTACTTAATGGCTGTTCACATATCATTGATACCAAGTAACAGGCACATAATAAACAGAGCCGACTGAGCCTGGCGGGTACTTTGAATCATCCTTCTTTTTTTTTCTGTTTTTCCTTACCCTTTTCTCCTTTCTGTTTGACTACGGAGGCACTTCTAAAGAAGAGGAAGAAAACCTTCATTTGGAACCACATGAAACCAAAGGCTGGGTGTAACCAGCTTGAAATCCAGTCAAGAATCAGCGTGCAACTTCATGTGTTACTGTTCTTGTCATTCAGCATATCAGATGGATAGGTTGTGCCTTAAAAACACATGGAGGGTTGCTGTCACACGTGTGGTTAGGTATGGATACACGTGCACACCCTTCAGTGTTTCACTGCAGCCAGTTCAGCTGTCGTGCCAGCAGCAGCCCAGCTGTGGTGAAGAAAACTCAGCCTGGATGTTTCTTCAGCTCCCTGGATGGGTTTTACTCCCTGTGCTAAGACCCATTTTGCCACAGCTAAAACGGCACCTGAGCTGCCTGTTGAAGAGATCATCCAGACAAGAAATTATTATACTCCCCACAAAAGCTAAAGACATTTTTCCCCCCCCCCAGCTCTTTGGATAAGATCTTGTGGCTATGTTACAGGCATGACTTCAAGACAGCAAAACTTCAGCATTAAGTGCTACAAACTTATGTCCAAGCCTCATTTGTGATCACAATACTCAAACAGCATGCATTACTAAAGAATTAGTAATCCATAATTTCTCATCCCATGAACAAATTGCTGGCAAATATTCCTGATGGTCTTTTCAAAGTAAAAGAGATCAAATTGAAGAAAAATATATTCTGAATGCCTCTGGAAATTAATTTTGGTAAAACACTGAAGAACACATGTTCTACTGATGTGCAATTTTATTATTTGCAGGCACTTTTGTACGCTGCCTGAGCAGGTCTAAATTTAGACTTGAGGCTGTGATGGTAACTTGCTATGAGAGAATGGAGATAAGGAGGTGGGCATGGTTGCTATTTGCACATTGCTTGTGAGAGAGTAGAAAAACCTTTGGGTGACAGAGAGGTTTCTACTGGATTTGAAGGCAAGGTGCAGCTCTGCCTGATGACCACATGCCGAGGGAGCTCTGGCAGGAAAATATCTCATGCCATGATTCATCTAATCTTGGGAAACAATACAAGCCAGCAGCAGCAGCAGTGCCTCCATGACCTACCTCACCAGCCACGGTATTCCCCTTCCATCACTGCACCCTGTTCCTGAGATTAGGGAGGACCAGGGCTGGTATGAGCCCCCACTTAGTTGCTCAGAAACCCCTGCTCTGAACGAGTAGTTTTGTGTTGGATTGAAAATACAGCCCATCCTCAATGTAACCTCTAATCTTGATTAAAAATCTTCCAGGGCCAGGCAAACCAGGCTGAATCCTTTGGTTAACTCTGGCAGTGGTTCCTGCATTCCCTAATCCCTGTTAATATCACTGCTTGTCAAAGAAGATTTGTGCCTTTCCTGGAAGACGGCCGCCTATTTTGCATCAGCTGAGGGAGAAAGAGATGCCTCATCAGCTGGTGCTGGGAACAGTGAGTGGCAGACGAGAAAGGCATCCTGTGTTCTGGGGAAAAGGCAAGGGAGGTGGTCGAGCATCTGGCTCCAACTCTTAACTCTGCCTGCTAGCATCGCTCCTGCCCTTTCAGGATGTGACATAATCCTCTGTTTTACCCATGCACAATCCCTGAACTTCTCATGGCAGTGTTCATTGCAGAGGTACGAGTTTTGTATCCTGGCCAAACTGCAGGACAGATTATGTTCTGTTGACCTATATTCCCATGAACTGATTTTCAATTAGTGCAGTGTTACTCCTCCTGTTTGCACCATTAAATGTGTCCTGCTGCAATGCTGAGTTTAAACTCCAGAGACCACGTTTTCCAGGGGGATTTTGCTGACTCCTCTGAGCAGACAGAGAATCACCTCCCCATAACAAGCCATTCCTCATTGTCTCATGTTTTCTTGGAAAGCCTATCCCATTACTTCGGGGAAGTACGAGACCTGCTCAGGTTTGGTGGAAGGACAAGCGTGGTTCCTAGCTTTTTGTTGATTCCCCCAGGGGCAGGAAACCAAAGACCAGCTCGTGGGGGAGTTCACGTAGTGCCACCCGGGGAGCTGGCGCAGGCTACTGCCTGTGACCTGCCAGGACTGGAGAAATTAAAGGTGGTTTCTGGCTGGAGATGGGAAATGTTGGCAGAGACAACAGGAGGAAGACTTACAAAAGGAAGCAAAGGAGAATGGAGTGAGTAGGGGAAGCAGCTTTTGTGAAAGGCTGGACACACCTCCCCTCCTTAGCAACTAAGAAGAAAGAGGCAGACCTGATGTTTTGGAAAGGAACAGAAGATGTCATCGTTCATGAGCAGGTTTGGGAAAGGAGAGGAGGATGGCTTCATGGCATGGGAATGAGGACTCATCCTGGCCTTCACTAGCCACATGCTGAGCAGTTTGAGGTTGCTGACTCTCAGTGTAGGACTCGGGGTGCCCACCATGGCCCAGGCACACCGGGTGAGCCACAGTGGTGCAAAGCCTCTGTGCAAAACAGTCCTAGGCTCTTAGTGGGAAACATGGGCCAGCAAAGTTGCATGAGGCAGAGGGTCACCAGCCAGTCAAGGGAGGTGATCTCAGCCCCGATCAGGCACAATCTGGAGTGCTGGGTCCAGTGCGGGATCCCCAGCACAGGACAGACATAGAATCATAGAATCATAGAATCACCAGGTTGGAAAGGACCCACTGGGTCATCGAGTCCAACCATTCCCATCAATCACTAAGCCATTCCCCTCAGCACCTCATCCATCCGTCCCTTAAACACCTCCAGGGAAGGTGGCTCAACCACCTCCCTGGGCAGCCTGTTCCAGTGCCCGATGAACCTTTCTGTGAAAAATTTTTTCCTGATGTCAAGCCTGAATCTCCCCTGGTGGAGCTTGAGGCCATTCCCTCTTGTCCTGTCCCCTGTCACTTGGGAGAAGAGGCCAGCTCCCTGCTCTCCACAACCTCCTTTCAGGTATTTGTAGAGAGCAATGAGGTCTCCCTTCAGCCTCCTCTTCTCATGAACATACTGGAGTGTGTCTAGCAAAGGGCCGTGAAGATGATATGGGACTGGAACATCTTTGATGTGAGAAGAGGCTGAGAGAACTGGAGCTGTTCCTCCTGGAGAAGGGAATACTCAGGGGGAATGTTGTCAATTTGTAAAAATACCTGATAGAGCTAAAATACAAAACTTCTCTCCTGCCAGTCTGGCCTTCCCTTAATCTGCAAATCCTTGGGTCTGATAATCAGGGTTTTTTGCCTGTGGATAGATTTATGTTACCTTTTTTTATATGTTCAGAATACAGTTGCAAATGCAAAGCTCTTGTGTATGGGACCCCAGCAGAGTGTGAAGCTGTGCAGAGTATCTTCCTCTTCTATCTCCTGCTGCTGTTTTATTCCTCTTCTGATGTAAAATACAGAAAGTAGATGTGTTATTCAGTTATTCCTTCAGCAAGCAGGGATGTTGTTTTTTAAGTAAGAGAAATATATTGAGGCTAATAACCCTTGCTTATATCAGTGAATTGATCTATGTTACCAATTTATGCCCAGCTTTGAATCAGTCCCGTACAAATGCGCAGCCACTCTACCAGCAAAGTTTTGCACAGTATCTTCGTACTATGGGACTATGAACTTCCCTGACACTGTGAAGAACCTCTTTAATCTGTGTAGCCCCTATCATTGCAGTAAGAGAAAACATATTGTAAAAGTATCTTTTGCTGTAAAATTCCACTGGGCTTAAAAATAAAAAATTGGTTTTGATTGTAGTTCAAATAATGTGATTGAAAACAAAACATGTCTTATCTTGTTTTTTCTTTATCCTTTATTTTCCTGCTTTTCTTGTGAGGCTCATAGGAATGAATATTGCCCAGAGTTTTCTACCCTCCTTTTCCCATATTTTCCTTTTGGAAAAGTGGGGAGAAATTCTCCTCTACATCCTCCTTAGGCATTAGCGCTTTCTCCTTTTTGTATGGAAATAACACAAACAATTTGGTGAGGAAACAAAGTGTAGTTTTTTCAAAACTGAAACTTTTCCAATAAACATTCAGTAAACCCTTCATTTTGTGGATGGGGAAATTTTTCAGCTGAATGTTTTTAACAGCCCTAATTGTATTTATATTCTCTTCCTTTGTTTCTGGTAAATCAGTAGTGTCATTCAGATGGAATTCTGAGTTTCTGTCCTTTCCCGTTTCTCCAAAAGTCCGCACACTCCTGTGGGAAAGTCAGAGATCCTCTCTTTATGAAATAGTAACATTTTGATGTGTACATATTCACGTACAACTTTATTAGGCAGCTGTCCTGCATACTCCATGATACCCTGTGTACCTTAGAAGTGCCAAGAGCAAACCATGCTCTCTGACTTCTCATCCTCTGCAGCATCACCTGCAGCTTAGAAACCCCACCTGGCTCACTTGTCCCTAGCTTGTATTTCAGAAGCTGGTTAGGCATGGCTTGTGCAGAAATTCCCCCACAGGAGGAATTTCTCCCACTGAGAACTGCCTGTGGAGCCAACACAAGGACTTCTATGTGACAGCCACCACCTCTGCTAACCCACAGCTGTCACTGCTCGCCTTGCAAGATCTGCAAAGAGACATCCTGAACAGGATCATATAAAGAAGCAAACAGGATTTACACCAATTCATGCAACCTGGCATTAAGAATTTAACTGTTAATGCTGCCTCGAACAAAACACCTGCACCCAGTGTACCACCTTCACCCAAACAGCCCCATGGCCAAGGATCCTCAGATCTGTGCCAACAGCACCAGCACCTTGCACGAGACGAACATGCTCTGCTAAGGAGTCAGAGCAAAGATCAGTGGCTGCATCCCAGTGACAATGGTGGCTCCCACAGCTTCTTGATAAGGTGTCACTTGATGGTCCCAGGTACCTTCCCTGAAAAGCAATTATGTTTCACCTTGACTTCTCCCATTTTTTTATTTTCCTTTTAAGCAGAAAAGTGTGTAGAGGTTGATGTCACCCCTGCTGTGATGGTGCTGACGTTTTTGGCTTTGCTGCTGAGTCACAGGCTCATAGTGCTGTTATCTGTCACGGAGGCAGGCTGGACCATACTGGAGCTTGTGGACACCTCTCAAATGGCAGAAAGTGCCATCCGATGAGTTTCTGAGAAGTCTGGTAGATGTGACCATATCCAAGGGCCATCTGTGCCTATTGAGCTGAACTAAGCCTGGATCAGTGCTGTCTCAGAGCAATGGACCTTTGCTAGGGTCATTACAAGGGCAAGTCTCTGGATGCCCTGCTTTTCCAGGTCTGGAAAACGGGAGACAAAAGTCACCAGACAACACAGGACACTTTGGGACCTAGGTTCTTTGACCCAGACACTCGTTCCTCACCACCCTGCTTGGCCACCTAAGGCAACCCTGAACCTGGTGCAGGTGTGGCTCAGGTAACAGGTGAAGTGTTTGTTAGCTGTAGCAGGCATTGCTCATCCTGGCATGATGGCAGGGCCATGTGCATGCCAACAAGGTCATGAGACTGTTGTGGATGTGGTTTGTGCCTGTCCAACTTGCAGCAGTGGCAAAGGCAACTCAGAGGGAGGAGAAGCTGCCAAATGAACCCTCCATGAAATACGGGTGGGATGTGTGTGTCTTGGGCATTGTTGACCTGAAAAGGTGCGACACCTACCACTGCCCAAAGCAGATGCCTGCCTCTCCAGTTAAGTCTGAGCCCAGACTAAAATTCTCAACTCATTTGTCACCCCACTGATAGAGGCTCTGTCAGGTATGTGAAATACCCATCTCTGCTTGAGAAAAGGCTGGAATTTGGTGCCACATCCCTGCAGAAGGTCCCAGTCCCTGTTTTATCAGGATACCTAATGAGGATCTTTTACTCTCTCTTGCCATTAACTGCTTCATTTGCTGCAGGCATGGGGAAAGGCAAGGACTCTGCAGCCCCTTGCTGAGCAGTGGTATGGGAGAGTCAGAGGATTCCCTCAGGGCTCTGGATGTTTGCATATCAGTGTGATCAGGCTTGCTCACATGAGTGCCCTGGAGGGTCAGGGTTGCTGCTGGCCCAGAGAAAGCCCTGCTCAGTTGGCCCCATTACTGCGCAGGGTGTCCTACATCAACAGGCAGGCTTTGAAATAACCACATTGACATCACTCTGCATTCCCATGGTCCTGAACCTCTCCAGCAAACCTCAAGAGGTCAGATGCAAAGAGAGCTGTGGCCTGCGACATTGACCTGGGTACCCCAGAAGATGCATGTGTCAGGCACCCCTGGTGTAGCTGTGCTCCAGCACTCCTGCCCAGCATGGGTTGGCCTCTGCTCTGGTGTGTAACTGGCTGGGAGAGTCTGGCCAGCGTTGCAAAATGGGAGAAAACCACCCCAGGTGTCACTTGGTCTGTTCCCTTTGGCAAGACAGGATGATGTGTGCCGGTGCATTTAGAGAGTCCTCCTTCTTGGGGAATCACTTCTATCACTATGCTTTTCCTGGCTGGTGCCTGTGTAATATAATTAGCAAGAGTTAATGAAAGACAGTGTCTTTGGCCAGCATCACCAGTGGCCAATGTGCCCTGTTTGGGTCAGGGCAGGATCCACTCTATTATCAACTAGCTGCCTTGAAAACTAGCTGAGGTTTTATCCATTGTTTCAGGTTAAATATGAAAAACTGTCATTCAGCTTTGTACTGAGAGCTCTGCATTAAGCTCCCAGAAAACCTAACCTAGAGGGGATCTCCCCTATGCAAGTAAAGCCCTGAATAGTGTCACGGGCAGTACAGGGACATGTGGATTATGATGGAAGAGTCATCATCACTGTTTTTTATTGGTACACATTGAATATTTTTATGTTTGATATCTGGCATCAAATGTAAACATATGAAAAAAAACTGTATAAAACATCTACATCACCCTCACTCTCTCTTTCACCCTCCTTCCTTCTTCATGAAGATGTGACCTTTTCTGGCTCACAGGCTTTGAATTTCATCTTCTTTTTTCATGCTATAAAAAAATTACATCCTGCCCAATGAAAACCAGAAGCCTCATGGCCTGAGATGCTCTTCAGTATGATGCATAGATCTGAAAAATGGCATTTGATGACTGGACTTGGGCTTTATAATTGGTACTCAAGCATACCAGCTTAAATGTTCCAGGTAGAAGAAACCACCTGGAACAGTGGGATCAATGATGGTTAGTAATGCAAACCAAACTTTTCCCCTCTTTACCCTTTCTCACTAGGTCCTTGCTAGGTCATTCTACAGATTATTTTCTGAGAAGTACTGGTGAGGACTTTAGTTCAGAAAGGAATGGGTTTGGAGAAAAGTGATTACACCTGCTATCTCAGCATACCTGTAATGTACCTGATATTTCTCTAATCTCTGACAACAGTTTCTTGTAACAAAAGATAATCTTGCATTTATTGTTTATCAGTAACCCCTACTTGCAATGAAAAACAGATCAACCCCATTTACACTGTCTGCATCAGTAGTAAAGTATATACTAAGGAAGCAGAATATAAAATATTTGAGTTTTTCTTCAAGGTGGCTTTAAATTAGCTGTTTTAAACTTCATTGCTCAAAACTGGTTGATATGACCCGAAGGCAGCTCCAAGCAATACTGCCTCTTGCTTTATTGTATAGATCCATAGTGCCGCTTCATGAGATATACTCTTTGGTATACATGATCACCTGAGATACTCCTGGTGCATAATACCTGCCCCCATCCACGTTCCTGTGTGCAGCACCACAGCCTGCGAGGACTCTGACATACTTTGCAAGACACTGTGTATTGAACAGAGGAACTGATCTGGCTTAAAGAAACATCTGCCAAAACCCTCTCCCACCTCCGTTTTTCTAATCCGGATCAATTCCCCAGTCTGGTCCGAGTGCTTACAAAGCTGATGAAGAAGAAAAAAAGCTGGGGGGAAGAGGTGAAAAGGTGAGAGTGTAAGAAAAATCTTCATCTCATCCTGCTGCTGTGAACTCTGTCTCATGAGACCACATAGCCTAAGCCGTGTAGCATCAGGCACCACACTGGGAAAGGTCACCCCAAAACTTACAGCTTTGTTGAGTTTCCACTCTAGCAGAAATGAACTCGGGGGATCTCCATCAGGAGGTCGCTCCAGGAGGGATGTCAAGCAGCGGCAGGGAGGCCATGGTGGATGCCAAGGAAAAAAATCAAGGAGTTGTTGGAAGCAGAGCTGCTTTACATGAGAAAAAGAGTGGGAACCCTCTAAACAGCTGCCTATTTAGTATGTGCACCTGTACACTGAAGAAAGGGCATGCCGTTCAGTGAAAGGTGAACAATGAAGACTCTGTTATAGTGCCAAGCACAGTGTTCTGGGTGTGTCAGTTGATGGGATTAATTAAGACTTGTGTTTTTGCTTCAACTGTCTGCAATTTTATGGATATTCATATATATTAATATGGGGCAAGCCAGATGAGGCCACAACTGCCTTTTTCACATGCTTTCTGCCAAGAAACCACCCCAAGCCATACATGAAGCCTGGCCTCTAGGAATCTTCTCTGTACAGACAAGAAATTTGCAGCTCATGACATCAAACCATCAGCAGATGCCATTGTGATCTGGATGTTTGTTTACATCTCAAGGGTATATAAACTCCGCTCATTTACTCTCCTTTCATCCCCCCTCCCCCATTTTTAATAATAGGCCATCCCAGAAGCATGTTTACTTCCTTGTTTTGGACTGAAATATAGAACAGTCAAAATTGTTTCAGGCTTAAAATTTTACAATTAATTAGTGGGACACAGTGGAAGAACTTTGCAAAATACGATGCACAGCTAAACTGAACTAACAACCCTGAGTTTAAGCATGTGAATATAGAGACCCACCAATACCACCCACAAGATTTTTTCTTTCCTCCATATGTCCAGGCTTTAAGTGCTTCAGTAAATAGGATTTCCTGTACAAGCTCAGATGTTTCCCTACATGCAGGTATAATATAACCGGTGCACGTTGCATTGCATTGAGAATGTAATTACTGGGATAAACTCCTAGAAGGGGAATGCATATTATTTGAGTCTGATTTAGCCATCCAAATTCTTAAAAATGCTTATTTTGAATAACTTTAGTTGCTCTGATTATGCTGTACATAATTCCTCTACATCGATATCACCACAGTGGTTCTGGTCAGAGACATCTGATCTTAGATACCAACAGAAAGGGAAGAGCATCTGGGGCAAGAGCTTCAGTTCTTGCCCTTTGAGCTGAGTGGAAAGGCGAACTCTCTGGAGACGCATCAAAGACTTGTGCAATGGAGAAGCCCTCAAGCCACTGGAGAAATCTGATTTCTCCAGCTTGACCAGTGTTGAACAGGTGCAGAGGAAAAGTTCATCACCTGCCTGACACAGAGCCAACTCCTGAGCCTGACCTGGCCCTGCTGCTTTGGAGCTGGACTGGGCAAAGCCCCCCCACAGTCCATCCCCATGTGCGACTGAGGCTCTACAGGTATAACCATGCTACAAAAATAAACAGTTTTTTGACTTATATTTTTGTAGGACCATCTGGAGAATATGACACACAATGGACTGAGCACCTTGTGAACTTCTTATATTATCTTAGCTTTTATACTATGTAAGAGAGGCAAAGCATCCTCAAATTATTATTGTAATTACAGAATATTGTGCTTTTAATTTGCACAGTTCCTTCCCCAGTATTGTTTGATATGAGTAGATGATAACAGGCTGGTTATTGGTGAGTTATTAATAAAGTATTATTTGCTCACTGTATGCCTAGGAGCTGAGCAGTTAGCAATGATGCTGTGTCCTAGGTGTATCTCCCTGCACACACAACTGAAAGGATCACCTTTGAGCTCCCGTTGCCTCCTGAGGTCTCACTTCAGTTTTGTCTTACTGCTTACTGTCCTCTTCAGCACTACCCCCAGCTCCCTCTGTGTCTGAGGGAGTTTAGGTTTCTGGAAAACAGAAAAACAGTTTGTTCTGCCTTCTGCATTACCTTTTGCATTTGTATGGAGTGGATGCTTTGGTCTGTTTTTAATTTCCACAATTCTATAGTGCTTCTGAGTCCAAGGTGCTAAATATAGATCTAACCCATAATAGCCAGCCTCTTTTTCATTTCTGTCTTATGATGTTATTTTCTGCTTTTATCGTTTAAGCCTAATGGATTTACATTATTAGGAGCTCTCCAGTATCTACTATGTGGTTATGAACAAGATGAATGCCTCAAAAGTTTCCAGGAACATTTGTTTGAATAAAAACAAGCAAAAAAAAAGAGACATTTTGCTGGCTCTGCAGGTGGTGCAGTGCTGGTGCAGTACAGGATGGCACCTTCCCTCTCCTCTTCCTGCTGAAAACCTGTGTTTGCCCTCTGGGCAGGGTGAATGCATCCAGCACGCTGCCTAGAAAAAAGACGCTCTGGAGAAAAATCACCAGACAGCATGAAAAGCTCTGGCTCAGACATCTCGTTTTGGCAGACTTCTACCAAAATTAGTTCTGGATAAGCCAGTACGTCTGTACTCTGAGCAAGCTATTCTTCTTTCTTCCTGTTCCTAACACAGTCATGCCCCAAAAATACGAGTCAGGAAAATGTTTGGGGAAACTCTTAAGGAGGGAAAAGAGTATCCAGACAAACATGGAGCCATTTGAGACAAATATGAAGTAAAGTGTAATAAACAGCTTGGATTTATGAGGGCTAAAGCAAGCCAAACACAAGTGATGGCTTTTTGGGACAAAACAGCCCAAGCCAGCCAAGGAAAGGAATGTGGTGGATATAAACAGCCAGCCCCACAGGAGACATGAGAACCACTCAGCCCAACTCTGGACCCTTACCTGTGCCTAACTGACACCAGTGGCACGAGCCAGTAGGTGGTCAGGAGCAGGGAATCGGGGAGCCTTGGTCATGTCACTTCATCTCTGTCTAACTGTCTTTGTCCCTGAATATACAAGAGGGATATGAGGGAGAACTTCTGTGTGATTGAGGGATCCTTCCTCGTTGGATTTGGTGGGAATCAGGGTCTCTGTGTGCAGGAGTCAGACTGGCATGTCTGATGACCCTCCACAAGATATGGACATCAATAACTGACCTCTCCAGAAGAAAAAAAGATTGGACCCTACACGAACAACTTCCCTGGGCACAGCGAAGTGAATTTCTTTTTACTTGGAGAAGCTCATCATGCTTAGCTTTAATATTGAAGAGCTATCTGAAAAGGGGCTGAGAAGCAAGGTAGCACGCAACAGAAGTCAATATTTGAATACTTTCTTGTTTTCAGATGCTTTTCAGGGGCAACAGATAATGGTTTTGGGAAAGGTGCATCTTCAGTACTGACCTTGGTCAATGTCACTCCAAACATTCACGTTGCATTTTTGACAGTTTACCTGGACTCTCCTATGGAAGGAACAAACTAGTTTCGTCCGTAAAAAACTTCAGATATAGTTATGACAATGGTTCACTCCATGCATAGTGTCTGCTCCCAGCACAAACTATGGATGATTCACCAAGCCTGGCAGCCCCTTGAAGCCCTCCAACACTAAATCAGCACTCTGTGTGTCTTGAAATGTGACATTAGGTTCATCAGCTGTCATCAACTACAGCTGAGAGAGACTGCAAGAAAGCTATCTGGCTTATTCACACTCTCTAGTTTGCTGCTGGAAGCATTGATTTTCATGGTGCTGTTCAGAAGACCAGAGAAGGAATCTGCTGCTGCTGGGAATCAGGGTATCTGTATAGGTTTAGATTACTGCAGCCGAAGAGATGGCCCATGTATGGTGCAGGGCTAACTACTGTATACATCCAGAAAGTGCACGGTGTAAAGCAAGACCAAGCTGGTCCTAGCTGTGTCCTGACAAAGGAAATAAAGGTTTGCAGTGTGGGAAGGGGCATGTATTTACCTTGAGTGTGCCAATGACTGTGTACCTCAGTGGATGGAGAAGCTCAAATATGACATGTTCAGTTAGGGTTCATTTTTCTTAGCCAGAGCACTGATGCGCATGACCAGAAGTGTTGCTGCAGTTTGGTGAAAAGGGGTTTGCCTACACTGCTCCAGACTGTTATGGAATCAGTTAGTCCATCTCCCACTTCTGCAATTTTGTGCTATTCCTACTATAGCAAATTTAATCCCGAATATTTCAGAGACTGATCATTTGAAACGCATTAGGAGCAATGCAGAGGCTGGAAGTTAACAACAAAAAAAAAAAGACAGAAATTGGGTGTCAGACATGAATTGTCCAAGTCAGGTGAGAATATGGGCAAGAAACTAAAATTATATGATACTTTTTGGTCCATGAATTCAGTGACAGGAGGCAGATTATGTCCTCCAGATCAATGGTCTGAACTCCAGTCTCTGGAGCCCACGCAGTGAATGTGCCCAAAGGAAGCTCTCCCACAGAGTGAGGACCAAGTGTTGTGTCCATCAAAGGCCTCTTGTGAGCCCTCTGCTCAGTCAGGACAGCCCGAAACCAGGCAGAGGCTCTGTGTCTATGAGTAAACTGAAAATGGCCAGGGTGCTGGCCTGACCAGTGTCCCCTGTTCATTCATACTACAAATTATGGACACAACCTCTAATACAGATTTGGCCTGGTCCAGCTTGTACTCTTCCAGATGGTGGCTCACCAAGGTCAGCAGATGGTTACCCCACTCCCAGCAGCAGTCTGGGCTTGAAAGAGCTCAGCTTGAGGAATACTTGAATCTGTCCGGTATCACCCCAACCACTAAAATCTGACAGCCAAAGCTCTAAATCAGATCATCTTTTAGCTCCTCTTGCTTTGCCCCCCTCCTGGCTAGTAATGCCTCTTTTGAGGCCAGCTGCGAATTATCTGCCAGAGGGAAGTTCTTAAAAAAGCTTTGTGCTGAAGTAGCCCACCTTATGTTCTCCATTAGGCAGGCTTTATTCCTCCCGTGTCCAGCGTTATGCGAGCAGAAGTTGGATTAGACTTGTATTTCTTAGCTAAACAATGACTAAAAGGAGCACGATAACTATCTACAAGTATTTGATGGGTGTAAACTCCAGTGAGGAAGAGGAATTGTTTAGTGTGGTTAAAGGACTTTTATGGCCAAGAGCGATTAGATTAAATCAAACAAAGCAAAGTATAAACTCAATACCCTTCCTAATACCTAGCAGGCTGCGAGGGCAGCTCCCGAGGGATGTGGTAGGAGCAGTGATGTCTGGGTCAGTTGAAACATCACCAGGAGCAGAGCAGTGTTTACATTATTGACCTCCAAATGCTGTCCCACAAACAGCGTGTCCATTCCCCCTGCTGTGCCCACACCCCAACCACCCTGCATTTATATGAGTCCATATCCAGCCTAATAAGAAGGGAAGGGTCGTGTGTGGGGGGGTGTATGTGTGCGTGAACCCCTGCCTGCACCTGATTTGTCCCCTTTGTTTGGTGGAGTACGTTACCCTAAACAATAAGTTTTCCTGCTGAGGACAGTGATTCTGATCTTGGGACTGTTAAGGGAGAAGTTACGCTTACACTTTCTGTAGTGAGCCATGGATAAGCTTTCTTTAGTACTTCAGCAGGCTGGGACCTGAGCCCCAGCTGTCTTCAGCTTGCTTCTAACCTTGCGTTATCACGTACCTACAGGGAGGCCATCAGCATTCCCTTCAGTTTACACTTTTGTCAGCTGGCAGGACACAGTATGGGATGACTGACTTTGTGCAAGAAGGGAACAAACAGGAGTGCACAGTTCCTCTGAAACCATACTCGTGGCCCTCTATTCACTTCAGGGAAAAATGAGCTCACTCTCTCATACCAGAGAAACAGCATGTCGTAATAGCTACACCTGTGTAAACCTGCTTGCCCTTTTTCTCTGAAGACCAAACAGAGAGCATGCAATTCCATCTGACAGGAGCTTCTGATGGAGAATACTAGCTGACTTGGGCACTGAGAGCAAATATCAGTGACTCAAGCACTGCTGTGTCTTTCAAAATACTGTGGCCTCTCAGGGAAAAAGAAATAAGGGGATATGTGATGTTTGATGAGTCAGGATGCTTTCCCCTGGCATGGTTGTTTCTCTGCCTAATTACACAGACACAATAGCAAAGAAATAAGAAAAGCCAAGTAAGGTTTGTTGTAGGTGTCCAGGTTGTCCAGGAGACAAGAGCTCTATTTACCTGACATGACTTGTAGGCAAGGGTAGGACAAGCTTACCCTGTATTTAAAAGAGCATATTGCTTCCAAATTGCAGGTTATCTGTTCTGTAACACCACCACTTAATGGGTTATCTCTTCTTTTATTCTGTGCAGTTGTTGGCATATCATTAAGTCCCACTTAGCACAAGTGTGAAAATCCTGCTGTTGAAGGCTGCCAGAAGAAAGGCAAGAAGAGGACTTAAGCATGGTCCCATGGTGATTTCAAAGAAGGCTCTGATCTGTTCACAAAAGGTCAGGAAAGGAGCAAGGAATTCAAGTGCCTTGAAAAAACCAAAGCGAACTGGAGTCTTCAGTAGTGCGTCATCTCAAGTTTTCTTCTCCTGAGGGAGTAATTCTTCAGATGTTTTGTATGCCCCTTGCTGGTGTATCTCCTGTTTTTCTTCTGGAGCAATTTGTCTATTTCTGTATTTACTGAGCCTCTTCCCTTTATACAGAGGCAGAGCAAATAGACATCTGTGTATGTGGGAGAGTCTAACAGGGTCATCCCCTGTGTGTCTGCCACCTAATGCTAACACTACCTGGTTAGGTGTGCCCGTTATGGACTACCCAGCAAAGCAGGCATGGACTTAGAGAGGGTCCAGAGGAGGGCCCTAAAAAAAGATTAAAGGCCAGGAACATCTATGCTATGAAGAGAGGCTGAGGGAGTTGGGGTTCTTCATCTTGGAGAAGAGAAGACTCTGAGAAGACCTTAATGCAGCCTTTCTATACTTAAAGGGTTCTTATAAGAAAGATGAGGAAAAACTTTTTAGCAGGGCCTGTAGCAATAGGACAAAGGGTGATGGTTTTAAACTAAGAGAGAAGAAGTTTAGACTAGATATTAGGAAGATATTTTTTTTGCTGAGGGTTGTGAAACACTGGAATAGGTTGCCCAAAGAGGTAATAGATGCCTCATCTCTTGAAACGCTCAAGGTCAGGGTGGATGGGGCTCTGAGCAACCTGATCTTGTTGAAGATGTCCCTGCTCACTGCAGGAGAGTTTGACTAGGTGACCTGTGAAGGTCACTTCCATCCAAACCATTCTATAATTCTATGATTACTGCAGTGTCCCTGCAGCACTGATGCATTCTTCCACCCAGTCTTGGCTGGCTGCAAATGTGTCAGGTAATAACATATTTTCTGATTTTTCTCATGGCATAGAACACTGATGTTGGTGGCTTCATTAAAATGGCATGCTTAAAGACATCATTTTACATAGGATAGTCTCCCATCCCGGTCAAGAATTTTCTTCATATAAGAGGCTGGCAGGCTGGCTTTTGGTGATGTCTGGAAAAGCTTAGTTCACCTTCAAAGGTCCCTGCTGTTTTTTTTCCGATCCAAATGAAATAATGTGCACACTATATGCATAGTGGAGAGGAAGAAAGGGGAACTGCATGATTTCACATGACCACACAGGTGATTTCTTGCAAGATATTATCAGTAGATGCTCCCAAAGTCCCTGATTCATGCATATTTAACCTGTACTGCAAGAAGCTGCAGCTCCTGTGCTGTCTAGGCCAACCTGTAAACTAGGAGTGCCCAGTAATGTGTGAAAGCCCACTCTCCTGGGATTTTTCAGCTTTGGATTTTCAAGCTCAGGAGGTTCAGAGCTCATGAACTGGCTTTGAAGAATAGCTGAGGAACCATGAGGAACTCTAAGCACTGATCCCATCAGTGGAGACTCAACTGTACTTCATAACACAGTGAAGATTTCAAGAGTCTCTTTAACAATAGTACTCAATCTAATATGTGTGTTACCATGCCCTCATTCCTCTATTTTGTGGGTTACAACCCTGGAAATCCAACACTTATTAACACATGAATTTTGGGAGAGTCAGCTATCAGGAGTGGACAACTGTAGGGTCTTCAGAGTCTTGCCATGTGTGACATAATCCTTCGATATTACAGATAGTGTCCACAGTACTCACAGCAGATTGACAGATACATTCTATGCAAATCATGGTGTTTTTTTAAAAGGTATTCATTGTAAGTTGCTCCATGCATCAGCTTCTCCTCAGATCAACACTCACAGGATTGGCTTCTCTTTTCCTTGCTGTTGTGTCCTCCAGTGGAAGAACAGTAAGCAGCCAAAAAGGTAATGTTGCTGGGCCAAAAGACCCAACGGGTGTTTCTAGCACTTAATTAGACTTTTATTTCAAGAGTACATCGCCTATAAGGCATTTGAGGACGTTCCCACCAGAACTGCCGCTTGCCTGTTTCCCAGGTACAGAGCCCACCTTATAGCAGTCACCTGCAATGAACTTTCTGGGCAGATCTGAGCTCATCCTGCCTGAGTGAACACCAGAAGCACAGAAGTGGAGGGAGTGTGGCACTGGAATCCCTGATTTCTGCAGTATGGCCACATTGGCTTGACATCAGGGCAGTTCTCTACCCATGCTAATAAACCTAATCATGGGCCAGGATTTATAAGTTTAGGTATTGTCATGGATTCACAGAAACACTTCCCATCCAGAACCATACTGAATATGCTGGTTTCCTCTGGTCTATTCCCCATAGGCTAGCCAACTCAGGTATCTGCACAGAACTCCATCCTGTGAGGTAGACATAGCATATCCTGGAGTTTTTAATGCCTCAGTCCACCTTACAGTCCTCGAGGGAGGAAAATACCTTGTCCTCATGTTAGAGGAGAAGAGTCACGTTCAAAAACACCCTGCAGTGCATCCATAAAACCTTAGGCAGCGTGCCAGTGCCTAAGCCCAACCAGCTCCCCTCCTTGCTTTAAATACTATCTATTTGGTTTACCTAATGATGCAACCTGCACGAGTTGTCCCTGGCACTCCTCTTTTCCTGGGGCAGGGACTCCCCTGCTATTGCACCGCTCCCCAACTTGGTCGCTGTCTCTGTGAGCCTTGCCTTCTCACCCAGAGGGCAGTCAGCACTCCAGGAAGGCATCAGCCCTAGATTCAGACTGTGGTGCTTAGGGACTGCTCTGAGAGCAGGAGACATGTTCCTGAAATGGCAGGGGAACCAAACCCAGGTCACTCCCTGATGGAGCGAGCGGCTTGTGCCTTGCTCCATTTTAAGGAGACAGACTATGAAGTACCTTTTCTTTCTGGCTGATGGAAGCTTCATAGCGCTTAGCATTATGTATCCTATTCTTTGGCTTTCCCCTTTCCTGCATCAGGAAGTGAAAGCATTCATGCTGCATGATGACTACTGGTTTTCCTTACATTGCTATTTCACAGGGGGTGTCTCAGTATGAGAGAGACATCTGTAAACTGGAGGAGACTCAGAGAACAACAGTAATAAAAAGCACAATGCTCTTGGAAACATCTGTAAGGCAGCAATTTAGAGCACAGCTATTAGCATGCTCGGACAGACCTCCAGTGAAATAAAAAGAAATTAACTTGTTAAATATCTCTAAAATAGGCATGTAAAAAGTATTATTGTCTGTATGTAGATAGCTTGTGTAAACAGCCTTTTCCACTGGGGTCTTCACCTCTGTAATTATGTATTTTTTGCAAGAAGAATGCAGAGCGTGAGGAGTGAATATGTTCCAAATGTGTCTGAATCCTGACCAGGCAAAGGCTGTTATTTTAGTTCACTTTAGGGAGAGGAGAATGAACCCATGCCTTTTGTTTTTTCTCCTTAAGCTCTTTTTAACAATTGTACTTTTCACTGGAAGTGACTCACCTGGCAAAGAAGATAAACCCAGAAGAATCACTGAACAGAAACCCCAATGCTGGAAACTATACTCTGAATTTAAGGCTTACAGTCCTTCTGAAACCATAATCATATTCAGACCCTTCAGGCTTCCCTGATTATTGAGAGGAAGAACTATCATTCTTTTCTAAATGTGGTGTCAGCATTTGTTATGAGCAATCAGCACAAAATTATCCATAAACCTTCTCGTGACCCATAAACCTGCAATTTGATATGTCTCACCCAATTTTTATACTGTAACAAGTGATTTTTTTCATAGATTTTTATAGTAGAGACTCTTTAATCTACCAAGCAACGTGTAACAAGATCCTATGGCTGGAGGCTGAAGCTAGCTTTCAGCTCAGAATAAGGCGCACATCTTAGCAGCGATTAATTAAGCATTGAAATAACTCCTGAGGGTATATGATGAATTTGCCACCTCTTGAAGTCTCTGAACTTTGTCTTTCCAGACCTCACACTATACCTTAAGTACAAAGTGTAGTCTTGGTACAGGAATTACAGGGCAGGGCAGTATTATGGTATTTATTAATGTCAATGAGAAGACATTTTCCACATCAAAACTCCAAGTTTTTCTTTCTTTTTTTTTTCTTTTCTTTTGAATGCACATAATGAAATTAGTTCGTTCTTCCAGTGTCAACCAGTCTGCTTCAGTGGAAGTCAAGAGGCCATCACCGATTTATACCAGTAAATAAAGCCAGACTTTTAAAAATGCATATCAGCTAAATTTGCAAATACCTATTGGGCTGTAGAATAGCATTTTCAGTCATGCTCCCATCTGTTGCTAATTTTTAGCAATGGCTCTCTTTCACTGTCAATCTGTCCATCTCAGGAACAATATATTGCCATTGAAATATTTAATGAGTCACTTGTAAATATCCCACAGAAACAACAGGACTTTTATCTCATGCTGCAGAGCTGTATTTTAAAATAACTATTTTTAAAAAAAACCCTAGCCAAAAATTAAAAAAAACCCATTTCCCGCCCCCTTCCTACTCCACAGAGGACTCTCTCTGCCTTTCCCTTTTCATTTTATTGACCCTCAGGGTTATACTGAGGTAGCTATGACGATGCCCAGGCTGAGAAACTGTTTGCGTTCTTCAGTCACTTTGCATTGGCTCCTTTTCCCTGTGTGGTCTCTGCAACGCAAAAAGTGACCTTGTGACAAACTTGGGTGTGACCTTCTAAAACAGCAACAGCTCCCAGTGTGACTCCCGGGTCTCCTCCTCTTACTCCATGGAAAATGTGAGGCAGCTTATCCAACATCCACTGACACACTGTTTTACCTTTATCTTAGTGCAGGAGCTCATGTCTACGGAGTTATCGCAGCATGACTAATGCATGGCATTGCCACAACCTGGCTCCCCTGCTGGTAGTTTGTCCCAGAAGCATTATTGTGCCTTCTGATGGTGTTATTCCAGCACAGAGCCATGCACCTTAGTACTTCTGCTACTGCTGGACTGCAGAAGCACTGTGCATTCCTGCCATTTGTGAGGCTTCTTGGCTCTGCCTGCTGCCTCAGCAACAAAGAGGCAAAAAAAGCTTGGAGCTGTCCTTCAAAATTTCCCCATAACTGGATACTATGGTGCTACTGAAACCTCCTAAGCAATAGTAAGAAAGTAACTATTGGGTGCTGTACATTTTTGCACCATGAACACAGCTGTCTGAAGACTCTAGGTGTGTGGATTCAAATGTCTTAGTTTTGGGATCAACCCAAACCTCTGTTTTCCTAAGCACTGTGGTCAGCACAAGGCTTTTGACAGTCAAAGTGAAAGCCTGAGTCAGAGGTTCCTGCAAAAGTGTCCTGACGCACCAAGTAAAATTACAGAGCCTGTGGCACTGAATGCGACCCAGGCACAGTTCACAGAGCATTGTTCTGCATGACCCTGGGTGCTCCTCTGAACTGGGAGATCCTCTTGTTGCCTGGCTCTGCCTGTGAAGGAAGTAGATCCAAAAAGCAAAAGGCGTTGTCCTACATGGTCAGTTAATTGTGTGCCAGAACCTCCTTGCAAGACCAGGTTCACCTCCAAGAGCCAAGACACCTCAGCCTGAGCTCCACAACTGTGCAGTGGTAGCACCGGGTTTTCCAACATACTCTGCAAGGTTTACGTGAGGCTCACGTTTGAGGGCATGGAGAGACATTCCAAGCCTGGAAAGATAATTTGGGGACAAGGGAGGAAGACATATGTTTTTCTGACTATTCAGGATGAGGACCTACCATGTCGTGCCGTATTTTTGACTTGTAACCATCCTGGTGCAGTTTCATCCTTAACCAAAGAGAAACTTTACATTTCCTCTTTTATTTGAGGTGTTCAGTGATATACAGAAACATTTGCCCTCCTGGAGCAGAAATAATTGTGTTTTGGGGTTTTATTCAGGCTCTGACAGCTGGTGCTTCTGGCAGCCTGAGGTCAGCCCACAGGTGCCAGAGCAGGCTGGCACACATTGGTATGCCACAAAAACAGTTGCTTTGACCCATTCTTTCCTACTTCCCAACCCACCCACATACACGACTGCACTCCTCATTGGAGTAGAGCAACAGATAGGAAGCAGCTGTGAAACATACCTGTCCTTCATTTGCAGTCCTGCTCAATTATATGCCTTTAACTTGGCAATGGCCTCTTCTACCAAGTGACAGGGGACAGGACAAGAGGGAATGGCCTCAAGCTCCGCCAGGGGAGATTTAGGCTGGACATTAGGAAAAAATTTTTCACAGAAAGGGTCATTGGGCACTGGAACAGGCTGCCCAGGGAGGTGGTTGAGTCCTCTTCCCAGGAGGTGTTTAAGGGGTGGGTGGACGAGGTGCTGAGGGGCATGGTTTAGTGTTTGATAGGAATGGTTGGACTCGATGATCCGGTGGGTCTTTTCCAACCTGGTTATTCTATGATTCTATGATTCTAATGTAGAGTAGTTATGCTGCAATATAAATACATTTCTCTCCTTTACCCACGGCTCTGGATCAATCAGCAGTTTGAAACAGCAGGAGGGAAATGAAGCAGTAAAGCAGGGGGAAAAAAAAAAAGAGTTGAGGGTGTAGTCAGCCAACTAAACTCCATTAGGACATACTGTCCTGCCCAGCAGCCCTACAGCTGCATTGGGCTGTGACCAAATCTATTAATAGGCCATGCAGAGCGCTTTGTAGTCCTAAGAGCAATGCTCCTCAAACTTTGAAACACTTGTTCCTTCTCTGTAACGCTGATAACTCCCTTGTGGTACTTAGATACAGTAGCTGACTCTTAGAAAAGATGAAAAATCTGACTCTAGCCTCTTCAGACTGGAAGAAAGAAATCCTGCTCTTCCTTTCTTCCCCAGATTAGAAGAGAGAAATAATGTTGAGACCATAAACTCAGCGCTAACGTGGACAGAAGATTGCCTGTGGGAAGTTACTCCATACTAGATGGTGGAAACAAGGAGCAAGGATTGGGGTGGAAAGGGTGCAGTTTGGTTTGTTATTGCTGCAGAAAAGGGCCTGCTACATTCCAGGCCCAGAGGACCCGTCTGTGACATGTTTGCAATCAGATCAAGAGTATCGTACACCCTGAGGGCCGGCACACTCATCATATCAGTCCACACACTGACTGGCATCTTGGGATCATAACGTCTCCTGCAAAGCTGCATGCATGAGAAAACACCCCCTTAGTTAATGTCTGTATCTCTAAGGTGACAAGTAGACGCTTCCAATCTACAAATTATTTAATTTTAAAACATTTAAAGTTAAGTAAGATAATTTCTACCTCTTCCCCATAAGATGCAGTGCAAGAAAATGGAGCAGATCAGATGTTTAACAACCTTAGAGAAGGTAACTCCATCTATCAGGGCACTGGGGACCTATTACTCTGTGAAGATATCTCTGACACGCTTGGGTAGCTCCAATCCCTTTCCCCTAACAGAGAGTCTGCAGCTGGATTCAAAAGTGAGTGCTGCAGCTCTGTGATTAACTCTCATCTTCCCCATGATTGAGGAAGGGACTTGAGGTCCCTGGGGGCCGTGAATGCTTTCTACAGGACATGACCTTGGATAACTGGAGTCTGGCGAGTGTCTGCAGCACTGCATGAAACTCAAGGGAGAAACTGTGCTTGGTGGGAAAGAGCAGCAGCTCTGCAGGGGAGAAGTGCTCGAGGGAGAGGGTGTACCCGGAGATCAGTGGAGAAAGCATGTGCGAAGCAGCAGCTGCAGAAACAGGCAGCAGGGAGGTGGTAAGCACTTGGGAACAAAGCCTGGAAAAGAGGGAAAGCAAACACAGTGAAGGGAGGAGAAGTGAAATAAGGGCTGTCAGTGGAAATGGCCTGGGGACAGTCTTGCATGGGGACAAGGACACTCTGGCTTGCCCTGTCAGGGTGCTTCAGCCACTGCGGTTTGGGAAAGCCTTAATGCAGCCACCAGGTCTTGGTGGGGGACCTATCCAGTTCAGAGCAGGGCTGCCACCTAAGTCACTGCGGGCTTGGATGTGTGAGTGTATTTACTTAACTGAATTAACTGGAACCGAGTCAGCCCAGACAAATGTTGGTAAGCCTTTCATACCTTGCAAGGTCTCTTCTCAGCCCACTGGCAGCAGCAGGGTGAACTGGTTGGGGCATGCATACCACAGGCTTACCAGACCTGCCTGAAGCTTGTTCCCCAGTCAATGGAGCAACGGGGGGAGCATTCTGCTGGCAATAACTCTGCTCACTGAAGAACAGAGCTGCCTTCCTAAGGCATATGTTCCTCTGCTCTGACTATAGTAACAGCCCAAAGCAAAGCAAAGACAATCTTTAATTTAGAGATCCCAGCCAAAAAGCTCAAAGCTAGAGAGGGTGCATCTGGGTATCCGTGTAGATAGAGGATATATACACAAAAAATTGGCGTCACATAGCAGAATGAGAGTAGGTGAGTCATTAGAGAGAGCACCAGAGCTGACTATATGGTCTTCTGCACAATAAGAACCACTTCTTGCATAATTAGAACTGCACATGATGCAGGAACTGGTGTGCTGGCCCTGGCTCCCCATATTGCACGTTTCAGTTCAGCTGTCTGGAAAAACTAGCTTTTGGTATTAGTTTTAAGATAATGCTGGTGTGAAGTAGTGAATGACAAAACATTACTGGAAAATTATCAAGCTGTTAAACAACCACTGAGAAGCACGTGTTAAAAAAATCCGTTAGTATATTAATTCTACATTTTCCTGGAACGCAAATAAAGAAGCATCCAGAGTCTTATTCATAAAGTGTATCTGAAAAAGAGTCAGCAATACTTAATAGTAATAATCTATTCGGCAGCTTCTTAGTTGGTGAAAAGCTAGATAATTTTTGTTGCCAGGGTTGGACATAATATTTTGGCGCACTTTGCTGAGCTTTTATGGTAAATCCAACACAGGTATGCTCTAGTCATTTTGGACTGTAAAAATATTCCTGAAGGCAGCAGCAAAGCTGCTTATAACCAAGTCAAGATGGGATTTGAAGGAAAGTTTTTTGTCCTTTCTTGTCTTTGCAGCTGATAGTACTAGCAAACAGCATGTTCCCAGTATAGTGGTTTCTTTCTGGGCTATTCCCTATGCTTCCTCCTGCAGATGAGTTACCAAGGCAGAAGGGCAGAGCCTGCATTATACAGCATGTGGGGACCCTGTAATTCTCCTATCCAAAGCCCCACAACAGCAGTCACTCCTCTGTCCCCATGAACGGGGCCTCTGTCCCACTTGGTGACCTAGGAAAGGTCTTTCAGAGCCCAGAGCTGATGCAGAGGGATGTGCATGGCCCAAGGCATCCTTCCTCCAGCTACGTGACCTAATGCAGTGGTGGCTACTTCTGCTGCATTGCAAAACTTGCAGCACAGGGAGTAGAAGTACTTAAACCTGTCAGTAGGTGAGCGAAACAACATAGTGAAGCAATCAGCAAGCATAAAGTGTCCAGTAGACTCTGAACACTGTGGAAAAAAATACAGGGAATGGAATGGAAGATTTCAATTTACTACACATTTCCCCTCTGTCCCACCTTCTCTTCACTCCTTTTCTTCTTTTTTTTCAGTTGCTGAGACAATGCCAGTGAAAAAGAACATCCAACTCCAGCCAGTCTGGCTTTCAGGACACACGGGTACCTAATTTTTTAAAATAAAACACAATATAGCAGCCCCTATGTGGAGAGTAGCACAGGCAAATGCTTTATGGCATGTACTCAGTTCCCTATCAAGACCTGTATTAATGATACCCATGTCCAATTATTAGTTAACTTCTCTTCCAATGAATTCTTTGTTTAATGTATATTGAAAGCTTATTTTTAAAATATCTATCTCCTCTTTAGTGGGATTTGATATGTTGGCTGTGGTGCAGCAAGCTGTTTATATAAAGCTTTGCTGAATGGTCCTATATAAATACTGCTTACATTGAATTGTACTATTTTATTGTGCAACTAAAAGTTTTCCTGTTCTATACCATAGTACGATTTGTTATTTTTCCAGCACACACATTAGGCTGCATTCAACTTCTGCACGATGTGGAAGAACTCAAATTAAATTTACAAGCACACCTGAGCAAAGCTAGTTAGCTCTGGCCAGATCATGTTTCCATGATTAAATAATGCTGGCTATTATAACACATTGCAAGAAAATGCAGCTATAAATCCCGGTCTCAGTTTATTTCCAATGCTTCATTGTGTCATAGAAACTCTGCTGTACTTTCTAGTAAGCAACAGGCTAGATATAGGACTGACTCACCCTGAGCAGATGTGTTAGATGCTAACTCAGGAGATAAGAGTAACAATGCTGCTTTCCCATGGGCTTTCCCCTCAAGGACCTTCCCATGCCACACAAACATCGATAAATCGATCTTCATTGCATCCCACTGCAGAGTTTATTAACTGAGGAAATTGGTTCCCAGAAAGATTTAGCAACTTACTCAAGGCCAGAGAGTAAGTCCATAGCAAGGAGAAAGAGCTGGAGAACTGTGCTGGAGACCTTCACTTATTGCCATTTAATGTTTAACATTAGCACTTAACTCAATGTGCTGAAAGCATGACAGCACCAGGTGTTCACCTTGTCAGGTGTGGATGGGCTCTGGTTTCAGAGTGAGGTAAGTCCCTGCTGAGTGTTTCAGCCACCAACACAAGCACCTGGGCACTCACCAGGGCAGTGGATCCCTGTGGAGTGGGGGACACCTTCCTGACTGCCTGTGCAGCTGTTTCGGGACAGAAGAGAGGAGTCCACAGCTCCACTGCTGTTTTCAGGGTATGTCAGTGTCAGAGGTCCAGGAGGAACCCTTAGGGGCCACATGTACTCAACTTGGGGAACAGAGCTGGGGAGGCCCTGGTCCCGCAGTCATCCAGGTGACACGGCAGCTTTCCTTTTGGTGGAAACAAGGGTGAGAGAGCTATAGGGGTTGTTGGTGCACACCCAGCTCTGAGCTAAAGACATACAAGAGGTGGCCAGGGCATTTGCCTGAGACTGGGGACACCGGGACAGCTCAGCTCTGTCTAGAGTTCAAGGTTTTTACAGCTGGCTCTGACAGTTTTGCAGTTTATTAAGAATTCTCATTTTCCAGTCACTATTAATGTTGCCAAGGTTTGACCATTTGGAGTACAGCTTTCCAATCCAGGTGTTTGCCTCAGGCTGAATTATTTCAGATAGGGTGGGAAGGAGAATTTAATTTAGAGCTGTTCCTCGTGGCTGAGACTCAGGCTGAAGGAAAAGGATTATATGTAGAAAACACTGTGACTTACCCTTTGAGACTCTCCAGTGTTCTGTGAATGAAAAGATAGTTGTGTGAGGGAAAGGAAAACAGAGCAGACAGAGAGTTGGGCTGTATGGACAGCACTCAGATTAATGGCTATTGTGTGGAGTGGGATGGAAGACCTTGAGGGAGTAAAGTGGAACAGGCAATGCACCATAGCTGAAACTGTGAGGATGAACCCAAACCCCACAGACTTTACAGAATGGGATGAATTGCTGAGATCGGGGGAAAGTTTGAAGTGGGGCAGGCCCTAAGGGGGTTAGGACAAAGGTAGCTATTCAAAATTTTGGACCCATGAGAAGACATTAGTCAATAGCCTGGACTGGGTCTGTTCCTAAATTTCACCAGTTTGATGCTGCTGGTATTTTTGTGTGAAACTACCAGGGACAGTGTTTCATCTCCCACCAGCTCTCACCCTACAGGTGTGGCCTTGGCAAATCTCAACACTATGGTCTTCACCCTACTGATAAGTGATACGGGTGTCATGCAACATTAGTTAACTCCCTTTGATTTTGTCTTTAATTGCACAGACATACTTGGGGTTTCTTTATGTATCCAAAGTCCTTCAGCCTCATGCTGTGCACTAAAAGGACATGTCCCAGCTGGCAAGCACCTATCCAATCTGTTATTTTCCAATATGTTCCTGATTTATACCATGCTTTTTGAATTCTGAAATGTTTTCTCCATGGGTTTTTCTGTAGTGCTTGCCACCGCAGTGCAAGAGCTCCCCAACTATTAGTTGGTTCATTTTAGCAAAACTTCTTTGTGCTGAGATATCATGGCATTGTCATCATTTGGCAAATGGTCAGCTAAGTCAGCACTGCAGCTGCCCTGTTTGAACACTGGGAGCTGATTTTTCAGAGCAGTTACTATGTGATATGATGCTGTGAATCACTGAAGCATCGCTCTCCCTGACTCAGCTGAGACAGAGATCTCAGCACTTCTGCAAACCAAATTGCTGGGCTTAGAAGTCAGGCACCTAGAAGATAAAGCAGAGTCAATTAGAGATCATCTGTGTGAAGCTTGGCTGAACAATATTTACCAGTGCTCTGGAACAAAGGAGGAGATAGGATCCAAGGACGTAATTGTGCTTTCTCTTCCCTGCAGTCCTGTTCCTCATTCACTTCCAGCTTTTCTAATAACACGAAGTAAAGATCCTGGGTCTAATTTGTGTACTGAAGAAAGGAGCTGTGTGGAAAAACACTGTCTGATCACACAGTACAAACTGTGTCTGCATAATGCACGTATGCATGGGGGCTGAATTAAGGTAGTAAAAGTAATTTTAAATTACCATTTTCTAATGCTCGCGTGTTTGTTCTGCTGAGCTTATTAGTATTTCTTTAAAGTAAGGGTTTGACTCATTTTGGAATAAAGCATATTTATTCTAATTCTCTGTAGGAAATAGACAGTTGTCTCTTTCTTACAAAATATTTTTGCAAATGGTAGGGTGCCATTCTCTTGACATTCCTCAACAACTTGGGTTCAGCATTTGAAGATGATAAATGTGCATCAAGTGCACTTCTACCACCACCTATCTGCTTTGGTTCTTGTTTCATTAGAATTTCAACAATGTGCTGGTTCATGGCAGATAACCTCCTCTCCCTCTCCAGGCTGCAAGCGCCTGTAAGTGTGTAGGGGGTGAGGGAGAGAGTGCATTTCTCATCTCCTTAGCATTTATTGCATTCCTTTTTCTCTGCCTCCTCTGCAGCAATAAATCAATGCTACTTGTTATTGTCTACTCCTTGGGTAACATCTCGGGGGGTGGAAATGCAAGCTTTTCTGGCTATAGTGTTGTATGTTTTATCAAAAGCTAAAATAGAAGCACAGAACTAAAGTAAACCAAAGTCCTATTTTTGCAGATTTTGAGAAGAAGGACATGCCAGCTACATCAGCCATTATGAAGGACATACGTCGCTCCATGCAAGCTCCAGTTACAACCCCAGCCTTATGCTGCCTGCACAGGCAGGAGAGGGCAATTGGGTGATGTTTCTGCTTCCACCATGGGAAGGAAAACTTAGAATTTCTGGTGCTACCGACTATTTTTTGCCTGCAGGCGGTTCCAGGGCTGAGATGCTGGATGCACCATTCCTGTTGCAAGTGAAACCCTAAAAACAGGCTTTGGATTGAGTAAAATATAGCCTGATTATTGTTTTCTCTGACAAGAACAGAGGCACTTATGCTGGTGCCTAGTGAAACTGTAAATCAAGAGCAACATTACAGTGGGTCTGTGGCTTGTAGCAACTCCCTGGAGAAACTTTGCCCAGAAAGCCTCTGCCCTCTGATTTGTTGCCTCCTATCTAATCACAGCAAACTGTTTTTCTCCAAACAGGCTTCTTGATTTTCTACAGGCAAAAAAATAAAAGACCTTCCCACATACCTGGCCCAAGAGGCAGGGATTAGGTGTTCCTTCTCTCCACAGAGAACACCCTGAAGAGATGGGCTGGAGAGATGTTGAGAAAAGAAACTGATGCGGTGGAGGAGCAGGCAAGATGGAACCCTTCTGGAATAGAAGCATTTGTTCCAAACCCAGAAGCACACAAAAAAAAAAATACCTGGCACACCTACTTAGGCAGCCAGGGCCAAATTAAACAGGCAGGTTTACAGCCAGGGTTGCATCTTGGAGTTTTTTTATCCTTTACCTCCTTCCAATGTTAACTCAGGTAATAATCTGGGAACTTTCATGTAGAAATTACAAAATGTTTTTTGCAGGCAAGTTCTCAGAGTCTGAAGTGCAGAAAAAGCCCCCCTGACACATCAGCATGCTTTTATTGTGGCTTTGTAGACATATTTTACATTTTGTTTCTGCAGTGGCAAAAGGTGGGGAGCCTTGGGTTCCCCCAAGCAAGCAATGTACTTTATCAACTCAGTTTGCTAACGCTGGTAAAAACATGCACACACATGCAACTCTTTCTCTATGTCTTCCCTAAACTTTGCCTGGTGTTTTATTAAAATGGCTGCCTCGAGCTACTAACAAGTGGTGCCTGTAACACGAGATGTGCAGGGTAAAAAAGATAAACCCACCAACTTCTATATAAGCTCAGATTCCTTCCCTTGCTCTGATTTGCACCATTTCATACTGGAAGTCTTTCCCCGACCCCTACCTTGGTTTTCAAGGGGACACACATGGGTCATGGTACATTTTTCAGACCTTTCAGGGAAGATGATGTCCTTGCATCAGACTGCATATGGGCATAGCCCTCTCTGGCAGAGGAACTTTCATGTTGCTGGCTGTGCTGGCAATACCTCATGTTGGAGAGGAAAGCCTGACGTGCATCTGTCTTTCACGCAGCTTTTTGAGGCTCCACAATGCACATGGTCATGAGCAGATATAAAAGTATTACGTGCAGGAAGGTTAAGGGTTTGTCTCTGTTTCCTTGTTTGCTTCCATTTCCTAAAAAAGGTCTCTCCAGCCCTCAGACAGTTGTTGGGTGTGGACTCACACTGTGATAGATATCAGATGAGTTTACAAATTCAGTGCAGTCTTTGGGGGAGCTCTGGTTCAAGAGCTCTTCTTGCCACGTGGCGTGGTGGAGAAGAGCAGGAAAGGGAGGACCTGGTGTAGAAATGCTGTGAGTGTACGATAAGGTTTAACTTGGGAGCAACTGGGTTTTGAGGATGCTGTGGCCACCACCAAGAGAACGAGGTCCTCGTAGTGCAGCTCTGGCCTCTCCTGCTTGCTGCACCAAAGAGTCTCCCAGATATCCACATACTTGGAACTCACCTAGCTTGGGAAGCTGGTGGTTTCTCTTCCCACCAAGTGCTACATTGCAATTCGGCTCATCTCTGGCTAAAAGAACCCACTGAGACGAGTGACTGTTTAAGAAAGAATGAGTTATCTAGAGCCTAGCTGTCTTTACACATCTATTTTTTTCCGCAGCTCTCTCACTTGCTGATTATAATTGCCCTTTAATTGCTTGTATAATTTCAATTACATAACAAGTAAGCTGCACAGTAGCTGCCAAAAGTATCTGTTGGATCCTTTTTTTTTTTCAATCATTAATTGAGTTTAAGTGGTTCCGTTGTGATTGCCATAGTCCTGAGAGAGTGGTGAGTTTATTTAACAGATGAACTTTCTCTGCATACTGTCTGCTTACTTTGGGCACAAGTCTACCAGTTTTCTCTGCAGAGATTGTTATTTAGATCTGGTAAAGCTGATCAAACACCTTTAATATGGACAAAAGGATTTCACAGTTTATGCAATCAAACGCTGCAGGGCTATTCAGCAGCGTGAATGAAGGCAACAGCCAAGGGCAGACCATAAATCACTGTCACTAGCGGTGTTTCTGTTTTACATGCCATCTAGATGCTGAACTAGAAGAAGTCCAGGAGTTTTGCAGGGTTGAGGTGGAGACAGAACCAACCCTTCTCTAGGACTTTTATCACGTTCAAGGCAGGGCAAAATACTGGGTTGTATTGAGAGAAATTGCTTGCATAAAGCAAAAATTAAGAATAAGCTTTAAGTGGAGGCTAGATGTCTCTTTTGGAAGAATGCATGAATCATATCAGGTGATGCTGCTTATACTTTTTTTCTTCCTGGATAAAAGGGAGAAGGAGAGGCAATGGAGAGTCTTGTGGAGACTCTCTTGTATGTTGTGCAGAAGGGTTGAATTGGGATGTAGAGAGTACTGGCTTATGGGTCAACATGGAGCTTGTATGGAACCTTCTTCCTGAAATGTCACATTGAATGGAGATTGTTTTCTCCAAGAAGAAAATTGACAGCGATGGGTAACAGAGATATTCAAGACCGACAAGACCATCCATGGCTCAGAATAAAGCATCAGATGTAATTAGGAAATCCTGTGCCTGAACCTATGTGGATTGCTTTCAGAATGAGTAGCCTTAGAATAAGGTATACAAATGTAAGCATATTTAAAGTCATCAAGACAGGAACCTTGGTCTATAGTAGCTACTTTAATCTTGTTTTGCATTTGTGCTTGTTTGTTTTCTTTAAGGAATATATATTCTCATTGCTTAGTAAATACTAAGTTAAGTTTCTTAAATAAGGTACATCTCCTTTAAACCACATTTTACTATTTTTGTTAATGTTACCCAGAAACATAAGAGATACTAGGGGATACACAGCACGGGAGGCCCCTGATTTAAACTGTAATGCAGCTTAACATATGTTTATTTAGAAGGGTAACTTTTCTGATTTTTATTAGAGCAGGAAATGATGGGTGATCCACTCTTTTTTAATTCAATTTATATCTGATTCTACTCCCACAGAAAGTGGAATTAAATAAAAAGTGAAAAAGACAGAATTCCTAAAATAGTTCTATTTTTAAAGGATGCATTTGTGAAATCGAGGCATTTGAATTGCTGTGGTTACCTGGCTTTTCAAGATTTTAGATGAATATATCTCATCTTCTCACCTAGAGGAGGGGAATAAGTCTTCCTTGTTCTCCAACTCTTAAATATACTTGTAGCTGAAAGTGAATAAGATATTGGGCTGACCTTCACCTATCTGTCAAATATCCATGGTCAGTTTATCTGAACTGCAGATTAACTGTCTCATAGATTGAGAGACCCTGGCTTGGTGCAGCTTCAGTTCAGGTGCAGTGTCACGTGAAGGTGACATTGCGATTTAAAGGTCAAGGAGGACTCGGGAGGTGTATAATTGTGTTTGCACAGTGCTGAGCCTAAGCTAATAAACTCCGTGGGGCCCAGCCTGGCTCCCTGCAGAGCTGCTTAATGTCCCATGCTGCACACTCCAGGGTGTGCTGTCTTCTGGAGGACACACTCTGGCTAGCGGCTTTTACTGTTATCGTTATTGTTATTACAATCCAGAACGTCCTCATTGCAGCACCATGGATAATGTGGAGGACATTTGAGCTGAACAAACAAAGCAAAGTTTTTCTTCAAAAGCCAGTTGAGCACACCCATAGATTCTGCTTAGTTGATGACTTTTACAAATCCAGCATTTTACACTCTTCTTTAAGACCTGGTAAGTGAACTTAGAGTGCTTAGTGTAAAAAGATGTTCTTTCATTATAAATCAAATTGTTTGATTAAACGTAGCAAATTTAGGCTTTAATGCATGTTCATCATAACTTTAGACAGGCTGATTTTTCAAATAAATGCAATTCCAATTTAAAGGAAACAAATATTTTCACTTGCATTAATTTTCTTTTTTCTACAGGCAGGTTCTGCATTTGCAGGAATTCCTGGAGAGCATGCTTTTCTGTATCTGTCTTTGTTTCTGCCACTGTCAATTTTTATTGTTCTGGCTTCTTCGGTTTTAGAGTATCATGAAAAACATAGTATTCCAATGATGGGATCTATATGAAGGCTAGGAAAAAGTAAAGGAAAATAAAACAAAAATAAGTAATAAAAAAATTCAGTGCAGAATTTTCCATGCTTGCACCCTATAAGACAAGGCATTCATCGTCAGATTTCATGTCTTTTTCACTAATGATCCTTTCCTGGATGTAGTATCTGATTATCTGACCTCTCTGACATATCCTCTTTCTCCCTCCTCTTCAGTGGTTAGAGGATTTGGGGATGGTCAGAAATAGTGCAAACATCAATGCTTCTAGCTTCCCTCAGGAAATGGAAACAAAAACAAACCCATCCAAGCATTCTGAACAATCTTTAAAGTCTTGCAGAAGTAGCAAAACATTTGAGGTGGAGTTTTTTAACCTGTCTGAATCAGGGCTCTCTCCTAGGAAAGTTAAAACTCAACCTTTTGCTAATTTGGGTAGGACTTTGATGATAATTTGCCTACAGGGATTAAAGTAGTATAACATGTAATAACAGAAACTAAAATTAACGGACCTGTAAATGGTATTGCATTGTGCAGGGGCCCTACATATGGTTCAAATTCAGTGCTTCCTCGGTATCTGAAAGCATTCATATAAGAATGCTTCTGTGGAACCACTACTGCACCCATCATGAAAGCATGGAGAAGAAAACTCCACCCCTCATTGTCTGTTCACCATTCTCTCTCCTCCTATGGTGACCATTTGTGGTTTTATTTGTGCTTTGAAATAAACACAGGTCTGAGTTTGCTCTCATAGAGAAACTTGTGCATTAATCATGGTATAAACCTCAAGGTCAGCACCGCAAGGTCACCTTGTTTGGAGGCAGTTGAGATATACTCCACGTGATCAGTTAAGTTGCTCTCACAGAGATACCAAGAGCCATCTGAAACATCATGAGATAGCTGGGATATTGAGCCTGGGCTGACAGATATGGCACAGTAACTACAGGAGGCACATGTCCACCTGAAGAGGCAACTGGAGGCCAACCATACTTTTGCATGACAACTGCAAAGGCCCATGTTTCAGGAACTGTAGCATACACTTGCTGTTTACAGATGAGCCAGGTGTCCAAGCTCCCAGTGCGGTTAAATGAAATCTAGTCAGTGCAGTCAGCAGCATCTGAAGAGCTATTCATGGAACCAAATGTTGGGGAGTGACTCGGTTGCCTAAACATAAGTATCAATTTTCTTTTGAGCCATTTTCCTGTATTTAATGTATTTACATTGGGAGATATAATTTAAAACTAATAGGAGATTAACAGTTTCTGGGACGAGCAACTATACACCAGGTAGGATACTCAAGTCAACCAGCACCTATGTTTTGGCAACAAAATCTCCAGATATAAAGACAGGCACGTGCTCTGGGGACTGAACAACAAGTGATTCAAGTTTAAAACCAGCCCGACAGCAAAACCCCTCAAAGTATGCTCTTCCTGTTTTATCTACAATGAGGTTTCAACATACAGTGCGAACGAAAAACATGTGAGCAGTAAAGCTCGTGAACTAACCTGTTGCCAAGTTAATTCTTCACGTTGCAGAAAGAAGCTACAATTCCTGTTAAGGTTATGCCAACCATTGACAAACAGGTTGGCCTTACAGGAGGTCCAAGTAAGCAGCGTGTATCATGTTAACACAAACCTGTCGGGAACTGGATCAAATACGAACCTCACTGAAATTGTGAATTCATGCCTAAGTATCAATCTGTCTTTAATTTCAGTATTTACATTGCACATAGTTATTACCATCAGCATGAGTAGTGAGTTATTCCCCTTGCTCGTGCCTGCAACGAGTCTGACTTTTTCATAGCTGTGCTTAATTGTTGCCTGTGTTCCCTGTAGTAGCATTAGCCTGTTTAATATTACATGGCATGAGAAAATTAAATGATCAATATCAGGTTAAAAGCACTCAGTTGTTCTTTCTTTGCTTTTGTAATTGCTAGTGTGACAAGAAAATAATTACTATGTTGAGTTTATTGCTATTCTTATTGTCCTCTGTTGGTGATTTTGCTGTTCAGCTATGGACATGTCTGATTTAAATTGTCTATAATATTGCTGTCTTGGAAGGAAATAGAAAGGAAAAGAGAAGGGAAAGGAAGTAAGAGAAATTAAAGGCTGATCTAAGATTAACATAATGTTTACTCTGGCTCTTGAAAAGTTCTGTTTGTAAAAAGTTTCAAAGCTAAAATCAACTAGAATAGATTTGTTTAAAGTGATACTGTCAACTTAAATATCACACCTCAGAAGTTTTTTTACTCCACGTTGTTATGAATAACAACCAAACCAATTATATTCCACCAATGCTGTTGGAACACCTCTGATTATTACAAATGATGGGCCAGAGAAAATGTAGTTCTCTGTATTTTGATTTGTTTTACTGCAATTGATAGCACTCTGCCCACAATCACCAACTTGTATAGAAAGCTTACAGAGTAAAAGGGCCATGTAAATTTGGGACATGCCTAAATCTTTCATAATTTCTTATTGAAGTCAACTAATCAGCAGTTGAATTTTGACAACAAGTTCTCACTTCCCTATCTGTGTATTAGGGCTCTTTTTTTCTATTTATATACCTGTTGTTTACATAGCTTTTTGATAGAGTAACAGGAGAGAAAACACCATCACCAGTGGATTTAGAAACAAGATTTTTAAAACCAGCTGGGGAAGTAGCAAAACAGAAATCTCCATCAGTCCTCTTCGGAGAGCTGGTACCCTCAGGGTCATTGCTTTCAGCCACGCGGAGACAAGACAGTCCTTAGTGAAAAGATGCCTACTGTCCTCAAAGCCGATGGGAGTGGGCTGGTAAAGAAATCCCTTTAACCATGATGCCTACGAGTCACTGGTGTCAGCGTTAAGACATCCTGGGAGAAAGAGTGAAACAAAATTGGTTGTTCACTGGCTTTGTCTGGCTGCTTTCAGAGGTTTCAAGGGAGCTGAATACAAAGACATTGTGTCATATGCCAACTGTTGACTCTATCAAATAATAAAGCAATCCCAGTGGGTATTAAGCAGTGTGGAATCATTCTAATGAGTCTAGCAAAATCTCATTAGGATGAACAGCAGGTGATGACAAAATATTTGCTCTGTATGCAAATGACCTGTTTCCTTCTCTGTCTACATGCAGTTGTATGAGCACTCAGAATAGGAGCTGTCAGATAATTACTCACTGGAGTGAAGAACCGCATACGTGGTGGTTGCATTTCAAATACATTAATGGCCAAAAGTGGAAAAGTGTTAGAAAAGAGCTACGCTTTTACATGAGAACCCCCCTGTATCACCAAACTCTCGGCTTCCTACCTGCACAACAGACAGTTTTGCCACACATACAGACAATCCAACTGTCTTTTCATACATACCTTCAAAACAAGGAGAGATGGGCTACAGGTTGTCAAAACTTCTCCAAGAGTGGTGTGCACAGAATGTGTGATGGATGGGGGGACAGGAGGTGTGCTGAATAATGAAAACAAGAAAACATGTCAGTTCCTGTTGACAGCAGTAGGTTACCTGCACAGACCTGAGGAATACACTCTGCCAGGTTAAAAACTGGCTGATGGCCAGGCCCAAAGAGTCGTGGTAAATGGAGTTAAATCCAGCTGGAGGACAGTTACAACTGGTGTTCACCAGGGCTCAGTGCTGGGTCCAGTTATGTTCAATATCTTTCTCAATGATCTGAATGAGGGAATTGAGTGCACCCTTAGTATGTTCATGGATTACACTAAGCTGGGTGGAAGTGTCGATCTGTTTGAGGGTAGGGGGCTCTACAAAGGGATCTGGACAGGCTGGATTTATGGGTGGAGAGCAACGGTATGAGATTCAACAAGGCCAAGTGTGGAGTCTTGCACTTGAGATATGACAACCCTATGCAGTGGTACAGGCTCAGGGAAGAGAGGCAGAAGCTGCCTGGAGGAGAAGGACCTGGGGGTGTTGGTTGACAGCCGACTGAACATGAGCCAGCAGTGTGCCCAGGTGGCCAAGAAGGCCAGTGGCATCTTGGCTTGTATCAGAAGCAGCATGGCCAGCAGGACCAGGAAGGTGATTTTGCCTCTCTACTTGCTGTTGGTGAGGCTGCACCTCAAATCCTGTGTCGGTTTTGGGCTGCTCGCTACAAGAAAGACATAGATGTCCTGAAGCATGTCCAGGGAAAAGCAACAAAGTGGGTGAAGGGGCTGAGAAGAAGTTTTATGAGCAGTGGTTGAAGGAACCAGTGTTGTTCAGCCTGGAGAAAAGGAGGCTAAGGGGAGACCTTATCACTGTCTACAACTACCTGAAAGGAGGTTGTAGTGAAGTGGGTGTTGATTTCTTTTCCCAAGTGATAGGAGATAGGTTGAGAGGGAATCGCTTTACATTGCACCAGGGGAGGTTCTGTTTAGATGTTAGGAAAAATTTCCTCACCGAAAGGGTTGTTGAGACTGGAACAGGCTGCCTAGGGAGGCACCACCCTTGGAGGTGTTTATAAGGTGGGTAGATAAGGTGCTTGGGGATATGATTTAGTAGTGAACAGGTATGATTGGATTCAATGATCTCAGAGGTTTTTTCCAACCGAGCGATTCTATGACACAATCCTACGAGTCTGATCTGTCCTTCTAGTTCAAAACAACTCTGCCAGTCAAACAGGAAATATCCAGCTGCAGGCTCAGATGTTGCTGTCTCCTTCATAAATCACTGCTTTGCTCCTTTCTGCTGCCTTATCATCAGGCTGTGTAGCCCTTGATATTCATTTGGTTCCTCATGGTGTTTCTGGCATAGCATGTTTCCATTCTCTCCAGTGTATCATTAATAATGCCTCACACATTTGTTTCTAATCACATTGGTATTTATTTATTGCTGTAGTCCTGTTGTTACTCCTCATACATGTCAGAGGCAAAATTCTTGTGTGGGGGAGATGGAAGTCCCCCAAAAGCCCCATTCTTCTGCATGCGCAGGAGGAGAGGAGGACAGGGAAATTGAGTCAAAAGACATTCCAGGTTAAATAAACCAAGCCATGCAAACACAAGTGTTCCTGCAGATCTTCTCTCCCGTGCCTGGCAGTCAAATACCTTCACTATATTTTCCCCATGTAATTGTGATTTGCTCTCAAAAAAGGAGTCAGAAATGCATGGCCTCAAGCTCCAACAGGGGAGGTTTAGGCTAGACGTTAGGAAAAAATTCTTTACAGAAAGGGTCATTGGGCACTGGAACAGGCTGCCCAGGGAGGTGGTTGAGTCACCTTCCCTGGAGGTGTTTAAGGCACGGGTGGACGAGGTGCTGAGGGATATGGTTTAGTGTTTGGTAGGAACGGTTGGACTCGGTGATCCGGTGGGTCTCTTCCAACCTGGTTATTCTGTGATTCTGTGATTCTGTGCATTTGAAGCCTCCCTTCCGAAAACACCCCTGGGATCCCCAGGGCCACGCAAACCTCCCAACTCTGAAAGGCGCAGGACTATTTATATAATGACACGATGCTCATCGGCTTTTACCTGGAGTCAGTTTGCTACAGGGTCTGCATCAGAGAGAGAATTTACTAAACTGATTGTAAGAAAGAGCCATTTGATTTCCTGACAAAGTCCTGTACAGATAGGGTGAAAACAATGCACTAAAGAGCAGAATTTTTCCTCCCTCACTGTTCAGCAACCTCCAGCCCAAATCTTCTGGATGTCATGCAAAGGGCACCAGTTCCCTAAATTGTTTCCTCCACAAAAGAAGAAAAATCTTTTTGTTAGTTGAGGTCTTGTGTTCCAAGGATATTAATATGAGTTATTATCTGATTTCAGTAATAGTGACTATTTTAAATTGTTAGCAATACTATTAAATGCTAATAATACTAGGGGCTTTTTAGTCCATAGATCTTTATCAAAAGTATTTTTCATAGAAATGTTTTGTTAAGTGAAGTCATATCATCATTTCTTTTGTCATAAGTCTGGGAAACCTAGAAGGGTCACCAAATAAGTGAGTGGGAAGACTGGGAAGTGGTGCCTTGTGAGGCACAGGGGCACTGTGGCTCACATTGTATTTCTTATGTGTCTGGGACCTAGGGAGATACCAAAGCTCCTTCTGTCACTGGAGGTTTTCAAGAATAAGTTGAACAAACGTCACCTGGGGTAGCACAGGGTGTGTTTAACTCTTTGAGCATGGGGACTGGCAACACCACCTCTTGAGATCTAGACCTCTAGCCTAGGATTGACTGATGTATCCTACATGGTATTCATCTTACATTTAATAATTGTCTTAAACTGAGGTCTGCAGTTCGAGAGATGCCAAGAATTACAATGCAGACTTGATGGGGTTTGCAGAGCAGTGAGGCTTGTTCTCACGGCTGGGTTTCGCACACTAAGGTAGCGTGTTCAAACCTAAACTGACAGCGGAGCACAGGGGCCACTGCCTTCTGGTTCTGCTTAGCAGGTTTTGCTGACCAGCAAAAAGCAATGGAAATCCAAGCCCTCAAAAAGCAGTAGCTCTTAAGCTTTTAAGCAAGTAAAGTTTTTTCATTTTTTTTTTAGCTACCCAACTAGCCAAACAAATGAGTGTTTGTTTAGTGAGACTGAATGCAATAAGAAAACTGTGGACAGTAAATACATTGACTCATTTCAAGCTAGAAATATCATCTGATGTTACTGATGGCCTGTATCAGCTGACCAAGAGTCATGCGCATGGTGATCCCAGATACACGTTGTTTTGAAAAAAGATCTGTGGACCCCTTACAACTGCAATAAGGATACGAATGCACCAGGTTCGGCTCTCTCTACCCAAAGCAGCCCTCCACCACTCCTGAAAGCCTTTGTGTTCTCACATTCATGCTCTAACTGCATGCCTCCAGGCATGCGATGTATGTTTGCAGGCATTCTGTAATATTATCGCTTAGATGAGGAGAAGCATAGCCAGCAGGGTTTCTTACACACTTCCTACTGAAAGAGACTACCAGTAGAAAGCAGTTTTTCTTTCTCAAGGTCACAGGAAGACAACATGGGCTGCAGAGGACAGCCAAGACCAAGCAGCATAGGCAAGAGAGCACAAGCCCTAAGCAGTATGGACAGGAGTCAGTATGGGCTGCTTGGCCTTGGCAGCATTCCTTGCCTCTTTTTTAGCAGTAGAAATGTAATATTACAGAGTCTCGGAGGACAGATTATTCCTGTAGAGGCATCTAGTGCTACCTGAGATACCAAAACATATACTGCATGACCCCTCACCACAAGAAGGATGTTGAGGCTCTGGAGCGAGTCCAGAGAAGAGCAACGAAGCTGGTGAAGGGGGCTGGAGAACAGGCCTTACGAGGAACAGCTGAGAGAGCTGGGGTTTTTTAGCCTGGAGAAGAGGAGGCTGAAGGGAGACCTCATTGCTCTCTACAACTACCTGAAAGGAGGTTGTAAAGAGGCAGGAGCTGGCCTCTTCTCCCAAGTGACAGGGGGCAGGACAAGAGGAAATGGCCTCAAGCTCCGCCAGGGGAGGTTTAGGCTGAACATTAGGAAAAAATTTTTCACGGAAAGGGTCATTGGGCACTGGAACAGGCTGCCCATGGAGGTGGTTGAGTCACCTTCCCTGGAGGTGTTTAAAGGACAGGTGGATGAGGTGCTGAGGGGCATGGTTTAGTGTTTGATAGGAATCGTTGGACTCGATGATCTGATGGGTCTTTTCCAACCTGGTGATTCTATGATTCATCTGTTCCTTCCAAAGAGAAAAGTTGCACATAATCCTTCTGACAGGCTGGAGTATCTATGACCTCTGGGTATCCTCAGAGGTCTAAAATGACACTGCAAGTCTAGTTGTAAGGAGCAAGACCCAGAGTTCATGCTGCAAAGTGGTCCTGTTTCTCAAGATCTCATATGAGTTTTTGCAACCTGAACCCAGATCTGTAGTTTTGTTGCTGGATGAGTTTGCATTTAACAGCAATGAGCACAAATACCCTGCAGCCTCAGAGGTGTCTGTAGAGTAGGCCTCCCCTGAAGAAATGATAAATACCTCTGGCTTGTCTTGTTCCCATAGGTGAACGGTAGTGCTGCTCTTCTTTGTAAAGTCCTCAGAGACCTAGGGTATTGTTAACAAAGTTCAGACTAAAAGGAGAATGTAGGTGGGCAACCCTTTGTTGTGAGTTTGGAGAGAACAGAGAGGTCCTATGCATTCACGACTTTCTGCTCATGAAAAAGTTCTTGTTAAAGCTGGGGGAGGAGAGGGCTACCCTTTGATTTCTTTATCCTCTACCTCCAACCTCTGAGACTCCAGAGCACTCAACTTTTCTGTTCCATTTCCTACAGACCCAACCAAAGGCCGCAACTTCCTGATCTGCTGTTCATATCCTCACCTGCCCTTCCCAACGTTTCCTTGGTGCTTGTCTCTAAGTTTGTTCAATCCTAACTCTGTTCTACCACTCCGATCCAAAATTCTGTAACTTTATTCTTCCATTCACCTCCTGCCCTTACTACTTATGCCCTACAACTCTGCCTGACTCAGAGCCTCAAAGTTAGAGCCTTCATATCTTCTGCAGGTTGTCTGTCTCTCCTTGAGGTCCATCCCTCTAGCTCCATCCTGTACCTATCCTTGAAGGACTCCATTGTTGCTCTCCCTTTGGCCAAAGCAGACAAGTGACACACATTTCCCCTTTACCTGTTTTTTCCAAAGATAGAAACCTACCTGACCAGATCTAGAGCAAAGGACAACATGTGTGTGTAGAAAATGGTGACCCTAATCTGAGAAGTGCTATATCAAGTTTTAGTTGTTATTATTTTTCTGTTTAGATAAGACTTTAGGAAGCCTGCACTGTGTTGGAGCATCTCCACAGTCATCTTTCTGCAGACAAATAGCACAGCTAACACCTGCCTCATGTTTGTTCATAGCAAACTGTAGAGCTCAAGTCACATCAGAGTGAGCAAGAAAAGGTTCTTTAGAAGAGGACAGCAACAGAAGGGATAAACACAAATAACTTATTTTCCCGACTTTTTTCTCTTAGTATTATGCTGAGTTTGCCCTTCAAATGTCTGACTGACAAATGTCCTTTCACTTTTACTTTAAGTAGCTCAGAAGGCAGATTATTCTTCTTTCCTGTTTTTCTTCTTTCTCTTCCTCTTTGAATAATAAATCAAAGTAAATGACTGGTTTACCTAAGTATTTTTGTGGACTCTGGAACCCAGATTCATCTTGTTTTTCACCCCTTGCTGAGGCACTTAATCCAGTAGTCTAATTGCTCTTAGGTACCCCACTAATCACTGGAGGAGGACAGGCACTTTGGGGAGCAGTAGGAGCACTTTGCCTTAGGCTGAAACACCTTTTGGATGTGTTTATATTCCTCAGTTCCCAGACCCACATCGACCTGAGGTCAAAGGAAGCTTTCTGTTGTACGGTGCTTTCTCCCCACAAGATCTTTCTCCTCAGCAGATCCAGAACCCTTGATGAGACTTGACCACAGGTGGCTTCACACACTGTAAATGTTGGTACTTTTTGAAACCTCTGCTTTGCAGGTGCTGAAGTTTTCAGAAACAGCTGTATCTCTCCAGCTACATTTGTTACCAGTGTCAAACCAAGAGGAAATCCAGGAACCTGGAAGCAGTGATATCCTTGTGAAGGTAGCCCTGTACTTCCTGCTATGTGCATAACATTTTTGCCCTAAACTGTGTATGCCCACTCCTCCATTAGGATAAACTTCACTGGGCAGCCACAGGACACTTTCTTCCTGTACAATAAAACATCAGAGGTGTCTTTGAAGCCTTTGAATCCAATATAATTTAATGAAAATTTGGGCCTTCACCTTGATGTAAGGTTAAAAGGTTCCTGCTTGAGCTAGGGGAGTATTTGAGGGTTATTTTTTTTGCTGTCTCCAGAGAAGACAGAAAAGCTAACATTTTGCTGTGTACGTCTTAACTTTACACTACCATATACAATTTTTAGCAACACTGGGAACAATAACTTAACAGGTTATGTCCAGTAAGGGAGCAATGTAACTCCAGATCTTGTACAATTTAAACTTATGCAAACTTCAGCAAGATTTTTCTTCCATTAATTATAGGAGAACAAAGCATCTACTCTTTCATATTAAAAAAATCACCTCTTCCTGGAATCCCAAGACTAAGGTGTTTTTACTATGAAAAAGAACTTCATGGTAGTGATAGAAGAATATCAGATTACTGGCTCTGTATAACAGTCCTCTGTTTGGCTTCTGTCTCCTTCTTAACAGCATTAAGTAAAAAGCTGAATGCCTTCCAGAGACACCTTTAATTCACATATTAAGAATGTTTATGTGTCTCAAGAGGTCAAATTAAAATTGTATCAAATTAACTGTGTGGGCTTGATGTAGATTGTAAGGCCCTCTTTAAACTGTTGTTTGTTCATGAAACAATTAAAGCTGAATAAACACTGCCAAATGAATTCCAAGGAGGATTAGTTCAAATGTTTAACCAAACTAATTTCTGCCACAGTTGGTTTCCATGGGTTTCATTTGATCTGGCATAAATGCTCTTTCCTTAAATGTTTAACCAAAGACTGATTTTAAGAGTTGCATTTGTTCTGTCAGGAAAGGTGAACAATGATTTTGCCTCCCATGTTCAGGTATAATTGAACAGTTCCATATCACACTTCTCAGAAAGAAGTGTTCAGCAGCCAAGCTAGGAACTAAACATTTATTTGGACATGGTGATTGGAGTGTAGGTACTAAAGAAGGCATTGAATTAGTTGCCGATATGACCAGCTTTTAAAAATAGTAATTCTGTATGCATCAACTATTTTCACAGACCACAACAGCCTAGGCTCAAGCACCTCAACTTCAGGCTTTGCAAACTGGGCATGACTGGATTTATGACATCTCTAGGTCAAACCATAGACATTACACCAGGTTTTGAAGTCAACAAGTATAATTAAGTCTTCCAGGTTGATCTGCTTAACTGATCCATCTCTCCACACAAACCATATCTTCACTCCAGTTTCCAAAGTCTTAAGGAAAGCCATGAGGGTATAATGTAGGAGTATGGGAGAATTTAAATGAAGGGGAAAAATTTTGGCTTGGGTGAGGTTATCCAATCCCTCCAGGGTAAATAGACCTCAGCCTGTACTCACCGAAAGTGTAAACCTGAAATATAAAATTCAGGTGTAGCGAGCTTGTACTATTTTGTTCAGTCCTGCTACAAACCACAACACATTTGCACGTGGAGGAAATCAGATAGCACCCAAGAATGCAGTTAGTTACTGGCAACCCAAGATCTTAAAGAAGTACTTTGTCACAAATTTAGCTACGATCCGCAGAGGAGCTTAGCTGGAAACACTTCTTTTGATTATGTTATCAAGGGTGCTCATATGAAAGGTCTTCAGTTCTGGCATTTGCTCATTACTTTCGTCTGTGAGATCTTAGGAGTGTAAACCTGTGACTTCCCAATGGTGGACATGAGTTCTAGGTAAAGGCCAATAATTATTAACATTTGATCGTTTTGGCCACAGAACAAAAGAAATCATTTCTTCATGCTTTTTATAGAGAAATAACTTCAGATTGGCTAGATCATGCTACAGGGCAACTGGCTAGATTGCCACAGTCATGGGATAGATCTGTAGCATCTATGACAGTTCTTGAGGATGTTATTATCTTTATTTGTCTATTTAATAATGACTATGTTTTAACAGATGCCGCCAGGACATGTCTGGAGGGAGACCTGCTAAGCCTAAAGAGTAAATATTGATCCTCCTGTCTCTTCCCTGAACATGCCTGCCAATCCATCACTAGTCTTCAACCCTGAGATCTGATACTCCTCTTTGGCACCACACTTGCATATCACAGAAAGAAACTATTCCAACTGGTGATCTTTGCACTGTACTTAGCAACATCGGGAAGTAATCATGGCTAATTGTTATGGCTGTAATTCCAAACCTGACAGCTGGCAGAGAATCAGAGGTCTCAGTCACATTTGCTGAATGTCTCCCTAATACATTCCACCAGATACTTTATGGCAGCATTCTCCAAAGCTTTGCCCTTTTACTACTTACATTTCTCTAGTACTCAAGTAGTTGCTGCCAAGGCTGTCCTTCTCTAGGGTAATTATTTGTACAGCATAATTTCTTGGAAGCACAGCTGGTAAATGTTGATTTCATGTAGGCTGGACTAGATCTAAGCAGAGAAAGGTTGACAGTGTAAAGACTTTAGGAGCATCTAGAGTGAATGGTTATAAAGAAAAAGCAGGTGTCATCTGCTCCCACTCAAATAACTTCTGTTGATTTCAAATAGTAGTATGACAATTTTCGCAACCACTTAATTTGGTTTTCTGAAAATACTTTATTTAGTATTAGCAATGATTCAAAATTCCAACCCCCAGAAGTCTGAGGGAGTTAAGGAACTGAAAACACTGGATCCATTCCAATGAAAGTCAGCAGAACATGTCATCTGGCATTGGAGAACAGTTTGCATATCCCAGCAGTGGGCACCTGAGCTAAGATGAGGTAAGTAGCTGTTTCTAAACCGTTTTGGTACTATGAGATCGGTTGTCCTCATCTTACAATCTTACTATGGAGAACTCTGCACCAAGACAGTTCAAATAGAAACACGTGTGCCAAGGATGTATAGAAACAGATGTACCTCTCCCAGCCGGACCTGTTGCCCCTTAGGAAATGCAGCATTCCAGGAAAGACTACCTGTACTTCCTAGACTGGCATCTTCCCTGGAAGTAAGCAGATGATCTCATCCTATAAGGCTGTCCCTCCAGCAGGAGCATCTAGGCAACTTTGGAAAAGCCTGTGTCACCTCTGAAAGGGACAAATGCTGGAACAAAGAAAACACTTCCAGTAGGACAGTGAATATCAGAAGACTTGTCTCCTGTGTCACCAAAGTCAGAAAAGAGCAAATTGCTTGACACATATTCTAGTGTCTGGCCAAATGAAGGACAATACTGTGAAATAAAACCACTGGCAGCTCTGGGACAGTGGATAAGATCCGACCAATGACCAAACAGGAGCATGAGGGAGCACTGGTTTGTTTTACAAGGGCTGCTGTGCTTAACATTGGCAATTGAACTAGAATTGCCCTGAAAAATGTGAAATTGCTGTTCATGTCACTACCAAAGCTGTGGAACCATGTAGACACTGCTATATATCATATCCTATTATGTTCTGGTTGTGGAAGTAGCACGTTTTATAGCACAACAGGGCTGTGACCTTGAGTGTAAAAGCCAACTTGAGTCTAGCTATGGGCCCAATGTACCACTAGAGAGTTTTACAGACAGCCTTCATCCATGGTGCTTCTTACAGCTCCTTCGGTGTGTGCACTGTATGAACCCAGATTGCCTCTAGACTCGCCCAGCTGCTTTCAAGCCACAGGCACTTGATCAGGTTACAGTGTCTGAGTCATCACTTCACAGCTACACGGTTCCAGGGAAGCTGCTGTAACAGCATCTGCATGCTCAGCAGCCTGAGGCATGAGTGAGGTATTATAATTCAATAGCACAAGAGGCTGAAGATAATGCATAGGCACTTCATCGTGTATCTGAGTGAGTCTTTTATGTTAAAACCTGCATATCAGGCAGGTAACATTTACCTCCCTTCAGGGAGCTTTGTTAATGCTGATGCTCTAAAGTTAATGGAGTATACGTGAGAGTGGAAGAGGTTAAACTGGTGCAACCAACCCAGCACAATAAGAGAACTTAGAGAAGAATTCAGGAGGTTGCATTTTCATTTACCTAAGATGTCATCTAGAAGATCAAACTAACTGATCCAATGACCCTCTTTTACAGAAAATAACTATTAAAGAAATGTACTTCTGGCTCTTGCTTTTGGTTTCTGGCATGCAAAATGCACCTTGCTTGTTAGCTGAACTGGTGCCAGCAAACCTGAAGGCCTCTACTGACTGCAGTTGAACTGTTGTCACTCCCCAGATCTGTCCAAAGCCCCTTCTGAATTAAAACTTAAAAGCATGAAGATAGCAAAGCTATCCCAGGCATCACTATTAAAAGATGCTTGTGGTACAAAGGTTTGTATTTCAACACAACACACACGGCTGGTGCAGTCTGAATTTGTGACTGCTTTCATAGGTTTAGGAGCATCTGTAATGAACAAGATGCTAAAAGGAAACCAAATCAACATAAAACACTTCAGATTTATGTTTTTTTTTTAGGAGCATGGAGAATGTGAGGAAGAAAGGAAAAACTTTGCATGCTTACAGTTCACCCAGCTCTATTCAGCATCTTCACATGGCTGTGAAGAGCAAAGCACAGTGCACTTCTATGTTGGACCAACTAGGCTGGGCTTTGCCAGTGAAATTGAAAAAGACTGGAAGACTTCAGGATAAATAAGACAGCAGGAAAAAGTAATGAAGGAATTAAACTGACCTTCTTTAGAAATGGGTGAGACGGGGTAAACAGGGAGAGATCTTGTTTTGCTTTCATCCTGGAAAAAATAACATTTCTTCCTTTCCAGTTGAGCACAGTTGACTGATTTGGAAATAAATCTGTTTTCTCTGGAAAGATTTATTTGCCCAACAGACTTTTTTTTTCCTTTTTTTTTTTTTTTTTGGCAAAAAGCAATAGGTTGAAAGAACAAGGCTCGTCTTGTTAGCAAGTTTAAAGGGCTCAGTAATTAACTGGTACATTTGGAGGCATGGCATGCAGGATACTTGCTGCAACCCACTTTATTACAGTGTCACAGGGAAGTGCTCTGAAATGGGCAAGAACTTTAAAGAACGTTGTTTATTTCTCAGGCAGTATCAGATAACAGGATTATTCAGTTATGAAGTTAAGCCAAAGCATTTGCTGAGGTAAGGACACTGGCGTGACCTTTGAGAGCATGCTTTCATCTGTGACAAGCTTTCTCTCTCCCTCCCTTCCTTTCCCTCTTTCTTTCTGTTTTTATTAGGTTGAAAACAAAGCGACACTTATTTAGTCTGGGACAGCATGCACTTTTTCACATCAGTCCTTTGCAATACATAGTAGGTGCCTTCAAAACACAAGTTGACATCCTGTGATTTGGGGAAGTCAGTCACAAGGGTCATTTATCCCTGAAGTCATCTCCTTTTGGTGCACAATGTGTAATAACACTTCTCACAGCCAAACCTTTCTTACTCCCTTACTCTTTCTCTGCCTCTTAAAAAAAAATATATAAAAGAATGGTATGATACTACAGGCAATTTCTGGCTTGGAGTAAAATTGTTAAATGTTGGTGGCTCAAAATAGGACCATAATTCCATGCTGTGGTGATTCAAGTCCTGGTGACTTGACCTTGTGAAGTCCTAAAGATCTGCAGACTGCAGTAACTGAAAAATACACAGTACTCCTGGAATACAGCTACTGTTAGCCCTTTCCCTGAATGTGACAGCCAAACCAGAGGAATCCTTATTTGGAAATACAAAGCTAATGAGTCTCTGCAAATGCAACAGACCCCTGGGAAAGAGAAGAGAGTATCTTCAAGCGTATTTCTGGATATGCAAATAAAAACATTTATCCTGCAAAATGATGCCTCTCACATCTCAGCGGCAACCTAAACACTGAAATCCCTTCTGACTCCTAGGCAAGGCCAGATTTGCCACTGTAGTCAAGACTGAGAAGTGCAGTATTTGCCAATTTGGCAATTAACTTCTTGATTCTTGGATATACTGAACAGTATATCCAACTTTGGTTATAAACAAACATTTCTTACCCTTGTATAGAACCCTTCAAATTGAAGGCAAGATTTGATCCAAACTATCAGTGTGTATTTATTGCTATAGTCTTTTTCTTTTTCAGCAAATCCAATTTATCTTTAGATTGTGACCTCCTTTTTTCAAGTATTAAAAAGCACTTTTGCGTGGAGAAACATCACAAGCATCTGCGTGCATGGGTATATCTGCACCAGGGTTACACAGTTCTTGGATCTGAATAAGATTTGTTAGAAAACTCAATCCTCCTTCCCACGTAAAGGCCAGGTCATCATTTTTTAGCTTAATTCAGATCCCAGGGGAACAACCTGGGAAGAAAATTGTGACTTGCTGAATCATCACCTCTTCCTGATCTCCCCACCACCACAGAAAAGGACAGAGGCATTGGCAGCAATGCAGTTTCTTTAACAGCATCTTGTTATGGTTGCACCAGTGCCGACACTTGGAGACCATTGTGCTGCCTTTTCCCCACCTCCTTGTGTGAGTCCAGGGTGGCAGAGCTGCCCTGTCTGCTACTGCTTGCACTCAAGACCCAGCCATGAAACTCAGTGGGAGAGAGAGGAAGGGCCAGTTGCAAATCAGTATGATTTGCTTCCACGGTCTCATCCACAGGGAGAAAAGAAATGCAGAGTAAAAGGATTATATTGAAAAGATCAAAGTGGGTAGAATGCAATGAGTTAACTGGCACGCTTTTCAAAAGAAATAATTCTCCTGACATCTCAAGGGATGGGTGAAGGGCATATTGCCTTGTCAGTTAAACACAGCCGTTAGTTTCAAGCCCATACTAATTAGCCAGCTTAGAAAAACATGCAGCTCAGCATTTCTAAATGCAGTCCGCAGCCTCTGCCACTCCTCAGCACAGATATATTTGTCCACATCCTCTCAATGTGACATGCTGGTGTGGAGGCGGCTTGGTTGGTAGTTAAAAGAGAGCCTAGGATTAAACGAGGCTTCATCCAGTACTTTTCTCACTTGCTACATCCAGGTCAGCCCAGGACAAGCCACTAACTGAATAAGGAGTGGGAATCTTACTGTGTACTGGGATCCCAGTTGCACAACAGAGCAAATTGCAGCACTGCCAAGACCCAAGCCACTTCCCTTTGACTGCACTGGCTTGCACCTGATCCCTACAGAGTTTAATTGCAGCAAAGGGGAGGAGGGAAAAGCTTGCTTTTGCCCTGTACTGAAAAAGTTATGTGCAAGGAGACCATAGTGTCACACCAAGGGTCTGGGGAACTAACCCAGAGTGCAGAATTGATGAGAGAAGGACTCTGCTTTGTTTTAAATGGCTTTCAGAAAGATTTAATTCCTGTCCTGATCCTTCATTTCCCATGCTGTAATTAAGGGATGATAAATTATCCCTAAAGTGAAGGGACTCTGGAAGCCTAGAGTCACTTGAATTGTTGAGGTACAGCAGTGATAGGCGATTAGGATTTGGTGATGGTGGTGGGTGGTTCTGCAAATGTATCATTACCACTTGATAGAAGTACTTCAACTAAATTGTTTACTTACCGTTCCAGTAAACAGATACTAAAACTGCCTGGACAGAAGTGCATGAAGTTGTGAATCCAGACTCATAATTTGCTGCAGAGGAGTTCAAAGACCAGATACTGCTTTAACCGTGGAGTTTTCCCAAGGAGGCAGTGAGGGCTGTAGATGTGCACCAGCACTAGGAGAGCAGCAGGGCTCTCTTCTACCCTGACTATACTGCATCCATTGGCTGGGTGGGCATGAGACTCACACGGTCTTTGTTTTTCATCCCACCTTTGCTCTGCCATGTGCATTTGTCCCACAGCTTCTTCAGGGCAGGAAATATGTCTTATTACCTGCTCATGTATACATTCAGCTCTAAGTCAATGTGGGCCTGTGAGTGTCACAACAATGACTGTGAATTTTCATTATACACAGGCTCCTTGTTCTTCTTAAATAAAAGCACTGAATGCATCCCAGAAAGGATACAAAAATACATGCTTTCTTTATATGCTTTGCTAAAGCCTGCAGAATCCCCTCTTGTCTCTGCCTCTCCCACTGTCTCTTCTACCCACTTAATGGGTGAAGCATGGGGGCATCTGCCTGCCCTTACTTAAGAGTTTTGTAGATGAAGCACATTTATATTCCTCCTGCAGAGCCCTCAATGCCTGGATGACTCATCATAGAATCATAGAATCACAGAATTGCTAGGTTGGAAAGGACCCACTGGATCATTGTGTCCAACCATTCCCATCAATCACTAAACCATGTCCCTGAGCACCTCATCCACCTGTCTTTTAAACACCTCCAAGGAAGGTGACTCAACCACCTCTCTGGGAAGCCTGTTCCAGTGCCCAATGACCGTTTCCATGAAATATTTCTTCCTGATGTAACACCTAAAGCTTCATCCATTCAACCTGCACCTAGAAATTGTAAATGTGTTTCTCACACCACCCTTTTGCTTCCCCACAGGGGATCACTGGGGCTTGGGGGGCTTTATTTTGTTTTGTTTTGGTTTAGTTTGGTTTGGTTTGCTTGGTTTTTTTGCCACCCCAAACACAGGGAATGGGTGGTTTGGGTTTGGGAATCTTATATAAATACTCATTGACCTCAGTGCCAAGAGATGAGATTTTGCTGCTACTGTGTGCAAATGGAAGTTACATTAGAGATGGGAGCAAGACATGCCTACAATGTACTTCTCTTGGTCCATTCATGCGTTTGGGACACTTCTAGTGTCCCAGAATATATTTTTAATAGTAGAGTTAGCCTGGAGTTCATCTTACATGTTGCTGCCAGGCACCCACCTCTCTGTCTGAGAAACCCAGTAGATATTGCCATGTGCTCACCAACACTCTGCTGGAGCAGGAGGCTGGGGACAGGCTCCTCCCAGGCCTGAGGCACTCTCCAAGTGACTGGGCTTCCAGGGGCCACATGCAACTGCAAACAGACAGCAGCAAATGGAATGAGAATCAATCCCCTTATCCTGAAGGTTGTTCACCAGCACTACCCATTTCTTCCTGCCTGGAAACGTTCATTGTGCCCAAGGCAAGAGTGTATCTGCTCCACCAGTGAAGTCCAGACCGTTCTACAGTCCAGTGCTGTGATCTTCCACACATCTGGGACTCGTGCGTACACCAGAGTGCCAATTGCAGCCTTGGGCTCAGTGAATGTAGGCTTTTTCTTGATCCTGCTTTTAATTCTGCCATACAGAATTAGCAGTGGAGAGCCCACAGCAGCTCGCACAGTGCAGCCAGGCTACACGCAATCATTGTTCCTTGCTCCCAAAGCTCTGTGCTTGGCTGGGGCTGCAGTTCCTGGGGTAGCAATCCAGGCTTTCTGGCAGGGTGGGCTCCTCTGCCATGCCCACGATGCTGACCGACTCTTGTGGAAGCAGAGCACGCTGTTCTCCCTTGCTTGCTTTTACTGGTCCCTTTAAGCATTGCTACTCCAAATGGCTGTAAAGGGCAAATCTCTAGTGGATGTAAAGCAGAACCATCTGATTTACTGTCTCATGAATGTAAACCATAACTTTACGCCAGAAATTTACTATCCCCTTTTGTGTATAAAAAGTTTCCTGTCATGATTTTACATCTAGTCCATTGCTCTGCTCTGCATGGAAACACTTGGTGTAATCTCTTCAGAGATAAATAAGCCTTCTGCTGAAAGTTAAATGATGCCATTATTTTCTGGATGTTTATAGATGTCATCCTGCCATGCTCCCATGCCTGGATCCAAGGCAGCCTGAATCTTTGTTTTCTATTTCCGAAAGCTCTGGAGGAGACAATGAAGATGTCAGTGCAAGAGGGGCAGAGGGACAGACAATACAAGCCAGCGCTGGGTTCAAACAGAAGAATTCTTGCTTCAGGCAAATGGCAGATGATGGACACCCCAGCTGTTTCCTTTACCAGGAGAGTGTTTAGTCTAGGGTTCCACCTGGGGCTGCAGCACGGTGGGAAAGGAGGATGCTGGAGCACTCCAAGGGGTACAGGGAGTAGGACATGAACTTCAGCCACAGGGAGGGAAACCTTCACGATGAAAAGCCATCTGAGCATAGCTACACTCCTAAAAGCCACTCGATAAGTAGGGTTCTGGGGGATTCCATCAGTGGTTAGTTGGATGACCCAGGAGTGGAGACATCTTTCAGAGAAATGATCATTTTGAGAGGTAACTACGGTGCCATTATGAAATGAAAATAGGCAGCTTGATGCCCCCAAACCAGCTGTCTTCATCACAAGATATCAATAAAAGCAGTAGCTTGTAAACAGATCTTATTTACTACAGGAACATAAGAAAGAGTTATCCAGTTTATCTTTAAGAATGCTAAAGAACTGTAAGTATAAGCACTTGGTATATACTATTGGAAGTCTTCTATTGTTTTTCATTTAAATGCAGGTTTAAGTAAATAAATGGCATAAATAAATAAAAGAGAAACCAGTAGGACAAAGTGAAAAATGGTAAATCATTGTCATGAGGGGAAGGGAACGAGGAAGGGGACAGGAATTGGGAAGGGAAGGGAAGGGAAGGGAAGGGAAGGGAAGGGAAGGGAAGGGAAGGGAAGGGAAGGGAAGGGAAGGGAAGGGAAGGGAAGGGAAGGGAAGGGAAGGGAAGGGAAGGGAAGGGAAGGGAAGGGAAGGGAAGGGAAGGGAAGGGAAGGGAAGGGAAGGGAAGGGAAGGGAAGGGAAGGGAAGGGAAGGGAAGGGAAGGGAAGGGAAGGGAAGGGAAGGGAAGGGAAGGGAAGGGAAGGGAAGGGAAGGGAAGGGAAGGGAAGGGAAGGGAAGGGAAGGGAAGGGAAGGGAAGGGAAGGGAAGGGAAGGGAAGGGAAGGGAAGGGAAGGGAAGGGAAGGGAAGGGAAGGGAAGATTTTATAGCAAGGGCGTGTCATCTGTTTGAGATGCCAAAGGCAGGAGCTTCCCATATTACCAATATATTCAAAGGAGTGAGAGTAATATCTGAACAGGAGCTCAGAGACCTGAATTGCTCTCTGGAGTTGCTGAGGTTCTGAAGGACAAGACCTTACTCTGACTGAGATGAATGCATGTGACTAGATTATACTTTTTGATGCTGCTTTTTGCTTGAAAATTTCGAAGCGGGATCTGTGGAGAAAGTAATCTGGTACTGTAGTGATCCTGGTTGCATCTATTGGGCAAATTTTCATTCTTTGTGCTCTTCTCTTACAGGACAGTCTGTATGGCCTGCATGCTAGTCCTGCTAGGTACAGGGCCAGCCAGGTGAAACTTGGCTTGAAACCTTTCTTTGGACAACTCAGAAGCTTCTCAAGTGATGTGAGGATGAAAAAAATTGATCAACATCTTTGACTTGTCTTCTGATGAACAGAAGACATTCTACTGAGGTTGACGGGGTGCTTGAAGAGACTGAGGACAGGTTGAATATCAAATATTAAAATATTAAAATGCATAAAGAATAAAAGTAGATATTTTTAAGAGAATAGGGACAATGTTTACTATCTTCTTAACAGCTGCCTGGTAAAATGCCTGATTGTCCCTTGGGGACGCACAATTTTTAATTTATGGGAGCTCTTCAGCTTATTCTCTGTATTATGTTTTCTCTCAGAGACCTGAAGCAAACTTGGAAGTCACTATGTTGCATAACACAGAGGAGCAGAAGTCCTTTAATACTGAAGAGCCTAATAGTCTAAACAGTCAGAATTCAATAAAGTGTATCAACCTTATTTAATAAGTGGGGATTTTAGTCACAGAGAGATTTTAAATGAAATGCCACAGTCACGAGTGATTGCAGTCTCAATGTCCAAGTAAAAAGCTAGGGTCCTACTACAACAGCACAAGCCATTTGCACACAAATGTATGTGTATATCCAAAAAGTGGAATGTCATGAACTCTGAGAGCAAAAAAATCCTCACCTTAATAAACACCACCTTCTGGAGCAGAGTCGTTATAATTGCTTCTGTGTTGCTGGAGAGATTAGCAAGGTATTTATTGCCTTTTACATTCATGCTCTGGCTTCAATGTCCTAGTTTGTAATGTTGAACCTGGGCAGTTTCATTGGTTCGTGTCAGCCAGGAAGAAAAGAAAGCAGCACAATAACAGGCATAGCAGTTAGAGTGGTTACATGTGCTTAAGTAACCGTCTGGGAAATAGTAAGAGCTGTTCCAGCCAATTAGAAGCATTAGACCAAGCCTAAGCTATAGAGAAGGCTTGTAAGCTGTCCAGGTTTCTGGTTTTGGGAGCTGGTTTTCCTCCCCTCTCCTCATATTAATGGCTTGCTAGGAACTAGACAGCTACAAACACAGAGAAATGTTTTTCATCATCTTCCCATGAATAGAGAGTGTTTGGCAAACAACAGGAGTACACCCAGAAAGCTGGCTTCCAGCTCCTGAATCACTAAGCCCCTATTTACATCTCCTCTCAGAAGGACAAATCATTTAAAAGCAAATCAAGACTCATGTGCTGGAGCTGCAAGGAGCACAAAGTAGGAAGCAGAACCATCAGAAAGATGTTCAGCTGCACCGTGCCACCAATACAGGACAGAATCAGGCATTACGCCTGCAGCTGAAAGGAGTTCCAGAAGAAAGGGAGTGCTCCCCAAGCTCCTCTGCAAAACCTTGGAAGCAGATGTATCCCTCTCCTCCCCTGCAGTGATGTTTAACAAGCAAAGGAGCTGGGGCTGATTTAGCTTCTCTTTCTACCTGCTGCACTGTCCCTGGGGTGTGAGGGTTGCCAGCAGCCAGTCAGAGGAACTTCCAATGACCTGGGAGAATGGGCAGTCAAAAAAAGCATGAGACATGGGTGAGGAGATAGGACTATTTGTTTTTTATGGAGCTGTCTTGGGCGCTTGGTGTTTGGAGGGCATCCACTCTGTCTTGCTGCTCTCATGGTCCCAAAGAGGCATAGTGATCACCTATGGGTGACAAAGGAGGTCCTGTTACTGGCAGTGGCAGGGATTGTGGTTCTTGTGGATCCCAGTCAGAGATATCAGCTGTCTCTGAGGTGCTACTGTAATTCATGGTGTTACAAAAGGAAGGAAGCAATTCTGCAGATGAAATGCAAAGTTAATTTGACCTTTTAGAAAATACAAAAGACAGACATTTAAAGAAGCAAAAGTCCCACTGCCCCAGCTGCAAAACTAATTTGCCAACATATCTGCATGTTGTTTTGTGAAAACTACGTGGCCCACAGTGCCCAGAACTCATCAGTGTGCATTTCTGACTTCCTTGGGGCACAGCTACCTCATTTCTGGGTCATTAGGTAGTCGGAAGCACCAACTAAGCCTAAACAAACATCCTTTACCCTAACAAGGAAAGTTATTGTGTAGCCTTCCAGGACACAGTTTTCTGCAGTATGCAATGACTCTAATGTCTATTAATTATTTCTGAATGGTTTAAGTATTATCTGCCTTTGAGTAAATTCTTTCTCTATAGTGTAATCTAACCTGCGGGAGGGGGAAGAAAACAACATTGTTTTGCCATGTCACCTCCCCAAACATAACTGATTCTTCTTTTAATCATTATCACCCTCAACGTCACACACCAAGCTGAAAGACCTGGAAAAGGTTAGCAGGAGGGTTTCCCCAACTCCATCCCACGTGTCACTGACTCACTAGTTTTAAAGAGCATAAGTGCATGTGGGCCTTTTTGGTCTCACCTCTCCTGCCATTAGCAGCAAGAAGGAGGGATGTTAGCTTTTGCAACAGTTTAAACATTGCAAATGTCTCAATGCTGTTGTCATGAGATTTTGCTTTGTGAAGATATGAAAAATGTCTCATGGACAGTCTGGAAATCCAAACTTATCCACTCATGCAGAGCAGTCAGTTTTGTTTTAAAGAAGAAAAATGGCACTACATTGTGAGAGTCTGTATTGTTTATTCATGTCACTTCTCCATGTTCTTCAGTGTCAAGCTCAGACCTAGAATTTTATAATCGTGTCCCTCCATTAGGTCCTCATCATTGTCCCTCATCATTGCTGAAAGAGAATATAGAAGTATGATTAAAAATAGAATAGTTTGGGAATATGTTTCCTCTCTATAACTACACCTTCTTTAGCAACCACAGACTCAAATGGAGACTCCATTCCCTTTAGCAGGACAGGGTGATAGGAGAGCACTATGCAGAAGACTGAAGAAAACCTTTAACCCACAAACTGGCTTCAGAATGAGAAGTTAAAATCTTATCATGACTACACAGATGAAAACAAACCAAAATTCTATGCACTCAGTGTGTTTGTGTTCCTCATAAATAGCTCAGGCAGTGAATCAGTGTAGCAAATATTACCTAGCTGATTGCAGAGGAGGGAGTCCCATCAGTGTTTATCAGTTCTTTGCTGTGGAGTGCCACTGAGGCTAGTGTTTTGAAAACCAGAATAGCCTCCTTAAACCGAAAGGCCTTCCACATATTCCTAGGAGTTTTCTCTTGAAACAGTACAGCCACAAGGGTTCCCTTATGTGATTGTAAAGCACCAAGCATACCTGTCAGCACTCAATAAATCCAAATTAATAATAGGTCCTCAAAGAGCTACATACTGCTTCCAAGATACCTTAGCATGTGGGCAGGAGAATGGTCTCCCCACAAATAATGAAGCTTGGTCTCGCTTAATGGGACTCTTATAAATGAAACCATTTTCTCCTATGAAAGACTGTATTTGCAGCTTAATGTGTGCCCCCAGCAGGCAAGTTTGTCCAGAAAAAAATGCCCCTTTGCAGTTTTTATGATTTATAGAAAGACTAGGAGTCACATAGAAGAAATACAAACAGGTTTCGTATTTTCCATCCTCTATCCTTGAGCAAGGAGAACTACAAAGATCTGAATCATCTCTGGATCATCCTCTGGGTCCTGAGGGGGAGTTCACCCCAACAGCAATCTATGTACATTGTGCAGACACAAACTCCTGCCTGGGAAGGGAGTTGTCTTGTGGTTGCTCAGGGAATGACTCATTGATTCATTGCCTCACCCGACTTCCCTGGCTCAGCCAGCTCCCTAGCTTGTTCTCCCCCTTCCTTCCACCTCTCCTAAGGCTGCCTCACACCCTCTTCTCAGACGGTTTCCTGCTGCCAGTCCTGACAAGACTGACAGGAGTGTGCATCATTGCAGTAGTGTGTGAACCTGTCCAAATTCACGAGCCTGGGTTTAGCTAGGTTTGACTCTCCACAAGGCAGAAACAACTGAAGTTTCTGCTTACCTAACTTCAGATCTCCACACAGGAGATGATACCTGAGAAGATGAGATGTGAAGGAGTGGGATGTTTACAGCTCCCTCGCTTAAGAGGTTATGTAAATTGTTTTATGTGGATGAGCTTGACTGGACCCATCCAAGGATGTCTATGCCCTAATACACAAAGACTAAGCACCTGCCCAACCAAGATCATGCTTTCCATTCCTTTATTCCAGCGAGTCCCAAGGCCTTTGTTTCCCTCAAGGAGATGACTTCCCCTTGACAGTGTGGTTACTGCAGCAGGACAACACACACAGTATTTCCATGCCACCTTAGGAGCCTCAGGAAGCAGTGATGTGGCTTGGTGCAGACGGTGTGGGCTGAGCCACACAAGCCACGATAGCACCGCAGAGACAGCTGTAGCACGTGGCAATCTGACTCCCTGTCCAGTCAAGAACTGACATCGTGTGAGAGACATAGCACATCATTCCATACACACATGCAGCACAGCTTTGCCTCCAGAAAGGATATTCCTCTAGAATAGTGCCAAGGTGTTACCCCTTATCTTGTAGAAATGGATAGGCCAGACTAGACCTTACACTTGTGCAACTGAGTACCTGTCTGCAGAGTAAAATGTAGCATACTAACCACCTGATAGAGTTACAAAATGCCAGAGCAAGTAGAGACCCTGCTAAAACGTGCTTGCTGGGTCAGTATGCTTGCATGTTTCTCAGCTCAAGTTTCCAGGTGCTGGCTCAGTGCAAGGATATGACTCAGCAAAGGTGTTTCCATGGAAAGAAGCTGAACATACCCTAGAAGTCAGTTAGGACATGTACAAAAAGAAAGGTGTTCTGGTCTTGGTGACTGGGGGGAACCAGAGGTGTAATGTCTCTTCCTCATGGAGTATACATCCAATAGGCCTTGGAGGTCCCTGAGGAAAAAGGGAATGGAAAAGGTTTCTTTTCTTCATGTCATCAAGTTCCTATTGTCACAAAAACCATACTCATTGTATCTTTGTTGGGATAGCACAGGAGCACAGGAGATATCCAAGACACTTGTGAAGAGTGGCGTGTCAGCCAGGATGGGACTACTTATATCTATATGGCTGTAACTGAATTCTGTGGAGATAAACCTGAGATAATGTTTTTGCACCTGGCTTTGGTACTGCTGCCTCTTTAGCTGAGGCAGTATGGTGTTTGGGGTAGACTGCATAAGTCATTGGAGAAAATGAAAATTTTATTTACTTTTGAGGCTCAGCTTTGGTTAGGAGCAATATCAGAGCCTGACAGAGTATTTGAACGTATACAGGAATTTGCATGAGGCTGAGGAAACAGGAAAAAGATAAGAAAAGCTGCTGCTTGCAGTTGTTCCTGGGCTGGGAGTGGGAAACAGTTTGTATGACAGCAGTAACCTTACCTTTCAACTATGTCCACAGGGAACCATTCTGCCTTAGTGGTGCAGCTTTTACTGAAGCTCTGGTAGATTCATACCTCCTGTAATTACCTTAAACCTGGATTTCCCATGTCAAACCTGATATTTCTCCGCTGTACCTGCAAGCCTGTTCAAATGGCAGCTCTGCAGCATACAGGAATGGGATGCGACTCATAACTACACAAAGAACACTTATAGAACTCTGCTGTCCAAATGAGAAAATCACCTGACAGATCTATATTTTCAGGTGTTTCTTGGAGCAACAAGTTGGAGCTACAAATGTATCTGAGCATTTTTGACTCTTTCATGAATTCTGTACTCTCTCCTGAACTTCAAACGTTATCAGGCTCAGTGGGAATCTTCTCTGTGAGCTCTTCAGAATTAAGTAACTTCATTAAAAATCAAACAGGGCCATGACCCAAACAACAACCTTCCCCTCGGCTACAAAACTACATCACCAAATGTTAACCTTTCTCTCCTGCCCCTGTCCTGCCCTAAGGTGACCTGCAATTTCTGTGCTGGGATTCATCACATTGCATATTATCAACTCATGGGAAACACATCATGAACAGCCATGTAACCCATCACCCTGCTCTTTAGTTCTGACTGCAGTGCGACAAGTTTCTCAAGCCTGGTCTTAAAAACAATTTTAACAGTGTCTGCCATCTAACCAATGTAATCTGTATCCATACTATCTTTTTCATCAGAAATCTCCCTAACAACTGACCTTTGCTGCAGTTTTAGTACATTGCTTCTCATGTTACCTTCAGTGGCCACAGAGAGCAATTTATCCCCTCATTTTGGCAGAAGTCATTCGCCAAATGACAGTCATCATACTGCTCTTCTCTCTCCTTTCAATTTTGCCTCTGTCTTCCACTCTGTGCATGGAAATGATTTGAAGTTTGAGAGGGGTGAATTTACTATTTTGTCTGTGGGATCCAGCACCTCCTTGCAATAAGGCAGTGGTGAAATACGAGTGAGAGGTGGTTCTCCCTAGCAATGCACCACAGAACTGGACAAACTCTTCTCAGAGTGGGGTCACTGCAGCTTCAGTATTTCATAGCATGAGTGTGCTCCAAGTTGTTTTAAGTATCAGGATATCTGTCAAATCTCAAATGGAGGGATGCTTTTTGTGTGGGGAGCGGAACAAGACACAAAGTCCTGGCATGGATAAAAAAATGGATGGAAAGACAAAGTGAAATTATTCAAGTTGAGCAATGTTAAGCTTCTCTCCATGAAGTCCTAGTGAAGGCAGGGCACATCAAGGTATGGAGGCAGAATACATGTCACCTGTTATTGGATGTCTACAGCGCAACTATTTACATCTGAGTTAGTCACTCCTGGATCTCTGTTGAATCAATGCAAAGCAATATACAGCACATTACCCACAGATGAGAAGCACCACCTCTAGTTGTGCTTATTATTCATGCTGATGCTGGGGAGCCTAAGATGACTAGATGTAGATGTCTTTATTTGTCAGAAGAATCTAACCAGAAATTGCCTTTGGGTGAGAAAACTTTGACATCACTCTTAAAACACTCTTCTCTGCACCTTCTTTGTTCTTTGTGGGAAAAGAGAATGTTTATCCTGCACCTTTCCCAATTCCAAGCTCCCCAGGTGTCCATGCCATGTGGGACCGAACTTCTGATTGATGAATGAAAACATCCATCTCAAATCCGAAAACTTTGGCCTGTCTTGTCCATGAGCACAGATCCAGATGTACATAGTGAGGAGGTTAGAAGCATTCTGCACCTACGTGTCTTGTCCATTACATGATGGCAAGGCCCTCCTCCAAAAGTCCGTCACCATTTTCTCTCAGGAAAACTTTAAGCTGAATTGTGACTGTCTGACAACCGGCAGGTGATGAAGGGCTGTAACAGCCAGTATCATTGAATAATAACAATATGAGTTATCTCTACATGCCGTGTGTACTGTGATAACCCAGGCTGTCACCATGCTATCAAACATCTTGGAAAGAGTTATAACAAAGAAAGCTGCTTAGAGGGACCTTATAGGGGTGTTAGAAAGGGAGTGGAGAAGTAAGCAGCAGGAGAAGGGAAGGGAAAAGGGGAGAAGGGCAGGTTCTAGAGCAACAAGAGGGGCCAGCCACAACCCACTTTTCATTATCCGCTTCAAGAGTTGTTTCACAGTTGTCTTCTGAGACATTTTAAGCTACCTTTCTTATCTGTATCATGTAGCAGAAGGGTTGCCAGCAAGCAGTGCATTTTCCAGTGCTTTGTCCAGGCCAAGGTTTACCACTCATCCCCTGGGACTCCCATCATCTCTCCTGGGAGGCTCAGTTGGCAGTCTAGGAGCTTCTGGGCAAAACTGTAATTTTCTTTTGCTCCATTTTATGCTATTACTTTGTTTCTCCTCTTGCCCTGTCCTCAGCAACTCTCTCTTGACCTGGTGTTTTCTCTCTGCTAACTCCTCAACTATTGTTTTTGCAAGTACTGGACACTGTTTTGAAAACATGTCCTCAGGACCTCAGAGGTGTTTACTCCTTTCTACTAAAAAGCAGACTTGTGGAGAATGTGACGTATCACTTACACAGTTCAGAGGCAGGGCATTTCCCACATTATAAAAGAATGGACCGCAGCCACAGAAGTTGAAACGTCACTTAAAAACACTGCTATTCGAGAGGGAGGATTGCTCATTGCTGTTGAAAAGTACCAAAAAACAATGTTACTCAAAAAGCCAAAAATAAAATCTCCTGGCAATTTGTATATGTTTCAAAATGCTGATGGTTTTTAAAACCCTTTTTAGATACAAGGATCTCTGTGCCAAACTAAGATCCATCAGTAAAAGAAAAACAAACAGACAGTGAAGTAAACACTGTGATGACAAAAAAGAGGAATTGTTGCAATAATGTACTTTTCCAGGAAAATTCACCATAACAACAGTCCTGGTGAATCACTGGAGTTTTCTGAACCATAGCGGCTCCTGCTTGTAAACATGATTTTGAAATCTTACAGTGTTATTATTTCCACAGTAGCATTGGCAGTAGCTACACAAAGGTTTTCTGGCACAGAAAGAAATTTCTCCTAAAAACCCTGACTGAGATTTTTTTGATGCTTCCTACAGAATTATATTAAATGAATGGGAATTATCAGCCTAAGTTATTTGCAGATCTTTAAAAGTCTTATTTCAGCTCCATCATGTGCAAATATTTGCAAGCCAAGAAGCTGTTCTGGAGAAATACAAAGCATAAATACTCTTGTGAGGAGGCGACAGACCCATAACTCAGATCTTCATGGGTGAAGAGGGAAACCCTCTGCCCAATGTATTGCCTTTCAGTATCAAACCACAAAGATAAGTAGAAGTAGTTTGGGTCTAAAGGTCATACTGAGATTTTCCCAAAACATCTTCCTAAATCCTAATTATAGTGGACTTTATGGTCTTAAAACTCAGAGTAGTCCCAGTGATCTCTTTTAAGCCCATCAAGAAATTACCACTAAACCATGACACTGCCTAGAAAGATGTTACACTGTGGCCATCAAAGCAGAAGCTCTGATACATGTTTAGGGAACACAGATGGAGATTCATCACAAATTATGCCTTCTGAACGTGTCATCCAAATCCAGGCTTGGCTGGCATCAACTGCAGGATGTTACCATCACTGTGCAGTAGCTTTCATGGAGGGAGTTGTGATCTGAGATCTTCCAGCTCAGTTCTCGCCTATGTACACTGCCACAGCTGGTGATAGGCAGCATTCCTGCAGGCAATTACAGCGGAAAAGACAGGATAGACATGAAGGATTAACTGTTCTCACTCAGCCTTTGACGTGTTGCCTCTGGTTCACAGCTTTTGGCACATCTATGCTTCTATGAGCAATGGTGAAAGTACTCTACTAACGTGATACTCATCATGAGCCGTGCTTGCGATCACACACACACAAACATAAGCACATTCACTGATTCAGGGTGATTTTCTCTGTAAACAGCAGCACGTTTCAGGTGGAATTTCAAGGGCTGCATTGCCACTACAGCACAAATCCCTACCGTTAGCTGCTGGGTGAAGTGTGGTGTTACCACACCAGTGTTTCATATACCCCACTCTATTTACTCACAAGGTCTCAAGTCTCAGCTAAGTTTTTTCAGCATTCCTGGGGTGGAGATTCTTCCATGCATCAGGAGTTTTTTACTCTGGTTTCAGTTGTAGCTGTGAGTCTAAATGTGCAAATTGTTCACATCAGTTTAAGAATACAGGTGGCAGAAACTTTCAAGTTATCATCACTGAGTTATTTCTTCTCATTTCGGTACTATTACTATTCCATTAATTGTTTTCACCTTTTAAAATTTATGCTACTCTGATCTGGACACATTAGTTCCAGAGTAATTCAGATCCTTATTGCAAATATTCCTTGGATTAATGACCTGGTTTAGTGGTATTGCTGTGAATCTACAGGAGTGATATTAAAGAGCATGATTGCTGTTAATGGAGGCAAGGAACGACACCACTCTTTCCCTCCTAGCTCACTAAGACATTGTAAGATGGAAGCGGACAAATCTGGAAAGCATCCTGCTTTTTCAGTAGGGAAAGAAGCCAACCATGGAAGTGTTTTGGGTGCTGAGCTGGCCAGAGTGGGATGGAAAGAGAAGCAAATTCTTCCAATAACTCTTGATGTTTCTGGAAAATGAGAGCCTTGGGGAGCTGTGGGGCTGAAGATTCCACCAGAGGAAATCATGCTTCTTTCCTCAACGGGAAGGCCAGTCACCCTTTATGGAACAGAACATTTGCCCTGGAATTTGCCAGATTATCTTCTTCGTCAAACATTTCATTGGATATGACAGTCATATGAGGAAAACAGGGAGACATTGCACAGGCAATGGCAAGCCCAACATCACCAAACAGCCTTGAGCAGTATGGAACAGAGCAAATAACAAGAATGTGGGAGACAGCTTGGCTGTTGTTGCAAGACTTGCATAGTTACGAAAAAACTTACAGAGATAGAGGGATATGGAGTAAATATTGAGCAGACAGGCCACAGGAATTGAATCACTGACAAATATATCTGGGATTTCAGGGACACTAGACAAAAACCTGGAGGTGTAATTGCCTGATCAGGGACATCATCTGTACGAAAGCACTGCTCTGTGCATGGCCAAACATGGAAGAGTCACAGCAACAGTCATCCAGACACACAATCCATATACAATGTCAAACAGGAGTAGGGGAACGGTGCATCAATGCCCAACAATGTCACATAAAGTAAATGTGCATGCCAGCAGCAAGAAGGGTGGATGGGGGATGGCTGTGTCTCTACATTGAGTGCAAAGGAACCTGCTGAACTAATTTAGATTATGCAGTGAGTGATTGGCAGCTAAAGCTGAATAAGTTGAATCCCACCTGTTAATGCCTACATGGATCAAAGAAATACAAAAATGGATTCTTTAACATAGATGATAACAATATAATGAGATCCAGTGGTTGAAAGTGGAAGTTGAGCAAATTCAGACTAGAAGTAAGGAATGATTTTAACCACAGCGATAATTAACCATTGGAAACATTTATCCAGGCTTGTGGTTGATTCTTCCATCACTGGCAGTTTCCAAATCAAGATTGGATTTGGTTTTGGAAAGAAATGCCATTTGCTCCAAGCAAGAGCAAATGCAGGAAGTTCTCTTGCTCATGCCTGATATGGCTTAGGTTAGAAGTTACTGCAAGGTAGATGGAATGGGCCTGGAGGCTCAAATAGAAGAAATATCTGTTACAGACACCCTTATTCTGCATATGGTATTGGCATTGCATGTTTGCAGTGCTAGGAATTAGCTCTGTTGTATATCCCAGCATATAAATTCAGATAAAACTCACTTCAGGTAATTTCCTTCAGGGCTTGTGTTAGAACATTGCTGAAATATGATATTAGATTGAGCTTCAGTTTCTAATGGCAGCTTTAATGCTCCCAAACACCAGCTTAGTTTCACTTTAATTGTATAATGATGATCTGCTTATGAATGTGCTTTGCAATCATTTTCTTGTATAACAGAGGAGTGTAATGGTGTCTGATGGCCCAGACTCAGTGTCTTCTTTGCATTCCCTTATTACAGGAGGAATCCAGGGGGACCTGTGGATGGGAACGTATTCAGAACAGTTTTGCTTCTTATGTCAGTATTTCTTCATATCTCATTGAGAGTACCAAAGAATTCTTAAGAACAAAGTCAACACAATAGCTCCCTCCCCATACAACCGCTGGGTTTTAACCCCATCATTCCCAGATGTGTGCTGAAAAGAACTGCAAAGAAATAAGCAACTGTCAAACTAAGACTTGTTTTAGCTGGTATTTGTAAGAGAGGAGGAGAATCAAAAAGCTTAGAGTGTAAAAGTGAAACAAACCACATACAAAGGCTTAAATCCTGTTCCTAGTTAGTTATTGAAAACCAGTTCCTCACAGACTGCATCTAGTCATATGGCTAAATCAGGAACTGCTGTTACTGATAGATATTAGTTCATTATGAGACATTCCCTGTGTTAGCTAACAACTCATTCTAGGATCTGCATTTCAATTCAAGATTTAAATTAACAAGAGTTTACAACACAAAACAAAGTTTATTAGTAGAGTTATTATACCTGTGATGATCCAAACACACAGACAACATTTGCAGAGACTGATTATGTTTTCTGTTAAGACAATTTCTATTTGGAAAGGCTTCTTTGGCTCAAAAATCTTTCTTTTGCTCTGAAATAGAATGAGGTTTAGTTACTTTTAGGTTACATGACCTGCGTACTGTCACAGCTGAATTTGTATCATACTTTATTGAACATGCCATGTACATAAAAGTAAGAAAGGACCATGTTTGTGTATTTTCTCCTACTGCTTATCAGCAACAAACCCTCATGTTGTAAAATGGGGACTGGCGAGCCTACAAGCACCGCACAAGTTCTGCTGCTACTTGTATGATAAAGTGTCCCCGAAAAGTCAATCAAAGCTCAGAGTCCATTTAGCTGGAAACTACCAACTACCCAATACTTTAATGAACAGAGAGCTTCTATTCCAAGAAATATCTGAAAAATACTCAGCTTTTAAAGTAAATAAACCAAAACAGCTTTATCAATATGTAGAGTTAATTATTAAAGCAAAGTAACACCAGGAAGCTTAAAGAATAGCAATTATCCCAGGAAGAGAAGTTTTGCTGTCTTTGAATGGGCACAATCCATAAGCAGCAGGACATCCAAGAGTGGTTTTGTGCTATGCTCCACTCTGTCTCCAAGGTCTCTGGACTTCTTCATGAAGTTCATTGTATATATGGTTCCACATCATAGTGCAGTCATCTGAGTATTTCCAGTATCACAGCTAAGATCTAGCTCCTGAAAACAACTAAACGTGTCACTTTATGCTACAAGAGTCATTGACCTGCATCTGCAGAATGAGAGGACACATCCAATCCATCCTGTCAGAAACCATGATATATCCTGTCAGCACACACAGACTGCAGATGGCAGTTGTTTGTAGTAAATATGACCAACTTCCCACTTCTCCTCATGTTTTTGTATTGCTATATCACTTACAACACACTTAGCTGGATCCAGGATCAATTGATGTCTAGGGGAATTATTCCAGAAAAAATATTACCCTTCTCCTGCTGTGAGCAATTCCTGAGAACAAAGCAATTGGAAAGACTGAAACCTCAAGCATAGAGAGATTAATCAGGGATTGGTGCCACAGGCAGAACAAGTGTTTAGTCATCCTGACACAGCCCTCCTCAGCCCTTGACCAATGAGTTCCAGCCTTGCTTGTTGTCCTCACTAAGGAGGACAGAAATATATGAGAAACTTCAGTTCTGTGGTAGACATCTGAGTCAAGCACTTACCACACGGCTGTCACACCCACTGCTGTTTGGTTTAGTCAAACTTAATAACTCTTCAGCATATTACGTGAATTACGGAAATGCTGTAACTTCAGATGAGTTGGCAAAGCAGCATATAGCCGTACAGCAGTGGACTGTAATACTTCCAGCGGGCAGGGTGGTCTTTTCATCTGTCCCTTCATACTGTAGGTTTGTGGGTCTCTGCCCACAGAAATTATTCAGATGGAATATGTGACCATCTCTGGCCAGGTCTATATAATAATTTTCTTTCCCATCAGAAAGATTGACTAGTAAGGGATTTCCTTTCTACTAGAAATAACCATTCTGGTTTCCCTTGTTCTCCTGAGTTTGGGAAACTTCATCAGAGTTTTACAAGGATATTAGTTATTTACCAAATTTCCAAGCCTTTTTTACCTGAAAACATTCAAACATGAATGCTGTGAAGTTACATTCTCTAAGAAGATCATTCTGACTTTGTTTGGACTTTCAGCAGTGTGCAAATTCATCCTGCTACTTTCCCTCCATTTATGGATGGTGCAACCAATGCAGATATGGCTAAACAGGAAGCTTGAAAGGTCCCGAAGCTGCATCTGGTTCATGGCCATTATTTCTGTATAGGCAACAAATTCTGAAGCCTATTTTGGTAATTTCATTTAAGACAAGAAGTCACTCTGGATGCCCATAAAGGGAATCTCTGAAGGAAAAAAAAACCTTTATTTTGGTAGCTGGTCTTCATAGTGTGTGTATGTATGTATATATGCATGTACGTACATATGCAACTATCTATCTTTCAAATATATTATATATATCCCATAATATCATATCACCACAGTTGTTTTTTTTAATAATATTAGGCTAACATTAAGTAGAAGACAGACAGTCTGCAGTAACTACAGCCTAAACAAAGCAGGGAAGATGAAGGAGAAGGAAGCATGGCTACCTTCACAGAAATAAAGCATAGAAAGATTGCCCACCTGGTTGTAAGCTATCTACAAGAACTGCCTGTCTTAGATGCTTCTGGGATTGCAACATTTAAACTTGAAAAAGGAACGAGTTTCTGAGCATGGAGGGAGCCAGCTCCCTGCTTGTTATACTGCCAGTGGAGATAAGTATATGAGCAACAGGTATCATCGTTGGCCAAAATAAGAGTAAAGAACTGAACAATGATTTCTGTGTCTTTACCAAAAACCTGACTTCATGCCTCGGAGGCTGTATTTCTGTGACTGCTGAGTCTGTAAGTTTGGCACAGAAAGGAAAACAAAGAGCAAGTCAAGTGATCCAACTCTGGCGTGTTATCAGGGGAGTGTCACATACATGGGCTGGGAGATCTTTCATACAGACATCAACATATAAACAATTTTTATTTGGGCTCCTTCAGCCTAAAAGCGTGATTATAGCAAAAAAGAAGCTACACAGAGAGAATACAGAGAGGTCTGAACTGCCAGTCACTAGAAACCTCATTGGCAATATCTTGTGAAGGGCCACAAAGATGATGAAGGGACTGCAGTATCTCTCATACAAGGAGAGTCTGTGAGAAAATACAGGAAAATCCTGTGGATAATAATTTTTTTTAACCATGAAGATGGTGGAGAGCTGGCACATATTGGCTGGAGAGGTCGTGGTGTCTCCAGCTTTGGAGATATTAAAAACCTGACTTGACACAGACCTGAGTAACGTATTATAGCTGACCCAGCTCTGAATAAGGGTCTCTGCCAACCTCAGCTGTTATCCTACAGTCCCATGAAATTGAGCTAGACCCTAGTTTGTGCACATTATGCTTTGTTGTTGCCCCTCCACAGAGTGAAGAGTCCACCTTTCCGTGGCAGTCAGTGGAGCACGGCCACATTGAGGTCACCTGCCAAGGGGCCTTCCTGCTCCTCCACCTCATGCAGGGAAGAAGCCCACCTTGCCTTTCATGCTGTTTGTGCAATGTAATAGCCACAACATGCTTCTGCCGGTGTTGTCTCGCCCATAAGCTATGCAAGCAGGTAAATTAACCAGCTGCCCAGCTGGCTGAGATTAAGTTTTCCCCGGTAGCGTTGTTGGCTAAGAGGAATGGGGAAGAAAAGGGGATCTCCCATCCCTCTTACTGTGCTTTTGAACACAAGAGCAGCCCAAAGGAGGCATTAAGGAGTGCAGTAGCAATGTCATATCTTCACTCCTGCTTGCAGCATTGCCCCTGTTAGCTTTTATTAGCCCCTCTGAAATGCAAACAATTTAATAATACTAAAGCAGAAAGAAGATGGGTCAGTGCCCTTGGTCAGCTAATTAATGATGTTTTGAATGCACTGGAGGCTTTATCAAAAAGCAGCGGGGACGTGGGAGGAAGGAAGGGCCTTTCCAGAGATGTCACAAATGGCCTCACAGGAATACAAATGTGTGCGTTTTGGACTGGTAAAAAGCAATTTGTTAGAAACAACTGCTCATCAATGGAGGTGTGCTGCAAAAAGTGTCTTGCTTAGGTTTCCTAAAATGTTGCTTTGATGCAATTTTTTGGCTTTCCTGCTTTGCAGTTTTCCATTCTTCGTCCTCTTTAGCCAGCGGGGATTAACAAGAACTGCCTGCAGTCAGCTAAACTGCCTTTCTGGCAGAGTTTCACGAGGAAGCTGTGGAGATCAGTAAACAAAGCTGAAAGTGCGGGTGGCCATGAGCTGCTTTTTTTTTTTCTGTGTGTGTGCAAAGGAAGTGAGAAGTGCAGCAGTCAGCCCTGTCAGACAGGGGAGATATTTCACAGGAAATAACTGATGGCTTCAGGCTTACATTTCTTTTGGAGAAAACTGTGCCCAGGTATCTTGAAAAATGGATGCTTCAGGCTATTTTGCCACTTTCTTTTTGGTATGTCAAGGCATAAAATCATAAAACACAGGCTGAAAAAACCTAGGCCTTGTTTTTTTGCATAACTATATATTCTTTTTGTTTTGGAGGATGGCAGATGACAGAAAGTTCAAGGTAACTGAAACAACAATATGAATTTCTTTCAACCCTAATCAGTGGTGGACAGTTGTTGTCATAATGAAGAGTGAGAGGTATGCTTTCTGTATGCTCATCTGGAAGGAAATAAAGCACCGGAGTCTTAAAGGACTTCAGTGCTAGCGTGATATCTTTCTCTACTATGAAACACTCCTGCTCAGGCATCATTCTCTGATTGCTCACCCCTGTGTACCTCCTCTTGCACTCACAGACTCCTCTGCAGCGACATACAAGGGCTCAGGAACGTCTACTGCTGTACCCAAAGAGGAAAGCTTCCACAGAGGGATGACATGTCAGCAAATCTATTGCCAGTGGTACCTGGAAAGAGCTGCCAACTGGCAAAATAGATAAGAAGATAGCGTTATCATGGCTTGTCTGCTCTGTACAGCTGCAAGCTTCCCAGGATGCTAGCAGCACTTGTAGGCTGAGGAAGAGGAGCTCTGTGTCTCCAAAGAGGTTGAGCCTAGTGCCTCAGGATCTGAGCTGAGTGAGGCCTAATCATGACTCCAGAGACAACCATGTTGGTAGAGAGGATGTTCTATTTTGGTTAATGTGTGTCAGAACAAGACCCACGTGCGTGGTGAGCAAGAGACACTCAGCATGTGAATTGCCACCAGTGACCATGGCATGGGGTCAAGTCAGGGTGGCCGAGGTCTGTCCTGGCTGAGTTATCACACATTTTCAGACAGTCAGGAACAGGTGCGTATTACTGGGGACTCTGGAATGGTCATTTCCCCACCTGTGATTTTAATGCCTGCCTCGTGGCCTGTCATTACACCCTCCCAGTGACAGATGTGTTGACACACCCCAGGAAGGCCTCATTATGGTGGTCCATCCCTGCAAGCCCTCCAACCCTGCGACTCATACGAGGTTGCTCTTGCACCTCAGAAGTCATCATGTAGGACAGAGGGCAGAAAGCCTAAATAGCTCATGTCACGGGATGAGGACAGTCAGGACGTCCCAGCTACCACTGCTTAGCTAAGGCCTGATGTTCAAACCCACAGCAGACCCAAGAGCTGAGAGTCTTGACACGGAAAGGGGCAGCAGGGGAGGGCAGCATGTGAGATATACCACCCTGTTTCTCCACTGCCTGTCTTACTCAGGGCCATGTGCATGGATGCTGTTTTGAAAGCCTTGCTTTTACACATGGCAGGTTGCAGGGATGGAGCAGCAAGGAGAAAAGCACCTCTCTGTCATTTTCTGCTGACATCTAATACCACATGACTTCCAGTGATTTACTCCCCAGTTCTCTGCTCTACTGGATACTTACTCATATCATGTTGTCTTCTCCTTGTGTTTGTCCCACCAACATAACTGGAGTGGTTTGCAGATACAGGCATAAGAGAACAGACGTACATGAACTGCTACTCTTTGATGACTGTTGTCCAATATGGACCCTGTTAGTGTTTTCGACCCTGATCAAATGCATTCCTGAATCCAGTTCCTGAGTCCAGCTCCCTCCTGCTGTTGTGTCCAGCTCAGGACTTTTTTCCCATGCCTGCTCTGCAGCATCTCTGGTGACGTTGTCATCAAGAGGGGGAGAAACTTTGTTTTTTTAAAATGTATTTTATTATTTTCTTAATAATACTATTTTTGTTATTAGTATTATTGTTTCATTAAATCTGTTTTAATTTTAGTTTTCAACTCACAGGTCTCTTTCTCTCATTTCCCTTTCCCTAGGATGGTGGGAAGAAGTTGGGTCAAAACTGCTAACACTCAGTTTCCAATCAAGCCAGGCTGGGTCAGGAACATTATGTTGTTAAAAAAAAGGTTGGCATGACAATGAAATCACCTGTGATAAATAGAGCTTGCATGAAATAATCCTTCTGAAGCTCATTGGTAAGGTATCAGTTGGAAAACTTCGGCATTAGATTTTAAGAAGACCTAGACAAAAGCCCAGGGAAACAGAATTAATAGTCTTCAAACACTGCTGAGAAGAAAACACCATCAATCTGTTCTTGTTCATTTGAAAAAGCACGGTGAGGTTCAGCTCTGGCTCTGAGGAAAAATATATTAATGAAGAAGAAGGTGAACCACTGCTGTGGAAGGTCTGGGAATGTCCTGGAGCATTGGTTCCTGGAGATCTTCAAGAATGGGTCAGACACATCTGCAAGAAATTACTCAGACAGGCAGGGTCCTACTGTGGGTAGAGGAATAACCTTCTTGATTTCTTGAGCCCCCTTGCAGATCTCGAGTCTCCTTCCTGACATGAACCTGCTTCCTTTACCACCACCTCTATCTCGCGTGTCTCCTGCAGTCTGACCTCAGCCCAGACTCACCCATCCTTTTGCAGGAACATGTTTGTCAGCTTCTTGTAGATTGCTGAAGATACCTATCTTAATTTTCTGCCTCTTCTTTTTATCTTGTCCCTTCCCTGATAGTTTTTTTTTCCTTTTCTTCCCACCTGCACATTCCCCCTTTTCACTTGCTGCAACCTTCATCCTGCCCTGGACCTGGCACCCAGAGAGACTAAGTGTTTTAACTCAATCTCTGCTCTTTTGTCTCGTCATTTAGGATTATCCTTGTGCTTTTTTTTTATTTTTTTTTATTTTTTTTTATTCATTCCACACGTTCCTCCAATCCAACCGAAACCCAAACAGCTTCGATTCTAAGAAGTGTTTTTCAGGAGATAATGCTGAAGGTCTGGGTTTAAAATTAAGCCAAATGAGAAATCATGGCCATGAAAGGAGAGCACAGTGGGCCAAGACCACATGTAGAGTTGCAAATCCTCCCTGGGATTTCAATTCCAGTAACAAACCCATCTGAGATTTTCTCTCACAGTTTAGAGAAAACAAGCCTACGGAAAGCGTGATGCAGCAGTTACCATAGCAGCCAGCACAAGAAGAGTCCATTAAGTGATCGCGGTTTGGTCTCAAAGTGAATTACCAGGCTGCAGGTGAACTTTTGCACCTCCAAAAATGTCTCTTGGGGAAAATACATTGTCATGCTGAAAAAGAAATTGCTGATTGGTTGTCTGGACTCACTGTTACATTGTTATCTTTAATTATGTCTGTGCTGATTTTTTAAAAGTACTGCACACGCTTTTCCTTTTTCCTGTCAGGTGGTTTTTGTAAGCTTGCTTTTTTTTTGTTTTTGTTTTTTCCTGAAAAACAAGACAGAGTACCCCAGTCAATAGCTACTAATGAAATGTGCTTCAGGCCTCCCTGCATTCTGCCACAATTAGATTGACAGCCATCCCAGGAGAGATGCTATTATCTGTGTGGGTGTGGAAAATGATCTATTACTGTTAATCATTTCTATTATACTAGCAGGTAGTGCTCCAAACATATCAACACCTCATTATGATGGCTGCTTTTCAGACATGGGAATTTGAAGGTCCTCTTATATGCTTAGACATAAGAAACACATAAATGGAACTGGGAGGTGGAAAGAGGATGTATCCTGGTGGGATCCTAGGAGCATAGGAAAATGCACTACCCCCTCACAAATGCAGCCACAGGCATGTACAGACAGAACATGGTCAGGAGGAGCTGGTCCTGCACACAAACTCCTGGTCCAGACCTAGCATAGTCTCTCCTTTGGTCTCTGTACCATACAGCTTTGTCTTACTCATAAAAGCAAGTGCTGACGAGGTGCCAGCACCTTTCTCAAAAGCAAAGTGCAGCGGCAGATATTGACATCTTGACCCACAAAGGATGACTTTGGGCTTGTGGTAGCAGAGGACCCAGGTTAAAATAGCAGAGTGGTTATTTAACCCATCCTTGATGTTCTTCCAGAAAGTCACTTAAAGCTTTTAAACCCCTCTGCATTGTGACTACTGTAATAGCCACATGAAGGGCTATTAAAAACTTCCTGTGAAGGAAGGTAATGAGAAACCTATAATATCTGAGAAAAGCAAAACAAGCAAGCAAGCAAGCAAGCAGACACCCCCAGCTTTCCAGAGAACTCAGATCAAGCTTGACCTCTGTAAGGCATCATTTGCTTCCTGTTTGCTGCCAAAGTACAATGAGGTTTGCATTTGGGCCCCACCTTTCAGTGTCTGGGTCTAAAAATACAACAATGAACTTGTGACACAAAGGCCCCGTCTCCTGGAGAAGCAGAATTCAAACCTAGCTGCAAAGCCCAAATTCTCCTCTCTTTGAGACAGAACTAATTTTGAATACGTGGATGGGGTTTTCTGTTGTTTTGTTGTTGTTGCTGCTTTTGCCTTTCTGGTTTTAGGTTGCCAGACTTGGGCGGTTTTCATTAGGATTAGGCCAGACCTACACAGCTGTTTGTTTTAAATGATCGAGACTGTAACTGTTTTAAGGCACTTGTCACTATGGTTACCTCAATGTTCTCCAACGTGTCTGAGTCTATTCTTGCTTGAGATGTATCATGGGGCTACCTGAGTGGGAACATATCTAAACTGCAAATCTTATTTCCTTGAAAATGTTGAGTCTCAGCTCTATGGATAAGAAAAGTGTGTGAGGGCTTACATTTAGTCTGTACTCAAATGCCACCAAGCTGATGATGTGATGGCCTTCAAACATCTCTTGTTTTCATATAAGAAAAACCTTGGATGACGATGTAGTTAATGCGGTGAGATAGGGGCAAAGTGATGTTTTGGAAGATGATTCAATGCCTTGATTTTAATTCCATCTGAAAATTTACTCTTAAACCTAATGCTGCATCTTACTGAGCTCTCATTCCTCCCATGAAACTCACCACTCATGTCTAGTGGGAGTTAGGCCAGACGTATTACCAGTTTCTCAGCAACAGACTGATTAAACCTGGTATTGGTATGACACTGGCTCACTTGTTTGGTCTTCTCTCTCCGAAGTTCACTATTTTGCTCTCTTCCTGTCTTTTTCTGGAAGAATTTCTGCTTACCCCTTTCTTTAATTAAGTTCTTTTTTTTCTGTTATCCCTGAAGCAGTTATATTCTTAGTTGTTACTGGAATAGCTGGATATGGTCTTGCTGATTCAGTGGAGCCTCTCAGAAATGGTGGGGGGTAGGCTGGTTATTTTTGTTATTACATTGGTCTAAGAATCAGAGTCTCATTCAAGCCTCATCTCTCTCCATAGATCCCCTGAGAGATGCCAGAGCGTGGGACCCCCTTGTGCCTGCACAGGAGTAGCTCTGCACCTGACAGTCCTCCTAAAAAGAGATCTTGTGTGATTCCCCAGACCATTGTACGGGAGATTGTGGGAGGCAGAGCATTTCCATCCAGCAGATACAAGCGCTACTGTATAAAGGAGAGAACACTGGAGCAGTCGTGCCGAAGGGTCACACCATGGAAACCTAAGGGCCCTTATCTGTGAAAGGGCACAGTCACTCACCCACCCTGTCGCTTTCTATCCAGCAGATCCATAAAACTCCCAGGGACATCCACCTAGCTCTAGGTCTTGTCTGATGCCCTTCTCAGCTCTGGAAGATTCCCAAGTACAGCAGTTACTGAGGGTCTGGGCTAGAGAACCAGAGATGTTTCACAGTATGGCCGGATACCAAAAAGTTGCATGATATGGCTGAATAGTAAAGAAGATATGTGATATGACTGGATAGTAAAGGTGGTAAGAATTAGGGGAGCCAATAACAGTGGCAGATTGTCAGTAGGAATTTTTGCATGGAGGTTATTTCTAGTATGGTTGGTCTTAGTCATTGCTTACCCCAGCAAGTGCAAAATGTTCCCATCACATTAGTACATTTTACTGAGATGAAAGTATAATGTCTGAAAAAACTCTGCCAAAGCCAGCATTTGTGTGAGAGACAGAAATGTGAATATCAGAGGGAATTATTTTAATCAGCTCCATGTGTCAAAACTATCTGATTCTGTAAGCCAGTTTCTCAGAACAGCCTGGAGTCCTTCCTAGCCAGCGTGGGTACTCCAGTACTTCTGAGTGCTTCTGGTGACAGTCTGACTTGCTTAAATATATCCCACAGCAGCGTGAAAGGTACAGTCAACTATTTCAACACTCATATATATCCAGCCTGATCAGAAGGTCTTTTACTAGCACTGATTAAATAAAGATCCTCTTTGTATTGGAAGCCTCACAATGACGTAGTAATACCTAAGTAGGTCTAGATACGATCTGAGTCAGTTACCACCAACCTATCAGTACTTTGTGTTTCCCATTGGCAAAGCTAAGAGTCAGGACCTGACCAAAGACAGAGTGCTGAAAACTTGGCACCTCTTGCCTCCCCTAAACTGGAGGTTACACATGACAGAGGAAAGCTGGCCAGAGAAAGGGGAATTATAAAACTGCTGTGTCGAGCACTGGCACATCATTTTTTCTCTTTTGTACTTCAGTCTTTGCATTCTCCCTCTCCCAAAAGCTCTTTAAAACAACCCCCCCAAACCATCTGTAAAATTCAGTGTGTGATGGGGTTGCAAGAGCAATGGGATTTGCTTGTAAATAGAATACCAATCAAAAAATTCAGTAAGCTGTCTATTTGTGTAGAAGGGTCTTGCAGTGTGTTTGGACAGCTGCTGCTATTAAAAGTTTGCCAAGTCAGTTTAAGAAAGCCACTAACTGCCATTTTCATAAATATATGAGGAGATTTATTTCAATGCCAAACTGAAACCTTCTTGGAGCTACCTTTACAGTTACTTTCAAAATATTCTAAAACTTTGAGTAGCATATGCATTTTTACCCTCTATATGTGCCTCAGTGTAATACAGGTAGTAAATGCATTAGTAACACATAGTCTGTGCTTGCATGTACATATGTTCAACAATGTTGTTTAAGTTTTGAGGGTTTATTTTAACTTGGAGACAATATTGAACAAAATTTTTCACCTATTAGGTTTTTTTAGAATTTTTTATAAGACTATAAATCTCAGAACTATAAAGATAAATGAAGAATATTTACTGCCAAACTGGGCTGAGGGTGAACTTAACTCCCTGTTACTGAACAGCACCGAGTAGATTTGAGGCATATTCACGGTTAAGAAAGATCTCTTCAAGATATGCACTGCCTGTGCAATGTGAAACGTAGACTTAATTCCATTGGAAGCCCTGGGGCCTTTGCACTGGTGGTAGTGGCAGGGGGTGTAGGAAGACATGCCCCAGGGCTTTTTTCCATTGAGTAACACTCAAGCAATTCCCTAGGGGAGCATAAGTTTATTCTTACATTTTCCAAATGCTAATATTGTTCTTTCTGTTTTCCAGCAGAATCTATTGCTGTCGGTTGCAGTGTCAGAATGTAGGGCAGGGACCCAGAGTGGGAGTAGGTGAGCTAGGGCATTTGAAAACATATTGCTTTAACTCTTTGCACATTGAAATAAACAAGTTACAGCTTCCTAGGCATGATTCTAAATTACAGTGTATGAGGCTGCCTTTCTTCATAGGGCAAGGATTTTTCTGTTGACTCCAACTTGAATGTTTATTTGCAACAAATGTTTTGGGTTTTTTTTTCCAAGAACAACCATAGTCCAGCACCACACACCCACCCCACTCCCTGAAAGTAGAGCAGAAACTTCAGAAGAAACTCCTAAGTAAAGTTTGAGATTTTTTAACCCTGTAAAGACCCCAGGAGCACACATGTTGCCATTGTACCATCTGATATTCAACAGTGGCGTGCTCTTTCCAGCTAAGGACATTGCAATGTCTCGAGCATATTAGCAGTGCTCTGGGGAACCAGCACTTTGTATTACATATTTGCTGTCCAAGAGTGTTGCGTTGATGCAGACTAAGCATGGGAACTAGGTACCAAGCAGTCCCTGCAGAGACCCTCTCTGGGCACTGGCCACTCATCTCTGGTCAAATTATTTTCACATTCTCTCCTAGTTTCATTGGATGTGGAATTGCACTTGTAGTGTGTTCTAACAGCTATCAGTCCTGTCCAGAGGAGCTGAGATATTTTGTTCACTGCACTATGTGGAAAACACTGTGAACAGGAAGATAAAGGGCTGGAACACTTTTCTGAAAAATACATAATCAAGGCGATTAAGATCTGAATCTGAGGAGAACTTCTTTTGGCAGTAAATATTCTACTTGCTTAATCTATAAATAGCTATTTAGATTGCAAAATACTCTTCATAAATTATACTCCTGGCTTGGCCTGAATGAAAGTTTTCAGAATGGAAGAGAATAAAGTAAAATGTTCCTTCAATGGGGTTGACATGACCTTGGCCCCAGATGGTGTTTTCTGCTTTATGACCCACCAAACTAGCTTACCATGTGGTCAAAATTACATTAAGCATTTCTGCAGTCCTGGTGCGTACAGTAAGATGTTCTTCTTCCAAGGGAAGTAGCTCATCCTTCAAAGGTGTTTGTATTGCTGTCACCATGGCAACCAGAAAAGATGAAAGTCAGAACCCGAAAAGACCCCAACTTTAGCTGAGGTGTGGATATGTAGTCAAATTGTAAAACCCTGCATGGATTTCTAAAGGAAATGACTGATACGTATTAAACAAACCTAGCAGAATTCCTAGCGCCATAGCCTAAAAATAGCACTAGCAGCTTCATTAAGTGCAACAGCTTTTATAAATCTCTGTTAAAGCAGATATCAGGAATAGAGGATTCTCCCGCTGATGGCAGTGAGGCTTCTCCATCCTGCTTCACAGGGGATCATGTCACACATCACAGACTTCTTCCAAGCAAGACCATTTGTGGTTTAATGTGCTTTTTATGGCATATGGCTATAAACAGATATGGCACTCGCTCTGTCTGAGCTGGGCCATAAAAGCAAGACTTGGAGTAAACCCTAAACTCTGAGCCCTAAATATGACACTTTAGATCCTACTCCAATAGACTTGATTGAGACTTGTTGTCTAACTCATTTTGGAAGAAACCCTTTGGTCATCCAGGATATTGGTGTCATCCCACATGGAAAGTATCTTTGCCCTGATCTTTAAATTGGGAGAATTCCACAAAACATTATTTTCAGTACAAGAGATAAGCCTATACATTCCACGGCAAAGAAGAGAGATCTGATTATTTAAAAATAGCTAGAAAAGCTAGATTTGAACTGTGGAGCCCCTGTCTAAAATTAAACTAAATCTGGCTCAAAAAGGTACCTTCTCACTTGTTCCCAGGTTCCACTGACAGAAATGATAATTTGAAGGCAGTTCTCAAATCTAGTTGCAAACCCTTGGATAGACAAATTTTACTTCCATCACCATTGTGTCTGAGGTAGGAAAATTTGCTTAAATCACTCTAAAATATTGCTTCATCTCATAAAGACTGCATAGAGCAGGTTCCTTTACTATTAAACAGAATAAATTCAGTAAGATTCTTCCAGGTCCTCCTCTTTACTTATTTATAGTAGACTAATAAAGAGAATTCTTTTCCTCTTAGTGACTTTAGGGATTATATAAATAAATCTTAACACCACTGAGTCAGATGAGGACTTGCTTGTTAAATATTAACAAGCACCCAGCCTTTTCAAGTGTCCACTTACCAATAGTTCTGCAGCAGGCTCCATGGTGTGATTTTGCATGTTTTTTGCATGCTATGTTAAGCAAGCACGACTGTGTGAGATTACTGGGATGAGACTCCTTTGGCTTTGTGGGAGTCAACCTTTCTTTCCAGCAAAGGCAGGCTGCTGGTTTCATAGTCTCACCATCTCTTACAGCTTTCCTGGTAATTTGCCTTCACAGGCTCCTGTCTGCCACAGCTGATCATTTGTTTTGAAATTCTAAAGTGTAGTCTATCTCTGTTTGCAGGTTACATAATAGGACAGGTTTTTAATGAAAACAGAGTACAGACAGACCTGTATTTACTCTCCCAGCAAGGAGCCTAGGTAAATCTGAGGTTCAATAGGGAGCTCTGTAGAGGCAAAATAGAAGCCTGGCAGTCCTGTGGCTGCAGTAGCCTCCAAAGTACTAATATTTTCCAGTCTGAGTGATGGAAGGGAAAGCAGAAGAAATAATAGAAAGATCCAAGGAATAGTGAGTCTGTAACCACACCTTCTTCACTGACAATGTCCTTCCAACCAGTTTGTCTGCTGCCCTTGGGTCTGGCTGTGGGTGTGGAGCAGAGATGGTCTAAGTGGCTATGCAAAACAGCATCATGACAAAACCTGTAGAGTAGAGGAGGAGAGAAAACAGGGGGCAATGCTACATAATGTCTTGATTACAGGGTGGTCCTTGTGACCGAGGTGCCTTTCACCTACCTTTCTTCAGCTTGACTTGGCTTGCAGAATTTGGAAAAATCTCTGGCATTTGTAAAAATGAAAGGATGCTGGCAGACATATTTGGTCAGAGAAGTGAAGATGGTCACTTACCGTCTCTCTCCAAGCTAACCAGTACAGGTCTTCTCCAAGGTGGTGGAGATTTACATACTAAACCCACAGAGACACAAGTCAATCCACTCCAGAACATAGAATGAGCTAATATTTGAATATCTGCACCACTTTTGTAGACATAACTTGGGACAGCATTGGTTCTTAAGGACCTTTTGACCATAATCCTCATTCTTCACACAGATACTTCCTGGTACCTTCAATGAATGAGAAATTCTTTTTTTCCCCCTCTTAGTGCATCCACTACAGTGGGCAGGAAAAGTCACTCAGGCTCCCACTTATCTTTAATGCCTTTTTACACTATATGGGACAGCAATACCTACCATGTAACCTGCTGTTGCCTGCATGCAAAGCTGTGCCCAGCACACAGGACGTGAGCGTGTTGCAGCTTCTGTGTAGGTGTGTGTTTTTTTTTTTAAACACAAGGTGTTGACCAAGGGCCTGGGTACATTTAAAACTACCATAGCTTTGCTTTAGAGCCCTAACACCTAAGGCCAGCTTCCCTTCTTCACATGCATAGGTCAGGTAACTGGTCACAGACAAAAGTCTTCATTTGCAAGCCAAATAATGTTGCTTTTCTGACTGCTTCCCCATGGACTGTTTTCGTGCCTGTCTTCCTGTAGTATAGAAGCTTTGGTCTCCATACACAACCCATAAAAACAAAGACAGTAAAAGAAAAACATATTGTGTCAGAATAACTGAAAGCTTAATAGGAACACAAATGAGACAAAAATCACTACATTTGCATGTATTTTCACTTGTCTTCAGATTTACAGGACATTCAGCAAAATGTAATTTGATAGTAAGCCCAGCTAGTTACAGTATCCAAGGAGAGTGAAAATCCCCTCTAACTGGATGAAACTCGATGCTGCCAGCATAGTGCTGAATCCCCTCCAGTGTATTTCCAAATCACATTCCTCCTTTACTCTGCTGAGTGCTGCCCGAAGAATCAACAGTAAATCAAGTAGCCTGCAATATACTTCTTTTTTATAACGCATCTATAAATTTCATGGAACTATGGATCTCTTCTTATGAAATTTAATTTGAGTCAATTGGGAAAACATTTCCATATTAAAAGGAACTCCTGGCTTTCATTGTACTTACACTTTGCTTTTACTGAATTGCAAATGCTTTGATTTAAAGGGACATAGCCAAGGTAAAGCCTGCTTGCACAAAAGCCACAGGGCCCATTTCCACTTGGCAGGAAAAAAACAGGCAGCTGCTGAGCTGAGCAATCTCTTCTCTGCCAGCTGCTTGAGGATGGGCCCGGTGAACACAGGCTTATGAGTGATGCTGCCTTTTCTGCCTCCTGGATTGCTGTGTCACAGGGAGGACAATTCAAGAGCCTAGCAACCGTTTCCAGTAAGGCTAACTCAGGGACAGAGCTGCTGTCAACCTGCCCCAGGACTAAGGAATAACCCAGCACTGATCTCAACATTCCCATCCCTAGATAGAATCATAGAATCACTAGGTTGGAAAGGACCCACTGGATCATTGAGTCCAACCATTCCTATCAAACACAAAACCATGCCCCTCAGCACCTCATCCACCCGTCCTTTAAACACCTCCAGGGAAGGTGACTCAACCACCTCCCTGGGCAGCCTGTTCCAGTGCCCAATGATCCTTTCTGTGAAAAATTTTTCCCTGATTATCATCGTGCTAGTCCTTGTTATCTGGCTTAATTAGATTTCTGTCAATGGAGCTTTTGGAAAACATGCAGTTCTGAATGAAGTAACTGGTGCACAACACAAATTGGGTAAAGATTTCACAGCACCAAAACGGATTGGAAATCATGTATTTTATTTTACACTATTTTTAAAGACTTGGATAGAATTTCTGGATTCCCCAGGTGTTTTCTGACAAGCTCAGCTCCCATGGTCCTTTGTAACACACACAATTTCTGGGCAAATGAGTAAAATTTTGCTGTTAGTAGAAGAGAGAGAAGAGGATCCTGCAGCAGCTTTCCACTTATGGCTCATAAACTAATTTATATGCTCTGAAAAATGTAGTTAAGAAATATAGCTATATTGATTGTACAGAACAGCTGTAGCTGTACTGTAGCTGTACAGTATGCAGAGATATAACACAAAATGTTGAGAAGGCAAAAAACCTAGAAATTACTGAAAATGGTTGGAAAATGGGTTGGAGAATGGGAATCCAAAGGAGGAAGTGAGACTGAGGCTTATGCTTAAAAGCCACTGAAAGAAAATAAATTTAAAACAAACCCTAATTAGTTAGGCCTTTATATCAGTACAGTTTTCTTTAAAAGAAAGAAAAAGGCACTATCAGGTGCTTAAATAAAATGTAGACATGGATAGTGACTAAAATAACAGAAAAGGATATCAGAAGTTTGCAAACACAAGAAGAACAGAATACAAAAGAGGTAGTGGTTAGAAAATATTTGTATCTGTTTTGAATCACCAAGCAGACCTCCTGCTGTGCCTGTGTTTATGGCAGTTGATCCTGTCCCTCCACATGGATGCATATCATACCTCATAGCTGACTGGGAGCAAAGGTAACATCCATGGGTTTTTCAAAGCACCCACTAAGGCCTGGGGTTGTTGCTGTTGCACACCTCTGGCAAAGATGTTGCGCACCTTGTCAGTCTGCCTGATATTTCCTCAGAGTATCATACAATCACAGAATAACCAGGTTGGAAAAGACCCACTGGATCATCGAGTCCAACTATTCCTATCAATCACTAAACCATGCCCCTCAGTGCCTCATCCACCCATCCTTTAAATACTTCCAGGGAAGGTGACTCAACCACCTCCCTGGGCAGCCTGTTCCAGTGCCCAATGACCCTTTCCATGAAAATATTTTTCCTAATGTCCAGCCTAAACCTCCCCTGGTGGAGCTTGAGGCCATTCCCTCTCGTCCTGTCCCCCGTCACTTGGGAGAAGAGGCCAGCACTCTCCTCTCTACAACGTCCTTTCAGGTAGTTGTAGAGAGCAATAAGGTCTCCCCTCAGCCTCCTCTTCTCCAGGCTAAACAACCCCAGCTCCCTCAGCCGCTCCTTATAAAGCCTGTTCTCCAGCCCCCTCAACAGCTTTGTTGCTCTTCTCTAGACATGATCCAGAGCCTCAAAATCCTTCTTGTGGTGAGTATATGCACAGAGCCGCTGTTTCACACAGATAGAGTTGAAGGAACTTTGGGGAACACACTGACCTGAGCTGGCTTTTCGGTTCTGAGAAGTGTAGTCATTGAAGCCAGTGACATTATGGAAGCAGAGCACACAGGGCTCCAAGGAAAAGACAAGGGAGAGCAGTGACATGAGCAGGATGGGAGACCTTTTCGTTCACTCAGGAAAGACCAAATCAGCTGCACTCTGTTGTTCACAAGACGCATGAGCAGAGCTGGGAATACTGATGCAGTCCAGGCAGGCTCTTGCAGAGAAACATGGTTGAATCCCCATTGTAACACGTTTCTATGTCACAAGCTCTAAGAAAGAGGACATCAGCAGGAAAGGTATGGAAAAGAAAGAGGCTAAAGTAATGCAGCAATTGCTTTCACTGTATTTTCTAACAACTGTTTAGGGACCAGTTTCCCAAGAGATTTTTGAGTGAATTTGCTGATGTCACAACAGTCTGGAAGAGAGTTGACTCTGGAATATTCTCTTCCTCTTATCACATATACCCATACAATCCAAATTAATTTCCCTGTGCCATTCTCTCCAATTTTCCACCACTCTCCTACTCTCCCATTATCTTTCATGTTGCCTGTTTTTTCAGCATTACGTAGTGGTTTTGTTACCACTGCCTACATGGATGGATTTCTCTCAAGAAATAGGTGAGCTGCGTTCACAAATGCCCTAGAGGCAGCTTGTATATCATTAGTGATAAATGTCCCACAGACCAGGAACACACAGACCAGAAAATGTATTGAGATCCCTTCTAGTGTTTCATTTCTGGTTTCCATGAAATAATGGCATGCATCCACATACCTGAAAGTATGTCCAGCTACGTATATGGTACCTTTTTATTTTTCCAAGAAAGGCTTGGATATTTTTATTATATGTACTGTTTATATTTCCAATAGTTTATTATTACTTTTTAAAATCTAGTTTTAAAAGGATAAATATGGTTCATATGAAGCAGATACTGCATTGCCAGTGCAACTTGATTTGGCCCAGTTTTAGAAATCTGGAATTATTTGCTAAGTAAAAGGACTTTACTGTTATATGATACATTAAATACGCCCTCAAGAAAATCTTTAATCAAGGGAATGCATTGTTTCAGGGTAGAATTGGTTTCTAGGATAAATCATCATATATGTTAACTGGAGTTTATAGTGTCAAAGGTCTGAAACACACAGGGCATCATTTACAACTGGTAAAGCTGGCTTATACCTTGCTCTAGGTCATAAATTATCCTTCTACCCACCCACCATCTGCACAACTATTGCCTGCATGCTGGTTAAACATTACGTGGAAGTATTGTAGCCTAAATAAAATTAGCAATGGGTGAAATGGGATGAATTTAAATTGGCTTCTCAGTTCTGAATCTTAACAGGAGTTTAAAAGGATTTTAGCAAATTACTTCATGTAACCTTATTTCTGAGTCTTCTACTGAATGTCATATTTTGTCACAGGAGTGGAAATCGCAGGTCATCCTCAAATGAAGAGAAGCACTTAGCTAATTTGGTGCCTTTCCACTTCTGACTTAGTATTTATATCACCAGCAGAACTGGGGTTTGAAAAATGTCTCAGTGCTGAATAAGCTAATTAACGTAGTGCAAACATAGGCACTTGAGCCTTCATAGAAGAGCTGGTTCCTTGTGCAAATCACTGCTGAAGTTCCTGGGAACCTGGAGGTATGAGGGGGTCAGGATCAAACCATAAACTCCACAGTAGTTTCCTTTATCGTACAGGAAGTCTGCTTCTAAACTGTATGAAAGCAAGCCTTGAGGCTATTTGTTTTTCTTGCTTTCCTTTCCACAGCATAAGTGGCTTTTGTGTATGTGTTCCTGGCTGCTTTGGATGCAGGGGCGTTTTGAGTGTTTACAAGTGGATTGTTTCCTTCAGACACTTTTCTAGCATGCATGCTAACAGCACCCAGTACAACTCCTATATTTTTGTATTACGATAAAATCCACTCATAGCTGATTTCAGAGAAGGTCTGTGAGTCTTTCCATCTTGCACATCTCCCAGTACTGCAGTGGAGGCAGCTCTGCCACTGTTTAAACAATTGACAAGAACAAGGTGCCAGGCAACATCGTTTCAGGGCTGACACTACTGCCTTTCCAAGAGGCAGATTTTTAGGCAGCTGTGTCTCTGCCTGCACTTTCAGGTAATGCCGGAGTTTGATTGCAGACAGTTTGTGAAGTGACAGGCTGGTCAGTGTGTTCTCTCATAGCACACAAATCACAGAATCATTTAAGCTGGAATTGACCTTTGAGATCATCGAGTCCAACCATAACAGTTGTTTCAGAGGATCATTCAGGCTGAAAGGAACCTCAAGAGATCAGGGTCAGCAGTGAATTCAGAGCAGAAATTAAACAACTTGCTTCTTCTGCCAATTATCATGAGACCAGACCACTCTGGTGCTTCCTGCCATGGAGGGAGATGGCTGTGTGAGTGCTTGTGAGTAAGAGAGGTGGGGAGGAGATACAGTCCATTTTAGGAACACAGATAAGAAGCATTTCAGGCATTTGAGCCCAAAAGGCTGTAAGGGAGGAAGGAAGGGAACAGAGCGGGCAATCTTGGGCATTTGAGATAAGGGTCATGGTTTCAGAAAATATAATTTTTATTTATTCTTCAGAGCCTTAAGACTGGGAGCAAAATGTGATAACTCTTCTGACTTTTTATTTCATACAGTCATTTGTGGTTAAACCGAATGAATGAGGAAAAACTGTGCCGCTGCTTGGACAGTCTTATATCTCTGCCCAGAATAGGTACAAATGCAAATCATAGCAGGTACAAGAAAGGACTCAGCTCACACTTAGTCAATTCTGAATAACACAAACTAGTCTAGAGGAAAATCCCACATACAGACAGACTAAGCCTGGCTGGATGCATCTTTAGCCATCACCAGAAAAAGATCGTATTTTTCCATGGGCTCCTTTCTTCAAGCAGAAATTGCTAACTGCTTTGTTTGACCTCCACAATCACTAGATTTTACTTTACACAGGCCTGATCTGTCAGCATGGCAACTGAGTTAATGTTCTCAGGATAATAACAAATTGAAAAAATATATTATTTTGTAAGATCTGAAGCACTTGCAGAAATACAATTTGCCACTTGCACCTGCCTACACCCACTTTAGGGACATCATTAAAATAATTGCACCCCCTTTAAGACACCCTTTTATCCAAGTGTATGAGTCTGTAATATCATAGAATCATAGAATCATAGAGTCATAGAATCATAGAATAGCTAGGGTTGGAAGGGACCTTAAATCATCTAGTTCCAAACCTCCTGCCAAGGGCAGGGACACCTCCCACTAGATCAGGTTGTCCAAGGCCCCTTCCAGACTGGCCTTAAACACCTCCAGGGATGGGGCAGCCACAGCTTCCCTTGGCAACCTGTTCCAGTGTCTCACCACTCTCATGGTGAAGAAATTCTTCTTAATGTCTAGTCTAAATCTGCCCATCTCCTCTATTTTATATCCATTCCCCCTTGTCCTATCACCACAAGCCTTTATGAATAGTCCCTCTCCAACTTTCCTGTAGGCTCCTTTCAGGTACTGGAAGGTCGCTGTAAGATCTCCTTGGAGCCTTCTCTTCTCCAGGCTGAATAAGCCCAACTCTCTCAGCCTGTCCTCACAGGGACTCCAGCCCACCAATCATCTTTGTAGCCCTCCCCTGGACCCATTCCAAAAGGTCTATATCCCCCTTACATTGAGGATTCCAGAACTGGACACAATACTCCAGATGAGGTCTTACCAAAGAGGAATGGAGGGGCAGAATCACCTACCTCGACCTGCTGGCCACGCTTCTTTTGATGCAGCCCAGGACACAGTTGGCCTTCTGGTCTGGTCTTCTGAGTGCACACTGCTGGCTCACGTCTAGCTTCTCATTGACCAGCCCCCCCAAGTCCTTCTCTGCAGCGCTGCTCTTAATCACGTCATCCCCCATTGTGTACTGAAAATGGGGACTGCCCCAACCCAGGTGTAGGACCTTGCACTTGGCCTTGTTTAACCTCATAAGGTTCGCACAGCCCCACTTCTCCAGCCTGTCCAGGTCCCTCTGGATGACATCCCATCCTTCTGATGTGGCAACTGCACCACTCAGCTTGGTGTCATCTGCAAACTTGCTGAGGGTACACTCAGTCTCACTGGCAATATCATTGATGAAGATATTAAACAGCACCGGTCCCAGTATGGACCCCTGAGGGACACCACTTGTTACTGATCTCCATCTGCACTTCGAGCCATTGACCACTACTTTCTGAATACAACCCTCCAACCAGTTTCTTATCCACTGTACCTTCCACCCATCAAATCCATGTCTCTCCAATTTAGAGAGGAGGATGTTGTGGCGGACTGTGTCAAAGGCTTTACAGAAGTCTAGATAGGTCACATCCATTGATTTACCTGTGTCAACTGCTGTGGTCACCCCATCATAGAAAGCCACTAAGTTGGTCACACAGGACTTGTCCTTGCTGATGCCATGCTGGCTGCCATTAATCACCTCCATGTCCTCCATGTGCTTTAGCGTAGCTTCTAGGAGGATCTATTCCATGATCTTCCCAGGCACAGAGGTGAGGCTGACAGGTCGGTAGTTCTCTGGGTCGTCTTTTCTGCCCTTTTTAAAAATGGGCACAACTTTACCAGGGCCTTCTCATGATTGCCATAACTTTTCAAATATGGAGAGTGGCTTGTCAACCACATCTGCCAATTCCCTCAGGACTCTGGGATGCATCTCGTCAGGTCCCATAGACTTATAAATGTTCAGGTTCCTCAGGTGGTCACAAACCTGTTCCTCCTCTATAGTGGGAGCGTGTTTATCCCCCTGGTCACCATCTTGCTGTCCCTTGACCCAGGAGGGGCGAGGAGAGCAGTTATCAGTGAAGACTGAGGCAAAAAAGTTGTTCAGTACATCAGCCTTCTCCTCATCTGTTGGTATGATGTCACCATTCATTGGGGGTGCATTCTCTTTGACCTTCCTATTTTGGTTGATGTACCTATAGAAGCCATATCTTCAAAGATGAAGACCATTTTGTTGTCCGCTCTCTCTGAGTGACACATCATTACATCTGCCTTCCTTAGGTTTGGCCTCTCAGGGTGATCTCACGTAATGAATTGTGGTTGGTAGTGGTTCAGTTTTATGTCCTCATACCTTTTTGAGTTAGACAATAAAGATGAGGAACTGACACTAAGGGTTCACTTCATCACCTCCTTAACCCTCATTTAGTCCTTTTTCAATGGGACTTATATGTGTCTAAGGATATGGGCCAAGGACCCCAAGGTCAGGTCTTCAAAGACCTGGCACAGGAAGGATTTCCTGGGATGCTTAAATGCTTCTGCAATGGTAAGGAACTTCTGAAGTGGGAAATGGGTATCTTTGAGGATCCTCTCTGCTCCTTGCATTCCTATAGAGTCTGCTGTAGTGCAGACTAGAGGCAACAAAGGGTCTTGAAATACACCTACTCCCGTCACCTCTGTAACAAGAAGTCCCTTTTGCTTCATGTTGTTTATAGCCCCATATGCTTTTGCAATAACTCTCCCCTTTGGTTATGTGGGTGATTAGCAGTACATACAAGTGAAGACACGCTTTGAAAATGCAGTGACTTTTGTTCCAGTGAAACAGAAGCCCACCGTTTATGTTGCACATTTAACTCTAAAAGTAAGTTGATGGCAATTTTGTCCATCTTCATAATTGGCAGGCAGTGTCACCAGCAAATAACTATCAGTTCTGTACAATTAATTTCTTTACTTTATAGAGACTGACAAAGTGTTTTGTGAACTGCTGGAATAATAACTTCTGGAAGAATGAGAATTGGGACATGGGAACACTTGTACAGTATTTGAGAAATATTTAGCTGTGAGTTACTTTTGGGTGGATGGATGGATAGGTAAATCAATAGGCATGTAAACAACAGACAGAGAAGATACACACTTCAGTGAAGTTTACAGTTCTCTGGAAGTCTTGTGTAACAGCTTTGGTTTGCAAGCAGCAGTCACTGCATTTTTATTTCCTGTGCATTGTGGCAGGTATACAGATCCTGAACACAGCAGAGCTTTGCAGCATATGAACCACAAATTCAGATTTTTCCACCCTACCCAGTTTCTTCATTCAATAGTTCTGCTCACCTGATTCTTAGTGACAACTCCCTGGTAGTAGCTGAAATTTTAACAATGACAAAGGTTTTCTAGATGAATTTGAGAGCATTTTCTGTTTTGAGAAGTGTAGAATTTCTGTGTAATTATTCCTTTAAGGAAAAGGAGGGTTTTACATGTAAAACATCAGTTCTGAAGCCTCAGTAGACCTATATCCTGTTCTTTGTCTCCCTGTGCCAAAGGGATTGTACATTTTCCCTGCTGCGCAGACATATTCTTTAATTTAGCTCTCTCTTCTTTGGTGGCAATCACACTGCAGATGGACAGAGCCTCACAAGGGATGGCATGCTGCTTTGCAAGACCCCAAAGATTGCTTCTGTCTACTTAGGTTATTCCTCCTATTGCAGTGTCCATCTATAATTTCTAATGTTCATTCTGCATCAAATATGTTTGCTAAGTAGATAAAAACTATCCACATTGATTTATATAAGATAGGTAAGCCACGAAGGAATAAGTAACTCTACAAGGTCATTCAGAAATGATCTTTTTGCTCAGCTAGAAAGAAAACCTTAATTTCTTGGTCTTTATTTAAACTGTACTGTGGGATAGTGTGTGGGATACTATGGGATCGTGTTCCCTTGGAAGTGCAGATGAGAGACCTTTCCAGACTATGTCAGAGCTTTTGTCCATCCCACACACCCATTGGGGACACTGGATCCTCGAGGGGATGGGTGGCACATGTCTGAGTCTCATTCCAACACAGAGTGGGAGCACACACTTCAGAAATGCTCTTGGGTACAGACATAGGTTGAAATCCTTACCAACACAATTCCTTACCTTCCCCCGTCACAATCATTTCTGTCAGGAGCGACATCTCAGACTCAGCAGGACTATAATTTTTTCTGGTTTGATTTTCTATTAAACAAAAGATACGCTGTGGTGGTTGCCTGATTCCTATAGCTACAGACTCGTGGGTTAATGCGTAACCAGTATATTCCTGAAGTATTTAATTTGCTATTTCCCTTCACTTTGCCAAGATAATGAGGTGTTTGATGAAGGGAGTTCAGTTGCAGACCTGCAAATGCACATTTTTAGGCTAGAAAGAAACCACAACAGGCTCTCCTGTTTAATATTCTGATAAATTGGGTACTTCTGCACCTTACATCAGGCAATGACACAATGCAGCCTTGTTAATCCAGATAGAAACTGCTCCTTCAGTAATGGAGTCCAGGTCTGTGTTAGCAAAATTGCATTTACACCACTGATTCAAAACACCATAAAAATCTAAATGATACTCTGAAAGTAGAGGTTATCTGCTCATCTGCTGGGATAAGTGAAGCATAAAGCTTCAACAATGCGAGGTAATAGAAAAAGTTGATACCAGCATACAGCACTGGTTAGTTAGATTAAAAGAGCATATCTGGCGATGATTGTTTTCTGGTTTCTTTTTCTGAGAAACACATCAGAAAGTATATTAAAACAGCTCAGAATCACTGATGGGTTTTGTTATCTACTGCCTGGTCTTGTATCTCTGATAACTCCAAGACTGTCCTTCTTTTTCAAGACTTTGAACAATGTAATTAAGGTTTCTTGGAAATAGATCAATACTTGATATCACCTCTGAATAGCATGCTGGTCAGACAATCTGCCTTCCTTATTGAGACATGGCTAGGAGTCACTGGTGTCAGAGTTTAAGCTCCCACCTTTTTCTCCTGTCTTTTCTTTGTAGGAGAGGCTTTGTTGTTACAGTTAAGTTTCAAACCTTTCTTTAACGGGCCACAGCTGCTGAACAGCAGCACACATACACTCAGCACTCAACTCCAGAGGGCTGTTGTGATCAACCCAGTTTCCATTAACCCTTCCTTCAGATCCAGGTGGAAGGTTTGCTGTGGCAGATTGACTACAGTTTTCAACTGTTATCTTCAGAAGCATTTCATCACACTTTACCTCTCCTCTGTCCTTTATTCTCCAGTAGCATACATAGAAAACAATCTCAAATATGTTACTCAGTGGGGAGGGGAAATGAGCTCTGTGGAGTGTTGAGGTGATACTACCCCCCAAATGCCTCTGCTTTTACCTACTCCTGGTAGCACCTTTCTTTCAGGCACCAGGATGGGTTGTCATATGTGTAAATGTTATTTACCTCTTTTTAACATGATTAATTTAGAACCTGGCAAAGCTTAGGTAAATTCTCTGAAGGCTTGAGACTGTTTAGTCTGAATTTTAAGGGAAACAAAATTGCACTTTTGAGCAGTTAAGTCAGAGGTAAACCCAAGGACTTTTACCTTTGCTTTGAAATGGTGCTGAAATAGGAGGATTTACTAAAGCCTACAAAAGGAGTTTTGATTAAAAAAAAAAGAGAAAACACAGTGGCCTTGATACTGGGCTAACTGATCTCTCTATGCGGCTTGACCCTTTTATCTGCAGTGAGGGACAGAAAAGGCCAAAACCTTGATGCTTTTTGTTTGACATTTCCTTGGGAACAGAGAAGGACGGCTTCATTGTGCTCTATGTGAAGACACACCCTGGCTCCAAGCCTCTCCAAGCCTAGCTCCATCCCATGCTTACGCTGGGATGACTCAACCTCTGGATGCACTAGCACCTGAGGAGCTTCTTCTCAGAGCAGCAGGAACCTGTCTACCCCTTCATGTTCTCAATTTGAAGGTTTTCCAACTATCAGCTGATGATGCTGTTGGCAATTGCTCCTTCTGCAGCACTGTGGATAGGAGGTAGTAGAGGATGGTGTTCGTAAGCTTGCATTTATTTTAGACATAAAAAGAAAGAAAGGGTCGATTCAGTTGTTCAGCATCAGGGTTAAACATCCAGTGGAGTGAAATCCTCTGGCTGCTCTTTGCAAGACCAAGATGAGCTGTTTCAGCTGGGACAGACTTGATCTAAAATGTGTCTTGAGGCAGAATGGGGAAAAAATAATTATCCTGATGAAATAATGGAGGACAATCAGGGTCGCAAGCATGGATGGTGATTGCTGCCAGACAGGGGTTACCCATATCTTTCTTGGCCAGATCTGCTGGAGTGCTGCAGGGAATTGGTTCCCTCTCCTTGGCACACCAAGGAAATAGGACTAAAACATCTATATACCTAGGATTAAACAGTCTGTCCTGTCAAATGCATGGTCCTAAGAAAACACTTTTCAGAGAAGCAAGTCCAATGAAATTCTGGTATAATTTATGTGATAGGGTTGCACTAGACTCCTAATGCTATCTCTGTTCTTGTCCTTGCGTGATTTACCAACATACCTCCGACACCCAGTTCAGTTGCCTAAATTTGGCATGTAATTGGAAATCTCAGGAGCTTAGTCTCTCCACAGCAGCTGTAGAGAGTGAGAGACCTCCAGAAGGCATCCTCCCTTGTTGTCTCCCATGACTGACCACAGCAGGGGCTGCATGCCACTTCACCTGCCTTCCATGTCCCACATAGACTTGGACGGAGAAATCTGGGCCTGAGTCTCAACTCATCCTCATCTTTTTCTGCGGCATGTATACACTGTAGTAGGGAGAAGCACCTGTATTAAAGCCTTGATTGAGAAAAACGTGATGTACTTTTGTTGCTATAGCACCCAACAGTGAAAGTAACAGCTCATCACAGAGAGGTCTCCCAGCCCTCTGAAATATGCATCTCTCCTCTTGGGGCATGGGAGATTTGAAGAGCCAGTAAGCATGAACTGGATTTTTTCTGGTAAATACAGCATGAAAGTCTTTCTTTAGAAGCTAAATGGATAAAAAAAGTGCATGAAATTGAAGTTGATAATTAGCAAGTCAGTCCCAGTGAGGAGCTCATAACCGCTTTGACCTTCGGGCTGAGAGGGGAAGCGCATCTCCCAGCTGTGCAATGAGCTTTGCTTTTTTGCCTGAGGAAACGGCAATACAGCAAGCTAAGCTGTGGCAAAAACATAAAATTGCAGATCAAACGTAATGGATAGAAGAAATCGGTCCTAAGCTGCCTGCCAGAAAATTAAGGTGAAGAACTAATTCCCTTAGAGCTGCCCATAGTCTTGTCAGCAATGCTCCAGCATGCCAGCCAGTCATCTATAAGGGTTGCCATAGCTGGATTTAGGTTTCCCAAGTCCTTCTTGGTTGGAAAGACAGCACTGATCTGCCTTTCACAATTTAAATTTCACAACCCTAGGAACAAAGATACTTTTCAGGCCACTACTGGTTTTGATACTTTTCTAAAGAGTTATTACTTCCCTCTGTATGTCACTGCTACGTTGTGGCCCTGGCCCACAGCCTCTGAAGTCAGTAAAAGCCCTTTTGGAAGGATTTTGCTTCGTCCTCTGGTGAGGGATGGGAACACTAAATGGAGAAAAGCTTTGCAGCATGATTCAAAGAGTCACAGAATTTAGGATGAAGAGGAATGTTCATACACCTGGGCCAGCTGTGCAGCATATACACCAGCTCACCCATGTATGTGGGCACTGGGGTCAGGGACCTGCACATCTCTCAAGTATCTTTTCCCATCTTGTGTTGCAACTGGATGGAAGAACTTTTATGGACTCCATGTAATTGCACACTCTAGTGCAGTCATTTTGCAGTCCTCTCTTTGCTAAACCTTTCAGCCTCTTATTTCCAGGCATTTTTCCCAGCCCTTGAGTAAGTTTTTTATTGCTTTTCTTTATTGTCTCCTCCCTTATGACATCCATGCTGAAGTTTTGACTACCAGCATGACATATGTTTTCACAAGGGCAAATCCTGTTCCTTACTCATCACCTGCTTGTTTATACAAGCAAGACTTAATGTTTTTAGCTCTCCTTACCATGCGCATGCAGTGCAAGCTCGTCACTTATTCCAAGAGATTGACCTCTGTTTCTTAGGTTGAGTTTGTGGTTGTTGTAGCTAAATTTTGCCAGGTTTTTCTCTTGGCTTCTATTCTAATATTTTTTGTTTTAAGAAGCCTAGTGCACCAGAAAAGCTAAATCTCTGCTGATAAATCTCCTGTGATTTACCTTTACACCAAACTTCGTACCAGCCTTTAATTTCATAGTTATTTCTGGCCTTATCTCAAGAGTCTCAGTTAAGGTTCAAAGACCTGAATACATCTTTTGTCTTTTTCTTCTGTGAAGTTATTCAGAAACAGCTAACACAAATTCAGATATTAAACTTTGGTAGAAAAAGTTTTGCGATTGTTTCATGATGACATATCACCAAGTCAAACAGTCTCCAAAGCCATAGTCACCAAAGTGGATTTTTTTTTTTTTCATGCTTTCATATCAGAATATAAAGGGCGAAAGAGGGAAAAAGAGAAGGGCAAAAGCCTGAGCGGGAACCAGCCAAGACCAGGGCTGCTGCCATGCCTCAGGTACAATGTGATCTGCAGCTCTCCTGTAATGCAATGAATAGGAGAGGCAGGGATGCTTTTAAAGTAGCTTTCACTGCTGTTACAGGTATGAAATGTCGCTCCAGATCTACAACTTACCATCAGCCAGTCAAGTCACCATTAGTATCTGAGACATAAAATCACGCACAAAGCAGAGGTGGGACAAAGGTGACAGACTATCACCAGGCAAAGCTGGCAGGAGTTAATGAGATGCATGTGTGAAGGAGAGAATGTAAGTCCTGTGAAGAAAACCAGGGTAAGTGAAACCTCCACTGCAAACAAATCTAACAATCTATAAAGCAGCCTGGTGACCTGTTCTAACTGAACTAAAAAATAGAAATCATAGCTGTAGCTAATTGAGATAGTGCACCTAAAATTTGACGAATGGCTTTTACAAAAGCATGCTTTCCTGGTTTTTTTTTTTAACATACTGTTATTTTTAAGATCACATTTGCGTTTTTCATGGCATTCTTCTCTTCAGTGGCTTCTAGGTGCCTGGCTTTTCCCTCAGCCATTCACTTCAGAAAAGCTTTAAGCTGACAGCAGAAACTCCTACTAGAACCAAAGTATTCTTGGATCACATCCCAGTTTTTCACATGATTCCCCTATGCATTGACAAAAATATTTTAATTACCAACTACGTCATAGAAAATGCCTCCGTCATAATGCTTTGACTTTCAATACCAGTCATATTTTTGTCTTATCTTTAGCCAGTTCTCTATAACATTTATTTTGCTAATCCCCTTCTCCAGCTTACCTGCTAATTGCCCATTTAGAGTCCTCTCAAATGCTCCGTATAAGTTTAGATGGGTATGATATACTTAATTTCCTTTATCTCAGAAAGTGGATTATCCTACCAAGGAAAAGTCAGTTTAGCCTGGTATAACGCATTTCTCTTTTTTTGCATGTTACTCATGTTCTTTTATTTGATTTAAATATCTGTGATTGATCGAAATCAAATTAACAAGCCTATGGTTTCCAATGTCGCATTTCCACATTTCTAAAACATAGGTCTTACCCTTCCTCGTTCTCCGTTTCCACAATATCACCTCTAACTTGAGGATTTTATTGAAAAACTTTGCTATCAAATCTGGTCTCATCTGCCAATTCTTTCAAAGTCCAATCATGGAGATTATCTGTTCTTCATTTCATAAGCACCTGAGCTCCACACAGGTAACCTCATTTGCATTAATCACTGCTTTTCTCACCATGTTTTCAAAAAGAAAGGACACACATTCACTTAGGTTTTGGAAACAAAGTTATAGTATCATTAATGTTCACCCCACAGTGCTCAACTTCCTTGCTTCCTCATTTTTTGTATAACCAGTGAATGTTTTATCCTTTTCTCACGAACTTTGAATGAAGCTTGTAGTTCACTTGGAGCTTGCAAAATCTTGCTTTTATCTTTATAACTTTTCAGAGGGTTTCCTTGCTCCGATTTTCCCATTTTTGTTTCTCTGTTCCCTTTTTCTTCCTACGAATTTTTGCCTCTGGCTTATTAATGCAGTTATGTTTGCAGTCCTTCTCTGTTTGTTTTTCTCTTTTATTTCTTGGAATAGAAGTCTAAGATATTTTCTGTAGTTTGTTAAAATTCACACACGCACATTCAAACCCTGAGACCAGCTGTCTGCTAATTAGTCCCTTCAGTTCAACAAAGCTTCTTCTTTTGAAATAAATAATAATCTTTCTTTCCAGCCTACCTTTGTCTATACTGTCTTTTAATTGAAATGTATCTGACTCATAATTCATCAGTCCACCAATACTTGCTGTGATCAGCTGTTTTATAACCCAAGATTCTATACAACATTCCATTCCTGCTTTCTTCTCCGTCTTCCTCCTCTCATTTATTCACTCCTCCATAGAAACACCATCTCACTGGAAGCATCTGATTTCAACAGCAGATTCCTTACCCAGTTAATGGGTGCTTTGAGCTTCCCCCTCAAAGCCCTCCTCCACCCTGAGCTAAGCACGTATACTGACATTCAGCCCCAGGTGCAAGTTATTCAGGTGCTTTCAACATGCACACACATGGGAGCTGGGTGTCAGAGCTCCTGCCATCACCAATATAACAACTCCTGTTGCTCATTAATATAGTTACTGGAGTCTGCAGAGCTGTTTGGAGGACAGGTGTAGGTTCTTTGTGTGGGTGACTGGAATAGGTCTGCACTCTTTCTCTCCGATTCTGCTACCGAAGCACAGGCATCCAGGGTCACTGAGATGCCCTTGAGGATACCACCTATTTTTGAGATGCTTTTCCAGAAAGGTGTGGCTCTCTTGAATGTCTGGTGTCATACCTGCAAGCTAAGTGCAGATGTCTTAGATGACCTCTGGCAACACAAAGAGTATCAGACATCTACATTTAAGTGACTGAATCAAGTTCCAGCTTTTCATTACTTACATAGCGAGCTTTTTCACCTTGTTCTTATGAAGACACCTACATTCATATGCCTAAGTTTTTATGTGAAGAGTCTGGAGAAGATTCCCACCCCCTATTAAGAACACTAAATTCAGAAGGTGTTTTAATTACCCACTGAAACAATTTAAAAAGAAACTTTGCTAAAAAAGGCAAAGCAGCTATTTTAAGTACAACAATTTCCAGCAAATGCACACATGCTTTACTTATTGAGTACTCTGGCTTCCTTGGGTTATTAGCAAGAACAAATAGATAGAATCCCTTGTTCCTAGCCTCTCCTGTCCTGAATCAAGGGCAAGACTTTTATCAGAGGGAATATTCTATATAAGCCCATTACTAGACCACATTACTAGCTAGGAACAAAAAAATTCAACTGAAAATCACTATGGTATAGAAAGATGTGCTGGCTTGCCTGGTCAGCTGTGTGTTGTCATTCGAGAAGAGTTATGGAAAGATCATCTGAGACCTGATGCTTTCATGCAAGCCTCATGTGTCCTGGCCTCACTCCATGGTAGGATGTTTAGATCTGCACCCAAGGAATACTAGAGCATGTAGATGATCTTGCATTGACTCCAGCCAGACCTAAAATAAAGTTCCCAGTCTATGCTGGGCAGGGGTTCCCTCCAGATGGCCTGACACCTAAAGAGTGTGAGAATAAGGTGAGTGGTCTTTTCTCCCTCTTCCCCCCTTTAGTGACTGAATTTAGCCAAAGATAGGTGTTGTCTGGTAAAGCTGTCTAATGTGATAAGTGTTATGTAGATTTTAGCCTGTGGTAGACCTTGTATGGAACAAGAAGTCAGGCTAAGTTATCAAATTGAACCCTTCTTATCAGAAGATTCAGTATTGTCGAAGTCCATCCAAGGAGAGGAAGAGGTCAGACACCCTCAGATGCCCTATAGTGAAATTCTTCTGGTCTGTGCAGACAAAGGGAAAAGAAGGCTTATAGAAGTCGGAAGAACAGGTGATTCAAAACAACTTGTGAACTGAAACAGGTCTTGGATGATCTTTTCTGCATAAGATCTTTAGGATCTCTTTAGGGAGATCTTCAGACGAGAATAGTAGACTCCTAAAAACTCTACCGACTTTGCAAAACAGAGCTTGACTAGCTCAGGAAAGGGAGTGCAGGTTGTGATGGCAGAAGACTTATCTTTGGCAAGCATCAGTTGACTTTAGGCTACATTTTAAGACCCCATGTCAGACCCCAGTATGAACAGCATGAAGGTGAAATAAAGCTTTCTCTCTTGCCTGCTTTGCACAGAGATGCAGTGCAGAGTCTGTCTGACCAGGCTGGCAAGTAGCAGTGCTGTTGTCACCGTCTCTCTCACTGACAGAGCGAAAACCAATCATGAACAGCATCACTAACAACACATCAGGCCATGGATGAATGTTTATTTGCTTTTTCCATTTACAGTACTCAATAAGGAATGTTAATGGAAAGTTGTTTAAGCTCAACAGTCAAAAACTATACTCATGAATAAGAGGTCTTGGAACATTTTTGTTTGAAATTTCCTTCTCATTCCTCCCACCCCCTCCACCCCTCCTTTTCTTTCCTATTAAACTGAAGTCAATTTCCCTAATAAAGTCTAAGGCTTTTAAATCCAGCCTAATGTTTATGATTGCTATCTTTCCTTGAACAAACAAAATACTTTATACCTTCTACTGGAGGCACAGACTTCTCTTATTTGCAGGGGAGAGTAGAAGAATCATAGAATCATAGAATCATAGAATAACCAGGTTGGAAGAGACCCACCGGATCATCGAGTCCAACCATTCCTATCGAACACTAAACCATGCCCCTCAGCACCTCGTCCACCCACCCCTTAAACACCTCCTGGGAAGAGGACTCAACCACCTCCCTCAGCAGCCTGTTCCAGTGCCCAATGACCCTTTCTGTGAAGAATTTTTTCCTAATGTCCAGCCTAAATCTCCCCTGGTGGAGCTTGAGGCCGCCAGGGGAGTAGCAACTATTTAAATGCTACCTTGTGCACAAAGGCCAGTGAAAGCTGAAAACTGTGAGAACTGGGCTGCTCGATCCTCATTCTTTATCAAGAACTGAGGTGATAATGAAACCTAACATATCACACTGCTTTCCTTGATCAGCTCATGATTGCAAGAAATGCAACAAAGGCAAAATGGGGCCTGTCCATAACTTCAGAGACTGATACTACAAAACCTCAGGTAGTTCCTAAGTGCTTTATACAGAATCAGGCCCTAAGTGCCACTGCCAATAACAAAGAGATAACCCACCTAGATAAATAGCCAGGAGCCCTAGGCAGTGCAATAATCTTGTCCCATGAGTAGCAATCGGAATGTGACTCTGGCAGATACAATATCCACAGAGGGGTGCTGAGGTTTCTCATCAGGTATTGCCCTGATACAAAATGCTCCCCTAGAAGTGAACTCCCTTTTCAACAGCCAGTGAAAAATGTCCTAGAGGGAAGAGATACTACCCTTAGTTGCCATTTGGGGTGACTTAGTTAGTCCAAACACCTCCTTTTGAACGTGTAGCAATGTTGAGTTTGCTCCCTCCCTGATACACATGCCTGAAGTCCACTGAAGGAAACCGAAACCTATGAGAGCACCATAGCTCCTCATGGAAATGCCTCCTTTGGCCTGCCAAATCAAAACAAAACAGAGCAAAAAAATGCAGAACGAGATGCAAGGGTTTAATGTGCCTTTCTAGCCACACATGTTTCCAATGTATTTTATAAGAGCTACAACTAAAAGCAGTTACTTGGTGTAGGAACGCATGCTTCTGGTTGGCTCAATAAAAATCCAGACAGGGCTCTGCACACCTAGGTTGCAGCCAGAGCCTCTGTACCCTTTGATATTTGCATGCCCACTCCCTGTCACCATGAGTTGTCGCTGACATAGGGTTGGCATGGGCAGGAGGAATAAAGGTGGTGATACTTGGAGGTGATAGAGAGCAGATCGTGTAGCTGCTTGCTTTCCCATCTGGCACTTTCACCAGGTCGCAGCTGCTGCCAGCAAACTCGTACTCTTCAGAGACACGGCAAAGAGTATGTGAGTTTAGAGGTGAGGTGCAAGGGTTCAGCTATATTATGGGGTCAGCCCAATGTCTACAGTCTTTTTTCTCTTCCATACATTAGGGAATGACCATATGTAGCAGAAATAAAAACTGCATTTGAGTCTCTTGGGCATTAGCATTGCTCTGATGTAATCTCACCTTGGTTTTCCAGTAAACTGAACCTGTGAGTATATACAGGTTCTGACCACTGCAGTCATGTATTTGTCCAGAGGACTCTGACTATGATGGGTTTAAAAAGAAACCCGGGCATAGCCTGTGAAATCCCCTGTCCATGACTAAAGAAAGGAAAAGACTTCCTCTCCCTCTTCCCCACATATTGTTTGTTTACTTCTAAGCAGTGTAGCTTAACTCAAATTCAGGGAACACAGTCAGCAGGAAATCTTATAATAGCTGCGCATCATATTACATTACACTTGCAATGCGAGGATCTGAGACAGTTATAACGCAGAATCCTCTTTTCTAGAAAAATCAGATGCAATCCCAGGTCTTGCTGAGTTTCCAAGAGTTCACAAGTTTTAAGAAGTGATGATGTGCATTCATGAATCACATCCTACTTACAGCTCTCATAAAACCCAACCCTCCAATGATCTGAAGATTAAAAGCCCCTGTGCCCGAGAATAAAAGTTGTTTTCAGCCAATATCCACATGGGCAGTACATCACACTGTTTTCTAAGGCCTGCTTGTTGAAATTAGGCTTGCAGGACAGGATGTTCCTAGGACATGACTTATCATCTTGGCTCTATTTGAAGCCTTAGGCATTGCCTTTTATATTAATACTTAGATGCTGCTTTAACCGACATGCCTCCTGAGGAATTTTTCAGTCAATAAAATCTCTCACATTTTCCTGTTAACTAGGCACTGAAAATCCAGTATAGTCAGACATTCACCTCCTAACGAGAGCTGTGCCTTCAAGTGTAACTTGACATTACACAGCTGCTGTGCACCTCTGTCTTTTTAAAAATTCATTTGGGCACGTCATTCAGCATCTGAATTCCCGTCAGTTTTGGGTAATAATAATCATTCATTTCATTGATTTCTGCTGTGCTCCCACTCAGGGTAAATAGCAAGGCAACTCTGTGTCATGGATTCAGACTGAGACTCCAGCCCTAACAATGATTGAAAACCCCTACGGGGGTGTAAAGAGAGAAGTCAAGTCAACAGCAGACCGATTATGAAGCCCTGCACTTCTACTGCTGGCAAAAGAAAAGGTTAATTATCTAAAAATAAAACAAGTGTATTCTGGTGCAGGAGGGTGAGGTGGGAGGAGGGCTGTGTAACAAACAGGATAAGATTGTGATCTGCAACATTAAAAGACTGAGACTGAATAAGGAATTGTCCAGTATAATCTGTCACCCACGGCTGAAAACTCTCAACCAAAATAAATGGACTACGTCATGTCTTTTAAGAAGCCTTTTCTGGTTCTGGCATCAAAAACAACAGGTGCTCAGGAGCTGCAGACACTCCCGCCACCATTTAGTTATTCCAAGGCTATAAGTGTTCAAATGACTTATCTCACCACAGTGAGCCTGGGACATAAGAACTGAGATTAGAGCTGATCTTCCTTGGTGTTCCTGATGCCTTTTAAGAAGACAAGGCCAGTTACAAAGGTGAGTGGGAAAGGTCATATGAAGAAAGGTTGAGAGAACTGAGTCTGTTCAACCTTGAGAAAAGAAGGCTTAGGGGAGACCTTATCGCCATGTTTCAGTATTTAAAGGGTAGGTACAAGGAAGATGGACACTCCCTTTTTATGAGGAGTCACATGAAAAAGTCAAGTGATACAAGTTACTCATAAGGGACATTCCAAATGGACACAAGAGGAAAAGTTTCCACAATGAGAACCACCAACCATTGGAATTATCTCCCCAGGGAAGTCATGAATTCCCCAACATTGAACACTTTTAAGATTCAGCTGTACAGGTTACTATGCCATTTTATCTAGACTGTGCTTTTTTCAAGAAACTTTGATATCCAACCTGATATTCTGTGGCCTTAAGTACAGCTTAGAGGCTGGAATATGCACTTCCTAATGCTATTTTTTCCTAAGTCATTCATTTAATTGAGCCACAATTTTGAGGATCCATTAATACTTTGAGTTTTATAACAACAGAAATCATCAAAGGCCATTGCAAATGTTCCCTAAATTCTACACAACCCCCTCTGAGAAAGGAAGGAGAATAAATAAGGTACTGAGGTACTAAGATGATAAAATTACTCATTTAATTGCACATAGTCTATCTATGGGATTGGCAAATTTCTCATTTCCTGTCTCTAAGCAGGTCTCTTAATCACTTAACAATTCATCTAGGTTAAAGAAGCTGCATTATAAAAAGCAAAAATAACACAAAACAACCAATAAAAATATGACAAATTTGGATTAGATTTTCAGGTCACTGTACTAAATACTACCATTAATGGTATTAGATTTATACAGCTTCAGTTGCACTGAGGTAAAAATGGATCCCATTATGTTCTTTATATTTTTGGTCAGGGCAAATACACGTGAACTTAGATGGGTACTTGAAAATTCCCATGTGATCACAAGAAGAGGTCTGCTGAAGGGGATGTCTCCCCTTCACTCCTCTGGCTGTTGTCTTAGCACAAGTGGCTACTCATGCAATTGCTGTGTGGAGAAGAAATCAGTGAGTAATGCAGTCAGATGTCACTTTGATATAATTCTCTGTAGACAGTCTTGCTCCACTGAACACTGGATGGACGTTCTCTATTACCTATTAATTTGCTTTAACTTTTGAAGAACTGTAAAGTGGCTTTCTGAAAAAAGGACTGTTCCCAGTCATCTTCTGGGAACATGACAAATATTGCACTCATTCATCCAGGACCAGATGTACCATGGCTAGTGTGGTGGGTTGACCTTGGCTGGCTGCTGAGTGCCAACCCAGCCACTGTCTCACTCCCCCTCCTCAGCAGAATAGGAGGAGAAAATAAGATGTAAAAACCTCATGGCTCAGGATAAAGGCAGTTTAATGAAAAAAACCCCAAAGGTTGTGTGTGGAAGCAAAGCAAAACCAAATAAGATGTATGCTCCACTTCCCATCAGCAGATGTCCAGACACTTCCTGGGAAGCAGGGCCCCACTACATATAGCAATTGCTTCAGAAGACAAACATCTCAAAAACTAATTACTATTGCCTGACAACCTCTCTCATTCCCCCACCATTTCTCTTAGTTTTTATTGCTAAGCACAATATGACTTTGGTCTTTGGAATCATCTGTCCTGGGCGCGTCCACTCCCAACCTCTTGCCCACTCCCAGCCTACCAGCCTTTTGAAAAGATGTTGGAGACACAGCCTTCGTGCCGTATGGGCACCGGTCAGCAGTAACAAACACATGGGGGTGCTAGCAACACCACACTATCCACAAATGTAAAGCACAGCATTATATGGGATTCAATGGGGAAAATTAACCTCATCACAGCCAGAACTAGTGCATGGTTTCACAGGTTACAACAGGTGGGAAAACTTCATCTGACATGTGTTGATGTGCCCCTGACAAAATAGATGGAGTGGAAATAATTTAAAGTTTTGGCTGGATGGAAGCACGATGTCAGCATAACACCATACCGCGTGTGTGCAAAAATCACAGTACAGGTATGAAGAGCTGGATTTGTTCAGAGGCATTTCCATGTGAGCTATGCATACTCCTCATGACTGCAAAAGGAGAGTATTTTTATTTGGAAGCACTCTTACAGACTTAGGAATTCATGCCCACCTTGAAGATATTATTGTACATCTGATCAGTTAAATCATAGCTGTCTGTAAAATTGTTATAGAGAAAGGAAATCAGCCAATCTTCCACTTTTAAATGATTACTCATTTCATTGGCATCTTGCTACTTGAAATGTAATGATATTTGCTAACATGTGTCTGTTACTAAAACCCTGGGGGTATGGACACTCTCTTACTCTTTTGCTGGAGAGCTATCTTCTTTCCTGGTGAATACAGTCACTGGAAAGCTTCTCTTCCAAATATTTCTAAATTCTGCCTTCTCCTTTCTAAAGTAGCCTCAGAATTTATGTGAGGAAGCCCTCTTTTCCCATCTAAATGCTCACAGGAAGGAACTTCAGCACACAACTGGGGTTCCAGTATTTATGTTTAAGGATGGCGACAGCCATGCAACAGGGAATAGCTTGCTGTTTGCTAGGTGCCCCAGACACATCCTCATCATCCTTAACACCAGTTTAACACATAGTAGACCTGTGTGCTTATTTACAGATCCTAAATGCAAACAACCCCCTGAAAGGATGCAGAGATAAGGGAAGAAGAATAATCGATTCTTTGCTTATCTTAAAATCAGCTCCAAGAAGACATCTTTCACTGTCACCTAATGAGCCATACCTAAGGATCCACTTCTAACCTAAGCTTCAGGTCTTCGCTAAGCTTCAGGTCTTCGATACTCCTTCCTGACAGAAAAGCTCAGTTCATTTGCTTCCCTTTCCTTGGGGTCCCCTGGGTTTCTCTTCAACTTCAAGTCACTCTTCACTCCCAGGATTATTAGTATTAATTTATTCAGGAAGCATTTTCCACACTCCTGCCCCAAGGCTAGTGTCTGCCTTCAGCTCTCTAAGGATGATGATGGGTTTTTTGGTGGGCAGGGGTAATGCTCTCCCATCTTGGTAGCAAACAAATATCAACGATAATGACTTGGTTGAACTGCCAACAAGTCATTAACCTTCCTTAGGGTAAAACACTGCCACGTGGTGAAGTCGTACTCCAATCTCATATTGCAATCTGTTCAATAAATAAGGCATTCCCTACAACACGCACTCTGACATACTTTATACCAAAAAATTACAGCTTCAATGGACATGTCCCATTACCAGTCCTAGACATGACAATAGTTTTAGGGTGTTAATGGTGAAACCATTCTCATCCGTGATGAGACTGGTCTCATGCAGGAAATGTAGGGGATTCTTGAGATTGATCCTTCTCCCTACTGGAAGTCATTAGCATCTGACTATGCACTGGCTGAGCATCAGCTGGCATGGGAATTGATTATTCCTAGAAGAGTTTCTTTTTCTTTAAGGAAACTTGGTTTAGAAGCCATAAGCAACCCATCAGGAGCTTGCTGAGAGTTAACTAACCTTTGCTTCAGAGGCATGGCTGATGATTTAATACTCAGTAGCTGGAAGTGAGAGTAAATCTATGACATCTTGGGGCCACTTGAGCCACTTTTATGTAGTGATATTTGTGGTGTTCGCAATGGTGCTGGAGAGGGGTGGTGACATGAGGAAAAAGATCCCTTTTTTGCTCTGTATATTTTAGCTAGACTTGCCAATTTTGGTATGAAGTGAGTACTGAAGTTGTAAATACAACAGTCCATATGCTTCAGCCATGTGAGCTAAATGTTTATATACATGGGAGGGTGGGTTTGTCTCAGTTGAATATAGTCTTTTAAAGTCAGATGTTGGCTCTTTTCATGTCAGGATCTAAGACAGGGCACCACAGAGAGTGATGTAGTCTGCTACTCCTAGATACTGTACCAAGATGGAGTGAACTTCCCTTTGAGGGGTCCCTGTGAATTGTAGAAGGGGTCTCAGTGCCAAGGTTAGGGAGAAAAATACCCAGAAAGGTGTGTGCCTTTTGCCCCCTTGGCAGGATACTGACAGGAGCAATCACAATCCAACATGTCATACTTGCTAAAATGGCCTAGATTTTTTTACAGAGGATTTCATCAACAATATCCTTTCTCTTTTTTTTATTTTCTTTTCTCCAAGTTCTAAGATCAATGGTTCTCACCACAAGTCTGCCAGGAAAACAGCAGGTCCCTGGAAGAGCGTCTCTGCTGTGTGACAAAACATTTACAAAGAGAACTGTGCCATGAGCATGCTTTGTCCCAGCTGTTCTGGTGCTCATTGGTGAGGCCAGCTGCTCAGGGTTATGTGCTGAAGCTACTGAGAGCAGCAAGGCAGGGATTTTCCAGAAAGCTACCAGGGAATTAAATGTCTGGATTCCTTTCACATTCCATAGGTGCATGGGCCATTGAATTGTGCCCCCAGGTTCATTTTCCAATTCAGCTCTGGTACTGGAAAAATCCTCCACTGGGAGAAGCATGCCCACTTGCCAGCCAGCCAGAGAATACCAAGAGCAACATTAATGGGGTTTATCAGACAGACGGCCAGGGCTCTAGCACAGAACTATCTCAGGAATCTCAACACTGTTACCACAAATCTATCTTGAGTTTTGATTTGGAAAATACGTTCTTCTTACTCAGGAGAAACATCAGATTAATTATGCAGTCCTGCCTCTCGCAGGAGTGAGCCAACAGCTACAATAGCTAAAGGTACCTCTTGGCTAGATTTTTTACATTTCAGCATGGTAATAGCTTAACTTTTAAATTCACAACTGAAAAGAGTTGGGGAATTAAACAAAAATGCCTCCTGATGGTCTGTGGAGTTAGAAGCCCTGTTCTTATGATGGTTAAGTAAAGAAAGCAGTGGCATCTGGTTCCGTGCATACACTTTGATAGCTAGAGGCACTTAGAATCATAGAATCATAGAATAACCAGGTTGGAAGAGACCCACCGGATTAGTGGTGTGGGACTCCACTTTTGGGAGTCTCCAAAAGCACTATATCTTTCTGCACCTCTCAGAAGCTCTACTAGCTTAGTGGGGCAGCATCCAGAAGTAAGCACTATGCTCAAGGCAGTTGTGGGCTATTGTCCTGCCTGATGCTTGAGAGATTACATCAGACAGCCTCTCAGGGAAAAAGACCCCAGATAACATAGTTCGAGGTGGCAGCAGTTGAAGCCATACAAATAATCTCCTCTGAACTGGCAAGAAGATACATGCAGCGTGGACATCACTGTTTTACATTTGTTATTCAAGGAATAAAACACAATGAGACCAGGGAAGTGTAAATGCAGGCAGGAGAGGATGAGCCAAAGTACACTGCAGGTGTACCTGTTTTTCTCCACCAGTTCTAAGAAAACTTGCTAGTGACTCTGGAGATAAAATCCTGTACTGCAGACAAGAGAAATCAAGTGAGATAAGTCCCTCTTCAGCTGTTCACGGGCAATGTGACATACAAGTGAAGGTCAGCTTGAAGTTGGCCATTGAAAACTGATGATTCAAAATCAATGCGAAGCCAAGGATAAAGAGGAGTCAGGCTCCTCGCACTTCTGGCTTGGTGTTATGAAAACGTTTCTGAGCTTGTATCATGTGAACTGTATATTTGTGGTCAACGACTTTAAATATATTTTATATTAACTCTGTTTCTTCCTGAGGATGACTGAATGTGCAGTCCAGGAGAGAAGGAATGTTTCGATATTAGGCTATGGTCATTTTAAAAAGGTGATAGGAAACAAGCTTTATCTTTGTGTGCCAAAGTATAAGGTGCTACAGGGTTGATAATCCGAAATATATAAAAAAAATAATTGCATTATCACTGAATGATCGGGGTTGGAAAGGACCTCTGAATATCATTCAGTCCAATCCCCCTGCTAAAGCAGGTTTACCTACAGCAGGTTATGCAGGAACATGTTCAGGTGGGTTTTGAATATCTCTGGAGAAGACTCCACAACATCCCTGGGTAGCCTGTTCCCGTCCTCTGTTGCCCTCACAGTAAAGAAGTTTTTCCTCATGTTAAGGTGGAACTTCCTATGTTCCAGTTTGTAGCCATTGTCCTTGTCCTTTTGCTGGGCACCATTGAAAAGTGTCTTGTCCCATCTTCCTCACCCTCACCCTTCAGCTATTTATAAGCATTGATAAGGTCCCCTCTCAGTCTTCTCCAGGGTAAATAGACCAAGCTCATTCAGCCTTTCATTCTAAGAGAGATGCTTCTGTCCCCTGATCATCTTTGCAGCCCTCCACTGTACAATTCAATGAATAGTGAATTTACCATATTTTCAAATAGAATAAATCACAGAGTAGCTTGGGTGGGAAAGGACTTTTAAAGGTCATGTAGTCCACCCTACCCCCCCTGCAATAAGCAGAGACATCTTCATCTACATCAAGCTGATCAGAGCTCTGTCCAACCTGACCTTGAAAGTTTCTATGGATGGGACATAATAGAGTCAGGCGGGCACACTAACCACTTCTATCAAACATTTGTTCAAATTTTATCATGCCTTTAGTTAGGTCACACTCATATTCTGTTCTGTTTGCTGTTCCCACGATCTTGTCTTCAAGAAGCTATGGAAGGATTATGGATTTTATTTTTTCTCATGGGGTTTATCTGAAAAAGCCAGGAAAAAATTACTCGGGAGCTTAAGACATTACCTGAGCTGTATGGGTAATGGTAGCAAGATAACTCTAGGGAATCAGAAACAGCTGGTATAAAATATACTCACGTTTCATATTCATACACCTAACATTTTAATAGAGCTCATCTCTCCCTGACCAATGCAACAAATTATTTCTTTGCAAATGAATAGTAGACATTAACTTCTAGCATGTAAGATATTTTATTTCATCAGTTATTTACACTCTCAATATTTTAAAGTATTTTTACTACTATTGAATAAAGTGTTTTTTTAAATAAGTACTAGTTTCGCACATAAAATGTCACAAAATTAGAAGTCATATGCAAAAAAACTCACGAAAGAATCTAAAAGTAAGTAACAAATAAAATTAAATAAATTGAAATTAAAATAAATTGAAATGTCTTTGGAAATCAAGTGTATATATATGCAATTCTCCAACCAGTGGTTGATGTCTTTAATGGAATTTAAATGTTGTGAGATTTTTACAAAAAATTTTTTTTTTCTGAATCAGAACAAAAAAAAGTTAAAATATGAAAAACCCCTCACAGTCTGAAAATTCTAGCTGTGCAGCAGAAGGTACACTGGAAAATACTTTGTGTGATTGTCAGTGTTGTGTCACTGTCTGTCCTCTGTGAGAGCTATTATAGTAATACATTGACATTTGCTCTTATTTTGCATTCTGTGTGTGGGGAACATCCATGTACCTCCACTCTTAAAACTACAGAAACGTAGACACGAGTACAGTCTGTGCACCAACTCTGTGGACTCTATATCCAACTAATAAAAAGTACGCAGCCCAATTTCCTTTAATTTCTTGGAGGGTGAATCAGTCTGAAATTTTATTTGCCTCAAATCAGCCATAAAGCATTAAAAACCAAAAGCTTCTTAATTTACACAGTCTCAAAACTGCAGGTATTTCTAATCTCATTTCTACCATTTATTCAATTGTGACAAGTCCTGAGGGGCTAAAGGAGTAGGATGAAGCAGTGGCTGCTGGTGTGCTCTCTAGCCCAATTATCACTTAATCAACTTTACATGTGTCAGAAAAGAAAAACAGAAATGTCAATCCATTTTCAGCTTGGCTCCCTTGTGCCCTCCTTGTTTAAGCATTTTAAAAAAAATTGTGGCTCTCCGAGCTTTTCCTTATTATTATTTTTCATTTTTTTCAACTACCAGTTGTCACTCTTCAAAACTTTCTGTACACATTCCCAGGTAGCAGCCTGTGTCTAAGACATTTCTTGGACTATTTACTTCTTGACTGGAGGAAAATGATGCTCTGAGTATGATGAGCATTGAAGGTACTTGAGCAGGGCAAGAAAAAAAAATCTTTGTTTCTTTTGAGAGAAAGTGGAGAGAAAACAGATGTGGATCTACAGGATCATAAGAGAGATGAAGAAAATGGAAAGCCATGCTTATCCCGAAGATGGAACTCCATCACAGCTCCAAATCCTCTGGCTTTGGGGAATCTCATCATACTTGCTGATGAACTTTGGTTTTGACCCTGACTGCAAAAATAGCTTCTAATCCCTCAGCTTTCTGGGATGTCTCTCCCAATTTCTAGTCCTCACACTTACAGTGCTGAGCCATCACTTTTGAAATGTGTAGCATGATTGATGACTCCCTTGCGATAGGTGTGCACAGGGAAGTCTCTGCCCTTAAAGATGGAAAGGGCAATGGTGTGTAAAGGAAGCCAGACTACTGCTGCATCTTCAATAGAGCAGGCAGAAACAGAAAGGTGAGAGATGAACCACTTTTTTTCTTGGATGGTGCTGAGGAAAAGGAGGACTCGCATTGATTTGGGCCAAACATCTAAGCAGCACCTAGTAAGAAACATAAGTATGCAGAGGTTGTGAAGGACAGGAGCCAGGCGAGCAGCTGGCAAGATACCACAGAATTCCCTGGATGAGAAAACTTAAATTAATACCAAATGAGTATCAAAACACAACCTTTAGCCATGTAGGTAGAAAAGCATCCTCCCAGCTCTTAATATCACTGCTGAGAAAACAGGTTATTTTTGGAATGTGTAATATACAGTAAAGTATATATACTGTTCCTTAAAAAAAAATTAAGCACCTATTTTTTGCTTGTATTCAAACACCTTGAAGTACAAGCAGGAAGATTAAAATATAGTTCTTCTTCGGTAGTCACCTCTCACATATACAAAAAACATACTGCTTTTGTGAAATACCCACATGAAACCTGGAGGTCCCCTTGGAAAAACACTATATTGATCCAATATCCTCACAGACAGGATCAAAACCAGCGCTTTGTTGTGAAAGCCAGTTGACTTGGCAGATCTGAGCGTGTTTACTGTTATGGACCCTGTGTATACAGATTGAAGAAATTCTGCCAGGAATGCGAAACTCCTGCAGTGGCAACTTGGTTTTGAGGAATAAATGGGGACTTAGTTTGCTTCTGAGCTCACTGAATAGTATTTCCTTGTGTTTGTGATTGTAAGAGATCACCCCAACACCATACTAAGAAAGATGATTTGTTTTGCTTTCCCCTTTTTTCCAGGGAAAAGCATGGTTTTGACTGACTGATTTCTTTTCAGACGGGAAGTATAAACTGTTTACCTGAAAATCCTTGGCTGGTAATTTTATTTCCTAAGCAGCAGTTCTTAGTTTTTAAGCAAGTAGCACCAAGGATTTCAGTTCCAAGGTCATGATTCTGCAGACAGAGACACTTCAGAGAAAAAGATACATTTAGTCATAAGATCCAAGTTTTAAGAGCATCTTTAGTAACATCTAATTGCAGCATAATTCTTAGCATCTCTTCTCTGTTATCATTTTCCTTTACTGAAAAAAACCCTATCAGAATATAGTGATCTGGGTCTTGTGAGACTTTCAGACAGCCTGAATTCATATTTGATCTGTGCAGGGTCATCTTTAATATCAGGCGTCAGATTTTAAAATTGGGCAGATTTTTCCTTTAAGACTGGGCATACAGCTTCAAGGGCATGAAACCAACTGGCATTAAGATGTTTCTATGTCAAATAAAGGGCTCCCATACTACTTGCCAGGCTTCCAATCCTATACACGTAATTTTGCTCACAACCTACTTTCTAAAGAGAACTAAAAATTGGAGGACTGAATTGGACATGGGCTAGTAGAGTGTCAACATCGTGATGTGGATGCTACAGAGCAGACGTGACTAGGGGCACAGGGACACCCTTCACCCTCCTATCATCCTCCACCACTGCTCTGGAGACTCTAGGGTCTTCCAAAACCACACACCAAACCGCTGCGCACGAATGTGTCACACGTGTCACTTAAACATGAGTGTGAAGGGATAAAAGGTTATTTAGTCTTGAAACAGACACTAAGACACACCAATACTCCTGGCTGCTGCTACCAGGAGAACCCCTGGCAACAATACAAGGAGGCAGTGCTGTAAGTTATTCAGCCCAGAGATGTGAAGCTGGGGAACAATGCCTGCTGGCCTGCTCTGAACCTCCAACTTGAATTATCCCACCATAATACGAGCCTATGAAATGCTAAGGATCAGCTACATGCAGACGTAGCACAGAAGCTGTAGTTCAAAGTCAGCTGCATAGACATGACAATGTTTCCAGGGTATATTTGTCTCTGTGATGAAGTTTGCTCTTCTCACACACAAAGTGGAGCCCAAGAGCCTTTGTCTTAGCCATGAAGGGACCAGACATGTATTACCCAATTCCTACTGCACAACAGGATCAGGACACAATCATAGTGGCAAGGAAACAAGACAATGAGTTGGAACATTTTCTACCTATTTCTCAGGGTCATCCTGGGATGTTGGGCTCCTCAGACATGGTGTTCATCATCTGCCTAGGTTGGATCTGCTCAAAGTAGATCATGGAGGCAAACCAACAGGATATACCTTGATTTTATGGTGTGCCCCTGACACCGTGCTGTGTAGATACCACCTGCTAACTACAGAAGGGGATCTGACCATTCTTCCACGAATTGTTGTGCATGGGCGTACAGGTGATGTAAGCATGACTGCCTCAGACAGGGTCTATGTAGCTGTAGCAATTTATTTTGTCTCTAATATACACCTGCAACACTTTGCCCAAGTGCTAGTCACCAATGACAATGCAGTTGAAGTGACCTCTGAAGAGCTTTCCACTTACATGCATGCAGTTGTGGGTCATCCTCTGAAACACCAACTTGCAGTACGGTTTATATATGGTACAAGGGGGAAACCAGTGCTACAAAATGCTTTCTTGGGACCTGGAGTCAGATAAGACCTTCCAGAGCCTCTGAATGCTAGGAAGCATCAGGTTCTCTTCCCAGAAAGCCTCGTGTGTGTGCTGCCTGGGCCTGCTATCAGCTTCATGCCAAGAATACAGAGTTCTTCTTTCCAACAGTTAATATAGCTGGGCAGCATCTGAGCCCCAGATTCATTAGTAAAAGGGAGCAGGAGCTTGGGAGACTGAATTTTACTCTGCCTGTTGGGATTTCTCCAGGCTTGAGGAGCGCAGTTGAGATGGGATTTCTGTGTATGATGTGAGAACTATCAGCACATGTGGAAACTTTTCCTTCCATGGCTGTTGCTGAAGCTTAAACATACAGTCATTACTTCAAATCACCAAAAGGAAACCTTTGTTTATTGCACACAACCACCATGCTTGGAACAATAGCAAAAGCATAACATGATTCGTCAACATCTTCTATTGTGTTTCTCTGTAACCAATGCAACCAATGTCCAGAAAGAAAGGAGAGTCTGTGTGGACAGATTTCCTCAGATTTCTTAAACGTGGTAGACTTTTCCTAGTTCAGACCGATATTTTCAGGATTCCAGTGACATTTTCTGAAGTGTGTTCTGTACACACTGCCTGTGTGTGCTAGTGAAATGGAAGCCATCGCCCAGCCCAAATAAATCTTCATCATCAAGCTCATTAGAAACTTGGCATCAAGCTGCTGTGATTGTATCTGCAGAGGAAAGGGGTGCAGAGAGGTGAGAGATGCGTGGTAACTCGTTTCCATGGCTCGCAATCACCTCCCTGGAAGAAAATAATGACAATCTTCTCCAGGAAATTTAGACTCAAGGAGAAGAGTTTAATTCTGTTTCTTTACAACCATTAATTACAACTCTCTGCGTGGAGTGTGTTGAAAACCATATTACAGGGCAGGAGGTAACACCGCTATTTTATTTGTTGCACTTCTAAAATGAAGCCTCTAATAGAGTGGCATAATCTGGCATCCCGAAGAGCCAGGATGAAGCACTGTCCCTGATCAGACAGTCATTTCCTACCCTGAGACATACAGACAACTGATAACACAAAACTGGGAGGAGTGGATGATACATGAGAAGGCTGTGCTGCCATTCAGCAAGACCTGGACAGGCTGGAAAGTTGGGCAGAGAGGAACCTAATGAACTTCAACAAAGGCAAATTCAGAGTCCTGCACCTTGGGAGGAATGACCCCACATACCAGTACAGCTTAGGTGCTGACTGGCTGAAAAGCTGAGAAGGACCCGGGAGCCTTGTTGGACAACAAGCTAACTGTGAGCCAGCAATGTTCCCTCATGGCCAAGAAGTCCCACGGAATCCTGGGGTGCATTAAGCAATGTGTGGCCAGCAGGTTGAAGGAAGTTAACCCCCCACTCTGCTCTGCCCTAGTGAGGCCCCATCTGGAGTACTGTGTCCAGTTCTGGGCTCCTCAGCGCAAGGAAAATAAGGAGCTACTGGAGAGAGTCCAGCAGAGGGCCATGATGACCCTTTAGCAGGGGGTCTTAAGCAGGGATGTTGGACTGGATTATGGCCAGAGGTCCCTTCTAACCCCTACCATTCTGTTGTCAGTTCTCCTGCCAGCATGGGAGTGGAAGAAGGGACTGTCCTGCTCAATTTAATACCACTGTTTCCAAAAGAAGTAATGACATGGTGGTTGCTGACTCTCTCCATCCTCATTAGACCCTGAATGAAGCACTCTTGAAACCCTAGTTCCTATGAATAAATGATTACTGTGGAATTTCAAATTGTAAATACCAAAAAAAGAGAATACAAAACTTCTGTGGGTTTATTAAAGAGCTAGAGATGTGGCCAAATGTGCCAGAAAATCTCTAAAATGGTAAATAAAACCATAGAACTTATTCAGAAGAAAATCCTTTACTGTGCCTTTTCAGTTACTTTGTAGAACTGTCTCATGAATGTTTGGGTGACTGTGTAAGTATCCTCTAGATCCATTAATTACACCAAATCCAGGTGCTTGCTTGAAGCCAACATTTAACCATGCAAATGAACATTCTTTTGTTCAGGGTAAATTCCAGCAGCTATTCACATGTACCAGCTGCTGCTCTACATCTGCAACTACTCTTTTTTCTCAACAAACAAGTTTTTGCACATGCATCCATTGTATCTGTTTATTAAAATCTTGTTTATAAATATTTACTTTGTATTTTAATAACTTTTATTAACACTCCTCAGAAGGTGATACCATTGCAGGAACTGGCTCAACACTGACAAATACTTACATTGAGATTTAACAGATATTCCTCTGTGGTGAATGCCAGCTTAAATTATTCCTACCCCATACTTCTTGAAATATCTGTGTCAATACTATCGTTTAATTTCCTTTTCATCTGTAGCCAAGTAAATATCTTCAATTAGACTCAAATAATGTGGACTGAGTCCTGCATGCTGGCCTGAAATTGGATGATATCTCAACAATTTTGATTTTCATGTCATGATATAATAATTATCGCTAACATCTAGATCTGGAAATTTTTTCCACTAGAACTTACATGACTTCTCAGATTCATGCAGCCATGTATTAACAAAGATTATAAAACCCTTTGTCACCTCAGTCACTTAGAAAAAAAATGCCTTTCTACAGTTATGCCAAAGGGTCATGGCCTTAGTTGTCAAATTGTTGACCCAAACGCTTTTTTGTTGTACCCATAGCCAAGATGCTCTCAGCTTGTCAATTTGTCTTTGCTGATGGATCAGCTGAAACACAGAGGGCTCCACACTTCTTTGGGGTTTCCTTCAGAGTAACAAATGGCTAGGGCTGGTTTCAGCTATGCCAGATGGTGCTGCACATGGAGATTCATCCATCGCTGGTTATCAGCAGGTACCCTGCTACCCTGCACGGGCCTGAGACTGTTCAGGTCACATTTCATAGAATCATAGAATCACCAGGTTGGAAAAGACCTACCGGATCATCGAGTCCAACCATTCCTATCAATTACTAAACCATGGCCCTCAGCACCTCGTCCACCCGTCCCTTAAACACCTCCAGGGAAGATGACTCAACCACCTCCCTGGGCAGCCTGTTCCAGTGCCCAATGACCCTTTCTGTGAAAAATTTTTTCCTAATGTCCAGCCTGAACCTCCCCTGGCAGAGCTTGAGGCCATTCCCTCTTGTCCTGTCCCCTGTCACTTGGGAGAAGAGACCAGCTCCTGCCTCTCTACAACTTCCTTTCAGGTAGTTATAGAGAGCAATGAGGTCTCCCAATTTGAAGCAATTGCATGTTGACATTCTGTTTGTTGAGGACTGCAATGGGAACAGCTTCACCTTACAGGCTGTTGCATGTATTTTACTCAGCATTCAGAAGAGAAACATCCAAAGCACTAAGCACTTAATCTGTAGCCATGACCAAACATGTGCTATTGTCTGCTGGGTCATATAAAGGGATCATAGTCACTAGTCAGGGAGAAGTCAAACAGATGTCATCACTCTTCTGCTACGAGACTTCCTGTCAAGTCTAATGAGTTTCCTATGAATTGTTGGTGGTGTTCTGCTATAGTTATTGCATTTGCATGACCAAACGGTTCTCATTGGAGCCTTTCCTTGTTCTCAATGTCATGAAAAACTTGGCTAGCAGAGCAGCAAAGGTGGGAAATTTACACATACCATGTAGTTTTTATTATACTATTTAGTTTTTATTACACATGGCCGTGTGGGATGATTTGTTTCAGTCCTCTGCTCAAAGGAGATTCTAAAAGGTAACCTGTTGTCAACTCCTCAGAAGCCAATTTGTCCACCACTTTGTGGTGGGTCAAAATCTTCCTAACTAGATTAATTCCTAGCCTTAAGGTACTGTTTCTGCAAGCTCCTCTTAGAGTAAAGGGCACTTTTATTACTATTACCGCTGGAAGTAACCAGAGATTATTGTTCTTTGGGGTGTTCTGCTAGGGTGGTTGTCCAATGAAATAGGCTGATGTCTGATGGTGAAGGCTATTGCAAGGTTTGGGGATTACTGTTGTGCTGGTTTTGAGAGGGATGATATCCCTGAGAGTCTGCTGTTGGTTTTGGTCTTGTTATCCTGCTATTTTAAATAATGCCAATGACTCCCAGGGGAGCAAATAGGCGTAGTTCTCCCTGTTGTTCATTGCCACTAATAAATACCAAATGGCAAACAGCAGCTCACTGGAGGATATTCTGCCCTCCTCCAGACTGTGAGATCCCCCAGAGAATGCCATCACTACCCACTAAAGCGGAAATATCAATCATTGCCAAAAAGAGTTCATTCCATCTGTCTTGGGTGTCCCCATTTAAATGCAAAGCATCTGAACTGAAAGCAGTGTTCTCCTAGCAGTGAGCCCACTGGGGAGGAAGCATTGCCCTGCAAAGAGGAAGCTCTTGGATGACTGGCAGAGCTACTGGGAAATCACAGAGGGCCAGCTCAATGCTGTGGTTTCACAGCCAGAAGAGAGTGCAGGGCTGTATGCTGTGATGGGTAAACAGAAATGAGTTGTTCTGTAAGGAACACATAATCTTACAGCCTGTTTGTTGAATCAGATTAATTCCTAGAAAGATAGAAGGGGTAAAAATCTTTTGACATGACTCCATAATTGAGCAGCTTTTGCTTTCTTCACGCAGAAGGCAATGAAGCCAGTGCTGGGAAAGGCTGTTCTGGTGTCTCTACAAGAAATTGGAGTGAACAAAGGCAACCTGCCCTCTCTCCCATCTCTTCACTCAGCCTCAGCATCGCTGCCCTGATGTTGAAATTAAAACCAACACTTGTGGAGCTGAACTGCCTGGAGATACTGTTGACCCAACTTGATTTTTTTGCTGGCTTGCAGTCAGTCTGGCAGAGCCCATCCACCTGCCAGGCTGCGGGCCCTCAGTGTGCCCTGTCAGCTGTGCTATCCTACCTGCCAGCACCCTGCCTCTGCTGCACTGGCAGACCAGCAGCCAGCACAAAGTGTGCTGCTACCCACACTGCCAAGGCTTTCCAGCATGGCCAGAAGTGTGGCTTTACCTATAACTCCACTCCAGCAATCCTGGGGCAGGACACTGCTTATCTTGTGAATACTGAAAAATGAAGACCAGAGACAGGTTCCTCCCAGAAACCATCTTCCCAGGAGACAATACCACTTCGGGAGCTGCCGCTCCTGTTGAGAGAGAATGACCAGGGGCAGGTGTACTTGCCTCCATGCCTGTGGCCATGTGTTGACATTTTTTGCTCCAAACTCAACTGTCAAACGTGACAGCTCCAGCTGAGTCTGTTGAAGATCCTCAGGCAGCTACTGTGACTTGGAACACAAAAAAGATCAAGATCAAGTGATTAATATGAATATTATTTCCTTTAATTTATTAAGTACTCCCAGCTCCATAAACAAACATGAAGAAGCAGTCTCTGTTATTTTACAGCTGCTGCTGCAACTTGGCTCTTTGGCAGCCCCTTCACAGTGAAAACAGTGAAACCGTCCTACATGGTTTGGGATTCCAGCTCATAGATGATTAGCCAGTTGCTCTCCCATGGTAAAAAGGGAAGAATGTTGGAGAGAGAGTACTTAGCAGTTTCATCAAATCAGATTGATGCCTGCCTCATCTCCTTAGTTTCTCTGCAGAAAAGCATCAGCTAGAAATCTGACATAGGGGTTGTCTGAGCAAAACTTTGTGTATTGTAGGTTTGAGAGGGGATTTGAAGTATTTAAGGGCATTTCCTTGGCCTATGATAGGCAGAATGGCTAGTTCTGTAGTCTTCTGATGGGGCCTCAAAATATTCGAAGTATTTGAAAACCATAACAAACTCACTAAACTTCAGACCCACTGGCAGTACAGGAATGTAATGCTTGTGGCTGGCTTCTGGTCAAATAGCCACTAGATGGTGGCTCTAGGAGCACAGATTCCTCCCTAGGTCTTGCCGCTCACCAGCTTTAGGAAACATGGCTCCCTTCACGCTGACTCCCTCTCCCCTCAGGTGCATTTTGTCTCATCTCTGCTGGGTTCTCCTAGGAAACGTTCTCTCTTACCCATCTTAAGGAAACTTCCCAAAACATGCTGACTGTGGGGTTTTGGTGCTGCTTATTATAAATGAGTCAGAGAAAACAGGGTTAGAAGAGACCTTGAGAGGTCACCTGGTCCATCTGCCTGTTCCACAGTTGATCAACACAGTCAGATACTGATCTAGTCTGTGCTGGACCTTTGCTATCTCCTGGTCTGGCACCATGGTGGAGGCTACAGTATTTCCCCTGATAACTTATTCCATGGCTACAATATCATCTTTAGTGTGAGAAAGCTTTCCTTTGTACCTAGGCAGAATCTCTCTTTTTATGATTTAAGCCCCTTCAATTCTGTCTTGTTTTCCAAGGACATGGAAAGCATGCCCTGCTCCTAGCCAGCAATATATATTCTATTTGGAAAGTGGTATTATATCCCCACCACCCTCAACACTGCCTTGGTCATTTCTTCCACAGACTAAACACTCCCAGAGACTTCCCTCACAGATACTAGTGCCAAAAGCAGTGAAGTCCTGACAATAACATTAGTCCCCCTGAATGTCTACTAACGTAGAATCATAGAATGGTTTGGGTTGGAAGGGACCTTCACAGCTCATCTGGTCCACACCCCCTGCAGTGAGCAAGGACGTCTTCAACTAGATCAGATTGCTCAGAGCCCCATCCGACCTGACCCTGAATGTTTCCAGCAATGGGGCATCTCTCTGGGTAAACTGTTCCAGTGTTTCACCACCCTCAGCATGAAAAATTTTCTTCCTAATGTCTAGTCTAAACTTCTCTTCTTTTAGTTTAAAACTGTTACCCTTTGTCCTATTGCTACAGGCCCTGCTAAAAGGTTATCCCCATCTTTCGTACAAGCTCCCTTTAAGTACTGAAAGACCTCAATATGGTCTTTATGGAGCCTTCTCTTCTCCAGGATGAACAGTGCCAACTCTCTAAGCCTCTCTTCACAGGGAAGGTTTCCAGGCCTTTGATGATTCCCCCCCTCCACCCCCCACCCCTCTTCCCTGCCCCTCTCTACCAGGTCCATGTCTTTTGTGCTGAGGACTCCAGAGCTGGACACAGTATTCCGGGTGCGGTCTCACCAGAGTAGAGTAGAGGGGCCGAATCACCTCCCTCATCCTGCTGGCCATGCTTCTTCTCATGCAGTTCAGGACAGGGTTGGCCTTCTGTGCTGCGAGCGCATATTGCAGGTTCATATCCAGCTTCTCATCCACCAGTAACCCTGAAAGGAGGTTGTAGAGAGGAGGGAGCTGGCCTCTTCTCCCAAGTGACAGGGGACAGGACAAGAGGGAATGGCCTCAAGCTCCGCCAGGGGAGATTTAGGCTGGACATTAGGAAAAAATTTTTCACAGAAAGGGTCATTGGGCACTGGAACAGGCTGCCCAGGGAGGTGGTTGAGTCACCTTCCCTGGAGGTGTTTAAGGCACAGGTGGACGAGGTGCTGAGGGCCATGGTTTAGTGTTTGATAGGAATGGTTGGACTTAATGATCCGGTGGGTCTCTTCCAACCTGGTTATTCTATGATTCTATGATTCCAAGTTCTTCTCTGTGGGGCTGCTCTCAATCTCTTCATCCCCTAGCCTGTATTGATACTGAGGGTTGTTCTGAACCAGCTGCTGGACCTTGCACTTCGCCTATGTATGAATAGCCATTCAACAGTCAAATGACCAGCCTGGCAAGCAGAAGTAAATAAACACGTCACTTCCACACACTTGCTGATATCCCCTGCTGTATGGCTTCACATATGCCCAAAACCCAAAGTGAAACTCAGTCACTCAGACCTCACAGGACGCTTGCACAGTTGTATGCAAATTCACTGGCTTTGTGCTGCTTTGCTTAGTGGCAGTTGGATGTGGGCATGATGGCTGGCTAGGAAAGGTGAGGGAACAGCAGCTGCTTTCCACCTGGATGGAGAGAGACTATTCTGAGCCTGCCATTTGAGTCACCTGGGGCCAGCCGTAAGGGATGGGATGGGATGGGATGGGATGGGATGGGATGGGATGGGATGGGATGGGATGGGATGGGATGGGATGGGATGGGATGGGATAGAGGCAGGTCTGAAGGACAATGAAGTAGCACTGTGAGGAGGCACATACTATTGGAAGACTGGGAAGAACTGCAACATGTCTGTGCAAGTCATCAAATTGTGAAAAAAGGACTGCTCTGTTTCCTGACTTTGTCTTGGCTGGACAAAGGGCCCTATTTCATTCCTTCCCGCTGTATGCATGCTGCTGTGCTGCCTTTTCACTCTAGGTCCTGCTCTGAAGCAGCGATGAAGCTATGGTGCATCAAACCAAAGACTATGACAACTTTCAGTGAGTTCCCTCTCCTGTCTTCCTTGACAGCACAAGCTCAGCACTCAGTGAGGGCTTGGAATAAAGTAGGAATGAAGTAAAACAGTCGTGTTGCCAAGTCAGGGGAAGCAAAGCCAAAAATTGGCGTAACATTCAAAGAGTACGTAACTGGCATCATTAAAATGTACTTCTTCACCTTATTTCAAGATCCAGGACCTGCAAGACACTGTACAGAATTTCCAAAAAGCACCTTTTAAGCAAGAGTCGAAGTGACTAATACTCAGCATATTAATTCACTATTGCAGATAGGTATCAGACCAAACAAAAAACAACCTCTGAAAACACCAGGTCACCTCCTGAACAACAACAGCATCCAAAAGGATCTTGGGGCTCAGGACACATGTCAAACTACCTGCAGGAATGTCTCCCTCTCTTAGATGGTTTCAGGACAGTGTGGTCAGCCACTGGGCCAGGAACATATAAAATCAAAGTATTCTGAGCTGATGCGCAAGTCATTTACTCTCTCTCTTATCCTGAATACACTATGTGAGACCCGAGTTATCCTTAGTGTATCCACCACAAGTTCAAATAATTCCTTTTAGTGTCTAAATTTTATAGTTCTTATCTAAGCATTGTATCTCACACAGCTAGGATAAAGCTGTATGGTGGAAATCATGCGCCAAGCAGAAGTCTTCGCTGATGAGCAGCTCACAAGTGTTCGATTTCTTTCACAGTCATGACCACTTCTGACCTCTTCTCCATGTGAGTTTAGGTTATGATGTGTTCTCAGGTTAAAAAAATCTGTACGACCAGAGAAACTCCAGATGGAAGGCTGTTTGTTTTCACCTTCCCCTGAATGTCCTGTCAAGCAATCTGCTGCTACTCCAAATCCAGACAAACAAGATAACTGCATGCGCAAATCCTGTTTGTGCCGTTGGGCTTCTTCATTCTAAATATAGCTGGGTGGAGGAGCCCTGACCAATAACACAATGCAATCCTCTGCTCATCTGCATTGTGGCCCTGGTACCTGCATGGGCAATGAGGCATTTTCCTTTAGTTGTTCCACCAGACTCAAATTATAGGGGTATAAAAGCTGAGCAAACATTCAAAAACATCACTTGTGCTTCCTTTGCAGTCAATGGAAAGAGGGCAGGATTCCACAAGGGTGATTCACCCCACCTCTCCCAGGACCCTTTTTAAAGGTGAGGTGACTCACTCTCCGAGGTGCCTTCCCCTCTAGTCAGGATGTGGCTGCTCCTCCAGTAGCAGTGAGAATTTCCCTCTCTCCTGCTGGCTGCAGGCTGATGCGGCGCGCTCTTTCACTGCAAATTGCTCTCACTCACTCCATTTTAAACTTGGAACTCCTCCATGAAAATGAAAGGCTCATTTTCACAGGGATCTTCCAAATGCTTAACACAAACCCTCTGTCAATTGGCTGGTGAAGCTGGGTTTACTGCAGCCTATGCTCCAGCATAGCAGGCTGTCCAGCCTGACCTAATAAAGAGATTCACATTAGTGTAGCTTTGGTGGAGTGGGCCAGCTTCTCCATAACTTTGGGTATTTCCATAGCCCTTTTCTTTCCCCCATAGCATTAAGCATTTCCCGGGGAAACTCTTTCTTTTTGTATTTCAAGAACTTTGGACTTTGAAATCCCTCAGTGGCTCAACTCCTTGATAAAGATCAATAGTGACGGAGGGGTTTGGGTGTTTATGTGTTGGGTGTGGTTTTTTGTTTGTTTGGTTTCGTTTTGAGGGTTTTTTTGGATGGCGAGGTTCATATGCACTTTGTACTTTGACTCTATCCTAGCAAGGGGAATGACAACTGGAGGTGGTTGAATTTTCAAATCTCTGTGTCTCCTTCATAGAATATTTCCCTGCAATCCCAAAGCCACACAAACAGACCAACTGTGCAAGAATGGAAATCCTGTTCAGAGCTCAGCTAGGCTTTTTCTGTAATGTCCTCTCTGGGAGATCTTGGAAGAAGTTGTCACAATGGCCAGATTTTCATCTTTTGACAAACATGCTGTATGTTGGCTCCATTTCCTCCCTTGCTTATCACTATTTTGTTAGCTTGAAGATAATTTCCAGGAGATCTGCTCTCACCTTAAAGTCTGATCAAAGAAAATTCCCTGTTATTTAAGAAGCTATAGGGGAAAAGGGTGGGTGTCTTTTTGTCTGGTAACAGTTTATTTTAATCTGACTGTTTTCTCCTTTTGTAATCCATAAGAACTTGTGTTTTTAGAAGGCTTGCCAGTTATGATAGGTTTCCTTGACGTTACTGTAGCAGACAAGGCTAAACACAGCTGTCTGGTGCCTGCAATCCTTAGGAGTCCTACAGGACCGGAGTCAGTAAAAATAAACTGAACTTTAGACATACTCAAACCAAGGGCTTTTTCAGCCTGATTCTTTGTAAAGCGGCAAAAAGTCAAAGTAGATATGAGGGAATAATTTCATGTCTGGGGTCACTCCAGTAGCTTCTCTGGCACTGCTCAGGATTAATTTGCTGCAGTTTGTCCTCTACAGAAATCCTTGTACTAGGAACAGGCAGTACATAAATCAGAAGTCAAGGCTCAACTCCTCGACATTTATGTTCAAGAAATCACAGAATCCTAGAATCATAGAATAACCAGGTTGGAAGAGACTCACAGGATCATTGAGTCCAACCATTCCTATCAAACACTAAACCATGCCCCTCAAATGGATAGAGAAGATCTACTAATAGAGATAGCATGCAATAAGTGTCAATCCAATACTGCATTTGAGTTTTCATTAACTTCTGGAGTGGAAACAAACATTTCAGGAAAATATATGCCAAAAAACTTTAAAACACTCAAACCCATATAAAGATGAATAATTGTAAGAAGGCGATAGACACTATCGTACATCATCTTTGATTTTACAGTCCACATTTTGATTGTTCATCCAGTTTTTGAAGTAGGAGGGTTCAGTACAGCTGAGTCATAGGCTGGAAGGGCATCCCAGGTGTTTACTATTATCCCAGCATGACACAAATGCAAAGTGCATCCAAAGCTCCAGCAAGTCAAAATGCTCTACTTCTTCTCTTGGATAGGTTGCAGTGGATTATTATTGTTTGACTGCAGATTTTAGGCTTAATTTGCAGCACAGAAGGAGAAACTTTCCTCCAGATGGTAGTTCCAAAGAGGAGCTTAACTCAGATACTCCACAGCTGTATCTATATTACCATACATGGGCACACTTCCAAGTTTTTCATCTGGAGGCACACTCCAGACATGTCCTAGTCCACATGCTTGCCAAACTCTGAGCTTTTCTGTTGCCCAGCTTTCCACATAGAGGCAACCCAAACCAGATGATATTGACCGTCTCTGTGAATGGGTCCTAGTGAGGGTGGTGAGTGGAACTAATCAGGACATGCCATCTTATGTACCCGTGGATGGATTTGGCCTCTGGGCTGGTATTTGAAATAGCCTCCCTTCCTCTTCCAGCAGACAAGGGGATACTGAGGATGCTGCACTTGAATATGCTAATGGCAGGTGATGCAAATACCCACCCCATGCATCCCTTTGGCACAAGTGTAAATGACCATCTGAAGCCCTGCAAGGGGCCTTAGGAGAAATGTATCACTTAAACCCTGTGTGAAGATAGGGGGCACAGATGCAGAAAAGCATTTCAGCACAATGACATATTGGGGAATGAACTCAGAGACATTAAAGAAGGATGAATGACGAATGGGGAAAGATTTAGGAACTCTTCCAAGCACCAGACTCTTGCTTTATTTTCAAGTGTACCACATTATAGCAAAGTGGCATGGTTCTGTAATGTTTCTCCTGGAGAAACTGGAATTAAATGTTATTCTTAGAAATTGTATATGCAGGTGTTCAGCAGATATTAACAAATGTTTCACTATTAATTGCATGAGAGGTAGTTTCTACAGCAAACACTTCATCTTCTGATTCATACAACACCTCTTCTGTTGCCTCTCTACCTTTTAAAATCTTAAAGTGTCAGTAATGCAAAAAACATACGACGCACAACTTTAACAGATGGATAGTCTCCCAAAATAGCAACGTGCATTGTACTTGTGCTTCTCCTGAAAGCCCCTAGATGACTTGTGGGAATCCCCATCAGGGCATAGAAAGAAAACCATGTAGTTTATATGATCAGTACAAGACTTGATTTGTAAATAAGTGAATACTCAAAGCAATAATCATAGCAAAAAACCAGGAGAAATCTGCAGGATTAATTATGTTCCCAGACATCAGCGAGTGAGTCACCCTAAGCACCATGAAGAGGACTGGTTAAATTAATCAGAGAAACCGATCCCTGTGTACAGCATTCAGCAATATCTCTCAAGTAAACAGCAGACCAGGTTGCTGCCAGGCCCATAAATACACAAACACACACACACACACACACACTCGAACACATGCTTTCTTCTCATAAATGGAAGTTATATTCGTAATAAATATTGGGATTTTGGGGGCAATTTATACCTAACTTCACTGCTATTGCATTGCTTTTGTGAGTCAGGTGAATTCAGCAGAAAATATCATGGCAATGTTTCAAAGGGGCACACTGTGTTTCTAAAAAGCGTTTCTTCATTAAAAATGCATTAAAAACCACTGAAGTCTGAGGTACATATCAATATTACAGTAGACACTTGAGGTTTACTTTCCTAAGATTGATCTCGCTCCTGTGTAAAGTCTGCCTCGGTTAACATCAGCTGTTTGGTTTTGTTGAGTTTTTCTAAATTGCTATGCCCATGTTGAAAAAATCTGCTTATGAATATTGCAGTGTAAGCAATGCTTTCTTTTAGGAACAGTTCTATTTTCTAGAGTGGTGAAAAAGCAGTATCAAAGCTTGACATTATTTTTCCATGTTCAAAGACTTGTTTTTAATCAATAGATTTATCTTGTTCACTGCTAATTTGACACCACTGAAACTAAAGGAGTTGCAGACTCTTGTATATGAGTTGAATTTGTTTCTAAACACATATATGAATAAATAGAGAATCTGCAGCTACTCCAGATACACTGACATGGCAAGGGCTATCAATCCTCATGCTCCAGGGTAAATAATCTGGTAACCAGCTGAGGTCAGGGAGAAATATCCCCCACTGGTATAATACTGTCTAATTGGATTCATTATAAGCTTTTTATATCTTTCTCTAAAAAATCTTATGTTATGTCTAGATGGACCAGCAGCCTGTTCTGGCATGGCAATTCCTGTGTATCCAATCCACAGAACAGCTGGCAATGGGTGGCATGGATCCTGTAAGTACCACTCAATCAGCCTCACACCAGCTGGAAGGGACTTCGTCTGTATCCCCATGGTGACACTGAGTGCTCCAGCTGAAGTCTTAGTCAGGAGGTGGGAAAGAAGAGGAGGCTTTTTGCCATGGTGAAAATGTCTGTGGAATGTCTGATTTACAGATATTCTGACCTGTCATCCAGGCAAGGATGAGAAAATTAGTATAGAACATAACAGAATAGAATAGAATAGCATTAAGTAATGTAGCGTACCATAGCATAATGTAGCATCAAACAGATCTGAAGGCTGTGTATGGGAAGAAGAATAAATGGATTTAAGCCAGTGCTAGTCTGTGAAGCACTGGCTAATCAGATGCCAAGCTACCTCCTTTACTTCCACCTGAGAGAAGGAGAACAGTTGAGTGGGCTGAAATGAAGTACAAAATAAAAGTAGACGTCCATTGTCAATTTTATACAAAGAACAATAAATCTCCTCATTATATTACAGAAAGACAAAGTACGTTAATACTTCTCTAACAGTGCTTCCCACAGAAGCAAAAGCTGCATCTGCTTGTTAAGCTACAAGGTGCTGGGGTGATCATCAGTGAAAGGGAGCAGAGGGCCGTATGTGATGCAATTAGGGAGGCTGCTCAGAGACCAATTTACTGCTAGATGAGGTCCCTGCTATCAGAAACAGAGATTCTCCCAGGCTATAAAAATGAGGAGACAGATCAAGAGACTTCTGCTGCCCAACCTGCTGAATCACAGGTTGAGGTTTATTTTCCATCCACTGCTATTCTTGCTAATATGTCACACTTCAATGACACTTGAGGCTCAAAATGGAGCAATTTTGTTTGTCTGGCTGCTTGCCAGTGTAGCTGGAGACTTCTGGACTGTGCGCTGACAACGGTTTTCTCAATTAAAAGTAACTGTACTCTCATTCTGTCCCCACGAGGAGAAAAGGTTGTAAAGCATCATCTTCCTGTCTCTTTATGTGGAAAACCCAAGTACTCAGACAGGAATAAAAATAGTGTACTTGGTTTCCCTTTATACTTATCATGACCAGTGAATGGAGCAACTAGAATGAATGTTTTAGCTATTCAAAGGAAGTTCCTTGTAGATAAACATATCTGTCATTTAGCATATACAGACTATCCCCATAATCACTGAAATAAACACTGTTGCCTCTGTTTGTCTCTGAGGAGCAAAACACTGTTGACAATTGTCTTACCATTGCAATGAATTCAGGTAGCTGAGCTAGCCCCGGTAGTTCTTCTAAAAAAATGTCTTTTCCTCTTTAGACCCATCTTCTTATATTTGGGAAGTTTTGAGGAAATCCTTCTAGTAAAATGGGACATAGGTCTTGTTCATGCTAAAGTCCATTTCTCATCTGCTAGAAGATGGTCAGCAGGTGAGAGTGGCTCGCAAGCAGCTCAGGCCCACTTCCGAAGCCGAATCTGCTCCATATAAATACCTCCACCATGTGATGGCACATGACTTCCAGTCTTCTGCATCTCTTGTGGTGAAGAATATGAACACGAAAATTCAACAGCTCTGTGTCCTACCTGCACCAATCTCAATGTAAAAAGCAAATGGGACCTCTATGAACTTCTTCCATTCCTGTTGGCAGGTGATACGTGGCTCTCAAGCAGCTGGAGGTTTTTTAATTTTGAAATCATGGCATGGTGAGTCATCCTCAACAGAAATATTGGAATAAACTGGCCTTTGTACACTTGGGACTCAGAGCCTAAGCAATACTTTTCTTTTTGCTGGCATGGGCTGTGAGCAACGGAAAAGTGTCAGCGGAATGGGGGCTGATCTTTCATTCACAACACGCTTTTCGAAATCACCTTTGCAATCTGCTTTCCTTCAGGTCAGCCTCAAGATACACCTGAGCGCTAGTGACCCCCAGGCAATGTTACCAACATGTGTGGACAGAAGGGGCAGCCACAGCATTCATACGCAGACAAATCCATCTGTGCCGGTGAGCTACATAGCACATACAACCATGGCACCATCAAGAGAGGTGAAAGGGCTATACAGCAGGTCTGTAGCCCTCCAGGAGGTTCCCCAACTCATGGGGGCAAAGGAGGTAGCACAGAGACAGCAGCAAGTATGTGGCTAATGTTGGTGGGGATGAGTGACTACTGACTCACTAGTTTTCATTGCTTTTCAGTTTGTTTTTGGGAGGGTGTTTGTCTGCCATGCTGAGAGCATGTAACATCAAAATCCCACATTTTTCCATGGGGACTGGGAATCAGCAAGGTGTTGACTCATTTGGTTTCACTCCTGAGGTCCTCAACTCAGACTGCAAAGGACTGCCAGGAGAGAGGTAGAGTTCAGAGTTTCCAGAGTGTCAAAGCTGACACTATTTCATTTCACTATATTTCATCCCATTTCTGATTCAAAGGGGGATTCTGTTTCAGAAAACCTTAGTTCTCAGGCACAAGAAAGTGAAGTTTGAGGCTTTAAAAAAATAAATGTGTAGTTAAAATTATTCTGGTACAATCCAGCTCTTAACTTGAGAGGATGCAAAAGAGAGGGAGGAAGGGAGAGGACAATTAATTTATAATCTGGTTTTTAGTAAGGTGTAAATTTACCACCCAGACTCCCACGCATTATACCACAGACAGGAAACCAGCTGGTGGAAGGGGCAGTGAATTTGTTGTTCCTTCTCGCACAATGACTGTGTGTTATTTATTTCACAGGCCTAACCATGACTGGTATAATTTTTAAATCTTGCCCTTTTATGTTTTCAGATCAGCTATGCATTTCATCAGCCTCCTGCCCACCACCAACCATAAAATATGAAGCTTTGTGGGAAAGCAGAGATGTAGAAAGAGTTCCTTATGAAACCATGGCTGGGATTGTCCCAGACACCTCCGGCCATCTGCTCTCCAGGCAGCAGCTTTGTGATACAAGGGACAGTAAACATCAGCTTCAGAAAGTCAAACGGTTGGGCTTTTTGGCTTCCTGCCCACGGAACAAGTTCTCCTGACTACTGAGGCATGGCTCAGAAAATAAAAGGGCTCTTTAATGCTGATATCTTTGGATGCTGCTGTGCAATATATCTGGAATTGGTCCAGGGTATTCAAACTTGCTTTGCATCTTAGGTTATAAAACAAATCCAAACATATCACTCCTTTCCTGTGCTCAGTTTTCGTTAAAGTATCTCCTGCTATTAGTTCTGTCCTGTCCAGCCTTGAACAATGCAATGTCACCAGCCTGCTGCATTGCCTGTGCTAACTAGAAATAGATTGTATCACTGGTAGACTGGCAGAGATGGCAAAATTATATTTTTTTCCCAGTCCACAATGCAGAAACTGTGTCTATTTGTATAAGTTCTACCTACAGAAATTCTGCATCTTGCTCTTTCCTCCTGACTGTAATGTCAGCCTGGTCAGAAGAAGGCAACACTCGAGTGCAAGGCAATTTATAAGGATGAGGCAGGACTGTTGTATTCTGGAGGGCCTTACAGCTGAACTACAGGAAAGGCGTAGATGGAGACAAAAAGGTGATCAGCTTCTATTTATGGAAAAAGAAAATAGACTGATATTCTTCAGGAAAAGAGAATGTGGTGAAATCTGAAATGATGCAGCTTTCCAGATTGATCAGAAAGTGTGCAATTGCTCACTGCAGAGGAGGAGCAGGGGACACTGAATTAAATGATCAGGCAGACTGTTTCAAGCAAACTAAGGGAAACACTCTTACACAGCCCATAATTCAGTGAGGAGAGTCACTGCCATAAATTTTTCGCTGTCATAAATCCACTGCCATAAACTTCTGGAATGCAGAACAACTCTAAGTCCCTAATGTACAGATTTTATTAGAGATTAGGTAGGTCCCCTCTTCTCATCCTCTTTCTCTTTTTCTTTTTCAGCAGCTGCTACCGATACCTGTCAAAGACATGATACTGTCTTGATGGGCTTTTGATTTGACTCAGTGCAGCCACTCTGATGTGATTTAATGGACCAGCTCCTCTTTGGAGTAATTCCAATGCTTTCAATGAATTTGAAGCAGAAATGATTTCCTACATGTTTGACAATTCCTGCTTTGTTTCCATTTCGGCATTTCCTAAGGCTTAAAAGCTGTACTTAGCCTCTGAACCTTTCCTTTGAGTTGATGTGTCAGTTCTCTCAGTTGTGCTCAGCCTTACATTAAGACAAGCATTAAAAAAATCTACTGTAATATTTTATTAAATTGTCACAACAAATAGTCCCAAACGATGGGCTGAAACTCTCAAATACCGTGATGATGGGATGAAGATATACTACATTTCTGCCACTCTGGATCTGAGCATTTTTAAGTACTTGGCAAGAAGGGACAGAAAAATTGTAAAGGGCACATCCTTGTTGCTATTAAGGGAAAAGCCTGGAAACACCAGTAAAAGGGCTGAGTACCACTTAGCAGCCATAGTCAGCTGGATCAGGTCTCAGCCCCCTGAGGCAGCAACCTCATCATCTGGCTGTTTCTGCAGAAGAGGCTGTTTCTGCTGTTTCTGACAAACATCCAGAAAGGTTTCTGGTTCCCCAGGCCAGCTGTGCCTCCAGTTGTGCACCACTTCCAGATAGGGCACAGGACCCTGCATCCTTCTTCCTCTCCCCACTCCGCTGTCTGTCTCTGATGGAAGAAAATCTTGAGCATGAGGGATGAGGCAGATCTTAGCGCCTCCACTTGCCAGAAATAGCCCAGCTTTTCTTCCATCCAGCCTCTAACCATCACAAATGCCATAAACACTTTGGGGCAGGGGCTGTCTTGTCCCGTCACACTGATACTGGCTATAGGAGTCTGAATATAATTTGGACTTCTCATCCAACCTAAAAAATAATAACTTCCTGTCTATCTGGCCTGGACAGGCGCACACTCTCCTGGGTGGAAAACTGGTTGGATGGCCGGGCCCAGAGAGTGGTGGTAAATGGTGTGAAATCCAGCTGGAGGCCAGTGACAAGTGGGGTTCCCCAGGGCTCAGTGCTGGGTCCAGCCCTGTTCAATGTCTTTATCAATGACCTGGATGAAGGTATTGAGTGCACCCTTAGCAAGTTTGGGGGTGACACTAAGCTGGGTGGAAGTGTTGATCTTCTGGAGGGTAGTGAGACTCTGCAAAGGGATCTAAACAGGCTGGACCGCTGGGCTGAGACCGATGGCATGAGGTTTAACAAGGCCAAGTGCCGGGTCCTGCACTTGGGGCACGACAACCCTGTGCAGTGCTACAGACTAGGAGAAGTCTGTCTAGAAAGCTGCCTGGAGGAGAGGGACCTGGGGGTGTTGGTTGACAGCGACTGAACATGAGCCAGCAGTGTGCCCAGGTGGCCAAGAAGGCCAATGGCATCTTGGCTTGTATCAGAAACGGTGTGACCAGCAGGTCCAGGGAGGTTATTCTCCCTCTGTACTCGTCACTGGTGAGACTGCACCTCGAATCCTGTGTTCATTTCTGGGCCCCTCACCACAAGAAGGATGTTGAGGCTCTGGAGCGAGTCCAGAGAAGAGCAACGAAGCTGGTGAGGGGGCTGGAGAACAGGTCTTACGAGGAGCGGCTGAGAGAGCTGGGGTTGTTTAGCCTGGAGAAGAGGAGGCTGAGGGGAGACCTCATTGCTCTCTACAACTACCTGAAAGGAGGTTGTAGAGAGGAGGGAGCTGGCCTCTTCTCCCAAGTTACAGGGGACAGGACAAGAGGGAATGGCCTCAAGCTCCGCCAGGGGAGGTTTAGGCTGGACATTAGGAAAAAATTTTTCACAGAAAGGGTCATTGGTCACTGGAACAGGCTGCCCAGGGAGGTGGTTGAGTCACCTTCCCTGGAGGTGTTTAAGGCACGGGTGGATGAGGTGCTAAGGGGCATGGTTTAGCGTTTGATAGGAATGGTTGGACTCGATGATCCGGTGGGTCTCTTCCAACCTGGTTATTCTATGATTCTATGATCTTAAAAGTATCTCCACCCTCTGTAATGATAAGAGATATTATCATACTCCATAACCACAGGAAGGAACCACAAGTTTGAGAATGGTGATGTGCACTACATATCCTCTCTGGCCCTTGCTGCAAAGACCAGCAGTACCTGCCTTTGGGCTTGCTTCAGTGCTGAGAAGCTGTGCAGCCATGGGAGTCTGCACGGTGGTGTGCAGGGCAGCCGTGGGAAATCCCTGGTCATTAGGATCTTGCTGCCAGCTCTCCTGGTTTCTCCTCCTCCTGAGGAAGTGATTCAGCAAAGCAGAGCAGGGGTGCTAAACTTTGTGTTATCATCTGTTGGAAAAAGCAACCTGTCAAGGCTAACACAGTCCACAAACCAAGCGTACAGCAGTATCCTGTATAATTTATCAAGGACTACAGTATAAGCCCAGTCCTTCATCTGTTTCCTGAAAAAGAGCCAGAGAGTCCTTCCTCCTAGATACTTTAAAAATGAGTCTTGTGGTTGTAAGGAGAACATCTGCAAAGCTGGAGTGGCAATCAAGCCAGGGCGTCTGATCTCACCTTGACTTGCTCTTTCAAAATAGCCCTTTTCTATGATATTTGGCACTGGTAGAAGGGACTGTTTATTGAGAGCTATCAATGGTCTGGCTCAAAAGAGACAGCAGCTTCCGTTTTCATTTCCTGAAAGCACAGCTGCCAAAAGGGCAAAGAAAGTTGATAGGATAACTGAAAATAAAGGTGGGCTGAACTTTGACTGGGAAGGAACTGGGACTGCCCTTCTCAATTCTGCCCACTCTCAATCCCACATCAATGGAGCCCCAAAATCCAGAATGTAGTGGGTTTTAGCCCTGCTAGCATTCAGTAGAGCTGGTTCTCCAGGTTATGTCTTCAAAACCAGTTGCAAGAATATTTTGTCTTCCATGTAATTTCATCTTCACTGGGAGCTCATGAGGCCTGATTAATAAACCCCCTGAGATTCTCTTTCCAAATTACATTTGATGAAATGTAACTCACTTTTAATGGGAGACAGAACCATTCCAAAGGGTTGATGGTTCTTTGGACTCTAGGGATGTCTGGTTTCATGTATCTATTTGCATGAGTGTAGATAATGGACTTTGTCCCAGTGGAAAGAGATCATTCCACTACACAGCTATCCATCCATCTCTTATCCACACAATTACCATAATGACCATCCCTCACAGATTCCAGCCCTGCTACTATTTCTTCTCACCTTCCAAGACTTGATTTACTTTCAAGAGTTTCAGTCTTTCATCTGATTGGCTTGCTTTCCTCTGGCTTTCGTATTTTTAATACACTATTTAGCTTATTCTGCAGCCTAGTTTGTCACAGGAGAAAAACCTCTTTTGTTGAATTATTATATCAACCAGATGTTCCTTCCAATATGCTGATGCTCATCCAGAGTCTGAATGGAGCTAAATGATTGTAGGAGTGAGTTCACCCTTACAAAGCAACCCCAGCTGAGAGATTAAATATTAGATGAGTGCTCACAGTTGGGAGGCTAATGGCAATGCTTCAAAATGTCTGGCCCTTTTGCCCATCCAGTTCCCACTAGTAATGTCAGAAAGTACATCACACACCAGCACTATCTACCAGTGAGAATTTCTGTCACACTACCAAGGCCATTTTAGAATGAAAAATATCGTTAGTGTTATCTCCTGTAGCCAGGGCTTGTTCTTGCACACAGAACGTGTGTGTAAACTATTGCTAATCCTCTGATAGCTGCTGTTCATATCTACGCTGTTTTTTTATTTCCAGCTAAGCATCGTGACAAAAAGCTAGTTGGTGGTGTAAAGAACAATTCCCCCAGTTCCTGAAGCCCTGCAAATTCAGGTGTAAACCTTTGACTGAATAGATGTTCTGAAACTCCCTTGTAATTTTGCTATTGGCTTCTGACCCATCCCTCTCCTGTACAATTGAGTAAGCCTAGCAAATACACCTTGACCAATGAACATGAAGATGGGGCTAGGAGTGTGCTCTTTCTAGACTTCTTCACTCTGTGAATGGGAGGACAATGCAGAGAAGGGTGATACTGAAAGACAGATGTGCCTCTGCAAGGGTGAGAAGTCCTCCAGGCAGGACTAAGCTTATCTGGCCAACTACCTAGGGTGGCAGTACTGAAGGCAGCAGAATCAATGTTACATAGACTTTATTTTGCTTACTTAGATGTAGAGGCATGGTAGAGGATGGACAGAGGGCTATGTCTGTTCTAAGTTGTCATCAGCTGATGGTACATTGGATAGATTGATTGGATCATATTTTGCTGAGTTTTTGCTTTACAGAATGGGACACAGTTTTCGTATGTAAGTGCATTACTAAGGATAGTGGTATGTTTGCTTGTTCTTTATTGCATAGTCCAGCCAACTGCTTGATGTTGGCCCTCATACCCTATGAAAAATGTGGTGGTGTATTTATGGAGGAAGCACTCAAAATCATAAAATCATAGAATCATCAGTTTGGAAAAGATTTCTTGGATCATCAAGTCCAACTATTCCTATCAAATGCTAAACCATGCCCCTCGGTGCCTCGTACACCCGTCCCTTAAACATCTCCAGGGAAGGTGACTCAATCACCACCCTGGGCAGCCTGTTCCAGTGACCAATGACCCTTTCTGTGAAAAATTTTTTCCTAATGCCCAGCCTAAACCTCCCCTGGCAGAGCTTGAGGCCATTCCCTCTTGTCCTGTCCCCTGTCACCTGGGAGAAGAGGCCAGCACCCTCCTCTCTACAACGTCCTTTCAGGTAGTTGTAGAGAGCAATGAGGTCTCCCCTCAGCCTCCTCTTCTCCAGGCTAAACAACCCCAGCTCTCTCAGCCGTTCCTCATAAGGCCTGTTCTCCAGCCCCTTCACCAGCTTCGTTGCTCTTCTCTGGACTCGCTCCAGAGCCTCAACATCCTTCTTGTGGTGAGGGGCCCAGAAATGAACACAGGATTCGAGGTGCGGTCTCACCAGTGCCGAGTACAGAGGGAGAACAACCTCCCTGGACCTGCTGGTCACACCGTTTCTGATACAAGCCAAGATGCCTTTGGCCTTCTTGGCCACCTGGGCACACTGCTGGCTCATGTTCAGTTGCTGTCAACCAACACCCCCAGGTCCCTCTCCTCCAGGCAGCTTTCTAGACAGACTTCTCCTAGTCTGTAGCACTGCACAGGGTTGTTGTGCCCCAAGTGCAGGACCCGGCACTTGGCCTTGTTAAACCTCATGCCATTGGCCTCAGCCCAGTGGTCCAGCCTGTTTAGATCCCTTTGCAGAACCTCTCTGCCCTCCAGCAGACCAATACTACCTCCCAGCTTAGTGTCGTCCGCAAACTTGCTAAGGGTGCACTCAATACCTTCATCCAGGTCATTGATAAACACATTGAACAGGGCTGGACCCAGCACTGAGCCCTGGGGAACCCCACTTGTCACTGGCCTCCAGCTGGATTTCACGCCATTTCCCACCACTCTCTGGGACCAGCCATCCGACCAGTTTTCCACCCAGGAGAGTGTGCGCCTGTCCAGGCCAGAGGCTGAAAATTTCCTAAGCAGAATGCTGTGAGAAACTGAGGTCCAGGAAGACCACATCCACAGTCTTTCCCTCATCCAGCAGCCGAGTCACTTTGTCATAGAAGACAATCAGGTTAGTTTGGCAAGACCTGCCTTTTGTGAACCCGTGTTGACTGGGCCTGATCACCCGGTTCTCTTGCATGTGCTTCATGATAGCACTCAAGGTCACCTGTTCCATGACTCTCCCTGGCACTGAGGTCAGACTGACAGGCCTGTAGTTTCCTGGGTCCTCCCTGCGACCCGTCTTGTAGATGGGCACAACATCAGCCAGCCTCCAGTCCAGTGGAACTTCCCCAGTCAGCCAGGACTGCTGGAAGATGATGAAAAGGGGTTTGGCCAGCACATCCGCCTGCTCCCTCAATACTCTTGGGTGGATCCTATCTGGCCCCATAGACTTCTGAGTGTCTAACTGGCCAAACAAGTCTCTAACCACTTCCTCTTGGATCATGGGAGCTTTGTTCTGTTCCTCTGACACCTGGGGATGTACACACAGGGAACAATCATTTTAACTGATACCGTATCTTGGAAAATAAGCATAGAGATGTCCACACAAAGAGTAAGGGCAGCCTGGGCTGCAGTGATCATGCTTTGGTGGAGTGAGGGATATGGGACAGGCGAGAAGTATAGTCAGGACCCTAAATTTTAGGAAAGCAAACTTTCAGATCTTCAAGGAGTTAGACAGTAGGACCTCCTGGGAAATGGTCCTCAGGAACAAGGGAGCAGAACAGAGCTGGCAGTTAGTGAAGGATGCTTTCCAGAAAGCACAAGAGCGCTCAGTCCCCAGATGTAGGAAATCAGACAGGGAAGGGATGAGACCAACGTGGCTGAGTCAAAACCCGATGACCAAACTGAAGAGCAAGAGGGAACTGCACAGGCAGTGCAAGCAGGGACAGGGAACCTAGGGAGGATATAGGGATGCTGCCCAGTTGTGTAGGGATGAGGTCAGGAAGGCCAAGGTGCAGCTGGAGCTGAACTTGGCAAGGGAAGCAAAGAATAACAAGAACGGCTTCCATAGGTATGTCAACCAGAAAAGGAAGGTTAAAGAAAGTGATGAACAAGAATGGTGACCTCATATCAACAGACGAGGAGAAGGCTGAGGTACTCAACAACGGTTTTGCCTCAGTCTTCACTGATAACTGCTTTCCTCATCCCTCCTGGATCAATGGACAACAAGATGGGAACCAAGGGGTAAAGCCATTCCCTCTGTAGAGGAATATCAGGTTTGTGACCACCTGAGAAACCTGAACATACATAAGTCTGTGTGACCTGATGACATGTATCCCAGAATCCTGAGGGAATTGGCTGATGTTGTTGCCAAGACACTCTCCATGATATTTCAAAAGTCATGGCTGTCGGAAGAAGTCCCTGGTGACTGTAAGAAGGGTCCCCATTTTTCAAAAGGGTAGAAAACGACCCTGGGAATTACTGACCTGTCAGCCTTACCTCTGTGCCTCAGAAGACCATAGAACAGATCCTCCTAGATAAAGCACATAGAGGACAGGGAGGTGATTAGTGACAGCCAATATGACTTCAACAAGGGCAAGTCCTGCCTAACCACCCTCGTGGCATTCTATGATCGGTGACCACATAAGTGGACAGGGGAAAAGCAATGGATGTAATCTATCTGGACTTCAGTAAAGCCTTTGACACGGTCCTCCTCTCTAAATTGGAGAGATATGGATTTGATGGATGGACTGTTTGGTGGATAAGGTTGGATGGTTGGATTCAGAGAGTAGTGGTCAGCAGCTTGATGTCTAGATGGAGATCCGTGACAAGTGGTATCCCTCAAAGGGCCAGTGCTGTTCAATATTTTCATTGACAATATGGACAGCAAGACTGAGTGTACCCTTAGCAAGCTTGCAGATGACACCAAGCTGAGTGATGCAGTTGTCACACCAGAATGACAGGATGTCATCCAGAAGGACCTGGACAAGCTGTAGAAGTGGGCTTGTATGAACATCATGAGGTTCAACAAGGCCAAATTCAAGGTCCTACACCTGGGTCAGAGCAACCCTCAGTATCGATACAGGATGTGGGATGACAAGGTTGAGAGCAGCCCTGCAGAGAAGGACCTCAACATGAGCCAGCAATGTGCACTTGTAGCCCAGAAGATCAACTCTATTCTGGGCTGCATCAAAAGAACTGTGGCCAGCAGGTAGAGGGAGGTGATTCTCCCCCTCTACTTCTTTCTCACGAGACCCCATCTGGAGTACTGTGTTCAGTTCTGGAATCCCCAAAGTAAGCAGGATATGAAACTATTGGGATGGGTCCAGAGTAGGGCCACAAACGATGATCTGAGGTCTGGAGCCCCTCTGCTATGAGGACAAGCTGGGAGAATTGGAGTTGTTCAGCCTGGAGAAGAGAAGGCTCCTGGGAGACCATATAGTGGCCTTTCAGTACCTGAAGAGGGCCTAAAAGAAAGCTGGGGAGGGACTTTTGACAAGGGCATGTAGTGATAGGATGGGGGGGAATAGCTTTAAATTGGAAAGGGGAAGATTTAGATTAGACATAAGGAAGAAATTCCTCACAATGAGGGTAGTGAGGCACTGGAACAGGTTGCCCAGAGAAGTTGTGGATGCCCCCTCCCTGGAGGTGTTCAAGGCCAGGTTGGATGGCCTGGTCTGGTGGGAGGTGTCCCTGCCTACGTCAGAGGTATTGGAACTGGATGATCTTTAAGGTCCCTTCCAACTCAAATCATTATATGATTCTTTGATTCTATATGCAATTATGTATTTGAATTTCATATACACATATAGATCTATTTTACTCAGATATAGAAACATTCATGTCAGAACATGCCTGCATCATGTACACATATAAACTCATGCATATACCCACATCTATTTTCACTCTTATACATGTATATGTGTAAGCACGCATATACTTATATACACTCACAATTTCCCAATTAATATCATGGTTCTGTCCTGATCTGTTACAAGACAGAGGCAGAATTTCTAACTTTAAACAGCTGCAAATAAATGGTACACCCTGTCGTGGAACTAATTGTTTCCAACAGTATGGTTTTAGCTGTGGGATCGTTCCTTTTAAGATAGCGTTAAAATAAATGAATCGTTTATACTTTTTTTAAAAAAAACAACCAAAACCAAACTTATTCTCTTTCTTTGCTTTCATTTTAATTTCAGAGCTTCAGTATATGTTCAGGACCTCCTGGGCTCCTTTTGTGGGATGTCAGTTCTGCAATTTATCTAAGTTACAAATTGGTGTGCTTTGCAGGTTTGTAGCTTGAACCAGAACTGCTAGTGGGAGACTCAAATGAGTAAAATGAAAGAGACCTTCCAGGCACCACATGAATTTACAGCACAGATTGCCAGTGCCACCTAGAAAACAGAATGATATCAAACACTAATCCATCTATGTCTGCAGGATTCTATGGAATTCAGCATGGCCAAAAATGGACACATCAGCCTTTTTAAAACATAAGTTACATTTGTCATGCATCAACGGAACAGAAAGATACAGACTGGCTCTCTCAAGGCATTATGAGACTTGTAGATATGCTTGCATATACTTACTGCATATATGTATTTCTGTAGTTAAGCTACTGTAGGCATGTGTTTTCTCTATGCAGAGTGCATTAAAATACTCTCAGACTACATTTAATAACGCATATTCCTGTACAATGCAATTCTGTGTGCAAGAGCTATTGATGACCTTCCCATGCAAACCAAGATGCAATGAATGTGGTGAAAGGTGTACACGCTTCTATGATTCCAGTCAGTAGATTTATGATTTAATAAACAGCACAGGGAAAAAAAACAGCTAAAAAAGCCCCTACAGCCCTGCCAGTCTGCTGAGAGCCCCTAATTGCTCCAGAGCTCAATATGAAGCCACAGCTTAATAAACTCCACCTGGTATTGCCTCACCAATACTGCTCTGTACATCTCTATTGCCCAGGATGTCTGAGGCTGATTTTATTGTTCCAGGTCTTTTGATTATGTTCAGCCTAAAATGAAGGATCGTAGATTCTAATTTGTGGTGACCTTGTTTTGTGAGAGAGCCTTGGGATAAGCAAAAATAGAAATAAGGTTCATGCTTTTGTGTTTTAAACTATTTATTGTCACTGCAGTGTACAGTCTAAATTCTACAAAAGTTCTTAACCTGCGTATTAAAACATATGTTTGAGATTATTTGTTTTATCCAAATATAAGCATGAATTTAAATCTACATCTACAGATCAGAGCTTGTCTTAATGAAGTCGTAAAGCAAAAGGTGGTAACTGAGTTCTCTCAGCAAGTCAGAATGAAGCTGTTCTAAAGTTCTAAACACTGTGCAAACTGTGACATTTATTGCAGCTAATGTCATAGGAGGAAGGGAACATTTCTGGCTCAGGGAAAAGATTGACACTGACAGCTAATGGGGAAAAAAGTACAGAACTCCTAAATCACACCAAAAGTAAACACAAAACCTGAAACTGTCACTGTGTTAACAGCTCTAGAAAATACAAAACTCTCTGTCTGTCTAGCCAACATCAGAAAATGAGGCAAAAGTGTAAAACCAGAGAGGAGTATAAATTCATTTCAATTGCTCCCAGATGCCTCAAGTGGGGAGGAGGAGGAGATCAAATCAGCTGTATTGAAAGAGGGAATCCAATGTATCTGAAGCAGAACAGGACAGAAGTAAATTAAAGCTCACATTAATGGTACTGGAAAATGGACAGTCTTTTCCACAGGGAAGTTTGATCTGAGTACAAGTAAAATGAGGTTTCTGTTTGATTTGATTTAAGAGGAAAACACTAAAAACCTCATGGATATACAACAGGAAAAAATATCCCGATTTAATTTTAACAAATTAAAGTGAATGCTGCAGATGGAAGAATGATAGGGAGGTCATTAGAGGTTAGAGTAGATAAAAGGTCAGATTCCAGAAAAATCAGTCTTCTCAGCCATTTCTTTTCACCTAACACAGCACCCATGTGTTGTTGAGCCATCAGTTTTCTATTTGTGAGCTTCATATTTATACTAGTTTGATATTGTTTCGCATATACAAGTGCTAGTGGATCTGAAAAGGTAAAAGCAGGCAAAATGTGGCAAAAGTCACCATTTGTTTCTTTGGCCAAAATGCTCGAAGTGCTGGATATCGTATTGCTTCCAATGTTTACTACACTGGACACAGAACAGACAGCTGTGTACAAGCTTGCCCTGGCAAAGGAGCAGAGTGGGTAACCTCATCTACCCTTTGAGTCTATGAGCTTTGATGATTCATGTTTTGCAAGTGCAGGTTTGCTTATAAATAAGAGCAGGTTTAGCAAGTGAAACCAGTTAGCTTTTAAACACAAACTAAATGCATGCCTCCTAACAAAAGGAAGAGCTTGAAGTCAAAGAGCAAATCCCTCTTGCTGTGAAATGCTTTCCAGAGTTTAATTTCACATGTAGGACCAGTAGCACGCACAGCAGGAAGGTAGAATGAGTCATGTGGGGATGTCGGGAACTGGGATGAGAAAGCATTGCAAAAGTACTCATAACACAAATCGCTTATCATCCTGTTCTTTGTTCTTCAAACAGAGATGACTTTGGCACTGTATCCTGTTCCAACGAAAGAGAAAAAAACAGGAGGGTGCTAGACTGAAAGCTAGCCACCTACCAGCACTCCTGAAAGGTAGAACAACTGTTTCTCTTCCAATGCTGTAATGCAAGACAAAGGAGAGAAAATAATATTTTTAGAAATTGGGACTGCTTCTTTGTTGCCCTGTTTCTGTGTGGACTGATTTATTTCAGAGTGGATGAGAGAGAAAAAACATTGTTCTGATTTGACAGAGTTCCTACCTGTTTTCAGAATCCTTTGTACCATTCTGTAAAATAAAACGCAAGGCAGAAGTGTTCAAACATCTTGGCAATTTCAGAAACTAAAAAAAAAACCCTCCATCCAGTATATCTCAGTTTGGTCCTGCCTTATCCTTCATATCACTACCTGTTCAGCTGAGAGAAAAGGAGCCACTGAGGAAGAGGGGATTTAGCCTGGCTCCATCTCAGGGCAAGAGCAGACAACCTTAAAAGAGTCTACATTGGTTACCATTTCACAGGGGGGTTTATTCCTGACTGCCACCTGCACAAGTGAGGCCACTTCACTTAACCTTGTGCAGAAAAAAACCCCACCAAAACTCTTCCCATCACATTTCTCTGGATTGGATGGTTGAAATAGCGCCTTCAGGCAATGGCAGAATAGTGATAGTTACAGAATAGGCACAAGAATCAGATCCAGCTGCATATATGTAGGGTTTTTTTGGTGTTCCTAGGGACTGATGTTGTTGTATCCTGTTTTTCCCCACTCTTTTTCTATTTATGGGTAGAAATAAACATAGACACAGATACGTTTCCTAAGATGCACCTGTTCTTAACAAGGCACCAGGTACCAAATGCTGATTTACAAATATTCTTCTCCAATGCAGTCTTGGTACAAATCCAGATATACACATAGCATAATATCAGATTAACTTTTTAAAGGAAAGTGAGAGAGATTTTCTTACCGATGTGGTAGGTAATTTATCTCTTTGTGAATCAATGAAATCAGGGCAAAGACAATCTATATTAGCATAGTTTATCCTCCTCCTTTGGTGATGTTTATTCCTCTTCTGCTTATGCTGCTTCCCATGAAGCAATTGAACTAGACCAAAATCACTCCTGACTCAGAGTAAATGATCTCCTGCCAAGCTTTGGGAGACACAGAGATGTCTCATGGTGATGGGGGGGGTCAGTCAGTTCACTTTGTACATACAAGTGCAGCCCAGTGTTTTTTAGTTCTGCAGAGATCAGAGTCAACCATGGGAGAAATGCAGAAGCCCGAAGGGCTCTTTCTTCCCCTTGGCAGTGATCCAACCAAGCACGATGTGGGGGTGAAACACTCCCCTCAATCCAGCAATATTTAACAGCAGCCTGTGCTGGAGCAAATGGCCAGACTCCACGGGGACCTGAAAACAGAAGCCAACAGCAAACACACCACAAATGTGTTCAAACAGACATTGTCCTGACTCTAGAATGTACTATTCACCAAGACTTTTACGACCTTTGGGCTTTTTCATTTAGTTTGAGTATTGCTGAAATGGGTGTCATGAGCTCATTTTCCTTAATGCCTTACCTCACCACAGCAAGTTCCTGCAGAACTGAGAAAAACAAGGGTCTCCTGGCTGGTTGGTTTGGGGCTCAGTGAGTCACCTGCTTGGGAAATGCGTCTGCCGTGTATCGGGAACTTCTACTTTTACATGAGGTCAGACAGAAGGAAGAGCAGGCTGCCGGTATGGTGAATCCACAGAGGGGTATAGATCTCTAATTCAAAGCAGATTAGAAATATGGTACAGGAAAATGAATCTGTATTTATAGACATACCCCACAGCACAAAGATCATATAATTTCATTCAGCAGTGGGAGATGTAGGAACATACATTTCCCAGACTTAGATTTGGTTATAGCGCTTTCAGTGTGGGATTCAGCTTGCATAACTTCTGATACACACATATGAGCCAGTCAGACCAAATCTCTTTACAGTCAATGGGAAAAAAGGGGCACTTCCAAGGCATCATTCATCTGATCTGTTGTAAAAGATTTCTTCAGGCTGAGAGAAATTGAACTTTTAGTATCTTTAACCTGTGGTGATTGTTCTCTAAACTTCACGAGGTAAAATATAAGATAGACTTATAGTGAATCACCAATAAATGCAATCTCTTATAAAGTAGCCCAGCGAAGATAAGATAATTTTTATTCTATTAGAGAGTTTCCTTTCACTAAGCAACACTGTTTAGATAATCTCTTGAACATCACCTCTCCTGTACAACAAATTAGCCCCAAAGGAGCCTGCTGGCAGGATTGTGACTATAAATGAGATCCACACGTGGATATCCCACATTAACACCCATCCACATAGCTATCACTGCCCAGAAGCACTGCAGAAGCAGTGAACTCTGCTTACAAAAGCGACTGGATGTGCTTGTCCATCAGTTCACCACCCCTTCCTACCCCAAATTCTGAATCTCAGAAAGCTGAGATGGCATCACAGTCCAGCTCCTGCTGACACACTGGACCTCAGATGCTTATGGTGGATCACATGCACCCTAAGAGGGCTCCTTTGAAGAGGGTGCAGTCAGGACAACAGAGCAGTGCCTGGGCGACCTGTCTTACTCATCCCAGCTGCCTGCAGATAAAAGGATCCCCTGATCAGCTGTAACTGCATGGCACATCCTGGAGTGGGAGAGTCACCACCGCTCTGCATTATAAGTGCATTAAGCAAAAGTGGTTTTATAAAGCACTATAAATGCATTAAGCAAAGGTGGATAGGGAGGGAGCCAGGTGGGTGCTTCATGCTAAAACACACAGGACCTGGCAGGTCTAAGACTGGTTTCAGGGAGGAACTGTGTTTAACATATCTGAGCTGGAAGGACAGGTTAGTCATGCATATGGCCCAAAGCAAGGAAGAAGCAGAAATGAAAGACGGGGAATCCCAAAGCAAAGAGAGGTGCAGGGACACACACGCACCAATAAAGCAAACCTCAAATTTCACCTTTGCGGAGGGCAGCTTGCTCTGATGAAAGAAGTACACAAACAACTGATCATCCATAAATACCATGTTTATGGTTTTCCGCATATCAACAGTGCACACATGTTTTTATCTTGTGCTTAACCAGGGGAGTGGCTGCTCACACCTGAGACAGCCTGATGCAGGGGTGAATACGGCTGTGGCAAACAATCTTTTCTCTGTTATCCTCACTGCTTTTGTGCTTGCATGTATATGCAGGGCACATCCCATGGATTTTTGTCCTGAGAGATTAGGGGTGCTGGCTCACATGCTGAGCAGATGACACGTGAACTGTAAGGCATATAAGTGATGTGCTGAATGATGCTATAGTAGATATTATTAGTTTTCCTATTGGATAGGCCACAGACCCATGGAAAGTGTGAAAGCTACTTGTGACCTGATGATCCAAAGATCGGGAAACCACTCCTGTAGGAGTCTTCCCCAGGCAATCATGGGAGATGACATCTGTCCTCTGTGGGAGAGAATAAGCAGGGCTATTATCTCCCAAGTGATCCGAAAAGGTGAGTTCAACTAAGTCAAAGCACAGCTCTGGCTCTATCTCATGCCTAGTCATGTAATTAATCTCTCTTTCCATGATCAACACACAAGGAAGGATATGGGCACGCTGTCACTTACGGTACATTTCTGGATCCCTTCTCTTACCCTGCACTGCATACAAGACATTCTGAGATCATAAAAGTGCTGACTCTGCCTTGGAGTAACCACTTGACACAGGTTAGTAAGGACTAGGCAGCTCATACACGACAATACTTCATTTAGGAAGAAATTATTTGTCAACCTATATTGCTGGTACTGGATTGCCATCTTTCCTGCAAAGTTTTGTTTTCTGCTCGCTACGTAGACAGACAAGCAAAGAGGAGACTGAGAACTTAGGCTGCCATTGTAGTGAAGACCTGTCCTACTCATGCAGAAACACCACCCCAATCACAGAGAATCAGGAAAACCAGCTGCAGACTCCCTGATTTTCTGTGTGATGTAATCACAGTTACACAACTCATAATTGAGTTTACTGCACTTAATTCTCTGTACTTTACCACAGTGTTGACTAATGAAGACTTACTTTAGAATAAAACCCCACTTCTGGTAACACTGGGGTGTTAACATAATTATTCATTGTCTGTGTGTTGTGCTTGTGCCAATGTTGAAGAGCAGATGTTAACAGTGAAATCTGAAGAGTTTATTATAAGCAAAAATAATTAGCTTCCTGTTCTGCAGGAATAAGTCTGTTGTCCACCAGACTAATTAGAACATCAGTCAGTCTTGTGTCATGTTGTAATCAGATCAGTGAAATGTTAGGTTCGAAAGGCCTGACAATGAGACAACTCATCTGGATATCATATGAAAAGCCTGACTGCTTTCATTTATCTCTGTGCCACCTTATTCACTGAAGTGTCATTATACAGCTAAGATGCTGCTATAATTATTTTTGCCCTTACTACTGTTATGTGCTGTAATTATAACAACATTTTATTTTTGCTTCTGTAGGGTCTACAAGCTCCTCTGCACTTAAACAGAACAACAAAAACAAATAGAAGGAATTCTAGAATCCAGGGAAACTTGAAGCTGAAGTCAAAAGCAACTAAAGCAGAGAGAGTCCATTTTAGAAAAGTATAAACCAATTGTAGACACATCAAAGAGAACAAAGAGAATGACCAAACATCTGAGAGGGGACATGGTAACTATTTTCAAACACACAAAGGATTGTTGCAAATAACAAAAGAATTAATCTTCTTTCCAGTATTCATGTTAGACAGGACAAGATTTAACATTCAGCAATGAAGATTTCATTGAAACATGAGGGAAACACTTTCTAATTGCAGTAGAATAGACTTTCTAGGAAAACTGAAGATAAAGTTGTCTTTGAGCAAGTTAGACATCTGCCACCACTGAGGATGCTGCTGTGGGATAAGATTAAATTGTGGACACTGCTGTGGGATAAGATTAGATGACCCCTGAAAGTTCATTCTGCTTCGTGACTGTATGGGATAGTGGGTCAGGCTGTTAAGGAGGTGAAGTGGACACATTCTGGAATGATGGGTGAGGGTCAGAAGAACAGTAGAGTTGTCTAGAGTCACTGCGACAGGACCTTAGGTCCTAAGTCAGAGCTTAGGTGACAGCAAAGGCCCACAGGAGCTACTATAGCACCATATTTAGGGCTTGCGGGGGTCATGTCTGAAATGTAATTTTAAGGCATCTATGTTGTAAAGTAATTTGAGTCCACAGGCTGTGTTTGAAAAGCAGGCCTTTATCTGACTAGAGTGCCATGCAAACACACAAAAGGAAGCTAGTCACTGCCAGACATGGGTTCACATCCAGTTTCTTCAGTAAAAGGTGGTTGAGGACCAATCATCCTCATACAAAGCTTTATCTGGAAAGCACAATGGTTAATGGATATTGGTGAGTTATTCTTCTAACCAGCTCCCTGCTTACACAGGAACTTTTATAACTGGCAAGTGAATACTCAGCCTAAAATACCCAGGGTAGGCTCTGTCACTGCAAAACACGCCACGCAAGGTATGGAGGTGGGGAGTGGGACCAGGCACAGGTATGTTGATGTGTAGTTTGCTCTCCAGAAAGCTGTGAGCTTCTAGGCTGAAATGTTACTAATTCTCTTACTAAATCTGCTCAAAAAGGCAGACCGAAAGATCAGGGATCAGTTCACATTAATCTCTTCTCAGGTCTGTATTGTGCAATGCTGGTTTCTGTTACTCTTCTTGCAATAATAAGCTGCAACTGCTGCTTCAGGGATTCTGCAAAGGGTGCAGTTTATGTAATACCTATTTAGAAATGACAAAGCTTTCTTTTCTGGGCCTTTCATGTAGTAGTCCACCCACATGCAGGCGGTGCACACAAATGACGTATCACCCGGGGGCTGAGACCTGCTGCAGAAATTGATAGTAAGCCGTTGTTATTCTAATTATGTCGCCGTCTTCCTTAATTAAAGCTATGCCACAGGTCATTTACTCTGGTGCAGAGTCCACGAACATTAATCCTGGCAGTGTTTTGGAATCAGAGAGTTCTCATTAGCATAGGATTGGCTGTGAGGAAAGTATAATCATCTGAAGCCCTTTACAAAGGAATGTAAATTAACATTCATGCCTCCCATGTACTATTGACATAGTGAATTATTTTACTGACTAGAAATGAAAATGAGCACGAAGCAATGACATTCATATTTGCATCTCAGGCTGTAGTCTTTTCACAGTGGGGATTTGTGTGTATGTCTCTAGTCATGGCCAGAAACTCCAATTATCATCTCTCATGGCCCACCAGCTCTTGAAGCTCATGCTCCTCACATACAAAACATTCCAATCTGTACACCAAAGTAATGACTGAGAATAAAAAATAGATTTTATAATGCCTTATCAATCTTGATGTGCTTCGCTCAGAAGCACAGAGCCCCACATTAAGAGTGGATTTAGGTTTCAGAGTGGCTTCTGAATCCCCTTCTAATAATAGTAATAACTCTCGACATTGTCTAATCAAGCCATGTTCAAACTGTATTTGGTCACAAACCACAGTTCACAATAGATCTTTGGATTTGCAAAGACTGAAACAGGCCTCAGGAAGAGAAAAAATGTCTGGTTTTTTTATCAAGTACTTCAGCACTGATCCCAGACATCATCAAGACTGTCACCCACAGCTAATCAAAAATCAGCCCTCCGAAGAGACAAGCTAACAGTGATTGCCCATGCTGGAGCCAAAGAAAAGGACACCAAACCCAGGAATAGAAGGCAAATGTTCTGACCACTGGTCCTCTATTCCATCCATCCCACGCAATTACTTTTGCATTACATGATTATAGCAGCATAGAAATAATAGAGGCAGTTTTACAGTATAAATTGTTCTTCTAAACAGTCAAGTTCTTCTTTACTTAGAATAATTACTTCCCTGGCGTAGTTCCCAACCTGTTCAAAATCCAAGAAACGGTCACAGCTAATAGCCAACCATGGCCAAGGGTACTGTATCTATAGTTTCAGAAAATCATTTTCAGACCAAAGACTTATGCTCTTGACAGTAAAATGCAATCAGGACATTGAGCTGTGATGTAAATTAATATAATATTTTACTGGCATGCATCAAAAAGCTGTATTTTTCTACACAGATACAGTCATATTAGTTCTTTGTAAAGGGGAAAAAGTCAGGGATTGGCAGGGTAAGTCCTGATTTCCTCAGAGTTAGAGAGACTGGTTCTAAGGTGTGACACTTCTGGCAGTATTTACTGGAAAAAAGGAAAACAAAACCTAAAAAATAGGAAATTGTATACTAAAAATGAGCAGAACCAGCTAGCAGGATCAACAGCCCAGCTGAAGTTCACCTACACCAATGCACGCAGCACGGGCAATAGACAAGAGGAACTAGAAGTAATTGTAAGGCAAGAAGACTACGATACAATTGCCATCATGGAAATGTGGTGGGATGAGTCGTGTAACTGGAGTGCTGCTATGGCTGGCTATAAACTCTTCAGGCAGGATAACCAAGGAAGGAGAGGTGGTGGGGTAGCCCTCTGTGTTAGAGAGTGTTTTGATAGCCTTGAGCATAATGATGGTGATGATAGGGTTGAATGTCTACGGGTAAAAATCAGCAGATCACCTAACAAGGCAGATACTGTGGTAGGAGTCTGCTATAGACCACTCAGCCAAGAAGAAGTAGATGATGAATTATTCTACAAGCAACAAGTCTCACGATCATTGGCCCTTGTCCTTGTGGGAGTCTTCAGCCTACAAGAAGTCTGCTGGAAGTACAATACAGCAGAGAGGAAACAGTGTAGGAGGTTCCCGAAGTGTGTGGAAGACAAGTTCCTGACAGAGTTGGTGAGTGAGCGGACTAGGGAAGGTGCCCTGCTGGACCTGCTGTTTGTGATCAAAGAAGGCCTTGTGAGAGAAGTGATGGCTGGAGGATAACTGGGGCACAGTCATCACTAGATGATAGAATTCTTAGTTCTAGAAGAAGTAAGGAGCGGGATCAGTAGAACCGTCACCTTGGACTTCCAGAGGACAGACTTTGGACTGTTCAGAAGGCTGGTTGCTAAAGTTCATGGGAGACAGTCCTTGAGGGCAAAGCAGCCCAAAAGGTCTGGATGCTCCTTAAGAAAGAAATTCTGGTGGCACAAGAGCAGGCTGTCCCCATATGCTGGAAGCTGGCTGAGGAGAAAACCAGCTTGGCTGAACGAAGAGATCTGTGTGGCTATCAGAAAAAAAAAAAAAGGAAAGTATATGAGCTTTGGAAGAAGGGGCAGGCTTCTCAGGAGGACTACAAGGATGAAGTGAGATCCTGTAGAAAGAAGATTAGAATGGCTAAAGTCCAACTAGAACTTAGATTGGCCAATTCTGTGAAAGTTAACAGAAAATCTTTCTACAAATATATCAACAACAAAAGGAGAAAGCCAAGGAGAATCTCCATCCTTTACTGGATGCAGAGGGAACAACAGTGACAAAGGATGAGGATAAGGCTGAGGTACTTAATGCCTTCTTTGCCTCAGTCTTAACAGTAAGGTAAGATGTTCTCTGGGTACTCAGCCTCCTGAGCCAGAAGACAGGAAGGGAGAGCAGGACAAAGTTCCCATGATCCACGAGGAAATGGTTAAAGACCTGCTCGGCCTATTAGGCATTCATAGGTCTATGGGGTCAGATGAGATCCACCTGATGGTATTAAGGGAGCTGGTGGAAGTGTTTGCCAAACCCCTATCCATCATCTACCTGGCCAACTGGGGAAGTTCCACTTGACTGGATATGTCACACCCATTTACAAGAAAGGTTGTAGGGAGGATCAAGGAAACTACAATCCTGTCAGTCTGACCATGGTGCCAGGGAAGACCATGGAGCAGATCATCTTGAGTGCTATCACACAGCACATGCAAGACAATCGGGTGATCAGGCCCAGACAGCATGGGTTTATGAAAGGCAGGTCCTGCCAAATTAATCTGATTGCCTTTTATGACACGGTGACCTGCTTAATGGATGAGAGAAAGGCTGTGGATGTAGTCTTCTTGGACTTCAGTAAAGCCTTTGACACTGTTTCTCACATTATTCTGCTTGAGAAAGTGGCTGCCACTGGCCTGGACAGGCATACCCTCTGCTGGGTTAAAAACTGATTGGATGGCTGGGCCCAAAGAGTCGTGGTAAATGGAGTTAAATCCATGGCTGGTCACAAGTGGGGTTCCCCAGGTCTCAGTGCTGGGTCCAGTCCTGTTCGATATCTTTATCAATGACCTGGATGAGGGGATTCAGTGCACCCTTAGTAAGTTCATGGATGACACTACACTGGGAAGAAGTGTTGATGTGCTTGAGGGTAGGGAGGCTTTACAGAGGGATCTGAACAGGCTAGATAGATGGGCTTAGAGCAGTAGGACGAGGTTTAATAAAAACAAGAGCAGAGTCCTGTACTTGTAACACAACAACCCTGTGCAGTGCTACAGGCTTGGGAAAGAATAGCTGGAAAGCTGCCTGGCAGAGAAGGATCTGAGTATGTTGATTGACAGATGACTGAACACGAGCCAGCAGTGTGCCCAGGTGGTCAGCAAGGCCAGTAGCATCTTGGCTTGTATCAGAAACAGCATGGCCAGCAGGTCCAGGGAAGTGATACTGACCCTGTACTCAGCATTAGTGAGGCTGTACCTCAAATACTGTGTTCAGGTTTTGGCCCCTCACTGCAAGAAAGAGATTGATGTCCTGGAAAGTGTCCAGAGAAGAGCAACAAAGCTAGTGAAGGGGCTGGAGAACGGGTTTTACAAGGAGCAGTGGAGGGAACTATGTTTGAAGAAGAGGAGGCTGAGGGGAGGCCTTATCACTGTCTACAACTACCTGAAAGGAAGTTTGTAAAGAGGTGGATGTTGGTCTCTTCGCCCAAGAGACAGGTGATAAGGAATGGCCTCAAGCTGCAGCAAAAGAGATTCAGATTGGACATCAGGAAAAAAGTCTTCACCAAAAGAAGATACAGTTAGTTGTGTCTCCCCAACTCTTGCAGTGAGATCCCTGTGGAAGTAAGGCTTTTGGAGTTAATTGCTGTTTTCATACCAGTGCCACGATGTACAAGCACTTTGGTCCTTGCTTTTACATTGCTCAGATCACACAGGAAAAAGGGCTGCTGTTTTCTTAAATGAAGTGTTGTGGGGCTGTGTCTACGTTGTTCATACAATCTTTTTGACCTTTCTTCCCCTGTCTTCATCCTTCACCCAGCAAACCATGGCAGGAGAGTTGTGCCAATAGGCACAGTGCTGTTTCAGAGACAGCATGATGCATAACAGGGAGAACGTCCTCACTGAGATGTCAAGCTCAAGGCTGGTCAAAAGTTAGATGAGGCTTCATTTGGCTTTTCTGACAGTGAGGAGCAAGGATCACAGCTGGTGGGTCTACTTCTGCTACAGAAAGGGGAGCACAGGGAGTCCTTGGTCCTGGGAGCTTCATGGACATGATGGGGAGAGGCTGCCTCTCCTTCCAGGTGCAAACGTGGCCCTCACCACTGCAACCTCGGCCTTGGTTGCAATAGGGCCACAGCGCTTTGCAGCCTTGGCAAAGCAATGAGAGGCCGTTTTGCTGACCTGGCCACCAGGTCCCCTCAGCAGCTGTGCCCTACAAAGGCTGTGGAAGGAAATGTCCAGAACCAAGAGGGAAAGCATCCAAACCCGAGCTGACACAGCTCATTCAGGCTTGTCAGGAAAACTGTAATGGAACAGCCCTTTTGGATTCAAAGACAGTGAAAGGATGGGGACAGCAAAAGGATGCTCTGCTGCCTGCATTTCTTTAGAAAAGCTTTGTTCATTGTGCCACCAGTCTTTCAGCAAGGGCTTTTGGGAAAGGAAGGGCAGAACTACAAGAATTTGACTCTGGTCTGCAGAGCAGAGGGAAAGTAGGCCACAACCTATTAATATTTGTGCGTTTGTTTGCTCTTAAAAGCCATAAGACAGAGAAAACAAGTTCATGATTGTACAGCAGGGATGTTGAGCCATGGATTCCCGTATGTGCCTGTGGGGTTTCCATCCAGCTCATGACGGCTGAGGTCAGCCTGGCCTGGTCCACCTTTAAATTGCTGAAACAGAGAATAAAAACAATTAAAATGTTACAGCTGATCTTCATACAAGGTCCCCACAGATTATGTAGGGTTATTTAATTCAGTAGGATTTAGGCACCATATATAAATGAATGAGGCTGGGTTTGAGGGTCTCTCCAGGTACTGTAGCTCCGAGACCCTCCTCCAAATACCTTATCTGACTTAAAACTATTGATTACTATGGGGAATGTGCATCATAAATCAAGTCATCCAGCAAAACAAAATACGCATTCCTCAGGCTGCTTCTAGCTCTGGCTGCCACCACAAAAGTATTTTCTTCATATGTATGTAGACTAAACCCATTTTGTTGCCAAAGAACTGGCAAGCCCTCCTCCCTCTTGCTTGAAGCACTTAACAGTCCTTTGTTTAATAATGCACCAGCAGACTGCAGGAGCAAGCCTGCTCTCCAAAATGGCACAACATCATGCCTGGCTGACTTCTCCAAAACACACACAGGAATGAGGACAGAAATTGCAGTTCTGGGCTGAGAAAGGTGGAGAAGGGAAGTGGCTCTGCTAGGCAAAGCAGGCAGGGTGGCCACATGGAAACGGGTAAACCTGGGAGGCTTCCAGTTCCTGAAGCTGGAGGCACATATCGTGACCAGGGTGAGATAGAGGTGCACACCTGCAGTCATTCCCATCACCTCAGTCTCCTCTGGAAACATGTGGCATCCCCGCAGGTGGGTCCCTAATCAGCATGAAGTGGGAGCTGGGACACCAGCATGTCCTCTTACATAGCCCCAAGCAGCCCCACACCAGCCACAGTAGTGCTCAAATCAGGACTGAGAGGGCAACTGGGATGATGCACATTCAAACAAATAAAGGAACTGAACTAATGGAAAATGCAGATCCTTTCTGTTTGACAGTATTTTAAATGTTTCCTTTTTTATCAGTTTATTTTTATATCTTTCCTAAAACTTACTAAATGACCTTAAAAGTACAACAACTAATCATCAAATATCCAGATTTCCCAGAAAAAAAACAGTCATAATTTTCAGAAAGTGAAAATAGGCACAATTTAGATGTCAACCTGTACAAAGCCATTTGCCAGAAATATTGCTCAGAGCATGGCAAACAGCAAACACTGTTAAAATTGAAAACTTTTGCTGCCAGGTTTCACAAAAAAAAAAAAAAGCAGAGTTGATGAGAACATTTTAATATTGATTCATTTGAACATCTGGAGGCATAAATGTAATTTCAAAACTAAAAACAAGACAGCGGGAGGGAAAAAAAATACCAAAACATTTCCAACCAAGTTCAAAAGCTGTAAATGATGAAAAACTCCTCAGCAACTGGTGCCATGTTCGGATACAACTCTGGACAGTGTAGCTGTGGTTTGAGTTATCAACTCTTATCAATTCACCCGTTACAAACACCAGTGATACAATACTCACAGAGTAATGTGCAGAACCTGTTAGATTCTGAGGCTGTTTTAGGAAAAATGCTCTTTTTTATCTCTGGGTGTGTGTCCTCAGCTGAGGTGTAGGACCACCTGCCCCCCAGCTCACAGCAGCACCCGCAGGTGCTGTTCTGGAGGAGGGTGAGCGCTGGGTGCTGTTCCCATGGGGGACAGATGTTGTCCGTGGAAGGTGTTGGTGCTGCCCTGGGAGCTGTGGCTGCTGCCCTCAGGTTGCATGGGTGCAGATGTTGTCCCTTTGGAGCGCAGATGCTGCTCTGGGAGGTGGTGCAGCCCAAGAAGTGTGGGTGTTGCCCCAGGAGGTGTGGATGCAGTGCTGAGAGGAGCGGGTGATGCCCCAAAAGGTGCAGGTGTTGTCCTGGGAAGTGTGGGTAATGCCCTGAGAGGTGTGGGTGATGCCCCAAAGGGTGTGGGTGCTGCTCCAGGAGGTACGGGTGCAGCACCAGGAGGTGTAGGTGATGCCCTGGGAGGTGTGGGTGATGCCCTGGGAGGTGTGAGTGATGCCCCAGGAAGTGTGGGTCCTGCTCCAAAAGCTGCGAGTGATGTCCCAGGAGGTGCGGATGATGCTCTGGGAAGTGAAGTGCAGCCCTCTGAGGTGCAGGTGATGCCCCAGGAGAGGCAGGTGATGCTCTGGGAGGTATGGTGCAGCCCTGGGAGGTGTGAGTGATGCCCTGAGAGGTGCAGGCGATGCTCCAGGAGGTGTGGGTGATGCACTGTGAGGTGCGGGTGATGCTCTGTGAGGTGCGGGTGGTGCCCCAGGAGATGCAGGTGATGCTCCAGGAGGTGTGGGTGATGCCCTGAGCAGTGCGGGTGATGCCCTGAGCGGTTTGGGCGATGTCATAGGAGGTGCAGGGATGCTCCGAGAGGTGCGGGTGATTCCCCGAGGGGTGTGGGTGATGCCCCAAGGGGTGCAGGTGATGCTCCGAGAGCTGCGGGCGATGCCCCGGGAGGTGCAGGTATGCCCCGAGAGGTGCGGGGATGCCCTGAGAGGTGCGGAGATGCTCCGGGAGGTGCGGGGATGCCGCGGGCGGTCCCGGTGTCGCTGGGCAGACGGTGCCGCTCGGCGGTTCAGCGCCGGCACTGCAGGCTCCGAGGGTGAAGCCGCCCCTGGCAGCCCCCCCTACGCTGGACAAAGGGAACAGCAAAATGCTGGGGGCTTGAAATGACGGGCATTTATCTCCGGGAGGGGATTTCAGCATGGTCAGGCTCCTAGGATGTACCTGAGCACAGCCCTGCAAGGTGCCAGGAGTTCACAGTTGGGGTGAGTCTTTTCTTATGATGGGGGCCAAGCTGGGACAGCAGCATCCGAAAATTCAGGCCTGAAAGGACTCATTGTCGGAACCCGTGGGTCTACAAAAACATACCCTCTGGAGCAGTGAGGACCCAGTGTTTCAGAGGATCCCAGTCAATTAAAAACTGAGTGAAATCAACAAAATTTCACTCGTTTTACCTTAGAATCATAGAATCATAAAATCACTAGGTCGGAAAGGACCTACTGGATCATGGAGTCCAACCACTCCCATCAATCACTAAACCATGTTACTGAGCGCCTCATCCACCTATCTTTCAAACACCTCCAAGGAAGGGTACTCAACCACCTCCCTGGGCATCCTGTGCCAGTGCCCAGTGATCCCTTCCATGAAATATTTTTTCCTGATGTCAAGCCTGAACCTCCCCTGGCGGAGCCTGAGGCCATTCCCTCTTGTCCTGTCCCCTGTCACTTGGGAGAAGAGGCCAGCTCCCTCCTCTTTACAACGTCCTTTCAGGTAGTTGTAGGGAGCAATGAGGTCTCTCCTCAGCCTCCTCTTCTCCAAGCTAAACAACCCCAGCTCTCCCAGCTGCTCCTCATAAGATTTGTTCTCCAGGCTGGATAATAAAAGGATTCGGTATGAGGATGTTTATAGAAGCCTTGTTTTGTAAATGGGGACTAGTCGACCCTTATGTTGTGCTGCAGCTGCTATTTACAGCGCGTATTTAAGGAGGTACTTCAGTAAGAGATCCAAAGGGGCCAGAGAAAGAAGGTTGAATTGCAAGGCCCTGTTCCCTGCTTGCCTAGAGGACTGGAGCAGACCAGTCCCTCTTTTCAGCCCCTTATGTCCCTTACCTGTCTCCACTGTGTCTGCTCTGCCGTTCCTGACACACTGGAGCAGTGCTTAGCACAGAGGGACATCCATCTAGGCACTGCGATCGCACAGATGATAATAGGAATAATGCTAACAGATGGCAGGTCTGAAGGGGAGCTGCTGCCACTGATGCAGCCTGGCGGACAAACATTCCCTGGTCTGGCAGCTGGAATAACGGTAGCGCAAATGAAACACGAACAATTTCCTCCCTGCCAGCAAAGAAAATAGCTCCAGGGAGAACCTAGGGAGAATAATTGTCAGCCTTCTCTAGGTATCATGGGAATGGAGGCCATTCAGTAAACCTGGTGTAAACAACAGCTTCTTGTTATTTAATACAGAATAAAACCCCAATATTTTTTAATACAGGATAAACCCCCAATAATCAAAAAGCGGGTACCGTACGGTTACTGAATTAGTGGCTCCACCCTCTCCTGACCTTTCACTGAAAATCATTGAAGTGAGGCATGCAGGAGTTTTACTGAAACCAAAGAGGGCTCAAAATAGAGGGTGAATCTCTTGTCACAGAATGAGGCAGATATGACAAATGCTTCACATTCTTCCTGCTCCCTTCTTCACAGAAGATGCTGATCAGTGGAGCAGCGAAATTCCTTCCAGCTCCAGGCCCTCTCTTGGGACTTAGCTAGGTCTCTCTGTCTTCTGATGCTTTTTTTCTTTTAGTCATGGTTAAAGTACCCTGTAGTTTTGTCACATATACCACAAGATTGCCAGTGTGCCCCCAGAAATTTTTGGTAGCAGCAAGCAGTGTTGATAATGGCATTCACAACAGCATAAATGGGTTATCACCTCCATCAGTATTCAAAGAACAGCAATGCAGAAGCCCTGTAAACGACAATGAAGTCCAAATCCTGCAAATGCCTGGTGTTAATTCATAATAACATGCCCATTACTGGTGCTGTTTAGTTCAGTGGGACTATTCCTTGCAGAGGGAATAGCTGCTAGAACAGTATCAGCTATAGCAAGTCTGTTACACACAGGCTTTCCAACAGCAGCTAATTATGGATACAAAGGGAATAATAAAAGAAGAGGGTAGACATACCTTCCTGATAGGTTTTCTCAGTTTCCAGTAACACCCCATGCCAGCGGCACAGCACCTGGCTTTTTGGCTCTTAGTATAGGGAATGTATTTTTACCTCCAGAGGAATTCAGCACATACTCCAATCCTCACCCCTACAGGTACCAGGATTGCCTCCAAGCAGGGGTCTCAAGCTCTGCCATGATCATTTCATGTCACAGCCTCTACTTCAGCTATACCTGCAGATTAGCCTTATTGAGAGGTTTCTCTGAAACTCAGGGTTTGTATATGGATGGTGTAGTAAATATATGGCTACCAGCTTCTCCTGTCCCCAGCAACTCACTGAGCAACACACCTTTGGTATAAGAAAACTGATGAATACAAAACTGTCATGAACACACACTATAATGAGTACAGCTGTTGTTTTTTTTTTAAAAAAAAGAAGAAGAAAATTGCTACATCCAGGGCTTGGAGAGTGATGGCTTTTCACACCCCACAGCTTGGCACAGTCATGGACCAAGAGACGTTAATGAGAGGCCTGCTCAGCCCTTATCACCCTTTTCTCTTTTCCTTTCTCTCCCTCCTTTCTCACTCCCCCTCATCCCTGCCAGTAAACACTGCTTTCATTTCCTCAGGCACGGGCACAGCAGGAATAACACAGATAGGAAGCATGTTTCCATGTTTCCCTCTGCAAGATTTCTTGTACCCAGGAGCCCCACTCCAAAATTAATTCTTCAGCCACTATATCTCATATAACCTCAGCAGTGGAAAATACCTCCCCTCACACCAGAGGGAGGTATGAAACACGGGTGATCTCTCTAAATCCCCCCCCCCCTTTTTTTTTCATCCATCTGATTCAGAGGGGAGCACAAAATTCTATACATTCCTGTAATGACAAAAGATGACTAGAAAGTCTATGACATTTCTCGGAGAAAGACCTTGATATATTTTGCCAGAAATGTTGGCTGAACCCAGCTGCAGTTTCATAAACCTTCACTTCTGTATGCAAGGCTTAGAAACCGTTTAGTCTTAGGAGAGCACAGAAAGGCGGGGAGCGGGGGGATCTGGCTTGTGATGTGAGCAGCAGCCGGGCTGCCCAGGATTTTGGCACATCTCCTCCCTGTGATGGGGAGGATTTTGTTTCCATAGCAGCAGCAGCGTGATGTTGTTCTGCCCTCCCTCCCCCCCCCACCACTCTTCTCAGGACTTGTATCCCACAATTGCATAGGAGAGAGTTATATTTCATCCCAAGGCTTTCATTTTGCTGCTGCGTGGTTTTGCCATGTTTCAGCAGATCTGTATTTTGCCGGCAGCCTGTTTAGGGAGTAGGGGGGACCCTGGGGATACCATGCAAACATCACTCTATCTTCCCTCTCCCTCTTAACACCACTGCTAAAAGACACAGTGTTCCCTGTCCCCAACTGACTCGTCTTCACCGAGGTCTCTCTTTTCCTCGCTTGTCTCTAGCAATCAGCTCACGCATGCCTGGCTTTCCATAACAGAGCAGAGCTGTGTGCAAGTGCCAGGCACCCGCACAAAGCCCGAGTGCTGCCCGCAGAGGAAATGTCAATACAGGAACACCAGGCTATTTACAAAGCTCCTCTTTATCCTGCAACAGAGATACATGCGGCTGTGAAAACATTCCTACCTGTGTATACTCCCCTTTCGATTTTAACCACATGAAATGTAGGGGCCCTCTTGTTTTTCTTGTTGCAGAGAAGGACTTTGGTTTTGCCAGCACAAAAGAGAGGAAAACATGCTCAGAAATAGGGTCATATAACTGCAAACCACATCAGCTATTCTGGGGACTTGTAGGAGGATCTGGAAAGCAAAGCCAGTTCCTTTTCTGCAGCTAATCTGTCTTCAAAACAAGTGCTCCTTTAGTTTTACACATTTAACATTTGTCTGCTTCAGAATCACCAGACCATGCTCTGTTCTTATTAATAACATAGAATGTTTTCTCCTTCAGTGCTGAGTCCACACAGAGAAGAGGCCAAATTCTCCCTGATTTTGGCAGTTTTCCTGGGACAGGGTTGCACGGTATGTTGTACACGTGTGACAATCCTACCTGTGTTCTGGGAGACCCCAGCCCACGTAGCTGAGGCAGGTGTGCCCAAGGAGTCCTGCTAGCAGGTGGGATGGGGAAGCTGGGGTCTCAGAACTGTGCAGATGCAATCCCCAACTTTTAAATCACAGCTGGCTCTGGTCCTACCAACACAGAGGTTGCCAGATTGAGCTAAGATATATGCTTTTTCATACAGGCGAACCATGCAGGGAGCAAAGGATATAGAACCCAGCACAGCGTGGTACCCTAGCCTCTCATGGAGGTCTCAGATCATGCACCGGTGGAAAATGTAGTTTGGCATCTACCTACACTCAAACAGCAGTTGAACTACTGCTCTTAACAGCTTGTTCCAGCACTTCAGGCAAGTTAACTTCTCTTTGCCTAGGAGAAAGAGAGTTCACGTATTGACATAAATATGTTTTTTTGCCACTCAGACACGTTATTTATAGTCACTAATGTTTTAAGCACCTTGAGAGAAGTGGTTTTATGATTACTTTTAGTAATACTACTGGACTGATGAGGTGGAAGAGCCCCAAAGGCTGCTTTCACAAATCAAGACCTCCCTGTGGCAAGCGATACTGAGATAAATTTGACCACAAAAATCCCATTAATTTCCATATGTCACTGAATTCTCCAGTCATCTTGCAGGAACATTTCACTGCAGAGCAACATCTGTTCTGGCTCAGAAAGATGGTAGTAAACATCACATCTTAATTAAAACTGTTTGTATAGTTGTGGGAGACATACCAGTACCTCCTAAAAAAAAATAAAAGGGATCTTGATGGCTTTGCTCCTAGGTGCTGACAAGAAATGCCTGTTACTCTCATGGTCTCGGTGAATGCTGAGTCTCCATTTGTCGAAGTCAAACCAGAGTTCAAAGTAAAAGCAGTAAAAGGACTCTGACCCGTCTTGGCAGAGTGTCCCTTGGCTGCTGAAAATATCCTTATGCTTCACAACCAGATCAGTAAGAAAGCCCCTCTAGATGGCATTTCAGAGGTAACAGATGTAGGTCACACATTCAGCAGGTAAAAGGACTTACACTTTACCCTTCTTTTCACTACACGGAAAATACTTCTCTACATATAATGACCTTTTCCAACTATGCACAAACGAGAGCAATTCTTCTATGTTATCTATTATGTTTTCAGTTACAGTCAAAAACTGACTGCAATGCAAATGTTTCTTATTCCCTGTTTCCCTTTCTTGCAGACCTGGTGGTAGGACTAACATAGCAATCATCTTACTCAAACATGAATACAACTGCTTCAAGAACCTGTTTTCAGTGTTTGACACTCATTTGAGCACTGCAAGTTTCCTAAAAAATAGAATTCCATGAGAACTCTGTTCTAATTTCTTTTTGTTTGAATGAGACGAAACCAAACGGGAAACACTTCGGAGGATGCACCAGTTCACTCAAATTGCTAAAACTTCAGTTTTAGTTGAATTTATTCAATCAAGGGGCCTTTGCAGAACCCTTCAGGATCTATTATGATGTAAGAAATTAATATTCAGAATATATAAGTGAGAATATGAGTTTCACTGAGCATCTGCTGAAGACTTTCATGGTTACCACTTCCCACTAAGTTCCTCTGAGGCCAAGCAGCCTGCAGGTTCTGGGTCCTCATTGTCAAAACACCTAAGGAAGTAAAATGGGTGCTGTTCCTCTTATCTAGATTCAGTTGTCTGCTGTGTAGGTGCCCACACCTGAGACAAGTGGCTTTAATGACTTTTGTAGCCAATGGAAAGAAATGGGCTCTTCTAGGTGCAACTTATCAGACCAGAATAGCTTAGGGTGCATATGAGTGGCACCCAGCTTCTCTCTACTGACTATAAAAGAGGTCATGGTTGAGTAAATCAAGTGGAAATATCAGTATTTCTAATATTTCTGTCTGAAATCCATCTGAAGTTGAGGAGTTACAGAACGATTTAGGCTCATCTAGAGCTTCAAAGCCCTACTCAGAGAAGGGCTAACTTCAAAGTTAGATCAGGTCCTTGAAACATCCATGGCTGGAGATATGATTGTCTTCCTGGGAAACACCCTCACTGGGAAGGAAAAAAAATATATCCTTACATGGAATTAGAATTACCCCTGTTATTCCTGCTCACTTCTGCTCCTTGTCTCTTCACTGTGCAGCATGAGATCCTTTCACTCATAGTTAGTCTGGTTCTGTCTTTCACTATAATCCTCCTAGGGCTATAAAGGCAGGAGTAAATCCCATCCTTGGTTTCCTGGTCATGGAGCAACTATCATCTGTTTATACTTTGAAAACTATGCAATCCCCAAGATGTTTCAGGTTAAGTACTGCAGGCTCAAATGCTGGTATTTCCCAGAAAAGCTTTTTTTTCCATCAGAAAATTTATACCCAGCACTAGTGCTGAAGTGGGAAGATTTATGCCTGGCCACTAATTTATCTTCTATTTTGAGTTCATCCTTCCTTTGATAGCTGAGCTGGATTTACACCTCTTGATATAATCTGATGTTGGTACAAGCATGTGTTTTGCTGTTGGAGGCACAGCACAAAGGCTGTCCCACAATCCAGGATCTAACTCTTTCCTTGTAGGTCTTTCTGTCTATATAAAGCACAGTATAACTGAGTACAAAGCAGATAGAAAGAGCACACAGGTCACAACTCCACAGCTATGTGACTGTGTAATGAATCCTGTTAAGGTACTTAGGTTTTAAGTAAAAGCCTGTTTTGATTAATTCCATTTCTTTTCTTTTTCTCCTAGCAGTATTGGATTTGCTTGTTGTTTTAAAGAAAATTAATACACAATAAAAACAATGCAATACTCATCTGATTTTATTCCTATTAGGTAACTTAGTATTATAGTTCAGTAAATCAGCTCCATGAAAATATAAAAATAAAAATATAAAAAAGCTGATATTCAATCAATTCCTATTTTGTTATGGGTGTTGTTGACAGAAATGCTGACCATTCTTTAGAGTTCATCCTGTAGATGTTGTGCCTTTGCTGAAGGGAAATGAATGATGGCATAGCCTCACATTCAGGGAAGTCCAGAACTGCAAAAATGATGTGGATAGAGTTAATAAAAAATGCAGGAGCTTGGTGATTTGTGTCCTTGGGAAAGCCCAGGCAGATAATTTCATAGGGGTTTATTTTAAAAAGAAAATAAGAGTTGCATAAATATGTAAATGAGGCATCCAAGAATGAGCAGGCAGGAGAAATATTATTGCTATTTGTCTGGCTGGCCTGATATATATGTATTAACAAAAGCAAGCTCAGAGTCATACATGGCTCTTGTGTGAATTTTTAAACACAGATGCACAGTCTGTGCCTATGCATGTAAATAAGTAATAAAAAAATGGATGGAAGCATATGCATTCAAATGAGTTGGCACCTCTATTCAAAGAGCAGAGAAATCTCTGTGTTCCATGATTTCATTTAAGTTCCAAGAATTATTCTTCCTGGACTTGTCTGCATATTCTCAAGCACAACCCCCTCCCCCCTTCTGAGATACTAGAGATCTTCAAGTTCATAGCTACATTTCACATTTACTGCCAATAATCCGATGCTCCCTCTCAAAATATTTCCCATGTGAGACTCATATACTGATCTTATCACCTCATTCTTCCACAAGAGTACTAATGCTTGTTTTCATTCAGGATTAATTTCTTGTATTAAGAAACTGTGGTAATCAGTACAGAGTAGAGTTTGTCCTCTTGAAGATGTCCCCCTATAGACTGATGAAACGATATGTTTTCCAGGTCCACCTCACAGAGCACCCTTCAAAATCCAGGTATAATTCCTAGTGTAGTGGCTTGAATTATAACATCAGCATGACCAGTGAAAATAAACATCATCTCAGTTTATACAAGATGTGCTGAAAAAATTTATAAATGCTAGATAATGGAGAATGAAGACTGCAGTGCATACCATTAAGGAAAGAAATAACAAGAGAGAGGTTATAGGAGATTTCTTTGAGATGACTTGCTGGGAAAAAACGAGCACTTTGAAAATGCCAAGGAGATGTAATACAGTGGTGTTCTAGAGTTTCTGGTAAGAAAAGATCAGAATCACTAGTAGTGCTCAAGCGTGAATAAAATATTGCAACTGTCACTGTCAGTTCTGCAAGCCAAAAGGTGCAAACAGGTATATACAAGGCCACTGAAGGACTAATTGGTCTAATTTGTCTTAACAGATAGGAATACTGAGGACACTGTAAAATGAAAATGAAAATGGAAGAAACACCAGAGTATTTTACTCTCAAACAAACTACATTGAATTAGAAGCTAAATATTGATCTAGACATGCAAGTGGTAAGAAACAAAGGAAGCTTCTTTCATTAAATTAACAGTATGAAGCAATTTCCCAAGTAGTTCTAGTGCAGCAATCCTAGAGTTTAACAGATAAATGAGGGTATTCTTTCATCAGAATCTCATTTCTAGTAGTCATCTCAGTCTGTGAATCACTCTGGATAACTTCTGAGGGCAGAAAAGGGTGTTTAAAATGGATCCTAATTTATAGGTGTCCAAGTTCTCTCCTTCTCTCACAGGTCACGAGAATAATATCCAGAAGGTGAGTTTTGTCTTTTAACCCACACTTCATTTTGCAGCTTCCCCTCTTCTCATCCTTTTACAAGCCCCTCATGGCTACTGCTCTAATTAGGTTTCCCATGGGAAGTGATGAACTCCAATCTTCAGCCAATGCACTGAAGAACTTCAGAGTATGCATTCTGTACGACAGCTGGTAGACCAGAGCCTGGTTGACTTATTTATATGACTTTGCAGTCAAGATGAACTACCAGTCTTGGGTTCAATAGAGTTCCACTTTTCCCCATTTAGTAAAACTAATGCCATATTTGCATCACTTACCCAAGGGATCACACTGAGTCTCTGTGTCCTGTGGAAGGAGACAGTGCCAGGCAAGTCTGGGTACTTTAAGAGGGTATATGCTGCCCTTCAGGTATGACCAGAATACATTTATGGATCAAGTGTATTATTAGAGATCTCTTCCACTTCTTGCATTAAGATGAGGGTCTGCAAGGAGTGAGAAAGGAAATGGCCCTTGCATCCTTCAGTTTCTGTGCTTTTTGCAAACCCATATTGGAACACGGCACAGTATTACCCTTTTCCTTTGAGGTCCTTAGGCCACCAATAGGCTTTTGACTAACAATACCATCCTGCTCCTGTTTTTGTGGGAGGCATTGTGCTCTCTATAAACAAAGTGATATTTCCACTCCAAATTATCTGGGATTATTTACTTCAATATTTAAAAACACTCTCTTTGATAATGTTTTCACTCTTAATATTCTTGTTTTCACAAGCTTTTATTCATTTTTTGTTGGTGCTTATTCTCCAGTCAAGAGGATTTTGAACTCATGTTGATAACTATACATTCAGTTCCCAAGTAGCTATACATGGGAAAAGATAATTCACACTCCTCCAGTCAAAGGACTAATCTGATAAATCACAGCTGGTCAGTAAATTTAAAACACAATTACCTTGACAACACCTTTGCTAGTGATCACTCCTCAAAACGGAAAATGTTTAATACTCTCCAACTCAAAACAAATCTATGAAAGCTTCAATCTACAAACAGGAAAAGAAAATGCTACATCAATTTCAAATTTTCCCCTCTGCTTATTTCATAAATAAATAAGAATAAAAATGCTGCTTCCCACAGCGAGTAAGGCAGGAAGTAGGAAACCGTCCAAAATTTCCTGAGATGGTCTGCAGAAACAGCATACTTAGACAGAATTTGAGAACAAAGTGGTCAAAGTTGGTTTGCTTTGTTCATTAAACCAGATGATTTGTGAAAATGGCAACTCAGATTGTCATTACTGCATTACTGCAGCAACACTGATTTTTATTGAAACTAAGGGGCTTACCTATGGCTGGAAATTCTGACTGTTTACAGGAGACATCTTTTATAGCGTGCTTCTTGCTACAACAAAAATGCATCCTGACATTCCTATTCCTTAAAAAAGTGTGCACTTCACATGGTGGGCTTTGTAACTGCAGCCAGAGCCAGTCTGAAAATGCAAAAAGGCATTACAGTGTCCAAAGCCAGACAACAATGACTTTTGAGAGGCACAAGGGTCACAAGATCTCGGAGCACAGCTCCCATACCAACTCTGTGTCCCATGACTCATGAAAAGAGGATGTTTTTTCATTGAAGATGTTGCGCTTCTGGGGTACCCTATGGCAGACCCAAACTGCTTCGCAGACACCACCCAAACATGTCTTACGCAAAGCCATGAGATTTCCATTCTTTGAGCACCTCCTAGAAATCTTCCCCTCTCCTCCATCAGCCTTGAGAGCACCTGGTATGAGTCATACAGCTCTGAAATTCTGGGATGATGCTTTCAGGATCTGAAATTTTGGCACAACCCGACAGGCCTCTTGGTCTGTAGATCTTAGATATCTAGAAAAGGATCCCTTCAGATCTTTGTGCTATGTCTGCAGAGTTGCCCATCTTGTGAGCTATGCTAATGGCATTACTGTGTCTATGACTGTCACTGCCCACAAAGAAGAATAAAACCGCTAAATTCACAGATTAGAAGTTTCTCCTTAATGCTTTCTTATGAGAAGTGTGGTAATGACAGGATAGTCAACTGACCACTCCAAATCTTGAAGAACCTACTAGTAACAGTATGTCTGAGCCTTTGTGCAAGAACTAGGTGGGATCAAGTATAATAGAAATTTCTATAGCTCCAAAAGTAGTGTTCAAGATGCTTGGTATCTTCCTATTGGGCAGACTGGAGCAAAATATAGAGTAGCTAATGCACAAATAATCTACTTTGACCTATTTCATGTTCAGCAGAACACAGGATAGCAGGTTCACTCCTCATCATGATCTGCCTCTTTTAAGCACTGCAGCCTTGCCCAGAGTCTTAGGTGGCTGCCATGTAAGAAAGAAGTATTTTCACCATATTTAGCACATTTGTCCTTTCTATCTTCTTAGGACTGACCATGACGTCAATTTGCCTTGCCCACTGTGAAAACACTTCTGCCATAGTAATTAGTACAGCTGAGAACAGAAATGTTAACGGTAAGTATTCACGCAGCAGGGCACTTCTCCTTTTTAGTCAAGATGTTCGGATGGGGCCCCACAGCAGCAGGAAGCCTGAACCTCTATGCAAGAAGTGTGGGATTTGCTCCATAACAAACAAGAAAGAGTCTTCAAAAATTTTAAATTCTCAGCTCTTGAGCCAAATGTACCTCATGCCATTTATTCTCACAGCTAGCTTCAGAGAAATATTATGACAGAAAATCTTCCAAGTCTGCAGAATTGGGCTGCTAGCCAAGCTCAGTGAAATTTCAAAAAGCAGCTTCTCTTCCATATTTTCTGTCCAGAAGTACAGCTGCAGTGGGTGAAGGCAGATTCACCCATCATTGCAATTATTCTGGACCCAGTAAGGTCTCAGAGTCCTGCATGTAGATAATACATAGAATGGTCATTATCTGCCTCCCACAGTAAACTGCCATCCTCCCCCTTCTTGCATAGGTTGGAAGCCAATGAGTGCATGGTATGCCTATAGCAGGGTTTGAATTAGGGATGAAGAGAGAAAACTGAGACATTCAATACTCCAACTTTTCCAGGTTCTGGGGGAAAAATGCTTACAAAGAAACCTTGGCAGCACTGCTCTCTGTTTGGACAATATGGTAGGGGGCCATGTTTCCACATGGATAAACTCTTCTAAATCTTTACAGCGGGTGTAGAAATGTCTTCATTGTCATGGTGTTGTCTTTTTCTGCCTCTTCTATCCAACAGTGTCTCACCATGAATATCTGTTTCAGGCTAGGCTCATCCCAAAGGAGATTTTTGTTCCCTGCTTCTGTTTGTTTATAACAGCCTCCAAGACAGCTGCAGAGCCAAGGAATGACTGGCTGTTTTTTCAGCCTCAGATATTGGCTCAGTAGAAAGTTGGTTCATCGTTAGCCTAAGCACTCTATAGCTCACTTGCTGGAAGGAATGCTGCTGTATCCCTCTTCTGATATCATTTACTACAGCAGGCAAACCTCATCCTTTTCTTCCAGCCTCAGACCACTTCACTGGGGATAGATCAGTGTATACAAAGGCATCCAGTCCTGGTGTAAATATAATTCAAGGGATGAATATTCAGTTTTATACATTGTTAAACTTTTCTTCCTTCCTGAAAAAACTGTGAAGTTATTTCTGTGTTGTAGTTTCCTTGTGTCAGCTTTCCAACATAGGATTTTTATAAAAGTTTTTGCATAAGTTAAAAATGCTCTTCTATCATAAATCGTGTGTCAGGCTCAAAAATACCAACTATTTTTCACTTGACGATTTCAGCCTCTTTGATTTGCTTCTGGAACAATGAGATGAATTATGAGTTATAGCTAGGAAGCCTAAAATAAATCCTAATTGAAGTGCAATAGACTATGACCCTTTTGAAAAAGAGGGAATAGGGGGAGACAAAACCAAAGTTATTCAACTGAGGATGCTTCAAGCTTTCTTTGTATTGAGAAGCACAACTTTGCAAGTAGAAAATAACAGTGCCTCTACAAAGTTCAAATGTCATGCTCCTTCTAAAAAGCGTGTAAGTGAAAACTGATTATCAGCTAATTGACATTAACAGGGCAGAATTTAGAGAATTAAGAGCTGGAAGGATCATCTTAGGAAAGATTAATAGAGCTAAATATTGCATGTAAAACTTAGCTAAACATTTATTGAGGGAAACATAACAATCTACAAAGGAAATATTTACTGAAAAAAAAAGAGGATTGATTCATGCAGATACATATACATAAATAGTAAGATGAACTCTGTGGAAGACAAGCTCGCTCTTCTGCATGAATTGCATTTTCAGTATTTGTTTTAATTTGCAATGGCACTTCATCAGTTTGAAATGGTTTATTTCGGATTGCTCTTAATATTCAAAACAGGAAATGAAGACTTGTTCCAAAAGATGGATCGAAACATGTCATCCTGAAGATGTTGAAAGTAGCCATTTGCCTGATTCTTCGCCCTTTCTCCTACAAGAGCACTTTGGCTTGAGCACTCTGATTTCCCGATTTTACGGTGCCTGCATTTTCTGACAGAAGACTTTTATGTTAAATAGCAGTATAAACTAATGAAGAGAAGTCAGCTGAATTTTGCTCTTCCTGGCCAATATACGTTCAGTCAGTCTCTTGTTAAGAAGCCATGATTAAAGGAAACAGCAGCAATATAATTGTACACTGAACAAGACTCTAAAACCCAAACCATGTTGTTCTGATGAAGACACATACTAGATAAAAAGAGTGTGCAAAGTTATCTTTAGGTTTTCCAGTCTTGTGAAAAGGAAAATAATTGCTACTGACTTACAGCCCCTAAAATCACAAGTAAAAGCAGCATTGCTCAGGAGATTTTTCTCAAAATATCTAATCATTGTGGCATAATATTTTTATCTCAATGTCATTAATGCCAGCACCAGATAGGCTGAAGAAATGCTGCAATGTAAACGTCACTATTGAGTCTACATCGGTGTTTCTGCGACTTCTAACATGGAGATATGTGAGCTGAGATGTTTCAGTGATGAGGGAGCTTGAGGATTAAAGTTACAGGGTAATTGAGGAAACTGAGGAAGATATAAGTATCAAATATAGCAAAAAACGTCCGCAAGCCTAAAGTAGCCTCTCTTACATGCTTCTTACTCTTCTCATCTTTCATGTTCTGTAAGCTTTTTATGAGGATGATATAGAGAAGAAAGCAGAGAGTCAGCATAAAATTGTCTGCATAACCCTGCTTTATTTAACATTATGTTTTATGAAGCACTTACTAAACGCACCTATTAAAACCATCCAAGAGGGTTTGAGCCATTGCTCACAGCTTTGTTTTTACAACTGAGTTTTTGTGATTCATTCTTGTGCAGGAAAAACAAGCCCACAGCTTTCAAACAAAGAAAAGCAAAGCAGAACAGAAATGTTTTCCTTTAGCAGCAACATACGCTTGAATATTCCTTTAGGATAGAGTTCAATGCTTCAAAGAGAAATGCTACAATATTTACTTCAGATAGGCAGGGCTTTCTATAGTTATCATTGATAAAATCCCTTTGAACTGAAACATCTGACCAAAATTATGAATTTCTGCCTAGAAATATTGCATCACATGAGAAAAAGTGAAATCATACATCTTGAAACGCAAACATTGCTGTCAGCCTCCCTTATAAAATGCGCGTTCAGTTTTATGGTAGGTACAGCCCAAATGTTTTTTTTACAACGTATTTATTTCAGATGTTTCGGGGTTTTTTCTACATGTAGAAGAGACAACAACAGAAAAACAAATAGAGCAGTTAGTAGTTGTGAAATACATTTGCACAAAAAGAGAGGGAATGATCCCTTTTGTAAAATTAATTGTGAAAATGAACTCTTGTAGTTTAGTGGCATATTGATTCTCGTCTCAGATCTCTTTTCTGTTGCAGGAATCAAATGGAAATCCATGCTGTGTCCTTGTTCCCATGACTGTCAGAGTTCAGGTTGCCCTGGAGACACAATGCCACATTCGCAGAAAGGGAAGAGAGACCTCAACCCCACTGTCCTCTGGGGACTGCACTCCCAAAATTCTTCTGTGGGCCTCTTTTGACCCCTGAGAGCTCACAAAGACAGCTAGCTAAGTATTTGTAATGTGAGATGCTACTGTAAATTAAACGCTTACTAATGAAAGATCAGAGGGATCACTTTAAAAAGCTAGCTCCCTATTTTGCAGCATGCCTTTGGGAAATACATAATCATGCTTTTTAGCAGCACAGCCACAGGCACTGTATATTTAAAGCAAGCAGAGCAGCAAAATCTCTTAGTCTTATAAAAAGGTGTGACACTGGATAAAAATTAGCAATATCCCTGATGTAAGAATACATCCGATTAGCATAGTCCTTAAATCCACGTACATGTCTAGCTGAATCATTCATCTGGAAACACTGGATAGTATCTTCTGGAAATGAAAAGCAGAACAAGTCAGCCTTAAAGGCAGAGACTGCTGTCAGTCTTTGGAGGTAAGTAAATCCCTCAGCAGGTCAATACATTATTTCCTCTGTCACAAATAGGATTTACTGCTCCCTGTCAGTGCACTGTCCTGTTATATTTTTGCATAGGAGGCTGGAGATCAGGGAGGACATTGCTACTCAGGAAACAAAAGCCTTGCACACATGACATCAAGGCGAGTGCGCACATGTACCCCGCCCCCGAGCCTCAGGACAAATGAGTGCAGCTCATCGCCCTCTGTGCATCAGCCAGCAGCAAACTGAGCATGGAGTGGAAATGAGGACAGCAGTGAGGGAATCTAGGAATATTGACTTCTTTGCCATGTTGGGAGGTAATTGGGAGCCCTTTTGGAAACCTGCAACACGGTTATGGGTTGGAGAACACTGATAAAGATCCTGTGCTATGGACAAAAATTTTTAGGTTGCTGCCAAAAGAAAAAAAGGCACATCCAGACAAAAGAAAGCAACACTGGTGTTGCAGAATGACATCTATTTCCTCCCACACACTGAGACTGGATTCACAAGCCTTGTAAGGTGATTGTGAGCAGTGTTGGACACAAAGACAGCAATATACAAGTGAGAAGAATGAGGAAAATGAGACTAGAGGCAAGATAACCACTTTGCAAACTGTGTTAATGGTTGAGAATGGAAATACCTTCCTGTAACTGAATGGTTGTATTTTTGGAGGAATTATATACTTTCTGTGAGCCAAGATGTTACCAAGTCTTTTGCTGAAGGTCCAGTCCCATGGCTTCTGAGTTTTTAGCCACTCACAAACACAGCCATCAAATACTGAACTCAGACCAAGCAACTGGTTAGCCCCCATCCTCTCCCACGGTTGCCAGCAGCAAGAGACTAGTAGTCACCAATGATGACTATAAATTAATTAAAGACATTTTTAATTTAACCCCCTTAATATTTTTCATTTTTGACATACTGATGGCAAAAAATCCCAATTTGGGTTAACACTTCATCAATTATCTCAGTCTTTGATCTCTGCCTCTGAAGTTGCACGTTGCTCCCCCAGGCACCGGTACCAGAAGTCTGTGTTGGAACTTCCCTGATTTACTGGAATACTGCATAAAGCCTTTCTCAGGCATTATTGTTCCAATACATAAATGTAAATGTAAATGAAGAGGCCCGTATTTAGAATTTACAATAGCAACAAACGTTTATTGCACAGTAACAGCTATCAAACACAATATTTAATATGATCATGTCTTGCGCTCTCCTCAGGGCATACCACAATCATAATTAATGTTATTTAATGAAAATAATAGGGCAGATGCAGCTTATAAATTAACAGGCAAAGTAAGTAAATGGGGTCTGATCACTGTCTAGGTACAGCTGAACACTTTGTGAAGCATTTTAAGAGTTTTCCTAGAGGTGGTGAATCAGGGTTGATCTGCTTGGCTACTTAATGGAGCAACAGGAATGAAAGGTAAATAAATAAGTAATCTCCACATACAGCTGCAAAACAGCTTTGCCTACTTTTAAACATTCCCTTACTCTAAACTTTTTTTTTTCCCCACTAAATATCAGAATAAAAATGTCTTTGTAGCAAGGACTTTTGAAAGAAACTCTGTATGATACAGAGCTTAAACTGTTTGGGAACTCAGCATTATTACTATTTTATTATTGGTTGCAGAGTTCTCCACCTCAGTAATCCATGTACAGAAGGATGCTTCCTGTCTTGACAGATTTACAGACTAGGTAACTCAGTGTAAAAGAAATTAACAATGATTGTGGCAATGGTTTATCTTCTGAAAGGTAAAGCCTTTGATGTTTCTACTCATTCTGATATGCTCCCCAGCTTGCACAGACCTATCATGACCCGTAAAAAGTGTTTTTCAAATCAGAAAGAAAGTCTCTGCTGTCATTTTTGAGCAGGTATGAGCAAGCCAGGGCTTACTGTCAATAGCATTTTACTGTGAATTAATATGCTGCTGAGCATTTGAACTGTGCTGAGTAGCACGGCTGCAAGGTCTTTTTACTTCCTGCAAAGTGAAATGCACTAGTTTAAAACCATCTTTGAAGTAAGATGGGCTAACAGTGAGCACATGGGCACCTATGATCCTTCAGTTGTCAAGCAGTACCTTGCAAAACCGAGTGACTCAGTTGCTTTTGACAGAATGCTCTTAATCCACAAGGGAAGAGAGTTAAGCGAAGGGCACTGACAGGCAAGCTTTGGCTGAGTTTCAGGTGCAGGGACTGAAGACTACGTGGTGCTACTGCCCCCACTGCAGAAGCCGCAGAAGGAAAGAGATACTTCACCCACTTGACTGCTATGTCCGTCAGTGCCCATGAAGTGGTTCACGTGATACCAGGGCAAAGCAACAGAACTAAAAGGTGAATGTAGGATGCTGGGGTTTTTATCTAGCATAGCAAGATAAGCCTGTCAGTGTTCATGTAATTATATTATCCTATATTTGGAATAAGTCTATAATACATACACATACCCTACACACCATCAGCTACTGTTCAGTAACGCGCGTGGCAGCATTAAGTTGAGGAGCGTGAATGTTGCCCCTGTTGGAACCTAAACCTCCGGTATGAACCCAGCTAAGAAATCACCACAGTGAAATTACAAAAGGAACCAAGAATGATGAAAGCAATGATAAGGTTTTTAAAAGGTAACTGAAAATATAAGTATTTTTATTGTCAAGGACTACACTGTTACAGCTGAAGAGGAATAATATTTCTAAAGAAGAGGTAGGACATTTCAGAGAAGTAATTTTTCGTAGATGATTACCATCAGAGGGTAACAGTCTTAGAACAAGGCTCTTCTCTGAGAAATACTGTTCACAGGTCAAAGATTTTTAAAATGTCTGTTCTCTCAAAGGACAAGGAAGGTTCCAATTTCGTCAGCTCTGAATCACAGCTCAACAAAATGAAAAATAAATGGTGTTCAAGTACAAGCACCAAAATAACTTGGCAGATGATTACATGGGCAAAAGTAGCAGTGTATGCCATGCAGTGCTTTGCAAAATGCATTGTTCTAAAGCCCATACACACACTGCAGTCAGGGATGAAATGCAGCGTGAGCGAGCACTGACCTCTAGTGGACGTAGAAGTCTGGAACTGGTCAAGACCGTTAAATTCAAAATATAAAATACGTCATGAGGGCAGTTGTCCCGAGGCTTGTGCTTGGCAACTCTGCAAGCTACAGGCTGCATAGTTTTATTATTAGGAAGCTCCCACTGTTTGTGCATCAGGAACTATCGCGTCTATTGTAACACCTAGAGGCATTTTTTTTTTACAGCCAAATGAAAAGAATGCACACTTAGAATTTGCTTAGGAAGAGAGATAAGTCATCTACTGGTAAATTAAGTGAGTCTAAATTCACTCCCCCTTGTTTTCTTTGCACGCTGTCTCATATGAGAATTCCTGGCCCTACACCCTTGACATTTTTTCTTGTCTCAGAATATCAGGGAAGGGAAGAAGCAAGAGAATCACGAGACCCATGAATTCCCTATTGTCTGTGAAAGGAAGGAAGAAGAACTACAAGGAGAGCAGGATGACAGGAATGCACCGGATTGATTGTCTAAATACTATTTGGCAGTAAGAAATACTATTTCAATCTTTGAGTGATATGAAACCAATCTGTGTCCCGAAGTTAGTGCCATCACGAAAGTGAGAGTAAAACTTATCAGGATGGCATGCAGTACAGAAAGTGATGTTTTGGTTCTGGTCTGTGACAGAATCATCTTGGATATTCTCAGGAAGAATTCCACCGCTCTCAAGAAGAACCCTTAAAGAAGCAGAAACAGAATTTTTTTTTTTTTTTTTACCTCCTTGCATTCTTTAAGAAACTATCATTAAGACAGCACCTCAAGTACCAATTAAACAAACTACCAATATTTTGACTGGAAATTCCATTAGAATAAAATAATTATAGAATCATAGAATGTCCGGAGTTGGAAGGGACCCACAAGGATCATCGCATCCAGCTCCTGTCCCTGCATAAGACAACCCCAAAATTCACACTATGTGTTCAAGGGCATCATCCAAATGCTTCTTCTGCAACCAGTAAAACCACTTTTAACTTGGACATTTTTCTATAATCTGTGAACTAAAGGTGTAACAGTAAAACAGTAGTCAAAACCCAGCAAAAGTGAGCAGATACTATTCATTCAAAGACATCACTTGTTGATCAGCAAAATGCTGAAGACTGCTTCAAGGTGGTGAGAGCCCACACCATAATAGTGATTGATAATACAAAAATCAATATAATTAGTGATAACTAATATGAAATTTTTCTTTTGTTCACTCAGGAGGCTTACCGTGTTGCTCTCCTAATATCAACGTAAGGTCTTGCAGAGTCAAATAGTCTCACACACTTTGGATCAATTCTGTGAAACTCTTTAGCTGATTCATGAGGAAGTTTATAGCAACAAGGCCCTATAGATGGGCCCAGCACCACGAGAATATCTTTCACATTACAGCCATATTCAGATACCATAGCATTTACTGTGGCCATAGAAACTCCTAACAATGTGCCTTTCCATCCTGTAATAAATGAGAGGTTGAAAAAAAAGAGAAATGTATAAATTGTCTCTTTCATTTTATGGTAGCTAAAATATATGCTATTGTTAAAGACTCAAATTAATAAATATGTTTACATCTAAAAATAGATAATTATATATAATAATAAATAATTATTTTTAAAAACCGAACACATTAAGAGCTATCAGTTTGCTGAAAACATTTTGTGGAGATGTAGTCTAGAGAGAGGAGTTTGGATTAGGATTCCAGAACTCCTTTTCCCAATATTCTGGTTTGGGCAAGTAGAGCACACCTTAGAGCTGCTCTGTGCTTGAAACACTTAAATGGGAATATGACAACAGAAATATTTTACAGTCAGAAGTGTATTTTTATAATATGGTAAAAATGTTTATAGTGTTATTTAAAAAAAAACAAAAAGGAGAAGAAGAAGAAGAGGTTTAATCTTAGAGATATTGTCTCACCACTCTCACGGTGAAGAAAATCTTCCTAATGTCTAGTCTAAATCTGCCCTTCTCCAGTTTATACACATTTCCCCTTATCCTATCACCACAAACCTTTATGAATAGTCCCTCTCCAGCTTTCTTGTAGGCTCCTTTCAGGTACTGGAAGGTTGCTATAAGACCTCCTCGGAGCCTTCTCTCCTCCAGGCTGAAATACCCCAACTCTCTCAGACTGTCCTCATAGGGAAGGTGCTCCAGCCCTCGGATCATCTTTGTAGCCCTCCTCTAGACCTGTTCCAACAGTTCCATATCCTTCTTACATTGAGGATTCCAGAACTGGACACAATTCTCCACATGAAGTCTCACAAGAAAGGAATAGAAGGGCAGAATCACCTCCCTCAACCTGCTGGCCACGCTTCTTTTGATGCAGCCCAGGACACAGTTGGCCTTCTGAGCTGCGAGCACACACTGCTGGCTTATGTCTAGCTTCTCATCAACCAGCATCCCCAAGTCCTCTTCAGGGCAGCTCTCAATCACATCATCCCCCATCGTGTACTGAAAATGGGGATTGCCCTGACCCAGGTGTAGTACCTTGCACTTGGCCTTGTTTAACCTCATAAGGTTCGCACAGCCCCACTTCTCCAGCCTGTCCGGGTCCCCCTGGATGACATCCTGTCCTTCCACTGTGGCAACTGCACCACTCAGCTTGGTGTCATCTTCAAACTTGCTGAGGGTGCACTCAGTCTCACTGGCAATATCATTGATGAAGATATTAAACAGCACTGGTCCCAGTATGGACCCCTGAGGGACACCACTTGTCACTGATCTCCATCTGGACTTTGAGCCATTGACCACTACTCTCTGACTATAACCCTCCAACCAGTTTCTTATCCACTGTACTGTCCACCCATCAAATCCATATCTCTCTAATTTGGAGAGGAGGATGAACTTGGCAAGGGAAGTAAAGACTAACAAGAAGGGCTTCTACAGGTATGTCAATCAAAAGAAGAAGGTTAAAGAGAATGTACCCCCACTGATGGCTGGGAATGGTGATCTCGTATCAACAGATGGGGAGAAGGCTGAGAAGCTGAACTGGGAGGATGAACTTTAACATGGGGGACCGTGTGAAAGGCTTTACAGAAGTCTAGTTAAATCGCATCCACCAGTTTACCCGTGTCCACTGCTGCAGTTACCCCATCATAGAAAGCCACTAAGTTGGTAATACAGGACTTGCCCCTGGTGAAGCCGTGCTGGCTGCCATTAATGACCTCCATGTCCTACATATGCTTCAGCATAGCTTGTATGAGGATCTGTTCCATGATCTTCCTAAGCACATAGGTGAGGCTGACAGGTCGATAGTTCTCAGGGTTGTATTTTCTACCCTTTTTAAAAATGGGCACAACGTTACCCTTCTTATAATCACCAGGGACTTCTCCTGATTGCCATGACTTTTCAAATATCACAGAGAGTGGCTTGACGACCACATCTGCCAATTCCCTCAGGACTCTGTGATGCATCTCAGGTCCCATAGACTTATAAATGTTCAGGTTCCTTAGGTGATCACGAACCTGATCCTCCTCTATAGTGGGAGGGTGTTACCCCCCTGGTCACCATCTTGCTGTCCCATGACCCAGGACGGATGAGGAGAGCAGTTATCAGTGAAGACTGAGGCAAAAAGGTTGTTGAGTACATCAGCCTTCTCCTCATCTGTTGATACAACGTCACCATTCCCAACCATCAGTGGAGGTACGTTCTCTTTGACATTCCTCTTCTGATTGACATGCCTGTAGAAGCCCTTCTTGTTGGTCTTTACTTCTCTTGCCAAGTTCAGCTCCAGCTGCACCTTGACCTTCCTGACTTCCTCCCTATGCAACAGGGAAGCATCCCTATACACGTCCCCGGTTACCTGTCCCTGCTTGCCCTGCCTGTGTAGTTCCCTCTTCTTCTTTAGTTTAACCAGCAGGTCTTGACTCAGCCACACCAGTCTCTTCCCTTCCCTGCCTGATTTTGTATATACAGGGACTGAGCGCTCTTGTGTTTTATGGAAAGCATCCTTGAATATTTTCCATCTCTGTTCTGCTTTATCTTGAAGGACCATGTCCCAGGGGATCCTAACGAGTAATTCCTTGATGAGCTGGGTGTCTGCTTTCCTGAGATTTAGTGTCCTGACTATACTCCTCGCCTGTCCCATATCCCTCTGGACTCTGAGCTCTACTAGTGCATGATCACTGCAGCCCAGGCTGCCTCTGATCCTCGTATCACTGATGAGTTCAGTTGTATTGGTGACACCAAAAGGTCCAGTATTACATCCTCTCGGGTGGGGGTCTCTATCAGCTGGACTAATAAGTTATCCTCAATGCATTCCAGGAGTCTCCTGGACTGCCTGCAGCTTGCTGTGCTACTTTTCCAGAATATGTCGGGGTGGTTCTAGGCGTAGGTGAAGCTTCCCACTGTATCAAGAGGTGTATTACCATCAAAGCTGAGGCGAAACTCTCAGCTGGCATTCTCCTTGATCTTATAGAGACTTTGTTATAAAATGAAACAGCTCCAACAGAAAAATCTCACCAAAGGATACATATTCCAGCCTAACAGCTGGGACATATTTTGAAGTCAGACATAACCCCAGGATGCGCTAACAACACCTGCTTCAGTTTTATTCTCAAATATTTGTTCTGATCTAAAATTATTGTTGGGGGCATTGGCTTTATAGACAGTTTTTACATATGAAGTTAGACAGGGAATAAAAAAAAAGTAGAATAAATAAATACCAGGCTTTGTCTATCAGACCAGAATTATTTTTCTGGTCTGATAGACAAAGCCTGGTATTTATTTATTATGTACAAATGTACAAATTATTACAGTTATAAAATAAAAGGAAAAAAAATCCTATAGCTTAGGAAAAAGAAAATCTCTTCTCAAGACTAATCTTGTTTTTGCAGGATAGAAAGCTAACAAGTTAGGGTCTGTATTGTTATAAACTCTTGCATGTGTTCATTCTCACTCAGTGCTTCTTTGTGGCTAATTCATAATCCTTAGTACAAAACTCCCTTTCCACTGGTCTCCTAGCTATTTTGAACTCCGTCACTTAAAATTCATACCAGAATGAGCAGCACCGCAGGCTTTTCTGACAGGATCAGCAAACAGCACGGGTATGCAATCAGCCCCTGGAGCTGCTACTGTAACACCTTTCTGATTTGTAACTATCCCATCATAGCTGTCAGGCTCTGTCTTTCCCATAACACACACAGCATTGCCATGATCAATCTGTCAAGACAAAAACAGAACATGGACAGTGATATGGCAGCAAAAAACCCAGTTGTGATTAATATAAGAATTTTTCATTGGCACGTAACACTCTTCTGCACCAAATGCTAATACATGCAAATCAGGCACTCCCTTGTTCAAATGCCACGCAGATCTATCAGTAAAAAGCCACCATAGAAGTAGTGGTATACTTTTTTTTTAAGAGAAACTGCTCTGATAATTTATCTGATTATTCTGCTCAGTGGTAAGTTAAATGTTAGAATGTTCTCGGAAGAAACAGGGTTGCTTCTCCGTATACTGCTAAATGGCTATTGCAATAATTAAACTTGCCACCATAAATGTTCTAATTTTCCTGCTTCTCACAAGTTCTTGCTGAGAAAGATAAGAAGAATGCCTATAGTTTTAGCCAGTGATACGTGAAGGAAGATCTGATCTGTTTACATTAATCCATTGTTTGACAAGTTACCTTGACTCTGTGAAAAGTCTCTGGGTTAAATCCTGCAGCATGAGCCAGCCGGCGGAGATTTTCTTTAACAACAACTTGCGGATCCCTCCGCTTGGAACTGCTAAAGAGATTGCAGGAGCTTAGAGTAGGTATGTAGGAGATCCCACCTGTCCTTGTGGTGAAGCCATGTAGGAAGATATCACCTGGCGAAGCAAAAAGGACAACAAACAATTGTTTTCGGCACAAGACTAGTCCAAATATTAGGTTGTTTTGTACTGAAGAGACTTGGAATTAGCCGATGAACTTGAGTATTGCTTTACCTCATATTTAGCTGTACCATTTAAATTTAAGGATTCCAAGTTTCCTTCTTGCTCATAATCATAATCCTCTGAGCTCAAGGTACATGAGTTTGAGCAAGAAAGAGTCCCAGCAGATTTAGCCTGAATTTTTGCAGAGTTGTAGTGCAAACTCTAGAAAAGGGGTAACTCACTGAGGAAAATTACAGTAGATTTTTGAGGTCATGTTCTAAGGTGGAGTCTCCCAAGTTTTTTGGCAAATTAAGTACTAGTCCTCAAGACTTCACAAAACCTCAGATATTCTTTTAAAGTACACTGAAAGCACCGAGAAATTCTAGTACTATCAAAAAATCTTCTGTTTTTACCATGTGCATCCTTTATCATGGCGTCATGCACCAAATGCAATCACTGTTTCGGGAGGTGACGGGGGTGGGGTTCTATGTGACTAAGTTGAATACTGAAAAATAGTCCCACAGCTGGTATTTTTGCTATCTTAAGAGCTGACAAGCTTAGTGACATAATCAGAGTTGCGATTCAAAGTGTGATCCTTTCGAAGAGCTGAAGCACAATGAAGGCAAAGATGGCTTTAGGTAAATCATGCTGCTTTCAGGTTCTGGATCATTTCAGACACTGTTAGGGAAAAGCCAAGTTTTTTGCAGTAGCAAAACTCTCACCTTTCCTCTGAATCATGAGATACTGTAATCACACTGCTTGAGAGACATGCTGCAGTAAACTGGGTCACGCCATGGCAGGGACACTGGGACATCAGCCTGATTAACCAGGCATGCGTGAGGCTGCAGACGAGGAGAAACTCCTGTCCTGCCTTTCCAGAAGATGATGGTAACTCACAAATTGTGTAATTCCCACACAGAGGCAAGAGGATTTTACTGTCTGCAGTAACGCTCTCACCAAACGTGGACCTCTCTTTCCTCTGATCATGCTGCAGGCCTAGAATAGACTCGTCAGTCTTTTGTCCTCTCTCTGTTGACACTTCCCACTCTTACAGGCATTGCAACATCACATAAGAGTTATTTGCTGCCTGAAGACATTTCTAAATCTTACTCGTTTTGTAATTCCCTTGAAGGAGTATGATTTGGAATCGTCTCTGTAAAACATATTAGCTGGGATTCTTGGTACCTGGGATCAGGGAGGATCTGAGGATGGTGAGCTCCCCTTTCAGGCTTGGCAGGCTTTTTAGGTACGTCTGAATCTCACTTTGAATGAGTGCCGCATCCTGTGTAGAAAATGTTTGCTCTTCACTCTGAGTGTCAGCTGTCTGTAGGTGTTTACCTACAGATGCCACCTGCAAATCCTCAAATTCAAACTGGTAGACTAGCGTAAAGAGATGGTCTATATATACTTTCATTAAGTCTTTTCTTAAGGTAGGAAGAATAACTTTAACAATGCTTAGGTCTTTTTCATCCAGTCTTTGTTTGATGGTATACAAAGCAGCAGCTGTAGTCGAAGCATGTACTACCTCCAGTCTTTTCTTCAGACTTTGAAGATCTCTCAGATCTGGAAGCAAGGACTCTTGTTCACTGTTCCTTTCATTCCCTTGCCTCTGGCTACACATGACATAAACAAATGGAGCAGGGATGGAAGAGCATTTCTCAATAGTTTCCACTATGTTACATAGTAATCCTCGGATGCTGTTCTGCAAGTTGGCTGGTAAGTTGAATAGATCTAGCAGTACTGCTTCCACCATATTCCAGGATATTTGAAGAGTCCTACAACAGCCAAGTAGTCAGTAACAAAACAGGAAAAACAAACAAAAAGGCAAGACAGCATAACTAATCCAAACACACAGAGTTATATTATTAAGGTAGTGCATGCAGTGATACTGCAGAGAGAAGCTGGCATAGCAGTCATTACTATTATTACTATCTTAGGATTTCCTCACTGCATTAAAAGATATTGCAGCCAAAGAAAAGTAGCAGAAATAGGATTTATTATGAACTTATTTAAGTGTTTAGGTATTTCCTTACCACCTCACCTACCTCAGGTTTTTCTCAGGTCAGAGATGCTAAAAGGCTATTACATAACATTAGATTTATTGATTCAATTAACCCACATTAGCCTAAAGAACATTTTTGACCTCTGACTGTTGGGCCCTCCTCCAGCTCCCATGAGAGGAATCTAATACAGAACTTCCCTCAGCTTGCTGAGACTGGAGAAATTGCTGCAACCATTTCTTTGGAGGCATTTTATGCACTTATTCCTGAGGTGGAGATCCTGTCTGCTGCCCTTCCTGACAGCAGGGGTGCTGGTCTCTGAGCTCAACGATGTCTTTCCCACAGGCATTCATGAGACTTTTTACGCTTCTTCTTTTTGCATTACCAAAAGTATTGACTTGCTAATTTCTGACTTCTTTGTGGAGGGACATGTGATTGGCATAGTTCTTCTTTTCAGCAAACACAGGAACTTAGCACAGGTTACCGAAACTTTACCTAGTAATGCAGGAAGTACACACAACTAAATGAAAAATAATAAAACTGTGCACAACTTCCTGCCTCATTTCTTTCACTTTGGACCTGCACTTTTTGCTCTGGAATCAAGACATGTTAAACTTATCTCAAATCAGCCCTTAGTTCATGGCTTGCCTTGTGGCCGATGGTGTAATTCTAGTTTTGATGGTTGCTGTCTTTTCCTTTTCTGGACTAAGTTGATCCAAGCCCAGCTACACTGGCCCATACATCTCTTCCTCTCTCTGTTGCTTTGAGAGGCTACTTTACGTATTCTCTCCAAAGTATCTTATTTTCTTTTCTCAAGTCTCTGATAATTTTTCAGTTTCCAGTGCAATCCTCTAGAGGTCTGGAATATACGACTAGATCCCTTTGCTTTAGAAACCTTGAACAGGTGGCTATTCAGTTTTCATGACTAAGCACCATGCTTGATCTAGGGGGAATACATACAGCTTTATCACCTGCTATAAGACCTCATAATCATTTAGAGTACTGAAGTATTGCTTAACACCACCATTTCTACAAATGCCTTGAGAATCTTTTAAGTATTTGAAATGAATGCTCTGTATCTAGCTAACTGTATCTGTAAATGCCTGGCACAATTTTCCTGCACTAAGTCCTCGTCCTCCTGTAACTACATGCATGTTCTGGCTTCACAGCACCTCATTATCCTGCAAAAATACCACTTCTACATGTACTTGAGGCCTATTACTATAGCAGACTTGGTGTCCTCTGTAGCACTTTATAGTTGACAATGGATTTGCAGAGTTTCTGCACTCACATGAGAGGTCAAATACCTTTCTGGGTTTAATGGATCACTTATTCAGAGTGGGTTTTATAGAAATTATTCTCTATTTTCTTTGTTAATCTTTCTCCTAGACTGGAAGAAAAATAATCCTGACTGAAAATGATGTTTTCTTTTCAACGAGTTGAATGCTTACAAAGATTAATTAGTTACTATCAAAACAGGTGAACTATAATTATCAAAATGTGACAGTAGATAAAAGCATCTGCTGAGGGATTTATGAGTCTTGATTTTGCTCAGAATATTATTTACACACAGCTGATAACTGAGAAAACAACTTGCTAAAAAACAGTGTTGAAACAGACTCATGTCAAAGATCGTGACTTGGGGAATCAGGGTATTTCCTTACCTACCCTGATGCTCTCTGTGGGAGGCCTGTAAGAACATGGCATGATTCCAATCTAGGTATAGTTTATAGCCCCCGCAAAGACAATACAACAGAGGGTGTAGCAGAAAAAAAAAAAATATGGCTCCATTTCAGGTATCTCAATAGTGGTAGGTAAGTACAATTCATTGCTGTCCTGTACTTTCCCAGAAAAATATCACCAAAGAAGGAAAGTGTTTGCAGAGGGAGAGGTAATTGCCTAGATGGATATTAAGTTGCGTGTGTATTGCAAAAAGTCCACATGGGCAATTATTGGGTTGTACACAAAGAAACAATGAGGCTGATTCATCCTTGCATCCTTCCAGTTTTGCATCATAGAATCCTACAGAGGTCAGTGGTGTCAGAAATAAATTTGCTTACAGTCGTAATATTTTTTTTCTGACTGATTTCTGAGTCCCCCAAACAAAACCCTTCTAAAAATACAGGCTTGCAAAGCACAATAATGTTTTATCTTAGGAAAAATGCATTCATGGTATTCAGACCCAGTGTTCCATGGAAAGTCTCACTGCACATCACTGCATCAGCAAAGATTAGGTGTATTTATTAAGGAGTTGCTCACTTCAGTACACAACGCAAGACAAATACTTGCACGAACTTGAAGCCAAGGCCACCCATTAGCTGCTTTGCTCACTCTCTGAAACTCTGTTAGTACAAACATTTGGAGGGTGAAAAGATTCTCTTGTACAGACATCGAGACAAAGAAAATGATAGATAATGAAAGAGGAGAGGTGAGGAGGGTAACAAGAGAGAAAAGGAGAAAGGCAAAGTGAATACAGAAAAGAAACTATGAAGGAAATAAAATAATACTGCAAGAAGAAACAGACCAGGGTAGAAAAAAGATCCAAAAAGAAATCTAATTCTAAAAGCTCACTGTTGGTCAAGACAAGATTGCTGGCAATTTCCTGCACCTTTGAATACTACTGGTCACCTTATCTTCTTACAGAAACTCAATGAATTGATGCCATTTGTGGAAAATTAAAAAGACAAGAAATACTTAACATCTGCTAGAAAGAGATGCCTAGAGAAAGAAAAGAGGTAATTAAAGAAGCTCAAATGAACAGGGTTAAGATCACATTTGTAATAAAATTTCAACAACAACAAAGACAAAAATGGGGGGGGAATACATAAAAACCTTTTAAATTGGATTAAAATAAAACATTCTGCTGCTCAAATTAAGGGTATTTAGGAGAGGTTGAAAAAACATAAAATAGCACTTACAATGAAAGTATTGAAGAACATGCAGTTTTCATAAACAAAGTTTAAAATAGAGCAATTTACTTACACTGGTAGACAATCCTTTCAAACTCTTGAAAGATATGATCTGACAAAAACACACATTACCAACTTTATTTATCTGTCAGTCCTGCAGCTGATTGGTACAAGATGGAAATTCCTATTCTAGGTAAGATCGGAGGAGGAACCTGTATTTCTTCTCTATGATGAGATTCTGCATTGTTGCTGTCAGTATCCCCAGGAAATAACAAACTGTACTGAGAGCCACCAACATGATTAAGTGCCTGGGTAGCATTAAACCCGGAAGCAGCTTTAACCCTGCCATGTAACTCACTGCTGTAATCATACATGCTAATGCATCAGCTTTTCACAATCTGATTCAGAAACATACAGCATAGCAAAACAGAACAAGAACACAAAAAAAATTCAACGGAAAACTTGTGCAGACTGAGATAATTTCCTTTTCTGAGCTGTAACTGCATGTTCCAGAAGAAGAATTTGGCAGTCAGTCAAAAAGAAGTATATGCAGAAGGACCCAGATAGAGAAGTTACGAGAGGCCAGGCTCCAGTACTGCAGGCCTGAAATGAGGATGGCAATTTCTTCTCAGAGCGGTCAGAAATTCCACAGAGCTCTGTAGAAAAAGTCTGACTGCTTTGACAGGACAATACAAAGGTCAAAATGCAAATGAGGAGATGAGGAATTTGTATCAAGCTTTGTCCAAGAATCATATAATAAATGCATTTATTCAACTGTGCTATGACAGATAAGCAGGTAACAACTGAAGAAAAGGACAAGAAAAAAATAATTTTTTTTTTTAACAAACAGAGGAATTAATAAATTCCAATTTCCTGTGAATTGCTGTCCTATGTCTCCTCTTTCTTCCATTCTCTTTAACTTTAGTAAACCTATGTTTCTACAAGGTCCAGAACACACCTTAGGAGTTGCCTGCCATTTCCCATCCTGCTTTTCCTTCCAGCAAGGAAGCTGGGCAGAGGGATGAATCCTCCTGACTCTCCCTCCTAAGGGAACTGAAGTGTCTATCTTCTCTTTCCTCCACCCAGACACCAAATTTCGTGAAGTCTGCACAAATCAATAATCTCTGAGGCTTCTGCCCTACTGTCAAATATGATTGAATGAGGTCATTAAAAATTAACAGTGGGACTTGATGGAGAGAGGTTAACATAACCATTTTCTTCCTTTCAACCAGACTAATGAATAAAAAACAATTGCTGAGGTTATTTTTTTTTGGAGCAGAATGCCGAGAAAGTATAAAGTCATAAAATACTTAGGATAAAAAACAATACTGAAAAATTATAGACTGATATTATGTCTCTGGCTGAAGAATTATATTCAGCTTCTGCCTTAAAGATCACCCAATTCCAATCCCCCTGCCATGGGCAGGGACATCCCACTGGATCAGGTTTCCCAAGGCCCCATCCAACCTTGCCTTGAACACCTCCAGGGATGGGGCAGCCACAGCTTCACTGGGCAATCTGTTCCAGCTTTAAGAGATTAAATAAGCAGATTGTACATGGGGATGAGCAATTAAATCATAAAAATTGTGGTATTCCGGGTTAAAATTCCTAACCCAGAGGCAAGAGGAATATGAGCTGGTATGAGACAAGTTCGTGGCTACAAAACAGGGCAGGAGGAACTGGGTCACGCTTCTTCCTCATAACCCCACGGTGCTCAGCAAAACTTACGTTCTCTGCAGCCCAGATCAAACACTAATAAATGATGACTGAAAATCATAGAGTCATAGAATGCTTTGGGTTGGAAGGGACCTTAAAGATCATTCAGTTCCAGCCTCTCTGGATCAGATTGTTCAAAGCCCCATCCTACCTGGCCCTGAACACCTCCAGGGATGAGGCAGCCACAGCTTCTCAGAGCAACTTGTGCCAGTGCCTCACCACCCTCACAATGAAGAAGAATCATAGAATCATAGAATAACCAGGTTGGAAGAGACCCACTGGATCATCGAGTCCAACCATTCCTATCAAACACTAAACCATGCCCCTTAGCACCTCGTCCACCCGTGCCTTAAACACCTCCAGGGAAGGTGACCCAACCACCTCCCTGGGCAGCCTGTTCCAGTGCCCAATGACCCTTTCTGTGAAAAATTTTTTCCTAATGTCCAGCCTAAACCTTCCCTGGCGGAGCTTGAGGCCATTCCCTCTTATCCTGTCCCCTGTCACTTGGGAGAAGAGGCCAGCACCCTCCTCTCTACAACCTCCTTTCAGGTAGTTACAGAGAGCAATGAGGTCTCCCCTCAGCCTCCCCTTCTCCAGGCTAAACAACCCCAGCTCTCTCAGCCGTTCCTCATAAGGCCTGTTCTCCAGCCCCTTCACTAGCTTTGTTGCTCTTCTCTGGACACTTTCCAGGACATCAATCTCTTTCTTGTAGTGAGGGGCCAAAACCTGAACACAGTATTTGAGGTACAGCCTCACCAATGCTGAGTACAGGGTCAGTATCACTTCCCTGGACCTGCTGGCCATGCTGTTTCTGATACAAGCCAAGATGTTACTGGCCTTGCTGGCCACCTGGGCACACTGCTGGCTCATGTTCAGTCATCTGTCAATCAACATACTCAGATCCTTCTCTGCCAGGCAGCTTTCCAGCTATTCTTTCCCAAGCCTGTAGCACTGCACAGGGTTGTTGTGTTGCAAGTACAGGACTCTGCTCTTGTTTTTATTAAACCTCGTCCTACTGCTCTAAGCCCATCGATCTAGCCTGTTCAGATCCCGCTGTAGAGCCTCCCTACCCTCCAGCAGATCAGCACTTCCACCCAGCTTAGTGTCACCCCCAAACTTGCTAAGGGTGCACTCGATGCCTTCATCCAGGTCATTGATAAAGACATTGAACAGGGCTGGACCCAGCACTGAGCCCTGGGGAACCCCACTTGTCATTGGCCTCCAGCTGGATTTCACACCATTTCCCACCACTCTCTGGGCCCGGCCAGCCAACCAGTTTTCCACCCAGGAGAGTGTGCGCCTGTCCAGGCCAGAGGCTGACAGTTTCTCAAGCAGAACGCTGTGAGAAACTGTGTCAAAGGCTTTGCTGAAGTCCAGGAAGACCACATCCACAGCCTTTCCCTCATCCAGCAGCCAAGTCACTTTGTCATAGAAGGCGATCAGGTTAGTTTGGCAAGACCTGCCTTTTGTGAACCCATGTTGACTGGGCCTGATCATGCAGTTCTCTTGCATGTGCTTCATGATAGCACTCAAGATCACCTGCTCCATGACTTTCCCTGGCACTGAGGTCAGACTGACAGGCCTGTAGTTCCCTGGATCCTCCCTGAATTAGGAACTTAGAAGTGAAAGGGAAAAAAAAAAAAAGCCATGCAGAACTGCCTCACCCACAGGGCGAGCCAGGATGTGAGCCCCACCAGCACTCACCCACCCACTTCTGACAGGAGTTGCTGCTCTCCCCTTTCCTCCTCTGTCTCCCAATCCCCATTCACTCCCTGCGGCTCCCCTAAAGCCCTGCCGGGGGTGGGCAGCAAAAGGCAGGGGTGTTATCATGCCCAGGTGCCTGGCTCTGCTCTCCTCGGCCTTTCAGTGCCTTTGAAGGGCCTGCTTGGTGCTGCGGGGGAGAGAGGTTAGAGAGGAGAAGCGAGAGGTGCCAAAACAAGTGCTGGAACAGCCCTGTTTGTGGAACAATAGGTGTGGTTTCTTAGTCAATACCAGAAAGCTTCAGGCGGGGTTTGTGGATCATTTGAGTGCAGATTTATAGATATAGAATAATAGAATAGTTAGGGTTGGAAATGGTCTTAAAGATCATCTAGTTCCAACTCCCCTACCATGGGCAGGGACACCTCCCACTAGGTCAGGCTGCCCAAGGCCCCATCCAACCTGACTTTAAACATCTCCAGGGATGGGGCAGCCACAACTTTCGTGAGCAACATGTGCCAGTGCCTCACCACTCTCATGGTGAAGAAATTCCTCCTTATGTCTAGTCTAAATCTGCCCCTCTCCAGTTTATATGCATTCCCCATAGTCCGATCACCATAAGCCTTTGTAAACAGTCCCTCCCCAGCTTTCTTGTAGCCCCTCTCAGTTTCTGGAAGGTTGCTATAAGGTCTCCTTGGAGCCTTCTTTTCTCCAGACTAAACAACCCCAACTCTCTCAGCCTGTCCTTGTATGAGAGTTACTCCAGCCCTCTGATGATCTTTGTAGCCCTCCTCTGGACCCATTCCAACAGCTCCATATCCCCTTACGTTGAGGATTCTAGAACTGGACACAATACTCCACAAGAGAGGAATAGAGGGGCAGAATCACCTATCTCAGTTTATATAGATTTATAGTTTAATAGATGGGGGCCTGAAAATAGGGTTTGGATGTGTGTTTTCCTGAGAGTTTGGTGCACCTTGTGTAACAACACAGATTTTCTTAGTGAACTTACTCTAATTTTTTATAATCTTTTCAGTGACATTAGTTTGTGATTTTCAGTGTGACAACTTTCCCAATTTCTGGATTTTCTTCTGCTAAGGGTAGTTTAATAGTAAATATAGCAGGCACTTCTAGTATGCAATAATGTAAATATTCAGGCTAACTATTAGAGCAGGCTCTCATGCATTTGAGATGCTCTTAAGATGCTTTTAAGAACTGCACTCACAAGCTAAATCATAGAATCATTAGGCTGAAAAGGATCTTTGAGATCATCAACTCTAGCTGTGGATCTATCCTGCAGAGAAGCCAGAAGAATATTGCAACAATTTGTGTTATAAAATTCTGCAAGAAAGAGCTCTAATTCTCAGTTGTTTGCTTTAGCATCCACCCATTAGTAACTTGTTAATAAAAAATGAACCAAATGAAATAACGTCTTGATCTGGGATCCCAGAGGGAAGGCATTAATATTGTTCTCTTTCATTAACACTTAGGAATTAAATGGAATGAAGATAAAACCTTTAATTTCCTTTTATGTCCTTACAGTTCTGCACTTTTTCCTAAAATGGCCAAGCAAAATTCTCCAACATTAACTGAAGTTGTAAAACAAGTTGCAGAACAGCAGCATTCACAAGCATCAGAGATGGAAAAAACCAAAACAGTTCTTTTACAATTGCAGGTAATAACCTTATTCAGAGTAGTTTAATTAAGTAATTTTTTTTTGTTCGATGAGTAAGAATTCCCATAACAAGAGAAGCTGATGGTACCTGATTTTTTCTGTGTGCTTACATTAAGATGTTCAACTGTTCTACTCCTGTGTGTGGCATTTAGGCTTAACAAAACTGTTTGTGTCTATTATTATTTGCAATGCTGCAACACAACTAAGACTGCACTAGAGCAGGTTTTAGAAGACGATTTTAATTTTTATTTGGAAAAAGCTCAAAACCCACTGAAATAGCAAACCCATATATAAACTCAATATAAAATTAGAGCCTTTTGAGGTTTTCTTGGTGATTTCCTAAGAAATTAATGGATAAAAAGGATTTCAAAAGCATCCTTTGGGGCAGATTTTCAGCAGATCTAGCTTTTTTCCTTTGCATCTTTTTGATACAAAATAATTTTTCATGTACATTTGAAGTGGATGTCCTAAGTAATCATTGAATACTGGCCTTATTTAGTAATATGTTGTAGAATACTGGACGCATATCGGTTTTGTGAAGACTGTAATCATTTCTCTTCTGATCTCTCACAGTATTAAGCTTTCAACTATTACTTAACCTTTGAGATCAAGCTTCTATTGAGACTTACATTTGAGTCTGAGGAAAGACACAGTAGCATCCAGGCATTTTTTGAGCACAGGAGACTGTACACAGAAATAGAAGAGTTCCAATTATAACATCTGTGCATAACCCTACAATTGAAATAATTGATATTTGAAATATTGCACAAAGACAACTTCTCTGAAGGAGCAGTGAAAACTTTTATAGTTTAGGATTGTCAGCTGACTAGCCACATCTTGCAAGAACCTTTCTCATAATGATATACTATCCCATAATACAGTCTGATGATACTGCAACAATTAATTTGTGATCAAATAATTTGAACAATGATATTTGCTTAAAAATAAAAACCAAGCCACAGAACTTTAGAACCCTAGTTAATTAAGTGAGCTCATTTATTTTCTTCCTTGTGCAGCTTTTCCATTCAAAAACACCCAAACTCCAGGAAATTCCATGCAAACATCAATGCTAACAAAACAGCAATGTTAAATAATTAGGAAACTAGAGGCAGAATGCAGAAATCCTTTTTAATCTTTATATCTGTTCCCATGTGCACATGTCACAGAAGACATGGAAAACAATAATTTCCTTCCAAAACTGGAGATCTTTGCTGTTAAGTTCTATTGCTTTCCTGCCCTCAGTAAATAGTGACTGGCACTGACACAAATCCTTCTAAAACTGCAGCCCAAGATTTCCAAATCAAAAGTTACACAGAAAAATTCTGTTCTTAACAGTTAACAGTGTCTTGATCTATTCAAGACATTGAGTAAGAGATTTCATAGTGCTTAAATTGCATCCATTAGGAAGAAGATAATAAGTGACATCAATCATGACTTAATACACTACTGCTAGCTGTTATTTTGGATGGGATTCATCATAGCTAGCTTGCATCACCTACAAGTCAGATGTTAAGCCCATATTAGTCATCTAGGCAACCTCAATAGTCAACAGAGAGAGGCAAACATTTCTGAGGCATTAATTCAGCCCTCCCATCTTAGACGTCTTATGATGGTTTGAAGTACTCCTTCCTGGAGTTGTTCACTTCTCATCAGTGAGATGATGTAAAGGCCTGTTTAGGACTAGATGCGTATTTCTTAGAGGGTTAAAATAATTGGGATTAATCCTGTTCTTAAATACTACTGTGAAGAATGTGGAATTAAAAACTTCAGTAGAGCAGGCTAGTTAAACTCCATCATCTCAAACACCCATCTATGTGTTTCAGTGGGTTTGTGATTTTTTACATCATTAGTTATTTTTAGTCTGGTTTGGACTTAACTAGATTACATCTCTAAAAAAACATTAGTATTGGGTTTGATCTGTCAGGTTCTGTGTATCTTGCAAATACAAAGAATTTAAAGAAATTTCAATGGTACTTTATTTCATACTTTAGACTCAGTCTAAAGGGAGGAGTGCTAGACAATGTTCTTACATTGTGACTCTAAAGTGATGATTTTAGGAAGTGGAACTCTAATTACCTTCCATTCAAGTCACATTAAACAACTGAAAAAGCAGACACTGTTGAATGTATATAAATTACAGTGTTCAACTAGATACCTAGTATGCTCTCAAAAAATGTTCTAAAGTGAACACTGAAGTATTTTACAGGCAAAGCTACAGGAACTAGAAAAAGAAATGGATTCTGTTATGTTAGAAACAAAGACAACAGAAAGGGAAATATATCTGCAAGATGATGCCATAGAAGTGACAAAATATCACTGTGAAAATCTGGAGGCCCAGGTCAGAGCTCTATTTTCTGAAAATTTAAAGCTGAGGCATGATATAGAAACAGTCCAAGAAGAGTTTGAGGTTACATTTGCGAGAAATAATGAATATCGGGAAAAAATAAAGGCTCATAAACAACTCTTTTGGGAGATGGAAAGTAAAATGCCAATTATGATTGAGCTTGCTAAAAAGAAAGCTGCTGTTGAAGAATTAAGGACAAAGAAAGAGGAGTTAATGTGTGATCTCCAAAATCCAGAAGGATCTGTTATAAAAGAAGTGCAGGTACTATATTTCCTCTTTGATTCTTTTCCTTTTCAGTGAAATAATACTGACATAGTTTAACTAATATGTTTGTTTTGTCTAATAAGTTTATGGTTCACGAGGGACTGGCTGCTGGGAATATAGATAACTTACAATGCTGGATTAATTGAAGAAGCTTTAACTTCAGCATGCCATAAAAAAAGATCGTCAGCCATTGCTATCTATATGTTATGGTAAAAGTCAGGTTCATTCTATGTGAGTGAATGAACTCAGATGTGAAAAAAATTACAGAGCTGTAAGTTAAACTATATCACTGCCAAACTCTTTATAGGCTTCTTTGGGTTGTTGGATCAATTTACATGTATAATTTTCAGAATTCTGTGGAATATTGCCATGTTGCTACATTTGTTCATGTAAAAGTCCAGCATTGTTTTAACTTTGTTCTCAGGTAACAAACTAGAGTTGATCTGTTTGCCAACTGAAGTCAGAATTGATGAGAGGGTGATTGAAGGAAGGAAAGATTAAAATATACTTGTTTTGGTATTCTAGTCTAACGTTGCTTTTATGTGACTCTAATTGCTATACTTATTAAAAGCTACCATGTAGGAATTCGTCACCACAAAACTTTATGAGCAAACACACGTATGAAATTGAAATGAGGTCACAGATTTCAACGCTGGTGCAGCTTGCATTATTGAAAATCTGGTGTTACTCTATTAATGTAAATTGGTGAAAATTCAATTGCATAAGCAAATCTTTAAATACTGATAAATAAATACTCATTAACATTGTATTTTCCTGTGAGAAAGAAAAATTGATCTCAAATATTGCATTAAATGTTATTTGATTTTGCAATAAATTCCATTTTAAGCAAAATTAATACCAACAAAATGGGTTCAGATTCCTGTATTGATGTAGTTGTTAGCATTTTTGAGATTAAGACCATACTTTCCTAAGTACCTAAAAATATTTTATAGATTATTTTATTAATTTTAATTACAATTCTTAAATTATTATTTCATTATTATTATTTTAATATGAAAGAGTTTATTATAGAACTTTATCTCATCTTGATTAATGAAGTGACACTTAAAATACCACATTTTAAATAGGTTTAATAGATGTATTGTGCAACTTTCTGAGGAGGAGATTTCTATATATTTCTACATATGCAGGAAGAAATTACACTTCTAAAAACAGAAATCACAACACTGAAAGAGTTCATCGGTAAGAAAACAGATTTGCTAGAAGAAGAGAAAAAAATGCATTCTAAGCTTAGAAAAGAAATTGAGGTGAGTCATTTGAATAAAATATAATTATACTTCTGCTGACAGAGGGTAGATAATGCAAATAAAGTTTGAAGTATTTTATACACCATTGTACATTATTCAGGTATATACAGGAACAATGCTGTCTTAAATTCTTGATACCAACAGTTTCTAAAATTCAGAACTTAATTGCTATCATGAGAAAAATTGAAGTTAAGAGCATTTTTTCTTGAGTCTTTTAAGAAGGAGTTCAGCTGTGAACTTTTGGAATGATATTCTAAAAAGGAGGAGGTCATTGTATGGTAGTAAAGCAAAATGCATAGTTTATCATTTCTGTAATACTTCTGAAATACTCTAAGTTTCACTGCTGACTTGATTATTCATTACTTGTCTCATGGTTCCTGATAACTCTTCAGTGGTAACTGCACCAAGGAAATGGACTTCCTATGAATCTCCCTAATTTGAGCTGACATTAAATTAGGCATAACACAGCTGCTCCTAATTAGCTGCCAAGATAAAATTCTGATAAATAGTTAAACTCCTCTCTTTTTAAATAGTTGAACTATATTTCATATTTTGTTCCTTACTAGGACACTTTTGTATGTCTAGATAGTTCATAGTTTGAAAGTTTCACATCATTTATCTTGTTAGTTATAATAAATAAATGCCACAATATTTAATGACCGAATCTTGATAATATAAGGATAAACAGATCTAAGGTTAGCTCTATTGCCCATTTTAAAATGAGGGACAAAAAAGAAATTATTTTTCATTTGATAAGGAAGAGCAGAGAATTTTTAAACTGATAAGTAAGGCACAGCCACTTTAGAATAGGTTTATGCTATTCAGCACCTAAGAAAATAATTTATTATCAAGGTAACATCCTCCTAAGAAAGTTATCTAAACCGAAAGTAATATTAAACAACATAAAATAATATTCTGGTCTGCTATCTGAATCAGTTTAATTAAATAGTGAAGGTTAATCTGTTCTTCAGTTGTTTGGATTATACAATCTCTTTGTCTCAGAAGGAAGCAGGATTAAAATTGGAATTTTTCAGGATATCATATTCTATTAAGAGGTCTCTGGAAAGCAAAACGTTTTTTAATATAAAAACTGACAACGGACAAGCAGAGATATTAATACCCAGCACTCTTCATCACAACTCAGGAAAGGATACTCAAGCCAAGCATGGGAATAAAGCAAGGTACTAGGCACACGGATGAAGTTCCATTGAGATGCAGTGGTGGGATCCAGCTACAGGCTCCCAGCACCTGAATGTGGTTGCTTGAATGCAAGTGGCTACATGTGAGTCAGAGTTATTCCCATTATAATCACTGGAGGTGTAGTCAGTCCAGTTGATATATTCCAGAGATCAATTCAGTTTGCCATATGTAGGTGTTTACAGTAAGGTGAACCACATAATCTAGTCTTTTTAGACTTTATAGTATGCATTGGCTACACTTCTATTGATCAAAACAGGAAAGTAGACATGTAGGTCACATACTCCTCTAAAGCCAAGTGTCTTAACCTGCAGACTGACCCCAACTTAAGACCTCAGCATCCATTATAGTTTTGGGGGTTTTTTTTACATATTATGTGGATTATCAGCTTCAAGCACAGCATTATCCAAAAGTAAATGGCCTCCTTATAACCTCATGAACAAGGCCAAGTGCAAGGTCATGCATCTGGGTTGAGGCAGTCCCCAGTACCAATACAGGCTGGGTGATGAATTTTTTAGGGGAAGCCCTGTGAAGAAGGACTGGAAAATTGGACTAGATGACATTTAAGGGTCTCTTCCAGTCCAAACTATTCTATGATTCAAAGTTTGCAAAGAGTATGCGAGCTCCTAGGTTTCTGAGTCTCCAGATACAGGCAAATCATTGTGTCTCATTAATGACTTTGTTGCTGCTGTAGGACTCTGGAGTCTTGATTCAGCAATGATGGTAAGTACTCATCTAATTCTGCCCCTGTGCTTAAATGCCTACAGAATTTCTGTTTAAGCCTTGTTAATGGCTAAACTGGCAGTCAGACAGAATGGATTGATTGTCACAGCCCTGGTGCTCCCAGTTTGCCTCAGTGTTATTTCAGGTTTCCCACAGAGGTTTCTCTAAGAGCATTGTGCAGGAATGTAATTCATAATGCCTTCCTAGAGCAGCTGAATTCTTTAAAGTTAAAACATTATTGTTTAAATGTTCTTCTGCAAGGAAATTTCTGCCTAAGTTTTTACTTTTTTTCCAAGGAAAGTCAGTGATTGCTAATTAACAAACATTACAATTAATTCGTAACTGGGATGCTTCTCATAAGGCAGGGTACTGATGGAGTTTTAAGGCAGCTTGTAGACCTTGTCCCACTCCATTTCCTGAGCACCAGTCCCAACACCCATCTCTTGAAGAGCAGAGTCCGTTTGCAGCGTTGGACAGAAGTGTGAGCAATAGGTCAAGATTGTTACAGAATCACAGAATTGTTTAGGTTGGAAAAGACGTTTAAGACCACCAAGTCCAACTGTAAATGTAACACTGACAGGTTTGCCACTAAATTATGTCCCTACCTATGCAGGGAGAAGGCTTCAGTCATAAAGACTAATTCAAGGCAACAAAAAATAAAATAAATTGGATTGTAATATAAAAATAATAACAAAAAGAAAGCTGAAAAGACTCTGTTCTCTTGCTACCCTCTTTCCCCAAGATCAGTATGTGGCTGTATTATTCTTCATAGATGTTTGTCTGTCCTGTCCTTGAAGAACTGCTGGGCTGGGGATTCCACAAGTGCCCAGGCAATTTTTTCTAATAGTTACCTTACATGTACACATGAACCAGTAAAAAGAGCAATGTTCCCTCTCCCATTTGTCCGATAAGCATGTTAGTGCTTCCTACCTTAGCAGATGTGCCAGATGGTTCCACGGTGCTAGAAACACATTTCTAAAAAAGATAATATTCATCATAGATGTTTCAGTGTCATACAGCACAGTCCTAGTGAAGTTCAGATCCTGCAAGCACTCATTCAGATGAATGAATCTGACAGCATCCCTCAAAAAGTTGTGAAGGATTATAAAGGAAAGACAGGCAACGTGAATAAACACAACCCATCACCAGTAAAAGAAGGCAGTGTAATTTATAAAACCTTAGTGAGGAAGTTATACAGGAAATTTAGTCAACGAGACTCCCAGGAAATCATTGGCAATGCTGTAGTCCTGAGCACACCGTCATGTATTAGGTGAAGTGTAATAATATTTCAATAAGCTGACACAGAGGGATTACACATTACTACATATATGCCACACAAACTGAGATAAGTAAGCCTACATTTTTATTAAGGGAATACCTATTATTTCCATTTTTATGACAATGAATATTTCATGCTTTTTTACTTCACAATGCAAATCTTCAGACGATTGTAGCAGCCATTCTTCTCCAAATAAGGTAGCAATGAGGGCAAAGTTTGTACAGTACTGCATTGCCATAGTACTACCTTTCTAGGAAAAGCATAACTTTTAAGCGCAGTGCAGCAATGAAGAGGCTACTACAGTCATTTAGCCTCATTTGTGTTCTAATTTATACAGAAACACACTTGTCAAAGGCTGAAAATTTCTTAGTTTCTCACCTTTCACTCTGGAGCCTGAAATCTTCCATAACAAAGTGCCAGCACAGCTGAGATGCTGACTCTTTGGGTGAAATTTACTTTGTTAAATTTTAGACATCTGCAGAGGAGATAACCGCAATGAACTCGCCACTTACTTACACTCTCAGTGGGACAGAGTCTTTCTTCCCAAGTGGAAAAGAGAAGCATGATTCATATTGACCTAAAGCAGGTATCTGTAATGCATCACATGAATGGCTTTCTGGATGTCTTCCTATCTCCTCAGTATCTGTAAAGTGAACACAGAATGACTTAGTCAAATGTCTGAATCTATACGTAGACAAAATTAGGTGAGCTGAACCCAGCTCTTTGAGTAGTTTTACTTGAAAGAAATTTTGAAGTGAATGTTATTCTATTTTATTAGGTACAGAATAAAAGATATGATGCTATTCTAAAGCGTTTGCATTGCCAACTGAACAAACTCCATTCAAATAAAAGACAATGGCACTGGAACATTCAGCAGCTGGAGAAGAAGGCAGCAGAACTAAGAAATTGTCTTGGAGTAGCTGAGTTACAAAGTGGCATATAAACCAAACCTAGCAAAGCTACAATATGGGTAATCTTTTACAGATGGGGAGGTTTTTTTTTTTTCTGGAAATACTACAGATAGTAAAGTAATCCAATAAGTGGGCCATGGATCAGTGATTTCTAACTTTTTAAGTTTTCTCTGGCTTTTATTCTGTGGCCTAACCTAGGCTATGCTCAATCTGTAATGCTTTGGATAACTGCTTTTTTTTTTAACCATAGGCAGAGGCTGTTTGGGAAGAAAGTTATTAACATTTCCAAGTGTTTTCAAAATATGTGCCAGTTTAATCTAAAAAGTCATTTGAAATCAACAAAAAAGATTTGAGGAGTTCCTTTTTCTCTTGATCAAATTTCTGAGGATTGAAATCTACATTGTTTCTTCCTACAGAGAAATTGCTAACGATGTATATTTGCATTCCTGAGATACCAAAATTCCAGATCTTCTATCCACATCCCTTTTTATTGCATCCTACTTAGGAAACCTGGAAGCTCTGCTGGCCTGTGTTTTGCAGCATGGGAAATCCATACAGATGATGTTACAGCCTGTTGGCCCTATATCTGCCAGGATGTCCTAGCATGGGGAACATGGAGGACATAGACTTTCCATCTATAAAAGGCTTAGGAATAAGTACACTCAGAATTTGGCTTCAAATAATCTGACTTCAGCTGGTCTAATATATGTTAGTCAAGAGGAATGAATAAATGAAGGCAAGACTGCATCTGGACAGCTTTTGAAATGGATCAATTCATTCTCTAGAAAGAGGAATGCATTGTAGATAATTGATTCTAGAGGAACTGACTGCATAGAGGATCTTAACTATTACTAGATCTCTAACATCTAACTGCTTAAAGTTCAGTTAAAATTATTCTTAACATAAATGACCACCTACTAAAAATTCTTGACAAAATAATATTGAAGAGTAGACATTTTCATTTGCCTTCTTTGTATTATGTGCTTAGCATGTGAGGAATTTACATAAGTTTTTCTATTCTTACACTTAATGTAATGGTTCTGACCAGACATGACCTGTTAGATTTATGTTTTATGGAAGTAGCTTTTTGGTTGAGCTGTTGCTTTGAATTTACATTTGTCTTTATTCCTGAATATAAAATGAAGATTTTAGCAAACTGAGTATTTATTGTGGAAATTTTAAATTGCCTGTGTATTCTTAGATCTGAAAAGTTTAAAATGCAATGCTGTTATTGTGTTAGAACATTAATGTATTCATGTATATTTACATTTCCCATAATCTGTTATTTCACTTAATATAAAGCTATTTTAAGCAGCATGCTGACTCCTGAGGATTTTCTCTTACCATTGTTAGGCGCTTGGGTTTGTTTGGCATAGTGTTTTTCCTTTGCAAGAGTATAAACCAGACAAATTTCACTAAGAAAATAGTGTAGACATGAAGACCTTAATATCCTGTCCTATAGTAACAGTAATGCAATGGGTTAAAACTTTTCTAACCTGATTTATTTTAAAAGAAGACAAAGACATCTCAAAAGTAATGCTTAATCTTAACTACCTTTCTATTCTGAAATGACTCACATATTTATCGCTCACGACTCCCGAAAGCACCAATAGAACATTGAGTCTTATTGAGTGTATAGTTGATTACAGTAACTTTAAAACTTTATTCCTACGCACAGCAAAACATCTGTGTCTGATGCATGTGTATCTTCTAGAAAGGGACACAAACTAGAAAAACTGGAAAATTTACTCTGTTATTGATAGGTTCAGTGATTAACTGCTCTTCTTTAGTTTTGCTTAATTTCTAATTTCAATTTATTCAGCCATCTGGTGAAATAAGTGTATTTTATATCAGCTAGTTTCTCTCCCTAAAGGTACTTATGCACTCTCTTCTTGCTGAATTAAATATATTAAGCCTTCCAAACTTAGCGTCTGTCAGATCTGACTGAGATATAGCTCAATGTATACCCCCAAAAGCAGTACGACACCCAAAATTTTCAGGGTATTAAGACTGCATGCCCTTAAATATGCCTTTTACTACTGATATTGTCTTATTTTCATATTTAGTTTCTAGTTGTTTCTAAATCAGAATAATTAATGAGTCAAGATACATTTTGTATCAGCTACTTTGATACTTATTACCATAGTTATAATATCACAATTTAACCTTGCACTTTATTACTGGTTGAAAACAAATCTAGCAAACAATCCAAACCTTTATGGTTTACTGACCATGCAGAATATGATCTGTTTAATACAAATGTTGTTCAGTATGAAGTTCATCGTGTTGCAGAAACTGTTCCTGATATAATTTGTTACAAGATATGGACTCTCAGGGTACTGTCATCCTGCATCACTGTCCTAGATAATTATAATCTCTCAACTCACATAAGCAGACTATTCGTGTGTTTAACCCAACTGACTTGACAACCGAGTTGGTTCATGTCTAACCTTTGAAGTTTTACTTGTCATCAGTTCCCACCAAACTTGTAGAAGTTTAGTCATTGACTATATTTGAAATATATATTCAGTTGTTTTATGTGCTTAACAGCACGTTTTACAGGATCAATCAAATGCATTTTGCACACTTCTGATTAAGCAGAACTTTATATCATAAAATATTTACATATTTTCCCAGGTGTAGCATTTCAAATTTAGCATTTAACATTTAATAGATAATAAATACAAGAAAGGCATGAACATTTTATTAGTGAATAGCAATTAATTGGAGAAAATCTCACCTGGGAAAAAAACCTCTGCTGAAACAGGGAAATGTAAATTGCTGCTTTCTCTAAGCTATCAGTATTCTGTACAACAAATGAAGAAAAGTAATGCATGTAGGTTTTTATAAAAATGTTTAATTCCAGAGAATCTTTGGAACCTGCTGAGGCCAATTTTTCTTGGTACAATGTTGAACAGTAGTAGGTTGATCTCAGGGCATTTTTTTTCCCTTACCAAGAAAGTACAGGTTGTAGGAGAATGATCTATGAATTTTGGGGAAGAACTCAGAGAATGCACATTGTATTCTTACAACATGAGGCTCTCCCAGCTGCCAGTGGAGAAGGGTGCTGCCAAATCCATATCAGTAATTTCTGAGCATGGGTGTGGGGCTAAGAATTTAATGGTTCAGCACTTTGCAGTCAACAGGAGGAGGAGCGACTGCCCATTCTGAACAGCAAAACAGACAATGAGCAGCAGCACATATGTAAATAAATAAGAAAGTGTGAAAACATAGCAGCCAACGAGTGCTACTCACCACTGAGCAAAAATTTGAAGCATGGGCAACTGGATTTATTCCAACAATACAGTCTAAATGAGTCAGAACAATCGACATTTGACAAGGAAACAATACAGCCATAGCATCACCTCAGGTGATGCAGTAAATGGGTGTTAAAGGGAAGGATTTCTTCATATTGTAAACTGACACTTTGTATGAAGACCTTTCACACAACCCAACAAACTCAAATGCTGAAGGAGAGGAAATGTATGAGATAATGCAGACATACCTGCAAAGATCTTTGCTGTCATCAGTGCTGCATGCGATACCCAACAGAAGAGGGAAAGGGAGCTGAGGATAGAGACCAGTGTTATGCTGCTTTGCTTCTGTTGCAGAATTTGCTTCGACCCTCAGAAGAGCCATTTGCAGAGAGTGTGCTGAGTATGACAGTAAATAATGCATGTTATGCTGCTATGGTTCATACACGCTACTTCAGATGAAGAAGAAATTGTGGTCATGCTATGCATCAATGTTATGCCATGCCACTGAGGGTAAAAAAAAATCTTTCAAAGCTCTTACCCAATTTTCTGAAACATCTGAATATACCCTTATCAAAAGAATTATTAGATCCTTTGTTAAAACGCAGCTGTAGCACATAGCTCTGAGTCATGTCAAGGCAATGACTTCTTGAGGAATTCCAAGCAGTACTGAAATATTTTTCTTTTAATTATCTACTTCGCAGGAGGCAAACACTTTTTCAGGGGCAATGTTAAGACAGTACAATGACTGCCTCAAAAACGTGGATTGAGTGAAACAGTCTGGTTATAGGACGCAGCCCGGTTATAGGACCACGCAACTCTTTCAGTTGTCTTTTCCTAGCGTTTAGAGGAAGTAACATGCAGTGACCTAACAAGACAAAGAAAAAAAAATAAAACCCACAAACTGCATAGGGCAAAGCAAGAAAAACAAAGAAAATCTCTACCCTCCATATCCCAAAAAGAAAGATAATTGAACTGCACGTTCCCCATCTGGATGAAAGCAGACAGAAAAGATAGCTTTAGCATGCCACTAAATATAATTCTGATTGAGAACGATTGCTACAATGAGCAAAGGACAATGTTCTGTGTTGAACAGAGATTTATCCTGCCAGGAAATTACATTAGTGTTTATACATTTTGTAGTAGCTTTTTAGTTTATCATATTCTAGTTTTACACAATTCAGTAAAATTCTCTCTAAATCTTTCCAAGAGCCCCAAGCTTCTTAATCTCTCATTTTATTATAAATATTGTAGACCATATATTCAATACTTACTGAATACTTATTTACACCTAAAAGCTTATTTTTTTCCTCTCATCTACACATTAAATGAATTGATATAATGTAGATCACTTGCAGTGTTTTCAATAAAGTTAGGAACACGTTTCTGGAGTGAAACGAGCACTGACAGGTCGAAATGCAGTTGCTTTCTTCCCCGCTGACAGTAAAGGCTAATAGTTCCCTCTAGTGTTGAGATGTGTTTTTACATTGAAAAGCATTTTTCATACTTGCTTCAATTTGAAGATCAGTACTTATGAGAATAGCTAATATTTCTATATAACATGATGAATACTCCTAAATGATATTTCATTTCTAAAAAGGTAGGATGAAAAGGAGATGCTGAGAATTCTGTTACAACTACAAACAACAACTGGAGGATTCATGGTATCATACCATAGTTTGAGTTGGAAAGGGTTTTTAAAGGTCATGTGGTCCACTGCCCCTGCAGTAAGCAGAGACATCTTCCACTAGATCAGGGTGCTCAGTCTCATCCAGTCTAACCTTGAATGTTTCCAGGGATGAGGCATCTACCACTTCTGGGCAACCTTTCCAGTGTTTCACCACCCTCACTGTAGGAAATGTCTTCCTCATAGTCTACCCTCTTTCAGTTTAAAACCATTACCCCTTGTGCTTTTGCAACAGATCCTGCTAAAAACTTTGTTCCCATGTTTCTTTTAGGCCAATTTAAGTACTGAGTACTTGGAAGCTTGACAAAGTTTTCAAATATCGTGGAAAGTCGCTTGGCAACCACATCAGCCAGTTCCCTCAGGACTCTGGGATGCATGTCATTAGGTCCCATAGGTGGATAAGAAGTTGGTTTGATGGTCACACCCAGACAGTAGTGGTCAGTGGCTCAATGCCCAGATGGAGATTAGTGATAAGTGGTGTCCCTCAGGGATCTTTTTTGGGACAGGTATTGTTTAATATCTTCATCAATTACATACATAGTGGGATTGAATGTACCCTCAGCAAGCTTGCAGATGACACCAAGCCGAGTGATGAGGCTGAAACCCCTGAGGGATGGGATGCCATCCAGAGGGACCTTGACAAGCTGGAGAAGGGGGCTTGTGAAAACCTCGTGAGGTTCAACAAGGCAAAGTGCAAGGTCCTGCATCTAGGCCAGGACAATCCTCGGGATCGATACAGGCTGGAGGATGAAGAGATTGAGAGCAGCCCTGTGGAGAAGAAACTGGGGGTCCTGATGGATGAGAAGATGGACATGAGCCAGCAGTGCATGCTTGCAGCCCAGAAGGCCAACCATATCCTCAGCTGCATCAAAAGAAGCATTGTCAGCAGATAGGAGGTGATTCTGCCCCTCTGCTTTGGTAGGACCACACCTGGAATACTATGTCCAGCGCTGGAGCCTGCAGCACAAGAAAGACACAGATCTGTTAGAGCAGGCTCAGAGGATCGGGCCATAAATATGATCAGAGTCCTGGAACGCCTCTGCTATGAAGAAAAGCTGAGAGAGTTGAGTTTGTTCAGCTTGGAGAAGACTACAGGGAGACCTTATTCGGGCCTTTCACTGCTTGAAGGAGGCTTTTAAGAAAGATGGGAAAAACTTTTTAGGCCTGTAGCAATAGGACAAGGGGTAATGGCTTTAAACTGAAAGAGAAGAAGTTCAGACTAAATATCAGGAAGAATTTTTTTTTGCTGAGAGTGATGAAATACTGGAACAAGTTGCCCAGAGAGATGATAGATGCCCCATTTCTGGAAACAGTCAAGGTCAAGTTGGATAGGGCTCTGAGCAACCCGATCTAGTTGAAGATGTCCCTGCTCACTACATGGAGGGTCGGACTAGATGAACCTTAAGGGTCCCTTCCAATCCAAACCATTGTAGGATTCTATGATTTATCTGTGTTCAGGTTGCTCTGGTGGTCATGAACCTGATAATCCTTACAGTGGGAGAGACATTTCCCCCTCAGTCTCCATCTTGAGTTCTGTCCACTTGAGAGATGTGGGAAAAGAGGTTGCCAGTGAAGACTGAGGCAAAAAAGTTTTTTTAGAACCTCAGCCATCTCCTTGCCCATTGTTACCAGTTTGCCAGTCTTGCTCATCATAAGGGGTTTATAATTTCTTTGATTTGATTTATTTATTATTGTTCTGTTTTTAAAAGAGGAAGAATTTGGCTAATTCCCTCTGACCTTCTGTTCTAATCTGAATTATAATTCAAAGTCCACAACAAATTGGAGGGCTTCATATTTTTTATCAAAAATTAACATAAAAAATGCTTTTGTAAGCTAAAAGCAGTCTCCTACAAACATTTCTTTAGGTGAGATCATTGGCTTCCTGCTTCTGACTTACAGCTGACTAAAACTGATGATAGCTGGTAGTTATGGATTTACAACGTATTATATAAACCTGTGGTTTCAGGCTATTTAAATAACTCCGCCTGAGCTGAATCTTTTGGCCTGAAACTGCAGTTCTGTCTCAAGGTCAGTGTTCTGGAAAGCTTAAACATAAGTTATGAGTTTCATCACTTGAGGCTCCCAATATTCTTGACAAGAGAAAGGCATCTGTCAGCTGTTGCAGTTCTTGTGGCATTTTCTAGTCAATGTAAAGGAATACTAAAGCAGCTACCCTTAATTAAAAAAATTCAATTAAATTCCAATTTTGTGTGACAGAATACCTGAAATAGCGCAGCCAGTCTGTCGCTTGCATGTATTTAAAGGCTTATTTTATGGCTGCATGCTCTGGAGCAAAGGTTTGAACTCGGGCAGGGACTTTTGAGGGAAGAGGGAGGACAGTTTCAGGCTAACCATCATGTGATTTCCTGCTTTTATCACCTTTCTCTTTGCCAGTACTGGCACAGAATGTTGATCTATTAAATCTTGACTTTATAATATTTATATAAAATGTACATCAGTAGACCAGCAGCCTTCTCAACCAACTTGGATAAAAGATACTTGTGTCTTGTGTGTAAAATTTTACCCTCAGGCTTTGTCGTATCTGTCACAGTTACTTTAGGATTGGGATGCCCTGCTCTAGTGCAGTATAAATACACTATCTACCTTTTATGTTTCTCTACAAGGAAGCTGGGGCAGGGGTCTTTATCAGAAAATGTAGTAATAGGATTAGAGGTAATGGTTTTAAGCTGAAAGAGGGGAGATTTAGATTAAATATTAGGAAAAAAACTTTTACTGTGAGTGTGGTGAGGTACTGGAACAATTTGTCCAGAGAAGTCATGGAAGACCCATCCCTGGCGGTGTTCAAAGCCAGGTTGGATGGGGCTTTAAGCAACCTGACCTAGTGGAAGGTGTCCCGGCCCATGACAGGGAGGTTGGAACTGGATGATCTTTAAGGTCCTTCCGATCCAGCCATTCTGTGATTCTATTTTATGATTCTACTAAAATTATTGCCATCTCTCAAACTATGAGTTCATATTGTTGCTGAGACTTCTTTAGCTGATAATGCATTTATATTAGGTTAATTGATGCAGCTGTACATGCAAACAGTTTGGCAGAGGAGAGCTTGGGTACCTCAATTATTTTTCCCAGTTACATCTGTTAGTTCTTCCTTTACATTTATGTAGGGAAAGAAACACTTCCAGGAGACATTTTGTCTTAACTGCTTTATAGTTGCATTAGGATGACAGGAATTGAGCCCTAAAAGGTCTTATTTCTCTCAATTGACTGTAAAGGTAGTGAAGGGTCACTAGCTCAGATGTAAATAATTATATTCTGGTGTCTAAAATTAGGTGAGAAGTATCCAAGCCCTATATCCTTAAGCCACTGCTGCCACAACAGCTTTATTATGACTAAATGCATAAAATATCCCTCTGCTCTCCTCCCCTCCCCCCCTCCCCCCCCTCCTTTTATTGTCTTATTGCTGGCCACATATTTTCCTTTGTATTTCTCTAGCTTTCCCTATTGATTTCCTGGGCTATAAGCTTCTCATTTATATTTTACATTCAATGTCATGTTTTCCATATGTTACACTAGGGAGCAGTGGGAGGCTGATTCTAACAGCTATTTCCATTTGCCAGTGAACAAGAGCAGGCTTTTAACCAAAGATTTCCTTTTTTCTTTGTGCAGCACTCTTTGCTTTTTAAGCATCTTTTTAGTTTCTTTTGTAGGATTCCCATTTTTCAGTTGCTTTTTTCTCTCTGCTTCTCCCCAGCCAGCTTCACTCAAAATTTTCATCAGCCATGGGAAATTAGCTATGTCACATCATCAGCTACTGTGCAGGGGATTCACCTTGCATGTCTGGAATGCCTGCTTACAATATAGTAACTCACATTCTGGTGCTGCCTTGCACTTTGACTATGGAGAGGATCTGGATGGGAAGAAATCTACTTTTTGTATAACATTAGCTGAGATTAAACATCCTAGAGCTCCAAGACAGGTGGCATGACTTGCATTTTACCAGCACCTATTTCCCTCTGTTGCCTGCAGGAGTCCAGGGCAACTAGCTCTGAACTCATGGTAGATGATTAAAATTACATGACATAAATCCCATCTATCATCTCCAGTTATCCTTCACCGACTCCAGGCCAGAAATTAATACAGCTCTATCCATCGTAGTGAGGCCATAATTGAGTTACCCTGTATTGAGAGCAGTAATACTTTCTGTGCTAGAGGATCACAAGGAATAATTTTAGAAACTCTAATAAGTTGTGTGACCTCCATGCTACATTTCATAAATTGAATTCTGCCATAGCAAGACAATTTCTCCCCCGCAGTCTGCCTCTTACTGCAGACAAGTCGTAAGAAATAATTCTAGTATGGTTTCATGGTCTATAAAGACTCTTCCTCCTTCCCATTCTGCTATATTCCCTTCTTGTCTTTTATGTTTTAGCACACTGATGATTAGTTTCTGAGTTATCAGAATATACATGCAGACCAGCAAGCAGTGTCTTTGTAGTACTGCCACTACATCATTCACTGCTTTCACCTCTTCCCCTAAACAACTTTTATCTAAAGATCTTTAGCATCCCAGTCTTGTGAACTGTCTTGCCAGTTGCCAATAACACTTGTATTGGTGAGATTTTCCAGTCTCTTCTTTGCAACCTAGACTTTTAAAATTGGTACCCAATGACAAAAAAAATGCTGAGCAGTCCCTCGAAAATGAGGATGAAATTGGAAACAGGTAATAAACTTAGGCAAGGATAGCGGGGGAATGCGAATGGGAGACAGACAGGGGTGGCAATGAGTGGAAGTAAAGAATTGGGGAAGGGAGAAGAGTAGTACCTATGCCTGTGTTCATTTTATACTACAGGCCCCATAGTGGAACGTGAGGTTCCTAAATCTGTCAGCAGAAAATCTCATCTTGCTCCAGCTGCTGGGGAATCACACTCTATGTCACTATCAGTGTCTATTAACTCATGTGACAGAGACCAGTACAAAAGATCTGAAGTACTGATGTTGACTCTCTGAGTATCAGTAGAATCTCACAAGGGTACTTTTTTTTTTAACTCATTCTTTTGAATCAAACTATGAGATTTGTTTGATGTTTCTTTCTCTTATGGCACCTCCAGTGCTTCATCACAGGATGCAGCAGCTGCTTAGATATTTAAGGCAGTAACTATGATAGCTGGAGAGGTAGCACCTGGATCCTGTTGCAGCTCAACACTGCAGTTACTCCTTCACTGTGTGACCTTTGTTTCAGATGTAGTCGACCATCATGGGACCCAACATTTTGCTGTTTCTACACTAGAAAATAAATGAATGTCCAAGGTGGAAGAGAGTTTTCTCATTGTCATTCTCTGTTATTCTGCAGGCTCTTCAGCGGCATATGGTTGTTCCTACACCTCTAATACACTTGAGGTCTGTTTTCATATGCAGCATTTGAGTTCTGGGGTTACCCATAACAACAGAGGAATTCTGTGGCTGAACTTTGAATCATGCCAGGATTAACGATTCTCAAATTAGCACATGCAGAAAAAAGTCAGCCCAGTGCGGGTGTCATTTCCTGGTCTTCTCCTAAGAGAAGATGCATGCACAAAAGATTTGGTCCTCTATATAGGAAAAGAATGGTTTTCAACAGATTTTTTTTTTTTGCATAACTGTACAGAATCCCTCACTGAATTGCTGGAAAATTTTATTTCTATAGGCTTACACATTTTAATGAACTTCTCCTTTGTAATTATTCAATTATCCATCCTGCTGCTCGAGAAAACCAGCACAACAATGATTTAACACAGCGCTGTAGCAATTAGCACTCACAAAACAACAAAGAAACACCTCACTACTCAAAGAGGAATCTAAGTATGAAATCAAAAGTAACTCATTGCAATCATCGGAACATCACTTCAGTTCTTACAGTAGCAACCACAATGCTTTGGCTGTTTTGACTCCTTTCCTTTTATAGCTAAAAAGAAGGTACAGAGCATGCTTATTCCATTTTCAGAAAAACTGTCATTAAGAATTTCAAAGCATTTTTGGTTTTCTGTTGAAAAGTAGGAGCTAACAGATCAGTTGCTGATTGACTGCAGCTTTTGTCTAGCCTAACTCCACTCAGGTCAGTAAGTCTAGAGTTGAAAAAGGAACAATATGTGTGCAGTTACACCTGTAAGCAGCTTAGTTGTCAGTTTCAAAACTTGATCTAGCTCATTCTGCCTTCATATTGCTCAAGCAGCTGCAAATGGCTTTCTTTCCATTTGAATGGTTTTGTGATATTTCTTTTTTTATGTTACTAGCTGATGGCACAGGGGATTTTGACTACTTTTTAGGTTATTGGCAGTAGAGACATTCTTAACCATGCTTATTAGACCTTCAAGAGTGCTAATTTCTCATACAAAGGGAATGTTGAACTTTCGTTAGTATATTTCCCAAATGCTTTAGTTTTCTGATACCATTTAGTATAATTATGTTTTCTTTTAATACTGAAGTGTAGAAAATAATGTACATTGGGAAACAAACAACACAAAAGCTGTCATAAATGCATAAAAGAGCAGCTGATAAGAAAAACAGCAATGCAACATTGGTTTTAGAAGCAATAGAACACAAGAAGAGCTGACATGTTGTGAAGTGAATAACTTTAATTAATGATGTATGGAAAGTAAGTATAAATGAGAAAGAGATGATTTGTTAATAGAAAACACGTGCTAGTATACTAAAATTAGAAGTTTAGAAACGTGCAATATTAAAGTAGAGAATTCTGATGAAATGCTTGACTGGAAATACACTCGTGATTTTTTTCTCTCCTGAATGGAAAATGAGGCATACTTACTAGAGAAAATAAAGGGGAAATTTTACCTTCTGAGTCCAAATTACCAGTGTGAAATATGTGTCCACTTTATCTCTGCCTCATCCATATATGACAGTCATCTTCAGGGCAGAGTTCAGGTCACGTTTCAAACTAACCTAACAGTTTGTTTGAATCAATGGCCAAGTGGAAGTACCTTTTCAGTGGGGATTTAGTGATCATGAAAGTGAATGGCCTATTTCACAGCCATTAGTTCTCTTACTTTTGCAGTTGTGCCTAATAGACTCCGACTGGGACTGATATTCCATTGTAGATACACTAGTGCAGTTCTTAGTGATGGAATTCCAATTAATTTTTCTGCAAAACATCTCCCTCCAACAGACTGCACTTGAATGTTGTGTTAGCTGATCTGCCTCCTCTCCAGTGCATTAAAGAGACTTTTAACGGTGGAATAGACAGCAAGGCAGCAGGGCACTTGCAGTGAAGCTTGCTGAATCTCTGGAATTCTTCTTTCTCAACCTTAGCTATACCAAGAATGTAAATGAATAAGCTAGATTGCCTATGTGAAAGAGAGGTACTCAAATAAGTGTTTTGGTGAAATTGATTGCTTTAAGAAAGCAGAATTGCCCTGCAATGATTTACTTCACTAGAGATCTTCTGTTTGCTGTGCTGGAATTTGTCTTGTCTAATATTTAGCTATTTAAGCAATGTAGGCTTCACCTAGGCTTCTTGGATTAAGAAACATAGCTGGTGTACATGCTAAAATTGATGTCCACAGGGTGAAGATGATGCTTTTTCTATGCGCTGCTGAAGGAACCAATATAAGTAGCTTCAGCTGGACTTCAGATTCTTCCAGTTAAAATACAGCACAGATGCAACTCACTTACTTTTAGCCATGTGAAATCTAGGTGTCTTGTTTAAAAGAAGACACTATTTTCACTTAGCCTATCTTCACCACTTATTTTAGGCAACTTCTGGTCACCTACACCAAAGCAGTCTTTCTTCCTGGTTTTGGCGTAGAGGTGGGGACATGCAGAAAAGACAAGGCAAAATAGTTGCTTTTACATTTCAAATTACCTTTTTATATTGAGATGCTTCACTGATGGTTCTGGCTGCGTTTCCCATTATGATCTCCTGTATTTAGAAATGTACAGCTCTATCAACAATGAAAGAATGGAAACTGAGGCTGTAGAGGCTGACATTTTTCCATGTGATATAGTTAAACAGACCAGCATGGACAGTAAAATTCCTTCTTTCTAGCACTAGTGGCTTGAGAAGGTATTTTATCTCTCTTCGATTTGAAAAAACATTTTGTTTGGTTTACTGCAGTGTAAATGACTGATCTGTAGTGAGTGTAGTAGTTTAATTTTCTTTTAGTTTAATGAAAAACAGAAAACCTTAAAAAACACAGAGAAGTTAGTATTTCTGCTCAAAAGCGAAAGGCAGACAATGTCTCTGATATCGCTCCTCCCCCAAAGCAGTATAATCACAGTCATTTACTGTACCAGAGCATGTAGAATGTGCCAGGGACATTACAGAAGACAAAGCCACAGTTGTTACCAGAAAAATACTAAGATTTTTTGCCAGTCTTCTCTGGAGAAGAAGAAAATGTGAAAGCTCAAGTTTTACATGGTATAAAGATTGTAATCTGCTGGCAGTTTTTAAACTGGAACACTTTGGTGGAACAGCTCCCAGACTTCTCTGCTGGTTACAGTATATTCCTGAATTCACTTCCAGTTTCAGTCTTTAATTCCCGCTTCTGGTTGTGAATCCTGGTTTTGCAATAAAACTTTTGTTGCACTCACAACCCTTACCAATTTCTGATCCCTTGTTGATGAACCACTGCTGTCATGGTAGTTTTCCCCCCACGTATGTTTTTGCACGTATGCTGGGCCATTCAGCTTTCCTTCTTCTGTAATACTCACCAGGCTTTTTTAGAAATCAGCAAAAAATTCATTAGAAATTAGAGCACTCTCATAACATTATTGCTACTTGATGCTGTAAAAAGGACGAAGTACATCTTTTGGTCTGCCAAGTCTGCCAAGTCCAAGCTGCCTCGAAATGTTCTGCAGCAAATTTGAGGTGATTGCTTTTTTCACTTTCTTTGTTATCATTCCCATACCTGTAGCTTTTTGAAATGGCAAATCACTGCTAAGAGAGAAGTACGAAGTGTCTGTCAGCGGATGGCCCAGCATCAAAATAGACCAATTAGCAGTGTCTCCATCTGCTGCCTAGACTCATACTTCCTCCCTGCCTGTTCCTAGAGCCAAAAACTGAACTGGGAGCCATGGGTTTCATGCATAGCAGGAGTAGCCAGTTTCTCCAGTGCTACACATTTTCTGGAGAACTTCTGTTAGACAGTGGAGAATGGAATTACTGTCAGTGCCTTTCTTACAGGAGCAAGGCCTCTTCTCTTAAAACCTAATGCTATTCAAGAGATCACTATAGGCTAGTGTGGGATCCATTTAAGACTGAAGCTTAGAGCTGGCGCCAAAAAGAAAGCTCTTAGCTTTTGCACCTGTATTGAGAAGAAACCGCCTTGCTTAGCGGAATGAATCAATGTGCTGAATATCCTCTTCATTAGTTAAAATCTTACACTAATCTGAGGATGAAAAATGTGAAGACTAATCAAAGTCTGCTACAAAACTGACCCTGTACCTAGCAGGATGGCAAATTACAGAACTTCAGGTCTGCGGTATCAGGCCACTAACGACTGGGTGAACTAAATGAAGTGAGAAGAAAATGTTTGCACACACTGACATAAACCCAGAGCCTGTTAGATTGGGTCTGCACGCTAGTAACAAAATGTATAACACTTCTGTTGTCACAGGCTTCTCTGTAGCCCCCAGTTGCCCCCTTTGGTAAGCCCTGATTACACATGAGTAGTTAGGTTCTCAACCTATGTACTGTGATTTTACTTTCCAGAAGCCTCTCATTTTAAGAGTTGCATGAAAGGCATTTCATAGCAACTCCAGTGTTCCCAGTCCTTTCCGGCACAATTCCAAATGGAGTTGTTTTGCTTGAAATTCCTCAGTGCATGGCTGCTGCCAGAAGTCATACACTTGAGGGCTATATAAAAATCTTAACTTGGGGTCTGAGAGTGGAGATGGGACTTTGCTGTAAGAGATGCTGACTCTCCTTGCACTTCTGAGTCAGGCATGGAGAAGTCTACATCTATGTCAAGATACAGTTTCCACGATCTCTTCTACTTTTAAAGTCTAAAAGCACTTCGAGGCACAGATAAACATGATCTTCATTGATAAGAGATGAAGATGGAGCCCAAAATGCTGCATCTTGCTCTAATACAGGTTCCATTTGTAGAGATAAAAGGCCTGATAACCTGCATTTCCATTCTGCCTTGCTTATCTGTTGCTTACCAGGTGAAGACTATCATGATGAATTTTATGAGAAGCTCTATTGAAGGAGAGTAACTTCCTATGGGTTTTCATCTGGTGGGACTGTCTGATGTCCAAGAAGAGCTTCCCCTCATGCTTTTTTTCCTCCAAAGTGGCACTAACAATCACTGTGCTTTTGGCAAAGCACTTGACAAAATTGGATATTTTTGAGACTGTTTCCCCTTTGCCAGATGCTGTGATTGCACCAGTGTCTTTTTCTTAGGAAATCAGACTAAAATAGCTCTACGTCTGATTTTGCCTATTCAAGCAAATTATCCAGATATGTTAAAAGGCACAACAACAAAATATTATGAATTTCCTTTACTCAGTGAGTTCAGTTTGGCTGCAGAAGAGGTGTCAAGATTTCTTAACATAGCTAACAGTAGAACATGTCACACAGTTCATGTAATTTTCTGAGGCATAAGTCAGAAATTCAGATCTTGATCCTGGCATAAATAAGGAAAAATATTGAGCTCTGAGAAAGAAACTGAGCCATAACTTTTCTGTCTATGTGTATATTTCTTCTGTCAGGGCTGTTTACATTTTCTTCTTTGTTTAATAGTAGAAACTGGAGTGGTTGGAAGGGAAAAAAACAGCATGATTGGCTATTCTTTCTCTAACAAAAAATTAATTGGGAGGAATTAGAGAAGCTCTCCTCTTCTCTCTGAGGAATCACTGGTGTGTCCTATGGGATGCCTGCATCTGGTTCAGCTTAGCTGTATCTGTCTTCAATATCGACCCTTCATCCAGTTTCTCATGTCTGCTGGAACGCTGCCTTTTCTCTCTTACTTGCATCTTGCCGTTCTTATTTCTCCTACTAGTCTTATTTCATTGCAGGCTTGTGTGCTTTACCAAAACACCTGTAAATCACTCCAAGTTCTGTTGTCAAAAAGTATACTAGCTACAGTTATGTTGGCTTGATTTCTTTGGTGTTTTAATGTTACCTGTGTTAGCTATACTGTACAATCAAACCCAGACACCGATCAAAAGCAAAAGAGAGCCAGTAGATGGCACCATTTATTATATTATAGAAGATTCATAACCAAAGCCTGGAGGTTCTTTCCCCCTTAAACCTGGCTGTCAGTAAGATATAAATCAAACCTCCGTTTTTAGAGATGTTACTTATAAGCTTAGTAGAGACTTCACTTTATTTCCTTTCCCAGGGCTTCCTGGGAAGGGTTCCGTGGCAATGCCTTAAATGGAAAAACATTTTAGAAACGGTGATGGAACTAGAGGTCAATAGGATACAGCCCAGGGGAGCTTTATTCTGTTTTGCTCTTAAAACATACCCCATCGCTTCTTTGCTTTCTTTATTCTATTAAATAACAAATTTGCTTTGGGGCATATCTCCAAACCCAATAACTTCAGAAAAGATTCAGGCAATGGTCAATTGCAAACATGGTTTAGCTCTTCTGTAGTAATAAATAGTACTATTTTCTGAAAACATATAGCAGCTGTTACCTAGTGCTCTTGGAGTGCTTCAGAACACTAATGAAGTACGCTTCACCACACCTCTGTCAGACAGGGAATATTAATTCCCCAGGAGTCCTGTTGACCTCAGTGGGTGCTTGCATTGTTGTACGTGTCTGAAAAAGAGATACTTGTGTGAATAAAGATTGCAGAACCAAGAATAAACAGTGCAATACATTTTATGCCATTTCAGGTGTTTATTGTTCCCAAGAGGAAAAGAAAACAGAAAAAAAGACTTTCAGAAGTTACCCTCTGCAGCATTTTTGGTAGGGGATCAGGCTGCTTGGTTGTAAGTTAGCTGCAAGTTTCAGATGGGTAGTGCATGCATTAAGTGTGCTTCAAAGACAGATTTAGTGACTTCAGAGTCATTTAATATTAAAGGTTAAAAGCAGTTGCTTTTTCCAATCTCCTGCTGCACAGCCAATGTAATTTTAATAGTGTGCTGTATAAAATGAGAGAAATGCAATGCTGAAACATTTACCAGGATATATTTTTCCATCTTTATTTTAAGTTATGAAAACTGTCTGCAAAAAGCCAGTAAGTGTTTCCAGTCAATGATAGTTTCCTGGCATCAAAAGATTTAGAAAATGAAACGAATTATTCAGTGGGGAAAAAAAAACAACAACAAACCACCAAGAGGAGAAGACAAAGAAAAAGAGAACAACTTGGATTTTCTATATTTATCTGTGTTATGTGTATCCAGTTCACTGGTCTGTCAATTTTAATTGGACTGCAACCTACTGTAGTTGGGTTCACACTGGTTCAATTAAAAAATCCTGTTGTTACTTTTTTCCATATTGCCCATAAATGGGAGTATTGTAGGAGTAATAATGTTAACCTCAGTGTCCTGGCAGAATGCCAGCTCAGGTAATTATATTCTGTCTATGGAAATATTAGTCACTGTTTCAGCTGAAAACATTAGTCTTTATTTTCCTTCCTGTCCTATAGCGCTGCTGTATATTGCTGAAGAGTCACCCAGATGTGGCTGCATTTTGATTATCACTGAACTAAGTAAGAAGGAAGAATTGAGGACCTCTTCTCCTAGTAAAATTCTAGACTATTTACAGAATTGAACTGCAACTTTGGAGGTGAGAGTTACTTAAAGTGAGGATTATTTGTTGCAAATATGCAGCCATTTTGGATAGACTGTACAGATTGAGGCTCTGGAACGAGTCCAGAGAAGAGCAACAAAGCTGATGAGGGGACTGGAGAACAGGCCTTATGAGGAATGGCTGAGAGAGCTGGGGTTGTTTAGCCTGGAGAAGAGGAGGCTGAGGGGACAGTTCATTGCTCTCTACAACTACCTGAAAGGAGGTTGTAGAGAGGAGGGTGCTGGCCTCTTCTCCCAAGTGACAGGGGACAGGACAAGAGGGAATGGCCTCAAGCTCCACCAGGGGAGGTTTAGGCTGGACATCAGGAAAAAATTCTTCACAGAAAGGGTCATTGGGCACTGGAACAGGCTGCCCAGGGAGGTGGTTGAGTCACCTTCCCTGGATGTGTTTAAGGCACAGGTGGACAAGGTGCTAAGGGGCATGGTTTAGTGTTTGATAGGAATGGTTGGACTCGATGATCTGGTGGGTCTCTTCCAACCTGGTTATTCTATGAATCTATGATTCTATGATTCTATGATTCTATGATTCTATGATAGAAGGGGTTGAAAGGGACTTGAAAGATCATCTAGTTCCAATCCCCTGCCACGGGCAGGGACACCTTCTGCTAGATCAGATTGTTCAAAACCCTATCCAGCCTGGCCTTGAACACCTCCAGGGATGGGTCTTTCACAGCTTCTCAGGGCAACCTGTTTCAATGCATCACCACCCTCACACTAAAAAATTTCTTCCGTATATCTAATCTAAATCTCCCCTCATTCAGCTTAAATAGCTGAAAAACGAACTGATAGTTAATGGTTTGTGTAAACTTTGCAGAGTGATGTGCTTAGGACAATGAACAGTGGAGGGATTTTCTGGTTTCCATTAGGATGATCTTCACAAGCAAGGCAGGTCAGGCTGAATCTTTGACTTAAAGAAAACTGTAGCTTGGGAGAAATAATGCTTCAACAGGCTGTCTGAAATGTCTGCACAAGGACTTCTAGTCACTTAAAGCAAAAAGAACTGGGGCAGTTGCTGAAAAAATGGTGATAGTGTCTTCAAAGAAGAGTGGCTGGAGATGGTAATTTTGTATATCATTTTTTGTATACCTCTCATTCTGACTGGTTTAAAAAAAAAGACAAACACACACACAAAGGAAAAACAAAACAAACAACAAGAAAGATTAGGACTAGCCTACTGGAATGGGTTCCTCCAGAATGTTTAATTTTGGCTGTTCTGAATATTGCTTATGATGTTGTTGGAAAAACAAAATAATCCTTAGCAGCTTAATTCAGCATTTATTGACACCAACATAAGAAATGTTGAACAACCCTATGTTTTTAATGTGCTTTCACCCCCAAGAAAAGGGGGTAAATAATGTCTGGATAGCCCATGTAAGAGTTAAGAACAAGAATTATGCTTGCTTTGGATGACTTCTAAATAAAAACAAAACTTGTGTTACAAAATGAGCAGAACAATGATAAAGTACAATGGGCATTCAGGAAATCAGCAGCAAGGAGACAGCATAAAGGTCAAAACAGTAATCTTCTCTTTTGAAAGAGCTCTGAAGACAAGGAGGCGTGTGCTGACTCAAATGGCAGAGAGGTATTTAATTCCCACAGACTTTTGATGATGATTTGGAATCTACCTGTCACTCATGCCTTGGGGACATTTCTGGCTTACAAATATTGTTAGCCTTTGCTTCATTAAGGTGGAAACTAAAACTGCATTTTAGAATTCGTCAGTCTGCTGTTTAGCTTGTATTATCCACACCTTCCCTCTCTCTGTGTTTACTGAGCATACATAGCGTTGCCTTGTAAACTGTCTTTACATTTTTTCCGTTGGGAGGCTTCATTTAACAGACTTTTCCTCATCCAAGCAACAGTGTTTATTTCGATGAGCCTGCTTGAATTAACTGGAGCTAGAGTGGAGCCAGTGGCATGGAGGAGAATCACCTGTGTGACCAAGGATGCGAGGTTTGGCCCGAATCTTCTGCTTCCGATACACGGTGTTTTTAAATTCTCCAAATTTTATTTTTCAGATTTAGGCGGGGAACACAGTTGTTTTTATTTTCTGATGGCAACTGGAAGATGAAATATGAACTGCAGGGCTGGTGACAGTTCTCAGGACTGACAGCATTAACGTACATATCCAATTGTACAGTAACGATGCAATCCTTTAGCATAAGGTACATGGGGAGCTGTCAGGTCTGTAGCAATCCAATTAAGTTACATGGTTGCTAAAGCTAGATGATTTGAGGAAGCTTAAAACAGAGTTAACACTGTGCTGGCTCAACAGATGTGTCAATTATCTGGTTGGATGTGCTTGTAGCTCTGGCTGCTGAAGGATGTGGGCTATTTTTCCCTTTATTCCCTACAGCAAGACCAGGGAGAACACATTCAAGAATTAATTATTACCTCACTTTATTATTATTTATTAAATTATAATCCTCATATATATTTGAAATATACGGTTATACCACTTGGGGAAAAAACCCAACAGAATAAATGGATTGCATAATGCGTTTTTCAGGCTTTTTGCTGAAACTGAAATATTAAATTTCTTTTATAGTATCTGAAGTGGTGTTAATGTATGTGGAGGTCAGTGTTTGACCTTTGCTGTGGGAAGCTTGTGCAATCCTTGTCAAATTTTTTTTCCTTCTAACCTTTAGTTTCAGACATCTGCCTGCATTTCTGTTTGTGCTGTTCCTATTATCTTTGTATTGGAAATGTGTGAAACAGAAAAGGAGAACAGCTTTGTGGCATAGCTTTTTATTTTTTTACAACTTCTCACTTTGTGGCAAGTTAATCTAAAGCCCTGTACAAAAAAGTCCTCTCTGAGCTCAACCCTCCATCTTTCCAAGGTGTCCAAGGACCTGCCATCAGGTAACCCTGTCACACTCTTACTTCAGGTTGCTCACAGGTGCCTGTTCTTCACTCTTTATTTAGAAATTTGTACAAGGAACTGCCTTATGTGCTTTGTGAGAAACACAGATTAGCTTACTTTGCAGGACTCTGCTTCTTTTTAATCAGAGGGATTGTCTACCCACCCGAAATAATATAGGTCCCCCTTGGTGAGGAATGAGAAGGATCATTCCTTGTATGCCAACAGCACCTGTCCTTCTTCCTCTTATCTGGAAATGAGAGTCAATGTCAGAGTCTTCCAAAAATACTCTGCTGCTGAGAAGCAAAGTCACAGTTTTGACAAAATTGATGATAAAATTAATGCTGATTTCACTGGGACCACAATTTCAGCCTAGATACATAGACCTAAGAAATTACCAGCTTAATCTCATTTGCCACTTCAGAGAAGGAAGTAGGAGAGCTGGATACATCTCTGCAGGAGTGATGACAATGCAGCTTGTCAGGTGCTATGTTTTAGGAAAGGTGAATTGCAAGAATAAAGGAAAAAGTAAAAAATAAAACCAAAGATGGATAAACAGTGTGGCTGCACATCCACTTCAGAGGTCCCCAAGCCAAACACAGCCCTGAGAAGGTTCCTCAGAATTTAAGACTATCAGAGTTGGTAGAAATATTTAACTTTTATACCATGAAATGGAGAACACATCTTACTCTTACATGCTATATCGGGCTCTGATGGAAACTGAAATGTTTGTCTCAGTAGTTGAGCTAGCATGAGTACTCCCATCAGCTTCTGTCTTGCAGAAAAAATCCTGCTGAGTTCAGTGGTTAGCCAAGTCTGGCTTTCTGTGAAGAATACACCAATACTGGTGCTGGTATTAGTGGCTGTTTTTTGCAATGGCCTTTAGAGAGTTGAACTATAGATTTCTTCTTGCTGAATTGTTCCATCCTCCTTTATGATATTAAGGTATTTTTCAATACATATTGATATATTTCTTCCCAGCATTCTGTTTGCAGGCCAGCAAAATTGACTGTATTGGGTTTGTGTGGCAAGGTTTTGGTAACAGAGGGAGCTACAGAGGGGGCTTCTGTGAGGAGCTGCTAGAAGCTTCCCCTGTGTCCGATAGAGCAAATGCCATCCAGCTCCAAGACGAACCTGCTTGTGGACGACCCAGCACTGGAGCAGGTGGATGCACCTGAAGGAGGCTGCATCCCCCTGGGAAGCCTGTACTGGAGTAGACTCCTAGCAGCACCTGGGGACTCGTGGAGAGAAGAACCCATGCAGGAGCAGGTTTGCTGGCAGGAATTGTGATCCCTCTGGGAGGTCCACACTGGAGCAGTTAGTGAAGAACTGCAGCCTGTGAGAAGGACTCACTTTCAAGAAGTTCATGGAGAACTGTCTCCCATGGGAGAGACCCCATGCTGGAAAAGGGGAAGAGCATGAGTCCTCCTCCTGAGGAAGAAGGAACAGCAGAGGCAACATGTGATGAACCGACTGCAGTACCCATTCCCTGTTCCCCTGTGCTGCTGGATTGAACGTGGTAGAGAAAATTGGGAGTAAAGTTAAGCCTGGGAGGAAGGTAAGCTGTTTTTAACATTTATGTTTATTTATCATTATCCTACTATGATTTGATTGGTAATAAATTAAACTTACTTCCCCAAGTCAAGTCTGTTTCACCCATGATGGTAACTGGTGAGTGTTCTCTCCCTGTCCTTATTTTGACCCACAGCCTTTCCTTCTATTTTCTCTCCCCTGTCGAGCTGAGGAAGGGGAGTGACAGAGTGGCTCTGGTGGGCACCTGGCATCCAGCCACAGTCAGCTCACCACACTGACCTATGAAGAAAGATGTGTGCATGTCTTCTAGTACAGAAATGGCAAGAAATGGCATTCTTAGTACAAATTGAAGCCTTCTGCTGTGAATTCGAGCGCGCTACCATACGTAGAAGGCAAGGGTTGAAAAAAGGAATGAACAAAAATGGCCCATCTACAGTGACTGGCAAAACTCTCTAGAGAAAGCCGGGAAGAAGAAAGGGAATCAGGAGAATTTTTAAATGCCTAATTTCCCCTCTTATCGTGTTTCTAATCCCATGTTCTTAGCTTCTTATTGTCTTGCTTTGTTGTTGATTGTCTCTAACATGCACATTCTTGAGGCTGTGTAACACTTCATCTTAAGGAAGAACCTGAAGAGCATATTTCGCCTGCTAATGTGTAATCTTAATTTTTTCATCACTGAAGCCAATCAGAGGCAGGAGATTACAGTCAACGGAGGACTGATATTTGCATATTAACAGTGCATTCATTGAAGAGTACATGTCTCGTATTTAGACCAAACTGTGCCCTCTGGTGCACCGATACTAGTTGCCAGCCAATGCTCATGAGGGATTCAAAGGTCAGGTTTTGGGTTTGTTTTTTTTATTTTAAGAGAGAACCATACAGTGCTAATATAAATCAGACAGCAAAACCCATGTGCAGGAAGTCAAGTGAGTGCAGCACACCCGCCTGGCTCCGGCTCAGTAGCGGCACAGCCATTGTGCCCTCTTGTAGGCTCCGATGCGTCTATCCCTGTGTAATGTATCATATTGTGTATATTAATGTTTCGGCTTTACAGTTCTATTTCCATTAGGGGAAGATTGCCTGTGAGCCTCTTAGTGGATAAATAGGAATTTACAGCTTTCAAAAATTCTCTTAAAGCTTGCAGGATCTACAGAAGAAGGAATTACACATGACTATTTTTGAAGCTTTAAAAGGTCCAGAGGGCCTAATTGTGCTCTCAGATGTGTCTGTGCAGCTCTGATTGAAGTCTTGGGATATAATGCGTGCTTATGCGATAGCTAAAATGAGTCCTTTTTATATTAAAAAAAATAAATCCTTCACTTATTAAAAAATTAGACTGTAAAGTCTTCGGGGTCAAGCCAGCAACTTCCCAAGAGCCATTCAGAATGTAAAAAAGTGAGGTCTTGGCTGGAACCAGGTGCTGTACCAAACCTACTAATAGCAAAAAAATGCTGAAAGTGTTAATGAAAATCATGCAAAGAAAGTAACACCTTCCTCAGATTTGTTCAAACATGTTTGTGTACATGCATTTGTCCAGGCAGTTCTGGGGGAGGGAAAGAGGGATCAACTCTAAATTTCCATAATGAAATCACCCTATCAACTGTTCTCACACCTGAGTCTGTTACACTAAACAGGATGATCATTGGCAGAGATATTTCCTTTACCTCTGTTTTATATCAACCCACTCTTATGCAACAATCACGAGTGGAGTGTTTAAACCGTGTTGCAGTGTGTGTGTGTGTGAGAGTATGTGTTTCTAAGTACAATTTCATTCAGTGTTAGGAGAAAGAGGTGAAGTGAATTTAACACAGATAAAGGTGAGGAACTTAATAAATGTATTCAGATGCCGGAGTTGGTAAGATGTTTTTAACTGGTGCTTAAATTCACAAGGTAACTTCCACTACAGGCAAAGTACAACTTGTGCATGAACTTCCCCATGTGTTTTCTGCAGCTTTTTAAAAGGTGCTTGCTTAAGAATGAACAGGCTTAGGGCTTGTGCTTTAAAAGACTGAAAAGATGTATTGTACTGTGAATAATATAGAAGATACCCAAGTTATAATTACATATTTCTTCATCAGGGCTACATAGAACAGAAATGTCTCCAGGAACTTTTCCTTTATTCAGCTATCCGTGTTGTCACTGAAAAGCAAAGCAAGTACCAGTCAGGAAACAAGTAATCCATGCATGTACAGCTGGACCAAGAGTGGCTCCTACTCCTCAGCAGAGGTAGTTAACACTTACCTAAAGTAGTAAATTAATTTCTGTGTTTCATCCTCCACATGTGTATCCTTGTGTTGCTCAGTATAAATTATGTCAGTACTATTTGCTGTCACTTTTCAAACTGAAGCTGTGACACTAACCCTGCCAGCCAAGGGAAAAAAGCTACACACAGAGGCAACACAAGCCAGTATTGTTTAAATCAGATGAGCCCAGTGGTGTGGAAATTGCTTCTGTTGCATAAGTGTGCCTGCTGGTAAACCCAAACTGATGGGCTGGTGAGCATATATAATTAGCCCAATACCTGTGGATGTAATTCAGTAGCGCCTTGGTGAAAGAAATACTGTGGAAAAAGAGAGGCAGGAGATTTTTCTATCAGATTTTCTTTCTGTGACTAGAAATCATAGCTGCCGTGTGCAATATTTAATATCTGATGTTAGTTTCCACCTTTCAGCCACAGCCACTTTTCACTTACCAACTAATCGTCACCTAGAAGTGTGCTGAAACGTATTATAAATGGGCATACAAAGGCTTTCTCCAGCATTAAATCACAAGCTCTTCTCACAGCAGCCCTGCATGGTAATTCAGGCCAGAAGAAGAACAAGCTTTTCCCATTCAAACAGCACGAAGAGTTCAGATTAGCTAGGACCTTCTGCCAGAGCCAAGATGCCGCCACAAAAGCCTTTAACTCTCTGCTCAGACGAGGTGTTCAACAGCATCTCTAGGAGCAGCACTTGGCTTTGGGGAAGAACCTGTTGCCTCAAGTCCCTCTGGGCCCAGCACCTTGTCCTGGGAAGAGCTCTCCTGGGCCACTTTGCAGAGGAAAAGTGAGGGCAGGTGCTCTTGCCCAGCTGAGCGCTGTGATGAATAAGAAGATGAATAAGCAAAAAAAAAAACACAAAGAAGAAGAAGAAAAAAGAGACTCTATAGCAAGGGTTTCCTCTGAGGGGTGCTGGTTTTAAGCTACGGCTAACCGGGAGGTGTGAGCCTCTGCAGAAAAGACACGCAACTACTTTTCGCAGGATGGTTTCCAGAGGAGGCACCGATCCCCTCGGACGGGGAGCAGCTCCCAGGGCTGCCCGGCGCCTGGGGGCGTTCGAGGGGACGCCTCGGGGATGGCTTGGGGCAGGATGCTCCGCCGGGGTGCCCGGGTACCGCTCGTGGGCAGGAGCGGGGCAGCCACCGCCCCCCGCGGGCCGCCGCGATGCTCCCCGCCCTCCTCACCGCCCCTCTCCCCTCCTCCTCCTCCTCCTCCTCTTCGTCCTCCGGGAGCCTTGCCTCCCCGCACACCTGCCTTGCCATTTGTCGGCGGCTTCGCTAGGAGGGGAGAATTTTCCCTCGCTCCCTTGCAGCATCCCTCCTCGCACACACACACACACACACACACACGCCCGCACCGCGCAGCCTGCGCATCGCCGGCCGCCGCCTCCCCGCCAGCCCCGCGGGGCGTCCTGCGCCGCTGCAGCCGCCGAGCGGCGGGGAAGCCGAACGAACCGGTAGGTCCCGCCGAGCAGCCGGGGCCGGGCGGGGAGGCCGGGCGGGCGCTGCGGGGCTGGGGAGCGGGGCGAGCGGCGCTGCCCTGGGGCGAGAAGCGGAGCCCCGGCCCCGCTCCGCCGCCGCCCCGCCCGCCGCTCTCCCGGGGACCCGCAACTTCGCTCTCCCGGCTTCTAGTGGTGTCTGGGATCCGCCTCTGCTAGGATTTTATTTTATTTTTTTTTTTTATTATCATCCCCATTCCGCTAGCGGGCTATTTATGTATTTATTTATTTATTTATTTTGCTTATTTGGTTGGTTTTTTTTTTTCCAATTAATTGCAGTCGCCGCTAGGACAGAGCTGCCCCCTCCGAGGCGAGCAGCACCCCCACCCCCGGGACTTGCAGCGCTCCCGGGGTCCCTCCCGCTTGCCAGCCCGGCTCTCCCCACCGGAGCTGGGTGGCTGCGGGGACCCTGGGTATCTGTCCCCTCCCGGCTCTCCCCAGCGGAGTTGGGTGCCTCCGCTATCCCCCCAACGACCTGCAGTTTGCAGAGCAGTTGTTGGTGGCGGCTCAGGAGGCGGCTGTCCCATCCCTCTTCTCCTCTTTCTCCCTTTTCCTTTCGAACAGGTTTCTAGCCGGGCTGTAGGTGGCAGGATCTCGGTGTGCGAGCGGTGAGGGACAGGGCGACGCCGGGTACCGTTTTGTCCCTGGCTGTGTTATTGTAGAGGGTCACCAGCTGGGGAACAGCCGTGTCCTATCCTGGGGAAGGAGTGGGATTGGTTGTGGGTCGTGTCCAGCTCTCCTTGCTTTGAGCTAGAAGTAGCTTGCTGTTGTCTGAGGTGGAAGAAGCTGCCTAGCATTGTACTCTCTTCTTCTTTAATCCTAAAATTGTTCTTGCTGAGGGCTCTTGGTTTCTGAAAGGAGGACTGGAAGCTGGATAAATCCATCTCTGGGCAGGAGAGACAAGAAGCTCGCAGACCCTTCCCATGAACCGTGTATTTTTTATGTTGCGTGTTGTTATTTTATTTGTATCACTGGAAGTTCTGCTGTAACATGTCAAAAGCTTTGATGTCTTTTGCGATGTACTTTTTTTCCCCCCCAAATTTAAAATGGAATGATAAAATGCATAGACATTAATAAATAAGTTTAAAGGACTTTGAAATAGTGCATGGTGTGAAATTATAGATAAACCTAAGACAGTAGTAACTGCTCGGCAGGTTTTATTTAAAACCTTTTTCTCCATGGCTTTGTACTGAAGTCTCTTCATCTGACTCTCAGCTTTTAAGTATGATTGCTTTTTTGCTCTTCAGGTCTCCTGTTGTGTTGTGGGGATGACTTGATAGGCACCCACATTTTGTTTGGTTGTAATTATTCTTTTAATCTCTCACCTTACAAAGACTTGCCACTGTAAAAATACACAAAACTTGCTATTGTGGCTTTCATATTAGATCTCTTTTCCTGATGCGTTTTAAAATTTACTTATTTATTTATTTACTGGGTTATTTATTTATTTATATTACCACTGAAGGGGGGAGTAAAGAATTGTCTCTGACTCTTCTCTCCATCCGAATGTTCAAAGAAAAAATAATTACATAAAGAAGTTAAGGCACTGAAACAACCCCGTGCTGAATTCCAGGAACAAAACTGACTCTGGCGCGTATGCTCGCCCGCACTAGGCATTCTGCAGCATGTGGTATTTACAGAACTTGCAGCGTACAGTAGCTCTCGAGTAGTAAGAGAACGTTTTGTATCCTCAGCAGCAAGAGTCTTTGACAAGTCGACAAAACTATAGACACAGTCAAGCTGATACACGTGTGAGTGTGTGCATATATAAATACCACCAGGCTGCTTAAGTTCATTTTTCCTCAGGATAGTTTGTCTTCCTCAGCCTGGAATATATACATCCTTTCCCCTGATTTTTGATGCATGTTTTATTGTTCCTCTCTGTATGCATGTGTTTTGATGTTAGTCTTAATCTCTCTGTGAAATATAAAATAATCTAGTAATGGATTTAGAAGACACTATTGCCAGGCAAACCAGGCAATAGATCATGAAATCAGACAATAGTATTTTGTTTCCTAGCAACCCCCTACTGAGAACAGAAAACAAAACGATGGTGGATGCTTCTACATCATGATAGCTTTATGTCAAAACCCCTAGGTAGTAGATACAGAACTACTAATTGTGGAGTAAGATTTGCTCCTATTTGTTTTGACTGCTTTGTTAACATTTTCCTTTTGAGAGAAAGTGATATGCTGGGGTACATGTAGTTAAATGGTTACATTTTTTCCTGCTTTCTTAGCTTATTAACAGTGTCTGTTAGAATGAAGAAGGGCACAAAATTAAGTAGTGACTGCAGATTTTTTGCCAGTAAGAGTGGTTTGAAATGCCCTGTTCTTATTGCTGGACTATTTCTAAATCTGTGCTATTACAGACCCTTGAAAGTCAGATTTATCATCTCCTGTATCCAGTATGCAATATCAATTTGGACTTAATCTTGTTAGTAATCCTTTAGCTTTGTGTCTTAAAACTAAATTTGTTAGACTGTATTGGAAGAAGTATTCTTTGCCACAAGCAGGGATAGGATGTAAAATCCTAAGTGCTGCTTTGCTGTGTTTATGTTCTTGGCACCCAGCTCAACCCCTCAAAAGAGCTAAAACTATCACAGTGCAGCAGGATCGGGTCCGAAGCCATGATCTTTCTAAAAGTGCTTTTGATAATGCAGCAATTCCCTTAGTTAAAGTGCCTCAGCATTGAAATGGCATCTCGACCCTGGACCAATCTCGGATGCACTTCGTGCACTGCCATCTATCTGAAAAAATCCATTAGTGCAAGCGGTGGAGCTAACCCGGTATCGGTGCTGGTGCATGGTGGTTGCTGCCTTCCAGCAGGTGTTAGTGCTTTGGAGGCTGCTGGAGATGCTGAACTGCAGCAGGGAAAGGGAGTGAGTAGGCACAGATGAGTAGTTGTGTGTACAATGCAGCAGAGAAGTTTCTGTGCTTTTGTCTCGTTGCCACCTCTCCTTCCTTTACAGGAGGAAGTGGCAAAAAGTTGTTCACAGAGCTTTACCTAGAAAGTCTTTACTATGCAGAGGTATTTACAGCGGTCTTACTATAAATAAACACAGTGGTAGTTATCCTGTGATTCTGTGACAGTGAGGGTATCGTTTCCATCTGAGAAACTATAAAATCACAAGAAAAATTTGCTATGGGGAAGAACGCAAGCTTTATTGTGTATGTGTTACTAAACAAAAGTATTTGTTCTAGGTGCAGGGATGGTGTTCTCTGAGTGACATTGGGGTTCACACCGTTGTTTAACAGATCTGATATGCAGTTATGTACAATTTATTGGTATTGCCTATAGGTATTTTTCTAGTTCTTCTCAAGTACTGAGGTACAAAAGCATTATAACAGCTGCCACTTCAATATAAAAGGTGGAAATGGAATGGTCAGAAAATATTATAATTGTGATCAATGAGCAGCTACTGTCTTGTCTATATTTGAAATCGCACATTTTAGTGCCATAGCATGTGTGGATGGTTTAGCTTAGAACATGTTAATTAAATTTTGGAAGGCTTTATGAATTGAGAGGAAGTAGTCATTTTCCAATTTTTCTTCTCCATTTCTTTCTCAGATGGCACTCCTCCCAAACCCCCAATCTTACAATTAGGTAGTCCACAGACTAAGCTTGGTATGGCTGCCTAATTGCAGTCCCTGCTTAGTCTCTGCCTGTGTTTACCAGGCAGCAGAATGAAGGAAGGCAAAGAAAAGAAAAAGTACAAACAAAAAGCGAGGAGGAGAGAAAGGTCATGAAGTATTCTGCTTGTAAACAATGGGAGACATTTGGAAATGATTTTAAATACTCTCCACGAAATTCCTGTTATGCCAACTGCATTTGTTACTGGTGATGAATGTGAAATCTTATATCTGCTGTCATCTGGGTTGGTGACTGATGGAAATTGTCAACCCACAACCGAAACCAAAGCCTAGCACCTTCTTCCCCTTCCTTCCCCCTAAAAACCCATCTTATGTGGAATACTGAGTTGAGTTCATTGCACGTAAAGGCATTTGGTATACATGAATTAAGAAATGGACAGCTTTGTTGTCTCCACTTAACTGTGTAATGATGGCAGTGGCTTATGAGCTAATGAAGAACCTGCCATGTACCTTACTGCTGAGATACACGTGCTTTTCCACATTTATCACAGGGCTTTTTTTTTTCCCTCTTCTCAAGAGGGAGCTGGGAACTGTAGTAACAAGAATGTAGAGTGAGTTACTGCATGTTTGTATCCTATAGACTTAATGATTACTGTACTGTTGCAAATTCACTTAGGTTATTTATTTCCTATTATTTCAAGAAAGGAACAAAAGCATGAAGTCACTGTTGGACTCTCTTGAAGATTCATTTTTAAATCCTGTAATATAAAAGCACTGAGCTGTCAATTCTTGCCAAATATGGAAAATAAACCATGCGAGTGATTACAGAAACTCAGGATTTGGTTCAGCAAAGCACTGCCTTGCGTACCTAACATTTTTTTTTTTTTAATGTATGTTTAAGCTCATCTCTGCTTGCCAAAATCAACTGGATTTAGGCATGTGGTTAGAGTTAGGCATGTAATTAAATGCTTTATTGAACAGTGGTCCTGAGCAACACCTGTAATCTCTGAAACTAACATCTTTACCTTCATGTAAATAGAACTTTAAGGAGAATTCCTACAGGACAGTAGAGTGAAGGGAAAAAAATTGTGGAAAAGGCAAATTCAGAGAGGTCTCAAATTGGGAACATATTGATGGGCAATAGTAATGCTGGAAAGGATCTAGAATCCCAGCAGGATTTAATCCATGAGTCTGCAGTGTGTCCTGATTACAGAACAGCAAGATTTGTGGTTGAGCTGACAAGGAAAAGGTACCATGTCTATAAACAAAGAGGTAGGATTCCTTTTTTACAGGAATCTGCTGTGAGCGTATCTGAAAACTCTGAATACTGTATTAACAGGAATATATTTGTAATTTGAATCAAGCTTAGAGAAGGGCAACAAAATACTTGAGGGCCTGGAGAACTACTTGAGGGGAAATATTGAAACTTAGACTTATTTCTAGCCTGGCGCTGAATATGGGGAGATAGGTTAACTATGTGTAGGTATTTGAAATGTATTGTAGTCAAAGAAATCTGATCTTTTTGGTGCATTATGTGGGAGAATACTTAGGAATAAATGAATAAATCACAAAATTGAGGAAATAAAAATTTAAGATGAATTCTAGGCACAAATTTAAAGACAAAAGAAGATATTTGAGCCTATATTAGTCCAGATGGAGTGAGAGCTCCTCACCCCTCTTTAGAAATTTGAAGAGAAGGCAAGTCACTAGCGACTGTACTGGAGGAGGCAATTAATGCATTTTCAGGGAGATGGAGTACAAGATCCAACAGTATTTTCATGTCTCTGTTTAATTCTAGTTTTAATTGAAGGTTACAAGAGAAACTACATCTCATACTGGGCCAACCATCCATGACTTGATTTGTCTCAAACTGGAGTGTTCATATTTTGGCTAAGTGGTTTCCAGTGCCAAGACAGTTGGGTTTTATGCTTTTGTAAGTGCATGACTTGGAAAAAGGTCATCGTATGGGCTCAGGTTGTGTCAGTGCTGGGATGGTGGATGTATAAGGACTGCCTACAGTAGATTTTTTTTAGTTAGCGGCACTGGTTTATTCATTTCTTTTTTTTCCTTTTTGAAAACAGTGAGCATCCCAGGGTGGTGTAGAGGGCATGGAGGTGGCAGCTTCTTTTTTATTGACAGTTTTTGCAGCATTTTGTTTGATCATCTAAGGACGCTTACTGCCAGCAAGTAGCAATGACGGATAATAGGCACTACTGCTTCCTTCCTGTCCCTCCGGCCCCCATCAGATGCCCTAGGCTCCTAACAGCTGTCTCCTGTGATCTGTGTAATCTATGTGCAGTCCAAGTTGTGATGGCTACTGCCATAGGTGGCCTGTTTTTTGGAAGAACCTGAGACATGTGGATAACCTTTCCCAAGGTGCATTGGTACCTCATCTGTTCAGACTGGGAAACAACTCAGCCAGACAAGATGCAGGTTTAAGCTGTAGTGGCAGTTTTCGTGAGGAGCCTTTGCCTGGAATGATGTTATTACATTGTTTTCTTGCAATCCATTTTAGTGAAAGAAAGTATTCAGAAAAAAAATTGTCATGAAGACTGATGTGTTTTCCAACAGCCATGCCAATTGCAGAGGAGGAGGTGGATTTCCCTCTGCCATACTTTGTGGATACCTGACAGCCAACTGTTTAAATAAGGCTTGTTTTGGTAACCATAAGGTAGAAGCAAGTGATTCAGAATAATCCTTCCTGGCGTGATAATGATTAAAACAGTGGTCTTGCAGGAGATCACTACACACAAGTGAAAGCTGATCCAGAGTACAGTTTTGAGTCCATTGCATGTAAAGGCATTTGATATATATGAATTAAGAAATGCACTTGATTGTGCAAGAAGGGAGTGCTTTGAAATAGCAGAAAACCGGTTTAGTTTCCCTCTAGGTTTTCTGTGTGCAGAATAAGACAGAAAATTTCATCTGTCTATTAAAAAAACAGTATATTCCTAATACACCCCAAGTGACAGCTTGAAAACAAATACTCTGAAAGATACTTTTAACATCTGAGTCTGGGAAGATCACAGAACAGATCCTCCTAGAAACTATGCTAAAGCACATAGAGGACAGGGAGGTGATTAGTGGCAGCCAGCGTGGCTTCACGGGGAGCAAGTCCTGTATGACCAACCTAGTGGCTTTCTATGCTGGGGTAACCACAGCAGCGGGTGTGATCTATCTGGACTTCTGTAAAGCCTTTGACATGGTCCCCACAATATCCTTCTCTCTAAATTGGAGAGATATGGATTTGATGGGTGGACTGTTTGGTGGATAAGGAATAGGTTGGATGGTTGTAGTCAGGGAGTAGAGGTCAATGGCTCAATGTCCAGAAGGAGATCCATGACTAGAGGTGTCCCTCAGGGGTCAGTACTGGGACCGGTGCTGTTTAGTATCTTTATCAATGATATTGACAGCGAGATTGAGTGCACCCTTGGCAAGTTTGTAGATCACACCAAGCTGAGTGGTGCAGTTGCCACACCGGAAGGACAGGATGTCATCCAGGGGGACCTGGACAGGCTGGAGAAGTGGGGCTGTGCGAACCTCATAAGGTTCAACTTATGGGCACACTGCTGGCTCATATTTAGTCGGTTGTCAACCTGGGGGTGTTGGTTGACAACCGACTAAATATGAGCCAGCAGTGTGCCCAGGTGGCCAAGAAGGCCAATGGCATCTTGGCTTGTATCAGAAACGGCGTAACCAGCAGGTCCAGGGAGGTTCTTTTCCCTCTGTACTCGGCACAGGTGAGACCGCTCCTCGAATACTGTGTTCATTTCTGGGCCCCTCACCACAAGAAGGATGTTGAGGCTCTGGAGCGAGTCCAGAGAAGAGCAACAAAGCTGGTGAAGGGGCTGGAGAACAGGCCTTATGAGGAGCGGCTAAGAGAGCTGGGGTTGTTTAGCCTGGAGAAGAGGAGGCTGAGGGGAGACCTCATTGCTGAAAGGAGGTTGTAGAGAGGAGGGTGCTGGCCTCTTCTCCCAAGTGACAGGGGACAGGACAAGAGGGAATGGCCTCAAGCTCCGCCAGGGGAGGTTTAGGCTAGACGTTAGGAAAAAATTCTTCACAGAAAGGGTCATTGGGCACTGGAACAGGCTGCCCAGGGAGGTGGTTGATTCACCTTCCCTGGAGGTGTTTAAGGCACGGGTGGACAAGGTGCTGAGGGATATGGTTTAGTGTTTGATGGGAACGGTTGGACTCGATGATCCGGTGGGTCTCTTCCAACCTGGTTATTCTGTGATTCTGTAACAAGGCCAAGTGTGAGGTCCTACACCTGGGTCGGGGCAGTCTGTGGTTTCAATACGGGATGGGGGATGATGTGATTGAGAGCAGCCCTGCAGAGAAGGACTTGGGGTGTTGATTGATGAGAAGCTAGACATGAGCCGGCCATGTGTGCTTGCAGCCCTGAAGGCTGACTGTATTCTGGGCTGCATCAAAAGAAGTGTGGCCATCTGGTCAAGGGAAGTGATTCTTTCCCTCTATTCCTTTCTTATGAGACCTTATCGGGAGTACTGTGTCCAGTTCTGGAATCCTCAATGTAAGAAGGATACGGAGCTGTTGGAACGGGTCCAGAGAAGGACTACAAAGATGATCAGAGGGCTGGAGCACCTCTCATACCAGGCCAGGCTGAGCGTGTTGGGTTTGTTCAGCCTGGAAAAGATAAGTCTCCAAGGAGACCTTATAGTGACCTTCCAGAACCTGAGGGGGCTACAAGAAAGCTGGGGAGGGACTGTTTACAAAGACTTGTAGTGATAGGACTAGGGGCAATGGCTATAAACTGTAGAGGGGCAGATTTAGACTAGACATAAGGAGGAATTTCTTCACCATGAGAGTGGTGAGGCACTGGAACAGGCTGCTCGGGGAAGGTGTGGCTGCCTCATCCCTGGAGATGTTTAAGGTCAGGTTGAATGGGGCCTTGGGCAGCCTGACTTAGTGGGAGGTGTCCCTGCCCATGGCAGGGGGGTTGGAACTGGATGATCTTTAAGGCCCTTTCCAACCCAAACTATTCAGTGATACTGTAAACATTGTGTTAGCATTTAGGATGTGGGGATCTCATCAATACATGATGAAGAACGGTCCCTCCATGGCCAGGATGGATAACATACAACAGTTTCGGTATGACAGTTTGCCTTTATGTACATTTTAAAGGGGTCTTTGCCCTAGATACTGCATAAAAAATCATCAGCACATAGCAGCTCTGCCTGGAATAGAATAAGGTGAGAGTTTAATAGTGATTTTTACAACTGTGTTTAGACTTACCCACACCTGTTAGGAAGCATTTTGTCAGGAAAGCAAAGAAGAAATTGCATAGAAATAGCTCATAAAGGCATGGGGTTAATTTGGGGAGGTGGAATGCAATAACCAGAACAAGAGCATGCTCTTAGAACAGGTGCTGATATTCTTGCCCTTATGAGAAGAGTCAGGAAGACTTTCAGCAATGACAAATAAGTTTGTTTCACCTGTAGGTAGCAGATTGTTTCCTAATATTTTGCTGACATTCTGTGAAATTGTGTTATATCCTAATTCAGTTGCTTCTCTGCATAAGAATAAGTGCTTACTCTTTTGTACCAAGTGAAGCAGTTCTCTCTCTTTCTGCAGTGGTAGTGGCCTGTATTTTGGTGGCAAAGATCCATGGATTAATCTCTTCTGATGACTTACGATGGATGACTCAGAAGAAAGAGTCACATTTACTGAACAAGCGATCCTCTTAGTTTATTGAGAGTTTTCCTCAGAGGTGTGACCCTTGCATAGCTGTGAAATCTGCTGAGATCACAACCTGGAGTAGTATGGTTATAGATGCATCAAAATAAGTTTTAAAAGGTGTAGTGTTTATGGTCTTCTGCTGGCAGATAAGGATGATGGGCACCTGGATGTGAACAAGCACACTGTGCGGATTTATGAGCTGTAAGAGTGGTCTGTTCATGCACCCTCATGCCTTCTCTGTACACGCACATCTGGCTTTTGCTGTATTCACGGACACCATAAACTGGGGTGTTAGTGGCCAGCTGTTCTACATGAAAGCTGAAGACTTAAATGTCCTGGAAAGCACATTTGATTCAGGATTTTCTTTGTTACCTTTGCATGAGCTGGTCTAAAATGAGTATCCTTAGGTTAATTTCATTTCAGCAAACGAAGGCACCTTTGGCAAGATTTTTGGTTCAAGGTTATTCATATCTTACCAGAAGGAGAAATACTGCTCATACCGATGACTCTTTTTCCTGCAATGTAATCTCCCATTTTGTGTGAACCAGATAGGCATTACCATTTTATATCATTGACAGCCTCTGAGGGAGCAAACATTTTCAGTTCCTAGAGAGAGCAGGTCTAAAACTTAGGCTGATACGCTCCAGGTGAAAGGCTTGGTGTATTGTCGCCAAGCTACTTAGCTATCCAGTTTCTTGCCAATTCTGTAAGATTATTACTATTACATAAAAGCATCTGAAACCAGGTGGTGTACATATATCGTTAGTTGGGTTTTGTAGTTTTATTTTTGCATTATGCATTTGTTTAACATTTGTAACATGTAGTTTATATTGTTTTCTTTGCAAAACAGAAGACAGCTGTAATTTCAGCCTAGGAAGGAAACTATCAACATTTTTTAAGTAAAAGAGAAAGACTGAAAAATCAGACTTATTTTAAAGTTTTTTAGAAAATATTAAGGGAGATTATGTAACCACATAAAGTCTCTGGGGAAAAGGAAAGAGAAGGCTTGCTGATAATGAAAGAATGGAGTAGCTGCTTAATGTAATCCTCTCTCCCAGGATGAGAAGGAGGAGAATTGAGAACTGTGCAGTCAGAGCGGGCTTCATTGGTTCAGATCTAGAAGGACGCGGCACATCTGATAGGGCAGCTTTGTATAAGGCCAGCTTGCCAGTCTTGCACCTAGGTTTACTCTCTCCATCATAACCATATAGTTTGTTACTATATGCTATGAATAAAACAGCAAATATAAAAGTAATAATTTTCAGGCTCATTGTTGTGGTTTAGCTCCAAGCCAGTAACAAAGAACCATGTGGCTGCTTGGTTTTAGCCCTGGGACAGCAATAAAACAACCATGGTGGCCACTCGCTCATCCTTCTCCCCCTCTGGCGGGATGAGGAGGGGAATTGAAAAAGAGAAGGTACAACTTATAGGTTGGGATACAAACATTTTAACAGAGCAGCCACAGAATTGCTCAGTGACCAGAGACCAATGCCCAGCTGCTGCCAATCTGGAATTTTGAGGCACCGCAGAAACAGCAGTGTGAGGCTGCCTCACTGAAAAACAACCATTGCACCATGAAACCTGAAACCCTGAACTCAGCCCAGCCGTACTGAGCTGCCCAAAGCCACCCTGCCCTGCTGGCAGCCCCCCTTTCATGCACTGGACATGATGATGATGGCTTGACTGGTTTGGTCAGCTGCCTCAGCTGTGTCCAAGCTGCTTCTTAAAATTAATTTTTTCCCACCAAACCCAGGGAATTAACTCTTTCCCAGTTGGAATCAGGACACTCATCTTGCCTCTGAAAAAAGGAAATCATGTGAAGCAAATCAGTCAACCCACTGTAATCAAACAATTCTACACCTAAAGTATAGATGTGACAAGAGCAGCTAGTCAAAAAAGACTAGCAGTGATCTTGAAATTATGCAGAAAATCAGTGGTTTTTTGGATCTTCAGTGTCAGATGGGCTGGCAGATGAAACTGAATACTGAATTTAAAGCAGAAGTTTGAGTTTAATAATCCTGAAGATGAAGTGCTTTGACAACCCTGTCATCATAGCTGTGATAATCTCTGAAAGTCACTGTTGTTTCAGTGGCTCTTCAATGTCACTTCATTCTAGAGGAATCAGTTTGTATATGTTATCAGTGAGGACAAAGAGCAATAGCCAATCCTATCTTAAACACTAGGAAAAGGAAGACCTCAATCTTTGTGAGAAACTTCCTTTTGTGCTAACATTGCTGTCAGCATAACACAACTGAACAGTACAGGTGAGATGTAAGCCTCTGTGTACTGCACTTTTAAAGACACGTAAATTCACTAGTTCGCTATTAAATGGATAAAGGTAAAAGGAAATGCAGAGCTAAAACCGCAAACCTAAAATAAGCATCGCTTCTACTAATGCAAGGTGGTTCAATGAATACGAAAAATATTTAGAGTGTGGCTACAAGCATCCATGCAAGGAAAAATACAGACCTTTGTAACTCTCTCTCAGTCATGTCTCTAAGGGGTGTCGGGGGTGGCTGTATGACAAGGAGATATTCTGTAAGAACCTGAGGAGCAAGCCTAGCAGCAGCAGAAACAAAATGAAATGAGACCTTCTGAAGCAGGTTTGTCCCAATGCTAGGTTTGTTCTCGGTGACAAAGAACCATCTGACTAATTCGGGGTTGGCTGCAAAAAACAGTATTTACGTTTCCCTCCTTCAGTTACTCTTGGAAATCATTTGATGAAGGTCGTATCTTTATTTGTGGCTCTACTCCGTGGTCCTTAATAATGCAAGTTTATTTAAACTGAAATGATGTGCTACTTTTGTAAGAAATTTTTATACCCCAGAGAATTGGTAATCTTAGGAAGGCAACTAATGATGGTTTCAGAACGATTTTGACCAGCTACAGTCCTATGATGCTCTAGTTCAAGTGGAAACTTTCTTCCTCTAACTTGCAAATAAATAATGCCACATATCTGAGAAAAATACTGAAGGAGGCCTCAGCAGCTGTAGAAACTGAATTATAAGATTAATGCTTTGAATGAAGATAGTGGACGGGAAAGTATGACATGAGAAAAAAATTTCCAGTGCCCAGAGTGAGTAGAGTAAAACTAATAGGCAGAACATGTTGCAAGAAATAACAATGTTAGGAAAATTTTTCTAGTGCTAAGGATGCAGAGGAGTCCTAGAATGGATCGTGCGAACATTGTGGGCCTTTATGAGTTCAGGTCTTCTAACTGTGGTTTTTTTTACAGGATGTTACGGATCCTGTTGCATAATTGTTTCCAGCTCTATTTGTCTGCGATTCTCACCAAGCCTTACAGAGAGTGGGATGAAAGGAAGTGGGGCAGTCAGAAAGAGCGTGGTTTCATAACTTAAACTGAAATCCAGATCATCAGTCTGTTATCCCTGTTTGTGTCGGAACAGTGGGAAACATAGCAGTCAGGTTAAAGGAGACACTGACAGTTCAACGTTAAATTTTCAAGTCTGAAACAGTGTTCTTCCCCGACCAGCTCTATGTGAAGCATTTTGCCATGTTGCACTGTTAGGCTTGAAAAATTTTAATAAATTCACTTTTTCACACATGATCCTTTGCTAACATAACTTGAGGTTCAGCCCTGGCTAGTGCAGAAGCATCATAAAGCTTAGGTAGAGAGAAAACTAATCTGTCTTCAAAAAGCTTATGTAGACATATCCCAAGTTGTTAAAGCACCACTAAAAATAGACTAAAAGAATAGTAGACCAGACTGTTTAGAGACTCGTGACTCAGCTACCACATCTTTGTGTGTTTTATTTAGAGTTGCGTGCTTTCAGTTTTGGACCATGTTGGAGTAATAATCATGTTACAAAATGAATTCAGTAGTCTGTGGTTTGCTTTTTAACTAGTAAAAACTTTATGGACTTATTACAGTATCTCCAGTGGTTGTCTTCTGTCAGAGGAAGAAAGTTGCCTGAGTTCTGGGGAGTGAGTAGAGAAAAGACTGAGTAATGGACCCTAGTTTTTGCTTTTCTCCAGACATTCACTCCTTAGCTAGCTGCAAAATTTGCATGTAGACCAATAAACATAACATACTATGTTAGGAATGCCAAAATATGAGTTCTTTTGGCAGGGAATTTTAAACACTCCTCTAGGAAATAAATTGGTTCCTGTATGTTATATGTTGATGGAGATTGCGTCCTTTTGACATGAGTCATCTGTTCTTCTAAGATGTATGAGGCCAGAGCCTGATCTCCAATGATTTAAATTTTTAGCAATTCAAGATATATTAATGAGTTATACTACAATAACAGATTACAGTCTGGTTCTTATCCTGTTGGATTTTAATATGGTTATAAAAGGGATATTCATCTTCATTTTCTGAATGTGTAGCAAGTTACCTAATTAATCCAATATTGTCTTCATTCTGGAGGAAGCTGTTTAACTTGAATTTGATTGTCAAATACCAAATGGACAAGCTTGTGTGGTGGTAACATTAACTAATGATAGAGTTATCCAGATACACAATTCTATCGTTAGCTTGAATTACAGCATAACTCCAATTGTTTTCAATAGAGAAACACCACATTGCTGAAAGGAAGAAAGCACACTATTTTTGCAGTCACTCTGCAATTAACTCATATAACCTCTGTGCTCGTCATGCTTTGTATGAGATCCAGGGTGACCAACTGTAGGTCACTTACATGAGAACAAAGACCCCAGGGCTGAGAGATTATTAAGATAATTCTGTGGTGTGAAGATCAGCTGTCACAGCAGTTGCTAGTGAAAGTGTGTCTGTATTTAATGTATACTTGCAGTAAATAAGAGTTGCCTGAGTTTGGATGTTTTAAATTGTGAAGGACAGGAAGAATAACCAGAAAGATGGTGGTAGAGTGGGCATGGAGCCAACCTTTCCTTGTTTTCCGCAGGTTCTCCTTCAGTTGAGATTTCTCTGTGGATTTGCTAATACAAGGTTTAGTACCTACCATTCAAACCATGGAATGTTTATTATTTTTCTCCTTTATTCAGCCACTTGTTTTCATGTGAATGAAGCAACTCTGCCCTCTGTCAGTTTTTGTTGCTGTTGACCAAAGTTATTGAAAAGAAAGGAGGAGAAGCAGTTGAAGATGCAGACAGAGCATCATTTAAGCTTTGTTCTCCAGAAGTAGGGCTAAAAAATACTTTTTTGGGGCATCTCTCTTTCCAGATAGAAAGAAAGAAAAGTTGAACTGAATTCTTTCATCCATGTCAAAGAGTACAAAATGTGTTGTCAATTCATGGTGCCTCAGTGTATTTGTCACTGGAAAGCCCACAGCAATGTGCTTTCTAAATGGTCAATGAAAAATGGACATACAGTCTGTTTAAAACAAAATAAACTTGTTGCTTTTACCTATTAAAGAAAAAACAGAGCTGCCATGATTTGTTGGCTTGTTGCTCTTAGACTGTGTATAGTAACAAGTGTGGTGCATTGCTACTGACTTTAGTAAGAAAAGGAAGTTCCTGTGTAAATTTTTCTTCGAAAAATCTTTGATAACATATAGTTAAGTTTGAAAGTGTCTTTTTTCAGCCTTATAAGATTTTTTCTCTCCAAGTACAAAGAAATCGCCACACTTAAGATTCAGTTTTGCGAACCCTTCCCCCTTCTTTAAACATTCATATGGAAATACAGCATTAACTATGAAATTCCCTAGCAACCTTAAAAGCCTGTAAGAAGGGATCCAAAACTCAGCAATACTCAATTCTTAAGAGAATTTGTACCCTGTATTGTTAATATTCATTATATTCTAATAAGCGATTTGAAAAATTCTTTTCAGAGTCTCTCCTTTTTCTTTCTCTCAACTGCAATGGTTGTTTTATTGGAACAACACATTATTCACTGGTGGAAAGCGGAATTCGAAGCTTCCTACTTACCATCTCTCTCCAGAAAACCTTCAGGAAATCCCCTTTATTTCATAGTGATTCCTTTGCTAATTGCATTAACAGCCTGTGATTTTTTTTTTTCAAATAAATTAATCATTGACAACTGATAGGAAAAATTATTAGTACTTTATAACAAAATAAATGGCTTGATAACTGCTTAATGAGAGAAGTCGTAGTTTCAGATACATGGTGGCAGTAATATGTGCTGCTACATGTAGTACTGTGATGGCTTTTATACCTCTTATTTCCCTTACTCAGCAAAGATTAGTCATCCTAAAAAATCTGAAGCTGATGCTATGGTTTACTGTCTCTCAAGTGTTTAAATGTAGAATTTCTTTCAGGCATTGCTTCAGCTCAGCCTTGATCCCATGGGAGCTGAGAAGTTCTGACATGAAGTCCCACTGCTTGGCAGAGACAGGGCTGAGCCCCAAGTTGTCAGCATTGAATGGAACTTTGTTAGCCAGTGAAATTAATTTCACTTGCTTTCCTTCCAGCTCTGGTGTGTAGAGTAATTTTTTGGAGGAGAAATATAGAATAGTTGGTTGTAGGGGTTTGGTTTTGTTTATTTGTTTGAGTTTTTAATTTTTTGTTTGGTTGGTTGGTTTTTGTGGGGTTTATTTTCTTTAATTTTAAGCCATCCTTTCTGCGTGTCTACCTCCCTAGCCCTTTTTGTCTTGCCTTCTCTCCTTTCATTTTTTCAATCCTCCTTTATCCTCTTTGCATCTGTCCATCCCATGTCTTTTTGTTGTGGCTTCCGTTTCATTTATAATTCAGACTTGCTGTTTTCTGTTTAATGTACCCACCTCTATTACGTCCCTTTTCTTTGCTCTCTTCATCCTTTCTACTTACTTTTCCCGCTTTTTTTTTTATATTATGAGACTCTGTTGGAAAGATCCTAGTTAATTTATTTCTACGGGAATAGGACTGTAGACCTTATTTTGTTATTACTTTTCTTTTTTTTTAATATTATATTTGACATTTGCTGCAAATGCTCTCTCTGGGATACCATTTTCATCTACTCCAACTTTTCTTTTCTTTGTATCCTGTGTGAGTGACAGAAATACGCCATATGAGGTAAAGATGGGTAGTCGATGTAGCCCAGCTGGGCTGCATGGCCCCACTTCATTTCTACTTGTTTGAGGGCTCTGAAGGCTTAGGAACTTAAGCTTCTCTCAGGCTCAGGACTCATGTAGGCTGTCCTGTCACCCGAGGTCTTTGCTCTCAAATTGATTTTTAAATAATAATCCTTGATTTGCTCCTTACGTGAGAAAAGGTCAGTAGTATAAGATGCTACCTGTGCCTAGTGTAATAGTTTTGTACAGTTGTCTGAATTTTCATCTTTTTGCTCAAAGAAGGGTGCTTGTTTTTATTTAGAGTTCCTTACTTTGAGGCTATTCCAAAGAAAGGAATACTTGTACTATATGGTATCTTTAATTTGCTTTTATGTGGGTAAGTAAATTTGAGAAATGTGGTTATGTACCATTAAGGTCCAGAATCTTGAACGTTCAAAAAACATACTCAAGTCTTTAATATCAAAATTTGAGTGTGAAATAGGTAGTAGTATTAGAAAGCTAAATGTGTGGTGAGTCAAAGTAATTAAGGGAAAGTAAATAATCTCTAAGGTTCTCATTCCCCATGAAACTAATTTTGTATCTTATCCTTCATGTATTTAAAAATAGTTCCCTGCTAATTCAAGATGCTTGTGTACTATGTGCGTGAAGAGCACTTCAGTTCTATTGAAAAGATGGCAGATTAGGGAGTTATTTTCAATGGGCTAATTTTTTCTTTTTTATTTTATTTTATTTTAAGAGACACATTCATTTGGGCAATGTAAGTGAACAAATCTTGCTGGAAAAACAGCTTGATGTGCATGCATGACAGCAGGTGATCAGCTGAGAATGTTGTGATGGCTTATGACTAGAAAACCTTTATTTTTGTCTTTAAAGGCATATGGATGGCCTCGCTACAACAGTGGGTGTTTTTTCCCAGTCTGATAAGGTCTTAAATGTTCTGCCTTACATTCTTTCCTATTTTGCCTTCAGAAGATCTGTGTCTTGTTAGTGACTTTACTATTTGGAATATAGAATATAGATAACTATATTTTTCCCTTAAAATAATAAAATATACCTTGGACGAGGGATCATAGAATCATAAAAACTTTAAAGTTGGCAAAGACCTCTAAGATCACCAAGTCCAACTGTCAGCCCAACACCGCCACGCCTGTTGAACCATAAACAATGTGCCCCATCTACACAATTTTTGAACACCTCCAGGGATGGAGACTTCATCACTTCTCTGAGCAGCCTATTCCAGTGCTTCACCACTCTTTTGGTAAAGACATTTTTTCTAATATCAAATCTAAACCTCCCCTGGCACAACTTGAGGCCCTCTCCTCTCATCCTGTTGCTAGTTACTTGGGAGAAGAGATCAGCACCCACCTCACTACAACCTCCTTTCAGGTATTTGTAGAGAGTGATAAGGTCTCCTCTCAGCCTCCCTTTCTCCAGGCTAAATGACCCCAGTTCCCACAGCTGATCCTCATAAGACTTTTTCTCCAGACCCTTCACCTGTTTGGTTGTCCTTCTCTAGACACGCTCTAGCAACTAGGTCATATATTAGAAGGGCTGAACTGCTCTGGAACTGCAGGTCTGCTATGCATGAGTCCAACAGTGCTCTGATGGGAGAATGATGAGATTGTACTGTCAACTCTATCAGTATCTTAAGTAGTTATCTTAAGAGGGCTAAGACAACATGACATGTCTCCAGCTTTCTGTGCCGAAGAAAATAAATCTCATTTCTTTCATCATTTCTGTGTACTTCCCGTCCTTTAACTCCTGAGGTTTTCTGTTGCCTACAGGGGCATATTATGTATATAGATTTCTTCTTACTCATGGAGATGCAGGTAGTGAAGTGATTTGCTGAGGCTGAAATAGCAGAGGGACATTCGTACAGTGTGCATGAAACGTGCCATTGTGCTGAAACGTGTGGAGGGACTGCACAGACTCACTCTGGGCATGTAACATAAATGCCTGAATTAAGAGTTTACACAGTGTATGTAGGGCAGCCCCTTGGGCCCTGAATTGCCTGCTGCAGGTGTCTGTTATCTACTGGGTGTTCAGGAATCCTACTTACAAGGTTAAGTCATAACAAGTTTACATGTATAAGGCAGACACTGTAGGTGTATCCTCTCTGTATCAGCTGAGGATGCCATGTGTGACTTATTAAACAGGGATGCAGACCTGTTTGATAATGAACTGGAGGAGATGAAGATAGGGCATTTTTTCCAGACCTGAAGCCTTTCAAGACAACTTGCATTAAAAAAATAGCTCTACCAGCTTAACAGAGGCTTTCTGGTTTATTAACTGCAGATCCTCATGCAAGTGTAGAAGAACTTAGTGCTTATGTCCTGCTGTCAGCCTCATGCTCTCTGAAATCAATGAGGAGTTCTGTGGAGAAAAAGTCAATGATCAGCTAGAGCCCTGCAGGTTTGGTGAAAGAAAATAAAACCATCAGTTAGTATCCTTGAGAGTAGGGTAAACATATTCAATGTAAAAGAGAATTCTGTAACCTGTTATCTGCAGCAGGAAAGCTGCTTTTTATTAATTGATCAAAGAAGATGTTGAAAATAATTGGAAAAATTACTTGAGGGAGGGAAAAGCCGAGTTAAGGAATATCAGTAGGAAGCTGAAACTGTTTGTGAAATCAGACTGTTCTTAAAGGTTTCATATGCTTTATGTAGTGTATAAAGAAAAAAACTTTCCTTTTCTTCATCCTGAGAGAAGCCATGATTTTATCTCAGTAATTGAAAATAATCTCCAAAGTTGCTCCTTAACTAAACTTAGATGTACTTCTTTTAAATCAGTTGTTATCTTCAGTGAATTTCTCAATAAATGTTGCTGCCTGTGCTTGGATGGCATGATCCTATATAACAAATAAAGCTGAGCACATCCTATTCATGGCTCAAAGCATATAATTTCTACCCTAATTATAGTGACATTTGGCAGTGGTGTTGTAGTTTAAGGTGCTTGTTTACGTTTCTGTTATAAGTTGTGTATACTTGGGTGGCTTAATTCATGCCAGCCAGAAGTTTGACCAGCTCTCTACTTAGGCATTTTTTTCCTTCATTAAAAATCCTTAAATAAAGAAGCCAGTTTCGTGTTCTGAATGTCTTTGGTCATATCTGTTTGTCTATCAGTCTGTTTCTTACGAAAAAAAAAGTAGGTTATGCTTCTCCTTAATTTCAAAAATTTTCTGTTGTGCATCGTATGGGGTTACTATTTGATGACTTGCACCTCTCAGTGCTTTGATTTGCTCAGAGAAAGCCTTGCCTGTGAAAAGGGGGAAGGGAAACTCACAAATATAAGAAATTGTCTGTGTTGAGCAATCTGTGTTCAATGCTGTCTGTGACGGAAGACTATTTCAGTCACCTCAGTTACTGCAACTGGGTAATATTCATTTAGGGATTTCTCACTTACTAGGGATGTTGCCAAGTAAATTCCTCACAGTTCCACAAACACTGAGCAATCTCTCTAGATGTCATTCAATAGTCATATCTGTCACGCTTGCATTAATATACAGAAACTGTTCTGTCATTTCCCACTGCATAATGACCAGTGCTAGATCCAGTTGTATTTATTCCACATTTTTGGAAGAGATGGAAAAAATCAAAATGGACTGAAATGAATACAGCTATCAAATGCTCCTAAGCAGTTCCCTCAAGCACACATTGAGTTTCATGGAAACACTGATAAAGGTGGGATTTTTTTTAAAGTATCTCCTATTTAGGGTTCTCTATCTGTTGAAGTTGACTACAGTTTTCTGAGTGACCTTCTAATGTCTGTTTAAGGCTGTAGAGGCCTCCAAAGGGGTGATGCTGAAATGTGTAAACAGCCCTATAAATCTTAGTGCATCATTAATTCTAAATCCCAATAATATTAAAACCAGGATGCATGTAACTGAAGCAAAGTGATGAGCGTAGCAGGAGCATATGTAAGAATTGTCTTGCTTTGGCTTGTATAGTAGTAGAAATTATTTGTAGTTTTAGTTTGAAAGCTTTTTTTCCTACCTTAACATCAATTCATATGAATCACTCATGTGGCTGTAAATCTATAAATGTATCTTTTGGGGGGAGGTCACCAGAGACTTTTTTGCATATCAGGAGGTAATAGAAAATTACTTGGAAAATCTCTGTAAGATGGATATAAACCCCTCAATTCTCATCATTTAACTGTGCAAAACAGTTTTCAAACCATTTTTGCACCTAACACATTTGCTCCTAATAACAACAGCTCAAATTTTGAAGCCCATAATGTAAATTTTTTTTGGTCTGTGGAGACAGGTTCCTGAAGTCTGCAGTGTCTGTAGCTGTCATGCAGGTACACCCAGAATGAAGATGCCTTCATCAATGTGTGCTATGAATCTATCATCTCTTCATGTGCTCAGAGAGAATTGCCAGTTAAGGGCATTGTGTTGGTCAAGGGACAGGGGAAAAAGCTTGACTTGGCTCAGTAAGAACTGGTATCCTGCTTCCCCTACTCAGAAATATGTAATATGTCCTTATTTCATGGTTTGTGGTGGGAGTGGTTGTTGCTATATTAAATGCGTAGTCATGAAGTCCAAAACAAACTTGTGCAGTGGCAAGGCTTTTGTCATATGTCATTTGACTGCCGTGTGTTCAAACCATCTTAAAGTCTTCTTTCCACCTTCCCATGCAGCAAATTTTACCCTCATTTGATTCAGTCCCCTGTCAGATGTTGTTCAGAGAGATGATCTTTGTACCATACCCCCAAGGTGAATAAAATGAAATGTATCCCAGCATAAACAGAACACTGAGAGAAAACAGTGAAGGTCGATAGGGAAAGAAAAATAGAAAACTACAACAAGGATGACCCCCCACCCCGACTTTTAAAAATGAAAGAAGTCATTTATGTGGGAAATCCTGAGTATTGCTATTTCTTTTATGTAATCTGCAGTGGAAAGGGAATTATTTGGTATCCCATAGTATTCTGCTGTAACAACACATTCAGCTTTCTGAAACATGTATTTGTTGCTGTATCTGCCTCCATTTATAATGGAAAAGAGAAACTATAAAAGCTTATTGCTTTGTCACTGGCCTTCCTGTGCAAAAACATTCCTTACCAATTCTGAGAGACTTTGTTAGGAACTATCTCTATGAATGCTTGTGAGGCACTTACCGGCACAGGGGGCTCAGGCGGAAGGAGAAGAGGCAAGATTTGTATGTGTGCATGTCTGCACTTTTCTCCATTATTCAGAGAAGTATTTAAATTTCAGTTTGGTCTGTAATTTTCTGGCAAAGCAATGACTTTGACTGCAACTCTATCTGTTTTTTGTACAGTGGATGCCGTATAGCCTTCTACTGAATTTGAATTTTTTTTTTCTACTGAATTTTTTTTTTTTTAAAACTCAACCATAATTGTGTATTGGAGCATCTAACAAACATTAGTATTCATAGACAAAGTAATACATGATGTTCATGACCTACCTAATTTGGAGCCTCGCCCACCTCACCTCTTTGGTGTAAAAAGACCAAAAGGAGATTAACTGACCAGTTGAGAATTTCCATTGTAGGGAGCTTTAGATGTGCTTTGGCTGTCTTCTGGAATGAGAAAAATGAAGTTAGGACCTGGGATGAGGAGAAAAGCCATAGCAAGAGCTTCTCTGTGTTAGGTGAACCACCAGACCACTCTTTGCAAAGAGTGACTGGATTCAGAATAACTGTGAAGCTGTTTTAAGTCAAGCTTGTGTTCCTTGCAGAGGACAAGTCTAGTGTGATTGCAGAAAAGACTGGCTTTTGAGGGGATCTTAGCCAGTCAGAGGGTCACCCCAAATATTTCCAAATAAAAGGTCCTGGAATGTTCAGCCTACGTATCTAACTAGAACAGATTTGTAGTTTTCAAGATGGGCAGTAATAAATTTCGAGTGATGCGGTTCCTTTTGCCATTTTTGAATGTAAGTCAGGATACAGATTCAGGAATATAGAATTTTATTGCTAAGAAGCTTGTCTGGAGACAGTGAAGCTGCCTTTGTTGATCTTTGCTATTTAGTTTATGAAAGCTTGTTTGATGTTTTTATTTTTTCTGCTTATGTGCAGAACTTTTGGGGTTTTTTAAGCTTTTAAGCTACAAGTATGGTAGTGTTGGAGTTACTGTTGGAAAATGTTTTTACTTTTTCAGTGTTTGACTTCCATTTCAGAAATAACAAGATCAGGATAAGAACATTCGCAGGATCAATGCACTCCTCTGGGTTGTCATTACAATGACAGAAAAGAGATTTACACTGAAACTTTGCTTCAATGTGCTGTATGTGGTGTCATTCTCTTAAATGATATGAATGGGAGAATTATCCCAGTGGCTGTCTGTTATGATCCTTCTCTCTGGAAAGGTTGTTGATAATTGCTGCTTATCGTTTTGGAGAGGATTTGTTCAAATACATCTTGAGTATTCCATTTTCCACAGACTTGTGTCTAGGGGACTTAAAAGTGACAACAAAAAGAGCATGGGAGGAAATAAATGTTTGCACAAAAGCAATTTTCCGTATTTTGTAAGTGAAGGAAGGAAAGAAGAAAGGAAGTCCCCCTTTATGGTGCTTTTCCCAACTTCAGCTCTTTAATTTCTGCCTCAAACCCTCAATTTCCCATCCATCTCTTCCCCCAGTCCAGGATAGGGACAGGAGAACTTTTCACTTAGTGAAAGCTGAGGAAAGCTCAGTAGCATTCACGAGAACTTTGCAGTCCAAGCATTTTCCTTAGTGTAAAGTACTTTTTTTCCTGTTTAAAATTTTTATAGTCACTTTTTAAGTCTTTTGAGTAAATCTTCAATGTTCTGTACATCAAAAATGGTGGTGTTTGTTTTTGCAAGCTCTTAGAAAAATACATCCAAGGGAAGGAAAAAAATCTGTGGTTTGTATCTTCTGACCGCTGCTATATTGTCATAAGAGTATCATTCTGACTAAGGTTTGATTTCCAGTCTCATTTATTTGGCTGCACAAACTTGTGTAACATATACATATAAAGGAAGATTATCATGCCTCTGTGCAGAGAAATTTCTTCCCAGAAATAAATGTAGACATTATTGTGGCATCTGACAAGAATTTTAGGCCAGTTTAGAGTAGGAGGTAAAAGATGCCTCATGAAGAACAGCATACTTGTCTTAAATTTTAATTTTGAAAATGGAATTTGGTCTCTAATTTGGGAGGATTTAGAAAGAACTGAAGGAAAGAGAGGCTCTGGTTGTGTTTGATTTCAAGGTTAGACCAATACAACTGAATGTTGAGTTAAGTGGAATCTTTTCCTATGCAGAGAAGATCTGGTGATCTCATTACTAGATCAACCTTCCTGTTCTGCTTTTATTTGGCCATTATCTGTTCAATATACCTTCATCTAGTGTGGAAACAAAAACCCAAATGGATTGCCTGTTACAAGAAAGCAAGTGTTTTCGATGCTAGCTTACTCTCCTTTTGATTTAATTACATGTCATGAACACAAGCCTCTTTTAATTTTGGAGTTGTTGATTTCTGGATTCACTGGTGGGCTTGCTTGATTTCTCAAAATCTCCTTGAGCAAGAAGGGAGGGTTGCTTTGAAAACTGTTGTATTTATGCAGTCTCAGCATCCAGTTTATGAATTCTGGTTCAATTGTTTTTTTTCATGGGATGCCTCAGGTGATATACTGCTGAAGTCCAGAGCAGGAGTGATAGATGACTGTCAGCCTTGATGGTGCCCACTGAAGTAGGAACAGCTGGTTCTGGAGTCTTAAGAGAAGAAGGTTCAGCCAAATTACTCTGTAGAGAAAGCAGTAGGAACATTCAGTATTTTTCTGGAAGCAGAACAAAGAAAGTTTATAAATAAGACCCTGGGAAACTTGCAGAGCTTCAGGAAGCTAGGCTGACTTCTGCAGGAAAGAAGTTTGCTTTGCTTGACTGTCCAACCTAGGAGGAAGGAAATACCCTGTGTGGGTGATAGCACAACTTGATGTGGTTCAGTAGAGGAGTCATATGGGGAAAAAAACCTGATCCGTATTCCTGTTAGGTTTCTGGTTTCAGTATAAGCACACTTTAGGAAAGAGAAGCAGAGAAATACAAATCTAGGTAAGGTGAAACTGATTGCAGTAGGTCTGAACTGCAGAACCTGAGTGCCTACAAGAACATAGTCCTGGGAAAGACTATGATTTAAGTAGCATGGGGTCTTTAGAATATTTGCCTGGCTGGATCACATTTCTTTGAAGGACAGGAGAGTAATCCGAAAAACGTGTGCCACATGGGCCAGATAAAGAGCAGATGCTGCCTACTAAAGGCTGTTTAGGGACACCCTGGCTGAATGCCTTGGGACCTTAATGCGGTCAGTTTACGGAACGTCTTTGATGGGAAACTCTGCCCAAACGTTTTGAAAGTGTGTGAAAATACACTGTCGAATTCCCTTAAAAGAAGATAGGGAATTTTATTGCAAATTGTGTCTTTGGTGATACAGATTGAGACTCTATGCTCATTTTGCCTAGTCCTGAATAGCCGCTTCAGGAGTTGAGATAAGCACTTTCTTTATGGCTAACCCAAAGCTATTATAATAAAAAAACAGACAGAAGGATAGTTGTGTTTGTAAAATGTAAATCTGAAACAAATGGGCTACAGACCCTGTTAGTTCCTGGCCCCAAAATCTGGAATTCTTTCTCAAGTATACATTTGCCCACATGTGGAGCTTCCATAGTGAAAACTCATCAATCATCTGCTTGTGTATCTGCAGCATGCAGCAGAGACAGTAGGGCATGAAAATCTAGACTGGCATTTTTCGGAACTACAGGAGGTATCAAAAGAGGCAATGTATTTACTGTTAGCCTTTGTGTGTGAGGATATCATTACAGCCTTCATATTTTTTTTTTCCCTTAAACTGTCATATATGTCAGTTTCTAAGATGTCTAGTAAACTATGTGACCATGCATCTTAGATACTGTCGATGTCTTTGATGTCACTAAGGAAATGAGGAGGTAGTTTGGATCTTGAGAAAGAGTAGCCCGAATTCATCCCACATAACTTTTGAAGTGCTTAACAGGGCTGTCTGTTCTAGACATGTACATCATCCAAGTTTCTTTTGACTGAAGAGAGGCAGATAATCTTGATAGGTCTGTATCTGTAGGTATAGATTTTGATCTTAGCATGACTGAGATCTCTGAAGATAGCCATTTCTTTGCATTTACTAGATGAAGAGTCTAGGGGTGCTTACATGCTCAGTTCAGGTACTTCAGCTGGGAGCAACTTTCAAGTGCAATCTCTAATTGATATTGCAAAAGAGCTGAACATCAGCCTCTTTACCAGCATTTCTTCACAATATAAACAATGTAAAACTTAAGTAGCTACTGATGAACCTTCAATTGTGTTGACAAAAGGATCTGAAAGAAATGCTGACCATCCTGGGCCTGTTACAAGTAGAAGCAAGAAAGAAAAGGGAGAGGTGGTAATGAGTTCACACTTTCTGTTAATCTTTGAAGGTACAGAGCAGACAGCAGAGGCCAGAGTAGTGAAGTAACTACTTCCCTGTAAACTTGCTAGGTGAATTTCAAGAGTGACTTTAAGGGCTGAAGAATGATATGTTCATGTTTCACTGGAACAGGTTGTCCAGAGAAGTCGTGGATGCCTCATCTCTGAAGATTCTCAAGGCCAAGTTGGATGAGGCTTTGAGAAATCTGATCTAATGGAAGGTGTCCCTGCCCATGGCAGGGGGGTTGGAACTAGATGATCTTTAAAGGTCCCTTCCAACCAAAACCATTCTATGATTCTGTGTTCAGGTACTTTTGGTCTGCTTAACTCTAATGGAAGAGATGATGATTCCATTTTGAGAAAGAGTAGAGAAAGACATGTCAATGACTTCTGACAGTCCAAACAGGTAACTTATCTCTTGAGCACACTCAAAGGTAGTGAGGCATAAATGAAAAAGAGAGGATACCTTTGCTGGATGTACGGTTAAAAATTTGAGTGTAAATCTATGGAAGGATCAGTACTGTTCATGTTGCAGTGAGTTGAAATTTTTAAAAATAAGCTTATTATTAAATATAATATGTATTTATATATAATATATATTTATATATTATATATATTTATATATTATATATAAAATATAATATATTAAATATAAAATAAGCTTATTATTACTTTATTATAAGTTAAGCAAATTACACTGTTGATCATTTAACTACTAATATTTTCTTGAAGAACTTTATTCACTAAATATAAATGCACCGATCACTACTCATATATGAATAACAATTCATGTAATCACCGCATGAAACACAGAATAAACATCACTTTAGTGTGTGAAGTTCACTGAGGATAATGCTATTTGGGTTGTGATCAAAGCACATGCCTTCCATGCTTCTTGCTTGTCTTTCTGTTCCTCTTAAGCAATATCAGGTGTGGGAGCTGGAAATTGTTTATCTACAAGTTAGTTACATTTGTAGGGCCCAAGCAGCCTGTGTCCACAAGTTCAGACTCTATGCTAGCTATTACCTCTAAAGTGTCTGGCCTTATTTGTATTTGCTAAGAAGATGTTAAATGAACTCAAAGTTAAAAGTTCATATGGAAAATAAATTGATGAGAAAACAAACGCTGACGGTCCAGAACTCTTCTATGAATGTAGGCAGCTAGGAGGTAGGTATAGGTTCAGCTATCTTACTTTAAGGTGCAGAGAATTGCCACTGGGTTACATCTTACAATGATATTTAGGAGTAACTTTGAAGGCCGTTCTCACACAACTGTAGCTGACTGAGCACTTTTCCTACCACGTACTTTGTTCTGCTATCTTAGTTTATAGGCAGAGCAGGACCTTTCTGGAAATCAGGCTTTTCTTTTCTGCTGGCCTGGGAGAAATGTGGAAGTCTGAAAGAGGCAGCATAGGGTTTATGCTGTCAACCTGCCCCATGTTTATAGGTATCTCTCTTTGGTGAATTTCAGGACCCAGGAGGGATGGGCTGGGGAACAGGGGTGCCCAAAGATCAGAAGACCAACAAGATCAGGCATGGACTGTGCCTGAAGGTGTAACCTCTAGGAGTTTCCTCTTAACTGCAAGTAGACAGATCATTCTTTAACTACTTCATCTGTGTATTTTCTGTTGTTGTTTGGCTGCTGACAGTGGGATATTGGTCTAATCCCACACAGCAATTCTGGTGTGTTGTTAAGATGCAGTGCTGGAAAATATCGTCAAGAATCAATATTAAAAAAAAAGGAAACATTAAGCTGTGTTCCAAATCAAAATGAATTTCAGAGACCTTTTTCCTGTTTTGTTTTTTTTTTTTTACCACCTGTATATCTCTCTTTAAAAAAACCAGTATTTTTCACTGAGTGGGGTTTCTTGTTTTTTTTCTCATTTCTAGATGACAGGATGCTGCCTGGCAGTGATGAGTTTCTCAAGTTGCTGGCATGTTGCATTTCTGTGTTGGTTCAGCAACAGGGACAGAGTTGAGTGGGCTCAAGGAAGGTTGTGTTTTGTGTGGCGTCTTTTCTTCAATAGGAACTATGTGAGTGGAAACTAGCAAAATATATTCTTAATTCCACAATGGCAGTAAGAAGAGTATGCATTACTGGGACTCTAGCTAGCTTACCATATTTTGAATGTCTTTATTGGGTCTAAAAACTTTAACATGTGGTTGTTACAGTCTGTGTTCTGAGGCCCCCACATCTATTATATGGAATGGAGGCTATTAAAGTTTAGCTTAGCTCCCAGTATCATTCCCCATATTACAATAACTTACTTTTTGGCTGAGGGCACTTCTGAGAACTAATCTGTGATGTGTTTACTTTGGCTGGAGGAGTTGAAATGCTTTAAAGGAAAAAAAAAATTAAAAGCTCCCCAAATGTTCCTGCAGCTTTGCTTTCTGCTCTTATTATGCTAATCTGATTGTTTTTAATGTGAGGGCTTCTTTTGCCCCAGGTTCTATGTAGTCTGCAGTGTCATAAAAGGTATACCACTTTACAGCTAAGTAATGTTGACTGCCTTGTAACTTAGAAAATCTGAGGTTCCCAGCTGGAATACTGCTCTGCATATGAATATGTCAATTTTTTTTTCTCTTACTTCCCTGAGAAATCACTACATTTAATTTCTATGAGGTCTTACCAAGGTGTCTAACTAAACAGGCTGTCTATGTGAGCAGAAGCTTAAGAAATGCAAAGACACCTACTTCAATATTCAGGATTTTTTGTCTTTGGAAAAATAATTTCTTATGCCTCATTGGTTATTATTATGAGCACTTAGTTAATAGGTAAATTAACGTACCGTTATAATTAATTGTCCTGTCTCTATCTTTCTGGGACAAAGAGGTTAAGATGGAAAAGCGAGATATTTGTCAGTATTTGGGAAGTTTCATTTCTTTATTCTGTGTTAGACAAGTTCACACCTGTACACAGTGCAACCACAGAGGTCATTCCTCCCTGTTTTGTGGACTTTGTTCTGAGACCGTGCTAATGTTCATGGTAATTCAAGGGGTAATGCAAATCTCTCCTTCACTGTGCTTGTACAATTCTTGCAAGGGTACCTAGAATTATAGTTAGGAATCTCTGTTTCTTTCTGCTTTCAATTCCTTCAGCAAAATCTCAGTGGGTAATAATTTACCTTCAGGCTTTGTAGTGAGTGATTCAGGTGAGCAGGTTCCATGGCTGCATTTATTTAATGTATAGGCAAAGGTGGAGAATAGGAGTGCAGCTTGGGATTCATTGATGTTGAGGTACTGATGATATGCAGGCATGCTGCCTTTGTGCTGAACCCAGCTGGTAATTTCCTAATGTTTGGCTGAGTCCTGGGCTTGGATGAAAGGGAGCTGGCTGAAGCTCGGGCCAGATAATTTGGAGATGCTAATGGCTCGTTTGTTAAAACAAGTAGAGGGCCTGGCAGAGAGAAAGGGAGTTTCTTTCTATCTCATCTCGCCCCTTGCCTCCACTTTCCAACTTTGCCTGCTGTTCACCCAGAAGGTGTTCATCTTGTGGGTGCTCTTTGGAGTCTTTTAGCCTGGAGAAGAGGAGGCTGAGGGGTGACCTCATTGCTCTCTACAACTACCTGAAAGGAGGTTGTAGAGAGGAGGGTGCTGGCCTCTTCTTCCAAGTGACAGGGGACAGGACAAGAGGGAATGGCCTCAAGCTCTGCGAGGGGAGGTTTAGGCTGGACATTAGGAAAAAATTTTTCACAGAAAGGGTCATTGGACACTGGAACAGGCTACCCAGGGAGGTGGTTGAGTCACCTTCCCTGGAGGTGTTTAAGGCATGGGTGGACGAGGTGCTAAGGGGCATAGTTTAGTGTTTGATAGGAATGGTTGGACTCGATGATCCGGTGGGTCTCTTCCAACCTGGTTATTCTGTGATTCTGTGATTCTAATCACCAATGTCCATTTCCATCATTTTGTTTGATGATTACAAGTGTTTCTTGTGAAGATGGATCTTGCTGTCATTGTACCTATTTCCGTCTGGTGTGGTCTGGCTTGTGCAGTGGATTGCCCACGAGTATATCCTTACAAACCACTTAAGAAGAGAGAGAGAAAGAAACATCAGCTGTTGCAGGCTGTTGACTGCCAGTTACTGATTTGGGTGGGCTGGCATGAACACATTTATGCCTGTGGTTAAAAGCGAGCTGTAGATTTCTTTTTTTTTCTGCTGATTTAGAATAAAAGTGCTTTACATGGAATAGTGTAGCTTTACATTTGATTTATGGCCAGGGTTCAGACTGCAGCTTCCTCGTTTGCATTCGTAGCTGATGAGATATGTCTATATGGATGTCTTCAGTGTGTTAGTCTAGACAGTGGGCACACAAGGCTCTCTGCTTTAGGGCCTCACTTTCTGCTCCCTATGCAAAAACCATTGTGCACTGATCATTATTCCTCACTGAGAAGTCAATTGAAGAAAGAAGTGACCTTTCTAATTATGAGATTATGGCTTCTATTAAGGCAAATAAGTATCTCATGTTGTTTCTTGAAGTAGGGAATTCTGTACTCAAATTTTCTGGCTGTCTTCAATCTGTGTGATCAACATTGAGTTTACTGTTGTGTGAAGAGGGTTTCTTTTAGGATAGTCAGACCCTAATTCTCTACTAGTTACATAAGAATGTTAAAACATGTAACACAAGATAAAAATACATATATTTTTACTAACTCCATATGCACTAGCTCAATTTGGAGATGTAGGGCTGCGTGTTTTACAAGCTGTAGTTTCCATTGTCACCTGTAAGCAGGAAAGGCTATGGAAGTGTCAGTGGAATGGATTGCTGTGGTCAAGTCTGCTTTTGAGTGGAGCAGGTAAGATTCTGTCGTGAACAAAAGATATTTCTGGCCACTATAAGTGTAAAGATGAATTTGAACATGCACGATGAAGCATGGGATCTCATTTCAAGTGCTGCAAACTTAGCTAAGATATGCCTCTTGACAGCTCTTGCCATCTTGGATTCGGCCCAGAATGGACACTTTTGAATATTAGAAAATAAGCAGGAAATAGACGTTGACATGGGCTTTTGGGTTTGTGTCCAGAATGTACTTACAAAAGTGTCTGTTGTTTTAGTAGAAGACTGTTCGATACTCGTTTTATATTTCAAAAGATTCTCTAATGAATTAAGATTACAATATTATCATTAATATTTTAATGAAGCTTTTCTTTTAAATTGACAGAAGGGTGTTGTGTTATAAACATATGGTTTTAGTCACTTAGTAGGGGTAAAAAAAATCCTTTGATAAAACTTTCTTCAGCTGGCAATTTGTAAGGTTTGTTAGTTTGTTGTTGTTATTTTTTTTTAATTTACAACGTACATGCCTCGTAAAGGGTTCAAAATAAGTGATAATTGAAATAACTTTGTTTCCAGGGTGATTCTTTCCTCATTTATTTTAATGTGTTCACTATTTCATATGCCCTTAATTTAACTGTTTTATTTTAATCATTTGCATCACTGTATTGTGGTGAATTTGTTCTTGTTGCAGTTTGGGCTTTGTCAATTCATTTAGCACTTTTCCTGGGAAGTCGGAACATTAAATAAGTGTAGAAAAGATTTGCTGTAAATCAATTTTGATTATCCTGGAAGCACTACACAGTTTAGATCTATAAACACATGTACAGATATTTCAAGCACGCAGGCAATTCTTCTAAACTTGATGAGTCTGTTTTCAAAGTTAGAGGAATTAATTGGAGTTTCTAAGCTGTAAGTGCACCGAGCCTCACTTGTCTCTGAAATTCATTATTTCCAGAGTGTGACTTACTAAAGTAGGCGTGTATTTTCTTTTAACCCAACTAATAGGAAAAAAGTTAGAGGGAAACATGGTCTCCTGGAGGCATGAAACTGACAGTTTGAAAGACCCTGCGTGTGGTCCATTTTACAGCTGATGCCCCTTCCATCCACAGCTGACAGCAGCAGAAGACTAACAAAATCTTGCTGCTTAAATTTGATGGTTCATCTGTTATGATGAGGGGTTTTTTTTGGTTAGTAAATCACACTAGCTAATAAGAGGTTTTAATATAGAATTCTGTATTTTAATAGCTAGCTGGTGCAACTATTAAACTGTAATATTGCCCATTAAAATTTTTTACTAGTTACTGAAAATTTTCTCCTGAAAAGGTTATTTCTCACCCCTGTTTCCCTTTGACCACAGGGAAGCTTTATTCATTTCAAAAGAAAATTGTTACTGATGTTTTTTCCTTTTCACAAATAGGTTGGAGCTCCTTTTAGTCAGGGTTCTGTGTGTTTGGGATGCAAAGACATTATAGAATAAAGAAGAGTTGGGAGAAGAAACAAAATAGGAACATTGAAAATCAAGGCAAACACTTTATAGAGCTCAGGGAATAAAAACATCCATACATGAAGTGGGGTGGGAAATAAGACTGCAATGAAGAGAGAACAAAAAAATAACAAAATAAAGCAAACTGCTGTGCATTGCCCAGAAGCTTATACAAAACCCCTTAGATAATGCCTGTGAAAGCAAAATTTTATATATATTGTGATGTCATTTGGGGCATTTTTTGGATGTATTTTTGCTGGTTTTGACTGCCTTTTCTCACAATTGAAAAACACAGTATACTATTTTTTTTTTTTTCTTTTCTACGGTACTCCTATTCAGAAATTCCATGTTCATGCAGGGGAAGATCTACTTCTTGCATTAAGTTTCTTTATTTGGAAAAGTGAAAATGATACATCTGGTATTGCATTCTTGTGTTAGCATTGTAATAGCCACATTGAACAGAGCAGAGACTTTATACGCCCTGCTAAAAGCCCAAGAACCTTGTTTGGGCAATTGGCAAGAACTAAGGGTGCACTAATAAAGATCTAAGAATCAGTACATTTTTCACACTATGAAAGCAATAAAAAATGCAATGGTCCCTAAGCACCATCAAACAGAGGATGAGCTCTATGTGTCATAGAAAAGCCAAGGGTCCTTCTGGCCCTGCTTTGGGGAACAGAGAGTTCCTGATAACTAGCAGGAACCCAATACAGCAGCGCTGTAAAGGACACTTCTGCAAGTAAAGCCCTTATTCATGATAATATAGTAGGACTGTATGGAGAGGACTAACAAAATTTTGTTTTGAAAACGCAGTAGCAGCTGACTTTTGCACAGAAAGAAATGACAAGAATTATTGTTTGTTTATTTTGTTATGGAGTTTGTTTTCTTCTTCTGGAGCCTTTCTACTCTTCTATCGTCTATGTTCTCCAAGTGACGCATCTGTACCAGGCAATTTCAGCACAGTGATAATTGTTTCCTTGCAAATTTCAGATCCTCTCCATGAAAGAACTATTACAACTTCCTCTTTTAATCTCATTTTGCATTCCAGCCCTCTCCCTGCTGAGAAACCTGTCCCTCTGATTTCACAAGGTCAGACTATGGTACCACAGTTGCCTATTTTTTCTTTGAAAGGACCATGATTATGTTCAACAAATAAAGGGGGGAAAGTAGAACAAATTTGATCATCTGACTTAATATTTTGTGGGAGACATTTTCCAGAATTAGGTTGTTTTTTTTTTTTAAAAAATACATTAAGATAATAAAGCATATTATTAACAAGCAGTAATTGTACTCCTGGCATAAATCCAGCATGATTGTTGCAAGATGTGGAAGCTTTCTCCAAGCAACCTGTATTCAGCCCATCGATACTTGCATCATCTCTGAGGAAGTAAATCAATAGATATGTATCTGGTTTAAAGAATTCACCAGACAGACAAGTTCCTTGTTTCTTGGTAACATGTTCTGCTTGAGGACTGCCATAAAAGTGTGCAAGATAACAGCTTACCTGTATGTCACTAACAACCTAGGATTAAAATGTACTGTAAAGAAAGGTAAAGTAAGCCATGTTTTAGGATATTCTCCAAGTGGATGCAACATGGAAAACAAAGTGATGAGGCTGTTGGACTGCTTAAAAAAGCAGTGCTTTATCAGTGCTGCCACAAAGACTGGCATCAGTACAGCAGCTGTTTGCCCTTTTCCTCAGCCTTTACAGTTAACATCCAGAGCACACAGGGGAGAGAACAGTAAAATGTGTGACATATCTCTGGGACAAGCAGAGAAGTTCCAACAATTAAATGTTTAGTGCCCTCTTAGTAGCATTACAGGAGAAGTCTGCCTGGCTTATAATCTCATCTGTAAAGACAGAAGAAAGGAATATTGTGGTGGTTTGATCTTAGGGGGCACCCAGGTGCCCACCCAGCTGCTCTCTTATTTCTTCTCCTCAGCAGGACCAAAGAACACAATTATGTGAATTCATTGTGGGTGGAGATAAAGGCAATCTAATGAAGAAAAGCAAAGGTGTCATGCAGAAGCAAAGCAAAAAGATGTGTTCTCTACTTCCCATCAGAGGACGATGAAGTCCAGCTACTTCAGGGGAAGCAGAACCCCAGCATGCACAATGGCTGCTTCAGAAGACAAACACCTTAATAAAAAATGCCCCAGCTCCTCCTCCTTTCACTTTAGATTTTATTCCTGAACATGATCATATGGTATGGGATATCACTTTGGTCTTTTGAGTCAGCTGTCCCAGCTGTGTCCCCTCCCAGCCTCTTGCCCACCCTTAGCCCACTGGCTGTTGGAAAGTGTTGGAGAGACAACCTGCATGCGGTGTGGGCACCGCTCAGCAGCAGGCAACACATGGGTGTGAGAAACACCCTCTTAGCCACAAGTGCAAAGCGCAGCAGTATAAGGGCTACCGTGGCTTGGGTTAACTCCATTCAAGACAGATGCAATACAAAAAGGAAAGAAAACCTTCCATAAAGAGGCAAAAGTTCAGAAAAGATGTCCTTGCAGAGACAGAAGATAGTAGGAATGGTACTGAAAAGGCATTAGCATACAGAAGCAGCTTGTGGAGTTGTGCAGAGAAGGACAGTACTAGTGGTGAGTACACAAGTGCAATCCAGCACTAGTATAGCCATGTCCTACAGTCTTCACACAGCAATTTTTATAAGTCAATCACTGTTCAAGGTTCTCAGCAGACGTGCAATGCTTTCAACATTTCATGCCCAGAGCTAGTAATGATCGTAAAAGACTTAAACTTTTGCAATTAATAATGATGGCTTGTGACAGTACTGTTCACCACCCTAAAGAAAAGTCAATCAAAAATCCTACACTTGTGATCAAACAGCATAAACATGAGCAACATTTTAAAATATTATACTGTGTATATGTGAAATAAATTTTGAACTATTCTGTGATGTGGTTAGTTACTACAGTAAGAATCTGCATATATTTATTTCTGTGGTGAGTGGCTTTGCTACTCATGTTTTTTCTTCAGTGAGTTGTTTCTGATTTAAGTGCTACACTTTCACAAAATAACCCATCAACTTATAATAAAATGCCCTTTCTGTAAGTTATTGCTGAAATAATGTACAAAGTAATAAAAATCTACCAGGCTTCATAACACAAGTTTTCATTTCCATTCTTCCAGTCTGTTGCAATGTTTCTAGACAGGGCATCCATAACAGGGCCCTGATAATTTGCTGTCTTTGCTGTCTTTTTTTTTTTTTTTTTTTTTTTTGGTGCAGTATCTCATATTTCTATATCCTACTTCATTAATGAGGTTGAAAATACTGCTGTTGCAAATTAGTTATGGGTCAGCAGCTGCTGATGCTACAAGGCTGCACCATTTCCTTCCCAGCTTTGCAGACGTGCTCATATGTCATTCTGTGGCTGCCCAGGATAGGTGTGAATATCAAGGAGAATCCAGAATACTTTTTTGTTATTGTATCCAAAATCCTAGCCAGTGTTTCCACTAAAATTTGGAAGGTTAAATTAAGTATTCTAAATGAGAGGCGTTGTATGTAGAGCTGTCCCAAAACAAGATTGCAGTTGTGATGGATTTTTTTTGCGAAAAAGAAATATCCTACCACTCATGAATGTGTCTAGCTGATGTAAACATGAGAGAACTTGGTGCAGTAAGCATGCTGTTTAGAATCGTTATACGTTTATGAACAGTGATTTGTGGTGTTGGTCACACGAACCACCTCATGGCACACCAGTGATCTCAGGAGAATCAGAAACCTCTCCCTATCCTCTCCCCACCATTTCCCTAGGAACTTAAAATTTTTGCCAGTTTTGAGGCTTGTGGCAGCAACGTTTTCTTTACTGCAAATGATCTCTTTGGGAGAAGTGTTCCAGCTCCAGGCTTGGTAGCTACTGACAAGGCATGACTGCCAGAGCAGGGAGTTGAAAGCTTTTAGAGGAATAAATTTCTCCATAATGAAAGAGAATTTCTGTGCTCCCACCATAGTTTTGAGGTAAGATCAGTACGAATATCTAGAAATTTATTCTGCAGTGCATCACTAATGTCGATCGTTTAATTCTCAGTCTTTCAAGTTCATTTTGGCCTCAATGTACAGCTGCTGAGGGAAGAGTGAAATGCAAACCATGTTGTTTCTCAGCACTCAGCTAAGGTTTCTTCAACCTGGAATCAGCAGTTTCATGAAAGAGTCTGTCCCAGGGGTAGTTCATCTTGTGCTCTTCTCGTGCTTCTTTTTCTAGAGGAGCTAAGAAACCTTGCAGCTTCTGCCATTGTTGCATGACTGATTGAAATATTGCGTATTAGTGACTACCTGGGTAGGTGAACATAGCATTTCCTCCACATTAGTTGGTGTAAGTTTGAAAAGGCTACTGTCATACACAAAGAGAAAAAAACTGTTCATGAAATGTTAGGAAAGAATGTGTGGAATTATCTACTTTGACCAATATAGTTCATAGCTGTGTGTTCAGCGGGAAGCTGGTAAAAGCCAGGCGTGTGGATCCACTTACTAGGAAATGTTTCTTCCACCACAGCTAGAGCATGAGAAGAAGGAATGAGAGGACAGTACGCCCAGCAGGCCTTATCTGTAGACAAGCCTGGGAATACCCCCAGATCCTCCCTTCTGGCTTCCTGAATCTGATGAGATTCTTGGGGCTTGTCTATGTATTACCTTACAAAAGACACTTTGTGCCCTTGTCTTTGCAATGAAGTGTCAAGAGGAAATGTATTTATATAAGCAGTGAATTAGGAATGGTTTTTTTATTGGTTTTCTGGGAAGACCAAAGGTCAAACCTGCTTTTGTGAGAAGTTAAAAAAATTAATAAAGTCATGTTTCTTCTTTTATTTATGGGCTTGGTATCAGTTGGAGCTCAGCTCAGCAAACACATAGGCTTATTGCTGGTTCTAGACATTCACTGATGTACCTCAGATTGCAAACCACCTCAAGTATATTCTTCAAAGTCTTATTAAAAAATAACCTAAAATCTCTAAATACACAGTCTTCTGGCCTGAATGAACTTCACATAAAGTTGTAATTCAGGAATTTTTTGAGCCAGCTGATGACTGTTTTCATGACACCTCAGAGGTGTGGGTGTTTATTGGAGACTTTGCATAGAGCAACCTGATGCTTCTGTAGCTTTACTGGCAGGAGTGTGGGCAAGAGAATAGGCAAAGACAATTTCATTCTGCCACAAATGTTTCTTCCTGCTAAGGATGGTAATTTCCTCAGTCCCCACTGGTAGGTTTTCTGTCCCTTTTTATATCAAGTAGTACTCTGTACAGAAACAGTCCTGTTCCTAAAGTGGAAAATAAGAAGTTGTGAGGGTTCCAAAATCATATTGTTGAGTCCCAGATGTCTACTGAGTAGATTTGCATGTCTTCCAGAAACCTCCTCCAAAATACATCCAGCTTTGCTTCTCATTCTCTCTTCTGTGCATCTGTATATTGTGAATGTGCTCAATCAATTTGAATTAAAAGTCCCTAAACCCACAGTTGATTCCAAGAGGCCACTTTTTGGTTTTGGTTGTTTTTTATTCCTGTGTACAGTGCTGTTGTTTTCTGTCTTTCTTTCTTTTATTCTGCTGTCTAAGAATAATTAGATAGAACCAGTGTTGCAGCTTTAGCTAAACTCAGCAAAGCAAAGCCAGAGTTAAGGTTGAAAATTATGTTTTATAATTAGCTATTCAGCTCATTTTGTTATTGGTGATTACATTAGTGTCCAAGAAAATGTATGGTCTTACATATTACGCATCCTATAGTCCTTAGGCATAACAGGGTTAGTTGAGGACAGTGTCACACGTAGTATTTGTCATTAAGTTTGATTTGCCTAGCTGCATGCTGTTGTGGATTTGTGTTGAACTATTAATACTTGAATGTAGATTTTTCTTTAACTCTATGACTCTTTTTTTTTAAAAAAAAAAAGCTTCTTTGCATGCTTTATTTCCCTGTCATTTTCAATAGCAGAAATGTTTGCTGTTAAATGCAGTTTGTCTCCAGTTCTTTAAAGGAAACAGCATGTTAAAATGCATGGTTTCAACAAATTCAACTATTTGCTTCCCTTTGGCAAATGCTGGTAATGTGTGTTATTAATTACATTGGTATTGTATGGTAAAAGGTATTTTTTTCTGTTCAGTAACCTTACTTTCTGTTGTGTAACTGCTCCATAAAGGTCATCTTTTTACCAGACAATAATCTTAAATGTCATGCTTTCCAATATGTTTAACCACTTCATATCTAGATATATACCTAGTGGAGCAGGGAACTTTGCTAAATGAATTTCAAAGACTCCAAAGCAATTTAATTCAAAATAAATTAAACTTCATTATTCTTTTTCCCATGTCTGTATGTGCTACTTTGATATCATCAGCCAATTTTGAGAATACATATAGTTGATCTCTGTTTTCTGTTTATAAATGTGGCTGATCTACTTCATACCGAAAAACAGTGCACACAATGGCAATGATTTAACAAAAAGAAACGCTTTATGTCTGGAAGCAATTTACCTTCTGGCATTCTCTTGGGATTCCAATAAACACAGGGAAGTAGAACAACTACCTGCATGTTTCAGTAGGGCTGTAAGTGCTGAGGATGCATGTTTGACCAGAGGCACTTGTATGTGGTGGTTATGTATTTTTGGAGCACTGTTTTGAATATTTTATAGTCGTTCACTTGGGCATACCTGTATTAGGTGTGGCCATGCAGTGTACACCATGGCATAAAGCGACCTGTAACCTCTGTAACATTAAAGGCTTTTAGCATAGGATTTAGCCTAATATTTCAAATACTCTTACTCTGTGCTGGATGTTTTCCAGGGGGAATACAAACCTGCCAGCATTTTGTTCCTATTCTCACTCTTTTAAAATTTCCATTATTGTTCCAGACTGCATTTGCCTTAGATGTTTGCCAGTTTGCTGCCTTGTTTCCCTTTCTCTTGAATGTAGATTAGTGGTTTAGAATAACTTAATAAAGGGAGAAGGGAAGGCTTCTTAGTACCTTGTAGAGGGATAATTTACTTCATGAAGCAAAGAGTTAAACTGCCTTACACAGTCAATTAAGTGTATGCTGTCTTTTACTATGCATGCATGCCCTTGTGCAGTTAAATGTAATTTGTGTTGGTAGCATATGCTGTCTTGCTTAGTGACCTGGGCTTAGACTGTGACATGTTCAGTGCAGCCTGAGAATGAGGAAAGAAAACCTTCGTATATACACAGCTGTAAGAAAGGATTGTTGAAAGTGAGATAGTAAGGTGAAGTTAAAGATCATATTGTCTGCTTGTCATTTGTAAACAGATAAAAATCAGGTCTAGTAATTCTTGCAGGGTCCTTGACCAGTCATTAAACTACTTGCCTTAAGAAAGACCTGCCAAGTTGGCAATTAGGGAGACGTAATCTGGTTAAGAATGTTTAAAAATTAGTCATGTATGAAATTGTGGTATAAATTTCTTTAACCTCCCTACAATCACTGCTAATCTATCCTTAAGCTGAAACTGAGTTTATCTGAAATTATACTAAATGTGGAAATGTTTTTGCACTTTCTGAGATTTGAAAATGTGTTGCCACCTTTAAAAGATAAATGCTGAAACGAGACTGTCCTTTAAAAACTTGGGGTTTATTTTTCTGAGATTGTGTATGTATATGTAGCCACAAAAATATATGTATATGTGTGGGTATATATATGTACAGTATAGGTATTTTATAAAATACTTTGCATGTACAGTATAGTTATTATGTACCTTCCTTGCTCTGGTCTGAATTTCAGGGACGTGTTTCTTTTCATGTCACAAAGAAAACTATTAGGTTGACTTTGAGAAGAGCATCAGCAAACCCAATCTTGCCTTTTGACACTGTTATCATGTAGTTGATTCTTGATGTCTAAAGGATAGTAACTCTCTTTTCCTTATTTCTATCTATGAAGGCTTATAGACCACCAGTAGCATTTACTGGCCGTATTATCTAGAAACCTAATAATGACTGAGGGTGCTCTTTTTATGTGGACACAAAATAGAGAGGTATGTAAGATTTTCAAGGTAGCAGATGGATATGGACAAATTGGAGGAGTGCAAGGAAATGATGAAGCAGTGTTGCTTGCTATGATAAGAAATAGTTTTCAGTAACTTGAGAAAAATCTATTTTGGAGGCACTTTGACAAAACATATTTTAGTGGGCTCTGCTTGGAAATGTTTAGCTAGTAGATAGTGGAAGCTGGCATTATTGGAAGAGCTGACATCACTGTAAAAGTGAGAAAAAACATTAGGTGTGAGATGAGAAGTAAAGAGCCTTGTAAGTGAGAACAAATTATATTGGATATGCCAAAGGCAAAGAGGAGCAATGTGGTTAAAGTGAATGGCAAAGGAAAACCACCTTTGCAACAGGCAAGATTATGTGTGTCAAGTATTAGAGAACAGGGTGTCTGTAATGATGTAATGATGTAACGATGAGAGCTTTGTCCAGGAGCATGAGCTGTGTGAATAGATTGGAAAAGCTGTATCACAGAGAGATTATGTAGAACAGATCCACTGAACTGACACATAATTGGGATTTCAGGGACTATCTGAGTTGAAAATGTCATCCCTGTTGTGGTTTGTATGACAGGCGAGACAGTGATATTGTCCAGAGTGTTTAGAGGAGGATATAGAGAGCTGAGATAGGGGAAGACATTATCTGCTTTATTTTACTCATTTTGGTCTTGAGCAAGACATCTCACAGGGGAGGAAGAGAGAGGGCTACAAAGGGGATGTTAGTGTTGGAGGAAGAGAGCTTGATGGAGACAGCAGAAGGCAAACCAAGAACAGAAACTGTAGATTTATGGATCATCTACTGTGAATTTCTCTTTGCTGATGGTGTTCAGAGATAAGATATGGATGGAAGGAGATTAGGCCATAGCTGCTTTGAGTTCCCCATGGGAAGCTGGTGGAGAAGGAGGCCATTTGTTGGATTAAGGACTTTTGGGCTAAAATATCCCTGAAGTTTTCACATATATTTTGTCATATATCTACAATGCAAGACCCTAGGATATAGAATATTTGGAGATAATTTTCAGACAGCTGACTTGATCACCAAAAACATTTGGATTGGGGCAGCTTTTAAAAAACTGCTGAAAACTGATTTGGAGTAGCATGGCCTTTAGGGAACAATGATGACTTTACCAGCAGATTACAAGCTTGTTGGGGTGCTGTATTTTAGATGAGAATTAGCACTAACTTTTTGAAGACAACCATGAGAACCGATTAAATGAAATTCTCTCCAGATCATCCTATACTGCAAATAACGGTAGATAGAGCTTTTGCATAAAACATATTGGTAGCTAAACAAATATATTAGTTTTTTTAGAGGTGATGAGTTCTTATTCTTTCCTCTCTTGAGCAATAATTTCTGTGATGTAAACTTCAAAGAATAGGGAAGAGAGCAGAGCCTCCTCTGGGATTTCAACCGCATTCAGGAAGACAAAGAGCGTATTAGAATTTATTTTACGTTTTTAGATTTCACTAATATCTAGGATCTAGATTGTCAGTTTATGTAAACTGGCACAAAGCTGTCGAAATGAAGACTACAGAAGAACTGGCAACATTCATTAAAAAGTGTGTTTGGAGAAGAATTTATTTTACAAACTGAACGAATTATTGTTTCAGTTGCTCGGAGAATTTCTTTTGCTATGAGACTTAAATCTAAGAGAATTTTGTGAGCGTGTAGATGGTCCCAAGTGACATGTGGAAACAAATACACGGAATAATAACTTGAGGCATAAGATTATCCATTTACTGTAGTCCCAGACTTAATTATACATAGACTAAAGAAGTAAATTCTGTTCAATACTCTGTGTTGAGGAAATCCTAAGTAATGTTTCCAGTGATGCTTTTAAAATATTATTTTTTGTAATAAATAGGAATATAAGCATAAAACAAACCCCAAACCAAATTGATTCAAAATCTTAGTAATCTGTGGAAGGTAAGGTTAAGTTTTGGAGTTAGTGACTAGGAAAACCCCATATCTTTGATAAAGAATATAAGATTCCACATTCTTTATGCAGCTGCTCTTTTATTTGTTTTGCTAAGTTCTGCTTAGTAGTATACTGATGAATGTAGTAGAATTTTTAATTTAAAAAAAAGGTGAATAAATGGACTCTTTGAGTCAGAAGGGTTACGCAGACACATTTATTTTATTGCACGTATTTGCTTTGTGTCTTGTGTTTTGTACCAGGGATTTTGAATTATTAGTGAATGCTTTGAAGGGCTAGACTGGTCAGTATTGCAGAATAGTGTGAAAGGGCCCTTTGAAAATGGTCTGAAAGGGGAGCTGAAAACTTACAGCCTGCAGGGGACCATCAGTGGGCTAAAGCTGGCATTTCTGGCTTTTTGCCAGGCCCTTCCCTCTGTGTGACTAACCTTGGGGTTGGACAAGGAGGGATCTCCAGGTGGCTTAGCCTCCTGGTTTTCCTTCTCTGTGCTCCACTGGCTGAACTCACCGGCAGTACAGCCAGAATGATTCAGTCCTATTTTCAAACCCTGGGTAACATTTATAAAAAAAGAAACAAAGGGGGAAAAAAGAGAGAGAGAGAGTAGAAGAAAGCTTAAAATCCATGGATTTTTTTTTTTGACTTTGTAGTCAGATTTCCCTCAAAGCAGGACTGTTGGAACTAGATGATCTTTAAGGTCCCTTCCAACCCAAAACATTTTATGATTCTATGATTCTTAAGCAGCCTGCATCCATGACCATACTCTGGTCACATATGCTAGCCCAAGTCTATGATTCTGATTGTGCCATAGCTCTGCTACCACACAGACTTCCAGTTATGCCTGTTTATTGCTCAGGCTCTGTGGCCTCCTCCAGCATTTATTTCCCCTTTATCTGCACTGCTTCATCACTTACTTCTGTGTTCAGAAACCATTCCCTCATGATCCTAGCTTAAAGCTTTCTCCAGTTGGTAGCAAGCCTGTTCGCAAAGTTGCTTGTCCTCTGTTTATCATGTGAAGTCCAGCTCCTCCTCCTAGTTCTCAGGACTTTCTATCATTTTTTAAGGACCTTCATCTGAGATCATCCAATATCTCCTGTGTGGAAATATGGAACTAGGGAAGGAAGAAAAACTTCACTGGGTAGTTGATTGAAATGGAAATGTTACTTCACGTTTTCTCGGCCAGACCTTATAGCTATGATAAGGTGATGAAATTCACCTGAACACAGTGACCTCCTGCTGTGTCCTTAGTGCATAAGTTTCATCAAACTGGCTAAGCAGGACTTACGTGGCTTGCAGGGGCTTGTGTGAGCTGTTCAGAAGTTAATGAACTGAATTAATTCTAAGAAAACGGAAAATAAAGTCTTGGCTATATTTAGATACCGGGATATGTATAGATACATATGTAGCAGTTGGAGAGAACATTCCTGGGGAGGAAAAAGAGTTAATGAGGCATTTCAATGTCTTTATATGGAGCCGTATAAATTTCAGCCACTTAACTTCAGCAGGAATATCCCAGAGCATTTGAAGTGTGGTGAATAATTTAAAATAAATAAGGTTCATGAAGACGATCCTGTTGGCCAGTTTGAAATGTAAATTCTGAAGACCCTTTAAAGTTTTTGCTCATACGGAAAAAAAGAGAGTAAATGATTAGGTCCTGCCTTTTTATAAACAGTTGGGGTAAGGACAAGTTCAGTTATCTTTGCATTCCGTTTGATCTAGATTTTCAGCATGTGGTCATCTTTCTTTATTATGTGAAAATTTAACTGGTTTTTTTTTCCAAATATTCTTGAAAGCGCATCCAAGAGGGTTTATGAAGACTAGATGAGGTTTGTTAGTATGCTTTCCTCAGAAGCAATCTGTGTAAAATAAGACATCTTTTAAATTAAAGCTGTTATTTCCTCTTCCACATTGCCCTTGGCATTAGGAATAGGTAAAATTTTTATGGTAATATTTGCATTCTCTACCATTAAATAGGTGAGTTTGTTCTTCAGTTTTACTTCAGGGCAGGTACTTGGCAAACATAACTCTGGTTAAATGAACTTGTTTCCTTCCTCAAATCTTTATTGCCCGTGCAAGCATTGTGTGGACACCTGCAGTAAAATAAAAAGTACATACAGTGAATACCACAAAAGAGATCATTTGGCAATATTTTTTTTTTCCTAAGTGTATTAGTACTCATGAAAACACTTAGACAAACTTCGGAGTTACTCAGGGGTAAGAAGAAAGGATTTGCTATATGGGTATGTTTTTGACAAGTCCTTTCCCCTCCCTCTCCTCTTCCTTTGCAAAAAGGCAGAAAGGAGCTCAGTAGAACTCCATTAATCTCCTGTGCTGTTACCAATGGTTCTGGAGGTCTGTGCTGGGACATCAACAAGGCATAGTGTGTGGCAGTCATGGAAAGCACATTCAGAGGTCTCTGAGGCTATCTTGCTATTCCAAGCTAGGATCAGTTATAATCTGGCAGATCTCTGGTTTGTTCTTAAAAATCTGTTCCAATGTTGTGCTGTTCTTTCTGTTAGAAAGTGAAAGTCTTCCTTGGTGCTATTTGAACAAATAACTCATCACTTCATCTTCCATGGATGTCTCCTCCTATTTTCAGCGGCCATTTTAGTGTGTGACAATTTTTACAGTTATTTCTTGATGTCCATTTCATACATTAAATAATCCTCACTCTGTTTGTGTTTCCTCATGGGTCATGTTTTCTAAAAATCTGTCCCTCTAGTTGTCCTGCCTCTTTCTTGGAGCCTGATACCTAAAACTAAATGTAAGACAACTCTTATTTAGGAAAGATTACTTTACGTATCTCACTGCCTACAATGGCATAATTCTGTTGTGGTGGTTTATATTTATGCAGCAATAAGACGGATGTTCTTTACTTGAGATCCTCTCCTACAGAAAGGCAACTGGCAAGGTTGTTCTTCCTCCTGCGTTTATACAGTTCATTACTTAAACAGTTTATTATACAATTAATTATGAAGTTACTGAAGTATCTTGCGGGTGTTCCTACTGATTGACTCCTATGCTGCCCTCAAACTGTAGATTGGATGCAGCTCCAGGTTATAAACATCTGAATATAAGTGCTTAAATGTACACTGTATGTTAGCTGGGTCACTAAATCCCCAGTCTAGTCAATTGGACGTGTCTTACTGGGGATCAGCTGAAGAGTCTCTAATATTAGAGTCCCCAGGCACCAATGACTGTATTGACTTGTCCTCTATTAATTGTCAAACTGCTTTATTCTTCTCTAACTTTGCAATCGTTACATGAAGTTTCCCCAGAATTGGAATTTCTTTATAGTCTGGAACTACATCAATTGTATATGTTCTTGATGCACAATGCAGTACTCTTGTCCCTTTGCCAGTCCTTTTGAAAGAGGATCAGCTCTCTACGTTCATATTTTAGACGCATGGGATATCCAAGTCTCTGTTACTACAATTAAATAGTATTTTCTTTAGATACCTGACTTCTCCAGTTTGTTTCCAATACTATATTTTAGGTGCATAGAACTTCATAGAATCATGGAATTATAGAATAGCTTGGGTTGGAAGGGACCTTAAAGATCATCCAGTTCCAACCGTTTTGCAATGGGCAGGGACACCTCCCAGCAGACAAGGCTGCCCAAGGCCCCATCCAACCTGGCTTTGAGCACCTCCAGGGATGGGGCAGCCACAGCTTCCCTGGGCAACCTGTGCCAGTGCCTCACCACTCCCATGGTGAAGAAATTCTTCCTTATATCAAGCCTAAATCTGTCTGTCTCCAGTTTATAGCCATTACCCCTACTCCTGTCACTACAAGCCTTTGTAAACAGTCCCTCCCCAGCTTTCTTGTAGGCCCCTTTCAGGTACTGGAAGGTCGCTATAAGATCTCGGAGCCTTCTCTTCTCCAGGCTGAACAAGCCCAACTCTATCAGCCTGTCCTCATAGGGAAGGTGCTCCAGCCCTCTTTGTAGCTCTCCTCTGGACCCATTCCAACAGCTCCATATCCTTCTTATGTTGAGGTTTCCAGAGCTGGACACTATACTCCAGGTGGGGTATGACAAGAAAGGAATAGAAGGGCAGAATCACCTCGCTGGACCTGCTGGCCACGCTTCTTGTGATGCAGCCCAGGATATGGTTGGCCTTCTGGGCTGTGAGCACACGTTGACGGCTCATGTTGAGCTTCTCATCGACCAGCATCCCCAAGTCCTTTTCTGCAGGGCAACTCTCAATCACATCATCCCCCATTGTGTACTGAAATCGTGGATTGCCCCGACCCAGGTGTAGTACCTTGCACTTGGCCTTGTTGAACCTCATGAGGTTCTCACAGCCCCACTTCTCCAGCCTGTCCAGGTCCCTCTGGATGAAATCCCATCCTTCCGATGTGGCAACTCCACCACTCATCTTGGTGTCATCTGCAAACTTGCTGAGGGTGCACTCAGTCTCACTGGCAATATCATTGATGAAGATATTAAACCGCACTGGTCCCAGAATGGATCTCTGAGGGACACCACTAACCACGGATCTCCATCTGGACTTTGAGCAATTGACCACTGCTCTCTGCATACAACCATCCAACCAGGTTTTTATCCACCAAACAGTCCATCCATCAAATCCATATCTCTCCAATTTAAAGAGATTGTGGGGGACCATGTCAAAGGCTTTACAGAAGTCCAGATAGATCATATCCTTTGGTTTTCCTGTGTCCGCTGCTGTGGCTATCCTATCGCAGAAAGCCACTAAGTTCACTACTCTTTCTTGATGTTATTCAAGCAGATTATTTCACATAGCTTTTAGACCTTTCTCAGTGCCATTCCTCTTCGTACATACTCACTGTTTCACGTACACTAGTCGTGACTTAAATTTAGTTAATGTAATCAATTGGTGTGTAAGTATGCTTTCCCCTTTTTCAAGAGATAAACTCCACTCCTATCAGTTTGTTTACACAATGCTGCCCACTCACTAAGGAAGCCAAATTCTTCAGCATCTTCCAAATCTGATATAGAAAAATGTCACATCAGAAATAGGATGAGTTAAAAGTCTTTGATTATAAGTGGAGCAAATTCTTTCACTGTTCACTACAGCGGTGGCACTGGTGGTAATGGTAAATTGTGGTAATTGTGGTAATGGTAAATTTGGCATCATGTGTTTCTGCTCCTTAGTGTTCCTAAACTGTAGCCTGTTTGTATAGGAGATGAGACTTTCCCAGACACTTTGTATATTGCACAGGACTGGAATGTTGCCTTTCAGATTTTGCTGTAGAACTTATTTATTTGAACTTTCAGTTCCATTTCAGCATATATAATTTCAGTCAGCACTTGTGACAGTGCAAATAAGAGCCCTGCAACTCTTAACTCAAACTGATTGTACTCAAACTGGTTTCCTCATCAAGGGTTTAGAAATCAGCCACACTTTGATGTGGCAGGCAGGAATTGCATCTCAGTTTATAATTTTATCACATCAGGGTTTCGCAAATACAAGATGTGGTGTTACAGCTGGGTTACTTGATCTCTGAATATTTATTTTCCATTTGAATAGATTGATTTTACATTGTTCTGATGAGGTCATGGTTCCAGATTTTAGGTTTCTTGATCCTAGGATAAGTGGATGTTATACTAAACCAATTTCACTGCATTGGGAGGGTTTGAACCTTGTGGTTTTGGCAACTGTGATTTTTGGCCCAAGAGCAAACATATGGGAAATACCACAGTGTCTGTTGTGAACAGCAGTGAAATAGTTAACAATACTGACATTTACACCAGCTGCAGTTATTTCTCTGATGTTGCTGCTTAAAAAGGGGAGTGGGACGTTGAGCTTGGACCTCCATGATTGCAAGGTGGGACCACAGCCAGACTCAGCATCATTCAGGCCCTTTGTATAGTGTCAAGTTACTTTAGATGAAGAATATCTTTTGAAAGCTGGATAAAACAGAATTGAAATTGTAAACTATGGGCAAATATATATTTCATGGTCTGTTCTGGACCTGATGGTCAAATAATTTTAAACTGCTTTTATCTCCTTTCTTATATGTATAGAGTCTTACCCTTTAGCTCATTTGTAACACTGTCTTTTAGCTCCAAAGGCTCCATCTGAGTCTTGGATGTTGGCCACCAGTTGGGAGTCTCAAGTTCTGAAACTGTCATTTTTCTCTTTGAACTGCTTAGGGGAGTACAAAGTGGGTCCTTTCCATTTTTATGGCTCAGAGGGCCTGTGTATGCTTATGATATGTCTAATCAAATGGAATTATTAGGAGGATGCACACTGTGGCTTCAATTTCTATTAATAATAGCCTGAAGGATGGCTTTTCTATGTGATGTCTGGTGTTCACTATGTTATTTAAAGACCTAGTGTTCTGCCATGTATGATTTATGGAATAGAGGTATGTTTCTATTATATTAGATGCAGAAGAATATTAGCAGTAGTACAGTGCTGTACTTTTACATTAATTTTTTTTGCAGTGATAAAAAGAGATATCACAAAAGATCAGATGCTTTGAACAGACTTTTTTTCTATAAGTTTCTTTTTTTCCCAGCTCAATGAATCATAGAATCAGACTGTTTTAGGCTGGAATGGGTCTTTGGAGGCCATCTGATCCAACCGGTGCTAAAGCAGGACCAACTACATCAAGTGGCTCGGTGCATCTCCAAGGATGGAGATCCCACAGCTTCTGTGGGTATACATTCCACTATATGACCACTCTCATGGCACTTTTTTCCTCCCTTCTACTTAGTCAGAATGTTCCTTATTGTAAATAGTGTTTGGTGCCTTTTGTGTTATCACTCTGCATCTTTGGGAAGAGTTTGGATTTGTCTTCCTTATATCCTTCTGTTAGGAATCTGTAGGCTGCAGTGAAATCTGTCTTTAGTGTTCTCTTCTTAAGGCTGGAAAAAATTTATTCCTCAGCCTCATCTTGCATGTTATCTTGCGTGCAATTAATTTGTTTCTGAGACCAAAGTATAATATAACACAACTTTGAAAATTTATTTTATTTAAAAAATGCAAAATAATTCCCGAATGTAACAGGTATGTACTTCCAGTGATAGCTCGTTGTGAAATAGTTTGGTTGGCAATTATAGATCAGTGTTTGTATGTGTGTTTTTGTACAGCATGTGTGTTATTGTATGTTTTTGAAGTTTCCATAGATTACTATATATAGAAATTTATAATTAATGCTACAGGAATTTGTAATATATTTTGTAAATAAACATGAAAATAATATCAAATGGGAATCTACATTAATCTTTTATATCTGTCTGTCTTTATATGTACAGCAATTTGACACAAGAGTGGGAAAAGAGGCCTGTCCTTGAAGTTTCCTCTCACTGAAAGTACAGGATAGCTTGTTGTTGATTTTTTCTGTGCAGCTTAAAGGACATGGTCTTTATCTGGATTCCTCTGAGACCTAATCAGAGTCAGTGCTACTGCTGGGATTAGTGATGAGAAATTGCTGTGCTCTCCTTGGCAACTCTTGTCCAAGCATGGAACATTTCTTGTCAACAGAAAGACTGAATTCTGTCTCCTCCACCAAACCTGGTGGTGGGCAGGGACCCATTGGACTAGAGCATCACACAGCTCTGCTAGAAAGGTGGGGAGGCTGCTGGCTAAGGTTCATATGCAAGGGATCTGAAGAGCCAGTTGAGCAAACTAAGCCCCTTTGGCACCCAGGCTTGAAAATTTAAGCTAAAGATAACAGAGACTTTAAATTTCACCTTAAATGTAGATGCTGTTGTTTTCCAAATGACAAAGTTGCAGGTACCCTGAACCATTAAGCTGCCTTCTGTAAGGCTGTGCAAGCTAATGGCTTGTCAGAGAAGAAAATAATTGATGCTCTCCTTGAACCTGCTGCAAGCCCTTGGTTTTGGTACAGTTTATTACACAAATATGAAAAAGCCAGGAATTAAGATACAAACTTGCAATTCCCCAGTCTTAGGAGACCTCCTGCTCTTTCTAAGCTCCTGGAAAAAGAATATTCCCCTTAATTATTTCCTTGTTTCCAACTTGTCCATTTTTCCACTGCGCCCCTTACAAGTGAGGTCCAGAATACAGGTTTTTCAGGAAATCTTAAGTGGTAAATCATATCCAAACTGTGGGATACCCTGAATCTCTCTCTTTATATATATATATATATATGCGTAGTCACGGGACCAAGCACTAGTACATCAGCCAACGTTTGGTCCTCTTCATGGATTACAGCCATTTCAGGGATACTTGAATGGTAACCGAGTTATATACTCCTTTAACAAGGAAGTATTTTGGTATCTAATCTGCTGATTTTCTCAGGAAGACCTGCTCATTTACAGATTTTTTTTCCTACTTGGATAGAACTTTTTGTGTAATGGATACTCTTGTCTTCTAGCTCTCATTAAGAGAAAAAAAAGTATCTCTAATCCTTTCCTGAGTTTTTGAACTTTACTGGAGAGCATACCCTGTCACAATATCTAAAAGTGAATACTTTCAATGTGAACATTTGAGATCTTTTTTACACCAACATTTAAATACACGTCTGGTGAGATAACTGTTTCCTACATATCATGTCAAATATTGGCATGTTTACAGCAAATGTTATCTTTTTAGTAATATGAAATTAGATGTTAACTGTAACTATTATTTTTTGAGTCCTGATACTCAAATATAGAGGAATGTATCTAAAAAATGTGGCCATCTTTCTGAGCTCGTTCTTTGTCACTTTTCTTGCTGTGGCCCAGTAAATTTGTAGTTTTGTTTCAGCTGTCACTGAGTACTGCAAAACTCACCTTTTTAAGTAGAACCCCATAAATGACCGTCTCCCAGAGCCTTTGTCTACCTTTGATGTTTTCCTTTGCCTTGACAATGAATGATCTTCCTCAACACTGTCTTTAAAAATTGCCACTTCTATAATGCTGCCTTTCCTAGCTTTACCTAGTCTTATACTTTTTCTCACTTTAACAGCATTTGCAATAAAGCTCTCAGCAGCTCGCATGGTGAGTCTTCCTGTTCATTTTGTACCGTGAAGGACAGGCAGGTTGGGAATCTGGCATGGGAAGTACAGCGATGAGCAAAACGAAGTCAAGCTCAGAGGGACTTCTGTTGTCCTCTTTGCTTACTGAAGAGCCCTGTCGTGATGCCCTGCCTGAGAGCACACAAGGAGTAGGGAGGAGACAAGCTGAAACTGCTTGCTTATCTCCAAACCTGTCTCAGTTGCTCTGTTTTTCATGTCTCCAGCCCAGCTGTAACGCAATAATTAACCTGAGCCTTTTAATTCCTCCCAGTTGGCTTTAAATTACCTCTGTTGTCGTGTTGCTTGGAGTAATTCTTCAAGCATCTGTGGGGTACACAACAATTTAAATTGTTTATGAGTGCATGGGTATTTACTATTTGATCAGCATTTATTTTACTGTTATCATATTATTCATTATTTTGGGGATTTTCATGTTTGTGATATAGTGGGCCATACTGTCTTTGGTGCTGCAGGCGCACAGAATAAACAAAATCCCCAGTCCGTTGGTGCTGCAGAAAAGTTCTTTAACGGTATTTGTGGCCAAATCTCCTAATGTGAAATAAAATGTGACAAACCAGTTTGAGCAAGTTTCAGATCAAAATCCTATTGTTAACAGAGCTTTGTTCCTTTAATAGACTGTTGCTTGTTTAGCTATATCAAAATGGTATTGTTTGCAGTTGATTTAGGTGCAGACGGCTCTTTTCAAGGCAGGGAAAATTTTGGATTTCTTGTTAATGGCATGCTTAAAAGAGTTTGTAACGGTAAAGAATCAAAGAAAAGACAGAATCTTTATTTCAGCCAATTAAATCTTTTGCACAGACTCCCATAAATTTCATACTAGTATCAAAATAGTGGGATAAGTGAGATTTTTTTATTTGTTTTAATCACAGATTTCTTTGTGCTCTATTTAATGGAGAGTCTGAAACTGCTATTTTATTAGTGTTGTGCAGTAATATGGTCCATAACTATACAGCCTATTAAACATTTCATAAAGCCTTCAGGGAATCTTCTTTCAAATGTTACACTATTTTTGTAAGTTATAACCCTCTGGAAATTGGCTTATTATCAGTTTTCCATCAAAGTAAAGTGTTCCAGGAGAGTGGAGGGTGACCTAATGTGATCTAGATCAAAAGCATCAGTGAAACTTGATGATTATCTTTGTTTTGATAGTGTATATATTAACAGTAGATTCTTGTCAAAACCCATGTAGGCAAGTAAGAAATGTAAGGCAATCCAGAAAGACATACCTAGAAATTAAGGTTGCTGCTTACATCACTGTAATAATAATAATAATTCTGAAAGTGAAGCTGTAACCCTCTTATTTATTTGTGAATTGAGTGGCAGAAACTCCAGTATAGAACCAGTTAATATGGATATGGTGAACTTTAAATATTCAGAACATGAACTCACTTCTTTGCATTTGTAAAACGGTGGTATGAAAGTCTAGTAGCGTACAAAAACTAATCTAGCAGTGTGCCGAAGTAATTAAAGCAAAGTAAATAATCTCCAGTGTTCTTATTCCCCACAGAAATTGTTTAATATCTTATCTTTCCAAACTAGTTTTCTGCTAATTCATGATGTCTTTGTAAGGCTCTCCTTATTCAGCCAATGCTGTTGTTTTCCATGGTGTGGGAATATTTCCCCTGCTGCCTTGGGAACACATATTGTGTACTGTTCACATTCCAGAAAAAGATGTTTCTTCCATACAGTGGAAAGGCCGAGCATAAACCTAACAGCTGTAATCCTCTCTGGTAATTTGTTGTTTACTCAGTGAATGGATGTGATTGCCTCAAGTGTATGTGGTATAGGACACTTTCTAACATTGTTTTGGTGCTGTGGTATATGTTGCTGCTAGAAATCAGGTAAGTGATGCTGATTGTGTTTTGGTACAAATTAGAGGTAGCTCTGTTGAAGTAGGTGAAGCGTAAGGATGTTATGACGTGCCTCAGATTATCTCTCTTTGAGTTGTCCCTCAGTATTAGACTCTGATGACCTGTGTCTCTTAAAATTCCCTGTTACTGCAGACAAGAGGCAGAAGAGATGGAATAGGACATACATAATGTTAAAATAGTCCAGTAATCGTACGTAGGAGGGCATATTTCCTTATATATCTGTATATAGAATCGTAGAATCATAGAATAGTTCGGCTTGGAAGGTATCTTAAAGATCATCCAGTTCCAAACCTCCACCGTTGGGCAGGGACACATTCCACTAAATCAGGTTGGTCGAAGGCTCATGCAGACTGGCCTTGAACACCTCTGGTGCTACCACAACTTCTCTGGGCAACCTGTTCCAGCGCCTCACCACCCTCACAGTAAAAAATTTCTTCCTAACATCTAATCTAAATCTACCCTCTTTCAGCTTAAAACCACTACCCCTTGTTCTGTTGCTACACTAATATCTCCTTAAGTATAGTTTTAACTAAGAAAAACATGTAAAGTATAAGTTACTGCTGCGGTATGAGCTGAAACTTTTCCTTTAGTTCCCTTCTTCATGCTAAGTACAAGTATCCACTGTTGTGTGTAGGCAAGGTAAATGACAAGACTGCATGTAGGCATGTACTATCCTTTTTGACCCCCCCAAATTCATGTGATGTTTCTAAACACAAGATCCTTCAGAGACTGCCATGACAATCTTTCAGTCTGGGCTTTCTGTTTATGGAACAGCTATGGTGAAAGAATCATGACCATGGCAGTTGGCTGTGAATTGCCAGTTCTGTCACACTACTTTGTTTCCAGATAGATGTTAGTTTGTCCTTAAAGAATAACACCTCTCCTGAGAACTTCCACATATTATGGGAAGGCTGAATCTGGGAGCTCAGTCTAGACGAGGCTGCTGCAGCTCCATGTCCCCAGGACCAAATAGTAGTGAGGCAGGGCTATGTTACTACAGTAGTTTGCTACTAGTCACACACATATGTTATATATAAATATATGTTGTCATATACATGGCCAGCCACACAGATCAACATATACAGACACACTTAGCACTCATGCAAACATGAACAGCAGCACTGACCACATCTACCTCCCCTCACTGGCTGCTCCAGAAGAAGACTGATTAGGAGGGGTTGTATATGAAGTATATACATGCGCAGCATGGGTCCCCCTAGCAGGTAGGGGGACCGTCATTGTCCCCAGCCTTTGGCCCTGGATATTGAGTCTCCTGTCATGCTGGCACCTGAATGTATGGGCTGCCAAAGCCTCTGCTCTGCTGGTACGGACTCCCTGACACATGGATGTGGACACTTGTGCACACTTACAGACACCACCCCACCATTAGTCCCCCAGAACCTTTTCTTGCACATTCAATTCATCTGTTAGCTAGTCCTGGATCCTCTCTCTTCCATGGTGCCTCACCCTCAGAGACACACAGGTTTCCCAGTATGCTGCCTGGCCCCCCAGTCTCTCTGGCAGCTGTCTCAGTCTCCCCATGACCTTGTGATAGCCACCTTTCCCGGTGGCTTTGCCCTTGAGGACACAGCTGACATCCAGACCAGTTCACCGGCTCACTGGCTAGTCCATCTTGGTGTTTGCTAGCACTGATACAGTGATGCACACACCTTCATTTGCTCTGGCTGCTGGTACCCTGGGCACAGGGTGCTCTGCGACCCCTGGTCCCGTTCCAGCTCCTGCACCCTAGAGAGAACCCTTTGCCCAGGAAAAGACTTAGAAATGTTATTTAATGAGGAGACAGGACAGAAGATGCTGATTAGGGTAGGGCATGGCCAGACAAGTGAAGTGACCAGCTGTCTGTTCACATACGATCAGCCTCTTCTATTCTTTTATTCCTCTGTGTTTTCCCATGGTTGTTCTTCCCCAAATCACCTCCATCACTCTGTCACTTCACCTTTGGTTTCACGCTTGGGTCTTACGCAATCCTGAAATGCCCTTCCCCTACACACCACAGTGTGGCCTGTGTGACCGTTCTCAGGCTACAGGGAGACCCAAGGCGCCTCTCCCATGGACTCCTGGTCATGGGGGTCCCTTCCAGGTTCCCAAGGGTGAGGTTGCTTTGGAGAGTCTGGGTCAGGGCTCGTGCCTCCCAGTGGTTATTTGGGCTCCTCTGGCTCCTATGATGCCTCCAGGCTCCCTATGTGCTGTAGATGAGATGCCTCCAGCAGTGGGTTTGGGGGGGAGCCGGGCAGGAGATGATTTGCACCCCCCAAACCCTCCCTCCTGCGCCAGTTGATCCCCTGAGCTCCTTTGGATGTCTACAGAGTGTTTTTTAATCACAAAACCCAACACCAGGTAGCTAGACTGCAAATTCACTGGAGCAGCTTCTTTTTAATGTTTCTTGACATTAACAGCTCCATTTCTCAATTAGAATGGAAAATAAAGTTGATTATGCATGTCTGCAGGGTGACACTGTACTTTTGACCAGTAACTGTAAAGTAAACGGGAAAGGTCAGGATAAATAGTATTTTAGTTTAATTATTTCTAGAAGACCACAGTGACTCACTGCAGGGTTTTCTGTTGTTATTGTTCCTACAGCTAGCAAGCAATGTTTAAAAGACTAATTCTATATATTTATAAAGGGACAGATTTGGATAACATGGTGCTGTTTTTCTCAGTGATGCTTTCTGTAAATATAGAAAAGTTGCTGTGCCTGTTTCTTTAGCAGCATTTCTATGTACTTAGTTTGGTTTCAGTAAATATTGCAGGCTTAAGCCTGCCTATAAAACAGCTTTGATGTTCACATGCAATCTCTGACAGAAACTGCAATCTGAGATGAGATCTACAGATGATAATATATGAAGAAAATAGTGGATTTACTTAGATAATGTTGATGCTTTCATAGCATCATTAATAAAGACCTGCCAGAGCTAACAACTGTTTAGAGGGTAAAAAGCAGAAGCATTTAGTGTTAAATTTAGTTTTATTTTTGCTAGTTAGGCCACACCTGTTTCCTCCAAAGAAACAGGACTGATTATTTTTAATAATTTGAAATACATCACTGCTCTGAACCACATCTGTAATTAGTAGCAAGATTTTAAGTAGATGTTGGAGATTGGGGGGGGGGGGGGCGTGAGTTGCATTGTTAATTTACTATTCATGCATACCATGTGTATCTACAGATTTAATGAAAAGGAGCAGCTGATTGTTTTTCATATCAATCGGTTAAAGGTGCTTTGTAGGCTGACATTGCTATTCCTTTTGCTTGGGGCTGAATTTGCTGCTTCAGGGCAGCTCAAATCTATCACTGGAAAGTAGTTGCAAAACCAGAAAATAAACCCATGCTTTGCTCCTGTCATCCACTCAGCCCAGTAATTCACTCCACAGAAGTGTTGGTGAAAATAGCACTCCTTAGATTTGCTCGGTTGGTTTCTGAGACAAATAGAGAGAAAAATGATGAAGGGAGGGAATGATGTTGAGGGAAGGCTTGAGGTGAAGCAGGCCTGGAAGATAGAAGAGCTGATTTGGAACATGGCTTAGGTTCCCCTGCTGTGTCCAAAATGAACCACTGAATAGGTGCAAATGTAGATGGCAGGATAAAAATGGAAACTATTCAAACCAAAAGCAATTAACTTGTATACAGATGGCTTTCTGGCATTCACAGCTGCATAGATTTTGGTTGTGTACTTTTTTAGATGTGGAAGGTTAAAGCCTCTATATGTCCATCTCCAGCTGTTCATGCTCATAGAATAGATAAGGAAATGAAGCCAAGTGAGCATTGTGTATGGCATCAGGCTTGCTTGCAGAGATAGGCATCTTAGCCATTAGTGCAACATCCTGTCCTATCAAATGGCTGTTGTATTGGCCTTTTATGAGAAGAAATTAAATATTTTACATCAAAGGATTCACTTAAATTTCATAAAAAATGAAATATAGGGAACTGCTAAGTATACATCTATATCTCTAGGACAAAGCCTAGGGCTGAGAATCCTGAACAGAAGTGGAAGATTGCTGAAAGCATGAAACGTGAGTTCTTCAAGCAGCTTCAATGTATCCTGGCAACTACTGTGTCTCTGGGAAGCCTAAGATTTAAGCTGTTCCATATAGAACAAAGTATGCTGTTTCATGTACTCTGATCCTTTATACCACAATGCAAGCAATTAACTTTTAAAAAAACTTGTTAAGCCATGCTTTAAAAAAGTCAAATCCATTTTGGGTTAACATGCAGTCTATATTGATTTGCATTTTCATGTAGAATGTGTAATTTGGACCAGTGGAAATCTGAATTTTTGTCTTGCATTTCTTCACCTTTTTTAAAATCATTTAAGAAAAAAAAAAAAAGCATTTGAAGTGTCTTTGTAAGATGGCCAAAACGTTTAGACTGGGCTTTCCACAACTGTGATGTAGGTTTTTGACTACCTCAAGCTGGTACAAGACCACCATTGCAATGGCCAACTAATGTGCATAAATTAGCTGTGAGTTATCACACTAATGCTATCACACTAACTGCTCAAGAGGAACAGCTGCAGCACTAGTGTACACTTTTCTGAATGTTTTTTTTCTCAGTTTCATTCTGGTGACACTGGAATGAATTGTCTGTAGCTTCAGGATTTTTTTTTTTTTAGTGAAGAACTCATTTGTTTTACTTTTGGTCTGGCTTTTTGCAGAAAAGCACCATGGCCATCAGCTGGTGAAGCCCAGTTGGCTTGCAGACCTGCCGGTGTGCCTCCCAGAGGGCCCCAGTCTTTCCTTATCACATTGTGTGCAGTGTGGATCTGTATATGGATTGCTCTTAATCTCTGCCTGCTCCTGCTGTGTTTGCACAGTGGTGAGTCTGCAGTTGTAGGAGCCACGTGCTTTCTCTTCCTACTTATTTCTTATGGAGTTCCCTTTTGGCGAGTAGATACCTGGGAAGGGATTTCAAGAGTCCAGCACGTATTCTGTTGTGAAAAGTGGGACCTAGTTTTTCAGAAAGGAATTTTCTGTGGAAAATGAAGGAGTCCATCCTGCCATTTCTAGAGGAATGTTGCACCTGTTTGCTCATCACTAATAAGCCTTCTCTATTTAATGTTCTCTGGGGTATTTGTTTCTCCCTTGATCCACTTCAAGCACTTTCTCATGGTTAATGATCTGAATTTGCCAAGCACACTGACTCATTTCAGTGCTGTTTTTCATTATGTAAGCTTTTAAAGGGTCACTGCTTAAATGCTGGAAAATCTCTTTCAGGCTAATAGTGAGGTGCACAAGTGCCTCTCCATGGTATATTTGCTACCTGTGCACATGTGTTCTGCCTTGATTGTTGGTAGGAAATCCCACAACAATGTGGGATGCAGCAACTATGCTGTTAGGAGTTAATTCCTAATCAGCTTTTCATTAGCACATACAACGCTTCACCTTTTCTAGGATTTTTACACAACATGACTGGAGGAGAGTGAGAGGAAACATGACGATGATGTGTGGAGGAAGGTGTTGATAAGTAAGGAAATAAAGTTCTTCCCAGTAGAAACAGCGTTCTTGCAGTAGAAGGGGTAATAATGCAGGCTAAAGAACTGTCTTGGAACTGCATATGAATATCTGGCTCTCTCGTATGGAGCATTTTCCCTGAAAGTCAGTAACAAGGCTGTGGAGGAATCAGAATTTATGAAGGCAATTCAGAAGAGAAGTATTTGGACAGAAGAAAGCCTCAAAGAAAACATGGAGGGGGTTATTTCAGGTCCCAGTTTTGACAAATCAAGATTATACTGTTACAGCAGACAGTAATTACTACTGTAGCACATTCTCCTGTTGCCTTTTCTTTGTTACATTCAGATAATGTCCTTTTGCTTACAGATGGTTGCCTTCACGTGCACACAGAGATTTTTAGTGTTTCCTTTGGTGTAAATACAAATTGTTTGAGAATGGATGAATGAAAATTAGAGACGGCTTCAAGCTTGGATTTTATTTTTGAACTTCACCCATTTTCTGGGAGAAGAAGGGAGGATCATATTTCCTAGGTGTGGAAGAATTTCTAGAATAAAATAGTTTAAGGTTATTTTCTTTTTATACTTTGTGTCTGTAGCTAAAAGACATTTTTGGAGACTTTTTTCTCTTTCCCTAAACAATATCTGAAAATCCTACTGGGAACCAAACAGGAGGACAAAGAAACACACACACAAAAAAATCCAAATCAACCCACCATTCACACCTCATTCCTTTTGGAGAAAGGTCTAAGTTAGACTTTTCCTAACTAGGACAGTCCTAGGAGGAGCTTTCATCCATGCAAAGGTTCACAGCCCAGTGGGTAGAGCTGAAAATCATTTATGTCAGTGCCTTTCCTTACCAGGAGAAAATGAAAAAAGACAATCATTGAATGCACTCACACAGGAAAGAAATATTATAGCTAATGTTTGTGCTGAGGTCTGAAAAATCTTTTCAGCATAAAGAAGTGTAGAGACAGTTTCCTGACAAGGAAAAAGGGACACTGAAGGATTCATTGTGTTGGGGTATTTATTATGTAAAAGGTATTTGCATGGTACAGAGAGAATGCAGATTTTATTCAAAATACAGAGGACAGGATGAATGATGGTAATAAAAAGCTGACTGATGGAAGCAGGAGTTTGTCTTCCATGCCACTCATATTTTCTGAACCCCAGCAATCATTTTATGGACACCTAAGTTGAATGATGGGCAGCTTAATCCTTTGGCATGCTAAAATTATATGGAGAATCTGCTGTGCCAAGTTGGAAGTGGAATGAGCCCAGATCTGATCCTACAGATGTTTGTTAGGTGCCTGTTCTCCCCATGCAGCTGAGATAGCAGCTTCAGAGAATGATTCAGCCCAGCTATGTTTTGCATTGCATTTTGGCATTACCTATCTTTCCACACGCTGTATAGAAACGTGATACACCAACAGCTTGGATGTTCTCCATCCACCCATAGGTCCTTAACTGGTCATCTCAGTCAGGATACAGTTACCATAAGTTCCTTGTTGTGTACCACTGAATATAGGGGGAAACCTAGACAAAGACTACATGTAAGTTTAGATAATTCTGTTTTTCTTTAAATACGAGAAACATCATGATTAATTGTGATAACTCTTATTAGCTGGGCCTGTTCTGTTTATTTTAGTTCTTGTTCTGAGGATAAGACTGCTTGAATGACCATATTAATAAATATGACTCCAAGTAGAGGTATGTGTTTTGCAGACTTTGTTTGTTATCTGATATGGCTTCATCACATCCTCCTTTTGTGACTAAGCTGAACCCACAGTCTGCTAAGTGTCTGCCAGGATAAGAACCCACCTTCCAGACTCGATGCCATTAATAATTTCCCTATTTTGTTTATTTAATCTAACATCTCTAAACAACATATAGCTGGTCCTGACAAGAGCTTCTGGGGTCGATTCAGTGTCCTAATTTCTCTTTGACATCTACTGTTGTGTTGGTGGCCATAACTGATAGGACACAGAATCCAAAGAAGTTCTCTATGGCACTGTCACAAGTTGAGATGGCTTTGAGCCCCTTTTGTAGCAGATACAAACTTCTTATAAGAATTTAACACTGCAGGAATATGGGGCTTGTAAATCATGTGTTCAGAATGACACCTTGAACTCGGGGTCTGTGAAAAGCCAAGATTACATGTCGCCACTTGAAGTCTAGCAATCAGGCTGACAGTGTAGAGATTGCCTTCTCATACAGTATTATCAATTAACCACCTGTCAGGGATTTTCTGTGACTCAAAGAGGTAATGGCTGACTGGCTGCTGCTTTCTAGGTAGAGTCCCTTATAATATGGTCTTATGTCCTCTGTCTTGGGCAAAACCTAATCCTTGATGTTGCAAACGATTTGTGTTCATTCTCATTATGTGATGCATGTCTGTGAAATGAGTCAGCTGTACAACTCATCATGACCAAGACAGCTGAAATTATGCTGTGCCACAGAAAATACTGATTTAGTCACTATTATTGTTTTCTCTAATATATGGGAAGTCAACCATATGTTAATTATTTTCCTTCAGAACAGCCCATTAAAATTTAAACTGGTTTTATCAGTGGCAAGAAAATACTTTTCAGTCATGTGAAAACACTATATAGCCAGCAGAGCTAATGATCCTATGCTTGGGATGCAAATCCTTCAGAAGCTGATACGATAGAGTGTGTCTTTCTTTCCTAAGAAAGATGGGACTCTTTAGTCTTCCATATTTATGAACAGTCTTGATTCGTTACCACATATTTTGAATTTCATGGTTGGTGGACAACCAGTTTCCTTTTTACCCGATCCCACAGAGGAATTGAATCCAGGAGGACCATAATACGGGATTTTAAGATTGCAGTGGGGATGGTGGTTAAAGAACCTAGGCCTTCACTCTTGATGAAGTTGTGAGATCTGTGCCCCCATTTTCTGAATTATAAAATCTGTAAAATGCTTGCAGTATTTAGTCCTCTGTGGTTTAGAGAGGCTTAAGCAGGAAAAATCCAATACACCTGGGATCTAACGGAAAACTAGAAAGATTTTCTTCTTTTAAATGTTGAATGGCTTTGTGTGCAGAAAGGGAGTATTATCTAACTGGTTGGGATAATTTTAAAATATGATATGCCTACACTGCATGAATAAATTTGACAGTTTGGGGCTTAATTGGGTAATGAAATTGCACTCATAGGCACTTCAACATTGTGGCAACAATTAACGCATGTAAACTTGCTGGATTTTCATGTGTAGTTACAGTACATTTAAGAAACTTATTTGTAATGAATTAGTCTCCTTTGCTTCTAATTCAGAATGCCAACCAAACTTTGATATATTTCTGTAAATGTTCCTAGTTTTAAAGCACCTGAAACTGTACATTTGCTCAGAGTAATGTTACACAGTGGAGGGGGAGCCCAGGCAAGGATCTGAGTGTGCCACTCACTAGACACAAAAATCATTAGTCCCTGTAAACTCTTGGGCTGCACTGCAGAAATATATACTTTCCAAAGACTATAATCTCCTTGTACTCCCTGTTGTCCCTCTCATCCCCGGAACTCAAAACCATCCAAACAAGACATTGCAAGAGTCCTAAGAACAGTAGCTTAAATGTCTATCTAAAAGCAAAACAAGAGATGTTGCGTTGATAGCAATCTAAGCTTTAAAGTCAAGGCCCAGACCCCCAAATTAGAAGTTTTTAAGAATAAGGAAAACTTTTTCCCCCAATTTTCATGCATTTTAATTTCCCACAGCTTCTTTTACTGTGCACGTGAAGCGGTGGGAAATAATTTGATGTTGAAAAGTGTACCTTTAATTCACAGCTTTCCCCACTTTCTCTAGCTGAGATGGTTTCTTTTTGCTTTCCCTAAAACAAGAACAACTGCTTCATGTTTCTTATCACTGTCCTGCTTCTTCCTTCCCATTTCACCACCTGGTCCCCTGGAGTCCATGCTGAAGTAGGACTATTAAATGCTAACGTACAAAATCCGAAGCCCCAAAATGTTTTTTCTAGCTTTCAAGTTATTCATTCCGGTTTTATAAGAGTGTATTTTTTTTGCAGTTTCTTTCATTCTTTCTTTTCCATTATTTTTTCAGTAATAAACTGAGATTATGACAGGACTTCATATCAGGCAGTTTGAGTTTCCTACAATTAAGCACAATGAATCAATGACCCCCAAAAACTTTGTGTACCTAATGCTGAATGTTACAGTGCATGATGCTAAACTAGAGCTAAATTATTCTTAACAGAGAAAACTATGACCTACTATGAAAGTCAGCCTGAAAAAAAGGGACTGAAAACAGGTCTATACCCCCTGCAGATGGTGTCCTTGGGCTAGAACAGGGTCTTTTCCTTTAGTCTTTCTTTCCAGTATGCAACTCTCAAGTTTAACCACAGTTCCTATGAAATTCTCACTGGAAGATCTTCTTGAGCAAACTCCCTTTCTTTCTGCCACCTCTGGAGTCTGGCTGGGAGTTTGCTCACTGCTCATCTCTGCAGGAATGGCCATTGCTCCCTTTCCTACCCATTCTGGAGAAACTCCCTGTGTTTGAACATACTCCATTGTTAAATCATCCCTCTCTCCAGATATTCCCACGTTAAGTGCAGAAACCTGCAGTAGGAAATTATGTAGACTTCATGGCTGCTGCCTGGCCACACATCTTCTAACAGAGCAAAGTAAATCTAGACAAAGAATTCAAGTAGTTTCTTTGTTGTAAAGCTGTGAAGATATTTTCTTGTCATAACATGTTTTGGATGTTGACAGTCCTATTAACTGCTGGGAAAAGCCATCCCTCAAGCTGAGCTTTATGTAGTGCTTATATATGATTAGTTTTCACTTGTTTAGTTAAAACAGAAATAGAACATTTCATCTACTTTTTTCATAATTCTTTCAACATTGTAAATCGGTGAAAAAATATAACAAGGTTAGCTTTTGGTTAAAATACCACCATTGGAAATAACTGTTTGAGTCAAGTACAATACAACCTATTTCCTAGTGATAATTTCCTAAAAAGAATTAAAAATATTCCTTCACTTCCTCCTTGATCTGCCCCTCTGTATGTGGCTTGGAAAATGCTCTAATTGGCTTTTCCATTCCTCTGTCTCTTTGTACCCTAGTCTTGGGATTTGTTTTTTGTTTTTTAATTTGCTTAAGTACCAAAAGGAAAAGAAGCTCTGGGTCAGCAATAGACTTTGTTTCTAGGTTTGCTTACAGAGCTTTATCCAGAGTGCCCAGAAAACTGCAGGATAAAAGGAACTTCTTGCATCTTTAGGGTTTTCTGATCAGCAGTGTCTTCTGTGTTGCAGTCATTTTGGAGGTGATAAAATGCTGCTTCATTTGGGCCCCTTCTCCATCTGCTGAGATGATCTATTCCTCCTTTTTCTACACCTGCCTGCTGCCCGTATTGTGTACTCACACCCCTGATGTCCACAGACTTGCCTGTTGACCCCAGTGCCTTCCTGCTGATTACCTTCCAATTTTTAAGGCATCTCAGGCTGCTCATTGAACTCTGGCCTGCAGCATTGTATGTCCAGCCCCTCTGAACTGTAATGCAGCAGCCAGGCTTTCTCTTGGCATACGTTGAGACCAATTAAAAAAGGTGGATCACTTTTACTAAGGCAACCTCAGTTTCAGGTACAGGTAGACTACAGGGACACCGCTGCCACTTTATTGCCTTAACTCTGTCGCCAGGAGTGGGAATTAGTAGCTGTATCTGTTAAAGGGCAATTCATATTTTATGTCTCTCATTATCTTAAAAGAAGAAAGAAGGAAAAATCTCAAATGTATAAGCATTTAGAAAGATTGCACATGTTAAGATTCTATTATTACTTTCACTTAACTCCTTTGACAAAGGAAAGAAGGTAGGAAAATAGTAATTTGGGTTCTGATTTGAAAAGTTAATTGGAGAAGGGGAAAAAAATGGGGAGAAATTATGTGAATAATTCAGAGTCAGCTGTGTAAGCTATGAGCTGGTGATAACTGTTTTGTTATGCAGACATAGATTTCCATTAATATTCCTTTTCTGAAAAACAGAAATCCTGTCTCTGCTGTTGTATGTTTAATTGAGCACTTGAGACAAAAAAACCCCACCCACAACAACAAAAAAAAACCCCAAACAACAACAAAATCCAGCCCAAATCCCTATGGCATGCAGACCTGTTCTTCAGATGATTATGTTACTTCTAGACATTTAAATCTTTTTTAGAAAAGTCATCCCCTGCTATACATCCTAGATTCATCTCAGACCACTCATGAAGTGGGTAGAAATTTGGTCTGTATTGCAGACTGCGACTGCTGTAGAAAAAGGGGTTGTAATAGGTCATAAAAAGCTAGTGTTACACTTGAAAGGACTTTCTTCAGAAAATATTATATATATATGTATATAGTTAAGACTGTCTAAGACTTTCCTCTGTAGAGGAAAACCTAATCCATGATTAAACTGAATAGTCGTTCTTTAAGAAGACCTCTGTTATTTGCAGCTTAGGTAATACAGAAAACAAAGATTATAGTAACACAGACTCTCAGCAAAATTTTTGAACTATAAAATGTCAAAGCCTCCTCAAAATTTAAGAGTAAACTATTGTACAGCTTTAAAAATTAGTTTCATAGCTTCAGGAAACATTGTTGCTGTGGTCTGTGTAGACCAACCTGTGGCAAGAGTATTTCAGTAGAAATATGTGCCTATAGGCTATTTATTTTTTGTGTTTTGTTTAACACCACTTGGCATCTGAGATAAGAAAGCTTAAGCCAATTATGAATAGCTGGTGCAGCAAAGATCTTGATTGATACATTTACAACATAAGGTCGATTCTTCTAGTAATGTTATTTTATTAAGGAGTGGAGCAAGTGGGAGAAAGGGACATCAGGCATAAGACTTCATAGGGCCAAATTAACACAGTCCTCTGACCACACAGAGATGTTTTCCCCCTCAGTGCACTCAGTGCAAGATGCACTGATTGTAGCGTGCGGACCTCAGAGAAGGGATGGCTGTGCAGTTGTTGCTAAGCCTATTTCCCCTTTCCCTTTGACTTATTGGATTATTTTATTGAGTGGAATGATAGGAATTTAAAAATGAAAAAGTGCTGTTGAGTCATCTAGTCCATCTTGCAGCTAATGCAGGATTGTTCTCTGCAGATCTTTGCCCAGTTGGCTTTAGATGTGATTGGATTTCAGCCAATTTCCTGTGGAAGATTATTTTACAATATAGTACAATTCATTATTAGGATTTTTTTCCCTGTCAGCCTAAATTTTACTTGCTCAGTATAATCACATTACTCTTAGCTATAGTTTCCTGAAAATCCCTATTAAAAAAAAAATCTTTAGTGTGTGCATCCTTCCAGAGCTTGTAGTTAATTATCATATTTCTCTTTCAATATTGGCTTTAGTCAGGCTATACATATTTAGTTATTTTAATATTTTCTCATAAATCAGTCCTTCCAGATTAATGGTGACTTTTATTATTGCTATCATTGAGCCAAATCTCAAATTCTTCTCTTTAAAATTCAACAGGAAAGGGTTGGACTGGATAAAGACTTACACATTAGATCATGTTGTCATTGAAAACCTGTCCTTTGAACCCCTGTTTGTGACTT